>NW_026947485.1:102620836-105120836 GCF_034190915.1 Cavia porcellus
CCTAGGTAAGAACACACTTTTTTCAAGGGAAATGAAAGGCACAAACTAATTGCATTGAGAGAGTAGGAAGCATATATACTGGGCTCCAGGAAGCATCAAAAGGCTCTTTTTTACTTGGCTCACAATTCTTAAAGTTAGCATCAAAAATGAAGCAGCTACTTCCATTTGTAAGCATGATGTTCAGTTTACAAGTATATTCAAAATCAATCTGTGCCAAGTGAATTTAATTTACAAATTGCACATGTCCCCCAACATTCTAAGAAAATGGAAAAAATGCCTTTAAGAACAAAAACAACACACCATCCAGTACAAAACCAGCAGCCAGACACTGCACAATGTCAAAAAGCAACGGAGCGCTTTTCTTACACTTAATCACATTACTGATAGCCAATAGTTATCGTCGGAAAAGTTGACCAAGACAGGTTAAATAATTTAATAAGGAACTGCTTATAATTATGTTATTTACAAGGAATGACAGAGGGTGGGAGAGGGAGCAGAGCAGTGGACGGCTTGAGTGACCCCTGGAGCTCAGAGTTTGAATTATGGAGATGGGGGGCTGAGAGGTGAAGATGGGCTAGAGGAGAACAAGGTGACTTTTCACCTTAACACATTTAACTTTTAAATCTAAATAAACGTCTCCTGTTACTAGACCATCACACTGGAAAGAAGAAAAAAATGAACTAATCAAGCTGAACTCAATGGGCTTTGGAAAGGAGTTAGTTGCCTTTTGTTAGAAGAAAAAAAATCAATGAAATGATTCCAAGCAGAAAGAGAAACATTTAAAAATAAACAAGGAGGGACCTTGAAAATTTTCTGTCAAATATTAATTACCATAATTAATTAAGACAGAATTTGATTCCAATCACAAGTCGTTTAATAAAGAATATATGTACTGTTCTAATGACAACAAACTATTTTACCAATCGCTTCATTTATTCCAATAAATATGAAATTCTCATTAGCATGTCAAGGAAGCTAAATGAAAAACAAATACACAAGATCCATTTGTCAGTCTCCTCTCTCCCAACCCAAGAAAGACCCCAGCGCAACAGCAAAAAAAATGCGCGGAGAGGCATAAACTTTCTCACCTGTTTGGTCATTGAATCTATGAGGCGAACATACAGATCCTGCTCTGTTCTGACTCCTGCAAAAAAGAGACAAATTCTCAACAGGATTTTAGCGCTGCAACTAGGCAAGGACACAGAGGCCAAAGGAAATGGGCTTCAGAACTGCTGTCTCTGTGATACAGCAAACTTAGGCTACCCTTTCAAGAGGAAGAAGGAGAACCCCAATCATTTCTCACTTTATTTATTTTTCTTAAGAGCCTTAGGCCTCTTAGAGTTTGCATTTGAAGATGCATTTCTCCCCTTTTTTTTTCTTAAGAGGTTTAGGACTCTAATTGACATTGGAAGTTGCAAGAAATTTGCCTGTCTGAGAGCAGGCCTTCCTGCAGGGCTGGTGGGCCCAGGTAGTCATTTCTTTTTAGGGGAAAAAATGGAAACTGAGTGAGAGTTTGAACTCTTTCTAGTATGTCTCCAGGATGTTTTTAAAAACCGTGTGCAGAAAGTAAGTTACGTTCAGTTTGTGGAGCTACTCCCAACCCAATAATTAACATTAATTTGCAAAATTGAAAAAAGTCACTTAAAAGTGATGTTGTGTTGGAGTCTATATCGATCCCCTTTTTACTTTCTACTTCAAGCCCCACCGGTTAATCATGTGAAGTGCCATCGACTTATCGATCGTTTATGTTTTGTTTTCCTTCTATGCCATGAGAAGATTTCGTGTTTACATCCATGTCATTTTAATCTCAAAATCTTTACGTTCTGTAGCCCTCGCTGAAAGGGAGCGCCAGAGCGCAGGGGTGGAGAGGGCAGGAAGCAGGCGGTGGGTACTCACCGTTACTGTACAGTAGCTGGAGCTTATAATGGATGCCGTTGTTGGTTTTCTCGTTGTTTGGCTCCTGAAAGCAACGATAAATAATTGCATTTAGAGTAGTGGTGTCAGGCGTGGCCACCGCACTCGGTCCCCCTCCACGACCGAGGCCCCTCGGCCTCACACACGGCGGGCAGGATTCCTTGGTCGGAGCAGTGCAGTGATGTCACTTTCCTGCTGGAAGCCTAGCGTTCTCCTCGCCCCGAGTGAATCCGCGGGCGCAGAGAAGTTGCCCGGCCCTCGGCGGGGCCCGGGTGACCGCACGTGTCAGCGGCGGCGGGGTCGCCTGGCAGAGCGGTCCCGCCGCCGAGGGGGCACTCCAAGCCCCGCGCGCGGGGACAGCCTGCCTCCCATTTCTAGAGAGAGGGAGGGTGTGATTAGGTGTGCACTTACTTTCTCTTTCTCCACAAAGTCCACAAAAGCGGTCCTTTCAATCTCCACCGGCTGCCCCTGCCTGTCGTAGAGCGCCAGCACGAAGTGGAAGAAATTGGATTTCCGGAGGTTGGAAGGTGGCTGCTTCTCGAAGTGTGCCCGCGCCAGCCCCACGCCACTGCGGGAGGAAAGAGACAGCGGCCCGGTGAGGAGCGTGGCGCCGGCTGGCCGCGGGGGCCGGGCCGGGTCGGGGCCGGGGCGCGCGGGGGCGGCCGGTACGTACCTCTGGGCTGCCGTGTTGGCGTCCACCACACCCGCCGTGTGCATCCAGGAGCGCACCGGGTTCATGCCGCTGCCCAGCGGCTCCTCCTTCATGGTCGTCCCCCCGCGCGGAATATTCTCCTGAATCCCAAACATGAAAACTGCTGGCGGCGGCCGCAGCTCCCGGCCGAAAGCGCTTCCTCGCCCTGCTCGGAGCCTGCGGTCCGGCCCGCCGCCGGCTTCAGCCCGTCCCGGGCAGGCGCGACATACACCAGCGGCCGGGCGCTCCGGGCAGCCGGGGGCGCGGAGATGGCGACACCGGCTGCGGCGGCGCGGCGCTTCGGCGGAGCAGGACCGGTAGCCGCGGCGGCGTTGTTGTTGTTGTTGTTTGCAGGCGCGCTCAACGTGGTGTCATCCTAGCCAGGCGGCGTCCGCGGCTGCAGGACACTGCGGGATCGCCCGCTTCTGGCGCGGCCCGCCTGCTCCAAAGACAAATAAACGGGGCAGTGAGTGCCTCGGCGCAGTCCCGGGCGCAGGCGGGGCGCGGCGGGGCCTGGAGCGGCGCGCGCAGCGGACGGAGGCGCACAAAACTCAGCCCTCTCTCCCCGAGGAATGGACCCTTTCCCGGGAGCCAAAACTCGAAGCCCCCGGGAGCGGCGCTGTCAGAGGGTGACGTCGGGGGGCGGCGCCTGCGCCATATATGGGAGCGGCCGCCCCTCGCCGCGCCCCTCGCCGCTGCCGCGCTCGCCGACTGACTGCCTGACGGCGCCGCGAGCCGGCCCGAGCCCCGCGAGCCCTGCGAGCCCCGCCACCGCCGAGCGCCGCCGCTGCCTCCGCCTCTCCCGGCCACGCGCCGCGGCTCCTCAAGCCCAGCCTCAGCCAAGGAAGTTACTACTCGCCCAAATAAATCTTGAGAAGAATCAAACGTAGCCTGTACACAATTGCAGTTTGGCCCCTAACACATCCCCGTAAAACCTGCCACACAGTCAAAAAACACTGGGCTCAGACGGGGGTGCGCGCGCGCGAGGCGCCCCTGAGTAGCCCAAATGCGTGGAATAAATGCAAAGGGCTGCAACTCACCCTGGGGTGTCCCAGAGGGAAAACTGGAAAGTATCTGGTCTAGCGCTGAAGGGGACTACTCGGGTGGGGCAGACGACGAACTGGGAGGAGTGGGTAGGTGTCTGGGGCTCCCCTGCCAACGCGAGCTGCGCGGGTCAGCCTGATTTCTAAGCAGACCTAAGGCTGCTGTGGAGCTAGTCTGCCCCAATCTGAGCCCTGCCGGGCTCTCCAAGCTTCCTACCCTGGCGGAGGCCGCCGAGGGCTGGGCCGGGGATCCACGTCGGAGGCAGGTTCTGCCAGATGCTGCCTCTCGCCCGGTGGCCGCGGAGTCTCCGGTCTCCGGGTTCTCCTTTGGCGCGGCGAGTCACAAAGGCGGCTCAGGCCTCTGGGCCGACGGGAAGAGCGTTTGGCCACCCCGGCGACCCAGAGGTAGTGTCCGGCTATGAGACCTGCGAGGTAGCCAGACCTCCCTGGCGCCAACCGGTTTAAAAGCTGAGCGGACGCCGCAGGCGCGGGTGCCCTGCCCTCGGAGTCGCGTGGTCCCGAGAGAGCTCGCGACGCGAGGCTTCTCGACCTGGTTTTGAGGAATCGGTGGGGTAGCCGGGTTCCGGCAACGCGTTGGCCCCGCGGCCCAGTTCCTGCGGCTGGGACTCAGGCACCCAGGCGCGCAGCCAGCCCAAAAGATGTCTGTGCGATGCGAAGCAGAGACCCAAGGGACGACCAGGAGCTAGCTGACCCAGGCACTTTCCTGCCGAGAGAAACCAGGTCCTTCTGATTTAAAAAAATAAAACAAAAAATTTTAAAAGGTTTTAGGGCACAAGTGTCGCAGAGCAGCCTTTTCCCGCTGGGCCTGGGGAAGCACTCCCCTTTTTTGTGAATTGGCAGCATGTGTACGTTAATATTTTAATTAATCGGGAAAATCGAAGTCCGATTTACATTATCTGGGGACCCCCACATGCCTCTTGGAAGGGGTGAGAGAAAAGATGTGCTAGAAAGCAATCTATTTTGCTGGTGTTGGGGGTTAATGACTATTGCCAAAGATAAGTGAATTATCAAAGCTGTTGCGCCAGTCCCATCTCAAAATCCATTACGGGGCTGGCCGTCTAATTAAATACGTAAGTATAATAAAATCATATTTTATGACTATTTGAGGGTAATGAGATTAGTCTTTAGAAGCGATCGCCACATATTAAAGATGCCACTGTCTATAGAATGTTAATAACCTTAAATCAAAGTGTATGGAAACTATTCATGATAAATTAAAAGAAAATTTCTGTATTCCTAATAAGCCCAGGCTTTCCACTCACACCATTCCCGTGTTGAGCAGGGAACACTTTCTCTGTGGAGAAACAACACAGAATAAAGTTGGCCATCAGTGGAAGGTGCGATTGAGAAATGCTTTGTCTCTGCATGTTTAGAAGCTTCAGGGCTCACACAGGGCCAGCGGCCCACGAGTGTTATTGTCAGAATATGCAAAGTGCCTTTTAGGGAAAGATGAAATTGGAAATAGGAAACAAAGCCTCTTTTGTAGCACACTTCCTAAAATGTCCAGTCTGGGTTGGAGATGCCCCTTCCTCGGGCTAAGGAAAGTATCATGCTTAAAATCATTTACAGTATCTTTAATTCAGATTACACGCGCCAGAGCGATTTAAATCTGATTACCAAATTAGAAGGTTTAAAAACAAATCCTTCTAAATCTGATACTGTTGACTAAAGAGGGGGAAAAAAAGTTCTATAAGCCCATCACATAAGGTAGCGATCCTGCCCCAGAAAGAAAGGGGGTTTTAAACCTTTTTGACAACAAATGCAGCTGCCCCACTATTTTGGACGATATTAAGCGAAAATGAATGCAAATCTGTGTTCAGCAGCCATCTGGCCCGAAATGGGGGAATCAGCTGCTCTCACAACAGGCTCGGAGGCTGAATCCATTTCAGCTCATTTTCTAGATCATCTGGTCCCGCACCCAAAGCGTGGAAAATACGGTCTTTATCATTCACCAACTTTATCTTTTTTGTCACTCCACTGCTGCCTCCGATCTGTGGGCACAAGGACTCTTCGGCCAGGCTGAGTCTGCGGACTGGCCTGCTGCAGAGGGGCCTAGAAGGCAGCCCCCAGCCCCCATACCACTCCCAGATTTTCTACTTGATAGGGAGCTAGGTAGAGTGTACCCAAACCGGAATTGGGGGAGGGGTCTGCCGGTCAAATCCTTAGTGCCCTTAAAGATGCTGGGAGCAGGTCCCCGAGACTGCCAACTGTCAGAGTAGCCGCGCCCCCGGCTCTCCCCCTTTCTGGGGAACGTTGGGAGCCAGAAACCCTGGAGCGGGGAGCAGAGAGGGGAATTGGCTGGTACTCTGGAAGTTGTTCAGGCCGGCCGCAGCCGGCAAACTAACCTGGGCACCCTGAGCGCTCCCAGGGGCCAGACGGGTGTCCACGGGCCGG
Organism: Cavia porcellus; assembly: GCF_034190915.1. Classification (NCBI taxonomy): domain Eukaryota; kingdom Metazoa; phylum Chordata; class Mammalia; order Rodentia; family Caviidae; genus Cavia; species Cavia porcellus. Next base: position 102,626,900 of record NW_026947485.1, read on the forward strand.
GCCGGGTGGAGCCTGACCTTTGTTGGAGACCCTGCGGGCCACGACGGCGACGGCGACCGCTTCGGGCCCCGCGCCCAACGCGATTTGCACGGGTGGCCCTCGCACTGCCGCCGCCGCCGCCTCCTAGGAGGGTGGGAAGTATTCCTTTTGTGCGGATTTACGGGGAGAGGCTTCAATGAGCCCCCTCACATTTGCATTTAAATAGCGGCATCAAGCGCTTCGCGTGCCACACACCAGTGGGCTCCCAGATGTCAAGCCGGAGTCAGTCAGATGGCCAGTGCCCAGCTGTCCTCCCCACGTCGTGCCGGAGCATGCAGTGACCTTAAAGAGACAGTGCCCGTCGCCCCTGGCGCCCGGCTGCGGGAGTAGCGTGCGAAGCTCAGGGCACATTGCTGAGGCAATGTTTGAGTTACTGCCGCGCGGCACCACCCAAAGCCCCATAAAGCGGTCCAACCTTCCAAGGACCGCAAGGAGGCCCATCCGACCTCCCTGCCCAGTCACCCAAGATCCTGTGCCCCGGTGGTCGCAAGCACCTGGGCTTTCTGCCCTGCCCACTCGCCGAAGGAGGGCTGTTCAGTGCTTGCCAGGAGTGCATCTACCCCCACCTCCAGCTCGCGCGTGTACACACCCACACACACATAGCCCTCTTCAGCTCTAGGCCCTCCAGTCCTGTGTGGTACTAAGCCCAGACACAAGGACCTGGGCTGATGTCGGCCTCTGAGTCCCCTACCAGAAACTTGGGCCAAGTTGGGGTCCCAAGACGCAAGGCCTGCCGCAGAGCCGCCCGTGTCCAGGACACACAGAGCAAGCCCCTTTCTTGCGGCAGAAGCTAGTGCGCAGGCTAACCTCCTTTCCATTCTCCCAAAAAGTAATAAACTTCATTTCTAACGTGGAGAAGCCCCAGCCGGAAGTTTCCTGGAAGTGGTGCCCCCCCCCACCGGAGTATCAGAGAATGCGCAATTCTGGCCAGGCATGGCATCCTCGGAGGGCCATGGCCACAGGCCCAGGCTGCCTGCCCATGTCACAGGAGCCTTCAGGAAAAGGTGGGTTAGTACACCAAAGCCCTGAGGTTTGTGTTAGGGCCGCCAGCGCTGTTACAGGCACGGCCCACCCCCATGTCCTCCTTGCCCCAGGGTCATGCTCAGACGGATTGGCCGCCAAGCCTTCAACCTTGTTCAGGCGCAGAGCACAAGCAGGGGTTGGGAAAAGATGCAGAAAAGATAAAGTCGGACTGACTCTAAGTCCCGGGGAGGTCGGAGGAGTTGGGGGACAAGCGCCTAGAAAAATGCCAGGAGCTGTGGAATAGGGAGGAACCGCCACACACTGGTAAGCTCTGTATCCACTAGTAGAAAAAGTGGCCCGGAATGAGCCCCAGTGGCTGTTTTGTGCAGTGAGGTCACAGTAGCCTGTAGGCCAGAGAGGAGGGAGACTCAAGGGCTCCATGCACAGCCACCCCAGACTTGAAATGAGCCTAAAGGGGAGATGGCCCAGGTTCCGGTGAGTTTTCCGAGCTCCAAGAACAAGCCTTTGCTCTTTCCGAGAGGAAACGGGAGGCCGCTGGGCTCTCAAGAGGCATCCGGTGACAGACAGACCCCAAACCAGGCCATACACCTTGCCTGCTCCTGAAGGCAAATAACTGGGCACCTGACTCCTGACATACAGTGTACCTCAACCGCCTCTCCCCTGTGCTAAAAGGCCAGAAGCCAAATGTGAGTTCATTGGTAATAAAGTGAAATCCAAAGGGTCACAGACTCCTGTTTTCTGCCCCCTCCAATATTTATTCAATATAGCTAAGGTTCTTGAAGCCCAAGCCCCCGACTACCAAAGAAAGCTCAGTTCTCCAAAGGAGAACTTGCAGATGCCTCCGGCCAAGGCAGCCAAGTTTGACAAACAGCGCCTCCTGGGGTGGGGAGAGTGGAGTGCCACTGCGCAGCCATGAGCCATCCCCAGACTCCCACCTTTCCCGGGCAGGTGGCCGCTCCTTCTTTTGCTGGACCCCAGGACCTTGGTCCTGGCTCCTGCGCGTACAGAGCTCTTAGGCCTTGAGAACCCATAACAACCCCAGGGGCAAGTAGAAACTGCCACACACAGCCTAGTCCTAATTGCCACCCACGTGCGTGTTTCCAAGAGTTAGAGCAGGGCACTCTGCACCAGGCCAGGGCGGTGAAAGCTAGCTTTGCAAGAATGAAATGTGTGTTTCAAAGAGTGGCCCCGCAGGGGAGAAAGCAGCCAGGACAGTGAACTTGCTTGACTGCTTCCCTGGAAAACTCAGGTCTCTTCAAGTAAGGGTGAAAATGCCAGGCGCGCCTCTGCTACAGCAGAGTAAGGTATTACAAGGGAAACAGTTAACTGTCTCCTTGTCCTTCCTTTTCAGTGGTTCCTATGGTCACTTTGGCTGACTCCACTGTTCTGAGTCAGCATTGGGGGGGCTCTTTAGCCATAGCAAGGGTCCCAAATCGAACACTGACAAGCTTGGGCTCTTCTCAATGCACCTTGCAACCTACAAGGTTGCTTCTCCACAAAAATGTTCAGGAGGAGCAACCAAGCTGGGAAAAGACAGCTGGTGTTTGGTGGGGTCCCTCGGACCTGAAAAAGCACTGCGGTTTAGCAACAAGATGGGATTTCACAAACCACGTTCAGCGGTGCCCCGAAGGCGATCGGTTAGGATAAGCCAGAACTGCGCTTGGGATTCTGCACCGCCTGCCCCCACCAGTTTGCAAAGCAAACTTTCCCCAGAGAAGTTTCTAGATCGAATGGCGCGCAAAGTGCGCCAATCAACACTTAAACAGACCCAAACTGTACAAACACGGATCGATCAGATAATTTCAAATATTATAATTGGCTTTAATTAAACACACTGCGTTCTAATTAACTCTGAAATTTTAGCATGCTTTGGGACATTGGTGTCTGATTTGATATTGTCAGTCCAGATGTCCTAATAAAATTCAATCCTCCACTCAAGACTTCAATATTCACTAAGAACAAAATGCAAATTAAATGTAAAACCTAAAGTATCGCCAAAGGTATAATCAAGAAAGGTGTCTCAAAACTTCTCACTTTTTATTACGCAGTAGTTTAAAAATGCAGATTACATCCTAACAAGACCTCTCCAGCACACCATAAATCTTAACTCTTTCCTGGACGGAACTGGAGTGCCATCCCCCTGGCGAGGAGGAAAAGGTGGGGAGCAAGCAGATTCCAGGATACATGCTCGTCTAGAAGCCAAAGACGCGCAAAAAGTTTGCCAATAAAATTTTAGCCTGAAACACCAGTTTGGCAACATGGGTCAAGAAGTTGGGGTACTAGACAGCCTCAGGGTGTCGACAGACAAGGAAGGGTAGCCAGGCCACCAAAACGCTGATGTCCTCCGCTACTTTCTCCGGCTCCTCTGCCGCAGTTTAAGACCATGCATACAGTCCACCCGCTGCGCAGAAGTGGAGCATTTGGTGCCCTTGGCCGGGCCGAATCTGTCCACCAGGTAACCAGATCAGTCGCCAGGATTGCGATGACGAGGCCGGGAGCGAAGGGACGGCCCATCGCCCCTGGACGGAAATATGTCACGTCCTCCTCCCCTCCTGCCTGCACAAACCCTTTCTCCCACGGTCGCAGGGTTTCTCTAGGATTCGAGCCCAAGGACCGGTGGAGCAGCGCACAGCGGTAGGACTGGCGCGCAGAGGGTATGCCTTTGGCGACACGTTCAATTGCGACTTGATTCTGTACCAAGTCGGAGGGTCTACTAAATTTACAGAATGAGTCCTGTTAAAAGGAAGCTATTCCCATATTAAACGTGTGTATGTTTTCCATACTAATGGAGTCACTTAAAGCTGTTGCTAATTTAACTTTTTAAAAAGGCCACACTGTGGAAATTTGCATTTTCTTTAGGATATTGAAATGAAGAGAAAACTGCTGGGCGGTGAGGCTGCCCAGGGCATAGCTAGGGGCCATGCAGAAATAAAAACAGATAAAGAAAAGAAGAAAGAAAGAAACCGGCTTCTCTTCTAGACTATTAATAAGCAATTTGTCCCGCTGAAATTTACATTGCAAAGCAAAGCGCTCTGGCTGCCTAGGCGGCGGCGGCAGGGCCTGCGCTGGCCAGAGCTGTGCACCCAGCGCGGGGGCGGGGGCGGCCTGCGGCAGTCCGGTACATCCTCGGGGGCGATCTCCTGGCAGCTTTTAACTTGGTGTTCTCGTCGCCAATCCGCCGACCCTCACCCACACCTACGCGTATCTGCACACCAGTGCCCTGATCCGTCCGAGCGCCAGGAAAGCGCAAAATGGTGCTACACCACAGCCCCCAGCCTTTGCCGCCGTCCCGGGGAGTTCTCCCGGGGGAATCCTTCCTGAGTCCCGGACTCACGGACCACACCAACCCTAACGACTGCCCAGACCTTTCAACTAAAAATGACAAGCGTAATTTTTTTCTGCTTTGCTGCACTACCGAAGTCAGAATGTACCGCAAGTGTGGAGTCCGCGCCCAGTGTCCCGCGCCCAGTGCGCCGCCCCGCCCGCGCGCCGCCCGGCGGAACCGCGGCTCCAGCGCCTAGCGTGGGGCCAGGGCGCCATCTACGGGCGCAGCGCGGCTCGAGAGTCCGCGCCGCCTCCCGCCTCCCGCCTCCCGCCTCCCGCCGCCGCGCCCGCGCCCGCGCCCGCGCCCGCACCTCGAGGCCCGCCACTTATCACAATTACCCGACGCGCCAGTGTCTTTTTTGCTTATGAAACATTGATTACTAGTTAGGCGAACTTTTAGGCACTGTATTAAAACTTTGCCAATGAAAGCTCTATCGTCTGCAATTTTTAGGCGTAAAATTAAGACACGAAATGTAAAGATAATGCAATTTGATTTGTTAGTCTAACTCTGCGATTTGAGACTTGATGTCCCCAAAGACTAGGAGAGCTTTCCCCCTTTATTTATTTTTATTAAAACATCAATCTGCGGTGGAGCTGGGTGAACTCGGTTTCACCTGGAGAACATAAAATTCTCCATACCAGAGAAATAAGCACCTTTCATAAATCAATGGTATTCCTGACACATCGATCAATTTTTGGTTGTTAATCCGAAAGTAGGAGTTTTAATTGCTTCCTGCGTTTTCGTCCAGACACCTCGGCGCTTCGACCTCTTCTTCCCTCCCTCCAAGGGTCTTACTTTTGTACTGGAGGGAGGGCAGGGATCGAAATGCCAGGTCCTTCAGCTAAATCCCCGGAACTCTACATCTCCGCCTGCGCCTGAATGCGCCTCCCCGCGACGCGGATACTGCTTCGCCTCCACTCAGTCCCGCCAGGAAGGCCACCGGCAGAGGCCACCCGGGCCCGACAGACAGCCGGGGCCGTGCTCCTCGGTCTCCACAGCACTGCCCGCTGAGGGAAAAGTTCGCTGCAAGGTTAGACCCGGAGTGCGCCCCCAGCGCCCGGGCGCCTCCTCCCCCGGCGCCCCGCCGCAGTCCTGCAGGGAAGAAAAGCGCGCTCCGGCTCTGACTCGCCTGGCAGCCGGGCCCTTTGCTTAGCGCTGGCCGACGACGCGCGAAGTTCAACTTTGCGGGCGCCGCGGTCACCGAAGGGCTGCAGAGTGGGGCGCGGAGCCCCCGACGGGATCGCGAGCAGCCTCATGGGCTTACCTGTGCTGTTCACCCGACGGGCATCACGGGGCGCCCGGGGCGTGAGGTGTCTGAGCGCGGGCGGCCGGCCGAGAGGGTGTGCGGCCGGGTGCCTTCCCACGTTCCCACCTCCCGCCCTCCCTGGAGAGCCCACGGGCCCGGCCGTGAGCGCGCCAGTGCGCACGCGCCGCGCTGCTTTCTACCACCGGCGGCAGCAGCGGCGGCGGCAGCGCGGCAAGCAGGAGTCAAGCCTCTCTCGAGAGGGTGCCGGGCGGTAGCTCCCTCCCCGCCGCAGTGCCCCGGGGTCGGAGCTGCACCCAGCAGGCTTTACTGAGCCTCCTCGGTCCCAGCATCGGGGACTCCTCCCAAGGGAGACCCCTTTGCAAGGGCCTGGTCCCAGATACTTCCACGGAGGTTCGCGGGTGTTGGTGACTCTTAGGGCACGTCGGGGCTGGGGCAGGCACTGTGGCTGTGGACACCACTGCCCACAGTGACTGGAAAGAAATCACAGAACCCTGGCACCGCGAAACCGTCGGTGTTAGACCCGCGCACTCCCTGGAGCAAGAGATGCCTCAAGGTCCCTTCTTTTAGGTATTGTGGGTGATCGGACTATTTCCTGGATAGGACTTCTTAATTAAAAGCATTCTGATGGGCCCTGTAGCGGTTAGAATGTATTGAGGAGAGGGAAGAAGTCGCCCACAAAAGAGACAAGACAATAAAGCAGTTAAGAAAGAAAAATGCCTGGCCTGCTCAGACAACTCGGCTGTTTCGGCTGACTCAGCTGTGTGCTTCAGTTGCCCTCTGGAGGCGAGGCAACCTTGACCCTTCCACTCCTGGCCTTTGGTGCCACCTAGCAAAGGACAGAGGTGGCTCCTGTCCCTTAAACATCTGAGCTGCTGCTGTAGGCAAGAAAGGGGGGTGGGCGCAGTAGGGAAGGTTCTCTCGGGATTGGAAGGAGCTGACAGCTGAGAAACCTGTTTCATGGTCCTGGCCAGTAAACACTGCCGTTTTTCTCTTTAATATATTCTTTTGCAGAGAATCTGGGACCTTGTCTTACTAATTCTTATCCATCTGTTCTTTCCAAACATTCGTGCAATATAAATACCTAAATAAATAAAACTTGCCTGCCACAAAAGTTTGTTTCTGAAAACAGAACCCACTTGTGTGTTGCAATGGGAGCTCAAACTCGTCCATCCATTGCTTTTCCTTGCCTGCTTCTTGCTCCTAGATTTGTTTTGTACTCTTTATTTCAACCTTTTATAGTGAAAGTTGCATGTGCTGAATCATGAAATCTTACTGGAAGGGGAAAGATATTTTTGGCCATTTATTTAGTAAAAAGCACTCTAGAGAATACAACCCAGAAATGTACTTTATTATGATAGCTTAATGTAAGAAGAGAACTAAATAACGAATATTTCCCTTCTGTCATCTTCACTTGGGAATCATTTTTAATGTGAGCCAGCATGAAACCAGTTAGGCAATATACCATATTTTAAGACATAAAATTACCCATGTTTTTAATAGCAGCTAACATGTATTAAATGTTTTGTGCCAAGCACTTGAGACAGATACAAGGTCAGAAAACTTAGAAAACATGATCTGGCCACACTTGTAAGGAGCTAGGACTCTAGTTCAGTGGTAGACTTTGATGATCATTTGATCCCATAGAATATGGCTTTAGAAGTCAAAGGAAGGGCAGGTGAACAATTTCAGGGTCTTGAAACCACTTTGCATATTTAAATAGCCTTTGATCTGTACATTTGACCAGCTGTAAAATGGCATGGATGAGGTCAGTTCCTCTTCTAAATTGGGTACAACTTCATTCTCCAGCCCATCTCCTTTCTATTTCACCCAACATGTCCCCAAATCCCTCCTTTGCTAAGTCTTTCCTGTTACTTCCCTCCAAGGCTCCAGTCATTTAGTTTTTTTCCTCCGAACTTGTCCCAGCCCCCTGCTTTGCCCTCTATCTCTCTTCGTGAGCCACTCCTAGAAAAAATAAAGAGTATAGTGAGGCCTCAAGGAATCCTTTATGCAGGAAGGAGGATGGATGGAGAAATTGACCATGAAGATAGTGATCTCCATCTCCTGGAGAATGGCCTTAGTCATATAGGTGAATGAGGCAGAACCCTAACCTAGTGACAGGAGACAATCAACACACATTTATTTACAAGTAACAGTACAGAGCTAATTTAATTAGAAAAAAAAATCACTCTGTGCCTCACTTCCTCAGTAAAATGGATAGAGTGATTGTTTCTCCCATGAATGTTCATTCAGGCTGTTAGGCCCTGAGTCCCGAGCAAGCAAGGCACTGCCCTCATGAATCTTGCCACTTAATATAAGGAGTCCTCACTGCGAGACACTCCAGAATAAATGGAAACGGCTTTAGTGACGTTTACATTGGGAAGGTTTAGAGGGATCTGGCAGGTTAAACCCAGTTCTCTCAGGCGTACAAAAATCAATATCCCTTTCATCTACCGTTGTCCTCATGTGTGCTTTGCAACTGGCCACTGTACCTAGGAATGTACACTCTCAAACATCAATATTCAAACCTGTTCCAATATTTACTTTTACCTCTTTATCTATGAGAAGTAGCCTGCTTCATTGCCACGACCAACCAGCAAAGATGTGAAGTAGGAGACCAGGTGACAACTTAGTGCACACACTAGGCCAGGGTCACAGAGGGCCTACCATAGAGATGTAGAGGTAAACCATTGCCACTTACTCCAGAAGCTGGCACATCATCATGGGTTCTTTCAGGGGACAAAGACTTTCTGATATCAATTGTGCTACACAGGCTGCTGGGTGCCTCTCACTATGGTGTTAGCGACTGGCTATGGATGTTCCTTTTGGGCGGCCAGTGCCCACTGTTCCCTTATCTGGCTTCTTGAAGTTTCAGCACAGTCAGGCATGATGTGGGGCTAAACAAATATTCATTGAGTTAATAAATATGTAATTCAGTTTTTCAAATGTACTGTTTTATAGAAAACTTTAAACACATAAAAGTTGAAAGAATGGTTTAACACTCCTTGTTGGTAGCAGTCGCCACCCTCAGTAATTCTCAACATTTTACCATTTTGCTCCCACACCATTTGTATATTTAGAAAGTTGTATTTTTATATTTTGCACTGTACAATGCTATGGATAAAATGCACATTTCTTGAATCCAAGAGTCATCCTCAAACTCACTTTTCGACCTTCTTAGGCACATTCCATATCAGCCAAGAAGAATGCCAGGTAGAGAGTGGCTTTATTTGGCTTCTGAAGAATCTTACCTGGGTCCTTGGTCCAGGGAAGTCCCTGCCCAGCCTAACCTTACTGAGCTTCCAGCCCGTGAAGGTCCACTGCTACACCCTATGTACCTTGAGGTTAAAAGCAATTCCTCTTTCCTGAAACCTGTGTAACTTGTCACCTGCACCACTTCTCCCTGGGTAGCAATCTGTCCACAAACATTTCAGACCCACTCTGCATATAGGACAGCATCTTCCTTCTAAGATTTTCTACCAGAATCAGAGATGTATTTCATGGATAAGATCTCCATAGAGAACAGGAAGCATTGGGTCACACTTCCCCAAATCAAACAAGCTTTCCAAGCGCTACTAACCAAGGCCATAGTTTTCCGGGAGGTAATAGAATTGACTTTACTATTGATGGACTTGCCCATGGTGAGAAATCTGAAGCAGGCAGGGAGTTTAAAGGACACCAGAACACAGCCCTTCTCGGCCCAGTTTCACTTCATGTGGTGATGTTGTGTCCCATGCAAGGTCCATGTGCTCTGAGTGGACAGAAGTTTATAAACATACTTTTGTAGAAAAAGAATGGCCATGAATGTCAGTGAAGGAAAAACACTATAGTTTTTGGACTCTGCTTGGAGGATGTAAAGGCAGTTACCACTTTTTTTCTTTTCTTGAGGCATTATTTGAATTTATATAGTAAGCATTGAATTTCCTTTGCAATCAACGAAAAAGAAAACGATTTTTTTAAAATTTAAAAATAAAAAAGGGGGAAGAGAGACAGCAGATAGGGGGGGGTGGATAAGGGGAAATAGCCTTTCAAGCAACTCTCAGGAGCACCTCGCTTACTGTTCTATATTTATGAATCCATGTGACTCAGTCTCTCCCTACCCAATGACCCTTTGCCTCTCTTGATGGTCTATGGCTACCCTGCCTATTGCGGGAAAATGTCCTAGGACAGAATAAGGCAGGCCCCCTGGTGGAGCTGCAGAGTTCCTCAGTATGTGTCTGGGGCCTCGTTGAACCTGACCAAGAGGTTTATAATGACTAATTTTGGACCTTCTCTTCTGCACTTGTTCCAGGCATTTTCTGTGAACTGGGTATCGGGAGGAAGAGAAGCTGCCTAGGATCAGAGACAACATGAGAGAAGAGGGCTGCTATTCTGGGACTAGTGTTCCTTCTCGCTTTGTGACCCAGCAAAGGGTCACAGGGAAGACTCCCTTTGCCATACCAGGATGAACAGGGAAGCCTGATACAGGTTCAAGCTCGCAGGTTCAGGGGGTTAAATTGGGGGGGGGGGTGCTGAAGAGGTCTGGGCAGAGGGTTTGGACTAGAGTGTTACCTTTCTGGAAGAACCTGCTCCTCTATAGCTGGAGACTGTGGAGGAGGCTCAGTGGAAAGGGTGGTATCCCTCAAATCGGACAGAGGAAATTGCTCTTCTGCTAGAACCTTTTGTTGTCTTTCCACATTTCCTTTCTTGCAAGAAAATGAGTCACTTTCATTAAAATGGCAGTTAATTGGGTAAAATTCACCTTGTGCTTTGTATTTCATTACTGCTGGCTCTCAAAGGATGCCACCTAGACCAGTCACACATACACCAAAAAGGATCCCTTGTTCACAAAGATAGCCTGCAGCTAAGAGGCATAGCCACTCTAGGAGAACCTGGAGGAGGAAGTAAAAGGCAGGGGATTCCAAGGGCCAGGGATTTAGCTCAGCAGCATAAGCACCTGCTTTGCAAGCATAAGGTAGTGAGTTTGATCCCTGGTACCAAAAAAAAAAAAAAAAAAAAAAAAAAAAAGCATGGGATTCCAAACTGGCAGTGGTAAGCAGCAGCGCATATTTGACATCAAGGCCAGAGATGGGATGGCCTTGATGGAAGAACCTGATTATCAATGTTGTTCCTAGCCTAGTGTTTTCTGGATGAGGCCTACTCCTCTGACTTGGAGGATGAATTCCAGGATGACTTCCAGACACTAGCTTCAGTGGATTGTGAAGACAGCTTTCCAAGAAGGAAGGGGATGATCATAAACATCACCTCCTTCTAAGATAACCTTGACCTCCACTGGTTGGGCTTAAAGAAATACATTAGTCAATTCTGTTTTCCAGTAAGTCACATCAGAAACTCCTAGCTGTGCCCTCAGCCCATGAAACATAAACTTTAAAAAAGATGAGCATGCCTGTGGTGAGTGAGGAAATAGCTAAGGATTACTGAGATTCATTTTTAATATATTTGTATCTTTCTTATTTTTTATTTTAAAGAGAATAAAATCAACCAAAATGACACAGAATAAAGCCAATCAAAACAAAACAGTGTAAGTGACACAGGACTTCAAAGCAATAGGAAATCAACAATGGTTACCATAAGGCCTCTTGTTCTTTTCAAAATAGCTGCCCATACCTTCAGACATAGTAAAAATCAAACAAAACAGAACAGAATAGAACCAATAAAAACAAAATAATGAATGCAATAAAGGACTTCAAAACAAGTTAACAGTAAATCCAAAATGGCTACCATAATATATCTTGCTATCTTTGAAATAGCTGCCCATGCCATTGGATATAATAAAATCAAACAAGACAAAACAGAATAAAACCCAACCAAAATAACAATGAAGCTGACACAGGGCTTCGAAACAAGATAATAGACAGTTAACAATGACTACCACCTTCAGAAAGAGATTCCTCTTAGATGCTACATTCTGTGTTGTCATCCCCTGAATAGATAATCAGACTACCAGCTTTAGGCCTGCAAAGTCAGTGAAACACTAAACACTACAAGCATTACATTTTACCTCAATAGCTATCATTGCAGCCTGTGTTTCTCCTGATCAGCCAGTCACTAATATGGGAGTAGGGAATGACTTTGGCTCTTCTTGTTTCACAGCCCATGTGCCAGAAGGGGCTGGTATCTGCATTTGGGTCTCCCCTTAGCTGCCTGTGCATGGCACCAACTCACACGGAGGACTTGGTACTTGCTGGCTTCTTGTTCTCCTCCCCCACAGTCTGTGAATGGTGCTGACTCATAGGAAAGGGCTGGCATCTGGTTCTCCCTCCAGGAGCCAGCACCTCAGCTTTGATTTTGACTTGGACTGTGTGACTTGCTTTGACCACTAGATATTAGCTCTCATGTGGATGGAATGTAGAGACTTCCCGGAGCTACTGAGTATTGCCCCTTTAGCTTTTGTGACACTGTCCTTTCTACAATAACATCCTTGGGTGAGAAAGTGAACATAGAGACCACAGAGCAGAGTGTTCTGGGATCCATATCAAGACCATCCTGGACCACCTGCAGCCAGCTGACTCACAATATATGAAAGACCCTGCCAAGGCCAGCAGAATCTTCCAGCCCACTGACTGTGTGAGTGAGCCCAGTGCAAAACACAAAAGTTACCCATCCACTGTTGTGTGGGGTAAGTTTTTAGCTTAAAATAGCTCAAACAGCTAATGCAGTTGGCTTCAGCATGATCCCTTGGGGAGCTTGGGGTATGCTCTGAGTCCATGAATGAGATTTAAGCTATGACCCGCAGGGAAACAACCTAGCTCTGGGGAAGTCACTAGCTACCCAAACCACAGGAATGAACACACTGAGAATCACTTCACCAAGGAAAATCAGGCACACTAATAAAAGAACCAGCAACTGTGCAGTGTCCTTATGTGCAGGATTGACTGCTGGCTGCCACACTTGGAAAGTTACATGAAATGAAGAGTGATTCTAGTTATTGGGGCTCCTCTCCTGACAGAATCTAGGCAGGAGCCATGGATTGTTCTGGCAGTTCTGGGTACAGGCTAAATTGTCCTCTGGGGTAGTGGAGGCCAGGTTGGTATCATTAATACCCAGAAAGAAGGTACGTTGGCTTCTAGGCCTTACAGTGAAAGAGACACACATCAGCCCCATGAGGTCTCTGTGGGTGAGGAATAGCTGACAAAGGGCAGTTCTCATGGCAGCTCACTCTTCTTCTATCTCTTTGGCTGTCTGGAGAGTCATACAAGGTTGTGGGTATTCTGCCTCCATCCTAGCACCTGACATTCTCAGTTCCAAGTTAGCAATGTTTATCTTCCATAAAAATACAAAGGAGAGCTCAGATTGGTCTGTTTTGATCACAAGACCAGCCAGGAGCTAGGTGTGGAGACCCCTACAATTGGGCACTAGGATAGGCCATCATCCATCTTGAACTGATCCAGTGAGAATGGTCCCCCAAAGGAAAGAATGTAGATGACCAGACATATCCACTATAGCAGCTCACAATTCTCCTTCTAGGAGCTTATTTTCTTATCTGTAAGATGGCAGGGCCCAGCTAAAGGTGGGTTTCAGTCTTTTTTCAACACTATAATTCTTGATTTCGTTTTGTTCCAAAGCTGTTGCAGGGGGTCCTCTGGTCTGTATTTGTGGGACAGATCCCTGTGCATCCTGGTGTGGACAATCTCCCCATGGAGTGTGAAAGTGGTGCACATCTCCCCTGGCCTGGGCTTTTAAGGGAAAGTCTCCCTAAGGAATCTCATGGCCATGGTTCAGAGTAGCTGATTTTTTAAATGGAAACTTTAAATTTTTTTTAATTCTAAGTAGTATCTGCTTATAATAAACAATATGAGAATTACAGAAAAATATAGAACCAAATTTGAACCAATAATTTACTGCAGTGAGGACCTAACTGATATGATAGAACATTCCAATTAACAATAGCATTATACATATGCTTCTCAAATATCTGCGGAAACACATGAATTAGACCAAATGATCTAAGCCATAAAACAAACCTCCACAAAGTTAAAAGAATTAAAATCATATAAAATGTGTCTTCTGATCACAATAGAATTAAACTCATATTTAGTAACAAAAATCTGCAAATACTTGGAAACTAATTCCATGAGACAAAGAAGCATTCTTTGGGGAATAAAAATGAAGTGCCAAGTAGTCTTGTGTTTACCTTTTTTCTTCTTGTGCAGACAATGTCTCATAAGTCTTCTTGAGACTAGCCCCATGCCTTTGGTTAGGTTGCAGAGTTCTAACATGGTGTGGTGGTGCACACCTACAATCCCAGCACTTTGGGAGAATGAGGCAGAGGACCATAAGGTTTGATCCTGGTCTGGGACAACTAAGTGACTTTGTGAGACTGTGTGTCTAAAGAAAAAATAAAATTAAAGGACGTGGGACATAGTTCAATCCCCAGTAACACTCCCCCCACCCACATAAAGCAATTGAAGTTGATGTTGAAATTGCAAACATCGGTGAAAATCAAGGCCATTTTGGAAGATGTGGGAGTAGATGATACCAAATGCCAAAACCAATATATAGATTTAATGAAATTTCAGTCAAAATACCAACAGCATTCTTTACAGAACTAAAAAAAGTCCTAAAATGTATACTGAAGCAGAAGAGACCCAAAATAGTTAAAGCAATCCTGAGCAACAAGAGTAAAGCAGGAGGCAGCACAGTCCCAGATTTCAAGTTATATTATGAAGCTGTAGTGAAAAAAACAGCATGGTACTTACTAAAAAAAGAAAGACAGGTATTCTGTAGGACAGAACAGAGGATGCAGAAACAGTGTCAGACATATTCAGCAATCTAATATTTGACATATAGACCCCAAAACATACACTAGAGGAAAGGCAGCCTCTTTAATAAATGGTGCTGAGAAAATGGGGTATACATATGAAGAAGGTGCAACCTAGATCTCTATCCCTCACCACGTACTGAAATAAAAAAATAGATGAAAAACCTAGACATTAAAACAGAAACAATCTGCTGGAAGATAAAAACACATTGGGGCTGGGGATTTAGGTCAGCGGCATAAGCACCTGCCTTGCAAGCAGGCGGTCGAGTTCGATCCCCGGTACCGATTAAAATGAACAAGACAAAAAAAAAAAAAAAAAAAAAAAAAAAAAGAAGATATAAGTACAAGCAAAGACTTTCTGAACAGAATTCCAATTGTATAAGAAATAACTTTTTTTGAATAGGCTATCCTTTCTCCAACATATGCTTTTAGACCTTTGTCAAAGATAAAATATTAGAACATATCTGGGAGGTTTCTGTATACTCAGCTATATTCCATTGATCCACACATCTGTTTTTGTCCCAGAACCATGCCCTATTTTATTACTGTTGCTTCGTAGAATAGCTTGAAGTTAGGTATTTCTATGCCCAGTGGTGTTGGAAAAACTGGTTATCTGTTTGTAGAAGAATTAAACTAAACTTTATTTCTCACCATATACTAAATTAAAATAAAAATTAATCAAAGAAATAAACATTAAAACAAAAACATTAAACTTTCTGGAAGATAAAATAGGTAAAACACTTGAAGACATAGGTATAGGAAAGAATTTTCTAAATCATGCAAGAAATAGCATCAAGACTCAACAAACAGAATTATATTATACTAAAAAGATTATATACAGCAAAAGAATGAGTTAGTAGAATGAAGAGACATCCTACAGAATGGGAAAAAAAGTTGTGCCAGCTACTCCTCAGACAGCAGACTAGCATCCTCAGACATACAGAGAACTCAAGAAAAACTAAATCACCTAAAATTAAAGACCCAGTGAAAAAGTGGGCTAGAGAAATGAACAGGTACTTCACAGAGGAAAATACAAATGACAATGAACATATGAAAAAATGTTCCGTATCTTTAGCCACTAGAGAAATGCAAATTAAAACAATGCTAAGATTTCATCTCACTCTGGGAAGAATGGCAAACTTTAGGAAATCAATAGAACAAATGCTGGCATGGCTGTGGTGAAAAAGGAACCCTTCTTGCATTGTTCATGGGAATGCAAATTAGTACAACCACTAGGGAAACCAGCATAGAGATTTCTCAAAGAACTGAAGTTAGAAATCCCATACCACCCAGCTATTCCACTGATAGGCATCTTCCCCAAAGAGCTTAATTCATTATACTACAGTGATAGGTACATACCAATATTTATAGCAGCACAATTCATAATAGCTAAATCCTAGAAGCAATCTGTATACCCATCTACAGACGACTGGATAAAGAAAATATGATATTTATGTATAATGGAATACTACTCAGCTATAAAGAACGACAAATTTGATGCATCTGTAGGAAAGCAGATGCATCTGGAAAATATAATATTGAGTGAAATAAACCAGACACACAAGCTTAAATACCACATGGTATCGCTCATTTGGGTGAGGCAAAATATGAAATAAAAATGGTAAAGGATGGGTAGAAAGGGACAAGGAGATGGATCTCTTGCAATAGGCCAGTGATCCAAGAGAATAAGGGTGAAGGGTGAGGAGGAGGGAAAGGAAAATGAGAAGAATAAAGATGTGCCGTGTATTGCAACCTAATAACCCATTATATGCCTGACGTGAGCTAAGAAACAATATCAACAAGTACACAAAAGAGTATGGGGTACCCAAGGAGAATGGGGAGGGGGGAGGAAAGAGAAGAGGATTTTAAAAAACCAAGCTGTAATATGTACGTGTAACCACTCCCCAAAATGGCTGTAAACTTCTTGAATTGCAAACATGTACTAATAAAATAAAATAATTTTAAAATGAGGTCATATCAAATTACAAAACTTCTGCACAGCAAAGGGAATAACTAACAGAGTAAAGAGACAACCTAAAAAATGGGGGAAATCTTTCATCAGCTATTCCTTGGATATAGGAATAACGTCTAAAATAGAGGAAAGAATTAAAAAAATTAGACTCCCCTAAATAAAAGATCCTATCAAAAACTGGACCGCTGAGTTGAAAAGATACTTCTCAGAAGAAGTACCAACAGTCAACAAATACAAGAAACAATGCTCGACATCACTGGCCATTACAGAAATGCAATTCAAACTACACTGAACTTCCATTTCACTCCAAAAAGAATGACTATCACCAAGAAATAAAATAACAAAAGATTGTCAAGGCTTTTGGGGAAAAGAAACTCCCCCACATTGTTGGTAGGAATATAAGTTAGTGTAACCACTATGAAAATCAGTGTGAAGAATCCCCTTAAAAGTTAAAAATAGAAATTCCATTCACCCCAGAATTCCCCTTCTAGGTATCTTCCTGAGATAAAAATATCATATTACAGTGGTACGTGTGTATCCATGTTTATAGCAGCACAATTCATAATAGCTAGATCTTGGAATTGGCCTATATGTCCATTAACATATGAATGGAAAAAGGAAATGTAGTATAGATACACAGTGGAATACTACTTCTGCATAAAGGAGGAGAAATCTTGATCACTTGTAGGAAAATAGATGCACCTTAGGCCATCTTGTCAAGTGACATAAATCAACCACAAAAGCTTAAATATTGGATAGTTTCTCTTAAATGGGAAACCCAAAGTATGAATGAAGAGAAAGATAAGAGATGGATAGTAAGAAGCAGTGGCCTAGTATTCAGCAAATGGGTTACAGAGATGGAGAAAAGAAGGAAGAAGGGGAGCAAGGAGGGTAGTAAAAAGATTTAGATGAATTATGTGCATATACCAATTACCCAGGATGAGTGCAATCACTGTGTACTATAAATATATACTAATAAAAAAGTGATGGAGGAGAGGATGGTCCAGTTCCTCTACCAAGTGTTAAACACAATAATATGTAAAAAGGTCATTCAGTGGTGCACACCCTATAGGAATGAACCTCCTGAGGTTGGTAAGAACAAAAGAAAGCAAACAGATAATATCTTTTTGTGCAAACAACAATTCTTGAACGTTGACCAAGGAACACCCTTAGAACAACCACTTAGACCTCAAATATTTGCTTGTTTTTCCATGTAAGACTGTTGCCAATATGATCCAGGGACCACTCTTAAAGAGATTTGCAAGATGTTCAGCATAAAAAAAATGATTGTACCTAAGAGCAAGAAACCCAGGTCCACAAAGAGAACCAGTGGTGGTCAGAGAAGTGAAATGTTGTGCCTGACACTGTAATACTATGAAGGTTATCCCTGAATGCTCAGTTTGTACTTGTTAATATTAGACAAACTGTAGACAAATGCAGCCACAAACTAACTGTATTAGCACAATGTTTCCATTGCACGCACGGTTAGAGTACAGATTCCAAAAAATGGCTGAATTTCTTCTAGCATGAGCAAAGTTGCTTTACTCTGAATAAACCTGAGCTGTGAGTTCTCTGCAGAAAGGATATTTTGAGCTTTCCCTCTTTTTTGCAGAAGTTTCTGCCAAGTTTATTGTCTAGTTAATATTAATGAACTTTTAAGAGTTGGCATTATAAATAAAACAACGTGCAAAAAGTTTTTTGAAATAGAATAACAAATGTCTTTATCTACCAGTTGGGAATGCCTTGTGATGGCATTTAGGGTTTATTTGGAAAATCCAGAGTGATCTCTTCATTCTCAATCTTTAAATTCACCTGCATATTCTCTTTCCCCTGACAATGTAAGATCACAGGTTCCAGGGGTAAGCACCAACTGTCCCTGGTGATGGTCATCATTCGGTGCTTTCATGTCCCAGCTCACAGCTCCAGCTCAGGCCTATCCCTTTTCCTCAGGAAGTGTGTCCTGCCTAGATATCAGTCCTTCCTCACACCCAACCTGTGCTCCCCTAGATGTCCCATACTTCCCTCTTCACACTAAGTGGCTCAGGAACACTGATGCATTCAGGGAACTCAAGGTCAGTTATGATCAAGAATTAGCTAGTGGAACCATGTATCAGGTACTGCCCTCAGCCTCATGCCAGAGCTTCTCAGCTACGGGCTCTATAATGCCATTGGTCTCCAGGCCTCCATTCCTGATCCTCACCCTGTCCAGGAAACAACTCTAGCCATCCCCAAACTGCTCTGGTGCCCCCCATCCAGACCCTTCCAGAGACTCAGACATCTGCTCCATGGTCACCCCAGCGTCTTGGGAAAGTTCTAAATTGGCCAAAGGTCTTTTACTCTGAGTGTCAGCTGTCACTCAGCCTAAGTTGGACACTTTTCTCCTTTCAAATCCTGATTTTTCTTCCATTTGCTAAGATTTAAAGCTCTGGAAAGTGGTTTCTGACAGATGCCCACCATACATTTGCCACTGCTCTGCTTTCTGTTGGTTTAAAGTTTCTTTAGTCTACTATCTCTGCTAGGGAAGACACATAACTCTGTCTCTGGTGGTCCCCAGAGGTTAAAGCATGGTGATGAAGCTATGGCACTCACGCCACAGCAGGCTTTTGGTATCACTGAAAGCTCCAAAAGTTACACTTTCACTGGACTGTCATTGCCTAGCACACAACGGGCAAATAACAATAGCTTTCAACTTCCTTTTCTCATTTCATTTAATATTTTGTGTATATTTCAATCAATAAAATACCTTAATATTTTAATAGCTACACAAATTTCTTATGTGAGTATGCTGTGTTCAGTCATGCAAACCGTGACCAATTTTCCAAAACCCCACCCCCAAGCTATAAGGAGCTCTTCACTTATGAACCACTGTTTGTACCTCTGCTTGTTCACAGGGGAATATGTCAGGAAGTCTAGTGGATTTTGAGTATATATCAGTAGCAACATATTCACTGGCTCAGCTTGGGGTAGGAAGAGCTGGCTGTCTTGCTGTGAACTCCTGTCTCTCTCACCCTGGGCCCTTCCCTCTGGCCTGGAAGCAGATATGTTTCAGCAGGAAAGAGGAGAACTTCTAGGGTCTGGGTCCCTGCTGGACCTCAGTGGTGCACCACAATGTGGCCTTTCAGGCTTATCTCAGAGGACCTGGCCCAGCGTCCCCAGTAGTTAAGGAGCCTGGGCCTAGCTCTGACAGTGAGACTTGGGCTTCCCAGGTGGTCCTTACTCCTGGAAGGTGACTTTTGATGCTTAATGGCTATCCAAAAGCTACATGATCCAGATATGCTGACCACCTCAGCTTTCTCCACAAGCTGCTACTTCTCTGTCACGCTTCTGTCCCTGAGTCCAGCAAGTCTCCCATATGTCCCTAGGTCCATAGCTGAGGCCCATGAATGACTGTCACTTTTTGTTGTTCAGGTGAAATAACATAAAATTAACTGCCTTCACTATTTAAACATATACTTCAGTAGCAATAACATTTATAAAGTTATGTGATCACCAGCTCTACCTAGTTCTAAAGCATTTCTTCATCCCCCAAAGAAACCTACTGTCGATTAAG
Organism: Cavia porcellus; assembly: GCF_034190915.1. Taxonomy (NCBI): domain Eukaryota; kingdom Metazoa; phylum Chordata; class Mammalia; order Rodentia; family Caviidae; genus Cavia; species Cavia porcellus. The sequence continues at coordinate 102,646,795 of NW_026947485.1, forward strand.
CATCTGCCAAAACATCCATACATGCTTGCCCCAGGTAACCTACTTTCCGTGGGTTCTCATATCCACCCTGGGTTCTACATCCCACCACCAGTAGTCGAAAGAGGGCACTGCCCTTGGGAAGATTCAGGAAGCGTTTGTTTTATTCAGAGCCAAACAGCTATCAAATAACTCATGAACACAGCCAAAAAGGACACTTGCTCTCATTTATGGAGCAATGATAGTTATGGATCACTGCTCCAGAAACTATGAGCACATGAGTGTCTCTCAGGCCTGGAACTGGCTTCTCTCACAAGCAGCCACAGCCTCGTCCTGTGACCTACAGCAGAAACTCCTCCTTCCTCTGAGCACAAGTAGGATGGGGACTGGAAGCTTTCTTGCCTTGGAATGGTGGCTACAAAGTCTCAGCTGGGATCATGAAGATCCTAGGTTTGTCACAGCAGCCCTGTGCCTGATTGCCTTCTGTAGAAATGATGCTAGGTCAGGAAGGGGAGCCAAGTGTTGATGCTGTCCTGCTGGGTGTGCTGGGCACTGCCAGCTCCTGGTTCATGATCTCTTGCTTGATCTGGATTCTGAGTAAGGCCGGCATCCAGACACCTGCAGCAGGCAGCCATCAGCCAGTCAGTTCAGCTGCCTGCAAAAACACGGTTAGAGGATGACCCTCTGCTCAAGTGTTCCTGGTTACCCTTTAGCCACGCTGGGAACTTGGGACTCCAAAGTGAGTCAACACATTCAATTTGCACCCAGCTAGAGGGAGTGATCCAGCCAGGCCTTGGGCAGACCACCCCAGACAGAGAAAGCCTTCCCAGAAGATGGGGCAAAAGGAAAATGATATCCAGGTCTTAGCAGTGCAAACCACAAGGGTCAGTGGATGGTTGCTTTAAATCCCTAGCAAATATCCAGTAGCCAGCCATAGTGATATGCATGGGATGGGCGGGGGTGACAGTGACTGACTATGCCAGGGTCAGGCATGAACAGTATTGACAAAGGTCAGGATGCTGCTGTCAGATACTCACCCAAGCATTTTTGGCACGAGCTTGCAGATTGTCTCCACACCTTGGAATAGGCAGCTCAGGAGGAAAATCATAAATGAAAATAGCAAATACAGTCTTGGGGTCTTGTAAAATGTGATTTCAGGGTAACAAAAACTGGTAACGGCAAGTTCTCATCAGTGATGATTCCACCTTCACCTACATGAGGCCAGGATTGTAGAACTTAGCTCTCAGAGCTAGCAGGAGACAAAGACCAGGCTGGTAGGAGCTGTGACTTCCCACTGGACCCAGGCAGCGTAGAGTTGACAAAATGCCTACTGAGTACCATACTTTGCCTCTGCTGTAAAAATGCTGATGTCTTAACCTAATATGTGATACCTTAAGCCTGATGTTGAGGTTCTGAACTCTTCCTGTATAGAAGGTTTCACTCACCAACCGTAACAGGGATAGCACATTTTCAGACTATTGACTAGTTTCTGGATGAATGTGTCAGTGCTGGAGGGTGGCCACTGTGATGATTGGAAGGTCTCCTTGCAGATGCCAAGAGCCAGAGTTCCCTTGGACCTTAAAACTTTCTTTTTATCATGAACAGTACCTCCTTTACAACTCTCCTGGGTGTAGCCAGCCTGTCAGCAGCTCACAACTCAGAATGAGTTAGTTATAAACATGATTCTACTCATGTGTTAGGACCACCCAACCTCTTGGTCGTGGGAGGTTCTGATTCCATTATCTGAAATGAATCTCAAATTTGGTAATGGTCTTGTCTTATGGAATTTCAGGATATCAAGAATTGAAGAGAGATCTCAAGCAATTCTAGAAAGAAAAAATAGATTAACCGCAGAGAAATTATCTAATCAGTAGCATGCTTTTCATTAGCTACAATGAGGGTGAGAAAGCAATGGAACCAAACTCTATAGAGTTATGAGGAAAATATTTTAAAGTCAGAATGTATGACTAGCCAAACCATCAACTCTGTTTGGGAATAGGTTCCAAGACACATGAGCTTTGTGGAAGTTTTTCTTCCTTTGTGCTCTTTTGGAAAAGATCTTGCTTAGGGATTTTTTTTAGTAAAGCCAATGACAACACAAGGAATATAAGAAAAAGAGAAGTGGAATCCAGAAAGCAGTTGCATTACCCTGAGCACAATATAAAAAGAAATTGTAGTCTGAGAGCCTGGAAAGCAGCCAGTACAAATCAACCAGTGAAGAAATTGACTGACATGCTTCAATGGTGAGGAGCACATATTTCTTTCATAGATATGGAAAACTAAAGGCAGTTATCAAGGCCAGGAAAAACAAACAGTTATGAGAAGCAGGCCATGAGCCCATAACAAATACCCTGACCCAATTTTTAAACTGATGAAGTGTTTTTAAAAATCTATTGTATAACAGTGGATTTTTGATCATCCCTTCTAGTTGCTGGGCTTGGTGGTATTTCTGGGATACAGAAAGGAAAAAAAACAGGTAGCCTTAAAATTACAATGGTTTGACATATGATTTTTTTTTACTTTATGGCAATGATGGTGAGCTTTCAATGATAAAACATCCTGCTGCTGCACATGTGTCATAGGTTTGACACCACTTCTTTATAGTATTCAGCAAAAGCCATACATTGAAATTTGAATTTTGATCTTCTCCTAGACTATTGACAATGTGAGATATTTTCTTATGAAGCTGGCCAGTGGCAGAGAGCTGCAGGTCCCAGTAAGCCACATTATGACAAAGGGAAACAACCAACATACTCTACAGTTTTTTGTTTTGCCATCATTTTTTTTTTTTGCGATATTGTGTTTTGCATCTTTGTATCCTATCATGCATGACTACAGGAGGAATAACTTTTATATTAGATGATTTTTCTCCAGGTACAGACAAATGTAAGTTCTCTGACCACACTGAAAGTAGGTGAGGCTAAGCCGTGATATTTGGTGGATTATATATATAGTATCAGACATATTCTTGATTTACACTATTTTCAATTTATGACAGGTTTGTGGACAAACCTCATCATAAGCTGAGGATCGTCTATATTTATAAAATCATAACACATGTTTCCTAGTTTTAGAATTACACACTCAACACACTGGCAATTTCAAGAGAGACATCATTATAAATTCAGCAGAGTCCATGTTACGTATCTTCTCTGGCCATTGTTAAATTGCAGTTCCTCTCCTCTCTTTATTTCCTGCCTTCATTTTTCTCCTTAGTTCTTGCCACAATCTGATGGACTTCATCTTTTACTTAGTGATTTTTTTTTTGTCTCTTAAAAGCATGAATATGAGCTCTATATTGCAAGGGGATGTTGTCTGTTTTGTTTGCTGCCCACATTATGTTCTGCATATCATAGGTGCCCACTTCTTTTTGTTGAGTAAATGACATCTGAGAGATATAGAGAAAGGTGTGTGCTGAAGGCTGGTGCAGTCAGTATAGCTATGAGCAGAACCTCACCTGCCATAGAAGGGACAGTGAGAGGGTCCTTGCCTGGACCTGCAGAAATGGAGGTCTCTGCACCTGATACCAAGCTATTAATAAAAATATCAAGAGCTAAAAATAATACAACTAACAAAATTAAAAGGATGATGTGGGAAGTGGAAATGACTTAAACTTCTCTTTCATTTTGGGACATCAAGTAGAAATTGTCTAAAATTGATCAATCCAGAAACAGAAATGAAAGCATTTTATTTAGAATTATGGTGGTAACAACAAGATCTGAAAACATAAACTGTTAAAATGATTCTCTCCTGAGAGCTGGACTAGGGGTGGGAAACTTTCCTTTTTCATTTAATATCAGTCTACACTGCTTTAATATTTTTACTTTGTGTGTTTATTACTTTTATAATTTTAAAAAATGTGGGGAAAAAGCCATGTACACAGACTTCAATATCCTTGCTTCCTGTAAAAATGTCTTCATTTATTTATGATTTAGTATTATGCCACTGGACTTTATAGAGGGTCAATATAAAAAATGGCCATCTGAAGAGTATATCTGTATGGTTTGAAAACTGCAATAAAAGGCATTCATGTCCATTATGTCACCTAATGTCCCTTCTATGAGGATTCATGCTGCAAACTTCCAGAATTTCACACCTGAAAAAAGTTTGTCTCAACTGGAGGAAAAAGATCTAACACAGATATAAAGGACAAAGGGGTTGACATTCTTAATGTAGAAAAACTTTCTCAAATTAATAAGAAAAATTCCTAAATACCTCAGTGGAAAAGAGAGAAAGGATATAAACTGCCACCAAATAAGAACATTTTAAAAAATCGATTAATATTTCTATGTCTGTTGAAACTGTAGGAGAAGGGAAGAAAATGAGAAAACAGATAAATCTGGGAGTGCAACCTAGCACCTGGATTCACCCTTCTGCAGGGCAACTGTGAACATGAACAAAAGCTTAAAAAGCAGGTACCTGTGAGTCTAGCGGCTTTCTACTAAGAACACAATTAAGAAAATATTTGGCCATGGCTAAGGTAACAAAGTACCAAACTCAGTGATTTAAAGAATGGAAATATATTCTCTCATAGTTCTGGGGCTGGAAGTCTGAGATGAAGAGGTCATAGGGTTGAGTGTTTTCCCCTTGCTCTCCCTAGCTTCTGGAGGGTTGCTGAGTCTGCGGATCCTCAGCTCCCAGAGTTCTGCCTATATCTTCACACAGTATTCTCTAAATGTGGTGTAACAGCATGATCCAGTTGCAGTCCACATGTGCTTGCACATGTACACCTTGAAGGACATGTTCTAAGGTGCTTCTAGATGTTCTTTCATGAAATGCTCACCTGCATCAGGACAGGTGAGGTGCCTCCACAGGGTCTTATGACTATGAGTGGAGGGAGTCTATTTCTTTCTTCCTACCATTTGTCAGAATTTGCAGTGTGTTCTGGTTCTCCACAGCACTTTACTAGACCAGAGACTCTAGATCACCAATTTTACCCCCAGTTGTATATCCGGCACTCAACCTAGTGGAGATGAAATTAGTATTTGATAAACACATGAATAAAAGAATTACAGATACTTTCATTTTAGTCTTTATTTTTCATTGTATGGTCTTTTCTATTTCTATACAAATGAACACATTTAACATTTTCATACTGAATCTAGTGGTTGATTGATTGTGTCAACTTGAGACAGTTAATAGCTAACTAAATGGGTTTAGCAATTCTATACCCAAGGATGTAGAAGACCCACCCTAGGGTGGGTTATCACCTCGAGGTATAAAAGGGGAGGAGGAAGGACAAATCCCTTCCATTCTTGGGAGAAGCTCCAGTCTTCGCCTTTGGGTTGGACCTTGTCTCCTGACTTCCAGTATAGACTTTTTAGCTTTCTGGCTTAGACTCTTCAGCCTTTGATCACAAGCCTTCGGCCTTCTGTCACAGACCCATCAGCCTGCTGGTGTGGACTTGCACAAACCACTAGGGTGAACTCCAGATCTTGGATTGAATCCTTCGGCCTCCAGTGCATAGACACCCTCTGCATACTTCCTCATCGGACTCTGTGACTGACTATTGTAAGCCAATCTTGTTGTTTCTGTATATCCCGGGTTATATCTGTTCTCTCTAGTAAAACCCTGACCAATTCACTGAACAATAACGAAAAGTTCACTTTTAAATTCTGTACTATTTCCTTGGGAGATGGATAAGTGTAATGGGCTGTTGCTTAAAAAGACACTCATGTTCTTTTTCTTTCCTCTTTCCAGTCTTCCAAAAGTGTCCATATATCTCAGTAGGAAGCTGGAGTGTCTGAGCATCCCCACCACAAGTATTAACCTCATTCTAGCTGGGGATTTAGCCCAGTGGCATAAACACTTGCCTGGAAAGTGTGAGGTCATGAGTTTGATCCCTAGTACAAAAAAAAAAAAAAAGATAATAACTTCATTCTGACATTCCAAACAAGATTTTATATCAGGGGGATGTTAAGAGAAGCAGACTTTCCAGCTTTAACTTCTAATATGTCATGGATTAGGGTTGGTGGGTCACATCATGAGATTTTACCTAAAACTAGGTCGCTGTAAGATAGGAAAGGAAGGCTGCCTGTTTGCCTCAATGGATTTGGAAAGAGTGGACAGCTGTGATCCCAGGTGAGGAAGGGCAGTCTGACCAGGCCACGCCTCCTGAGTACAAGGGCTGGAGGGATGCAGAATGCAAAGGGACATTTATCCCAACCCTCTCCTAGACTTTGGGCACTTTTGGCATAGGGAATCCAACCCTTAACACATGTCTTAAGGGCAGAGCAGCATGATTAGGTAGCCCCTCTAGCCCACAGTGGACACAAACAAGGAAAGGCTGGCACAGGGCCCATTACAGAAGAGGAAAAGTCTTCCCAGGAGGGCTGTGCAGCAGATTCTATGAGCTAGCAACTGCTGTGGGACAAGGCAGATCTGAGGGGATCAGTAGAGGACTACAAGGGTGTGTGTCTTCTTCCTTTTTGTACAAATCCCATGTTCTGAGTTTGTACATTCTCAGTTCAAGACATCAGCTCCTCCTTGGAGGTCTTTGGCCTAGGGTCAATCCTGGAAGAGTACATTCTGGTCAGTGCATTAGGGTATAAGCCATATTGCCATCATAAAGGGACTCAAAAGATCAACAAGGAAATATAGGAGAAACACTTGAAACCATAGATGCAGGCAAATGCTTGCTGACTAGGGCTCCAACAGCACAGTAAATCATAGCAAGAATCAACAAGACTATATCAAATTAAAAACTTCTGTTCAGAAAGGGAAAAGAAAAAAAGAGAGTGAAGAGACAACATATTTCCTGATTATGGAAGAAAACCTTTGCCAGCTATTTTTTGGAGAGAAGATTAACACAAGAATATATGAAGAACTCAACATTTTTAACACAGCTGGATGTGGTGGCATGCACGTTAGCTCAGCGCTCTGGGAGGCTGAAGTATGAGGATCACAAGTTCCAGCCTGGGTGTCTTAGTTACTTTTCTTGTTGCTAGGACAAAATACCTGACACTTGTAAGTTAAAAGAAGAAGGATTCATTTCAGCTCATAGTTTGGAGAGGTTGCAGTACATATTTGGCTGGCTCCAAGGTGGGGTGGCTGGGCAGAGAAAAAATAGTCCATGACAGCACAGGCAGAAGGAGAAAAACAGCAGCAGTGACAGCCTGGCTGCCATCTTTCCCTTTATAGTCTATCCAAGCTACAAGCCTATTGGTTTTGCCACCCACACCGAGGGTAGAGGACTTCCCATTATCCCCACCCAGAACTATGCTAAACCAATTTAGTTATCACACACTCTTTATCCATATTCACATACCCTTGATCTAGCCACCTCCAAAAAATCTTACCTTTGAGTTAATGAGGCTTTGGTGTGTGTGGGAAGAGGGGTACAGCTAGATAAAAGCCATAACAACACTAAAAAATTTCAAACCCTGCCTCAAAGTAAAACATTAAAAAGAAGGACATGGGAATGTAGCCCAATGGGAAGAACTCTGGGTTCATTTGTCAGAGAAAGGGGGGAGAGAGAGAGAGAGAGAGAGAGAGAGAGAGAGAGAGAGAGAGAGAGAGAAAAGAAAGAAGAAAAAGGGAAAATCATTAACACCAAAAAATCAAATACCTCAATCAAAAAATAAGCAAATGAATTAGACACGTGTTGAAAGAAAAGAAGTATAAATGGCCAGTAATGTTCAACATCTTAGCCATTAGGGAAATGCAAATCAAAACAATATTGATTTCATCTCAACTCAATCAGAATGGCTAACATCAAGAATACAAAAACAATAAATCTCAGCAAGACTGTGGGAAAAGGAACCCTTCTACGTTGATAGTGGAAATATAAATTAGTAGTCACTATGAAAACCAGTATGGAGGGTTTCAAATAACTAAAAGTAGAAATACCATATGGCCCAGTTTATACTACTCCTTGCTATATGGCCAAAGGAATTAATGTCAGCATACTTAAGAATAACTACATATCCGTGTTTATTACAGCACAATTCACAATAAACAAGATATGGAAGCAGCTTAGGTGCCTATCAACAGATGAATGGATAAAGACAATGCGGCACACATAGTGGAATACTATTCAAGATACAAAAGACCAAAATTGTGTGATTTGTAGGAGAATGAATGGAAATAGAGATCATTATGTTAAGTGAAATAAGTCTGTCTTGGTTACTTTTCTCTCATTGCTGGGATAAAACACTCAACACTCAAAACGAAGGAAGGAAAAGTTTATTTCTTACAGTTTTTGGAGGTTTCAGTCCATAGTCAGCTGGCTCCAAGGCAGGGTGGCATGGAACTGAGACAATACTTTAAGGCAGCAGCCAGAGTAAAAAGAAGAAAACAAATCGCTTCTCCTGCTTTATACTCTACACAGGTCACCACTCCCTCCCCTCCCGGGCAGGCATAGCACTCACAAAATCTTGCTCTCCTTTGGGCAGGATGAGGATATTTACAAAGTAAGAATCCTGGCTCTCTGCCCAGTATCTTAATCAAACTTCTGAACTGCTCAAGTTGACACAATGTATCAACCGTAACAATCCACCCCTTGCCAACTTGGCAACCAGACGTATTTCTTTAAATCAGCCTCGAGATACAAAGGCATGCCCATTCTTAATATTTTGCAACTAAACAATCCTTAAGAACCAGCATTAAGTCTATCAACATTATATTACATTAGAAACATAACATTTTGTTCTTGGCCCCCAAAGATTCATGCACATCCCTTTATGCAAAAGGCATTTGGTCCACTTGCAAGAGTTGCCAAAGTCCTAACAGTTTCAGCCTTGCTGAAAAGTTCAAGTCCCAAGTTTTCTCCAAGACCGAAGGCAAATTCTTAGTTGCATACTCCTAAACAAATGAAAACAAAGTTAAATATTTCCAATATGCAAAGGCACAAAATAAACATTCCCATTTCAAAAGTTTCAAACAGGAGGGTACAAAGGATTGGAACAAAAGCAAGTCTAAATTCCAGCAGGGAAAACATTAAGTTCTATAGTTTTATGTGCACCCTTTGAGGCAATTTGATATGGCAAACCGTGAGCTCCAAAGGGCTTGTGCTACCCCACCCCATGGCACTTCTGGTAGTTACGGATCCCACAGCTTCTTTCTTGGGCTGGCTTTGCTCCCTCATTGTAGTTGGGGGTTGTGAAGAGAACAATTAGAATAGGGACACAGAATTTATAATATTGCTTTATGATGGTCACACAAAGTTTAACACAAAAAAGTGTAGGAAATCTGTCCACAACACTAAAGACATAGAATATTCAGCCAAGGGCCTAGATGCCACAGCAATGTCCTGCATGAGTCCAAATGAAGACCTAGAGCCCATGACAATGCCTCCCACAAGTCTAACTGGAGGTCTAGAACCCACAAAAAGGAGTCATACTAGTCTGTTTTATGGATCTGTGCTGGGAGGACCAATGGTCAGCAGTGGAAGCTAGAAAGTCTATGCCAGCAGAGTGAAAGAGCTGTGCTGATAGACTGTGGGTCCTACACTGGAGCTAAGAAGTCATGCTTATAATAAAGACCAGGGCTGCCCTGAAAAGCATCACAGCCGTCCTCAGCAACACAGAGGTCCTGAGCCCCACTGATGATAAGAACAGTGGAGTATATACCAGAAAGCCAGTGTGATGAGCTTTTTCTAGAGATTGAACAGCACATGTCTTCCCCTCTGGAGCCGGGAATCGATGCTTGATGTAGGGACCAGAGCTCCCCAAAGTGAACCACAGCCACTCTCAGCAACAAGGTCCTGAGCTCCTCCAGTGACAATGGTCCAACTCAGTCTGGGGAGCTAGTCATGACAAGCTCCTCCAGGAGAACCAACAGTTCAACAGCAACACTTAAAGAAACCCACAGTACCTCACTCATCTTCTCCACACCTCTATTTATGCTGGCAACTTTCCTCAAGTGGAACATCTACGCTCAGCACCATGTTGATTTAATTCAGCTGGTGTTAAGTTGCCCACCAGTTTTTAATCTATAATATTCCTCATTGCAAGTTTCCTTAGATGACCCATGTTCCAGGCTTTTCCAAACTTATGAGGTCTCTACTGCACCTTTGGCTTCACACACAAAGTTTCACACACACAGCTTCACACACTGCCCTCTCAGGGTGACACTGCCTCCCAAGCCTTGTGAAATTGGGGCCTTTTAAATCTCAGAACCCTTGCATTCTGCATGCACCTAAAACCAGCACCATGTGGATGATGCCAATGTCTGCTGCCAGTTGAAGCAGTAGCCAGGTTTCCTCTCTCTTGGCTGTCGGGGTCCAGTGCCTGGATCACTGGGCACTCTGAACCTGATTCTGAGGAAAAGATTCTGTGTGCTGTCTCCATTCTGGAACCTGGTGCAGCTGCCGCCACCATTCTGGAAGATGGTACTCTGAGGCTTTCTCCTCCAAGCAAAGTCTTCCACTTTTGCAGTCCTGAGGATGCAAAATGTGGGGACCAACTGCCTCTTCCCTCGGTGCCCACAGGCCATCTTTTTTATTTTTCTGTTTTTTCTGAGAAAGTGAGATCTCAACTCTATGTTAATAGCTTTATTGGAACTTCCTTTCTGGCCAAACTCACAACATTTTATATCACTCTGCTTGGCTCTTTGCTCTTGATTTGCACATAAATCTAGCCAAAAGCCCCCAACAGTCACCATGCCACTGCCTCAGCATTTGACTGTCTTGAAATTTCTTTTGCCAGATTAATTAGTCCACTGCCCTTAATCCCAGACTCAGACAAAGTCTCTGGACATGAGCAAAACGCAGACAAACTTTGTGCCAAGCATAATACACATCATGTGCAGTCCTTCTTCCCAGCAGAAACCTCCTGAGCCTGGTCTTTACCAGCAGGCTTTCTGTTCGCCTTCTGGTCTCCTGAGCTCCGACCAAAATTTCCTCTACAGAACAGCCTAAGACATTCCAGCTCTATACATTAAGGTGACCCCTCTGAACCTTTCCAAACTCTTTCCACAAGCCATTTCCAAAGGTTCTCAAACCACATGGTCAGGTATAGTCACAGCAACAGCCCCACTCCAGTACCAAATTCTATCTTGGTTACTTTTTTCTTGTTGCTGGGACAACACACCCAAACAATGCTTAACATGAAGGAAGAAGAGATTCACTTCTTACGGTTTTTGGAGGTTTCAGTCCATAATCAGCTGGCTCCAAGGCAAGGTGGCATGACACTGGGGCAACACTTCAAGATGGCAGCCAGAGTGAAAACAAGAAAACAAACTTCATCTCCTGGCTTATACTGGGCCACCACCCCACTACTCCAGGGCAGCTGTAGCACTCACAAATCTTGCTCCTTGCTGGGTGTCTCAGTTAAATTTCTAAACTTCTCAAGTTGACACAATGTATCAACCATAACAAAGTCAGACTCAAAAATACAAGTACCCATGTTTTCCCTAAAATGTGGAGTCTAAAAAAGATGACATAAAAATAGAAGGGGGATTATTATTTTAGAGGAAGGGAGTAAAAGAGGAGGAGAGAATGTAGGCATAAGTGAGGGTAATGGCGGGGGGTGTATATGATCAAATATATGACACTCATGTATGAAAATACCACAATGAAACCCAATATTATGTACAATTAATCAGTATGAATAAAAATACTTTAAAAAGATCAGCAGTCTAAATGAGATGACATTTGTGAATCTGTCTAGATTGGATAATGTCCCATGAAAGTCATTTATACTTGGACTCTCAGAATATAACTTTCCTTGAATACGAGGTCTCTGGAGATGTAATTAGCTAAAATGATGAGGTACAGTGGATTAAAGTACACCCTAATCTAATGCCTGAATACAGACAGATACACACAGGGAAAATGTCATGTGACAAAGGACAGACAAGTTGCAATGCATAGCTATAAACAATACTGAGAAACCCCAGGGACACAGAAGAGCTGGAGAAAAGCAAGGAAGGATTCTGTCTCAAGAACCCTCAGATAGAGCACAGCCCTGCTGACAGTTTGATTTTGGATTTATGCCTTCAGAGCTATGAAGGAATAAATTTTTGTTACAGTTGTGCCCACTCATCCTCATCGGGAGTTTTGATTTTCACAGAATCACCTATCATTAACCTGGATCCAAAAATATTCTCTGGAGAATTCCAGAAATAAGCCACTTACAAATTCTAAATTACACAGCATTCTTAGTGGTATAATGAAAGCTCTGGATAGTCCACTCCTTCCTTCTCAGAACACAAATCATCCCTTTGTTCAGTGTGTCCACCTTGTATATGATATTCATTCATTGGTAACTTAGCAATAGTCTTGGTCATTAGGCTGACTGTCGTAGTACTGCAATATCTTATTTTACTTAACAATACCACCAAAGCACAAATTTTATTATAATATATTGTTATAATTGTTCTATTTTAGTATCAATTAGTTTTGTTAATTTCTTACTGTGTGTCTATTCTGTAAACCAATAGTTTATATAGGTGTTGGTACTAACACTGAGGACTTTAGAATGTATCCCTCATTGATAAGCACGTACAAATGTATTAGAAGTTACCAGTTTGGGGTACTTTGTTACAAAGCCATAGGAAATGGATTCACTTCTCTTAACAGTCCTGAACTGCTACTAGTGTTTCTGTTTCTTGTCCAGCAAGTGGGAGAAGAGGAAGTTGGAGAAAGCTGCTTTGTCTTTAAGAGCTTGCTCAGCAGTGGTGCTGTCACTTCTGCACAATTCTATTGCCCAGATCCCAGTCATCCCAGCTGCCAGGGAAGCTAGCAAGAGTCAGTGGCTGCTAGGAAACATAGTCCTTGTTGGAACCTGCAGTATTCCATTCCAAAAAGAAAGATGGGAGAGGATCCTGGAGTGACTTGGAGCACTTTGACAGCTTCTTTTCCCATGCAAGTGACTGCTGCCTGGGAAGCAGGTAGGGTGAAGCCAATATGGCGCCTGAAGTCCATGTGGTTAAGAGCACTGGATCTTCAGCAGAAACAGCATGTCCCCAGTTAGCTAAAATGTGAGCACAGATTAAGCACATTGTCAGATGGATGTTTCAAGATGTTCACAATGTATCTAAAAACCACAGTATACCTTTTCTTTTACAATAGACCAGAAAGGAATTTTATACCCTGTAGAAGGTAATGCATTATTATCAGTTGTAGAAAGAAAGTCAAATTAGTATATCAGTTGGCCGGCAAAGGTACAGATACCTGGATATCACTGCAACCCAGATGGTACTCCAGTGAGTGCAGCATGATATTTAGCAATCTTCAGGCTCAGATGCGGTCGTGTCCTTTTATCCTATGACATAGTATACCCCTTTGATCTTTAACATGGTCTTGTAGAAGGAATATCTCACTGCTGGGCAGAGTTAAAGGGGCACAGTGTTGTCACCCAGCCTGTTGCTTTCTATTCTGCATGACAGAGTGAGCTGGAGAGAACTGTTATCTTCAGCCACTAGAATTTGGGAGTTTTTTGTAACTATTTAACCCATCCAAACAAACAATAGAAACAACCTAAACATCTATCATTGGTGGAGTACATGTCTAAGGACCAGACAGGTATGTCACTGCTGTGGTGACAGGCAGACACGCTCCTTCAGAGCTGCAACAGCAGCCATGCAGTACAGGAGGATTGCAGGGTGGACTCCTCCTCCTCCTCCTCCTAGTACAGAAAAGACAGGCCTGCAGCATCTATGTGCAGCCTGACCACCAAACAGGTAGAGTGCCACATGTTGATAGGACTTCAGTGTTTCAGAGATGTTAATGCCATAGAGGGAATACTAAGTGACCAGGAGAAGCAATGGATCCATCTGTGCTTCACAGCATGGCAGGTATCTCAAACTGCTGGAACATATGAGCTCACCAAAAGCACACATGCAGGCCAGAATATGTAGAGAAAGCCATTTATTTGTTTGCACATATCTAGCTGCACTAACAGAATGTGGTGTATTCATTCTTTGGAAAACTATTCAGCCATAAAAGGAATGAAAATGCCAATACATGCTACGATATGGATAACGGCCTGCTGAATGCCAAAAGCCCGCAAAAGAGAGTACACATTATGGCATGATTCTGTGTTTTCAGATGTTCAGAGCAGAGAAATATATGAAGAGAGAAAGGAAATTAGTAGTTGCTTAAGGATCAAGGACATGGGAAGCAGTAGGTGATGGCCAAAGGGCACCAGGTTTCTTTTCATGGTGTTGACAGAGCTCTGAAATTGGTGAAAATGGCGATTGTATGCTGATCTGTGAATTTACAAAAGCCACTGAATTGAATGCTTGAGAGTGGGTGAATGCCTGTCATGTGAACTGTAATTCAGGGAAGCTGCTTAGAAAGAGAAATGTGCACATTTGTGTAGACACAGACCTACTAACAGCTTTTGCTCCTGGGAAAGACTGGGCTGTGATGGAAGATATCCCTTTGGACTTTGTACTGCCTCGCTGTCTTAATTTTGTATTATATCAATAATTGGAATAAACTGTAACATATTATTTGGGCACTCAATAAGAAATTGTAAAAGAAGCCTAAAAGGAGATACACATGAATGATTTCTGCTGGCCTGATGTTCTGAGAATTCACTGATATTCTCTCCCTGGTTTGTCAAAAAAAAGTGCATGTCCACATGAGCCAGATCAACTTCCTCGAGTGCGGGCTTGACGGGGAAAGCACAGTCTTTTGCATAGCAGCAGATACATTCGTACATGAAAGTCTGAAAATAACACACACATACACACTTGTACATGCACACACATACTCTCCTAAGCAAATACAGCAGACTCACCCTTTTGGATGGCTCCTCATCCATTTATTTAAAAAAAAATTGGGTTCTCTATCAATCACATCATTCTGAAAGGGGCTGGTATAAACCTTGTCCTCAGGAAGGATAATTAAAAGATGGATGAGACACAAAGCACTGTTTTTTTTTTTTTTTCTTTGAGCAGAGAACTCAGACATGGGGCCCTGTGGCATCTGGTTGGAATCATCATGACTTATAGGTTTTGGCAGGATGAGCGTCATTGGAGCAGAAATTAATAGCACTTCACGTGATTCTTCATTTTTTAACAAAGTTGGATTGGGCACGGGAGTTAGATTTTTAGAAATATGGCCTATTTCCATGTGATTACTTTCATCATGTGTTTCAAGGAAAGCATGACAGTAAGTGGACAGAGTCTGGTGACAGCAGGACTTTATGGGCAAGGAGGAAAGTTTGATTTGGAGTCCTAATATACCCCCTTGCCTCTTGCCTTTGACATTTGTGCCTTACTTTTGGAGTTGGTACAGAAACACCTACCTGCCATATTTAGCACCAATATTCAACCCCAAACAGAGGTAGGATATGTTCAGGAGATTCACAAGTCCTCTGTGTGAGTTCCCTTAAAGCCCACTGGCTAACTCATAGGATGACTGTGGGATGTTGCTGTGGTGATCTTCACTGAGTAGAACCCTGGCAGCAGGGCCAGTCCCCAGGCAGGTGAGTTAATTGAGGGTCTCTGACATGACCAGCATAGACCTCCAAGCCCCGGTCGAGCAATGGGAAATACCTACCCATACTACCTGTGCTTCCCACTCCCACCCACCCAGCACTGCCCTTTTGGAAACAACATACAGTGGTCCTGAGCACCAGTGAGGAAATTCATAAGCAAAGTAGTGCTGGGGTTTCTCAGCCTGCATGAAACATGTGACACTCAGAGCCAGGGGCACATGATGACCAATGTCCCATGGCCACTACAGAGCTGCAATATTGGGAAAAGTGTGCTGGCCCTAGGGATACTTGTGTGACTCTCCTCTGTTAAAAACATCAGGCCACTGACCAGCCCAGGAGACATTCCATGCATTGTGAGCTCCACACAAAGCAGAAAGATTATGATAGCCCAAATTCAGCGACACTGTCCCACCTCAAAGACAAAGAAACAAAGGCACATATAACACACAGCTGGAATGTACTCAGGTTGCAACTTAACTCAAGAGGTTGACTCCAGAAGCCACGCTGTTAGCCACAATTCTGAGCCACTGCCCAGAGGAGAATTATTTGGTACTTATCAGCATAAACGTGGATCATTTAAAGGCTTACATTTTATACTCACTTTCAGTTTTTTTCTGTTATGTGGTGTGTTCTTAGATATAAGTGAAAGCATTGCTTCAGAGACATAAAATACGTAGGAAACCTCTATTTTCTCTTTAAGGGCCTCATTGGTGCACAGTAGCTACTAGGCTCAGGGCACAACCCCAGCAGGCTTGGAGCCAGGTGGTTGGACTGAGGACCAGGTAACACTCGCTAGGGAGTGAGAGTCTGGGGCATACTTGGGGCTTCTGCCCCTCTGTTACTCTGTCCCTCTGCTGGAAGAGAGAAGATGGGAGATTTCCCTTTGGACTTTGTATTGCATCACTGTCTTATTTCTGTATCACACGAACAAATTTGAAGTAAGATATGACTTACATTATTTGAGGACTCAATAAAGACTTTAAAAAGAAGCCAAAAAGAAGATACATACACATGATTTCTGCTGGCTCTCACTCTAGTCACCATGTATCTCAGAGGATGTGGACAACCTGTGGGAGGGCTCCAGGGGCCAGGGTATGGTGTAGTGGAGTGTGGGGATAATGTGGCTGACAGAAGAGCTCAGCTCCCTTCTTCAGTGAAGTCCTCTTCCCCTCTCTCCTTATGGCTCATCTTTTCAGAGGGGTTTAGGGTAGGGGCCATGACTGTCATCCACAATATTCATCTGAGGCCTTCCTGAGGTCATTTGCAAAGCAGAATGGGCAAGAATTTAGGAATCAAATGATTTTACAAAACAAAATAATGAATTCATCCAAAGTATGAGATATTGATTTAGCATCACCTAGGAAGTCATTCTAATGCTTTGCGGAGAACATACATTTAGTTTAAAATCTTCTAATGAATATATCAATTTTAACTGCTTTCTTTCCCTGCTAGGTCTAAATTGTTCCTTTATAGAGTGTGCCGTGTGGCTGTCATAGCATGATCACATGACAAATGGGGTTATGATATACATTTCCATTTTCCAAATGAGCCTTTCACCTGGCCTGCCACATCCCAGCAGAGTCCCAGTGCTTGCCTTGGATCCGTCAGTAGATTTAATCTTATCACAGTGCTAGCTAGCATCATTGCTCCATTTGCAGGAGAAAGAGCTGAAACTCAGAGAAAGGAAACGACTCATCCAAGTCCTTATTGCTCTTAATGATAATAATAGCAGTATCAATAGGAAAACCCTCTAGTGCCTGTTTTGTACTAGGGATTCCTCTGAGTATTATATCACTATTAACTCTCTTAATCTCTCAATGGGTCATTGCACTATCCCTGTTTAAAGTGGAGAAAATCAGCACAGGGACAAAGAGGCTGAAAAATTCTTCCAAGGCCTTGCAGCTTGTAAGTGAGCCACTGTGTCTTACCTCAGGTCACTGTGCTCTGATTTTGTGTGAGGATGAGCCACTCGTTAACTCCATCCACACCCTTCAGGTTGTTCTGTGACCTCATTCTGGGGTCCAGTCAGGACTGTTTAGCAGCATGCAGCTCCTTATGGAAGCCAGAGACATCTCCAGTGAGACAGGACAGTCCTACTGCAGGACTGAGCCTGGCAGGCTCTGGCCTCTGTGGGCTGGTCAGGGTGGCTGGTTATTCCACAGGTAGGGGTCCTGGGGGTCCCTTGGGGCCAGGGAGGCAGGAGCCTGGCTTTCCCACAAGCATCCCTAAGAGCTACCTGGAGTAACTCACCAATACTGTGAGTCTCCCTGTCTTTTAGTGCTATGTGTTTTTATTGATTTTGTTGTCTTGCTATGCAAGATTTTCCTAGGACTTTACCATAATAATGCTTTCTAGTCGGGCTGATGATGTCTCCCTTAAGGGGTATTAATATCTGAATAAATTGTTCTTAAGGTGCGCCTACTTATGAAACAAACGATAATAAG
Source organism: Cavia porcellus (assembly GCF_034190915.1). Classification (NCBI taxonomy): domain Eukaryota; kingdom Metazoa; phylum Chordata; class Mammalia; order Rodentia; family Caviidae; genus Cavia; species Cavia porcellus. The sequence continues at coordinate 102,664,604 of NW_026947485.1, forward strand.
CACACCATAGTGTTCCGTGGAGCATACTATGCATCATAATATATAGAAAGCTGTCGAATATTCATAACTTTGCTTTAACTTCCTGACTCAGTCTCCAAGGGACCAGATGCCTTTCTAGAACAAACTCTGTCAGAAAGGAAAACTCAGTCGGTGCTGCTTCTGAAGGAGCTGGAATGGTGGTGGGAGCAGCCTTGTTGGGTGGTTGAGACAGGGGTGACTGATAGGGCTTCTGTGGAGTTTACCAGCAGCGCAGATTGGAAGCCTTTTGCCCTGGCTCAGGAAGCCAGCTTGTTGTTTGGTGATTGAGCCAAGTGCAGGGACAGATCTCCTTGGGGTTCATGCCCCACACCCATCTGGTCTTTTCATTGCATTACCCCAAAGCCACTGCTCCAAGAAAACCTTGCTGCACCTAGATCTCTCTTTTTTGGTGTAGTTGTCAAGTGTATGATCTCATGTAAATAGTCACTTCAATAAGTATTAAACATCTGATGTAAACAGCACGTGATGGCATGCGTATTATATATTAAAGCAAAACCATTAATTGCATAGCCTTGGGTCCTAACTGAGTGTGTATGCAGCACTTGTCATCAGAGTCATATCATAACTGCAACCTGTTACTGAAACTGCAGCATTCAGGCTGCGGGGCCTACAAGAAAGATGCCAGGAGTGGAATGAGAATTGCCAGTGGCTCAGGGAAGCTGGAGACAAAGCCTTGTTCATTTTGTGCATTCCAAGAGAAACTAGGTGCCCAGTTCCAAGAGTTCCTCAACTTCACTACCAAAGTAAGCCTCTGTGACCAGGCCCAAGGATTCCATGACACTTTTAGTATAGAGTAAGGCAGGATAGGCTGCTGGTCAAGACCTATGGTTTCCATGTGGAGTCACACTCACCAGGCCAAATGGTAGGTTCATCTCGTCTCACATGGTGCCTTCATCCCAATGATGCTACATCTTGTCCTCCACACTAAATGGAGGACAGGGAACAGGATGCCTTTCTAGAACAAACCCCAGACTGGCTGCTTCACTTTGGGATTCTAGGCTCTCCCCATGTCCAACAACACTGTCTTCGAAGTGCTGCCTGTGCCTGGCTAATGCACATGCTCAATGAGTAATTCTTGAACAATTACAAGGACCAGTGAACATAATGTATGGTCTTTTTATTGTTAGGAGAAGGTTTGTCATTCATTTGCATTTTGCATTTGTGATTGGTTCATTGTCTAGGGCTTGGGTTGGGAGTGTGAATGCTACACTGGCCTAGGGGAATCAGGATGTAATGTAATGGCATGAAGAAGGCATGTCTTGCTCTCTTTTGCCTGTTTCCTACTTGCTATTTGCAGCCACCGTGAACTGCAGCCCTGCCATTCCAGCCTGCCTTGGAGCCAACTGAGTATGGACTGAAACCTCCAAAACCTGTAAGAAATAAACCTTTCCTTTCCCATCTTGGTGCATCAGGCATTTTGTCTCAGCGAAAAGTTAAAAGTAACTAAGACAAGGACAAAGTCTCTTTCTTACTATTTCCTGCTGAAAGAGGGTACTGTATTGGGGTTCAGGAAGGTTTATGGGATGATGGTTGATACCCATGTAGAAGCTGGTACCAGGTGTTTCAGGTAGGACAACTTCATCATTGGTGAATGCCTGCATCTTGGACTGGAAAAGCGAAAAGACAAGGTGCTATGAGGAGGCAGGCCACTATCATATTTAAGGACCCGGGGGACATAGAAGGAAAGGTGTTTTTGATTTAAATGTGCTGTTCCATCAGGACCATGATGAGGTAGAATTCTGAAAAATAAGTGTGGGGTTAGGAGAAATGAAGTTATGAGAGGTAATTATTTCCCCCATCTGAAAGGATAAAAGTTGAAAGTGTAGGTAGGTAGGGTTTGTCTCTGGTCCAGGAGTTGAGCTGGAAAGAATAAGAGGGGTGGGGAGGGCTGTGGCTCTGTCAGTGTAAGGGCGATAAGAGCCTAGGCCCACAGGGATCTCATGTTTGACTAAGCAGCTGAGGGTAGAGAGAATTAAGACAGTTGTCATGTAGAACAACATGACGATAATTTTACACATGATGTGGGTGTCTTTAGGAAAGACTGTCAAGATTCCTGCTGTAAAAAATTGATTAATAGAATATAAGGGATTAGGAAATAAATTGGATAATAAAACATGACTTAGCTTGAGAGTTGTGGCTGTGAGACCTTGGTGAGATGGAGACGGGTGGGAGATAGAAGATAAGATGACCGCTCAGGATGGTTCGGTTCAGGGTTGGGAGGGGACCGCTTAGCTTGAGTCATGTGGGACCAGAATGGCGGTCTAGCAACTTTGACTGCTGTTGGGGTTGCTAAGAAGACCAAATAGGACTGCTCCAGCTTGGTTGCAGTCCTTGGGATGATTTCCTCTAACAGGACTTTAGTAACTACATCAGCATTCTTCCTGGTTGTGGGAAAGGCTTTTATCTATTCCGAAAAAGTACAAAGAAAGGTGAGAAGATATTTGAGAGATTTGTGGCAGGGCATGTGCATAAAATCTACCTGCAAGTCCTGATCAGGGTTGTGTCTGTGAAATTGATGAGTAGGAAAGGAAGGGGGTGGTATGTGTCCCTGAGGAGAAGTTTTATTATAGAGATGACAGGTGTAAATTGTTGAGACCTCAGAGTGTCTGGGTCAGTCTGCATAAACACAAAGGAATTTTTAAAAAGGCATTTTAAAGATCTATGACTATAAAGTGAGTGGTGGAGGGAGGTATATGAGAGAGCATGGTATAAGGGTTTGGCATCACTGGGTGGATTGGAGTAATGGCATTACTGATTACCCCAAGGTCCTGCACTAGACGATTAGACCCATTCATTAGGCTTGAATACTGGGAGAACAGGAGTATTATAGCATGAATGGGTAGGTTTAAGAAAACCATTGTCTAAAAGGTACTTGATTATCAGTTTAAGTTCCTGTAAATGTTTGGGAGCTATGGATATTGGAGAGTGCAAGAAAAAATTGAAGGATCCCTAAGATGAATTAAAATAGGCATGGCATGGGTAGCGCAGGTGGGATTGGAGGTATCTCAAACTATGGGATCAGCCAGAGAAGAAGGGAGGGGAGGGGATGATTTTGTGGTGCACTGTGAGGGTGGCTGGAGGACAGAGAGCTGTGGGGAGGGAGAAGGTAAAGGAGAAGTTAAGCTTTTGAAGAAGATCTCTACCTAAAAGGGGAGTGGGACATGTTGGAATTGTTAAGAAGCTATGGGTAAAGAAGAGAGTCTGGAACCCACATGGAGCAGGCCCTGTCTGTAAAGGCTGAGTAGGTTGGCTGTCAACACCCACTATAGAGCCTGAGGACTTAATACAATGGCCTAAAAACTCAGGAAGAACACTATACATGGCCTCTATGTCCACAAGTACAGAGAATGTCTTACCTGAGACAGTGGGACTTGAGGCTCTGAGAAGAATACCTTAATGGAGAAGTGTGGGCCCTGAGCCCCATCAATCTTCAGCAGCAAGTCTGAGTAGATCAGTCAGCAATGAATCGGGTGGTGATGAGATCTCCTATGAGGGCAAGGAGTTAGAGCATGGCTTACCCACTCTCTGGCAGCTAGGACAGTTGCTCTCCCAATGGCCCTTGAGATTGCAATAGGAGCAAGGCCCCAGAGGAATGCCAGGGTTGGGATACTCTCTTGCCCGATGTCCTTCTTTGTTGCACTTGAAGCACGGTCTGGGAAGGGCTCAGGCAGCTCCACCTTGTCTCGGTTTACCTGTCTCAGAGCTCCAAGTGTCACTGCTAAAAGAACAGATTGTTATTATTTTATTTTGATTTTTATCTCTGTTGTTTAAAACACCAAAAAAAACCATATTAAGAAGATCTCCCTGTGGGGTTTGAGAGCCAAATTTAGCCTTTTGTCTTGAGATCTGGCCCACAGTGGAAGGTATCTGTCTCCTCCACAGTTACAAGACATCTGGTTTTTATCATGGGTAAGTGTACAGCTTTAAGTCTAAAGGAGACAAAGGCAAAGAATCAATGCAGGAGTCAAATAATATAATCAACAGGGTATTTATGATTATAACTTTAGCAATGGCTTCCAATAAGGAAGATAAGGATAAGGTCCAGGGAATTTTAGAAACCGACATGTCATTCATTTGTCATATACACATTTAGTTTTTACAATTGTATAAGTACCTCCTGTGCTGTTAGAATCTCTAATGCCATCTGATTTTTGGATGATGGCCTGTTTTATTAATTTTACCCTTTTATTTAGGAAAGAGATCAGCTGCAGTGTCATTTAATGCCAGTTGGGTATAGTTAATTATGCCCCAATATGCATCATATAACCTTTTTTTGGAAAAGATATGGTGGATCCCAGCAAAAGGAATCCAAAAGGAATTTATAATTATCTCTTATTTGCCGGGTGGAGGTTTAGCTCAGTGGTGCAAGTGCCTGCTTGGAAAACTTTTTTTTTTTGTCTTTTTCCTTTTTATTGGTACCAGGGATCGAACTCATGACCGCCTGCTTGTAAGGCAGGTGCTTATGCTGCTGAGCTAAATCCCAGCCCGTGCTTGGCAAACTTGAGGTTGTGAGTTTGATCCCCAGTCCAAAAAAAAAAAAAAAAAAGAAAGAAAGAATTATCTCTTAGTTTTAGTTGTTGAAGTAGTTCTTCAGTTTAGAAGACTGAAAACAGTACAGTGCAGTAGAAGTAATAAGCTTAACATAGAACATTAAATGGAACTACTATTTTCTATTAACCATGGGTGTTTGAACAGTTGAGCACTGAAGAAATTTGTGACATTGTTTGGACTGCTCACTATTTAAGCATCTCTAAGTATAACACATACATTACATAAGTGTTTTGTTTAAAAATTATTATTTGACCTAATGTTGGTCCAACCTGAATCTCCTGGCTGGAGTACAAGAAAAAGGCAGACATCTGAATCTGAAAGAAAACACTTGTCATCATAAACAATCCCAATTTTATATTTGAAGACATGAATATACCATCAGATCAGCAACAATGAATTGTCTTAGTCATATGAACTTTAGTTGAGGTGTCTCTCATAAGGCTATGGAGATTATTGGGGCCTCTGGTTAATGAACAAGAGAGGTTAAACTTACCAGGTAGCCACTTTCTTATTCATTAATTGAAGTCCTGCCCAATGTCTCCTCACTCCAAGGGATTTTGTTTAACCAATTCTAGCATCATTTTGACCAGCTGGCAATCTAGGTGGAAGCATGTTTTTTTAAGTCTATAACCCAAATAAACCTCGATTAAATGATCTGAAAATGTAAAAGAGGAGGAAAAATTGTTGAGTTCAAATAAAAAGGAACAGCTGTTTACAGAGCAGGCAAATGGACAAACAGACAACAGATATACAGACTGACAATAATCTTATAAAATCAGAGTGTATGCAAATATATTTGGCTAATTTGAACTATAATAAATAGACTAGTGTGAACCTTTTTGTAGATCAATTAATAGAGATCTCTTAAAATAAGAATACCAGAAAAGGAACCTAATTTATGGCTAATCCGAAATAGATCAGAGAGGAAAAAGGAACGTGAATATTAACTAATCCCTCAGGGCCAACCTGTTCCTGAAGTGGGAGTAGAGATTGAGGCTGAGAAGGCTATACAGTAGATGGCCACTGAGTGGCCAACTGTCCAGCAGGCATGTGTGGGCAATTACCTGATGATTGGCTACAAAATGGTGACCATGCCGCTTGTCACCATGCCACAAGGAAAGACAGGCTTTTAGCAGGTTACCATATGACCCATAGCAGCTCACATAGTGAGGGAGTGCAAGATGGCGACTGGTAATCATGTGACCTGCAGCAGGATGGCTGCTGCTGATCACATGAGGGGCCACAAGGTGGCGGCCATTGACCCTGAGACCTGTTGCAAGATGGCGAGGCCCTGTCATGTGGTGGAGGGACGCCAGATGGTGGCTGTCCTCCACACAAGCTGCATAGAGATGGCTGCTGAGAACTATGTGGCCTGCCAGAAGGCTGGAACGCATGAGACTGCGTATAGTGAGCCAGCTGAGAAAATGGTGATGCAGGGGCAGGGGACAAAGAACCATCTGACAGAATAGATGGCTCAGGTGGAGGGGAATGAGAAATTGGAGGGGGGGGATTAAGGGAAGGATTAGAGGCTGCTGTGGGTGAGGAAGGGGGAAAGGACAGCTCAGGGGGCAAAGAAACTTCTGACTGAGAAAGCTGCAGAATTTGGTCTGGGAGATACAGGGGAGAAGCTGTAAAGACAGGAGCCACATCATCTAAAGGGGTTTGGTGGGGTGGAAGGGAGAGTTCCTGGTGGAGCAAAGTGAGCCAGAAGTATTTGGGCCATGATACAAGACAGAGTTAGAGAAGGACACATCGTTAAAGTGGAAAAGGCCTAAAAATGAAGGGTTTCTGCCAGCTTGCTGCCATTGTGACAAAAGCATAAATAAAATGTCAGCTTTTTTGGTTTTTGTAGCCTTCCTGAGGCCCAGAGCACCCAGGTTATGAACCACGCACCCAGAGGTGTGTTTTTCAGGGGTCAGGAAGTGGTCCCCATGACCAAATTATAAGTGAGCTGAGAGAACAACTTCACCTTGGGACGTAGGAGGAAGCTGTCCTGGGTCACACTTATCAAAAGAGGTCATCACCAGTTTTGAAAGTGTGACATGGAAAGTCCCAACACCCATTCTCCTCGGCCTGTCACAAAAGAGTGTGGGATGAGTTCCCAGGGAAAAAAATATCAGTTTTGCCTCAGGCTGTATGGCCTAAGGAGTGCTTGAAAGATATAATGTCTGACCAGGGGTGGTACTTAGGGCAGGCACTGATGATGCGAGAGGAGCTGATTGGAATTTTCTTTGTGTGGAAACAGGAAGGGGAGTTACAATTAAGGCTGAGGAAGGAGCAGAAAGTGGTAGGTGTTCCCACTTTGGCCTTCTGCCATGTTAGACCACCACCATAACTGTACAGTAATTTATCCTATGACAAGAACCTTTCAGTGGGAATGTTATTGAATCTCTAGTCCCCTGAGGCTTCAAGTTCATTTGTTTCAGAGCCTTTGAAAAAGCCCTGGAACAAAAGGGGTTTGTCAGTGGTAGATTAAACATGTGCATTGTTTAACCTTTTTTGAGTACAGCCTAGGATAAGAAATGCATTTTAGAGCGCACTCTGCCCAAATTCTAGACTATTTGGGACCCTCCAGGCTTCCAGGTGCAGTGAAGTGGAGAAGTGGGTTTGAGGCCTCTACATCCGCCTCCCCAACCCGGCTGCACTTGGAGAACTGTGGAGCTTCCAACAAGTAGGCGGGCGCACACTATCCCCTGAGCGCAGCCTGTTTGGGACTCCCGCACCTCACCATCGGTGTGCAGAGGAGGGGCTGGGCGGATCTGGGGTGCCTGCATCAGCCTCCCCATGTGTCTGGAGGACTGTGGATGTCTGGGCAAGCAGGGGAGGATCGCAGGTTCCAGAGGCACCGCGGCTAGTGGTGAATGCTCAGCACACTCTGCCCAAAGCCCAGACTGTTTGGGACCCTCCAGGCTTCCCGGTGCAGTGAAGTGGAGAGGCGGGTTTGAGGCGGCTACATCCGCTTCTGCATCCCAGCTGTGCTTGGAGAGCTGTGGAGCTTCCAAAGGGCAGGTGGGCGCACAGTGTCCCTGAGGCCCAGCTTATCTGGAACTGCAGAGTTCTGAACAGGCAGAGGAGGGCCATTGGTTCTGCAGGCCCAGTGGCTTGGGGTAACAGGGTGCCAGAGTCTCAGGAGCTGCAAACATAGAAGGGGCTTTCCAACAGCCCCTGAGGAAGCTTTCAAATAACACTTGAAACACAGAAATATAGGAAAATGACAAAACGAAAGACCAAATTACAACCTCAAACCTCCAGCCCATCTCAAGAAACCCTAGGAGCAATGTATATAGAAGAAAATATATGCCATTCACCTCAAATATTGGACACAATAGCTACTGAAATTAACAAGCAACTCCAGGAAGCTTTAAAGAAATTCAAACTCGAAATAATCTCCCAGGTAAAAGATGAAATGATAAAAGAAATGAAAGAGATTCTGAATATATCTAAAGAAAACACAGATAAAAAATTGGAGAAACTAAACAAAAAGATAGAATCCCTAGATGAGCAATATAAGAAACAAACAGAATACATAATGCAGATGCACAGAGATATACAGGAAATAAAAAACTCCACTGAAAGTTGTAAAAACCACCTTAATGAAAGTGAAGATAGAATTTCAGACCTTGAAGACAAGATTGCAGCTAGTGAACAGGAAAGGAAAGATCTTTTAAAAATAACAAGGAATCAGGAAACAACAATTCAACAACTGCAAGACGATGCAAAGAAAAATAACATAAGAATAATAGGGATTAATGAAAAAGAAGGAGACAACATAAAGGATGTCAAGAGGATATTTAGAGAAGTAATAGCTGAAAATTTCCCAAGCATGAGATCAGAAACTGACATCAGGATCAGTGAAGCACATAGAACTCCAAATAGTCATAACCAAAATAAAACTACACCCAGACATATAATAATTACCATCCCAGAAATCCAACACAAGAATAGATTATTAAAAGCTGTCAGAGAGAAAAGACAGATCACTTATAAAGGAAAAGCTATCAGAATCACAGCAGACTTCTCAGCACAAACAATAAAGTCAAGAAGAGCATGGAGTGAAGTATTCCAGATCCTAAAGCAAAATGATTTCCAACCTAGACTGATGTATCCTGCAAAACTATCATTCAAAATTGATGGGGAAATATGATACTTCCATGACAAAGAACAGCTGAAGAACTTCATGAACACCAAACCAACCCTGCAAAAAATATTGAAAGACAGTTTAGATACACAAAGGAAAAAACCACTAAGCAAAGCAGATAATTAAGCATAACAGATAGATAAAGATGCAACAGCAGAGAGATAACATGTCAACAATAAACCAGCATCTAACAGTAATAACCATTAATGTAAATGGTTTCAATGCGCCAATCAAAAGAAACAGACTAGCAGAATGGATCAAGAAACAAAATCCAACCACATGCTGTTTACAGGAAACCCATCTAACCCAGAAGGATACTCACAGACTGAAAGTCAAAGGATGGAAAACAATACTTCATGCAGCAGGAATCCAAAAAAAGACAGGAGTAGCCATTCTGTTTGCAGACAACATGAACTTTAAACCAACAATGACCATAAAGGACAAAGAAAGTCACTACATATTAGTAAGGGGGAAACTCCAAGAGGAAGAGATAACTATCTTAAATATATATGCACCAAACTCCAGAGCACCCAGTTATATAAAACAACTATTAATAGAAATGAAAACTCAAATTATCAGTAACACAATTGTAACAGGGGACCTCAATATGCCATTGACACCAAGGGACAGATCAACCAGACAGAAAATGAGCAAAGAAATAACAGAACTGAATCACACCTGCGAACAAATGGATTTGATAGACATATACAGAATGTTCCACCTAACAACATCAGAATACACATTCTTCTCAGCAGTACATGGATCATTCTCTAAAATAGACCATATATTAGCTCACAGAACATATTTAAACAAATGCAAAAGAGTTCAAATCATCCCTTGCATGTTATCGGATCATAGTGCTCTGAAATTAGAAATTAATGATAAAAGATACTGCAAAAATCTCGCAAACACATGGAAACTGAATAACACACTCTTGAGTAAACAGTGGGTCACAGGAGAAACTAAAGAAGAAATTAAACAATACCTAAAAGAAAATGAAAATGCAGATACAACTTACCGGAATTTGTGGGATGCAATGAAAGCCATCCTCAGAGGAAAATTTATTGCACTGAGTTCCCACATCAGGAAAACAGAATGAATACAAATAAATAACTTGATGCTACACCTCAAACAGCTAGAAAAAGAAGAGCAAGTCAAGCCCAAAGCCAAAAGAAGAGAGGAAATTATAAAAATCAGAGCAGAAATCAATGCAATAGAGACTAAGAAAACAATCCAAAGAATCAACGAATCAAAGAGTTGGTTCTTTGAAAGAATAAATAAAATTGATAAGCCCCTAGCCAACCTTATTAAAAAAAAGGGAAGAAAAAGCTCAAATTCATGCAATAAGAAATGAAAAAGGTGAAATCACTACAGACCCAATAGAAATACAGAAGATCATCAACACCTATTTCGAAAACCTCCACTCTCAAAAGTTTGATAACACAGAAGAAATAGACAGATTCTTAGAAACATATGAAGTACCAAAGCTAGATCAGGAGGATGTAAAACTGTTGAATAACCCAATCTCTGTTAATGAAATTGAAAATGTAATTAAGTCCTTACCTACCAAGAAGAGCCCAGGCCCAGATGGATTCACTGCAGAATTCTACAAGAAATACAAAGAAGACCTAATGCCGACACTCCTCAAACTATTCAATGAAATTGAGAGGGAAGCAATCCTTCCTAAGTCATTCCTGGAAGCAAATATTACTCTAGTATCAAAACCTGAGAAAGACCCAACTAAAAAAGAGAACTATAGACCAATCTCCCTAATGAACACAGATGCAAAAATCCTCAATAAAATATTGGCAAATAGGATGCAGCAAATCATCAAGAAGATTATACACCATGACCAAGTGGGATTCATCCCAGGAATGCAAGTATGGTTCAACATACGTAAATCAATAAATGTAATCCACCATATCAATAAAGCCAAAAGTAAGAATCACATGATCATTTCTATAGATGCGGAAAAAGCCTTCGATAAGGTCCAACATTTATTCATGATAAGAACTTTACAGAAAATTGGAATAGATGGTCTTTACCTCAATACAATAAAGGCCATTTATGACAAACCAACAGCCAGCATCATACTAAATGGCCAAAAATTGAAAGCCTTTACTTTAAAATCAGGCACAAGACAAGGATGTCCTTTATCACCACTCCTATTTAATATAGTACTGGAAGTACTAGCCAGAGCAATTAGGCAAGAGAGAGAAATAAAACGGGTAAAGATAGGAAAAGAAGAAGTTAAATTATCATTGTTTGCAGATGACATGATATTCTACATCGAAGGCCCCCTAAACTCCATTGAAAGACTCTTAGATACAATAAATGAATTCAGTAATGTGACTGGATACAAAATCAATACTCAGAAATCAATAGCATTCCTATACACAAACAACAAAATCACAGAGAGGGAAATAAGAGAAACTACACTCTTCACATTAGCAAGCAAAAAAGTGAAATACTTAGGAATTACTCTTACAAAAGAAGTGAAAGATTTATACAGTGAAAATTATAATACACTGAAAAAAGAAATTGAAGATGATCTCAGAAAATGGAAAGACATCCCTTGCTCATGGATAGGAAGAACAAACTTTGTGAAAATGGCCATTCTCCCAAAACTGTTATACAGATTCAATGCAATCCCAATAAAAATGCCATCAACATACCTTATAGATCTAGAGAAATCACTCCTAAATTTCATCTGGAACCAGAAGAGACCTAGAATAGCAAAGGCAATTCTAAGCAGCAAAGACAAAGCAGGAGGCATCACAATCCCTGACTTGAAGTTATACTATAAAGCAACAGTAGTAAAATCAACATGGTATTGGAATCAAAACAGAGCCAAAGATCAATGGAATAGATTAGAAGATACAACCACAACTACAAACACACTCAACCACCTTATCTTTGATAAAGGAGCCAAGCAGGTTCACTGGAAGAACGACAGTCTCTTTAATAAATGGTGCTGGAAAAACTGGCTCTCCATTTGCCGAAAACTAAAGCTAGACCCATGTCTATCACCATGTACTAAATTAAAATCTAAATGGGTCAAAGATCTTAATATTAAAACAGAAACACTAAATCTATTGGAAGACAAATTGGGTAGAAACTTTGAAGACATAGGAGTAGGTAGAGAATTCATGAACAGGACTCAAACCGCACGGGAAATACTTCCCAGAATCAATAGCTGGGACCACTTCTTATTAAAAGGTTTCTGCATGTCAAAACAAATCTCCAGCACAGTAAAAAGAAAACCCACAAACTGGGAAAAGATTTTAGTGAACTCTCTCTCAGACCAGGGTCTCTTGTCTAAAACATATAAAGAATCAAAAAAACTCAGATCCCCAAAATTCAAAGATCCAATCCAAAAATGGGCATCGGAGATAAATACGCACTTCTCAGATGAAGAAATACAAATGGCAAATAAATACATGAGAAAATGTTCATCATCATTGGTCATTAGAGAAATGCAAATTAAAACCACACTGAGATACCATCTCACTCCTGAAAGAATGGCCAGGATCAAGAAAACCAACAACAACAAATGCTGGAAAGGCTGTGTGGAAAAAGGAACTCTCCTACACTGTTGGTGGGAGTATAGACTGGTGCAGCCTTTGTGGAGGTCAGTCTGGAGATTTCTCAAAAAGCTGGGATTGGAAGTCCCATTTATTCCAGCTATTCCACTTCTAGGCATATTCCCAGAAGAACTGAAAGCGTCATACCACAGTGATATATGTGCACCTATGTTTATAGCAGCACAATTTGTAATAGCCAGACCTTGGAAACAACCCAAGTGTCCATCAACTGAGGAATGGATAAAAAAGTTGTGGTATTTCTATACAATGGAGTATTATTCAGCTATAAAGAAGGATCACATTGAGATATTTATCAATAAATGGGCGCAGCTTGAGACCATACTCATAAGTGAAATAAATCAATCTTGCATGTATGAATACCGAATAGTTTTCCTAATGTAAGTAATGATTCAAATATATAAAAATATGTGGTAATCATGATTCCCCATTATGTGGCCTTGAAGCCTTATAAAGTTTTCACTTATTAATTGGAAAGGCTTTATTCTGGGCTTCTTGATATGGAAATACTTGAAGCTATAGTATATGAAATTTTATTCAAATATTTCAAGGAAAAAGACAGACACTATGGTAACTACTATTAAGTCGGGTTATTTGGTGGTGAACCACTAAGTTGCTGAAACAGTCATGCTTTGACCTGTGTTGTTATATTGTTATGTCCTGTTTTATCTCAATCTCTGCCTTATTCATTAAAAAATTATTTAGTTATTTTTTATGTTTTTTAATTAAGGGGAAGAATTTAAAAAATTAGCAGGGTATATAACAGTAACTTTTTTGATTTCTTATTAACTTGTTTTGAAGTCCTGTAATACTCACACTATCTTGTTTTGACTGATTAGACTCTGTTCCATTCTGTTTGATAGTATCAAGTTTGAAGACATAGGCAACTACTTTGAAGGCAATAAGATTCACTAAGATGCCCATTCTGGTTTGACTATTGTCTCCTTTGGAAGTCCTGTAATGTTTACAATGCTTAAGTTTTATTGGTCTTGTTCTCTACTGTTTTGTTCAACTTTATAATATATAATGAGATAGACAATTCTTTTTAAGGAAACAAGAGACATTGTTGATAACCATTGTTGATAACCTTGTACTCTGTTTTACATCATGTGCTATGTCTATCCTTGGTTTGACTGACAGCTTTGTTTTGCCATATTTGACTTTATTCTTTCCCTCCCCCCCAAAAAGTAATAAGAACTAAGGAGTAATAAAACCCAAAATGTGTAAATTTTGTTGTAAAAAAGAGAGGAAAAAAAAGAGTTCTAAATGATACAACAGCAAGAGTGTTTAGGGGTGTTAAATAGCTGACCATATTAATGTTTTTGGATCATTGAACACAACTGTTTGCAGTCTCACTGTTTGAATGTCCACTTTGTATGCTTTGATACTGTGATTTGAGCAACTATCTCTAAGATGATAATATGTAATCTATTAACCGGTGATTTCTTACTGTTTTTTTTTTTTTTTTTTTTTTTGTGGTTCTGTATTACTTCTATCCTTACACTGCTTTGTTTTGTTTTGTTTTTTCTCTTTTTCCTTTTAAATAAAATTGTAAAAAAAGAAATGCATTTTACATAGACCAGTGCTCATAGGTTTATATTCGCTTATTTTCACTTATGTCCTAAATGCACATCTTGTCACCTTGTGAAGCATCTCTCAAAATGGACTCTGTCTCAAAATTCAGTCTGCCTAGACAGAGAGTTATGGCTGACTTGGTAGAGACTTTGCCATAGTTAACGACCTCATCACTCCCCTCATCACCAAGATGTACATGTTTTTGGTACTGTGTGAGTCAATCTAATTTTTGTAAAAATGTCTTCCAAGAGACTCACTGTGAGTTTCATTGAAATGAAAAGTTGTTGACATGCCGAAAGGTAGGAACTATAAGTTTCACATTAGTACAGCAAATACCAATCATTAGAAGGAGAATCATCTGCCTTTTGCAGAATAGTTGTAAGTACTAAGAAGTGATGGTGCCCATGAATCCTTGAGGTAGGGCTTGAAAACTTGAAACATGTGCATGTGTGAAAAGATGAGCAACCTTACACTTACAAGTGCAACAGAAGGCAGGAAGAACAGGTAAGGCCCCTGGAATAGAGCAAAAGCTCAAGCTCTGGGTCTGCTTCTGGCATTTTGAATACCTGTTGTGAATATCTCACATGAAGACTTAGAGGACTGTCTGCTTTCTTTTTTGTGCATATGATCATGGTGCCTCTTACAATTTATAATGCTTATGTAGATGCTATAAATAGGGCATAACTGAAATAGGTTTTAAAACCAGTGCTTGTCTTCAGTGTGCAGTTTGCTGTAAATATTTTCTATTTCATGCAATTTCTTTTCTAAAAACTCTAGTTCAGGCTTACTAAATTGATTCCCTGATCACTAATAGTCAATGACCTGTAATTTGCATAAGAAGGTGCTTGAAATCATTGAGTCCACTTGTGGAGGCACCTATACAGAGATGGAAAAGAGACATGATATCATCTCTAAATTAGGGCTAGCAGAAATACAGTGGGAGCTGTGGATGCAAGTATAAATTGTAGTAGCCATGTTAAAGATATAAAAATAAGCAGGTGAAATTAATTCTAACATAATGCTTTACTTAACATTAAAAAGTCAGTATCATTAATATGCAAATATTATTAATGACTGCTTTACATCTTTTACTTCATAAAGTCTGAAATATGGGAAGTAGTTCATGTCTATAGCCTATGTCATTTCATTTATACTAGACATATCTCAATGGTCAAAAAGTTAAGACCACATATGGGTGAGGGCAGACATAGATGATATTTAAACAAATGATTATGTCCTGATAAGCAGCAGAGCAGATCTGGCCTGAAGATTATAGTCTGCCCAAGGTCTCCCAGCTCTCTCAGTAATGCCTGGATTTTCTTCTTGACCATGTCTCACCACCACCACCACTTACCTCTTCTGAGTTGCTGCATTAACAAGCATATGGGACATGCTGCTGCTGCTACCTTCTGTGAGGGCCATAATGTCTGTGGACCAGGAAATGGGATAGTTGTTGGTTGGCTGAGAGCAAGCCGACTGAACAGGCATAAATGCCTCCAAATATGTGGCTTTCCAGTCTGGAGGAAGTTTCCAGTACCTTCTTCCTGATTCTGGCAGTCCCCAGGAAGAGCTGATGGACCCCGCGCCCAGAGTCTCTTACTTATAACAAGTGTTAGCCAAATGGCTGTAATAGCTGGATTTGGCTCCAGACTGGGCACTTGCCAGGCCCTGTGGATGGAATTAGTTTCAAATGACAAACATTAGCCTCGTGGCTTCCAAATGCTACTCATAGGGCCAGATGATCACTCTACAGTGGCATTGTGAAGTGGCCTTGAAGGTCTGCCTCCTCAACCCTTCACTTTCTCCTGGACACTACTTGTCCCTCATTGGCCCCTGATGATTGGAGAGCACCTGATCAATGAGTTGCTACTTTGAAGTTTTGGAACTTGAGGGAAGGGGAAGTTAGGCTCTGTGGGCTGAGCCCCTAGATGAGGACATTGGGCAGCCACATGGAAATCAGCATTCTGACTGCTGATTTGCAGTCAGAATGCAAGAAGCCAGTGATCAATGCACCCAGGGATGCAAATGGAGAGGGGCAGGCAGGAGGGCATCTATATTTGCAACCTGCTTTAGCACGGTGGCTCTGAGTGATATCTTCAAGTTTTCTCAGTAAGTCTTCTCCTTTAGTTAGCTCCAATTTTGTTCATACAACTCACAGGCAAATGAGTACTTTTAAGTCCTGCTGAATAAATCAAAGTCAGTGGCTGAAAGTTGCAATGAGTGCAGGTGGAATGAGAGGAACCAGAAAAATGGTCCAGGAGGCCAGGGCAGCTTGGTCCTGCAGGGCTGGAGCCTACTTGTGCTGGGGCTCAGTTCACCCTGCAGGGCCAGTGCCTTCCCTGCTCATGGCAGAAGTGCTCCCCTGGAATAAAGTGGTGGCTGGGGGAGTGGGAGGCTTGCTGAGCTACATAAAGGAACTGTGTGCCTGGGAATCAGAGAGGTGTGGCCAACTGGAACTCTACCCACTGAGCCCACCAACCTGGATGGAATTCCTGTCCAGACAGTATTCTTCAGAAAACACTTGTGACATTCGTAAATATTTCATGATGCTTGGAGTGTTAGAGGGCTAACTTAGGGAATGAAAACCAAAGTCACTTTAAGTTGAGGCAAACAGGGCTCCTCTGTATGACCAACTGCTTGAAGAAAGTGCAGTGAGTTGAGCAGTGTCCCTCCAAATCATATCTCCCCCCAGAATGTGATATTTGATACAGGTACTATGTAGATGTAATTGAGGCTCTGATGGTTTAGAATGGTAAATCCTATGACTTTTTCCTAACAGCTTTTTGTTGCTGTTACAAAATACCAGAGAAAAACAATTTAAATGAGGAAAGGTTTATTTTGGTTTCATAGGTCTAAATCTATGGTTAGCTTTCTCCATTGTTTTGAGGCCTGGGGTGGAAGTGTGTGGCACAGCAAAGTGGCTCACCTCATGGCAACTGGGAAGAGAGAGAGAGGGAGGGAAAGAGAGAACAAGGAAGGAGCCAGGGACTAACTGTGTCCCTCAAAGTCAAACCCCCAGGGACCTACCACCCCCAACTGGGTTCCACCTCCTAAAGTTCCCACTACCTCTAAAGAGCACCACCTGCTGGGGAGCTAGCCCTCAACACAGGAGCCTATGAGGGGCCACTCTGGATCCCTTCTCTAGCTGGTATCCTGTGAAACCAAAAGTGGACACAAGACAGCCATGACGACAGAGGCAGAGGCGGGTACTGCAGCTACAAGCCACAAAATATACCAGCAAGCACCAAAGCCCATGGCCAGCAGGAAGGAGCCTCTCCCAGAGCCTTTAGAAAGAGTGCAGTGCTGCAGACACCTTGACTTTGGACTTCCGGCCTCTGGAATCATAAGAGAATACATTTCTCTTGTATTAGTCACCCATGCATGCGGCAGTTTGTTATAGTGGTTCCATGAAACGAACACAGAAGCCACTCACAGGCAAGGAACTTCATCTGCTCAGCTCTCGTGCTCCTCACCACTGCCCATCGGTATTGTGCTCTTCCTAAGTGGCAGGAGGTGTCCCAGCACAAAGCCCTTGCTCTGTCCCGTACTGTGCAGGCTCCCAGAAAATCCTGCTGTTGTCCTGGGAGGTAGGCCCTGCCTGTCCTATCTCTTAACCCCTTGTCCCATGGTTGTGCACTTGGGCAATGATCTCTGAAATGCCGTTATCTGCACCTACGTCCTGCCCCTCTACCCCATCCACATCCAGGAAGCCAACCTGTCATTTCTGCCATGAGTGAATTACCATATAGGATCATTCATCAAAGGTAAAATCTGCAAACACACAAAGAAGAAGCCAGTGGGACTTTTTTGGCAAAAAGGGGTTAGAGGAAAAACCTTTAAAGTATGTCAAACTCCTTCTGCCTGGATGGGTTTGTGTCTCCTTCCCCTCATCCAAGGAGTAGGGGTGGGTATTCATAGCTTTATTTGGTGGATGATGGGATGAAGGCCTGAATGTTGGTAGGCAGCCCTTCTGGCAGAGTAGGACACTCCCCTGTGCCACTCTCAGCTCTCCAGGCACATCACTTCCCTCTTGGGACACAGCAACCAAGCACAAGAGGGATAAAGTCAACAATAGTTTTCCTCTCTCTAGTGCCCTGGATTCATCTCAGTCCACCCTCTCTTGATAATGGGTCGCCTAGCACCCATTCACACCAACAGTTTCTGGCATTTTGACATAAAATCCAATTTCCCTAAATTTGAGTTATATTTGTGAAGCAAAGTTGCACAACTGTAAAACCAGACAGCAATCACATACGTGTATAAGTCTGACTTGATGAAATTGTATAGCTTTCCTGAGCCATTCCTGGATGGCACATCACCAGGGTTGGCAGTACTGGGAGCTGGGTGCAGAGCTGGGCAGACCTAGAGCTGGGAGAGTCTCATATGCGGAATGGGGTCTACAGCACACTTGATGTGCTTCATTGCCTGCTTCTTCTAATGCCAGCCCAGCCAGAGGATACTAGGGCAAGAATCCCGCTGAGGTGCTGTGTGTCAAGTGGACTGTGTTCCCAAGCCTGGGCTTCAATTCACCCATCAGTACAGGCTCCCCTAGGGCTGTTGCTGCCTCCTCTGGGCAAGTGGAGATCGTGACAGTGGATCCTAGCCACAATGCCCTTTATCCAGATTATGCCTTTGTGAGAATTGATAAGTGGAACAGACTTATTCTCAAATACACCTACTTCACCAGTTTCCCTACTCAGGAAATCACCTGCAGTTATACACATGTTAGAACAAGACAGAGGTGTTCTACGCTTTCCAATGGATGAGGTTGCTTTAGGAACCCATTCCGAGCCATAGTGCCTGTTCAGCAGCTCTTAGCCACCCATTCCCCATGTCTATGAGGCCACTGGGACCTGCTGCTACTCTCATAGAAGAAGCTGGAGATACACATAGAGCAGAGTTTCCTCAGAGCCTATTCTAAGAGTTCATGGTCCACCCAACCTTGGGGCCATTCCCATAGCGCCTCTGACTGTTCACTGACTCTGGCCTTCTCTAGCAGAGTGTAGAAGTGACCTCCCAAGGATCTGCTGGACACACTTACTGTAGAATAAGAGCAACACATTCTTTCTTTGGAGATACTTACTCCTAGGGAGATCATCAAGGTATTTATGAAGGAGAGAGGTAAGAGGCTCCATCCTATGACAGTTATGAGATCTCTTATAAAATACAAATAGAAGAGTGCAAATCAGAGCCTTAGGATGTTCATAGCAGGCTTCCAAGGTTTATGCTTCTTCCCTATTAATGTGACCATTTAACTCGATCCACAGGACCCATGAACACAGAAGGCTTTTGCTCCTGCTAGACAAGACCAGGGGGTATTCCAGCCAGTTTGCCTTCAAGGCCCAGACATACTAGCTGGGAGCCTTCAGCCAAAGAACCTCATCTCCTGGTACTCTAGTTCCATCCTCTGTAAATGGGACCATTATACCTGTCTTGCAAGTGTGGCAAGGACCAGAGAGGAAGAAAAGAAATCCTAACAGTGTGGGCAGCATATAGTAGACCCCTCACCATGGATGCCCATTACAGACTGCTCATTTCAAGCAGTGAATGGCTATCCAAAACCTTTGACTGAGTCCAAGTGAGACCGTCACCAAGAGTCAAGCTAGTGGGAAGAGTGTGTTGGCAAGTGTTATGGACTAGACTGTGTTCTCCACCCCCTACGATTCATAGGTTGAACTTCCATCCCACAAGGTGAGAGGATTTGGAGATGGGATTTTTATGAAGGCTGTTAGGGTTCAATGAGTCCATAGGGTGAGTCCCTGATCCAATATGTGTCCTTAGAGAAAGAGGGAGAGCCCCTAGTAATGCATGCGAACAGAGAGAAAGTCATGTGAGGACACTGGGAGAAGGTGGCTGTCTGTGCCAAGAGAGGCTTCACCAGAGGTCAGCCCTGCCAGCATCTTGACCTTGAACTTCTAGCCCCCAGAACCTTCAGCAAGGAGTGTTTTTTAACCTGCCCAGACTGTGGCGTTTTGTTTCATCAGCTTGAGCAGACTGATACAGCAAGCCTCCCTGAGGTTACTCATTTATCCTGAAAATTCTAAACTCTAATTTATTGATGGCACCCTGTCCTATTCTGTGATGAGTGTTTTAAAGTCTGTACATACATACAAATGACAATGACACTGTCTGAACATGGGTGCTGCCATCTACATGGTGTCCTGTTGGTGTTTTTCCAGGCTTCACGCTGTCTGCATGATACAAAACAGAGGATTCCAATCTTTAGGTCCTCCTTCTGAATTTGGGACACATCCACATCTCCCTCCAGTGAGTCTCTGGTTGGCAATTTGAAGGGATATTGCGGGTGAGTAATTTTTCCTCTCTCTTGGAAATGAATTTAGGAATGGTTAGGTTAGTAAGGCTGGGGATTACAAATCCTCCCAGTTATCAGGATGTTCCCCTGAATTTGAAATGTTTCGCCCTCATGGCTCCCCATACACAATCCCAGTGTTCAGTTTTGGAGCCGTGCATTAGTGCTGGCTGGTATGGGGAGAGGAAAAGCAGGCAATTTGGGAACTGCATGAGAGCAATTAAAACCACTCCATGAACATGAAAATATATAAAGGAACTGGGGATGGGCAGTCAGCAGCATGAAGTCATTTGCTTATGGACCCCAGTGGAAATCAGCCTGTTAGTTAGGCAGGTGCCCCGTGGGGCAGGGGCTGACCTGTAACACTGAGTGACACCACTGGGGCCTGAGGCTCAGGGGGTTCCTATCTCCTCCAGCCAAGCTCCCTGACATTGAGAACAAGGATGTAGAAACTTCCCTATGTCTGTGGCTGTTTGACTCCAAATGAGGCCATATACACCCTGGATCTCTAAGTGGAACTTGGGAGGACCCCACACCCAAGCTGTTGCAGTGAGCACCTCCTTCAATGTGGGAGACAAGAGGCCGATTTAGCAAGACCCTTGCCAGTCTCACAGGCCTCAGAGCTTTAATCCCAGAGTGGTCTGAGGATAAAGAGAGGGCACTGTCCATACACCACTGGCTACCACATACATAGTACCTTCAGGTTGTCCTATAAGGAGTACTGTCATCTGCTCACCACACTCACCAGCTCCTGAATAGCTGCTTGAATGAAAATAGCCACACACCGTCACCCACCTAGTGGAACAACTCCAGACTGAGGAGCTACGCCCAGGCCTTTTACCAACCAGCAGCCCTCTATCCAGGCCCACCCTCAGCTCACTGCAATTCTTGTCCCCTGCCTCCACTTAGGAGTCTTTCTTCCCCAGGGAGGCCGAACAGGGAAGTCAGAACACATATGACTGTGCCTGTTCACAGAGAGGAGAAATCTGCACACCCATACCCCACACCTGCAGCCTGTACCCCAGGACTGAGACCCAGGCCCAGAGTGGGAGGGCAAGGTCACACATCCTGCTCCTGAGGCTGTTTGGGATAAGGGGGGGACATGCTATATTCCAACCTGTGGACTTGCTCATTTTTAGCAGGTCGTTAAAGGCAGAATTAGGAGGCCGCAAGATCGGAGCTAGAGGACTTAACGCTGGGGTCAAGGCAAGAGCTGAGACTCCACTGGGTTTAGCTTGGGATCTGGAGATGATTCTTCTCTGAGTGGTGTCTTGGGTCCCTGTGTAGCTCCCCAGTGCTGGTAATACCTGCTCCCTCCATCTGAGCTATTTTTACTTATGGCTCTTTGGAGTAATCAGAACATTCCCCAAAGGCCTACATGATACTTGCCATTTGTGCTGTAGGTGACTGTCACACACACAGCACAACCTGCATCCCTCACTCTTTACTCCTGCCCTGCAGAGTCAGTTTAGCAGGCTGCCTTGGAGAGGGGCACTCTTGCCATGGTTAGG
Source organism: Cavia porcellus (assembly GCF_034190915.1). Classification (NCBI taxonomy): domain Eukaryota; kingdom Metazoa; phylum Chordata; class Mammalia; order Rodentia; family Caviidae; genus Cavia; species Cavia porcellus. Next base: position 102,686,330 of record NW_026947485.1, read on the forward strand.
ATTGTGCTTCTGCTATCTGTCCTGGGACATCTGAATGAGAATGGACAATTGTGTTTCACAGAAGGGGCTGCCACCTTCTGAGGCAAGGCCTACTCCAAATGTATCACAGTCAGAAATGCCAGCCCTGGACTACTGACTAAGCCTTTTCTTTTAGTCCCAGGCTTCACTTCACCTCCCAAAGGACAGTGCCAGGTCCTGTGATCTTTGAGTGGGCTTGTCAGTTGGGTGCATAGCACCACCTCCACCCTCCCACATTCATTCCGGGCCAGGGTGAGAGTTGGTTCTGTAAAACCACATGGCAGCTTTCTCCTCTCCCCTCTCTCCCCTTTCCCTCTCCCTCCCCTTCCCTCCTCTCTCCTTCCTTGCCATCTCCCCCCACTTTCTGCAGGTGAGAGGCCACAGCTCCACCTGGCCTAGGAGGGAACCATAGAAGCAAAGGCAGAGGTATCACTTGTGGATTCAACTGACCCAGTATGCAGACCTAGAGTCCATGTCTCTGTGTCCAGGAGCCAGGTGACTGGAGGATGTAAACTTTGATGTGGTCTCTGACCAGCTCCCACCATGATGGTGATGATTCTTACAGGCATGATGGCCCTGACACAGGTCTCAGAGCCTGCCAGTACCCAGAAAGAGGATGTAGCCAGGATACCAGGTCAATTCGTAGCTCAGGGATTTTTCTTAAGGGTGCAGAGAGACCATGTGTGCCTCTCTGGGGAAAGGGTAAATTATTCAGAGATGCACAAGAAAGACACAAATGTGACTCCCAGTGCCTGACACCTGCCAGATGGCCACTGGTACTGATTTTCCCTGGGATTCTTAGGTGCCTCTATAGTTCAAATCAATACTCTGGCAAGATATTATAATCCCAGCACTCTGGGAAACTGAGGCAGGAAGATTGCAAGTTCATGTCCTGCCTGGGAAACACAGTCATGAAGCAAGAATTTGTCTCAAAACAAAAACATAAAAGAAGGGCTGGGGATGGATGGCAGTGAAAAGGCCTGGATTTAATCCTCAGTACAGACCAACACTTTAGGTACCTTATTGTCCTATGGCTGCCATAGCAAATTGGCACCAAATGGGGAACTTAAAACAACACAAATTTATTCTCACACAGTTCCAGAGACCAGAAGTCTATAATCAAGGTGCCAATACAGCTGGTTCTTTCAGGAGGCTCTGAGGGAATATTCGCTTCATGGTTATCTCCTGATTTCTGGTGGTTGCCAGCAATTCTTGGCTTTCCTTGGTATGTGATCACATCACTCCAGTATGAATTCATTGAAATTGTTATGAAAACCTAGTACCAAACTGAAACTAAGACACCTTGCATCAAAGAACTGGAAGGAAGCTATTTATTTTGCTGGCGGGCTGGTGGAAAATCCAGTTCCAAATCACCAGCCCTAAGTCAGCTTTGGATTTAGCTTATGTAGAATCTGCAAAGCAGAGAATACATAAGCTAATAGGTTATTATATAAGTGATTATATGAATTAAGTCATATGTTGTCAGGCAGATTTATTCTAGACAGACCTACTAAAAGGAATTGTTTATCATAAAGGAGGGAAAATTCTGGGAGGGGGCATTGAACAGAGCAGGAGTTAAATGTGTCTTTGACTGGGTTAGTCTGTCCTGGGTAGAAAGTCCTTGAAACATGTTGGAAAAACAGGACATATTTTTAGGTGGGGAGACACAGACATTGCCCCTGGACGTAGGTCAGGTTGACCTGGTGGTCTGTGAGGAGCAGCTGGACCCAGTCAGTCAAGGCTGACTGAATTGAGCAGTCTAACTGCGTGACAGGCAGGATGAGCGTATCCTGTCTCAATGTAGGAACAGGCTACTAATTGATTTTAAATTTCTGCCAATTTTCTTTTACATTTAAATTGCTATTACATCACATCTTTTTCTCTCTGTATCTCTCTGCTCCTTCTGAAAACCTCTCGTTGAATTTAGAGAGCACTGTACTAGCTTTTCATCATGGAGATGCAATAACCTGACACACACAGCTTGGAGGATGGGTTTATTTGACTCACTGTTTCTGAAGCTTCTGTCCATGATCAGCTGATTCCAAGGCAGGAGCGTCATGGCAGAAGAGCGTGGAGAAAAAAAAAAAAGCTCACTGCATGGCAGCGGGGAAGCACAACGCAACCAAGAGGAAGGAGTAAAGGGCCAGAGAAAGTACCCAAGATCCTATCTCCACAACCTGTCCAAATCACACAGCGTGCACTGTAATAATCCACAGGGGCATGGGGATGACTTGAGATGTCCTTATTTACATCCTCAAAGACTTTATATCCAAATAAAATCCTGTTCTGAGGCTCTGAATGGACACAGTCTTTGGACAGGCACTCCATACAATCCACTGTGCTGGACACCAATACTCTTTTCCAGCCTGCGGTGTGAAATGCACACTGTCATCCAAACCTCAAGAATCGCTGCTACTCTCCTTCCCAACTTCCTTGATTTCATTTTAATTAAACCTAATTATTATAACAACCACATTGAGATTAGGGATTGTCTTAATTTTTAGTGCTGCCACAGTGAATTACACAAACAATGGTTTAAAGCAATGTAAAATTTATTTTACAGTTCGGTAGGTTGGAAATCTCACCTAGGTCTTACTTGATGGACACTGAGAATTCAGCAGGGCTGTGTTGCCTTCTGGAGGTTCAAGAGGGAGTCCAGTTCTCTGGCTGCTGGAGTCTGCCTGTGTTCCTTGGCTTATGGCCCCTTCCTCCAACCCCAAAGCTGGCAATGGCCCATGGAGACCTTTTCACATTGTAGACATTGCAGCCCTCTGACCACTTCTTCCCTTTCTTTTTTCAATTCAGTGGACCTTTGTAAGCATGTAACACCTACCCAGATAATCCAATATAATATTTCATCATAAAGTCAGCTGATTATCAGCTTTAATTTTATCCACAACCTTAATTCCCCTTTGCCATATAAGGTAACGTTCATGGATTCCAGGGATTATGGTATGAATACCTAGGTAGGGGTGACCTTAGTCTGTCTACCCAGGGGTTTTCTTGGGTATCATATTGTTATTGATTTCTAACTTAATTCCATTTTTATTAGAGTACAACTTCTACATTATTTCAAACCTTTACATTCATTACAACTTGCTGTGTGGCCCAGCATGTGGTGGCATACCTCAAAGAACACACTTGAACAGAGGATGCACTCTGAAATTTTAGAGTACAATGTAAGTATCATTTAGGTCAAGATAATAGATACTTTTATATCCTCTATTTTTTTAACTGAATCTTTCTCTGTTTGGTCTATTGATGACTGAGAGATGGTTGTTAAAATCCTTAAGATTACAGAACTGTCTATTTCCTCTTTTATTAGGTTCATATATATTTATGATTGCTATGTCTTACTGATAAATTGACTTTTATCATTGTGAAGTGTCTACCTCTTTTAATGCCTCAGTCTTGAGGTCTATTTTGCCTCTTATTAATGTTGTCACTCCAGCTTTCCTGCACTTACTAGTGGCGTGGTATATCCATTTCCAACTATTCATGTTCAATCTGAGTTTCCATATTTAAAGTAACAGACTTAAAAATTATTATTTCAATTAGATTTTGCTTTTTAACTTTTTGATGTCTAATTGTAGTAAAATACCAAACAAAATTTATCACTTTAAGCATTTTAAATGTATAGTGCAGTAGTTTTATACCTATATTATTGTACAACAAATGTCTAGAATGTTTTCATCTTGCAAAACTGAAAATCTATACCCACTAACAACAATTTTCATTTTTCTCTTGTTTATCTCTGATGACCACATTTCTATTTTCTGTCTCTATAAGTTTGATCATTCCAAATGCTTTAGGTAAGTGAAAATATTCAGTATTTACCTTTTTGTGATTGGCTTATTTTTACTTACCATAATGTCCTCCAGGTTTACCTATAGTATATATAGCATGTGTCAGAATTTCTTTCCTTATTAAGGCTGAGTAATATTTAATTGTGTGCATAATATGTTTTGTTTGTGCATTCATTTGTCAGTGAGACATACGAACTGCCCCCACCTTTTGGCTGAAGTGAATATTGCTATTACTATGACTGCAAATATCTGAGACCTTGATTAATATTCATTTGAATATATAACAACAGGTAGAATTACTGAATCATACAGTAATTCTATTTTTAACTTTTTAAAGAACTACCATCCTCTTTCCCACAACAGCCACACTATTTTATATTTCTACCAAAAATCTGCAAGGTTTCCAATTTCCCCACGTCCTTCTTTGCCCAAATCTTCTTCCTTTTTTCCTTCTTTCCTTTTTTCCTGCCTCCCTTCCTTCCTTGCTTCCTATCTTCTTACTTCCTGGCAGTGGCCAGCCTACTAATTGTGAGATGTAGGTTTTTCATTTTTTTCATTAGTGATAATCCTTAATGGTAATCAAACCCCAGTCCTTGTGCCTGCTAGAAAATGCCTTAGAACTGAATTATATCCTGAGATCCTTTTCCTTTTAAATTGGCAATAAGACTGTTGCTAAGTGGCCCAGAGTGACTCAAATTTAAGATTTTCCTGCCTCACCTTCCCAAATACTTGGGATTAAAGACATGAGCCAACATGTCCAGCGTTCCTAAAAAAAATGATTCTAAAAACTATGCTCTTTAGTTATAATGCGCTGTCCATTAACATTTAACATAAACTGATATGACTTGGACATGCTAATTTATTATTTGTTTTCAGTATCTGCTTTGTGCTCCTTATTTTCTTTGTATTTGAATATGTTTTGTATTATTTGAATATTTTAAAAGATCCCATTCTAATTAGCCTATGTATTTTAACAATACACTACTAGCGAGTGTTAAGGGATTAAAATATACATAATATATCTCTTAGACTTTTCAATTTACTAATGTTGTACCACTTTACATAAAATAGAGAAACTTTACAACTTCATATTCTCCCACTCAGAAGACAATGTGGTATTTTTTGCTTTAAACAATCCTTTTTTTAAAAAAAAAAAACAGAAATTAAACTCAAGACTTCATGCTTGTCAGGCACCGAGCTATATCTCCAGCCTAAACAACCTTTTGAATTTCAAAGAAATTAAATTTTAAAAGTCATGTGTATTTGCCCATATCCAGCCTGTTTTGACATTCCTTTATTACTTCCTAAACCTGAATTTCTACCTGGTACTGTTTCCCTCCAAAGTACCTCTTTTAGAGTTTCTTATAAATGACAACAAATTCTCTAGTCTTCCTTTCATTTGAAGTTTGGTTTTCTTCTGGAAGGAAATTGTCTTCAGTTGAATACAGGAATCCAGGCTGACAGGTACCTTTCAGAACTTTAGGGATCTGGTTCCACTGCCTTGGGAATCCTCCGTCTTGAGAAGCCTATGGTTACTCATTTTCCCATGCATGCATGTAACATATCTAGTTTTCCTTTGGGTGCTTTGAGGATTTCCTCCTTTCTTTTGGTTTTTAGGACTGTGCTGTTTAGGCATGGATTTTTAAAATATTTATCCAAGTAAGGGTGCAAACCAAGCTTTTTGAATGTCAAATATATTGGTTTCACCAAATTTAGGAAAGTTTTTGGTCACTATATGTGTCCTCAACTAGTTGTTCTGTTACAGTCTCTGTTTCCATCACTCCTGGGACTCACTGTTGTAATTTTTGATAATGTCCTTCAGGTTCTCAAGGCTTTATTATTTTTCAATTGTTTCTTTCTCTGCCGCAGATTGTATATTTATCTGGACTCGAGTTCATGGTTCTTCCCCTGTTATCTCCATGCTTCTTAGTAAGGCAATCCTGTGAGATTTTAATTTCAGATACACTTTTTTCAGTTCTAGAAGTTCCATTTGGTTCTTGTTTTTAGTTTCTATTTTTTAATTAAGATTTTAAAACTTTCTTACGGCATAATTTCTTTTACTTTATTGGATAAAATTCTTGTTTTCTCATCTTCGCTTCTTAGTTATCTCAAGATTATTCTCTTGAAACTAGGCCACCTGCCTTTTCATTGATCAGATGTCTTTAAAGGTATATTATATTATAGAGGTTTGTTAAATAGTTATGGAGATTATTGAATATTGCACAATGTGGAGAATCTGTTCTAATCATGCATAGAATACAGACTATTTTTGCAGGCAGTTTTCATGCTAGATTGAATTGCAAATAGTCATTTTAATACCATCTGGAAGCACAGTTCAGATCTCTTAGCTCAGCTGCCCTGAGTGCCTAAAGATGCACACAGTTCAAAGGTCAGACAGATCGTGGGGTAGAGATTCTTTTTACTTTTTGTTTGTAACTTTCATTTGCAAGGCGTTCAGGTCAGGTCATCTTAGCCACCATGTCTCATAAGCTTGCTTTTCACTCTTGGGTGTTTTGTCACCTGTCCCGAAGGTGGGAGGCCTGTAAGATGTGACTTAGGGGCAGGGAGAAAGGGCAAAAGAAGAGGTTAAGAAATGAAGGTCCAACTCTAGGCTGAGGGTAGAAGAAACTAGTCAAAGCGGCCTGTGCAGGCCCCTCCCCCGCCCCACACAACCACAATGATGTCATGGTTAACCAAGATAAATTTATTTTTGCACAGTTCTGTAGGCTAGACATCAAGATGAAGGTGTAAGCAGATTTGGTTTCCTCTGAGGCTTCTCTTCTTGGCTTGCAGATGGCCATCCTTCTGTATCTTCACAGAGTTATCACTTGGTATGTGTTGTATGTGTCCTGATTTCTTCTTATAAAGATACCAGTCAGAGTAAATTGGGGCCTATCCCAATGACCTCATTCAAACTGTATTACCCTTTAACATCCTATCTCCAAATAGTCACAATCTGCCTAGAACTCCAACGTGGAGGACACAATTGAGCCCACAGTTCTCCCTTTGACAGGCTGCAAGGAAAGAAGCTGCCTTGGGATCCCCATGTTGTGGACATTCAAGCAGCAACCCCCATAAGTCTGGCCTCTTCTGTCTGTGTGAAGCTCAGTGAGTCTTGTTTAATTTAACTTCCTCACTGTACAGAGTGACAGTTACCGTGACTCTCATTTTGCAGATGTGGGAATGATCCAAATGACACCTGGATGGTTGGGAGAAAGTGACTAGGTTACCATACACTGAGTGCTTCTTCCAGGGTAGCTGGTGCTTTATAATGCAGGACTTTTGTTGTAGGCTGACTCTGTCGACTTACCCAATGGTTCCCAGCTTTATCTGTTCAGGCTGTCATAAGGATGCCACACACTGGAAAGCTTAAACTTATGGTCCCCCACTTTGGGAGACTAGGAGTCTAAGGTCAAAATGTCAGCAGGGTTAGGATCAGTGAGGACTCCCTTTTTGACTTGCAGTCTTGTCACTGTGTCCTCATATTGGGGAGAGAGAAAGCAAGTAAATACTCCGGCATCTCTTCTTAGAACGTAAATCCTGTCATGTCAACACTCCAAGCTCTGTCCTCGCTTGTCTCTCATTACCTCACTATTAGTCTCTGTCTCCAAGTACAGTCCCACTTGAGATTACAACTTCCACATATGAGTTTGGGACACAATCTGATTCATAGCAGTTCCCATGTTTCTCTTGTGTTCTGATAAGGAAACTGAGGTCAGGAAAATGTAGGCACAGAGACAATGGATAGCATGGTTGAGTGTCCCCTACCCACACTGGGAATCCAACTGGGGTCTGTCTAGTCTTAAGATGGACATGGACCTCAGAATCTGCTGTCTAGAATGATGATAAGTACTAGTCAGGACAGTCCTGTCATCTGGACAGTCCTGACTAACAGTCCCCTGGTGTGTCTAAGACTCCTGCAACCCTAAAAGCCTGACCCCAAGGCAAGCAGCTCCCTCTCAGGCTCTCTAGGACCAAGGGCCGGGAACAATCCAGGTGCCCTGAGAGGAACAGCACCATTCCAACCCCTGTCAGATACTGCATAGCTGTGTGGCCCTCAAGAGCATCCTATGGCTCAAGGGTTGGTATTTAACAACCCTTGCAGACCCAGTGGGGTCTGCAAAGTGTGGCTTGTTTTGCCCTGATGCACTTCGTATCCCTTCCCACAGCTTACCCTCCCCCACTGGCATCCTGTTGGAAACGGCAGCCTCTAGGGCCTGTGTCTCATATGGAGCGAGAAGAGCTCTTCCCAGGTGCAGAGATTAGTCGGTGCTTGGAATGAGCAGAACTGGGTTTCAGACGTTTGACCTCTATGCCTTGTTAATGAGCCAATAATATCAAAGAGTGTCCTTGAAGCCACCAAAATGTCTTGGTGAGTGAGACATGAGAGGAAACTGCTTACCATGGGGCCAGGCTTTGGGGGCTGCAGGAACCTTAGAGACAGGGCAATGCCCTCTGTACACTGAAGGGTAGACAGGTAGAAAGGCTGCATGACATTAAAAATCTCCAGTACCAGGCTGCTGGCTCAGTGGCATTTATTTACATGTCAAGGGACATTTTAACTGAGTCCTGCTACTTTTTCCCAGCTGTATTCAGTCACTATTTGCCTCAGTCACACTGGAGAACAGCCTGTGGACCCATTAACCTCTGATAACGTATTCGATAAGCAAACAAGTTTAGGAAGGATCACTCAGCACCCTGCCTCTCACAGCTCCCTGTGTTGTGAGGGGACCAGGGGCTTCAGCTCCAGGGAGAGGCAACTGGCTTTGTCCTCAGCAATGTCACCCCATGAGGGAGACGCCCTCTGCAAGGTGTACACACCCTGAGAAGAAAAGAGGGGTGCATGTGCCTTTTGGCATCTGTAACTGTAACTCAGTTGCATAGCCAAGGGTAGAGTCACAACAGGGTGAGGTGCAATTATAGGGACAAAAATACCCCAAGGAAATCAACATGGGACTTATTAATATCGGACCTGTAGGTGACAACTGTCAGACAATTGGTCAACAAGGGCCCTCGTGTCTGCATGATCCCAGCTAACCCGTTATGATCTTTATGAAGTGTCCTTCTGGGGGGTCCAGATCTTCAAATATGAGGGAAGACCCTTCCCTTTTATTAGCAGCTAAGCTCTTTATACTTTTACTATATTGCGGCAGGTTAGAAGTCTAAGCTTTATTGTCTTATGTTATTGAAAATCCAGATTCCGGCAGGCTTCTCCCTCAGGTCAAGCTTTGTCTGCGAATACATTCTCATTTTTCCATGTACAGAGACCGTCTGGAGAGGGGCAGAAAAGATTATGACTGTAATATACTTAAATCCAATTTATTTGCCTGGCCAGAAACTTCCACCCTCCACTATTGCTTCCTACCCAAGATGTTGTCTTTAATTCTTTCATGACAGGGAGAAATATGCGTCAGCGACTTCCAGCAGATGCAGACACAGAGATAGGCATAGAACCTGTGGTGGCAGGGCCAGTGATGACAGGTGGTCCTGGGAGAGGGGTCCAGCCACTGATAAAAGTTTCCCATTCAGAACTTCCCATTTGTTTAGATGGCATAGCTCTTCAGCCACCTGTTGTTTACTGGAAAAGAAATATGTTAATGAGTAAAGACAGGGTGCTGTCCAGGAAAGAGTATCCTCAGCTTTTGATCCTTGCTGCAACCTCTCGGGTGTGTGTATGTGTGGATGTGTGTGTGGGGGGGGGTATTTGTACCAGAAATCAAACTCAGGACCTTGCACTTGCCAGGCAGTCACTTGTGTCACCGAGCTATATCTCCAATCTCCCTTGTGCTTTGTTTCATCTGGGAGCATCTGTCTCAGTGGCCAACTGGCTCCTGCATGCTGTCTGTATGGGTCAGGGTGGTCCCCACCAGTTATGGTCTTTCTAAGTCTGCACTGACATTTCCATCCAAGACTTATTCTGGACACAGGCTCAAAGCCTTGGAGGGAAATGATTTGGGGGATTATTTTCTTAGTTGGCATTTGCTCATTTTAAATGATGACACGCAAAGACACTCCCAGGGCAGATGGAAAACATTGGGGCAGAGCTGCCAAGAGGGTGGCTGCTTGTTGCCCAAGCTCATTCCTTACCCCACCCCAGCTGAGTAGAGTGATGCTTGGTAGTTTGACTGACTTTCAGCTACTCAGCTAATAAACTTAGGACTGCACTGCCCTCTTGAATTTTATCTAACGATCCTGCCTATGCCCATTTCAGTGAGGCAGAGAAGACAGGTATTATGCTATAATTGTGTGAATTTTTTTCTATTAGATTAGAGAGGGAGAAGGTGAAGAGGGTAACCAGACAAGAGTAATGAACTGATGGGCTCAACTCTCAGGGTCCCAGATGCCAGGAAAGGACTTGAAAACACTACGTAAAATGATCAACTCACTCCAGTTTGCCCAGGACACTACAGTACTTGCAGTGAATATTCCATATCCCCCTAGAAAACCCTCCATCTCAAAAAGTGTGGCAGTTTGTCACCATGACAACCAGGAATGGGACATAGGTCCAGGTCCATGATGTTCTCTGCTTCCTGGGTGACCTCTTTGGAGAAAAAGAAAAAGGAGACGTACAGATATAGAGAAAGAGAGGAGTTGGCTCTCATGATTATGGGGGCTGAGAAACCCCATGATCTGCCATCTGACAGCTATATAGCATGGGTGGAATGGTTCCTGTCCAAGCCCTGTGGATTAACTGGGTGGTGAGAGGCAGCAGTGCATGTATAAGCCTTAATCTGGGCAGAAAGCAGTTGACCAGGAGCAGCAATGACTTAGAAAAAAAGGGTGGAAGTCTTAGTTTATACAGAGAACATATCTGTCCCCCCCCCCAAATTTTCTCTAATCAGGCCCTCTATCAATTAGATGGCACCTACCTGTACTGGTGAGGGTGGATCTTCTAAGTCCACTGAGTTAAATCTTTTCCGGAAATACCCCTATACTCTGTGAAATGATCAGCAGCTCTGTAAAGTTGATATAAAATTCACCATCACACCCTGCAAGACAGCTCAGTCCTTATTTATTTGTTTGTACTCTGCAGACAACAGGGTGATTTCTACCTACAGGAAGTCTCTTTGGTTTGGGTACATGACCCACCCCATGGTGCTCTGGAGCCCTCTCAGAAAAGCACTGTGGGTGCCAGTGATATGCTGCCCCCAGAGAGCCAATGGACATAATCCACTTACAGATGTGGCGAATTGCACCGCCCCATATGGTTTGGGGAGTGAGATGCTGCTAGGGTGAGGAGTTGTGGAAACTCCAGTTTCTTGCATCATCGAGTGTAAAGGCCTAACAGATTGCCCTTCGTTATGTTCACTTCCATGGGTGAACATGAGAGACCACTAATCAGTGGAAAATATCAGGAGCTGGCTCAGGAAGTTTGAGGTCAGGCAAGAGGTCTGGGGTATGTGGCCCTAGTCCCCAGTCTCAACTGGGTTAAAGGACCCCATTCCACAGAGCTTGTCATCTATCAGTTCAGAAAGACTGCAGAACTATAGCATAACATCTGTGTGTCCCCACCTGAGGACAGAGAACCCTGATCCTCAGCCTAAAATGGCAGGTCTCCCTTGGTGTGCTTCAGTTTCTCCAAGGAGAGTCACAGCAAGCCTCCTCTCCTAACCAGCTGAGAATGTGGGTTATTTTGTTCATGGACTCCGAGTACTGGCATCAGGACCTTCCTCTACATTGGAGTAAGTATTCAGTGATTCTCCCCTGCCCTGCACTACCCTGCCTGCTTCTGGATGGTGGAGTGCCTTATTCAACAGAATAGGGGAAGAGCCCATCACAGGAGGGGTCGAGGGCTCCAAGGACCACTGAGCTTCAGGAGGTAATGCTGACCTCCTTGCTCAGAAAAGTGTCCCTGAGCATGAGGCAGCATGCAAAGGGATTCTTTGGCTCATGGAGAACTTCACCACCACATCCAGACCTCAGCAGATCTCAGTAGGTGGGTGGCAGATGTTGAACCGTCTTAGTTCTATCAATGTTTTCTTTTCTCCCAACGCATTCAGTGAGATTTGTTCTACTTTTACTGAGGCCAGATTCCTAAACTGACATCTTGCCTGAGATAAAATGCAAACCAGCGATCACCTCAGTATTGATGCTCTGCAGCCGTGCTGCATAATGCAGGTGGTTTCCACCAACTTAAACCTTTAAGGAGCTAATGGTTATGGCCAGCTTGACCCTAGAGGGAAGAAAACTGTGTTCCCTTCATTAGGTCTGGGAATCAAGGCTCAGAAGATGGCTCTAGGAAAACTCCAAAACAGAATCACTACTTAGGAGGGTAATGAATACATAGTCAGAAGGTACATATCAAATATTTTAATAGATTTTGCCAAATTGGCCTCCAAAGCAATTGAAGCACTTTTTTCATTGTTACCATGGTGTTGAGTGTCTATTTTCCAACATCTTCAGTAGCATACTTAAAATATTTTTGCCAATGTGAGAGTAAAATGATTTTTTATACATTTGATTTATATTTTAACATATGAGTTTTAGCATCTTTTGCTGTAGCAAAAATTTGAGAGCAACCCAAATACCTGTCAAGAGGATACCAGATATGTAAATTATTGTTTATCTATGCAATATAATACTGACTCATCCTGATAAGCTGTGTCCACAGGAAGACCTCTAGGATATATAAATGAGCGAAGTTGCAGGAAGTTACTTACTGTTTTAATAGGTTCTTCAACCACATACATGTATATACACATGCACTCATTGGGCACACTCATACATGTTACATACATATACACACATAATCACAGATGCTCATACTTATACATGTATACTGGTGTGCACATACATGTATGTGCACACATGCAGTCATATGTGTACACAGATGCGCACACTACATGTGCACACACCTACACACATCACTAGGACTAATACTGTGGGCTAGAAATAGGAAGATTTAAGATCTGCTATCCTGCATGAGAATAGCTATCACTTCCTGGGTTTGGAACTATTGTATGAGCTGTCATGTAAGCGGAGATCATTTTACAAATGTCAACTACCCTAGGACATTTTGTCTATATTTAAAAGCACCTAAGGAAATATAGCAGAAAATGAAAGAATTCTTTAATTTGATTAAATTTACATTTTTAGAAGAGTTTGTGGATGGCCAAATACATATAAGTAAGTTCCTTTAACTCATTTTTTCAGAAGAAACTGTGATTGACGTCATCACCTGTTTTATAAAATCAACCTAGACCTGGACAGCTGAGCCAGCTTGCTGGAGTCAGAGTCCTGAAGCTCCACCACGCTGCCCAGGCCCTCAGGCCAAGCCCCAGGATGAAGCCTCCTTCAGCACCTGCCCCTCTGCTCTCTTCTCTTGGCCCCATCCTGCTGCTGCTGAACAGTAGACACTGGAAACCTATTCTTTGCTGTTCACTTTGTATCTGCTTCTCAAAGCCAAGTGCTTTGCCGTCATTCCAACCAACATTTCCCAAAGTCCATGAGCAGCCCATGTGAGAAGCCTGGAAACAAAATAGGAGCAGGGAAGAAAGTTACAGGAAAGAAGGCAGACAGGGGGCATTACTTGGAGGAAAACAGAACTAAGGGTTGATAATTTTGGTAGGTATAATAATATGTAAGTGTGTTAAAACATCTTTACCTGTAAAAACACATTCTAAAGTATTTAAGGGTGAACTAAAACAATGCCATGGATTTGCCTTAATGCACTGAAGGAGAAAACTCCTACTAAAGAAAGCGAACAAGGTTGGCAATACATTATGCTGTGACTGGGTGAGGTCACACTCTCCTAGGTTGTGGCTCACTCTCTGTTATGGTTTGATAACTAGTGGTTAACTTAACGCCAGCTGGATTACATCAGCATGCATTGAGAGAAGATGCTCCACCTGAGGAGGGTTGCCAGGATAAATAGGTGGAGAAGAAGAGAGGTGTGGAGAGGGATTGAGGCGTTAAGGAGGGGTTGTGGGTTCTCCTGGAAAAGCTTTGGTCTTCACATCGAGCATTGCTTCCTGGCTCTGGAGGGGAAGACATGTGCTGCCTAGTCTCCAGGATGAACTCGTCACACTGCTTCCTGGCACATACCCGCCTGTGCTTGTCATCAGAGGAGCTCGGGGCCTCTGTGTCGCTGAGGACACCTGTGGTGCCTTTCAGGACAGCCCTGGTCTTTGTTGTGAGTGTGACTTCTCGGCTCCAGTGTAGAACCCTCATCCCACTAGCACAGCTCCTTCATCCTGCTGGCATAGACTTTCTGGCTTCCACCACTGACCCTTGGGTCTTCCCAGCACGGATCCTTAAAAGAGACTGGCATGAGTCCTTCTTGTGGGCTTGGACCTCCAGTTGGACTCGTGGGAGGCATTGTCCTGAGCTCTGGGTTTTTATCTGGACTCATGTGGGACATTGCCATGGGGGTTAGATTCTTGACTAAATAATCTATGTCGTTGGTGTTGCAGATAGATTTCCTGCATTCTCCTGTGTTAACTTCCGGTGACCATTATAAAAATATTATAAACTCCATGTCCTGATCTGAATTGTTCTCTGTGTACAACCCCTGACTACAACACTCTCCTAGTCTCTCTCCTCTCAAGAGTGTTTGAATTTCCCATAATATCTCTCCATAATGAATTTTTTTATAGTGAGAACAGTTAAAGAGTTGGTCTACTTCAAACAAAATAGATTATAAATATATATATATATATATATATATATATATATATATATAGTAGAAAAATCTAAGAATTTCTTAAAATATTAAAATAATTGAAAGAGTTATCATCTAGTGAGATAAAGGCACATCAGCTCTAAAATGCCTCCCAAATGTAGCCATAGCCCACTGAAAAATGAATGTTTAGATGCCCGTTACCAAGATGGGCTGGTATTCTGAGTGGCAGAAGCAGCCCCCGACCCACCTAGCTCACTCAGCTCTCAGTGTCCCTCAGTGGCTCTGCTCAGGACTGTACCAGAAAGTCTATCCAACCAGGTATGGTGGCTCACACCTGTAATTGCACCACTCTGGGAGGCTGAGGCAGGAGGATCACAAGTTCTAACCAAACCCGGGCAACTTAGTGACTTAGAAAAACTCTGTAGTGGATATAGGTGCTTGTGAAGGCCCTAGGTTTAATCTCCAGGACCACCCAAACTAAAAAGTCCCTCTTGGACAATTTTGTCAGTTTCTAGCTCCTTTCTTTCACCCCTGATCCTGGCAACACACCAAGACCAATGGGCAGGCTGGCAAGCACACCTAGTGTGCACTCCAAGCTGGCCACCTGCTGAACGAGGCGTGCTCTCTGGAGGCACTGTCTGGAGAGCTGGCCACTGGTCTGAGGCCTCAACATGCTCCCTACAATGGCTTGACCTTTCAGGAATGCTGTGTCAGCACATCTCTGTTCTAGAAGGTACCCTGCAGCTACCTGCGGAGAGTAAAGGGCACCTAGCCTTCTAGGGTTGAACCAAAACACAGACCCAAGGAGCTTGGCCTCTCACAAGCAGCACCTACTTGCAATGGATGAATTTCTCATTTCTTGTGAATTTGATTGGGACTTAGGCTGGGCAGGGGAAATAGATGGAAGTGGGGAGAAAGAACTTCTGCACAGCATAGAGCCAACTATGTTTTCTAGTATGATACCACACCTGGATGAAGAATGCTATGGGGTGGGGTGGTGAATCCGTTCTGAAGAGCCACCAGTGCAGGCTGTAGCAAGCAGAGACTTTATGGTAAGAAGGCCAAGGCCTTAGAGGACAGGTTGCCCAGGGTAGTGCTGAGAACTGAGCTCAGAATCAGGCCACCAACTGCAAGTGGGCAAGAGATTCCCAGTGACACAGAAATTCCAGAGGAGTGTGGCTAGAGGGGGACTGTGGAGTAGTGTTTTCCAGAGCTGGAAAGAGGTCTACAGCCCAGGATGATACCTCTATCCAATGCCCTGTGCTTTCCCTCAGTCTCTGGCTTTTTTCCCCTTCTTTTGTGCCTTTCTTACATTTCTGCCTGCCAGGTAGCCTGGCCAGGCAATGCCTGAGGACCTTGAGCAGGCTCAAAAGACTAAAAGGATTTTGTGGCAGCTTAGCTAGTACTGGGCTCCTGCTGAGGACTGGGAAAGGCTGCTGTGTGTATGTGCGGAGGTGGTTTCAGATTGCACCCAGCTGCCCACAGGCAAACAGGGAAACGGCTCTTCAAATCCAATTTGGCTTCTCAATAGAAAAGGCATATGAACGTTGCTAGCATAATCAAGAGTCCATCTTGAACCAGATGCCCAGGCTCAGATCCAGCTTTGCCACTGACTACTTGGCAAACTCCCTCTGATGATTTGCCTTTGGCCACCTCTGTTCCACAGGAAGGTTCTTTTATAGTGTGGACAGCAAAGCCGTGCTACCAAGCACTGGGAGAAAATACGAAAGCCAGAAATACTGAGCTGTATGTACAGTGCAGAAGGCAGGCAAGGTCTTCACTCAGGGGAGAGAAAGCTGAGGGGGATGCTCAGCCCACTCACCACTGTTCTATAGCAACTGATCCCAGAGCCACCTCCTCAAGGTTTGATTTTTCCTACCGTCCTGTGGACCTCCAGTCTTCATCCTCCTGTCCTTCTCCTTACAGGCCTCCAGGGGGGCCATCAAGACATCATGGAATTCCTGGAGAAGGTTCTGGCGTGGATTTGGTTTTCCTGGATGTAAAGAACAGCTGGTCCTCAGTTCTGGTCTGATCTCCGGGAATTCTGAATGGCTTTTTCCTGCAGGCCACCAGGTGGCCACTGGCTCTGGGGTAACATTTTCCAGGCACTAGGTGATCAAGGTGTTTCTCTCATGCATGCAGTCTCTGTGGAGGCTTGCTTACCTCACCTGGGAGATTCAAATCCTTCCCAATTTAAGTTGGCTTCCAAGGAGCCAGGCCCTTCTAGAAGAATCTCTAGAAACAGAAAAGGAAAACCATGCAGACCTCAGATGCCTCTAGACTGACATTAGTGTAATCAAAATTGTAGTGCCCTAATTGCCCACATCCACCTGTGTGTGGCACAGACAGAGAGAGTAACAGCCCAGCTCCTCCAGCACAGCTCCTGCATTTCTGGGGCCCCTGTTCCTCCACCTTCCTATATATGCATTCACTTGAAAACCTCTGCAGGTACTTTTGGTGGCCGCACTTAGACCTTTATTTCAGAAGCAATTTCTCCCTTTGGCATGGTCATTTGAAATGGAAGTTCCAAAACATAATGGAACCAAGAAACTGTCAGGCAGTTACCACATGGCTAGTCATACCACGCAATTGGCCATGAGGTCACAGCTCAGAAAGTTGTGTCCATAAGATGTGATATGCATGTGTATCACTTCCCAGGAGAAATGTAGTTATTATGTATTGGAAAAAAAATTAAAACCAAAGTTATATCCATGTCTAGCCCACAGGGTAGGAAACTATGGGCACAAATATAGGTAGTAGGGAGGTGGCTCATCAAGCTTCACTAGAGCTTGCAATACTATCAAACCATTTCAGCCAGTCTGAGGCCGAGAGTGGTTAGGTACTCAGCGACTATAGATTAGAGTTTGGAAAGCAGTTTGCTAGGAAATTGGGTTGCACCTGCTTTGGTTTCTGGGCTGGAATTGGTTGTTTGATGAAGTTACCTGAGGTGTGCTAAGAAGGGGTGCTCCTTTCTTCCTTGGGCCAGCACACCCTTGGGTTCCCTGCAGAGGGGACAGCCCTATCTGTCCTGCCTCTCACCTCCAATGCCGACTCTCTTGGGACCTGCTCTGGAAGCGCCAGTCACAGGTTGGCACACTGAAGGCAGTCACTTGGTGGATCTCACTGCAATTCATTTTAATTATGTGTGACATAAAAAGACCACCTACGGATGAGACAATGCTGCCGTAAGAGTCTCAAGGTTACTGTAGGGAATACTTCATAACGGAAGTGTGTTTTCCCCAAGGAGTTATACCACCATTTGATTTAATTTTTAATTTTTACATTTTAATCAAAAATAGATCAAA
The DNA here is from genome assembly GCF_034190915.1 of Cavia porcellus. Classification (NCBI taxonomy): domain Eukaryota; kingdom Metazoa; phylum Chordata; class Mammalia; order Rodentia; family Caviidae; genus Cavia; species Cavia porcellus. The sequence goes on from NW_026947485.1 coordinate 102,704,080, forward strand.
TGGTGGTGGTCTCTCCAGGGAAACATACTTCAGATAGGAAGCCGGCCATGCTCCTCTTAAATATGTAAAGCTGCCATCTCCCTGTGAGGTACAGTGGCAGTGGCGCTGCTTCTAGCCACCCCCTGCTGCAGCTGGGCAGGTGGTTTTGAGGAGCTCAGGCCCCCGGCAGCCAAACCTGCTGCAGGCCCTCTCAGCCGCTGCACAAAGCCAACAGGAGGTTTGGTCAGTGCAGCTGCACAGTGCACTGGGCCTGTGATCACTCCAGGCGTGTGGTTACATCTCCTAGAAGGACGCCCTTTCCCCTCCAGGCAGGGTGGAAAGCTGTGCAGCTGGAATCTGCCTCTCAGGCCTGTGTGCATCTCCTCACATGCTCACTTTTTGTGACTCTGTGTCCTAACTGACAGTCAATACACACATTCAGTGGCAAGGAAAGGCACACATGTTTGTTTTGTCCAGGTGCCTGCAGGGAGCAGACATATTTTGCATCCACAGGTGGGGATCACCTGGCTGTCACACCAAGGTCAGCCTAGAGTCCTACTGATGCACAGGTGGGTTCTGAGAGCAGCCATTCACACCACTGTGTGACTTTCAGATCCTCTGGGATTTGTGTTCTCATCCTAAAGTGGAGACCAGAATGGGAGGAACCCTACCACACTGTGGCAAGAAGGAAGCATTCATCAGAGTGAAGTGTCGCAGGAGTGCCAGCTGCGCATGAGAAGTAAGTGCTCCATAAGTGCCATTTCGTTCACATTGTCACCGTTGCATGGCAAATAAAGGTGAACTGTTGTCTTGTCCTCTCATCCTGAGCATCTCCGTGAATCATCAGAAGAACTATGCAAGTCGTGGAGAGGAATGGATGCTTGATGGGGGAGCAGCTGGTCATTGGGCAGCTGCTGAGGCCCTCCTGAGGCTGCCCTAATGCCTTGTTGGTGCTCACAGCTCCCAATCTGCAGGTTCTTTCTATACCAGGAAGCTCAGGACCCTGTACTCCAGGCCCTTCAAGACCTGTTACAGAGGAAGGCAGCTCCTGACAAAACTGGTGGCGTTGAAAGATAGGGAGAGAGGGAGATCAGTGACACCTGGCCTTGTCAGACTTCCCCTGAGATGCTTTCTGTATTTACTTGCTGATAAATGACCTCAGCCTCTAGGCCATGAAGAGGCCCAAGCCAAGGATGCTCACCTATCTCCATCTTCCATCAGTGTCATTTACCTAAATAGATACCACAAGGGTTTCCTCTAACTTTTCTCTAACATAGCATGGTTTCTCCCAGAGAACATGTGTGCTTCCTAATCTCAGGACATCGAATTATACATCAGACCTTTTCTGTTTGTGTCATGGAAGCCTAGGGATAAACTGAGTGCTTAGTCTTCCAGCTTAAGTTTTGGCCAGTTACTTTCCTCCTTTGTTAAGAGTTTACAGCATTTCCTGCCTCTACCTCTGTGGATCATCATATGATCATCATAGATATGGCTTGCTGTCAGCTGGCCCACACCCCAGAGTTCTAAGATGGCACCAGGCAAAAGATGTTCTGGCATGTTTCTTTTTGTCTCTACCTTTCATTGTCAAGGTAGAGCTGGTATCTGGACATTCTGCATGCAGGTTATATGTTGGTTGGGAGAAGATACCCCTTTTTCCAAGGCTCAGCACCCTCCAGTACCACCACATCCACCCTCTTATTACATAGGTTGTGGGTGGATGGACACACTAAGTTCTCATTGCCTGTTAATGGAAGATGACCTCTTCCATTTACCCAAATTGGAACTATGAGACAGCTCTGCAAAGTCTCTCAACTCAGGAGGCAGTTTTAAGATTCCTAAGAGGCCAAAGAAGTAGAAGACTGCAGGGACCTGAGTCACTTTCAAACTCCAAGGTCCAGAAACCCTGTTTTACAGCTTGTGAGTAAGAAACCTTGTTTTAATATATTTCAGCCCTGATTTGGAGGCCCTGGAAGGCTGTACCTACCCTTGAGCCTCTAGGAATTCCCACCTTGGCTGTACAAACGATGTTCTGAGGATGTCGCCAAGGACAGCGTTGGACATAATGCTTGGCTTGTGTTCTGACGGATCCCTGCCTGGACTTCACTTGGCAACTTTGGATGTAGCATGCTCAAGCTCAAAAAATGTACCTCGCACATTTGATTTCAACCCACAGGAAAGTCACCCAGGGAAAGGATAAGGAGCAGAAGTGTCTTGCAGCAATGTGGCTTGGGCAAACTCCTCCCCTGACTCTGGAAGGAACTGCAGTGCCATGTGTGGTGGTACAGAGCCAGTGATAAAGCACAGCACATGAGGGCTTCCTTTCCACCATTATGGATCCTTTATTTGTTTTAGAGCAAGATCAGCTCATGTTTTGTTTTGTTATCAAACCTATACTTCTTTCACAGGTAACGCGCAGTAAGTGTGCCTTCCAATCCCAGGGGGAGTGCTCTGTTGGCAGGGTGGAATATGGGTTTTCAGAATTTGAGGACGTCTCAAAAACAAGTGGCAGAGTTTTGAAAGTCATAGGAGATACTGAAGGGATTAAATGAAAAAATTCAAGATACTGCATTGTATGTACAATTCCCTCAGGAATCAAAAAGAAAAAGGGGAACACAGTGACACTTGCAAAGCAGCCCTCTCTCATCATCACACGGCAGTGAGTGGCTTTAACCCTCACCTCATTGTTTCCAGAGATTCTACAGGAGAAAGTCCTCACCTACAAAAGAGAAAGTGAGGCTGTGGGGAGGATTCAGAAACAGGATCTGCCTCAATTAGACATGAAGGGAAGCCAAGCAAAGGCCAGGGAGCAGGAGGACCCTGTGCCCCTCACCCCACATGCAGCTGTCCCTGGCCAAGGCACTGCCTGCTGAGGGGGGCTGTGATTCCTGAAGTGCTGGGGCCCATTAAAAATCAGGTAACGGGCTGGGGATGTAGCTCAGTGGTAGAGCTCTTGTGTAGCGTGGACTCAATTCCCAGTATATACACAAAAAACGTACCAACCCGCTCAAATAAGCACAGAATTTTCCTAGGTGCTGGTGAACTTTGCTCAGTGCTGGGCTCTTGATTCCCACTCAAGCCCTCAAGCCCAGCACCTCAAGCTCTACAAACCTCACTTAGCACTGGTTTAGATCCTCATCCCCAAAACTGATGGCCACGCCTTTGCCAGAGACCTGGGGTGGCAGAGGGCCTCTCGGAATTTCTGTAGGTAAAACACTCAGGACAATGCTTCTAGGACCACTGCCAGTGTAGAGCAGCCTCCCCAGGAGTGTGGAAAGAGAGGAGGGAGCCTCAGCCCTGTGTAGACAACAGGTCCTAGGCTGACCAGGCTGAGGGCAGAGCCAGCATGTCCGAATGGGAGGCCATGCAATAGTGATTTTATCACTATCTCATGTGTGTTACTGTTACCAAAGAGAAACCCTTTGGTTTTGCTTGCTGTTGGTGAACTAAAAAGTCACTAAGTTACACAGCTTGGTTATAGATAAAACCTATGAAGTGTGAGTTAAGATAATAACGGTCACCTAGGTTACTTTTTGGGCTTGACGTTGGCTTTTACTGAAAACAGTGATTCTGCACTTAAGCCTGCATCTGTGTGATGGAACCAGAACAGAATGGAAAGATGTGTAACTCTGTCTTCATACTGTGTCTGAGTGCTTTGCTGCCTTAATCTTTGATCAGAACCTACTTAGTTCTGCATGTAGATGCATTGGTCATTTGAGAAATGTTTTGTCCTGACTAGGCCCTACCTTTACCTAGACTTGTCTTGCATCTCAGTAGACCATGAAGGAGGGAAACGAAGTAACACCCAAGTTCCTGGTGGATCTCTGCCAATTTCATGGAAAGACATAAACATTTCTTCTCCTTTATTACCTCTCTCCCACATTATTTCTATCCTATACCTCCAACTCCTCCACCCACCTGGAGCTGAGAAGTTGATTTGCAAGCAAAGTTCCCATTTCTCCATTCTCCAGCTATTGCCTTTCTCCCCAGCACTCACATCTTACATGTTAGTTTTTCTACAGCATGAGCCTCCAGACCTGGGTTCATAATACAGTATTACATTATTCAAGTATAAACATGACTATGGTCATAAGAGCAGAATAAAAATGAAAACAAAGTCCACTTATAGGAAAATTTTAAAAGATAAATTGTTTTATGGAGCATGGTGGCACATGACTATAATCCTAGCACTTGGGAGGCTGAGGTAGGAGGTTTGTTATGAGTTCAAGGCCAACCTGGACTGTATAATGAGTTCAAGGCCAGCCTGAACTGCACAGAGAGACTATGTCTCAAAATAACCAAAAAAATAAAAAAATAAATAAAATGTAAGCTTTTTTTAAAAATGAAAAATTACACATGACAACTATCTGCCACTATCTCAAATAAGATAAAAGTCATTGGAATTAATTTCACATAGTCAAAAGAAATATGAGTCAGCTCTCAAGTCCTATTTTGGAAAATGTTCCAAGAAATTGTTTCAAATATAGAATATACAGCAACCACAAAATTTTGGAACATAGACCCCAAACTCTGGAGCCTCTTGGTCAAGGGTCAGCCTGTCATCTCCCAAATGGATGATGATGTCTGTCTCAGGGGACATCCTGAGCTATGTGCAAAACTGCAGGACACTGCATAGACAGAGCCCAGACTGGCTACAGAGACAAGCCTTAGATTGTATTGTCACACCAAGTTGCCTGTTATTCAAAGCTGATTTTTGAAAAGAACAGTTTAAGAAACACACAAACAGCAAAATACTAACCAACTTTCAAAACTCTGCCACTTGTTTTTGAGATGTCCTTAAATTCTGAAAACCCATATTCCAGCAAAATACTAATCAGCATCTACTTTCTCACCACAATGAACTGTTAACACTTGGTCATACTTGTTATTTTAAGGAGTAGATCATAACAGCTGCCACTGAGGGTCTTACAACTTGAGCATTGCACACCATCATGGGGCCTATAATTAGCCTTCTCTACAAAAGAAACAGAAGGGGCTGGAGATTTAGCTCAGTGATATAAGCTCCTGCCTGGCAAGTGCAAGGTCCTGAGCGCAAGAAGCAGAAGCCAGGGTGACCCACACTCCTTTACAGAGGCTGAATTCATCAAAGAAAGAGCTATGTGTATGTGGATGGGGTGTCTACCCAGCCAGCAGCCGGGTGCTGCAGTCACTATGGTAATCTCTGGAGAAGGTCTTGTTAGGGCGGGGAGCAGCTCTCTGGCACTCAGAATTTCCCCGTGATATTTACCCTTCTTTTCTATGCCCACAGGAAAGCAGGATGTGGAACCAGGTCCGATACCCAGACTACTGCAGGGAAATGGACCAGCACATGCAACCCTACAACAGTAATGCTTTGAGTTACACAATGGAATCTCTGCATCTCTCATTGTCATGGAATTTTTTATGCCTATCTAATCACAAATATTAGGAGCTGTAATTTTAATACAAATACAGGATTAACATAAGAACTTAGATCAAGATGCATTGGATGGCCAACAAATCTTTCTTGTTCTTTTGTGTACCTCAACAGCCTGATAGATAAATAAAGTTATTAGTACACCGTTAACTTTGAGGTGAAGAAATACACTAAAAATGTTTTCCAGACATTGTCCGCTGAATGTAGTTGACTGTTGGCATAGGAAATCTTTGCAACCAAACACAAATGCCACATCTGGGGTATGATCTTACCACTTATATGAACTGTGTAAACAGAGAAAATACGTGGAGGTGGTGATAAAGTCTTGGGATCTTTGTTATTCTGGAACTTAAACTTTCTAAGACAGATGGGAAGCATGCAAGAAAATAAGTAATAGTCTAGCTGCTCTAGGAATTCTTTAATCTGTTAAGACTAGTCAGATCTCCTGGCTCTCACCTCTGTGTCTGTTGTGCTGCTTTCCTGAATGAAACTCGGCCTATAAAGGTCTCCCAGGAGTTACTCCAAGTTGTGTTAGGAGTTTGCTTTTGAACATGGGAATTGAGGGGACAAACGGTTTACCGTGGGTTTCAGTGCAGCTTGGAAGGAACCCAGCAGCCAGTGAAGCCTTCCCTAAAGCCTCAACTTTCAGAAGAGAGATCCTGAGTACATCTATCAATTACTCTGCATGCCAGTGAAACCACGTTGTAAGTGGAACCATCTGGGGAGACAAGGCCCCTTTGTCAAGGTCTCCTCCCACTGTCGCAGGATGCTGCCCCAACACCCATTCTAGAGGGAACTGCAGGCTCCAGGAGAGGGAGAAAAGACTTCAGCAGTTACTATGGGGTGGGAGTTCTCATGGCAGAGCAGTAGAACTGAACCTAGATGGAAAGAACTAGGGACAGTATGATCTCTGAGTGTGTTTTCTGGTTTTAATTTTGTAGTAAGAAACCAAGCTGGGATACAGCTCAGTGGTAACTTGAGGTCCCAAGTTCAGTTCCTGGACCAAGGGAAAAAGAATATACTTTTGGCTCAAGAAATCTTGCCATGAGATCTACCTTTTCCCTGATTTTTAAGTGTAAAATATGGTATTGTTATTTACAGGCATAATGTAAGGCACTATGAGGCTTTGGGGGAACATTTAGACACAAACCATAGCAACCATATATGTATGGACTTGTTGCTATGCTCTCTGTTCTGTTCTACTGGTCTATATGTCTATCTTTATGCTAGTACCATGCTGTTTTTTAGTACAGCAGCATTGTGATTTGTTTTGAAATTAGGAAGTGTGATACCTTCGATAGATATATTAAAAGATGCTCAACCAGTAATCATCAGGGAAATGCAAATCAAAACCACAATGAGTTTATTTCCTTTCACCTAATAGGATGTTGATTATTGAGAATATAACAAGGGTAAGAATATGGAGAAACATTGTGAAAATGGCCATTATCCCAAAACAATTATAAAGATTCAATGCAATCCCAATAAAAATACCATCAACATACCTCATAGATCTAGAGAAATCACTCCTAAAATTCATCTGGAGCAACAAGAGACCTAGAATAGCAGAGATGGTTCTAAGCAACAAAGGCAAGGCAGGAGGCATCACAATCCCTGACTTGAAGTTATACTACAAAGCAACTGTAGTAAAATCAACATGGTACTGGAATCAAAACACAGCTGAAGATCAGTGGAATAGATTAGAAGATACAACCACAGCTACAAACACACTCAACCACCTTATCTTTGATAAAGGGGCCAAACATGTTCACTGGAAGAATGACATCTCTTTAATAAATGGTGTCGGAGGGGGCTGGGGATTTAGCTCAGCGGCATAAGTGCCTGCCTTGCAAGCGGACAGTCGTGAGTTCGGTCCCCAGTACCGATAAAAAGGAAAAAAGACAAAATAATAATAATAATAAAAAAATGGTATTGGAAAAACTGGCTCTCCGTTTGCTGAAAACTAAAACTAGACCCATGCCTATCACCATGTACTGAATTAAAATCTAAATGGATTAAAGATCTGAGTATTAAAACAGAAACACTAAATCTTTTGGAAGACAAATTGGGTAGAAACCTTGAAGACATAGGAGTAGGTAGAGAATACATGAACAGGACTCAAACTGCATGGGAAATACTTTCCAGAATCAATAACTGGGGCCACCTCTTATTAAAAAATTTCTGCATGTCAAAAGAAATATCCAGCATAGTGAAAAGAAAAACCTACAAGCTGGGAAAAAATCTTAGTGAACTGTCCCTGAGACAAAGGACTTCTGTCTAAAACATATAAAGAATTAAAAAAAATCAGATCCCCAAACTTCAAAGATCCAATCCAAAAATGGGCATCTGAGATGAATACACACTTCTCAGATGAAGAAATACAAATGGCAAATAAATACATGAAAAAATATTCATTATCATTGGTCATTAGAGAAAAGCAAATTAAAACCACACTGGGATTCCATCTCACTCCTGAAAGAATGGCCAGGATCAAGAAAACCAACAACAACAAATGCTGGAGAGGCTGTGGGGGAAAAAGGAACTCTCCTACACTGTTGGTGGGAGTGTAGACTGGTGCAACCATTGTGGAAGTCAGTCTGGAGATTTCTCAAAAAGCTGGGATTGGAAGTCCCATTTGTTCCAGCTATTTCACTTCTAGGCATATTCCCAGAAGAACTGAAAGCATCATACCACAGTGATATATGTGCACCCATGTTTATAGCAACACAATTTGTAATCGCTAGATCTTGGAAACAACCCAAGTGTCCATCAACTGAGGAATGGATAAAAATGTTGTGGAATTTTTATACAATGGAGTACTACTCAGCTATAAAGCAGGATCACATTGAGATATTTATAAATAAATGGACGCAGCTTGAGACCATACTCATAAGTGAAATAAATCAAACTCACATGTATGAATACTGAATAGTTTCCCTATTATAAGAAATGATTCAAATATATAAAAGAATGTGGTAATCATGATTTCCCATTATGTGGCTTTGAAGCCTTATGAAGTTTTCACTCCTTAATTGGAATGACTTTATTCTGGGCTGTTTGATATTATTGCCTGTGATGAAACAAACAGCTATTTCGAAGAAAACAAGACATCATAATAGCTAGTGCTGATTTAATATCATCTGGTTTTGAAGTCCCACCAAACTGTTGCTTTTCTGTCTCCATTGGTATTATCATGTTGTATCTTACTGGATTTTATTATATGTGATAGTATAAACAAAAATTTTTATAGGCAAAGAGATAATATAGAAACCATTGTTTGTTTTCCATTAGCTGGTTCTAAATACCCTGTAATACTTTCATCCACTTGAATGGTTTCACACTGTCTTGATATGCTTGATGCTATAGTATATGAAGTTATATTCAAATATTTCAAGGAAAGAGACACCATGGAACTACTATTAAGTCAGGTTATCTTGTGGTGAAGCACTAGGTTGCTGAAATTGTCATGTTTTGACCTGTATTGTTATGTTGTTATGTCCTCTTTTATCTCAAACTCCCCCTTATTCATAAAAAAATTATTTATTTTTTTAATTAAGGGAAAAAATAAAAAAATTATTTATTTTTTATTTTTTTAATTAAGGGAAAAAATAAAAAAATTAGCAGGATATGTTATAGTAACTTTTTTGATTTCCTATTAACTTGATTTGAAGCCCTGTATGATTCCCACTATCTTGTTTTGACTGATTAAACTCTGTTCCGTTCTGTTTGATAGTATCAAGTTTGAGGGTATAGGCAACTACTTTGAAGGCAATAAGATTCACTATGATTCCCATTCTGGTTTGACTGTTATCTTCTTTTGAAGTCCTATAATGTTTCCAATGTTTAGGTTTTATTGGTCTTGTTCTGTACTGTTCTGTTCAATTTTATTATACCTAATGATATAGGCAATTCTTTTTAAGGAAGCAAGAGGCATTATGGTAACCATTGTTGATAACCTTTATTCTGTTTTTACATCATGTGCTATGTCTATCCTTTGTTTTGACTGATGCTTTGTTTTGTCATATTTGGTTTTATTCTCTTCCAAAAAAAAGTAATAAGAACTAAGGAGTAATAAAACCTAAAATGTGTAAATTTTGTTGTAAAAAAGAGAGGGAAAAAAGTGCTCTGAAGGATACAACTGCAAGTGTGTTTAGGTGTGTTAAGATAGATGACCATATTACTGAGTTTTTGTTAGATCATTGAACACAACTGTTTTTAGTCTCACTGTTTGAGTGTCCACTTTGTATGCTTTAATCCTGTAACTTGAACAACTATTTCTAAGATGACAATATGTAATCTATTAACTAGTGATTTCTTACCTTTTTTTTTTTTGTAATTCTGTATTACTTGTACCCTTATACTGTTTTGGTTTTTTTCCTTTAAATAAAAAAAAAAAGAATATGGAGAAACAGGATCTTTTGCACACTGAAGATGGGAATACAAAATGGTGTTTCCACTATTGAAAACAGTATGGAAGTTGCTGCAAACATTAAAAATAGAACTATTATTTCCACCAATCCTACTTCTGGATATTTATTCAAAAGAATTGTAATGAGCATCTTGAAGATATGTTAGCACTTCTATCATTGCAGTACTATCTACAATAGCCAAGTTTTGGGAACAACCTGAATACCATAAAAAAGAGGAATCAATAAAGAAAATGCAGTATATACACATGATGGAATACTAGTCTGCCTTTAAAAAGGGGAAATTCTGACATTTCAATAGCAGAGATAAATCTGAAGAACATTATTGCTGAGTGAAATAAATAAGTCACAGGAAGACAGATACTGTACTATGTCATGCGCATGTGGAACCCACAAAGTTTGAGCTCAGAGAAGCAGAGAATTGAGCAATAGTTGTCAAGGAAAGTGGGGAGGTGTAAATGAACAGGTACCAAATAGCAGTTTTGCAAAATGAGTGAGTTGTAGAGATATGATGTGCAACATCGGAAGTGGCTGAGTCTAGACTGTGAGACTGACTCGTAGTGCAGTGCTGGAATTAAGGGTGGGTGAGTGATCAGTCCACTGATTTGGATTGGCACCACCTTCATCCCAGTAGACTGCATTTGCTGTCTTCCGTGACCGTGAACTGTTGCACCTCTGCCATGTGCCACCCTACTTTGGAGCCAGTCAATTATGGATTGAAACCTCTACAAACCTTTCTTTCTTTAACTTGGGATATCGGGTATTCTGTCTCAGCTATAAGAAAAGTAAGAAAGATGATGACCAACTTACTTTTGACAAAGGTGCCAAGATAATTAAATGGAGGAAGACTTGTCTGTTCAGTTGTGATACTGGGAAAACTGGATATCCACATGAAAAAAGAAACTGGATCCTTATCCTACCCATGAAGCTAGAAAGTCTGTGCCAGCAGGATGAAGGATATGTGCCAGTAGACTGCAGGTTCTGCACTGGAGCCAGGAAGCAATCTCAAAGAACCACAGCTCGCCTGAAAAGTACCACAGCCATCCTCAGTGATGATGAGATCCTGAGCTCCTTCAATGATGAGAACAGTCAGGAGGGGGCTGGGTGTTTAGCTTAACAGCACAAGTGCCTGCCTGGCAAGCACAAGGTCGTGAGATTGAGCCTTAATACCAAAAGAAAAGAGAGAGAGAAACAGAGACAGAACAGAGAGAGAGACAGAGAGAGAACAGCTGAATTTGTATCAGGAAGCCAGTGTGACAAAACTTGTAGAGATTAACCAGCACACCATCTTCCCCTCTGGAGCTAGGAAGCAATGCTCCCTAAGGACCAAAGCTTCCCCAAAGTGAACCACAGGGGGTCATGCTCAGCAACAAAGTCCTGAGCTCCTCTAAAGACAGCAACCGAGTTCCTGCAGGGGAGCCAGCATGACAAGCTCCTCCAGAAAAACCAGCAGCTCCAAACAACACTTCGGAAAACCCACAACTCTACTCTTCCTCTCCAGGTCGACTTTTTATGCGGCAACTTTCCTCAGCACCACACTGGGGCCTCTACATTCAGCACTGCACTGATTCAATTTAGCTGGTGTTTAAGTTGACCATCCATTTTCAATCCACAGTAAGAACCAAAACAACTTTCATGTGTACCAAAATGCTCTGAGCTTAAAAAAATGAAAGACTGACTCTGCTCAATGCTAACGAAGGGCCTTGGATTCTTGGTATCTTTCCATAGGGCCCGAACCCATAAAGTTTCCTTAGGCAATTCAACTTCTGAAACTCACAAAAATGTATATAAGGGTGTCTATGCAGCAATTTTTCTAATAGCAAGTAAGCAGATAAATAAATATAACCCTATATGCTCATTGAGTGGAATACTGTGGTTTCCATTGAGTGGAATACTGTGTGACCATTTAAAATGATAATTTAATATATATTTATTGCCATAAAACATTTGTATATGACAGTAGTAAAGTCTATGCTTATGGGTATGTATGTTTGGGCAGAAAAAGTTATAAGGATCAAGTTATGATCTGAAAATATGGTGAAAGTTTAAATTTTTAAAAATTTATGATACTAAGAGACACATTGACATTAATCCCCCTAAAAACACTCCCCCAACTTTGAACACACTTATTATCCCATTGTTCCTGCCACTTTCTGAAGCAGTCCTGGCATTCTTCTTTCATGTCTTTAGTTGTTATGTTTTGGCTACTTCAATGTCCCGAATTGATATAAAACATTTACCTCGCATGATCATTTTGACTTTGGGGAAGAGCCAGAAGTTGTATGTTACTGCATCTGGTGACTATGTGGATGAGAACACACCACAAAGTTTTTATTTGACAGAAATGGCCACAAACATCTGATCAAAGAGGAGAGATCCAGAAACACAGTATATGTTTAAATTTAAAGTTTTATTACAGTAAGTGGTATTGCCATTACTCTCCCTCAAAATACTTCCCCTAGCTTCAAATACACTTGTCCTATTATTCTTGAGAATGTGTCTTACTGTAATAAATTTAAAAAAATGTATTGCTGGGTGTGGTGTACACCTATAATTTCAGTACTCAGGAGGCTGAAGCAGAAGGATTTCTGTGAGTTTTAGATCAGCCTGGGCTACAAAGTGAGTTCAGTACTATTTTGAACTGCATAGGGAAACCCTGTCTCTAAAAGATGAAAAAAAATTAGCTAATTTTGAGTAATGAGCTATGGCTGATTGTTATGGCTTGTGTCTAGATATCCCTTCAAAGTCTCATGTGGACTTTACAGAGGTGGCTGAATCTAGAATGTGTGATGGCTGGGTGTGGGGGCTAGAGTGTGTGATTCCAGCATTCGGGACACTAAGCTAGGAGGATTGTTTAAAATTTGAGATCAGCCTGGGCACAAGGAACCTGAACTGCATAATAAGATCTGTCTCAAAAAGACAAAAAATCAATCAATCAATCAATCAGTCAGTCAGTCAGTCAATAGAACGTATTGTGATGCTGGGCCTAACTGTGTGATGCTGGGATCAAGTTTACTAAATTAGTCCATTGATTGGTTTGGTATAGTTCGGGGTGGCATTAAGGGTGCCCCACCCTAGATGTGAGTGCTACCTGCCCTAGGGTAGGCTGTGTAAAATATAAGGGACAGAAAGAGGACCAGTGTCACTGCTTGTTGCTTGATGCTGCTTGTCTCCTGTCGGCCATGCACTATTTCCCCCTTGTCATACTGCCCTGTTTTGAAGCTAGTCAACTATGAACTGAAACTTCCATAAATTGTGAGACAAATAAACTTTCCTCACTTAACTTTGGGTATTTTATCTCCGTTAACAAGAAAAGTAACCAAGATAGTGATTTTTCATTTATACTTCACTTTTAAATTTTTCTTTAATAAATAATCAGCCTGCAATATAAGCTTTAATGTTTTAAAACAAATTTAGAAATAAACAATTTTAAAAGGAGGCAAAATATTTTGAATGTATGTCTTTTTTTCTTAACAATTTCACATGCTTTTGAATTTTCTGAAAAAAGTCATAATTTGTTAGTTTAGAAGCCACTTAAATACTTACTTTGTGAAATCAGTAGAAGGTATGTATGCTTCAATATTTTTAGCCCCTACACAAAGAAATGGTGGCAGCTTATAAAGAGAAAATTGAAATTTTGTGTAATAGACATGTGTACAATACTGTTTAGTCTGTTTCCTCAGGGTATAAGAAAATATCTTTTTCTTCCTCTTTTGACAAGAAAACAAAGAGGAAGCACTTTAAAAGGATAATCCCATTTCATGCTCATCACAGCGTGTGCCAAAATCCGGTTTAGCAAAATCTACGAGGGTTTTGCTGATGAGCTAATCTGTTTCAGCACCTCTGGTCAATCTGGCAGGGAAAACGGGTCCTGCAGAGGACAGCTGACTTGGTCCTGTGAGCAGGTGCACCCACCTGGCCTTTGCCAGCCTGCTCCAAGTTAGAGACGTCTCCACAGCTCCCTCTGCGACACACAGCCTGGTGAGAAGAGGCACACTCAGGGCTGCCCAAGAAGGGCCATCCCAATGATTATTACCAGGCGGAAGCTGCTGTTGCCTTTATGATGGCATTTGCTTATGATGATGGGGGAGGACATTCGCAAAAACCAAAAAAGTTTGATTTCTGGAAGAGCACCTGCAGCAGGCCAGTGGAGCTCATCGGGATGAATAAGTATGTGTTCCTTCCTGTATTTTCCATGTTCTTCTACATGAACAACGATCACTTTTATAATCATGAAAAGGCTGCTTAAGATCAGTCCTAAATGTTCATATTCTTCCTAACTTCTCAGCTATTGGGGCTAGAAGGACTGGGGTGAAAGGGTGTGCTTGTGGCTAGGGATGGCTCTGGAGCTGGAGAGATGCGGAGAGAGGCAGCAGTGGGGGGACATCTGAGATAGTGGGGAAGGTAAGCGTGGGCTGGAGTAGGGGTCCCTATCCCCTGGATCTGGGACTGGCCCGGGTCTGTTAGTAAACGGGTCACACAGCAGGAAGGAGTGGTGGGTGAGCAACCCCGCAAGGCATCATCTCTATTTACAGCTTCTCCCTGTTATAGCTTGTAGGGAAAGTGGCTGGATTAGGGTACGTGAATGTGGATTAACGGTGTGATACTGGGTGTAGATAACGAAAGCCCCACCCTGAGTATGGGTCACACCAACCAATAGGTTTGTAGCCTGGCTGGAATATAAAGAAGGCAGGCAGACTGCCACTTACTGCCCCTACTTGCTTTGAACGGATCATTTCTATTCTGTGATGTCCCTTTGCCCTGCTGTCTGGCTTTGGAACCAGCCGACCATGGTGTGAAATATGCTGAAATAAACCTTTCCTCCTTTAACTTGGGGTGTCAGGTGTTTTGTCTCAGCAATAAAAGTAACTAAGACACCCCCCATCGCTCAAGTCACTACCTGAGCTCCACCTCCTGTCAGATCAGTGGTTATATTAGATTCTTATGGTTCAAACTCTACTGTGCATTTGAGGGACCTAGTGTGAGTGCTCCCACGAATCATCCAGAAACTATATTCCCCTCCACCCACCATCCCTGCCGCTGCCTCCCCATCTGAAGAAAAATTGTCTTCCATGAACCTTGTCCCTGGTGCCAAAAAGGCTGGGGACTGCTGGGCTAGAAGACAACCGCCAGGCTGTGCCATGGTCTAGGACGGCATGACCGTGTGTGGATCCCTGATGGGCAAGAAGGTGAGACTAGGGTGGGTGCTGAGATGCGCACAGCTACAGAAAAATGGGCAGCAAGTCTGGGGTGCCCGAGCTTTCTCTTTATGATGCATTTATGACTAAACTAAAAATGCTGAGAAGTGCTGATGTCATGTCTTTGAGATGCCCGTGACAAGCTTTCTCTATTCAGTATTTTCTTAATAATTTGAAAATTTGTGCTAAAACTGCTGGTTCTCAAATTCTTGCCAGCATCACTTCACCCTTTAGGTCATGTTTACACTTTTGTGACCTTCTGCCGTTCCAGGAGAGAAGGCCTGCTCTCGATCTGGAGGGAAAGTGCAGTGAGGGGAAGGATTCCACGGAGGATCAACACTCCCCTGTGGGTGTGCCCATTGTCAATGCTGGTGACAGTCCTTGATCACTACCACTGTACAGAAGGGGAGGATAAGGCTTAAAGAAGTTAAGTATATCATCAGTGTCTCATGCAAGACATCTGGTGGCAACAAAATTGAACCTCAGTCTGCCTGATTCAAATGGGGGGCATCTTCCACAGGATAGGATCATGCCCAGGAGCTGTTCAATGCCCTCCAGATGATTCGTGTGCAGCTGAGATCACCAAAACAGCCAGCCATAAATACATGGACATCATCTCTCTCCACAAACTTTAGGGAAGAATTTATATACAAAGAGATTTGTTCGCTTAACAATTAAGGTATATATCTCATTTTGAAAAGAAAACTACAGCTTTTTTATGGTTACGAACCCTAATACTTTCCTGCTTTTGACGATTGGTTGTTTGAGCATGGGCTAGCACTAAGTTAGTCACAGACTAGCTTATTGCTTAGGCATCTTATTTGGAGTTCACTACAGTGTGCACAGTGATTCCGGTGAATCCCTATCACAGAGCGCGTTGTGCTAGTTTCCTTCCAACATCATGTCTTTCTCTGCTTGGCTTCCCTGGATAGAGCTCCCCCATATGTACATACCATGTTCATGTTTGGACCATGTGGGTCTTCTAAATGTCAGTGCTAAAGACATCCATGGCAGGGAACATGGCCCCTGTGATGTAAACAGAATACGCAGGGGACTCAGGCCTTCCTCTAGTGTTAGAAGGTTAAAGGATCTAAGATCGATTTTATGACTCTATGATTTCTTTAGAACTCTGTCTACCATAAAACAGGAGATCTTGGGAGGTCTTCAAATGCAGGGAAAATAACACATTTTCATAGTTAGACCAAACACTGAAAAACCAAGAGAAAATAAGCAGTTTCCATTTTAATTGAAAAGGGTCCAATCCCTGATGACTTCAGTTGGAGGACGACACAGAACAAACTGGACAGCAATGTTTAGTAAATTTCACTTCAAGTAATAAAGCATTCATTGTATGATATAAAAATAAGTCTTTAATTAAAAAGAATACTTGAGCAGTACAGGATACATCCATAAAGCAATATGAAAGTATAAAAACACGGCAACATCAGGACAGGATTCCACAAGCCACAGGGTTCCTAAATCTTGTAGGAAGTTTGATGCAGAATTTTTTAAACTTTCAAACAATGCAGTTGATTTTTCTCTCAGGTAAGACACACCTGAAGGGAGGCTGTAGCAAATCGTAATAACCTGGGGGCTCTTTGGAAGTGATGTGGACTCTCCTGGTTCTCCTGTGGAGGCCAGTGGGATTCCCAGAGTGACAGGACGACTCCCTAGCAGAAGGCACTGTGCTGCCCTCTGAACAGGTGGTTGCCCAAACCCATCCGTAAGGGATTTACATTTATAGTCACATTGAGGGGTCATGATCACAACTGGAATCTTCCCTTTGCACATTTCCATCTTCTAACGATTCTCAGTATGGTTAAAATGCCCCTATAAAAATAAAAGAGCACATTATATGAATTCATTTACCTTGGCCAAATTAACATACTATGAACATACTATGTTCAATAACACAAATCACTGCATTTAAAATGACACTTGTAAACACTATTAATTTCTGAGACAAATATTTCTAGATTTATTACTAAATAGCATACTGTAATTACAATATTTGAAGAATTTTCAATAGTACCTGGCACACAGAATGTTCTCATTAAATGCTATATCCCTTGTACAGGAAGAATAAAAATGGGGCTGGGGATCTAGCTCAGGGGCATAGCGTCTGCCTGGCAAACACATGGTCCTGGTTTGATCCCCAGTACCAAAAAAAAGAGGAAGAATAAAAATGAAAATATCATTTACAGTAGGCAGACAGGGTGATACAACTAAAGCCCAATATACACATATATTGAAATGTCACAGTGAAACCTATTGATCTGTATAATTAGTAGGAGTATTTATAATTAAAATAAATTAGAAATTTAAAACATTCACCTACCCATGAAACAGTTTTAAAAATAATGCTATCTAAATACTGAATTCAGATTCAAGACAAGGGGTGTAGCCTGCTCCTTATTGGGGACAACTAGAAGTAGCCCAGGCTCATAAAAATCACCACCAGAAGCCTCTGCACTCCCCACCTCCAGAAGCAGGCCTCCCATCGCTTCACCTTCCCCTGCAGAAATAGAACCAGATGGCAGGACCGACAGTGGGTCACACAGCACACTGAGAGGTCTCATTACCATCTAGAAATCTCTGTCCCATGAACACCAGCACACAGCAGGGTGGCTCTGGGTCCACGGCAGAAGCAGAATGGCACCCTTGCCCACAAGGACTACTCAGGACAGCAACAAGATTCCTGGGCTGGCAGAAGGGCTAAGAATGGTAGGACAGGCTAGATGGCATGGATCCAGTCCATATACAGCCCAGTCCACAATGAGTTTCCCAGAAGGCAGACATAGCCCTGAGTCTTGGTGACCTAACAGGGAAGACTCAGGTCTTGCCTAGAGGTCTCATGGGTGGCTGCAAACGCATTTCACATTGACGGCTCACTTAGGAGAGCAAAGTGCTACAGCAACAAGGGAAGGGAGCACCTGAACCTGATGAAGCCTGGTATCTTGGCCCGACACAGGGAGGTATCTTGGGTGGGCCACAACAGAATAAGGTCCCAGGCAGTAAGAATAGCATGAAGTCAGACCTGGAGAAGCCAGCTGTGATGACAGGGGCTAGGATGCGAGCAGCACATTGGCAAGGAGGAGGTCTGTGTCAAAGGTCAGGCTCACTGAGGCTGCAAGGACAACGTTTATCAGGTGTTGAGTTTACTTATGGAGTGTTTTCTATAACTGTCCCAGAATTATACATGGAACAGACTTCCCTTTATGGAAGGTGTTATGGTTTGTGTCTGGGTACCCCCCTCCAAGTTTCATGCAGTCATGGAGGTGGCTGAATCTAGTGTTTGTGATTGGTTTGTTGTCTAGCACTGGGATTGGCAGTGTGGGTGCTGTACTCGCTCAGGGATGGATTACTGGGCATACAATATAAGGGAGGGAAAGAGGCGTGCTATTCCCTTTTTCTTTTCTTCATTCGTTCTTGTCGCTGTGGCTGCCAATGCATGGCTGCCTTGCCTTAGAGTCAGCTGAGTATGGACTGAAACCTTAAAAAAAAACTGTAAGCTAAATAAACCTATCCATCCTAATTTTGAAGATCATATATTTTGTCTAAACAATGAAAAAAAAAGTAAGACCAAAGGAAATAAGTTTGTTTCCTGTAGTTCTTAAAATCATCCATAGTCCAATGGATATCAAGTCTCCAGAAGAGTGAGTACACACGCCCTGGCTTTCTCTGCCAGGACTCTTCTGCCATGAGGCCCCTCACATGCTGTAGGAATAGGTCAGCAGAAGCTTGGGAAGCCACTGGGGTGCTATAGCAGAGGACTGGGCAGGAGCCAAGGGGCACTCTTAGGGGAGACAAGCAAGGAGGGACAATGTTTTTTAAACCAACAATGCTATCATCACTACCTCACAGATCTATAAACAAAAAAATTAAATTACAAAGGCATTTACTGAGATACCTCCTGCTCCCTCCCTGTTCTAGGAGGAGGTACATTAGAAAAACATGCTGGAGGCAGAAAGGAAAGACGTAGGTAGGGGTCAAGACCAACAACCACATCAACAGGAAGACAGAGCCAAAGGAATGACTTTCAGAAATTACTTGTTTAAACTTTCTGTGCTCTGCTTTCTGACAAGATGCCAAGTCCCCACATCCCCTTATGCACTCTCCCCTGTACATTTCAATGTGTCACTGTCTCTCACAGCCTACAGCCTACAGTGATACCCAAAGAGGGTCCCAGTATGTCCCTGACCTATACGGCAGTAGGTCTGAAGTTCTGGGACACTGGGACTTACAGATGACACATAACAGCCACTACAGGCACATCTGACCATGACTGGGCAATGGCTCTATGATTTGATGAACTTGGGCAAAGAGCAGAGTTCTCTGTGCCTCGATTGTAAACCTTATCATAGATGAATAAAATGCCTTATTTCCTGTTTGGTTAGACTTGAAATGTGACCTGATAAGCAATAGTGGGGTAAAACACAATTCTAGTATTTTTTTTTAATAAAACAAGAGATAAATACAGTTTTGAAGGAGTTATTTGCTTCTGATATTGGGAAGGAAAGTGACTTAGGTCCAGCTGTTTCTAACTGCAAAACATATTCCTCATTGTTTTCTCAAGGGACAAGTCTTCACACACTCTTATGGTCCCTTCAACCTCTTGCTGTAACCATCCCCTCATGGGGCACTTGTCACAACTCATGTCCCTTTTGAAATTTTCCATGTTGCTTTATACAGTAGAAACCTGCCTCACTGGGCTCTACCTTACTGTCTGAAGGATCAGTAGAACCAGAGGCCCGAAAGGTACACACCTCACTCCACTTGAGGTTGTCACATGAAACACCATACTGATACTTTCATCTGCAGTAAATCTAGTTACAATGCAGCCAGTGCATAGTGGGGGAAGAAAGACTTTGGCATGTATCATTTTGCCTTTTTGTGAAAACTATTTTTTCATTAATGTGCAGAATCCTGGCTTTGTAGGTAGCTCTGTGCCTGTCCTTGAATAATTGTGACATAATAGCAGCGGCCCTTTGTGAGCTAGAGATGTCTATGATTCCTGACATTGCCTGAGGAATCATCTTTAAGAGCAGATTCATCTTTACTCCCATAAAACAGAGTCTTATCACAAAGGCTGAGTTCCTTCAAAGGCCTACCGTGAAAGCAAGGACTTCTAAGATAATCAACCTTATTTCACTTGCATGACTGTTACTCTAATGAAGTATACTTATGTATGCCCCATGCAAATTTAACATGCCTTGCACTTAGCCCACCTTCCTTCCTTTCTTCTTGGAAGTAATCACTACTCTAAGAGAGCATATAGCTTCCTGCATTAATTAGCCTCAATGGGAAGTAGGTGGTATGTGACAACAGAATTCACAAAAGTGATGACTGCAATGCTGTTCAAGGGAGCTGCAGAGGACTGTGTAAGACCAGACTACGGGATAAGAGGAGGAAGCAGTCCCAGAACCTGGGAGAAGCATATGCTATGGAGTTTTGGCTTATTGGAAGGAACAGAGGCATTGACCAAGAGTCTCAAAGAGTACCCACTTGCCCTCTCTCTCCAATCTCTTGCTGTCTGCCCCAAAGGCTAAACTCAGAGAGCCCAAGGCATATCAGAGAGCCCAAGCACCCCACAGATATAGACCATACAGCTCTGGGGAGGCAAACAGAGGGGAAAGTTCAGAAACTATAGGCTTACTAGACAAAGACTTTAAATCAGTTACTTTAATTATGTTCAAAGAACTAAAGGAAACCATGACGAAGAACTAAAGGACAGCCAAGCATGGTGGCTGTACACACCTGTAATCCTAGCACTCAGGAGACAGAGGTAGGAGGGTTGTTGTGAGTTCAAGGCCAGCCTGGATTTTAAAGGGAGTTCAAGGCCAGCCTGAACTGCATAGTGTGACCCTGTCTTAAAGACACAACAAATCAACAACAACAACAACCTAAAGGGCAGGGGCCAGGGACATAGGTCAGCGGCATAAATGCTTGCCTGACAAGGGCAAGGTCATGAGTTCAACTCCAAGTACCCCTCAAAAAGAACTAAGGGACAATATGAGAAAGATATCTTGCCAAACGGTGTATATCAGTAAAGAAATCATACATACACAACAAACAGAAAATCTAGACTTGAGAAGTATAATACTGAAAAAGTTCACCAGCACACTTAAGCAGGCTGAAGAAAGAACCAGGGAAGCTGAAGTGCTGAGATGATCTAGTTTGAAGAACAGAAAGACAAATGAGTGAAGAAAAATGAGCACAGCCTTGAACACCTGTGGAACTCCATGAAATATACCAATCCACACATAAATAAGAGTCTCAGAGGGAAATGAGAGAGAGGAAGGGGCAAAGAAATATTTGAATTATGCCCATAAACATTTTCAAATTTATTGACAAATAGTCCATATATTCAAGAAATTCAGTGAACTCAAACTAGAATAAGCTAAAAGGGTTTCATACCTAGACACATCATAATACAATGAAAGGCAAAGAATCTTGAAATCAGAAAAGGAGAAGTGATATATCATAAACAAGGATCCACAATAACACTAAGTTGATTTTTCACTGGAAATCATGTAAGTCAGGGGCAGTTAGGCGATCTAATCGAAGTGCTAAAAGGAAGACTCAAAGAATTGTGTTTACAGCACAACTGTCCTTCAAACTGACGCACAAATTAAGACCTTCTTAGGCAGAAACGCAAAACTCACCTCCACTAGACTTGCCGAAATATGGAAGTCCACAAAAGGACACTAGATAATAACTCACATCCACCTGACTGTGAATGAGATTTGTCCTGCTACAGTACATACGAGTGTATCTGTCTTTACATGTTCCTCTTCAAAACTTTGCTGAATATTAATTCAGAAGTTTTTTCAGAGATTCCATTTAGATAATAGTATCATCTGGAAACAATTTAGGCTCTTTCCCTTGCCAATTCTTATGCCATTTTTTTTCTTAAGTTGCTAGCTAGAACCCTAGTGCACAGGGCAGAAGCGGTGATAGCAAGCATTCTTGTCTCTCTCTCTTCAACATTAGAAATGCTTAGGCTGGGGATTTAGCTCAGTGGTGTAGGTGCCTGCCTGGCAAGAGCAAGGTTGTGAGTTCAATCCCCAGTGCAAAAAAAAAAAAAAAAAAAACAACCCACATATTAGAAATGCTTTTATTAATTATGAAAGTACCTTAACTGTGACCAGAATAAACCCTATTATTTCTGACTTCTTGGGGTTTTAAAATTAGGAAAAGAATTTTGATCTAACTCTATGCTATTTTTGCATCTGTTAAGATGATTATCTGGGGTTTTTTTCTCCTTTGATCAGACAATGTAGTTTTTTTCTAACACTAAATCATTTAAGAATTCTTTCACATAGTGTTTTAAACATGTAAAACACTGACAAGGATAATTTTTTTATAACTTCGCCATCTTCTCCCATTGTTATTGGTCTACTGGAGTCAATTTTGATAACCAGATTTGGGGATGGAAGTGATAACCACACTGCTTTGGCCCTCCCAGCTTTAGGGCTACAGCAGCTGTTCAGATGCTTCACACAGCTGCAGGCCCCTGTACATTACAGAGATGTTATTCCAAGGTGTTCTGGCACCTACCATTACTAATGAGAGGCCTGTTGTCAGTCAAATGATTGTTCCTTCACGGACCATCAATCATTTCTCTATAGCAGCTCTACAGAGTTTCCTCTTTGATGTATTTGAATTTAACCAAGATACATTTATGTGCAGAAACATCATGCCACAAACTCACAGTTCTTCCAGCAGACAAGAAAGGTACAGGCACCAGTGTAACAAATACTCATGAACCATCACATAATCTAAAAGATAAAACATTACAAATCTCACTGAAATAAATACCTGTTGTATCCTAAGTCTTTACTTCCAATAAAAATAGACTCATTATTCTGAATTTGGTGTTTATCACTGTTTTATCTTAATAAGAGATATGTATATTTTCTATGTTTAATATTGTATCTAAACGGTGTCATTCTACGCATATCCTTCTGTGACTTTCCTTTTTGTACATTTTACTGCCATCTGTAATACATATTGAGTAATACACCTCAATTTATTTATCCTATCTCCTACGAACATACATTTAAATTGTTTCTGGATATTTTTTACACAAATAATGTTACAATAAAATTTTGTATACATTTTCTTGGACTTCTACTGGGACATAGAACTGTATGCTCTTGGCCAACGAGAAAGCCCTCTAAAAAAACCCCTAGCGATTTGTTCTCCAAGACACTGGGTCAGTTTTCACTGTCTCCAAGGAAGTGAGCAGATCCTGTAATCCACATCCCTGCTCATGTATATCACTGGACATTTTTATTTTTGCTAATTTGATAGTTTAATTTGCCAGCCCTTAAGTTACTAGTGAGGTCGAATATCTACTAGTATTTATTGGCTACTTGGGTTTCTTCTCTGAATTGCCGGTTTGTATACTTTGTCCATTTGTCCGCTGGACACTGAATTTGGACAAAGATACTGATTTTTCTATTTTGTGCAGTGCCAATGGCTTTCCTTCTTTATGGTCTCTTCTTAAACAATGATGTAGAGATTTTGATATGCATTGCAGTCCTAATGCATGTATCTTCTGCATTTTCTGCTAAAGGTATAATAGGTTTCTATTTTCCTTTTCCATTGGCATATTTAGGCTCTTTAACCTTTCCTGTATCTCCTAGAATTGAGCTCTGTAGAAGTCTTTCTTGTCATTCCCAACGGATTTGTAAGGCCTTCAAACTTCAATACACTCATGTTTAAAGGTATCAAATTTGTTTCATTGGTCAATTTCTCTGTACCTCAGCCCATAATATATTGTTTAATTATAGCAACTCTGTAATGTATTCGATAGAGGATGTGTCACTTTGTTCTGCTTTAAAATTGCTTGGTACACATGCCATTTTTCAATTCTGGAAAATTCTCAGATATAAGCTTTCCAACTACTTTTCCTTTCTTCTGAGTTTCCCGGGGACTTCCCTATTCTTTCTCCTAGAACTCCTAATTACCTTTCTTTTCTCCCTCTTTCCCTCCCTTCTTCTTCCCTCCTTTTTTTAGAACTATCTTCTAATTCACTAACTCTATGTATAACTATGCCTAATCTGAGTTTTGTTTTAACATCAATGCCTGTATCACTGACTTCTAGGAATTTGTTTAAATCCTCCAAATCTTTTTATATTGTCTTCTTTAATTATTGCTCTATTTCTTCTTTCATGATTTTTTAAAATGTAAAGTATTTTATGGCAAATTTCAGATCATTAATTCAGACCTTGTTTAGGTTTTCTTGTTTGCTATACTTCCTGACTTCCTCCATGACATAGATTTATGTGGCTCCTATTTTTGCGGGATTACCACCTCAGTGAGGTTGTCTAGCTCTGAATCCTGTAAAAACAGGATGGTAGAAACACACCTGTAGGATAATTGCTTTCACTACTATCCAAATCTTAAAGACTACATGGCCTGAACCTATTTTTATGTTAATGCTTTGGCTTCTGTCCTATACCACTGAGATAGAAGAAGCCTACACCTGGGCACTGATTTTGACTTTTTTTTTTTTTTTTTTAGACAAGGTCTCACTATGTAGTTCAGGCTGGATGTAAACTTCCGGTGGTCCTCCTGTCTTAGCCTCCTAAATTCTGGGATTACAGCCTGTGCCACCATGACTGGCTACTGCTTGTTATTTTAATTTCTAATCTCCTTTTAAGGCACAGTCAGATCTCCAAGCATCTGAACTTTATGTAAGGGCCCAAATCTTAGCTACCACATATCTGGATATTTGAATTCCAGTCCCCAGGGCTCAGGTTCATTCTAGGGCTCAAATAAAGGCTAAGACCCTGTAATAATCACTCAGGAACATACCTACTGCTCTGTTTTTTTTTTTTTTTTTCCTCTCTCATTTATTGTATGGTTATGCTTTTTGTCTTTCAGCAGTTAACCCTACTTCTCTGTAGCAAGAGGGGGACACTTCTACATTAGCTCCTTCTAAATTTTCAGGAAACTCCAAATTGAAATTCTGGGTTTTTTTTTCTTCTAGTCACTTAATGCCCTTTAGCATCTTTGGAACCTGGAAAGGACAGTTCATTTTTAAAGTCATTTTCTGGTAGCTGTATTCCAGAGAAAGCACTCACTTCCATGTGCTGTCAGAAGCAAGATCTAACGATTTCAGTGGCCTATTCGACTCTTCTGTGGGGTTCACCTTTGGCAGCGCTGAAACAGCCAAACTCCTCTCTTGGCCAGTTTGTTCTCACAGTCTACATCAATCATCCTGTATCTTTGCCAAGAAGCTTTTGCTGGTGTAGGAATGAAGTCCACGAAGACCCAGGACATCACTGCCAGTCTTCTCAAAGGTGCATGACAGGTCCTTGCACCACTAGTGTGGTAAGGGATGCTGAGGCCGGCACACTTACTGCAAGGAACAGGCCAGCCAAAAGGACAGCTTAAGCCCTTGGCTCCCTGTGGACTACTGGCAGGCCAATCACTGCATGTCATGGGCTTCATCTTCCTTATCTGGAAACTGGTGGGCTTAGACTGATGGACTAGGGGAAAATGTGTGGAGCACAATTTGATTCTTACAAAATGATCAATGAAACTCCCGCTGATCCCTCCATGATTGTGCTTTCCGCTCTTAGTACACAAGAATAAAGGACTGACGAGAACTAGCTGTTGCTGAAATAGACACAAAGAATGAACTACTGTTCATTGATCTTTACTAATCTATGTCAGAAAGCTACGTTTTCATCTCTGGCCTCTGCCCCTGACTTGACACTCAGCCCTGCTGCACCCAATGCAGGCAGCATCTCTCTGCAGCACGGGAGGAAGGCAGGAATCACCGGTGAATGGACAGTTCTTGTTCCAGCTCAACATTTGGAGAAAATACAGCTGGAAGGTGTAATTTACAGATAGGGTTATAAACACAAGTATTTTACAGGTCACTCATTTGGAAATAAAAAGGAGTGTGAAAAAAAAAAGATACCCATTCAGAATCAAAATCATCACACTTGGTTTCTTCTCTGTACCCACGGGAAAAGCTGAAGCAATAGTAGGTTTATATCAAACACCTCCCATCCCACTGCCTGTCTTTCTCCACACATACACACCACACAAAAACACACAAACCTGCACTCACATCACACTCATGCTCTAAACCACACATGTACATCATGTGTAACACACATACACCACACACACATACACACACACCATGAATACACACAGCACACACACACATTTGTCAGACAATAGATGTCAGTGTCAAAATACAAATAATATAGAGGTTAAGACTACTTTCTTAGTATTTCCATTTAAATGAGAAAAAAAATTGATAATGCTAACGAATAGGCTGGTATCCTAATTTGACCAGGCGGTCCACAAAAAACGTCATGTTTTCATGTTGGCTTTTTTTTCTTCAGTACTGGAGATTGAACCCGGGGCCTTTGTACTGAACTACCCCAGCTCTTTTCTATCTTTTGTTCTGAGACAGAAGTCTTGCTAATTCACTAAGATGACCAGCCTGGGCTTGAACTTGAGATCTTCCTGCCTCATTTTCCTGGAGTGCTGGGATGCATGTTGGCTCTTGCATGGCAATTCACTACCAGTGTGAATAATAATTCTGATAAAAGACAGCAAAGGAGTATAGCAACCCCAACAATGCGAGCCTAACTTACCTCCCCACAACAGTATGACTCATAACTAGGATGCCAGCACTCCAAAATTACAAGCTTGCTGAACTAATGACCTAAGCTTTGAGGGTGAATGACAAAGGCCTACATTTAAAGCAATCTTTTTGTCCCCCAGGAAAGATTTAGATTTGTCCATTCACTAAGTAAAGCTTCATCAGAAAACAGAAGCCAAACCAGGTATGTTACAGGTATGTTAATTAGGATTCACTAGAAGAACAGACTATATATATATATATATATATATATATATATATATATATATATGAAAAGATTTACTAAGTAGGTTTACAATGGCTGTCAATGGAATCAGAGATGGAAGAATACAAACGGCTGCCTGCAAACTGCAGCACCTGAGGATCCAGTGGAGGCCTGGAGTTCACTGTAGTCTGGTGCGAGTCCTTGTCAGAAAGCCGAAGGGTTCCTGCTGGAAGCCTGCAGGAACTGCTGAGGAACCTCCAAAGCTAATGGCAAAGACCGGAGCGCTGAAGAGGAAGAAAGGGAGGACTTCATCTTTCCCTTTTAATTCTGTCCAGGCCATGGGTCTTTCAGCCATACGTGGGGTAGGTCTTCCCTCCTCAGCTTGTGGCCTATGTGCCAATCCCCCACGGACACACCTGGGGTGTCCCTGATGTGCTAGGTGGTTCCTACTCAAGTTGGCACACCGTAATTGGAAGTTCACACCTGCTATTTCCAACAGAAGGATATGACCACACAAATGATGGAAGGGATGAGAAGCCACACAGGGGAAGGGGTCAACCAATTCTTTATCACCCTAATAAGGGCAAGGACAAAGGGAGGTGGCAGCGCACTACAAGGCCCAGCAGCTATTGTCACCAGTCCCTCCAGTGGGACTCCCATCAGAAACGGGGTCTCTGGACGGAGAGTTGAGGGGAAGATATAGTAGAAAAAGGGAACTGCCCCAGCCTCCCCATCTTCCGCACTCTGCAGTGTTCCTAGTGGACTGAAGGGCTGAAGTCAGAAGCACAAAATGGGAAGAGAATTGAGAAAAAAAGATAATTGACCAACCTTCTTACCAATAAAATCCCAGAGTGGGTGGCACATATCGTCACCCCAGCACTCTGGGAGGCAGAGGCTGGAGGATTCCAAGTTCAAGCCTGGCCTGGGCATCTTAATAAGACTCCATCTCAAATTTAAAAAAGGCTGAGGATATAGCTCAGTGCAAAGGTCTTGGTTCAATCCTCAGTAACATACACACACACACACACACACACACACACACACACACAGAGAGAGAGAGAGAGACAGAGACAGAGAGAGAGAGAGAGAGAGAGAGAGAGAGAGAGAGAGACAGAGAGAGAGAGAGAGAGAGACAGACACATGTACTCATACATGCAAGAAGAGTACTCCCTAAGAAGGGATTCCAGTGCTGAGGTGGTATGGCACTGGAACATCAAGGATCAGATGCCCCTTGGACAACTCAGTACTTAAGTATTATCTCTCCATTCAATACACATCCAAGTCATTTCTTACTACAGTTTTCTGCCCTATAAGCAGAAATAATAATCTTTTGATTATTTTGGAGTCCATCAGCAACCTTGTTAGGTTTTGTTTAATTGGTTTGAATTTGTTATAATTTCCATAGCTCAGACAACACCAAAGAGGACATCTTCTACTCTGGCAATGGTCCACCTTCAGGGGCATTTATGAAAGGAAGGGAAGTCTGCTGGTGACAGCCTGCAGAACTGGATAGAGCGGGCAGTGAGCACATAGCCCCACCCTGTGTGGGAAGAGGAATCCAAACACTATAGACCGTGTTCCCTCACGTTCATTCTGACAGTCAGTCTCAGTTGGCACAGGGCTAAGAGGACAGGGTCCTAAACAAGCACATGTGCCATGAGTTGAACCATGATAGCAATTACTGAAGAAACCATTTCAGGGACCCCAAAATAAAAACCATTGCAACAATGAACTAGAATGTGATCACACACAAGAGACTGAAATGAAACCTTGGAAAATGGCTTGCAAAGGTCTACAGAAAAAGTCCTTGCATGGGTGAGAAATGACTCAATGATTTACAATAAGGAACAGAAAAACCACAGGAATGCAGGCATCTAGCTGAGACAACGTTATTGAGAATTCAGAGCGGACCTGATCCGATCAGCTGATATCCCCTTGAGGTTAGAGATGTGCTAGACTAAGATCAGAATAGTAAGGAACTTACTGGGAGAAAGTCCCCAAATACTCTGAGAATCACATGCGAGTCTCCTGTTAGGAATTCCACACAGACTACCACTGACATCATCTTTGCTTTTCTTGAATCCAAGGGAGCCACTCTGAGTCACCTGAGAGCTATAGGCAGGAGGGGACACATTGATGTGCAAATGGGCAAGGGATTGTGAATGGAACCTCCAATATGATAAAGTCTTCTGAAATTTGGAATTGTTGCCCATTGGTGACTTACTGTTAAAGTTCTATTCCCTGGGATCTTGCTTGCATTTCTAAAAATACTATTTGCTTTTTATTTAACACTGAACCTTTGGTGTTTTAGAATATAAAAATAGTGTCTTATTATTTTAAAAGCTTAGGAGTGAAACTAGCCATATTATTAGAAAAAGAAGATATATGCAGCTATAGTCTGTTCAAATATCAAGAAGTGTGACTTTTCAAATTCACATTTCAATCTTTATTTACATAAGACTTTTAGAAATAGTAGGTGTAAATATTAAAACGCCCAAGCCTGGGTGAAATTTTATTGAGAATAACTACAAATAAAAGGAAACTGATTTTTTAAAGTCAGTTTCTGAAATTTAGATGAAAAGAATATTGAGCATTAACAAAAAATGATATTTACATATCAATGTAGGTTTTCTGCTCATAGATTCATTTCCTGTGAAACTAACAGTGACAAGCTTGGGGAATTACAAAGGAAGGAAAAACCCTAATCAAGTAGGTACTGTTGTTCAAACAGAATATTAGCCACAATGATCCAATCAGTTGCTTGAGCTAAATATTATTTTTTTCTCTAAGCCATTCATGCCAGAACACAACTTCTCAGAACATTAGAAATTCACATTACATTTGAAGTGTCTGCCTCCGACAGAGGAGGGAATTTGGAAAGTATATTCCACTGAAATGGTGTGGGAAAAAGAAAGGGTACCACAGCCAGGTTTGGTTGCATATGCCTGTTTCCCAGCACTCTCGGAGGCTGAGGCAAGAGGATCACAAGTTCAAGCCCAGCCTGGACAACTTAGTAAAACTCTGTCCTAGAATGAGTTCCGTGCAAAACCCTAGATTCAATCCCAATACTGGGAAAAAAATAATAAGGAAGAAAAGAGAAAAGGATAGTAGTCAGTCACTAGCAAACAAGTAATTTACACCTAACAGGACCATCTTTCTCAAATTAAGTATTATTTACAGTATTTGTATTTCAGGACACAACTGGCAGGCATGTGAATCAACCTAAATATATTCAATTTAAATTGTTGGATCTTTCATTTTAGTACAGTTGAGAATTATACTGAAGAATGCAATACAACTTGTAGAAATTTTTCTGATAATAGCACACATAAAATAACAAGGTATAGTTTTGTGGAGCATTCAATTTTGTTTTCATATTTATCTGATGACTTTAGATAATGAGATTCACATGAATGACAGATGTCATGGTATTAGTCTTTATTTAGGACAGAATCAGTGCCTATCATAGTAAAATCACAATAGCCTGCAATATGTCAACTGAATGTCTCTGTAAATTATGGACTTAATCTTCTACTTATCAAAAACAGCAATATTCTTTGCTGAATACCTTTAGGGGGCACTCTCAGAAACACATATACATATACGCACACCAATTCTTGGTTTCTATGTGGAATTTAAATACAATTCGATTTTATTGCAATATCAAGATTTCAGCTTTAACATAAAAAAAACCCCAAGAATTACAGAGGTTATCAAAAAAATATTAACTTGTTCTTAGAGTAAGTTCAAAATTAATAACAAAGGTATTATTATGCTAATATATACTTTATGATATTCTGCCCCATGCAGCAGACTGAGAATTGACTCTGGTGGGGTTTTTTTTTAACCTCCCTTTCCAGTGAATTGACAATGTGAATACCGTGCTTCCTTCTGAAATCTAATGTTTATGTGACATTTGTGGAAACATGCAAGGAAAACTTAAATGGGAAAAATACAAAAATAATGTGGATTCCCAGTTAAGTAATTAAATAAGATCTGGTCTTTTCCCTAAGATGTCTTTAAAGCAGTTCTCTTTCTTCCCCAAGTAAAGTGTTCTCTTCCTTTCCTAAAAATCACTTTTTAGGAAGAATATTTGATGTATTTATTTACAATTTCTATTTCTGATCTGAAGCTGGAAACAAATTAATGTGTACTCCCACAGAATGCTAAGCAAAGCTCAAATCAATCTTTACCTTTATTTATGTTACTCATTCTTTAGAAATGTAATTGCAGTTTTTATTAACTTTGGTTTATGGATCTAATATTTAAGAAGAAGTCTATCTTTTATGTCACAGCAAGACAGAATGCACTTACAGATTCCCCAGCAACACATCTTGGGCAAGGCTGAATCGAGCTCCTTCCGCCGTTTTGAGGAATCTAACAAACCACAGGCACAGATGTATTAGAACAAAGATTATTTATTCCTAGTATTTTAAAAATATGTAAATAAGTTCACAACTGCTTTGGCAGCAACAGGAACTTACGCACCACTGAGCTGGGCCTTCCCTGGCTGCCCAGTGGCCACGCTGCAGGAGAGCCACCTCTTGGCAGAGGCTCCATGTCCTCTGTGCCCCAGGACCCCAGAACAGTGGTGTTCACCTGAGGGCTGCCTCTCTCCTGTCCACTGGCTTCTGCTATCCTGCATGCCCGTTTCTGAGGGAAACACAGTATCACATTAGATGTCTCATAAAGCGCACAATACTCTAATTGAATCTGCTTTCAGAATACTCAAGCTCCAAATACAAACCCCTGTGGAGCAGGAAAACTTTATAGGACTTTTGAGTAGATGACTTTAAACTTATCTGTTCAGGAATAACGACCATCAATTACATTTAACCTCATTATTTCTAGCACTGTCTGATAGTTACTTAACTTTGTAGATTTAAAATAGTCATTTTAAACAATTTTGGCTGAAACTCTATAATAAACTACTGTGACTGGTTTATTGAAAATGTACAAATCTATAAATTTTGTTCAAGAAAGTAGTTATATATTTCAACATATTTTGCTCAGTATTGAGTTACATACTTTCTTAACACAATATGAGTAATTCACATGTGAATAATTCTCTGTCTTACTGGCACTGACGAGCAAATTAATTTTATTGATTTCAAATCTGCACGGTCCATAATGGGTAACTTCAGGGAAAGCCAGCATTTGGTTTTTGCTTCCACTAGAACTAAAGAAAGTAATTATAAAAGTAATCCTCCAAAATGTGAAAGAAAAAAGTATTCTGTCCCCAAATCCCAAGACTTAGTGTATTTCTAGAGTTACAATGAATTGACTGACACAGGGTTCTGGTGGCAGACCAACCTTTGGAAAGGGTCACCCAGCCCCTCTCTGGTATGGTGGCACCATATCCCTGGAAACGTTGTGCTGCTCACCACAACGTCTGCTGCTATTTAATTCCCAAGGTGAAAACTCCTCTGCCACAATCTGTTGACATCACCTTACCTTCTAGAGTCATTTGCCACTATCTTGGCCAAACTCGACTTTTAACAATTTCATTTATTATCTGTATTATTTATTTAATATTTTCTCAGTTGAATTTTTACCATAATGGATTTATTCAATGTTGAGATCTTTTATCACGGATTTACAGTACTAGTTTTATCGTTCTCTAACACAACTTAAAATAGACACTTAAAGATTAAAATAAAATGTGTTAAACACTGGACCATTTGGAAATCACTTATAATAATTTCTTGGGGTAGAGCCTGGCTTCCAGGAAGTTGAGACAAGGGTAGTTGTGTCGCTGGCTGACCTCCCTACAGTCCTTACCAAAGGACATTAAGCAAAGCATTCAGCCACATTCTTGTGATAATTTAATGACAGGGTATGCTGGAACTTAAATATACATTAAGCAAACGAGACCATCATCAAATTCAGCATGAGAATCCCCTCAAGCTCCTGCAACAGCACAGGCTGAAGGAGAGCCCAGAAAAGGGGCCTCTAGCCTGAGAGTGGCCTAACGTGGCCCCCATAGGTGAAAACTATGAAAAGTGCCTGCACTCACCAGGCTATGGGTGTGGGGAAGGGACATCTAAGTCCACACAATGAAGCAGACAGACACAAGTTACATAGGCACTCTTCAAAACTGACTGCTTCTGGAGAAGAAAAAGATGAAAAGGGAGAAGCACCCTGTGGCAATTGAGCGGTGCAGGTAAAAAGAAAAAGAGAAACACCCGGGCTAAGTCACAGGAGGCCCACAGCAGCAGAGGACTGTCCCTCCCCATCAGTCACCCCAAATGGACAAACTGCTGCCTGCACTCTTCCCACTAACAGAAGATGCCCCTAGACCAGTGTTGGTGAACCTTTTAGAGTTTCCAGTGATAACAAACATCCAGCCACGGCACACATGCCTAAGTTTACCACTGCTGCCCTCGACTAAGAATCTTTAAAAATACCTCATGCCACAACCGTAAATTAAACCATAATACTCCAAACATAATTAAACATATTATCCAAGTGTTTGAGGATGTGAGAAAAAATACCCCAAATCAGAAATTTTTACAACAAATACTGAAAAGGGCACAAACAAGGAGAAAGGAAAGGAAGGCTGAATAAGCTCCAGAAAGCAATGGAAAGCTGAGTAAACTCAGAAATGAGAAAGCCATTAAGTGCCCAAAGGAGAAAGAGTTAAATGGAAATAGAGAGCAGTGGAGAAAAACACACACAACAAAGAAAGAAATGACATTAGAGAAGAAAAGAGGAGGGGTCAGGAATACAGGTCAGCAGCCTAAGTGTCCCTCTGGCAAGCAGAAGATCCTGAGTTCTATTCCCAGTAACCCACCACCCAAACAGAAGGCAAGCAGTAAGAATAGAAGACAAAGAAATAACATTTGTACAACTATAGTCTCTGAAAAAGGAAAACAGACCAATGCAACAGAGCTAATGTCTGAAATTACAATCAGCTAGGTGCAGTGAAGCAAGTTTGTAAGTCCAGCACTCGGGAGGCGGAGCTGGGAGGGTCTCTATGGGTTTGAGACCAGCCTGGACTCCACAGCGAGTTTAAGGCCAGCCTGAACTACACAGCAAGACAGAAAGACAGAAAGACAGACAGACAGACAGACAGAAAGAAAGAAAGAAAGAAAGAAATTAATTACAACCTATGAAAACTTTCTGGAAACAGAAAAAAAAATGGGGTCAGGGATGGAGCTCAGAGGCACAGCGTCTATCTGGCACAAGTGAGATCCTGAGTTTGGTTCTGGTACCTCCTCTACCCCAAAAAAGAACAAAATGAATCTTAAAATGAATGGCACCTTGGAAAACTAACCTAGACGCTCAACTGAGACACATTCTAGTAAACTGCTAATTTCAAAAATCAAATCTTCAAGGCCTTGGTATACAAAGATCAATGAACTTACAAAGGTAAAGAAATTAGACCAGTGGTATGCTTTTATGCTTTTCAAAGTCATAAATAAAACTATGGAGAAATATTTTAATAAACTCAATGAAAGAAATTTTGAGTCAAGATTTTAAGAACTAGCCTAGCACTCTTTTAAATATCAATGCTATAGAAAAACGATTTTCAAGATGCAAGAATTGTTCTACATTCATTAATTATACTGGAGGACTCTATGAAGCATAAACTTTAATTTAACTAGGAAATAACTGGGAAAATTCCAGCAAAGAGCTTAGAGCAAGCATTTAGATATATATCTGACTAAAACAAAGTAATCAGGCTGGAAGGTTAATTAACATACAGTATTACATACTGTGACAAGCCAGAAATGATGCATCTAAAATGGGAAACTAAGAGAAAAAAGGAAATTTTTCATTATTTTATAAGTAATAGGTGAATATTAAATGGTACTAAAAGAAAGTAAAAATCAGAAAGTGAAGGGTTAATACAAGAGGGTGCAAAGAACATTAAATAGGTTTATATACAACTAACAACTAGGAAATATCTTTCTAAATCTAAAATTTTTAAAAAGTGTATAAAAGAGCAAAAAATATACATTATAGAGAAATAAACAGCAAAATAACTAAATATAGCTATAAAATATTACAGCAGAGTTGTAAGTCAATAAGTAAGTCATGTCAATAAATTGAAATGGGCTTAACATGAAAAAAGTCTTCCATTTGGCTCCCATACCAAAACCCAAATAAATGCTATGTCCAAAGGGATACCCAAAATGCATTGATTCTAAAAGGCTAGAAATTAATAGGAAGACAAAGATTTACCAATTAATGAACAAAGAAAGGGTAGCATCAGCTCAAAAAGAATTCAAACCACAAACCATTAAACACCAATAAGGACTTCTTTAATGCTAAAACTATGATTCACATGAAGATCTAATAACAATCACAACCTTTATGAAACGAAGACTGTAAAGAAATAAAAAGAGACAGAAACACACTAATAACAAGACATTTAATACACCATTTTCATATAAGGCAGATAAATATACAGAAAATAAGGCTGGATGTAGCTCAACAGTAGAGTGCTTGCCTAGCATATGTAAGACCCTAGGTCAAGCTTCAGGATTACAGTAGCAACACCGACCAAAAGAAAAACAAAATAAGTAAAGAAAGTTTAAACAACAGGTTCAATCAACCTTACATATCTGTTGAACTTTATACGGTGGCAATAGAGAAACACTTGGATATATGTTGAACTTTATACCCTGAGTCTTCAGCACATTCACAACTGATCACATTAAAAAAAAATCAATAGTTGCCCTAATGTAGAAATATTGCAAAACACACTTTCTGATTATAGGAAAAGTGTCAATTATTAACAAAAATAATAAATGGAAGGGTATTTCCACCTGGAAATTTAATATCCTTATTATTAACTCTTAAGTCAAAGAGGAAATACAAACTGAAGTGTGCAGAATAAAAAACAAATAATTACAATGAAAACATTGCATATCAGACTCTCTGAGATGCATTTAAAGCACTACTCAGAAAAATTCATTACACTAACTTTTTAGGGGGATGGGGGGCAGGGGTATGTAGTTCAGGCTGGTATTGAACTCATTATTAAGTCATTAAGCCCAGGCTGGCCTCAAACTTGCAATGATCCTCCTGTCTCAGCCTTCTGAGTATTGGGATTACAGGCATGTGCCACCATGCCTGGGTACTCTAATATTTTATCAGTAAAAATGAAGAAAAACTAGTAAAGTAATAATCCCCAACACACAAAAACTAAAAACAGGGGGAAAAAGTAAATATAAGAACAAAGATAACAAAGAGACAAACTTAAACTAATGAAGTAGGCAATAGAAAAACAGTAAATCTAATGAATATAAATTCTGATTTTGAGGGAATTAACAAAATGGACAAATCACTAGCTGATCAAGAAAAAGGACTCAAAAATAAAAATACAGAAAATAAGAACTGCCATGGAGAAAATAATGAAACAGAAAAAAATGTAAAAATCACAAGAGAATACTTGGCAGAACTATGCAAACAAATCTGGAAATGTAGATGAAATGCACAATTTCTACACAGAAAGCATCAGAACAGACAGAGGGCTAGAAGAGGCAACACACTAACCTTCAGAGAGACCCACTCTGTACAAACCATTCCGGAGCACCTAGAAGAAAAGAAAACGTCTTACATCCTGCCATGAAGCAATATGACATGGAAACTACAAATAAATTATTGTTCTCGAGTATTAGTGCAAAAATATTAAATGAAATATGAGACTGAATCTAATATCACCTTAAGAAAAACATCCCACGACCAAGTAGGACAGCTTCCACAAATGAAAGAGTAGTTCAGTATTAGGAAACCCATTAAAATAATTTACCATGTTAGTATACATAAGGAAAAAATGCAATTATCTATATAGATGCTAAAACTTTGTCAAAACTTAAAATCTAGGACAAAAATTTTTAAAAATTAGACTTGAGGGTTATATTCTTTGACATGATAAAATACATATATCTTAATCCTAAAAAGCTAGTATGTCATTAAATAGGGAAAGACTAGTGGAATTTTTACTAAGACCAGGGAAAAAGAAAGATATCTGCTGTCTGCATTTTTGTTTGGCATTTTACTAGGGTATTACAGATATAATGAGACAAGGGAAATCAATAAGAGGCATAAGAAGGAGTAAAGTACTAACACTATTTCTATTTGCAGATGATATCATAATACATATCTGGAAACCCCAGAGACTGGTGATAAAACAAACTCAAACCATAAAGGAATTTACTAATACAAAATTAATATATAAAAATCAATAGCTTTCAAATACAAACAATATGGCATTAGAGAAAGCTCCGTTTAAAATAATTTTAATAAAGATCAAATATTTTAAAATAAGTTTAACAAGAATTGCACAAAAACTATACAAGAAGAATTTAAAACATTCCTGAAAGACAAAAAAGTAGATGTGAATGAATGAAAAGACATCTTTTATTCTTGGATATGATGACTTAACATTAAAAGATGATGGTTCTCCCTAAGGTAATTTGTAAATTCATTGTAGTCCTAGTGGGAAAAAAAAACTATTTTAGAGTTATACAAATTGATACTAAGGTATACATGTAAAAACAAACTAGAATAGCCAGGAAAACTCTAGAGAAAAAACACTAATTGATATTAAAATATACCATAAACACTCTATAATTACACAGCGTGGTACTTATGCACAGACAAATAACAGACCAATAGGAGAATATTAGGAGTCCAGATGTAAGCCTGTCAATGGAAATTTAGCACCTCAAATCTCTAGGTTAAAGAAGTACATTTAATACAGTATATTACCCTGTGACAATAGGGTAACCCCTAGGAAAGGTAAAAACTTAGGTCTGTATCTCAAACCATATGCAAAAATAAACCTAACAGATCAGAGAACAGACTACTTTAATCTAAGAATATATATATATATATATATATATATATATATATATTACATATATATATATATATATTTGTTAGAAAAAAGCATGAGTGAATTCCCTTCTAACCTGGGTATAGGGAAATATTTTCTGTGGCTGAAAATCCAGAAAAAATAAAGCAAACACTGACAAATTTGACTACATAAAAACTTCTGCAGTACAAAGCAAAACAGACAAACAAAATTTTTTAAAATTCTAAATAAATATAAGAGATACCTGAAAAGGTCAGAGGAAACTATTTAGAACATATGCCACAAGAAAAAAGCTAATAACTAGTAAATGAAACTCTCATAAAAATTGAACATAGGATAAAAATGTGAAAAAAATGGAGAAGACAAAATGGTTCACAAAAAGTTATTAAAATTTTCCTCAAACATAAGAAAAAGTGTTCAAAATTGCATTTAGAGAAATGCAAATTAAGACATCATCAAGATATCCCCTGGCACCCATCAGACTGGTGAAAGTTTAGCAATGTGTCACAGCCACTGTTGACATCGCCACAGGAACACAGGCATCCCTTTCACTGCTATGGGAAGGAAATTATCTAACAGGGCTCTGTACATTATTTTTTAACCTAGTCCCTTCCAACAATGTGAAAAAAATTGCATGAGTTTAACCACTGGAGCATTAAACTGCAATACATTAGAAATAACCTGTGTGCCTCTGTAC
This sequence comes from Cavia porcellus, assembly GCF_034190915.1. NCBI lineage: Eukaryota > Metazoa > Chordata > Mammalia > Rodentia > Caviidae > Cavia > Cavia porcellus. The sequence goes on from NW_026947485.1 coordinate 102,742,465, forward strand.
AGAGGATGGTTGGTAAACTAGGGTACACCTGAGCAGTAGGGTACTGTGCTGCTATAAAAGGGGGAAGAAAGTTTCTATGGGCTTGTCCAGAGTGACTTCCAGAATGTATTGTTAAATGAAAGGAACCAAGTATAAAAGAGCATCCAAAATATGCTATCCTTCATGTGAGAAAGAAAAAGTACACATGTTCCTACTTATGTATGCAAAAGAGATTATGGTAACAATATTTTAGAAATTAGAGTGAGTGCTTTTCTATAGGTAGTGGGTAAGGAAAGGGACACGGAAACAGGTATGAAGAAGGAGCACATAGCTCTGTAATCTTAGCACCATAGTAGTGTTTTATATACCCAAACAATAAAAAAAATTTTGGAATTAACCAGGATGTCAGGGAAAAGGGACCCCAAAAGGAATCTAAGCAGTAACAAATGAATCTAGCTACATTACAAATGGGTAAGTCAGCCGCACTGAAGAAAAGAATTACCTTTAGTAACTTTGGAAAGTACTGCTTTCACTGGAAATGCTAAATGTGAAAAAGGCTAAATATGAAAAAAATTGCATAGACTGTAACTTAGTAAATCTGTTTTCTATAGGGTCAGCAAATTTAAAGCTAGCTTACTATAGGCACTGAACAAGTAAATATATCGTAAGTAATGAGGGCCAAGTTTCTCACATATACTCGTGTAGCAAGAAGGCTACAATGAGCTCAGTGGCGGCAAATGTGAATTGCAAGTATTGGTCTGAATTCACGTTTTTCATACATATTGACACACAGCTATAGAAACACATGCATAGATGAGTGTGCCCATGTGGATTAGAGTGTGTGTGCTCCTGCATGTCTACCTCTGGTAACAATGGCACCTTAGTGGCAACATGACTCCCAGGACCTAGACATTAACTTCTAAATACAGTGGTACCCCGTTCATCAACTTAATTAACTTAATTTGTTCTATGATTTTAGAAAAGAAAGCCACTTTTGTGTTTGTGTGGGAAAGATGGCTGTGGTTGTGCTTGTCATCACCACAGAGCTTGCAAATGAAATCATTTGCAATCAAAAGCATTTATGAACCAAAAATTTCAAAAGCATTTATGTACCGTATTCCCATAAAAGGAATCCAGGCTCTGTGGAATCAGCTGATTCAGGGATAGAGGAGGAAAAATACATGACCAGCGTGAGACATTCTCCAAAATCAAAAACATAGGAATTCTTTATAAAGTCAAAGACACAGGAAAGGGACATAAGTACCAACCTGAAGGATTTCCTAATGGCCAAAGCTGGAACAACTTAAGCAATAATGTAAATAACAGTACAGACTGTACTCTACAGAATAAAACATATACTTATGATTCTACCCAAAATAAAAACACTAAATAAAAGGGGACAGGATTTTTATTAATAATTATTAAAGATATGAATGAAATACAAAATTACCGCTAAGTAAATACTACACTGAAAATTATTTCAGACAAGATGTACTAATAGATGCTAAAATCTATAGGTAGAAGATTAAGGAAAAAACTAGATTATATGCCATCTCAAAGATATGTATTAATTACACAGTTACTTTACAGCAGATAAAACCATCTTAACCAAATTCAAGGTTAATACCACCAATAACAAGACACACTGACATCATGCACTGCCAACAGTTACACAATGAGAACGCATTACAGATGTAATATTTGTGCCAAGAATGTGTGACTTTACTTGAATTTATGAGAAAATGCTAGACAACAAAAAACCTGACTCATACTCATGACAAGTGTCAAGGTACTGACAAAAATACTACAGATTGGAAGAGACAAAGAAAACACAACAAATACATGCAATGTGGGATCCTAAAGTATATCCTGTAGATTTTAGTGAGAAAAGTGGAATAAGGTCTATAATTGATAGAGTATTGGACCAATGTCAATTTCAAGGCTAATGATGATACTATAATTACTAGCATGTTTAGGGAAGATGCACATGAGGTGTCTATACTATTCTTTTGCAGCATTTGTGTTAGTCTAAAACAATTTTATCAGAAAAAAAATAAAATTTCAAAACAATAAGAGGGTAACAACAGTTAATATGTTGTGTATTGTTATCTTTAAACTAGTTACTCAGAGTACAAGCTATTGGCATTTAACTGTCCAAGCAGTATTAATACAAACTTTTGTTTTTGATGAACTAAATACTGTAAATATATATATATATATAACTTGTGTTACACATGTGCATCTGTTTTATTTCACTTATGAGTGTGGTTTTGAGTTGCATCATTTACCTATAAAAGGCACCAGTTTATTCCTTAGAGCTGAGTAGTACTTCATTGTATAAAAATACCACATCTTTTTTGTCCATTCCTCAGTTGATGGGCATTTGAGTTGTTTCCAAGATCTCACTATTACAAATTGTGCTGCTATAAACATGAGTACACATACATCACTATGATATGATGTTTTTAATGCTTCTGGAAAGATGCCCAAAAGGAATAGGTGGGTCAAATGGGACCTCCAATCCTAGTTTTTTGAGGAATCTCCACACTGATTTCCACAGTGGCTGACCAGTCTACATTTCCACCAACAGTGGAGAAGGATTCCTTTTTCTCATACTCCCTCCAGCATTTGTTACTGGTTGACTTCTAGATAACAGTCATTCTTTCTGGGATGAGATGGTATCTCAGTGCTGTTTTAATTTGCATTTCTTGAATGACCAGTGATGTTGAACTTTTTCATGTATGTATTTGCCATTTGTATTTCTTTATCTGAGAAGTGTACATTCATCTCAGATACACATTTTTGGATTGGATCTTTAAATTTGGGAGCTTAGGTTTTTTTGAGTTCTTTTTATGTTCTTGATAGTAATCCTTTGTCCGGGGAAACTTTTCCCCACATTGTGTATTGTCTTGTCACTCTGTTGGTGGTTTCTCTTGCTGTCCAAAAGCTTTTTGGTAAACTCTGTTGTTGATTCTTTGTGATAGTTCCTGTGTGATTAGGGTTTTATTCATAAAGTCTTTCTCTACACCAATGTCTTCAAAAGTTCAACCTATTCTGTCTTCCAACAGACAATGTTTCTGTTTTAATATTTAGATCTTTGATTCAGTTTGAATTTAGTTCATGGTGAAAGGTATGAGGCCAAGTTTATCTTCAGCATGTGCAGAGCCAGTTTTTCCAGCACCATTTATTAAAGAGGCTATTTCTCTCTCAGTGAATGTGTTTGGCACCTTTGTCAAAGATAAGGTGGTTAAGTATGTTGGGAGTTGTTTCTGTGTCCTCTAATGTGTTCCATTGATCTTTGGGTCTGCTTTTTTGTTTTTGTTAGTACTAAGCTATTTTTTATAATAGCAGCTATATAGTACAATTTCAAGCCAGGTATCGTCCCTTGTCTTGCCTTTGTTGCCCAGAATTTTGTTTGCTATTCCGGGTCTTTGCTGAATTTTAGGATTGTTTTCTCTAATTCTGTGAGATATGCTATTGGAATTTTGATTGGAATGGGATTAAATTTCTACGAGAGGAGGAGACCTAAAATGGCAGAGTGGTAAGCAGCAGACAAAGAGCATCTCTGGTACAGCCACTGTGGAAATCAGTGTGGAGATTCCTCAATAAACTAAGATTGGAGGTCCCATTTGACCCACCTATTCCTTTTGGGCGTCTTTCCAGAAGCATTAAAAACATCATACCACAGCGATATATGTGCACCCATGTTTATAGCAGCACAATTTGTAACAGCCAGATCTTGGAAACAACCCAAATGCCCATCAACTGAGGAATGGATAAAAAAAGATGTGGTATTTTTATACAATGGAGTACTACTCAGCTCTAAAGAAGGATAAACTGGACACTTTTAAAGGTAAATGGATGCAACTTGAGACCATACTCATAAGTGAAATAAATAAGATTCACATATATAAATACTGCATTTTCTCACTAGTGTAAGAAACTGAAGGTAAATATGATCCAAAAGTTACAATAGATATAGTGAAGGGTAAAGAAACTGCTCAAAAGGAAAACATATTGTTTGATCAAATTTGCATACCTATATCTGATAACCTGAGCATATATTTTGAAGATAACAATATGGAATATAACAACATTGCTAAATTCCTATCATCTTATTTTGAAATCCTGTATCATGACTTTGTTGTTGCTGCTTTCATCATGTGGCTTTTGTGGTTATTTTTTTCTGTTTATTCATTTGATTTTTTCTGCGGTTTTTTTTCTCTTTAAAATAAAAAAATTAAAAAAGATTGACTGGAGTCAATAAAAAAGCAGGAGATAGTACAAATGATATTTTTTAAAAAAAATGTTCACAGACATCATGGTAGAAAACTTCCTTGGTAGAGAAAAAGAATTTGACATACAGATATGTAAGGTATATAGAACTCCAGTTAGCCACAATCAAATAAAGTCTACAGCCAGGCATATCATAGTCAAGATTCCAGAAATTCAATGCAAGAATAGAATCGTACAAGCTGTTAGAGAAGAGAAATAAATCTCCTATAAAGAAAGGACCATCAGAATCACAACTGACTTAGCATAAACCCTCAAGTAAAGGAGAGTTTGAAGTATTTCAACTTCTAAAAGAAAACAACCTTCAGCCCAGAATGTTATACCCACAAAACTATCTTTCAAAACTGATAGAGAAATAAGATACATGACAAAGAACATCTGAGGAAATTTATGACCACCAAACCAGCATTCCAAAAAAAATTAGAAATTAGACAGTTTTTACAATTGAATGATAATCATACTGAAACTTATAAGGCACAATGAAAGCAGTTCTTAGAGGAAAAATTTTAGTAGTAAATATCCAAATCAGGAAAACAGAGCAAGTGCAAATAAATGCATTTAATGATGAATGTCAAACTTATAGTGGAACCTCAAACTTCTAAAACAAGAAGAGCAGGCTAAGACAAATGGGAGGAAATTATAAAGATCAGAGCAGAAATTAATGCATTTGAGACTAAAAAAATACAAATAATCAATGACTCAAAAAGTTGGTTCTTTGAAAGACTAAATAATAATCGACAAATCCTTATTCAATCTTATTTTTAAAAAGGCAAGAAAAGACTCAAATCCCTGCAATTAGGAGTGAAAAGGGTGAAATCACAATGGACCTTGCAGAAATCCAGACTATCTATACCTACTTTGAAAACTTGTATTCTAATAAGAGGAAAATGCAGAAGAAATGCACAGATTCCTAGATACATTGAATTACCAAGCTGAATCAAGAAGATATAAAAATCCTAAGTAAATCGATGTGAATCAACTAAATCAAAGATGTAGTAAAAACCTACAACAAAGAAAAAGGTCCTGATGAATTCACGGCCTGGATTCTATAAAAAAATTTAGAGAAGATCTAACATCATTACTTCTCAAACTCTTTAATGAAGTTGAAAAGGATGCCGTATGCCCAAATTCATTCCTTGGAAGCACTCATTACACAGGTACCAAAACCAGACAAAGGCTAAGAAAGAGAATTACTAGCCAATCTCCCTAATTAACACAGATGGCAAAATTCCTCACTAAGATACTGGACAGCAGAATGCAGCAAAATCACAAAAAAGATTATATACCATGACAAAGTGGGGGATGCAGGGATGGTTCAACATACATAAATCAATACATGTAAAATACCATATTAAGAGAGTCAAGGACAAGAATCACCTGATCATCTCAATAGATACAGGAAAGCTTTTCACAAAGTCCAGCACCCATTCATGATAAAAAAAAAAAAAAAAATCCCTACAGCCAGGCATAGTGTAATCCCAGCACTTGGGAAGCTGAGGCAGGAAAATCATAGCAAGTTTGAAACCAGCCTGGGTTACAAAGCAAGCTCAAGGCTAGCCTGAACTACATAATGAGACCTTGTTCAAAAAGACAAAAAAAAAATACCCTACAGAAAATTGGAATAGATGATCTTTATCTCAATCTGATAGACACCATCTATGACAAACCAAGAGCCAACATCATAATAAATGGACAAAACAGAAAGCTTTCTCTTTAAAATCAGGAACAAGACAAGGATGGCTACTGTCTCCACTGTTACTCAACAAAGTCCTGGAAACTTCAGCTGGAGCAATTAGACAAGACAAAGAAAGAAAAGGAATAAAGATAGGAAAGGAAGAAGTCAAATTATCGTTATTTGCAGATGACTCGATATACCACATAAAAGACCCCAGAAACTCCACTAAAGAACTGCTGAATTTATAATCGAATTCAGTAGCATAGCTGAAGACAAAGTTAACCCTCAAAAATCAACAGCCTTCTCCTTCATGAAAAACAAACTCACTGAGAAAGAAATCAAGGAAACAACACCTTTCACAATAGCATCTAAGAAAGTGAAATACCTACAAATCAATCTAATGAAGGATATAAAAGACCTCTATATTTAAAACTGCAGTACTATGAAAAAGGAGATTGAAGAGGGTATCAGAAAGTAGAAAGATATCCTTGGCTCTTAGGTAGGAAGAACCAATAGAGTGAAAATGGCCATACTTCCAAAACTGTTATACAGATTTATTGCTAGTATTTACAACCCTTAGGTAATGACTTCTAGTCTGAGGTATCTTCCAGGTGTAGCTGGTTTTTTGATTTTGAGTCTGTTGTAAGATCCTATTTCTTAGATTTGCTGGCCATGAGAGGTTGCTGCCTATTGTGCCCAGCCTCTGGTTCTTTGCACTGTGCCACAGTGTTTTCTGTGACCCCTTAATCAGTCTCAGTCTTGGAATACCAGGAAGAGCAGCTATTTAGAACAATTATGTCACTTTTGGCTATAGTCGTACCAATGCAGTCAAACACAGCCTAGAAGACTGCAAACTGAGATAACCATTAATTTGCCACTTTTAACCATATGAACTAGATTTGTGGTCACACAACAAAATCTAAAACAATCCAGAAAATTATATGCAGTATTCAAGTCCTTAGTATGTCAATTTTGCCCTCAGGGGTTAAAATTTAAAGTGGGTTAAGAAGAAAACAGACAAATGGAAGAGGAAGACATTAGAAGTAAGGTTGGAGGACAAAGGGGGATAACACTAACTTTGGGAAACTGGTGCAGAAGACTGGAGGGAAAGAGAAGGAAAAGATAAAAAGAATACAACTACAACCACAAAGAGACTAGACCATTTTCACTTTTCAAACATTTCAAACACAGACATTTTCAAAGAGACTATAGATCATTATCATTTCATAATAAAAACATGGTCAAACTATGGAGAAAAAAAAAAAACCAACATCACAAGAAGAGTAAGAAACGAACAAGAGAAAAAGAAAAGAAAAAAGTTCACTTCCAGGTTTGTCACTGCTGTGACTGGTAGTCTATGTGTGGAGACAGAGTCCCAGTCTATCCTAGCAAGACAGCAGTAGCTTTTTGGCAGGGTAGTGGCTAACAGTGAACCTGTGCTCTCTGACGGAGACCAGACTCATGAAGCATGCAGCCATCAGTGCCCCTTAGGTGGCCTGAGCCCAGCCAGGGCTCAGAGGAAACTGGCAGCTGTCCAGAGTTCTGAGCAAGTGGGCCCTTCTCCTAGATGGGTCCTCACCAACTGCTCTGTCACGTGGGACGGCTGTGCCCTCAGCAATCACCGCCAGGTAGTGCAGTCCTTCACATCCACTGCTCCCCTCCACTGCTGTCTTTCTCCATGGAGGCCTCTTGGGTCACCAGCCATCACCATGTGTCTTTGAATCACTCCTCTTATGTAGTGAGTCCTGTTTCAGGGAGAAGGCACCACCGGTTACCTTCTTCTTTGTTGAAGTTTCTCTCTTCACTCTCTCCATGGGCTTCAATTTGCACTTCAGATTCTTCCTGGGTGCAGGGGACCCACTTCCCTTCTTGTCTTCCTCATACTGCTATATTCCAGCATCTGCATGGCGACTCTCAGAGAGGATCTTTCTCTGCTTCTTGCCACTCTGCCATCTTGGTGCTCCATCTACCACCACCTTAGTTTAATCTTTCCATTTTGTGAGGAGGAACAGATGCCCCCACATTACAGATAAGAAAGTAGAGCCCCAGAGGGAAGAAAGTTAGGTAACTTGCTTCAATCCATCATAAGGAAAAGGGCCCCACAGTGCCCCAGCAGCAGAAGCAGCCTAAAGGTCTGTCTTAGAAATGGTTGGTGATCCTTTTCTCAGGGTGATAAGAAAGAATCACATTTGTTTTCCTGTAGTGGCAAAGTACATACCACACTAACCTTGAGGCTGGTTGCTGCTGACCTCATCCTGTTGGACTAGAGGGATGTACACTTGGATTTCAGATCTTGGATGGTGGTGCCAGGCAAGATGGTTGAGCTAAACCCCAAAACTACTTTAAAATAAAAAATTTTAATGCAGCTAAATCCTTCCTGTCTTAGTGGTTTATACATACTTTGAGAAATGCTGATTTAAACCACACTGCTTCTTACAACCTCAACCCATTGATTCTAATTTTTCCCTCTTGAGCAACATAAAGTAAACACAGCTTCTCTTGTGTTCAAACATTCTGTTGGATGTCTGAAGATAGCTCTCAGGTACTTGAGAGGCTTACTTTCTCAACCAAGCATTCCTAGTTTCTCTCACTATTCCATTTACAAGATGTTTCTCAGGTCTTTCCATCCTGGACACCCTTCTTCAGAGTGTTCCTAGACTGTCCAACTGCACATAAAACAAAACACTTCCAATGCCACGAAAACACTGCAGGGTAAAGCAGAATTCATTTACCATGATGTGACCACTGCCTTTCCACAACAGCAACCTCAGTAGCTCACCTGTTTCAGCAATCACATCACACAGTGGCCCAGACCAAATTCACCTCTCCCTACAATGCCCTCTGCTCCTCCACACGAACCAACTTTCTGACTCCTGGAACTTATTAAGTCATTGTGGTCATTTTCCTTTCTTAATTAAACTGTATGCTTTTTAACCTATACTCATTAAATTTGAGTTCCATGTTGTATACTGGCATATCAAAATACATTCAAATTTTATTCTGTCATGTGTTATAATAATCATGTGAACTGTTTTCAGGATTTTTGCAAATAATGCAGCCTTCTATGTCTTCATCTAAGTTACAGGAAAGTCCAAATGAAAGACCAAAGCTGTGGGACTCTGGCTGTTTAGAATCTGTTCAGTCTTTATACTGAAAAAAAGAATTATGATATGAAAATCAGTTTGTTGTTAACTTTCAATACTAGTTGGGTTGAAGGGAAAAGAAGTGGAAATATTAGATTCTCCTCATACTATTTAATGTATGTTTTAATTTCCCTCTTTGGTAATACTGGTAAAATGGTAATATTTCCCTTACTCTCTTCTCAACATCAGACTTACTTAACAGAAGTAGAGGCTTAGATAAATACAAACTAGAACCTGTACTTTCTGAATGGAATTTCAGATACTTCTGCAACTATGTTCTAAATCATTTCTGTGGGATGAAATGACATTTGGTACAAAAATTTTAGCAGACTTGTGACTATCCATGATGAAGAGCTGACATTCTTTGGAGGTGCCACTGGCTTAAGTGACCAACGCTTCAGGGTCCTGTACCCTGGTGTAAGGTGAAGCAATGCTCTGATACCCAGGTGGTCAGGGATGCTCCCCTAGGGAACACGATTAAATGTTTGGTAGCCCTCAGACAGTAGTGCAGATTAGCTACACTTTCTACTACTTACTGTGGATTGTTGAGAGATGACAACACATGACACTTACTTATTTGGCCGATACTCCAGTTATCATGGATTGACCGAGACCAAAGGAAATGAACCACTGTAGCTGCATTTAACTCTGGGACTGCTTGTGTTAAATGCTTCATTCCCTTCCACTCCCTTCAGGAGAGGATCTGTCAGCCTTCATATAAAGGCAGATGAAGATTTACTGCCAAACTAAAGACACTTGGACTATATAAACAAAATTAAAATCCTGACTATACACAAAGACTCTATCACTTAACAATAATTGAAGCAGATCAGTGAATAGCGGCCTCACAGAGAACAGCTGAAATGGGAGGGTGGCTGAGGAGATGCCACTTTATAAAATGCATAAAATAAAAAAAGGAATGTATTCTGTTTCTCTAATAACAGGAACAAAGAGAGAGGTGTAGCTCTCAGAATGAACAGCTGCTCTGCCCTGAGGAGGCAGGACCACCCCTTTGTTGACCTGGGCTTTCTCCTTTATTGGAAGTGATAGGTCCCAGTGAGCTTAATGAGTGAGGTGTCCAAGAGGCACTTGGGTTAAACACTTAATAACTGACCAGAAATGAGACTCAAAGCTGTGGCTTCCATGCTGATGAGAGTGAGCCCTGCCTAGTTTCTACAAGAGGAGACATTTCCCTGGAACACCCCAGAGAACAGAGACTCCAGGATAAAGACAGGCACCAGCTCCATCACCTGTGGGGCACAGCCATGCCAGCCATTTCTGGAAGTCCACCTCCCCATTCTATGCTCTAGAGGGATAGAGAGAATTGTTTTTTAAATCCATGCAACCCATTAACTTCTTCAACAAAAAATCACTGTGTACTCTCTTTAATCAACAGAGCAATGAAATGGCACATTCTTAAGCACCAAACAAGCTGGATTAAGACAAGCATGCTACCACAAGTTGGCAGCTAAGAATATACACAATATACATCAGAATACTAATGTAAAGCACTAGATCTCAATAACGTAAATGATGGTTACGTCCACAATATTTTTTATAAAAAATTTAACAAAAGAAAAACAATCTCATCCTTCATATTGAATGTATTTGGAGAATTTCATTGACAAGTGAACTTTATCTTGAAGATTGTTTGAACTGCAAATGTATTGTGCTGGTTAGAGCCCTTGTTATTGGAAACAATTTCCTAAGTGAGGGTTTTTTTTTTTTAAAGTTTAGTTTCATTTTAATCCTATCATAATAAAGAAGTTTATTAAAATTGCTAGATATGGATGAGCATCAGTCTAAAACAGAAAATGCTAGGTGGATCAAGACTTATAAAGCCCTACAGACTGCCATTTAGAAAGAAAGTATAGTTTCTATCAAGCAAAGTTTACTTGTTGGTGCTATTTTCATCTAGAAAATGACCTTATAATCATGGGAGATTTGCTATAAAGGAAAAAAATGCCAGAAGTTAGGGTTTTCATTCAGCTCCTGCATTAAAAGGGCTTGCTGAGCTCCACCCACACAGACCTTAATAACCTGATGCATCCTTATTCAGCCATAACCATTGATTGGATACAAGATTCCTCAACTTACTCTGCATGACCTTTAGTCCACACTCTTGACCAAGCCTAGCTTGGCAAACAGGAGGCAAGATATGGGATGAGCAAGCCAAAAGTTAAAAGGGCCAAGTTAATGCTAGGAGAGCTACTTAAGTACATAATGTAGTAAAGCAAAAAATCCTTTCATTTCTAATTTAAAACAACAACAACAAAGACACAGCCCTTTCCTCACCTGCTTTCTTTTTTTTTTTTTGGTCTTTTTTCTTTTTATTGGTACCAGGGATCGATCGTCCTCACCTGCTTTCAAAGATACTCAGACATTCTGAGGATACACAGACCACACTGGGTTGAAGCCTTCACTTCACCTGGCACCCAGCACTACACCAAGCAGTACAGTAAAGCCTCCACTCCCCAGCTTATCTGCATCTACTCCGCCCTCATCCTATGTGATGAGGATCACAGAGATAAGATCAATGCCCTTGTTAAAGGGGACTGTGTAAATGTTGAACCTTTTCACTCTCTTGTTTGTAAAGGCCCTGGTCAGTGTCAACACTGGGAGGAGCTTCAGGGACTGCAGGCCTATGCCAGCAGCTGGTGATGCACCCGGAGGTGGTCCTGCCCCTGCTACCCCAGCTGCCCCAGCTGGAAAATAAAGGTAACAAAAATCTGAGGAGTGTAATGATGGTTCTGATGCTTTCATTAAACTTCTTTTGTAACAGATTCAAAAAAGTTGAACTCCTAAAAAAGAAAAACCATAAACATATACACTGGTCTTACTAAGGATTAAATTTAAGCTGGCAAGATTTACCAAGGACAGAACAAGCCTCAGTCATACTTCTGATAAAAACTGAAGATCTTAAAGAAAACAATTATACATATTTATTGACAACAAATCCTTCCTGAATTTATAGAAAACTATAGAGTATTTTCACATTTGTAATTTCATTTGAACCTTACAACAATTCTGTGTAGGGGTTTCTGTTTTTATTTTGGGATGAGAAAAATGAAATCCAAGGACCTTAGGCAACTTGTCTTAAGTTTAGTTATTTGAAAAGACAGACAGAGCTGGATCTTTGGTGTGCTTTCAGACATAGTTGGAGAGACAAGACAAAGTGACTGACAGGTATATGTCCATCAACAGGTGAATGGGTAAAGAAAATATGGCATTTATACTCTTCCACAAAGAAGGATAAATTTGGTCAGGCGTGGTGGTTCACACTCATAATTCTAGTACTTGGGAGGCTGAGGCAGGAGGACTGCTTCGAATTCAAGGCCAGCCTGATCCTGCACAGTGAAACCCTGTCTCAGAAAGAAAAGTTAACTTAAATCATTTGTAAGAAAATGGATGTACCCTGAGACCATAATATTAAGTGAAATAAATCAGAAATATCACATTGTTCCTTTTATATGAGAAACTCAAAATATAAATAAAGAGCAAAATAAAAGATAGATATTAGGAAGCACAGAGATAATTTTTTTACAAATGGGAAGGGGATCAAGAGATAGAGGGTGGGAGATGAAGGACAGAGAAAGGGGAAAAGGGAAAGAATCAAGATGTGTTATGTACATGTACCAGTTCTCCACAAGCAATGTAATATTTATGTAAGCAACATGAACTAATAAAAACTGAAAAAATTTTAATGTAAATTTCATATAGCTACTGTAAATTTCATACAGCTACTGTAATCAAGACAGTATACATGGTACTAATGTAAGGATAAACAAATAGATCAATGAAACAAAATTGAAAATCCAGATACAAACCATTATAGTTATGGTCAAGTGATGTTTAATAACAGTGTCAATAGAGAAAGAAGAGTCTTTATAAAAAGTTCAATAGAGAAAGAATAGTCTTTACAAAAAGGCATGCTGGGATGACTTAGTATCCATAAGTAAAAACTTAATTTAGGGCACTGGCATGATGGCACATGCCTGTAATCCCATCTATTTGGAAAGCTTAGAAAGAAGGCTCAAAATTTCAAGACCTGGGCCAGGGATTTAGCTCAGTGGTGTAAGCATCTGCCTGGCAAGTGCCAGGCTGTGAGTTCGACCCCAGTACCAAAAACAAAACAAAGCAAAAAAAATTTCAAGGCCAGACTTCCCAGAAGATGAGATAGAAGTAAGCAATAACAAATCAGCCTCTCCAAGATTTAGAATACAGAACCTGGAAAATAAATTGGGGAAAGCAAGGAGGCGGGTCCTCGGGCCTCACAAAGGATGTGAAGGGAAATTGGAGCCTACAGAGAAATTGAAGAACCAGACCATAGATACTGGGGATTTAGCTCAGCGGCACAAGCACCTGCCTTGCAAGCATGCAGTCGTGAGTTCCAACTTACAGAGATACAGTGAAAGTGTTTCAGAACAATGGACACTGTATACTGTGCAACAGTTGCTGAATGACTCCAGTCCAACTGAGTGCCATGGCCCCTGGAAAGCATGCTTGGTCAGACACCACTGGAGGGAGCGACCAGTTGAGCCTGGGACTCAGAGCAGCTGTAGATCACGTCACCTCAGGGTTCCCCACAGTCACTACCACAGTGACTGGATGAGGGACAGTCCAGAAGACATTCATGGTCAAGCAGTCATGGACAGGACCTCAAGAGACACCCAGAGTGTTATAAGCAACCAGACATCAGGGTCAGCTTGAACTTCCATGGATTTCAAAGTCTGAGAACAACACCATACCCTAATCCTGGCATGTGCTTGCTGGGATCACCCACTACAGCTTTGAGCTCTGACTACTTCCTTTGTTTATCAGCAGAGTCACAATTTGAATTGGACACTGCCACAAAACTATAGACCCCAGAAGATAACCACAGGCTTGAAATAACAGAGAAGCAATGACAACTACCACTTCCTCTTCTCCATTCTTCTCCTCCTCCTCTCCACATTTTGTTGTTATTGTTGTTTTAACTTTGTTCATTTGGTTTTTTTCCTGATTATTTCTTTTTGTATCTTTCTGAAGGTGAACATTGTTTGTGGGTCTTCTTTTCTGTTTTGCCCGTTTTTGTTTTTTCATTCTTTCCTTCCTTCTTGTCTTCTTCACAGGTTCCTGAAGCTTGGGTAATATTCTGTGTTTGATTTTGCTTCTTATTCTTTCTTCTATTTCTCTATTTTTTCCTCTTCCTTTTAATTTTCTCACCTTAGAGTAAAATTTCTCTGTTGAGTACTTACTATATATAATTTTCTATTTGTCTTAGATTTTACAACAATAAATCTTGTACATATGGCTGAAAATGACAACTTATAGTTATCATAGTCTGTCATTTTGCAGTGTTTGATGCTACTGTTACAGTTGATTATACTACTTTACAAAAGGTGATGTAGTTGCAGTGATCAACTGATCTTCCTTGTGTGCCAATACCTAGATTGTCTGGGAGATATAAATGATACTACCATCCAGTACCAAAGATCTATATGCTAGGCCAAATAGGCTGCAACCTCTGATTCCTAATAAACAGAAGATGCAGGATCCTAGGAAAGATTTGGCCAAAAGGCAGCTACCCCTAGAAGATATCTCTGGAAAATAGTCATTTCTTAACAAGGTCTCAATACTAGGAATGAAACTACCTATTATAAGCAATTTACAAGCATCAACACAGAAAACCACAAACAGACAAAAAATTAGAAAACTGAGAAAATAAAGAAGCAAGATAAAATCCCAGACCTCAAACTCATGTGAAGCAAGGCCAGGAGGCATTGTGGTAGAAGAAATCAAAATCTTCTCAGCTGAACTTTCTGGAATGATAACAGCAGAAGTAATAAAGCAGATGAATGAGTCTCTGGGATGGGGGGGACCCACAAATAATTATGCAGAAAATTAAATAGATGATACCGTAATGAAGGACACATTTAGTGGATCTAGAGTAGATACAGATGTTAAAAATAGAGGTGCTTAAGAAAATGATGGAAACTGTCAATGCCCAACATACACAACTGGATCCGATAAACCAGATACAGATATCTGGTTTATCCAGGAAATTAAAATTTCTATTAAAAATACATGCAGCAAAATCAAACAATGTGAAGATAGAACACCAGATCTATAAGACAGGATTGTGGTTAGCAATCATCCAATGAAAACTTCTTAAAAATAGCAAGGACCATGAAAAATAAATCTAATAGCTGCTAGACAATGTAAAGAAAAAGAATATAAGATTCACTGGAGTCAATAAAAAAATCAGAAGACAGCACAATGGACATTAAAAATTTGATCACAGAAATAACAGCAGAAAATTTCTCAAGCATGGAAAAAAAGGATTTGACATACAAAAAAATGAGGCACATAGAAATCTAATTAGCCATGATCAGAATAAAACTATACCAAGACATAAAATAGAAAGAGTCCAGAAATTCAAAATAAGAACTCAACATTAAAAGCTGTTAAAGAAAAGAAACAAATCATCATTAAAGGGAAATCCATCAAAATCACAGCAGACTTCTCAACACAAACCCTTAAGGCAAGAAGAGTTTAGAGTAAAGTATTACAAGCTCTAAAAGAAATCCAGATTGATGTATCTTACAAAGTTATCTTTCAAAATTGATGGAGAAATAAGATACTTCCATGATAAAGAACATCTGAAGATATTCATGACACCAAAAGAGCAGTCTAAAAAGTTATGAAGGATATTCTAGAAAAAGACAAGAAACACAACAATTCTAAGAATCTCGATAGAATGAATCCACTGGGCAAGGGAAGGAATTAAATAGAAGGGAAAGAAAAGGAATTAACAACAAGAAAATAATATGCTGACAAGGACAAGTCAATACCTATCAGTTATAGCCATCAATGTGAATGGTCGCAATCCAAAAACAAAACAAAAACAAAAACAGATCGGCAGAATGGATCAAGAAACAAAATCTAACAATATACCATATACAAGACATACATGGAAATGAAAAGGAATCTCACAGAATGAAAGTCAATAAATGAAACAACACTTCATGCAACAGGAATTGGAAAAGAGCAAGAAAACCTATGCAGGCAAAGTGCATTTTAAGGCAAGAACAAATCAGAAGAGACTAAAAAGGTCACTTTACACTTGTTAAGGGAACAATCCAAGAGAAAGTGATTTCAACCATAAGCATATACATGCCCCAAATACTGGCCCCCAAATATATTAATAAAAAAAAACTAATGGATATGAAAAATCTGATAAGTGCTAAAACAATTGCTGCAGGGACCTCAATATTCCATTGTCACAAACAGACAGATAAAAAAAAAGACCAAAACTCAACAGACACATCAGAGCAGAACCAAACCTTTGAACTGATTTAGTAGATAGCTACAGAATGTTCCACCTAATAACAGCAGAATACATATTCTTCTCAGTTGCACATGAGACTTTCTCCAAAACAGTACACATACTAACTCACAGAACATGCTTACATAAGTGGGAGGAATTGAAATTTCCCAAGCATATTAGATTATAGTGCAATAAAATTGGAAAGCAATGACGAAAGAAACCACAAAAACTACATAAACACATAAAAATTAAATGATATCCTGCTGAATAACCAATGGGTTACAGGTAAAAAAAAAAATTTTTTTTTGTATTTTTACCGGTACCAGGGATTGAACTCATGACCACATGCTTGCAAAGCAGGCGCTTATGCTGCTGAGCTAAATCCCCAGCCCTGATTACAGGTAAAATTAAAGAAGAAATTAAACAGTTTCTACAATTAAATGATAATGCCAGTATGACATACTGGAACTTATGGGACACAATGAAAGCAATGCTATGAAGGAAATTTTTAGCAGTGAATTCTCACATCAGAAAAACAGAGCAGGATCAAATAAAAAAACTAATATTAAATCTCAAGGTTCTAGAAATAGAAGAACAAGTTAAATCCAAAGCTCATACGAGAAAGAAAATTATAAAGATCAGAGCAAAATTAATGCAACTGAGAATAAGAAAACAATACAAAGAATCAATGAATCAAAGAATTGGTTCTTTGAAAGATTAAATAAAACAGACAAACCCTTAGCCAACCTTATCAAAGGAAATAAAGACCCAAATCCATGCAATTAGGGATTAAGAGGGTAAAATCACAACACATCCTGCAAAATCCAGATGATTTGAGAACCTGTACTCTAATAAGATAGAAAATTAAAAATGACAGATTCCTAGACACATATGAATACCAGAGTTGAATCAAGAAGATATAATAATTCTAAATAAGCCTGTATCAGTTAATAAAATTGAAGAAGTAATAAAAATAAATACCAACAATGAAAAGCCCAGGTTCCTGACAGATTCACTGCTGAATTCTATGAGAACTTTTGAGAATATGTCGTGCCACTTTTCCTCAATCTCTTTAATAAAACTGAGAAAGAAGCAAAACTCCCAAAGTCGTTCCTGAATGCAAGCATTACCCTAATACTAAAACCAGAGAAATATTCAACCAAAAAAGAGAGCTACAGGCCAATCTCCTCAATAAAACATAAACACAAAATAATAAGAAACTGGTGAACAAAATGCAGCAAATCATCAAGAAGATGACCATGACCAAGAAAGATTCATCCCAAGGACTCAGGAATGGTTCAACAATAAATGAAATACATCAAACAAATGGAGCCAAGGACAAAATCCACATGATTACCTCAACAGACATAGAAAAAACACTTGACAAAGTCCAAAACCTATTCATGATAAAAACCCTAAAGAAAATTGGAACTTAAGATATCTCAATCTGATAAAAACTATTTGTGACAAATCAACAGCCAACATCATATTAAATAGTCAAAACCTGAAATTAAGTGAAATAAGAAAAATGCTTAAATATCTGTCCCTCTAGTGTGAGAAATTGAAAGTGTAAATAGGAACCAAAATGTAAAATAGGGGATATTATGAAATAGGAAGAAATTGTTCAAAAGGAAAGCGGACCTACAGAAGGGGAAGAGGAAAAGGAAGGAAGAAAAAAACTGAGAAAAGAAAGATAAAATAGAAACCAAAAAAAAGCTTTGTAAATAAGGAAGGGAAGAGGCACTGAAGGGATGGGAAGGGAATGAGAAAGAAAGAGAAATCAAGATATATTAAATATAGATACAAATTCCCTTTGATGAATGTAACCATTAAGCATATCTAAATGGTACCAATAAACTTACTAATAAACACTGAAAGTTTTCATTCTAAAATCAGAAACAAAACAAGGGTGCTCACTAATTATCTCTCCTGTTCAACACAATTCTGGACATGTTAGCCAAATCATTTAGGCAACAGAAAGCAATAAAAGGACAGAAAAGGAAGAATTTAAATTATCATTATTTGTGAATAACATGATACTCTACATAGAAGATCTCAAACACTCCATCAAAAGACTCTTAGGATAAACAGAATCAGTAACACAGCAGTATACAAAGTAAACACTCAAAAATTAATAGCATTCCTGTACACAAATAACAAACTCACTGAAAAAACAGACAGGGAAACATCTCTTACAATAGGATCAAGAAAAATGAAGTACTTATGAATCAATCTAATGTAGGAAGTAAAAGACTTTTACACTGAAAACTAAAAAAAGGAGATCAAAAGTATCAGAAAATAAAACTAATAGGCAGGCCCAATATTGTGAAAAGGGTCACACTCCAAGAACAGATATATAGATTTAATGCAATCCCAACCAAAATATCAAAAGTATTACATCACAGAACTATAGAAAACAACCCTGAAATTTATATGGAACCAGAAGAGAGCCACAATAGCAAAAGCAATTCTGGACAAGGCAGGAAGCATCAAGGTTATAATACAAAGCTACCATGATTAAAAACAACATGGCATTGGAAAAACAAAAAAAGGCCTGATGATCAATAGAACACAAAGAAAATACAAAAGGAACTCTATGCACACTTTGACAAAGGGGGCAAACACATTCACTGGAAGAAAGCTTCATTAATAAACGGGGCTGCAAAACTGGCTTTCCACATGCCAAAGATTAAACCTAGCCCCATATCTTTCTTTATGCACTAACCTAAAATTAAAATGACTCAAAGTTCTAAATATAAAAACAGAAACAATCTAGTAGAAGACAGAATAGGTTGAACTCTTGAAGACACTGGTGTAGGCAAAGATTTCATGAAAAGATTTCATGAATAAAACCCTTATTGCACAGGTACTATCACAAAGAATCAACAACTGGGATCACATCAAATTAAAAAGCTTTTGCATAGCAGAAGAAAT
Organism: Cavia porcellus; assembly: GCF_034190915.1. Classification (NCBI taxonomy): domain Eukaryota; kingdom Metazoa; phylum Chordata; class Mammalia; order Rodentia; family Caviidae; genus Cavia; species Cavia porcellus. The sequence goes on from NW_026947485.1 coordinate 102,761,798, forward strand.
GACCAACAGAGTAGAGACACACCACAGAATGGGAAAAGTTCTTTTTTTTTTTTTTTTTACCAGATAACATCTATATAATATATAAAGAACTAAAAGAAAATCAGACTCCTCAGATTCAAAGACTCAGTCCAAAGATGGGCATCAGAAATGAACCAACACTTGTAAGATGAAGTACAAACACCAGATAAATATATATTTAAAAAATTCGGGGGCTGGAGATTTAGCTCAGCGGCACAAGCGCCTGCCTTGCAAGCAAGCAGTCGTGAGTTCAATCCCCAGTACCGATAAAAAGGAAAAAGACCAAAAAAATAAAATAAAATAAAAAATTCAGGGTGGGGGTTGAGGATTTAGCTCAGCGGCATAAGCGTCTGCCTTGCAAGTGCGTGGGACCAGTAAAAAAAAAAAAAAAAAAAAAAAATTGAGGGTGAATGATTTGGGGCTGACAATGCTCAATGCATGCACCATTGCTGCCCCAACTGATGTGGTTTTGAAATTTTTTTTTTCTCTTTGAAATAAAATGGATTTGGAAAAAAGAAAAAGAAGAGGAAAAAAAAGTTCAACATCACTGGCTGTTGAAGAAATGCAACTTAAAACCCTGAGAGTTGGTCTCACTTCAGAAACAATGGTTATCACCAAGAAATCAACCAATAACAGATAGTGGTAACACTGAGGAGAAAAGGAATCCTTCTGCACTGTTGGATGGAGTATAAACTGGTACAATCACTATGGAAATCAGTATAAAGATTCCTCAAAAAACTAAAACTAGAGGTTCCATTTGAAGCAGCTATTCTCCTTCTAGCCATCTTCCCCAAAGAATTAAAAGCTTCGTACCACTGTGACATATGAATACCCATGTTTAGAGCAACACAATTTATAATAACTAAATCTTGGAAACAGTACATATGCCCATCAACAGATCAATGGGTAAAGAAAATGTAGCTGTATACAATGAAGAACTGCCATAACAAAGGATAAACGTGAATCATTTGTAGATAAATGGTCACATCTCGGGACCATAATTTTAAGTGAAATAAATAAGATATGTAAGTTTAAATATTGCAATGTTTCTCTTGTGTGAAAAACCCTAAGGGTAAACAGGGAGCAGAATGGAGGAAAGATACTGGGAAATAGGAAGAACAGGTTCAAATGGAAAGGGGAATAAGGAAGCAAGAGAAGAAAGGGCAAAGTGATTTAAAAAAGAGACTGGAAAGAAAAACTGAGAAAAAAGCTTCTACAATGGAGAGGGGAAGAAAGGTCGAAGGAGGGGAACGGAGAAAAAAAGAAGAATTAAGATATATTGTGTACATGTACAAATTCCCTATGATCAATGTGAGCACTATATATTGCAAACTTGTACCAATAAAAAAATCTTTAAAAAATAAAGTGGAGAATCACTAAAAAAAGTTCACGGCCAGTCTGGGCAACTTAGCAGGACCCTGTTTTAAAATAAAATAAAAAGCAGGACTGGGGAAAACTCAGCACTCCCTAGGCTTATTCCCCAGTACTGCAAAATAAAATAAAATAAAATAAAATACCACCACCAACAACAACAACAACAAATCCTTACCATATGTCACATAGAAAAATTAACAAAAAGGTGGGCACATTAGCACATGCCTGTAATCCAAGCTATGTGGGAGGCTGAGGAAAGAATATCACAAATTTGAGGTCAGCCTGGGCAACTAGTGAGACCCTGTTTCAAAATAAAATTTTAGAAAAGGGTCAGAAGTATAGCTCAGTGGAAAGCACTTGTCTAAAATGTATAAGGTCCATGTTCTGGGAGAACATGGTGGATAGATAACAGCAGCTATGGAGGCTCTCTGAGATAGCCAGATTAGAATCCAGGAATGGGGTGGTGTGGGGAGTCCTAAGCAAGGGGAGATATATCCTGCCAACCCAGGAATGAACTAAGCTGAGAGAAACCAACTGGAAATGCAATCCCAATGCTATGACCAGAACAAATAAAATCTCAGTACCGAAGCTGGAATCCACGCCTGTGGAAACCACAATTTGAATTTCTTGCCACCACTGCTGCGTCTGAATCGGCACAGCAGGGACAGAGATGTGAAAGCTTTGAGAGCAGCGAACAGAGTTGAGAGTGGGCCTGGTGGGGAGCCCTGCATTGACCTGCGGGGAGTGAGAAAAACAGGGACCCCTACACAGATAAGGAGGCTCCAACAGAGGGCATTCTGGAACCAGGCAAACTAGCCAGAACAGGGCGCTGCAGTGACTTTAGTCACATATTCCTCTCTCAAGCGGGTTTGGTGGGGACTGCCTGACCTGGGTGAAGCTGTGGATTAAGATCCAGTAGGCTAGCCCAAACCAGGTCCCTACGCCTGGCAGTGCACCCTAGCAGTGAAGCCTTCAGTAGGTTGACCTGGAGGGGTGGGCCGAATATATGCTGCCCCCAGTCTGTGTCTCCCTAGTACACTACAGTGGGTGGGAACGCCTGGCTGGCGCAATTCAAACGAACTGTAACCAACAAAGAAAGAAACTGGGCCCCCTATATACACCTGTATGGAAAGAACAAAAAATATGAGAAGAGGAGGCAACAACAAAGGGTCCTCGGTCCCCAATTCTGAAAACACTGATCTAGGAAAGGTAAATGCAAAGGAGAATGATGAAAGAAAATGTGCAATATCAGACACGGCACCAACAGACATAAAGTGATATCTCTGGAACCTCATAGACGAGTTCAGAAGTGAAGTATTTAACGAAGTAAAGCAAGATATAAGTAGAACAGCTAGAGAAATGCTAAGCACCACCCAAGAAAAAAACAGATAGTGGAATGGAAGAACAGAAAAAAGGGGGACAATTGTTTGATGGAGAAAATAGAGAAAACATAGAATACGTGAAGCAGGTTCAAAGAGATTACCAGGAATCTAAAAACTCTATTGAAAGCTGGCATAACAGCTTGAAAGAAACTAAGGATAGATTATCTGAACTGGAGGACAGATTTGTAATGTGGGAGCATGAAATGAAAAATTTCTTAAAAATAACAAGAACACAAACAGCAATAATACAAAGGCTAGAAGATGATAAAAAGATCTATAACTTAAGAATTAAGAATGTAAAGGAAGAAATAGAGACACAAATAGATGAACTACAAAGACTGTTCACAGAAATAACCCAGGAGAATTTCCCTAATTTAGCAAAAAGTAAAGATACTCAGATGTATGAGGCATACAGGACCCCAGCCATCTACAACCCAAACAGAACTACACCCAGGCATATAATAATCAAAATTCCAGAAATCCAATATAAGAACAGAATATTAAAAGCCATCAGAGACAAGACACAGATCACTTACAAGGGAACACCCATCAGAATTACAGCACACTTCTCAGCACAAACCATCAAATCATGAAGACCATGGGGGGGGAAATAATTCAAGCTTTGAAAGATAATAACCACCAGCCAAGATTGAGATATCCTGCACAACTGTCCCTAGAAATTAATGGAGAAACAAGGTGCTTCCAGGATAAAGAGGAACTAGGGGAATTTGCAACCACCAATTCAACTCTACAGAGAATACTGCAGGACATTCTAAAAAAGAAAAATACCAAGATTCCAAAAACAGTGGCAGAGAGGCCACAATGAATGGAGCAGAAAGCGAAATGAAGAAGACAAACTGACAACTAATGACAGAAAAATAGCTCAACAGAAATGAGGCAGAGAAGGTTGGATGGTAGGAACAGCTACTTTGGAGAAAATAAGACATCATAATAGCTAGTGCTGATTTAATATCATCTTGTTTTGAAGTCCCATCAAGCTTTTGTTCTTCTGTCTCCATCAGTCTTAACATGTTGTATCTTATTGGATTTTATTATATGTGATAATATAAACAAAAACTTTTATAGACAAGAAGATTATACAGAAACCATTGTTCATTTTCTGTTAGTTGGTTCTAAATACCCTGTAATACTGTCATTCTCTTGAATAGTTTTACATTGTTTTGATATGTTTGATGCTACAGTATACGAAGTTATACTCAAAGATTTCAAGGAAAGAGACACTATGATAACTACTTTTATGTCGGGATATCCTGTGGTGAAACACTATTTTGCTTAAATGGTCATGTTCTGACCTGTGCTGTTTTGTTGTTATGTCCTCTTTTATCTCAATCTCCTTTTTTATTATTTACTTTTTTATTTTTACCTTTTTAATTAAGGAAAAAAATAAACAGCAGGATATATTATAGTACTACTTTGATTTCCTATTAACTTGATTTGAAACCCTGTATTGCTCTCACCATCTTGTTTTGACTGATTTTCTTCTATTCTGTTTTGCTTGATAGTACCAGGTTTGAGAGTATAGGCAACAACTGTGAAGATAATAAGATTCACTATGACGCCCATTCTGGTTTGACTATTATCTTCTTTTGATGTCCTGTAATGTCTCCAATATTTTGGTTTTATTGGTTTTGTTCTTTACTGTTTTGTTCAATTTTATTATAACTGATGATATAGGCAATTCTTTTTAAGATAGCAAGGGGCATTATGGTAACCATTGTTGATCACCTTGTATTCCGTTTTTACATTATATATTATGTTCATCCTTTTGATTTGACTGGCTCTTTTGTTATGTCACATTTGGTTTTATTCTCTTCAAAAAAAGTAATAAGAACTGTGGGAGAAATAAAACCCAAAATGTGTAATTGTCACTGTAAAAAAGAGAGGAAAAGAAAGTGCTCTAAAGGATATAACTGCATGTATATTTAAGTGTATAAGATAGATAACCATATTACTGAGTTTTGTTGGATCATTCAACAGAACTGTCTGCAGTCTCACTGTTTGAATGTCCACTTTATATGCTTTAATTTTGTAACTTGAACAACTATTTCTAAGATGACAATATGTAATCTATTAACTAGTGATTTCCTATTGTTCCATTTTTTCTGAAATTCTGTATAACTTGTAACCTTTTTCTGTTTTTTTTTTTCTTTTTCTTCTTAAATAAAATTTTTAAAAAAATGTACAAGGTCCTGAGTCCAATCCCTAACACTGCAAACACAGACACAGACAACAGACAGACAGACAAGACAGACAGACAGACACACACACACACGCCCTAAATGGAAGAACTAAAAGTAAACTGGGTCTTGTGGCACACACCTGTAATCCTGGCACTCAGGAAGGCTAATGCAGGAAGACAGAGAGTTCAAGCCCAGCCTGTGGAGCTTACTGAGGTCCTGTTCAGATGGACTGGGGATGTAGCTCAGGACGAAAATGCTAGGTTCAATTCCATGTACTACAAAAAAAAAAAATGAGAGGAAAATATAGAATAAAAACTTTAAAATCTTGGAGCAGGCAGAAGTATCTCAGCTACTGATCAACAGAATAATCCATAAAGCAACTAAGTGGAAAAAGTGCATTTCATCAATATTCAAAGCTTCTGTGCTTTAAATGATACCATAAAGTGAACAGATAAGCCACATTCATGGAAAAAATATTTACATATCTTTCATATGATAAAGGTCTTACATCCAGAATATATAAAACATTTTTCATGTTCAACTTATTTTAAAAAACACACTTTTAAAAATGGGGCTAAGGATGTGAATAGAAATTCCTCTAATGAAGATATATGAAAAGATGTTTGACAACATTGGTCACTAGAAAAACACAAATCTAAACCACAGTGGGATACCATTTCTCACTCACTAGAATGGCTGTAACCAACATGACAGATGGGGCTGAAGACACAGCTCACTGGTAGAATGCTTGCATAGCCAGACCCTGGGCTTGAGCCTCACCACCACAAAAAAACAAAACCCAGAAAACCAGTAATTAGTGATGACAAGAAGATCAAGAAACTGGAGAACAGAACCCTCGGACATTCCTGGTAGGAATATAAAATGATGCAGTTGCTATGGAAAACAGCTGGATGGTTCCTTAACACATTATATGCAGTTACCAGATAACCCTGCAACTCTAGGTAACTACCCATGAGGAATTAAAACACATGATCATATGAAAACTTGTATGTGAATGTTTGTGGCAAATAACTTGAAGAAATTCACAGTTGCAAACTATGTAAATGTCTATCAACTTCATCATCAAGTGTGAGGCGTCATCATCAAAACAGTCAACGTTAAAAAAAGTTTTAAAATTATTGTAGTAGAAGACAAATTGCTATCAATCCCCTCAAAATATTTTCCCTCACTTTGAAGACACTTATCCCATCATCCCTGCTACTTTCTGAAGCAGTTCTGAAAGTCCTCTTCACGTTTTTAGTTGTACTGTCATGGCTGCCATGATGTCCTGTTAACCTTTTACCATCACTGAGACTTTGAGAAAGAGCCAGTGTTGCCAGCTCTGGTGACTCAGGTGGATGAAAACAGTCCACAATGTTTTTACTTGAAAGAAATATTTGTAAACACTTTGAATTCAGATTCATGCAGCCACAAAAAGACACTCATAGAAGAGAACTTTCAGAGCTGCTTCACCAAGTGGCAAGAAAGATGGGGTAAGCGTGTTCAAATAGAAGGGGACTGTTTTGAGGGGAAGTAATGGCGATGTGCCTTTTACTACAAGTCAGTTTTAGGGCTCACCTTATTTTGGATTATACCAGTAGACTGGTGATGGCTTAAGGTATAGGGGTGGAGAAAGGAGGAGTAATGTTAATGGGTGCCAGATTTCTTTTTGGGGCGATAAAAATGTTCTGAAATTAGATTATGGTGATAGCTGTTCAATTAAAAACCACTAAACTGTGCACTCTAAAAGAGTGGACTTTATGGTATCTATAAACTCAGCTATTTTTTAAAACGGGCAGAAGATGGGAGATGAAGTGATGCACAGAGAGCATTGTAAGTTTGAAGCCTGTCTGTCTTCATCTCAAAATTATAAATTATTTCAGTGACAGAACACACCTGGACCACAAAAAAGAAAATAAAAGGGCTTTTGGGGAGTTTTTTGGTGGTACTGGGGAGTCAAGCCAGGTCTTCTGCACAGTTACATCCCCAGTGTGTCCCTCAACCTCTCTCTCTTTCTCTCTGTCTCTGTCTCTCTTTATTTTTGAGAAACTCTCACTCACTACATTGACCAGACTGAGTTCAAACTTGTCATCGTCCTAACTCAGCCTCCGACTGCTGGATTAAACTATGCCCAGTGGCACAATATCCAAACAATTTACCAAAACAGGTATGAATCATCAGTAAGCACATAAAATAACACTCAACATTATCAATCAGGGAAATACAAATTAAAACTTCAGTGAACTATTACTTCAGTATCCACTAGAATAACTCAAAGCAAAGAGAGAGGAGATGAAGTAGACTGAAGTCCTTATACACGGCTGACAGGGATTGTAAAATGGTGTAGCCACTTTGGAAAACAGCTTGGCGGTTTCAATAAATTTAAAGAATAATTCACCATAGAAAGCAGCAGTTTCAGTCCTAATATCTAGAAGCCATGAAAACATACAAAAGTCCACCAAAAAAATACAGTGAAAGTTTAAATTATGAAACAATTATTATAGCAAAAGCCATAGCCCAAAGTGATAGGATAAGTATGTTTGAATTGAGAGTATTTTGAGTCTTTTGAGGGGGTTAATAAAATTTTTTAATTTATTTGTTGTATTTTTTAATTCATTTGTTGTATTTTTTATTGTACCTTATAAAGGCAGGAATAGGATTTCCAAAACCACAAAGGTGACAAGAATGGTAGGATAAGTGTGCTGGAAGTGAGAGAGAATTTTCTGTAAATGAGATTAATTGCAATATGTCTTTTACTAAAATAAATGTTTAAAAATGTAAACATTCACCACACTTTGTGATCAGGCCTCATATATCCACACAATAACTTGTATATGAATTTTCAGAATGTTTGGCAGTATTCATGACAACCAAAAAGGAAAATCATTCCTAATGTCTATCATTTTATGAATGTAAGTATAAACAAAGCATAGTATATGGGATATTATTTAGCCATATAGAGAAATACCCTACAGAGATAGCCTTCATCATAGCTGAAACTCAAAAATATTATGCTCAGTAAAAGTAGCCAAAAAAAAAAAAAAACCCACCACATATTGTATGGTTCCATTTACATTACGTTTCCAGAGAAGGTGTACCTGGAGAGGTAGAAAGTGGACTATAGACTGCCTAGAGCAGTGGAGTGAACCTACAGCATACATGCTACGGTGGGCTGTTTATTATCACTGAAAACCCTAAAAGGTTTGCCATCACTGGCCTTGAGCCAAGGATGGGAATGCAGCCACAAAGATCTTTCTGAGATTAATGGAACTGGTTGCCTAGTGGTAAATTTACTATGAAGTCCTTATTTGTACATTTAAAGAGACAGTAAGCCTAAACAATATGGTCTGCAAAAGAGAAACCTAAAAAGACAAAAGCTACAGCGATGACAAGGAAGAATGATCTCACTGGCATACTGATGGCTTTCCCAACTGAATTATAATTTTCCCTAAATGATGCTTTGAAAATGCCAACATTCATAGATTTCTCCCTTCATTTATTTCCAGTTAAATATATCACATTCTCACAAGTCAGTCAACTACGAGGTATTTCCTGCGTAACTCACTGTGTGCCTCGCTTGGCTCTGAGCACTTGATAATTCAAGAAGACAAATCTCAGTCCTTCCAGGGTGGTCGCCGAAAACAGCAAACATATAAAAGAGGTAGCCAGAAGCAGGGAAAACAACCTTCCCACCGACCTTACCCTCATTTGATTTTTCTGAGTCACTTATAAAGAAATCTACAAAAACCAGGAACAATCAAAACTACATGTAGGGCCGGGGATATATTTCAGTGTCATAGCACCCGCCTGGCAAGTACAAGGTTGTGTGTTTAATTTCCAGTACCAAAAACAAACAAATAAAAAAACCCATAACAAAACAAAACAAAAACTGCATGTAGCTGTCAGGGTGGATATACACATTAGAATTTTAAACTAAAGACGAATTATTATTGATCAACTTCCCTTTTTCAAACAGGAGAATGGGGTGAAAACTGGTTTGTTTGTTAAAGGATGGGTTACAATTATTTAGAACCAAAAGAGTGATCACAAAAAGGCAAAATACAAGATTTGTTGGAGGGTGTCTGTCATTGCGTACATTAGGTTTTCACTGGGATCTCAGTCAGCACATGAGCTATAAAAAGTGCATCCAGAGACAGGGATACAGCTCCATGGCGCAGTGTCTGCCTGGCAAGTACAAAGCCCTGAGTTCAAGTCCTAGTACCAAAAAAAAAAAAAAAAACAAACCAAAAAAACCATTCAATATGATAAAATAACTCTCAGTCCTCTTACTTTATAAATTACACCCCTTAGGGCTACTTAAATGGAGTTAAAGCCATTAAATATAGCTGGTTTTGTTGAGAAGGACTAGGACTAGTAGCTTTCCTAGAGCATTTCCCAAGAATTAGCACAAGCAGGACTACAAGTTACTTACAGAGCAACATGGATATCAAATATCACCAGTCTCTACAGTTTTTCACCAATATACCAAGAACTGGTGACAACTGGCAGATTAAAAATTTATAGTTTATGCACATCAAAGTTCACCCAAAACTCAAAATTACCTGCCCTTTTAATAGGCTCGTTTATTCCCCTCTGGATGAAGGTACACCTTGTGTGGACATCAATGAAAGGGAAGGCTTGTCTGACAATAGAGTTTGTATCTGGGAGGTGACCACACAAGATTAACAACTGACCAGATAAGCTGCAGAAATAATAATCACAGTGCTAGTGGTTGTGGTTGCTCATGAAGTTGCTGCTACGGTGTACAATCTACATGACCTTTCTTTTAAGATGAATTTTAAAATATTCTAAGTCACAAGGTAAAAAAATTTAGAAAAATTCTTGATTTATTTATTTTTATATATTTATTTTTTAGTGGTACTAGAGATTGAACCAGCTTTTTAAAAAAAATAGTTGGAGACACAGCAGCTAAGCTCAGTTATCCAAGCTGGGCTCAAACTTGCGATCTTCTTGCCTAGTCTCTCTGAGTGATAGAATTACAGTACTGTGCAACCACACCAGTTTCAATCCTAAACTTTTTATGAAACCCTTCAACTGGAAATGGTGGTAACACGCCTATAATCCTAGCACTTGGAAGGCTGAGGCAGGAAGATTAGCATTCAAGGCAGCTTGGGCTACCTAGTGAGTTCAAAGGCCAGCTTGAACTACATAGTGAGATCCTGACTTAAAACAAAAAGACAAACCAACTCCCCAACATACCTTCAAACTGAAGTTTATTGAGTATATATGTATGAGTACATGTTTCATCTTCTTCTAAACTCTGAATCAAACTGTATTATCTTTGATCAAACTGAAGCAATAAGATTTACCCTCCCAAGAAACAATCAAAACCCTGAACAAAATAACAGATTTTAAGACACTGACCAGCCAGTGACAAACAGCACTAATTCTTCAGATATGGGACACCAATGAGGTGACCCCTACAGCTACTCTGTTTTACAGCCTTAAATGTTTCCAGCGAACTCCTTGAGATAAAAAAAATACTGTTGAGACCCGAGAATCAATACAACAGCTGAGAAGATACAGAAATAACTCCAACTTCTTCAGTAACCCTATCTTTGACAAATGAGCCAAACACTGAAAGAATGGTAACCTCTTCAATATGTGGCACTGGGAAAACTGCTTTCCACACACCAATCATTAAAACTAGACCCGTATCTTTCACCATGAACTAAACTAAAATCAAAAAGGATCAAAGATCTAAATATCAAAACAGAAACATTAAATCTGCTGGAAGATAGAACAGGTAGAACTCTGAAACACACTGGTATACACCAAGACTTTATGAACAAAACCCCAGTTGCACAGGAACTATCACAAAGAACCAACAAGTGAATCTCACCATATTAAAAAGCTTTTGGACAACAAGAGAAACCACCAGCAGAGTAAACAGACAATCCATAGTTTGGGAAAATATTTTTGGTGGCTGTTTCTTAGACAAAAGGCTACTATCCAGAATATATAAAAAATTTGAGAAAAATCAGACACCCAAAATTTAAAGATCCAGTCCAAAAGTGGACATCTGAGATAAATACACACTCTATAGATGAAGAAGTACAAACAGCAAATAAATATATGAAAAAAATGTTCCACATCACTAGTCATTCAAGAGATGCAAATTAAAACAATGCTGAGATTCCATCTTACCCCAGAAAGAATGGCTATTTTCAAGATACCAACCAATAACAAATGCTGGAGGGTTTATGGGGAAAAAAGTAATGCTTCTTCACTGTTGGTGGGAATACAAACTGTACAACCACTATGGAAAGCAATGTGGAGAGTCTTCAAAAAACTAAAACTAGAAGTTCCATTCAACCCAGCTATTCCCCTCTGGGTATCTTCCCAGAAGAATTAAAAACATCACACCACAGTGATATATGCACACCCATGCTTATATTGGCACATTTTAGAACAGCTAAATCTTAGCAACAACCCAAATGCCCATCAACCAGATAGAGAAAAAATTTTTTATACAATGGAGTACTACTCAGCCATAAATAAGGACAAATTTAAGACATTTCTAGGTAAATAAATGCATCTTGAGATGATACTCTTCAGTGAAATAAATCATATGCATTTGATGTGAGAAATCAAAAGTGTAAATAACGACCAAAATGTATAATAGATATTGTGAAATACGAAGAAAATGTTCAAATAGGAAGGGCAACTTTATGGGGCAGGGAGAAAGAAACAAAGGGAAAATAAAAAATGAGAAAAGTAAGAAACAGAATTTGACTTTCCTGTGAACAGTGGCAGCCATGCGGGACCCAGGTGGAAACAAGAAGCCAATCTGTACTTCCTGTGAGCCAGTGGCAGCTACTCAGGGCCTTACTGGAGAAACAAGAAACTGATTCACCCTTCCTGTCAGCCAGCCAGTACGCAGGCTGGGAGACAAGAAACCTCCTCCTACCCCATCAGCAACTGGCTGATTCAGAGGAACACAGGCTGAACTGATAGCAACTGAGGTGCAAAAACAACTTAATGCTTATATTGTTTGACTGACTTTGTAGGACTAAGGCTGGTAGTCTGAGCATCTATTTAGAGAATAACAGTATGCAATATAGCAATGATGGGGGATTTCTATCTTGTTTTTGAAATCCAATGCTATTCTCACTGTTTTATTTTGTCCTGTTTTATTGTTTTGTTTTATTCAGTGTTCTGTTTTGAATGGCTGTACTCTGTTCTGTTTGATTTTATTATGTCTGATGCTACGGGCAGTGATTTTGAAGATAACAAGACATTATTATTGTTGATTTCCTATTATCCTATTTGGAAGTCCTGCATTACTTTCACTGTTTTGTATTGATAAGTTTTATTCTGTTTTATTTTGGTTTTATTCTCTTTAAAAAAAATTTTTTTAAAAGGAAACAATGGAAACAAAGCTCTTGTAAATAAGGAGGGAAAGAGAGATTGAAAGGAGGGTAGGTGAATGGGAAAAAAAAGAATCAAAATGTATTATGGGGCTGGGCATGGTGGCCCCTTCCCATAATCCTAGCACTCAGGAGGCAGAGGCAGGAGGACTGCTGAAAGCTTGACGCCAGCCTTGCTTACAAAGTGAGTTCAAGGTCAGCCTGAACTGCATAGTGAAGCTCTCTCAAAACGACAAGAAACAAATGTGTGTGTGTGTGTGTGTGTGTGTGTGTGTGTGTGGGTTATAGGGACAAATTCCCTATGATTGATAGTAGCACAGAGAGAAAAATAAGTATTCAGCTGAATTTGTTTTCTCTTTTTGGTCTTTTTGACACAGGGTCTCACTACGCAGTTCGGGCTTGCCTTGAACTCACTTTGTAGCCCAGGCTGGACTTGAACTCATAATTGTCTTCCTGCCTCAGCCTCCTGAGTGCTGGGATTAGAGGCATATGCTACCACGTCCAGTTTATTCAGCTAAATATTGATCAGCATGTGTAACAAAATTATCCAATAAATGCCAGGGAAAGAACTACTTGGATTAACAGTAACAGAATAGCTCACTCATGGCTGGAAATACTGCCTGACCTTACAGGAAGACCTCATGATTCACAGAGCAGAAGGAAGTATATATAGGAGTCTGCCTTAGGAGTAGGGAAACCATTAAGCCTTAGACTGAGCCTTATTCCAGTACCACCTAATAAATCTTAAACACAGCCCCAAAGAGCTTAAACTGTTTCCAAGTAACTTACCTGTGTCCCAGAACAAAGTTCAAGAATATTTACAGGAACTGGAAAGTGTTGAGCACCCAGTAAATAAAAGAAACAATATCTGACATCCAATCAAAATTACCGAGCTAGCAAAGGAACAGAAAAACATGATCCATAACGAGGAAACCATCCATGATAGCTGGCCCAGAATTTATGCACTAGAATTTGCAGAGAAAGACATTAAAAGAAATGTTATGACTGCATAATTTCAAATGTTAAACAGAAGCATTATATGTGTCTGTGAACACATAAGACAAATGTTATTAGATCCAAATCAAATACTATAATGTCTGAGATGAAAAATGCACAGGATACAATTAATGGTAGATTCAACACTATAGAAGAAAAGGTTAGTGAACTGGAAAACAGCAACAGAAGCTATCAGAAATCAAACACAAAAATATTTTTAAATACATATGATGATTTCAAGAAGCTTACCAGAGTTTCAGAAGGAAAGGAGGTAAGTGAAGCCAGAAAAATCTAAAAATGTCTCAAATTTGATGAAAACTATAAAATCCTAGGTCTAAAGGTCTCAACAATTCCAAGTACAAAATCATAAGAAAACTATGACAAAGCACATATAAGCAAATTACTCAAAGCTATTGGGAGAGAGAACATTTTAAAAATAGCCAGAGACAAAAGACATCTTCTGTACTGAGAAAGCTGGAGCACTGCGGACTTCACATTGTAAACAATGTTAGCAAAACAGAAAACATCTTTATATAAAGGAAAAGCACTGTTAATTTAGAACTCTAAAAAGTATAATTATCATTCAAAAATGAGGGTGCAATAAAGTCTTTCTCAGACATATAGAAGTTGAAAAAATCATTATTAGCAGATCTCACCTGAAAGAAATTTAAAGAAGGTGCAAATCTAATCTTCAGCACACACACAAAAAAAGTTAAATTTCTTTAGGCATAAAAATATGCCAGGCATGGTGGTACATGCCTATAATCCCAGCACTCAGGAGACCAAGGCAGGACGATTGCTTCAAGGCCAGTCTGGGCTACAAAATGAGTTCAAGGCCAGCCTGAACTGCATAGCGAAATCCTATCTCAAAAAGACAAAAAAAAAAAAAAAAAAAAAAAACCTGATATTAAAAGGAATTATAGACCTACACAAAAGACAGAACTGCACTACAAATGAAAACCATAGGAATAATATACATTGTTTTTTCTTGAACCCTCCTTAAAATACGATTATTTTAAAAAATAGTATACAAAGGGTTTCCACTATATGTACAAGTAAAATGTAGTTACAATAGCACAAAGTTGAGAGAAAAGAAATGGAAGTTTCTTTATATAAGTTATATACTATCATCTGAAGATGATTACATAAAATGCACATTCTAAATCTAAAGCAAATAACAAGACTATAGTTAAAAAGCTAACAAAGGAAATAGCATACAATTATTTAAAAATCCCATTAAACCCAAAGAAGTGAGAAAAGTAGAAAAAAATAAAGAATAGAAAACAGCATGATGATGGATTATAACCTAACTATAGCAATAGTCACATTAACTAAACTAAGAAACATAAATAACCAATGCATCAAAGAAAAAAAATGGAAAATTATAATTTTGAGCTGGAAAAAAATGAAAAAAAAAACCTCAAAATCTATGTTAAATCAGTACTTAGGAGGAAATTTGTAGCACTACATCTTACATTAGAAAAGATAAAGTCTAAAACCTCAGCCTCCACCTTAAGAAATAAGAGCACGGAGTTTCCTTCAAAGTTCCATTGATTTATCTCTACTTACTATCTATATTACTTTCACTTCAATCTTCTACTCTTCTTACTTTATGTCTGTCTGTCTGTTTCTCTGTCTGTCTGTCTGTCTCTCTCTCAGTTCCAAGCACTGCTAGAGGAAGTCTAATCAGGAGCCAGAGGGTAAGTCTAACCAAGGACTTCATTCTTCTTGCCATTCGTCACATGTCCAGTGCCTATCAAAATTCCTGGGACACACAAGGTGCTCACCCAGGTTGTCTGCCCAAGGGAAATCATCGAAACTACAGATATGTAACTGCTACACCTGTTAGCACACTAGCTAACTGCACTGCAAGGAAGCTTAGTGACTGGGATCAGTGCACTCAGCATCACAGCAGGTACCTGCTGGAAGCTGACAAGCAATCAGACCCAGGTAAATGGGCCCTGGTCGCTGGGCCACTAAGCTGCAAAAGAGTTAGGAAACTATTTACAGGTCCTAAGTAACCAAATTCTGGAGACCTGTGTGTACACACACAGACGTGGGGTATGAGAAGGGCAGCCAACTTGGTACAAGAATCCAGATACTTTATTGAACTCAGTCTGGATTGCTAGATCAAAGACTAGGACACAATACAATATAACGAAGAACTTTATCAAATTAAAGGCAATACACACCATGGCAATAAGATACCCAACTCATTATTCTTTGGTAACAGGATGTATTGCAACCTCACCTTATTGCTGAATTTCAGCAGTTCCAACCTGATGCATTATTCAAGGACTCTTCCCTTAAGCCTTCTCTGTTGCCTCTAACCAACAGTGACCTCTAGCTTCCTGTCCCTGACAGCCCTCCACATCACACTTTATGATGGCAAATTTAGGACATCACTTTTCTAACTCCACAAGCCCCACATGGGAAGCTGTGCCGCACAGTGGTTAAGAGGGCAGCCTCTACAGACATCTGGGGTTTAAATCCTGATTTTACTGGCTGTGAATCTGTAAATCACTGAATTAATCTTTTTATACCTCAGTTTCCTCAAATGTAATATGGGGAACAATAAAAGATTACCCACGTTATCCAGGGGGTTAACTACCCAATAACTGGCAGTATTTTTCACATCTCTCCTAAATGTCCGAAAAGACACAAGAAACCTAACACAGCCTAACAGAACTCAATTTTCTCCCAAGTTTCACAACAACCTTCTCTCAGCAGCACTGTCCTCTCAGATGCTTATGTCATAGCCAGTGAGAGATGAAAGAGAGGAGCCATTCTGGACTCAGCCCCTCACATTACCCTGCACTTCGCTTTATTCACTACCCTCCGAAGTCTAGAGCAAGTCTGCCTGCCTACTATTCTCGCTGGTGCAAAGCTGATTGACATACCAGCCCTGCCTCTCTGCCTTCACTATCACCACCACCCTTTTCCCACTCCGCAGCCACAGCAAGCTCTTAAAATGTAATTGTGGTTATTTTGCTTCACTATGTAAGCACTACTGTGATGAGCCAGCTTTGACAATGCAGGTCTGTGGGTGACCTTTGACCTAGATGCCAGCTGCTCTACACTTCAGTTTAGGGACTGTCAGTTCCAGCTCCACAGCGCTGCTCACCGTCACACTATTACATGCAGGACCAACTCCCATCTTGTCTGAGCCAATATGGTTTAAAGTCTCTCTTCTCTCTTACCAAAGCGAAGCTGTACCCTAGTAACATAGTACTTTGAGGTACCTGGATGGAGGTGGAGTACTATTATAGAAATGTAAGGTGGCTTTATGGTAAAAAATTAGTGATGTATAAATCCTGGCACTCTTAATTTATTATTTCATGACGCTGAGGATTGAATACATGCTACACCTGTTTTACTCCTGATCTACATGTCTGGCTCTCTAGTCATTCTCCCCCCCCCCCAGGCATTTCTGCTATCTGAAAACATCGGACAAAGTTGCCCGTTGTAACTTCGGCATTTATGAAACCTAGAGCTCTACAAGAAGCTAGATAAACCAACAAAAAAAGCAAATGTAAGCAAATGTTGGGTACATTGGCTGCTCACTACTATTCTTAGCAAAATAAGTAAAGCTGATTTCGAACAGGCCAATCCATAGCAGGGGGCGGAAGAAGAGTGTTCTAAGAGGCTCTGTCTTTCGGATCCAGGAATCCAAGATTCCTTGAGTCGCCCTGCAACTGCTGAGTATTTCCCCTCGCTCCCTGCCTGCCTCCCTTAACCATCCTGCAGCCTCTCACAGACCTGCTTCATCCCTTGTCAACTCCGCTTACCCCAGCGCCCTCCACCTAAGTGACTCATTTGCCCCCAGTGACTCAAGAACCGCAGATTACGCCCGGCAGGAGCTCACTTATTGGTGACGTGGAGCACCCGAGGTGTTGGGGGAGGGTGTCTCAGGGCATATTTTAGGAACTCCTGGGCGTGGAGTTCCCAGTAGCTAGCGGGTCAGCAGCTCTGCGCAAGCGCACGCCGAGGGGCAGGACTCTGCCACGGCCCCGCTTAGGCCCCGCCCCAGTAGGTGTGCTCAGGCCGCCGGGTCAGGACACCCCTCGGTCAGGAGTTGTGCCAGGAGACGCTGGGTGGGGATCCGCCCAGGTCTATCTGCAGTCCAGTTCCTAAAGCTAGGCCCCCGGGCTCACCGCATCGCTGGAAACCAGCACTTCCTCTGGCTTCCGCCGTCGCCACCGGCCCAGCGCCAGGCTGTCCATGCGGCTACAAGTTTGAAACCGTTTGGCTTCTCTTGTCTATCTGGAGGCCGGGCCACCGCCGGCCAGCCTCGCCCCGCCACTACCCTTTCGCACGTGTCTCGAGGAAGCCAATGAGGTGGCGGAAGGGGCGTGTCCGCTGAGGAGGGCGTGCGCCGGGTACAGCCAGGCGGCAGGGACCAGCGGAGAGCAGCGTCTTCTGGGTGAAAGGTCGTTTGGGCTTATCTGACTGTCCCACCTCGCTGTTTGGCAGAGTGGTCAGTTGTTCACTTCTCGATTTGCAGAACCAATTTGAACCCTGGAAGGGCCGTTTTCTTAGGATCCGCCGCGCTTGATTGCAGTATTTAAATTCTCTGGAAAAAAGCCCGCCTCTTCTTTCTTGTAATTGGCCATTTAGTGCCGCCCTCACTTTGCTGGACCGGTAGGGTGATTGGTGGTACAGCGGGCCAATTAACAGCAGCAAAATTGGGGTGTGGCCTTTGCGACTCAAGGTCCCCAGATCCCGCCTTTTGGAGAGCGGGGCCACTCAAAAAGCCTAGAAATTGGCGCACCGCAGAGTTTCACTTAAGTTTAATGCGTTGCTGTCTCCTAAAGATGAGCTCCAGGAGCTTCCTTCTCCTCTGCAAAGCGTAGTGCTGCAGGCTCTGGTCTGCCTAGGTTCTCGGGCAAGCCCAGAAAAATGGGGCCAATGTCGGCGCAAGGGTCCTGGTGTCCCTAGCCGCCGTGGGGTACTCCTCGGTGTTCCCTCGAGGGGAGGCCCTTGGCAGCGCGGAAGACTGGGATCAATGCCGAAATCTCTTAACTGCTTTACCAAACTCCTGCCTCCCACACCCGTGCCTCCTCAGAGCTGCGGGTGATTCTCCCAAGGTTCTCCCAGAACCTGAACTCTTTTTTATTTTATTAAAATAGGTTGGCTCATGCCTGTAGTCATCACTCTGGGAGGCTGAAGCAGACTAGCAAAGTCGAGCCCAGCCTGGACAGTTTAACTTTTTAGCGAGACTCTGTCTCAGTAAATTTTCACAAGAGCTGCCAAGGTAGCACAGTGCTGAGACTTGGAGCGGGATTGAATGGGTGGGGCTGCCGCCTTTGCTGCTGTTCCTGGTGTTGCTTTCCTCTGAGCTGCTGCAACTGCAGCTTGTGGTCACCATGAAGCTTTCTGGTGGGAACCTAGGGGACAGTATTACAGGACAGCCCCATTCTGTTTCTCGAATTTGTCCTTAGCAAAACAGCTTTCACCCTCTTTTCCTAATCCTTTAATAATCCCTTCCTTTTTCCTGGCATTCTAAACTCAAGAAGAGGCCTCTAGAATGGTATAAATCCTGAGGAGGAGCCACTTTTCTTTAGACTATCAGCACGCCCTAACTCGACCTTTGTTACACTTTAGTAATTAGCAACAGGAGGTGGAAATCCACTGTGATGAGGCACACACTCTTGCCCAGCCTGCACCCTCTCAACCACCTGGCCTGCCCAGCAAAACCCTCCCCACCCCTGACTGGCGATACAGCCTACAGGAGCTACCTGGTGTCTTCAAAGTTGGCTCTCACATTGATACTCGAAGTAAATACACCTCAGTAGGGAACTGTGTTTACTAAATGAAACATTTCCATACAATGCCTGACACAAATTACTGGATAAATGAATGGTATGTTACTATTCTGTAACTATCTTAAGCTTGTAGTAACTGTTTTAAGATTACTCCCACCACTGGTTCACCAGAATCTGAGAATTTCACAGTTCTATCACCCAAGGTAAAAAAAAATCTCCCACCAAAAACCTTTGGGGCCAGATGTGGTTTTGGAATGCAGAATCTTTGAAAAGCAGTGTATAGTATATTATGAAGCTCCCCAGAGGAATCTGGTGCAATGTCTTATAATCAATATACAGCATCTTCAGCATGAATATGTAAATTTTCACGTATACCTGGTTCAAATGAGTAGTTTCAAACGTGGAGAGGGAGGGCCTAACAATTTTCAGAATAATTTAAATTTCATAGGTGAAACTAAGGTAATTGTGGACTTGTACTACTTCCTTTCCTTTCAAAGCATTTGTTTTGTTATTTAGCCTAGATGACTTACTTTGTCATCCAGTTTCACTGCCACAAGGCTTTATAGTTATGGCTACTTTTCAGATGTGTCATAGAACAAGATTTCAACAAACTTAGTTTCAGAGATCTAAGTGGCTTTTATTGCCAAGTCATGAATGAGGCCGCACCCATCTACAAAATAGATGTACCAGTGAAATAGAGTAGATCTTCTAGGCAGACATATGGTAGAGGACATCAGGAATGGTGAGCAAATGGCAGACTGATTTCTTTCAAAATTACATTCCTTATAGGGCATAAGTGAAATCTTGACAGCTTGATGGGATTTGATCTCTCAAAGTCAGATCTTACAAGTGTTGAAGTTTTTTGTCTTTTTCATTTTTATCGGTACCAGGGATCGAACTCATGACTGCCTGCTTGCAAGGCAGGCACTTATGCCGCTGAGCTAAATCTCCAGCCCCTTGTTGAAGTTCTTGTGGGTGATGTAGAACCTTGGCATGAGTGACTCCATATTGAGCTTCTGTGTTTGCCTTACCAGGTGCTTAACACAAACCCAGGGCCATTTCTCCAAGTAATGAAGGAAGAAACTCAGCCCATAAATTTGATATAGCAGTAAGTGTATTTAAAAAGATGCAATTTAGGCCAGGGACACAGCTCAGTAGTAAAGCATCTGCTTGGCATGTGCATGGCCCCAGGATGAGCCTTAGCAACACACACACACACACACACACACACACACACACATACATGCTCATGTGTGTGCATAATACAGTTCAGTTTAGTACAGTATTTACCAAACATCAGTCTTTGGAGATCTAACTGCAAGATGCATATATTAAATCTCTCCTATTAAAAAAGATAAATCGCTTCTATTAACTTACCTAGAATGTTTATTTGAATTCTCAAAATCCTCAAATTTTAAGAGGTTTAAAGTAATATTTATAAAGTAATGGCTTAAAATACTCATTAAACATGTTAAAATGAATACATTAAGTATCAGAAGAAAACACAGGAATGGCTTCATGACATCGGATTCTTATACAGGACACTATAAAGGTCAACGAGCTACATTAATTGGGTACATTAAAATTTAAAATGTTTGTGCATTGAGTGATACCGTTGGTACAGGAAAAAGGCTAACCATGAAATGGAACAAATATGTATCTGATGAGGATAAATTTATAAATAATGCCTACAAATTAACAAAAAGATTTAAAAATATACAAAATAAACTACAGTAAACATTTCTCTAAAGATACACAAGTAGCAAACAAGCAGATGAAAAGGTGATTGACTTTATTAGGTTATTAAGAAAATGTAGATCAAGACCATTTTGACATACCACTTCATATCCAAGATGGCTATCAAAAAGAGAAAATACAATTAACAAATATATAGGATATAAAGTAGTTGGAACCTCCTTTATGTATCATTGGCAGGAATTTAAACTGTTATGGTCACTATTAAAAACAGTATGTTTTTCTTTTCTTTCTTTTTTTTTTCTTTCTTTTTTTTTTTTTTTTTTTTTTTTTTTTTTTGTCTTTTTGAGACAGGGCCTTGCTATGCTCAGGCTGGCCTTGGGCTCACTTTGTAGCCCAGGCTGGTCTCAAACTTGCAACAATCCTCCTACCTCAACCTCCCGAGTTCTGGGACTTCAGGAATGCACCACCATGCCCAGCTTAAAAACAGTATGTTTTTCCTCGAAAAATTAAAATTACTAGAAGAGCCACTCATTGTCTTTCTGAGTATATACACAAAATAATTAAAACCTATGTTTATAGCAGCATTTTTCACAATATCTGAAACAGTAGAAGTAAGCCAAGCATCCATTAATGGATATATGAATTTACAAAATGTGCTTGAGTCACTGAGTTGGAATATTATTCTGCCTTCAAAAGGAAGGAAATGCTGACAAGCTACAAGGTGAGTGAACCTTGAAGACATTTATACTAAGTGAAACTGGCCATTCACAAAAAGTCAAATTTTGTGTAATGCGTATCTTACCACAATAAAAAATCTCATTTATTATTAAAATAGAAGTCATTTGTATGTGTGTCACTAACTGTACTTGCATAGCACCTTCAGGGAAAGCGGCTCACAAGAGGAAGGTGACTCAAGTTGTGGCACTCTCCATTTCCAGAAGAGGGCAAACTTGTAATTGCTGAATTGCCTTCCCCCTTTTTGCAGTATGGAAATGGAGTGATAATAATGGTGCCTACCTCAATGGGATGCTTTTAGCTCTAAGGGAGCTATATTGGGAGCAGTAAGCTGTCACCTGATGGTAGCTGCTGTGACTATCATCTCCAGCCTACTCCCGGCTGAACTTTGGTCATGAAGTATCCAGGAAATTTCCAGAGAGTTTCAGTTTGCTCATGGCTGCAGTGATGTGTTTTGGGATGGAGTATTCATTTCTGAGCCTCATTCCCTCATCTCTAAAGTAGGAATAAAACAGCTTCCTGCTATTGCTTGCTCCCAGTGAAATCCAAGCTTCAAAGGATGCCACTAATTTGCCTTGGTTAACACGTTTAGCTCTGTCTTACCAAGGGAAATGTTTCTCTCTCTACTCTCTCTCATGCACATGTGTAGAGAACTGAATAGTACTTTGATGTAGCCATTGCAAAGCCATTACTTCTATTCCCTTTCCAACTCCCAATGACTTCTTTTAAAAACTCACTACTCGTGTCCTTGTGTGTAGGCTCTAGCACAGATCCCGGTATAGACACAGGTGACTAATAATGCTCTTTCCCTTCTTTCTTGCCCTCTTGATAAAAAATGCCCAGTTCTTCTCTAGGTGCTAATGTAAGTTTATATTTGTCTTTAGAGGTCACAATTTATTTGGATATGATAATTTCTATAATGGTTATCATTTTTGCACAGAGATTCTTCCCCCTACACTGTACCTTGTTTGCTCTTTTTTATTTTTTAGATTTTGACTCCAATGACTCACCCTAGAGGAACTGTGGTCAATTAGCCTAAAGGAGCCACCCTGGTCCTCTCTCAAGCATCCCATTCTCAGTTCTCTGGCACTCATTCCCGCATGCCTAGTTTCTTTTTTTGCTGATTGATGTGCTATATCCCATCCCCTAGAATGCTGCTTCTCTACCTTCCAGGTCCAGGATCCTGTAGGCACCAGGAAACAACTGTCACAATGAGAGGCTTGCTAGTCAGTTGGTCATCATTTTTGTCTCACATTTTTATTAGTGCATATTAGTTACACAAGCCAATGACAGATTTGTACATGCAGGTAAGATACTTTATAATCATGTCCTCCCCATCATCCCTTAACTTCACTTTACCCCCTTAGTTTCATATATTTTGGGTAGTTCAATGTATCAAATATATCTTGATCATAGATAGTCATGCTCCCTACTTTCTAGTCACCTTTGATTTCACTTAATCCTCATAGTGCCATTGCAGGGCAGTCTTTATGTTCAGACAGGCACAGAGATGTTGTCAACTATATTCAGGACCACAAAAGCAATCAAGTAGCCAATCTGAACACAATCACACCGTCTGCTTTCCCACACTTCTGCTGCTCTCTGAAGTTCGGGCTCCTGTGGGATGCTTCCTTATTAAGCTTTGGATCTTCTCCAAAACAAGAAGGGTTAGATTTAAAAAAATAAATAGAAAGAGCTCCAACTCAATTACCCCAAGGGTGAGAAGTTCCAGGTGCCTTTCTGGGAGTTCAGATGAGGAGCGACTGTCTAAAGTGAGCCTCTGCTATAGACTGTGTGTTCCTCATTCTGCACACACACCTTTGATTTTGAAGTGGCTTGCACAAGACAGTGTGCAATTAGCAGCTTTCGCCTTCACAAAGGTCACGCAGGCCTCTCCTCCCTCCCTTCCACTTTTCTGGTGTTCATTTACCAGCCTGAAACTGGCCAGAGGCCACAGGGACAAAGAACTCTGCATCCCACACTTTTCCTCACTTGTGTTCATCTCAGGTTGTCGCTACCTTTTCTTTCCATCTATCCTGTTCTCATTGCTCAAAGTCTGGCTACTATCTTTTCCATAGGTGCTTCTCTTCATGGCTCAGATTTACTCTTCTGATGGCTTCTCAAACTGGATGCTTCAATGAATCTACCCACTGTCTATCATGCTGTCCAGGCTTGCACATTCGTTCTTGTTTAGGGAGCGAAATGATGTGTGTTTATTCCTCTGTCCAGGTGTCAGAAGCCCAGTGCAGGTGTTCACACAAGGTTAGGAAATGAGTGTGGTGAAAGCTCTGCCCTGCTGTCCCTTCTATGCCTGCTGGTGACTAAGGAGGCTCAGAGGCACCCTGGAGAGAACACAGATTGGATGATAAATGGAAAAACAAAACAATGAAGATGCACACACCACCCATGGTCCATTTCTTCTTGTCTTTATAATTGCATCTTAGAATTACCCGTTCAAACCAAAAGATAGCTAAAGAGTCTTCAGTGTCTCTAAGCTTTGCTGTCTCTTGTCCACATTTAACCTGGGCTTTGTGTTTTTTACTTACGTATTTATTTCTGAAGTACTGGCAGTTGAACCCAGCATTTTTGCACATAGCTACATCCCTAACTCTGCCTGTTTTTTAGGTTTTTAAAAAATGTTTATTTTGAGACAATATCTCCCTAAGTCACTAAGTTGTTCAGGCTGGGCTTGAACTTTTGATTCTCCTACTTCGATCCCAGAATTCTGGGATTATAAACATGCTCTACCATGCCTTGCTTTCAGCCTGCTCTTTAGTTCTGTCCTCTTACTGTGGACAAGCTAATTGTTCTATCCCAAGAGCAATAGACCTGAAGAACCAGTAACTTTCTCTTCAGTCCCAGGGTGCTGGTATTATAGGAGTTTGTCACAGATTCTGGCCTGGTCTTTAGCTCTGTCCTCTCACTGTGGACAGGCGGATTGACCTATCCTAAGATGATCACATCTGAAAAGGATAACTTTCTCCCTAGATCAGCTATATGCTTGTGTTAGTGAAGAACATGGTTTTGTTCCAATGTCATTTTAGTTTAGTCTGTATTTTCTCTTATGGCAAGACAGTACAAGATTGTTCTAGGCCTGGGTGTGTAGCTGAGTGACAAGGTACTTGCCTGGCGTGTGTGAGACCCAGGGTTTGAAATCTAGCACTACCAAAAATTAAAAAAAACATTTTGGTTCCCTAAAATACTTTTTGATATTATAAATGTGCTCTGTAAAGATGACCCAAACAATATATTAAATATAAATATTAATTAAATATTAATATTTAATATTGAAAGACTTTGACTCAGGCAAATTACTTATCTGATATTATTTAATGTATGTACTAATATGTATCCCATAATGTAACTGTAAATACTTGTTACATACAGAAGACAAGGATTTCGTAGTCTGTTATTTTGCATTTTCTTCAAAGGTATTGTAGATAAATAAAAACATTAATATGTCCCCAATGTACCTTCCAAAATTGATAGTTTCATGTTTGAGTGGAATACATTAATTGTATCTCATAATTTATCCCTCTTTCTGATAGTCTGATAATGTTTGCTAAATACTATACACTAATGTACTTCCTATATAACTCTTTGTTTCAACAATAGATTAAAATTTTAGCGTGATATTGTATACTTCACCATAAATTTTTTATTTTCAGGTGTATGAAATTACATTAGTTATGTCTGATAATCCATTTTTGTGGTATTTTTACATAAATTATAGGATTTTTTTGTCTTTCAGCTTTCACAGCATATTAAGAAAAGAAACCCCCAGCATGTGGAAATATGACTGATGCCACATTAGTGTATGGGTTGGAAATAATAAGGATTATAAACGGCTCACTAGGTATAGAAAATAAGAGAAAGAAGACTTATTGGGGAGAAGTAAAAAAGCTTGCTCTCTTTATGCACAGCTGAAAGAAGGCACTGTGAAAGATATATTACTACTCACCTTATTTTTATTTCCAAGGGGGTTTTATTAGCCCCCTTTTATCAATCAAAATAAATTGATTGCCAGTGAATGCAGTATTTCCTGACTATTTCAAATTATAAAACAAAAGCAAAGACATGCAAACTCATATACCACATCTTTTGGTAAATAAGAAATCAACCCCGTCCAAAGGAATTGCTAAATAGAATTAAATGTTTTATAACTATCTTTTAAAACAGAACATTTTATTTAAGGATAAAATTATACTTTGAGATTCATTAGGAATTCCACATCACCAAGCTATGTTAGTGACCAGGTATTTCAGAGCACTGTTATTTAATATTTATATCCCATCATAAAAGGACATATTTCTGTAGGGTAAATACAGTTATGTCCAATAATAAGTTGGCTCTGGTATAATAACCCAACTCAAGAGGCGAGAAAGCTAGGTGGCCAGAAATACATCTGGGAATTGCTTCCTTAGAAGGAGTCTGGTTACTTCGATGTCACTATAATGCAGTTATGTGCAATGTACAGAAACTAGAAAATAAAGATTTCCACCAGATTGGTGAGAATATGTCTCTTGGTCACCACAGGCCTGGGAAGGAGGCCAGAGAACTTGGGGCAATAGGAATAAAACAACAATTTAGAAGATGGACACCAACTGGGCTCCCATTTAGAGGGGCTGAGTTAGGTGGCAGGCCTCTGAAGAATTCTGACACTGAGGGCTCTCGGCCTCACCCCAGCAGCCTCTGGGGCAGCTGCTGTTTGCTCCAGCCCAGCTTTTGATGGGATCAGTGGCTAGCAGAGATGTCACTGTCCTGCCTGTGCAGAGTCAGCTAGACCTGCCTGAGCTCAGTGCTCTCTTTCAGCCCTATGGAGCAAAGGACTACACATTCTGGGTCTTACCATCTCGGTCTTATCCGAGGAAGATGATTGTCTCCCTGGATCATTTTGATAGATGTGAGCTGAAAAGTGAATGTTATAGAGGGGAAGTCCAAAGGTAATGGTGCCACCAATGAGCTTGAAGGCGATATTTCTTCTGATGAAAATAAATCCTATTTCAT
Organism: Cavia porcellus; assembly: GCF_034190915.1. Classification (NCBI taxonomy): domain Eukaryota; kingdom Metazoa; phylum Chordata; class Mammalia; order Rodentia; family Caviidae; genus Cavia; species Cavia porcellus. The sequence continues at coordinate 102,788,365 of NW_026947485.1, forward strand.
GCAAATAAGCAAGTAATAGATACTAACCCAAACATAGGCTCATCTTGGGATCATCACTGAGTTTTTGCTTTACTTTCATGAAATTAGCAACTTCATCATGATAATATTATATACTGACTCATTCATTTATTTATTGGGTCCATATATCCCTTAAAATTAGGTAGCTTACTTTTTTCCTGTCCTATTTGTTTGTTTTGTTCTAGGAGTGAGGAACTAAAAGGCAGCCATCATTGTACAGAAAAATTGTCCGTCATTTAAATCAGATGTAGAGGATCCAGTTTGGACAGCATCTGTGTTGGTTCTTTTCTCTCACTGCTGGGACAAAATGCCCAACACCCAAAATGAAGGCAGGAAAGGTTCATTTAGCTTAAACTTTTTGGAGGTTTCAGTCCATAATCAGCTGGGTCCAAGGCAGGGTGGCATGGCACTGAGGCAACACTTCAAGCAGCAGCCAGCAAAAGCAGCCAAACAAAAGTGGGCTTATGGGCTTAAGTTGTATGCAGGCCACCACCACCATCACCCCTCAAGGGCAGAGGTAAGGGGAGGATATTTACAAAGTAAGAACACTGGATCCCTGCTGGGTCTCTTAGTTAAATTTGTAAACTTCCCAAGTTGACAAGATATGTATCAATGATAACACCAGCCCATCTATGAAGAGGCAATCAAAATGCCTTCACATTATCCATTTTCCCATGCCCCTGAGCTACTCACACTGCCATGGGGGTTCCTTTGTTGGATAGGGTCGGGGGGATGCCCAGAACCACACATTTCAGCTCATTTTCCCCCCAGACTCTACAGAGGCCAATTTTAGTGGACCACCATTCACACAGCCCAGGGTGAGTACCTCTGGAATAGATGCCAGAGTACAAATCCAGCTGACAATAAAGAATTACTGTTCCTTTCTTGCACTAAAATGATAGTCTGTCATATTTTAGAAGACAGAGAATAGGAAACCCGTATAAGTTTGACAGACATTTGAGGAAATTTGGAATGTGATCGAGGCATTAATTTAATTAAACTTCAGTGACTTAGCTCTCTAAGCTGGGACAGCAATTGCCATACATAGCCAGTTACTGACCCTACTTTAGCTCCAGAGGAACTGTGTCTTTATAATATACATGTCTATGCAGCATGCACTGTACATGTGTGTGCGTATGCTCAATGTTTTCCAGACTTCTGTGAGTTCCTTCTCTAGGTAGTAGGGGCCAAGTGTACCTGGTTCCTGCTGGCCACTCCAGAGGATCACTCAGAGACATGGCTCTGCTGCCAAAGCAGCTGGTAAGAGGACATCCAGGCACAGGGCAGAGTTTCCTTGTGCTCAGAGGAGGAACCTTGTGCTCATGAGTGGGACCCTGTGTCTAGAAGGATCCTGGTAGAAATGTCAGCCCTTGGAACCACCAGCCTGAGTTTCACTTGCTAGAACTTCATAGATCCCTAAGGAATCACTTCTGATTTTACAAGCAGTCTTGCCTGTAACACAAAGCAAATGCATCTGTGCCCTTAATTTGTTAGCTGTGAAACAGGAATTACAAATAGGGCCAGAACATTAACTCCCAGTGGACTTGGAGAATACACACACACACACACACACACACACACACACACACACACAGATACACTTTACTTGTAAAATAATTTGACTACAAAAGAAGGAGCTAGGTGCCGACCTTGGATACCATAATTTCAGCTACTCAGGAGGTTGAGGCAAGAGGATGGCAAGTTTAGGGACAGACTGAAGCAACCTGGTAAAGGCCCTGCCTCAAAATAAAATAAAATAAAGAACAATGGCCTAGCACTTGCCTAGCATGCTTGAGGCTCAAGGTTCAATTCTTCATATCACACAATCGAAAATAAATACATAAGAGAGAATGTGCTATTGCATATAAACGTGGTGATTCTGTACACTCAGTGCCAATGTGGTGTCATAGAAGGTGCGTCTGGGGTGATTGCCTGGGGAACTGCCCAGGTGAGTAATGACCCACGTGGAAATGTGCAGTGCTTGCCCCAGAGAGTTCTCCCTTCCCTCCCTTTCCCTACCTCTCATGTTTTCATACGCACAGTCTCCACTTGGTGACATTTACAGGATTTCAAGTAGACAGCTGATTGGAATGAGAAAGACAGGAGAAAGTGTTGAAAGTTTGCAAGTTAAGGAAAAAGCAAGTGTTGGGGTGGATCAGCAGAGCCTCTCCAGGGACAGCACCAATTTGTGTTAATTCTCAGTAGTGCTCTCTCTACACAAGTTAAAGAAACCACTCAACAAAGACAGTGCTTCCAGCCTGGAGAGGCAGCTGATGCCACCTGCAGCCGGAAACCTGACTCTGCAGTCGCGCCCAGCTCTTGTCTGCTCCTTTGTGGGAGATTAGAATTTACAGGGGCAATAGAAAATGGTCGTTAAACTCCTATAACTAATTTTGACCTGATAAACTAGAGGCAATTAATAATATGTTTAAAATTATTTTAACTAAGAAATATTTGGAGACTATAACAATTGGAATAAGATTTATGAACTATATTTCTTTATTCTTTTTTTCCCCCAGTGCTGGGAATTGAACCCAGGACCTCATACCTGCTAGGCAAGTGCCCTGCCCATGACTGACCTACTCCCCCAGTTCCTTCTATACTTTAATTTTTTACTTTTGAGACAATCTCCCTAAATTGTCCAGGCTAGTCTGAAACTTTGAATCTCCTTGCCTCAGTTTTCCAAGTAGCTGAGGTTATAGGCCCCTCCAAACCTAGCTGAAATACCTTTCTTACAAATGCAGTCTTACTGGAGGGTGCCTTGGGGGACATGAGTACCCTCCCATTTCATAGCAGCCTGACTGTGTTCAACCCAAAGCTGGAGCTAGATTTGGTTAGCGGGTACCTTTTATCCAGCTAGTCTTATCTTCTTAAGGGAAAGCAGATTACTGCGAAGCCATGAGATACACATACTTCTGAGAAGAAATGGAATGTGTTTTTATTGGCAGAGCCAAGATGAAGTATGCCTCGAAATCTGTTTTACAAATAAACTTGCACATAAATTGTCCATTCACTGCTTGAAAATCTTTTTTTGTGTTTGAGGAGCTGTCAGAGGTCCCTAATAAACAGTGAGTCTTATTTAGTTTACTGGATATGTAATTCTTCTTTTCTTTGAAAATAATTATTTTTCAAGCAAGTGCAGCAAAAATACAACCAATAAAAATCTGGCTATGACAGAATAAACAACCTTTATAGCAAGTGTATGCATCAAGTTCTTCAATAAGCAGTTTCTGGTAAGGAAGAGAACACAGAAAATTGGCTGACGTGTCCCCGGATCAAGTTCTACTCCTAAGGATTGAGAAAGGAAACTACACAGCCCATTCCTGCTTCCCAGATTGGCCCTCAGTTATCAGAGTGACAGGAGAAAGGTCTCGATTGCCAGGGTGGCTCTAGGCTAAGAAGGCATAGGCCGATTGTATGGTTGGATCTAGTGTCTAGTTCATTTCAGCATGAGTTGTAAGACACATTTCCCAAGGTCCATTTCTGGGGCCAGAAAAATTGATGGACAGTAGGGTGAGATTCCTTGCAGGATGGCGAGGATGCAGGTGGAAGACTGGCCACCTTTGGGGTTTTCTTGCTTGTTCAGGTTGGCTTTCCCACAGGTAGGGCTATGCCAGGTGGGTGACATGGCTGGGGGATAGGACAAAAAAGTAGAGCTGAGTCAGTATATCCAGGGAGGTCAAGGACTCATAGTGAGGCACATTTTTTTCCTGGCCCTATGCCCAGACCATGATCACTGTACCCTTTGTCACTACAGGACCCAAGTGGGCAGAGTGGAGGGTTGGGTCAGGTGTGCTCCAGGCTTTTCCTAAGGAGCTCTGTGTCAGCCCATTCTCAGCAATCATGTTGGGGCTCATTTCTGCTTTTATAGTAGCTCAGAAGATGTTATCGCAGCTTGAGAACTGAAATTAAAACATGTATCCTTCAGGTGCAAATCTACTGTACTTACAGCTTTACTGTTTCTCTGCAGGGGGGCTCCATTAATCTTGAGCCAGTGAAATTCCTAAGGAAATTAATTCTCTCTAGTTGGGGTTACTCTCAAACTGATCTCTGGAGGTGGAGTAATTGGAATTTAAAAGTTTCTCTTAAAAAAAAGTGTTGGGGGGGGGAATGGCCATTTTACCTGAATAATATCACTTTTTAAGGCGTTGTTATCTCATTCCATCCCTTCCATACCCCTTTGTGTTTCTCAGCTTCTCCTAGCAGGGTTTATAGAGATCCAGTCAGGGGGAAGTTGGACCCCTAGTTTTTATTTAAGCTCACCAGGTATTCCTCTCCATGACAGGCTGTTTGTCCTTCTGGCCCCATTAGTACCCTGCACTGTCCCAGTGAGTAACAGCCACCAGAATGTAGTCTCCATGGTTAAACCTTGACTATTTAGGAGCAGTAAATATTATCTGTTGTTACACAGCAAAATAATTATCTTACACATACATAAACCTCTTTAAAACATGAGGTGAAACTTTGGCTACCAGCACCCCCATCTGGCTCCTCCCATTGCACTGGGGATTGAACCAAAGCCTACACATTGAGTTATATCCCTATCTCCTTTTTATTTTTTATTTCCAGTCAGGAAGTTTTCTGGGCCAAACTCATACTTGAGATCCTCCTGCTTCAGCCTCAAAAAGTGCTGGGATTACAAATTTGCACCCCCCCCCCCAGCAAAATCCTGCATATTGACTCCCCCACTGGGGATTTAGCTCTCCCAGGCCAGAATTTCAGACCCCAGGGTGAGATCCCCTGGTCCTGGTCCCTATGCCCTAGGCCCTTGAAATCTCATGCAGCTCTCTTGTAGCAGCTTAACTGTCCCTTCTGTAGACCACTGGAACCTGTTGCTGGGCAGAATAGCCATTCATGACCAAGAAGAGGCAGGCAGCCCTTTTTGTATTTAGATCAAGGTCAATCTCACTAAGTTGCCTGAGCTGGCCTTGAGTTTGTGATTCTCTTGTTTTAGTCTCCAGAGTTGGTAAGGCATACAAACCACCTTAGGCCATCCAGAAGTCAGAGCTTTTTAAAGCCAGGAAATCATATGCTATCCCCTCGGCCAGTTACTGTAAACAGTGATAGCTACAAAAAGAGCAGGAGGACAAGTTGGAGCTGCCGGCCTAGAGTTTCTGTAGCATCTTTCTTTACAACTGTTATTTGCTCTTTTCAGTTAATTTTATTCAAGGGAAAAAACCCCAGGATTTTTAAAGCAGCCCTGTTAGTGGAATGATGATTCCTTTTTCAGAGAAAAATTTTAATGAGACATATTTCCTCCATGTATTATAATTTCACTACTTGTAAATTACAAAGGCAGTCTGTGCTCTTTGAGAACATATAAATGATCCAAAAAGTGAATAACATGAACAGTAAAAAGACTGCTTTTAGAGTCTTCTGTTTTCACTCTTTGTGGGCAAACTCTTCTAATACTTTGGGGAGGTCTTTTTCTATAATACATTCAGCTTTGCCATTATGTTTTTTTTAAACATTCAAAAATAGGTTTATTGGAATGTTTGTAGTTATAGTCGCAAGCAGGAACATTTAGTTTTTGTTACATCCATAAACATGTGGAAACTGTTTACAAAGCAGTCATATTATAAAAAGAATATCCTATCAAACAATGGTAGAATAGTTATGGATCTCCCTTAACATAATGATTTGGTACTCTACATAGGCTATCGGATCCCTGGTTCAACTCTTATCTTTTTTTAAAATTTTTTTGTCCTTTTCATTTTTATTGGTACCAGGGATTGAACTCACAATGGTGCACTTGCAAGGCAAGCACTTATGCCGCTGAGCTAAATCCCCAGCTCCCAACCCTTATCTTGATGCAGTGATGCAAAATCTTTATGCCACTAACATATTTGTAAGAAATATTGTCACACTGTGTTCAGTGATATACACAATGAACTGGCAAGTATCTACCTTCAAATTAGATCCCTGGAATACATCAAAATGGTTACCTTTGCTTAATACAATTATTCAAAGTACATTTTGTGGGAAAAGAAGATTATTGGACATTCTCAGTGCTCCAATCTGAAGTGATACCTGCCTCTTAGTTTCTTGAAGAAGTAGTTTTGAAAGTTATATACATAGATTTCATTTAAATTATGCAGCAATCTTTTATAGTTACTAATGTCCCAGATTATGTATAATGAGGAGATCTGTCATCAGATCAAGTGTGGTCTTTCACAACTATAAGAATGACGATCATTAGCAAAAGGATAGCAGCCACCAAAGCCATGATGGCTTTTATTTTGCATCCACACCACCACATTTGCCTTTGAAGTTGTTTGGATCTATTGCTGAAAGCAGTAAGTTTTCTGATTTGTCCCATAGTTCATCTGTTCTCTTCCCTCTTTCAATTGCCTTTGTAATATTTTCTTGCATGACATCAATAATCTCATCCACTTGATTCTGAACATGCTTCATTTTATCATTTCTGGGTCCAAATCTTGGTCCAGATGGTCCTCTTAGAAAAAAGTCCTCAGGGCTGGGGATTTAGCTCAGCGGCATAAGCACCTGCCTTACAAGCAGGCGGTCGTGAGTTCGATCCCCGGTACCGATAAAAAGAAAAAAGAAAAAAAAATGTAAAAGAAAAAAGTCCTCTTCTGCATTGCAAACATCTTCCAAAAGATTACTTTTCACAGAACCAGTGACATCATCATCATTTAGGTGGTGCTTAAACTTGGGAGGCACACTTTTTATTCCTTGAGTACTTTTTTATTTGCCAGTAGAGTAAGTATTCACCACCTGAAGCTCCAGCAGAGCTCTGGTGGTTGGGTGGCTGGGGAAAGGAGCAAAGAGTGGGGAGCCAAGGAAGACACAGGGGAAGAGGGACAGTAGGTGTGCGCCTGGCCACCACCTGTGCCTGAGCTGTGCCCCTGCTCATCCATTATGTTTTATTTACATATAACTTTATGCCTTAAAGTGGTAATTGGAATAGATATCCATTTTACCGTCTGATTTTATTTTCAATTTTTATTTTCTGTGAACTAATCTTTTATTTTAAAATAGTTGTAGAGAAAATTAAGAATGGTTCTATGTATGTGAGATGATGGGTTTATTAATTTGAGTCTAATCAGTCTTACAATAGATGTCTCAAAACATGTACAACTAGATGTACATGATTTAGTCAATTTTACCTCCCAAAAAGAATTGTAGGTTTACGTGCAGTTGTTAAGAAGCAATGATATGTAGTGGTTCCCTGTATACTTTCTTTTAGGGTAACATCTTCAATACTGCAACACACTATCATAACCAGGATGTTAATATTTGCACACAATTCACCTATCTTTTTTGTATTTTCCCAGTTTTTACTTGTACTAGTGTCTTTATTTGGTGGGAAAAATTCTTGTCTGGTGGTACCAGTGATTGGACCTAGAACTTTTGCACTTAAAAACATCCCTTTTATTTTTAATTTTTAGTCAGGGCCTCACTAAGTTACTAGCCTGCTCAGGCTGGGTTAGTATAAGACTCCTGACTCCTACAATCTCAGAGTGCTGGGATTCCAAATAACCATGACATAGTTTATTTCTGTACAACTTTATCTCATGTGTAGGTGTGTGTTCCTTACTGCCACAGCCAAAGCATTTGTTTCTCCTGTTGCATTTTGAACAATATGACTTATTTTTAGTAATATCTACTCTTAAGTGAAGCACACATGTAACAGGTGTCCTAAGGTCACTTTTAATCATTGAAACAGTGCTGCCAGTAGGAAATATAAAGTGAGCCACAAATGAGAGTTGCTGGTATAATTAAATTATACAATTTAAAATGTCCTAGTAACCAAAGGTAAAAAGAAGTAAATTTGATTTTAATAATATAGTTCCCAAACTCAAATATCTAAAATATAATTTAAACATGAAATAAATATAAATTATTATTATTTTTTTTTTGTCTTTTTGAGACAGGGTCTCGCTATGCAGTTCAGGTTGGCCTTGGGCTCACTTTGTCCAACCATCCCTCTTCCTCAGCCTCTCAAGTGCTGGGGTTACAGGAGTGCGCCATCACATCAATATAAAATTATTAGTGATATGTTTCATTTTCTTTTGTGCACAGTCTTTGAAGTCTAGTGAGCCTAGTCCTGCTTGAGCAGCTGGCACAGAACATAGATCTGTGGCTGGTTCTAGTGCAGGCCTTGGAATGGAGACACAACCACTGCCTTCCCAAAATACAGCCTCTAGATGAGACTAACACAGTTTTAGGACCCGAATATATTCATAGGAGAAGCAAGCACAGGGTTCCCTGGGATAACCAACCAGCCAGTAGTTAAGCTTCGGTGAGACACAGGAGGGGGGATCTTCCATGAGGAACCTGAGTGTCCTGGAGGGAATGATTGTGCCGCAAGGTTAGAGTCACAGAGGAGAGATGCATTGGTGTGGAGGCCTGGTGTTCTTTGAGGACACCCTTCAAAATCTAGTCCCCTTCCCAAAACAGACGGATACTGGGTTCTGGGGAGCAAGGAAGGATTTGGATTTTCTAGTTGAGGTTTCCAGGGGTTGAAGAAACTGGGGCACGGGGGCAGAAGAAATTACCCAGGCCAGAAGGTATGCAGAAAGCATGAAAAGAAGGGTGCAAAAGACACCACCTGGCGAGTCAGTATTAGGTCGAGGCCAGAGGGAGCAAGGGAAGCCAAGGGAAAGTCTGAGGCAGGAGAGCCCGGGGGCTTGGAGGTCTGATTGGGAGGGAAGGGAGGTACCAGTCCTGAAAAGATGTAGGCCCTGCTGCACCCAGGTCACAACTGATGATGGGTTCCCACTGGATTGTCCCAAGGGAAGGCACTTACAGGTGTGTGTGTGTGTGTGTGTGTGTGTGTGTACACACGGGGGGGGGGGAGGAACCAGACGGGCACACAGTTGACTTAGGATTCTGATATTCCACGAAGGAACCACAAATCTCTTGGCAGTGTTGAGGCTCTGAGACTGCCACTCTCTGTTCTCAGACTTTCCAGTTCACTCCCATCTTTTTCTTTCTCCTTTTTTACTCCGCTGCCGCCCTCTTCCCCCTAGCAATGATTGAACCCAGGGTTACTTTACCATTGAGTTACATCCCCAGATCTTTTTATTATTTTTTATTTTGACACGAAGTCTGGCAGTTGCCCAGGTTGGCCCCAAACTTGTGATCCTGTGCCACCAAGTCCAGCTGCATTTTCAGTTTTGATAGATTTCAGTTTGCTAACCTGATTTTACTCACACGTCTGGTACAAACATGTATCTTTTACAGGCAGTGGGGTTGGTCCATAAAGTATAGGAGCTGCAGGGAAGCTCAGGGTCCAAGCAGCCAGAGACTCACACAGCGATCAGATCATTATCAGCTCTGAGAGCGGAGTGTAGCGAGGCTTCAAAGATTCTCGGCGTTTGCAGCTTGTTCGCAGGCAGGGCGGGGGTAGGGAGTGGGGCGGGGCTTCCGCCACGCAGCCGCTCTACGAGACAGACCCGCCCCATCGACCCTCCCGCGCTCGGCTGTTCCTGTCTGGCTGTTGCAGCATGGCGGCGGGGGCGGCTGAGGCGGTGGCAACGGTGGTGGAGGTCGGCTCGGCCCAGCAGTTTGAGGAGCATCTACGCCTCAAAGCCAAGTAAGCGGCCGGCTGCCGGCGGGAGACCGGCGAACGCGATGGAGGATTGGGCCGGCGCTTGAGGCCCGGCTGGCGTGGCGTGGCGCGGCCGATGGCCGGGCTGGACGGCTCCTCGGCCTGGGGCCGGTCTGGGCCTCGGGGACCCTCCCCGTAACACCTAGCGGTTCCCAGGAACCGGACCCAGCGTCGGAACGCGGCCAGCACCGGCAGTGAGCAAGATCGGGGGCAGCCCCCGACCGACCCCGTTGACCCACCCCGGGCGTCCTGAGCACCCAGCGGTGACTCAGCTCCGTGGGGCTGCGGCTGGAGAGACCCGGGGGTACGCCGGGGCTGGAGCTTCTTAGTCTGCCGCGCCGCTGCGGATCAGGCCGCAGCGTCCTACTGTTAGGCCTGGCCGGGTGGAGAGCCTTGGCCACCAGCCTCTGTTTCCCTCTCTGAAGAGTTTTTGGCTCTTGACTCGTTTGCCAGTAGTGCCTTCGTCTTCAGACTTAACCTGGTGTAGACAGTGTAGACAGGGGTTTCCTGTTTCGACAACAGAGGGTGTGCTGTGGTGTGAGGCACGTGCTTCTTGGCCTTGACAAGACTACAAAAGGAGATCCCTGTGAATGCACTGGGAACGATTTTGGGGGTGGGCTGGGCGTTAGAAGCTCTTGACTGCATTAAGTGCTTGGGAATCAATGCAGGTCAAATGCAATTGGACGCGCAGTGATAGTTCAACCACAACTCATGGAGTTCCTCAATACTGAGCTTTCTTAGCTGTGGTGTTAGTAGTTAAGGCAAAAGCTGTAGTTTGGGATTGCCTAGAGTCCAGTCCTCACAGCGCCACCTAAAAACATATAAACCTTGGGTAAGTTTCATAACAAAGGCTCAGGTGGATTACTGCCAACCTTCAGGTAGTTGTGAGGATTTATTGAGACGCTTCGGGTAAAGTGTCTCCTTTCTTGCTGGAGACAATACCTGTTGGCCCCTGGTACTTTTAGTAAGGAGCAGAGTGGGTGGTTGGGGAGGTGTGGGAGTTTACTGGTTGACTTCTGCTTAGTTATGCAGCATGGAGGTGATGAAGTTAAAGTGTTAATTAAAACAGCACTTTGAGGCTGGGAGTGTAGCTCAGTGGTAGAGCTAGTTAGCATGTATGAGGTTATGTTCAATCTCCAGCCCTAAAAAACAAAACAAAACAACAACAAAAAACCAATCCCAGCTCAGGTTTATCTAGGAAGAAGGTGTTTTTGTTTTTGGAGGAGGGGTGGTGTTCACTCACTGATAGCGCTGGATTCTGACTCACCCACGCTAATCCACACATCTTTAGGTAACAGAATTGTGGACAACAGGAGCGGTTTCATGACATGATTAGGACTTGTTTGGGGCTGCCCTTAATACTGGTTTTTTTTTTGTCCTTTTCCTTTTTATTGGTACCAGGGATGGAACTCACAACTGCCTGCTTACAAGGCAGGCGCTTATGCCGCTGAGCTAAATCCCCAGCGCCCCTTAATACTGTTTTGAACTTGTCATTTGAGAATTTTTTTGTGTGTTTTACTTATTTTTTTTAAATTTTTTTTATTTTTGTCTTTTTGAGACAGAGTTTCAATTCTGCAGTTGAGGTTGGCCTTGAACTCAGTTTGTAGCCAAGATTGACTGGGAAGTCATCTAATCCTCCTGCCTCAGCCTCCCTGCTAGGATTACAGGCATGTACCACCATGCCCAGCCTGACCTATTTGTTTTTGTGCTTTATGCTTTAAACAGTCCTTAATGAGTAAAAGTTTAAATTCCTTTCTTGCCACTGGCCTGTACTTGAGATAACTGGAAACATTCCCTTCCACAGTTCCTAAACTAATGAACACTTGGAAAATGATGTGTGGGACCTGGAGGAGAGAATCTGCTTTCTGTTAAAAATAGGAGTATTTAAGAATTTTAAGTAGTACTTGTGTTAATCATTGCTTCTCAGTTTTAAAATTTGATGGATTAGAATTTTTTCTTTGCTTAGGTCATTTAATCAGATATATGTATAAATTGCAGAAACCTCAGCTGGTCTATACAATGGAGATACTCATCTCCATTTTGCAGAGTAATTAAGAGGCTTTGCCCATTTGTAAAGTACTTGAAAAAGAGTCTAGTGTATGATAGTGTTTAATGAATGGTAGTGTTATCTACAGCTGAATAACTGGAGGAACAGAACACTGTCATAATAGAAAAAGTATTTATTCAGTAGTAATTATTTTACCGATGGGGAACCAAAGTTCAATTTGCTGTCTGAAATCACCTGATTGAGGATTCAACCTAGTCTTTCTCTTACAGTTTTCCACAAACAATGCACTAGTCATATTGGGATATCCCAAAAAATAAAGAGAAATGCTGCTTCATATAATCCAAAAGATCTTAGGCATCATATGTGTTTGTGTCAGATATGTTCTTACATTCAGCATTGTATGATTAATTGAAAAATGTCAGTATCTAAAATTGACTGGTGTGATAATTTAAAATAATAATGTTGCAATTATGCTTTGAAGCTGTCAAAGAACCTTTATATTTTTGTTTGGTCTTTCAAACATCCCAGGATGTTAGATATTACTATTCACAGATGTGGAGTTCAGGGGATTTAAAATTATTCTTCAGAGTCATGCTAGTGGTAATGGGAGCAGAAATGTGATTTCTAACTCTGTGTGCATATTTTCCTCTTTTGTGTTTTGTGTCTCATATTGTTTCAAAGCCTGGTAACCCGTTTTGTTTTATTTGTATGTTTTTGTGGCATTGGAGATTGAACCCAGGCATACTTTGCCATGGATCGACATTCTCAGCCCTTATTTTTTTAAGATGAGGTCTTATGTTGTCCAGGCTGGACTTGAACTTGGGATTCTCCTATCTTGACATTCCAAGTAGCTGGGATTACAGACATTGAGGTTATATCTAACAATCAAGTACACAAATCTTGATTGTCACATGAAATGTATACACACTAGTAGCCATCATTTAAAACAAGAAAATTGAACTCCAGGAGATTCCTTAGCTTCTTTCTCCAGCCACTGATTTGCTTTCTGTTAATATATGTTAGTTTTCCATGGTCTTGAACTTTATGTGAATAGAATCATATATTTCTTGTCCTCCCTTATTAGTTCATTTTTATTAAAGGAATTTCCATTTTATAATTCTTTTTTATAAAGTTTGGGTTATGATATATCTCAAGATACCCTTGCCACATTTACCTTCTTTTATTTCTTCTTGGAATTGGACATTCTGACAGTTTCAAAAAATATTTCCCAGTAAGGATATTTGGAATCTACTTTCTCAAAGCAGTTTACTTTAGGGTCATTTTTAGAGTAGGTGGATCTGCCTGTTTACCAGTTTCTGATATCCCCTCTAAACGTGAATGACCTACATGTTTGTTCCTAAATGATCACACTTAAGAGTAGTACTGTTTCATGGGATGTTCTACTAGTTGTGTTCTCAAAGCAGAAAAAATTTTTTAAAAGGTCATTTTAATCTGTGTGCCTGTAAGCCCAGCACTTGGGAAGCTGAGGCAGGAGAATTTTGGGAGTTTCAGACCAGTATGGGCTATAAAGTGAGCTCAAGGCCAGCCTTCACTGCATAATGAGAGACCCTGTTTTAAAAAGACCAAAAAAAAAAAAAAAAAAAAAAAAAAAAAAAAAAAAAAAAAAAAAAAAGGTCATCAGTATGAAAATTATACTAACTATAACTGAGGTTTTCCTGAAAGGGAGCTTATTAATTATCAACTGGTTTGTTTGAAACTAACCTTTATGGTTGTTAAAAGTCCCCATCACTTTTAGACACCTTAATTATAATGATATTCTTCTGCGTTACAAAATTCAAACAGAACAATGATTTCTGGGTTGCAGAATAGAATTGATTTTTATGTTGGTCTAGATCTTTTATGTGTAGCATTTTAGGCTCAGTATTTTTAAAGATTGTCTATGCTGGGCATGGTGGTACACTCCTGTAATCCCAGCACTAGGAAGGCTGAGGCAGGATGATGGTTGCAAGTTGCAAGTACAAGAGCAGCCTGAGCTACAAAGTGAGCCCAAGGCCAGCCTGAACTGCATAGCAAGACCCTGTCTCAAAAAAAAAAAAAAAAAAAAAAAAAAAAAAAAATGTCTATGCTGTATCTGGTGAGAGTTCCTTTTTTATTACTGAGTTGCACTTACTATTATATGAGTGTATGAAACTTTTCCCCACTTGTGGGATTTTATTATGAGTTAGACTGTGGACCCTTGTACCTGAGAGAAAATGATTCCAGGTATCTTCTGCCTGAGGACACTTCTCTCCCATGCTTTTTCAAATTATGCCTCCTTATACTAAGTAACCTTAGGTAGCTTTACTTCCTATGCTTGGGACAGTGCCTTCTCTGTTCTAGATTCCTGCTTCCTTGGTAGTCTGGCATCCTTAGTCATTTCTGAAGTCTTCAGCCTCTGTTTTCCTGTTTTTACTGTCTCTGTACAAAACAAGCATATGAAGAGTTCCTTGAATTTTTTTTTAAAAGCCCATCCCTTGATCCTGTCACTTTTTTCAAGTAGATTTTTAGCACAAGTTTCTTCGAGTAGATACCTACCAGTGTGTGCTTCCTCACCTTTAGTTCACTCTGGTGTGCTGCACAAGCCTTGACATCACTTCGACATCATTTCTCGTAGTGTTGCCCGTTTTTGCTGCTGCTGATCATCACTCCTTCCTTCTTGACACTATTCTCTTGACTTCTGTGAGACTTTGGTTTTTTTGTGTGTGGAAGTAGGGGTTGAGCTACGGGTAGTCCTCAGCCCTTTCTTATTTTTTATTTTGAGATGCGGTCTTGTTAAGTGAGTAAGTTGCCCAGGCTGGGCTTGATTCAGGCTCCCAGAGTGTGGGGAGTATAGACATGTACTACAACCCTGACTCTGAGATGCTATAAGCTTTAACCTTCCTGTTCTTGTTAGGCCCTCTTCTCTCTTCCTCCTCCATCTGACCTACTTGATGATGAGTCCCTATGGCATTGGTCACGAACCTATGGCACCCATGTTATTGTGCTTTTCTTTTATGATGAAAGATGTTAATGTATGAGGTTTTTTTTCTAAACCAAAACCTTAGTATTGAGACTTAATTGCAGTATTGGCAGGCACATTGTGGTAAGTGGGTTTAGGGTTGCAGCTTGGGCATTCTATCTCTAACAGATTTGCCATCACTAGGTACTGACCAGGTCTCTGAATGTGTAAGGTTCTGTACTTCTTGATTTTTAGATCTATAGCCATCTGTAGGCCAAGCATAGACATCTTCTCTAACCTGTAGCCATCATACTCATATTAATAGCCCACTGGACTTCTTTTCCTCCCAGGTTGACAGCTTTTGTGCTAGGATTCCAAGCTAGTGTCACTGCTAGTTACTGATCTCTAGGACAGAACATGGCACTCAGCCTTCGACTGTGCCTCCTTTGTCACCAAATTTTGGCCCTTTTATCTCTGAAACACTTCTCAGGTCCCTCTATGCTTCCATATTCCTGACATTTTATTGTAGGCTCACTCTTTTCACCTGCATTATTTTATTGGCTTTTAAGGTTTGTTACTACTTTCCTACCCCTCAGTTAGTTGTCCATTTTCTTTCCTCAGTGTAATACTTTTTTCTCTGATTTTTTTGAGGAGGGTTATGTTGAATTTAAAATTCCATAAAACTGAATTGAACTGCCAGGTGTGGTGGTGCACACCTGTAATCCTAGCACTCTGGAGGCTGAAGTAGGGGGATCGTTGCGAGTTTGAGACCAGCCAGGGCTACATAGTGAGTTCAAGGCCAGCCTAGACTATATAGTGAGACCCAGTCTCAGAAATAACAACACCGAATTGATTCATAAAATTTAGTAAAAAATTTATTACTCCATATTATTTGGCCATACTGTAAATGTTTTAAAATCATGGCATTATATGGACAGTTAAACATGTCTCTGTGAAAAGCAGTTCCATTTTTTTCTTCTAGTTTTCTATTGGTGACTTCACTTTCATTTCTTTTCCCCTTTCCTTTTTTTCTTTTCTTTTTTTAATACTGGGGGTTGAGCTCATAACCTCGTGCTTGCCAGGCAGGTACTGCTGCTGAGCCACATCCCTGGCTTCATTTTCAATGTTTTATTAGTATTTCTTTGTCACAGTTTTGCCCCTTTATCACATGCCATATTTAAAAAGTAAATACATTAATAGTAAGAGTATGTCTAATTTTTTACATTGTGCCCCTTGTATAGAAATTTAGTTTTTGTTTTCCTCAAAGGTCTGAAAGTATAGTTGGTAAACATGTGTATTATTAAGATGGTTAGATATTCAGAATCACTATACATGAGCTAAGTTTTGACTCAGGAAATTAACTTTAATTCATCATAATGAGTCTCAAGATCTTGCACAGTATTTTTGTATTTCAGGCTGCTAAAACAACAAAATTTTAGCATAAAATAGTTCAGTTCTTATAAAAAGTTTGTTGACAGTAGAATTTAATCCATGTCAGTATTTTCTTTATTTCTAAAATTAAAAAAAAAATGCACTTTATTGATTTACAGGTCCCTCCTTGTGGTTCATTTCTGGGCGCCATGGGCTCCACAGTGTGTGCAAATGAACGATGTAATGGCCGAGTTAGCCAAAGAACACCCTCAAGTTTCATTTGTGAAGGTATTGTATTTTTAGTGTTATGTATTTTATGAATTTCTGATTTGGACTAGATTTTATTAATGTAAAGAAGTGAAGTAGAACTCCACATATTTGTATTTGAAGTTGAAATCTGTTATTTATATGTTAGTCATTAAAAAATCGAGTAATTTTGTAATTTTCAGATAGTATGAAAATCACTGTTTAATGTTTATGTGGATAGGAAATACTGAGATGAGCAAAGGGCAGATAGGTTTGAGAGCAAAAGTAGACTATGGGTAATTGTGGATTTGGAACATAGTATTATCAAGACATCTCATTGAAAGGCAGAGTATGATGTAGAAGATGATTTTAGAAGAAATTTGTATAAGATTCTAGATAATGGGGGAAAAGAAGACATTGCTATAATGGACTGGGTAAATGCAAACCTATGGGGGAAACTGAAAATCTTTCTAACTGGTTTAGAATACAAAGGAAAAGGGAAGCCTGAAAATCTCTTTTGATGCTGGGAGTTGAACCCAGGGCCTTCTGCATGCTAAGCACATGCTAAGCTTAACATTGGGCTGATCCTCAGTTTCGTTTTTTACTTAGTTGGCATACGTGTATATCCAGGTGTCTTGAGTGGATAGGTATTAGGAAAGCGATGGCTGTGACTAGGGTTGGCTCACTTTGATTTAGCACTTTTAGTATTGTTATTCAAGACTTAGTACAGTGATATCTTGGTGTTCACCATTAGCTGATTCCAGGAGGTGTGTGAGAAGTCCCCCAAAGCAAAGTAGTAAACAGATTGTTTTGGCTGGAAAGGATAGCTGCTCATAAGGCAATTGACACTAACAAATTCTAGCTTGGTTTTAGAGTACCAAAAAATCATGAGTTTAGGGATAAAATTTTTATGTTAAAATGCATTGAGTACCAAATTCAAGGTTCAAAGCAGTTGAATACCAAAGCAACAAGCTTAAAATAGGAGTTGAAAATAATGAATTATTCAGAAAAGAGGTACACCCTGTATTCAGAAATCTAAATCCTATGATTTAAAACCAACAAAACCCAAAACCTTGTTTTATAAAACCAGAATTTGTGATTTAAGAGTACATGTTGACAAGTATACTTGTCATATGGGATTAGATATGTGCCATAAGTATACTTTAACATGGGGTTAAAAGTGACATGAACTGTATGTGCGTATGCCTCTTAATGTACTAACTGGAAAGCACAAAATTCTGACAAGCTAATTCATTTGTGTAGTAGGCGATAAATTTTTAAAAACAGCTGCTGTGTAAATGTTTATTTTAAATAGGTACTATACTGTGATAGCTCAAATCCAAACAATGCAGAAGGGTGCACGTCTCCTTCCCTGTCAACTCTGTTATCTTTCCTCATATATAGCTAGTCACATGAATTATGTATGAATCTTTTCAGTGTTTCTTTATGGAGATAGAGAAAATATTAATAGTTAGCTTTTTAAAATTTAAAGGCTTATTTAAGATTCTAATGAAATGTGTAATGTAACCTTAGAATGTAACCCTAAAATGTCCAATATAAATAATAGAAAGGGACATTAAAACTGCATGTTTGGTGTGTGATAAAAGATAATGATTACAAGTGAAATGAATGATTAAACATTTCAATCATAAGATTAATCAAGGTGATGGTAATTGTTTGAAGTCTACTTTATATGTATAATGTTACTGGTTTAGGTAACACATTGTTCTCAGCTGCATCTGAATGATTTATTTAAAGTGACTATAGAATTACTGTTCACACTGGTACTAGACTTGATAATGAGATTTTAAGTTGTTCAAATAGTTGTGTCTCAGTGAGCCAAGGATTGGAAGCCCTCAGTGTCGTCGGGGATATTTGACCCTGACTGCATCTGCTGTTCACTGGGATAGCAGCGGTGCTAGATTGGTTATTCTTCCAGGAGTCCTCACTTTCCAGAAATTTACTCTGTGATGTTTCAGTAGACATCATCAAAGGAAAAAGATGATTTGTGTGGAGCTTGTAAGATGGGAAATCAAAAGGCACTTGACAAACTAGAGAGCAAATGACAAAATATTTGAGAAATCATTGACCTTTTCCAGTAAGAGAGCCTTGCACTTTATTTGAAAATAACTTTTTTTTGTATGAGGGCATGTAGATACTTCCAAAGTGTAAGACTAGCATCATACTATCCTTGCCTTTTTTTTTTTTTAAAGACAAAGTCTTGCTGTGTTCTTTATGCTGCTCTCTAATTCATGGATTTAAGTGAGCCTCTATTTTAGCGCCTCAAGTAGCTGAGACTACAGTATAGGCATGTCCTACCATGTCCATCTCCCCTGTTTATGTCTCTTAATTTGATTCTTTTTAAATGATCCAGTAGTTTGTTCTTTTTGAATTATGAAGTAAAGATTTAATTTTGTGACTTGAAGTTTAGTCATTCAAATAAGGAATCTGAAGATATTTTAAGCAAATTGTAAGATGTAGTGATTACTAACAATCTTATATTGTAGGATGCAATAAAATACCAGCTTAGGAAAGTTGATCACACATTTTTGGTCTGAGTGCAGAGTCTGAGCTCATTGGAATTGAGTACGGAAAGGCAAGCGTTTTTGTATTTACTGCATCTGAGTCCTTTGCAGCTTCTCTGGGTGCTGTATCTATGATAGATGATGTCCCCACTGCCTGAATTGCTGCCACATATGATTGGATCCTGAAACAGTGGTACTTTGGTTTATGAACTTTCCACAATTGCAGTTGCAAACTGAGTTGGATGAACTGGGTCAAATTCAGTGGTAGATTCAATGTTGACCTTACGTGGAAATTTGATTTGGTTGTCATCCAATTTAGTTTGCTAGCAGAATCATGGAAAGAATTAAGTTTGTGAACCGAGGTACCACTGTACTTGGGCCCTCGGCTTGCCTACCTCCAAGGAATTAAAAGAGATAGGTGAATTATTTTTGTTGCTAAATGTTGTGTAGAGCCTGGCATGGTGATGCATGCCTGTGATTCTAGCACATGGGACTGAGGCAGAAGGATTACAATTTCCAGCCCAGGCTGGTCAACTTAGTGAATTATTGAGACTCTGTATGAAAAAATACAATATAGTACAAGTGCTGGGTGAATAACTCAGTGTAGAGGCCTGTGTTCAATCTCTAGTACTACCACGGGGGAGGGCAATGGTGTCTAGAAACCATATGTTGATTCAGAATAAAATTAAATAGCTAATAAAATGTCAAGTGCCTTTTCAAATACTATAATCCAGGGCTGGGATATAGCTCAGCAGCCTACCCATCTGCCTGGTAAGTGCAAGATTCTGAGTTTAATTCCTGGTACAAACAACAAAAACAACAACAAAAACAAACCAAATAATGTAATCTTTTTGTTAGTGATACTTAAAATGGGAATACTTATCATTTAATTATTTGATAGAATCTTTCAGAGTATGGTATCTGGTAGAGGCGATAGGAAGAAGGAAAAACACCAGTATATGGATTTTACCATGAAGAAAAAGTTGAGTACCAGTGGATAGATCTGAATCAAATGCATTCTGTATTGAGTCTGTTCTTTTTTTTGCCATTGTTGTCATTTATGTACTTCAGTACTGAAATTCTCAGTCAGACTTATCAGCCAACTGATTGGTGAGATTTCATATTCTGTATCTAGTGTTAATTTTGTTTATATAGGAGCTGCTGTACTGTCTCATGTCGTAATTTATAATAAAGGGTAAAGAGTGTAGATGATTTGTATACTTTAAATTACAATTTTTGCTTCTTATAAAATAGGAACCTATATTTTATTATTCTGAACTAGGCAACCATGTTAAAAGGTGCAGTTCATGCTGTTTAATTTTTTTCTCATTTAGTAATTCAACAAAATATTTGTTGTACATTCAGTATAAGATAGGGTTTTGGTTTTATTTTTATTTCTTACTTGAACATGTTTGCAGTCCTTAATGTTTACATTTCTTCTAGGGAGTTGGTGTATGTACATAACACATCTAAATTTTTTCACTCCCTTCCTCTTCTTCCTGCCCTTCTCCATCTGTCGATCCCCATTTGAGAAAGATCTCCTTAATTCCTATTATCTGTTACCTTTTATTTTGCTCTTTATTTTGAGACCTGACGCATGCTGTTTAATTTGTAAATGTCTCTGCAATCACCCTATATAAGGTGGGTCTAAGGACAGTACCTGTTATTGTTCTGAAATAATGGCAACAGTGTAGCCTGGAGTAAATCATAGCTGTGAGCCGTTACTGTCTTCCAGCTTTTGATGACCTTGCTAAATTGAAGTAGAGAGAATCTCTACCTCTGGATTTACTGTATGCCTCCTCCTGTCTTTAACATTTTTCATAGACACATACATGCTATGTAGTAACCACCAGAATTTAAGATTCTTGATATGAGAAGCAAGTAGTATCTATCAGAAGCATTCTGTATGGGTTCTATTCTGGAAATGTTTGTGTTTAGGTTGTATAAATCCAATCCTTAAAAATAGCCAATGGGATATATAGAATGAGGTAGAGCTGTGAGAGAGAGGATTTACTATGGAAATCAGCTCACCTGATTATGGAGACTGAAAAGCCCTGCCATCTGTTCTCCAGAAGCTAGTGGAATCATACAGTTTAACTCTGGAAGCTGGAGGACCAAGGAGCTGATGGGAGTAAGTCTTGGTCCGACACCAAACCCTGACCACCAGAGGGTGCACGTACTGGAGTTTAGAGTAGGCTTTTCATGGCTGTCATTGATCGTTTTTGTACCCTTATGAATGCTGACCATTTAAAAATATTCTTTATTTTCATTGCTAAAACTGTTATGCTGTTTTAGATCCACTATTTCCAAAGGAATCTAGTGCTGCAAAGGCGTTGGGTATTGTTTTGTTTTTGTGTGGTTGATGCTAGGGATTGAACCCAGGGCCTCACACCTGCTAGGCAAGTACACTACCAAGGAGCTATATCCTTTTTTCCTGCATAGGTCTGAGATTTCATGTATACTTGATGCTCTCTCTGGATTCTGGAGAGTCTTAGGCCATTAGTATTAATCCTGTCCCTTGTTGTAGAGAATTTGTCTGTTACCATTGCTTTTGTTTTAGAAAGATCTGTTCTGAGAGCTGAGTTCTGGCTTCATCAGGAATTGCAAGGCATCAGATTCCAAGAAAAGTTAGCTGTAAGGGACCCTGTTGGAAACCAGCAGGAATATGAGAAGAGATGAGATTTAAAAAGCATATAGGAATTTCTTTTTTTGTTTGTTAGGAATTTCTTGTACAAGTGAGGATGCTAGCTGTTCAGTTTGATTGAAGACCATTGTTACCTTGTTTCTACTTTATTGCCTGATTTTGGATTTGTATTACTTTTCTGTTAGACTCCAGTGATGCTAAAGGAAAAGATCTTTACTGAGCCTAGCACAAAACCCAGCGTGTAAAACACACTCATAGATGTTGGTCAAAAAGAAAGAAAATAATGAGCTGGAAGGTGACGTTGTGGGCTTGCTCTGGTCATAGCTTTCATGATTACTTTTGGTTTTGAGTATGGGAATTATATATGTGAAAGAAAATAGAATAATCATTTCTAAAACTTTAGAAGTCTGTTCTAAATAGTTGTCTTTTTTTTTTTTTTTTGGCCTTTTTAAAGATTATTGGACAGTTGATGTTCAATGCTGTAGTTACAGAATTTTTAAATAAATACATTTTAAAAATGGAAATAATGAAAAGCATTATTACAAATAGTCCTCTCACGAGAAAAGCAAGTTAGTAAAATAGTGCCTAAAAATACATAAGGTACCTGAAGACACAAACCAAAGACAAATGACTGCCTCCTATTGTATTGTCAAACTTAATTCCGACAGATATAACCTGACTGGGTAAGACTGTAGGTAAAAATAGTATTTCAAGCCCAGTGGAAATCTTTTGCTCTTGGAAAAATTCAGCATATATACTTAAAGTACTTTTAACAATATAATTTATCAATAAGTTTTATTTCCTATAGGTATAATGTGAATACAGATTTTTATTGGTTTCAAAAAGTTTTTATTAAATTGACATCCTGTGAGAGAAAAATATAATAAATCTTGGTCTTCTCAAAGCATATTGTTTATCAGGCTACATAAATTGCTTATAGTAATTGTGTCCTAATTATTTAGAAATTGTGTTTTTAAATATATTCTAAATCCATGTGTCAGAACTTCATATCTTATCGATGGTTTTGAGGAAAGTGTCCGGCAGAACATGGTCATCTTAAAATGGTTTACGTGTATGAATAGACCTGAAAGCAGGTAACTTAGCAAGATATCTACTTAGTGTCCAGCAGCATTGCAGGAGTTAAAAGTAAAATTTATCAGACATCAATAGTTTATTGAAGAAATACTCCTTTTTGCTTCATAATTTGCAGAAGGCTGCAACTGTCAGTCATGATGTACTGCCTCTTGAAATTAGTCAATAGAGCAAACAGCAAGAATTGCTGTGGGCAGAAAATAAGCACTGTAATCATGACATAACTGGGGTCAGTGATTTATGGATTTCAATATAGTAGTAGCTGCATATGATTGAAAATTTACTAGGTCACTAGTGCACCAAAAATTTTATTCACAGCCTCCAGGCATCTTTTGAAATGTGCAACAAAATAAAAACCTCTGAACCTGTTTTGACACTGCAGACTCCATGGATGACATGCCAGCCCAGTGAGTCTCATTTAAATGTAAATGTGTCATAAACTTTTGTGCTGTGCTCTTTGAAGACACCAGCTACTTGAAGGGATAATGCATGTGGAACTGATTTACATATTGAAATAGTTAAAATAACTTTATAATAATCAAGCTTGAATTTTTCTATTTTAAAGTTGGAAGCTGAAGCGGTTCCTGAAATATCTGAAAAATATGAAATTAGTTCTGTTCCCACCTTTCTGTTTTTCAAGGTAAGAATAATGGTGGTACAAGAGACCAACCAAATCTAGTGGGCTGATTTTGTTTCCTATACCCTTTCCTATTCCCTGAATTTGAGTCATTTGTTTGTTTTGGCTGTGTACTTTTTTTCTCTCCCTCCCTGTTTTTGTGTTTCTTGGAGAGTAAACCCAGGGCCTTTGTACTGAGCTATATCCCTAGCTCTTTTTCTAAAATTTTGAGACTAGGTCTGACTAAATTGTGTAGGCTGGGCTTGTATTTGGCAGTCCTCCCTCAGCTTCTCAGAGTGCTGGGGTTATGGTTATGTGGTACCATGTGTGGCCTTTTTTTCTTTTTCCTTTTTCTTTATTTCTTTTCTTTCTTTTTTTGCACTTTGCTCAGATTTTATTTTGTTTTGTTTTTTGGTACAGCAGTTGAACTGAAGACCTCATGCTTTTCGGGCAGGTGCTGTGCCGCTGAGCTATATCGCTGGCTCCCGGCCCCTTTTTTTCCTGCCAGTCTTATTTTTGCACTGGTGCTGGTGAGGAGGACTATGTCCATTGTTTACTGTGGATATTGGGGAACTGGCAGCTAGGTTTGGAGCTTCTTGACAAAATCAAGGTCCCTGATTGTAGACCCCAGTGTTCCCTAAGTCGAGTCGGAAGTTTTTGTTTAAGGCATGTGCCTGAACATTATGAAACATCTGGCTGGTTCTGGTTTGATTAATGACTTGTTTAGCAAGCCAGTGCAAATCTATGCTTCAAGGCATCCATGGGTGTTACCATAGTTCTCCAAATTCCTCATTTATATTCAATAATAGATTCATCCCAGCTAGTGTAGGGGAAATCTTTTTTGTTTTAGCTTAGACTTTCATCTGGATTGACTTTGAGATATTGCAATGTTTTTCTAATACGTTCTCAAGAGAAGAAAAAAGGAAATCTTGTATTTCTAAAATGAGATGCAATGTAGACAGTTGGTAATCAGGTTTTCTCCACTTCTTGAATAACACTATTGACTGCTTTAGAAATTGACTAGACCTATGTACTTTTTACAGTTTTAGAGTCTGTAATACTGAGATTATGAAGGAATGTCACCTGTATTCTAAATAACATTTTGAACTTTAGAATTCTCAGAAAATCGACCGATTAGATGGTGCACATGCCCCAGAGTTGACCAAAAAAGTTCAACGACATGCTTCTAGTGGCTCTTTCCCACCCAGTGCTAATGAGCATCTTAAAGAAGATCTTAATCTTCGCCTGAAGAAGTTAATACATGCTGCCCCCTGCATGTTGTTCATGAAAGGAACTCCTCAAGAACCACGCTGTGGTAAGAAGCTACTCTTGAGATAACATAAATCAAGTTGGGTACTCTACTAGTATGTGGTGCAGTTGAGATGGGCTTACCCTTTCCAACCTGTCCTGTGGTTCTAGATGAGGACCTCCATTTTATGTATAAATTTTCAGACTTAAAGAAAGGAAGACTGCTTGCCCAAGGTTACCTGGTAGTCGGGTTAGGACTGGATTCCAGCTATCATATTGCTGTCTCTGCTGATGGACTTTTTGCCAATGCAGTTTTGCTCTTAACACTTTTCTTTCTTGGTACCTTCCTTTTCTTCACCTCGTTCAGATTTAGTCATTTAAAAATTTGCAGAATCTTCATAGCGTTCCTGTGCCTATCCTATGCACTTTCGCCTTCTCTGTTATCATTGTCTAATGATTGCATTACTCACTCATTGCTATCATTTCCAGTTTATAGTTTCTAGTAATTTAGAGATTCTTGATTCTTGGGTTATAGTTATCCTTATTTTCTGTATACATGGATGTTTGTAATTTTGTCCTTAAGTGAGTTTTAGAGTTATTTGACCCCTCTGGTATTGAGTTTATGTTGTTTTCTTTTTACGGTTCCTAGTACAACATTATTATGCTGCATAATTGAGCATTTATGCTTTTTGATGATACTATTGAGACTGAGAATATTTGTTTCAACTATACAGGAGGGAATTTATTAAGATAGGTGGCAGTAAAATTGAATGAGCTATTGATATGATTACCACATGTCCAGTGTGGCTTTATAAAAATAGCCAAGCTTCCAATATAAATTTAATTCTAAATTCTTCCCTATATGGTTATGAAATTACATATTAACTTATGAAAAAGCCTAGTTTTTGTAGTAAAGTTTCATGATAAAGTCTATCTTTAAAAGATGAAGAAATTATTACTTTATTTCTTAATTCTGCCTGAAAAATTTCCTGGCTAGTATCTTCCGTGTCAAATAATATGCACTGCTTATGCTTTGCAGGGCTGAAAGTCTGTACTAGAGTTAACTAATGTAGCAAAAAGCAGTCCAGGTAGCTTTGTATGTGTTTGTGTTATTTGGTTTTTTATGAGGGTTTCAAGTGTTTCAAGTTTATCCTCTTATTAGGCATGAAAGTTGTTTCTGGTGCTTTATAGAGTAGCCTAATACCGTCATTCTAGTCTCTAGTAGTATAGGAAAACTGGCTATAAAATGTGGGTGAACCTTTGTGACAGGTTAAACACAGCTAACCCTTAGTAAATTCAATATGTTCTCCTTTTGGGATCTAAGAACCATATTGCCTTTATCTTTTCAAAATGATAACCTAGTGAAATTGGCAAGTAACGGAAATGAGTCTTGAGGAAGGTGTGTGGAAAGTATGGTAGATGAAATGTCTCATGAGTGAGGTTAAGCCTGGTCTGCCACTATGGTCATTCCGTGCTCAGTGACTGGGTACAATTCAGGTGTCTCCTTGTGCCTTTAGTTCCTCCTCGGGTCTTGAGTGGAGGTACATTTGGATGACCTTTTCCGTGTAGATGAATGATTATTCAAACAAATTAGAGGTAAATTTAGAAACAGTTTTTGTTATATCATTAACTGAATTTCTGATGTATTTCTAACCATTTTAATATTAACTGTCTGAATGACATTTAGAAAACTATACAAATAATGATGACTAAATAAACTAAGACATTTCAGAGCAATCCGAAGAACTTAGTGTTAGACATACAGATAATAAAGGAAATATTTTGGGATTAAAAAAGGTTTTTAAATAGATATGATCTAATAGTATCTAGTATCACTTCTTCTGTTCGAGTACTCATTTTATTTATAACTTATAACTGTATCCTAATAAGCTTTTGTTATGTTACCTGGTATTTTTTTTTTTTTTTTTTTTGTTACAACATGACTTCCTACCTAGAATAAAGAGCAGACAGATTGTTGTAGGGTGTTCTGTTTCATAAAGTATCTACTTAGAATTAATTGGAAAGTATTTTTGTTGAGACCTATCCTTGCCACTTCCCTGGTTCTCTGATTCTGTTTTCCCTTTCTTTTTGTGTGTTGTTGTATAGACTGTCTTTATCTGTAAGCTGTTCTCTTCTGGGGCATAAGTGGTTTTCCCCTTTTGCCATTCCTTTAGTTCTGCTTACTTGTTTTTGTTCCTCTATTGACACTTTAAAGAAGAAGTATACCAAGACCCCTGTATAAAAACAAAGGTCTTCTTGTGGACTCAAAAAGTGTCTACTCCTCATTTTGCACAGAATTCTCTTTGAAAACACTGGCACCAGTAACACGACTTTGCTTCCATTGGATGTCCACTGTGGAGTGTGTCTATGCTTGATGTTTGACTTGCCAGGCCATCGTGTTTTCGCTTAATCAGAGAAACATGTATAAATACCATTTAGATTTCATATCCATGAAAGCTGTGTCCAGATCCTGCAGGCCACTGGTCTACTTTCTTACCTATTTTCAAATCTTTTTTTTTGAACTCACGACCTTGCGCTTACAGGGCAAGCAGTTGAGCCACTGAGCAAAATCCCCAGCCCTGTTTTCAAACTCTTAACTACGGAATCCTACGGTGTATCATGAGTCTGACCTGTTGACAGTGTCTTAGTAGTCAGAGTTGGGTTGTCCCTATCTGTGTTACTTGTGAGGATAGGAAAAGGAGGGTGCTTATGTTTGAGGAAGTTTCTAGAGCACTGAGATGTGTAGCTTTCTAAACTGAATGTTAAGATCTCTAGCAGGTTGGTGAAGTTATTGGAATCCTTGTAACTGTTGCAGTTAGAGCTTGTAATAAAGCGGGAAGTGTTTGACCATAGACATTTCTGCTGCTGTGAGAGTCATCTTCCTGGGTTCAGAATCAAAAACACATCAAGTGTATTGTTCTTTAGGGGTTTATTATTTGTTATTAAATGTGTTAGTTAGGCTTCTTCCTCATGTCATGAGTAGAAATTATTGTGGTAGAAATGGTGATTTTTATGACAGTTAAACACAATTTTTAAACTTTTAAATAGTTTTATAGTACGCATGCATTTTTCTTCAGTAGTGTATTTTGTTATTAGAATAAAGCTTTTTACTACTTTATCCTTAAGCACAACATTTCTAGTCTGCCACTTTAACCCTTAAAAATGAAACACTACCAATCAATCTTTCTAGTCTGCATGTAATTGCCTAAAGCTAAAATCAAGCTTTTTCTCAGTAAGTTGGCGTAGAAATGAGTTAATATTGGCAGCAGAATAACCATCAGCAATCAGCCCTTAGCTGTTTACTAATGAACTCCCAGATGAATGAAAGAATTTTAGAATCAGTGTTTTACTTCAGGCTGTACATGAACTTAACACTTCAGTTGTAGGAAAAGCAACTTATATGCTATACAAATAAATGCTAGTGCTTCAGCTCAACAAATTGCAGATCTAGAAAACGTTTGGAGTTTAGTTGGATCCATGTTTTATAGTGAATGTGCTTTTGGGTGACATGAGGTAAAGCTTATTATTCTTGAAGTTGATCTGATGCTGAATTTTATGACTTGGTTTTATTTAAAAATAATTACCGATGCCGTTAAGTCTCATAGGAATTTCAAATTTGAAGAATAGGTTATTTCTGAAAATGACTGAAAAGAATTGTGAGGTGTAAGAGTGGGACAGTTCAAACTGGAAAAAATGGTTAGAGTTCTTTTAGAAAGATCTCCTTTTTCCCCCTGACTGAATAGACTTATAAAAACCATATTCACACTCTTATCCTTCAGTACTAATGTCATAATAATACGATGATGTCAGAAAAATACTGAACAGAATGTGTCACAAAGGTATAATACAATCATGGAACATAAAATTGTCACTATAGTAAAAAATCACATTATATACTTTAGGGAATGTAAATACTTTTAGAAAAGAAACTGTCAAGTGATGAGATGACAAAAGAATACTGTCAATCTATTGACAGTTCATATATAACAAAAGAGAAGATAGCTTTAAAATTGAATGTGCGCTACCCATTTTAGACTGAAACAGCACAGCCCTACTTGATTTCTCATTTATCCTCCTTTCTGATGCTAAGGACTCAGAACTACTGAAGTGGGTACCCAGAAGTAGTAAAATAGCACAATTGAGTTTTCAGTGTGGTTGAGTAATGATTAAAAATAATTGTTGTAGAGTTTTCTACCTACTCAGTTGACTTTCCTAGATTCACAGCGTAGGAGAGATGGGAGGGGCCATTCAGGGTGTCCAGATCAGTCCCATGATTGAGAGGAAACACAAGGAGATGGCCGTCCAGGGCCTCATGCCTCATCTTGTGTTCCCATCGTTCGAGGTCTTGGGGCTCTATATTTTAACCTCCCCCCACCTCCCAGTTGTCTAATACTGAAGAGCAATTTGATAAGTACACAAACACATCAGTTTTTAAAAGTTGTGTATGAATACTTACAGTCAAGATCAAATGAGAGTTTTTTGGAATTTATTTTCTGTTCATATACTTACTATTCAGCTATGGTAATTAAATTGCTGGCAAAATAGAGGCGGGCATCTGTCCACTGGATAATTTGTTCTATGAATTAATGTAGAATTGTGTGTATGAGAGAGATGCTAAGTTCTTTATTTTCTTTTTCTGTGTGCAGGTTTCAGCAAGCAGATGGTGGAAATTCTTCGCAAACATAATATTCAGTTTAGCAGTTTTGATATCTTCTCAGATGAAGAAGTTCGGCAGGGGCTAAAAACCTTTTCCAATTGGCCCACCTATCCTCAGCTTTATGTTTCTGGGGAGCTTATAGGAGGACTTGATATAATTAAGGTTAGAAGTCTGTGCCTGGTAAAGAAATTACATTTAGAGCAAAACTTAAAATGTTTCAACAAATCTAAAATACATATTTCTTGTGCAATTATACATTTAGTAAAATAAACCTGAAAAATAGCATTTCTGATCAGTATTCTACATTGTGCTGGAAGAGATTTATGTTAATAAATAAATGTTCCTTTTTTTTTTTTGATCTTTTTGAGATAGAGTTTTGCTGGGCAGTTAGGCTGGCCAGGCTGGTTATGAATTTGCAATGATCCTCCTGCCTCGGCCTCCTCAAGGCTGGAATTATAGGTGTGTACCAGTACACCTAGCAATAAATGTTTCTTAAGTTGATGTGTGTGCTTATTTCAGGAACTAGAAGCATCTCAAGAACTAGATACAATTTGTCCCAAAGCTCCCAAATTAGAAGAAAGGTAAGTATTTTAAAATTTCAAGCAGACTACCGTTTAATATTTTTATTTTATGTTTTTTGTAGTACTGGGATTTGAAACAAGAATTTTCACACTGAGCTATATTCCCAGCCCTTTTTTATTTTGAGACTGGGTCTTGATATGTAGTTTAGGCTGGTATTGAAACTCATTATGTAGTCCAAGCGAGCCTTGAAGTCATTAAGAAACTCCTGCCTCAGCCTCCTGAGTTTGTGGTTATAGACATGTGCCACCATGCTCAGGCCCCATAATGCTGTTGTATTTTAAAATAAACTCCTTTTTTAAAATCTTTTAAAGTTTTTAGGTATTGAAATAAAAGTTCCTAAAGTCTTCCTGTGCACTAAAGTCCAAAATTTCCCTATTTTTAAAAATTTATTTTTTGAGACAGGCTCTTGCTAATTTACTAAGTTGCCCAGGCAGGGCACAAACTTTTGATCCTCTTGTTTCAGCCTTGGGTTTATAGATGTGTGCCACCATTCCTGACCCATTTATTATTTTAAAAATGTTTTTGAATAGCCGAATTTTACATTGTTCTTTCTATATGTAAATCAAGGAATTGATATTTGCCTGCTGTGAGTCATAATTTTGTTCACAGGTCATGCAAACTTTTGAATCTCTAATTTGAGCTGGAGAAATTTTAGGACAAATTTAGTAGTTACATGGAGGTTATTCCTGCTTTTATGAAAATACTGTTTTAGTGGATTGACCAAGTTTTGCTTTCCCCTCTGCACTTGAGAGTGAAGAGCCCATGTTTCGGTTATTGCTCATTGGCATAAGCACAGTGCACCCATGTTTTCTTGTGTATAGCCTCGATCCCACATTAGAACCCTAAGTGTGAAAAACTGATGTTATCTCCGTGTTTCAGTTTCCAACTGCTCTGAGTACTGACCTTGTCTTTTTAAACACGGATTACTTAAAATTCAAGCAGATTTTGAAGCTGTGAAATATCTACTCTTTAGTTCTTTTATGACATAATCTCAGTGAAGTAATCTTTTCGACTTTGGTGTACAGGAAGACTTTGGAACTTTTATTGTAATACCTACAAATTCAAAGATTTTTTTATGGTACCAGGGATCGCACTTATGACCTTGCACTTGCTGGGCAGGTGCTTATACTGCTGAGCTAAATCCCCAGCCAAATTTAAAGATTTAAAAAGAATTTATTTAAGGATACATCAGAACATATCAGTCTTTCTTAGTTAAGACTTGGATTTGTAACGTAAACCTCTTTAATTTTCTTGGTATTTAACATTTTGAGGATTTCTGAAAGTGTTTAATAATGAGTACCTCATTTGTCTGTCCTTAATTAATAAAATAGTCCTAGAATGTCAGACTGACATTCAGTGACACAGTTTCTCTCATGATTCGTGCCCAGCCTGCCTTTTGAGTGAGCAAATACAGAATGAGGACTCTGTATCCTCACTTGTTCTTTTCTGTAGCCTGTGATGCCCGTGACACACAGAGGCTGTGCAGCCTGAAAGCCAGCTGTGCTTTTTGTATGCCCAGATGTGCTATTCAGTGTATTTTCTTCCTTTTTCCTGAATATATTCTTACTGCTGTTTATGTTTTTGTCTCTGTCAGACTTTATGTTTCCTTAATATGCTGTCTAATAAATCTCCTAGGTTTTTAGACACCAAAAAATAGCCAGTGCTGGAACTTGCTAGGATTATATGAATAAGAAAGCACAGTATATTTTGAGTGCTCATGTAAAAGGTTCCTGTAAGCAGTTTGTCGATGTGTGATGCTTACTTTGACAGGAGTGTGGCCTGTGGTTTTCTGGATCTGAGTAGTTGGGTCACTGGGTGAGCAGTCAGGGCCAGCGTCAGGTTTCTGTGTCTCCTGACATTTTCTGAGAACAGCTAATCATCCTCTATTGGGAGTGTAAGAGCTGTAGCCTTGTGTATGATCTCTACATTTCATTTGTGGCTACTTTATAAGGAGATTAAGACATGAATTGTCCATGACACTGGCGAAATGGGAATGTGGTGCCGTGACCTGTTGTACCTACATTGACCTGTCCTGAGATTTGTGACTAGAGGTTAAATATGGAAGATTAAAATTTCTGAGAGGAGTTAGATTGTGGTATTTGAAAATGGTAGGAAATACTGAGTATACGGTTAAAATGGGAGCTTTTGACTTCAGCAGCTAGCATTGTGAGTTGATGTTCTAAGATTTAATGCTTTAACCTTCCAGGTCTGCCTTTGTGAGCGTTAGGAGTAGAGGAGTGCAGGAGTGTAGAGCAGTGCATAGCATCATGACTGGAAATGGAACTCATGGAACTAGTTCTAGAAATTTTGGATGGGCTCGATATATAGGTCCCCTATTGAACAATTCCTTACTGAATTGGTTATTATTATTTTTTTTTTAGTACTGTGAGTTGATAGACTTAAATTGCAACTTGAAGGAACATTCGTTGCCTTAAAAGCTATATTGTGTTTTACAGTGGCTTAGGGAGAGAATGAAATAAGGAAAATGTCAATGCATTTGCTTGTTTAATACCACTCAAAGCTGTGAACCATCATCCTTGCTATCCCTCAAATATGCATGGTACTCATGAAGTGGAGCAAAAGTGGTGCTTAATAATTGAGCTGAGCCATTTTATATCAATTTTCTCTCTTTAGGCTCAAAGTGCTGACGAATAAAGCTTCTGTGATGCTCTTTATGAAAGGAAACAAACAGGTAAAGAACTCAAAAATGGTTTTATTTGTAATTTCTTTTGATGTTAACATCTGCAACAAGGGGACAGTTAAATCTTTTTTTCCTAGCTTTAGCTAATGAAGCTGTAGTGGTATCAGGAAGTTATCCAGGCCTTAATTGGTGCTTATGGAGATCAAACAAAGTAATCTGCATTTTGCTTGACTTCATCATCAACATCTCAGCAGGGTGCATTCTTTCTGCTGCCAAACTTTGTCAGCTAACATGGTCAACAGTATTAACACTTTGCTGGTTCCACAGTATTAGTTGCTGTTCCAGTACCCTTTGTTTTAGTGTGTGGACTACTGTATGATACTTTCTAAGTATAGGGGAACCTGGTACTGCTTTGGTTTTTGCCTCTCAGTCGCTGGGTAGAAGCATTCTCACTGGGATATAAACCCTGGATATGACATGTGTGCTCCCTGTGTATTCAGGGAATGAATAAAACTATCCATAATTCTCATCTGTCATTGGGTGATTCTTGTAGCTTTTTTGATGAAAGTACATATGCTGATTTTGCATCAGTTTGAGTATCAAGTTTGATAGATCACTTCCACTGATAGTTTGAATAAAACTGTCTTTCAGAGTAAGATTGGAATGGAAATTTCCCAAAACTAGCTATAGTCATTTAAATGTATTTTGTTTCATTCTCTGCTAGGTTTTGTCTGCTGGACAAAACTGGGCAGGATTTGGCTTACTTTGCAGATTAGGAAACTAATAATTTGAAAGTTGAGGCTGATGGAATGAGGAAACCTCCCTATGTTAAACAGATGCCTTGGGCAGATGACTTAACTGAAAGGAGCTTCAATTTGCTCTTTTTGTAAATGGATTTAATAATACTTCATAGGGCTGGTGCAGGAATCAGGTTGCCATAATGCGAGTGGAAGTTAATATGACTAACCTAATGAAACTCATTAATTAACATAACTGATGTAAGTAGTGTAGTGAAAGTAATAATAACAAGAAAGATAGTATAAATTTCAGCAATCACTGTTGAAATCACTGTTAGGCCCCAGATTCTTTGACTGGTTCATTGTACAGTGTTTTTTAAAAAAATCAGTAGAAGAAAGCTGAGTGTGATGGAGCACAGCTAAAATCAGTGTTCTGAGAAGCTCAGGCAGTTCACTGGGCAATTTAATGATTTAGTGAGACACCCTGTCTCAAACTGAAAAAAATAAATAAATGAAGAGCTGGGATTGTAGCTCAGTGCAGAGGTCCCAGGTTCAATCCCTAGTATCTAAAAGAAAAAAAAAACAAAAAACACGTTTCTTTATCATTACTGCAAATTATAATAAAGTATGTAATTATATATAATTATAATCTATAAATTACAAAATTTTTAGTAATGATATATATGTATATTTTTTCTTTTTTGGGAGAGGTACTGGGCATTGAACCTGGGGCTTTCACACTGAACTACATCCCCAGCCCTTTTTGAGACAGGGTCTCACTGAGTTCCTCAGGTTAGGCTCCAACTTGTGATCCTCCTCCCTCAGGCCCCCAAAGTGCTAGGATTCCAAGTGTGTGCCACCGTGCCCATCCTGTTTTTCTTCTTCATGATTGTTAAAAGCAAATTTTTATTCTCAACATTTTACTTTTTTGTGGAAGCCCAGAAAGACTTCATGTATTTTGGAAACCACATTGTTGGAACTTTTGAAATGTTTATGTGATATCAAATCATTTCCACAAGATTGTTGGAATGAGGTTTATATGGCATGAAAAAATACATTCCATAACCTCAAAAAGTTTTGCTTCATCTATAATCTAGTATACAGATAAAATATAAGAAGGAGAGTTAAAGTCCAGTTGGGGACATGAAAACTTTTAATCATTGCAAAAAGACTAAGTAGTTAAGATCATTTTGTATAAATTAGGAATGGAATTAAGTAAGTTTTTTTTTAAAATTTTTTTTTAAATTTTATTTGAGAAAAAAACAAAAAGGGTACAAG
This sequence comes from Cavia porcellus, assembly GCF_034190915.1. Classification (NCBI taxonomy): domain Eukaryota; kingdom Metazoa; phylum Chordata; class Mammalia; order Rodentia; family Caviidae; genus Cavia; species Cavia porcellus. Next base: position 102,822,540 of record NW_026947485.1, read on the forward strand.
TTATACAGAATTTCAGAAAAAAACAGTAGGAAATCACTAGTTAATAGATTACATATTGTCATCTTAGAAATAGTTGTTCAAGTTACAAATTTAAAGCATATAAAGTGGACATTGAAACAGTGAGCCTGCAAACAGTTCTGTTCAGTGATCCAACAAAACTCAATAATATGGTTATCTATCTTATACACTTAAATATACATGCAGTTATATCCTTTAGAGCACTTTCTTTTCCTCTCTTTTGTAAGTAAGTTTCTATAGAAAATCTAGGTTTGATCTCAGGAACCTTTTGAACATAAAGATTATAAAGACACAAGTCATCTGAAGAGGTTACCAAGCGAGGTGAGCTGATGGTTTATGTCCGAGTTGAGGTCTATATAGGTCAGGCCTTGAAGGAAGGGGACGTGAAGAAGCATCAGGAGCAGGGTAAAGGCAGTGCAGCTGCACCACACAGGTGCTCTCGGGGTCCCCAGCAGTTGCTATGGGTGACGTTGGACAAGTGCTGTACTGCTTAACAAAGCATTAGCTGCAAACATGACAGTTGGACATACAAAATAAGAATTTTTTTTTAATTTAGGAAGCAAAATGTGGATTTAGCAAACAAATTCTGGAAATATTGAACAGTACCAGGTATGTAAATCTTGTTTTTAAATAGTGTATTTAAAAAATTTCAATACTCAGTTCTGCCACTGATTTATTTTTTTAGTTTTAATGTCTAGATTGGTTCATTATGTTAAAATACATGTTTTTGCTACAAGTTTTTTTTTTCCCCCCTTCTGTGATGTTTAGTGAATGCTTTGGTTTAGAAGATTAGAATGAAATGTAATTTTCTGGCCAGTGTTCTTGTCACACAAAGATACTGTATGAAGAATATATTATAGGTTGTTTAAAAAAATTTTTTTTAAGCACTTTTTAAAACAATATTTAAAACTGATGAGTACATATTAAGGCCCATAACCAAGATCTGAGAGGGGAGGCAAATGAATTTAAATTGTAGCAGATTTTTATTTTCACCTGCTTTTGATGTGCTTGGTGATGAAGCTGCCAGAATAGAACGTTGGTGTTGATTTTTTGTGGTTTAAAAAAAATTATTTAATTGGAGATAACATGTAATTTTGTTGTGTTTGTCAAATATTTTTCACTTATTTTTTATGTTATGATTGCTTTTTAAAACTATAATTTGCATTCTAATTGTACTTTTAACTAGATTAGATTTGCAAATCCATGAAGTGATAGGGCAAGTAATCTTCAGAGTATTTCATAATGGAGAGGATTGAAAGGAGTTGATTGAGCAAGATAGACTGAATATAGCATTAGGGATTAAAGAAAAAACAGTTAATTTCTTCAAATTATAATAATTTTATAGACAAAGGTATATTAATTGTAATTATGACCTCAAGCCTTGATCTCTTCTTACCCTTGTTGGTCTGGTGTGCTTTTGGACATTTTCATAGAGCCCTTTCTTTGTTCTTTAAGAAAAGTGTGCTAACCACCTCATTTTCACAGTATTGTGTAGGTAAAATCCAGCTGAATTTATGTCTTCAGATGATAATTAAGCAGAATTATTTCTATTGGTCCATGGTAAATTTTGTTAGCAATTGTTTACTTTTGTTGCCTATTTTAAAAACACTGTTAAAATGGCTTTTTCTTTTTGTAGTGTTGAATTTGAAACATTTGATATATTGGAAGATGAAGAAGTAAGTTCTGGATTTTGTTTTGCCTTTGTTTAGCTTTAATTGTAGGATGTGGTAGGAAGGTTTCAGCATTCCTGTGTTTTGTTCAGGTTCGGCAAGGATTGAAAGTGTACTCAAACTGGCCAACATATCCTCAGCTGTATGTGAAAGGGGAGCTCATTGGAGGACTGGATATTGTTAAGGTAAGGTCTGCTCATCTGCTGTCCTCAGGAAGTGAAAAGCTTGATGTTTAGGAATTATGATCGTGAGGTTGTCTGGCTCTTTTGTTCAGCCTCAAATCCAGCCTTTTCTGCAGTAGTTTCTGTGTACATAATAGCTCATCCTTCCCACAGTCCCTGGAGCATCAGACTGTTACACCCTCCTACCTAACCTAGTCTGGTCTCCTTCCCTGCCACTCTGGCCCTGTTCAGAGCCTCCTGACCTCCTAGCCAGCTGCCAGCAATGCCAGCCTCTGTAGTTGGATATTCAGGTGAGCTGAAGCTATGGCCAGGTTTATAGCATTTTAGTTTTATTCTCATTGTACTGTCTCACAGAAGAATTTCTTCCATATTTACCTGCTTTTCATCCTTTCTCTTACCTTTTACTCTTAGCTTTGGATTTTCTTGTATAGCCCATAATTAAATGTTTTCTCCATTCTTCAGGACCTAATTTGCCTATAAATGTATAGATTTTTCCAGCCAGAAATGTCTGCCCTTGCTCCAGAAGTTTTTGTATCTTTTTATTTTTACACTATTGTAGTTACTTTTTACTGTGTACCGTTTCCTTTTCCACCCTCACCTGCATGATGTTAATATATATACCATTGTGAAGAGTCCCAGAGGCCATTGCTATGGTGGCTGCCTGTCTCCCTGCCACTTCTGTGTCACAGTAGCTATGGAGTAGTAGTACTCTCCATAGTTCAGTAGCTTAGTGGATTTTGCTTCAATGAAAGGGCTTAATTTGCCACTTTGGTTTGCTCTAAATAAATTCTCAGGTGTGTTTTAAATGGATATGGCTTTTCTTATATTTAATGTCTAGAATTTAAGGCAGTCCCAACTACTTACTAGCACCTGTGTGCTGTATAGCTCTTTTGTAGTTGGCCCAGGCCAGGAAAGTGTACTTCCCACTGCCCCAGTGCTGTACATCCTGCACAGTGCGGTAAGGAGTTGTGGCAGTCTGTTCCCTAGGATGTGAGTGAACTGTCACAGCAGGTAGGCTGTGGAGGCTCCTTCAGAGCTGGAGATTGCCCTGAGGCCTCCCTCCTGCCTGCTCAGTTAGAGACTGTTCTCTGAGGATAGTCTTTTAATGGTTTTAATGGAGAACAAGTACAGTAGTAAGAAGTGCTACTTCTAGTTAAGTTGTAAAATAAAGTTTTTAACACACACGTTTATGACATGAAGGAATGCCAGTCTCACACTAAAGTGGCAGCCAGTACTTTGAACCAACATGTTTTATAGTCAGTGCTTGAGCTGTTTGACTCCAAAGGCTGTCTTTGTCCTGTGGGTGTATCTGTAGGATTCGTTTCCTCCCCAGTGCAGGTTGGATATCACTTCTGAAACAAGCCCAGGAGGCATTTTTCTTAGTAAATGGTCCTCAATTCCGAAGAGGGGAAAAAAGTTTAATAATGTATCTTTTGAGTAGCCTGGAAACAACAGAAATAGAGGTACATTTGTTATTTATGTGTATGCATGTAGAAAATTATTTATTTATTTTTAATTTTATTTAAGGAGAAAAGAAAAAAAAAGCAGAGAAAGGGTACAAGTTATACAGATTTGCAGGAAAAAAAACAGTAGGAAATCACTAGTTAATGGATTACATATTGTCATCTTAGATAGAAAATTACTTAAATAAAGATGTCTTATTTTTGTAAGATACAAACTGTCTTCAGGCTCCAAATACTCTTGAGCCTGTTCTCGTCTGAGTGTTTTATAGTCTGTACCATAGTCATTTGTAACTCTTGGAAGATACAATCAATAAATCTCATTTATTGATGAGATTAGCTCAAAAGCTAAGCTGTGCAGGTAACATCTTTTTAGATAATATAACAGGATGTTATATAACTTGATATTTGCTTGTAAAGAACCATAGGTATTGGAAATTTGTGGCATTATTAACATTTTTGCTTGAGATGATAATAGGGAACTGGTATTATGTTGCCATTTTGGCCTGTTTCTTGGCAGAGTGCAGTTTTTCATCTTGAGATCAATTAAAATATGTTCCAGATGGCTAATTCTGGCTGGCTTCAGTTGGAGCATTAAGTACTTTTTTTGTTGACTGAGTGACTAGATAAATGAATGAATTACTCTCAATAACTCAATGACTTGGTCAATATAGTGTCCTGAGAAAGATGGCTACTGTTATATACTCAGTAGCTAATCTTTCCTCTAAAGAGTGAGTAACTTACAGTAGTTGTTCAGAATGTTTGGACTTAAAAAGTTTGTTGAGTGCTTTGGAATGTTCAGATCAATCAGGTTGCTGTTTAAAGTGCTGGCTCACATGAATGATGCTGCTGAGACACTCTCGTGTGTTGTGTAAGTGACTTCATAGAATCCCCCAGCAGCCTAGGAGAGAAGGACTCTTGTCTTCATTTGGCAGATGAGGAAACATGGATGTGCATGGTGGAGCTATACACCATTGTGAAGCTGGTAGGATGTTACTAGTCCAGGCTTACCTGGGGGCTGCCCAGACTCTTCTGAGTTGTGAAGCCTACTTGCCTCAAGAAACTGCTCAAAAAATTTCTGCTAGGTCTGCTGGTATAGCAGGATGTCTATTGGTTTAACAGGTACAACCCAGGATGGGTCATCTGGATTTGTGTATGCTAGAATCAGCTTTACTGGTTTTAATACAAAGAGGAGGCTGAGTGAATTTTAGTGATTTTATTGATTGGTATTCATGTTGCTTAGTGAAAATCTGAAATGTTGCATCAAATTAAATACTTGTTTTGAACAAGAAAGTCTCATTTATCTTTTATTGCCATATTTTAGACTTGGTGGCTGAAAACTGTAGAATCTGTTCTGTAGTTTGAGTTAATCTGTGGAAACTCTTGGAGCTTGTCTTTTTCTGAATTATATATTGGTAATATTTTCTGGCCTTTACATTTTCCTGGTACTGTAGCTTTTCTTGAGGCACAAACAGAGTTCAGGTGTGTTAAAATAAAAAGAGTTTATTGTGTTAAAATAATCTGATAGGGTGCAGTCAACCCTTTGTATCTATAGTTCTATGTATATGAATTCAACTAACAGATTGAAAGAAAATATTAAACGAAATGAGGCTATGCAGGCCCTTTATTTTCTAAGCTACACAGTATAGTAAGTATTATGTATCATTTACATAGTATTAGGTATTGTAAATAATCTAGAGATGATCTACAATGTAAGGGAGGGTGTGTGTAAATACTGTGCCATTAGTATTTGATGACACTTGATGATCTGTAGGATTTGGGACCCAGTCCCCTTATGGATACTCAAACAACTGCGTTGTTTTTATATTTAGCTTGAGAATGTTGGGGTTTTAATTCAGTAGGTGGTTCTGAAATACAGACACAAGCTATGACAGTTTGTTTTCATTTTTGTATATGCATATATATTAATGTTATTTTTTATTTTTAGGAACTGAAAGAAAATGGTGAATTGCTGCCTATACTGAGAGGGGAAAATTAAAAATGTTAAATATGGTGTCCAGTTGTCGCAAGACATTTAGTTACAGTGGAGCAGTTCATGATTTGGTCCTCAGAAATGGACTAGGAATAGAAAAATGCTGCTTCTACAGTTAACGCTTTGTGTATTTCACAAGATTGTGCTAAATAAATGTATGTTACATTTTTCCACCAAAAATAGAATCCAATAAACATCTTAATTCAGTTACAAATATTTGTGTGTAAAAAGTGTATCTTTGTAATGATGCTAAATGTTACTGTATTTAATCCATTTGGAATCCTTCTTCTTAACACTGTGGTTGTCTTGTAGCACACGTTCAGAAAATGGAGCTGGTAACAGAGCACAGTGCAGGCTGGCGAGGCGTTCAGAGCAGCTCGTGTGCCAGCCCAATGGCTCCCCTCACTGGCAAAAGGTCTTTTTACAGCTCTGGAAAAATTCTACTGAAATTGTTCTTGCTGAGCCTTGGCACTGGTGAAATTGTGGAGGCCACGCAGGAAGCGCCTTTCAGATTCACTGTGACAGTGGCGGAAGTGCGTTACCAAGGAATATTAGGAGAAAAGTGATTCTTTATCAAGTGAAGCAAGATATAGCAAGCACTTTGGTTATAAAAACTAGAATAGTGAGTGTTGATGACAGAGGAGGAATGGGTGGTCCGTTTGTTTGAAGCATGACAACTTAATCATTGTAATAACCATATGACTTAGCCCTTCGATCAAGTAGGTCAAGAAGAGCCTGAAAATTCCAGTAGTGGTTTTGATCTGAATCTTAACATATTAGAGAAAGAGTTGCCTCACTGAGCTTCACTGGAGAGGCCATACCTCAGTGGCTGTCTGTGCCCCCTATGCCACATGTGGTCTTTATTAAATTACCCCAGCCTGTTGGTCTGAGCAGTGAGGGCTGTGACCCTGCGTGGTGGTAGGAACTAAGGGGTGCCTAGGTTGGTTAACTTAGGTAAGAACAACGAAGGAGGAAATGTGTGTGTGGCCCTCTCTGAAGCTCTGGTGTTGCCTCCTCACTCCCAGGCTATGTCCCGCTCTGGGTTTGTGGCCTGTGTCACCGAGGGTACTCTGCGGGGTTAATGAAGGGCACACCTGCTTGCTTTTTCTGCTAGGAGTTAGGATGCCCATGATGGTGGATTCTTTTTTTGCTGTGTGTGTGCGGGTAAGTCTTCCTTGAGACTTTTTTCTTTGGGGTACTGGGGATCGAACTCATGATCTTGCGCTTGCAAAGCAGGTGCTTATGCCGCTGCGCTAAATCCTCAGCCTAATTGAGACTTTTAAAAAATTAAATTGAAAATGATAAGTAAAACTTAAAATACAAATGGAAGTATAGAACTTTGGAATTTCATGAAAGCGTTGGTTTTAGGGGGATGAAAATAGAGGAAGGATTTATAATTATCTTGAGTACTTCTCCCCAAAATTATTTGCATACAATGTTTATGTATTTATTTTATTTGCTGTGTATTGAACTCAAGGAAGGCCTAACATGTACACATGTTAGGCAAGTACTGTACCACTCAGCTACATCCCTGGTCCCTAAGTTGATTTTTAACTTCACCTTATCCGAAGTAACAATACCTTTGCTGTCACAATTTGTTAAGCTTATTTCTCTCCCTTAATGTATGTGAGTAAACAAAATGCATAGCTGTTAACTGGTGTGCACCTCCAGTTTGCCAAACACCATCTTGGCCAAAGGCTATTGCTCTGCTGCTGTCTCATGACTTGTGCACTCAAGAAAGCTTCCCTCCCCTTGGTTAACTTGTGTGTGACACCAGGTATCAGTGCTGGCCTCCTTTTGAATGCCTAGTTAGGGTCACAGGTCTGGGTGAAAGTTAGTGGGTGTTCCACCATGTCTGGCATGGCGTATCCCTTATTCCTCATGGGTTGTTACTGGCCCCTTTTACCCCAGGTAAGTTGAGTGATGGTGAACCAGGTCAGAAAATCTTATTTATGCAAACTAATGGGCATTCCTACCCTGTTTTGATTAACAGTATTTTAGCAAGTCAGATTCTTGGACCTGATTAAATTTGCTAACAGAAATAGCTCGCAAATGACCTTGTAGTTAAGTCTGCTCTTCTATACTTGTTTTGTCAAAATTGAGATCTCTGATTATCAAATGTTAAAGACAGAGTTGCTTTGACATTTGAGAAATCCCAGAAGTTCACAAGAAAAGGGGACTGTCATTTTGTGTAGTGCTTTGTGGAGTGCTTTTTCAGGAGAGGGAACTTGTGAGGTGTGTTTACCAAGTTTAGTGGTAGCCGGGATGTATATAGGGTGGCACAGGGCTGGGACACAGGGAGCCTGGAGCTGACTTGAGAGCTTCCTCAGCCTCCTGGGCGTGATAGTGAGCTCATCATCACCCTCAGGGCGGAGTGAGAAGACAATTGAATCTGTGAAGCACTTAGAGCATCTGGCACTGGAGTAGGTGCTCTCTGTAGACATCTGTCTCTTTGGCTTCCTTTAGTTTCCTGTGTGGAATTAAGGTGCCTTATACCTGTGATAAGAAGTTGAAGTCCTTTATATCCCCAGGAAATAAAGCCTCCCATTGGAAGGATGATTGCTCTTCTAAGAGTGGCTGTTAAGTAGGAACCACAGGGGCCCTCATACAGGAAGGCTTTTAATGCCTGGCTTGTGCCTCAGGTGTAACTTCTTAGGGAAGAATTCTTGGGAGTTTATGTCCTTTTAGAGAGACTGCAGGAATGGAATTTGTTAAAACTTCAATTTTGTTTTGTTATCACAAACAGGGTAAATAGCCCAGTGAATGAGGCTAGGTAGGTAGGTTTGGCAGGTATGAAATTGAGGGAGATAAGTAACTTGCTCAAGTTACTTATCTGGGATTTCTTAGAGGTGGGATTTCTCTCTGAGATTACTGTGTTTGACTCCCAAATCTGATGTGCACTCCTTTCGTGAGGCCATCCTATCAGAGGTATGTGGAATTAAGTTGCATTTATATCCATAAAAAGCTAGTTGAGTCCCTTTTCAGAGCATTAGTCTTTCTGACTCAGGCAGGACCTCTTCTAGACTGGTTGACTTCCTGAAGTCTTAAGAGTTGGTTTGGAGCCTGCCTGTAGTGAACAGTTCAAAACTTGCTATAGTAGTGTAAAGTCTCTTGTTAAAAGGTTCAGGTGGGTTGGCCAGCTGAGCCTTGCAGAGCTGCCCTTGAGCTGCAGGTGTCAGCCCTCAAGTAGACACAGTCTCCATCATTAAAAGTCTAGGCCTTGTCTGGCCCAAGAAGGAAGAAAAATCATTTGCCATTTTCCATCTCTACGGAACTGCTTATTCCGTGTGTAATGAGCCTAATGCTTAAAATATTTTTTTGTAATTAAGGTCTCATTTTAATAAGACTACATTCTGCTCAAGACAGTAAGCACTTGACTTGGATAATCATTACCTGCCTCACTGGAAACAGTTGCACAAGACATAGCCCAGCAATCCACTTTGAAGTTAAAAGCCTGAGATTGCAGTATGGAATATGATTTCTGAGTTAATTTTAAAATTGAAATTTTAAATTTGATAATCGTAGCATTATAAAAATTAAAACATTTTCTTTCTAAATAAAACACTTGGTCCTGTGCAGGTAAATTCGTATTTTGATGCATGCTTCAGATGTTAAACCCTAGGAATGCATACAAGTTGATGTGGTTTAATGGTGCCTATTTACCACCTAAGTAATTGTACAGATGTTTGTATAATTGTGTATTCTGACGGGTGTTACAGTCTTGAGAACTTATTCTGCATAACTGGTAGTTACAGATGTACGGATTTGGAAGCTGCTTGAATTGAGTTTTAGGGCAGCTTGGCAGGGTGTGGGCTGGGCTCACTTCAGGATGCAGCATCCTTGGAGTCTTGGAATGTTTAAGTCCTTGTACAAGGTTCCATGGCCAGGCATTGAGATTTGAACCAAGACTCCCTAGGCCAGCCCCGGGTCCTGTGCTTAAAGTGCCATGTGAACACACAGGACAGCTGCATAATTGTAACTTGGAGAAGCAGCTTCTGAAATGACATAGCATGTTTATCTTTGTGTTAGGAACAGGGTCTTTACAAAAATTTCGTGACTTTGCAAATTCTGACTGAACTCCACTAATGCTCCCTCACATTTACCTAAATGGTTATTGGTATATCTAGTTAAGTGTATTTAATCTCTTAAAGCCTCACGTTTTGAGAAAGTTAGGTTTCCTACATGAACACTAGAGGGAGTACGTGAGTTGCTTGTTGGTTCTGCCTAGCAGACATTTTTTGCCTGCTTGCCAGCCAGCCAGCCAGCCATCTGCCCTGCCTCCCACTCTCTGGCTGGAGGTTTTGTATTCAGGACTGCTGTTCTTCAGATGTACAGCTTTGCTTGAACCAAAGCTTGTGACCTGGGTGTGGTGACATTACCTGAGAAGAGGGGAGGACTGTTAATTTTCATAGGGATTAAAGTACTTTATGCTCTTGCTTAAAAGGAAGAGCCCTGATACAATGAAAAGTTGGAAGGCGCTTAGATGCCCTGAGCGAACCCTGTCATCTGTCTGCCCCTCTCTTCATTCATTTTTCTTTCTGTGAGAAGGTTCCAGGGTGCTTGGCCTTGGTGATGCAGGTGGGAGGAGGTGGTGGTGAAGTAAGCCAGGACACTCCCTCTTTGCTTGCCTGCTGGTCCTCACTGGAGGAGGATCTTGTGGCATCATGAGGTCTTGGAGGGTAGGGAGCATGTCCCTCAGCGAGGAGGCTCAGGCTCAGGATGATCCTAGGCAGAGTGAGTGAGTGTGGAGGTAGTGTGGGTTATTGTGCCGTCAGGCTCACCTGTGCCAGCATTCTGTCTCCGTCTTTTCACTGTCTACCCTGAGGCCCACAGTCAGTGTATGTAGTTTCATAGACTTGGATGTACTGAGCGCAGTGCTGTTGAAGAAACTGAAGTGTAGGCTCTGGGGAGTAATGGGTCCTGCACCCCCTGATGCCTACAGCTGACCCATGTGCTTGGAGTCCCTAGTTCTGCTTTAGGACCGAGGTGCACCAGCACCACCACTGCCTGGGAAGGAGGCACCTGCATTGCTCCATGGAGCCTGCGTTTAGGGCCAGCTGTGTAATTGGGCATATTGTTGAGAAAGCAGGAATGGAGTGCCTTTAAATTACTAAGAAATAAGGTTTTCCCTTCATATTTTCTTGTTACTGGTGGACTTGATTTGCTATATAATGTTCTAAATGAATCACAAATATGCTGCTTTTCTTTGCAGTGTGCAATGAAAATTCTAATGCATTTAATTTGCATGTAGAATACCGGAGATGGCATGGTTGAATCTAAAATTCTACCAGAATGACAGAGACAGTCCATAAAAGAAAGCTACTTCACTTGTTCTGTGCACATTCCTTCAGTCCTCTCCCTCGGTAGGGGATGACTTAGGTGGCCCTATCACTGGCTTGTCTCTGGGCCATTCTCAGTGGAAGTGGTTGGTTAGCATCAGATTGGCTGTTCTAGTCTACTGGGTTAGTTGTATTTCATCCGATGCTCTGGCCCTCTGTTGGAAGCTTGTCATAGTCCGAGTAGGAAGTGTCTTGGCTGTCTGACACCTGCGTTTTTTGGTGGTTGCTGTGGCATTCTTGTCTTACACTTGCTTTGAGTCTCCAAGTTTCCACACTTTGGGGTTCTGTGCTTCCGGGATATTTAGAGCACCATATACCCACAGTCTGGCAAGGAGCATCCCAGATCTGCTCCTGTCTATGCTGTTGTCCCTTTAGACTTTATTTACAAAGTAATATTTCAAAGGTACTAGGTTTCAAGACAGTGTTGGCAGAACCTTAGAGTCGGGCACTTGTGAGGGTGTGGCCTGAATGGTTGGGAAGGGATCAAGCCTGCTGGGAGTTCCTCCTTGGGGTTCCTGTTAAAGGACCCTCTTGTTAAATGGCCTCCTAGTGAGTCTTCTCTGAGCATAAACTGCACTGGAGAAACTCACACATTAACTTACTACCCCTGTTCGGTGTGCACCTAATGCTGAAGTAGAAAACCCACACCTGGTGTGTGCCAAGTGTCAGGTATGTGTGAAATGATTTAATTCTGATAACCCTTTGAAAATCTCATTTTAGAAGGGAAACTGAGGCACAGAGGTGAAGCAAACTACCCAAGGTCACAGTACCCGGTGGAGCTGGGATCTGATTGTGTTCCTGGCTCGTATTTGTCTTCTTAACCCATGCAGATTCAGTCCATGCCTGTGGTGTGAGAGGGAAGGATGTGTTCTTCCGGGAGGCCAGGACAGAGGACACTGAGCCCAGAGTGGAGGAGATTTGCTCTTAATGGTAGGTAACTTGGTTAGAGGGCGGAAGCTGACAGAACTATGAAAGCCAGGCCTAGAGGAAGTGCAGCGTGGAAACAGGCCCCGGGCAATGGGCGTTCAACCTGGACTTCTGCTTGTGGGAAAACAGGCTCAAACAACTGGCCAAAGCATGCCTCACTGCAGAGATAAGGGACGCTGCCAGTGTTAGCAGGTTGGTACCCTGTTCAAGCTGGACCTGCATGGGCATTCAGTCCTGGGGCAGGGAGGCGGGATTCTCCTAGAAGGTAAGTTCAGCAATCAGCTGACCAAACTGCAGCTTCGAGGGTCTTGTGATTCCCTGCCTAGAGGTCAAGTGTTGCCTCACAGAGCAGGAGTTGCAGGGGATGCTTTGCCCAGGTGTCACACTGGGACAAAACCTCAAGTGTTCAGTTCTCTCACTTTGGCAAATAGGCCAGCCAGCGGTCTGGTCAGCTGCCTTGTGGATTTAGAACCATCAGTCCTGGCATGCTGTTGTAGGTCAGAACAGACTGCCTCATCTGTGCTGGTCCCCTCTCTCCCCAAACTTTGTTTCCCTCCTCAAGGGCCCTGGGGCACACAGGATCTACAGGTCCCCACGGCACCGCTCCTTGACCAAGCGCGCGCTGTGTGTGTGTGTATCTGCATCTGCACTTAGGGACACACAAGGGACAGTGCAGGCTCTGTGCGCCTCCTTCCTGCAGCGGTGGCCTTGGTGCACTTCCTCTGCCACGGGGTCGTTCGAGGCACACCTGCACCCCATGCTAGCTTCGCGGACTGTCTTGAGCCAGACCTAGCTTAACTGGGTCCCTGTCCTTGACTCCTGGGTGCCGTGGCTATGGGGACCTGCAGGGATCCCAGTTGCTTCCGCCCCTATTAAAGGAATCAGTTCCAACCCATGGCCGAGTGACAACAAGCGATAGCCAGATTTACCTGCCGGCTTTGAGCTTTCCTGCCGCTGTTTTCCTGGTCTAGCTAAACCTGCATGTGACCTTGAAAGGCCTAGACCAGTGTCCTGGTCGCTGCTGGATGGCGGGACTGGGCTGCATCCTTCGCGGCTGGGAGTGGCGGCATGTGTCCACACGAGGGCGCTGCACACCACACTCCCACCGGCGGGCTGCGGCGTCTGCAGGTTCGGCCTCTGAACCCAAGGTGGCGCAGAGGACCAGACCGCGGAGGAGCGGGCCGCCAACTTCGCTAAGCTCCCTGCAGCGAAAGCGTCCCGGATCCTGGAGGAGGACCGCAGAGATGAAGTGCTGTTTCATCACAACACATAAGGGGGACGCCTTGACGTGACATGTAACTGCTGATGCTGACCTTGATCCCCTCTCTGTCTGGCGAAGTTTGTCAGGTGTTCCCATCTTGGTGTGGCCCCTTTTCTGTTTCCATATTGCCCTTTTTGAAAGCCACAGTTTACAGACCACACTTAAGGGGCACCTTAGAGGGGGAAAACGTATATAAGTCACTTGGTATTCTTCTGTTGGAGACCCTTGGACACTTGTCTGTTCTCGTTTGTTCAGTCATTTATTCATATGAGAATGCACTGATGCATGTACACTTTATATACGTAAGGGGTAGAGAGTGTGTGGTTATACAGGGGGCATATACACTTGGAAATTTATTATATGAGTCTTGACTATTGTCTTTCAGGAATATTTCAAATGAGATGAAAAAAGGAGATGGAGTTAAAACCAACACTGAGGGCTGAGCCAGACGAGGATGGTCACCAGAACATGGCCCCTGTGGTGGAGATGGATGAGTCTGGGCCCAGCGGCTGCCCCAGCTGTACCCGCACTTTCTCTTTGTCCTAGCCCCTGTCTGTGCTAATCGCTGTGGTCCTGTCACAGATAGATGTGTGGCTCCTGGGAGCAACCCGCACCAGGCTTACCCAGTGCCCCTGCTCAGCTAACAGAGCCAAGCTGGGACCCACTGAGACCGGAGCCCTACTCTCCAGATGGCACTGTGGCCCCTTTGGGCACATGCTCTGCCCTTCCAGCCCAGTGTAGAAATGTTGTGGTAGAAGGTGTAACTTTGTACAGGTCTGAGCTGGAAGTACCAGCTATGACTGCCTTGTCTTCTGCAGGGAACTTCATGATAGGTCTGATGTGCCCCAAAGCATTCCTGCCTTGCATTTGGGGCCATGCCCATGGTGCCAATGAGGGGCATCTGTGGAGGTCTGGCTCCTTTCTCCTGAGCCCATCCCATCCTCCTTGGATGGCTTCCAGTATGGGGTGATGGATGCGAGCTCATTATGTTGTCTGTCTTGGGGAAGGTATTAGCTTGGCAGTTAACAAAGGATTTTAATCAACAAGGGAAGAATCATTTTGGCAAACTAGCCTTGTTCCCAAACTTAAATGGCCTGTCAAAGTTATAAGTTTGGTTAATTTCTACACAAGCCTCACTGTTTTTTTTTTGGGGGGGGGGCGGAGATTCCTCTGGCAGGATAGGGGAGACATAGCCCCAGGCTGGACAGCTTTGGAGAAGCTGGCTTTCTTTTCCCCCACTCTTCTGTGAAAGCCCCAGCAACTGTCCTCATCCCTGTCCTCCAGGCAGCCCTCCACCTTCCACCAGATCAACAGATTTTGAGGTCGCCTCTGACTCCTTCTGGTCCCTGGTTGGCCTTACTCCTGCATTTATTTGGACTGTCCTGTGCTTTCTCCATATACCAGCCACTGGAACTTTAAAAAAAATTTTGAGATAGTTGTATGTTCACATAGAATTGTAAGAAATGATACACAGAAATTCTTTTGCCCTTTGGTCAGTTCTGTCAGAGTGGAATATCTTGCAAAACTGTAGCCTAGGGGCTGAAAATATAGCTCTAACAAATACCTAACATGCTGGAGTCTCTGGGTTTGATCCCCAGAACTGTCCAAAACAAATAAACAAACAAACCAACCCAAAAAGCAAAACCCTGAGCACAGTAGCTTGTAAGTACAGTCCACAAACATGACTCAGATTTACCAGTTTCGTGTGCACTCATGTGTTTGTGTGTTTAGTTCTATGTGGTTTCATCTCGCATGTAGGCTCATGCCCCCACCACCAAGATCAAGTCACAGGGTAGCTAGTCCCCATGAGATTCCCTTCTCCTGTCCTTGGTACCAAGGTACCTATAAATCACGTGGGCGAGGAGCTGCTTCTGTGGGAGATGAATGACCTAGGGGAGGAGCAGTGCTTGGGGAAGGTACTAAGTGCTTTCCTTTAAATTTAAGAATGATAGCATATTCCTTTTCCCCACAGCACCAAAGTTAATATAGTGACCAGAGCAAGATGCTCATTAAGAATTTTACTGTTTGATTGCCTGTTCAAAATGGACAATTGATTTCAACTATAGGTCAAAATAGAAATAGCAAGGAAGACATCAAGTTTTGGGGGACTAGAAAGTTGTGTGTTGCTCTCCAGTGGCTCTTGTTTCTCCACCGAGGCTTGTGAGAAATGGGCAGTTTATCCCAAGCTAGTGATTGGGAAGCAACATTTCATCCAGAGGTTTCAAAGCACACTAGATTTATTGTGGCAACAGCCCTCCTAAAGAGGTGCTCAGGAAGATGATCCTCCAATAAAAAGCTCACTGGTTCTCAGTGAAAAGTCAGAGTTGCGGAACATGGAGAAAGCAATTTGGCTTCATTATCTTTAAGAGCACTGTGCATTACAGACATAGGCGGAAGTCAGAGATACTGGGCGAGTTAATGGAAATATCCTTTTACTACAGAGACACATTCTGCAATGATTTTTCATAAACATAAATATAAAAATCTTATTACTCCTAAAAACACCTTTTACATTTAATCATCAATTCTCTGGAGCCCTGATTACAATGAAGCACTGCTGCCCTAGACCAGGCTCTGGGTTGCTGGCTGGCTGCACATGGTCTAAGAGACCCTGCGTGGACTTTTCCGGTCTGCCTATTGGGCCGTGGCCAGGTGACTGCTGAAGACCTGCCCTTCTGTACGCTTGCACCAGAAGCTTCTGGGGGCTTTGTTTCTTGAGGTATTTTTTGTAAAGGCACTGGTTTCCACCTGGATTTCACTCAGAAGCGAGGCTGGAGTTTTAGAAATCACATGGATGCCCCAGGCAGACTCATAAGAGTTGCTGGAAGTGGGGATCTATGTACTTTTCTCTAAGTGTTTTAGTTGCTTGTACCTAGAGGAATATCAGGTTGCTAAATATTTGTGCATCAGTATTGGTACATTTTCATGATGTTAATTCATGATTTCTACTCTCCTTGCATTTCCCTTCACACACACACACACACCTACACACACACACCCACACACACACCTTTGGTCAGGTATCTGCCTTTCATTGCTCCTGGGAAATGTCTGTGCTCACGAAGGACACATGTTTCTGCTTCCCGGAACAAGGGCTCCCCTTGAAAAGCAGATTGGAATAGAAGTTGAAGAGAAGAGGAGAGAAAACTCCCCAATCTAGGATCCTTCATGGCAGGGGTAGGAGAGCTCTGGGAACTTCCAGATGGTGGTGGGTTCAAGTAGGGGTAGCTTTGGGGATGGAGGGAAGCCAGACTGGCTGGACCTGGGCCGTGAAATCTTGTGAGGAGAGGACAGGGTTGTTTCCAGTGGATTTGTGATGCCGAGGATCTGCTTCTCCCAACTTGACGTAATGTGAGAGTGAAGCCCTAGAAGTGAAAGAATAACCATCTTGTCTCAGAGTCCTCATTCTTGTGGGTGAAAAGGTAAGTTACAATGTTTGGGCCCAAGCTTGTGTGCTGAGTATGTTCAGGGAGGAGGGGTAGCTGTGGAGGGGAGGAAGTTCTGGGCTGAGAAGGAGCCAGGGGTGCATTGGAGACTGGGATGGGTCTAGGGCCTGACCATGGACGGAGCACAGCCACTACTATCCCAGTGTCAGGAGTGCAGGTGGTTTGGCGATGCCAAGGCCAGCACACAGTGACAGCGCCAGTCTCTTGAAGGATAAACAAATCAGTACCATCTTTTAGAATTGACTTCCTCCAGGGAATGTTGGAATCCTGTAATTTCAATTCAAAACTTCATTATTTGCTTTGATTAGCTTGTGAGCGGCTCTCAGCAGCTGTGTGCACTGGCCTGAGAAAACAGGTGGCTCTTGAGAGAGGAGGAAGGAAATCCACACCTGGTGGGCTGTGGCCTGGGTCTTGCTGCTCTGAGGGCCATTTTGGTTTCAGAGCTTCCTTTCTGCTTCTCCTGAAAATGATACACTGCCTCCAGTCCTGCAAGATAGGCACCCTCTTAGGATTGGCCAGGCTTCCTCTCCTGATCCCTAAGAAGGGCCATGTCCCACAGGGTTGCAGGGCCCATCATCCTGTCCTCTCAAGAGCTGGGAGAGAGGGCCATAGCTAGAAGTTCAGGAGCAGAACACAGGGCTAAGAGCTGGAACGTGTCAATACAGGGTCCCTCGGGATATAGGACTTAGTATTATGGCAAGGCCCCCAGATATAAATGTGCCACTCCAAAGACCCCTCTGAGCTTCCAGAAGCCATGTCCAGAGGTCTTTTGGAAGCTCAGAGAACAGTGGCCCAGGCTGAGTGAGACAGAAATTCCGGACTCCTCGTAGCAGACAGTGCAGGGAGGCTCAAAGTCCCAGAGGAGGGGCAGGTGAGAAGAGCATGTTCCTGTGCAAGGCACATTTTGTGTGTGAGGCCACTGGTAAGTGGCCAAAACCACTGCCACAGAGCTGAGCTGAGTGTATGGGGTGGTGGGTGTGGTCTCACCATGACATAAGCACAGAGGATTTCACATTTCACCGGGAGTGTCAGGGTGGAGGAGCAGCAGACTGATCTGTGGAGCATCGTGGAAATGTTTGATAGAGAAGGTCGGGGGAGGGTGCTATAGCTATGGTTGGGGGAGAATCTGAGTGATGTAAGGGTGGGTCTGAGGAGGTGAGGATGGTTCTGAGGAGGTTTGTGTGGATCTGAGGAGGGGCAGAGATCTGTAGAGGTGAGGTGATCCGGGGAGGTGAAAGTGCATCAGAGGAGACGAGTGTGCATCCGAGACGATGAGTGTGAATCTCAGGGAGTGATGGCAGACAGTGGTGTACTTAGAAGGCTCCACTTGATCATATCTTGCTTGTAAATAGTTTCTTTTTACAATTAATCAAAGTTTAGTGGAATACACTGGTATAAAAATATCTCACCTTTACTGTTTTTAAGTATGTAGTTCAGTCACATTAAGGATATCCATGCTGTTACCAAGTGCCCTCTGCAAACCCAGTGTTTTTTAGTATTGGTGAATATTTGTGATACATAAGGAATCCTTTCCCCATGGAGAGTGATGTGATATACATATCACATCTTAGTCTTATTTCTTCTTCCCTTTCCCCCTTCTCCCACCACTGCTATATCACACAAATTTCCATCTAACACAAATCCAAGTTTTTATAACTAACGAACTAGCACCCTTTTGGGGTTGTGGCCACTTTCTAATAGAAAAAAAGTTCAACCTCCTGATTTCTCTAAATTCCCCATATGTAACCTCTTTGCAATTGAGTGCTGAGAGCTGCACTTCCTTCCCAACTCTTAATCAGTTTTAATATGTGAAAAGATCTAACTGTTAACTTCCCATGAGGAAATTCACATCTCAGTAGCCTTTTAAGATGGCTTCTTGAAAGTCAAAATAATTCCCACAGGTAATTTTTAATGATCTTGCTACATGATTTGCACAAAAATATTCAGCAGAGGAGTACACTTGTGTTCCTTTAAGCTTCAGGGTTACAGCTCTGCCTGTGACGCCCCTGCCCAGTCCGTCTCTGTCTGCCTCACCTACTCCAGTTCCCAGGTGAAGACTGACTTTAGGTTCTGCCAGCCCCACCTGTGCCAGCTCCAGCAGATGAGCTGCTAGATACCTTTGCATCGTGGTCCTGGCCTCTGTGGTCCTGGCCTCTGGCTCACTTCTCACACGTCGTCTGCTTTGGTTTCCTTAAGGGACTTCCACTGGGCCTGGGCTCCCTTTCACTGTCTCACTGCTGGCTGGGGTCCTGTTCTTTTTACGGAATAAGACATTTTCACCATGATGGTGTCAGCCAGACTACAGTCTTCAGATGGTGATGCCCACTGGGCTCAGTTAGGTCATGGGAGACCCCATGGGTCAGTACAGATGTTACGTGGGGCTCTCTGCGCTTCCAGGTGGAGGATCACCCCATTTGGTGTCACAGGGAACATTTAAATCCAGCAAATATGAGAAAACTATGATCCTCAGGATTCCAGAAGAGGCAGCTCTGGGGGCTGAGGGCTCCTAAGGGGAGGCAGTGTCAGTTTCCGGTTCCATCTTCACTCCTCTCCTGCTTCCTCTTCATTTTTTGCATTGAAAGCTTCTCCTTGAGACCCGGCTTCCTCGAGTGAGGGCTCGGCCAGACTGTGGCTTGCAGGGCCAGGAGCTGTCCTCCAGGCGATAGTCCTCCACCCCTGCCTGCAGGATCTGGTACCGTTTTTATTTATGTGTGGTAGTCCCAGAACCCCGGGAGTGGAGGGGCTGGCAGACCCTACTTCTCAAACTCCCCAGTCCTTTAGGGTTGCCTGTGGTTTTTCAATACAGTGGAAATTATATAGCGCAGGACTTACCATTTTAGAATGAGCAAGTCAGTGGCTTCTTGGACTTCACAGGGCCAACACCACCACTTCCGCCTGGGTTCCCTTATTTTCACCACCCCCTCCCCAAGAGAATGTTCTTCTGCCCACTGACCACTCCCCCCCCTCCTGCAGCTCTAGGCAGCCTCTCAGCCCCTCCCTGGTCTGTGAACCACCTGTGCTGGATATTCCATGCCAGCAGATCCTGTACTATGTGACCTTTGGGCTTTGGCTTCTTTCACTGGCCATCACGCTGGCGAGGTTCCTACCATCCCGAAGCGTGTGTCAGAGCCTCGTACCTTTCCAGGCCTCCACAGTCCCCCATGGCAGGAGGCCTACAGTTCTTTCTTTAGTACTTCTGTTCTTTGCCCTGGATGCGTGCAAGCAGAGACCAGCTAGTGCCCACCACAGGGCACCTTTTTTGCTGAGGAGACAAGTGTGAGAATTACAAGAGCATCTACTGCCCTCTTGTTTCTGTGACTGACCAAAGTTTGTCTATGGTGTCTTTGTCTTTCATGTGATCCTATTTTTTTTTTAAATTTTAAACTGGATAAAATTAAATGTAACAAAACAGAACAAAGTAGATCAGAAGAAAACAATGTAAGTGACACATTTCAAAGCAAGGTAACATATTGTCTATCATATTGTCTCTTGTTTTCTTCTAAATAGTTGTCCATATCTTCACACACAATGAATTCATACAAAACAAAATACTGTTAACCTGATCAGAACAGAATGATGAAGGCATTTTAGACCTTCAAAACCAGACAATAGGGAAGTCAACAATGGCTGTCATAATGTCTCTCGTTCTCTTCAAATTAGCTGTCCATAGGTTCATGTATGTTGAAGATAAAAAATACAAAACAGACTAAAATGACTCTGAACAAAGAATAATAGCATTGCTGGATTTCACAGCATGATGATACAGTATCAGCAATGGATTCCATATTGTCTCTTTTTCTTCAAAGTAGCTGTTCATTTCATCATGCATAATATAATCGATTTTCCATTCTCATATACTGTTTAGGGGAAGTTCTAAGCATGTCTAAGCCACTACATGTATACCTATCCATTCTGTATTAGAGGGAAAAACAAACCAAAACAAAAAGATTACTAGAAACACACAAAACAAAAAAGACAAATAAGTAACAATACCAAAGAGCCCAAAACAATGATGACATAGGCCTTCAAAACAAGGTGGTAGGAGCATCAGTAAGGTTGTTATTTTATATAGTGATCTTCAAGAGTTCCTCAGATCACCAGACACTAACATGCAAAATTGTTCCAATCCTATGAATGTTAGCTGTTTGGTTCCAAGAACTTACGGAATTTGTAGCACAATCATCTTAGCTATCCTAAGTGTGTTTATACAGTTTTAGATATTTTTTATTTTCCCTTGGTTTTTCTTTTTCCCTTATTTCTTTCCTTATTTCTTTTTTCCCTTATTTTTTTCCTTTTGAGCAGATTCTTATCCTTTCACTGTATTTATTGAGGATTTTGTATCTTATGTATTCTTTACCATTTCTTACACAAAGGAGACAATATGGTATTTACACATGTGAGTTTGAGTATGGCCTCAAGTTGCGTAGTATTCCATTGTATAAAAATGCCACAAGTTTTTGTCCATTCCTCAGTTGATGGACACTTAGGTTGTTTCTAAGATCTGACTATTACAAATTGTGCTGCAATAAACATGGGTGCACATATCTCACTGTGATATGGTGTTTCCAGTTCTTCGGGGGATATGCCCAGAAGTGGAATAGCTGGAACAAATGAGACTTCCAATCTCAGCTTTTTGAGGAACTTCCAGACTGATCTCCACAGTGGTTGTACCAGGCTGCACTCCCACCAATAGTGCAGAAGAGTTCCTTTTTCCCCACAGTCTCTCCAGCATTTGTTTTTGTTGGTTTTCTTAATTCTGGCCATTCTTTCTGAAGTGAGATGGACTCTCAGTGTGGTTTTTTTTTTTTTTTTTTTTTTTTTTTGTCTTTTTGGTTTTTACCGGTACCAGGGATCGAACTCACGACTGCCTGCTTGCAAGGCAGGCACTTATGCCGCTGAGCTAAATCCCCAGCCCCTCTCAGTGTGGTTTTAATTTGCATTTTTCTAATAACTAATGATGCTGAACATTTTTTCATGTATTTATTTGCCATTTGTACTTCTTCATCTGAGAAGTGTATATTCATCTCAGATGCCCCTTTTTGGATTGGGTCTTTGAATTTTGGGGGTCTGATTTTTTAAATTCTTTGTATGTTATAGACAGAAGTCCTTTGTCTGAGGGACAGTTCACAACGATTTTTTCCATTTGTGGGTTTTCTTTTTGCTATATATGCAAAAACTCTTTAATAAGCTGTGATCCCAGTTACTGATTCTGGGAAGTATTTCCCATGCAGTTTGATTCCTATTCATGAATTCTCTACTTACCCCTATGTCTTCAAGATTTCTACCTACTTTCCAACACATTTAGTGTTTATGTTTTAATATTTAAATCTTTGATCTATTTAGACTTTAGTTTAGTACATGGTGATAGGCATGGGTCTAGTTTTAGTTTTTGGCATATAGAAAGCTAGTTTTTCCAGCACCATTTTTTTTTTAAATTTTTTTTGTCTTTTTCCTTTTTATCGATACTGATCCCACTGAACTAAACCTCCAGCCCCCCCAGCACCATTTATTAAAGAGACTATATTTCTTCTAGTGGACATGTTTGGCCTCTTTATCAAAGATTACATGGCTGAGTGTGTTTATAATTACAGTTGTATCTTTTAATCTATTCCATTGATCTTCGGCTCTGTTTTTATTCCAGTACCATACTGATTTTATTACAGTAGCTTTGTAGTATAACTTCAAGTCAGGGATTGTGATGCCTCCTGCCTTGCCTTTGTTGCTTAGAATTGTCTTTGCTATTTTAGGTCTCTTCTGGTTCCAGATGAATTTTAGCAATGATTTCTCTAGATCTGTGAAGTATGCTAGTGGTATTTTGATTGGAATTGAATTAAATTTATATAACAATTTTGGGAGAGTGTCTATTTTCACAATATTGGTTTTTCCCATCCATAAACAAGGGATGTCTTTCAGTTATCTGAGGTTCTTTTTGATTTCTTTTTTCATGATATTATAATTTTCCCTGAGTAGATATTTTACTTCTTTTGTTAGATTAATTCCTAAGTGTTTCATTTTTTGGATGCTATTGTGAAGGGTGTGGCTTCTTTTATTTCTCTCTCAGTGATTTTTGTTCTTTGTGTATAAAAATGCTATTGATTTTTTGAGTGTTGACTTTGTATTCAGCTACCTTACTAAATATATTTGCTATATGCAGGAGTCTTTTCAATGGAGTTTTGGGGGTCTTCTATGTGGAGTATCATGTCATTTGCAAATAATGATAATTTAACTTCTTTTTTTCCTATCCTTCTTTTATTTCTATCTCTTGTCTAATTTCTCTGGCTAGTATTTCCAGCACTATATTGAATAGGAGTGGTGATAATGGATATCCTTGTCTTGTTCATGATTTTAGGGTAAAGGCCTTCAGTTTTTGGCCATTTAGTATGATGCTGGCTGTTGGTTTGTCACAGATAGTTTTTATCACATTGAGGCAAAGACCATCTATTCCAATTTTCTGTAAGGTTCTTATCATAAATAAGTGTTGGACCTTATAAAAAACTTTTTATGCATCTATGGAAATGATCATGTGATTATTTTTGACTCTATTGATATGGTGGATTACATTTATTGATTTGCATATGTTGAACCATCCTTGCATTCCTGGGATGAATCCCACTTTGTTGTGATATATAATCTTCTTGATAATTTGCTACATTCTCTATGAATCTGCTTTATGCATTATGTTTGTTCCTTATATTGTTCATTCAGGGTTTCCATCTTTTTGTGTTGTTCCTCCAATTTTTTAAGTATGTCTTCTTCAGATGTGTTCAGCATTTCTTTCATTGTATTTATGATTTCTTCCCTTACCTGGGAAATTATTTCTGATCTGAGTTCTTTTATAGCTTCCAAGAGTTGTTTCTTTTTATTATTATTATTATTTTGAAGGTAGTAAAATATAACATAACAAGACAGAACAAAGCCAATTGAGATAGTGTAGTGAAATTGGTACAGAACTTTACAGCAGGTTACTGGGATAACAATGTATGTATCACAGTTTATCTCATCTTCACAATAGTTTTTCTTTTAATCACGTATTGCAAAATAAAATTAAATACAGAACTTTATAGAACTTATCAAAGCAGAATATTGAATAGAGCAGTACCATTAATCAGAATAAAGCAAAACAGCAGTAAAAATATTTGCTTTCAAAGAGGTAGTAGAAGGAAATCCCCCTTACTTGCTATATTGCACATGATCATGTTTAAGAATGTCTTCTTCAGATGTGTTCAGCATCCCAAGAGATGCTCAGATCTCTCGTTCCCATTTGCTAATGGGGGACAGGGGAAGTGGGATGTTTGACTCTCAGCCCATGAACCGGTAGGCTCACTATTGCTTAACAGGGAGGCAGGCTGGTTGCTTGGTTTCCCAGTGCCCAAGTTCCAACATGGTGTGGATCTCAGGAGACACTGGTGGTTCTCCTCCTGGAGGGGCCACAGCCTGCCGCACCACAGCTGCTTACCAGGGAGGTGAGCTGGTTGCTTCCCAGAGTTGTTTCTTTACTTCAGTTGCTATCATTTCAGGAATTTCAGGTGTCTGGTTTACATTTTCTTCTGTGTCCATGTCTCCTAGGCTTGCTTGGGATGGGCTGGAGTTTTGAGATTGCATTCTACTCTTTTGCTTTGTCATTGTCCTATATTTCCCATTAGGCCTACAGGGACCTCCAGTGTGGCCTCTGATGATTTGGGAGTCTGGGCGGGGTCTTAACGGCTCAGAGCTATGTTCCAAAGCTTCCCTGTACCCTGGAAATCACCTGGTGCATGAGTCAGAATGCATGCAGCTGTCCGTGCCCAGGGGTCACTGGGTGTAGCCATGATCCTAATTTTTTAAAAAAATGTGTCTTGAAATATTTGAGCAAAACACTTTCTAAGCCCTCAGCTGGTAGGTAAATGACGCGGTCTGCCCAGCCTTCCTCACCTTCTCTGGCAAGAGGAGGGTCTTGTAATGCTTTGGCCCCTGGTTCTTCATTTTCTTTCTGCTACTTTAGCTAAATGTCTCAAGTGAGCCATTTAGACTGGTTTGCAAGACACTGTTTGTCCTTCTCAACACACTAACCTTTTTTTTTTTTTTTTTTTTTTTTTTTAAGGGGAAGAGACGTGTCTTTGCTTCTTAAACTTTAGATCTTTCTTCTGGGATATTTTTTTCTTTTCCCTGAAATACATCTTTTAGAAGTGTGTTTAATGAGATTCTGTGGGTGTCAGCTTTCCTCAGGTTTGTGTGTCCACAGATCTTGTTTCTCTTCCATTCTGGAAATGTGATTTGGCCTGATATAAAGCTTGGTCATCTGAGCTTGCAGTCTATCCTTTCATAGCTCTGTTCCTTCCAGGAAGAGAGGGCTGCTGTCACACTCTCTGTCCTTGGCCGCTAATCTTTCACTTTTCTCCAACTGTTTGTTAATCTTTCCGTTGTTTCTGGTGTTTAACAGTTTTGGTATGTGTATACGAATTGTTTTAATTTTTTTCTATTTTGGATAAGATATAATAATTATTATTATTTTTGATTTTTTGAGACAGTGTCTTGCTACATAATTCAGGTTTGCCTTGAATTCACCATGTAGCCCAGGCTGGCCTCAAAATCATGGTGCTCCTCCTGCCTCAGCCTCCTGACTTCTGGGAATACAGGGATGTGCCATTACAACTGGTTGATATAATTCTTAAATTTAACAACTCAAGTGTTTCATCAATTCTGAAAAATTTCAGTTATTTCTGTGCCTCATTTTATTCTTCTAGAATCTCCATTGGGTCAGTTTTAGACTTTCCATTCCAGTCTCATGTTTCTTAACCTCTTTCCTATTACCCATTCTTGGTGTTTCTGGGAGGCTCACTCAGACCGGCCATTTAGTTCACTAATTCTCTTTAATAGTGACCAGTGTCCTACGTTACCTGTCATTATTTGTATTTTATTTTAGTAATTATATTTTCCACTTTCAGAAATTCTGTCTGATTCTCTCCAAATCTTGCCTTTAAAAAAATATAACACCTTACATTTTGCTCACACTTTCAACTCTGTCTTAGAAGTGATGGGTAGGATTGCTCAAACTGTCTGGACCACTTGGCAATGAGGTAACTGGGACTGGAGGTCTCAGCATCCTCTGGTGGCTGCAGAAACTCTGAGTGTGTTTATGCAACTCCCATGGGCAGCTGGCCTCTGCTCTCGGGACTCTCCTGCCCGCCCAATGGTGTTGTCACTGCCAGAAACAAGGAGAGCAGGAGAGGCCGGCCTCTCTCTGGGAACACAGGAGGATAAGCCTCTGCATCCTAGATGGGGAAAGGAGGTGTCACCTTGTGCGTCACAGCTGGACTGCAGTGCAAGCCTTTACCCTTCTCCTAACACACCTCTCATTGGTCTCAAGACCTTCAGTACTCGGATTTTACACTTGAACTTTTCAAGCCCACCATCTGATGTTTTGGGGAACCAAACTCTTCAGTTTGTTTCCAGGGACTCCCCCTCATTGTAACTTGTTTCTTGTATTTTGCGATTTTAGTTCAAGGGAGGAAACTTGTGAAAATGTCAAAAATCCTTTTTCTAGGGTAAGTCTTTCCCTTTGCTTCTGCCAGGTGCCCTGGACACTACCTACCCAGGACTTCTCTAACTTTTCTGTGTGGGGCTTACGACCATGTGGTAACATGCACATAAATCTCAACTCATGGGAAAGCCATGGCTCTGTGTTTGTAGAGAAGACATTCTCCCCGCCCCCCAAAGCCAGACCAGAAGAAACATATTTCTTTGATGTCTCTCTGCCTGTGGGAATTTTCCTCCTACTCATTTCTGCACCGAGGTAGCTGCTTTGTACTAGCCGTTCTCTGACACCCACAGGGACATGAACACCCAGCACTAATCAATGCCGCTGTTTAGATCCTGCTTTTGCCCCTTAGAAATCTTAATTTCTCGTGAGCTCAGATATATATTTAAAGATTGTTGGTATGTACTTTACAGCATCTTCAGGCTGTCCTGGGAGATTCCCAGAAGCTCCAGTCTGGGGTGTGGATGTAACTGGAGCGACCCTCACTTGTTTTCAGACACAGTGCCACATTATCCTCACACTCTTTTTGACCTTTTAGCAAGCTGTTTTCCATGCTTTTTAGCTTTACACTCGCAGAATTTAGTGAAGCAAGGGCAATTTATCTTGCTGCTTTCCAGGTGAAGAAACACAAGATCACAGCAGGTGGGGGATTGGTTGCTAAGGTGGCAGAGGAGGCCTGGAACATGATGGCTGCAGCTCTCTGGCCTGTTGGAGGGAGGGGGGTGGCAACATTCATGGTTAGTGTGGGACTTTGGAAGAAGCATCTCCTATCCCCAAGCAAAGGAGGTGGTGAGCTCAGGGCCAGGATGATCACAGAGCCCCTGGAGGCCAGGAAGGGATGGTAGGCATCTGTGGTTCTCTCTTGGCCACCGGCCTGACCTCAGAGATGTGGTGACCCTTCACACCTGTCTGTGTGCCTCAGCTGGGGAAGCTGAACCTGCCAGTATTTTCTCTGTGGTTCCCCCTCAGTGCCAGATCCCCAAGTTCTAGCTTTATCTCCCAAGTGCAAGATGAGACTTGGGAGACTTTATCAAGCTTTAGGCCATTTTGTCTTTGCTTAGTTGTTTCAAAGACTTTCTTGCTGTTTTCAAGACTTAAAAATTGTTTCAAATGGCTTTCCTGCTGCCCTTCTTTTCTGTCTGCCTCTCTCTCCTCTCTGTTTCTCCTTTTCTCCTGTGTCTCTCCTTTTTCCCTCTATATGTCTTTCTCTTCCTCCCATCTTTCCTGGTGACTTGAGGCCTTGCAGATGTCAGGCACAAGACAGACACAATGCCTCTTGCATGTGTGATTCTGTGTCATATTCTGGTGCTCTAAATGTCCCTATGTACATGCATTGATTTGTAGGTGCTCAGTTCTTGTGTCCAATGTAGGCCTTGGGTCAGGCTGAGCTTGGGTGGTGGCTCTTGACATCTCTCTTGGCATGAGTGAGTTGTATACTTTGTACTCACAGTATTGCCAAATGGTCTTAGAGGTGGTAACTGGCTAACGACCTCTGCCCAGTTGCAGAGGCCACAAGTCCAGTGTCCGTGATTTTGCCTGGGCTTTACATGAGTTTTTGGACTATTTCTTCATTCATGTTTGGGGAATAGTACCTTCCATGCCTCTGGCCACAGTGGGCAATGGGTAAAGAAAAAGGCATCCTTTCTTTGAAGTTGGGTGGTCAAGGGAAAGGTCTGTTGCTTCTGGTCAGGTCACAGTCACAGGAGCTATTCCTGGTGATTGGCTCTCCAGCCCTCCCATAGTGTCCTTGCAGACCTTTGGGGACCTGCCTCTGTCCATCTATGAATAAAGATGCTTAGCAAATGGGATCCTCTTTGGCCTGACCTTTGATCTTAGCAATTAAGGCTATGAAACATTCTGAGAATGTGACATAATAGAGTCCATAAATAATGTTATTTTGTGTCACAAATGCTAACCATGAGACTTAACCACATTCTCGAAAATCACAAAGGGCTTATAAAGATAACTTAAAACAGCACTAGTTTTCAATACACAGTTAGAGGCATTGTTCTGTTTCTTGTGGATTTTCACTGTTCAGTGGCCACTGAGATTTATTTCATACTTTCGTCCTCATTTTCCTGCAAAGATAATTACACGGGATGTATTCTAGCATGCTGTGTTCCCTTTCTGTGTTCCTTGACTTTGAAAGTGTGAAGGTATTATAAATAAGTGCAATAAGAAGCTGATTCTGTATGGAATGAAACAAAAAGCCTTTCTTTCTAATTGTGCCTGTTAATCTTGTGCACATCTTCATTAGGGGTTTTAAGATATTGGAAAGATGCATCAAAGTTGGCAATTAAAGTAGCCTCATCAATTTGGGTTCCTATGTCTTCCTGTGCCAGCTGCGGAGGGTGAGGGGCACCAGGAGACCAATGCACCTGCTGGCCTCATGGCTCTGTGTGTAGACCATGCTGACCGGCCACTTTTTGGGAGGTCACAGACTTAGTCTCAGGACTCCTTCCGGGCCTGAGCACTGCAGATGCTAATGCAGCAGTGGATGTGCACGTGAGCCTAACTGTGGGTGACTGGGACTTGGGTTCTGTACATGGGATACAGCAATGCACCAGGGGAGGACAGGTGCTTGGTGCATGGTGCAAATTTGCACCAGAGCTATTGGACTGAACCCAGAGAGCCTCCTGTTCTCCTTGGAGCACAAGCCTTTCTGAGTCCAGGGTGGGTCTGAGAAACATGCAGGCCTGCAAGCAATCTGGATATTCGTAAGCATGTTTGGTTTGCAAAACACTCCAGGAATTCCTTACAAAGTCTCCCTGCATCCCACAGTCACACTGAGTGCACTGTCCTGTTTCCCAGCTCATGTTCCACTGTTTCTGGTCACCCAGTAGGTCATCAGAGGCTGGGCCTGGTACCCAGGGCTTCTTCTACCAGAGAGGGTTTCACTGTCAGCCATGAGCAAGGAAAGAAAAGGACAAATAAGAAGAAGATGGAGAGGATGGAGAGGTGGACAGATGGACAAGATTTAAAATCTCAGCTTGCCTCAAGCTTCTGAATACAAGCATTTGGTTTCAAGAGCAGAGAGCAAGGAATGAGGAAAACTTTTAAGAGAAAAACATGTTAGTAGCAGTTTATTGGTCTAATTGAGGGTAGAATTATGGAAATTTATTTTCTGAAGGAAGGAGATGTTTAATTAGACACTGATAAACGGGTTCACTCTAGTCTTACTCAGGATTTCCAAGGCCTTCATTTTCCTCTTGCTGCTGCTATGGTGAGCAGCTCTAGCTCATGTAAAATCTCAGCCTCCTTCAAGAGCCAGAAAGGTGGAAGCACAGAGGGGCCTGGGAGCGTACCCATAGACTGGGTTTTCACCATTATTTCCATTCTATTGATTAACTCAGCAAGCCAGATGCGGCATTTACAAAAAGCATTCGGAACGTTCTGCGTGGGAAGGCTCCGCGTCCACCTAAGGAGGCGTCTCTGGCTGGGACTTGCTCTGGAAGCGGGCTGGAGGGCCGCAGAGCAGCTCTGACCAGGCCAGGTGCTCCTGCTCCTGCCGGCAGGGTCCCGGCCCAAGCGGACGGAGGCGGGGTTCTCCAGTTTGCCAGCAGGGGGCGCTCTCGCCCTAGTCTTGTCTGTGTCTCGCGTTAGAGCTGAGAGAGGAGAGGACCAGGCCTGCTCCAGGGTGAGGCTTGCAAGTTCTGGCTGTGCATTGGGGCGGAGACGTGAAACTTCCTCGGCTTGCCCTTCACGCGGCCTGGGAGCTGCTTTGGGGAAGTGGGATCCGGTTTCCGTCTGTCCCTAAATGGCAGCAGCACTTCAGGAGGCCCTGGATGCTCAGGTATTGGTGTGGGCTCGGTCTTCCCACGCACTCTTTCTCTTTCAGTTCTCACAGTGACTTTGGGCGGTGTCGTTAGTCCCATGGGAGAGAACACTGAGCCCTCAAGGATCTGAGGATCTTGATCAAAGCCACACAAATAACAATCCCAGGCTCAGCAGTTCAAACATTGGGCACAGTACTTGATGTCAGTGTACATGCAGGACTTAATTGAGAGCACCCCCAGCGGGTGGGTTTGCTGAGTGTTCTGGGCTGTCAGGCACTGCGCTGGGGCCTGGGGATAAATATGAGTGTGGTAAGTCTCTCTGTCCCTCAGGGCCTGAAGGAGCAGGGGATTGGGGTGCTCATGGAGGAGGCAGCTGGCTGGCCCTTGATGGAGCCATGTGTATGTATGCTGGGAATTGAACCCGGGGCCTCTGCACTTTCCTACATTCCCCAGTCCCTCCCCTTCACTTTTCAAGACAGGAAATCTCTCAGTTGCTAAGTTGTCCAGGATGGGCTTGAATTTGTAATCCTCCTGCCTCAGCCTCCCAGGATGCTGGGATTATAGGGACACCTGGTTCCTCATACTTAGGTTCAAAGCCATCTACAGCTCTGGCTGGCAGACAAGGACTCCTGGGTTGTGTGGAACAAGGACCAGGCCTGTGAACTGGGGTTTGGATCCCAGGATGCCAGCCTTGGCTCTGCACTGTTCTGGCTGTGTGGCCTGGGTACACTACCTGGTCCCTCTGTGCTTCCGCCTTTCTGTCTCTACATGGTGCTCTTAGCACAGGTCCACAGCTACACTGGGACATTTAGAATGATTATTCATCGGCACAAGGCCTTGGAGAACGTGTTTCCCACTATCTTTATAAATAATATCAGCAATGCATGCTCACTGTAGACGTTCACATGATATAAGCGATTGTGTGTAAAACAATCTGAAGCCTGCGTCTTCTCTGCCATACCGTGGAGTCTCCTCAGGGGGAACCACTGCCAGCTGTTGGCCTGAGGCTCCTCAGGCCTTTTCTGTGTATTTACAAATGCAGGGATGGTTATGTATGCTTTTTTCCATTATTCAAATCACACAGCCTTCAGCTTCCCTGCTCCATCACACATACAGCAGCAGCGTGTCCTGGGGGTGCTTAGAGATACACTGTCAGCACTGGCTAAGTTTTCTTTCCCATGGTGTGAGCTGCCTCAGTTTATTTAATCATAATTCTCTACTTGATGGGTCTTTGGGTACCTGCCTCCAGCCCTATTCCCACTTTCAGTAGAAGGAACAGTGAAAGGGATGCCCTTGGACATTCAGCTGCATTTTGGAGACAGATTTAGGTTCAGTGAGGGAAAAATCCAACACGATGTTTGCCCAGTGGTGGGAAAGCTGGCTGGGAAGTCAGTGCCTTCCGTCTCCAGGATCTTCCATAAGAGCAGGTGACTATCCATCCGGGACGTCCTGGAGCAGACTGCTGGACTGTGAGTGCCCAGATCTTCATACATGAAACATTTTGGCCAGAAATTTAGGCATTTCAGTAGACTCATCAATGGAGGAGGAACAAATAAATATGAATTGACACATGGGGGTGAATCCAGCAAAGATGTCCAGGCTGAGGACTCCACGTGGAGGTGAACGGAACTTTTTCTTAGTGGCTTCAGAGGACAGACCTAAGACTAGTGAATAGAATTTAGAAGTGTTGCTTTTGACTCAAAATGCAGGTGAATCTTTTAATCTGCAGTGCTGTCTACTAGAGACTGAGGTGGCTTCCGAGCCTAGACTGGGGTGTAGACCTAGGGATAGCCCTTTACTCTGCACCCTGGCACAGGGTGCCATAAGGAAGCCTCAAAAATAGAGGAAGAAGTCATGTAAACTGTAGACCAGGAAGGGTAAGATGCCCCAATGGAGCTGTGTAGCTCGAGTACCAGGCTCAAAGGTCCACATGGGACCAAAATGAGCAGCTCGAAAGCCTTAGGAGGCCTGCATGCTAACAAGGGAGCTGCTATGCACCACACAGCTCCTAGGGCCAAGCTGAGGCTCTCACGGTCAGGTGTGGGCATTAATCCGTGCAAACTAGAATTGCCACTTACAGGAAGAAACTCAGTCTATGAAGCGACCACATCCTGGGAAGATGCTTGCCCTTGGAAAGGGAAATAATACTACATCTGAGAACAACTTCAGTGTGGGAGAGCTCACAATTCCTAGGGAGGCTGAGGAGAAAACCAGATCCTTGAAATGAAAATAGAACTTTGCCTTGGGAAGCAGACTCCAAGGTAAAGAATTGCTTTCAGGTATTTTTCCACGAACTTTGGGAAAGACATGGTGTGGAGGCCCAGGAACATCAGGTCACAGGGAGGAAGTGATGGCGATGCAACTGCAAAAAAGAGCATGGGTGGACTCACAAGTTGTCTCCAACAAGGCAGGGGCATATGTGCCATGGGCAGGACAACTGTCTTCAGCTTGAAGTTTCATGAGTTTGATGCAATGATACTGACTTCTCATGTTGTGGATTCTTTTGTGACTCCAGTTAGGTGCCTAGGGTTCAGCTATCTCATGTCCTGTTGATTAATACAGTGCTATTTCCTGGTCTGTGTGGTTATTGGATTTGTGCTTTCTGTAAATGTTATTTCTCTTGTATTGTAACCTAATCAAATGGCTCCCAGCAATGCAACCCTTGGAAAGAGCTCTTCTAATGACAAGGATATTTTTCCAGCTCAAAAGCCATGCATGATAAAGTTCATGTATATTTCATTACTGCTTCTGTTTGAAATTATTCACATTTTTAAAGACTAGAAATTTGTTGCTGGGGAAAGAACCCAAAAGTAGCACAGCTTGAAAGCAACGGGAATCCCCTGTGAGTTGCACAGAGAAGACTGCTTAGTTCATGGCACCTGCCCGGCAATCCCAGATGGTCTGCAGGCCATGTGGTCTCTGGCCTGCGGGGTGGGTGCCACGGTGCCACAGAGGGAAACCCAGGGAGCAGCACCCATGCGGTTGGAACTGGGGCTGCCTGGACCTAAACCCTCTTCCCCTCATAGCTTCTGAATTCCATAGAACCAAGCCCAGTGTCCACTCTACAATTTTGGATTGTCTTAAAATGCATGTTGGTCTGCAGTTTGTAGTTGTAAGAAAAACACCACCGCAGGGACATGAAAATCCTTACTTGGAACAATGGTAGGGTTTCAGGAGGCAGCTCTGGGATCTATCCTTGAAGACCTTCAGGTGTTTGCATCATTTTATTTAGACTTTTTTCTTTTCCCAGTGTTGACCAGTAAGCTTCTGTACACCTTCTGTATTCTTCCTCATCTCTGTGTTTCTCTTCTCTGTGCTTGATGAGGCAGGAAGTTGCGAGCCCTCTGCTCTCCTGCTGGCCATGCTGTATGTCATCTGCTCTGTTCGTTTCTTGGGGCTGCCAGAACAAATCACCACAAGACAGGGGTTTAAAACAACAGAAATTTACTTTCCCATAGCCTGGAAGTTACTTTAAAACCTAGGTGTTGGCAGGGCCACCCTCACTCTGGAGGATCTGGAGAGGGTCTGCCTGTCCTCTTCTGATGCCTCCAGTGTTTCCTGTTCCTGCCAGGAAACTTTCCTTTCTGCCTCTCTCTTTACTTCTTCACTGTGTCTCCTCTTCCTCTGTCTTCGAAAGGACCCTTGTTGGTAGATGAAGAGCCCACCCACCCAGAATGACTCCATATTGGGACCCTTCACTTGTTTACATCGACACAGTTCCTGTTTCCAAATAAGGCGTGTTACGGCTCTGGGGGTTAGGATGTGGATTATCTTTGGGAGGTCAGCATCCAACCTGCCTTAGCAACGGACATGACCATGACGCCTTTGACTCTAGTGAACATCGAGAGTGGGGAGCTGTGGGTGGTTTCATGATTGTCAGAAGCTCGCTTGGTGGACTTGATGGGCTCAGAGATGACGGGGCTGAGCATGTGAATGAGGAGGGATTGATTCTGAAAGAGTGGAAGGCAGTGGAGGTGCTGGCGGGAGGAGAGGAGGCCAGGGTCTCATCAGTGCTGCACCTTTGTGTGCCTCTAAAACAGATTCAGTTACCTTCACCTGGCAAGCTGGGGAAGGGCTGGATTCCAAGCATGGTTGCTCTTACATAGAGGGGTGATAGCTATTACTTCCAGACCTAGTGTTAGCTGAATGGTAGATGCCTGTAATCCCAGAACTAGGGAGGCTAAAGCAATAAGATGTGAGTTCCAGTCCAGCCTGGATTTTGTAATGAGACCCTGTTTCAAAAAGAAAAAAGAAACAATTAGGGCCAGTCTTTGACAGGGCAGCTTTGAGTGTGACAGGGTGGGGTCCTCCCTCAAGATACTGATACTCAATTCCCCTCTGTAGTTCAGCCTCTGGCCTGTGTTAGAGTTTTCTGGTGCAATAAAGAAGCAAAATATAAGAAAAAGTAAACGTGGCCTTTTTATTTAAAGGATGTGGAGAGAAGCCCACAACCAGCAAGGGTTTGGCTTTCTCTTCTGCTCGGATATGGGGGGTGTGGGGTATATGTGACTTTTGACCAGATGTGGTGCCTCGAGGCAGGCATTGGTGATGCTGGAGGAGCTGATTGGAATTTCCTTCAGGCACACTGGGAAAGGAAGGAGGAAGTTGTAATTGGGGAAAAAGGAGGAAATTGCTGTCGGGATAAGCATTCTTGATTTGGCCTTCACTATGTTGAACTACTGCCATAATGTCCTGTAATTTATTCTAGGGCAAAACTCTTTTAGCCTGCAGTGGTTGAGCAGAGAGGGGGATTTTCTGTACACACACAGGTTCTTGGAAGGCTGCCTTTCCTCTGGGGCTGCTGCACCACTGTAGAGGTGTGGAGTAGGGCACCGGGGCTGCTGTGGAGACCTCCCTGGTGCAGCACAGGGCTGGGATTCATGGGAAATGCTTCTGTGGCATCTTGGTGAGCCTGCTCCATCATGAGCACTGGAGAGCATAGGGAGGGTGGGGCTTGCCTCCCAGGGCCAGAATACTCTTGACTGTTCCTGTCCCCTGTGTCCCAGAGCTGGCCCCTCAGCCTGGGGGGTCTCAGTCCTTCTCACACTGTGTTGTCCTGTGGGAGGGAGGCTGCCTTTTGCGAGGTGCCTTTGCTGTGCTGAGCCTGGTTTGGGCTGGCACACGGTGGTCCTGGCTCCATACCTTTTTTGTCATGGTGGCCCTCCTGCCCCTGGCCCTTTCCCATGGCTTCCTAATGACTTTCTTGGGACTTTCATCCATAAAACAATTAAAAATTATATTTCATGATCATATTGGCCTAAAGGGAATCAGAATGCAGAGGTTGGGTATCTTAGTCAGTATGAGAAAGGAAACAAAATCTCTGTGGGCCCTGCAGCCTCCGGTAGCACCAGATGAGGGCCAGATGCAAAAATAATCAGTCTTCACTTTGAGAAACAAGGTCGGAGGGACTCCTGACCTCAACACTTCAGCCCCCAGGTCTGGGGCTTCCATAGCTGTTGTAAATCTAATGATCTTTATTACTTGAGGACTTTTACATTGCCTATTACCATAGCAGTTGGGAACTTAATTGGCAAAATTAAGGACCTGTGCTTAAGAACTTACAGTAAATATTCACTAATGGATTAATACAAGCGGTCCTGCTGGGAGTCTGGCATGGTAAGAATTTTTCTGCCTGAAAATATTTCCTAAAGTTGGAGCCACCATGGAGGTCAGCTATTTCCTGGCCTAAGCTTTCTTTGGGAGTGGGGGAGGTGAAGCCGCTTGGGGAGAGATGATCAGGATTAGTGGGATTTGGATCAAGGGGAAGAGAAAGGAGCGAGAAGAGAAGAGAGGAACAAAACTTCATCTTAGAGTCCCGTGACCTGTATGGTGGTCAGATGCAGCCCAGGTTCCAGAAAGTCAGAATTGCTGTTTTGAAGCAACCTAGTGAGATGTGAGGGAGAGGAGAATGCGAGAGATGAGTGAGCTGGCTTCCAAGTTGTCTGCAGCCAACAGCAGTTAGGTCCACGTGCTTCTCCTGGGAACTCCGGTCACCCTCACAGTGATGCTCCCTCCCGCCAGCCCCTCCGCACCACCCGAGTGGCCCTGGCTCCTTGGGCTGATGGAGAGATGCTAAGAGTTGTGTAGCTCCCTCTCCAGGCTTGCAGATCCTCAGTGTGCAGGCCTCAGGGCCGCTGTTGCCCTCAGTATTATGGGGGGCTATTGGAGTCCTTCCCAAGTCTGTAAGTTGTGTTTCCTTTGTAAATTCCAAGTGGGCTCCAGATGGAAGGAATGCTAGGGCAATCAAAAGAATAATTAAACTAAAACACAAGACCCCTGTTCACCACTGTACTCTGGTTCATGCTCAGCATTTGCAGGAATTTTTCTTCTGCTGACCTCAGCGTGAGGATCCTTGCAGGGCCTATGATGGGGAATGAAACATTTTCTGGTGCTTCCAATGATGGAAGCTTCCGAGACAGACTTTTAGGGGGAGCAGCATGTGTTCTGGGGGTAGATTCCTCTCTTTGGATTTTATTGTGCTGAGTGAGGCAAAGAAGTTTAGAGCAGTGTCACCAGGGACGGGATGGGATCTGGTGCAGACCTGAGCATCACACCCTCTTTTGGGGTGCTGAGAAGGATAGGTGGGGTGCAGAGTGGCTGTTTGTAAGAAGCAGACGTGTGATGGAGACTCACAAGGGAGTCCTGAGACAATGCAAGAGATACTGTCAGGGTGAGCACCTAAAGTCTAGATGCTGGGAACCATAGCACAGGCTCTGGGGAGCACGTTGTGGGGTTCCAAGAGGGAGAGAAGAGGGATGTATGCTCATGCATCTCATCTCTGCATCCAATTTGTCACATGCTAGATCTGTCTGCAAGTGGCTGAGTTGCAGCATCACCGGAAGAGTTTCCCAGGCTCACTTCCTGAGTTCTAATGTGAGAGAGTGGTCTGGAATATGTGTATCTAACACTGCTGTCATCGCTGGGCCTCTCTATGGATGTATTTAAGCAAAAAACCTGAGTCAATGTTTTAGCCACCTTAGAAAAAGAAAAGAAAGAAAACAGACATAGCTGACAAGTAAGCTCTGAGGATTGCAATGGCTAAAATGTGGACTCCAATTTAGAGGCCACCTAGTTCACATGGGCGGTGATAGGAAATTCAGATTCCTGGGTCTCACCCCAGAGTTTATGCGGTGGCACCTAATGGGAAGGGGCCCAGAATGCAAGGTTGGGACTCTGGGAAGTGACCTGTAGGTGGCGCTCATCCATCTACAGGAGGCAGCGATGAGCCATACCCTGCATGCAAGTGAAACTAAACCATTTTCTCAAAAGTATTGTATACAGTTTGAACTCCAGGACCCACAGGTTGCCGGTCTAGAATAGGTAGTGTGGCCCTAGGAGCCTCTAGACCTCATGCTGCCTGGTGCTGGCTTGGACTCTGTTGTATGTGGAGTTGTCATGCACGGCCCACATCTGGGTCATTCAGGGCTTCTGGTCCTGTGTCTTATGACTCAGTAAATACCAACATCCTTACAAAGACTGTGAACAGACCCTGAAGTGTGTCATTCATTACTAAATCATTCTAGGGGCCAGCTGGAAAGTCATCAATTAAAATAGAATCCTGCTAATTTCTGGCACAAAGTCAATGCCATCAAAACCAGTGGAAGTACCTGAGGGGTGGGGCCTTTGATGTACCCCAGTAGACTGGTCATGTGGCCTGCCCCACACTCTGGAAGCTCTATGCAAATTAGCTCTGGCTTCCCTGATGGACTGGGAGGACGCAGGAGGTAGTAGGTGGTTTGATCTACTCTGAGGGTCTTCCTTTGGCCTTGCGTGGCATGGGCCTGGCTGGGTTGGGGATGTAGCAATGCAACTGCCCCTCCCTAGAAGCTCTTCCTTCTTTTGCTTCTGTGAGTTTGCATTAAACATTGGTCACATGTCCATCAGCTTTTGAACTTCTGAACTTGGGGGTTGCTAAAGGTTCTGGGACTATCACCTCCTATTTATGTTGCTTTTACTTTGTGCCCTTACATTGCAGGTGTTTGTTTATCAAGTTTAATTGAGTCAGAGTTGGTTTCTTTAGATTTTATCACATATCACTGGTGGAGTGGGGCTGGGGTAGCTTTTCTGGGGGACATTTTGGTGACATACATTAAGGAGCACATGCACCCATTTAGACACAGGAATTTTTAGCTGGGAATATGTTATGAGTATCCTCAACACTAAGCCATAAGGGGGCACACCCTACAGTGTTCATAGTACCAGAAACTTGGAAATTGTCTGGATGTTTTGCAGTATGCACTAGTTCAAATGAAATATGGTAGAGATATGGAGTGTCGTATTATATTGAATGTCAGCATTCAAGGAAAGTACACCTATGAGAAAAGCTTGTAATAGGTAAAGTTATAAAAGAGATCAAAAGAACAGGTTCACTGGATCTCATTTTGATTTAAGATAAGAAATAAAAACAATATACTGGGAAATGTATAGGTGCATGTTGGCATGTGTGTCTGTATGTATGGATGAGTCTTTGGAACATGTATGTATCTGGAAGTTTCTACCACATGGTATGATGGAGGGGTCATCCTGGGTGGAATGGTTGCTAGTAACTTCTGGTTTTCTTGCATGGTTTAAGCTTATCTATAATAATTGTAGGTTTTGCAAGTTGCAATACAAGATAACTCACAGTAAGTGTTATCTTCTGGAATCCATTTTAGTTTGAAGAGTGGGGGGTGTCTGGAGCTCCAGGGAAACACATTAGAGGAGCTCTGTCTCAGAAGATGTTTCAATGGGTGAGAGGGGGGAGGCCACTTCTGAATGAGTGCCCCATGTCACCCTTTTCTAGTGGATGATTTGAGGTATTCACATTGGGCTTGTAAGAGGGAAGTTCTTGGAGGACTAGAGCAGCTGTGCCTGGCATGAAACTATCTTTGTGCGTGTGTGGTGTAGTGCTAGTTCTTTTCCTGGGTGTGCCTTTGGGGATCTCCTGACCCTCACTTTCTGGAATTGACTTTTACAGCCTGCTGCCCCTGTCTGAATCTACCTCTCCTCTCTGGTTTGCATCTTTCCTGAAATTGTCTCTGCTCATCCTCCCATTCATGTCTTCCTTCCTCACTTTCTATCCTACTCATTTCCAAATGTAGAGTTCACACAATTATACAACCATCACTGCCTTCTCCAGAAAGCTTCTATCTTCCCAAACCGAAACTGTCACCATTAAATATGGATTTTTTTGTCCCCAGCCCTTGACAGCCACCATTCTGGTGTCTGTCTTTATTCATGAACCTGAAGACTCTGAAGACCTCAAACAAGTGGAATCAGACAGTATCAACTTTTTGTGTCTGGCTTATTTGACTCACAGTAATGTCCCCGAGTTTCATTCATGTTGTAGTTTGTATCAGAATTTCCTTCCTTTTACAGGATGAATTGTATGGATGAACTGTTTTCTGAATTCGAGGTGCTCTCTGGGTAGTGTTCTAAGCCTCATAACACCCTTTGAGCGAGGGATAGGTCCCCACCATTTTGTCCAGGTGAGGATGCTGGGGCTGACTGCTTGAAATACAACCTGTGTTTCAGTTTTGGGGTCTTGCATGATTCATATCCAAGGAAGTAAGTTTAAAGTGATATTTTGAGTGATACAGGGAATGGACATATATGGAGCCCCAGACAGAGTGCGTCAGGAGTTCCTCCCAAATGGCTCATAGCTGCTGCTGGCCTGCTGTCCTGAGATCTGGGAGTCCCCTTGGGAATGGGGATGTTAGCATGTAGTGAGGCAACTGAGAATTTCTGATGTGCCCTTGTGGGAGCACAGAGACGTGGCCCAAGGGCTTCTGGCTGCAGTTAAGGTCAGTGGATACCCCACACTAAGATGAGAATTATGCATGTCCGAGAGCCTATCTCTCAAATGCGGAAAGGGTCAGGCCAACATGGGGGCTTGATTTAAGAGATATTTCTTGTATTGAAAGAGAATTTATGGTTTTAAGTAAAAGCCTCCCAGAATGCCTGCCAAGACCAAGTGGAGGTGTTCAGGGAGAAACCTGATAAAAGAACATTTCTTTCTTTGTGAAAATTTGTCTAACAGGTGGCCTTACAATAATGTAACTTCAAATGTTCCTTCGTATGATCCCAGTCTTTACTGCCTTTGTATAACTAGTGCTAATGGCTTTGTAATGTAACTTAAAATGTAACAGAACACTTCTCCTCTGTATAATTCGTGCTTTATATAACCCATAGTTTTATGTTGCAACCTGAAATGTTTAAACTCCTTTAGCAGCACATAATGTCATCCATCCCACCAATCATATGTGCCGAATTTGCCTTTATATCTCCCCATTTACTTTCCCTTTAAAGATCCTCAAGGGCTACTAGGCAGAGCTCTGACTCTTTTATAGAAATCCTAGTTATAAACCCTCCGGTGTAATAAACTGCCTTCTAAACTTTCTTGGTGCTATTTTCCCCGTGTTTGGTCTGTTTTCTACAACAGTATCAGGGTCTGATAGGGGCCGTCATCCATTAGCCCTGCTGAGAATTTGCACAACAAGTATGTATCTTCAGGCAGAAATGCACTCTGACAATATGTGACCAGGGAGACATTTGTTCAGGGCTCAGAAAGTATCCTGCCATCAACCTTCCACAAAATCACAGGTACACTATAAACTCACCATCACAAGGTATATCTTTTTAATAATGGGATGCTATAAGTGACTCTGACTTGGCTACAGTCTGGTCAACTCTGAACTCATGGCAGAAGTACTCTCGGCAGAGGGGCCTCTCCCAGAGCAAGTCCAGCTGCTGAGCACTTGGGTGCCTCTCTCCTGCCCCAGGGAGCAGGGCAGTGGTCTTAGCAGGTGTACACTTTGGTGAAATACTGCCCTTTGGCCTATGGTCACGTCAGAAATAAAACACTTTGTTGCCATAGAAGAGGATGATGCCTTCTTTTAAGTTTCCCGAGTCATCCTAGACACTAAAATGTGAAAGCAGGTCTTGAACCAAGTGTCAACATAGAGTTTACACTCCATAATGTTCCAGAGGTGTCAGCGATGTAAAAAGTGGCCAGACATCCTTTTAACTAGTAGAGTAGTCAGAGAAACACATCTCATGTAATGGTTTGCCAACCCATAAACACCAGCTGGTGTTCGCTGTTTGTCCTTGAATTTAGGATGCTCAGGATGTGTGCAGGTCTAACATATGCACACACACACACGTGAGAGTGTATGTGAGGGTGTTAAATTGAACAGACATTCATCTGTGTTGACTTACAATGGCAGGA
Source organism: Cavia porcellus (assembly GCF_034190915.1). Lineage (NCBI taxonomy): Eukaryota > Metazoa > Chordata > Mammalia > Rodentia > Caviidae > Cavia > Cavia porcellus. Next base: position 102,863,335 of record NW_026947485.1, read on the forward strand.
AGTTTATATAGTTCAAGCTGGGTGAATGTGTGTACATTTTGCATTACATTTTAGAAACATTTATTTTTTTTTCTGTATGTAAAATATGCTAAACTGTTGGGGACCACAAATTCACAATGGTTAATTTTGCATACTTTCCTAAGGGATAAATGGAGGTCTGGGATTATGGTATCAGCCTTTTGAGGCTTCTCATGAACTCTTTTGGGATGGGCCATCCTTTCCTACCTACTAACACTAAACTAAAACTACTAACATTAAAAAGAACACTCCAGGGCAAGATCCTTCTTAGCATAAGATCATCTCCATCCTCTTGAGTCATCCCAGGACTATCCACTGCTCGCTGAGTCATGGACCTCTGAGTCTTCTGGCCCCTCCTACACCTGATACATAGTGGCTGCTTTGGAGCATCTTGGTCTCTACTCCTCTTGAGGCATTAACCTCTCAGCTCCTTATCACGCATTACTAAATTCATCTTTGTTTCTGATTTCATCCTTTCATCATACCTCTTGGACAGAAAGTTGGGGATCTTGGCCAGGTCCCCAATAATAAACTTATTGTCAGAATTTGGAAACCAGAACAAAGAAGCAAATGAAGTTTCCCCTGGCCCAGGATGTTCTGAAGACCCCCTCTTATATCAGCATGTGTGCTTTATCCTCATGTATGCAAGTGGGAAAGTAGAGGAGCTTGTAAGTGCCAGTCAGTCTGTGGTTTGAGCCTCCATAAAAATGCTGTAGTATCTATTCTGTAGGCCCTTTTTTCTTTCTGTGCTTTCATGGTGCCCAGCAGGTTGAACTGTGCCATGGCATTGCCTGGGTACCCTCTGGTGTGGACGGGTTTCCAGCTGGTTGAGCCAATGAGTGGCCAGCAGGGCACAGGGGCAGGTTAGGAAAGTGGTTAGCTGTTTCTTCCCTATTCTCTTGCTTTGGTGCCAGTTCCCTGGTAGTACTTGGGCAATGCCTTTTCACGTCCACATTTCGCTCATACTCTGCCTTGTCTACTTGGTGCTCAGGGCTGGCAGTGGCTGGACTGGAGGTTCCTTCACCATCGACCAACAGTCCCATTGAAGACTCTTCACCTGCCTCCCTCTGAATCCTCATCAATACATTGTTTCTGATATTCACTTATCAGATTCCTTGTGTAGTGAAAATTTCCCTGTTGTTTGTTCCAGAGGAAGGACTTGCACATGTATGCTCAAGAGTGGGTTGTGTTGATATCAGGTCTGCTTTTGCTCAGGCCCACACTAGCACCAGCACAAAGATGACTGGTAGTATTAGTATGGACTTTTGGCCTCAATGGCTGTAGCTCTCACATGTCTGGCATCTGTGTTTAGTACAAAAGGGTTATGTATGCTGCAACTTGTACTCTTTTCAGCCAAGGAGGACTATCCTGGACCATCCTGGGTCTGTACAAACCCAAAGCAATCGTCTGTGATCAGGGCACCCTGCTTGTACAATCAAGTGTCCTCAATTCACGAATGAGAACAGGGACACTCTGACAGCCAAAGTGACTTGCTTAAAGTCATGCACAAAGTGAATAAGCAAAGTATGATTTTTCAACCAGGTAATGTACGTTTGATGTCTTTTTAAAAACATCTTGTTCTGATTCTAGCTGTCCCCTGGGTCTTGTATTCTATGTGTCTGCAAAATCACCAGTCTCATTGTCCTACAATGAGGCATTGAAGAGGACTGTGTGTTCCCGTGTATTCAGGAAACAACACCTTTACCATATGTTCATATGGATCTAGAAGAATGGGATAGTCAGCTGTACTATCAGAGCCTCATCATTTTTATTTGTTGTTGATTTAATCATTTGGATTAAAATGAGTCCAAAACCAGCCTCTTTACCTGGTTGTGCCATTGAATGAAGGTAACACTGCTCAGTGGATTCTGGGAGACTGGGGACGTGGATCATATGTCTGTCCCCCTTCCAGGGTTATTAGGAAAGGAGGACAAGCTCCCAGCAAAAACATCTTAGGACATGCCCCGAATAGACCAAGACCTTGGAGCTTTATTCATTTTTTAAAATAATGTTACACTTTGTAAAAAAATTTTGTACTTAAAAGTCACAAAGATAGCACAGCAATCTTGTGCACACTCCTCAAGCAGCTTCCCTTCATGTTTTACCCCATTAAGAACTTTTAGGCAGAAGACCACAGAATATGTTCTTCTCCTCGGTTGCATCGTATCAGAGGGGTGTGATGCCCCCACTGATGGCCTTGTTTAAGGTCAGCTTTGCCAAGTGTATCCATGTCGGGTTACTCTCCCTCCTGTCAGGACTATTCTTTGGAGCCAAGTTACTGAGTTCCGTCTCACTCCACAGGGAGGGATCCAAGTGCCACTCCTTAAAGAGTGATGTGAATTATTTAAAGTCTTTTTGTAGAAGACATCTCTTCTTCCCTTTTATTTATTCATATATTTATTTATATCACCTGAGACTCACTCATATTTAGTTTATGTTTTTAGTTATAATTCAACACTATGTTATTTATGTTGCTCCTCAGGTTGTCCCAGCATTGGCTATTGGAAGCATTTGTAGGTTGGCTCTTGCATCCTTTGACATGTCCCCACCTTTTTGTTTATTTTTTGTACTTCCTTTCTGGTACTACAAGGTACTCCACGCTCATCAGACATTTATTTTTTCTGTCTTGATGCTAGAGTCAGCCATGTCTCCAAGGAGTCCCAGCTCGTTTTACAGGGATTGGTGCTTAGCACTGTGATCTGAGCGCACTCATTCCTGCCAGGCTGCTGCTGTTGTGAGGTCCTCTCTGTGTCTTTTGGGCATCAAGGCAAACCCAGGTCCACACTCATGTGTCTGACTCTAATTCTAGTAGCACCTGATGCATTCTGGCCTCCTCCCTTGCTCACCTGTAATTTACTCCGCCAGGAGGACCCTGCTTGGCCCCACTCACTCTGCTTACTTTCTGACCCACAATACTACACAGGAATAGCAGTTTCAGCTCCTGCGAGAAATGACTGCCAAAGAGTAGAGTGCTTATGGGAAGTTCCTTTGTCTTTATTCTCACTGTTTTCAGTCAAAACAACTTATTTTCCCAAAGCTTTTGGATCAGCTCCATATTCTCCTGCAGTGGGATTAATATATTAACTAAATGTAAAAATTGCACTGGATCTTTGATGCCCCTGCTTGATTTTCTAAAGTTTGTACACATTAAAATGCACTCTGTGAAGTTCAGTACTATGAGTTTTGACAACTGCATAGTCATGTATCCCTGCCCGAATACTATACAGAATAGTTCCACTGCCTTTAAAATTCCCCATGCATTCTCTTTGTAGCAATACTTCCTCCTCTACCAGCCCCTACCAGCACTGATCTTCCCAACTCTTTCCCAAGTATCACAGGAATGCAGTTGAACCATATATGGTCTTTTTGATCTGGCTCCTTTCACTTAGGTTCATCCACATTGTGGCACCAATCAGTAGGTTGTCCTTTTTCAGGCCTGTGTAGTGCCCTGTGGTCTGGATGCCCTACCATTTATCTACCCATGTACCTACTAAAGGAAATCTTTGTTGCTACCAATTTTGGTGAACAACATGTTGCACAGTTTTCCGTGTGAAAATATGCCTTTGTTCTCTGGGATACATCATCAGGGTGTCAGTTCTAGGGTGTACCCTGTGTGAGCTGAGCGGCTTCTGTGGCTTGGGGAGAAGTTCCAAGGCAGAAGTGGAGAAGGCATGACGGGTGGGCTGGGCAGGGCTGGAGGGGCTCCCTCCAGGGGAGTGAGGAAGCCTTTCTGTGGGACTGGTCTTGACAGAGTCAGAGTGGATGCAAAGACTGCTTGCTGGGTGCCTGCAGGAATGAAAGGTGCTGGGAGTTGCTCCCTTCTCAGAGGAGCCTGGGCAGTGAGGAGTTCATGTTTAAAAGCAGATGCACAGTCTGCTGGGGCTGCTACAGCTAAGGCCCACAGGCTGGGCCACTTAATGGAAACTCATTTTATCACAGTTCCGAAGACTAAAAGTGTAAGATCAAAGATTTCTGCTAAGGCTTCTTGCCTTGGCTTGCATAGGCCTTGCTTTTTCCTGTCTTCACATGACTGTTGCTCTATGTGCATCCGTGTCCTCATCTTTTCAGGTAAGGACACTGGTTCTATGAGGTCATTTCTCACTTCAAGGGCCTCACTTAGCTTTAATCACCTCTTTGAAGACCCTGCTCCCAAATTCAGTGACTACAAAGTACTTGGCTTTTGACTGTTACATGTGAACTTTTTGCAGGACACAAACCTGTCACACTCATGAGTAGGGCTTAAGCACATAAGAAAATGGACTGGAGGTGGTTTGCAAGTAGACAGTGAGGGCAGAAGGGAGGCTGCAGGCTCAGGAGGGGCAGTTTCTAACCAGATGGGAACATTAAGTTTTGAGCAGCATGAGTTCTTGCATTGTTACCGATTTCTGACCACAAACCGGATCCCTTTTTCCTTTTGGAATTGTGGAATCAATAACAAGATCAAGCACAGATTGAGCATCAAAGGAGACTTTTATTCTTAGCAAAGAATAGAAGAAATGGGAGTAAACACACAAATCAATTTCTTAACCTGCTAGTCAGGAGTTTATAGACACAAGGTACAGAAATATGGAGGAGTGGTAGGCTAATAAAAGAGAGAAATACTCGTGTCTTCTCTAGGAATAGGTAGTGATTTCCCCCCAAATTAGAGTGCTACCTTTTCCTCCCTTCCTTTAATGATTCTCTCTGGTCAGTCTAATGGTAACTACCAACTGTCATGGAACTCGGGGTGTGTCATTACCATGTAGCTGGGATTATAATAAAAGTAGAGGTTGCCTGGTGGTCACTCTGGTGCTGTCTTACAGCCATCCTGTTTTGGCTACCCCACCTGAAAGAGACCTCTGTTTGGCTTATAGGAATCATGTCTTCAAAATAAATAATATTATGGTGGAGGTAACAACGTGGCTAGCCTTCCTTCTGCCCACTCTTACGATATGAAGAGGTGGGTTCTAATTCTTTCTTCTTGGATCTGAAAGAGACTGTGTCACCAAGAAAAGTGACACCACGGGATTTGAGTTAGGACATAAAAAGCAGCATAATTCCCACCTTGGTTCCCTCAGGAAGCTTGCTCCTGCAGCCCAGTCATTGCAGAGTGAGTGAGAAGACAGAGCGTGATGTGGTAGAGAGAACCACAAGAGGACGTTGTGGCCAAAAGCATTGCTGAGAGTCTAGCAGTGGAAGTCCAGCCAGCCTCATCTTCCTGATATGTGAGAGAGTGGGTACCCCAGGGAGATGCAAGGAGGACCAGATTGGGAAAGATCATAAAATCTCATTGTTGTTGAGAGCCCTTACATTTTGGGGGTGATTCATTATACAGCAATGGATATGTAGAACTGTTCTGTCTCCAGTTTCAGGGACTGAGATGAAATTTACGGTGTGGTGCTTTTAAGCTTGGTTAGCCTAAGTCACAGAAGACATGACATATGGTCGGCTGCTCGTTGTCTGAGCTCTCCATTTTCTCACCAATTTATGGGCCAAGTATGCATAAGCCAGCCATAGCCCAAGCTAGGAATGGCAGAGTTGTCAAAAGCAAGGCTCATTAATCAAACCTAATGGTCTCTGATATTTTATGTGAGTTTCAGAATTCAGTTTTGCTAATTGTCTTTTCAATTTGTGATTTTTCCTGTGGATGCTAGTTGAATGTTCTCACGATCTACCATTAAAATGAGATTCTCAGTATATGGATTTCTAAGTGTAATTTAAAAAAGAAAGCACATAGAGGGAAGTTTGATTAAATAGACTTTTATAGCCTTGGTTTTCTAAACAATGAAAGTTAATTACAGGGGAGGATTTTCTGCACCTCTGCAGATCTCTGCATTCGCAGCCTTCTGAGCATTTCACTAAAACTAGGCATGTTAGTCTTGCATTTATTCATTATGTAAATAAAGCATATAAAATATTCCATCAAGCACTTTAAATAGTCAGCCAAACATATCTTTTTTATTATTAGATCAGGAAACTCAAATACAGTTACACTTTATTGGTTTAATTAACATATTGAAAATACAATTTGGTGTAAACATTCTTTTCTCATCAGTGCTTGAAACAGCAGTAACTGGTTGGTGGGATTTGAAACTCTATTCTTTAAGGTAAATATCTGTGCTTTCTATTAATGCTGTGATTATTTATTCAGACCCAGACAGGAAGGCAGGCGTGAGATGAAAGCATTCATTTAGAGGCTGATGGTGATTTTCTGTTTGCTTGATACTAAACTAATATTGTCCCACTAAGATGATAATTTTATTCTTTCTGTTTTGATTAAAAAAACCTCCAAATCAAATTACTGTTGGACGTCTCTGCTCTTGAAGGCCATGATAATACTTCCAAGATCTTCTCTAATGGGAGTTCCTCACTTGGGCTGGCTTTCCTGGCAGTTGGTATGTCCTGAGCTGGCATCAGTCCAGATGGAATCAGCCCCAGGGGGTGGGAGTGGGTGTATTGTTACAGGCAGCTGAAACACTAAAATATTATAGGCAATCAGACAGGGATAGGCCCTCAAGGAAGCTGGCACAGAGGACCAATGTCTTGTGACCTTGGAGGAGACACATATCTCTTGCTGTGGTCCAGATCTCAAAACAGAAGGCAAAACAAATGCAACCACACCCTAAGTATAAACATTAGAGATTAGGTACGGATCACCTTGAGAAGCCAGAAATCACCATTCCAAGCCCTACAGAAAGAGTCACTGATCTGTAAGAATGCTCACTTGCTACTTGCTTCCCTATTTGTCCCTAATTTGATCAGTTTTACCTGGACAATTAATTTGATTGGTTGACAATAGTTCTGTCCCACTTCATGCCCACCTGCCTTGTGAGTTTCCAGTTTTCCCCACTTTAGACCCAACTCACCTCATGTTTTTACTGTATAAAAATCTCTTGAAAAGATAGAATCTATGACAACCCACTCGAGACTCCTTCTGTCTCTCTCTCAGACAGAAGCTTTCTTTCTCTCAATAAATATTTCAGCTCTTAACCTCCACTATTCTTGTTCCTAAAATTCATTCTTCAGTTTTAGAGAACACGAACTCAGGTAGATTGGGAATTTCCTTCCCCTATATCAATAGAGAGGGAGAAGAGTATGGAAAGGGGTAATTACAAATATGAGGAGGAGCATTATGGTAGGGAGAAGATTATGGGGTGAGAGTGAATCAAGAAATGGACAAGAATGTCCCTGTCCCTCCTGTGGTTCCATTGTGCCTATTTCTCAGGAACCAGCAGCTATCTCTTTTTTACTGTAGCTTGGGTGTTGGATTTGACTATTGCCTTTCCCAAGAATTTTTTTAAAAGTGTGAATTCTCAGAATATTTGATCTGGAGGGAGAGATGAAAGGTGGGGTTTGGGGCTGAGAAGTTTGAGGTGGGGAAGGTATGTAGGAGGTGGTATCAAAGCAGAGCATTCCAGGTGGCCCAAGGCCAGCTCTGTGTGACTCACCTGTCCCCAGATCTCGAAACAGAAGACAAGGCAGTGGGGCAGGGGAATAATGATGTACTGTTCTGGACTCCCAGATCCTTCCTGTTCCAACCTCCCTAAAAACCCCATAGTGAACCTGTGTCTTGCCAATTGTGACTGCCACACAGAGATGACACAGCCCACCCACCGTCTGGCCTATCTGCATAAGGAGCACCCCTTCCAGCTCTTCCCCAGCCCCCACACTCTTGCTGGACACTTACATACACATATGTTCCTTTGCTCACCACGGATCGAATTAAAGGAGGCCATGTATTTTGGTGAAAAGGAAAAAGGATTTGTTCAAAGCTTGCTCTGTGGAGATGGAGGGCCTCATATACCGCAGTTTGCCATCTTGCTATGTACAGGTTGGTAAAGGTCTTTTACAGTAAGCAACAGAGGGGTAAGGGAGCCCAGAGGGAGAATGTTGGTCTCCATAGTTTCTTTATCACTTCAAGCTATCTTCAACTCCTTGTCCCCTTATTGTGGAAAGGAAACAGTTCCAGTCTTCCGGTGTCAGCATCTGCATATTCTGATTATTTATTTGGGCTGAGGTGAGGTAGAGAAGCTGTTTATGCCTTAGACCTGAGGAAGTCATTTGTCTCTGAAGGAAAAAAAATCGTGATTTTTAAAGTTCAGTTATACAGTGCTGGTTAGTCCTCCATGGCTGCCAACTCTAGGTTATGTGGACTAACCAGGGTCTTCCTATCTGTCCCATCTGGCAAGTTACTATTTTTGGTGCACTTGGCACATGTGGAACTGTCACAGGAAGAGGTCCAAGGAGGTCCCCAAAATGGAGATGAGGACCTTCATTCACCCCACCCAAGGTCGCAGGTTTGCTAATTTCCAAATTTCCAGACACATTACTCAGAGGCACAGAGGGATTTACCAGGCAAAATTATAAGTACATGCATTTGAAGAAAGAGTGTGTGTGGCAAGAAAAAGCCAATGGACATTTCCTGAGTTGCAACCCTTACTCACATTGTTCTGTGCCTCATAATTATGAAGCCATTAAATCTATTTACTGTACAGAGCACTGCAGATCAAGGGAAATTTAGCCTATTAAACAGGAAACCTTGGACAAATATGGGAAGGATCAGCGAGGACTGACTTAAGACTGTATCCCGAGAAGAGCAGGCCCTTCACCTCTGCATTCCCTTTAACACCATGAACCCTTCCTTTGTAAGAGGGAGTTGCTTTTGGCACTTTGAGCTCCTCTCAAGTCTTTATCTTAAATAAAGCCTGCCCTTGCTGCAAGTTTATCTTTTTCCCCCTCCTTTTATTTCTTTTATGTGTGCCCTCAAAAAGAAAAGAGGGCCTTGTGGCCTCTGGCTGGGTGTGTTTGTGGGGATTTGGAAGTGGAAATCTGTGGAACTTGTGAACTTTCGGAAAAAAGGGATTCTATTTAGAGATGAAAGGTGGGGGCTGTTTCCCTAGGGGAAGGGTCATGGCCTTTTTTTAGATGATAGAACTGTAGCCCATCCATAAAGAAAGACCCATTTTAACCAGTGAAAGGACTTGTCTATTCACAGGTGAGAAAGACCATTGTACAGGTAAAAGGGAATGGTTCAGGCTCATTGTGTGTCACTTAAGGACTTTAATAATTTTTGACTGAATTTATGTCATCAACCATCAGTTTTTATTAAATATACAATTTTAAAATGATGACTTATCTTGTCTCATTTCTATTCTTATTTATTTATTTATTTACCCTATCTCAGTGCAACCAAGAGTTTTCCCAGGGCTCTTGCGTATAGGGCATGTCATGCTTCTTTGTTTTTATAAATTGAATTAAATTTGGTTCTTAAATCCATTTATGCCTCAGGTGGCAGTTCTTTGAATGTTTCAGTCAAATTCATATGTTAGCTAGAAAAATTCATGGAAAAAGAACTTGAAGAGAATAAAATTTTATTGTGTTCCATTATTGTTATGTGGCGTTCCAATAATGGAATATTAGGCATAATGGAACATAGGCCATTTTATCTTCTCACTGCTTGGAGTGTAGTCTGGGAATTTTTTTTTATTTTGAAGAGAGTAAAACCAAATGAGAGAAAACAAAATGGAGTCGGTCAAAAGAAAAGGATGGACATAGTTAGTACATGACTTAAAACAAAATACAAAGTGATCAACAATGGTTACCTCTTGTTATCTTCAATAGAATTACCCATCTCATCAGGCATAATAAAATTGAACATAGCAGTACAGAACAAAATTAATAAAACAAAACATTGGAGACATTATAGGATTTCAAAAGAAGATAATAATCAAACCAGACTGAGTGTCATAGTGAATTTTATTGTCTTCAAAGTAGTTGCCTATATCCTTAGACTTGATACTATCAAACAAAACAGATTCAAATAAAATCAGTCTAAACAAGACAGTGTAAGCAATACATGGCTTCAAATTAAGTTAATAGGAAATTGAAAATGGTTACCATAGTATATCCTGCTGTCTTTGGAACAGCTGTCCATGCCCTCAAATCTAGTACAAGCAGACAAACTTGGACAGGATATAATCAAACTAAACAGAGCAATGAAAGCAATATGGGTTTCAAATCATGATACAAGATTAACAATGTCCTCTGCTTTCCCTATTTAGACAATTCCTCGCCTTTCACTTTCCCAGGGTACATTGTACATTTTGTATGTCACTAACTCCTTTAGTTTTTAAATTAGAGAGGCAGCCCACTATTTATCTAAGTGGTTCTGAGCCTTTTAACCCCTGAGCTTGGTCTCAAATTGTATCCATTTACCTACAAGAACCTCAAGATTTTCCTTTCTTACAGCTGAGTAGTTCTGTATTGCATAAAAATTTTATGTATTTCCAGCCAATCTACAGCTGATGGGAAAGTTATTCCCATTTTTTTTCTGGTTCCCTGTCACATAGAGCATTATTTTCTCATCTTTGAATTTCAGCCCATACACCCTCTTTCAGGTTAAATGTATATCTTATATAGAACATCTTGGTGAACCCTATCTTCTGATCCACTCTGTGTTTCTTTTTATTAGTGTCAAGGCCATCCACGTTAGCAATTATGGTCAACATTCTCTGCCTCATCTCTGTTATGCTATTTTTCTGCTGTTGGTTGTCTACTTTTCCCATCATTCCACTATCTGCCCTGTTCAGTGAGCCTCCTCTGTCACTGTTCTTGAAGCCATGATCTTTTTTTCTCACTCTCTAGAATGTCCTTCAGTATATTTTGTAAGGTTGGATTGGTGGTCACGAACACCCCTAGTTCCTCTTTGTCATGGAAGCATCTTGTTTCTCCATTAGTTCTGAAAGATAGTTTTTCAGGGTACATCATTCTGGATTGGAGGTTTTTTCTTTCAGGGCTTGGAATACTTCACTCCAAGCTCTTTTTCAATTGATGGTTTGTGTCAAGAAGTCTGTCATGATTCTGATGACAGAATTTGACTTACAGGTGACCTGTTTCTTTTTCTCTGACAGCTTTTAATATTCTGTTCTTGTGTTGAATTTCTGGGATCTTTATTATATGTCTGAGTGTAGATCTATTTTGGTTTTAAGTGGCTGGAGTTCTGTATGCCTCATATATCTGAATATCATTTCCTTTTCCTATGCTTGGGAAATTTTCTATAATTAGTTCTGTAAAGAGCCTTTGTATTTCATTTGTGTTTGCCTCTGATTCTTCACTCATATCTTTTATTCTTAAGTTATTGATCCTCTTGTCATCTTCTAGCCTTTGTACTGTTATTTCCTGGTTCCTTGTTATTTTTAAATTCAAAGACCCAGTCCAAAATTGGGCATGAGATGAATACACAGTTCTCAGATAAAGAAATACAAATGGCAGATAAATACATGAAAAAATGCTCATCATCATTAGTCATTAGAGAAATGCAAATTAAAACCACACTGAGATTCCATCTCATTCCAGAAAGAATGGCCAGCATCAAAAAAACTACCAACAACAAGTGCTGGAGAGGCTGTGGGGAAAAGGAACTCTTCTGCACTGTTGGTGGGAGTGTAGACTGGTGCAACCACTGTGGAGGTTATTCTGGATATTTCTCAAAAGGCTGGGATTGGAAGTCCCATTTGTTCCAGCTATTCCACTTCTAGGTGTATTCCCAGAAGAACTGAAAACATCATACCACAGTGATGTATATGCTAACCATGTACATTGGAAGAATGACAGTCTCTTTAATAAATGGTGCTGGAAAAACTGCCAAAAATTAAAACTAGACCCATGCCTATCACCATGTACTAAACTAAAATCTAAATGGATCAAAGATCTGTATATTAAAACAGAAACACTAAATCTGTTGGAAGACAAATTAGGTGTAAACATTTCTGTTTTGCCTTTAAAAGTGTTTCTCCTGTCTCTACCTCACTAATATTGCTTGGTTTGCCATAGCATATATTTCCTCTGTTCTCACCCACTTACTCTGGAATAAACCCCTTGTTTTTGGAGCATCTCTGTGGTTATTTAAGTTGACAGCCAGAAAGCAGCCCCTACCAGACACCAAGTCTACCTGTGCTTTGATCTCAGACTTCCTGCCTAAAGAGGGCCAGGAAAATAAGTTTCTCTTGTTATAATCCACTTGTTCGTGTTCTGCTAGAGCAGCTGAGCTTACCAGTCACGCAGCTTTGAGGAAATAAGCTCATTTTGTCTTCTGGAAGTCCTTATCCTTTCTGGAAACTAATGGGAGTTGCAGCTGGAGTATCAGGATCTGGCTATGGACTGTGGAGGTTCAAAATCAGCCTCAAACCAGAACCTGTTTCTGGGCAGTACCAAAGGGTCTGACTGGTGGCACATGCTCCACCTACAGAACCTGAAGAGCCCACCCAGCTCCCTGAGTCAGGCTAGGTGGAACTGACCATCCATACTAGAGGCAGCCAAGACATAGGAGACTCTTTGTGAGATGAAGGGTGCAGGACGTAAAGGAGATGTTCAGAGAATGAATGTCCTGGAGATGGAGGAGATCAGTCAGAGGAAATGGGCTGGTCACACCCTGCCTCTGCACCCCCACTTTAGGAAGATGAAGTTCAGCCATTGGTGCTCTTCTGATTCCACTGTGGCTGTTGATAATGGACAAAACTAGGGTTATTCTCTGCTCTTGTGCCCATAGGTAGGTCATCACAGTGAGGTGTCCTCTGCATTTCCCTGAAAGTGAGTACAGAGTCCTTTTTGATCACTGTGATTTTAGTACCTGTTTTGGAAGACAGAGAAAGTGCCTCATCCTTAATCTCCCAGAGTGCATGACTGCTGTCAGAAGTTGAAAGCAGAATGGTCAGTGCTGTCTTACCTTTCTGTGAGGCCATGGGGAGGTCACACAAACCTCACCAGGCAGAAGAGCAAATGTGGTGGTTCAAGAATTGAAAGAAATATCATGTGTGAAAGCACTTTGATAAAAATAGCCAAGAATACAAAAAACAGGTGTGCTGTGATTGGGGAGTGGTTATCGTCACAAGCATGGGGTGTACAGAAAAATTAGGAAAGACACAAAAATCAGATTGAGTAAAAATTAGATTGGTGCCAAATCATTGCTCATTCCCTAGTGACTATTCTTCCTTTGGTCCTCAAACTGCACTCAAGATAATCCTAGATGATACCTTCCTGTATTGTAATGTGAGTAGTGAGAGTTCTGGTGACACATGAGGGCATCCTGAATGGCCTTATCTCCACCTTGGCAATATACACCAGTGGGAGCCATATCCAGGACCTAAAGGCCATGTTATGAATGCTACGTCTTGAGCACTGTTGTACAAACTCCCTCCTACTCCTAACCTGAGGTTGGATCATACTGGCCTTAGTTTTTCACTGAACAGTAGTAACTGCATGATGTACAGTCATCTTGTTAGTACTTTGTGTTTTGGCTTTCTGATTTTCACAAAGGGGCAATAAATCTGACTTTGCAAGATTATGAAAGGATAAAGTTTGCTGTGCCGATGGTATGGCACAATGTTTACATATCAAACAATGTACCCTGGAGGTAAGAAACAGGTAAACTACGAGCCTCTTATTTTATAGATGAGGATCCCAACGTCCTGCTTTTAAAGCTTGTGCTACTTCAATGGACATAATTGACATATAATTAACTAAGTCTTGTATTCTTGTCAGCTGCAGCATGGGTAACATCCAAGAACTACTATGATTGGGTCTGCCCCTCTGCCCTATCTTCCTCAACGCCACTTCCCGAGGATTGCTGGCTGGCTTTGGAAGATAGCACTTAGAGCTGGAAAGTGGAGACTGAATTTATTCTGCTCAACATTCAGCAGGGTTGGGGGCCTTCTAAGATCGGCATAAATTAAGTTTTCTATATGACTGCATTTACCCCTCCTCAAAGCCCTTTTCTGCATTTAGAATGCTAATAAATCTTTTATTTGATAATGCTATGTGTTTTTTCTTTTTCTTAGTAACTTAAAATAATCTCTCCCCCCCAATTTCTTCCACCACTTTTGAAATGCTTTTCTCATGTAGGAGCAAAAACTTGTTCTCCAAGTGTGTTTTCAAAATACAAACAGAAAAGCTTTTAAATTAACAGGACATCAGAGACTTGTGTCTGCTGTAAAATTTCTCCAAGTTACAGACTATGCATATCAATGCCAAGACTTCAGCTCAGTTTGGTGTCTTTTAGATATATGCACTGTAACAGACTTAGAGCTGGGCTGCAGTCCCTAAATCCCAGTGAGCACCAGAGTGGTTGGTCCTAATGTTCTGCTTTCCAGGAGAATAAGAAGAGAGTCTTGCAAGGGAGTCAGAGTCCAAACTGAGTGACTCCACTCTTCCCTAGCTGCTAGGGAAGATTGGAGAGACAAGGAGTCTAGTAGAGTGATCTGACGGCTGGCCTCAGGGCTTGCAGCAATGAAGCCTGCAAAAACAAGAGAATTTAATGAATATTTATTATGCACAAGGCTCTATGCTGAGGGCTGCCTTTGATCCTCAGTCTGAGAGCCTGTGGGGCAGATCTCATTCCCACAGTACCTGGGCAGAGTCCGGTTCTTAGGGATGGGCTGCAAGTGGGCAAAGGGGCAGTGTCAGCAGAAAGGTAGGTTCTAGAAAGGAGGATGCTAAATATCATCACCAATTATGGGACTTCTGAAACTGCTGAAGGCACATGCATGGTGGGCTTGGCCAGCAAGCCAGTGGCTGAGGGTGACGTAGGATAGAAGAAATATAGGTAGGTAGAAAGGAGACATGGGAACTATAGTTGTAATGCTCAATGCCTTCATTTTTTTTCATCTTCCTTATTGCTTAAATCTCTGGATCAGATTCCTGCTTGGCTTCACACTTAGGCACGTTAATCACTTAAGGAGCATTTGTATTTCAAGGTTTATTAATCTATTTCATCCCCTTTCAAGACTAAGGATGCCAAGATAAGAGTAATTATTTTTCAGAGTTTACAGAGACGCCTACCTAGTTGTGAATTTTAACAAGCTTAGCTCAAACCCTCAAAGGAATGCCTAGAGGTCTCCAGTTATTGTTCTAAACTCATAATCACTGTGATTTCTTGGAAAAATGGAGATCACCCTATGATGAGGTTTCCTCCTTTAAGCAAGGAGCAATTACCCCATGATGGACACCAAAGCAACCCCACCTTTTTTTTTTTTTTTTTTTTTTTTGTCTTTTTCATTTTTATCAGTACCAGGGAACAAACTCATGACTGCACACTTGTAAGGCAGGTGCTTATTTCGCTGAGCTAAATCCCTGGCCCAGCAACCTCAGCTTTCAAACAAGAACAAGAATCTTGTAGAACTGAACTACCCCTCAAACTTCTTCAAGATTGCTGAAACTAAAGCTACATAATGGTCTACCAGATTTTGCCCCACCTCAACTAATCCACAAAAGCTGGCCTCATTTTTTTTTTTTTTTGAGTGGACCATTCTGAACCTCTCCATCGTATGTTCCCCCTCCAGCTGTTCAAACTGGAGTTCTTTTTCTTTTCTCCTTTACTTTGTAACTTTGTCTGTCTGTGCTCTCACTGATGTGCCCTGAAATTCTTTCCTGTGACAAGAATCTGAACCTACTCCATGGAGCAAGTAGAGGTCCCCATGTCCTTTTTGGGGAACTTATTCAGGAACGCCTGTCTGGTGACAAGGCCTATGAAAGACCTTAGCCTCAGTCAGCTTGTGTGACTCTGGCTTCCCAGACTCCAAGACCTATCTAAGAATTCAGGAAAATGGGAGTTTCAAAAATGGCGGCTTGCTAGGGGATTGGGTGGAGAGTCTCTGTGCAGAAATCATATTAGATGCTAGAATATGACAACATGGAGAGGGCCAGATGAATGGATAATGATTCTTATTAAGCAAGACAGCGCTGCTGGAGGATTTAAAGTCCTGCTGAGACTGTGGCTGCTGGTAATGGGAGTCTGCAAATCCTGCACCTTTAACATGGCACACTGACCAGTGGATCCAAGAGGAAAAGCTGTATTGGCTTTTGGTGACTGCTGGAAATTGAGACTCGGGACCCCACGAAGCAGCCAGGGCCACCTGGCTGTGCTGGAGGAGATTGTGAGAAGCTCCGGAGCTCAGAGGCCGGACACCGTGCCGTTTTCTGACTGTTCCGCGCAGTGTCGGGAACGCAGTGAAGGCAAGTGGCGCAGTGTGCAGTAGACCCAAGAGGAAGCCCGGCATTGAGTACTGGTGAGTACTTGGGACTGGGTCCCATGGCTGCTGTGGCTGGCTGGAGAACATTTTGGAATTGGGCAGAGCCCACCATGGTGACATCAGTAACAAAGAGAGTCTGGTGGAGGACATCTTGGAGTTGGGCAGAGCCCGAGGCTCGATGACATCAGACAGTCGCCCCTAGCGTAGAGAGATATGGTGGAGAACATCTTGAAATTGGGCAGAGCCCGGCACTGTGACAGTGTCAGCGACACAGAGAGAACTAGTGGAGGACATCTTGGAATTGGGCAGACCTGGTGCCGCGGTGACATTAGATAGTTGCTCCTGGCACAGAGAGTTCTGGTAGAGGACAAATGGGATTTGGGCAGAGCCCTGTGCCATGGTAACATAAGTCAACTGCTTCTGGCACAGAGAGAACTGGCAGGATCTGCTGGGGCTGAACCAAGCCACTGGTTGGGACCCAATAAGCAGATACAAAATAGTCATGAGTCTGTGACATCTACAAAGTACAGCCTAACTTGTGGATTGACTGACACAAAGGGTGGAGGCTAGCCTGCACCATCCCTGCATCCCTGCCTTCCCAAGATAACAGCAAATTGGGGAGGGCAGCAAAAACTCAAGTCAGCACGCTTCTGAAAGGCCCTAAGCAATACGAAGAGGGCCAGAGACCTCCAGGACACTCCAGTCTGAAAGAAACCAGAAACATGACAAGAGATAGAAATAAAAAAAATCTCTAGCTGCCCAACATGAGAAAATAAGCCCAGGAGAAGTAAACACAGAAGAGAACAAGCACAGTAACCATCCAATACTGGACACAGCATCAGCTGAAATAAAAAAATACCTCCATGACCTCATAGATGAATTTAAAGCTGTACTCCTGATCCAAGTGAGGCAAGGTATGAAGAGATTAATTAAAGAAATGATAAGCCCCACCCAAGAGAACACAGATGGAAGAACAGAGGAAATCAGAAAAGAAAGAGAAACTTCTGAAGAAGAATTTAAACATAACTTAGAATACATGAAACAGATCCAAAGAGATTACAGGAAACTAAAAACTCCATTGAACACTGGCAAATTACCTTGACAGAAACTAAAGTTAGCCCTTTGAAATTTGAAGAGAGATTTATGATACATGATTGTGAAAGAAAAGGCCTCTTAAAAATAATGAGGAACCAGAAAGAAACAATTCAAAGGCTAGAAGATGACAAAAGGATACATAACTTAAGAATAAAGCATGTGAGTGAGGAAGCAGGAGCAACCAAAAATGAAATACAAAGAATATTCACAGATGTATTAAAGGGAAATTTCCCATGTATAGCAAAAAGCAATGATATCCAGATAAAAGAGGCATACAGCACACCAGCTACCTACAACCAAAACAGATCTACACCCAGACATATAATAATCAAGATTCCAGAAATCCACCAAAAGAACAGAATATTAAAAGAAGCCAGGGAAAAGAAGCAGATTACCTTCAACAGGAAAATTATCAAAATAACAATAGACTTATCAACACAAACTCTTAAATCAAGAAGGGAATGGTCAGAGATATTCCAAGTCCTGAAAGAAAATAATTTGCAACCAAGACTCATATACCCATCAAAACTCTCTCTCAAAATTAATGGAGAAATAAGATGCTTCCAAGACAAGGAGGAACTGTGGGAGCTCATGGCCACCAACCCACCCTACAGAGAGTGCTGAAGGACATTCCAGAGAAAGAGAGGAAGGAATACCAGGATTCCAGCAGAGAGGCCTCAATGAATGGGGCAGACAGTGGAATGAGGGAGTAAGGTGGACAAATCATAGCAGTAAAGTGGAGTAGCAGACATGAGGCAGAGACAGTAAGCTATAATCTTTAGTATAGATAGCTTTGATACACTATAAAGAAGGCAGAGGTCATTGTTAATAGTGTATCAGGATTTAAAAGACACAGTAGTCTTATTGCCCTGTTTAGTTTGAATTTAATTTGTTCTGGTCTGTCCACTCATATCAGATTTGAGGGTACAGACATCTGACCCTAAAATAGCAGGTTATACCATGGTAACTATCCTTAATTTCCTATTAACTTAAACTGAAACCCTGTATTACTTACATTGTCTTACTATGACTGATCTTATTTGAATCCAATGGACTGCGGTTTTGCCTTGGCTGATTTTTTTTTTTTTTGTCTTTTTCATTTTTATTGGTACCAGGGATCGAACTCACGACCGCCTGCTTGCAAGGCAGGTGCTTATGCCGCTGAGCTAAATCCCCAGCCCCGCCTTGGCTGATTTTATTTGAATTTGTAAGCTTGATAGTATCAACCCTAAAAGTAGAGGCAATTACTCTTAAGATGACAAGATATAAAAGATATCCATACTGGTATTCATTATTAACAGCTCTCAAGTCCTATAATGTTTTTAAAGTTGTGCTTTTATAAAAATAGCTATGTAATATTATGCTTAACTATATTAAACCCGATGATGTGGGCAAGTCTATTGAAAATAACAAGAGAAAGCATAGTAACTATGGTAGATCACCTAATATTGTGGTCTTATGTGTCTTTTTCATTGCATGTTTTTCTAGGAATTTGTTTTGCTGTCTTGTTATGATTTGTTTTTCCCTATAATACAGAGAGGATAGATATACATGTAGAAATTCACACATGAGAAGATTTTTAAAAAACTATTTACGGGAACAGATTATATAATGCAAGATGTAATGAACTGATACTCTGAAGAAGAAGAAACACTAAGAAACCCAATGCTAATTCTGTAGCATTATGATATAAAATCTAGCAATACTATTATTCACTGATCAGAGTGATATTAGTCTAGTCCCTTAAGTTCAATTTCAGCATATGTAAAGATAAGGGCAGCTACTATGAATAGAATGAGAGACACTATGGTAGTTATTATTGTCTTTCCCAATGTCAGACCTTGAAGACCTAAAAAGCCTACATCATCCTGTAATGATTTGATTAGTTCTATAATATGCAGTATGTATTTAATGTGCATGAAAATGGGGACAACTATTTGGAAGAAACTAGAGACAATTAGATAAACAGTGAAGATCTCCAGTGGACTTGCTTTGAAATCTGTATTTCTTTAAATTGTTTTTTTTTGAACTGTTTTGTTCTGTTTTGATATGTTTAATCTTACCCTCTTTAAGATAAAAAACAAGTGTGGAGGACTGATAACCACATTACTAAATTTTTGTTAGATTATTGAGCAGAACTGTTGGCAGTGTCACTATTTGAATGTCATTTTACATACTTTAATTTTGTAACCTGAACAGCTATTTCTAAGATGACAATATGTAACTTATCAACTGGTGATTTCTTGCTGTTTATTTTTCTGTAATTCTGTATTATTTCTACCCTTTTTAAATCCATGTATTTTTTTGTTTCTTTCTCTTTAAATAAAATTGAAAAAAAAAAAAAGAATTCGGGAAAATGAACTTGTGCCACATGATGCCCTGTTCTTTTCCTGAGTCTGTGCGGATTCTGTTTGTGTGTCATTTATTTTTATGGGCACTTCCACTGAGCAACGACTTCAGGGCTGAAGTAACAGGGTCTGTAGATATTTGTAGCTCCCCAGCATATCACAAGGGTGACCTATTTTAGGGCTTCATGATGACATTTTCATTTTATTGAAGGTCATTTTACACAAATAGAAATCAAATCTGAAGAAAGCATCGAGTGGAAATGTGTGGTTTCTCAGGGCTAGTTTTTTCTGGCATACATATAGTAACGGTCAAACTGTAAAATAGCCTATAAAATCAGTGAAAAAGGGAAGCAAGCCGAGTCACCCCATTCAGAAGGGGCAAGCAAAGGATATGACCCAACTCAAGGGAACATGTTTAGGTGGGAACTTGATGCCCTGGTCTGTGGTGGCTGCCTTCTTCTCTGGATGGCTTGCTTTGCCACTGTTCCATCCCTGGTAAACATCCCCCTCACTCCTAAGACTGGTCTCACAGACACCCAGTAGTTATTGTGTGGGCTGGTTTTTTTGTAAGATTTTTTGTAAATTCTGCAGGAGATAGGAAGTTCATTTAAATAGGGCAGGCAAAGAGGCTCCAGATAAGTCAATGTTAAGTAGAAAAGCAGAACATTAAATTATTATGACCCAAGTAGCACAGTATAAAAATAGAAATAGGCATGAGATGAAATTCTAGGGAGGCGGTGAAAGTAGTTAGTGGAACAGCATGAATCTTCTCACCCTGTGACCAGTAGCTTGAAAGAGAGACACGATGCATGGGATTTAAGCCACCTTGGGCTGCTGTGGAGCAACCAGTGGGAGGCTGGAACTCCCCACTCCCATGGAAAGAAGACTGAAAGGAGACCTAGCAAGCTTGGTTTGTCTTCAGTGTGGCGACAGCATCTCCCCTGCCCCAAACCCTGTGATGAGCAGTGTGAGAGAACAGGACATGAACAGAGGAGGCTGTGCAAGTGCCGGGAGGGGTCATATATATGGGCCTGGAAGCAGCCCTGGGCTGTGTCTTTCTGAGAGTGATACAGCAACTGTGAGAGAATACAGACAAAGTAAGGAGATAGATGTGGGCCATCTGAAGGACATACAGAAAGCTGCTGGCTGAAGACGGGCGCCAGCCCCCGCATCCAGAGGCCAAGGTCAGTCCTGGACCCAGCACTCATCCTGCTGCAAACTTTGGGGGGCCACCCAGCACAGTTTTGGGCTCTGGCTTGGACACTCCCACAGACCTGTGAATACCAGATGAATTTTGTTATGTTTTTGTTTTTTCCCTTCATTTAATTTTATTTTTTATGTCTTTTTAAAATTGTTTGGGTTTTTATTTTTATCATTTGTTCATCTCTTTCTGTCTCTCTCTCTCTTTCCTCAATTGTCTTTCTTGATTTTTTGATATTTTCATGTGAATTAACGGTGTCTCTAGCCTTTTGGTTTCACTTTGATACTCTTTTGGTTTTTTCTTCATTCTTTTCTTTCCTGTCCACTGCTCCAGTTTCCCAAAGCTAACAGGATTATCCTTTGCCTTCCAGCCTTGCTTCTAGTATATTTCTCTTTTGGCTTTGTCCCTATCCATCTTAACCGCCCCCTCCCCCAAATCATTCTCTGGGGAAACTCACTGTACACAAGTTCCTGGTTTATGCTGGATTTTGTTGTATAACTATTGATTTTCCTCCTATAGTTAGAAGCACCAAATTAGCAGTTACCACAGTTTTTCAGTTCCTAGGCTGTGCTTGATGCTGTTGGTGTTGCTAATTATACTACTTTAGTCAGGGTGTCATATGTGCTAGAATCAGTTGTTCTCCCTTCTATAACAACACTATAATTGTCTTGAGTCATAATCCTTATGGTAATCCAGCACCAAAGGACTGATGCTGAGCCAAATAGATAGCAACTTCTCATACCTAATTAATTGGGAAGGTAGGATCTTGGCACAGACACAAAGACCAAGAACCACATACATCTGCAAGACATTTCTGAGTAATAGACATTTCCTAGGAAGCCTCAATATTATTAATAAAGTTGTCTACCATAAGACATTTACAAGCATCAACACAGACAAAAAAATGGAAAATGACAATATGCAGAAGCTAAATACAACCCCAAACCTCTAGCCCACCCAGGCCAAGCTCAAGGAACAATGAGGTGGAGGAAATTGGAGGTGCCATGCAAATGCAAGATCCTCACATAGCTTGAGGTAGAGTATGGGGAAGACTGTAAGATTCCATCCCAGATAAAGAAGGATGATATAATGAAGACCAGTAGGTCCACAGGAACAGAGGTAAGCGGTGGCATGAACTTAAGAGTAGGACTCCAGGCTCAGGAAACAAGAAGTGGCAATAGAACCCCTGATGTGCAGAAGAACTTCTAGGCTGTCAAGGGTGTTTTGGTTTAGAACTGGAATGGCACTCAAGCCTCTGTGTTTGGAGATGGGGCTTCAGAAGAGATTGGATCATAGTGTGGAACTCTGTGTGTGGATTCTGTTCACTGGTGAGTTCAGTATGCTCTTGGGAAGTGGAGCCTGGTGAAAGAAATTAAGTCAGTGGGGCATGACCTGGAAGTGGAGATCACCTTCCCTGGTTCCTCATTTCTCTCTCCGCTTCCTGGCTGTGGTGATGTGGCAGCTTTCCTCTGCCAGATCTTCTACCTGCTGTTCTGTCTGAGAGTCAATCAGGTGCTGAAACTAAAGTAAACCTCGCTTAAAGTTATGCGTGGTGGATATTTTGTGCCAGCAATGAAGAAAGTGACTAAGAGGCCATTGGAGATGGGATCTGCCTGCACCCAGAGAGGGTTGGGGGGCCCAGGTCCTCACCTGGTTGTTGGCTGCTGTTCCCAATTTGCCTGCTAATTTTAGCAGAGCTACTTTTATAGAACTTCCTTAGCAAAAATGGCTTAAGTTTTAAGAGGTGTCACTTCCTTTCTTTGGAGGGGAAAAGGTACAATAATTCCATTATTGTAAAGTTATTCTCTGGCAGCTGACAACCAATTGACCACAGGTTTGTGTTTCATGCAAATAAATACCTACAACAGGCAATTCAGAAATAAAGCTTTCTGCTGTAAACAAACAAATTGGCAACTCCATTCCCGCCTTGGTGAAATTAAGCCTGGCACCAAGTTTAGCTATTCTTGACACCTAATTAAAAAGAAAAACAACCACATTGTTGGGGTAAAGTTTACATAGAATAAAACACAGATACTTAAAATATACAATTTTTATGTGTTTTGACACATTTAGACAACAATGTCACCACATCCACAGTAGAGCTAATGTATGTTTCCTTCATGCAGTGAGCTCCCTTGGCACCTGCCCATGCAGTCTCTTTTTTAGAGTATTTATTTATTTATTTTCATATTATTTATTTTTTCCCTGCAGTCTCTCCCTCCAGCTTGATCTGCTTTCTGTGGCTGTCAGTGAGACATGTCATTTCTATTCCTTTAAATGGAATAATACAGAAAATATTCCATTGTGTCTGGCTTCTTTCATTTAGATGAATGCCTTTGAGATTCATCCATATTGTTGCTTTTTGTGTTTTATTGAAACATCTTTACCTAAATCAGGATCGTGAGGATTTCTGCTGTGTTTTTAAATATACAGTCATAAGTTTAATAAGTGGAAAAAGTATACTACAAACTACAAACATACAAGAGATAAGTTAAATAAATAAATGCTAAGACATTTCTTGTCCATGAACTAGAAGACTCAATATTATTTTATAAATTTTCTCCTTTTAAAATTTATTTTTTCTTCACCCAAGGGTTTATTTATTGGACAAAAATAAAAAGTGATACTCTTATCAGTGGAGAGAGTTAGTGGTTAGTGAAATCTAAAGCTTGCATACTCTACAAAATCTGTCAAATACTACAAAGATCATGAGATGCAGAAATAAAATCATAGTATTTTGATTAATAAGCCAAGAACACTGTTAGGAAATTTTCTTTTTTTTCTTACTATCTTTTATTTTGCTCTTTATTTATATTTGGGTTTCTCATATAAAAAATCATGCAATATTTTTTATATTTCTGATTTATTTCACTTAACACTATGGTCTCAAGGTGCATCCATTTTTCTACAAATGACTGCCTTTCTTCATGGCAGAATGTCCTCCATTGTGTATAAAAGCCACATTTTCTTTACCCATTCCTCTGTTAATGGGCATATAGGCCTCTTCAAAGATTTAGGTATCGTGAATTGTGTTATTATGAACATGACTATGTGTGTATCTGTGTATTATGTTATCTTTAATTCTTTCAGGAAGATACTTAGAAGGGAAGTAGATAGTAGAGTTTCTACAAATAATAGATAATTTGACTTTTCTTTCTTGTACATATTCCTTTTATTTTATTCTCTTTCCCAATTGCTCTGACTAATGTTTCACAAACTGCTAAACAGGAGTGGGTATCTGCAATTCTATCCTTTATTTCATTCAATCTACTGCATATACTTTCTTTTTCTTTTTTTGTGGTACTAGGGAACAAACTCACAACCGTGTGCTTGCAAGGCAGGCGCTTATACCACTGAGCTAAATCCCCAGCCAGCATATACTTTCAGAGGAGCTTTTAATCTGTTTCATGGATTCCATTTGTCTCCTATGTTGGGCATTTTTTGTTTCTGTCTTTTTCTAAGCTCATCTATTCTTTTGTGTCTTCTTTACTATCTTTGATTTTGAGCATCATTTCTTTTTGTAGCTGAGAGATCATTTTCCCTCTATAGTCCTTTATATTTGGTTTTTCACTTCTATTGTTAGCATTTCAGAAAGTTCCAGTGTTTGACTTCCAACTTCACCCATCTTGTTAAATTCCAGAACTATCCTGGGTGATCTGGAGGTCTGAGGCTGTGTCTGTGTCTTGCCACTGTCCAATTCTCTTTTTTCTTTTATTTGTCTTCTATGTTGATGCCCACCAGCCTCCCATAATATATAGTTCTACCACTAGCATAGAGGCCTCTCTCAAAGAGAAAAGGGGATGTCTGTTCTTCAAGGAAGTCCTCCAGATGTATTTGATTCTAATTTTTTTTTTTTTTTGTACCAGGGATTGGATTCATGGCCTTGTACTTGCCAGGTAGGTGCTTATGCTGCTGAGCTAAACCCTTGGCCCTGTAGTTGGTTCTTTATAGCTATCCCAAGAACCTACCTTCTTCTGATGTTTAGAGTTCTGTGATAATGTCCATGTTACATCCCCGAGATGTGCTCACTGTGGAGCCAATCTTAAGCTCTGGATGTGGGGCCTGGGGCTAGTCTTCTGTTGGTGGAACTGTTCAGAGTCCAACTGCTGTCTCCTCACTGCTGCTTTAGACACTTCCATGTTACTGGCCTTGCTGATTACTTTGTCCTCCAAAGGTGTGTGTGTGTGTGTGTGTGTGTGTCTATGAGCTGCGCTGTTATGCTGGGTCTTGGGGTTCCTGTTATCTTACACTCTTTCAGCCAACCCCACCATCTGGGATGTAATGGAGGGGCACAGAGCATGAATTTACTACCTTCCAGCTGGACTAACCTCTAGGGTGTGATGGAGGTAAGGTGTAATGGAGGGGTTCAGAGTGTGAACTCACTGTTTTCCAGCCAAATCCACCATCCACGATGTTGATTTGTGATTTTTAAAGATGCCATTTCAATATTTTTGGCTATTTTGGTCCCTTCTGTTCCCACATACATTTTAGAATTAGCTTGTCAACTTCTACCAAAAAAATCATGCAGTGATTTTTGACAAGATTTGTGTTGAATCTGTGTATCAATTTGGAGAGAGTCAATGGGGGTATATTGAGTATGCTGATCCATGAATTTGATACGTCTCTATTTCTTACTGATCAGGCCCACAACCTCAAGTGGACAATGAAGGCTTAAATAAAAGAGACAAGTGGTTTGATTTTAGGGCTCCAGGAGGACTGAAATCCTCTAGCAGAATCGAGATTCTCTGGAGGCTGAGACAAAGAACTTCTCTGAGTGGCCCATATTTATTTGGTTTTCAAATAAAGGAAAGGGTTAGAGTGGAAAGTTCAGGAATCTGAGGAGGGCAATGACCTTGGGCAGCATCTATCTCAGACATTCACCCAGTAGTGAATAAGGCAGCAGGAACCCCCAGCTCCCCACTGTGAGCTCAAAGACCACTTGTACTCCACCATTCTGATTTTCCCTGGCTATCCCCCAACAGTCTTTTCTTAAATCTTGGAATGTTTTAGAACAAATTCCAAGCATAAATGTGATTTGTCCATAAACACTTTACTATCTAATAGGTAAAGGCTTAAGAACAACATACCTCAATTCCATTAGCACTTTCAACAGAATTATCAATAATTTCTCCATCTATTCCCAGGCCATGTTCAATTTCCTCTAATTTCCTAAACAAATGTATTTTTACAGCTGATTTGTTTTTAATCAGGAACAAAGTGAGATTTACACATGGCACATATTTAACCTGTCTCTTGAGTCCTACATGGCAGCCCCTCGCCTCTGTTTATGTTTTCTTGTGGATGGACTGGGGCTTTTGTTGTGAGCATTTCTGGGGCTCTGTGTCTGAGACAGCACCATGAGGGTTTGTTTTGCATGTTCTATATTCACACCTCTTTCCTCTGGAAATTAGCTAGGGTCTAGATAAAATTTGGTTTCATTTTTTTTTTCCTGTGGTGGAAAGGAGACTTCCAGATATTAGAAAGCAAGGATCTGCTGTATCTCCAAGGAGTGGGTTTGACTGACTCACTTGAGGGATATTAGGCGAGATCAGAGCATTCAATGCTGCTAATCTGAGTAATTTATAGTATAGTCTTCCACTGACTTTCCTCAGTCTCTTAAGTCATTCTGTACGTCAAGGCAGAATCGTTTTTTGTTTTCTTCTTTATCTGTTTATAGAATCAAAACACCCTTATTACACTTAAAATTTTAGCAATAACTCATTAATACAATATAGTCAGAGTTCAATGATTGTCTCAAACATTTTAAAACAATTTGATCCAAATAAACTCAATTAATTTACCGATATGCCTCTTTTAACCTGCATATTTTTTCTTGTTTACCTTGCCCTCATTTCTTTGGATTCTCTTTCTTCTTTTTCATCTCCTTCTACTTCTTTACTGTTTTATACCCCTTGAAGTTGGTTTTCTGGAAAAAGTATTTCAACATTTCTGTAGTTTCTCAAAGCTGGAGTTTTCTGGCTGTATGCTACGTGTATGTGTTTTACATGTCTTCCTGTCTTTCTTTTAAGTTAGTACACAGGTGTATAGATTAATCAAATTCCACTTTTCTTTTTGTTTGTATTGGAAACAGAGCAGTGGTGCTTCCATCAGGACCAAGAGTACCCAGTGGTCCTTTTTTAATAATGTTATATCATGACCATCATTGCCTGGGTCTATTAACTAGAGAGACAAATGGAGATGCCTTCCTCCTTAGTAGATGTGAAAGGAAATTTCTTGCTGATCACAGTTATCACAGAAGACTCACTGACATAGAAAAGGCAGGGCAAATGCTTGCCTTTTCTCTTTATTCACCAATTTTGAAACAACTTTGGTCTTCTTGCATTCTTTAAATATAATCAGTAGGTTTTTAAAAAATGATCATTATCAACTCATGAATTTGAATAATTTGATGTATTCAGGCTGTTGCAGCTGCTGTCTTTAATGATTCTCAAAAAATCCCATCCTTAGCCTATGGAGAAGCTTTGGTTTGGATTCTGAGTACTTTTGACATGATCCCCATCTCTGATTGCCTCTTTGCTTTCTGTGAAGACAAAATATTCTAGACACATCTCGTACATTTTCTGTCTTACTGAATCAGAGATTTTTCTGAGAAATGTTGCTTCATTTCAGTGGAAATAGTAATGTTTGGAATAAAGTGGTAGGAATGCTTATTGTTACTGATTTGACCATTGTTTCTAGACTTATTCAGTGGTTATGCTAGTAAATATACAGATGTTTTTAGAAATTAAGAAATTACAAATTCATACTAGTAATTTAATAAAAGTTAAAGATACAGAATTTTAAGTCTCTTTAGTGCTATATCTGTATTTCCTTCCTCCTGTGCTGAAGATGCCAGTTCCCAATTATGCCAAAATAATTGCTGATTTGTAGCATGAACAGCCCGCATCCATATGCTACATTTCACCACTAAGGAAATCTCCAGTACCACCGCCATCTCTAACCATGACTCCAAAATCAGTTTATGGTTTTTGTGCTTCCTTTTGTTCTTAGACAATACCCCACAAGGGATGTACAGTTAGCTTACTATGATTTAAAGTTACTTGGATTAATTCTTTTCTAAGAGGTTTTGTCATTAAATTTAAACACAATTACATTCATATGATTCAACTTACTTTGAACCTTAGGAATAGATTTTAAATTTTGGTTTATAGACACATAAGATATTTACTTGTTTCGAAAACCAAGTCTAAGAAATACGACATATTCATGCAATGTGAACTCCCTTTGTTCCCTTTTCTGTGTTCTCCCAAAAGGTAGCCATTAAAACCATCTTTTGAATTATTGTTACTCTACTTTATATATATATATTTGTCTTTTTCCTTTTTATCGGTACCAGGGATCGAATTCATGACTGCCTGCTTGCAAGGCAGGCACTTATGCCGCTGAGCTAAATCCCCAGCCCCTGTTACTCTACTTTATTTGAATATGTATTTTACACCCTTTCAAATGACCCTTGTCCTGACCCTGCTTCCTTTCTTTCTGTTAAGAACCAAAGGGCTTTGCCCATACTAAAAACATGCTCTACCACTTAGCTACAACCACACCCCTATCACCTTTACTTAACAGGATATAATGTATGCACCTCTGTTCATCTTCCTTTTATTTTTTGTTTAATAATACCTTGGGGATGTGGTGGTCAACTTAACACCAGTTGAATTCAATCAGCATGGTGCTGAGTGTAGATAGCCCATCTGAGGACTGTTGCCAGTATAAAAAAGGAGACCTGGAGAGGAAGAATAGCATTGTGGGTTCTCCTAGCATTGTTGTTGTTTGGAGCTATTGGTTCTTTTGGAGCTGTTGGTTCTCCTGGAGGAGCTTGTCATGCTGAGTCCCTTTATATGAATTCTACTCTTATCATTGGAGGAACTTAGGACTGAGTTTCTGAGAATGTCTGTAGTTCACACTGAGGGAGCTCTGTCTTTACTTTTACTGTCACTTCTTGGCTCCAGTGCAGAACACTCAACCTACTGGCACAGATGCTTCATTCTGCTCGCATAGAGTTTCTAGCTTCCACCACTGATCTTTGGACTTTCCCAGCACAGATTCTTGAAGCAGACTTGCATGAGTCATTGTTGTGGGCTCTAGGTCTTCAGCTGGACTCATGCAGCACATTGCTATGGGATCCAGGTCCTCGGCTGGATTCTCTAGGTTGTTTGTGTATATGGGCAGATTTCTTGCACTTCTTCTATTTGACTCCTTGGGTGACCAGTATAAATAATACTATAAGTGTCCTATGTTGTTTTGTTCTCCTTATAAACCCTGACTACAACAGGTACCACTCCATATAAATACATGGAGAAATTTCTTTTTTTCTTTATTTTGACAACCATATTATACTTGGTTTTGTAGATGTAGTATTGTTTGATCAACAGTTATCCATGATGAATATTTAATCAAGTCCAGTCTTATCCTATTAGATAGCTTAGTGCTTATATCTAGCATATGTTGGATGGGATTCTATGGATGCAATTATTGAATCTAAGAATAATGGCACATGTAACTTGTTTTTGTGTATTACCATATTCCCTCCCTTTCTAATGATTACAACAGCAACATGATAATTTAAAAATTTCTATCATATCTTTTGCATTTTCTAGCTATGGACTCTAACAACAACAATTTTTCCCCTCATAAACCCTTTATGTTTATTTTTGTACTTGTACATCTTTATAGGGTACATTTGGTACTTTAATACTTGTGTAAATGAAATCAGGGTATGTAAGAGTTTCTCTTCAAACATTAATCATTTTTATTTGCTGGAAATTTCATAATAAGCTATTGATTCAATTGAGATGCTGTCCCTCCAAAAGAGGGTGAATGAACACAGCACTCTCTGTACTGAAACTCTGGTCCCCCAACACTATCAGGCTGATGAGCTGGTGCATGGCAATCTTCAGAGGGGACCAGTGAGCTTTTCTAGTATCATCATGCATATATATATATATATATATATATATATATATATATATACCACAATTGTTTATGCTTTTTAAATGTACTTGTTTTGTATGTTTATTAGAATAATTACAGGTTTACAGTAAAGGTTCTAAGACAGCGCAGAGTATGTGCCTCCTCCTCATAGTTTCCCTTATGTTAGCATCCACTGTTACACAGTACACTTTACAAACCCAAGAAATAACATAGACATATGATTATTAACTGAACTTAGCTTTAACAGAATATTTCCAGTTTTCTAACCATTGCTCTTCTTCCAAGGGTTTCAATCAGGGACCACATTGCATTTAATGTTAATTTTTTTATGTGTGTGATTTTTTTTGTCTTTTTCTTTTTTTTAATTGGTACCAGGGATTGAACTCATGACCACACACTTGTAAGGCAGGTGCTTATGCCACTGAGTTAAATCCCCAGCCCCAATGTTAATTTTTTTGATGTTCAATTTTTTCATGTTTTGACTAGTAAAAGCCCCAATCTAATCTGCTCTTTGTCATGTAGGTAATTGTGGATGTGTGTGTGTGTGTGTGTGTGTGTGTGTGTGTGTGTGTGTATGTGTGTGTGTGTATACATGCACTTGTGTGAATGTTTGGGCCAGTGAAACATTTTCAAACTCATCTTGTACATTTTTTGCAGATCTGGATAAGCCTTTTTTTTTTTAAAGAGTTTTAGTTCTTTTTAGTGAGCAATGGTATTCACAGATAACCATCTAAGCATTGGAGGTGTTCATTGCCACTGAATTGCCACTTATTTTAGACCTTTTCAGTAAGTGGAGATAGGAAACACATACATTTTAGAAAAGAAAAAACTTACGAGTTTATACTGGTAATAATTCAAATGAAAGATTCCAGAGTCAAACTCAATTACTCTGGTTTTATATTTGTTCCTCTTTTGCACAGAAAATCTTGGTTTTAGCAGTGCAATTACTAAGTTCCTTATTGTGTGTTACAGTTATGCTACTTATTATATATGCAAGCATCTTTATAGAGATAAGCCTGTCATGCTGTGGAAACGATAGCCCCATGTCTCTGTAATTTGCTACAACAGAAATTCATTTTGTGCTCCAACTCTGTGACTAATGGGGAATGGGCACAGTTCTGTTTCTCCTTGACTTTTCCCAAAGGCCCAAGCTAGTTAAAGCCCCACTTCTGAAAACTGGAGGATCAGCATAGCAGGGGAGAAAACAGTTTTGGTGGGCTGATGTCAGCTTCTAAATTTCTTGCAATGCCAACTCCTGTGTTAGACAGCTTTCCATTACTGTGATACAATACTTGAGATAATGAACCTAAAAAGAAGACAGCATTATTTTGGTTCCTGGTTTCAGTTCACAGTTGTTTAACCATGTTGCTTTGAGACTGTGGAGGAACAGTACATGTTGGTGGGAATACTTGGTGGAGCAAGCTGCTCATCTCACGGCAGCTGGAAAGCAGAACGAGAGACAGGAGGAGAAGCTCGAGTGTCAATATCCGCTTCCTCCCGTGACCTAACTTCCTCTTACCAAGCTCTATTTCTTAAATAAGGGGTCTAGTACCTCCCATAAACTCCATTGGAGACCAAGCCTTCAGCACATTGGCTTTGGAGCACATTCCATTCACATTTTTGAGCCACCTTCAGTCACGTGGCTGATCGCAAGTTTATCAGGATAGGGATTTCTAACCTTTTCATAGGAGGACCATGCCATTATGTAGCCAAGATTTCTGATAATGAGGCAAGAGTATAAGATTACTCAGAAGAAAGGTAAAGTAAATTACTGTGAATACTCTACTATAAACACTGACATTACTAATTTTCTTTTTTTTTTTTTGAGACAAGGTCTCACTGTATAGTTCAGGCTGACCTTGGACTCACAGTGGTCCTCTTGTCTCAGTGTCTCGAGTGCTGGAATTGTGCCATTATACATTATGGCTAAAATTTAGAATTATTGAATGCAGCTTAAGATTTCTCTTTGTTTAAAGACCATGTCATATTGAAGTGTGAACAGTTAAAGTGCTCTGTTTCAGAATTATTCTCAAATGATCTAATTTTTCTGTGTGGCTATGTTGCAGAGACCAATGATCAGAGAGACCAATGGGGAAAAAGGAGAGTTTACTTCCAGGGTGTTAGATGCACATCGACCCAGCTGAACTCAGTTCCAAAGTGCTGGACATTAGAACAGAGGAAAGATGATCATTTTATACATTTTGCTGAGGGGGTTGGTCTTTAGCATTTGGGAGGGTGGGGCAAGTGAGAGAACAGATGCAAGACAAAGAAACCAATAATTTAGCTTTGAAAGAAGACAGAGCCTTATGAATCCTGTGAGAACAAGACAACATAAGCTCTGTTTACAGAACATTGTCACCAATCTTATCTGTACCAGAAGAAGCTATAGCTACAGGGGAGGAGGAGGGGAGTTTGAGGGGGAATTTCTTGCTTCAGTTGTGCTACCAATCTGACCAATTAATTTTTTTGGTTTGTTTTGCCTTTGGTTTCAGATTATATTTGATTTTTAGGGCTGGCCATTTGTCTTTCTTATTTATTTAACTTATTTATTTTTTGTAGAAAACATTTGTATAGTCTGAATTCAAAATGTAAAACCAGGTACTTTATAAAAGATGAGCTTTTCTCCCTGTTCCCTCTTCCCCCCATAACCTTTTTTCTTTTTTTGCTGTTACTAGTTTATATTTTATTATTTCTTATAATTTTTAAAAATCCATAAATATCATACAGAATTTGTGAAACAAAATGTAGAGTTTCCAACTTGGATGATGGATTAATTTCTTGCGGCTACTGTAACAAATGATCATGAACTGGGTAATTTAAAGCACAGAACTTGGTTCTAGCATAGTTCAGGAGGCTGGAGCTGAAGTCAAGGGGTCAGGAGGGCTGCACTCCTTCTGAAGGACCTGGGGACGGCTCCTTCTTTGTCTCTTGCTAATTTCTAGTGGTTACTGGCAAATCTTCGTATTCACTGGTTAGTGGCTACAACAGTCTGTCTCTGTTATCATGTGACTTTCTTCCCTGTATGTTTGTGTCTCCAGCCCTCCCTACTCCCACTCTACTCCAGGCTAACCTCATTTTAACTTGCTTAGATAAGCAAAGGCCCTGTCTCCCAATGAATTTATATTTGTAGGCATCAAAGGTTAGGATTTCAGTATATTTTCTTGGGTTACACAGGTCTACCTACAAAAAAGCAAGCTCTGTTTCTTATGCTTTCAGAATGTAGTAACTATCACCACCTAAATTTCTCTGTGGGGCTAACTCCTGTGAGTGGCATCCTGAGATACAGTATCTGACTTCTCTGTGTTTCTGGGATGATAGAGTCTGACTACCTATCCATTTGGTTTAGACAGCAAGTTGCCACAAATCACTGGTGACTTTTCTTTTTCCATTTAGTTCAGAACAGCACTGTTTTGAAGAGGAGGTGATGATGGAGATGTGGGCAGCAGTCAGCATGAAGCTTGCTGAGTAGGCAGCCCTAGAGTCTCACCTGGACACACAGAGATGGCACTGGCTGCAGTCTCACTCTAGTGGCCTGACTTTGTCTTTCCTTGCCCAGGCGCAGTCCTCTGGGACTGTATCCCTCCCCTTCTAGTCACTACTCATCAGCTGAAAATGACCTTTTGTCTCTACTCTATTTCCTTCAGTGCTACAGGAGGCTTATGAACTCTGGTTCCTCAAGGCCCAGTCCAGGCCATTTTATAGGGCTGGGGGGGGGGTAGATTTATAGCTTGTTTATGCAAGGCTTAAGAAGATAGCAAATAGCGTTTATTTTAGCTTACTCCTTTCCCATAGAAGAAGTGCTCATTATTGGAAACCCTTCTCAAGGGACCTCTTCCTGTCATCTCTTTTACTCACACCCAGGATGTGCCTGGATTAACAGACAATTTGTTCGTCCCAAAGGAAATGTCACACAGTAGGAGACCCTGCACAGTTAAATGTGCAAAAAAAGCAATGGATGTCATCTTTTGGTCTGAGTCTATGTGTCTAGCATTGTAGCAAACAGGGCTGACTTTCTTATTAAAATTCAAGGCAAAGAATTATATGATATCATTTTGATTGTTGCACCCTCTCCTGAAAATAAGGGAGTAATTTATTTTAGCCCTATGAAAGGGCTTCCTAGTAATGGGGCTGCTTTGGCGGTGGCAGCTTCAGAAAGCTCAAAGACTGCTCCAAGATAAGAACCTGCTGGCTCTGTTGGAAGATTTATTATGATTTTATTTCTTGTATTGATGCCATCAATGCATCTAAAGGGGCTTAGGTGCTCCCAACAATAGGATCAGCTATTGCAGTGCCATTTTGTATTAAGGTGTTGTTGTTGTTGTTCATAGAAATACTACTTTATTTTTTCAGAACAATTTACCCTCCTTCACCAGGAAGGATGGAATTTGAAATTGTTACATCATTGATTAACAGGCTCTTTGGTGTCCTACTGGCCCCTAGCCCGTGTATATTCCTGTCTGGAAATGATCTCAGTTGTAAGTTGGCATTATTGTGTGTGACCTACTTGACTACTGTTTGTTTTTCCTGAATCTATAAATTCTGCAAGCATGGGACTACTTTTTAAAATCTCGTGTTGTGCTTAGTTCCACTACAGACCCAGCCATAAGGGATGCTTAAGAACTTTCAGAAACAAATAAAAAGTATTTCCACTGATCTGAAATTCTGAGAAGGTCACTGCGGCTGAGCATTTGTCTTTTGGCTTTACAAAGCTCCATAGAGGACCAATTTCAGCTAATAACCTAGTGATCTAATTGAAAAACTATTTGATATAGGCAAGTACTAGACAGACACCATTAAGACAGGTTCTGCCCAACTGTAAAGAAACAACAAAAAACAATACCATACTTTTTTAATTCTCCCAAAGGCTTATTTTCTCTGTTCTTAACATAAGACTCCCCTCCTTTTAAGCAGAAACCAACCTACTAAATGTAGCTTTGTAGAAATTGCTTGTTCAGAACTTTACAAGCTACAAAATGTATTATTGCAATCTGTAGTTATATAATAAACAGGCATGGAACTATGTAACAATTCCCAGTATGAAATAATCATAAAATCCAATATTACTTTTCCCCGGCATAGCCTATATTTTTTAATAAACTGTCACTTCTGCACTCTGTGAACACCACGTTTCCTTTGCAGCCTGAATTTTCTGCTTTGTCTCATCTTGAAACATAACGAGTGAAGGGCTGCACCTTATCTTCCCTAGCGAACTGCCTAGGGATTTGCAATGATAAACAAGTTCACTTTTAAGTCTGCCTGAACTTACAAGAACTGTCCAAATGCTGGCTGCTTCTTGGGAGAACGTGTAGGTGTTGCTACGCCAGTTTCAGGGACTTCCCATAGTCACTGCCTGTCCTTGAGGGACACACACACTGCTCTTTGAGAGGTCCTGCTGGTGGTCGTTCCCTGGTCTGGAGCTTACTCTTCGAGCCTTTCTGTTCCTAGCTCGTCCTTTATGCTGGGGTTGCTGATCTGCCTAAGGGGACAGCCCTTCCAACTTCTCACTTTCTCTGCACTAATTTAGAAAAACACGTTAGTGGTGTAACAGTGGCATCAAAGGAGCCTTTCAGAGACACCCAAGGCAAAACTAGGTTTCAGTTTTGAAAAGGATGAATTCATTCCTGCCCAACACCCACCCTCTGCCCTGGACCCCCTCCTGGCCTTCAGTTATTCTCAGGTGAAGGTGGTTGTACACAACCTTGCAGGCCAATTCTAGCAACAATTTCCCCACCTGGGGGCAGCAAGAGTTTAGGATAAAGACTGATTCCGATGTTTACATCTTAATTCTAAATCTTTTTTCCTATGTCAAAATGTTTGCTTTCCCCCACAGAAGGAGGTTTTCTCAATCAAGAGCCCCCCCGCCCCCATTTGTACAAAATGCAGTTTGTATTGAGATTTA
The DNA here is from genome assembly GCF_034190915.1 of Cavia porcellus. Classification (NCBI taxonomy): domain Eukaryota; kingdom Metazoa; phylum Chordata; class Mammalia; order Rodentia; family Caviidae; genus Cavia; species Cavia porcellus. The sequence goes on from NW_026947485.1 coordinate 102,898,852, forward strand.
CAGGCTGTGGACAGGATAGCTTACTTATGGAGGGTAATGGAGATACTAACAATATGGTAATGAAGGTAATAACTTGAGGCTTATGCTCGGGGAGCTGGGGTTGGTCTGTTTGTTCGGGGCCTGGATGAAGGTCATCTATATCTTCCATGTGGAATTAGAAGCTCTGTTTCCCAAGTACCCAAGCCATCCCTTGAAGGGGAAAGGCAGAACCGTTCTCTCCTTCTGCCCGCCCTTCTTCTCTCTTGATAGATTCAGTTGATGAGTGGGGAAATTGGAGACTTCCTCCATGTCAGGGAAACACTTGAGAGCTTCATTTATCAGAAACCAGGGCCACAATTCCCAGGAAAAAGGACTGTAGAGAGGAGGCTGGGGTTCGCTTGGAGCCCTGTGAAGAGACAAGGATGGTACTGCTACCCTTCAGCAGACAGAAGACCAGATCAAGATGAATCCTTTTTTTTTTTGAGTGTGCGAAAATTCCAGCTCTTTAAAGACAGAGGTGACAGAAACTATATGTTTGCAATAAAATATGTAATGGCAGCACATAGTGCAATACTGTATAATTACAGATTGTAGAATCCTGTGGATGGCAGATCAAAGTTTTTCTGTACATGTATTACTTCAGAGAAATACATAATGCCTTTCCTCCTGATTAATGAGAGAATAATAGAGTTGTCTGGCTCTTGCATTCACTGGTTGTTTGAACTGTTCTGAGCCTTGTGGCTAGGTGGCTGACACACACCTGTGCCACATGAATCTGGCAGGTGAAGATGTCTTTGTACCAATGAAGATCAGTACTCAGAGAGCTGGAATTCTTCAAACTTTAGAACCTAAAGTGATGCCACAGATGGGGCTTTGTCATGACACTACTATGCAATTTCTGGGATGGGATGGGCTCCAATTCCTGGGATGGGGTGGGGATCCAATTCTTGTTTTCCTTGGCGAAGGAGTTGCTTTGAGCACCTGCATTGGGAAGGAGCCCTTTATTCAAATCCCCTCTAGGAAAGAAATGAGTCATCCTTACAACCCTAACCTGGCATAGAATCCATGTGAAACTGAATGTAGTCTAACAATTCTAAAACAGCAATTTTACAGGTCATTTCTGTAGATAAGATGGTATGCCTCAGTAAGCTGATTTCGGCTACTCTGGTTAATAACTGAACATTTAGAAGGGTTCTATAATATTTAGGAGGCAAATGAATGGCTGTTATTTTCACCAGATTGGTAAACAATTCAGTTACTCGTAATGTAGGAGTATAGTATAAGACCTTCCTTGGATCTAGATTTTCAGCCTTCTCCCCAGGGGTAGCCACAAATACTAGTCTTTTGGGTATCAATTCCAATTGATAGCACTCCCATAAATGGTGGCATATAAAAGCATGTATATTTTTACACATGCACACAAGTGAATAAAGACACAGACATGTAACTCAGCCATTTGTAATTTTCACTCAATGTGTTGTGGAAATGCTCTACTTTAGAGATCTACCCTATCTACAGAAAGGCTGCCTGAAATAGCAATAAATGGATGTATAACGCTTTGAATGAGTCACCTAGTAGTGGTTTTGAATCAGATACTATTTTAAGTCTCTGTGGAATAACATAATAGTAAGTGCATTTTGGTGCCTGTTGGCATGTGTTTCTAGGATACTCAGTAATAGGATAGAGGTAACTGGATCAGGCCCAGGCACACCTAAAATAGTGGTGGGTATTGCCAAAGCACTCTCCATAAAGAAGGCCCTGGCCCTGGGGTACCAGGTCACCCTCCTACAAACACTGCAACAGAGAGCACTTCCTCAGTTTTTGCCAGAAGACCAAATCTGGTCATGACAGCCTCATAGTGGGAAGTCAAAAATTATTGGTGCTTTTAATGATGTTCTGAAAAATGAGTTATTTATTTGGAAATTAAAATTATGTTCAATTCATCATATTTTGTGTGTTTTACATGACATTTCAAATGAAATAACAGGAAATTCTTATAGCCATGGAATATCATATAATAAGTATTCAATAAGCGCTATTCATGTTTTCCCTTGAAGGACTATTGTCTGTGGCTATTTGCCAGAAAAAAAGAAATATTTGTTTGAGGAATATTGGGAAGGGTATGGTATAAAGGCTGATGCTCCTTGAACCCCTACATGGTAGGGGCACCACTTTCTCAGTAGGCAACTTGCCTATATTTGCAGATGAGCAGTTGAGACCCAGAAAGTGCTATTTCATGGCTGTAGTTTATGAATGGTAAGACTCTGTTTAGCCTGACCTTTAATGATTGTCCTAAGCCACTCTGGGGATCAGTGAACTATTTTTTAAAGCAAAGACTCTATGGAAAAATGTTTGGAAAGATTTTCTTTATATTTGCGTACGTATGTGAGTGTGTATGCACGTGTAAATAGAACTACTGAGCTATCAATCAACCCTGTAGAAACGGAACTACTGTGCATTGATTTCGCTTCATCCTGCACTTACACATCTCTTTCGAGTGTCCAGCCAAAAGGTTTCCATGTTATTTTCCAATTATTCAAGTTAGAAAATAAAACTGGAAGGAAAGTCATGTACATGCCCAATACATTATTAATAAAGCAGAGAAAAACCAAAAAATGCAATAAGATCTTTTGAAAAGTAATTTTAACTTTGATGTGGCCACATAGACTTTAGAGGAGAAATAGGGTCATATTATACTATGTTTCCCAAGTCTTCAAATGAGGGAGAAAAATGTATAATGAAGCCCAAAGGAAATAATTTTGACAGACACAAAACTGAATCTCTTCCTGAAGAATGAAATATTTAGCAAAATATTTTTCTTACAAGTGTCCACGGCCATATGGGGAATTATTGAGTGACAGCTTTGAGTCATGCCCTTTCTGCAGTATGCAGTGGGAAGATGCTGGGGTCATGGGATGTGCTGGGCAGTTTCTGTCCCAGGAGGATGAAGCCTGCCATGCCTTCAAATCTGAGCTGTTCCCAGTGCAAGGGGTAGGGCATGCTGGTCATCTGCTCCCTAAAAGATTTGGATTCTGAAGCACTTGTATTTATAAAACATTTAATGTCTTGTTTGTTTAATATAGATCATGAGGCAATTTTATAGAAATCAGTGTTTCCTATTATATCTATGCTAAATGTTTACTATTCCCGGTTGCTTTAATAAAATACAACATATGGGGTAGCTTAAAACAATACATATCCATGAGTGATGTTTATTCTCTGTAGAAACCAGAATTCCAAAGCTGAGGTGTTGGGAGGGCCATGCTCCCTGCTATGGCTTTAGGGGACAAGCCCTCCTCATCTCTTCCAACTTCTGGCAGTTCCAGCTATTTCTGGGCTTATGGCAACATCACTGCAATGAGCCTATTTCCCAGTGAGGTTATATTCTGAGGTTCCAGGTAGACTGGAATCTTATGTGTAGGGGGCACTATCCAATCCATTGGTCAGAGGCTGATAAACTAGGAAACATGTTATACACAAAGTTCCTAGAGTTAAGGAGTGTTGACATCTTGAGGAGGGACAGCTACTTCCTAATTGTAGTATTGCAGCCTAGCTCTAGTATGCAGCATATTGCAGATGGGGGGCAAATTGAAGCAGTTATACAAGTTTAGGAGTTGTAAACACGGGGTCAGTTGTTTCCCTCACTTTGTACCAGTGAACATAATGCTAGGCAGGGCCTGACATTGGATTAATTTTTTCCTCAACTGAATGCTCCAAGTAAATATCCACTATAGCCAATTGAATCCATTGTGGTGACTGTATCCCTCCAGGGAGAATATTTTCTAGCAGTGTGGGGCACTTTTACTTTTAGAGTGTGCAGAGTTGGTCCCCACTGTCTTTGTCACAGGATGCATGGGGATTGGTGACCTTTAGCATCCGCTGTGGTGTTAAGTGAAACCCTGCAATGTACTGACAGGCCAGCTCTTGGGACAGCCTATGAGTGAGAAACTCCATGCTTTTGGGATGCTCTGGTAGCTGTGTGCCTTAGTGTTGTCAAATATTAAATTTAATCCTCAAAAGCCAGAGCTGAGGATTCTTTTATGCTTTTCCACTTTTCTTAGTTCTTCTCAATATTATGTACTTTGCCTGCTTTTATTTTTTTTATAACCAACTGGGCTTTTCTTCAATCCAAGTTTAATATTACAGAAATATAATGGTATGAATAATATAAAATGCTACAAGTCCCAAAGCCTATAGAAATAAAACTACTTTTATGAAGGCAAGTGGGGGCAAGAGGCTGACTCTGATTTAAAACTTCATTGTAAGATGGATCTGAGGGGAGATAGAAGAAATTGAATTAGATTAGTGTGAGCAAAGGGGGCGCAGCTTTCCGCAGGGTAGACTGGCAGACCCTCCAACTCTGCAAATGATGACTTTCCAGGAAGTTCTTAGAAGCTCTTTTCTGGAGACATTGGTGTCTTGCTGCCATCAGACTTGGTTCCTTTCTTGAGAAGGAATAAGGGGGCTTCATCACAACTCAGCATCTTGGGTAAGCTCATAGTGTTGGGAAGCTCTTATCTCAAACTATCAGAAGAAGCTTCTGAAAGAGAAGAGTTGGAGAGCTTATGCTCCTGGAGTCCAACCATTAATCAGAACATTACAATATCTGGCAGCTCCTCTGAAACAGAAAAATATGTCAGTTGTGTAAAAGTTAAATAAAAGCAATATTATAAATTTTCTGTGAACACACAAAAACATGCATAAAGCCAGAAGAAAAGCTTGTGTGTCAGGAAAAGGAACTGTGTATTTATCTGTAATATTTGATTTCTTCAATAGTTTTTAAAGTTTCAAAATCAGATGTGTTTGGTATGGGAACTAAAGAGTACAAGGCTATGGACCAAAACCAGTGGTTGGGGAATTCTGGGAAGATGCAGAGCAGTAAGTTGCAGAGAAAACAGCCTCTCTGTGAGTCACCATCCAGACACTGGAATATAGCAAGAAGACAAGAAGAAGGAAATAGCTCCCCTGGGTCCAGGAATCTGAAGTGTGGATTGAAGCCTAACAGAGAGTAAGAAGAAAAACTGCAGTGAAGAAGAAGGCAGTAGCTGGCAGGGCCTTTTCCCTGAGCCAGACTCACTGCATGAGAGGAGCTGTTGGAATCTGGGGATGCACCATCATGGTGACTACAGAGGCCTCTGCAGAGAGATGCAGCAGTGGAGGGAAGTGGCCGACTTGGAGGACTGCACTGGCTGGCAGTGAGTGCAGAGGACTCAGTCCTCCCACAGGAGAGAGCGATTGCCTGCGAGCCATTTTGGAGTCGGCTGGATAAGCCTGGAACCAGAACTGCTGCAGGCTTCCTCCAGCAGCTCCTAGCTGGGTGCAGAACCCTGGAAACTGCTTAAACTGTGTCGAGCCCAAAGAGTCTGGTCTTGGGGCAGGCCTGCAGCATTTCTGGTTCTGGTTATCTACTACTCTGCCATGAAGTAACTGCTGGCTTGCATGGATACAGCGGCAGCAGGACTCTTGTCTCCATAGGCTGTCTCCTTGTGAGCCCAGAGAGAATCCTGGAAGTGGACTCTTTGGTTTTCTGTTTCTTTCCTTGTTTGTTTGATTTTTTATTTCTCTTTCATTTTTTTTATGAATCTGAGAGTGGTTCCTAACCTCTTTGTGGGTGTTGTTCTGTTTTGTTCTACCTTTTATTTCTCCCACCTCTCTTTTCTTTCAATCTTCTGCACCAGTTTCCCCAAGTTGGTGGGACCCATCTTTGTCCTCCAACCTTACTTGTAATCTCTTTCTCTTTTTCTAGTTTTCTATTTTCTCCTTAATGCATTTTAAATTTTAACCTTAAGGGCAAAATTGACATGTTATGTTACATTAAATTATCTGGTTTGTTTTACATTTTGTTATATAATCACAAATCTAGTTCACATGGTTAAACGTTGCAAATTAAGGGTTAGCTCAGTTTGTTGCTCTTTAGGCTGTGTTTGATGCTATTGGTACAACTATAGCCAAAATCGACATAATTGTTCTAAAAGCTGCTGGCCCTGATAATCCATGACTGAGATTGACTAGGGGTCACAGAGAACACTGGTGGCACAGTGCCAGAGAAACAGAGACCAGACCAAATGAGCAACAACTCATCTCCAACAAACTGAAGAGGTAAGATTTTCCAACAGACTCAAAAACCAAAATCCAGCTACACTGGAAGACACCTCAAAGAAATGATCATCACCTAAGTGTCTCATATACCACCAAAAAGCAACCCATCACAGGCAATTTATAAGCATCACCCCAGGAATTAAACTAAAAAAGAAAAGTAATGAGAAGACTCTTAAATGAGATGCAACCCCAGACATCCAGGTCACCAAATGTAAACCCATGGTGGGACAATCCAAAGCCTCCCCCACCTGGTCTCTCTAAAATGGTAACAACAAAGCAATTGAATGAGGCTCTGGAAAAAATGAAATCAGGAGCAATCTCTCAAATAACTACAGAGATCACCAAAAAACACACAATGCTTAGCGACGTTAGAGCAGACACAGACAAAAAAAAAAAAAAAAAAAAAAAAAAAAAAAAAAAAAAAAAACCAAACCCAAAAAAGAAAAAAAGATAAGCTTAAGCAAATTATGGAAGCACAGCATAGGGAACAAATGGAATCCATAAGTCAGATTCAAGCAGACATCCAGGAGAATAAAAACTCCATTGAAAGTATGCAAAGCAGATTAGACCAATGTGAGGACAGGATCTCAGATATTGAAGACAGGCTTGCAGTTACTGACCAGGAAAAGAAAGATTTTTCAACACTAGCAAGGGACCAGGAGAAATAGCAGCTGCTAGATGAGACAAAGAAAAATAACTTAAGATTAATTGGAATTAATGAACAAGCAGGAGATACCACAAATAACATTGACTATGTTCACAGATATCATGACAGAAAACTTTCTTGGTAGAGAAAAAGAAGTTGACATACAAATAACTGAGGCATATAGAACTCCAATTAGCAATGGTTAAAAAAATTTACAGCCAGGCATATCATAGTCAAGACTCCAGAAATTCAACACAAGAATAGAATCTTAAAAGCTGCTAGGGAAAAGAAACAAATCACCTATAAAGGAAAGCCCATCAGAATCGCAGCCGACTTCTCAAGTCAGGAGAGCTTCGAGTAAAGAACTCTAAGTTATAAAGGAAAACAACCTTCACCAGATTAATGTATCCCACAAAATTATCTTTCAAAATTGGTGGAGAAATAAGATACTTCACTGACAAAAAAATCTGAAGAAATTTATGGCACCAAGTCAGCACTCCAAATGTTATGAAGAACATTCTAGAAAGAGATAATAAGGGCTTCAGCTCCGTGAACCCCAACAGAAGGAATTCTCCAGGAAAGGTAATCAATTAGAGAGAAAGAAACCAAGAAAGAAAAGGAGCCAAGAAAACCAGTGGTGGATCTCTGACTCCTGCACTTTCTTCTGATTCTTGCTCTCCAGAAGAAACTGCTTTCATATTCTTAGTTCTTTCTTCTGAAACTCAGTTCTTAATATAAAAATGAATATATACTTTTGATTGTCCTATTTAGGTGCTATCCATTGGCTCTCCATTAACTTATTATTACTTGATAATTCATCTTTCTTTGTTCCTTTATGTTCTGTGGTTTTTTTTGGCATTCTTGCTATTTGAGTGTTTGATCTCTTTAACAAATCACCTAATTTCTTTTTTTTTAAAAAAATCTTTTATCTCTCTCTTTTGCTTGCTTCTTTGGAATATATTCTTAACTTTATCTTGTAAATCTGAGTGTTTTTCTTTAGTTCTGCTATACTTTCAATGTGTAAATTTGTTTGAAAAACAAATTTAATTGATTATTTTAGTGGTCCTGGGTATTGAAAGTAGGACTTTTACATTCCAATCCTTTTTTATTTTTTATTTAAAACAGGCTCTGCCTAAGAAATTAACTTACTCAGATTGAGCTCAAACTTGGAGTCCTCCTGACTCTGTTTCTCAAAGTTCTGGGATTAAAGGCATGTGCCACTAACCCCAGCTCAGAGCTCTCTCTTTCATAGATTGCTGTCCTGTAGATGGACACCTCCTGTTTCCTCTTTGAGACCAGTGACTATAGTTTTGTTGTTTTTCTCCTTCTTTTTGCATAGTGTTTCCATTCTGATCTCTGTATTGCACCTGCTTTCTCTGAATTTTCTTTTCTTCCCTTGGTTTCATCTCTTGCCTGTGGACTTTGCTCTCTGGCCTGATAGCTTGTGAATTTCCACTATTACGAGAGGTAAAGCCAAGTTGCTGACTGAAGCTTTGTGCAGAAGGCCCTCTCTGACTGATGGGTTTTGTGTGGATGATGGTGGACCAATTCATTTTAGTGGGAAGTGCCAGGTGTCATTGTCTGTATGCCTTTCCAGTGGGCAGATAGTTTTCCTCGAGATTTTCCCCCAACTCCTGTGTAGAGTATGTCAGTTTGGGTTACTGTAACAAAACATATTAAAGAGCAAAGATTTATTTCCCTCCAGTCCTGGTGCCTGAAAGTCCAAGATGGAGGTGTCAGGTCGAATTCGTTTCTCCTGAGACCCCTTTTCCTGGCCATCTTCTCTGTGATCTTTTCTTCATGCATGCATACCCCTGTGTATTTTCCTTTTCTTATAAGGACAACAGTTTGATTGGATCAGGGCTCCAACCTAGTGGACTCATTTAATCCTTTTAAAAAAATCTTAATAAATGCCTCATCTCTGAATACCATTATCTTGAGGCTAGAGCTTCTACTTATGCACTGGGGGCAGGGACACAATTCAATCCATAACAGCGCATAAAGTAACAGTGTTCTCTGAGCCAGCAGTGGGGTGAGGTGCTTCATGCTAAGCATCATTTTCCTGAATCCTCTAGTGTTTTAGTGCCTGTTCCACTTGCATTTTCAGTCGGGCCTCAGAACCTGCCTGAGTCTTCCTCTCCAGAAAGAGGTTCCATGACAGGCATAAGACTGCTTGGATGTGGGCCAGGAAAGGTCTGGAGTGAGGTGCTCATCACATCTGATGCTGGCTGGCTACCCTGTATCACTTTCAGGAGAGAGGGCCTTTCCGTTTATTTCTGCAGGAGTCCCAGGTTCTGTACAGCACATAATCCCTTACAAACCCAGCCTGCCTGTCTCAGGTGCAGTGGATTCCTTTTCAGCTTTATCCTCTGGGGGCTGCTTTTTGGGGAATTCTTCTATTCACTTTTTTCTGAGTTTGGAGAATGAACAGAAAACACTAATCATTGGATCTCCCATTTTAATGTTAGTGGATAGTGAGCCAGCCAATAGGCAGGCATGCAAATAGTGTTAACTGTGTCATTCCAATCCCTGTGGCCTGGCTATATGCACAGCATGACCCAAAGGGTAAACAATGCTCATGTATTTCAGAAAACCTCAGGATGTGTGGTCCTCAGGACAAGAGTTTAGATAACACCTGTGAACTTAGTTCATCTGAACGCAGTGAGAATGCTTTATGCAAGTAACTGTTACTGACAGACAAGAAATTTCAATAGTGAAAATATCAGTGACTGCTTTATTTTTTAATGAATGGGACCTAGAAATATTAAATACGAAAGACAGTATTTTGATCTGATTCTGTTTTACCACCTGCCATAAATTTTGAAATTTAAGTCAAAATATTTTTCCCTTTTTGTGTATGTATTTCCAAGTGTCTGTGTTTATCTGAGAGTTTTCTGACATCACTGACAAAGTGCCTATCCCCTCGTCTTCCTGTTCTCTGTTATTTAGACTCATACTTTGACCTTAATGTCTTGCCTCATCAACCATCAAATAATAAAGTAACCCAAGAGGGGATCTTTCTAATTACTTCCTTAAAGTTCTGTGGATAATGTATATGAATTTAGCAGTGCCCTAAGGGTGAATAATCTTCATTGTTTTAGTGTTCTCCATCTTATGATGAGTCTAATTAATGCCATAGTCCATAAAAGAGCTGTGTGTGCCTCATAAAATGTGGAGAAGGCATAAAACTCCCTCATGCCTGAGTTGTAATGGTTACGGTTTGGGGGAACACTTAATTATCAATTTCCAGTGCCTTCCTTTTCTTGCCAGGATAGTAATCCACAGATGTGTGGATCTTAGTGTCTCTCTCTCTCTCTCTCTCTGGTACTGGGGCTCGAACTCACGACCTCACACTTGCCAGGCAGGTGTTTGTGCTGCTGAGCTGTATCCGTGGCTCTATACCTCTCATTTTGCCCATTGACCTCCTAGCCCTTGACTGCAAACTGGATGCTGAGACACAAGGATGTGGTTGAATATGTGCTCATGGGGACATCTTGGGGAAGGCAGAGGTCAAAGTAGATGAGTTAATGACACCATTTGGAGTAACAAGTATTAGATGTCATGGTGCTGGCAGATGAGCTGGGCAAAATAGGGAGACTGGGATTGGCATTAGAGGTGCTGGCTTCCTAAATGACAAGAACTTCAAAGTCCAGGGTCATACTGAGCTGCTCCACCTGAACCCCATGCCAGCTGGTGTTGGCGCTTGTGTTGTTTGTATTTTCTGATTAGAGTCTTTGTGTATGTCAGTAACCCTCCACCCAGAGTCAGAAGAACAAAGGTCCACTGCTGCTTGGCTGGGGAGATTCACAGATCTAGGTTTGAATTCTGGCTCCAGCCATGAACAACCTTGAGGCTTTGGGTCAGCCCTCAGTTTGCTCATTTAGAAAAAGGAGGAAATGGTACTGCTAGTGTGGTGAGGTAGAGAATTAGCACAATGCCTGACACATTGCCAAGTCACAATAATTATTTGTTGCCATTATAAATGGTTTTAGATTGCATCATAACTTTGACCTTATGTGTGTACTGTATGTTTGGGCTGTTTCATCAGTGATGAGTCTTCGGTTTTTTGGAGCATGAAAAGAGAATAATGATGCATCAGTGCCATCTTCCTCAGAGAGGGTTTGTGGAAGATTAATGAGGAATAGATGGCTTGGGCAGAGCTTTAAGGCCATTGACATAAACCATTCATGCAAAAGGTAAATGCTCCTCCTTACTGTTTGTTCTTTGGGGAAAAGTGGCTCGAGTTTTCTCAGTGGTGTCTCATATGGCTGTGTTCAGTCATGTTTGCAAGGGAGTCAAGGAGCAGGTGAGCAGGCCTTGATGCCACTCTGCTGAGGATGGATGTGCTTTTGGTTGCTGCAGGGACCCAGGAGGGGAGGACACTGATACCTCTCCCAGGGAGGAGCAGGGAGAAACTTTGTTCATGAGCCTCTTGGCCAGAGTGGTTTGGACTGAGCTATATTTAAAAGGAGTAGCTGCTGCTGTGCCCTGATCTCAGACACCCTCCAGATGGCACTGATCTTGGCAAGAAGGTGGGGGAAGGTTCCAGCTGGGGGCTTGGATGATGATGGGGGAGGAGAGAGGTGAAAGGCACTCAGCTTCATGCTAGACACAGCCAGGCCTTACCCATGTGATGGCACTGACCTTGGCCGGCATGTCCACCAGCTTTTCTTTCTGCTCTTATGTTCTGTCTGGTGCAACATGGCCCTTCGTCTTCAGTACAAGATTCAAAACAGAACCAAGGCAAGCACATGACCAGGATGGCTGGTCCTGTTTTCATGAGAGAGTTTTTAATCACGGCAGTTGTAACCTCTTGCCATGGTGCTGGGTTCTGGTGATGGCTCTTGGAGATGCAGCTAAATGTGAAAGTGACTTGAAAAATTGGGAGGAAGAGTTAATCTTACTCACCATAGCACCCTTGTAGTGTGGTTTGTTGTACTGCCTGATTTTAAGTACTACACTTAAGAGTGTTATGGAGATGATCTCTAACCTTAACACCTCTGAGGGGAAGAAGGAATATTTTTCCCAGTATGTAAGGAAGCTGAGCCTTGGCTACACATGCAGAGCCATTGCTAAGGGGCTCACCAACTTGTCTTTGCTCACCCACTGGGTCCTCCAGACCAAACATCTTCTAAGCACTGGTGTCACTGGACAGGATCTGAGGAGGTTCCCAAAGCTGATTCACCCTACTCAGAATAGGTTTTTGAGTTTTCTAACTTCCTATCCCAGAAAAAGAATTTTCTGGAAGTGTCAATAAGGAGCACAGGAAGGGTTTTATTAGGCAGAAATTGACAGTTACACACTCAAACAAATAGAGTGTGGGTCCTCAAGAGAGAGAAGTACATTATTTCTTGGAACAGGGACTATTTATACTTTCCTTGAGGGGTAGAAAACCTGGGAAAAGATGGCCCACCTTCCAGAAAGTTACTAGCCTGCAATACAGTTATAAGCCCTTTTTATTTTCAGATGGGTAAGTGAAAAACATTGAATTCTCATCCTATTCCTCTTTCATAGGATCAGGCTTCTGATCTTCACTTTCTCTATTAAGCCAATTTATGGACTTTCAGTATTCTTCATGAATTTTGAGTGTGATGGGTCTGGATGGGAAGGAGTATACATTTAACTAAGGGAGTGCTTGTATGAATTACCTTGGGTAACTTCAACTGGGTCATAGAAGGTGTAGTCTTCCTAAAAGTATAATTCTTTTCTATAGTAATTTATGAATAGCAGGGGTTACCTGTCTCTTAAGGGTTTCATAAACCGGGTATGCTAGCTCATGCCTATAATCCCAACACTCTGGAGGCTGAGGCAGAAGAACTGTTGAGTTTGAGATCAGCCTGGGCTACAAAGTGAGTATAAGGCCAGCCTGAATTGCATAGTGAGACCCTGTCTTAAAAAGATAAAAAGCAAAAAATGAAACCAACTAATAGGGTTTTTTGTGTTTTGTTTTTCATCTGAATAAATTTTAGGATAACGTGTTAATTTCTTAAATTATTATGAACATATTCAAAGTTTGTGCTTTTGCTGAGGTTTTTTTTTAATTTTATTTTAAAGAACAAGACAGAACAAAACCAATTGAGACAATGCAGTGAAATTTGTACAGAACTTCTCAACAATATACCAGGATAACAGTAGTAGGTACCATAGTATATCTCGTTATCTTCACAATAGTTGTTCAGTCAATTAGTTATAGCGAAATCAACCCAAAACAGAACATTATAAAACCAATCGAGAGAATATTGAATAGAGCAAAACAATTAATCAAAACAAAACAAAACAAAACAGTGAAAAAAACATTTGCCTTCAAACAGAAGATAGAAGGACATCCTTCCTATTTGCTATATTGCATATGGTCATCTTCCCAAGAGATCCTCAGACCTCTGTACCCAGTTGTTAACGGGGGTGGGGGTGGGGGGGGTGGGTGTGTTTGGGATGTTTGACTCTCAGCCTGTGCCGGTAGGCTCATGGGAGCTGCTGATTGGTTCTCCTGGCTCCCGCCTGGGAGCTTACCAAGAGCGCAGGCGAGTTGCTTTCTTGGTCTACCGCCTGTTTCCACCATGGCTGGATCTCAGGAGCTGCTGACTGGTTCTCCTCCAGGTTTGTACCGGGGCATTTAACAAGAGGGCGGGTGAATTGCTTTCTTGGTGGGCCGCCTAAATTTTACCAAGGCCAGATAGTGGGAGCCACTGACTCTTTGCTGAGTTTTGAGCAATTTATTCTTCCAGAAAATTAAACACTTAAGTTGCCAATGTATTTCTATAAAGTTTGTATGCTTTTTAAATTATAGATCTACTACTTCCTGTATATGTCTGTGTCTTTTTTCTTCTCCTAATAGTATTTATGTTTTCTTTCTTTTTCTTCTCTTGTGACTTTATGCAGAAGCTTCCTGACATAATTAGTAATTTTAAAGAATGGCAAAGGGACAAAGAGATGGAGGGAGGAGAGGGGGCAGAAAAAAATTAAGATATGTTATATACATGTATCAACTCCCCTGCAGGAATGTAATTGTGATGCACTAAAAACATATACTAATAAAAAGTAAAACTTAAAGAAAAAAATACATTTTTTTTTGGCTTATGATCTCCTTGTCTCCTTTCGACCTATTTTTAATTTCTTCCAGCCTACCTCAGTGTGAGACCCAAGTTCTGTTGACCAAACCTATGTTGTTCCACAGGGAAGCCACTAGGCACAGGTGGCCACTCACTGAAATTAATTATAACTGAGCAAAATTAAAGACCCAGTTTCTCAGCTGCACTAATCACATTTCATGGACTTAAAAGTGACCTGTGGCTGGTTCTTGTCAGTTTGGACAGTATTGGTGTAGAGTGTATCTGCCACTGTAGAAAGTCTTTGCAGGCAGTGCTGGGCTAGCTAACTAAATAATACAAGTTAATTGCCTGAAAAGAGTGAGAGCCTTTTAAAGATCCTCATTTTTAAAGATGGAAGAAATTTTACATAAACTGCCTGAGTGTGTCTGAGTGAAGGAATTCCACCAACTTCTTTGGCCTGTGTCTTTCTTGAGGCTGCTGCCTCTGGACAGCTGTGCTCTGGTCCTCAGGGTCTGGGCTCTGACTCAGTAGGCTCCAGCTGTGGGTTGATTGTCTTCTCTCTCAGTGCTTATCTGTGCATCCAGGACTATGGATGATAGGAGAGCGATGTAAATTTCTATTTTAAATTTGATTTTAAAGTAATTAAATAGCTAGTGTTTCCATTTCCCTAAAATTGGTGTATATAGTAGTTTGTTATGGCTGCTATAAATTGGTATCTTAAATTAGTGGGTATTTTTCTTTCTATAGTTTTGGAGGTCAGAAGTTTAAAATCATCCTTGCTTAGCCAAAAGAACTTGACAGGGCTTCACTCTCTCAGGTGGATCTATAGCAAACAATGTTCTAGCCTTTTCTAGGGTCATGAGCTGCATTCCTCACATGCCTGCCTTCTGGTTCCTCCTCTCCCTTCAAAACAAACGGTGCAGCCTCTTGCTTCAGTGGACACAGTCTTTCCTCTTCGTTTTAGAATGTCCCTAATCTTTCTCTTTTAAGGAGCCTTGTGAATACTTTTAGGGCTCCCTTGGATTACTCAGTATAATCTTCCAATTTGAGGATCTTTGATGTAGGCATGACTGCAAAGTCTCTTTGGCTACATAAGGAAACAGTCATAGCTGCAGGCCTTGGGACTAGTAAAGTCTCACTGGTGGTTAAGAATTCTAATGCTGCAACACAAAGCACCTAAACCATAGTGGCTGAAGTATCTGTTTCTTCTTGCGGTTCTGCAAGCCAGTGGGAAGGTTTTGCTTGATCTAATCAGGCTTGGCTGGTCTCAGCTGGGCCTGCGCATATGCCTAAGGTCAGCTGGCAGGTTATCCAGTCTAGGGTAATCTCAGTGGGAAGCAACCCACCTCCTCTCTGATTCAGTCACCCCGAGGTCTTATGCCCTGCCTCTTACAGTGACTGCAGAAAGGCAAGAAAGGAAGGAAATAGACCACCTTTTAAGTTTCTTGGTATCAAGTTTTCTGCTGCTCCATTACTTGAAAGTGTCCCATTCATTGGCCATCAGAATCAGAGGTAAACACAACATTAGAGGGCCCCAAGGGAATGCAAAGGGGACAGTTAAATATGAATGGAATTAGTAACTTGCAATAACAGACATCAGAGGTGGGGCAGTGATTGGAGCTCTGCTTCTGTTGCTTGCTGTGCGATTGGACAGGAGACCAGTTACCTCTCCTCTTGGAGTCTTTGTTTCTTCATTTTAAACAGGATACTAAATATGTATCATAAAGGTGTGTGGGTTAAGTCAAATATTGCAGTTAGAATACTCTGCAAAAATGCTGGGGACATGATTAAAAGCAATAAATATTAGCTTCAAATTACCTCATTAAGTGTTGTGATAATAGTAATAAAAACAGCAATTATTATTTGTATTTGTGTCACAATTGAAGCCATTTTGTTGTTAAATCTCCCTGTTCTATTTGCTCACGATGGATGAGAATACATTAGAATTTGAACTTGGGAACCATTCAGTTGGAAATTTTCATGCAATCCTAACTCAAGGAGAAGTAAAGACAGGTTAATGTGTGGAGCTGTTTAAAAGCACTTGTACAGCTCTGAGACAGTGCAAGTGTACTTTCTCTTTAAAATGAAATCTAATTTTGTTCTTCAGGGTTGCAACTGGAATTAGTGTGATTTTAATAGCAAATTTGTAATTGGCTTTAACTATTATTTATTTAAAGGGATTACTTTTCATGTTGACATCGAGCATGGAAATGCAGAAAGTCAGACTTGAAGAATTCTGTGCTTTCTCTACTCTCCCAAGCAACAGATGTCAGTTAAAAGGGGGTGTTATTAAGTTGGAAGATGCTCAGTATTTAAATGAACTTAAACCCCTCATGAATATTGGTTTTTGAACTTTAATGTAGCATTAAATTACCGTGATTGAAATATCCAAAATTAAGGGGCTTTTGGCATTCTATTGTTTCTAAACTCAGGAAAGTAGAATGAATATGTATGAAACAGAAAACGACAGCCATGTAAGGCTTTCTAATTCCACATCTATTCCTGGCAACCTTTTTTAGCTTAATGGTGTTGATGCTGGTAATGCTGGTATTGCAGGAGCATCTCACATTTTGGAATTTTCCTGTGGATCCAGTTTGCTCCAGACCAGGTGTGCTGTGGAAGAGAAGCTTCCCCATTTTCCCTCCTCTGAGCTCTCTGAGTTTTTTCCAAGTGAGCTCGAAAGTTCTTTTTGGCAACCTTAAATCACTTTTTTCTCTGAGATACATGGGTATTCATGGTTTCTAGAGAAATGCTTGAAAATACAAATGCTTTCCTCAAATCCTCCAAATCCGTAGTTCTGTCTTTCTCATTGAGTTACACGCCATTTACTCTTGGAATCTCTAGACACTGGGGGTGCATGTCTCTTGTGATTACTCCTGGACAAATAGGCATCCTCATTTCAATGTGCTTATTCTTAAACATGGCAAGGGTTGACTATTTCAATACAGTTGTTTAGATTAAATCTGGATGCTCAGTTGCTGTGCTTTAACAGTGAGCACCAGGATCTGTGCTGCTAGAGTAGTTTACTCTGGATATGCTCTTTCCTCAGCAAAGAGTCTGTATTTTCAACTGTACGTTGGAAGAATGGCACCATGGCACCAACTCTCACAGGTATTATGAAGGCTAGTGGCAAAATGGATAGGTTGACTGAGCATGCTGTGATAGCAAAGTGCTAGCCGGGGTAGATGGTCACTCATATCATACTTTTTTTTTTGGTGTTGGGAGTTGACTTCAGGGCCTTTACACTGAGCTATGTTTCCAATCTCAATTTTTTTTTTTAAGTTTAGAGAGAAGTTCTCACCAAGTCATTAAGTTGCTCAAGCTGGGCTCCAACTTTTGATTCTCCTGCATCAGCCTCCCACAGTGCTGGGATTACAGGCGTGCATTACCATTTCTGGCTTTTTTTGGTATTATCCTGATCCTTCTTCTTACACCAGTTGTATCAGTAAGTAGAAATGCTGGAAAAGCATGTTCTATTTTCTAAGCCAATTACTTGATACTCTGCTTTGGTTAATAGAATATGCACATTTTGACAAGTCAGTTTGACTTTTATTTTTAATTTAAAATCTATTTTAAAGTAAAGCAGAATGCACCAATTTTTCTAATGCCGAATGCATTAAATCTTGTGTTCTAATATATTTAGCAAAATGTTTTTGTCTGTCATATATTTTGTTTTATGTAATTATAAAGGTGATTGTTATGTTAATTTAGTGAAAGCAAATCTAACAGGTGCCAGCTGCACAACTGAATGGAACACTACCCCATTGTGTCTCTGTAGATGACTTCTTATTGCAGTCTTTAATGTGTCTGCGTGTCCTCCAGTTCTGAACTCAAGGGGAAGGGCTGCATCTTTTGTATCGTTGTAAACACAGTGTCGAGTATAGTGTCACATAGAAATTGCTGGATTTGTGTTACTTGATAAACTTGATAATTGACTTTTTAAAGAAAGCTGAAATTATAATTTTTAAATGTTGAAAATTAGGTCCATGAGGCCATGGTTTGAGTGTGGGGTCATTTCTGGAGTACACTCCTGAAAGGTCCAGGTTATAGGTTGAATTCTGTCATAGGCAGACGGTAAAGCAGAGTTTCACCACAAAGGTGCCATATGGAGGAGTAGAAGGGAGAAATAAGCAGAACTAGGCAAAGACAGAAGCCAAATTATAGAGTAGCCAGCCTGGTAAGGAGCTCCAAGGTAACTGGGGTCTTTCTGAGGTGTTACATGGGTCTATTACATCCTGGCCCACAGAGTCATTTTATTTAGATTCTCCAGGAAGAGTGTGTCTCTCTATGTTTCACAGTGGGCTCTCTGAAAAGAAACCATAATCTACAGCTTTCACCAATTTTCAGAGTATAAATACTGTCATTGGGCTGAGTGCAGAGTTGGACAGAGATGCGACAGCTGGTTCTGAGGATCTGGAATGCGCTTGCTCAGTGTGACCTCTGTCCAGGTAGCTCTCTGAAGCTTGCCAGGCTCTGAGAGTTTGGCAGCTGGAGCTGGTGTTGCTGAGCTGACTGATGCATCAAAGCAGACAAATCTTCCTTAGGATGTAAGACCTGTGTGGCACAGTGCCATGCCTACCACAGTTAACTTCTTGTGCCTCCGGATTCACTTCTCCATGTGTGCCCAGAGAGCAGCTACTTGAGGATCCTAGAAGACTCTTTTATTGAGGGGAATTTTACAAAAGGATGGTTAGGGGGATGCGGAGCACTTTATGCCACTGCCACAACTGAAACTCACTGGCTACCCCTTTCCTTATCCATTCTAACTATGTTATGTTGTTTCACTACATGTCCCAAAGCAACAGAACCAACTGGTCATAGATACAAACCTCCAGAACTGTGAGTCCAAATAAACCTTTTCCTTTTTAAGTGGATTATCTCAGGTATTTTGTTACAGTAATAGAAAGCTAACAGAACTGACACTGAACAAAGTTTCTTAAAATTGAAACCATTTTCTAATGTTTAGAATGAACAATCCTTTGTGGATATTCATGGTACAATTTTCCAATATAGATTTTTGATTACACAATCTGAAAGCCTTTACTTCATGTGCGATATGTGAAACAGTTGGCAAAGAGGTTTATTTTTGCAAAAATATGAGAGTGCACTAGGGTTGCCAGTGTCATAGACTGTGGATTAAACAGCAAAAATTTATTGTCTCACAGTTCTGGAGGTTGAAAGTCCAAGGTAGAAAACCATGTATCCCTAGATGTGTAAATTTGGCCCACTTGTCAAAATATCAGCCTTACTGTCTGGAATTATACCCTTCATGCGACTGCTTTCTTTCAGAGTAGGCTTTTGGGGACCACATTGTTTCTGTAGAGGTGTGAATTTTTCTTCTTGAGAGCTTGTCTTTTGTGTTTGGCAGATCAGCTTCTCCATCCTGTAGAGGAAAGAAAAAGAAAAACTTCACCATTACACAAAGCCTCTGGAGAAGCACTGAACCCTGAGATTCATGTTGCAGGAAAAGTTAATCCCTCAAGAGTCTACAAGGGAGTGCTGGACTTTCACATGCCAATGTGGTGTCTCAGTTGCTTTTGGAAATATTCACTGTGGTGCAGCCAATGTAGCAGCCAATGTAGCACATTTAACCTGGACTGGTGGGAGGAAGGAAGGTAATTTTGATGAAGACCAGATGGAAAGAAGCCTGCCCACAAGCAAGCTGGAGGAACATATTTGCATTCTCAGAAGAGGCTGCCTGAGTTTTCCTCACTATGGTGTTTAGCCAAGAACCCCAGAAATGATTTCTCTACTGACTACAAAATATATGATCATTTACCACCCTCCAGGAATTATACTGACTTTAATTGTTTTTACTTTCAATTTTTACTTAGAAACCAAGCTTGAGAGTCATTTGGGATCAGGTTTATTTTTTGTGCTTATTTTATTTTATGGATAATTTTACGGATTTTCTTAGGAAAGATGTATGTGTTCATGGGGAGGGCAGCATTGCATTTGCATCAATCAAATTCAATAGAACGCTAATTTTATAGAGATGCTTATGCATTTAAGCCTCTGTGGGCTCATGTTCAAACTGCTTTGGGGCTGTTTCTCATTCCCTGGAGGGAAAGACAGTAGTTTGTGGACACTCTGGCAAGGTCAAATGAGAAGGTTGGACTCCTGGGAATGGCTTTTCCAATGTGATGTCTGATATTTTTAGATGTCTCTGGCATCATCATTGTCAGAGTGGCCCTAGTTTTATGACCATGGGATCAGTCTGTGACATTTTAGTGTATTCATCACTCTAACTCAACAGATCTACTGGTGTGTATGTGGATTTTGTGTACCACTGGCACCTCTTTTTTCCCTGACATGTATAACTTTCTCCTTTACTCAGTGAAAAACATCGTCCAAGATTTCTTCTAGAAGGGGATTTACATTTTTAAATGACCACTAGGCTACTGTGGGTGAAAAACAGCCCCAATATAAACTCTGGATCCCTGGACCTACCATTTACTCAAATGAAAGCTTACTGTCCTGGAGCCTTCACAGTCTCTTTCATTTCATTTTAGTTGCTAGGAAAAAGCTTTTCTGTAAATCCTGGGACTTTCAGTTATGTAGCTCCACATTTGTAACTCAGCTCCCAGGGAAAGTGGGCAGTACTGAACCATGGAATGCTGCCACCTTGTTAATGACAAATGTTCACCTGCTGTTTTCCAGATGGCCATGGGAATCAATACTGTAAACAAACAAACAAACAAACAAACAATGATTTAAATACATTGCTTTGGGATGTTTTCCTAGATATTGAAGCTAGCAACCATACCACTATATTGATTTTCTAGGACAAGTATAACACATTACTGAAAACTGCATGTCTTATAACACTGGAAACCTATTCTCTTCCAGTTCTAGATTCCAGGAGCCCCAAACCCAGGGATATGTGTCTCCCAGAGCTTCTATAGGGGGATTTTGCCTTTCTCTCTCCAGATGCATCAAGTACAATTGCTTGCAGATGCATCCGTCCAATATTTTCCTTTCCTTGGCTTCTTATATGTTCTCTGTCCTCTTCCATCTTTTATAAGAATACTTGTCATTGGATTTAGGGCTCATCTGGTTAATCTAGGATAGTTAAATTATAAGACTTAATTTATGCAAAGACTTTCCAAATAAAGGCACATTCATAATTCTGGGGATTAGGATGCAGATATATTTTAGGAGCTACTACTCAGTCCCCAGTCTCCACTGAAATATGTCCAACAAGTTCTTCTATTCAGTACTGCAGGTTACTTTAGAGCTTTCTTCATCTCTAATTGTGTTGAAAGTGGAAAGAAATATTTTTTCCTCAGGAATTACTCCTGGGTTTCTGGTGTGGCCATTCTCCTACATATGCTTCTAATCTCCTATCCTTATTTAATAGGTCTATTTTATTTATAAAACAGACTTTTGGAATCTTGCAAGTAGCAAAGACATGAATTCATGACCCTGATAGTGACCTATTATGGTCTCCACTGATGGCTTCCAGCTGATCTTGCACATATTGGAATAGAGAAACAAACTCAGCTAGACAGTATCTGATTTAGAACTAGCATTATGAAGGTATGTACATAGATCAGGTTAAAGTTGAACTCCAATTCCTTCTATAGAAACTAAACTCATATTTATCTGTAATTACAAAAGATGAGGAACTGTGTGAAATGTTGATTTGTGCCTTGAAGAGGGCTGGATCTGCCTTTCTTCTGTGAGGATATGCCTTGTCATTGGTCCATATCTTGTGATCTGTGTTAGAATCTGCTTTCTTCTATAGTGTTTTTTACTGCTTCAATGTTTTGTATTTTATTTACTGCCACTTGAGGGGCAGTGCCATGACCCAGCATGGGGCAACTATTGCATATCTTTCACCCAGTGTCTATGAGAGCTTGGCATACTCCCATCTCTACCATGGGTATCTTCTTGCACCTTCCCATAAGATGTCATGGGCAGGGCAGAGAAATGAATACACATGTGGGTCTTAAGGTTGTGTCTGTGTGTTATTGTGTTGCCAAACCATCAAACTCTGCATGACTGATGCTACCATCAGCTCTACCTCCCAAAAGTGCATTGGGAACATAGGTCTTCTTCCTTTGCGCAACTCTTGTAAGTTCTTATTTTTCATGGCATTTAAGGAGAATTTTTAATGCAATAATCCTACTATGAAGAATTTACTCTGAGGAAGTACTTGGAAAATGCACATAGATTTATATACTCTGTTGTCTGTTTACAATAGTCTTATAGGTCTGTTGGGTGTGGTGGTGCATGACTCTAATCCCAGCACTCAGGAGGCTGAGGCAGGATTGTTACGAGTTTGAACCAAGCATGGATTACATAAGCAGGCTCAAGGTCTGCGTGCACTACATAGTGAGATCTTGCAAAAAAAACCAAACCAAACCAAACCAAACCAAACCAAACAAAAGGTTACATAAGCAATAATCTTGCAGATCCATTGGTAGCTTATTGGCTATGTGAATTAATGCACACATATACAAAGGACCACTCTTCAACTTGTAGGAGTATTAAAATGGATTTGGAAAGATCCTCTTGCTGAATAGTATAGGTGATGGCTGAGAGTTTTGGGAGGGAGCAAGGTCACCCAGACTCACATCTAAGCTCTTTCACTTTCTAGCTATGTGGCCTTGAGTCAATTATCAAGTTCTCTGGACTCCTCTTTCTTCATTTGTAAAATGGGTTATTGCAAAGATTACCTGAGTTAAAGTGAAGTACAAAGAACATGAAGCACTTGGGACAGGGAAAGAATTCAATAGAAATTAGTCAATATTTGTGACATAGCTTCATAGGCATAAGGAGAGTTTCTAGATGATGATCCTAGGTTTTCTTCCCATATATACATAGCAAACATTTGAGTCAGTTTGTTGGTACACTTGTCACAAGGTCCTGGATTCTACAAGATTTTACTTATTTATTCAATAAAGTGCTTGGATTTTATTATTCCACTTTGAACTCTTTCAGATGTCTTGTTCATTTTGCACACATTTGTTGGTTGAGCCACTATTTACTGAGCATGACATGCCAGCAGAGAGTGCGGCAGTCACTAGCATCCCATCGAGGATGCTCCCAGAGAGGAGTTCAGTGGGCAGGTAGTTTATTACTCAGTGAGAAATGCATTGATTATCTCAAGAATGTAGGAGGGGGCTGAGCAGTATCTAGTGAACTCTGTAAAGCAGAAGTTAGTGAGATAGAGGCTAGGACTCTATTAGGTCATAAGGCCTGTGGTCACCAAATGGGGGTGGGAAGCCAAAACCCTCCAGGGATCTTACAAAAGCATCTGCCTGGTGTCATGCCACTGTCAGGAACCTTCCCAAAACATGATCAAAACGTACATTGGCTCAAGGGCACATATCACTTGTGGCCCAATCTCCTTTCTAAACCCCTTCTAAACCCTTAGACAAAGGGTCTCCTTGGTATCCTGCTCAGGATCACCTTTTGACTTCCACGAGTTCTTCTTCCTTGCATTTATATCTTTTAAATAAATTTCCTTTTACCCTATCTCTTTAGTTTGCAGTTTCAGTCTTCATCATCATGGGTCATGACCCTGAAATTCCAGTAACACCCGGAAGAAGTCACATTGGAGCTGATTATTAAAAGATACACAGGGTTTCTCAGAGGAAAGGTGAATATTGTGGCAGAGTGGACAAAAGATGGGAATTCCTCAAGGAACCAAGTCCCCTGGATTTAATAAGGCCAGGCAGCCTCCTTGAGCAGAATAAGAGACCAGGTGGCCAGGAAAATCCTTTATGACAGTAGATCACTATCCCTAAAACAGGCAGTCATACATAAGAGACTTGAACAGTGAAGAGCTGTAATTAAATTAGTGCTTAAACATTATCTCCCCATCTTCCCAGGAAAAATGGACCAGCAGGAGTTAAATGTCCCAGGGAAATCTGCGAGGAGGCCTTTGTGCTCATCCAGGGAGAGGCAAGGGGGCTGGAATGAGGGGGCCAGCTCTGGACGTGGAAATAATTGATTGCCTTGAAAGACAATCTAATTTATATTCAGAGAATCTCCTTCTTTTACCTCATTAAAAAGGAATGCAACTCAAAATAGGACAGCTTGGTAAATTAACACAAGAAGTACTGAGAAAATGAGCAGCCTGCATTAAGCCCCTCAAAAGCCAGTAAGTCTACCTAGCGGCTGCAGTACCTATTTCTTTAGTAATAGCTGTACTTTGGGAAAACAGGGTCACAAGACTGAGCACAGGGAATGTGCAAGGTCAGCTCTGCTGGTTAAGCTCCATCTATTCAATGCTCCCCTGGAGACACCTGTGGCCTCCAGCATCATATGCCTTAAGTGCAGTAGTCTGAGAGCAAGGTGAGCTGCTTTCTCAACCTATCTCATTCCTTGAAACAACTGACACCAGGGAGGGCTGCTGGATTGGAGGAGAATGATGGTGAAGGGGACTTGGCAGATCTTGCTCAGGACTGGGTCCCCTGCTTTGTTCAGTCAGTATCTGCTCACAGGTTTGGAGCTGCTTGACTATCAGTAGGTCTTGCAGTGAGTGATGCTACAATGCTGTCTGATGACTCCTAGCATCTATCAGCCCGCCGTGGCCTGCAAGATGAAGTAAATAAATTGGCAGGGTAATCTATCCGATGGAGAAAGGTGACTGGCTTCCCAGGTGACCCCGCTCCCTAAGTCAACATGTCAACTTTACACATGCGAAGGGTCATGAAGAACACAGACACCCAGAATTATTAGATCTCCCTGAGAGAATGAAGTCTTTTGTTGGTACAGGTTTTGCTCTATCTCTAAAAATTTCTTTGTGTCTTAAAGTCAACTCTTACACTGGTTAAGGGTAGCTGTTTCAGCTTTGTTTTTGTTAGTTTTCCTATAAAATACTCATGGTCATTTATTTTCCTTTAAATTTGTATTTATTCTGATATTTGAGAACTGCATCTCATAATTAGCATTTGACTGTTCCCAGTAGTTAATGAGGGAGGTGGCAGGGGTGACTTTCAGGCTTGTCTCCAGGATAGAGTGTGGGAGTCAGAACCCTATAACTGCAATTATAGCTCGGTCTCTTAGGAACAGCCATGCCACCGGGGCAACCACTGAGATCCAAACTGACTGCAAATCCAATCAGAATTTAAGAAGGGTCTGTGGACGGGGGAAGGAAGTTGGCACAGATCTGTAAATCACACTTCTAGTTTTGTTATATTTTACAAATATTTTAAAACCAGTACTCTCTTCGGGGATGATGCTGAAAAGACATTTACAATACATTAAATGGAGTATAAAGGTATTATAACTTTAGATATTATGTTATTTATATACAAATGTCTGTGAATAGGGCGATAAGTAAGGCCGGTACAGGTCAGATAAATTTAGCAAAGTCAATTAAAATTGGAGTAACCTACCTCAACAGAATGTAAGCAAAATAAAGAAATAAAAGAAAAATAAATACACTGGTTAAGTATCACATTGTTTCCAGGTACTTAAGTTTGTGCTACTCTTTACTCCCCAGGAGACAATCTTTGGTGAACAGAAAATAATTATTCAAGGCTAACTCTGAAGCAGATGGCAGGACCTCTTTCCGCCTCCATCTCCATGTCACTCTGTTCAGGCATGCATGGGCTTTTATCATGAGGAAGAAAGGGAGGAACATAGTGACTGTGTTTCATCCCCAGGTCATTCTTGGCTCCTTGGACATCTTGGGGCTAATATCTGCATATTCTATCCATTTACCTGAGCTAAGAGGGGATGGTGGTTTCTGCCTTCAGCATATGGAGGCAGGAGAAGTAGCATGACTCTAAAAGAAAAAGCAAAACAAAAACATAGTTTTAAAAGATACATTCTCCTGGTGATAATGAGGGGCCTATGGTGTAGGCCCCAGGGGCGTCCAGACTGCCTGGTCTTTAAGCTACCAGAACACTCTACTCACAGCCTCTCTCCATGTGGTGAACACGGACTCCTGATGTGGGCAGCTTCAGGCCCTCACTCAAACAGTTTTCTGAGTACTGGTTATAGAAGTCACAGAAGACTGACTCCTGATGCTGGGTACCACACCACAGGGCTGGGTGTGGAGTGCAAGTGGACACACACACAGCTGGCCTGTTATTAGAATAGTGTGGGAAGGAATGTTGAGCAGACAACACTGGCAGATACTCTAAATAACAATTTGATATGTGATGAAGAAGGTACTTCAAATCATTGGGCATTATGGACTGGATGTGTCTTACCAAAATTCCCATGTGTAAGACCTAACTATTTGGAGAATCTTCAAGAAGAATTTGAGGTCAAATGAAATCATGAGGTACAACCTTAACCCTAAGACTGCTGTCCTTATAAGAGGAAGAGTCATAGGCCTTTCTGTCTCTCACAAGCAGAGAGGGCAGGCCACATTAGGATAGAGAAGGCTGCAACCCAGAAAGAGAACTCATCAGAAACAAAACTGTTGGCCCTTTGATCTTATACTTTCAGCCTCCAGAAGTGTGATAGAGACCCACCACTTTAACTAGGGAGCCCCAATTCCTGGGCCACAGAACACTACCAGTCCATGGCATGTTAGGAACAGGATCACATAGGAGGTGAGAGGTGGGTGAAGGAGTGAACTTTCACCTGCATTTGCAGTGGCTTCCCATCAGTAGAGTTACCACTTCTGCCTCCTGGCAGATTAGCAGCAGCAATAGATTGTTATTGGAGTTCAAACCCTAGTGAACAGTGCAGGTGAGAGACCTAATTTGTACTTTACTTTGAATCATCCTGAAACCACTCCGACTCTACATTTGTAGAAAAACTGCCTTCCACTAATCTGGCTCTGGATGCCAAAAAGCTTGGAAACTGCTGGTGTAAGTGATCCAGACCACGGTATTTTCTTATTGCAGTCTGAACAGACTCATAGAATAGGTCAGGAGTCTATTAGCCTGACCCACAGCTTAAGGATGTAATGGTGGGAGAAAGTAAAATTAGATACTAAACCCACACTGCATCCCAATGTTAGCAATTTTATCTCTGGGCTCCTGTGCTGAGGATGATGAAGAATGAAATAGATGGAGACACGCTGAGAGAACTTCATTAAAGAGGATGAAGAAAAGCTCCCACTTGCTGAGAGGAGCTCCAGGAGAGGACACTGCGGAGGTGCCCAAGTTTAGGGATTTATACGTAGGCTTTGGTGGACTATTTTAGTAGGCATGAGACAACAAAACAGTGTGCTTGCTTCTTTAGCTAAGGCTTTCTAGGAAGGAAGACAGATTTCCCTTGCCCCCCACTCCCTGGGGCACATCTCATTTTACCCCTTTCTTCTGAAATAGCGCAGGTGCTGTTTTTGCTTGGCCTCTGATGGCAGGAAAATAAACTTTCCCTGAACTCATAACTTTCCGGAGCAGACTTTAGTGAGCCTCTTTCCCTTGGTGTGTTCTATTTTTTTTCCAGGGCTTATTTCAGTTTATTTAGATCCTTATTCTAAATATCTATTGTTTTTATATCTCCTGGTCTCACTGTTAAGCAACACCATCCAAATGTATCAGTGAACAATTCAAAGTCAGTATAGTCACTCTCAAAAATTTAAAGGGCAAGAAGCCCTGACACTATGTTCCAAGAAGAATATTGTACTGATAGGATGGTATATCTATGCACTAACACATTTCCTTCAAACAATGGAATAATAGCTTTATTTCTAGGGCTTGGAGTTACCCCATGACGCACAAATGCCCATCCTCGATACAGTTCCTGATACACAGTAGTGCTGCACTGTAATTGTGGTATGCAATCTTTCTGAAGTAAGTAAGTTACAAAATTATCCTGATAGTTTAGATGCTTTCAAGTGGCTGCCTTCTTATTTAAGAGCTAGAAACTCTTGGCTACGTGTGGTAATGCACGCTTGTATTTCTGGCACTTGAGAGGATGAGCCAGGAGAATCATTGCACATTCAAGGTCAAGTTGGGTTACATAATGAGTTAAAGCCAGCCTGAATTATATGGCTAGACCCTGTCTCAAGAAACTTCCCCAAAATAAACTTTATAATGTCATTGCAGCCAGCTCCAGCTGATGATCTACATGTGGCGGGCGCACACTAAGGTGATCACTAACCAGTCACATCCTCGTGTACTTCTCTGCTCCACTGTGTGGATGCAGCTATGATTTAGCTCTAATCAACAGAATGTGGCAAAATGCAGAGATATCACTCTTGTAGGTACAGTTTTACTTATGACTATCCTACTACATTGAGTGTGTCCCTCCCCCGTGGGGCTTCAAGAAGCAAGTGGCTCTGTGTACCTTGCAATGGAGAGGGTCACAGCGTAGGTAACTTGAGTGTTTTCCAGTCAATAACAAGTAAGGAACTAGGTCCTCAATCATAGGCCCTTAAAGAAACACATTCCACCCAAACCTGAATGGTATTGGCAGCAAAATTTCTCAGTTGATCCTCTAGAGGAGGAGACTTTATGGTCAATACCTTGACAGCAGCTGAGACCCTGGTAGAGAATATGCCCGAGACATCTCTAATTCCCAACCCACAGAAACTTAGTCAATGTGTCATTGTTTGGATCTAGTTGTCTTCTAGGAGCTTCATGTGCTCAGTTAAATGTGATGCTAGGAGGTTGGGCCTGGTCTGCAGAGGTGAGTCACTGAGATCATGTCGTGGAAGTATGTATTTTGCTTCCCCGCTGTCTTTCGTTCTCTGCTTCTTGGCTGCCAAAATGTGAGAACATGAGTCAAAATAAAATCTTGAAATTGTGGTTTCTGAATATTTTGTCCTAGCAATGAGCAAGTGACCAAGGCATGATGTAACTTTTGAGCCAATAAGTAAAAGACTGTTTCTCACACAAGAACAGAAACCTTTTACTGTACACTAATGTCTCCAAGGAGCAGCTCCTGGGTTGGCTATTTCCGTGGCCATTCACATCACCACTCGTACTGCTTCCAGAGCATTCTGCCCTGCCATTCTGAACCTCCACACCTGAGACCTTGAACCTCCATAGGTAAGCAGGGGACCTGCCTAAACATAAAGATTAATTATCTTGCCACAGAAGGACCATGTTTTCCTTCTTTGGGTGAACTTTTCCCAGACATGCAACAGGACCTTCCTAGCATGTCATTTGACTGAGCTGGCTCACACACACAGCCCAAAAGCACCACTAAAGCAAAGATTAGTTCCAGCTAATCATAAAAAGATCCACCAAGATAAACTTCTGGATAAATATGTAAAAGCAGATAATAAGACCAAATCAACACTATCAAAAAAATGGAGCTAGTTTATGTGCAGCCAAGCAAGTTAGTTACTGTTCCCTACTAATTTATCACATAATAATTTCATAAATTATAACATCGCTATCACAGAAGCCAATTATATGTGGTTTACCATGTGTTTTAATTACTTTCTCATTGATAAGACAAAATGCCTAGCATTCACAACTTAGAGGAGCCTTATTTTGGCTTAGTCTATGGTTAGTTAGGTACAAGACAGAAATGGCATGATGGAAGGGTAGACTGTGCTAATCCCATGGCAGCCAAAATACAGAGATAGAAGGGAGGATCTGGGGGCAAGAATACCTGCTTCCAGATCATAACCCTAACTCAATTCTGTTTCCTAATGGCACATGTGCTCATGAACTCATCAATGGATAAATCTTTGGATGAATATAGCTTCCCATGACCTGTTCTCTTTCCACACACTTGAATTTTGGGGGATACTTTAGAACTATACTATAACACCATGGGCCAGATGATATCTGAAGTACTTTACTGACCTCACAGTAACCCTATGAGGCAGGCTCTATTATAATTTCCTTTAGAATATGTAGGCACAGAAGCCCACTGAAGTTAAGGTCAAAAGTTTTAAATGTATCAAGTGGAGCCAGGAGTTACGTTGCCCCCTGAAGTGACAAGGCACACATATAGAACCTCACCACTGGAAATTCGATCATAGATTCCTTAGTTATCTGACACCTACACTAATTTGACACCTACACTAATATATCTGTGTTGTTGCCTCATTTGAAGATGCAGTTAAGGAATAGGAACCAAAGGGAAGTTTTCCTTCTAGAGACTGATTTCTATGGAGTGGAATGAGTATTTCTATTCACAGCTGCCTAAATTTAGACTTACGGTGTTAACAATTGTGTCTGATTTGTGTATTTGGAGGTAAATAATGTTTCTTTTAGATCCATTGGCTGGTTCTGTTAGAATCTGTAGAAAAAATTATCTTCTTAAAGGACAGTTGGGAAATAACACACAAATTTACAAATGTTAGAGCAGAAGGAAAACAGTATGCTAATACTTAATACATGTAATCAAGATATAAGGACAGTAGAATGTCACTTAATGTGAAAGTCATGAAGTAAGTCACAATATTATGTTAAGAGTACTTGTTTCCCATCCAGTTATTCTGGGATCCCTTTAAGGAAAATCTGTGAAGTTGTCTTTTTATCCGAAGTGCTCTTCTCTACTTGAGTTATATCTTGAGAAATGAGAGCTGACTTGTCACAGGCTTTCTTATATTCATGCTATGCATGGGAGGTCTCTTCCATATGAAATCTCTTAGGAACAAAGAATACTGTCTCTGGGTCGAGGGCTTTCCCTTGTCTACTGTATTCAAAAAACTCCTCTTCAGTCTGCCTCTTGTGATGTTTATGATGTTTGTCGAACTTCCTATCTGTATTAGGGGCATCAGGCCCACCATATATCTCAGGGTCACCACATATTGTAAGGTCATTAGGGAGAAGAGCTTTCTCATATCAATTATTCTCTTCAGGCCTCATTACTGAATAACCTGTTATTTATAATCTGATTTGCAGTATGGTTTGGGAC
The DNA here is from genome assembly GCF_034190915.1 of Cavia porcellus. Lineage (NCBI taxonomy): Eukaryota > Metazoa > Chordata > Mammalia > Rodentia > Caviidae > Cavia > Cavia porcellus. The sequence continues at coordinate 102,929,365 of NW_026947485.1, forward strand.
AAAATAAGATGTTTTTCCCAATTCAAATCTCTCCTCAGCTAATATTTTGTTGGTGTATAAGCTCCCACAGATGTCTGCTATGATTTTATCTCCTTTTAATTAAGTTATTGACTACCTGGGCATCTGAAATCAGGAAAAACTAACAATATCCATAAATAACATAAACGTTTCCCAGGGAATACTTGTACAAAGGTAAAGAAGTTACTTCTTATTTTAGTGGTATAAAAATCTTAGAAAAGTCAATAATGGGTATTGGTAGAGATTTATTTTAGTGTTTACGGGGCATTAGTTCCAAGATGTGCTGTAAATAATAAAATCTTTGGATGCTCCCTCAAGTCTTTTATATAAAATAACATACTTGTATGTAATCTGAACAATCATTTCTAGGTTTACTAATGATGCCTAATACAATGTCAATGCTATGCTAACAGTTACTATACTAGTACTTAGGTAACAATGATAAAATAGTCCTTCCATATTCTGTAGAGACATAGTTTATTTTCTTTTTTTGGTACCGGGAATTGAACTCAGGACCTTGTGCTTGCTAGGCAGGTGATTGTGCTGCTGAGCTACATCAATGGCCCAACACAGTCTTTTTCTGAATATTTTTGATCTGAAGTCATTTGACTCCTTGAGTATGAAAGCTGTAGATATAGAGAGCTGACAGTATAAGGGCTTTTTGTTTTTACTGAATTAATGTAGTAAATTAGGTCTCTGATGTTAAACCACATTTTTCTTTGCATTATCTTTTCCTTTTTAATTTATGAAGAAATATTACAAAAATACTCATCTAATGCTCAAGTGTGAATATTAATCATTGTTATTGTATATATAACTATAAAATTACTCCAGCTAAAACCTGTCAATTAAAATGTATGGAAACACAAATTGTAAAAAATTTCCTTCTTGCTTCTACCCATTTCAAAATATGCAGCCCACTGTGTTCTTTTTTTTTTTAAATTTTATTTAAGGAGAAAAAGAAAAAAAAACAGAAAAAGGGTACAAGTTATACAGAATTTCAGAAAGAATAAACAGTTGGGAATCACTAGTTAATAGATTACATATTGTTATCTTAGAAATAGTTGTTCAAGTTACAAAATTAAAGCACATTAATTAAGCAAACAGTGACTGCAAACAATTTTGTTCAATGATCTAATAAAACTCAGTAATATGGTTATCTATCTTATACACTTAAATATATATGCAGTTATATCCTTTAGAGCACTTTCTTTTCCTTTCTTTTGTACAATGACAATTACACATTTTGGATTTTATTACTCCCACAGTTCTTATTACTTTTTTTTGAAGAGAGTAAAACCAAATGTGCCATAACAGAACAGAGTCAGTCAAATCAAAAGGATGGACATAATAAATAATGTAAAAACAAAATACCAGGTGATCAACAATGGTTACCATACTGCCTCTTGCTATCTTAAAAAGAATTGCCTACATCATCAGTTATAATAAAATTGAACAAAATAGTAAAGAATAAAACCAAAACATTGGAGACACTACAGGACTTTAAAAGAAGATAATAGTCAACCAGAATGGGCGTCATAATGAATCTTATTGTCTTCACAGCTGTTGCCTATACTTTTGAACTTGGTACTATCAAGCAAAACAGAATAGGGGAAAATCAGTCAAAACAAGATGGTGAGGGCAATACAGGGTTTCAAATCAAGTTAATAGGAAATCAAAGTGGGTTACTATAATGTATCCTGCTATTTTTTATTTTTCCCTTAAGTAAAAAGATAAAAATAAAAAAATAAATAATTAAAAAAAAGATTTAGATAAAAGAGGGGATAACAACAAAATAGCACAGGTCAAAGCATAACCATTTAAGCAAAATAGTGTTTCACCACAAGATATCCTGACATAAAAGTAGTTACCATAGTGTCTCTTTCCTTGAAATCTTTGAGTGTAACTTCCTATAGCATAGCACCAAACATATCATGACAATGTAAAACCATTCAAGAGAATGACAGTATTACAGGATATTTAGAACCAACTATCAGAAAATGAACAATGGATTTGTATAATCTCCTTGTCTATGAAAGTTTTTGCTTATATTATCACATAAAATAAAAATCTAATAAGATACAACCTGTTAAGACCAATGGAGAAGGAAGAACAAAAGCTTGATGGGACTTCAAAACAAGATGATACTAACTCAGCACTAGCTATTATGATGTCTTGTTTTCTCCAAAATAGCTGTTCCTACCATTCAATCTTCTCTGCCTCATTTCTGTTGAGATCTTTTTCTGTTGTTTGTTGTCACTTTGTCTTCTTCATTTTGCTTTCTACTCCATTCATTGTGGCTTCTCTGCCAATGTTTCTGGGATCTTGTATTTTCCTTTTTTAAAAATATCCTGCAGTATTCTCTGTAGAGTTGAATTGGTGGTTGCAAATTCCCCTAGTTCCTCTTTATCCTGGAAGTGCCTTGTTTTTCCATCAATTTCTAGGGACAGTTGTGCAGGATATATCAATCTTGGCTGAAGGTTATTATCTTTCAAAGCTTGAATTATTTCCCCCCATGCTCTTCATGATTTGATGGTTTGTGCTGAGAAATCTGCTATAATTCTGATGGGTGTTCCCTTGTAAGTGCTCTGTTTCTTGTCTCTGATGGCTTTTAATATTGTGTTCTTATATTGGATTTCTGGAATTTTGATTATTATATGCCTGGGTGAGCTCTGTTTGGGTTGTAGGTGGTTGGGGTCCTGTATGCCTCATACATCTGAATATCTTTACCTTTTGCTAAATTAGGGAAATTCTCTTGGATTACTTCTGTGAATAGCTTTTGTAGTCCATTTGTTTGTGTCCCTACTTCTTCTTTTATGTTCTTAATTCTTGAGTTATAGATCCTCTTATAATCTTCTAGCCTTTGTATTATTGCTGTTTGTTTTCTTGTTATTTTTAAGAAGTTTTTCATTTCATGCTCCCACATTACAAATCTGCCCTCCAATTCAGATAATCTATCCTTAGTTTCTTTCAAGCTATTATGTCAGTTTTTGATAGAGTTTTTAGTTTCCTGGTAATCTCTTTGAACCTGCTTCACGTATTCTATGTTTTCTCTATTTTCTCCATCAAACAATTCTCCCCTTTTTTTCTGTTCTTCCACTCCACCATCTGTTTTTTCTTGGGTGGTGCTTAGCATTTCTCTAACTATTCTACTTATATCTTGCTTTATTTCATTAAATACTTCACTTTTAAACTTGTCTATGAGGCTCTGGAGATATCACTTTATGTCTATTGGTGCCATGTCTGATATTGCATGTTTTCTTTCTTCATTCTCCTTTGCATTTACCTTTCCTGGATCAGTGTTCTCAGGATTGGGGACTGAGGACCCTTTCTTGTTGCTTCCTCTTCCCATACTTTTTGTTCCTTCCATACAAGCAAGTATAGGAGGCCCAGTTTTTTTCTCTTTGTCTGTTACAGTTTGTTTGAATTGCACCAGCTAGGTGTTCCCACCCGCTGTAGTGCAGTAGGGAGACACAGACTTGGGCAGCCTCTGGTGGGCCTGCCCCTCCAGGTCAACCTACCGAAGGCTTCACTGCTAGGGTGCACTTCCAGGCACTGGGACCTGGTTTGGGCTAGCTTACTGGGTCTTAGTCAGTGGCCTCACCCAGGCCAGGCTCTATGCACCAATCCTGCTTAAGAGGGGAATATGTGACTAAAGTCACTGCAGCATCCTGTTCCGGTAAGTCTGCCCAGTCCCAGTATATCCTTTGCCGAAGCCCCCTACTCTATGGAAGGGTCCCCGTTCCTCTCACTCTCCACAGGTTGATGCAGAGCTCCTTGCCAGTCCTGCTCTCAACTCTGTTTGCTGGTTCCCACTCTCAGAGTTTTCACGCATCTCTCTCCCTGCTGTGCTGATTCAGCAGTGGCAGCAGGAAATTTCCTGCAGCAGTGGCAGCAGGAAATTCAGTGCTTCCACACTGAGACCTTATCTGTTCCTGTAGCACCAGGATTGCATTTCCAGTTGGTTTCTCTTAGCTTAGTTCATTCCTGGGTCGGCAGGGTACGTCTCCCCATGCTTATGACTCCTCGCACCGCACCATTCCTGGACTCTAAGTGGGGTGTCTTAGAGAGCCTCCGTAGCTGCTGCTATCGATCTGCCATGTTCTCCCGGAAGTCTCCTGAGCATAATTTTTTAACTCATCTCCAATAGGCAGCTGCCACAATGTCAGGAAGAACTGGGGATATAACTCAGCAGGAGATATAACAATGCATGACTGGTAAGCATGAGATCACGAGCTTGATTCCTTTGATATGGTTTAACCGTGGTTTGAGGACATCCTCCAAAGGTTCATATATTAGAGGCTTGGTTCTCAGTATGCCAATGTAGAGGTGGAGCCTCACTCACTGTGTTCTTAACAAGACATGCCTTCAGGAGAAACTACTGAACCAGAGCCTAAATGGATGCAATACTGTGAGAATCTAAAAGTACTGGGTAAAGGGAAATATTCAACGCCAACCCAAAATAGACTTCCACATGGAGAAAAGGGGAGGATCCAACTTTAGCCTACTGCAGCCATCCTGTCCATCTAAACTGGGAAAGAAAAGCAAATTAAAACACTAGTGAAGTCTATGGTCCAAAGGTAGAGTTCACTGCAAGAATAAGACCTAATTATAGGGCTAGAGAACACTTTTGTCATGGTCTGAATATTTGTATCCTCCTAATTTGTGCACTGAAATCTAATCTCAATGTGCTAGAATTAAAAAGGTCCTCACTTTGGGAGTAACAAAGTAGGTCACGAGAGCAAAGGCCTCATATATACAAGTGTCCTTACAATAACTGTGAAGACTCACAGCAGGTGCTACTTATGAGGTATGAACCTTCACTAGAAACTGAATGTCCTGTCACCTTTGAACTTGGACTATTCAGCTTCCCAACTGAGAGCAATAAATTTGTTATAAATTATTCAGCCTAAGGCAGTGATGGCAAACATGGCGAATGTTTTAGAGCTTTCAATGACACAAACAGCCCACCGTGGCACGAGTGCCCTAGGTTTGGCACAACTGGTCTAAGGTGTTTTGTTACAGCATCCTGAATGTACTAAGATAGTTCCCCAACACTATAACACTCTGTACTTAATGCCTATATATGTCATTCTTTTAATCTGATATATCAGATCTAGCTATAAAGTAAAAAATCAAAGATTAGCACTTGTGGTAGATTAATTAATGGTTAATAGTCAGCTTGGGAAACCCAGCTGAACTGAGGTCAGCATGGTTTTGGGTGTGGAAGACCCACCTGAGGATTGTTGCCAATGGCATAAAAGAAGAACTGGAGAGGAATACAGCATGTTGTTGTTGGAAAAGTTTTCACACTGATTTTCCTGATATGAACTCAGCTGTAATGATCATCAGAGGAGCTTGGGTCCTCATTATTGTTGAGGAGGGCTGCTCTTCTCTTTGGAGGAGCTCTGGTTCTCTCCTTGAGTGTTGCTTCCTGGTGCCAGTGCAGATCCCTCAGCCTGCTGGCATAGACCCTTCATCCCACTGGTGCAGACTTTCTAGCTTCCACCACTGACCTTTGAGTCTTCCCAGGGCAGATCCTTGACACAAACTTGCATGAGACATTGCCATGGGCTCTAGGCCTCCAGCTGAACACATGGGGACATTGCCAAGGGCTCTAGATCTTCAGCTAGAGTCATACAAGACATTCCCACAGGATCCAGGCCCTCAGCTGGATTCTTTGGGTCTGTAGAGCATGGACATATGTCTTGTACTCTGCTGCATTTGACTTTTTGGGTAAGTATTATAAAATAATCCTATAAAATATGCCCCTTGTATTAAATCTATTTCTTTGTAAGCCCCAAGTAAGTACAATAATGCTAAAAGCCAACAAAATACAATCTTTTTTTTTGGTCTTTTTTCCTTTTTATCGGTACTGGGGATCGAACTCATGACTGCCTGCTTGCAAGGCAGGCGCTTATGCCGCTGAGCTAAATCGCCAGCCCCCACAAAATACAATCTGAATGGAAAGAGCAAGTTATCAGACAAACATGGCTAGAATACTGAAACTTTTAAAAAGATGATTTGAAATATTCCGATTAATATTCTAAGGCTCTATGGACAGAGAAATGGTAAGCAGGGCGACTCAGTAGCCTGTCTTAGTACTGAAAACATCTGCAGTTTTGCACTGTCCAGCCATTATCACTGGTCTAGAGCCAGGTTTAGAGAGCGGCACTGTTCCATGGGAGGAGCCAGCACTGACTCGTCTCCTCCTCATGATGCTCATGCTATATGCATGTAGCAACACACCAGAATCAATCTGATGATTCTAATATCAGTAGTATGCACCAGTTTAAAGACAGGCCACTTGTTTAGAGCAAAAATCCTCTCATTTCACTTAGAAGAAGAATATACACAGGCCGAAAATGAAAGAGTTAAAAGGGACATTACTTACAAATAGAAACCAACTGAGCAAGAGTACAAGAATTACATCAGCTAAAATAGACATAAGCAAAAAAAAAAAAAAAAAAAAAGTAAAAAAGAGACAAGGTTATTACATAACATTTAAATTATAAATTAAAATTAGTTAATGTATGATTATATTTAACTGTCGCATTGGCTGTAGAATTGAGCAGAAGCTAGGACTCAAATACAGTTGAGAAAGGGCATTAATACTACTAGTGAGGTCCTGAAAGATAGTGATAACAATGTCACTGAAAACTGAAGAAAAAGGCATATGGGTTATATACTAGAGTTCTGTGGGCAACCATAGTATGGAAAATTAAAAGAGCACCTCACCACCTCAGAGTTTTGCCTAAGGAGACTTCCAGGAGGAGCATGGAGTTATACCTCTGCTACTGAGGAGTTATGAGAGAAGAAAGATACACTAAAGAAGTATGTTCAATTTTCAAACAGAATTTAGAAGTAATATTACAGGACTTGCTGGGTTTGAAATATAACCATTTTTCATACCTGGTTTAGCCTAGTGAAACATTTTAAAGAAATGGCTTTGTAGCAAAGATCAAATCCATTGTTCTTTGAGTGAAGATAAAAGATCAAAATATTTTCAGATTTAAACTGTATACAATATGCACAGGCATCAAAACATTATTTGGTACCTCATAATACATGTAGTTCATTTTTATGTTTAAGTTAAAGTAAAATTCAAGGGTTGGGGATATAGCTCAGTGGCACAAGCACTTTCCTGGCAAGCACAAAGTCCTGAATTCAATTCCTGGTACTAAAACAAAACAAAACAAAAAAAACCCAAAAATACAACACAATTTTTTCAAAAATAAATAAAATCAAATAAAAATGTCAAAAATTTATTTCTGGAGTATAAGTGCAAACTTTTTTTCAGCATTCTAAGGAGATTAGGGTTGTGCCATATGGTGACTGATGAACAATAGAACTTTAAGGCTATTGTTACGCGGCAGACTTAGAAGGGGAATTCAGAGAACCAAAGTTCTGTCTCACTGTCTGGAGGTGGCTCTAGTGAATGCTGGTACCTACACTTTTTAAAGAAAGGACTACCCTGAATACGATTTTTTATCTCTAGACCAGTCAGGAAAAAAGAAAAAAAGACATGAAGACAGCCAGTCAGCCATTGGGTATACAATCTACCATAAGGAAGAAATAGATGGGAAAAGTTGGTCAGAATGTTGATAGAGAATGGCAAGGACCAGAGAGCAGAGTAAAGAGAAATCAAGCATCTTTCTTAGACACCAGGACTGGTCCCTCATCAAAGAACTGGAGCAGGCAGCCAAAGGGAGTAACTGCTTAGCCCACTGCCTGCAGGTTGCCTCTGCCTCCTGCCATTGCTATGTGAAGGAAAGAACCCACCGTGGGCATGCTGCAGTTCTCACGTGACCTAGGTATGTGTGCAGGGTAGATGGCAGGCCATCGTGATCTCAGTCAATCACGCTTTCCACCACTGCCATAAGAGGAAAAGATTTGGGGGGCTCTTGAGAAGATTAAAATACATTTAGCATGTGGCAGACATATAAATAATTTGTGGTCAGAGGATCAATTATGGTTTATCTAAAACTGCCGTAAATTCTTACTATTTTTCTTATTGAGAGGTGGAATCTGATTGTCCTCCCCTCAGATCAGGACTGGTCTTGGTGATACGCTGGGCAAAGAGAAGAGGATAGAAGGGGTGCTATGGGGCTTCAGAGAGGAGATCATAAGGCTCCGCCTGGGCCTCTTGGATACATGCTCTCAGAAGAATCAGACACACCAGATTACCCTCTGAGCGCCAGACTGAGAAACTCCAAGCTGTCTACAAAACAGAGGTTGGATCCCAGCCACTAGTGTCCTTTCAGTAGAGTCCAGAAACGTCCTGAACAGACTGCGTGTCCTGCTGTAGATCAGAGACTTCACGAAGGAGGCAGTCACCCTGCCCTGTCCAGTTTCCTAACCTACAAAATTGTCATGTATAAGGATAAATTCTGCTGTAAGTTTTATTGTGCTTTGTTATGTAGCTGAAAAGTAGAACACCAAAAAAACTCATTAGAGATCATAGGCAGTAAGAAGAATGTAGACTTAGCTTGAATATCAGGTTCAAAATAAATGAGTTAAGCACATTTTACATTTTACGTTAGGTCACAAATGCTAATTGCAAATTTAAAATCTTCAGGTTGTCACTTTTAGTTCTCAAACATCTATTAGCCTCAGTTCTGGTCTATCAATATATTTGGGGCTAATGTATGTCTCCATTTTTCCCTATTAATTTTAAGTAGTTACTGAAATATGAGAAATAAGGGCTGGGGGTTTAGCTCAGCGGCATAAGCACCTGCATTGAAAGCAGGCAGTCGTGAGTTCGATCCCTGGTACCGAAAAAGACAAAAAAAAAAAAAAAAAAAAAAAAGAAATATGAGAAATAAACAATTTTTAAAGGAGTTTGAAAACACGACATATTTTTCAACTATAACCAACTGTGTATTAATAAAGACTCAGGGAGAATAACAAATTTCTATAAAAAGGTACACAGCATATAAATATGTACATCTTTGTTTTTATTATTTGAGTATCTCTCTACTGACATTTGTTCTGATGGTTTCCACCAACTCTTGAACACTCCTCCTCCCTGTGGCCCATTACAGATGTCACTATGTGTGTGGTGAAAGCATTGCTTTTAGGAAACATACTCTTTATGTTCTGCTATTGCCAGTGTAACAAAGTTAGTGTGTTTGTGAACATCAACAACTCCTCTCTCCCATAGTAACACTGGGCAGACCCTGGAGTCACATGAAAAGGACTAATGAACAAAAGTACTGGGTGAGAATGAAATTTGGAAAGAGGAGTCTGTGAGAAATCCTGTTTTGGTGTCTGGGTCACTGGCTGGATGGGACTAATACCTTATATAAGAGAGGAGAAACAGGAAATCACTTGGGATTTGTTGAGCTTGTGGTGCCTCTTGGATAGTTACAGCGAGATAATTAACAGGGAGCTGAACCTGTCACTGAGCTGGAAAGAAACAGCAGTGGTGGTCACTGAGGAGGATTCGATCTGTTAAGGAGAATTTCAGAGTGGGACAAATGAGGAACCAAATGGGGTTGGAAGAGAGTTACCATTAATTTCCTGTTAAGTAACAAATTCAACATATTTCACAATTTAGAATGAAGCTATAAAAAATCAGAATTTTCAGAGCTGGTCATCAATGTCATCAACTAGTTAGACCTCATTAGAATTTCTCCACTATTCTCCTGAAGTCCCAAGTTGCCAAGCTGTTGGCTTGTGTGTGGTGGTGGTAGTGTAGTGGTGGTGCTAGGGATTGAAGCTAGGACCTTCACATTTAGCTACATCCCTAGTCCATTCATTCATCATTCATTCACTCATTCATTTTGTGACACGTTCTCACTAAATAAATAGCCAGGGCTAAGCTCAAATTTGCAATCTAAAGTGCTAGGATTAAAGATGTGCACACCACAACAAATCAGAATTTAATAAAGAACCAGAGCTCCACGTCTCTGGTATGATAAAAACTTTTCCTAACCTTTCAGTTTTCGGAGAGAGAGAGACCCACAGTGGTTTGTGGGAAATGTCGTCTAGACTTCCTGAGTTTCCTTCTACGCATGTGCAGCATCCCCATATCTTCTACTAGAAATTTTGGAGCTTGATCTTTCTTTGTGCTGCTTGGCAGGACCTGAGGTTGTAGTCTGTGTGTTTTTAAAAGTTGGTACAAAGCGGAAAGAGGAGCCCATGGGCCTCAGGGGACCCTGGAGAGTGGGACAGATGTCCTGCCCTTAGTGAGATCAGATCACATAGATGATACACTGAAAAGTTTTCCACTGCCGATCTAGACATAAGCACTTTTAGCTTTTTAGCTCTCTGAAGTGAAAAAAGTTCTGTAATACAAAGTACAGCTCACTTAAGATGTTTTGGAGTTGCTAAAATAGTATGGTACAAACAACAGTATTTGGAAGTCAGTACTTGGTTCATGGATAAAACATAAAACACGGAGAACGGAATCAATCACAGGTCTTTGAATAATACCGCAGCATTTCTCTTAATCTTTACACACAGATTATGCATCGACTTTTAAATGTTTTACTGACCTTTTATATTTTAATGTAATTAATGTAATCTTAGTTCACTTCTAAAACTCACTAAGAACCTAACAATTTCATAGTTTTTAATTAGAGTACCATACTTGAAGCTATTATTTTTGAACTCCTGGAAGTTCTGTTAGTTGCCATGAGTTAACTAATGATTTCTTTTCTTTTCTTTTAAATTCTTCCACTGTCTTCTTACCAAAACTGATCTAGATGTTTCATCTGATCCATTTGTGAGTTTCCTTTTGAGGCCAATGTAATCTCTGAGATCCTGCTTCTTTGTTATGCCTCATTTTAATCCAACAATAGTATATTAATATCTGCTGTTGAGAGGTGTTTTTTCTTAGCATTTAGGTTTTTGTACTTTACTTCTTATATAATATTTTCTCACTAAATGCCACCCTTGATAATTGACAAAACTCTTTGGGGAAAAAAATAGCTGAACTTACTGTCACTGAGTTGTCAAGCTCATTCTACTTAGTAATTATCAGTGTTATCCACTCCTCTTAGCTCTTGAAATATCATTTTACTGATTTCTAAATTAGAAATAAGAACATAAACTTCATAAATTTTTATTTATTTTTTTTTATTTTGAAGGTAGTTAAATACAATAGAACAAGGCAGAACAAAGCCAATCGAGACTATGCAGTGAAATTGGTACAGAACTTCACAGCAGGGTACCAGGATAACAGTAACAGGTACCATAGTATATCTCATTATTTTCACAATAGTTGTCCTTTCAATCAGGTATAGGAATTTCAAACTAAATACAGACCATCATAAAACCTATCAAAACAGAATATTGAATAGAGCAAAACAATCATAACAAAACAAAACAGTGAAAACATTTGCCTTCAAACAGAAGACAGAAGGAAATCCTCCCTATTTGTTATATTGCATATGATCGTCCTCCCAAGAGATGCTCAGATCTCTACCCCCAGTTGCTAGCAGGGGAGGGGAGAGTTTGGGACGTTTGACGCTCAGCCTGTGTGCAGGTAGGCTCATGGGAGCTGCTGACTGGTCCTCCTGACTCACGCCTGGGTGCTTACCAAGAGGGCAGGCAAATTGCTTCCTTGGTCAGCTGCCTAAGTTGCACCATGGCTGGATCTCAGGAGCTGTTGACTGGTTCTCCTCCTGGCTTGTACCAGGAGCACTTACCAAGAGGATGGGTGAATTGCTTTCTTGGTTGGCTGCTTAAATTCCACCATTGCTGGATCTTGGGAGCTGCTGACTCTTCTGCTGAGTTTTGAGCAATTTATTCTTCCAGAAAATTAAACACTTAAGTTGCCAATGTATTTTATAAACTTTTTATGCCTTTTTAAATTTTAGATCTAGTACTTCCTGTAGGTGTCTGTGTCCTTTTTTTATTCTCCTAATAGTATCTATGTTTTCTTTCTTTTTCCTCTCTTGTGACTTTATGCAGAGGCTTACCAACATAATTAGTATTTTTAAAGAATGGTAAAGGTTCCAAGAGATGGTGGGAGGAGAGGGAAAGAAAAAAATTAAGATGTGTTATATAGACGTATCAGCTCCCCTCCAGGAATGTAATTGTGGTGCACTATAAACATATACTAATACAAATAAAACTTAAAGAAAAAGTACAATTTTTTTTTGGCTTATGATCTCCTTGTCTTTCGACCTATTTTTAATTTCTTCCAGCCTACCTCAGTGTAAGACCCAAGTTTTGCTGACCAAACCTGTGTTGTTCCACAGGGAAGCCACTAGGTACAGGTAGCCACTCATTGAAATTAATTCAAATTGAGCAAAATTAAAGACCCAGTTTCTCAGGTGTACTAATCACATTTCATGGACTTAAAAGCGACCTGTGGCTGGTCCCTGTCACTTTGGACAGTACTGGTATAGAGCATATCTGCTACTGTAGAAAGTCTTGGCAGGCAGAGGGATGGGGAATGCGATGTTTGATTCTCAGCCCACGTGCTGGTAAGCTCACAGGAGAAGCTGAATGGTTTTCTTCCTGGCTCATCTGCTGCTTGCTCCTACTGTGGCCACTTACCAGGAAGGAGGGCCTTATAAACTTTTCTGCCTTCTATGAAATAAGGCAGATGATCCATCTGTGTGGTACATTTTTTCATTATTACATTTGCCTCATTGTGTGTGAAGCAGTGAAAGATTTCATTACACACGTGATTCTCCCTTTACATGTATATAGATATAGAGAATAACCAGCTGTTCCTGTTGTCTTTTGTGTTTCAAACTAACAAATATATTCCTCAGTCTTTCATTTTATTTTTCCATCAGCTCTGGTACAAGAGTTGTCTTATTAGCTATTTCTATTATCACTGAGATCTTTCATCTTTGTGTAGTCAGCTTTTCATTGCTATGAGAAAATGCCTGGCATACACAGATTTGAGGGAGGAAAAGTTTATCTCAGCTCATTGTTTTAGAGGTTTTAGCCAGTGGTCTAGTGGGTACATTTCTTTGTGTCTTTGGTGAAGCAAAATATCATGGCAGAAGGTCACAGTGGAAGAAAGGTACTTAACTCATAGCATGGGAAACAGAGAAAAGGGAAGAACAAGAATAAAGGAAAGGGACTGGGGACAGGATAGCCTCTTCACATGCGTGTCCCCAGTCATCTACTTTCTGCAATTGCGTCCTACATCCTAATATCTCCTTCAACTGTGGAGTGTTGATAGATTAACCTGTTTATGAGGTTAGCAACCTAATGATCCAATCATCTCTGTAGGCTCCACCTTTGAACACTGAGGCAATGGGGATCTAGCCTTCAATATGGGGGTATTTGGAGATAGTGTCTCATATTAAAAGTCTAACTGTTTTTCAGTGCAATGATCCTTCTCTTGCAAGGGCCACTGATTGTTATGCTTTCTGGAAGTACCATCCTGCCCTTGTTTGGATTGCTTTGCTGCATCTGATACTTTGCTTTGCTCATTGGGATGAGCAGTCCATGGTTGCTTCCATGTTTGAGAAAGTGAGCTGGTGTTGCTGATGATCCTTTTCCTACTCTGTCCTTCAGTGAAACATTTCATTTCCCATGAGTTCATGGGTAAAGAAGGCAGGCACTGCTTGTGCGATGACATGAGAAAGGTGAAAGGTCACAAGGACAGCAGCAAGGATGGCATCACAAATGGGCCTCCTGCCTTGAGAAATGTTGTGGCTCATACCAGAAGAAGTGTGAGCCAGAGCACAAGGCTTTTGAATGTCAGAATGAGCAGCATTACTCCAGGGTTTGAGGCCAATGTGGACACATGGGAAAGCACTCACCATTCTGCTGAAAATTTCCATGTGCTCTTACATGCTGGCCACTTTTCTTTCTGGGTCCTTCCACATGTTAATCATAATGATATCAGCCCAGGACATACCCAGTGACCTTCTCCCAAACCTGGAAATTCAGCTGGCAGCTATGGTAAGTCTGCACGCCACCCCGAGCCCCGGGAGACTTTAAGATCAACTCTTCTGGAGTTCAAGGACCCGCCCAGAGCCTAGCCACACTAGGCTGCACTTGGCAGGTTTCAGGTCTGCCCAGGACATGCCCAGTGACCTTCTTCCAAACTGGGAAACTCAGCTGGTGGCTGGGGTAAGGCCGCGTGCCACCCCAAGCCCCGGGAGACTTTAAGATCATCTCTTCCAAAGGTCAAGGACCTGACTAGAGCCCAGGCACACTAGACTAGCCTTGGGAGGTTTTGTGGATCAACTATATTACGCCCAGTGACCTTCTTCAAATATGGGATTTGAGAGTAGGTGAAGTGAGTTCAAGGGCATTGGTCTTCACCCAGGGAGAGCTTTAGCCCATCATCCACAGTGGTTAGGCCCCTGCCCCATTACCTGGAACACTGAAGGTGGCACGGGAGGGGTGAGGGCCTAACTAGACCAGGCTCAGCAGACTCCATTCAGTCCCAGGAGTCTAGGGCACAAGAGACAATTTCAACACATCCAGGGGAAGCCTTGGAACAACACTTGAAACACAGAAATATATGAAAATGACAAAGCAAAAGACCAAAATACAGGCTGAAACCTCCAGCCAAGGCAAGAAACCTTAAGAGCTATGTACATAGAAGAAAATATATGCCATACACCTGAAATACCTGAAATAATAGCAACTGAAATAAAGAAGCAACTACAGGAGGCTTTAAAGGAATTCAAACTAGAAACAATCTTCCAGGTAAAAGAAGAAATGATAAAATAAAAGAGATGCTGAACATATCTAAAGAAGACACAGTTAAAAATTTGGAGGAACTAAACAAAAGGTAGAATCTGTGGATGAACAATATAAGAAACAGAATACATAAAGCAGATGCAAAGAGATATACAGGAAATAAAAATTCCATTGAAAGTTGTCAAAACCACCTCAATGAAAGTGAAGATAGAAGTTCAGACCTCAAAGACAAGATTACAGCTAGTGAACAGGAAAGGAAAGATCTTTTAAAAATAACAAGGAATCAGGAAGTAACAATTCAACAGCCGCAAGATGATGCAAAGAAAAATAACATAAGATTGATAGGGATAAATGAAAAGAAGAGGACAACATAAAGGATGTCAAGAGAATATTTAGAGAAGTAATAGCTGAAAATTTTCCAAACATGAGAATGGAAACTGACATCAGGATCAGTGAAGCATATAAAAATCCAAATAGCCATAACCAAAATAAAACTACACCCAGACATATAATAATCACCATCCCAGAAATCCAACATAAGAATAGAATATTAAAAGCTGTCAGAAAAGACAGATCACCTATAAAGGAAAATATATCAGAATCACAGCAGACTTGTCAGCACAAACAATAAAGTCAAGAAGAGCATGGAGTGAAGTATTTCAGATCCTAAAGGAAAATGATTTTCAACCTAGACTGATGTACCCTGCAAAACTGTCTTCCAAAATGGTTGGAGAAATAAGATACTTCCATGACAAAGAACAGCGGAAGAACTTCATGATCACCAAGCCAACCCTGTGAAGCATACTGAAAGACAGTTTGGATACATTTAGTAAAAAAACCACTAAGCAAAGCAGATAATTAAACAGAATGGAAAGATAAAGGTTCAACAGCAGAAAGATAAGATGTCAATAATAAACCAACATATAACAGTTATAACAATTAATGTAAATGGTCTCAATGCACCAATTAAAAGAAACAGACGGGCAGAATGGATCAAGAAACAACATCCAACCATATGCTGTCTACAAGAAACCCATCTAACCCAAAAGGATACTTACAGACTGAAAGTCAAAGGATGGAAAACAATACTTCATGCAACAGGAACCCCCTCCCCTCCCAAAAAAGTGGGGGTAGCTATTCTTCTTGCAGACAATGTGAACTTCAAACCAATAATGATCAGAAGAGATAAAGAAGGTCATTACATACTGGTTAGGGGAAAACTTCAAGAGGAAGTGATAATAATCTTAAATATATATGCACCAAATTCCAGAGCACCCAGTTATATAAAGCAAGTATTAACAGAAATGAAAAACCAAATTGGCAATAACAAAATTATAGGAGAACTTAACACACCATTGACACCAAGGGACACATCAATGAGACAGAAAATCAGCAAAGAAATAACAGAACTGAATCACACATGTGAACAAATGGACTTGATAGATATATGCAGAGTGTTCCATCCAACAACATCAGAATACATATTCTTCTCAGCAGTACATGGGACATTCTCTAAAATAGACCATATACTAGCCCACAGAACATATTTAAATAAATGCAAAAGAGTTGAAATTATCCCATGCATATTCTCAGATCAAAGCACTATGAAATTAGAAATTAATGATAAAAGATACAGCAAAAATCCAACAAACACATGGAAACTGAATAACACACTGTTGAGTAATCAGTAGGTCACAGGGGAAATGAAAGAAGAAATTAAACAATACCTACAAGCAAACAAAAATACAAATACAATTTACCAGAATCTGTGGGATGCAATGAAAGCTATCCTCAGAGCGAAATTTATTGCACTGAGTTCCCACATGAGGAAAACAGAACGAATACCAGTAAATAACCTGATGCTACACCTCAATATCTAGAAAAAGAAGGGCAAGTCAAGCCCAAAGCCAAAAAGGAAGTAAATTATAAAAATCAGAGCAGAAATTAATGCAATAGAAACTAAGAAAATGATCCCAAGAATCAATGAATCAGAGTTGGTTCTTTGAAAGAATAAATAAAATTGATAAGCCCCTATCCAACCTTATTAAAAAAGGGAAGAAAAAGTGAAATTCATGCAATAAGAAATTAGAAAGGTAAATTCACTAGAGACTGTAGAAATACAGAAGATCATCAACACCTATTTTGAAAACCTCTACTCTGAAAGGATTGATAACAGAAGAAATAGACAGATTCTTAGAAACATATGAAGGACCAAAGCTAGGCCAAGAAGTTGTAAGGATGCTGAATAACCCAATTTCTATTAATGAAATTGAAAGTGTAATTAAGTCCTTACCTACAAAGAAGAGCCCAGACGGATTCACTGCAGAATTATACAAGAAATAAAAAGAAGACTTAATGCCGACACTCCTCAAACTATTCAATGAAATTGAAAGGGAAGCAATTCTTCCTAAGTCATTCCTGGAAACATTACTCTAGTACCAAAACTTGAGAAAGCCCCACTAAAAAAGCAAACTATAGGCCAGTCTTCCTAATGAACACAGATGCAAAAATCCTCAATATAATATTGGTAAATAGGATGCAGCAAATCATCAAGAAGATTATACACTATGACCAAGTGGGATTCATCCCAGGCATACAGGGATGGTTCAACATACATAAATCAATAAATGTAATCCACCGTATCAATAGAGCCAAAAGTAAGAATCACATTATCACTTCTATAGATGCAGAAAAAGCTTTGGATGAGGTCCAACATTCATTTATGTTAAGGACCTTACAGAAAATTAGAATAGATAGTCTTTTTTTTTTGTCTTTTTCCTTTTTATTGGTACCAGGGATCAAACTCACGACTGCCTGCTTGCAAGGCAGGTGCTTATGACGCTGAGCTAAATCCCCAGCCCCTGGAATAGATAGTCTTTACCTCAATATAATAAAGGCAATCTATGACAAACCAACAGCCAGTATCATACTAAATGGCCAAAAACTGAAGGCCTTTACTTTAAAATCAAGCACAAGACAAGGATGTTCCTTATCACCGCTCAAATTTAATATAGTACTGGAAATACTAGCCAGAGCAATTAGGCATGAGAGAGAAATAAAAGGGGTAATGATAGGAAAAGAAGAAGTTAAATTATCATTATTTGCAGATGACATGATACTTTACATAGAAGACCCACAAAACTCCATTGAAAGACTCCTAGATATAATGAAGAAATTCAGCAATATAGCTAGATACAAAATCAATACTCAAAAATCAATAGCATTTCTAGACACTAACAAAATCACTGACAGAGAAATAAGAGAAGCCACACCATTCATATCAGCAACCAAAAAAATGAAATATTTAGGAATTATTCTCATGAAAGAAGTGAAAGACCTATACAGGGAAAATTATAATGCCATGAAAAAAGAAATTGAAGACAGTCTCAGAAAATGGAAAGACATCCCTTGCTCATGGATAGGAAGAACAAATATTGTGAAAATGACCATCCTCCCAAAACTGTTATAGAGATTCAATGCAATCCCAATAAAAATACCATCAACATACCTCATAGATCTAGAGAAATCATTCCTAAAATTCTTGTGGAACCAAAAGAGACCTAGAATAGCAAAGACAGTTCTCAGCAGCAAAGGCAAGGCAAGAGGTATCACAATCCCTGACTTGAAGTTATACTACAAAGCAACTGTAGTAAAATCAGCATGGTACTGGAATCAAAACAGAGCTGAAGATCAATGGAATAGAAGATACAACCACAGCTACAAACACACTCAACCACCTTATCTTTGATAAAGGGGCCTAATGGGTTCACTGGAAGAATGACAGTCTCTTTAATAAATGGTGTTGGAAAAACTGGCTCTCCGTATGCTGAAAACTAAAACTAGACCCCTGCCTATCACTGTGTACTGAATTAAAATCTAAATGGATCAAAGATCTGAATAGTAAGAAACACTAAATCTATTGGAAGACAAATTGGGTAGAAACCTTCAAGACATAGGGGTATGTAGAGAATTCATGAACAGGAATCAAACCACATGGGAAATGAAAGGGTTGTTGACCCAGACCGGACACTGTAACCAGAAAAAGCCTCAGCCGGAATTAGGGAGCTCCTGTCTCCCCCACCCCTAGAAATTTACCTGTAACCCTGTATCCCCCCACCCTTTGGAATCTGCCCCTGGCACCAAAAGTGTGCCAATGAAATACTTGTGCATCTCTAATGGCCGTAGGGCACTGCCCTAAGCTTAGGCTACTTATATTCCCCCATGCCACGTGTCAGCGAGAGAGATCGCCAAACTTCAGCAGCTGGCATGCCAGTCATCTCTCTCCATGTTCTCAGAATAAAGGCCTCTTTTGTTTTATATTTCTCATCTTTTGGAAATATTTTTCATCTTTTGGAAATAATCCTATCAGGAAATACTTCCCAGAATCAACAACTGGGATCGCCACTTATTAAAAAGTTTCTGCATGTCAAAAGAAATCTCCAGCATAGTGAAAAGAAAACCCACATAGGGAAAAAATCTTAGTGAACTGTCCCTCAGACAAAGGACTTCTGTCTAAAACATATAAAGAATTAAAAAAATGAGACTCCCAAGATTCAAAGATCTAATCCAAAAATGGGAATTTGAGATGAATACACACTTCTCAGATGAAGAAACACAAATGGCAAATAAATACATGAAAAAATGTTCACCATCATTAGTCATTAGAGAAGTGCAAATTAAAACCACACCGAGATTTTATCTCACCTCTGAAAGAATGGCCAGGATCAAGAAAACCACCACCAACAAATGCTGGAGAGGCTGTGGGGTACAAGGAACTCTCCTGCACTGTTGGTGGAAGTGTAGACTGGTGCAACCATTGTGGGGGTCAGTCTGGAGATTTCTCAAAAGGCTGGGATGGAAGTCTCATTTGTTCCAGCTATTTCACTTCTAGACATATTCCTAGAAGAACTGAAAACATCGTACTACAGTGATCTATGTGCACCCATGTTTGTAGCAGCACAATTTGTAATAAATAGCCAGATCTTGGAAACAACCTAAGTGTCCATCAACTGAGGAATGGTTTTTAAAAATGTGGTATTTTTATACAATGGAATACTACTCAGCTATAAAGATTGATCACACTGAAATATTTATAAATAAGTGGGCACAGCTTGAGGCCATACTCATAAGTGAAATAAATCAAACTCACATGTATGAATACTGCATAGTTTCCCTAGTGTAAAAAATGGTAAGAATACATAAAAGTATGTGGTAATCATGATTCCCCATTATATTGCTTTGAAGCCTTATAATGTTTTCATTCATCAGTTGGAATGGTTTTATTCTGGGTTGTTTGATTTTATTGTCTGTGAGGGTATGAACAGTTATTTTGAAGAAAACAAGATAATGTAATAGCTAGTGTTGATTTAATATCATCTTGTTTTGAAGTCCCACCAAGCTTTTGTTCTTCTGTCTCCATCAGTTTATCATGTTGTATTTTATTATATGTGATAGTATAAAATTTTTTTATAGACAAGGAGATAATATAGAAACCATTGTTAGTTTTCTGTTAGTTGATTCTAAATATCCTGTAATGCTTTCATTCTCTGGAATGGCTTTACACTGTATTGTTATGTTGGATGCTATAGTATATGAAGTTATACTCAAATATTTCAAGGAATGAGACACTATGGTAACTACTGTTATGTTGGGTTATCTTGTGGTGAAACATTATGTTGCTTAACTTGTTCTGTTCTGACCTGTGTTGTCATGTTATGTTCTCTTTTAATCTCATTTAAAATTTTTTTAAAATCATAATGATTTTAACATTTTCACTTGAGTTTTTCACCATCTAGGTAATCTGCATCTGATTCTGTGGATTGCTTGGTTTCTTTATGGTGTATTGTTTTTTTGCATGCATGTGTATGTGTAGTTTTTTTGCTGAATGCCGAACATCATAAATAAAATATGCCAAACTGAGTTAAATAATAATCTCACTGGAGGTGTGGATGCCTTTAAACAGGAGGCCATTCATGTGGAAGGTTGACTAAACTTAATAAAGAATGAGCTGAGATCAGGATGTCCTGCTGTCATGCTGTCTTCCATTGCATACTTTCTAGTTTGTCCTGTAGTGACTATCACTAATTTATGTGTGGTTTGGAACCTGGTGTTGGACAAACTCCTCAGATTTTGTGCTTAGCTTTCAGCCATGGTTGGATGTTTGTTCCTTATATTAGAACCCATTCTTGCTCGGACCCCTCCCCAGGGAGATGGAGCAGATTGTAACTTCAATCTAGGCTTTCAGTGAGTGGTGGGAGGACTCTTTAGGATGATCTCTATTGTCCCAGCCCAGCTTTCTTGTTTACTGTGTATGTCATCACTGCCCCTCTCCTATGTGGTGCCCAAACTATACCTGCATGGGAAATTTCTGCCTTTCCTCCTCATTCCTCAAGGGCAGCAACCTTCTCCCGGGCTTCAGCATGGGATTTAGGTCCAGGATGGTTTCTTGTCCTTCCCTCTGTGATGCAGAGGTTTTGTTGCCATTCTTTTCTTGTGTGGTGGGTCTTTGCTTGACCCTTTGCTCGTGGGGCTAAGGCTTTTTGGTTTGCTTTTTGAATCAGGTCTTGCTGACCCTGACCTTACTATGTATCCCAGGCTCGCCTTGAACTTGTGTCAATCCTCCTGTCTCGGCTTCCTGACTGCTGGGAATACAGGCATGTGCCACTGCACTCAGCTGGATCTGAGGCTTTTTCATTGTGAGGGAGAAAGCTCTAGGTGGGGTGGTGAGGGCTGCCTAACTCACAGCTCAGTCCTGCTCTATGTCTATGTTTCTGTCAATTCTCCTTTTTCTTTTTCAGCCTTCAGCTTTCTTATAAGCACCTGATGAGGAAATGTATAGCCTTATCCATCATTGCCAGGGCATCAGATAGTGTGGGATGCCAGGATATTGGCAGCCCTTCAGGATTCCTGGGTATTTTGACTTGCTTTTTGGCAGCCTTTCCATCTGCACTTTCTTTGTAGCAGGTGAGCTGCTTCCTACCTGGTTGCTCCTTGGAGGGGTCTGTCTTTCCTGGAAGTTTAGGTTTCTAGACTTCCTCACAACCTCAACATTCTGATGGGTCAAGGAAAGTTTGCTTTTTTTTTGTTAGGACAAAAAGTCTCTCTCTCTTTTTTTAGGACAATGTTCTTCCAGGTTTTCTATATCCTGGGGGAAAGTGGAAATCATAATTTTTAACGGTTTTCTCTTGGTGAAATTTACTCATGCCTACAAATGTCTTCCATGTTGTGAAGGTAATCATGAGGACAGTTCCTGATCAATTTTGTTATAAATGGAATGAATTTGTTTACCAAGTTAGTTACTTAATATCTAAAGAATATCTCTTTGCTTGCTCTGATAAAAATAAGAAAAATACCTTTTTAAAACTAATAGTGCTGACTACCAAGGATGTAAAGGCTTTTTGAAAATTAATTATTATACTGGCTTCTTGTTTGTCTCTACTTTTATCTTGGCATAAAGTAGAGGTTGAAAGACTAAGGAATATGGAAACACCCACTTAACACTGGGGCAATGCCTAGTTTCCTTGAATCAATGTCAGGCTTTAGAGAAAAACTGCAGGTTGGTACTCAGGAGTAAAAGCTTCTCCAATCAAGCAAAAGCCTCCCTAAGACATGCCTGATTTTATGAAAGAGAATTGCTGTTAATTGATTTTTATTAAAATTGGTAAAGAGAAGCAAAATGTGTTAACTTATAGTCAGTGTGTTCTATGGCCTTTGAGGATGGCTGGTTAGGCTATCTGCTGTCAGCAGTTGCCCATGTGAGGATGGACACTTAGGTGGTTGTCTCCTAGGATCCGGAAGGACAGGCAGTGCACAGAGTGATGATCCATAAGTTCCAGGGGAGAATCAGACAAGTATTGTTTCATAAAAGTTCACACTAAGCAAGGGCAATGAATGGTGAAATTCTAGAGTGTCAGACTCCTTTATAATCAGAGATCAAAATAATCTTTGTCTGATATAAACTGTCTTTACATTGTAATTCTAGTTTGCTACATATTATGAAGGCTGATTGGAAAGAATAACAATCATTTGTAAAAAGGATATTATAAAATACATTCAACTGATAAATTTTGATTATAATTTGGTTGATTAAATTGATGGATGGCTAGAAATATGAAGTTTTATTCACCAATCAAAGAAGAAGTCACCTCTTGAAAGCTGCCATTTTTATCCCACTTGAATGGGCTCACAGGTGGACTGACATCAGGGATGGGTGAGAGTTGCTGTCTGCCAGAGCTCAAAGGCCAGTGTAGTGGAAGTGAGCTCTGTGGAGCAGAGGCCATGGCAACGCCCCTCAGGACTGTGAACGAAAACCCCTGGCCTGAGTCTGGCTTGTGATCTCAGCCCACGGCCCTCACGCCTGTGTGGTTGGCTCTTAGGTTGGATTCCAAGGACTAACTGGAGGTTCTAAGGGGCCAGCGCAAGAATCTGGGAATTTCATGTGAGTCACTCAAAACCACACCGTGCATTTTACTTGCAGTACCTTGTTCTGTCCTCATTGCCTGGAATCCAGGCTCTTGTCACTGCCCTTGAGCCCCCAGTGTCCTCACTGTTGATCCTGTCCACTCATCTCTGCTGCCCTCTTGTGGTCAGGCACCAAGATGGAGCCACCCTTAAATGTTTTTGGCACCATTACAGATATGGGGAAAACATTGGGGAACGTGCAGCCAGTATTTGCCTTCAGGAGATCCCAGATACCAAACAAAGGAAACAGAGGGTGAATGTCAGGAAGGAAGGTGTCAGCGAGGAGGCCACAGAGGCAAGGAGAGGAGGGAGGAGCTACAGTGCTGTGCAGGCAACTAAATCTTCAGATTTGGGATGATGTGGGCAGGTGGGTGACAGACTTCCACTGTGGTCCCTGACCTCCCACAGGAGAGACCCAAAGCTCTAGGAATCTAGAGGGAAGAGATACAGAGCTACACACCAAGGAAAGCCTGACACCTTCCTCTACTAAGAGGACACACGCTTCTCCAAATGCATCTTCTGTTGCTGTAGGAAATAAAGGTATTATTTTGATACAGCCTGCTTCAGCTGAGTCTATATTGGATTAGGGGGTCAAGCTCAAGAACCCATGCCCCTGAGACTGGTAAAGCCATGGCCTGACTCTGCCTTTTGGCCTGCTCAAAGTTTACATTGCAGGTACTCAATACTTGCTTTCCCAACCTCCTTTTCTCTGGTCTGTTCATCTTTAGTATCTGACATGCTTTTCTGACTCCAGACAGAATGATGCAGGTGTGAATTTTCTCACAAAGGGCTCAAATGGGGAAGAGGGGCAGGTTCTAAACCCACCTGTGATGATTTAATTCATTTACATATGGCTGAACTGTATTCACTTCCAGAAATAATAATTGAGGATAAATGAGTTGGTATTCAGTGCTTTTTACTTCCATGCTGTGGTGCCTCTTGGTAGCTGAGAAGAAGAAATATTACTACTGTCAATCTAGGACTTTTGAGCAACAAACTTAAAACTTGATTTCAGATCTCTGACTGAGATGGTATTACTTATATTTGTGATAGAAATGAATTGGCAGCATACCAACAAAGTGACTCTTACATTAAGAGGAATTTAGAAAATACATAGAACTATGTGGCAAAAAAGTTACCACACTTAAAAACTGATTCAGCTCAGCTGAGCAGAAAGAACTTTATAATTTTCACCAGTTTGCTACAAAAATAAATCAACCAAAAATTAGATGAGTAAAAGGGCTCTGACAAAAATTCAACATCTATTCATGCAAAGAACTCAAAAGAATTAGAAATGGAAGGTAACATTTGTATACTTACTGATGAATATTTAAAGTACTTCAAGTTGAGAACATGTAAGTATATGCCTTATGTGACCAAGAATAAAAATATACAATGCATGTTTAAATTTGAAAATAATTGCAGTAAAAGATGCATTATCATTAATTACCCTTCAGAATCTGCCCCCACTTTGAACATACTTGTCCCACTGTTCTTGTCACCTTTTGTTGTAATTCAACTTGGAGAATTCTGTCAAGGTCAAAGAGCACAATCAATGTCACATAGGTAGTGGATCTTGCTTTTTGTATAAGGAAAACTTGGTAATTCCCACTGAGAACTCTGAATCTTGATCTCAGGATCATAACCTAGACCCAAGTGAAAACATTTCTTTAAAAATGAATCTGGAAAAGCAAATGTGTGACACCAGTGAAATGCATTGCTCATGATTCATCGTTTACTGCACGCTTTAATAATACCTTCTCTCAGTCATAACTCACAATTAACTGACTGCACTGAATACGATGAAGCTTTCCACATGCTCTTACTAAGGTTTGATGTCTCACTTTTATACTGAAGATCCTTGCCTTTCTATTGGTTTGCACTCAGCAGCATTCATCAAAACCAGCTGAAAACCTGGTCAACTGTCTGGTCAACCATTAGTTTCAGGATTTTCAATAAATGAAGGTGAACAGGTGGCATAAACTGATTACTAACTGACCCCTCTCTTGGGGTCAATGTCATTATGTGCAACTCTTACTCCAGCAGACTACCTCTGCCAGTTTCATATCTACTGGATCAATGCAGTGAGCAATAGTAGCACAGAGAACTTAAGAATTCTTACAGGCTGGGGATTTAGCTCAGTGGCATTAAGTGCCTGCCTGGCAAGTGTGAGGTCATGAGTTCAATCCCCAGTACCCCCACCCCCAAATGCTTACAATATTAAGAGTATTATGTACTCAAGAACTAAAATAATAACAGGTGCATGTGGACAAGACACAGTTTATAGGAATTTATAAAAACATAAGTAAATGGAAGATAGATAATGCTCATGTATCAGAAAACCATTGTAAAGATGTCATTTCTGCCCAAGCTGACAAATAAATCTATTGTAATTTCAATAAAAATCTTACAGGTCTTTTTGCATAATGAATAAGTCAATTCTAAGAGAGTGTGGAAATGCAAAAGTCTCCACATTGCCACTACAGTGTTGAGGTAGAGAAAATAGGAGGATATCTCTACAAGGTGTAGGGACATTGTATGACTCTTCCCCCAGTAAGGCTTTTTCTGCACTCACAAACAATACATTTCCAACAAAAATTGTCCTAGGATAAATAATCAAGATATTCATAAACTATCTTGTATCATAGACTTCCTAAGAAATCAGACTTTACTGTGATAAGCACAATAACAACTTCCAAAAATGTCCATGCCCTGGTCCTCAAAACCTCAATGTCCTGATCTTCAGAATATATGACTAGCTCACCTGACACAGCAAAAAGTACTTTATACATGTCATTAAAGATCTTGGGGTGAGGAGATCATCCTGGATTATCTGGGGAATTCCAGTGGAATCACAAATCATTACTTATAAGAGGGACCAGGCAAGGTGAGATGATCTGAGGAAGGATCAGTGAGACAAAGAACATAGGAAATAAACCCTTACCTGAAGCCTATCGAAGGAACCAGCCCTGCTGAGGTTTGAATTTTAGGACTTTTAACTCCCAAAACTGCAAAAAGAGTAAATTTTTGTTGCTTTAAGCAACTACATCTGTGGTAAGTTTTCCAGATGCCAGAGAAGGCCATCCTGACACTGGTGACTGAAACTGCTGGATAAAGAAGCTGCTGTGTGCTTGCTTGGTACACACAGGTACCAAAGGATAATGAGAGGGACCCTCAGAAGCAGGCTGGCCAAGAGGTGCCTCGGCCCATGGTCACCATCTGACCTCAGGGAGTCACTGGAGATGACCTATAGAAGGGACTGAGAGGGTCAGAGGGAGGAAGGCTCAGGCCTGGCTCCCCTCACTGTAGTTTGAGGCATCTGTATTGTATCCCTATCTTGAATGAAATGGCCTGTTTTCAGCAAGGTGTTATCAGTGATAGTGTTGCAGTTGACACCTAAGTTTGGAGGGAGATAAGCAATCTGATGTGCAGTTGAAACACAGAGAACAGAGCCTCACAACCTTAGGTCATACAAGTACTTTTTGGTTTTGTGCTCAACTGGTCCTACCTGTGTTGACACTAGTGGACGTGATTTACATCTCTGATGCTCAGATCTCCCTGAGAAGGGAGAATGCTCTGCAGCACTGTTTTCCATCCCATATATGTGGAAATCACAATAAACAGAGTTTGTGGAATCTATTTATGCAAAACACTGCGTTTATTGCTCACCAAGATTGAATTCTACAATGAACACTTGCTTTGCCGGTCGGCTGAACAGCGCATTGGGAGAATGTGTAGTTAATGATACAATATAAACCAGATAGCACGGTTCTTATAATAATTTTGTTATGGTCAATCTAAACCTAATATTCTTTTTCATAGTATTTTCTGCTATCTTAAATCTTTCCTCTGAAAGGCAATAATGGGAAGGCCATCAGCTGAGCTTATGAGGAAATGACTGTGCTTAAGAAACCCTGATTACTGCATGATGGCACTGCATCTTATCTGGAATAAGGTGAAGCTTTGGAATGTGCCCATGTCAGCAGCCCTGATTGGCTCAGCCCAGTAGTGTCTGTGTGATGAGAGTTTGGATTCCTCTTTAAGAATGGCTGGCTCTGAGAACCAGTATTTCCCACAGACACGATTTTACTGAAATTGGAACCCCCAGTCTGAGCGTGGCACCTTGGAGGATTGTGCTGGTAGGCATTCAGGAGAGATGTAGGGACCACGGACCACAAGGGTTATTGAAAGGGTATGGTTGCTTTCACACATGAGCTCTCCTTCCTCCTTGCTGCCTAGGAAACTTGCAAATGGCATGGTGCCCACTCCAGAGGCCTTGACTGGAGGGGTTGAGTGGGAGGCAGGAGCTGGTACAGAGCCCTTGCTGGAGGGTGGTCCCTGAGCAAAACACATTGTCCTTGTCATCTTGTGCATCCTACATGGTTTCCAGTGGGGCAACAGGAATTCTTTGAGACACATGCTGGCTTGGGTGTGATACGCAGAGGAGTCCCTTATATCACAGGACTGAATTCAGGTACACTGAATGCTTCTGACATTTTCTGCAGCTCCATCAGCTGATCGGCAACTCCTGTGCTGAAAACTAACGAGGATTTAGTGAAGATTTTAAGAGGCTTCTGGAGGGAAGCTGGACAGTATGTCTGGCCATGATTCCCTTGCTACACTTAGTGGGCAATGTGGCTGTGACCACAGGAAACTTATCCTGAGAGTGGTTTTAGGTATTAGAGTATGTACAAGCAGTGTGTGGCAAAGCCACATCATTTCCTAAATGTGAAGGACTGTGAACTTTACAGGGTGTGTTCTTCCTTCTCCCGAGGTGAGAAACTGAGGTCTGAGTTTCTGTGCCTTTTTTCTGATTGACAGACAATGCAGAAACAGGGAAACTGCTTGCCCTTGTCTCAGACAAGCTTAAGAAATATCAGATGCTGCAAAAGACAGAAGGTAACATCTATGTGTAGGATCATTCTGCTATAATATAGTACTGGGACTGGGCGCTTTAGGCAACAGAAACATATCTTCTCACGGTTAAAGGTGTGGAAGTGTGGTTTCCTTCTGAAGTGTCTCTACATGGCATAGGTAGTGCTTTCCCTGAGTCCTTATAGGGTCTTTCCTTTGAACATGTACGTTTCTGGGGTCTCTGTATGCATCTAATCTCTTCTTGTGACCCTAGTAGGGGCCACTGAAATTCCTTTTTCATCTCCTTTTTTGTCCTTGATAGAAGAAGGACCTATTATGTCCCAGGTATTTTGTGTGGTAGAGAGCTGGCCTGTGGAAGCTCCCAGCCTATTTCACTCTCAGGCTGTGGACACTGTATCCTTACCACATGCTGTGCCCTTTCTCTTTGCTGATATGATTCTCAAGCTGTAATGGAAAAGAAATGATGGAAAACACTAAATGTGTCATGCTCAAATGTTTACTCTTCAATTGTCAGTGAATCCCACAAGATGCCTTATAGTGATCTGCGAATTTGATCAGCCTTATAGAATACACACATTGACTAAGCTGAAATTCATGCTACTGTTATGGACCAGCCACCTACACTATTATTCTAATAAAAATCAATTTGGCACATTTTATAGGAAGGCACCTTCCTTTCTAGCCTCCTTTATTTCCAGCAGTGAGTCTTATGTTGGTTTGCTGGTTACTTACTTCAAAAGCAAATGTGCTTGTTCTTCCATAGCGGTCCTGGGAGTCTATCTGTCTCCTGGCTCCCCAGGTGATGTCCTTGCATGTCCAGGTTCCTCTGCTGCTGTGTCCCCTGGGTCCCCAGGGGATTCCCACAGGTATTCAGTGGGGACCTCCACATGGAATTGATGTCATTTTACCAGCCATGGGGGCCTAGGATTCAGAACTACTCATGCTTTGTATTATCATGGTAAAATACATATGGCAATAAACTTGTGACCACCACATTTTTGAGATATCCAGCTAATGGCACTAAGCACATTCACATTGCTTTAAAGCCATCCTCATCATCCATCTCCAGAAGGTTTTTTATCTTCTCAAAATGAAACTGTCCCCATTAAATACTGGCTTCCCATTCCCTCTGAGCTACCTTGTAGATGAAGAGCCTAAGAAATCATTGCCACCAAAGGGTGTTTTTGGTGTGTGAACTTGTGCTTTTACTCTTGATGATCAGGCCTAGGTGTGAGATCACAAGTGCCTCCCAATCTCCCTTGAGCAGCAGTGAAGCAGGGGCAGAGTCAAAAGATCAACTCCCACCAACTATTTGTTCATTTCTCTATGCCTCAGTCTCGATTTCTGGGAAATGGAGATGCTGCTAAAACCTTCCTTCCGGTGAACATTAAACCATTTTCCCATACAGGTGTGTACACAGTAGGAGCTTGGTACATTATTTAAGAAATGTATGCATAAGGAGCTCTGAGAAGAGCTCTCCAATAGGTGTATGTTCCCAGTGGGCTGTCAGGGTCTGGCCCTTGAACTCTGTTTTCCTGCAGCAGCACTCCAGAGCCTTCAGGCTCAGGTAGTAAATGCCGTTGATGCCCTGGCACTTTCCTTCAAGTGAAGGGGGGATACACAAGGTCCGCTTAACCCTGATCCCGTGAGCTTTTCTTGCTTTTCACCAAGCTGCTAGTCCCCACCCATGAGAAAAGGAAACAAAGCTGCTCCATTCTCACCACAAAGTCTTGAATGTCCTTATCTGACCCAGGAGATAAATGGGCAGGTGGACAGGTGGATGGGCAGTCAGGGCTTGCCAGCTTCTCTTTGCTGAAAGTGAATAGGTCTCTAACTTTGGGTTTAATAATCCTTGTAATCAAGTGATATGACCTTTGGCTACAGGACTTGCTGCCATGTCCTTTATGATCTGTCAAGGCAGGAGCTTGCTGGGCTGACCCGGCTTGACAAGTGGAATGATTGAGAAATTGGTTTCCATGTAAGGGAAACATGTATGAGAACAATAGTTTTGACTTAAAGCATTAAAC
This sequence comes from Cavia porcellus, assembly GCF_034190915.1. Taxonomy (NCBI): domain Eukaryota; kingdom Metazoa; phylum Chordata; class Mammalia; order Rodentia; family Caviidae; genus Cavia; species Cavia porcellus. The sequence goes on from NW_026947485.1 coordinate 102,959,373, forward strand.
ACTCCTTCGGTAAGCAGCCATGAAGAGAGGGACCAGTGCCCTCGCCGTGATATAGACACAGAAAAGGAGCTGGGATTCCAGTAAGATGGATAAGGAGACCCTAAAACAGCCACAGACCCTTCCCAGGAGAATCACAGGGGGAACAGTGGTCCCATGTAGAAAATGAATGGCCTTTGACCTTTTCATCAAAAAGATTTCCACTTACTGTCAATTCCATGGGATTTTCATTCTGAAATAATTTTCCTTATCGCATTCCCTACACATAGGTGTGGGCTCATGCACACACACACACACACACACACACACACACACACACACACACATACACACACATCATCTACCAGGCTATAATGTTTACTAATTCTTTGTACCAGACAAACATCCCTCTAATTTCCAGTTTGAACAGAATTTTCTCTTCAGGGGTTTTAGATTTTTTTCCTTACAGCCTTTAATTCATTGGACACAGTCCACCCAAGTATGACTGTAGTTTGCTTTAATCAAAGCACTAATTGCTAATCTTATTGACAAATACCTCCACAGTGATCCAGATTGCTGTTTGACCTAATATCCAGCCACACAACTTGAAACATAAAATCATCCATCACAGTGGTCTACAAATACAGTGTCATCTCCTGGATATGACTGAAGTTCAAAAAAATAAGGATGCTATTCTGTGTATTTTTTAAGTGAAAAACTTCTTTTCTAATAATAAAGAGAATCCACACTGATGTTTTTAACCATGAAATATAGTAAATAATAGAAAAGTAAAAATCCAGTTCCATAGCCCTTTCTCCATAGGAACTACCAGGCGAAGATTTTCTAAATAGTCAGGAATGCACATGTGCATGTGCGTGCACAGACACACACATACACACACACAGTTTTACAGGTATCAGATTATGTGGCATAGCTATAATCTGTCTTCACTTGGCAATGCCATTAACCCCTGGGAATCAGAGTTGGTAACCTACACTCTTATCAGTGGCTGCATAGAACCACCCATGTATCTTCACAAATGTAATCAACCATACAGTCATGGGGATTTAGGTTGTTTCACTGTGACTTGAATATATATTCTTTCACAGTTAGCTAATGGTCTGTTTGGAACAAGTTCCCAGGAAAGGAATGGCCAAACCTAAGGGCAGATGCATTTTAGACTTGTGACTCCTATTGCTCTACTGTCCTGCACTGTGTGGACTCAATTTATAGTCCCACTGATGGCATGCTTTTAGATCTTTGACACTCTGATAGGTGGTAAGTGATAGCCATTGTTTTTGTAGAGGAGTCCTTGAAATGTGTCTGCCCTTCTCATGATTTTAAGTCTACCTCTTTGATTCTGCTATCAGAATCATGGCAGGGTCATCTCGTTCATTACCTATTCACTGTCCTCATGTTTGAATGCTTGGACCTCACTAATTGAGAACAGGATACCTGGAAGCGAGTTGGAGAGTAGGCCTCAATAATCACATGTTAGGTGTCATCACAAAGATTTTGGCTATCTCTGAAGAAACAAAACTCAGGTGACTAACAGTCTGTCTTCAATCAAGAATGTGTCTGCAATACAGTGCAAAGAATTATGAGGAATGGCCAGGTGTGGGTGGCGATGATAATTATGGGGAATGATCTATGATATCTTATTCCTGTCTGAGAGGACCTAGGAGGTGGTGAATAGGAGAAAGCAAAGGGCATTTAATTTAAGAGGTCTTTTGCTTCCAGAGTGCAGTTCACTGTCCAGAGGAAGCATATTGTGTTCTGAGCTGTGCTTTGAGTCCACAGTGAGAACTCTCCTTTCCAGTTGCCAGTCTTGAAGTGGCAAATTTGCTTCTTTCTGATTATCATAGAGTCTCAGATGCTCAACATCATGCCAGGAGCCAGATGCACAAAAGGAGATTCCCCTCTTCAAAGAGGATGTGTCAAATGGAGTCTGGACGCCACTCAGAAGAACCGCTGTGAGGCTGTTCTGTCCATGGATACTGGGAGAGGAAGACCTGGCTCACCCTAACGCCACCTTTGCCCCTGATGACTTCAGAGGACCCCTGATTGCCCTGCCGTCTTGGCTCTTTATCTACTGTCTTCATCCTTTCCCCTGGAGACCCACAGCCTGCTGATGATGCCCCTTCAAGCATTCCTCTGACAGAGGTCTTTTACACTTATGGAGAGGAGTTTGAGCAACTGTCCATTCAGACCATCTATGCTGAGTCCCTTAGCTGGAATGGCACTGAGTGTCATGCAAAGGTCCAGAGTTCTAAGGGTAGGACCTGCTGATGGCCAGTCTCTGAGAAGAAGATCATCTAAGGACACATCAACCTAGAGTCCAGGATCTGTGTGGATGGAGCCCTTGGAGAACTGGTTTCCTTTCTACCCTTTCAGGTCAGTAAAATGGCAACATCTCTCTGTCTAAGCTTCTGAATGCCAAACTCCAAAAGATAAATCCTGCAAGGACCCCTGGAAATCCCTCTTCTCCCATGATAAACCCAGGAACCCATCTCATCCCTTCCAGGACTTCTCAGTCCTCAGCTGAGCCATGGAACTGAGTCCTTCCACAGCCCAGAGCAACAGTCTATTAGATAGACTTGGTGTCCCTAAGAGACTCACCAGCAGGGGCACACTGGGTAGAGTAGGTGGTAGTCCTGGTTTGTTGAGGGAAGATGGCAGGTGGCCATTGTCCTGGGTAATTATTAACATGCTCACCTGGACTTTCACAACTGGTTCAATTTAGGGGACAAATTATATGATCCTTATATTGCTGGGCCTTTCTTGGTTGATAATGCTAATGGTGGGCCTCATCTGCTGATAAGGTTACTGAGAAAGTCATTTGGAGTACAGCCCAAGGGGGGACACAGACCCTTGAGGAAACAAATGCCCTAACCCTTCATACCAGTTCTGAGGGGTGAATTTCCCTGGTCCATAGCTATCAGAGCATTGTATTTACTCTCTATTTTTCAGACCACAGTAATGGAGGGAATGACTAGTTTCCTAAATTGCTCAATATCTAGTAAAATCATGAAAAATTATCCCACTGTAAAGAGCTGCTAGGTTGGCCATGAAAGGAAGCTCTTTTATTTAACACTGGTAGTAGAGGTGTACAAATTCCTGTGATGGATGAGGAGGTGGAGAGGGGTGGCTAGCTTGGCAGTGGAGGAGATGCAATAAATAGTTCTTCCCCTCCTTCACTGGGGACTGGTAGCTGTTCAGAGAAATGTTCTCTATGACGTCCCAGTGTTGGTCCCATGCTGGATTATAAGTTTGAGGCAAGCCTAAGTGTCTTTCTGGTCATTTTCATGATCTCCAAAGGTCCAACTTTGTGTGTTGTTAGCTGACACCTGCATGTCTTTTTGCCTTCATCTGGCACTTGTCACTGTCTTCTGTCTTCACTTGCTAGAAATAGCAAAGACTTTGGAATTAATCAGACTGAGGTTCAGTTCTGGCTTATCAGCAGGAATAGGATGTGGAGCAAGTTTCTCAGTGTCTTTGAGACTCAGTTTTCTGGATCTTTAAAATGAGAACCTTGTAGGTTAGTAACCAGTGTTGTTGAGTTTGTGTCCTCCCAAAATTTGTATGTTGAAGTCCTAACCCCCAGCATTATTAATAATGTTAAAGTGAGGGTGTTAAGGTGGCTCTAATTCAATAGAGTTTATGTCCTTATAAAAAGGGGAAAATTTAGACACACATACAGAGGGAAAAGGCCATGGGCACATGAAAATGGCCATCCACAAGCTAAGAAGAGAGGCCTGGGACATATCCTTTCTCTGTGGCCCAAGCAAGGTACCATCTTTGCCACAGCTTCTGGTCTCCGGAAGTGTTAGACAATTGGCTTCTGCTATTTAAGCCACTAGTGCTTAGTATTTAGCACTTTGTTATGGCAGCCTTAGGAGACTAATATGGGTGTGATTTGAGTTAATTGTATAAAAGTACCCTGGAAGTTAGTAGGAGTTTAGAAGTGTTTGCCGAATGAAATTGTAGGCCCATGAAATGTGACTGTAGCCCTAAACCCATTAATGTGTCTTGCTGTGAGGTTGCCTGGCAAACTCAGTGCAGAATTTTTATGTGGGAAAGGTTCCTTGAGGCCTATCTTTCTCTGAAGAATGCTTCAGGATGCTGGATTTATTCAAATAAGTCAAAGCTGACCCAAATCACAGCTATTGCTTTTACCCCATTGATGGATGTGGATTTAGGAATTTGATCTTGGGCAGCCAGCTACAGTAGTCTGGTACAGTTTTTATCGTATCTTTCAGGCTGTGCCCCTATCTCTTGAGAATCATGAGATCATTGACATACCAGCCACTGTTCTTGGAAGCATGTTTTGGTTCTTGCCATAAAGGAAGCCCTTCTTCCTCTGCCTGCATGGAGCCTCCTCTGTCCTCAGCTTTGGAAGGCTATTGTTGCAGTCTTGGACAGCCTGTTTTTCTTCCATTTACACTTTCATTCCTCACTTCCGTATGTCCCTTCTTCATTGTTGGCTTCAGGCCACCTCTTTGCTATTGCCCTACCAAGTCACATCTCATAGGCAAGAGGAGGCTCTGGTAGATTTTTTTCAGCTGCCCAAGTCTTAGTTCATGAGCAGCCTCTGGTTTCTCTTGCCTCACCTTCCCAGCTATACTCAGCACAGTATTTTTTGCTCAGTTCTATTTTATGGACTTCTAGTGTTAAGAGTATGCAAATACAATGTATGTTGTGTATACTCTTAGTTCATGCCAAAAACATCCCATGTAAGGGGAGTACTGTTCACTTTTTCAAATATTGAAGTTATCCCTTCTGTACTCAGGTCCTATAGAAGCTGGGCATCTACATAGGGACTGGGTGGGTTGCTATTAACTAGGTGGGCAAATGAAGTAAGAAGCTCCCTATCTGTCAGAAGGCAGCTGGACAATGCACAGCTTTGATCAGACCACACCTCCATTGCCTGCAGCCCTTGAGCTGCCCACTGGTTGGTACTTTGTATTTGACATCACAGACAAGGCTCTGGTGGATTCTATTACTTCCCATTGTCCTCAATAGTATAAGCTGCCTGATAGGAAGGTTATTCTGTGAGGCTCTCTGTGTTGGAAAAAACTGGTGCTACCCTGGAGAGAAAGAGAGAGAGAGAGAGAGAGAGAGAGAGAGAGAGAGAGAGAGAGAGAGAGAGAGGATAGTAAAGATGTAAGTGCACATGATAGTACAAATGTGATTGTGTAGATATGATGAATGTGCTACTGTGAGTGTAGGACCATAAATGTGTGTCTAATAGTATTAGATGTGTATGTGAAAGCATGGTAGTTTGAGTGTGGGCATGAGTATGTGAGAATAAATTGAGCATGTAAATGTACACATGGCTGTGAATTGTATAAGAGTATAAATGTCAGTATCATGCAAATATGTGTCAGAGTGTGAGACAATGTGAGTGCATATGTGAGTGTAAGGCAATATGTGAGTCTGTGTGTGTGGTGCATGGGTCTGTTATAGTTTGTGTGCTTGTGACACCACTGAGGTTGACTTCATCTCTTCTCTGCATTTGGTGGGTGATTGAGAACTCTGCCCTGACACTAACTTGGAACTAGTTGGGGTTGGAAGCTCTTTGATTCCTCGTGGTACTGCTCTGTCCAAGTTCTGACCCCAACCAAGAAACTTGCCCACAGCTAACTTCATCGGCAGCCACCTTGCTTCTTAACCACAGATTATTCCTTCAGGAATGTGGCCTTGTTTGTTAATTGAATGTCATTGATATTTTTCTGAAAATAATTTTTTTCAAAATGCAGTGTTACATTTAGTTTTTTAACAAATTGCCTGATATCTTTTTCAAAGTTGTATTTTATTGTCAGTAAATTGAAAATGTCATCTTGAATTATCCCTCTTGTGTACACTAGACTGCTTCAATTAAGCAGGTACATACAGAGAAGTTTCTTCTCAATGAGGGTTTGTTAATGGTCTTATTACAGTGGGATGGCAGGGACCAGGAGTGAGGGGTGAGCTATTGTTAGGGTCTTTCAGACTAAACCAGTGTTGAAAAGCAAGCTTTGACCCACACACTTCTGTCTTTCAAACTGTGAGGCAAAGCTGGGAGTAAAGATGGGTCTGCCCACCTAGACCAACCTCAACACAGCCCATAGTAGTTCTACTTTATTACAAATAAAAAGTTCTGGGGCAAATGCTGACCTGGATGGGACAGTGGGATAGCTGTTTGCTGAACTGTCCTGGACAGAGCAGGATACAAGTGAGTCTCCTGTTACTCCCTAGACCAGACTTGTATGTACAGTGCACCCAGAGTCATCTTCCATCTCTAGATGAAACTGATCTGAGTTCTGTGGAGACTCTAGGAGGAGAGGGCTCAAGAAACGCCCTGGAGTGACCAAGGAGCATCCAGGCTTCTGCCCATGTTGGACAGGGAAGAAGGAGAAGGCCCTATTCAGTTTTGTTGTCACACACCAATGGGTTAGGACACCCTTATTCATGTGGTATTGCTAATGTATTCAATTGCTTCTGTAGACTTTCTAAAGGAGAAGGGCTTGGTCAAAGATCAGGGCTATCACCTAGGAATGTTCATGTCTACAAAGGCAGCAGCTCCCACATTCCCCTTTCCAGAAGTCAGGGTCCAGTTCACAGTTCACTTTCCAAAAGGTCTTCACTTGAAACTGTTGGCTTTATTAAGCTACCAGTGGATGTCACTATTGTTGTTTTAGCCAGGGTTCTGGGGGTCTGGGGTCCTCCTGTGAAGAGAACCTCTGCTTCACCTGGGCAGGAATGCAAGGCATGAAGTGATGATGACTCAGAATCAAAAGCCTCTTTGGTGAGGAATGAGTAATTTAGATAATAAAGGTAATTAAATCAGAAGTTTTATAGATAATATTGCAAAGGCTCTGAGTGAGGGTCAGGGGCTGCTACATAGTGAGTGAGCTGTACATAGGGAGAAACTTGAGGTCAACTTTTCAGCATAGCATCTTGGTCTTCTTCATACTTATAGGGTGGGCTGTGGTCCTATTTCGCTGATTGGTGCAATTAGGGTCTTAGCCTTTCACTGATTGGCGCAATTAGGGTTTTAACTTTAGTTTCTGGGGTGATCCAAGGTTCACAGGATCTATGGGCAATAGCAAAGGTATGCAGAGGTCCTACAAAAGGTAGCCACCTCCAACACATCATGTCACGTGTAAACATGTGGTTATCTGTGTTATACTAGCCACCCAGCTCATGCCCCTTGCCCCATCTGTTCCTCCCTAACTAGCCACATACCATGATGTTTGGGGCTTCCAACAGAAAGTGTCACATAGCTTTGGATACTAGAAACCCCAGATCAAGATCTTGACAGGGCTGGTTACTTCTGGGGATCTAAAAGCAGAATCGATTCAGTGGCTCTCCTGATTTCTGGCTGTCACCCTCATCTTTGGTTTGTATCTCATTCTCTCCAGCCTCACATGCCCATTCCTCTCATGTTTTTCCTATTTAAGGACAACACGGATTGCAGTTAGGGTCCACCATAAGTCCAGGATGGTCTTACTTCCAGATCTTCATCATGGTTACATCTGCAAAGACTCTGTTTCCTAATCAAGTCACATGCACAGTCTGGGGTCAGTTCCAGGACATATTCATCAACTCAGCCCCTTTTACTTTCACTTCTTCCTTTGAATTGTTTTCTTCTCACACACAAAGGTTGACTCAAGGACAAGCATGGGGAAGGTGCCTCTGGAGGTCTGGAACTGAATTTTGTCTCTGGAGCCCACCATTACGTGGTTGGCTGGGTGACCCCAAGTGCCTCAGCATGGGTGTATTTTGCAGGTTAGATCTAGAACTAGGTCTAGGGCTGAAGTGTATGCAACCCGATGTCCATCAACAGATAAGTGGATGACTGACTGTGGTATACACTGGGAAACTACAAAGCAATAAGAAGGAGCTTAACTATTTACACAGGGGAAAAGGAAAAGGTCAGTCCAGATTTAGCTATTATGAAGAAAGTGATTTAAACAATCATGTACAAGTGTGTGTATGCATAATTTTTTTCTTGGACAACACCTGGGCCTGTGAATTCTGATCAGTGCATGTTTAACCTTTAAGAAACTGACAATCTGTTTTCCAAAGCAATTGTACCATTTCGTACAATACCAACCTCATATGACAGTTAGTTTCTCCACATCCTTGTCAACCCTTGAAATTGCCAGGATTTCTAATTTTAGACACCTTAATACATATGCCTTAGTGTCTTATTGTAGTTTTGATTACCATTTTTAAACTATGAGTGATGTTGAACATTTTTTAAAAATTGTGCTCATTGGCTATTTATATATGTTATTTTGTAAAGCATTATTCAAATCTTTTATTTATTTTTAAATTATAAGCATTCTTTATATATCCTGGGTTCAAGTCCTTTCATCAATTGTTTATGAATAGTTTCATCTAACCTGTGGCTTGCCTTTCATTTTCTTAATGGCGATTTTATAGAAACAAAGTCCAGTTTTCATTTTTTTCTGTTGGCTCATGTTTTTGAATCGTGCCTAAGAAAAATTTCCCTTTCCTAAGCTTTCAAGGATTTCTTTTAGGTTTTCTTCTGGAGCATTTATAATTCTGGATTTTATGTTTAGTGTTATAGTCTTTTAATTTCTTCCTTTTTTTGAGATTCATGGTTTATTAAAACATTAACCTCTCCAAATCACAGCAGAATCACAGAAATTCTGGGATATTTTATATGTTGACATTAAGTAAAGTAATGCTTTAACATTAAACATTAAAGTAGTAAGAGTCTTCTGTTCTCAAGATAATTACAGGATTTACAAGAATAGATATGTTAAAGAACAATGTTCTCCAGGCAGTGCAATTTAGGAGACTCAAATTTAAAATTGTTCAGTTCCTTTACTAGTAGTATTCTAGTCTTTGTGATAAGGTACGTAAATTTGAAGTATTGTCAAAACTGGATTTCACTCAATAATAGATCGTATTAGTAACCACCATACCTCTGTAATAGTTGTTCGATTGAGTTCACCTGAGAAGTTTAGAAGCTTAACTGTCAGCTCAGCAATTCTACACCACAGGGTGTAGAGGACCCGATCTTTGGCTGCTGGACACCTGGATGGTGTAGATGGGAAATGAGGAAAGATGCCACAGATCTCTTTTGTTTGAAGGAGCTTCAGTCTTCGCCTTCAGTCTGAATGTCATCTCCTGGCTTTTAGCACAGACTGTTGGGCTTTCTTCTCAGATCCTTCAGCCTTTTGGAGTAGGCTTTCCAGCCTTCCACTGCAGATCCATTGATCCCCTGATACAGATATGCACAGGACACAGCAGTGAACTCCAGACCTTGGACTGACACCTTCAGTCTTCAGTGTGCAGATAACTCCTTTGTACGCTTCTCACCCAGTTCAGTGGGTGATCATCATAAGCCAATCTTGTAATTTTTTATATATTTTTAATCTTGTGTTACATCTGTTTCTCTAGTAAAACACTGACTAATACACATTCCTTGAAGTTTTATTTTTTAGGAAAGAGCATTTGTTTACTTCCAAGAAATTCTGATGTAGACGTAGATGTAGATGTAGAAGTTTTCTATTTTTCATGTAATTGTAGATTCACATGCAGTTACAAGAAATGGTGTAGAGATTCCAAATACTCTTTCTCCAAAGGCTACATGTCACGGAACTACAGTCCAGTGCCACAACTAGGATATTAACTTCCATGATTGATACACTGTAACATTACTCTCTTTAGGAGGATTACCCATGTAGCGTTTCTGTACCCCAGTTACCTCCCTTCTGCCCTTATTCTTCTTTGTCCTCTACACACGAATCTGTTTCCATTTCTGTATTTTTATCATATGAAAAATGTTATATACATGGATCCATGAAGTACATGAACTTTTGTGACTGGCTTTTTCACTGAGCACAGTTTTCTGGACATTTGTCTAAGCTGCTGCTTAGACAATGTTCCTTTTAATTGCTGAATGGTATTCCATGGTATGGATTGTTCATGATTTGTTTAGCCATTCACCCAATGAAGGACATCTGAATTATTCTTAGTTTTTGTCTAATACAAATAAAGATATTAAAAATACATACACAGGCTTCTGTGTGAATACAGGTCTACATTTCTCTGGAATAAGGGCCAGGAGTTCAATTTCTGTGTTGGATCTTTTATTTTTATACTGCATAATATTTATGGAAATTGTAAAAATATTTACAGGGTAGCCATATCATTTTATAGTAATTCAGCATCTCTGCATCCTAGATAGCATTTGATGTATCACTAATTTTAATTTTAGCCTTCCCAACAGATATGCAGAGATATTTGTTTTATTTTTCATTCCTCATAGTGGCATATTTTCACATGCTTAGCTGCATGTCCTCTTTGTAATACCTGTCATACCCTCTTTGGTAATTTGTGTCTTCATTTCTTTGGCCTATTTTTATAATTGGCTTGTTTGCTTAAGATTGAGCTTGATAGTTCTTTATATATTCTACATATTAATTCTTTTTCTTTTAAAAATTTTATTTTTAACAAACAAAACAGAAAAAAGTGTAGAAATAATATAGAATTTCAAAAAAATAAAAGTAAGAAATTAATGCTAGTTAATATATTACACATTGTCATCTTAGAAGTAGCTGTTCAAGTTACAAAATCAAAGCATGAAAAATGAACACACAACCAAACATGACAGCACAAACTATCCTTTATAATGAACTAACAAAGAATTAGTAGTCTGGTTATCTATCTTGCACACTTAAACATACATTCAGTTATATGTGTATACCTACAAGTTGTTGCTTCCTTTTGAGCACTTTCTTTCCTTTTCATTATTATAATATCTATTGTACATTTTGGATCTTATTACTCTTTCAGTTTATTATTACTATTATTATTTATTTTTACACTAAATAGACAAATGGTATATATAAATGTGAGTCTGATTTATTTCACTTATGAGAATACTCTCATGTTGTCTCCATTTACCTATAAAAGTCTCAAGATCATCCTTTTAAATAGCTAAGTAATATTCCATTGTATAAAAACACCACATCTTTTTCATCCATTCTGCAGTTGATGGACATTTTGGTTGTTTCCAAGATTTAGCTATCACAAATTGTGCTCCTGTAAACATGGGTGCACATATATCGCTGTGACATGACTTTCAATTTTTCTTGGAAAATACCCAAGAGGAGAATAGCTGGCTTGAATGGGGTTTCCAATCCTAGTTTTCTGAGAAATCTCCATATTGATTTCTGTAGTGGCTGCACCAGTTTGTACTCCCACCAACAGTGGAGCAGTGTTCCTTTTTCCCCACAGCTCCACCAACATTTGTTATCAGTTGATTTCTTGATGACAGTCATTCTTTTGTAGTGAGATGAAATCTTAATGCTGTTTTAATTTGCATTTCTTGAATGACCAGTATTATTGAGCATGTCTACATGTATCTATTTGCCATTTGTATATCTTCATCTGAGAAATAAGTATTCATCTCAAATGCCCATTTTTGGAGCGGATTTTTGAATCTGGAGGGCTTGATGTCTTTCAATTCTTTATATGTTCTGGATATAATAAGTCCTTTGTCTGAGGTACTGCTGGCTAAAATTTTTTCCCATTCTGTGGGTTTTCTTTTCACTTTGTTGGTGATTTCTCTTGAAGTGCAAAACTTTTGAGTAATATGAGATCCTAGTTGTTGATTCTTTGAAGTAATTCCCATGTGATTGACTTTTATTCATGAATTCTTTCCCTACCCCTATGTCTCCAAGATTTTTACTTACATTTTCCTCCAGCAGACTTAGTGTTTCTGTTTTAATATTTAGATCTTTGACCCATTTTGACTTTAGTTTGGTGCAAGGTGATAGACACAGACCTAGTTTCAGTCTTCGGCCTGTGGAAAGCCAATTTTTCCAACACCATTTATTAAACAGACTATCCTCCCTCCAGTGAACATGTTTAGTTCCTTTGTCAAATGCAAAGTGTCTAAGTGTCTTTGTAGTTGTGTTTGCATCTTCTAATCTGTTCCAGTGATCCTCAGGTCTATTTCTTTGCTAGTACCATACAGACTTTATCAGCTTTGTAGTGTAATTTCGAGTCAGGGATGGTGATGTTTCCTGCCTTGCTAATGTTGCCCAGGATTGTCTTTGCTCTTCTAGGTTTCTTCTATTTCCAAATAAATTTTGGGAATGTTTTCCCTAGATCTGTAAGGTATGTCATTGGCATTTTGATCAGAATTGCATTAAATCTGTATAACAGTTTTGGGAGTATGGCCATTTTCATAATGTTGGTTTTTCCTAATCAAAAACAAGGGATATCTTTCCATTTTCTTTTTTTATTTTTATTTATTTTTTATTTTAAAAATTTATTTAGTTTTTATTTAAAGAGAAAAAAATAAAGGACATAAAAAAACAAAGCAGTAAAAGGGTACAAGTAATACAGAATTTCAAGAAAAAAAAATACAGTAAGAAATCACTAGTTAATAGGTTACATGTTATCTTCCCAGAAACAGTTGTCCAAATTACAAAATTAAAGCATATAAAGTGAAAGTGGACATTCATACAGTGAAATTGGAGACAGTTCCGTTCAATGATCCAACAAAAGCTCAGTATTATGTTTTTCCATCCTACACACTGAAACATAACTGCGGTTATATCCCTTAGTCCACCTTCCTTTCCTCTCTTTTTTACAATAACTCCCACGGTTCTTATTACTTTTTTTGAAGAGAATAAAACCAAACGTGACTAAGCAAAACAGAGTCAGTTAGAACAGAAGGGTGGGCATAGTACATGATGCAAAAATAGAATACCAGGAATCAAAAGTGGTTACCATTGTGCCTCTTGCTATTTTTAAATTGAGTTGCCTATATTATCAGATATAACAGAATTGACCAAAACAGTACAGAACAAGACCAATAAAACCTACACTGGAGACCTTAAAGGACTTCAAATAAAGGATAATAGTCAAACCATAATGGGCATCATAGTATATCTTATTGCCATCAAAGTGGTTGCCTATACCCTCAAACTTGATACTATCAAACAAAATAGAATATAGAATAATCAGACAGAACAAGATGGGGAGAGCAATACTGGGATTCAAATCAGGTTAATAAGAAAACCAAGAAAGTTACTATAATATGTCCCGCTATTTTTAAATTTAGTTTTCCCTTAATTAAAAAAAATGAGAGAAAATAGATTAATTTAAAAAAAGGGAGAAGATTGAGATAAGAGAGGACATTGTAACAGAACAACGCAGGTGAGAACTGAACAATTCAAGCATCATTGTGTTTCACCACAAGATAATCTAACATAATAGTAGTCGCCATATTGCCTCTTTCCTTTAATTATTTGAGTGTAACTTCGTATGCTATAACATCAAGCATATCAAGATAGTGTGAAGCCATTCAAGAGAATGCAAGAATTACAGGGTATTTAGAACCAGCTAATAGAAAACGAACAATGGTTTCTATATTATCTCTTTGCCTATAAAGAACTTTGTTTATATTATAGCATATAGTGAAATATAGTAAGACACAACATATTTTTTTTTATTTAAGAGGAAAAAGAGAAAAACACAAAACAAAACAAAGCAGTGTAAGGTTACACATAATACAGAACTACAAAAAAAAACATAACAGTAAGAAATCACCTGTTAATAGATTACATATTATCATCTTGGAAATAGTTGCTCAAATCACAGTATCAAAGAATACAAAGTAGACATTCAAACAGAGAGACTGCAAACAGCTGTGTTCAATGATCCAAAAACATTAATATAGTCAGCTATTTAACACACCTAAACACACTTGCTGTTATATCCGTTAGAGCTCTTTTTTTTTCCTCCCTCTCTTTTTTACAGCAAAATTTACACATTTTGGATTTTATTACTCCTTAGTTCTTATTACTTTTTTGGGGGGGGAGAGAATAAAGTCAAATATGGCAAAACAAAGCTGTAAGTCAAAACCAAGGATAGACATAGCACATGATGTAGAACAGAGTACAAGGTTATTAACAATGGTTATCAACATTGTCTCTTGTTTCCTTAAAAGGAATTGTCTATCTCATTAGATATTATAAAGTTGGACAAAACAGTGGAGAACAAAACCAATAAAACTTAGGCATTGTGAACATTACAAGACTTCCAAAGGAGACAATAGTCAAACCAGAATGGGCATCTTTGTGAATCTTATTGCCTTCAAATTAGTTGCCTATACCCTCAGACTTGCTACTATCGCACAGAATGGAACAGAGTCTAATCAGTCAAAACAAGATCTTGGGAGTATTACAGGACTTCAAAACAAGTTAATAGGAGATCGAAAAGAGTTACTATTATATATCCTAATTTTTTAAATTTTTCCCTTAATTAAAATAAACATAAGAAATAGCTAAATAATTTTTTTAAAGAATAGTAGTTACCATAGTGTCTGTCTTTTTCCTTAAAATATTTGGATAAAACTTCATATACTATAGCTTCAAATATTTCCATATCAAAAAGCCCAGAATAAAGCCTTTCTAATTAATAAGTGAAAATTTTATAAGGCTTCAAGGCCACATAATGGGGAATCATGATTAGCACATATTTTTATATATTTGAATCATTACTTACATTAGGGAAACTATTCGGTATTCATACATGCGAGATTGATTTATTTCACTTATGAGTATGGTCTCAAGCTGCGCCCATTTATTGATAAATATCTCAATGCGATCCTTCTTTATAGCTGAATAATACTCCATTGTATAGAAATACCACAACTTTTTTATCCATTCCTCAGTTGATGGACACTTGGGTTGTTTCCAAGATCTGGCGATTACAAATTGTGCTGCTATAAACATAGGTGCACATATATCCCGGTGGTATGATGCTTTCAGTTCTTCTGGGAATATGCCTAGAAGTGGAATAGCTGGAATAAATGGGATTTCCAATCCCAACTTTTTGAGAAACCTCCAAACAGACCTCCACAAAGGCTGTACCAGTCTACACTCCCACCAACAGTGCAGGAGAGTTCCTTTTTTCCCACAGCCTCTCCAGCATTTGTTGTTGTTGGTTTTCTTGATCCTGGCCATTCTTTCAGGAGTGAGATGGTATCTCAGTGTGGTTTTAATTTGCATTTCTCTAATGACCAATGATGATGAACATTTTTTCATGTATTTATTTGCCATTTGCATTTCTTCATCTGAGAATTGCGTATTCATCTCAGATGCCCATTTTTGGATTGGATCTTTGAATTTTGGAGGTCTGAGTTTTTTTAATTCTTTATATGTTTTAGACAAGAGTCCCTTGTCTGAGAGAGAGTTCACTAAAATCTTTTCCCAGTTTGTGGGTTTTCTTTTCAGTATGCTGGAGATTTCTTTTGACATGCAAAAACTTTTTAATAAGAAGTGGTCCCAGTTATTGATTCTGGGAAGTATTTCCCGTGCAGTTTGAGTCCTATTCATGAATTCTCTACCTACTCCTATGTCTCCAAGGTTTCTACCCAATTTGTCTTCCAATAGATTTAGTGTTTCTGTTTTAATATTCAGATCTTTGACCCATTTAGATTTTAATTTAGTACATGGTGATAGACATGGGTCTAGCTTTAGTTTTCGGCAAATGGAGAGCCAGTTTTTCCAGCACCATTTATTAAAGAGACTGTCGTTCTTCCAGTGAACCTGCTTGGCTCCTTTATCAAAGATAAGGTGGTTGAGTGTGTTTGTAGTTGTGGTTGTATCTTCTAATCTATTCCATTGATCTTCAGCTCTGTTTTGATTCCAATACTATGTTGATTTTACTACTGTTGCTTTGTAGTATAATTTCAAGTCAGGGATTGTGATGCCTCCTGCATTGTCTTTGCTGCTTAGAATTGCTTTTGTGATTCTAGGTCTCTTCTGGTTCCAGATGAAATTTAGGAGTGATTTCTCTAGATCTATAAGGTATGTTGATGGTATTTCTATTGGGATTGCATTGAATCTGTATAAGAGTTTTGGGAGAATGGCCATCTTCACAATGTTTGTTCTTCCTATCCATGAGCAAGGGATGTCTTTCCATTTTCTGAGATCATCTTCAATTTCCTTTTTCAGTGTATTATAGTTTTCACTGTATAAGTCTTTCACTTCTTTCGTAAGAGTAATTCCTAAATATTTCATTTTTTTGCTTGCTAATGTGAATAGTCCAGTTTCCCTTATTTCCCTCTCTGTGGTTTTGTTGTTTGTGTATAGGAATGCTATTGATTTCTGAGTATTGATTTTGTATCCAGCCACATTACTGAATTTATTTATTGTATCTAAGAGTCTTTCAATGGAGCTTAGGGGGTCTTCTATGTAGAGTATCATGTCATCTGCAAACAATGACAACTTAACTTCTTCTTTTCCTATCTTTACCCCTTTTATTTCTCTTTCTTGCCTAATTGCTCTGGCTAGTACTTCCAGTACTATATTAAATAGGAGTGGTGATAAAGGACATCCTTGTCTTGTGCCTGATTTTAAAGTAAAGGCTTTCAATTTTTGGCCATTTAGTATGATGCTGGCTGTTGGTTTGTCATAAATGGCCTTTATTATATTGAGGTAAAGACCATATATTCCAATTTTCTGTAGAGTTTTTATCATGAATAAATGTTGGACCTTATCGAAGGCTTTTTCTGCATCTATAGAAATGATCATGTGATTCTTATTTTTGGCTTTATTGATATGGTGAATTACATTTATTGATTTGCGTATGTTGAACCATCCTTGCATTCCTGGGATGAATCCCACTTGGTCATGGTGTATAATCTTCTTGATGATTTGCTGGATCCTATTTGCCAATATTTTATTGAGGATTTTTGCATCTGTGTTCATTAGGGAGATCGGTCTATAGTTCTCTTTTTTAGTTGGGTCTTTCTCAGGTTTTGGTACTAGAGTGATATTTGCTTCCAGGAATGACTTAGGAAGGATTGCTTCCCTTTCAATTTCATTGAATAGTTTGAGGAGTGTCGGCATTAGGTCTTCTTTGTATTTCTTGTAGAATTCTGCAGTGAATCCATCTGGGCCTGGGCTCTTCTTGGTGGGTAAGGACTTAATTACATTTTCAATTTCAGTAACCGAGATTGGGTGTTTCAACAATTTTACATCCTCTTGATCTAGCTTTGGCACTTCATATGCTTCTAAGAATCTGTCTATTTCTTCTGTGTTATCAAACTTTTGAGAGTAGAGGTTTTCGAAATAGGTGTTGATGATCTTCTGTATTTCTATTGGGTCTGTAGTGACTTCTCCTTTTTCATTTCTTATTGCATGAATTTGAGCTTTTTCTTCCCTTTTTTTAAATAAGGTTGGCTAGGGGCTTATCGATTTTATTTATTCTTTCAAAGAACCAACTCTTTGATTTGTTGATCCTTTGGATTGTTTTCTTAGTCTCTATTGCATTGATTTCTGCTCTGATTTTTATAATTTCCTCTCTTCTTTTGGCTTTGGGCTTGACTTGCTCTTCTTTTTCTAGCTGTTTGAGGTGTAGCATCAAGTTATTTATTTATATTCGTTCTGTTTTCCTGATGTGGGAACTCAGTGCAATAAATTTTCCTCTCAGGACGGCTTTCATTGCATCCCACAGATTCCGGTAAGTTGTATCTGCATTTTCATTTTCTTTTAGGTATTGTTTGATTTTTTCTTTAATTTCTTCTGTGACCCACTGATTACTCAAGAGTGTGTTATTCAGTTTCCATGTGTTTGTGGGATTTTTGCAGTATCTTTTATCGTTAATTTCTAATTTCAGAGCGCTGTGATCCGATAACATGCAAGGGATGATTTCAGCTCTTTTGCACTTGTTTAAATATGTTCTATGAGCTAATATATGGTCTATTTTAGAAAATGATCCATGTACTGCTGAGAAGAATGTGTATTCTGATGTTGTTGGGTGGAACATTCTGTATATGTCTATCAAACCCATTTGTTCACAGGTATGATTCAGTTCTGTTATTTCTTTACTCATTTTCTGTCTGGTCGATCTGTCCCTTGGTGTCAATGGCGTATTAAGGTCTCCTGTTACAATTGTGTTACTGATAATTTGAGTTTTCATTTCTGTTAATAATTGTTTTATATAACTGGGCGCTCTGGAGTTTGGTGCGTATATATTTAAGATAGTTATCTCTTCCTCTTGGAGTTTTCCCCTTACGAGTATGTAGTGACCTTCTTTATCCTTTATGGTCATTGTTGGTTTAAAGTTCACGTTGTCTGCAAACAGAATGGCTACTCCTGCCTTTTTTTGGATTCCTGCTGCATGAAGAATTGTTTTCCATCCTTTGACTTTCAGTCTGTGAGTATCCTTCTGGGTTAGATGGGTTTCCTGTAAACAGCATATGGTTGGATTTTGTTTCTTGATCCATTCTGCTAGTCTGTTTCTTTTGATTGGTGCATTGAGACCATTTACATTAATGGTTATTACTGTTAAATGTTGGTTAATTGTAGGAATCTTATCTCTCTGCTGTTGCATCTTTATCTTTCTGTTCTGTTTAATTATTTGCTTTGCTTAGTGGTTTTTTCCTTTGTGTATCTAAACTGTCTTTCAATATTTTTTGCAGGGTTGGTTTGGTGTTCATGAAGTTCTTCAGCTGTTCTTTGTCATGGAAGTATCGTATTTCACCATCTATTTTAAATGATAGTTTTGCAGGATACATCAGTCTAGGTTGGAAATCATTTTGCTTTAGGATCTGGAATACTTCACTCCATGCTCTTCTTGACTTTATTGTTTGTGATGAGAAGTCTGCTGTGATTCTGATAGGTTTTCCTTTATAAGTGATCTGTCTTTTCTCTCTGACAGCTTTTAATAATCTATTCTTGTGTTGGATTTCTGGGATGGTGATTATTATATGTCTGGGTGTAGTTTTATTTTGGTTATGACTATTTGGAGTTCTATATGCTTCACTGATCCTGATGTCAGTTTCTGATCTCATGCTTGGGAAGTTTTCGGCTATTGCTTCTCTAAATATCCTCTTGATATCCTTTATGTTGTCTCCTTCTTTTTCATTAATCCATATCATTCTTATGTCATTCTTCTTTGCATCATCTTACAGTTGTTGAATTGTTGTTTCCTGATTCCTTGTTATTTTTAAAAGATCTTTCCTTTCCTGTTCACTAGCTGCAATCCTGTCTTCAAGGTCTGAAATTCTATCTTCACTTTCATTAAGGCGGTTTTTACAACTTTCAGTGGAGTTTTTTATTTCCTGTATATCTCTGTGCATCTGCATTATGTATTCTGTTTGTTTCTTATATTGCTCATCTAGGGATTCTATCTTTTTGTTTAGTTCCTCCAATTTTTTATCTGTGTTTTCTTTAGATATATTTAGAATCTCATTTCTTTTATCATTTCTTCTTTTATCTGGGATATTATTTCGAGTTTGAATTTCTTTAAAGCTTTCTGGAGTTGCTTGTCAACTTCAGTAGCTATTGTGTCTGATATATGAGGAGGATGGGATATATTTTCTTCTAAATACATTCCTCCTAGGGTTTCCTGAGATGGGCTGGAGGTTTGAGGTTGTAATTTGGTCTTTCGTTTTGTCATTTTCCTATATTTCTGTGTTTCAAGTGTTATTTGAAAGCCTCCTCAGGATCTGTTGAAAATCCCCTTCTATGTTTGCAGCTACTGAGACTCTGGCACCACTCTACCCCAGGCCATTGGGCCTGCAAAACCAATGGCCCTCCTCTGCTTGTTCAGAACTCCGCGGTTCCAGACAAGCTGGCCCTCAGGGACACTGTGCGCCCACCTGCCCCTTGGTAGATCCACAGCTCTTGGATCGCAGCCGGGTTAGGGTACTCACCACAGGCCGCAGTGCCTCAGGAGCCTGTGATCCCTCCCTGCTTGCAGAGATATCCACAGTCCTCCAGACAAAGGAAGGGCCTCCTGCGCGCACTCCAGATCCACCCAGCTCCTCCTCTGCACGCAGATGGCTAGGCGCGGCTGGGCACAGGCCGAGGTGCCTCAGGAACCTGGGATCCCTCCCTGCTTGCAGAAATATTCACTCCTCCAGACAAAGGATGGGGCTTCTTCAGGCACTCCGGGTCCGCCCAACTCCTCCTCTGCACGCCGATGGCTAGGCGCGGCTGGGCACAGGCCGAGGTGCCTCAGGAACCTGGGATCCCTCCTCCTCCAGACAAAGGAAGGGGCTTCTGCAGGCGCTCCGGATCCGCGCAGCTCCTCCTCTGCACACCGATGGCTAGGTGCAGCTGGGCATAGGCCGAGGTGCCTCAGGAACCTGGGATCCCTCCTCCTCCAGACAAAGGAAGGGGCTTCTGCAGCCGCTCCGGATCCGCGCAGCTCCTCCTCTCAAGACACAACATATTAAAACCAGTGGAAACAGATGTACCACAGCTTGATGGGACTTCAAAACAAGATGATATTAAATCAGCACTAGCTTTTATGTTGTATTGTTTTCTTCAAAATAGCTATTTGTACTATCATAGATACTAAAATCGAACAACCCAGGTTAAAACCATTGCAATTAATGAGTGAAAACATTATATGGATTCAAATCAATATGATTGGGAATCATGTTTACCATATTTTTATGTATTCTTATTATTTCTCACACTAGGGAAACTATTCGGTATTTATACATGTGAGTTTGATTTATTTCACTTATGAGTATGGTCTCAAACTGCGTCCATTTATTTATAAATGTCTCAATGTGATCATTCTTTATAGCTGAGTAGTACTCCATTGTATAAAAATACCACAATTTTTTTTATTCATTCTTCAGTTGATGGGCACTTAGGTACTTTAGTTGATGGGCACTTTAGTTGATGGGCACCAGATCTGGCTATTACAAATTGTGCTGTTATAAACATGGGTGCACACATATCACTGTGGTATGATGCTTTCAGTTCTTCTGGGAATATGCCTAGAAGTGGTATAGCTGGTTCAAATAGGGCTTCCAGTCCCAGTTTTCTGAGAAATCTCCAGACTGACCTCCACAGTGGTTGCACTAGTCTCCACTCCCACCAACAGTGCAGGAGAGTTCCTTTTTCCCCACAGCCTCTCCAGCATTTACTGGTGGTTTTCTTGATCTTGGCCATTCTTTCAGGAGTGAGATGAAATCTCAGTGTGGTTTTAATTTGCATTTCTCTAATGACTAATGATGATGAACATTTTTTCATGTATTTATTTGCTGTTTGTATTTCTTCATCTGAGAATTGTTTATTCATCTCAGATGCCCACTTTTGGATTGGGTCTTTGAATTTTGGGGGTCTGATTTTTTTAATCCTTTATATGTTTTAGACAGAAGTCCTTTGTCTGAGGGACAGTTCACTAAGATTTTTTCCCAGTTTGTGGGTTTTCTTTTCACTATATTGGAGATTTCTTTTGACGTGCAGAAACTTTTTAATAAGAGGTGATCCCAGTTACTGACTCTGGAAAGTATTCGCCATTCGGTTTGAGTCCTATTCATGAATTTTCTACCTATTCCTATGTCTTCAAGTTTTTTTTACTCAATTTGTCTTCCAATAGATTTAGTGTTTCTATTTTAATATTTAGATCTTTGATCCATTTAGATTTTATTTTAGTACATGGTGACAGGCATGGGTCTAGTTTTAGTTTTCGGCATATGGAGAGTCAGTTTTTCCAACACCATTTATTAAAGAGACTTTCGTTCTCCCAGTGAACATGTTTGGCCCCTTTATCGAAGATAAGGTGGTTGAGTGTGTTTGTAGCTGTGGCTGTATCTTCTAATCTATTCCACTGATCTTCAGCTCTGTTTTGGTTTCAGTATCATGCTGATTTTACTACTGTTGCTTTGTAGTATAACTTCAAGTCAGGGATTGTGATGCCTCCTGCCTTGCATTTGCTGCTTAGAACTGTCCTTGCTATTCTAGGTCTCTTCTCACTCCAGATGAATTTTAGGAGTGATTTCTCGAGTTCTATGAGGTATGTTGATGGTATTTTTATCAGGATTGCATTGAATCTGTATAAAAGTTTTGGAAGAATGGCCATTTTCACAATATTTATTCTTCCTATCCATGAGCAAAGGATGTTTTTCCATTTTCTGAGATCATCTTCAATTTCATTTTTCAGCGTATTATAATTTTCCCTGTACAGGTCTTTCACTTCTTTCGTGAGAGTAATTCCTAGATATTCCATTTTTTGGTTGCTAGTGTGAAGGATGTGGCTTGTCTTATTTTTCTCTCTGTGATTTTGTTGTTTGTGTATAGGAATGCTATTGATTTTTGAGTATTGATTTTATATCCAGCTACATTACTGAATTTATTTACTATATCTAGCAGTCTTTCAATGGAGTTTTGGGGATCTTCTATATAGAGTATCATGTCATCTGCAAATAATGATAGCTTAACTTCTTCTTTTCCTTTTTTAATGCCTTTTATTTTTCTCTCTTGTCTAATTGCTCTGGCTAGTATTTCCAGTACTACATTAAATAGGAGTGGTGATAAGGGACATCCTTGTCTTGTGCCTGATTTTAAAGTGAGGGCCTTCAATTTTTGGCCATTTGGTATGATATTGGCTGTTGATTTTCATAGATGACCTTTATTATATTGGGGTAAAGACCATCTATTCCAATTTTCTATCAGGTTCTTATCATAAATGAATGTTAGACCTTATCAAAAGATTTTTCTGCATCTATAGAAATGATCAAGTGGTTCTTACTTTTGGCTCTATTGATATGGTGTATTATATTTATTGATATACGTATGTTGAACCATCTCTGCATGCCTGGGATGAATCCCACTTGGTCATGATGTATGATCTTCTTGATGATTTGCTGCATCCTGTTTGCCAGGATTTTATTGAGGATTTTTGCATCTGTGTTCATTAGGGAGATTGGTCTGTGTAGTTCTCTTTTTCAGTTGGGTCCTTTTCAGGTTTGGTACTAGAGTAATATTTGCTTCTAGGAACAGTTTAGGAAGGATTGCTTCCCTTTCAATTTCATTGAAGAGTTTGAGGAATGTTGGCATTAGGTCTTCTTTGTATTTCTTGTGGAATTCTGCAGTGAATCCATCTGGGCCTGGGCTCTTCTTTGTAGGTAAGGATTTAATTACATTTTCAATTTCATTAATAGAAATTGGGTTATTCAGTAGTTTTAGATCTTCATGACCTAGGTTTGGTACTTCGTATGCTTCTAGAAATCTGTCTATGTCCTCTGTGTTATCAGTCCTTTGAGAGTAGAAGTTTTCAAAATAGATGTTGATTATTTTCTGTATTTCTATAGGGTCTGTAATGATTTCTCTTCTTTCATTCCTTATTGCATGAATTTGAGCTTTTTCTTCCCTTTTTAAAATAAGGTTGGCTAGGGGCTTGTTGATTTTATTTATTCTTTCAAAGAACCAGCTCTTTGATTCATTGATTTTTTGGATTGTTTTTTAGTCTCTATTGCATTTATTTCTGCTCTGATTTTTATAATTTCTTCTCTTCTTTTGGCTTTGGGGTTGACTTGCTCTTCTTTTTCTAGATGTTTGAGGTGTAACATCAGGTTATTTATTTGTATTCATTCTGTTTTCCTGATGTGTGAACTCAGTGCAATAAATTTTCCTCTGAGGACAGCTTTCATTGCATCCCACAGATTCTGGTAAGTTGTATTTGTGTTTTCATTTTCTTGTAGATAGTGTTTAATTTCTTCCTTAATTTCCTCTGTGACCCACTGATTATTCATGAGTGTGTTATTCAGTTTCGGTGTGTTTGTGGGAATTTTGCAGTATCTTTTATCATTAATTTCTAATTTCATAGCGCTATGGTCCGATAGCATGCAAGGGGTAATTTCAACCCTTTTGCATTTATTTAGATATGTTTTGTGAATTAATATATGGTCTATTTTAGAGAATGACCCATGTACTTCTGAGAAGAATGTGTATTCTATTGTTGGGTGGAATACTCTGTATATGTCTATTAAGTCCATTGTTCACAGGATGATTCAGTTCTTTTATTTCTTTGCTGATTTTCTGTCTGGTTGATCTGTCCATTGGTGTCAATGTTGTGTTAAGATCTCCTGTTAGAATTGTGTTACTGTTAACTTGGTTTTTCATTTCTGTTAGTACTTGTTTTATATAACTGGGTGCTCTGGAATTCGGTGCATATATATTTAAGATTGTTATTTCTTCTTCTTGGGGTTTTCCCCTAACCAGTATGTAGTAACCTTCTTTATCCCTTCTGATCATTATTGGCTTGGAGTTCACATTGTCTGCAAACAGAATAGCCACCCCTGCTTTTTTTTTAGATTCCTGTTCCATGAAGTATTGTTTTCCATCCTTTGACTTTCAGTCTGTGGGTATCCTTTTGGGTTAGATGGGTTTCTTGTAAACAACATATGGTTGGATTCTGTTTCTTGATCCATTCTCCCAGTCTGTTACTTTTATTTGGTGCATTGAGACCATTTACATTAATGGTTACAACTATTATATATTGGTTTATTGTTGTCATGCTATCTTTCTGCTGTTGCATCTTTATCTTTCCATTCTGTTTAATTGTCTGCTTTGTTTAGTGGTTTTTTCCTAAATGTATCTAGGCTGTCTTTCAGTATTCTTTGCAAGGTTGGCTTGGTGATCATGTAGTTTTTCAGCTGTTCTTTGTCGTGGAAGTATCTTATTTCTCCATCCATTTTGAAGGACAGTTTTTCAGGGTACTTCCATCTAGGTTGGAAATCATTTTCCTTTAGGATCTGAAATACTTTACTCCATGCTCATCTTGACTTTATTGTTTGTGCTGAGAAGTCTGCTGTGATTCTGATAGGTTTTCCTTTATAGGTGATCTGTCTTTTCTCTCTGACAGCTTTTAGTATTCTATTCTTTTGTTCAATTTCTAGGATGGCCATTATTATGTGTCTGGGTGTAGTTTTATTTTGGTTTTTGCTATTTGGAGTTCTATATGCTTCATTGATCTTGATATCAGTTTCCAATTTCATGTTTGGCAAATTTTCAGCTATTACTTCTCTAAATATCCTCTTGACATCCTTTATGTTGTCCCCTTCTTTTTCATTTATCCTTATTGAACTTATGTTGTTCCTCTTTGCATCATCTTGCAGGTGTTGAATTGTTATTTCCTGATTTCTTGTTATTTTTAAAAGATCTTTCCTTTCCTGTTCACTGGCTGTAATCTTGTCTTCGAGGTCTGAAATTCTATCTTCACATTCATTGAGGTGGTTTTTACAACTTTCGATGGAGTTTTTGATTTCCTGTATATCTCTTTGCATCTGCTTTATATATTCTGTTTGTTTCTTATATTATTCATCCAGGGACTTTATTTTTTTGTTTAGTTTCTCCAATTTTTAAACTGTGTCTTCTTTAGATATGTTCAGCCTCCCCTGCATTTCTTTTATCATTTCTTCTTTTACCTGAGAGATTATTTCTAGTTTGAATTCCTTTAAGGCTTCCCAGAGTTACTTCTTTATTTCAGTTACTATTATTTCAGGTATGTGGCATATATTTTCTTCTATGCACATGGCTCCTAGGCTTTCTTAGGATGGGCTGGATGTTTGAGATTGCATTTTGGCCTTCCATTTTGTCATTTTCCTATGTTTTTGAGCTTTAAGTGTTGTTCCAAGTGAGGGAGAGAGGTCAGCCAGGCTGGGATGGAATTCCCTGCCCCCTCCTGACTCACTGATCTTCCACAGGAAGCCGGGGCCTGGCCCCCAAGCAAGGAAGAGAGCTCTGCTGGCTGGGGTGGGGTTCCCTGCCTCTGCTGGACTTACTCCTCCCAACAGGAAGCCAGAGCCTGGCCCTCAGGCGAAGAAGAGAGTTCTGCGCCTCTGCTGGACTTACTGGACCAGACAGGAAGCCCTATCTTTCCATTTTCTAATATCCTCTTCAATCTCATTTTTTAGAGGAGTATATTTTTCAGCATATAGGTCTTTTACATTCTTGGTTAGATTGATTCTAAAGTATTTCATTTTTGTGTGTGTTACTGTGAAAAACATTATTTCCATAATTTCTCTCTCACTGAGCTTATTGTTTGTGTACAGGAATGCTATTGATTTTTGAGTGCTGATTTTGTATCCAGCTACACTGCTGAATTTTTTTTATTAACTCTGGTAGTCTTTTGATCAGGTTTTTAGGGTCTTCTTTGTAGAGTATCATGACATCTGCAAATAATGATAATTTAACCTCTTTCTTTCCTATCTTTATTCCTTTTATTTCTCTCTCTTGTCTGATTGCTCTAGCTAATATTTCCAGAACTATATTGAATAGGAGTGGTGATAGTGGATATCCTTGTCTTGTTTCTGATTTTAGAGTGAAAGCTTTCAGTTGTTAGTATAATATTGGATGTTGGTTTGTCATAAAAGGCCTTTATCAGATTGAGATAGGTACCGACTATTCCGAGTTTCTGTAGGGTTTCTATCATGAACAAGTGTTGGACTTATCAAAAGCTTTTTCTTTATCTATTGAGATGATCATGTGATTTTTGTCTTTGGCTCTCTTGATGTGGTGTATTACATCTATTGATTTGCATATGTTGTACTATTCCTTGGATAAATCTCACTTGGTCCTGATGTATAATCTTCTTGATGATTTGCTGCATTCTACTTGCCAGTATTTTATTGAGAATCTTTGCACCTATGTTCATTAGTGAGACTGGCTATAGTTCTTCTTTATGGTTGGGTCTTTCTATGGTTTTGGTATCAGAGTAATACTTACCTCCAGGAATGAGTTAGTGAGAATTGCTTCCCTTTCAATTTCACTGAAGAGTTTGAGAAGTATTGGCATTAATTATTCTCTAAGTGTCTTGTAGAATTCAGTTGTGAATCCATCGGGATCTGGGCTCTTTTTTGTTGGTAAGTTTTTAATCATGTTGCCAATTTCAGTAGCTGCTTGTAAGTTATTCAGACATTTTGCATCTCCTTGATTCAGCTTTGGCAATTCATGTTTCTCAAAATTTGTCTGTCTCTTTTGTGTTTTCTATCTTATGTGAGAGAAGGTTTTCAAAGTAGGTATGTGTGATATTCTGAATTTCCATGGGATCTGTAGATATTTCTCTCCTTTCAGTCCTTATTGCATGAACTTGAGTTTTTTCTTTCTTTTTATTGATTAAATTTGGCTAGAGGTTTATCAATTTTGTTTATTCTTTCAAAAAACCAGCTCTTTGATTCAGTAATTCTTTGTGTTTTTTTAGTCTCAAATGCATTAATTCTACTCTGACCATTATAATTTCCTCTCTTCTATGAGCTTTGAGTTTTATTTGCTCTTCTTTTTCTTTGCATTGTCTTCCAGTCATCAAATTGTCATTTCCTGGTTTCTTGTTATTGATGTGAGATCTTTTCTTTCATGATCTTTCCTTTCATGAAGACAGGATTGCTAGCCCCAATCCTGTCTTCAAGGCCTGAAAGTGTATATTCGGTCTCTTTCAAGCAGTTTTGCCAGCTTTTGATGTAGTTTTGAATTTGCTGGATATCTCTTGAATATGCTTTATGCATTGTAGTTCTTCCTATATTGTCACTCAAGGTTTCATCATTTTCCTAGGCTTCTCTTTTTTTTCTATGCCTTCTTTAGATATGCTCAGCACCTCTTTTATTAGGTTTGTGATTTCTTCTTTTACCTGAGATAGTATTTCTGATATGATTTCTTTCACGGCCTCATGCAGTGGTTTCTTTTCTTTCTTTAAATTTTTTTTTAATTTTAAAGAGAATAATACAAAAGAGAACAGAACAAAGCAAATCAAAACAGAACAGTGCAAGCAAAACAGCATTTCACAACAAGATAACCAGATTTCATCAGTAGCTGCCATAATGTCTCTTTCTTTGAGATATAGTTGAGCATATCTTCACACACAATAATATCAAATATAACAAAATAGTATAAAACCATTCAAGATGATGAAAGCATTACAGGACTTCAAAACCAAATAGCAAGAAATTAACAATGGCTACTATAATATCTCATTTTCCTTAAAAAATTTTATACCATTGCATATAATAAAATCAAATAAAATACAACAGGATAGAACCAATCAAAACATTAGAACAAAAGCATGGTAGAACTTCAAAACAAGATGATAGTAAATCAGCAATGACAGCCATAATATCTTGTTTTCTTCAAACTAGCTGTTCATACCATCACACATAATAAAGTCAAACAAAGCAGAATAAAATCAATCAAAACAATGAATGAAATCATTATAAGACTTCAAAGCAATATACAGGAAAACTTCATGACCATAAAATATTTCATTATATTCAAAATAGCTGCCCCTACCATCTGACATAAAAAATCTAACAAAACAAGACAAAACAAAGTCAAACTTAACAAAATTATGTAAACAATGCAAAAGTTAAAGATAAAGCAATAAGAAATTGACAGTAGTTTCTACCTTTCCCTTCCAGGTGTTTCCTCCCCTTTGCTCTTACATTATCTATTTTGCTTTTCGATCCCGTTAACTACTTCTGTTTCTTATGCTAGGGTTCATGCATATGAGTTCCAACTGTTTCATCCATGAACATGATCTCCAGTTGCATCCATTTACCTACCAGAGCCTTGAGATTATTCTACTTTATAGCTGGGTAGCTTTCCACTGCATGAAAATATTATATCTTTCTTTCTTATCTATTCTGTGGTTGATGGGCAAATTACTCTTGCTTTTTTTTTTTTGGTCTCCTGTCACATGGAACAATTGTTTTCTCTCCTTTGATTTTCATTCTATGAATTTCCTTTCCAGTTAGATGTGTGCCTTGTATACAGTATATTGATGGATCTTGTTTCTTGATCCACTTTCCCTGTGCTTCGTTTTGTTGCTACCAGAGGCCATCAACATTAAATGTTACAACCAGCATATATTGGTTTGTCTCTATCACACTATCCTCCAGTTGTTGGCCTCCACTTTTCCCCCTTCATTTAACTGCCTATCTTGTTTGGTAACCCTCCTTTGCTGCTGTTCCTGGAACCATGGTCATCTTTATCTCTAGAATATTCTTTAGCACTGTCTGTAGGGTTGGTTTGGTAGTCATGAATTCCTTTGGTTCTCTATTATGGAAATATCTTATTTTCCTATCAATTTTGAAAGATAGTTTTGAGGGTAGATCAATCTGGGGTGGAAGTTGTTTTCTTTCATGGTTAGAAACACTTCACTCCAAACTCTTCTTGACTTGATGGTTTGTGTTAAGTCTGCTGTGATTCTAATTGGTTTTCCTTTATAGATGATCTGTTTCTTTTCTCTAACAGCTTCTAATATTCTGTTCTTGTGATGAATTTTTGGGATCTTGATTATTATATGTCTGGGCATAGATTTACTTTAGTTATGGCTAGTTGAAGTCCCATATGCCTCACTTATCTGCATGCCAGATCCACTTCCCATGTTTGGGAAGTTTTCTTCTATTACTTCTGTGAATATCTTTTTAATTTCATTTGTATTGACCCCTACTTCTTCATTGTTACCTGTCACTCTTACATTATGCTTCTTTGCATTATCTTGCAGCTGTTGAGTTATTTCCTGATTCTGTTATTTTTAAGAGATCTTTCCTTTGCAATCACTAGCTGCAATCCTGTCTTCATGGTTTGAAAGTCTATCTTCAGTGTCTTTCAAGCAGTTTTGCCAGCTTTTGATTGAATTTTTAATTTCCTGCATCTGTCTTTGAATCTGTTTCATGCATTATAATTCCTTCCTACATTCATTCAAGGTTTCCATCATTTTACTATGCTCCTTTTTATTGTCTATGTCTTCTTTAGACCTGCTGAACAATTCTTTCAGTATGTTTGTGATTTCTTCTTTTACCTGAGATATTATTTCTGATTTGACTGCTTTTACAATATCATGAAATTGTTTTTTTACTTCAGTTGCTATTCTCTCAGACATTTCAGGTGTGTGACTTACATTTTCTTTCAAGACTATATCTTCCAGACTTACTGTGTGTGGGCTGGATGCCTGAGTTTGCCTTTTGCTCCTTCATCTTTACATTCTCCTGGGTTCTTCCCAACAAGCTGGTTGTGGGTTCCCAGGCACTTCCCACATTGGCTACCCGTAGGCAATGCAGTGGGATGGGACAGGCACCTGGGTTCCTCTAATTCCAGATTAACAGAGAGGCAGCAGGATGTGGAGTGGGCTTCTCCAGAGCTATGCAGCTACACTGGGGCCTCACTGATGATCACGAGGCATGGAGGTGGGGCTGCTTTTCTCAGCCTATGTGTCTACACTGAGACTCTCGCGATGGTGACAGACACACAGGAGTGTGTTTATGTGAGTCTGCTAGTGGATGATGACTGTCTGAGGGAACCAAAGGCCTCAAATGGTGGCCTTTGGATGCACAGGGCTAACCTGGCTGTGTGTCCTTGCTCCTTCTGGCTGCCTGTAGGACGGAGCCTTCAGGTGGCAACTCCCTGAAGGGGAAGGTGGATCTGCTGGTTCTCTCTGCCTGGTTCTCTACTGGCCACTTGTAGGACATGGCCTTTTGTTGGTGGTGCACAGCAGGCAGAAGTAGAACTGTCTGTCTCCTTCTAATTTCAGGTGTGTGAATTCTGCTTCGCACTGGGCATGTGGAGGAAAGGGCTTTCTGGTGGCAGTGCCCAGCTGGCAGAAGCAGATCTCCTGGTTCTCTCTGCTTGTGCTGGGCATGCTGAGGAAAGGGTCTTCTGGTGGCAGCAGCTGGCAGGAAGAAGTGAGTCTTTTTCTGGTTCTCTCTGCTCGCACTGGGTGCATGAGGAAAGGGCCTTCTGGTGGTGGTGCTCTGCAGGCAGAGGTGGGTCTTATGAAGTGGTCTCTTTACTTCAATTGCCATCATCCCAGCAATTTCAGTTGTGTAACTTCTGCTTTCTTCTGCATCCATGGATTTGTTTTGTTTGGGCTGAAGGCTAGAGACCACCTGTTGATCCTTTGTTTTGGCATTTTCCTGTGTTCCTCTGAATGAGTGGGTTGTGGGGTCTCTTGCTGACCTGCATGTATGTAGGGCTGGGTTCTCCTTTCTTTCTTTTTTTGTTTTTTGTTATAAATATTTATATACAAATTTCTATGCAGATATATGTTTTCATTTTTAATCTATTTACCTAAAATGTAATGGAATTGTTAGTTTATGAGATAATTTTGGTTTTTTTAAAACAAATTTGAGTACTTGCCAGATTGCTTTCCCAAAAAACTACAACTTTCTGTCTTTCTTTTTTCTTCTTTCTCTCTCTTTTGCTTTTTGTTTTAAATATTCATGTACAAGTTTCCATGTGGAGATATGTTTTCATTTTTAAAATATGTGTACCTAAAAGTTTTCTAAAGTAACTATCATTTAACATTTACACTAACGGTATATACTTCTAATTTCTTTTCTGCCAAAAATTTATCTGACCTTTTGATTCTTACCAGTGTAGTCAGTGTAAGATGCTCTCTCATCAGGAACTCCATTTGCATTTCTTTGATGACTAATGATGTTGAGCATGTTTGTGTAATCAGTTATTTTATTGACATTTTGGGAAGGAGAGGATAAAATTGTGTGACAAGAAAACTGATTCTAAATATTTGAAAATATTGACATGGAATTCTCAAGTGTTTGACAATTTGAAAACATGTACAGATTTCTATTTATATAGTTTGTACTATGATTAGTCTGCTGATTAAGTAACTCCTTGTCCTGAGTTTTCAAGGATTCCTTCTTTTGTGTTGTAGAGGGTGTGGACTTAGGCAAATAATTTCTCATGTTTGACAAAAAAGACTAAAAGTTTCTATGCTTTTCATTGCCAATCCTACATACCTATGTTGTAGATAACTCTGCTTCTTATATGATAAATATCAAAGCCTTAACAGAGGGTATATATCATCTAAGAGATGGATATCAAAATATTTAAGTGGAGTTTTGCATTTTATTCATAAACTCAAAAATATGACACATTAACATATGTCAAATAATAATTGTGAAAGTTGAGTTGAGAGTACGGGGGAAGTTACATTTTTGTATCTGCCTCTGCATTTGGTTAAATATTTTTGGAATGAAACCTTTAAACCTGAAAGATGTAGACTGGCTTTATCGGACATTATTGGATTTATTTCATGCAGAGATGGACAGTCCAATAAAGATGGCTGGGAAGGGTGGATCAGTCCATCAGGACAAGGAGTTTAGCTAACTCTTGATGAATATATTTCAGGAAGAATAATTTCTTTGAGGCTGGGACCCTGGAAAGAAATATCTTTCTGTAAAATAGAAAGAAATAAAATAAGGAAGAAAACGAGGCTGGAAGGAAGAAAATGGATTCAGATTTTTGATGCAAAATTTCCATCTATTTCTATTTCCAATGTGAATGTTGAACCCAGGATATCTGCTGACCAAATTGAGTGGCTTCAATTTGAGAAAAGTGCAGAAGATTTGGTACTTGTTACTTTAGAGCCAGGAATTCTGTGATGTCCTTGGATGGGCTGTACTTAGATCTGAAGTTTTTCCTTGTGTTGAGTTGTACCAGACTTCATTGGAGATAAGAAGGTTTCATGGTGGTAAGTGAGGTCTTCTCCATGCCTAATCTCCAATTTATTCTCTAGGACCTTCCCATAGTCTCTCATGATCTCTTTCTGATCTTTGGCATTGCCAGGAAAGGCAGCTTTCTTAATGAGACCACCACCCGGTACAGATGATGATGAGTGGCTGCCCCTTCCAAGGCACTTTCTTTTCCTCTGAGTTTTATTCAAGAAAAAAGGCGTTGGAAAAGTGCATCATCTGCTTCTTGAAATGACTTCAGGCAGGGTCTGTTCCTTTAGGTGGAGGAGGATTTTCTTCTAAGTGTCTCCTCTATTGTCCTGTCTTAAGGATCGGTGGCTCTTCCTTCTTGGCTTACATATCACCAAACTTGCATCCCCATTAACAGGCTGTCCTGTTTTAGTTGCTCTGGTAAACTCATCTCTTGACAACTGGTGGTCATCTTGTCCCTGTCCTTTGTGGACTTCTTGATCCAGAGTTCCTGCACCTGCTCCATCTGGTCTTTCTGTGGTCTAAAACTGACAAGTGGGTGGCAAAGTTGGAGTGGGGCTTCAAGCTGAACCTGGGTCTGGAGAGAAGGGAGGTGTTACGGGATTGGGGTAAGGGTTGAGGCTGGATCCCAAGTAAGGACAGGGTATGGAAGGACCGGAGATTCATGGGCTGTGGAGGCACTGGAGATTGAACTGATCAGTTAAAGACTGAGGAATAGTCACCTGAGAAAGGGACCGTAGGATTCAGGGACTCACTATGCAGAGATGGGACACCCCAAAAAAGTTGGATCTATTTTTGCTATAACTGATTCAGAGATTCATTACCCCAAAGATATGGGACTTCTGATTTAGGTGCAGCTCCTCAGGTTTGCCTTTTCTGCTCCAAAAGATAAAGGAGACTTCCAAGTTCTGCTATTCAGCAACGGATTCTAACATTTTTCCTGGTAATCCTACAGATTGTTTTGGAAAAGATTCTGTTTTCTCTTTCTTTTTGTCTTATATTAGGAAATGATCCCTATTGTTGATTTCTCTTTTCCAGAGTGTCAGGGATGAGAACTCAGGAATTACCGCACTCTATGAGGTAGCTTGCAATGTGTTTTTCAAATTTGGCCTCAAGAATAAAGGGCAATAAAGTTTCTATCTATATCATGTCACTGGGAAGGGACTGTCTTCTTGGTACAAGGTTCTTTTCAGGTGATTTCATACATTGCCAAGCTGAAAAGGTCCTAACCCCTGCTGTTGGAACATAAGTATTTACCAAGACTTTCCACCAGACACAAAGTGGCTTCTCTTTGTCTGCTCCCTGTGATGTGGTGGGAGGGGTGGAAATAAAGGCATTTGTATTAGGAACTGGGCCACTAGGACTTTGGCCTCAAGGGAGAAATAGGCTCTGGTGCATGGTTACCCAGTCCTGAGGATGACGGTAACAAGGTGACTTGGTTAGGTGAGAAAACGGGCAGAGGAGAAGGCGGCTCAGGAAGAGGAACTGGAAGAGTTGGCAAGAGGGTAAAGGTCAGAGTGAATGACAGCTCTGCCATAGAACTAGTGGACATAGAATGAGCTGTGTCTTCCAAGGATGTATGATATAGCAGATGACTAAATCTAGCATCTGTTGTGTTCTAGACACAGCAGTTGTTAAAAGCTGGAGGTGTTATGACAGTAACCTACAGAGGTTGCAAGATGTAGAAAAAGCTGTATGAAGGACAAGCACAGGGAAAGGAGGGCTTGCTGGTCCAGCAATGGAAGCTACCTGAAGCCTGATGTCCCCTTCACAGTGTTCCACACTGACAACTTCACAAAACACTCTCAGCTTCACCTTGGGGTCTTTACTCACATACTTATTACTTGAGCTACCCCTCTGAGGGAAAGGCTGCCCTGAATCTTTGGAATTCATAGAGTGTTAAGAAAAGGGACCAGCAAAGTAAGAGAGTTGACTAATCATCTTTTCAGGATAAAGAGTATTGTCCTCCCATCTTTGTCTTGTCTCTTCCATGTTCTCCAACTTGGAAAACCAAGATGGTTGTAAAATATTGTGAAGGTAGAAACACAGGATCCTATATAGGAGTTCTTTCATGGGAAACAAGTTATTAAAGTCTGAAAGTCCCAAAATCAGTAGGCAAGGTGAAATGGTGAAGAACTTCCCCATGTATATGTGTATTCACTGTTAGAGTACCTTCACACGCATCATTTCATGTGATGCTCACAGTCAACATATGACATGCAGAAGTCAGTGGTTAACTCATTAATGGGTTTGAACACTCAGGAATAAAGTACTTTACATAGTGTCAGGAGAAGCTCCCACTCCACAGACATTTCTCATGGTCACCTGTTAACACTCACTGCTCAATTCCATCATAGTTTCATACCCATGATTGGCAGGGAGGAGACTCTAGAAAATGTCTCAGATTTGACTTTTTTCCTGTGAGCCTCACTTCTGAGGGCTCTGTGTTCTAGGGGAGACTGTGTTATCACCTGATGTTGGGGGTCATAGACTTGGGACCTCATGGAAGCAATTGGAGGTGTCACTTTGGGTAGCTCAGCAAACATACCTTTAAATGTTTTACCTTTTGTTCTTCTCCTGCTTTACACTGATACTGAGAATAAAAGGAATAAAATAAGGGGTTGGGATTCATTTTTATTGCTTCTCTTCTGAGGAAGCTCAAACATCCATTATATAAGAGTAACATGACTATGAATTTAATAGGGATTTATTCATTTTTATTAACTTTTAAGGATAATCAATTATTTGCAATATTTCCTTCTTTAAAAACTCAAGACAGGATTTAGTCTGTGATTCACATTTGGTGTTCCCAGTCAGAAGCTCTCTGCTCCAGGAGGGAACAGAATTTGAGGCTAGCATTTACTGCTCAGAGGATCCTTTGATTTGGGGACAGAGCTCAGGGTCCAGCCTCTGCTCAGAGGCTCAAAGCTCACTATTGCTTTCCTGATCAGTACAACAGGAAAAGGGGACATCAGGCATGGGAATGGGACTCATGGTCAAGTGTCAAGATGATTGTCTCCCTTCAGGATATCTGCAGTCTTAATTAAGCCAAACAGCACCTAGGGAAGCATGCTTTGGGATTGTTACCTGGTAAGCTCACCAGAGAGGTAATGGCAAAACTTCAGATGAAGACATTAGTTCTCCCTCAGCCCCTCTCCCTGCCTGCCCACTTCCTCTAAAGTGCAATGATCTATCTTATTTTCAGACATCCCATCTGAAGAGTTTCCCAAGCTACCAAATACATGTTACTCCACGGTAAATAGGAAATATCAAATAACTCATTATGAGGATTAACCCACATTTCCTTACCTTGTGGATGTTCTTATTTTTCCAAAGTGTTGGTAGAAATCATTTCAACAGCAGGTAGCACAGGAACAAAAAAAGCAACCCCATAGCATTCAGGAAAACACAGTTGGGGCTGGAATGTAAGTGAGTTGAGCCAAAGCTATGGCTCGGTATCTGGCACTTCAGGAAAGAGAATTTTTCCATTACCTGGATCACAAGGCTCTGAGGCAACTGAGTTCTGAGGGTTCAGGAGCTTAATTATATTCCTAAGTCTGGATCACAGAACAGGAGGAAGTCAGAAAGGGGTTCTGAGGTTAGAGGCAGAAACAATCCGAGGAAGGTGTGCTTAATGCTTTTTCCATACCATTGCCCAGCACACCCCTATGCCCAGCCACTCAGTTCTGTTTTCCCATTCTAGCCTTTCCTCAGGTCATGGAAGCTGTCCTCTTTGCTCTGTCTGTGACTAAGTTAAAACCTGTGCCCTTCTCTGCCACTGGAGCTTTTGCTTAGGACTCCACTAATGCTGTGCCTGAAAAGTCTCACACAGAGTCTGGAATATTTGCCTATATGTACCTTTATATTTATACTCTCATAGTCATGTATGAAAAATTCATTTCATCTCAGAATGTTTTTGCTTTACATTAAGTCTGAGATAAAACTTAAAAATTCCTTTGACTTTAGTTTTGTGAGTGTTGAATAGTGAATTTTTTATTTCGTTCAGCCTATACTGGAGGAGCTGACTCCCTTGATTTTAGCTTATCATTATTTTAAATTCACAAATCTAAAATAAGTATGAATAAAAGTGCATAAAGTTAAAACCCGCTGGGCATGGTGGCTCATGTCTACAAACACAGCATTCTGGGAACCTGAAGTGCAGGCATTGCAAGGTCAAGCCTAGCTGGAGCAACTTAGCAGCTTGCTGAGATCCTGTCTTAAAATTTAAAAAAAATTAGAAATAGGACGGGGGAATGCAGCTCAGTGCAGAGTCTCACAAAACAAAGCAAAATGACATGAAATGAAGCAAAGGGAAGTGAAGTGAGAGAAAAGAAAAGAAGAAAAGAAAAGAAAGGAAAACACTTCAGCTGGTCTCAGGGATGAGTCCAGCACTGCTGATTGTTTCTCTAATCTCCTTTTATTTATTTATGTTTGTATTGTAACTTGTCTTGTTAACCATAAAGAAAGGATTCCTTTTTTAACACCAGAGAACTGAAAAATGACACCACATTAACCCTGTCCCTCAGGTGATCAGTCTTTGTGGCTAAGATGTTTTATTCACAAGCATTTCTTTGGGTATTTTTGTCATTTGCGTGTTTTAGTTTTTTTTGCACTTATACCCAGAACCTACTTGAAAGGAAAACAAAGCATTACTATCTTGAGAGCACATTACACGAATATCTTAACTTTGGGATTCTAAATACCATCTAGAATCTATGATTTCCTTGTTTAGTTTCACTTGCAAGGAAATGAGATGACCCATTCGATGACTGAGGTGACGAATCTAAGTTTACCATGTTTGTGTTCTCTGAGAAGTCATGCACCAGGACAGAGAAGGAGCAGCAACCTTCAGGAGTCACTAAGATTCCCAGCCATATCAACAATCATGATTTTTACACCTGGCTAAAATAAGACCAGATTAAATTTCCACTGCATCATTCAACTTGTCTGATTACTATTTTCTGCTGTCAGAAGAGATTAAAATTTTCTACCATTTAGAGAACACACACAGCTGTATCTATTTTAGCCCACTGGCTCTGTTTCTCTGCAGAATCAAATCTCATAATGATCTTCATGAAATTAAATTTTTGTGAAAATTTTGGAGAATATGACTCTGGTCCGATTTTCTCAGCAAAAAAAAAAAAAAAAATAAGTTTATTCCGAAAGCCCAAATTGGAAATGTGAGTAATGACATGAGACTAAACAAATTAGTTCTTTAAATATATGAAAATCTATGATAATTAAAAATGGCAGTACTAAGAGCAGGATATATATAGATATATAGATATAGGACCCAGAATAGATAATGTAGAAATTGATTTTGTTCCACATAAGAATCTGCTAGATGCTCCTGAATACATACTCAAAGGAGATAAATTTAACACACAAAAATATACTCATGTAAATTGAAGCACTATTTCCAATAACCAAGATATGGAATCAGTCTAAGTGCCCACTGATAAATGAATGATAAATAAAATGTGTTTATACACAATGGAGTATTATTCAGCCATAAAGAAGAATGAAATCTTGTCATTTGGAGCAAAGTGGATGAATTTGTGAACTATAATGTTAAGCAAAAAAAAAATACAAAAAGCTAGTTTTGGAAAGTTAAAAACTGCATGCTTTTTCTTATGTAAAAAATCCAATTACAAAGGAGAGAAGGCAGGAAACTAAAAGTTAGTCTTTCTATTAACAGGTAAAGGATTAAGAGAAGGGAAAGAAGGGAGATGGAAGTAACAGGAATGAAAATAATCAAAAGATGTTTATGCTTGCTCCAGTCTACCACTGTGGACATACATAGTACCTTACACTGTTAGCACTCTTTTATGGTGGATATATTCAAGATCCTCTCTTCTAACTATTCTGAGATACCCAGAGCATCATTGTTGAGTGTATTTGCTGTGCTCTACCACAAAACACTAGGACTTCTTCCTCCTGTCTGACTGTAAGATGGGCCCGTGGGTGAACCTCTGCCCACATTTCCCTCCGTCCTCCCCAGCCTCTGATAACCACCATTTTACTCTCAGCCAGTACGAGATCAGCTTTCCTAGATTCCTCACCTGACTGAGATGAGCTAGTGCATGTGTCTGAGTGTCCGGTTTATTTCACAATGGCACAAAGACCTTCAGAGCCATCCATGTTGTTACAAATGCCAGTATGTCACGCTATTTTAAAATAACCGAACAATAATTCTTTGTTTGTAAATATACTATGTTTTCTTTATCTATTCATCCAGAGATGCATATTTAGGGGTATGCTACATTCTAGCTTCTATGATCTTTGATGCTATAAATAGGAGTACAGATATCTCTTTGACATACTGATTTCACCTCTTTTAAGTATATCCAGTAGTGAAATAGTAAGGCTGTCAGAACATACAATAGTTTTACTGGGAGATTTTGATAAACCTCCAACAGTATACTCCATAATGTATACACAATATTTCAACTGGCAGCATGTAAGACTTCATTTTTCTATACACACTCACACACATTTGTTATTTTTTGTCTTATTTATCCTAACTGAGGTGAATCATTATTCTGAGGTGAATATGGTTTTGATTTGCATTTCCCTGGTGGTTTGTGATATTGAACATTTTTTCACAGATCTGTTCAGACATTTAGTTCCCTTTTGTTTGGATTATCCGAAGGTACTTATTGAATGTGTATACATGCATTTTGTTTTACTATTTGTTTTTGCTTGAGTTTAAAAAAATAAGTTCTGAACTCTTTCCGGATGAGAAGTGTGCATATACTTTCTCCCATTCTGTAGAGTGTCTTTTAGTTCTGTTAATTGCTTCCCTTGCTCTACATACGCTTTTTAGTGTGATACAATCCCATTTGATGATTTTAGCTTTTGTTATATGCACTTTTGATATCACATCTAAAAATTCCTGCCCAGACAGATTCATGAAGCATTTTTGCTTGTTTTCTTTTGTGTTTATGAGCCATTTAAACACTAATGATGTTGAGTTGACTTTTTGTATACATTAAGAGTCAGGGGTCTAGCCTTTTTCTTGTGTATATAGATATCCAGTTTTCCCAGAAGCATTTATTGAAGTGACTAAATTTTCATCATTGTGTTATTGCTTTCTTTATAAAGAATCACATTATATTTGCACATTTTTTGGACTTATTGAGATTTCCTGAAAATCTTAGACACAATGGATATTCTGGGTTAAGTATACTGGCAGAGTACAGAAAGAGCAAATCTCAATAAGGATAAGTAAAAATTTCCTCTATAAGAAAGGGAGGTGATATTCTGTGCTCCCCAAAGTGCCATTCTCAGTAATGATTATTAAGTAAAAAAAAAAACATGAGAGTCAATCAGTTTCCCTCTTTCTTAAACAAATCCCAGTTGAATTTTTGTGATTTGGAACCAAAACAGTTCTGATAAATGATAAGAAAAGAGAAATCAAGAATTATGAAAGTTGAATTTCAGTCTCTTCAAGATGGTAGAGTAGAAGCCCTCAGCAAGAAGTGGGAGAGAAAATTTTTTTTGGGAAAGTAACAGGAAATCTAAAAATCATGGAGAAACAGAAGGTGATGCAGAGAAAACAATGAAGCCATCTGGAGCACCAAAATGGATTCTCAGGAACGGGGACCTGACTCTAAAAGCATAAGGTGAGCCAGAAGAGGGTGGGTCGTCCTGGTAATAGACTATAGACTGGCAGAACTGGTCCTAACAAAACTCCACAGTTACTGTAATCTGCAAGTACAGTGTGAGATTTTACTCTGAAAGAGATTCTTTCCACATGATAGGTGATGTTTGGTGAAAAATATCCATTGTAGTGCCTCCCATACTAGCAGTGTATAATCAAGAGCCATTTTGAGGAGTTTATTGTTTAATAAACAAGGAATCAAAAGTCACAGGACAACCATACTTCAGTGTCTCCAGGGTCAGCCTATCACAATGACTGGGTAGGAAACAGCAACAAGAGACAGTATGGAGAGGGGAAGTGGGAGTTATAAACACCTGGTGACATTTATGCAGCAGTGGGATGAGCTTGGGCTGTGAAGGATGCCTGGCTTCCCTTTGTGGTAAGGAAGCTATGTCTGAAAG
This sequence comes from Cavia porcellus, assembly GCF_034190915.1. Classification (NCBI taxonomy): domain Eukaryota; kingdom Metazoa; phylum Chordata; class Mammalia; order Rodentia; family Caviidae; genus Cavia; species Cavia porcellus. The sequence goes on from NW_026947485.1 coordinate 102,999,658, forward strand.
CACGAGGGTGGAGTCTAGTGGACTGCTTGGTTTTCCTCACTGCTTACTTCTGGCACCAACTCAGTGGTCTGTTTGATTTCTTCCCTGCCAACCTGATTGGGCATGTGCCTCTGCTTGGATGTCTGCCACATCCCAGGGTCTATAGACAGACAGGTCTCAGAGCAGGCAAGGTACCTCCCCAGACCACAGCCACAAAGCTAGCTTTGGATAACAGTGGCTCTGGTACACAGAGAGGTAGAAAACACACAAATAAATATCAAAGACCAAAACCAAGCCAAACAAAAACCACTAACATCCACTAGAGTGAATATAATCTTGAGACAAACAGCATACCATTGAGTGATGCCACCTAGAGAGAAGGCAGGATAGGACTCAGCATTCACTCAGCAAAATGTGGGCGTAGAAACACAACAGGCCTTGGTTGGGACTCACTGTCTTTCCCCATGTGTGGTAGATACAAATACTCTAGGTCCTAGAAGGAAATCACCCATCAATATTCCATGTTGTAGAGGAATTTTTTGGAGTCATTTCTCTTTTTCTTTGTTTCGATCTTTTTTTTTTTTTTGTGGTGTTTTCTTCTTTTCCTCATTTTTTTCTATTACTTTTGATTAGAATGAACTTACTTTTACTTGCTTTTTAGAACTAATTTAGTTGGATTTTAATCTACATTTTCTTTTCTGATTTTTTCCTTTTTATAATTTTAGTTCTTCCATTTTCTTTCCTTATTTGCTCTCTTTGTTATTGCTAATATTAACCTTTATTAATTTTTAGCTTCTTAGTCTACTTTATGTTATTATCGATGATTTCTATTGTTAATTGTGATATGGCTTTTGCTTTTAGTGTGGGAGTTCTAACTCCTAACTGTAACCCCTGTTAGGAACTGGGCTCAATGGGAGGAAGTAAGTGGTGGACAGGCCAGTCAGTGATGCTTCATGTATATGGACAACTGCTCACATTGCTTGTGTTCTAGTCTGGGCTCTGTCTCCTGTCAGGCCAGCCAAGGCATAGTCTCATAGGAATTCAAACTCTACTGTGATCTCTGCATGGAAGGGATCTATGTTGTTTACTGCTTATGAGAATTTAATGTAATAATGGAAATAAAGTGCACAATAAATGTAATTCACTTGAATCGTATTAATCACACTCTTTGCAGCCTGTGGAAAAATTGTCTTTCATGAAAATTATCCCTGATGCTAAAAAAACTGAGTATCACTGTTTTAGTGGGTCTTTACTGTATTTTAATACTTGATTTGTCTTTGTGTCTATTACTATTGCTGATTTATTAAGGATTACATTTTTGTTTCTATTTTCTCTTACTGTATGCCAATATCTGACTTGTTTTTCTGTAACTACACTACAACTATAATTGATGTTCTCCTCTTTTGATATAAGTGATATTAATTATTCAATTAAAAGATGTGGACTGGCAGATTGGATTAAAAAACAAGACTCAATGTTTTGCTGCTTGCAAGAAACATAGCTCACTAACAGAGACATACACTTGTAGAGGCTGCAAGTGACAAGATGGAAAACAATACTTTTTGAAAACAGAAGAAAAGCAAGCTATACTCATACCTGAAGTGTTGTTTACTTTTCTCTTGTTGCTGAGACAAAATGCCTGACACTCAATGTTAAAGGAGGAAAGGTTTATTTAACTCACAGTTTGTAGAGGTTTCAGTCTGCAATCAGCTGGCTCCAAGGCTCGGTTTGGAGAAGAAAATGCACTACATGGCAGATGGGCATGGCACAGGGGTACCAGTTCAAGGTGGCAAAAGACAGCAAAAGTAGCAAGAGCAAAAGAGGGCCAAGCAAGCCTCTTCTCCCTTATATTGTAAGCAGATTATCCTCCTGTCCTCCAGGACAGGCGTAGCAATCACAAATCTCTGTGCCCTTCTCTTGCACAGGCTCAGGGATAAAAAGATGATTTAACATACAGAAATCAGTGAACTCAATCTAACACATAAATATAATAAATAATGAACATTATGATTGTTTCAATTGATTTGGAAAAAGTCTGCAATAGAATTCAACATCCTTTCATGATAAAAACCTGAAAAGCAACTAGATATTGAAATATCATTCTTCAACGTGGTAAAAGCTATATATAAGAAACACATGGCCAGTGTCATTCTAAAAGGGGAAAAGTGGAAAGTATTCTCAATTTAGAAACTAGCCAAGCATGTTCACTCTTGCCATTCTTATCCAATATGGACTTGAAATTTTAGCTAGAACAATCAGGCAAGAGGAAAAAAATAGGAAAGATACAAATAAAAATGAAGTCAAATTATCTTTGTTTGCAGATAATATGGCTCTACACTAGAAGATCTTAAAGACTCTACCAAAAGACTTTGAGAGCTGACAATGGAATTCAGTAACATAGGAACATATAAAATAAACATTTAAAAAAGCAATAGATTTACTATACACTATGAACTATCTGAGAAATAAATCAGGAAAAAATATCATTCACAATATCTTCGAATAAAATAAATTAAAATACCTAGGGATTGATCTCACCAAAGAGTTAAAAGGCCTCTACAGTGAAAATTTCACAAAAATGAAGAAAGAAATTGAAGACACGAGAAGACAGAAAAAGTATCATGTTCATGGATTGGCGAAATGTCCATAGTACCAAAAACAATCTACAAATTCAATGCAATCCTCATCAAAATGCCAATGTCATTCTTCATTGAACTATTAAAATTCAGATGGAAGTGCCAAAGATCTGAACTAGCCAAAGCAATTCTACACAAAAATAATAAGGCTGTAGGGATCATGACACCAAGTTTGAAGGCTATAGTAAAAAAGTCAACATAGTACTGGAACAAAAATAAACACAGAGAAGACTTTGGTTAGACTGATCCTTAGGTATTTTAATTTATTTTATTTGAAGGTATTATGAATGAGATTTTATTTCCTGGTTTCTTTCTCAGCTATTTCACTATTGATATATAATAGAGCTATTGATTTTTAAATGTTGATTTTATACCTGCTATGTTGCTGGATTCCTTTATCAGCTCTCAAAGTCTTTTGGCAGAAATGGAATAGAATAGAGGACACAGAAGCAAAAACCCGTACAACTACAGTCATGTGATTCTGGCCAAATAAGATAAAAATATATGCTAGAGAAAATATAATTTTTAACAAATAGTACTGAGAGAGCTGAATATCCATGTTTAAGGAGTTGAAGTTAGATTCCTGTCTCCCAGTCTGTATGAAAATCTATTTAAAGTGGACCAAGGACCTAAGTATAAATCTGAAACTTTGAAACTCAAGGAGAAAATTAAGGAAAACACTTGAGGTTATTGACACAGGCACATCCTGAGTACAGCTTCAATAGCATAGGAAATAACAGTGAGAATCAGTGAATGGGACTGCACCAAGTTAAAATGCTTCTGCACAGCAAGGGAAACAGCTAACAGAGTGAAGACACAACCTAGAGAATGGAAGAAAATCTTTATTACTTACTTTTTGATGGAGGATTAATATCTGGAATATATAAAGAACTAAAACAACCACAAAAAGTCAAATAGCTCAATCAATGAATGGTCAAAGGAATTTAACAAACAGTTCTCAAAAGAAGTACTAGTGGACAATAAGTACATGAAAAAATATTCATAATTTTAGCCACTAGGGATATGCAAATGAAAACTACACTGAGATTCTATTTCACCCTACTCAGAATAGCTATTATTGAGAATACAAAAGCAAATAAATGCTGGCAAGGTTATTGGGAAAAACAAACCCTTATACCCTACTGGTTGGAATGGTAATTAGTGCATCCATTATGGAAATCAGTATGGAGGTTCCTGAGGAAACAAAAAGTACAGTTGCTGTTAGATCGAGCTGTACTATATCTTGGAATGTACCTGAAGCAAGTGAAGGCAGCATACTGTGGGGACACTGGTATACCTATGTTTAACATGGCACAATCCACAGTGGTTAAGATATGAAACAAGCCCAGGTACCCATGAACAGATGGACAAATGAATGATTAAAGGAAACACGATACACACATGCATCATTCGGCCATAAGGAAATTGAAATCCTATCATTCTCTAGAACACGAATGGATCTGGAGAGCACCATGTTGAGTAAAGTAAGCCAGACTCAGAAAGATAAACATTGTATATTTTTTCTAATATGTAGAATCTCAAAAATATGACAAGAAAGTAGAAGGGTAACTATTACTGGACAAGAAGAAGGGAATAAGAAGGAGGGCATTATAATTGTGGGTAATGAGGGGATGAATATGAGCAAAATATATTATACTCATTGAAATCCCCTCCAAATCTGAAACTTTGGAGGAGGCTGGGGCTGGAGGGTGAAGCAGGAATGAAATCACCAATGCATGTTATATGCATGTGCAAATCTGCCAAGATGAAATCTATTAATCTTTACAACCAATAAAATGTGAAATAAACAATATGGAAAAATAAAATTAGATATTTTTGAAATTGTGCAAGACTCAGTTTGTTATTTTATTGAACTCATTGATGTATACTTGGAAGCTTATTTTGTGGCTCCATAATGAAAAGCAATAATTTATGATACAGTAGAAAGGATTTGTTCTTCCCGCTGAGACAGAATGGCTGGAACAATTCTCATAAATAATATGGTGACAAATCAGAGTGTGTTCTTCACTAGTGAATATCATTGGAAGATGCACAGAAAACATGGGTAGGTATTGGAGCAAGCAAGAATTGAAACAAATTACACATTTTGTGAGAGTTGTGCTATGTAGGTGTATAAAAATATGACCAGTTCTTAGATTCTTGGGTTATGGTGTTTGCTATGATCTGTTTTAATTTAGAAATGCATACTCTTTTCTCTGGAGTTAATGAGTAAAGATGTTCAGGAGAAAGTGTGTATTCAGTAAGCAGCTTTTCAATAAAAAACAGTGTTGAAGAAAAATGGCCTAAAGATGGTACCTAAGGAGAGGTACCTTGAGTTAAAAATGAGGAGCAAACAATTCTAGGATGCAAAGACAGAGATGCTGCGTAGTGTGTGTGTTTACTGTTACGGTTCAGAGTGAGAACGCCCTCCATGGACTTCTGTACTCACGAGTGAAGCTTTTGGAAGGTGGTTAAATCATGTGAGAAATACAGCTGATTTGCTGTTAGGAGGTGGGTCTAGTTGGAAGAGGCAACTAACTGGGTGCGATCTGGAAGAGTTCAGCTCTTTCCCTTACTCCTCTTCCTCTCTGATTTCTGCCATTATCATGCAAGCAGCCTTCTTCTGTTACATCCCTCTCCTGTGCTGCCTGTGTTTAAATCTGCCAAATGTGGACTGAAACTTTTGAAACAGTGATCGTGAATAAACCGTCCTCTCTTTTAAATTGCAGGTGTTGGGTGCTTTTTGCATCAAGTCAAGGTAATGCAGAAAAACAGATGAGACCAGGAGAGTACAAATGCCATACAAAATCAATTATGTGATTGATTTTTATAAAAGTAAGAACTTTGCGATAAAGCAGCAACTATAATTCTTTCCAATGGAATAGAATGTCATTATGAAAATGCTTTGTGGTTAAAAGATTATCCAACATAAATACAATTTTTCTTTTACGACAGAATGTGTTTAAAATTTACTGATATTTTCTACGTTGACAAGAGGATCTTAGAATATGCTACCTGGGATATATTTCTGAGAAAAATCAATACGTTTAATCTGAGCCTTCAAAATAAAGGTGCTCTTTAACCAAAAAGTGAGAAAGTCCTTTTTGGAAAGAAACTGTATTATCAAGAAAGTATCGAAATCCCACAGCTAATGTTTGAAAATGTTGTTTGATTTTTTGCTGATGTCCATGAATGCCACTTTCTTATATCTATGGCTTTTGAAGCAAAGTTTTCTAACATAATCCAATTTTCCAAGTGAAGACTTTGAACACAGTTGTGAAAATAGAAAATGACACACTTGGTGTTTAACTGGTGAGAGTTGCTGGTTGATCTGAGGAAGCCAATTTCACTCATTTCCTTGCTGTTAGCTGCTCACTCAGAAGCTCTTACACAGATGCCGAGAAGGATCTATGCAGTACAGGGGCCAACCTGGTGGTTTCCATGGAATAGAGAGTGCTGGTCCTTTGGTTAATAGCTGCCAAATACTTTGTTCAGTACTAATTAACTAACATTAGGTGTTTACTGTGAGTGCATTGGTACTGGTACTGGAAGACACTTAGAGTAGAATGTGTTCTTTTGCCCAAGGGAACTCACAGAACAGTCAGGTGTCTGTATAACTTGATGTTTGCTTATAGAGAAGTGGCCTGTGCTTCTGGAGCAGCAAAATGGGTTGAGAGGAAGGAGGGATTGAACAAGGAAAGTATGTGGGGAACCATAAATGCAAGGAAAGTTATATGAGGTAACTCTGGGGCTGCAGGTTGGGACAGTCTAGAGTTGGCATAAGTTAGAAGGCCAGATAGAGTTAAAGGAAGCTTGTTTGTCTCAACTCTCCTTGTTGAGTGGAGGTTGGGGCTGCAGGCTGGGGTCAGAAAAGATACCAGGTGCTGTCATCATTTATAAGTAAATGAGATTCAAAGCAATTCCTTTCTGCCCTGTGCCTCTTTTGATCTGCAAAAGACTCTGGTAATTGTTCCTCCAACTGGTTGACCCACATCTGTTCCCTCAACCACATCTCTAGGGACATGGAACCTGTACTTTGTAAGGCCCAGGTTCTCAATTTTGTCTGTTGCCCTTTGAGTTGAATCCTGGGAACCAAGCGAGGCATCTCACTGGGATCTGCTGAGAAGGGCACTTGACTCCTCTACGAAAGTTGTCATTGTGTGTGTGTGTGTGTGTGTGTGTGCACATTTGTAGCAGTGAACTTGCCATTTGGAACACAAGGATAGGCAGAAGGCCCTGAGCTTGGGATTATGTGATTGTGTGGCATGAGCTAGACAAGTGTCATGGGTAGAGTGTCTGTTAGTAAATACGCCATTGCTTTGCTCAATCCATACTGTAAATTCAGTACTGAGGGACATTTCCAAAGCAGTGAAAGTGGTTTCCATTTCCAGGTCCATCACATGGGTTGATTTGGGCTTTCTTGAGTACTGATTACAGAGATTGTTGCTCTAGTTTTTTGCTAAAATTTGGTTTTCCCTGTGGTCTCCATATGGTGTTCTTCACAGACAGAGAAAGTTGAGCTGGACCTGCGGCCAGGACAACAAAACGCAGTCTCAGGAATAATGATGCCCCAAAGATTGGAGCCTGTTAAGAGTCTTTTAACTGAGGATGTTCTTCAGCCAACAGTCTAAGGGGAAGGATAAGAATTGAGTTAGGCAAGAGTGCTGAGCACTGTGAGGATCCCCTTGTTCAGGCTCAGAGGCTGCTCAGTGAGGGAACCACGCTGAGCTGCAAGGAGCCCCAGATCAGGGTCTCACTGCTTTCTGATGGCTATGGATCTGTTCTACTCCTCCATGTCCACTGCTCAGGGTTGCTGCAGTATAGACACTGGTGCTTTCTCAGGCCCTTGGTTTGGCTGTCACCTGGGTCCCTTAGGGATTTCTGTTCATGAAACTGGGCTTTCTCATCATTAGGTAGTTGCCTCATCCCTTGTGGGTAACTCATGAAAGTTGACTTATTTTTCTCCAGTATGAAGGCAGAATGAAAATAAAATGTATTTAAGATTAATATTGTTAATCTAAGAAATAGAACTATTTTCCTATAATAAAAACTTTATGTCAGGACAAAAATTCTTAAAAGCATTAAAACTTTGTTTTGGTTTGCATCTTAAATGTCCATGGAAAGCTTATATACTGACAGCATAGTCCTTAGTCTTAGTTATTTCTTCATTGGTGGGACTTATATACTTAAATGTCCATGGAAAGCTTATATACTGACAGCATAGTCCCTAGTCTTAGTTATTTCTTCATTGGTGGGACCACATACCCAACCCCCATGATTTAAAGGAGGAAAAGTTTATTTTGGCTCACTGGTTGTAGAGGTGTCAGTTTGTAGTCATCTGGCTCCACGGCAGGTTGCATGGCAGAGAGAAACGGTTCATAGCACGGCAGGCAGGAACTAGCAAGCAGTGAGCTTTCTTTTTCCTTCATATTCCATCCAGGATACAAGCCTATTGATTGATGCCAACCACACCTAGGGTGGAACTTTCCTCTTTAGTAATCCCTTCACCCACAACTATGCTAAGCCAATCAGTGGACTAATCCAGTTATCTCTCATCCATACTTCAGTATCACACACCCATGATGTAGCCACCTCCCCAAGCCCCACCTCTAAGCACATGAGGCTTTTGGTGGGGGAGGGATCTAGACATAAGACATAACAACACCTGATGGCACTGTTCGGTGGTAGTGGAAACTCTAGGAACTGGGTGAGAGGGAGTGGGTCACAAGGAGGAGGACCTTTGAAGGGGATATATTTTGTTTCTGGGCTCTTTTCCTTTTTCTCTGCTTCCTAGCTGCCATGAGTGAGCAGTTTTTATCTGCCATACTTTTCCATCATGATGTATTTTACCACAGGTCCAGAGACAATGGAGCCAGATAACTATGAACTGAAATCTCTAAAACTGTGAGCCTAGTATCAACCTTTCCTACTTTTTTTTTTTGTCTTTTTCCTTTTTATCGGTACCGGGGATCGAACCCATGACTGCCTGCTTGCAAGGCAGGTGCAACCTTTCCTGCTTTAAATTGAACTTATTAGCTATTTTGTCACAGTAAAATCCCTTATGTTTTATTTTGTCATTGCTTTTTCAATTGAAGATTAACTTATAATTAAAACCTTTTCAGAAAAGATACGGCTTGGTAGTTTTATTTTATATTCAGAATAAAGAGTAGATACAGATGACTAATGATCTAAGGATTCTGATAATCATTTTGATTAAATGATTAATGGCACGATCTTTTAAAACTGATCTATTAATGGTCTACCTTCTTTTGGAGTCTGCAGGTTTTTTTTTTTAAAGTTATATAATTAATAGAGTTATGAGACTCTGGATACAGATTTTCATGTATCAATGGAAATTGTAACATGTGGCCTAAGTTGTGTTTCTAAAACCACTCTGGGATTTGGGAGAAACCATTTTATTTATGAGGAAAGTTGGTTCTGGTGGATTGAAAGCCCCAGCCTGGTATTAGCTTTGATGAATATTAATGAACGCTGGTAGTCAATACGGAGTTGGAAAACTTTGGAACATGTGTTACTCAGACTAATTGAGTATTTAACAACCTGAAAAATCAGTGGTATGGATAATAATTTACAATGAGAAAACAGAAAATGTGGGAAAAGGGAGCTCAGTGCTTTTGCTTGTGAGCTGCTCCACCTCTTGCATTGTCCATGTGCTGTTTCTCTATCTGGAGTGTTCACGGACCACCTGCTCTTGTTTTAGACAACCCAATCATCTCCTTTCTCAGAAGGATCTTGATAATAATTCATGGGAGGCAATGTTTTTCTTGGTTCAGATCTTTCACTGATTGTGGAGGCCTCTGAAAGGGCTGTGTGTCTCTGCACCCATCTCTTATCATAGTCTCACACAGGTGCATTTTGATGCTGCCTTATGAAGCCTATAAAGCTCCCCTCAAGGGGTATAAGCTATAATAAAATTTCTGTGAAGTTTCTATCTCTTAGGATCACCCTGAGCATTCAAAGGATGCCTCTTCAGGGTTGGTAGAATTGATTAATTTTAATTAACAAGTTTCAAGAATAACTAACTCCTAGAAATATTCATGGGTTTGAGTGGAGAACATGGAAGTTTCCCACATGATGCTCTCCCTTCTTCTTGCTGATGTCTCATAGATATATTATTAATGCCTTTTATCACTTTGACAATACGATCATGTCTCCTTTGCTCTACTTTTCTTTTATCCTTGAAGTGAAGCTTTGATCTTATTTTTCCCTTATCACTAAAATGATTCTCTGGACATTTAATGCCAGAAGGTATATACCTTCAAAAGATCCTGGATTTATGGCAGGTTCCAAAAAAGTATACTTCATGAAGACCTGCACCCTAAACAAGCCCATTCTCTGAACAGAGTTTAGTGGAGTTTGAGAATGGAATGGGGAAAGATGGGTGACCTTGCCAGCTTGAGGGGAGACTTTACCCATCCTAGGGGCCTCTACCCCTGCAATAGGCTCAGCAGCAATTCCACCACAGCAGCAGGCGTTTACCACTCACGCTAACCCTGACGTCAACTCCCTGGTGCTAGCTCAGATCCTACAGGCTACACAGTGAGATCCTGAAGACTGCATTTCACTTCAGACACCTGCTGCCAATGGGCCCTTGGCTTCCTGCATTTCTGTGCTCTCCACTGTAAACTGGGGGTTCTCAACCTCCTCCCACTTTAATAACTCACTAAAATGACTCAGAAAACTCAGGACAGCACTTTTTATAATGATGGTTTCAATATGGTGGGTGCGGATGAAAAGGCTCATAGGGTAAGGTTTGAAGGTCCCGTGGAGTTGGAGTGTGTCACCTTCTGGAATATCTAAATGTTTAAAAATCAAGAAACCCTGTGAGACTTGCCACTCAAAGTCTTATAAATTTTCAAGACATAGGTATGACCGATTAAAGTGTTGCCCATTTGAAAGACTCAGTTTCCAACTCCTTTTCTGAAGTTCCTGAAGGTCAGAAGGGGAAAGTTCTAGTTATTTGATCCTGGTTCAATTTCTGGAGATCAGCTCTCATCCTGAAGCATTTATCTCTCCCCTCTAGGAGCCACCATCTTCACATAATAGACATTACCTTGTGAAGAAACATCAAGGGCTTTTGAAGCTCTGGGTCAGTAAACATGGTGAAGGTCCAATCTATTTATCATACCATAAAAGTTTTTGGCAAAGCAGCCAAAACCTAGTTAGAATATTTACCAGCACTGGACAGGCTTGGACCAGAAGTGGCCAGCTCAAGGGACCTGACTTCATCCCTTCTCCAAAGAGGGCTCTAAAACTGAGGTCTGGAGTCAACTACACCTTCTACTCACTGTTATCCTACAGGCCTCCGTGACCCACCCAGGAAATGTGTGTTGAATTCATCCTTCACTTAGTGAAAATTGAGCAAACAAACAAACAAAACCCAGAAACATTTTGGTGACTTTTTCTGGATAAGAGCAGGGAAAAGATAGCTTAGAGGACTTTTATCCCCTCAAAACAAGCGCTTGTGTTTCTAGATGCCATAAAGGCATTCTTACTCTTTACATTTAAAAGATTTTTCAGACATCCCAATCTCAGCACACACATATAGACCCATGCACAGAGACATGGAGACAGACACATGTTATCAAAGGGAAACCTAAATAGATCCTACTAATTCATTTGTTTTTAGTTGACTTGAAAGATCACTAATTTTGGAGGTCACACAATGCATTATTAGTCTCCCATTAGCTCTGCTATAGCTAACAACTCTGTGTCAGTTTCAACAGTTTCCTAGGTTACTTTTCAGGGACCTACAAGCTGCTTTTGCTGAAAACACTCACCCTTCACTTGGGTCTGCAGTAGATGTCTGGAATGAGATGAAATGACTAGGCATCTCTCTCTTCCTGTTCTTCTGTCCCTTTTGCTGTCTTAGTCCTTGGGTCAGATTCTATTCATCTCTGCATGTGGACATGTTGATGCCTACTGGAGCTTGTATGTGTTGTCTCCTTTCCCAACCCTGTGCTTTTTCAACAGCTTCAGCAGAGCAAGTACCTAAAATCCTTCATCCCTATCATAAGGCTCAGAGTAACCCAGAAAGTCAGGACGTATGTGCAGGGTGATAGTGCCAGCTGCAAGAGTAGCAGCAATTTCTGGGACAAGTTAGCTGCATGATTGATCCACACCTTGCACAAGGCAAAAAACATCATTTGAAACCATAGCCAGTGGAAAATTAGCAGACTTTAACCTGTCACAGAAAATCAGTAAAAAATTGCTTTTCCTTTTGTTTGAAGTGTAGCCTGCTCCTCTTAATAGTGCTGTGTTCCTTCACACAACTCTAAGGCAGGGTCCTCAAACCAGGACTACAGGTCAAATTTGACTCAACACCTGTTTTAAAATTTCAAGCAAGGATTGGTGCAAAGGCATCCATTTGTTTCCTGTAGCCAAGCCTTAACCTGCACAGAGCGCAAAGAGATTGTGGATCTCTGTGTGTAGTGTGCCCATAGTTATGGGATCCCTCACCTGTGAGGTTGTGTAATTTGGTCCTTGTCTTGCTTTAAGCCACAGATAGGATTGGAAGAGAGAGGTCATCTAAATATCTTTGCAGATTCAGAACTGGTGCCTGCTGGATACCATATGATGGAGTAAGCGCCTTTCTTTCTCTTTTATAATGACCCTCGTGGGCCCTGAACCATGAGGTATCCTGCCCAGTTTTCTGGACAGGAGATGTGGGTACTGAGGCCTCAACATGATGCTGTGTTTCCCTCAAAAGGTTTATAGTGACCAGTAGTTGCCTGGTCCCAGCAGGGAGGTTCTATGGCTCTCAGCCAGCCCTGTGCCCAGAGTCCTGGATTGGGACTGCAGATAGAAAAAGAAGCATTCTGAATACATTTACTGGCTTTTGCCATGGTGCTGGTGGGGTGTTGCTGCTAGAGGGAGGCATTCTCTTTCTATTTTTCTTCAAAGCCTTCCTGGAAACTTCAAAAGCATTCTTTACTTCTGAGATTTCCCATATGAATACTCCAGAACAGAATTTCAGATTCCATAGGCGAAGTTGTTCTCTGGAGACTCAGATAGGCCTTCAAGAGTAGAAATTTGGTAACTTGCAAGTCACCAAATTTGGTCATTCTGTGGGCATGGATTGCAGCTGAATTTCCAGGGTGACATTGAGTAGATCATTTTGCCTTCCAGGTTTCTCATGCTACCACTTAAGAGTTCTCTATAATTTGTATAGTGATATCTCAGGAAGAAATGGCTCACCAGGTTGCTCTTGCATACCTGAGAGTATCTTCATGGGAGGTGCTTTCTGATCTCTTCTTCCTTAGTGATACATCCAGCTGGCACGGTTGAACTGTTACAAGCAACATGGAAAATACATAGATTGGAATTTCTGATTAGAAGTGCTTGCTTAAGGGAAAAATGCTTGCTTAAGGATAGGTTTTATTCAGGCATGACTCAGTCATTTTCTTTTCACTGGGGTGAAATACCCAATACCAACAACTAATTTAAAGGAGAAAATGTTCATTTTGACTCAGGTAGAGCATGGTAGAAGGGTCTGCTACAGAGGAAGGCAGCTCATTTCATGGTGGTCAGGAAGCAGAGAAAGCAGGGAAGAGCTGGAGGGAGATATATCCTTGAAGGTCATGCCCTCAGTGACCAGGCCGGGTTTCCAAACAGCATTCTCTGCTTCCAAATTCATTAGTAGATAAATCCACAGATGAATATAGCACACCCTTGATCCAAACACCTTCCAAAAATCCTACCTCTGAGTGCATGAGAATTTTGGGGGACACTCTAGATCTAAACTATAAAAAACTGAAGATGACTCATGTGGCTGTTGGTTGTGAGGAAGTTAAGTTTAAGCAGGTGATGGTCAGGCAGTACCAGCATGTCCCAGGCACTCACAGAAAGTCCTGGCAGAAGTGGAGCACTAGATGACCCTGAGTGGAATTGTTTCTTGAGCATCCCTGGCTGTCCCTGTGCCTCTGGGTGTGGCACTGGGTGTGTCGGTTAAACCCCCAGGACTGAGGGGCACAGCCTGATGCTGTGTGGGGCCAAGTGTCTGCATCTGTTTCCTAGTCTTTTGGCTTCTAGCCCGCAGGCCTTCATTCTTTCTTTGGTCCCAGGTCCCATAAAAATATTTGCTTCTTTTTCCTGCACTCATTGTGGTTTTCCCTGTCTAGGCCTTAGTGGCATCATATTCCTTGCCGTATCATTCAGTGGCTATGGAGGGACAACAAACCACTGAGACACCCCAGTCCTGAGCCCCAGCCCAGACTCTGCCACCCATGATGCCAGTTCATCAGACATGTGAGTGAAGGGGGCCAGTGAGGTGTATCTCTGAGTCTCCTCGATGACTTAATCCCAGGATCCCTAGCCTGCCTCCTGGTTCTTGCGCCTAATTCTGATCAGATGTCACAACCCACAACAACTGGTTTCTTTTTGCAGCCACTTCTGTGTATTGGTGCTGGGATTAGTGCCTCAGCTGTGCTGTCTCCACTGTGCAGAGGACAGAAGGCTCTGAGGCTGGCCTTGTTTCCTTCAGTACAGGGTGAGGCATCTAGAATTTGGGTTAAAGAGTTCCTGCTTTCACCCTGGGTGTTTTTATTGTATACTAACAACACCATTAGCAACAACAGTAACTGTTAAAGTAATATCATTAAGTAATGAATGTTATTAATACCAAGCAGCATTTTATTAATTATAATTATGCTAACAAGTAGTTTGTAACTGTTTACAATTATACTTTTAATGATATTTTCATGTAAATAATCCATATTAATGCCATACAAATATTGCTGACTGACTGACAAATTGTTTCCCTGAAAGCAAGTCCACTTAGCCTACTTTATTGCTCATGATAGTGTCCCGGTTCCTCAGAGCTGTGCTCAGTCTTCTCCATGGTGAGATGATGCCCATTCCTCAACCTCACTTACATTCCTGCTGCCACCTGTAGGTCTCTCCCTCATCACTTTATCTCTCTCTTGCCCATTATTTTCCAATTCTAAATTACTATAATTAAGGAAACTAGTTTGAGTTTGGAGGTACACATCCCACGAACACACAGAGACCTGAAACAGAGCACGAGTTCATGCAAGTAAACCTGTGGTGGGCTCGCCCTTCCCTACGGCACTCATGGCCTTAGGAGTCCAAGCAGCTATGCCTGAGCCCATGTAAACAGTTGAGGGGACACTTGACCATTACTTTTATGTGGACCATTGTGAGGTTAGTACACATGGCTATTCTTTAAAAGGAATGTTGATCATTGAGGCTGAATACAGAAGGGACATATGTTGACCATGGCCTGGCTGGTGGTACTGGTGCCTGGTTGTCTTGCCTGTTTCTAGCCACATCTTTGCCACTGGTGGTACCAGGACACAATTTCAGGGGCTCTCAGGCTGAAAAGTCCCTAATAACCAGAGACCTCACTAAATGTAGTCACCAAGACCTTCTGCATAGATGGCACTGATGAGGCCTCCTCTCACCCAGAGAAACCTGAAAGAATAAGAGACTCCAGTGACACGCTATAGACAGATGGAGCTAGTGGTCAGGAACAGCCTGAAGCTGCAGTGACAATAGAAGCTCTCTTTGTCGGTTACAGTTTGTTTAAATTGCGCCGGCTAGGTGTTCCCACCCACTGCAGTGTACTAGGGAGACAGAAACCTGGGCAGCCTCTGCTGGGCCCGCCCCTCCAGGTCAACCTACCGAAGGCTACACCAGTAAGGTGCACCTCCAGGCACTGGGACCTGGTTTGGGCTAGCCTACTGGGTCTTAATCAGTGGCATCACGCAGGCCAGGCACTCCCCACCAATCCCGCTTGAGAGGGGAATATGCAACTAATGTCACTGCAGCGTCCTGTTCTGGCAAGTCTGCCCGGTCCCAGTATGTCCTTTGCTGGAGCCTCCTACTCTATGAAAGGGTCCCCGGTCCGCTCACTCACCGCAAGTTGATATAGGGCTCCCTGCTAGTCCTGCTCTCAACTCTGTTCGCAGATTCCCACTCTCAGAGCTTTTGCGTGTCTCTCTCCCTGCCCAGCAGATTTGGACGCAGCAGCGGCAGCAGGAAATTCAAATTGTGGTTTCCAGTGGTGTGGGTTCTAGCTGAGATTTTATCTGTTCCTATTATAGCACCAGGATTGGATTTCCAGTTGGTTTCTCTTAGCTTAGTTCATTCCTGGGTCGGCAGGGTGTATCTCCCCTTGCTTAGGACTCCTCATACCGCCCCATTCCTGGATTTTAAGCAGGGTATCTCAGAGAACCTCCGTAGCTGCTGATATCTAACTGCCGTGTTCTCCTGAAAGTCTCAATTATGACACTTTTGTGCAGTGGAGAACTACTCAGCTATAAGGAAGGAAAATCTTGAGGCTTTAGTAGGTAAAGGAATACAGCTTAAGATCAAGCTCAGGGGTAAAAAGGTTCAAAAACTTAGGTAGATAGCGGGTTGCCCCTCTAATCTAAAAACTAAAGGGTTAGTGGGACCCAAAATGTGCAAAGCACCCTGAGAAAGGGAAAGGTGAGGAATTATCTAAAAAAGGAAGGCAGAGGACATTGTTAATAGTGTATCAGGATTTAAAATCCACATTAGTCTTGTCACTCTGTTTAGTTTTATTTTCTTATTTTCCAGTCTGTCTACTCATAGTAGATTTGAGGGCTCAAAAAGCTATCCCAAAAATAGAATATACTATAGTAAGTATCCTTAATTTCCTATTAACCTAATCTCAAGCCATCTGTTGCTTACACTGTCTTACTATGACTGATTTTATTTGAATCTGGTTTGTTAGATCACTGTTTTGTCTTGACTAATTTTATTTGAATTTGGTATGCTTGATAGTATCAAGTCTAGAAGCAGAGGCAACTACTCTGAAGATGACAAGATTAATAGGATACTCATTCCAACTTTTATTATTAACTGCTCTTGAAATCCTATAATGTCTCCAATGTTTGGTTTTTATTAATATTGCTTTGTAGTGCTATGTTCAATTATATTATGCCTGATGCTATAGACAATTCTATTGAAAATAAGAAGTGATGTCATAGTAACTACTGTAGATCGCTTAGTATTATGGTTTTATATGTGTTTTTTATTTCATGTTTTTCTAGGAATTTGTTTTATTGTCTTGTTTTGATTTGTTTTTCTATCTAATGCAGAAAGTATAGGTATACAGGCAGAGATTCATGTGTAGAACTTCTAAACAGTTTATGAGAATAGATTACATAATGCACAATGTATTGAACAGATACTCTGAAGAGACACACTAAAATACCCAATGCTAGTTCTGTAACATTATGATACAAAATCTAGCAATACTATTGTTCTCTGTCCAAAGTGATATTAGTCTGTTTTCTTTTGTTTGATTTCAACATACATAAAGATATGGACAGCTATTTTGAAGAGAATGAGAGACATTATTGCAGCCATTTTTGACTTCCTTATTGTCTGGTCTTGAAGATCTAAAATGCCTTCATCATCCTGTTCTGATCAGTTTAGTACTATTTTGTTCAGAATGAATTCACTATGTGTGAAGATATGGACACTTATTGGAAGAAAACAAAAGACAATATGATAGACAGTGAAGATCTCCAGTAGTTTTGCTTTGAAATCCGTATTTCTTAAATTGTTTTCTTATGATCTGTTTTGTTATGTTTAATTTTTACCCACTTAAAAAACTGTTTTGCAGTTTTTGGGGGTGTGTAAATTTTACTTTAGTTAACTTTTTTGTAATTATTTAATTTTTAATGTTATTTGTATGTATAATCATCTTCCTAGTTTCATTTTGAGTTTGCTTATTGCTGTAGAAATACAACCGACTTTTGTGTACTGCCAGTCTATCCTGCAGCCTTACCAAACTGATTTATCAGCTTGAATGGTTTTTCAATTGTTGTTTTGGGGTTTTATAAAGGATTTTTTAGGGTTTTCTATGTATAACAATATGATTTGCAAATAAAGACAGTGCTGCTTTGCCCTTTAAAAAACCTACCAAAACATATGGAAATTAAATAACACCCTCCCGAAAAACCAATGACTTCAGTTCAAATTAAGGAACAAATTAAATAATACCTGCAATTCAATGAAAATGCAGATACAACATACCAAAACCTATGGAATGCAATGATCGTGGTTCAAAGAGGGAAATATATAGCAATGAATTGTCACATCAGGAAAACAGAATGAGCACAAATAAACAACCTAATGCTGCACCTTAAGCTTCAAGAAAAAGAAGAGCAACTGAAGTCCAAAACTCAAAAGAGGTGAAATTATAAAGTTCAAAGTAGAAATTAATGCAATTGAAACTAAGAAAACTATACAAAAATTAATGAATTGAAGAGTTGGTTTTATGAAAGAATAAACAAAATTGATAAGCCCCTAGTTAAACTTAACAAGAAAAGGAAAGAAAAAACTCAAATTCATGCAATGAAGAATAAAAAGGGTGAAATTACTATAGATCCTGTAGAAATTCAAAAGATCAGGAACACTTACTTTGAAAATTTTTATGCATATAGGCTGGAAAACAGAGGAAATGTACAGATTCCTAGAAATGTATGAATTACCATAGCTAAATCAAGATGATACAACAATTTTGAAAAACTCAATATTAGTTACCCAAATTAGAAATGTAACTAAAAGCAGTAACAAAGAAAAGTCCAGGTCCTGATTGAATCCTACAAGAAATTTATAGAAGATTTAATGCCAATACTCCATAAACTCTTTAATGAAATTGAAAGGGAAACAATTCTCCCTAATTATTCCTGGAGGCAGATATTATTCTGATACCAAAACCAGGGAAAGACTCAACCAAAAGGTAAAACTATAGGCCAGTTTCCCTAGTGAACATCAATGCAAAAATTCTCAATAAAATACTAGCAAATAGAATTCAGCAAATAATCAAGAACATTATACATCATGACCATCCCATGAGATTCATCCCATGCATGTAGGGATGTTCAACATATGCAAATCAATAAATGTAATACACCACATCAAGAGAACCAAAAACAAAAATCACATGTTCATCTCAATAAATGCAGAAAAGGCTTTTGATAAAGTTCAACACTTGCTCATGACAAAAACTCTATAGAAAATAAGAATAGATATCTATCTCAATCTGATAAAAGCCATTTTGACAAGCCAACAGCCAACATTATACTAAATGGACAAAGCAGAAAGCTTTCACTCTAAAATCAGGAAAAAGACAAGGATGCCCAATACCACTGTATAAAAACTATAATTTGTAATAGCCAGATCTTGGAAACAACCTAAGTGTCCATCAACTGAGGAATGGCTTAAAAAATGTGGCATTTTTATACAATGGAATACTACTCAGCTATAAAGAATGATCACATTGAAATATTTATAAATAAGTAGGCACAGCTTGAGGCCACACTCATAAGTGAAATAAATCAAACTCACATGTATGAATACCAAATAGTTTCCCTAGTGTAAAAAATGATATACATAAAAGTATGAGGTAATCAGGATTCACCATTATATGGCTTTGAAGCCTTATAAAGTTTTCACTCAATAATTGGAATGGTTTTATTCTGGGTTGCTTGATTTTATTGTATGTGATGATATGAACAGCTATTTTGAAGAAAACAAGACATCATAATAGCTAGTGCTGATTTAATATCATCTTGTTTTGAAGTCCCATCAAACTGTTGTTCTTCTGTCTCCATTGGTTTTATCATGTTGTATCTTACTGGATTTTATTTTATGTGATAGTATAAACAAAAATTTTTATAGGCAAAGAGATAATATAGAAACCGTTGTTTGTTTTCTGTTAGCTGGTTCTAAATACCTTGTAATACTTTAATCCTCTTGAATGGTTTCACACTGTCTTAATATGTTTGATCCTATAGTATATGAAGTTCTACTCAAGTATTTCAAGAAAAGAGACACTATGGTAACTACTATTAAGTGGAGTTATTTTGTGGTGAAACACTATGTTGCTTAAATTGTTCTGTTCTGACCTGTATTGTTATGTTGTTATGTCCCCTTTTATCTCAATCTCCCCCTTTTATTTATTTATTTTATAATTTTTTAATTAAGGGAAAAATTTTAAAAAACTACAAGGATATATTATGGTAACTTCTTTGATTTCCTATTAACTTGATTTGAAGCCCTGAATTGCTCTCACCATCTTATTTTGACTGATTTTACTCTATTCTGTTTTGTTTGATAGTACCAAGTTTGAGGGTATAGGTAACTACTTTGAAGGCAATAAGATTCACTATGATGCACATTCTGGTTTGACTATTATCTTCTTTTAAAGTCCAGTAATGTCTCCAATGTTTAGGTTTTATTGGTTTTGTTCTGTACTGTTTTGTTCAATTTTATTATACCTGATGATATTGGCAATTCTTTTTAAGGTAGCAAGAGGCATTATGGTAACCATTGTCGATTACCTTGTATTCTGTTTTTATACCATGTACTATGTCCATCTTTTGTTTTGACTAATTCTGTTTTGTTTTGTCACATTTGGTTTTATTCTCTTCCAAAAAAAAGGTAATAAGAACTGTGGGAGTAATAAAACCCAAAATGTGCAATTGTTATTGTAAAAAAGAGAGGAAAAGAAAGTGCTGTAAAGAATACACCTGCAAGTGTGTTTAGGTGTGTAAGATAGATGACCATATTATTAAGTTTTTGTTGGATCATTGAACACAACTCTTTGCAGTTTCACTGTTTGAATGTTCACTTTGTATGCTTTAATTTTGTAACTTGAAAAACTATTCCTAAGATGACAATATGTAATCTA
This sequence comes from Cavia porcellus, assembly GCF_034190915.1. NCBI lineage: Eukaryota > Metazoa > Chordata > Mammalia > Rodentia > Caviidae > Cavia > Cavia porcellus. Next base: position 103,019,983 of record NW_026947485.1, read on the forward strand.
TTAACTAGTGATTTCTTACTGTTTGTTCTTTAAAATTCTGTATTACTTATACCCTTTTACTGTTTTGTTTTTTTCTTTCTTTAAATAAAAAATATACAAACAAACAAAAAACCCAAATTGTGCTGCTATAAACATGGGCGCACATATATCACTGTGGTATGATGTTTTCAGTTCTTCTGGGAATATGTCTACAAGTGGAATAGCTGGAACAAATGGGACTTCCAATGCCAGCTTTTTGAGAACTCTCCAGACTGACCTCCACAGTAGGTGCACCAGTCTACACTCCCACTAACAGTGCAGGAGAGTTCCTTTTTCCCCACAGCCTCTCCAGCATTTGTTGTTGGTAGTTTTCTTGATCCTGGCCATTCTTTCAGGAGTGAGATGGAATCTCAGTGTGGTTTTAATTTGCATTTCTCTAATGAGTAATGATGCTGAACATTTTTTCATGTATTTATTTGCCATTTGTATTTCTTCATCTGAGAAGTGTTTATTCATCTCAGATGCCCATTTTTGAATTGGATCTTTGAATTTTGGGGGTCTGATTTTTTTTAATTCTTTGTTTTAGACAGAAGTCCTTTGTCTGAGGGACAGTTCACTAAGATTTTTTCCCAGTTTGTGGGTTTTCTTTTCACTATATTGGAGATTTCTTTTGACGTGCAGAAACTTTTTAATAAGAGGTGATCCCAGTTATTGATTCTGGGAAGTATTTCTCATGCAGTTTGATTCCTGTTCATGAATTCTCTACCTACCCCTATGTCTTCAAGGTTTTTACCCAATTTGTCTTCCGTTAGATTTAGTGTTTCTATTTTAATATTCAGATCTTTGATCCATTTAGATTTTAATTTAGTACATGGTGACAGGATGGGTCTAGTTTTAGTTTTCGGCATATGGAGAGCCAGTTTTTCCAACACCATTTATTAAAGAGACTGTCGTTCTTCCAGTGAACCCATTTGGCCCTTTTATCAAAGATAAGGTGGTTGAATGTGTTTGTAGTTGTGTTGTATCTTCTAATCTATTCCACTGATCTTCAGCTGTGTTTTGATTCCAGTATCATGTTGATTTTACTACTGTTGCTTTGTAGTATAACTTCAAGTCAGGGATTTTGATGTCTCCTGCCTTGCCTTTGCTGCTTATAACTGTCTTTGCTATTCTAGTTCTCTTTTGGTTCCAGATGAATTTTAGGAGTGATTTCTCTAGATCTATGAGGTATGTTTATGGTGTTTTTATTGGGATTGCATTGAATCTGTATGACAGTTTTGGGAGAATGGCCATTTTCACAATATTTAGTCTTCCTATCCGTGAGCAAGGAATGTCTTTCCATTTTCTGAGATCATCTTCAATTTCTTTTTTCAGTGTATTATAATTTTCCCTATATTAATCTTTCACTTCTTTTGTGAGAATAATTCCTAAATACTTCATATTTTTGGTTGCTAGTGTGAAGGGTGTGGCTTCTCTTATTTCTCTCTCCGTGATTTTGTTGTTAGTGTATAGGAATGCTATTGGTTTTTGAGTAATGATTCTGTATGCAGCTACATTGCTGAATTTGTTTATTATATCTAGGAGTCTTTCAATGGAGTTTTGAGGGGTCTTCTATGTAGAGTATCATATCATGTGGTTTTATCATGTTGTATCTTATTTGACTTTATTATATGTGATAGTATAAACAAAATTTTTATGGACAAAGAGATAATATAGTAACCATTGTTCATTTTCTGTTAGTTGGTTCTGAATACCCTGTAAATCTTTCATTCTCTTGAATGATTTTACACTGTCTTATTATGTTTGATACTATAGTGTACGAAGGTTTACTCAAATATTTCAAGGAAAGGAGACACTATGGTAGCTACTGTTAGGTCCGGTTGTCTTGTGGTGAAACACAATGTTGCTTAAATTGTTCTGTTCTGACTTGTTTTGTTATATCATCTTTTATCTTAATCTTTTTTTAAAATAAAAAGGTAAAAAAAACAAATTTAATGCAATGAAAATACTGTTAATATAACCACAGATCTAGGGAAAACATTCCCAAAATTCATTTGGAAATAGAAAAAACCTAGAATAGCAAAGGCAATCCTGGGCAACATTAGCAAGGCAGGAGACATCAAGATCCTGACTTGAAATTATACTACAAAGCTACTGTGATAAAATCAGTATGATACTAGCAAAACAAAACAAAACAAAACAAAACAAAACAAAGCAAAACAACTCATAAAACTGACCTGAGAAACAATGGAATAGATCAAAAGATGTAAACATGACTACAAAGATCTGCAGCCACCTTGTACTTGACAAAGGGGCTAAACACATTCACTGGAAGAAAATAGCCTCTGTAATAAATGGTGCTGGAAAAATTGGCTCTTCACATGCTGAAGACTAAAATTAGATACATGTTTATCACCATGCACCAAATGGATCGAAGATCTAAATATCAAATAGAAACACTAAATCTATTAGAAGTCAAGGTAGGTAGAAATCTTGAAGACACAGGGTTAGGCCAATAGTTCATGACAAATTGTAAACCACATGTGATCAAATTATCAATAACTGAGATCTCATCTTATTAAAAAGTTTTTGCACTTCAAAAGAAATCACCAACAGAATGAAAAGAAAACTCACAGAATGGGAAAAACTTTAGCCAGCCTTCTCTCAGACAAAGTACTAGAACATATAAAGAATTGAAAAGCATCAGGCCCCCCAAATTCAAAGCCCAATCCAAAAATGGGCATCTAAGATGAGCACATATTTCTCAGATGAAGAAATACAAATGGCCAGTAAATACTTGAAGAAATGCTCAACATCACTGGTCATTTGAGAAATGCAAATTCAAACAATGTTGAGATTCCATCACACTCCAGAAAGAATGAATGCCATCAAGAAATCAACCAATAACAAATGTTGGTGGGACCGTGAGGAGAAAGGAATACTTCTTCACTGTTGGTGGGAGTGTAGAATGTGCAGCCACTGGGGAAATCAGTGTGGAGAGTGCTCAAAAAACTAGGATTGGAAGTTCCAGTCACTCTAGCTATTCCCCTTCTGGGTACTTTTTAAAATGAAAATATTATGCTACCATGATATATGTCCACCCAGGTTTATAGCAGCACAATTTGTAATAGCTAAATCTTGGAAACAATCCAAATGCCCAACTATCCAAATGGATAAGTAGATGTGGTATTTTTATGTGATGGAGTATTACTGAGCTACAAAGAAGGATAATTTTGAGGCTTTTATAGGTAAATGGAGGCAACTTGAGACCATAATCATAAGTGAAATAAATCAAACTCACATTTGTAAATATTGTACTGTCTCCCTAGGGTTAAAAAAGTGAAAGGGTAATAAGATCCAAAATGTGCAACAGATATTGTGATAATGAAAGAGAAAGAAAATGCTCAAAAGGAAAGAACAACTGGAATAGGGAAAAGAGAAAAGGAAGAAGGCATAAGATTCTATGTATATAGGGAGAACTATGGAGTTTCAAGCAAGCAGGTGGGCGCACACTGTCCCCGGAGCCCAGCCTATTTGGGACCCTCACACTGTCTGGGTGCAGTGGAACGGCTGGGCCGGTCTGGGGTGCCTGCATCAGCCTGTGAGTCTGGAGGACTGTGGATTCCTAAGCAAGCAGGTGAGCATCACCCGTTCCAGAGGCCCCCTGGCCTGCAGTAAGTGCCCAGCGCACTCTCCCCCAAGCCTAGCCTGTTTGGGACCCTCGAGTCCTCAGGGTGCAGCGAAGTGTCTAGGAGGGTGCCAAGCACCTACATCCACCTCCTAGTTCTGGCTGTGCTGAGAGAACTGTGGAGTTTCAAGCAAGCAGGTGGGCACACACTGTCCCCAGAGCCCAGCCTATCTGGGACTGTGGAGTTCTAAGCAGGCAGACAAGCGCCACTGGTTCCAGAGGCCCAGCAGCCTGGGGGAACTGGATGCCAAAGTCCCAGGAGCTGCTAACATAGAAGTGGATTTCCAACAGACCCTGAGGAAGCTTTTGAATAACACTTGAAACACAGAAATATAGGAAAATGACAAAATGAAAGACCAAATTACAACCTCAAACCTCCAACCCATCTCAAGAAACCCTAGTAGCGATGTATATAGAAGAAAATATATGCCATACATCTCAAATACCGGACATAATAGCTACTGAAATAAATAAGCAACTCTGGGAAGCTTTAAAGGAATTCAAACTCAAAATAATCTCCCAGGTAAAAGAAGAAATGACAAAAGAAATGAAAGAGATGCTGAATATATCTAAAGAAAACACAGTTAAAAAATTGAAGGAACTAAATGAAAAGATAGAATCCCTAGATGAGCAATATAAGAAACAAACAGAATACATAAAGCAGATGCACAGAGATATACAGGAAATCAAAAACTCCACTGAAATCTGTAAAAACTGCCTCAATGAAAATGAAGATATAATTTCAGACCTTGAAGACAAGATTGCAGCTAGTGAACAGGAAAGGAAAGATCTTTTAATAATAACAAGGAATTAGGAAATAACAATTCAACAACTGCAAGATGATGCAAAGAAAAACAACATAAGATTGATAGGGATTAATGAAAAAGAAGGGGACAACATTAAGGACATAAGGAGGATATTTAGAGAGGTAATAGCTGAAAATTTCCCAAGCATGAAATCAGAAACCGACATCAGGTTCAGTGAAGCCTATAGAACTCCAAATAGTCATAAACAAAATAAAACTACACCCAGACATATAATAATCACCATCCCAGAAATCCAACATAAGAATAGAATACTAAAAGCTGTCAGAGAGAAAAGACAAATAACTTATAAAGGAAAACCTGTCAGAATTACAGCAGACTTCTCAGCACAAACAATAAAGTCAAGAAGAGCATGGAGTGAAGTATTCCAGATCCTAAAGCAAAATGATTTCCAACCTAGATTGATGTACCCTGAAAAACTATCATTCAAAATCGATGGTGAAATAAGATACTTCCATGACAAAGAACAGCTGAAGAACTTCATGAACACCAACCAACCCTGCAAAAAATATTGAGAGATAGTTTAGATACACAAAGGAAAAAAAACCACTAAGCAAAGCAGATAATTAAACAGAGCAGAAAGATAAAGATGCAACAGCAGAAAGATAACATGTCAACAATAAAGCAGCATATAACAGTTATAACCATTAATGTAAATGGTTTCAATGCACCAACAAAAAGAAACAGACTGACAGAATGGATCAAGAAAAAAATCCAACCATATGCTGTTTACAGGAAACCCATCTAACCCAGACGGATACTCACAGACTGAAAGTCAAAGATGGAAAACAATACTTCATGCAACAGGAATCCAAAAAAAGCAGAAGTAGCCATTCTGTTTGCAGACAATGTGAACTTTAAACCAACAATGATCAGAAAGGACAAAGAAGGTCACTACATACTCGTTAGGGTAAAACTCCAAGAGGAAGAGATAACTATCTTAAATATATATGCACCAAATTCCAGAGCCCCCAGTTATATAAAACAACCATTAACAGAAATGAAAAATCAAATTGTCAGTAACACAATTGTAACAGGAGACCTTAATATGCCATTGACACCAAAGGACAGATCAAGCAGACAGAAAATGAGCAAAGAAGTAACAGAACTGAATCACACCTGTGAACAAATGGGTTTGATAGACATATACAGAATGTTCCACCCAACAACATCAGAATACACATTCTTCTCAGTACATGGGTCATTCTCTAAAGTAGACCATATATTAGCTCACAGAACATATTTAAACAAATGCAAAAGAATTGAAATAATCCCTTGCATGTTATTGGATCATAGCACATTGAAATTAGAAATTAATGATAAAAGATACTGCAAAAATCCCACAAACACATGGAAACTGAATAGCATACTCTTGAGTAATCAGTGGGTCACAGAGAAAATTAAAGAAGAAATTAAACAATACCTACAAGGAAATAAAAATACCGGTACAACTTACTGGAATCTGTGAGAAACAATGAAAGCCGTCCTCAGAGGAAAATTTATTGCACTGAGTTCCCATATCAGGAAAACAGAACGAATACAAATAAATAACCTGATGCTATACCTCAAACAGCTAGAAAAAGAAAAGCAAGTCAAGCCCAAAGCCAAAAGAAGAGAGGAAATTATAAAAATCAGAGCAGAATTCACTGCAATAGAGACTAAGAAAACAATCTAAAGAATCAATGAATCAAAAAGTTGGTTCTTTGAAAGAATAAATAAAATCGATAAGCCCCTAGCCAACCTTATTAAAAAAAGGGAAGAAAAAGCTCAAGTTCATGCAATAAGAAATGAAAAAGATGAAATCACTACAGAGTCTATCGAAATACAGAAGATCATCAACACCTATTTCAAAAACCTCTACTCTCAAAAGTTTGATAACACAGAAGAAATAGACAGATTTTTAGAAACATATGAAGTACCAAAGCTAGATCAAGAAGGATGTAAAAGTGCTGAATAACCCAATCTTTATCAATGAAATTGAAAATGTAATTAAGTCCTTACCTACAAAGAAGAGCCCAGGCCCAGACGGATTCACTGCAGAATTCTACAAGAAATATAAAGAAGACCTAATGCTAACACTCCTCAAACTATTCAATGAAATTGAAAGGGAAGTAATCTTTCCAAAGTCATTCCTGGAAACAAATATTATTCTAGTACCAAAACCTGAGAAAGACCCAATTAAAAAAGAGAACTATAGACCAATCTCCCTAATGAACACAGATGCAAAAATCCTCAATAAAATACTGGACAATAGGATGCAGCAAATCATCAAGAAGATTATACACCATGACCAAGTGGGATTCATCCCAGGCATGCAGGGATGGTTCAACATACGTAAATCAATAAATGTAATCCACCTTATCAATAAAGCCAAAAGTAAGAATCACATGATAATTTCTATAGATGCAGAAAAAGCTTTTGATAAGGTCCAACATTCATTCATGATAAGAACCTTACAGGAAAATGGAATCGATGGTCTTTACCTCAATATAATAAAGGCCATCTACAACAAACCAACAGCCAGTATCATACTAAATGGCCAAAACTTGAAAGCCTTTACTTTAAAATCAGGCACAAGACAAGAATGGCCTTTATCACCACTCCTATTTAATATAGTACTTGAAGTTCTAGCCAGAGCAATTAGACAAGAGAGAGAAATAAAAGGGGTAAAGACAGGAAAAGAAAAGGTTAAATTATCATTGTTTACAGATGACATGATACTCTACATAGAAGACCCCCTAAACTCCATTGAAAGATTCTTAGATATAATAAATATATTCAGTAATGTAGCTGGATACAAAATCAATACTCAGAAATCAATAGCATTCCTATACACTAACAACAAAATCACAGAGAGAGAAATAAGAGAAGCCACAGTCTTCACACAAGGAAGCAAAAAAATGAAATATTTAGGAATTACTCTTATGAAGGAAGTGAAAGACCCATACAGGGAAAATTATAATACACTGAAAATCGAAAATGAAGATGATCTCAAAATGGAAAGATATCCCTTGCTCATGGATAGCAAGAACAAACATTGTGAAAATGGCCATGCTCCCAAAACTGTTATACAGATTCAAAGCAATCCTGATAAAAATACTATCAACATACCTCATAGAACTCGAAAAATCACTCCTAAAATTCATCTGGAGCGAGAAGAGACCTAGAATAGCAAGGACAGTTCTAAGCAGCAAATGCAAGGCAGGAGGCATCACAATCCCTGACTTGAAGTTATACTACAAAGCAACTCTAGTAAAATCAGCATGGTACTGGAACCAAAACAGAGCTGAAGATCAGTGGAATAGATTAGCAGATACAACCACAACTACAAACATACTCAACCACCTTATCTTTGATAAAGGGGCCAAACATGTTTACTGGAAGAACAACAGTCTCTTTAATAAATGGTGTTGGAAAAACTGGCTCTCCATTTGCCAAAAACTAAAACTAGACCCATGCCTATCACCATGTACTAAGTTAAAGTCTAAATGGATCAAAGATCTGAATATTAAAACAGAAACACTAAATCTATTGGAAGACAAATTGGGTAGAAACATTGAAGACATGGGGGTAGGTAGAGGATTCATGAACAGGACTCAAACCACACGGGAAATACTTCCCAGAATCAATAAGTGCGACCACCTCTTATTAAAAAGTTTCTACATGTCAAAAAAAAAATCTCCAGCATAGTGCAAAGAAAACCCACAAACTGGGAGAAGATCTTAGTGAACTCCCCCTCAGACAAGCGACTTTTGTCTAAAACATATAAAGAATTAAAAAAAACTCAGCCCCCAAAATTGAAAGATCTAATCCAAAAATGGGCATCTCAGATGAATACACACTTCTCAGATGAAAAATACAAATGGCAAATAAATACATGAAAAAATGTTCAGCATCATTACTCATTAGGGAAACGCAAATTAAAACCACACTGAGATTACATCTCACTCCTGAAAGAATGGCCAGGATCAAGAAAACTACCAACAACAAATGCTGGAGAGGCTGTAGGGAAAAAGGAACTCTCCTACACTGTTGGTGGGAGTGTAGACTGGTACAACCTTTGTGGAGGTCAGTCTGGAGATTTCTCAAAAAGCTGGGATTGGAAGTTTCATTTATTCCATCTATTCCACTTCTACGCATATTCCTAGAAGAACTGAAAGCATCATACCACAGTGATATATGCACACTATGTTTATAGCAGCACAATTTGTAATCGCCAGATCCTGGAAACAACCCAAGTGTCCATCAACTGAGGAATGGCTAAGATTTGTGATATTTCTATACAATGGAGTACTACTCAGCTATAAAGAAGGATCACATTGAGATATTTATCAATAAATGGGTGCAGCTTGAAACCATACTCATAAGTGAAACAAATCAAACTTGCATGTGTGAATACTGAATAGTTTCCCTAGTGTAGGAAATGATTCAAATATATAAAAGTATGTGGTAATCATGATTCCCCATTATGTGGCCTTGAAGCCTTATAAAGTTTTCACTTATTAATTGGAATGGCTTTATTCTGGGCTGCTTGATATTATTGCCTGTGATGAAATGAAGAGCTATTTTGAAGAAAACGAGACATCATAATAGCTAGTGCTGATTTAATATCATCTTGTTTTGAAGCCCCACCAAACTATGGCTCTTCTGTCTCCATTAGTTTTATCATGTTGTGTCTTGCTGGATTTTATTATATGTGATAGTATAAACAAAAATTGTTATAGGCAAAGAGGTAATATAGAAACCATTGTTTGTTTTCTGTTAGATGGTTCTAAATACCCTACAATGCTTTCATCCACTTGAATGTTTTTACACTATATTGATATGTTTTATGCTATAGTATATGAAGTTACATTCAAATATTTCAAGGAAAAATATACTACGGTAACTACTATTAAGTCGGGTTATTTGGTGGTGAAGCACTAGGTTGCTGAAACTGTCATGCTTTGACCTGTATTGTTATGTTGTTATGTCCTCTTTTATCTCAATCTCTCCCTTATTCATTAAAAAGTTATTTAATTATTTATTACTTTTTTAATTAAGGGGAAAAATAAAGAAATTAGCAGGATATATTATAGTAACTTTTTTGATTTACTATTAACTTGATTTGAAGTCCTGTAATACTCCCACTATCTTGTTTTGACTGATTAGACTCCCTTCCGTTCTGTATGATAATATTAAATTTGAGGGTACAGGCAACTACTCTGAAGGCAATAAGATTCATGTGATGCCCATTCTGGTTTGACTATTATCCTCTTTTGAAGTCCTGTAATGTTTACAATGTTTAGGTTTTATTGGTCTGGTTCTCTACTGTTTTGTTCAACTTTATAATACCTAATGAGATAGACAATTCTTCTTAAGGAAGCAAGAGGCATTATGGTAACCATTGTTGGTAACCTTGTACTCTGCTTTTACATCATGTGCTATGTCTATCCTTGGTTTTGACTGACAGCTTTGTTTTGTCATATTTGATTTTATTCTCTTCCAAAAAAAAAGTAATAAGAACTATGGGAGTAATAAAACACAAAATGTGTAAATTTTGTTGTAATAAAGAGAGGGAAAAAAAAGTGCTCTAAAGGATACAACTGCAAGTGTATTTAGGTGTGTTAAATAGATGACCATATTAATGTTTTTGATTGGATCATTGAACACAACTGTTTGCAGTCTCACTGTTTGAATGTCCACTTTATATGCTTTGGTCCTGTGACTTGAACAACTATTACACTATCTGTTTAATCTATAATGGATGATTTCTTACTGGTTTTTTTTTTGTAGTTCTGTATTACTTGTACCTTTACACTGTTTTGTTTTGTTTTGCTTTTTCTCTTTTTTCTTTTAAATAAAATTTAAAAAAAAGATTCTATGTATATAGATACACATATACATACATAAGCATATGTGTGTGCTCACACACAAGATAGATAACTATACTGCTGACCTCTGTTAGTTCATCAAGAAGAACAGTTTGTACTTTCATTGATTGTTTGATCATTTTTTTCATTCCTGAATCTGGTAACCTGAACAACTATTTCTAAAACAGCAATATGCAATATATTAACCAATGTTAATTTCCTATTTTTTGAATTTCTTTATTGCCTCTATTCTATTATTCTGTTTTGTTAAAAAAAAAGCGTATGCACCATCTTTTGAAGCCTAGCTGTTAATCTCCTGGGAGGCTGTAGGGCCTCTCAGGGGCCAGGCCAATGATCCAGTGCCTAAGGCTTGCTGCTGCTGCTTCCCTGTGGAATCACAAGTTTCTCAGCCCTCAGTCTCAGGCTCTTCCCCTGCATTGTGTCTTCATAAATCCATTGGGAGGGAACCAAGCCATGCAGGATTGGTCACACCTACATGGACTCCCTGAATCCTGCAAAGCTGTGTCGCTCCTTCTTCCAGCCAGGCACAATGCACATCTGCAGGATAGGACAAGCCCTGGCAGAGACACATGGCCTTTTTCCTATCACTTGCTGAGCAGTCATGGAGACTTTTGGCATCTGAAATCTGGGTGATTTGGTTGACCAGGAACCAACCCTCCCTAGTTTCCTATGCAACTCGATTTCTTTGAGGCACATTTGTGGACTTCGTAGTGGGAAGAAGACCTTGGAGGGGGCATTCTCTGCCAGCACTAGTAGGTATGGGCTGACTGGTGCCTGTAGAATTTCTTCATGTGATGGATATTGTTGATCTCCAGCATCAGTAAAGCTGCTTTGGAGTTTCTGAAGAGACTTTAAGCCACAAGGAAAGGAAGAACAGCAGAAGGAGAAGGTCCAAACATTCCTGACTATCTCCTGCTTTGGGCAGGATCAAGTCACTTGGAGACATAGCATCTTCATACATCAAATACATTAGGTAGAGAGGGGACTCAGAATGACATTGCAAACAGGTCTTTGTGGGTTAATGAATAGACCATATTGGGTTAGGTTGGGACCTAAATCTCTATGAGACAAAGAGAAGATCCTGTAAGTATGGGTGTACAAAGAGGAGTAATTCAGGGAGTCCAAGGACTTTCAGGGACATATGAAGTGTGGAAGAGTTAGGAAGAGATCATTCTTTAGAGCCTTGGGGGGGGGGTGAGTAAAACCTTGCTGACATCTTGGACTCAACTTCTAACAGATAGCACAGTGTGAGAATTAATTTGTGTTATTTTAAGCCTCCTAGTTTTTCTTTTTCACTTCTTTTTTTGGTGTCGGGGGGTGTTGAGACAGTCTCATTATGTAGTTCAGGTTGACCTTGAACTCATGGCAATCCTCCTGCCTCAGCCTCCCGGTTGCTAGGATTACAGGCATGTACTGCAACACTTGGATAAAACTCCATTTGTGGTGATTTGTAACAGCCCTGGGAAGAGAACACAGATAGCAGCATCAAGCCAATGTTAGAGGAACCTTAGATCTCTGTCCCTCACTGTGCATATAAAGATTGTGGTGCCACCAGAAGTGTGAGTGGTTGACTCCTTATAATGATGTTCTTGACATGCAAGGCCACTGTTATTTCAAGTGATGCAGTTCACAAGGATACCCTTCAAACCCTCATTCTGTGATTGATAGTCTGGGTGTTGGGAACCAGAAATGCATAAAGCACATTGGTGGTTGTAGCATCCTAGAGCATGGCATGTGGTATATTGTCAGATCAATCTGGACAGGTAGGGAAAGGTTAAGGCAGGGCTAACGAATTGGAAAATCTAGTCATTAATTAAATGCAATGGAGCTAATGAAGCAGACACAGAAAAGAAGAAAGGGGAAGACTGGTTGTAAATGCCTTAGCATCTCTGACACCAAAGCATCTGCCATCATCCCTATTCTATGGGCGAGATGGATCTCCCTCAATTTATCTCTACCATGGTGTTTAGTGACAACTCATCAATATGAGTACCCTGCTATCAGAGCATAAAGGAGACATGCAGTTTTCCAAACTATGACTTTAGTAATGAGGACCCTTCAACCCTCAAATATTTAAGGCATCAGATGATCCAGGGTGGGCACTTATACTAATTTTGTGGTATTGTGGACCTACAAATATGTATATAATTGTCCTTGTGTTAAAAAAAAACAACTGGACATTAGGAAAAAGGCTGGTGACTTCTCTGAGAAGAAAGAGAACCAACCATAGACAGCACTATCTTACTTCTGATTATCTTATTCTGAGACTGGGTAAGGACAGGTTTTGTCATAGCAGTAAGCATTTTCAAGGTTTCTGCAGCTAACAACCATACACATTTTCTTATTCTCACTGATTCTACATTTCTGTCAGACATTGGTGTGGCTTCTGGGTTAGTCTGTCCTCACTGAGGGGCCAGGCCTGTACCATGGTATAGTCCTCTGTCACAGCAGCTGGGAACAGGAGCATTCAACATTGCCTTGGCTGCGGAGAAATACAGGGCGCATATTCTCACCTTTCCTTGCCGGAAGTAGACACAAGCAGCCCTTAAACATATGGAACAGTGTGGATTGATCCTTCTTGTCCTCCTAGAGAAGGGAGGAGAGGATGATGAACATAAGAAAGGCTTACTGTGAGCTAGGGGAAAGAAGCAGCCTTTACTCTTTGTGCAATGATTCCAGAGCAGAAACAGGGCAATAGTGATCTGTCAAGAAAGTTCTCTAGACATACAACCTGATGATCTCCCTCCAAAACTGAGGGTTCCCAAAGTGGTAGTATTGGAGAAGGCCTTTAACAGGCAATTAAGACTCTTCCCTTGTGAATCATGTTAGGTCCCCTTTATATGGGCCTGACAGAGGGAACTGATCCACTTTGCCTTTCTTCCATGTACTGTCTAAGGGCCGTGGTAGGTTGAATTGTGCTGCCAAAATATGTTTGCCTGGAGCTTCAAATGTCACTTCATTTGAGTTGAGAACGTCATAAGGGTAGAGATCCCAAATAATTTCATTCTGTATTAGGTGAGCCTTAAACACAATAATGAGTGCTCACAGGAAAGCAGGAATTCCACAGCCACAGAAGCTGGAAGAGGCAGGCCGAGAGAGAGAGAGAGAGAGAGAGAGAGAGAGAGAGAGAGAGAGAGAGAGAGAGAGAGACAGAGACAGACAGAGAGAGAGAGAGAGAGAGAGAGAGAGAGAGAGAGAGAGAGAAATGGTCCTATTAACACATGCGTTTTGGACTTGTGGCTTCCAGAACTGTAAGAGTAAATTCCTGTCCTAGGCTCCAGGTTTGTGGGCATTCATTTCAGCAGCCCTAAGAAGCTATAGTCTACCATTGCAAGAAAACTTGAAAAACTTTATTTCTTATTTTGCTATCCTTTATTGGTTCCCTGGTACATGTTGGTAGCCAGAAGCTGTGTTTCCTGACCTCTTCTTTGCTCCTTTTATTTCTAGTAAACACTAAAGTGATTTAAGAGTCAAGCCCTTCCCAGAGGTGAAGAAAAAAAGAGTTTGGAGCATTGTGGGGAGGCCATGACTTTCAGCTTGTTACTGGAGGACAGTGCTGTTGGCTGAGACAGGGATGCAGAAGGAGGAGAGGCTGGTAGGGTCAGGGAAGCTTCTCATTAGGTTTTTGATAGTTTGGGCTCCTGGCTCTTCCACTGTGATTGGCTGCAGGCACGTGGCGGGTTATGATGAGGAAGATCTGATATACATGAACAAATCTTAAATACTGTTAGCCTGCCTTTCCAAATAAGCATCAAGGCTTAAAATTCTGCTCTAAATCAACTTATTTTGACCAGAGATTGCTGTTACATTGATTTGAATGGACTGTGTCTAAAGGCCAGGTAGTAACATACAGAGCAGAAAAGATCCATCAGCAAATTCACCTGCCTATTCATGCTAAGTACATCTGTGCCTGAGAACGTTAGAACCAGCTCTCATATGTTGATTTATCAGCTTTACTTGAGAAGATCAAACACCTGAAAAAGTAAATTTGTGTTTAAATTCATCATATTGTACACTCATTCATTCAACAGCTATTTATTGAGCATCAGCTGTATGGAAGACCCTGCAGCAGGAGTTTGAACACGTCTGTGAAGGACAGATAAAAACCTCTGCCTGGCCTTATGGCACTCTGAAACTAGCTGGGGGAGGCAGACAGAAAATACAAGGAAAGGAAACAAGGTACCCATCACTTACAGTGCTGAATGAAAGGGAAAGGTAAAGCCAGGCAGGGTAGGAGTGATTGCCAGCATGGTGCTGTTTGCAAGGCTCAATTGTCTGATCAAGAGAGGCACTGCTGAGAAAATGACATTTGGGCAAGGGCTTGGGAGAAGTGAGAAATAACTATGCAGAGATCTGGTGGGGGGGGGGGGGAGCATCCCTGGGAGACATAATTGCCCTGCAAAGTTCCAAACTCCCGGCATGTTCTAGGAACAGCAAGAGGTCCAAGGCTGAAGTGGGAACAGAGAGGGAGGACAGCTGGCAATGATGGGTCCTGGGATGAGTCCACTCCAGGGTGCAGAAAAGGAAAACATTCATGATCTGAGGGTTTTAAAGCTCATCCTGGCTACCATGTGGAAAAGGGATGGAAAGGGGCATGTGAACCATAGGGAACTCCTACAGAGGCTAAGGCAACAGGGTAGAGGAGTCAGTACAATGTCCTGCAACAAGGCATGCAGGTGGTCTGACAGATAGTACAGGGAAGGGTAGGGCAGGCTGGAAGAGAAGAGAATTCACTTCAGAACAACCCTGCAACCAAATGGGAGAGGCAAAGTCCTAGGAAATGCCCTTTGGGGACCTCACTTTTCCCTTTAGTGTTGCATCTTGGGCAGATTTGTTGATGTGGAGGCTCATTCATGACTCTATAGCTTCTCCATTTTAAAGACAAGAGTCACAATTGTGGCTTTGTAAGGGTTAGGCAGCAAGGGAGCAGAACCTTCTAGTCTTCTGCAAATACCTCCCAACCCCTTGCCTGCTAAGAAGGCCTATACAGCAGCTTGCTGGAGCTTTCATGGTTCCAAGAGGAGAGTGATTATGCTTTCCACTGTGTATTAGTGCCTGTCGGTAAGACAAGTAGATTATTTGTCTCCCCCTGCAGCTCATTTGTAACTTCCATGCCCATTTAGAAGCTGGGGGTTATCACGGAGGAGTGGGGCTGCCCAGCCCTCTGGGGGTATAAGGGCAAGGGATGTGGAGGAGTGTTCTAACCCCCACGAGGTCCTGATGCTGCAGTTTACTGGGCCTATGCTATCATCCAGTATGCAGACTTAAGTGAAGACACCTTTCAGGGACAGAAGATCCATATCCACAGATTACAGCCCTGCAGTCTGTCTTGGTAAATCACCTCACATCTCCACATTTTGGTCTTTATCAAAATGATGCAGATTGTGCGCCAGGCAGGGAGCTAGTCTGCAGAAGGAAGATAGAGGAAGAGAAGGGGAATCATTGGGGTAGGCTGGAGGACCTAGGAGGCAGCAGGGAGGCTACGCATCCTCTCTTGCCTCCTCAAAAGCAGAGCACTACAAGGACCCTAGACTTTGTGCGTGTGTTGGGGGTGTGCGCTCACTGCATGACAAATTGTGCCATGTCCCTGTGCAGATTCCCTGGCCAGGATGGACTTTACCAGGCATATAGTTAGCTGAACCAGCTGTGACTTATCACCCTGAACTGCCCTAATGATAGCTTTTTTTTTGTTTTTTTTTTAAGATGGCTATTTTAGCAGAGTCTTTCTGGCCTAAGGCAACCTGAACATACTGTGCAAATTTGTGCAAATTGCAGCAATTCAGATTTCTGGCACTGGAGACCTCTGCTGCCTCCTCTCAGGAGAGTCTTCTCTGCCTGCAGCCCATGAGAAATTTACAGCCCTGCACCCCCACCTGCCCTTGGCTTCTCTGTTGGCCTCTTTTGCAAGTGCTGATGGGATTCCTGGGGAGACAGTTTCCTTACTGTGTGTGATCCCTAGCTTACAGATGCTAGGAGGAAACATGACAGGTGGGTTAAACTGCCTCTTATTCCAAAGTTCTGCCAGTCTCCTGATGACCTGTAGGTGTACTCAACCCCCACAACAGTCCTTTTTGGCACAAATTCTACAAAAAATGAGCCAGGCAAGCTGAGCAAGCCCTAGCAAGTTCTCATTCTGCAAACAAAGTGGCTCCCTTGTGAGGTGCCTGTGTTTGATTAATAAGACCAATTCCTGGTCTTTTCTCAGAACCATTCTGCTGTGCCAATGTTAAGCCATTCATGAATTCTCAGAACATCCTGGTGACAAGCAGATGGCTTGGGGTTCCAGATTCTCATTTTCAGGTGGAGAACTGTGCACTGAAGGGGGGCTGGACTGTGGTCCTGCTGGAGCAACACACAGTCACAAGCGCACAGTTTGGACCTTGTTGATTGCTAGCTGTGGACTTTGGGGCCAGGTCTGCTCTCCAGGGAAATGCCAAGGTCTTACCCAGATGGGCAGGGACACTTATCTCCTGAGATTGTTCTTCTCTAGTCTGAGAAAGAGAGCACACTGTAGAATTTCACCGTTTGTGAATTTGTCACAGAGTTTGCTATCTTCTTGCTCTTTAGATACCAAGCTGCCTATATAATACATGTTGGGCCATTCCTTCAAGATTTGTTAAAATGTTCCAGAACCCAAGCCTCAAATGATGAAGGTCTCTCCTCTGCCTCTTTCCTCCAACCCAGCCAGAGGTCGTCACTACCTGTGTTTCTCCTGAGCTGTGAGCTGTGAGCCAAGGGTCTTGTGCTATTTATTAAGGTGTTAGTGGGGATGGGAAATAGAAATTTCAAGGATTTGATGAAATTAAGACTTTCCCATTAGCTGGCAGAGCTCAGAAAGAGGTAGAAATACGTCAACCTATATGTTTGAAGAATAGGAAGCAGAAAGCACGTGGTCTATGCTAAGGGGACTTCGGGGCATAATATAATTTAAAACCAGCTAGTTTACAGTGATGTCTTTGCTAAAACATGCTTCTCCCAAGCTAATGAAATCAGGGCTTTTGGACTGACTAATCTCTCTGTACTGATTAGAATGTTCAAACATTTTTCTCAGAAGCAGGTCAACCTGCTGCTGTAACAGAAAACTCAAGCTGGATTAGGCAAGCAAATGTTTGGAATCTGCCCAGAAAACATCAGGAGTGCTCAGAGCAATTGGAATGAAAGGTCCCTGTTTGGACAGGGGCTACATAGAGCATTCTTTCCTGGGGGATCATTAATGCTGGCAGGGCTGCAGGAGACAAATGTGCCGCTTGTTCTGAATCCTCCTCTCAGGCTGCAGAGTTTACAAGCTACAAAAGTCGCCTGGCATGGCCCGAGTCCAGCTCATTACTTGTGTAATTTATCTCTGGCACCACAGAAATATTCCAGTCATAGAAGCACGCAGCTTCTCTTTGACTTCTACTGGAGATTTAAGTGAACAGACTGGCTTCAAGACAGAGAGGTCTAATTCAGAGATGAGATAATTAGGAAAGAGACAAAAGAGCCCAAATTAGAAAATAGCCTAAAGTGAGAACATTCATTCCACCAGTAGGTATTGGTGTCAACCTAAATAACAGGCAAGGGAGAAGTAAAAAAGAGGTTTGCTTGGGAAAAGTAGAGCACCTGAATGGGAATGCATGTCCCATAGCCAACTATGAGCATATTCAAGGGAACTGATGAAAGTGCAAGTTTTAAAGGGCAAATGGAGGAAAATTGCGTCACATATTTTGAAATATTGATCCTTGGACACAAGGATTACCCGTATGTGTGTGTGTGTGTGTGTGTGTGTGTGTGTGTGTGTGTGTGTGTGTGTTAGTGGCGGGGGGCACAGTCCAAAGTTGATAGGCAGTTGCTGGTCAGATGTTGTTTTAGAAGTATTCTCCTTAAGAGTCCATGGCTTCTGCACAAAGCTCTGGTCTGGCAGTGTTTTCTGTAATAGTTAACAGGCAGTCATTCTTGACAAGCTTACCTTTATAACTCACTGCTTGATTTTTTGTTTTGTTGGTAGGGTTGACACAAGCAGCTGCATTTCATGTTGGAGGACAGTCCATGTCACAGGATACCTAATACAATTTAGAAAGCAATCCATGAGTGAGGGCCAATCTGTGAAGCAGAATGGTTTTGAAGCAGGTAAAAGTCCTGCAGAGGACTCACTGACATAGCCCTGGTGTTAAGTAGGAAGCAAGGCGCCAAGGCGTGTGGGCGATCGGATATAGAAGGCTTTGCCACAGCTAGCTGACATGAGCAATAACACCATACCATCCTTAACCAGCCATGAGGCTTCTGTTAGGGTTGCTGTGGTGCCAGGTCAGTGCCTAGCAACGGAAGCAGTGGTGAGGGTAAGTCTGTCTCACTAGGCCCAGATCCTGTGCCATTTTCTGGCAGAAGGGGGCAGTGCAATATATTGGTCAGGAGCACAGGCTTAAGGAATTGCATGGCCCAGCTTTGATTTCAGGCTCCAAAATCACTAACCTTCTCAATCTCATCATCTGCAAGAGGATATGGTTATCTGTGCCACACATGTGGGCATTGGATGAGCTGATGTACGTGAAATGTTCGACTCACGGCCCCGTTCACATATGGCAGGGCTGGTATGCAGTGCTCCCAGTGGTCATCACAAAGCTAGCTGTATTAGTTTTCCATTGTATTTGTAAGGAATCATCAACTTACCATTTCATTTTCTTAGTGTCTCAGCACTGCCAGGCTGAAAGCCAGTACTTGATATCTTGGAGACAAACTACAGCTAAACCATAACACCAAAATAGCACTCTTCCTAGAGATAGCACGTGTAGAACAACCTGAACGTGAAAAATACAGCATTTAACCTGGAGATGGCCTTCCACATTCATCCTTCATGCTCATTGGTGAAAATAAATGTTTATTGCTATATTTCTCCGAGATTTAGTGGTTGGTTATTGCACAGAAACATTTGATATACCCGGTGACTAAATATTTGATAGAACAGTAACTAAGTTGTGTAAGGGACAGTATGTTAAAGCTTATTAAGAGTTTAGGATTATTTGTTCTAAACTTTACAATTCTTGATATGCAAATGGTCTGAACTTTTCTTGGTTACCTAAGTGCTCTGATTTCCCCACTAGGGTTATGTGACCTGCGAATTACTTCTGCCCAATGTTCACCAGAGTGATAGTTAGAGTCTTCCCTGCCCCTGGCTGGGATCTGAGACAACTGAATGCCTTGGTACAGGCGTCAAGACCTATATCATGTCTTACTACTACGGAGGACACTTCCATGTCACCAAGACACCAAGACCGTTGCCATCTGGTCTCTTGGATCACGGCAGCTAGTACTCAAAGTATAGTATCAGTTCCTGCATCACTTGGGGACTGGTTGGAAATTCAGATACTTGCCTCTGCAGCCCTGCATAGACCTCATGAATCAGGGTGTGAGGAGGTTGTTTGCCCTCCTGGTGATTCTGGCGCACTGCCATTTCTGAGAACCACTGATTCTGGGTTTCTATCTCTCCTTAAGTCAGTTTGTCATGTATATTGGCCTAAATTGTCCATTAAACCCAGGTTCTCAAGTATATAATCAGAGAGCTTTTCACATGTTTTTAAAGAGTTAAAAAGCAGTCTGTTTTAGCCGTTGTTTTCTGTTACACTGTGGATCACGTTTCCTTGTACATCCCTTGCCCCATCAGCAGATTTTTGGAAATATGAAGCAGGTCATTCTGAGACTTCTTGTTTGGGTGAGACCTACATAAATGTAGAATATTCTTTGTTGAGAATGAGGGATTCATAGTGAAGCATTTAAAAATCACAGCAGCACCTGCTTGTAGCCCTCTGTAAGATTTTCCTCAAATACCTGGAGATAAGCTTAACAAGCAAAAATATTACTCTAGTCCCTATCTGCTTTGCAGAGCTGCAGATCCTGCTGAGGGTGAATGGCACTGCCTTTCTTTTTGTCTGTGCATACTTTGAAAACAAGGCCAAATGGGGAGCATGTTGGTGTATGGCTGTAGTCCCAGCACTCAGGAGGCTGACACAGGAGGATTACCATGAGTTTGGGCCAGCCTGGGTTACATAAGTGAGTTCAAGGCCAGCTTGCACTATATAGCAAATGTGTCTCAAAAAAAAAAAAAAGGACAGGAAAAATGTCCAAGATCCAGTGTGCTGGACCAGTGGAAGGACCCACAAGCAGTTGTCTGCTGAGAGAAGTGATACGATTGTGTCCACCTGGATGTGTGTGGCCACCTCACTTGTCGCAGGGGCCATGGCACGGTCAAAGACTTCTGTCATGATTTTTCCAGGTGCCCTTTATGAGGACTTCTCCTGAGACCCCTACCTCCATTAAAAGTCTCATATTTTTGGTTTTCATTCTTAGAAAAAAAATCTTTCTATGCTTTGGTTCATCATAAAGTGGACAAATGATATTCTAGATGCACTTAGGCTAAACTTAGAGTGTGGACAAAGGGCTTAGTGCTGTGCCTGGCATTTAGTAGATGCTGGGTCAGTGGGAACAAAGACTTTCATAATGGACAGATGGTGAAGGGCAAGGGTTCACCTCTGCTTTTTCTGCATTTTTAAAAAATAAATTCAGGTTGTCACGTGTTGAATAGTGTTCCTGTAATGGATATTTTCAAGTCCTAACCCCTACTACCCCTGCATGTGACCTTATTTGCAAGTAGAATCTTTGCAAATACAACCACATTGAGAACAACAAGACCAAGCTGGATTTGGGGATTTGGTAAGAAGATGCAAACACACATAGGGACAAGGGAGGGACCAAGTGTAGGCAAAGGCAGAGACATACAGGGGTGATGTATCTGCAAAGCAAAGAACAAGAGTTTCCAGCAGCCACTCAGCACTGGGAGAGAAGCGTAGAACAGACTGTCCAATCCCCCACAAGGAACCAACCCTATCAGAGCCTTATTTTGGATATATGGCCTCCAGAACTGTGAGAAAACAAGTTTCTTTTAAGCCACCACATTTGTGGCCATGTGTTCAACAGGAAGTAATATACAAGTAAACATATGAACACTTTCTCAGGCTCCATCATCTCTGGGCTGCTGTGCTAGGAATCATGGATCCCAGATCATTTGTCTGCACTGGCTCACGTAAAGGAATCTGAGACTGCGCACTCTGAGTTAGCACTTGGTATTTGTTTGTACCCAAGACTGCCCAACTTCTATATCTTTGGGTGAGCCATCATTAAAGTTAACAACTGAAAACCATCAGGAAATGAGGATTTTTGGCATTATCATCATTCAAGATGCAAGGAAAGCAGACTGCATAGGTGTCTGCCTCTGTGGAAACCACTGAAGATTATCCCAACTGGAGCCCAACTTCATTTTCAATAAATATTAACAATCAAATTCACCACAAAAAACTCTGCATTGCCCCCCCCCCCACACCAAAGCAGCCAAACTGAGCAAGTACTTATTAGTTATTACCATGTTTGATGAATAAGCTTTACAATAAGCCAGAGGCCCTTACTTTGCCTTTTGTGGAAGATGCTGCAATCAGTAGCATGAGACAGAATCACTGTGACACATTCTTTCTTTTCTCAGCAGACAAACACAATGCAGATGAGTGCTTTGTGAGGCCCCAGAAGTGCTGGGCTGTGCTTGCCAAGAACCAGGACAACAGGCTTCTGGGTGGCCAAGTCGCTGTGCCACAGAGACTCACCCATGCTTGGCCCTCCTGCAGCATGGTTAATGATTGCTGTGTGTTTCTGTCAAGCAGGTTACCCTTAATATTGTGCTTTTATTCTCCATCTGTTCCTCTTCCCTTGACACTTTACTGGGTATTTGTGGGTGCCTTTTTGTGACGTGTAAGGTGTGCACTTTGAGGAGGGCAAGTTAGAGCTGCTTAGGATGGCCCCCTGTACAGGAACGAAGCTCCACGCCTGCTTGTGACACACAAGGCAGGCTCTCCGCATTCTTATTCAGGAAGACCGATTTCTCCTGCCTTGGTATTTTATAAGAACATAGGGCTTCTCAGACCTATTCAGGGATCCTAATGTGCCCCCAGCTGCAGAAAGAGCTGCCATGGATCTTTCCTCACCTACCCAGAATCCTAGCCCCTTCACTACAAAGAACAACATAATGAGAGCTCTAAAAATCCCCAACAAACCTGCATTGTTTATTATTTTATTCTTATTTAAAATGCATACCATCATCCCACTCTGAGATAGACAGGATGTCTGGTCTAGGTTACAGATTTCTGATGGCTATTCTAAAAATTTCTAGAATTTTAGTCCTCATCTTAGTTCAAGTATGAGAAGATGGAGTCAGAATGAGGCATTTTAAGCAGCAAGCACACTCTCTTTGCGTGAAAGCTACTGTTTTCTCTAATGCCTGCTACTCACATTGCTTTGCTCTGGTTCTCCCACGCAATCCTCATTTCCTTGTCTGTCCTCAGCTCACTCTACAGTTCCTTGTGATATTCATGTGGTCCCTTTTCTGGCTCGGCTTCTTTTCTTGGAAGCTTGCTATTGGATGCTCTCTTTCTTGGCTTTTGGTGTGTTTGTGAGGGGATGGCTGCTGCTTCCAGGCAGTGGGACATGAGCATGCTTATTTTCAGAAGTCATCACTCTTCAGGTCCCATGCTGAAGTTATCTGTGTACTTCTTCATGAATTGAGGTGCTTTTGTGTCAGAACGCAACAGAGACCCCAGGCTGGGGACTGTGGGCATCTCAGTGCCCCTCATTTTCAGGAAAGGGGCACCTGCTTTTGCAAAATGGAACAGAAGTCAGAAACAGCAAATAGCTTCCAATGAATGTGTAACACTTTGATTTTCAAAGCAAGACATGCCATTGTTAAGTTTAGGTACATGTGAGTGATAAGTAATCAAAGAGACATGCCACTAGAATTGCAGAATGGTATCATAGTGGCTGTCCTTGCAGGTCACTGGGAATACTATAGATGTAACTTGTAGGGATAGGCATAGATTGTCTCTCAAAAAAGTTTGCTTTAGGAAGAGTGACCTGGTGGGCACCCATCTGCTGTGTGCAAAGAGTCACGGGCATAAAAGCATATACATTATTATTAGCTTGTTTTTAATTTTCCAAAACTTGAAGCTTTTATCTTTAAATTATTCTATTGAAAATAGGGATGTAAATTCAGATTCAATAAGGTTTTTTTCTTTCTTTCTTTTTTTCTTTTTTTTTAGTTCTCTTCGACACAGAGGCCCAGAACCCCTTTTCTCCCCTCAATTTTGTTGTTCTTTGATAAAGATCTCATTCTAAGAAAGTGAAGCGAAGTCTATGCTAAACTGCCGGCCTTCTCAGACTCTTTAAAATGCGAATATGCTTTTTGGGAGCTGCCAAAAGGGAAACATATTTAACAACATCTTCCAAACAATTCTTTTTGGGTATACCTATGAATAAAGCACAGATCTTGACAAGAACAGCATCTCTTGGGTGTGGTGGCACACACCAAAAGTCCCTGTACCCTGGAAGACTGAGGCAGGAGGATCACAAATTATAAAGCAGCCTGAGAAACTTAGTGACGTAGTCTCTAAGTCACTGTCCTGTCTTAAAATAAACAAAGCAAAACAAAAGGCCAGGTATTGTAGTCAGGGTTTGCAAGGAAAACAACTTAATACAGTACATATAATTTATAGAATTATTTTATAATAGTCACACAAAGAGTCAAACATTAAAAGTGCAAGAAATCTATCTGCACATTAAAGATCCCAAGGAATCCAGGTGAGGGCCTGAATCCATGGCAATATCCTGTGTGAATCTAGTTGAAGACCGAGAGCCCATGACAATGTCTCATGTAAGTTTGTTCTGTGGATCTGCATACGGAAGGCCCAAAGGTCAGTGGTGGAAGCCAGAAAGTCCGTGCCAGCAGGAGAAAGGATCTGTGCCAGTAAGGCTGAGGGATCTGCACATTCAAAGTGAGGACCAGCGGTCCCCCAAAGTGAACCACAGTCATTCTCAGTAGCAAAGTCCTGAGATCCTCTGACAATGAGAATAGCCAAGTTCATATCAGGAAACCTTGATACGCTCCTCCAGGAAAATCAACAGCAACCGCGGAATCCACAGCACCACCTCTTCCTCTCCAGTTCTCCCTTTTTATGCTGTTGGCAGCAATCCTCAGGTTGGCCAACTGTACCCAGCACCACGTTGATTCAGTTCAGCTAGGTGTTACAAGTTGACTACCAGCTGTCAATTCATCGTAGCAGGAGATGTAGCTTAGTGTAAAGGTCCTCGATTTGATTCCCAGAACCGGAAGAAGAAAAAAAGAAAACAGAAGGGAAAACAAAACCAAACAACCCTCCCAAACAATAAAACAGTATAGCCCATACAGGCATGGAAATGAGTTTGAGTGACTTCCTTTCTAAGAGGACACAGGAGGCCAAGATGTGTCCACCTATGAAGGGGACCTATTTCCTGCTTCTCCCTTCTATTGCTGCAAAGTCAGCTAAGGACACGGATGCCTCCTTGTGGAACTTGTGGTTGCAAAGTTTCTCCATGCTTTCCTTCCTCTGGGCTCTGTCACACAAAGTTACAGTTAATGTCACATAGGAGTTCAAGCTACTCCAAACCAAATAACTAAACAATTGACTTACTTACCAACTAACCAATCAACCCATCAATCAACTATGCAAAAAATTCTGGTATTTTCCCAGAAAACTTGAAAAGGTCATGTCACACTGATATGTGTGCACCCATGTTCATAACAGCACAATTTGTAACAGCTAAATCTTGGAAACAACCAAAATGCCCATCAACCGCAGAGTGAACGAAAAGATGTGGTATTTTTATACAATGGAATATTACTCAGCTAAAAAAGGATGACCGTGAGGCCTTCATAGGTAAATAGAGGCAACTTGTGACTATCCTTATAAGTGAAATAAATAAGAATCATATTTATAAATATCACATTGTATCACTAGTATAAAAAGTAATAAGAACTGTAGGAGGAATAAAACACAAAATATGTAATTGCTATTATAAAATAGAGAGGAAAAGAAAGTTCTCCAAAGGATATAACTGCATGTATGTTTAAGTGTATAAGATAGATGACCATATTACAAAGTTTTTGTTGGATTGTTGAGCAGAATTGTTTGCAGTCCCACTGTTTGAATGTTCACTTTGTGTGCTTTAATTTTGTAACTTGAACAACTATTTCTAAGATAACAGTATGTAATTTATCAGCTAGTGATTTCTTAGTGTTTATTTTTGTTTGAAATTCTGTGTTATTACTACCGTTTTTTCTGTTTTGCTTTTTTTCCTCTTTAAATAAAAATTTTAAAAAATTCAGCAAATTCCCGGAGTAGTCAGTCTTCCATTGTTTTATAAAATGTTTGGATGCACTTTTTCTTGTTCTGCTAGTGTTGGCTGATGAAACAAACACTATTTAGGAGCAAATTCCTAGAAATGTGCAGGCTCTCTGTGTCTCTGTATTTCCTAGGGATGATGTTTTTTAAAAGTACTTTAATGCTTCAGACTTGTGAATTCTGGCATTCTAAATTTGACTGATGCTCTGTTTTGGTGTGTTGTGGAGCTTCTGACATTCACGATACTAAATGCAGTTTGTAAAAATCAGTTTATGTTGAAAGTGAGGTTTTGTCTTAAGAGACATATTCCAACTGGAATCCACATCTAATTTCCTGGCAACCTTAAGCTGTTTTCCTCTGGCCCACAATAGGCTCTCTTTACTTCACTGCGCTGTTGTTCAGAGGTCTTGGCAGAACACGTTTGCAAAGGTGAAGTGACCCTTCTTTTTTCATTATCCCTGTGTCCTTTAATTTGCAAAGTTTCTGATTCCTGTAGTCAGAAACTAAGCAATTTGGGTATCTTATAATGGCTTTGCTCCTTCATCTGGGGAAATGTTGGATAGGTTGTTGTTTCTTGTACTACCCTCCATAGCTTAATTTTCTGTTGCATAGGACATCTCATTCGCAAACATTGAAGCCCCTCGTATCTCTTAATTCACTAAAACTCAAACTCTTTTCCTTTCCCATTCACTATAAGTGCCATAAAGATCACAGGAGAAATTGAAAATGGACAGACAAGTTGTTCTGTGGATGCTTTAAGCCTTTTTTCTCTTGATGAAATGTACCCATTTCTGTTTCATGGCATTCAATTTCTTGTCAAATGTGATAAACAGTGGAATGAATAGGTTTTATATCAGCCTTTCACCACTCAGTGGACTATTTGACTCTCTCACAGCCTCTCTTATGGTCTCCTGATGCTTCATTTAGCTGAAATGTGACAACAGGCAAGTCTTGGCGTGACTGATCTGCACAACATAGTGCATCGCAGAGACGCACGTGCTCCTAAATTATTCGGTGGTCCCTGTCAGGTAGTTTTCTCAGTTGATAGGTGCTTTAGTTAATTGCTATTTTAACTTTATTTTTCTGGTTTCCAAGTTTATTCCAAGCTCAGTGGTCCTCTTCTGAACCTGCCTCTTCCCTCTGCTGTCATTTGCAGAAGCCGTCTGTTTTCATTTCTCTAATCCTGAGCTGCCATCTTGTTCTGTTTCAGTGTGTTTCAGATTTATTTGACATTGCTATGTCACATGGTTTTAATTGTATTTTTAAAACCCACCTTAGTTATTTCACCCAACTATAATATTTACATGTTAAATTATTCACATAGACTTACAAATACCCATGAAATATTTCCATGACTGGAGGAAATAACCTTAGTGAGATTTCTCATGTGTGCTGTATAGACTCTGAGTACTTTGATTTCTCATGATGTTGACCAAATATCTGTAAATGGTTCCCCTGGAGAGTTGAATAAATGTGGAATTCACATTTAAGAATAAGAAAGAATCTGTAGTAAGGGCACTTTTGGATCCATTTTGATCCAGTGGCTGAGACTATTTAATAACCACAATTCAAAAACAACATTATCGTCATTTTGATCTTGTTTTTCATACCATGTCTCTTTTTATCAGGGACTTTTACATAAGTTTTTTGATACTGGTGATATCTCCTTCCTCTCCTGGAAATTGGTATAACATTTTTCCATAAAAACATTGAATTTTTATGTTCTTTATACAAAACTCAATTGAACTCTTTAGAAAACTTACTCATTTTCTTTTGATTTTTAGGGGAATACATATGTGAGCTTATCAGTTTCTCCATGGAAAGCAGAAATTTGAGAGACTTCAAGAAAGTCAGGATTTGAAGATCCTTAATATTCTGTTTTGCTGAAGCCCAGTAGGGAAGTGACCTGTTATTTCCTGGTTTTATGAATTTAAAATGACTTCTTAGGTACATTTATTTGTACAGGGGCTAATGAGGGGTTTTCATATAGTGTAACAATGCTTTAAAAATTATTTTTAAAGGATATTTTAAACAGAAGCACTTGGGGGAAATTCATATTAATGCAGAAGCTCTTCTAAAATAAAAATTTCTATTGGTATATGAAAAGTAATTAAAGCTTTTGTTCTGAACTTTTAATAGTCGATCCCAGGCTATTAGGCAAATCTTTTTCTACAATGCCATGTCTTAATCATAAAAGTCTGTTGGATAAAGCCTATATTTGGCTCCTTCAGAAAGACAGTTTACTATGTTCCCAGACTTTTCCTATGGGTGCATGTTTAAGTTCTGGACAGAAAGGACACCAAACACCCGTATCACATTTTTAACTTTCATTATCATCTTTTACTGTGGTTAAGTTGTTTCCCTTTAAACAGGTATGTGGAAACTCTAGTTCCTGGTATGTATTTCATTTAGAAATAGGATTTTTGCAGATATGAGTTGAGATGGGGTCTTCCTGGATTTCGACTAATGTCCTTATAACAAAAGACCCATACAGAAAACATGCCATATGGAGACACAGATACAGAGAAAAGATGCTCCTGTGAAGACAGAGGCAAAGTTTGGAATGGTTACCACCACAAGTCTGCAAATGTGGCAACCTCCAGGGGCTAGGAGGCAAGGTAAGATCCTTATCCAACACCTTGAGAGAAACTGTAGCTTTGTAGGAACCTTGATTTCAGATCGGTAGTCTGGAAAATTGTGAAAGGATGCATTATTTTTGATATAAATTGCCTATTTGTTCTCATTTGGTTATAGCAGCCACAAGAACCTCACATGTACTTCTTTGCCCTTTTTAAACTAGTGGTGGGTGAGAGTGCACACTTGTGTGAGTGATGGTGTGGCGTCTGGTTAACTCCCTTGATCTTCCAGGATGGTAGATCATCATTCTTCCTATGCATTTAATAAAACAGCCCACTGCTTTTCTGATGGGCTATGCATAGACAAAGGGTGTGGTGGAGGGATCTCTTCAAGGGTGTTTGCACAAGTTAGATGGAACTTGATGAAGCCAGGACCGACTGTGGACTGAAATGTCCCTGTGCATGAAGTTGGCCAGGACTGGATGGGTCAGCTGAAGCTGTCTCTTGCACTCCCTCCCCTGGAGGCATTCTTCTGATTTGCATGGCCTGGTGGTTTGGTAGATAAGCCCTGAACTGAAAGTGATCATCCTTGCAGCATGGATATGCTGGCTTGGCTCAAATTTAGGAATTTAACACCATGTAGAGGGTAATAGCTAGGCTCTCAACCTCTTCTCTTGCCTTCCCTGTTTCGTCAGAAACTAGTGGTGGGTAACTTCTGGTAGATTCTTATCAAAAGTAGTCTCCAGGTGAGGTGCACATTCCATAAAGTACACGCCAGATCCATTCTGTGAATAGAAAGCACCAGGACACCTATCAAAACTTTTTTTTTTTTTGAGTTTCAGGAATCAAACTCAGGACCTTGTGCTCGCAGGCTGATACTTATGCTGTTGTGCTATATCCCCAGCCCCTCAAAATTTATTTTAACACAAGGAAATTATACCTAATTTCCTACTTTCAGAATGAGCATTGTATCATTCAGAGACCAAGCAGGAAAGAGGAAGTGTACTTGACTTTGGGATGATCCAAGGAACACCACATAAAGGATATTCGGAATGTCAGTTTTTAGTGCATTTCTCAATCAGTCCACAGCCCTTCCAGCTTTGTGTGTGTGAGCCATGTCCCTTTCTTTTCATCACCTCCTCCATCCTCAGGTTTCCTTTTGGGATAGGGCCTGAGGTGGTGTTTGGAAAGAAAGAACAAGAGGGTACCATTGAAAGGGATACCAGCACATGTGGTCAAGTTGCAGTGCCCAGGGCTGCACGGAGAGGAGCTGGGGTTAGGGGAAGGATCACCCAGATTGTGACACCCCACAGGAGTGGGATTGAAAAAGAAGCTTTCTGACTTCATAGTCTTTTTTTTTTGCTGGTTGGCCAGGGCTTCATGAGCTCAAACCCAATGGAAACACTAGTGAAGGGGTGAATTGATCAGAGTTTCTACTGGACAGTGCTGCAGATATAGAATGAGGGAGAGACAGTTGGACTCTATTTTGGAACCCTGATGTCTAGGACACTTATTACATATTAATTTGGCTATTGATATTGGTAATTAATTAATAAGCAAGTGTACACACATTTAAAGAGCAATTCATTTCTTTTGCAACTGATAAGAATAAAATTTCCAACTATTTTGGAAACTGCAGACTTGAAAGTAGGCTTTTAATATTTGGAACTTGAGACTTCATGATTTGGTACTTTGAAACTTAGTTGCTCTATTATTAGTCATAGATAACTGATAATCTGGCAAAGCTATTTGAGACTGGGGGCCTAGAAGAGAATGGTTTGGAATCACTGAAGATAATACAGGACACAGTGAATCTGATGAGATGTAAATCTCATAATGTGAGATGCTGTAGATTGTCAGTGACATCACACTGAGTATGAAACATTCACTTTAGAAAGGAACCATTCCATGTGAAGAAATGGGCTCACTGAAGGGTGTTGATTAGTGATTACATTCTAGTTGAAAGTGGAACCCATAGTATGTGCTGATGGAGAGAACAGAGTTGTGAGTCAGAGAGGTGACAAGGATACTATTGGAATTTGTGGCCTGAAAGGAGAGGAGGGGCAGAGATCCTGTGATGAGAGCATGTGGAAGGAGCTGGCTGGGTGGGCTCAGTGCTCAGTTGGGACCCATTAGGTCACGGGGATGGTGAACCTCTTGGAGCTTTCAGTGATGCAAACAGCCTGATGTAGTGTGCATACTGTAGGTTCGCCACCACTGCATAATGCATTGATGGACATGCTATGAATGCTGTGGCTGCTACAGTTCCTCCTTTCCCTGGTCCACATCCCTCTGCTTTTTCCACAAAGATGAAATCAAACTTCCGCACCCTTAGTCTTGTAGTCTTTTTTTTTAAATTATAAAGAGGACAAAACCAAGGAAAACGAAACAATAAAACCAATCAAAATAAACCAATATAAGTGATATAGGGCTTCAAAACCAACAATAGTTACCACAATGCCTTTTATTGTCTTCCAAATAGCTGCAGATATCTTTAACATAGTAAAAATTGAACAGAACAGAATAGAATAGAAGCAATAAAAACAAAACAATGACTGCAATAAAGGACTTCAAAGCAAGCCCAAAGTAAATCCAAAATGGCTACCATAATATTTCTTGCTATCTTTTAAATAGCTCCTCATGCCATCAGATTTAACATAATCAAACAAAACAAAAGAGAATAAAAACCCAACCCCACAATGAAAATGATGCAGTTTCCAGGTGGTGATTGCTTCCTAGTGAGGCCTTGTTCTTTCCCTCCATGTCTAGAATAACCCTGACTCATAGAGGGAGGCTTGGGTCTGGCTGTCCCCAGTCCAACAGTGACTCACGCATGGCACTGGTTTCCAGGTGGGGATCTCTTCCTGGTGAGATCTGGTTCTTTCTCCCCACAGTTCATGAATGGCCGAGTCTCATAATCTTGTGATTTACTTTGGCTAATAAAATGCAAAAGTGATGTTGTGTGACAACTGAGACTTGATTTCAAGATGCTTTGCAGCCTTTGCTTGCCACAGTCTTAGAAAACTGACCCAAGAGTGCTAAGAAGCTCAGTTGGTCTGCGGTGGTTGAGAGGTCAGGTGAAGCACAGATGAACCAGCCAACAGGCAGTGCCAAATGTCAGGCATGTGACTGATGCCATGTAGGCCACCCTACCCATGCTGGCATGGCCTCTGCATAGGCCATGCACTGCTCTGCTGGGTCCAACTCCATTTGCTGACCCACAGAATCAGAGAAAGTAGACTTTTTTTTGGTCATCAAGATTCATCAGACTCCATTTGTAAATATCGTACTGTGTCTCTAGTGTAAAAAACAAGTAATAGTAATAAAAAACTGAAAAAGCAGTAAGATGCAAAATGTATAATAGATATTGTAATAATGGAAGGGGAAGAAAGTGCTCCAAAGAAAAGAACAATTTGTACGTACACACATATAACTGTACATATGTTTAAGTGTGCAAGATACATAACCATGCTAAGATTTTCTTAGTTCAACAAACAGAATAATTTGTGCTGTCATTTTGTTTGATTGTTAATTTTTTATGCTTTTGATTTTATAATTGGAACAACTACTTTTAAGATAGCAATATGTAATATATCAACTAATGATGATTTCTTAATGTTATTTTTTTGAAATTCTGTATCATTTCTACCCTTTTGCCTGTTTTTTTTTTTTTTTTAAGATTTGAAGTAGGCTATAAACAACAGTGGATAACAGATAGTGGTGTCAACTTGATATTAAGTATAGATTGCTTTAAAATGTAGGTTTAATTATTACCCGGGTTGGAGAAGCTAAGAGATCAGAAGGCCATGGACATTGAGTAGATGATCTGCCACCCACAGATCCCCAGAGCAGGAGCATACCACATTGTGGTGCTACATGGCCAGCACCAGGGTTAGTCCAGAGACAGCAGAATCAAGGGGAAACTGGTTTGCTTTGGAAGAAATGGGTGAGGCAGGTGAACAGACTCAGAAGTGGCTGGCTTGAATCACTTCAGTAGACTTTGAGGCAGAAGGATCACCCTACTTGTGCTGGGGTGCGTAGGGCAGGTACATCATGGCACTGAGTTAGAGAGCTCCACTGATGAGGTGGCTGTGGGTATGGTATCTGGATGGGCTAGTTTACACATGTCAGCTGTGCTCCAGTGGTTACTACCGCCAGGAATTAGCTAGGCCTGGGCAGTGCCTCCTTTCTGTCAAAATATCCCAGGGCATCAGAATCAGAGGGTGTGCTTAATGCTTACTACGCAGATGTCCTAGGACCTGTTGACTCTGTGGATTTGGAGTTATAGTGTAGGAGTTGTCAGACTCACCTAGTGAGGGACACAAGGGCAGGAGTGGTCTGAGGCAGAGTCCTAAGGACACGCAATGTTCAGGAGTCATAGAGAAGAGGAGGAATGGCAGGACACTTCTAAGAAGTAGCCAGAAAAGGAGAGAGGAGACCAGGAGAGAGCAGTGTCTCAGAACAAAAAAAAAAAATGGAGTTTCAAGTCAGACAAAAGGAAACAGTAACCGCAGCAGCACAGGGATGGGGAGGAGGAGTGAGCAGAGCCACATGGTACAGCTCATGGCATAGGGGCAAGGTTCATTTCAAAGGGGTGTTCAAGAGGGACCTGCTTTTGTTCACTAGCCCAAAACCCCTTCCGTCCTCCTTCCTTTCCCTCATTTCTTCTTGCGTTGTATTTTTCTCTTTGGCATTCTTCATAGTCTAATATCTAATCCAAATGGTCGTTTTTCACATCTACATCATGAAAATCCCAAAATGTCCATGAATGAAGGCATTTAACATAGGTTTATCTCTTGCAAAAATGAGTTACTTTAGGGAAACCTCTTAGTGAATATCCCACAAGATAGTGAAAATTATTACTATTATTTTTTGCTATTGTTAGAACTTTGTGCTGCATCCCTTTGGCAAGAAATGCTTTAGTTTGGGGCAAGTTAACATTTACAAATGTGTTCTCTATTGATTTTAGAAAGGCAGTGTCAGGCTTGATTATCAGTGATCCATCATTTGCAGGGAGGGAGTCAGGTTCCCAATAATTTGGACTGAAAATCACATCCAGAGGCATGATGGATGAAGAATTAAAAAGGGGGATTTTGTGGAGAACTCGAAGGCACCTGTTTCTGGAAGTCTGGGAGAGATTCTCTCTGTCAATGATTGACATACTTGAAACCACAGACAATTCATGACCCTTGGCAGATAAGGAATCCCCAGATATACTGCAACTCTCTTCATAATGCCTGGAGGGCTCTTTTTGGTATGGCCTCTTCCAAGGACCTCTACATTGCAGCTGGCTAACACTCTGTCAGACGGCTGAGGGGATACTGAGATAACAAGGTGGGTATAATTTTCAGAGGGAGGGAAACCAAGAATGCATCTGCAGTTTTGTCTATGCTCCATGTCTCACATGGAGCAGAGGAGGCTCTTGCTAATTGTCATTCACAGTTCTAAGAGTATCTAGTCACTGACTGTGGGCCTTTCAATCCTAGGTCAGTACAGGACTTCAGACTTTGTCACAACCTGGGAAGAGAATATGAAGAGTTTCACACCAAGTTCTGATACGTTTTCTGTCTGGAGTACGTTCAGATCATTGTTGTGGTCACAGCAAATCATATGATATCTGTTTACCTGCATACAGATGTGAATAGATTTTTTTTATCTGTTCTCAGTGCAGCTGTGATCTAAGGCCCTTAGGCTGGGTGCAGCATCTTCTCTTTCTAGTGCTTTGTAGCAGAATTCTGGTGGCCTGATAAAGGAGTAGCTTTTTGAGTGTGGGTTGGAGTTACATAAAGGCCCCCTTGCATGCATTCTTTGCCTTTCCATGCAAGGGTGAGATGCAGTTAGGTTTCACCTGGGAGAGGTTCTCAACACAGGCCTTGCATTAGAATCATCTGCAGGGCCTTTAGAATGCCACATGTCTGGGCGCTCCGAGATCAAGTGGATCAGAACTTCTGTTAGCCCCACATGTGTAGTCCAAAGGTGACTCTCATGTGCAACCAGGTGGAGAAACTGGGCCAGCTAAAGGGGGAGTGGAATGTATGTGTTTCTCTCTACTCACAATAGGATGTCCAGTGCATGCTGATAGTGCTGCTGGGTGCTGATGTTGTTGCTTGGCACTATGGTGGCCTGGATGGGGCACAGTCCCCTTGCACAGGCTTTTCCAGAGAGGTGACATGAGACTCAGACCTTTCCATGCAAGGGTGAGATGCTGTTACCTACTCTGGGATTAAGGGTAGAGAGATCAACAAGGCATCTGCCCAAGCCCAGGTACTTTCCAGGTGCTCTTAAACAATCCTGATAAAATCAGCTTTTGGCTTTTCTATCAGCGTAAATTAAATCCAAAGTCTGAGTCATGATTGATGATTCTGTAGGAAGACCTGTCACCTTAGGCTTCCAAGGAGAGGCTGAGCACTGGAGAAAGTGGATGCCTTACAAAACTTTACCAGTTGGAAGGCTCAAGTTTCCTTAGGAGTGACCTGGGTGCTTTTCTCAGACAGGGCTTTTATCTCCTCCCCCCGCCAAATGGAGAGGTTAAAAGCCTGTGTTTCCATTTAGAGCGGGGAGCACAAGGGTGGTGGTGGCATTCTCCCCTCCAAATGAAAGCTCCTTTGTCTGTAGTCATTTTAGGGTTCTTGCCCAGATGGTTCTCTGGCCCCAGTGCTAGAGCAGAGTGGGTCTGGTCTAGATCTTCAGGGAAGCCCAGGTCCGCCACGGGACAGAGATCCAGCCCTGTCTTCCTTGTTTTAGACTTGAACTGTAGTTCTAAAGTCTAAAGGAACAAAAACAAAAACAAAGCAAAGCAAAGCAAAGGAAAGGAGGCCAAATGAGACCTCCCAAAACTGCAAACAGTGAAGGTGGGATTCCCCTTGGGAACTAATTAAGACTTCTTGTTCAAGTGCAAATTTTGAAGGTCTTCCCAGCACTTGGCCTAGGGTCTGCCAACCACCCCTTTTAAATGGCTTTGTCTTCCCTTCCTAATTGTTCTTTAAGCTAAGTGTTGTCAGATTAATGGTTTTTGATTCAAATAACCAAATATCTCCCAGATGCTCCAGAGTTCTACTCACCTAGGGCTAAGAGCAGGCTTCAGTTTAGTTTTCCCATCTCTGCTTAGGCAATTTAGCAACTGCTGGTTGAGAGATGCTAAATTAATTAAAGAGGTGATGGTAATGCAGAACAGGGCTGAACATTAAAAATCAGCTTTCAATTGAAAAATGAAATGCATCTTCCTAACATCAGAGGGTAGATTTGGAATGCTGATGTTTCATTAGCATAGCACTTGGTGTTTAAGACTAATAAAATATACAATAGTGTGGCAAATCTGAAGAGACTTTCAACAAATTCTCATCTCTAGTAAGGCCATGAGAGAGCATCTCCTCCTAAATAAACTATAGGTGAGATGCCTGTGGGTCCTGGCTTTGCTGGAGCAGGAAGGATAAGGGTTCAGAAGAATGGGGTTTGGTTCCCAAGGAAGAAAAGGACCATATGCTGGTATGGGCCATTTAAGCTGCACTCCATAGCATGCATGTCCTCACAAGAAAGGTAACTTCATAGGTACAGGTAGTCCCTGAAGGCCTGGGAAGAATGCACAGGTGAGTTGGCACTTGAGACAGTGCTAAGATTGGAAAGCATATTTAGAGATCTTTTGTTCCACAGCGTCTTTTCTGATGAGCAAATAGGCTCAGAAAGGAAACATAACTGGTTAATCTCCAGATCAGGGTTTCCCCAGACATGCCCTCTCCTCTTCTGGGTCCCGCATCTTTACACACTATATACACTATACAGTCTATGGGTGGGGTCAACTCTAAGGGTAGTCAGGCTGATATTGATAAGCCATTCATCTTGGAGACTGCATACTTGTGAAGGAGGAAATTTCTTCCAGGATGAGTGTTCATTGTAGCTGCTCAGGTTGAAGGAGAGAGAAAGTGCAGCAGGATTGCCACGTGACAGGACACACAGAGCTGTGGCCTTCCTTCACTGTTTCCTGGCAATCGGCAGGAACCTGCTGAACATCGGCTCACAGATCTCAAGACACCACAATGGACTGGGGCATGGGTAGTAGGAAGGACTACAGCAGGATTATAGGGTGGTGTGCAGGGCCTGAGCATCACAGCCCATGGTGAGTGAGAATCTGCCATGAGGAGGAGGTGATGTGGGACCCACTGTGCAGAGGGTCCCTATTATCTGGACAAGTATTCCAGATCCCAGATGCAATCAGGATGATTCTGGGATATGGCCACTCTTAGCTACTGAAAGGTTTTGGCCCAGACAGGACACTGTAGCCAGGAAAGCCACAACTAGAAGCAGGAAGCCCATCTTGCCCTGCCCCTAGGAAGTTACCTGTGACGCCATCTTCCCGCCCCTGGGAATTTACATATGGCGCCAAACCTAGGACCAATGGGCTACCTGTGTATCCCTAATGCCCGCCTTAGGTTCCACCCCAAACCGAGGCTATTTACAGGCCCCCATGCCACGTGTCCACCGGAGAGATCGCCGGACGCCAGCGGTGGGGGTGCCGGTCATCTCTCTCCGTGTTCTCAGAATAAAGGCCGCTTTTTATTTTATATTTCTCATCTTTTGTTAATATTTTTCATCTTTTGGAAATAACTCTATCATTTGGTGCCGTGACTCGATCGGCAGGCAACTGACTCTTGGGCCACATACCCAAAGTCTCCTAGCCGATAACCAGATAACATCCTGGATTAATCCTGAGCTTTTTCCTCTCCCAAGACATTCCTGTCACCAGCCGCCTGCACTCCGCATCGGCCAGACTGATTTCAGGTGAGCACTCCCCGGGGAACTTTTCTCACTGGGCAGCCCCAGTGGAATGTTCTCCCCGTCTGCGTGGGTCTGTGCATTTTCACGTCCTTAGGACCGCCCAGGGCAGGGTTCTTTCTGGGCAAACCTGCACCCACAAAATCTCTCATGTTCTTTGGGTTCGGATAGCCCAAAGCAGAGATTTTTGGGACCGCCCACACTGAAAGAATGCCTCACTTCTCTTAAAGCCTTGCACTTTCACGGGCAAAACTGTTACTGACCCCACGTAGACTCCATTCGTAAATCTCTCAGTGAAGACTGGAGTTTACGAGTTTTTGGAACCGTAGCCGCCGCGTGGTACCACAAATAAGTGACGACTTTTTCTGGACCTCCGTTTTTTTTTCTTGCCTGAATCAGTCATGGGGAACGTATTTTCTAACTCCCAAAAGACGCCTTTACAATGCCTAATTTCCAATTTACGTACTCTAAAAATTAAAGGTACCATAAAAACTAAACAACTAACTTTTTACTGCCAGGAGGTCTGGCCAACCTACCTGCTTATCAGCAAGCCTTGGCCCAAAAAAGGAACATTTGACCCCTGCATTCTCAGGAACTTGTACGATTTTTGTCAAGCTGGCAACAAGTTATTAGAACTCCCTTATGTCCAAGCCTTTCTTATTCTGAGAACACACCCATCTCTCATTAAGTCTTGTGCTCCAGCTGAGATACTTTTAGCTAAGTCTACTGTGCCGCAAACTTTTCCGTCCTGCTCTCTGTTGTTTTCCCATCCGCTGCCTGCCTACCACCAAACTCATTCCCTGCGATTATCTCCCGCCGGACCGCTCTCCCCTCCCCCTATGCCTGATTCTCTCAGCAGCTCTAATCCCTCTCCATTGCAGATACCTCCCACTGTGCGATCTTCTCCCCCTCCACCTTCCAGGACCCATAACTCTCTCAGCAGCTCTAATCCCTCTGTGTTGCAGTTATCTCCCTATGTTCAATCCTCTCCCCCCCTGTCTCCGGGGACCCATATATCTCCCAGTGGCTCTGATCCTTCTGTTAGCGCTTCCCCGCAGTCTCTGACTTCTTCTCCTGAGAATTCTGTATCCCCTACAGCATTCTCACTGCCCGCCCACCATACTAGGTCTCGGTCGCTATGTCCTTCCAGCAGGCCGCGTGATTGTTCCAGCTTGTGCTGGGAACAGTCTCCATGTTGCTACCCTCTGCCACATGGCATGGCGCCGCCATGTTCAGGAGGGCCACATGGCGACAGGGCACTGCCATGTTTCGGGTCACGTGACAGGGCGCCGCCATGTTTCCAGGACCCTCACTGTCAACAGGCGTCTCCTTGTGGCTCCTCTTGTGAACTACAACAGCCGCCCTGTTGCAGTGCACGTGACGCTTCATTGTGCTGCAAACAGCAGTCCTCTAGCTGCAAGGCACACAGTGAGACGCCATCTGCTCCTGTTTCCCAGGGTGACCGGCAGCAGCTCTGTAGCCGCTCTACAGATGATTGCTCACATGCGCCTACTGGAAGGATAGCTGCTCAATGGCCCTCTGCTCTGGAATCTTCTCCTCAGGCTCTGCTACCACTTCGGGAGCAAGCTGGCCCCAAGGAACTTGTTAACATCCATGTGCCTTTTTCCCTTTCTGATCTATCCCAGATTGCCCATAAATTAGGTAGCTTTTCTGTTGACCCACAGAATTATATCAGGCAATTTAAATTTATTACTAATTGTTATGATTTACATTTTAAGGATGTTTATGGGATTCTAAATACCACTCTCAGCTCACAAGAACAGAATCAGCTGTGGCAAGCAGCTCAAAAAGAAGCTGATCACAGACAGGTAAACACCACTGATAATGACTCTAGGCCTATAGCTGTGCCAGAGCAGGTCAAGCATACTAACTATAACAAACTTTTAAAACAGGTCCAGGAAGCTAATCAAAACCCAGCTGTGTTCCTAAATTGGCTTTCTGATCCTTGTGCCCTGCAAGCAGTTCCAGCTTTGCGCACTGTGTTGGGCCGCCTCCCAGCCCCTCCCCCATGTGCCGTCCCAGCCCCTCCCTCCCCTGTGCGCCGTCCTCGTCGCCGCTGCCACCTTACACATTTCCGGGGGCAGTCCGAGCCCGCCCCTGCGCGCTACATCCCAGCGCTTGTCCCACCTACTGGGCGTGCTCTGCCAGAGCACCGCGAAACAGCAGCTCAGCGGCTCTGCTCAGCCATGCTTTTTTTTACAATTTGGCTCCACTCAAAAGATGTTTTTTATTACAATTCTCAAACCATTTAATCAAGGTTATTGGCCACCTGATAATTTTACCAGCCTTGTTTATCAATCAAAGCCTTCACCAATCTCCTGTTTAACAACTAAGGTTATAAATTCCTTTTTGCTGGGAACCACTAGCTCTATTTCAAGACAAGGGTTTTCTTCAAAGTTTAATTTTATTTGTCTTGGTTCATACTACTGCAAATAACAACTTTAAAAGTAAATGTGTTCAGAATTTGACAGTATTAGATCAGTTTTGATAGATTTATTCATAAGATTGCTAAACCTTTACTGCAAAACGTTTCCATTAAAGCCTTGTTTGGCAGACTAAAGCTTTGTTAATTCTACGTGTCACCCTATAAAAAAAAAGTGGTGTGCCATCCAGATAAAGCCTGCTCTCTGATCTAAAATGCCAATATTAAATTCCTGCATACTTACTTAA
Organism: Cavia porcellus; assembly: GCF_034190915.1. Lineage (NCBI taxonomy): Eukaryota > Metazoa > Chordata > Mammalia > Rodentia > Caviidae > Cavia > Cavia porcellus. The sequence continues at coordinate 103,059,610 of NW_026947485.1, forward strand.
TTCTACTGTAGTCCAAATCCCAAACAAAAAGGCAAAACTTGACCTTCAAACCTTATAGAGACCTTAATATGGTTTTTCATATTTTTAACACTTGTGACAGTTGGAGTTCTGAGACAGGTAAACCTACACAAGGTGGAGCTGCCTGCCCCCTCCATGGACCACGCTCAAATGCAGCAGAAGATACTGGGCAAGAAAATGCCCCATCCTGGCATTCTTTGAGACCTTACTCCAGGGCTACTGGACTGTCCTAGCCACCAGAGAGTGGGTAAGTCATCCTAGCCCTGACAGGAAATGTCGACACTGCCAAATTCGTCACCGACAGAAAATCGCTGCTGAAGACTGAGGAAGTTCAGGGCAACAACAGCCCCCTTTAAGGTGTCCATCTCAGATTCCAAGTCGCACTAAAGTCTCAGGTAAGACATTCTCTATATTTGTGGACATAGAGGCCATATATACAGAGTTCTTCCTGAGTATTCAGGCTAGTATATTAAGTCCTCAATCTCTATCATGGGGTATTGATGGTCAACCTATGCCATTTATAAACAGGGCCTATTTTGTGCAGGTCCCAGTCCTAAATCTTAAAATGCCTTTTATACAGGCTGACTTAGACACACTGAGGCCTCAACAGCTTCCACCTGTTGTTGCTGGTAGACTCTTCCTCAGTGATATAGACCACCCCCTTCCTTTCTTATTCACCAATTTCTCAGGTACCCTGGTCAAGACTGACAGATACATTTTTATCTTCTCACTTGGTTTATACTTTTTCAGGATACATAAAAGCCTTTCTCATACTTGCTAAAGTTCTGTTACAGCAAATCATTCCAAGGACTACAACCAGGTTACAGTGACCCATGCCTAAATCAAAGTTGCTTGACTGCCATCCTGGTTTCACATCACTCAGGCTAAGAGGTGCCCTTCCAGCCCTAAATATGATCATTCTGAGTGGTCATCTCATCTCCTGTCACCTACCTGTCTCCGTCTCACAAAGGCCTCGCAGCCACAGTTAACAGGCTAAGTCGTGTTTTGTTATCCACTTTGGTTCCTAATTTCTTACATTCTATTAATGATCATTTTTACAGCAGGACTCTTTAACAGTATTGCCTACAGACTCCAACATCATGCATACCAGAGACAAGCCTCACCAACCTACCGTCTTAACTTTTATGCTTTCAGATGGGGGAGTAATCACCTCTCATAACTCCACTCCTCCTAACCCCACGTTTAATTTTCAGAATTCTGCATCACTGTGGAAATGTTTCTACCTCAACATGGTCCTGATAGAATGATATGTCTAAATCAAAGGCACCTTTCCTTCTACCTCACCTGGGTCCTTAAATATGACAGTGCCATGTCTCCTCATAACATCTTGTCTCTTTGTTTTTCCAGTCTGACATACGTGCATTCACCAGTGAAGTTGTCCTGGCTAAAACACCTGGCAGCAGCGTCTACCTGGGCATCAACCTTCATCCCGTCGACTCCCCTAGGCTCCAGTACAGCGCCCTTTGCCAGCAGGAAGTAGTTAAAGAGAGAAATCTTCGCCCCTTTTCATAATAATAACCATAAGATGGGATATGAAAGGTTTTGGCCCAGACAGGACACTGTAGCCAGGAAAGCCACAACTAGAAGCAGGAAGCCCATCTTGCCCTGCCCCTAGGAAGTTACCTGTGACGCCATCTTCCCACCCCTGGGAATTTACATATGGCACCAAACCTAGGACCAATGGGCTACCTGTGTATCCCTAATGCCCGCCTTAGGTTCCACCCCAAACCGAGGCTATTTACAGGCCCCCACGCCACGTGTCCACCGGAGAGATTGCCGGACGCCAGCGGTGGGGGTGCCGGTCATCTCTCTCCGTGTTCTCAGAATAAAGGCCACTTTTTATTTTATATTTCTCATCTTTTGTTAATATTTTTCATCTTTTGGAAATAACTCTATCAGCTACCACCATTCAGGGAAGGAATCTAATGAGTCTGATTGACACCCCCACTTGGGCTCAGCATTCTGTTCTGACTTGCCTTGCTCATATTGATGATGCGGTGCCCAATGCTGCCTTTGGGCTCTCTGTGAAGTGACAGTGTGAGAGAGAAGTGATAATACCTAGTTCTAATCACCCTGTTCTGCTCAGATAATTTGCAAATGAAAATATCCTTGTCTCTTCAGTATCATTGGTGAGGAACACAGACAAGAAGTATAATTGCATTAGTGATGATTTTGCTGCCATTGGTTTTTTGGTTAATGAGGTAAATTATAATTTTACAGTCTAAAGTATCAGCATCCATTCAAACTGAGTACATTAAAAGCAATTAGTGTAGATTATGGATTTGAAATGAAGAAGGAAATACATTAATATGTCTAATTACTATGTTAATTGGACATTGGTGTCATAATATTTCACACCTAAATACTAATGTTGATGAAACTCTAGTATTATTATTATTTTGGAGTACATGAATCCTTGCTGTTCTGCTGCATAATAAATAATAGCCCATTCTTTGGAGTGTTCTAAATGAATGACTGACCACTCCTTGACTTTTAGGAACTGAGTGACTTAGAACTTCCCTGAGTATGTGGTTAGTAGGAAATCAAAAAAAAGTGTCAGCAGCTCTACTCTATGAAATTATATTCTATTTATGAATATCTGTTGAAGCAATAGAAAGGGAGAGATGAACTTAGGAATTTCAAGGAATTTGGTGGACTCATATGTTTTAATGCTTTGTGTATTAAACTGAATATTAATTTCTGCATTTTTTAAGGCAAATCTGTAGCAAAGTATTGGGAATGGGCCAGTAGGAACTTGATAAGTGAAAGAAAGAGGGATGTGCTAATAATATTCATGTCAGAGAGCAAGGTCTTATTTCAGGTTGGAAGGACCTGGTAGAGTGCCCCAGGTTTGTCAGGAACTTGCCTGGTTTTAAAATGGATAGCCCTGTGTTGGAAATCTATCATGGTTTTAAAATGGAAAGTAGTAATTCCTAGGGTAACCAGCTCCCTCACCTCTGTCTGTCTCTCTGGATTTTTGTCTTGAGGGCAACAAGAAAATAAAAGTCAGCAGAACAGCAGAGGTGTGGAATGGTTGTGGGTGTGGTTTATTAGAGAGAACAACAAAGAAAGATCCCACTTGCTGGGAGAGCCTTCAAAGAAGGGCACCGAAGGCACTTAAATCTAGAAGCTTTTATGCAGTCTTTGGCACAAGAAAGGCATAGAAGGATGTGCAAGAATGCAGGGGATAGAGTTGCTGCTGTGCCTGTTGCTAGGCTTTTGACGTCTGGAAAATAGGTTTTATTATTTCTTTGTTCTTTGCAACCTAGCCTTTCAAGGCTATTTTTAAATTTATTCAGGGACTTGTCCTTTGTCTTTTGAACTCTAATTTCCTGAGACTTTGTTTTTTTAGCTTATTTGGGTCCTACCCATTTCACTTAGTTTATGTAGGCCCTCTTCCTATTTGTCTGTCTTCTATCTCCTGGTCTCACCCAGAAGCCCTGCAGTCCCAGGCTAGCTGTGTTCTGCCTCTCTCTGGGCTCCACGTACCACCACTGTGAGTGAGTGAATCTGTATTGGTGCAGAGGACCTTCCATGTTGCCAGCCACCAGTTGGTACAGGATACCAAGCATATTCCTCGTATCTCCCCTACAGAAAAGTGGCTTTGTGTTTTACAGCAATAAGAACAACCATTAAATGACAGAATTACCCTCTTATTACACTTTAATTTGGAGCACCTGTGATTATTTGCACTTGTTCATTTAAACACAGATTTGGGCCTTATAAAGCAGCATTAAAGAGTGAACTTAACCTTTTGTACTACAAGAAGCAGAGCTTCTATAGCTACAGTGCTTGTGGGAAATCATCTCCTGCTTAGGTCTGAACTCAAGCCCAGGTTCACAGTTTGGGATGGGAGCTTGATGGCTGACCCTTCGCCTGATGTCCATTCTCTTCCCTCTTGGAATATTTCCTGAGGATTTCTCTTCTGGAGACTCCACCAACCTCAGTGGGTATAGTTGGTAGTATCGGGATAAAGATGCCCAATTTTTCTTGTCAAAGAAAAGGCATGCAACCTCAGTGGGGCTATCAGTTTCCTCTATAGACTTTGAATTCTGAGCAAAGTGACAAAAAGTTAAAGTGCCTGGGAAGGCATCACCGCATGGAGGTCGAGGTTCTGCCAACTTTACAATTCTCTGGGTCTCTTTGGAGCTGACATGGTCTTTGTGCTTTCTGAGCATGGTTCCTTGGCCTTTTGCTTGAGTCTGTGAGCTTTCATATCCTTCCAGTGGTTCCCCAATTGCTTAAGTTGTGCAGGTTGATTTATGTTGGCAGCAGTAAAAGAACCATAATATATACAGAAACCAGTACCAATGTTTGGGGGTGTGTTCAGGTGGGTTGAGGACCCCAACATTTGCAGTTTGTACCTTTGCAGATGTTGGTACTTTGTTCTTTTTAATCTGGTGAGGTGGTGAGTTTGAAAGCTGTTAGAACTCAGCAATCTGAACAAACTCTGTGTTTCATTTTCACCTGGTCTCAGCCTTCTGGAGAGTGGAGATAAGTGATTCAGCATGATCATTAAAGGTTTCAGGGTCCCAGTTCATGCCTTAAGGTGGAGTTGAAATGATGTTGCTTCAAGCTGGCTAGCGCCTCAGAAGCAGTCCACTTCCCTGCCACCTTGTGATTTTGTCTTCCTGGCAGGTATCCATTTCCAGTGCCTTCTCTCTCATAAGTTCCAGGCCTCTGGGGGTACAAAACATGCCTGACTGGCGATTCTGATATCAGGCACCATGGGAGGTTCCTTCTCAGCCAAGAATAGGAGGAGTTTTATTGCTTTCCTGCTAGCTCAGCTAGATAACAAAGTTAAAATGTTTCTCAATTCCCTGAAGGTCTGTTTCCTGCCACCTATTTTTCAGGTACCAGCTGCTTTCTTATAAAAAAGCAGGAACTAATTCAGGTTGAATGTACACAAAAAGTGCATATGTGGATGTACTATGTGACTGACCAAATAGCAATACAAACTGACACCTGGGCTTAGGCAGGTAGGAGTCAGAGCAGCCCTAGAGATCACCACAGCCAGTAAATTCAATCTGGGAGAGGACATCTTTTTGCCTGGTGTCTGTCACCACCAGACTGCCGTGTAGACAGCACTTCATCTATTATGAACATAGGTTTTTACTTTCATTTGGAAGCACAGGACAAGAGGGCACATCACTTTAAGGCTTCCATGAAGCCCTAGAGAAGAGGCAGAGGACTTCTGAGTTTGATCCAACTTGGAGGGACATCTGCATATGATTTTGGGGGCAGGGAGGTGTTTGATGATACCATCATTGAGAAATCTGGAGATTGGAGTTTTGTCAGAATATTGAGCAAAAAGATAGCTGTAATTTTAAAAAGGGGCATTTAAGAAGTGTAGTCATTTTGTTTGAGGTTTTTAAGGTGATGGGTCATCTTCATGATGAGACTATGTTTAGGTGAGTAATTTATGCTCCATGTCCTCTACTGTTAAGGAGAGAATATTTACTGTTAAACACTTCTGTACATCTTCAGGATTGCTCAGTGATCTTAGCAGCAAGATAGTCTGTCCTTGCTGATTAATTGGATGCTGGGAAATCACCTTTTTCCTTATCTTTGAGACTTTTATTCACTCTTTGAATATTCAGCTTTTTGCATAATGTGCACATTGTTTATTATCTGAGGTCAGCCAGCTTACACTGGAGGAGGGATAGAGGTGTTCTGACTTATCCTTACAGAGTTAAGCAGACTTCGATGTAGGACCTATTGGTTTTCCTTGAGAGAACTTTGAGGGCTGTCCAGAGTCTTGGGTAAGGTGGTTAACTCCATTAGGTGCTTCTTTTGTTATCACAAGACATCCTCACAGGAAGAGGAGCCAGAAGTAGGGAAGGGAAACAGATTCCCATAGTATGAGCTCTTCTTCTTGTGTATCCACCTTGCTGGACAGAGTAGCTGCAGGGTAGCTTTATGGGTCTTGAGATATTGGCCAGCCCTAGGCATCCACAGTGTGACACAAAAGCTTCACACAGAGAAGCTGGCTGTCAAACCCTGACAAATACACTTCTGGTTAGCTTGGAATACACAGAGGTACCACTTTTCCAAATAGAGACCTTTTCGTAAGTAAGCCATCACCTGGCAGATCTCATTTGGCAAACCTAGATTCTTATTCATTGAATCTTCATAAGATGAAAAAGTCTTTAATATGTTTACAAGGAGTATAATTAATAAGTCAATAGTGGAGCAAAACCAAAAAACAAAACAAACAAACAAACCCCCCAAAAACCCACTCAAATACCACCCCCAATAGAAAAGAGGGAAAACAGAACAAATAATAGATGAGGAAAAGAAAATAAGAGGTAGAATGGTGGCCTTAAATTCAGTCATACCAATAATTGTATTAAATGCAAATGTTCTACATAACCTCAATTTTTAAAAGCAAAATCAGAAATGATTAGATTAGATAAAAGACAAAACCTAGCAATATACCATTACAAAGAGCATTTTAAGTATGAAGATATAAATAGGGTACAACCATAAAGATGGAAGAAAATTCATTGGAATAGGCCAACTTACATCAATCAGTATAGACCCCAGAACAAGAAATATTCCCAGGAACAAAAAAGATTGTCACACAAATGTAGAGGTCAGTTAATCAAAAGACATAATCTCAAATGTATGTGCAGCTAATAAATGAGCTTTCAAATAGATGAAGCAGAAACTGATTGGACCTAAAAGAGAAATAGATCCATAATTATAGTTGGGGATGATAACAGTTCTCTCCTTGTAATCAATGGAAAGAGTAAACAGAATCAGTAAGGGCACAGAAATTTGAACAGGCTCTGCCAATTCAATTTGATTGATATTCAAAACAGCTCATTTAGTAGCTGCAGCAAAAACAGCTTTGCAAAGTGTACAAGGGACATTCAGGGAGCCAGAGGAAGTTGGGCTATCAAATGCACTCCAGCATCTCATGATAGTCAAGGATTAAATTATATAAAGTTTGTTTTCTGTCTGGCAAAGAGAAATCTACAACAAAAGGATATCTGAAGTCCCACTTGTGCCCTCCAAATTTGGAAACAAAAGGACAATCTTCTAAACAGTCTAAAGGAACAAGAGACAAGAGATATTGTTTCCATGGTGTGAAAATAGAGGATATAAAACCTTGGAGATACAACTAAGACAAGGTTTCCAGGGAAATTTATAGCACTAAATAATTTTATTAAAACCAGGAAAGTTTTAAGTGAAGAATAGAAGTTTCTTTTTGAAGCAACTAGAGAAGAAAAGCTGATCGATTCCAAGACAGTGGGAAGGAAGGAAATAAAAAAGATAAAAGCAGAAATCAATGAACTCAAAAACAGGAAAATAGTGAAAAAAAAAAAAAAACCCAGTAAAACCAGAAGCTCAATCTTTGAATGTTCAATAAATCAGCCTCTTACCAGACCAATCCAGAACAAAAGGTAGAAGACACAAATTATAAGTATGTGGAGTGAAAGACAGGGATTATTATGGATCCCACAGATATCCAAAGAATCAAAAGAGAATATATTATAAACCATTTTATATGGGAAATTGCAGGACATTGGTCCATTACCTTCAGCAAGTTATTTGTTAACTCTCAGCTTGGGTTTATTCTATCAAATGGGAGGAGCATTCTCAGGGCGAGTGAGATGCTTTTCTTTATTTGTGAAGCAGTGTGCTGACAGTTCTGATGCTGCCACCCTGAGGAGGAAGAAGGATCCAATAGCACTGGATGTGTCTTGAGACCAGTGCTTGCTGCTGGCTGTCTCCATCCTTCCTGATATCCCTCTTTTGTTTGATGAATCAGGCTTTGGTGAAGCAGCAGTGGGATGTTTTACTTCCTTTTACACATCTGGTCTGTTGTGGTCAGCGATAATATCAATATACAACGGTACAGCCTGCATGGCCTGAGTTAACTTAAGTATCCATAAATATTGGGGTTGAAGTTATGGAGTCCGATGATCAGGGCTCATATCTAGCCTCTAGCTCATCGAGTTATGGAATCTTCTTCTTTTTTTTTTTTTTTTGGTCTTTTTTGTTTTTTTATCGGTACCAGGGATCGAACTCACGACTGCCTGCTTGCAAGGCAGGCACTTATGCTGCTGAGCTAAATCCCCAGCCCCATCATCGAGTTATGAACTGAGTGTTTATTTCCCCTCATTCTGCTCTTTTGTCCAGGTAAGGAATCTGAGTAGAGAGCCCTCACCAGAACCTGACTATGCTGGCACCTTGATCTCAGGTCCCCATCTCCAAGAACTGTACACGATAAAGGTCCATAGTTAAACCACCCAATCTGGAGTATTTTATTATAGCAGCTGTACTCACAAATGTATCACTGAAAGCTCTACAGAAAGGCAATGCTCTGTGAATATAAGTAATTGAAGAGAGTTCATTAGGAGTGGGCCAAGTTAAAGAGACCAAAGGACAGTGGGCACAGGACTAATGGACTGACAACTGTGGTAGTCTTTGCCTGCCTTAGCCCAGAGGTGTTAGTGGAAGGAACACGTCCCTAAGCCTGGCTGAAGCTGTGGCCAACGGAGGAGGTTGCTCTGGATGGCAGCTGAGGTCCAGTGAGCAGCCTTCCCCTGAGAAGGTGGAGAGGAGCAAGCAGAGCATGCGGCCTGATCTTCCTTCTACCAGGTGTTTCCTTTTGCTGGAGTCTCCCATGGGCTGTTTGGAGAAAAGGGTGTTCAGGGAAAGTGAATGCGGTTGACCTTTCTTGGGCCTGAGTACTAAACTCTTCCTTCATGCTCTTGCTTGGCTATCTTCTCCAGTCAGCTCTGTTTCAGTTATTTCTACACAATATCTGTGCTATGTAACGTATGATCTTTCTCCTCTCAATCTCCATGTACAACTGCTGCTATAGTTTGGATTTTCCGGAAGCCTCAACCTGCATTGTAGGCTTGGGTACCTTATTTGGCTAATGGACTCAACAAAAGTTTGAAGTGTTACTCTCAGACTAAAACTCTCTGGGGCTGGTGGGTCTGTTTGCCCTTCTTTTTTCTGTCTCCATGGCCTTGGTTGCTGACGCTGCAAGGTGCAGCAGGGGCTCCTGGTCCTCCGTGAGTTTATGTGATTAAAAAATACACCTTCACTTTACCAAGTCATTGAAACCTCAGGTTTGCCTACCAGAATCTGTCTTTACTTTTCTAAGTAGTGCGAATGTGAAGTTTGACCTTGTTCATGAAATAACAAAGGACACTGGAGCTGGAGTATGGTGACCGAGGTAGAGGCACAGGCTACTGTTTTCATCATAGGGGGTGCTCACAGTCCAGCCACACTCAGGACACTGGGCTTGATCTGCATGGGATGAAAATTATTTGGTGGCTTCAGCAGAGTAGGTTATGGTTATCTTGGGTGGACCATGGGTATTCAGTTAGCCTGACAGGCAGTGGTGATGCTACTGGCTGGGGTTAGGTGTGGTGTGGAAGGAGAATCAGGGGATCCAGTGTGGTTTTGAGGGCAGAGAAGACCATATTTACTAATAGATTTAAGGTGGAATATAAGGAAATAGATGAGGCAGAGATGGTCCTCCTCTTGGCCTCATGGTTGGAGAACTGAAGATAGGTGACAGCTACAAAAAGATTTGAGAGCTGGATTAGCTCAGTGGCACAAGTGCCTGCCTGGCAAGCGTGAGGTTATGAGTTTGACTCCCTGGCACCTTCCTCCAAAAAAATTGATGATCAGCACATTGGTGAAGAATTCTGGGCTCTACTTGGGCATCTTGAGTTAGAGATGCCAATTCAGTTTGGGAGGGAAGAGTGGTGTCTTTCTTACACACAAAGTGACACATTACCTGCTATGTTTCATGAGCATGGGGACACAGCAGCCTTGATCTAGCACACTGATAAGGACAGCAAATGGCCAGTTCATATGTGAATCTCAAAGACACACTTGCATAAGCCGTATGTAGATTTCTTATAGACAGAGAGGACCTTCACTGCATTACAAGAATATCTGCAGTGCCGTTTCCTCCGCAGCTATTGTTTTTCATTTAAAGCACTCCATTTGTTTTGCATAATTGTTTGATGCACACATAATTAGTTTTATGTCAAATTAGGCTTCCATATTGTGCCTCAAGAATCAGAATTTCAATTTCCGAGGTTTGGTGGTGCATGAGAGAATATGATGATCCACGATGCTGAAGGCTCTGCTTCTCTGTTTCTTTCTCTCACTTTCAATTTCCTCTATATGAATAGCAGCTCAGAGTGGCAATCGCTGTCCATTCTTTGGTGTCAGAAGTCCCCACCACTACCCCTGGTATTGATGGCTAAGTTTCCTTTCAGGAAATAAATTGTGCTTAGTGGACACTTGTATGCCTTTATGTGCAAGGCCAGGTTGGGGAGAAAGTGATAAGGATGGGTGAAGCACAGTTCACAGGTCAGGAATTACATGATGTGAGGATGGACCTGTCCATCAGCCTTGTCACAACACAGGTGTGTCAAAGCCCTTGTCAGGGTGCCAAACCTGGTGCTCAGTGAAAATCCTCTGTGTGTTCATGTGTTCATTTTTGAATCAATCACTGGCCAGAAGGATGTGTGCTCACTGGATAAGCCAGGGTCTGGGCCTGTCCTGGAGCTGGAGGCTTCTATCAACCTCAGCTAAACCAGGTGGACTAAAGATGAGGGAAGGTTGTTCTCTACAGGGATGGAGTAGCGGAGAAATTGGAGTTGGGAAGCAGAAATCAAGGACACATAATGCAGGACCCTGAATGTGGTTCGTTTATCTGCCTATTGTCTCGTTCACTGTGATTGAATGTGTAAGTTTCCTATAGCTGTTGAAATACATGTTCATGGGAATCCTGGCTTAACGCAACTCCCATTTATTCTTTGACAGTTCCGGTATCTGAAAAGAGTCTCATCAGATTGAAGTCGAGGGTCCAGAAAGACTGTTTCTTTGGAGGCTCCAGGGAGCACCTGTTTCTTTGGCTTTTCCTGCTTCTTGAGGTACCTGTGTTCCTTCTCTCATGGTCCCTTCCTCCAGTGTTCAGCTGGAATAAGTGAGCATAGTCTTCATTCACTCTGCCATCTTTCTTTCCTCCTTTCCTCTTCCTTTCCACGTATAAAGACTTTTGTGGTAATATTGGACCCACCAAGGTAGTCCAGCATAATTTTTCTACTTCAAAGTTGCCTTATAACATTAATTGTTTCTGCAAGCTTAATTTTCATTGTCAGAGAAGGGCAACATTTCCCAGAGTTCCAGGGATGAAGAAGTGGACATCTCTTATCGGGACATCTTTCTAAGGCCACATCTAGTTTTGTCTATGGGCCAGCTAGAGATATGAAGATGTGTATCTTTAGCCCATTAATTAAAGGAAACTGATGGGTGGTTATGACATGAGGTTGAAGATTTAAAGTTTGTTTTGCAGGATTTATACTTTATCTGAAATGTGGATATGCTAACCTTTCCATTCTGTGCCCAAGGACCTGAGAGTATCAACTTACAGAAGGAAAGGTTTATTTTGGCTCACAGGTTCAGTCCCTGATGGGCTAGTTCCAAGGCAGAAGAAGAACATCTTAGAAGAAGAATGTGGTGGGAAAAAGCTGTTCACCTCATGGCAGCTGAGAAGCATAGAAAAAGAGGGGAAATGGCAGAAGGGAGGGGCCCAGGGACGAGATCTGGCCCCAAGGGTACGCCCTGGGACCTACTCTTTTCAACTAGACTCTACCCCTTATTTCCATCATTACCAATAATGCCATCAAATTATGAATCCATCACAGGATTGATCCATTAATGAAGTTAGAGACTTTATGATCCAATCACTTTCCAAAGGCCCACTTCCAAAAACAGGAAACTTTTTGGGGGATATTTTAGATTGTAACAGTAGACCAGAGTGAGGGAGATATTCATGTTTCTTGGAAGACCTTGATTTCTAGGAAGAAGAGGGCAGATTTCTCTCTAAAGATATCGAAAGCTACAGAGGCACAAATAGTGGTAGTGCTTTTTGTTGTCTGTGCTTTGCTTTTCTGAACTGCAGCACAAATGCCTGGGCTGCATCTCATTGAACTGCTTTGAGTCATGTGTTTATTTTTGAACCAATCACTGGCCAGAAGGATGTGTGCTGATTGGATAAGACAAGGTTTATTTTAAGCAAGGTGGTACTCTAATTTTGCCTGGAGGCAGCATGAAAAGTCAAAGATGTGACAAGGCTGATTCTAAAAGGATGAGTTGTCTGATACAAAACTCCAGACACTAAGGAAAAGGAAAAGCTAGCCTCAGGTGGAGCCAGTAGCAGAAGCAGGGTGAGAAGCAGGGTGACAGCACTACTCCAAGGGTAGTGGGTGGTTCAGTGGCTAACCTTCTGCAGGCATTTACCTGTACTCCTTCCCCTCCCCAGGACCTCATGTACAGTAGGTATCAATTATTCCCTCTGCAGATGAGAAGACAGGTCTAAGACAGGCTAAGGAACAATATGCTGTGTTCATACTGACACGATCTTCTCTGTTCCTACAGAGTATTTCGAAGACAAAGAGTCAGAAAAAAAGCACTTGTCTGGCTGGATTGGACAATGAGCCTTCTTTTCTGCAGGCCACAGAGAGCCACACATCCTGGGGTCTCCTGGCTATGTTTGTTCTCCCAACCATGATTGGTTACTGATTCAGTGTGTAAGTGGATGGACAGATGTATTTCAGTGCCTTTTATATGAAAAGATATAGGGAGGTTTTAATGCTGGCTTGGGAGCCTCAGGAGGGGAATTACAACCCACTTACCAATCTCATGCCTTTTAGGCTTCAGCCTTGAGGTACTCAGGCTGAAAGGTTTGACCTTGCAAACATGTCTTTCCAGTACCTCCTGAGTTGGCTTTCTTCAGAAATGGAGGCAAAGAAGGGCTTGAAGCAGCTGATACATCATTTCAATGAACACAACTCTTGTGATTTTTGCGAAAGGAGGATGAGTTTATTAAGCTCACATACTAGTGATGCTGAGTGTGTGTTTCTCTGCTGTATTTTGAGAGCACTTGACAGTGTGAATTTGCAAGATTCTTTAGATTAGATAATCTTTTGGTTGGCAAGGCTTCCTCTTACTGGGTATCTGCACAAGGATACAGACCTTGCCAGTGGCCAACAGTAATCAGCAGGCTGTTCAGCGATTGGATACCTGGAAAAAGGTGTGCTGGCTGCTGTGACTCCCCCTGTGGGTCTGTTCCTGCTCCTTGTAGTCCTAGTCATGGAAAGAAGCCCATGCCATTGCCCTAGATCCTTCCAACCTTGAAACTGGATGGAGATGAGTCTTAAAAACCTCATCCCTTCATGTTGCTTCAATATGATGTGAAGTAGGAGCCTCTTCTTTCAAAAAAGGCATAACTTTTACATACCTTTTAACATATGAATAGGTGATTGACCTACTACCATAGAGGGGATAGAGGAGGTAATTTCTTCCCCCCAGAATTCCCTGTGCTGTATCTTTGTAGTCATCCCAGCTGAGGCCACTGGCTGCTCTCTGTGTCTACAGTTTTGTGTATTTGAAAATTTCATAGAAATGAAGCCTACAAGTCGGGTGTGGTGGCTCATGCCTGTAATCCCAGCACTCAGGAAGCTAAGGCAGGAGGATCATTGCAAGTTTGAGATCAGTCTAGGCTACAAAGTAAGCCCAAGGCCAGCCTGAACTGCATAACAAAACTCTGTCTCAAAAAGACAAAAAACAAAAGAAAAGAAAACAAAAAAACCCACCAAAAACAAAAACAAAAAAACAAAGCCTACAGATTACAACATTTTGAGTCTGACTTCTTAACTCAGCCTAGAGCCTTTATATTTATCCAGGTTGTATCAATAGTTTACTTTTTATTTTTTTAATTAAAAATATTTGTTACAGCAAAAAATCTTATTAATCTCCATCAAAGTAATCCTCTCACTTTGAACACACTTATCCAGGGCTTTTGTCATTTCCTTTTCTATTTTTTATTTTAAGGAGAAAAAAGAAAAAAGTAACAATGAAACAGAGTTTCAAAACAGGTTAGTGGGACAGGTACAATAATTAATACATTGAATATTGTCTTTGTAGTAGCTATTCGCAGTATAAGATATAAATGTCTTAGCCAAACAATATTAGCACAAACCTTTCTTTTCAATGAACTAAAAGAAACTAGATGTATAACTATCGTTTGTATATGCATGTTTTTTTCTTTTCCCTTTCTTCCTTTCCCTGTTCCCCCATTATAGTTTGCCTTCTCTTTTGAACAATTTCTTTCCAATTCACAATATCTATTATACATTTTGGATATTATTTACTTGTTTAGTTTCTCCACTAGTGAGACAGTATGAATTTACACATATGGGTCTGCTTTCACTTATGAGTATGGAATTGAGTTTCATCCATTTATCTATAGAACTCTCCAGTTTGTACTCTTTATGGCTGAGTAGTACTCCGTTATATGAAAAAAACACATTTTTAAAATATATTCCACAGTTGATGGGCACTTGGGTTGTTTCCAAGATTTAGCTATTGCAAAATGTGCTGCTATAAACATGAGTGCATGTATATCACTATGGTATGATGTTTTTAACTCTTCTGGGAAGATACCAAAAAGGGGAATAGATGGGTTGAATGGGACCTCTAAACCTAGTGTTAAAAGGAATATCCACACTGATTTCACAGTGGTTGCACCAGCCTACACTCCCACCAGGAATGAAAAAGGATTCCTGTTTCCCCACAGCTCTGCCAGCAACTGTTATTGGTTTATTTTTTTGATGATAGTCATTCTTTCTAAGGTGAGTTGGAATCTCAGTGTTGTTCTAATTTGCATCTCTCAAATAACCAGTAATGTTGAACATTTTTTCGTGTATTTATTTGCCACCTGTATTTCTTCATCTGGGTTCATTTTAGATGCCCATTTTTGGATTGGGTCTTTGAATTTGGGGAGGGTCAATTCTTTTAGGTTTTTTATTAAATTTTATTTTAAAGAGGGTAAAATTAAACATAACAAAACAGAACATAAGAAAACAATGTAAGAGACACAGATTTCAAATCAAGACAAGCGGAGCTCTTTAGTATCTATCATATTGTCTCTTGTTTTCTTCCAAATAATTGTCTATATCTTCATATGCGTTAAGTTCATACAAAACATCATAGTATAAAACTGATCCGAACAGGATGATGAAGGCATTTTAGGTCTTCAAGGCCAGACAATAAGGAAGTCAACAATGGCTGTCATACTGTCTCTCGTTCACTTCAAAATAGCTGTTCATACTTTCATGCATGTTGAAATTAAACAAAACAAAATAGACTAAAATAACTCTGAACAAAGAATAATAAATGTATTGCTGAATTTCACATCATGGCACTACAGAATCAGCACTGGGTAACTTAATGTCTCTTTTTCTTCAGAGTACTTGTTCATTTCATCATGCATTACATAATCAGTTCTCATAAACTGTTTAGAAGTTCTATGCATGCATGAATGGATATCTATCCTCTACATGGATATCTATCCTTTCTGTATTAGTGGGAAAAACAAAACAAAACAAGACAAAAAAAAAAAAAAACCAAATTCCTAGAAAAATACAAAATGAAAAAGACATATAAAACCACAATACAAGGTGATCTACAATGGTTAATATGATGTCTCTTGTTATCTTCAATAGAATTGTCTATATCATCAGGCATAGTAAAATAGAACATAGCAGTACATAACAATATTTATAAAAACAAAATATTGGAGATATTATAAGACTTCTAAAGCAGGTAATAGTCAAACCAGAGTGGGTATTCTAGTGAATTTTGTCATCTTCAGAGTAGTTGCCTATACTCTCAGACTTGAGACTATCAATCATAACAGATTTAAATAAAATCAGTCAAGATAAAACAGCTTTTTAATAAACCAGATTCAAATAAGATCAATTATAATAAGACAGTGTAAGTTATACAGGGGTCAGATTAAGTTAATAGGAAATTAAGGATGGTTACTGTAGTATACCCTGCTATTTTTGGAATAGCTGTCTGTGCCCTCAAATCTAGTACAAGTAGAAAGACTGAAACAGAATATAATCAAATTAAACAGTGATGATAATAATGTGGATTTTAAATCCTGATACACTATTAACAATGTCCTCTGCTTTCCTTTTTTAGACAATACCTCCCCTTTCACTTTCACAGATGCATTGTACATTTTGGGTCCTACTAACTCCTTTAGTTTTTAGATTAGATTAGGGGGGCAACCTGCTATTTGCCTAAGTGACTCTAAACATTTTTACCCCTGGGCTTGTCCTTAAATTGTATTGCTTTACCTACAAAAGCCTCCAGGTTTTTCTTTGTTATAACTGAGTAGTTCTCCACTATGCAAAAGTGTCATGTCTTTCCAATCTATCTGCAGCTGCTGGATGAGCTGCCCCTATTTCTCTCTGGTTCCCTGTTGCATACGGCATTGTTTTCTCATCTTTGACTTTGGTCTACATACCCTCTTTCAGGTTAATTATATTTCCTATACAGAGCTTCTCGATAGACTATTATCTCCTGATCTATTCTGCCTGTGTTTCTTTTTGTTAATGTATCAAGGCCATCTATGTTAGAGATTATAGCCAACCTTCTCTGCCTCATTTCTGCTATGTTATTTTTCTGCCATTGGTTTTCTACTTTTCTTCTTCATTCCACTGTCTGCCCCATTCATTGAGGCCTCTCTGATACTGTTCCTTAAATCCTGGTATTTTTTTCCCTCTCTCTAGAATGTCCTTCAGTATTTTTTGTAGGGTTGGGTTGGTGGTCATGAATTCCCCCCGTTCCTCTTTGTCATGGAAGCATCTTGTTTCTCCATTAATTTTGAGAGACAGTTTTTCAGGGTACATCGATGTGGGTTGGAGGTTATTTTCTTTCAGGTCTTGGAATACTTTGCTCCAAGCTCTTCTTGATTTGATAGTTTGTGTCAAGAAGTCTGTCATGATTTTGATGGATTTTCCTTTATATGTGATCTGTGTCTTTTCTTTAACAGCTTTTAATATTCTGTTCTTGTGTTGAATTTCTGGCATCTTGATTATTATATGTCTGGGTGTAGATCTATTTTGGTAACAGATGGCTGTAGTTCTCATATATTTGAATATAATTTCCTTTTCTTATGCTTGGGACATTTTCTTTAATTATTTGTGTATATAGCCTTTGTATTTCATTTGTGTTTCCCCCTGCTTCTTCACTCACATTTTTTGTTCTTAAGTTATAGATCCTCTTGTTGTCTGCTAGCCTTTGTACTGTTACTGCCTATTTCCTTATTATTTTAAAGAGATTTTCCTTTCTTGATCACACAATGCAAACCTATCTTCAAGTTTTGTTAATCTATCTTTAGTTTCTGTCAGACAATTTTCCAGCTTTCAATGGAGTTTTTAATTTTCTGGTAATGTCTTTGAATCTGTTTCATGTATCCTAGTTTTTTTTATATTCTTCATTGAAGAATTCTCTTCTTTTTCTGTGTTCCTTCTTTCTTCTGTGTCTTCTTGAGAGGTGCTTAGCATTTCTTGTATTAATATTGTTATATCTTGCTTTACTTGTATTAGAATTTCAGTTTGGAGTTCATCTATAATGTCATGAAGATATTTCTCTATGTCAGTTGATTCCATGTACGATATTGCAGGTTTGCTGCCCTCAATCTCTTCTATATTTACCTCTCTTGGATCCATTTTCCTTGGGTTGGGGGCTGGAGACTTTTTCTTATTTCTTTCTCTTGTCGTGTTTCTGGTGTATGGTGGAGGTCCGAGCCCCTTTCCTTATTGGTTATGGTTCTTCTGAAGCATACCGTCTAGGGATTTCTGCCCTCTCCAGTTTGTTGTTGGTCACTGAGGTGCAAGCAGGGGCAATGTAGGCTGGTCCCTCCCCTCCAAGCCAACAGGGGCCTTCACCACTTTAATGTGTGATGTGCAGACAGAACCAGTTCAGGACAACTTCAGGGACAATTTCATCCCTGGCTATGGGTCCTGGCCAGAGGTATGACCCAGCCCAATCTCTGGGTAGGGAGTTGCCCACTGAAGTCACTGCCTTTCCTTGCTCAGGCCCAACCTGCTGAATTCCAATATGTCATCCAGTCAGTCACCCCGTCCCCCTCCCAGGAGGACCAAATTCCGAGCACTCACTGCAGGTTAGTGTAGGTCTCCATGTCGACTCTGTTCTCCATTGGGCTCACCAACCCCTGCCTTCAGCATGACTGCAGCTCTCGTGAGAGTACTATGATCACGAGTCTGACCGGCTCCAACAATAGCACCATGACTATGAGTCTGATGGGCTCTGGTGTGAGTGTCACAACCATGAGTTAGCCTGGCTCTGGTCAGAGCATGTCTGACTCCAGCCTTTGTCCACGTTTTCCTTTTCTTTTTTCCCCTTACTTTCTTCCTGTGTCCTGAGTATCTCTCTTCTTTTGTGTGGTTTTCTCCATGGTGGTAAATTCCAGCATCTCAGCTGTTTCTCTGAGAGGTTTCCTACCTTGCTAATTACTGATCCACCATCTTCTCCAATCTCCCTTTTTTTTTTTTTTTTTTTTTTTTTTTTTTGGTACTGGGAATTGAACTCATGATCTCATGTTTGTCAGGCAGGTGCTTATGCCACTGAGCTAAATCCCTGCCCTAAGTCAGTTCTTTATATGTTCTAGATAGAAGTCCTTTGTCTATAGTACAACTACTGTAATTTTTTCCCACTCTGTAGGTTGTCTTTTTACTCTGGTGATTCCTTTGGTGTGCAAAACCTTTTAAATAAGGTGAGATTCCATTTGTTGATTTTTTTGTAGTATTTCCTTTGCAGTATGGATTTTGTTCATGAAGTCTCTGATTACACCTACATCTTTGAGATTTCTACCTATTTTTTCTCCCAGTAAACTTAGTGTTTCTGTTTTAATATTTAGATCATTGATCTACTATGATCTTAGTTTAGTGCATGGTGATAGACATGGGTCTAGTTTTAGTCTTCAGAATGTGGAAAGCCAGTTTTATTCTGCACCATTTATTAAAGAGAACATCTTTCTTCTAGTGAACATGTTTGGCCTCTATGTCAAAGGTAAGGTGATTGAGTGTGTCTGGGTCTGTGTCTGCATTTTCTATTCTGTTTCACTGATCCTCCAACCTGTTTTTTTTCATCCATGCCATGCTGATTTTAACACAGTATCTTTGTAGTGTAATTTCAGGTCTGGTATTGCAGTACCTCCTGACTTGCCTTTGTTGCTCAGAGTTTTTTTTTGTTATTCTAGGTTTTTTCTGGTTCCAAATGAATTTTAGAAAGTTTTCTCTGGATCTGTAAGGTATTCTAATGGTATTTTTATTGGGATTACATTAAATCCATATAGCAGTTTTGAGAGTATGGTCGTTTTCACTTTGTTGTTTCTTCCTGTCCAAGAGCATAAGGTTATTTTTTAATTTTCCAATATCTTCTTCGATCTCTTTTATTAGGGTACTGTAATTATCACTGTGTAGAGCTTTTACATCTTTTGTTAGATTAATTCTTAAGTATTTCATTTTTTAGATGCTATTATGAAGTGTGTACTTTCCCTAATTTCTCTCTCTGTGAGTTTGTTGCTTGTGTACAGGAATGCTGTTGATTTTTGGGTACTGACTTTGTATCCTGCTATACTACTGAATTTGAATATTAAATCTACAATTTTTTGGTGGTTTTATATGTAGAGTATCATGTCTTCTGCAAATGATGATAATTTAACTTTTTCTTTTCCTATCTTTACTCCTTTTATTTTTCCTTTTGTTTAATTGTTCTGGTTAATGTTTTTAGAACTATATTAAATAGGAGTGGTGAAAATAGATATCCTTGTCTTGTTCTTGATTTTACAGTGAAAGCTTTCAGTTTTGTTACCATTTAGTATGATGTTAACTACTGGTTTGTCATAGATAGCTCTTTATCAGGTTGAGCTAAAGACCATCTATTCCAATTTTATCTAGGATTTTTGTTATAAATGGGTATTGCATTTTGTCAAATGCTTTTCCTGTGCATCTATTGAAATGATCATGCAATTTTTGCCTCTGGTTCTGTTAATATGGTATATTAAAACTATTGATTTTTGTATTGTCTTGGTGACTTTTCTCTCATTTCTGGAACAAAATACCTAACCCCAAAGTTAAGGAATGAAAGGGTTATTTAGCTCACAGTTTGTGGAGACTCCAAGGCAGGGTGGCACATGGCAAAGGACAACAGTGCGTGGCAGCAGAAGACAGCAAAAACAGTAAGAGCAAAAAGGGAAAAGTACACAGCAAAGACTCTTTCTGTCCCTTATATTGTATGTAGGCCACACTCGGGTGCAGCACTCACACTCATAATCCCAGCATCGTACCATGAATCATTGATAAACTGTAGAAGCCTGCCTCTATGACTGCATGAGGCTTTGGGGGGACATATAGACAAAACCATGACATTCCACCCCTGGTTCTCCAAGGAGTCATGCACATACTTATGCAAAAGACATTTAGTCCATCTCTAAGATCCTCACAGTTGCCAAAATCCTCACAGTTTCAGTGTTGCTGAAAAGTTGAAGTTCCAAATCTCTTCTGTGATCTGAGGCAAACTCTTAGCTGTTAGCCCTTGTACAAATTAAAAGTTGAATACATCCAACATTCAATGATACAAGATAGACATTACCATTCCAGAAGTTATAAACAAGGGATACAAAGAATTGGGACCAAAGCAAGTCCAAAAATCCAGGAGGGCAAACAGTAAGTCCTCAGTTCTGTGTAGAATATCCAAAGCAATCTATGTAAGTTGCGAGCTCTAAAAGGATTGTGTGACTCTGATCCTATGGAACTTCTGGTGGTTGTCGCTCCTGTGGCTTCTCTCATGGGCCCTCTTTTGTCCCTCCTTCCAGTTTTCCTCAGATGATTTATGTTCCTGGCTTCAAACTTCTGATGTCTCCATTGCACCTTTGACTTCACACTCACAGCTTCACATGCTGCCCTCTCAGGGGCGCACTGCTTGGCCTCCTAGGCCTTCTAAAATTGGTGTGGAAGCTGCCTTAATATCAGAACTCTTGAACTCTGCATTGACCTAAAACCAGTGCCATGTGGATGATGCCAAGGTCTGCTATCAGTTGAAGAAGTAGCCAGATTTTCCTCCCATGGCTTCAGGGGTTGAGTGCCTAGATCACTGAGCCCAGCACTCTAAATGTGATTTTGAGGAACAAATTCTCTAGGCTACCACAATTCAGGAACATGGTGCAGCCACTGCTGTTTTGTAACCTGGTGCAGCTGCCACCACTCTGAAACATCGGGTAGCTGCCACCATTCTGTAACATGGTTCTTTGTAGCTTTCTCCTCAAAGAAAAGTCTTTCACTTTTGTAATTACAAAAGAGTGGGGATTTGCTGCTTCTTATAATGTCCTCAGCTCATATTTTATATTCTCCTGTTTCTTCTCAGCAGTTGAGATTACCTCAGCTGTACAGGCTGTACTGGATCTTTCTTCCTGGCCTAACTCACTACATTTTAAATTATCCTCCTGAGCTCTTTGTTCTTGATTTGTAAGATAAATCTTGGTAAAAGTCCCCAACAATTACTGTGCCACCCCTTTAACATTTGACTGCCTTGAAATTTCTTCTGACAGATTAATTCATTCACCTTCCCTTAACTTTAGTCTCAAGCAAAATCTCTGGACATGAGCATAATGCAGACAAACAGTTTGCCAAGCTATAATACACTTCATCTGGACTCCAACAACCAAGGTAGTCTTTCCTAGCAGAAAACTCCTGAGCCTTGTCTTTATTGACAAGATTTCCATCAGCCTTCTGATCTTTTGAGCTCTGACCAGAATCTCCCATACAGAACAGCATAGTTTGTGGAGGTTTCAGTCTGTACTAAGCTGGCTCCAAGGCAGAGTGGCACATGGCAGAGGGCAACAGTACATGGCAGTAGAAGATAGCAAAATCAGTAAAAGCAAAAAGGAAGAGCACAGAGATAAGACTCTTTCTGTGCCTTATATTGTATGTAGGCCACACCATTTGAGTATAGTAGTCACACCCATAATCCCAGCATGGTACCGTGAATCATTCATAAACTGTAGAAGCTTGCCTCCATGACTGCATGAGGCTTTGGTAAGACATTCAGATACAAACCATAACGTATATGTTGAGTTATCCTTGCATCCCTTGGATGAATCCTACTAGGTCATGGCGTGTAACCTTCTTGATGATTTGCTGCATTTGGTTTGCCAATATCTTATTAGAGATTTTTGCAGCTATGTTCTTTAGAGAGATTGGCCTGTTGTTTTCTTTTTTGGTTGGTTTCTTCTCTGGTTTTGGATTCAAAATAACATTTGTTTTCAGGAATGGTTTTAGAAATACTGCTTTCTTTTCAATCTTGAGATTGCTTTGGTCTTTCTGATATTGCATTAGTCAGTGCTTACTAGAGTCAAATATAGAAGAGTGCAAAAGATCTGTCTGTGCCCTAGAGATCTGAGGAATCCAGTTGAGGGCCTAGATTCCATAGTAATGTCCCATGCAAGTCTGCAACAGGAGGCAGAGGAATTCTTGATGGCAGACTGAAGGATCTGTGAAGGAAAGTCCAAGGGCTGCTGTCAGAGGCTAGAGAGTCTGCAATGACAGGCTGAAAGGCCAATGCTGCAAGCTAAAGAATCCAGGAACTAGGAGATTATGCCTAAGGCAAAACCAAAGACAAAGATCAGAGCTTGCAGCTAAAGTGTCTCTGCTAAAGGTCAGGAGATGACACTCAATATGTAGACAAGGACCAAAGCTCCTCCCAAGTGAACAACAGGTATCCTTGGTGAAGACCAGAGCTCAGTGGAAGAAAACAGTCAAAGCTTCTCTGAGGGAGATGAGCATAAAATCCTCTCCTCTTATTCTCTTTTTATACTATTCTCCAGAACTATGTTAACTCAGTTCAGCTGGGCTCTACTACTCAATTTGACCATTAATTAACCACCATGGATGTCTTGTATTATTTTGTTGTCTGTCACTGAATCTACAGTTGAGTGAAACCTCCAAATTGTATTTACATATGTGATTATAAATTGTATTAATTATGATATTTCTTTGTCTCAATACTGGCCTTTGAGGGACAAGCTTGGACAAATATGTTAAAATTTTATTAGAAATAAGGAAATCTACAAATAGAGGGACCATATTTCCCATTGGATGGGTCTTGAACATTCAGGTCTGACTTTACATTTTCACTGAGGTCTCATTACAGGAGAACTTGTTAGAAAAGGGTGAATCCTTAAAATAAAGCTAAACAGTTTGTTACCTAGAAATTTTAACATTTTATACAAGTCCTGAATTTAGCGTATTTCAGGATTTCAGTCCAAACTATCTTTTAAATTGCTTCTGATTCATTAAACCACACTTTAGAGAACATTTACTTAACCAATAACACTTATGGTTTTGAAGTTTATGAAGTAACAAATGACATGAGCTATTGACTTAGGGCTGACATAAAGATGAGCTATTGATACTTTATTAACATAACAGCTATTGTGTGTTATATCTTAATGCAAAGAACACTGTTATTATATAGTAGAATAAAATGGTTACTAAAAATTACCTCAATTTTAAAAATAAAGGTTATTCGAGAACATGAAATTATTTCAAGTTAATTTTGCACTCTGCTCTTAAAGCTGATTAGTATAAAATGTAATGAAATGTAAATTTTGCTAAACAGCTTAAGCCAAGGGTATTTATGCAGAACCCTGCAATTAGCACTGATTGATGCTGAACCTTTTATGTGTCAAAGTCTGAGTGCACAATGTTGGTTTACAATGTGACCCCCACAAGGCTGGTCAGTCTGACCTCTTGGAAGTGGACTGACACCAGGCTGTTCTAATTTTGCAATTGTCTTTTGGGGTCACAAGGACAGCAAGCCACTACTAATCTTCATGGTACAGGAGTGTGGGGGGGTACCTTGCAGCAATTTTGTGTGTGTGTGTGTGTGTATGTGTGTGTGTCTGTGTATGTATGCATGTGTGCATGCATGTGTGCATGCATGTATGTGGTGAGTTCAGCCCTGGTGCCAATAAGTTTTTGACCTCCTCTTCCTGCATCTCAAGTCAGTGGTTTTTCAGTTCCATTGATGATGCAAGTCATTTATTGTATAGCCATCAAAGAGTTGATATCCTTCCCTAAGGTCTTAGAACAAGGGTAAGTGCTTACGTCCATATGCAATGTGTAGCTCACGAGATGTTTCTGATCCAACAACCTGAGTTACCTTACTCTGCTCTTTGAGTGTGTGTGTGTGTGTAGAGAACTATAAAGGAAGAGTCAGAGCCAGAGACAGAATGGACAAAGACAGAAACAGAAAAAGAGGCAGAGAAAACAGGTGTGTGTGTGTGTGTGTGTGTGTGTGTGTGTGTGTGTATGCAAACATGTTTAAGGAATTGGCTAAAGTGATCATGGAAACAGACAAGTTTAAAGATCTGACATTGGCTGTCAAGTTGGAGACCCAAGAGAGTCCATGGTGCACTTTTTAGTCTGCAGCAGGACAAACCATTGATGTTGCAAGTCCAGCAGCTGGACAGCACACTTTCCCTCACTTATTTCTGCCTGTTCCAGTTGGGTGTGTTCCATTGATGAGAAGATCCCGCTCAGACTGAGGAGGGCAATTTGCTTACCTCAACTGATGACTCAAATATGACCTTCACCAAAAACACCCTGGTAGTCAGACTCAGCACAATATTGACACAAGTCCCTGGGTAATTTGTGTCCTAGTCAAGGAGATAGATAAGAGTGACCAGGGCAGGAATGTTCAGTCAGGTGAGCTGTCAGACTTACGTTTGCTTTATTGGGGAATGGCTTAATTTGAAGAGAGTCCTTGCGTTATTATTAGATCAATGGTAACAGCTAAGTGGTGAAATTTGGGTTAATGAGGTGGCATAGTCTACTTTAGGGTATAACTGTGAGGATGTTAAGATTTATGAGGTATAAATATCTTCTCTCACCCCAAATACATTCATCTGATAGATGTGTTTCTCCCCCAGTGCTCATTTAATTGTATTTTAAATGTTGTATTTAATACCTGTCAAGAGTTAAAGAAAGCCAATAAACTCAGGTAAGTTTCTAATGACATTTACACCATTTCTAAAGATGAAAACAGTTTTATTTTCTGTTCATTTTTTTAAAACAGAGAAGATACAGCTGTGCCCTGAAACCTTCTACATTAGAGTTGGGCCTGATTCTTTGCCATACAGGGAGATGGTATGCCTGACAGGCTGCGCTCTGGTACCTTTCAGCGTAACTGTCAGTGGCAACTGGAGAAAAGGCATCACTTGTGTTTTCTTGTCCCTTACCACTTGCTCTGATGGTCTCCAAACCAGTTAAGTGATAGAAAGTGTCCCAGGGGTGTCCATAGCCAGACACTGCTATTTGCATTCAATGTTCCTGGTGACGAGTAAAGCTCTGGGCTTTGCCAGGTCTGCAGACTTCCAGCCTGGAAGATAGTGTGGGTGGGGGAGAAGCTGAACTACTGCTCCAGGTTCAAGAACTATCTGGGGCTAGGAGGTTTGCAGACTGGCTGATAAGAGCACTGCAAAACATCACATCACAAAATCCATGTGCCCAGGGAGCCAAAGAAGTAAATATGACAGCCAGGCAGCTCAGACTAAACAATGGTTATAAAAATGGATTATGTGTGGGTGACTTTCATATCCTCCCCACACCCCTACCCAGCAGGTGGCCCCATTATAATTGTTATACCTTCAGGCTGCCCAGAATCCCCTGTGACTTTTCCCCTGCCCTTTATCAGAATCTGTTCCTTATTTTGACCTTTTGTGGCCCTGACAAGGAGCGTTCAGCTTCAGTTTCCTCAGTCTCACACTCTCCCGTTATCCATGGCTGCTGGTTCCACTAATCCCTTCTAAATCTGCCTTTTCCTTTTTGTACCAGGTCTTTGGTGGTCTCATGCCAGAATCAAATATTCCCATGCTTCTGAGTACTTATTCAAGGTGTCAGGTAGGGAACCAGCTACTTGTAAAAATTCTGGGGACCTGAGAGTGGAATTTATTTGTCTTTGCCCCTTTCTCTGGCCTAGGCCATCACACACAAAAAATGGGATTACTCCTTTCAAGATGGTCCCAAGCCCTGTTCTGCTGCAAGCCTGCTGTTCAGTGGCTGGCTCAGTACTTCCAGTGATTGCCAACGTCACAGCCACTGTTTTTTTTTTTTTTTTTTTTAATCTGCATTGCCTTTCTTTCAACTGCTTTTTCCCAGTAGAGATCTTTTACTTCTGGCAACCCTGACCTCAGTGGATCTCTGTCAGCCGGCACTTTCCCCGCAGGTTTGCTGCCCATCATTCCTTCCCTGACATTTTTGCTTTTCTTTGTCGGTCTTTGCACTTCCTCCTTGGTAGGCACTAGCAGTCATTTTTAGTTACAATGGGATCCAGGGGGTCTGTAAACTAGAGGGGGAAAAACTACATCTTTGTATGCACACAGCTGGCTGAAATGGAACAGTCAGTTCCACTGTGAATGCAGATATCCCAGCAGGTGGTATCTACAGTGACCTGGGGCAGGATTTCCTCCAGAACAGGTGCTGCTGCTGCTGGTGCTGCTGGTGTGTGTGTGTGTGTGTGTGTGTGTGACTATTGCATGTGTGACAACACTGAATATGGGAAGACTTAAACTTCATTGAAATCTGTGGGGGCAGCACAGGCACTCGCATATCATATTACATTTGCTGCAGATTTCTTGATATTCATTCATGCTCATCACTGCTTTAAAATTACTGTAGTTATTAGATCTTCTGCTTGAGAGCTTATTATTTAGGTTATTAATAAAGAAACATATGTTTCCATATCACAAATTTGCTTTTCAAAAGACTTAATAACCATAGTTCATTGAAATGGATTTTCTTTGCACTTATATGTGCCTTTTAAATTCCTTTAAAAATCCTTCTCCTGACACAGGGTCCAGAGGCTTTGCCAGACTGCCCCAGGGTCCAATTGTCACCCATCATGTGAAATTCTTACCCTCTTTGAAACTGGGTTCTTTGTCATCTTCTTCAGTGACTTTGATTTGGCCTCACACTGTGGCCCTTTAATGTTTCTAAAGTACAGTGAGGACATGTGGCCTTCTCTCCTGACCATTCCCAGAAGGATTCAGAGAAGACCTGAAGTTTTAGGGTTCCTTGGCACCATTTCTCTTCATGTTGCTTATCTTGCTCTCCTTCTGGAGTTTGTCTACACTGGGCTTTTTAAGGTTTCCTGTGTACCCTTTATTTTTTTAACCATCTTTCTGCATTCAGAGTGCTTCTTCTCCTGGATTAGTCTCTCCTTTACTTGAAGGTCTGTTTCAGGTAGTATCTGTGGTTCAGGCTTCCAAGAACTTGATGTGTGGATTCTTTCTACATTACACTAGGGTTTAAAGTGGTGCTGTTTAGACAAGGCTGCAGATTGAGTCTGACTGAATAGAAGTGACAGGGAGCGCAGCATGTGGGTCAATTGCTGGGCTCCTAACAGTGTCTTCTGGATGAGGTCACTTTTCACAGGTCATAAACCCATTGTTGCCTGGTGGAACAGTAGCTCTCAGGAAGCTTCAGAGTAGTGGACATTAGTGCAGTGTAGTGTAATGTCTCGTTTTTATGGCACCAAAGTGAAGTGGTCGTAAGCCAAGAAACACCAAGGATTTTCAATAGCCACAAGAAGGTGGGAGAGCACCATAGACCACACTTGCCTCAGAATCTCAGAAGGAACGAGACCTGCTGATATGCTGATCTTGGATTTCTGGATTCTAGGACTGTGAGAGAACCAACTTCTATTGCTTTAAGCCCCAGGTTGTGGCAACTTATTATGACAGCCCTGTAAACTTCTACCCTCTGAGCACTTCTTAGCTCACAAAAGCTAACAGTTTCTATTTCCTTCTGGCCTGGAGCCTCTGTCATACCTCCTAACCCATGTTTGCTCCTCTCAAGTTCCATGAAGGATGAATGTGGAAGGCCTCTGTTTTGGACAGGAAGGAACTTGGGGGGGGGGGTCAGTGTGACAGCCTATGGTCCTGATTACAGTCCTGAGAGAACTGATTACAAACTACAATCTGTCGTTGCTTAACCAGCCAGTATTTGTGTTATTGTGCTTTTTTCTTTTTAATTAACTGCTTGGCACACAACATGCTTTCTAATGCTTGCAATTACCACATATAATTATTTAGATATAAATTTTAGCAATGTCAAGTGACTAGTTTCTTGGCAGAAGTTGCTTGAAAAATAAAAACTTCTTGTTCTTAATCCTGTTTCTTAAATCCTGAGCCTCTCAGCCCAGAGTGGACATGACCCTGGATGGTCTTCAGAGTTATAGGATCAGCACCCATTGCTTCATTTTTATTGATGAGCCGTAATTTTAATAATTGTTTCCATTAAATTCTCTAGGACACATTATCAGTGGATAAAGAATTTCCATGGCTTTTAGTACAATTCAAGTCTTGCTTTAGTCTTCTCATGGAATTGTTTGAGAGACGAAATTTAAGAAAGATGTCCTTCAGAGGTATCCATTCATTTACTGGCTTTTTCTTAGTGTCTTACTCATGCTGTGTAGTATGCAGGGGCTGAGGCTGCAAGATGATTATGTCTCTAGGCCCATGGTGTTTTCTGTTGTCTGAGAGCAGTTCATGAATGCTTGAGTGGCCAGCGGGGGTGATACTTATTCACCTATCAATGGAGATGATCAGGAGAGAGACTGAACATATACTAGGGATAAATGATTCATAAAACACAGTTACAGTGAAATAGAACAATAAAAATACTGCTTGAGAAGTCAAGAGAGTATTGATCTTCAGTAGCCACAGACCACATTCCATGTACTTGAGAGGAACTTTCCTTCTCCAGTGGAGTTGAGCCAGCCCTGGGAGCCTGGTACAGAGTGAACTCTTTGTCATTTTGCTCCTGGTTTTGTAAGCTGCAGGGATCTCTTGCTGGGAGTCCTGGAAACTTGGGAGTGTACACTGGTATTCTGGTGTTTTACACATTCCTGTTGAATAAAGAGCTCACTAGTGTTATTCTCTAAGACTACCAAGCCAGAATTAAGGACTTGTTGCAATTGCCTCTCATTATGTACATTTTCCTACAAATGCTGCCTCTGGGGAGGGCTGGAAGCCCACATGGCCTCTTTTGGGGACCTGAGTGCTTCAGCAGAGTAGATCAGTCCTGTTCAGAGAGATCCAAAATGCCAGAAACTCAGCCATTTGTCCTTCTATTAGTGTGCTGGGAACCTTGATATCACTTAACTTCTAGTGCTTCCTTTTGACAGGTTGGTTAAGAACAAATGTCATTCTAAACCTAGATCTAAATCACAAGCCCCAAGGTATTGCCTCCTAAATACCAATAGTTTTAAAAGAATGACTGTTGAAAGATAGTTTTCTAAATTGCACATCATATTTTGAGGTTGTTTTAGGCTGTATAAAATGCATGCTTTGCTTGTTTGGTGACTCCGATCATCTGATGGCTGTCTTACAGCTACATTCTCAAGCTTCTAAGAAATGCAATGCTATTTACCTACAGCTTGAATGGATCCTAACCAGGAGGAGTCACTTTTATTTTGTTTGTGCTTTCTTAGTGGAATTTTTGAAATCTCAAGAAGGATGTAGAATAGTAGAACTTGTAGAGTCTCATTAAGGATGTAGAATAGGGTTTATATGAAGCAGTTTCTCCACTGGGAATAGTTCCAGTGAGCAAGGACCAAGGGATTTCCCATTCCTGACATGGACCCAGGATTATGTAGATAAATTTCATGAATGAATATGATGACCATATTATGCTGCTATTAGAGAAACATCTGTGTGTGCTTTACTTGAGGAATTAAAATCTATATTTTTTTCCCTTATTATTTCTATGAATATGACACTCTTTAGTACATGGTAATACTCTCTAAAATAAAATTTGAGCTTTGTATTATATCTTCTGCCTGCTGTTTAATTGTTTTTGTATATTGTGCTGGATTCTAGTTTGGTGAATCTGCACATTCCCACTTGAACCTGACTTGAATTGAATTCATGCAGTAATTATACTTTTGGGTCAAATACCTGCTCAGTGCAAGGGCCTGTGCCATCCAGCAGTGGACTGAGGTGTGAAAGTGCAGGAGGAAGGATCTTGACATAAAACAGATGACAGCATGGTGGGGGTAATGACTCATACGAAGAATGACTGTGCAACAGTACTCGCTCATCTGCATGAAAGGGAGTCATGCAGTGCTCTAAAATCTGAGGGGCAAAAATAATTTAGAGAATTGGCATCAGGTGAAGCAGCAGGATTGTTAAAATGATGTCTTGGACTGCTCCTGGGAGGATGGGCAGATGTGGAATAGCAGGTAGAGAGCAGGACAACAAGGTGGGCTTTCTTCTGGGGGACACGTAAGTGTTAGGCTTCCATTAGAGTTTGTGCTCTGTAGAGTGGACAGATGGTGCCAGATGTGTAAGGTCAAACAGTCCCTTTCCCTAGGGGACAAGAAAGTGTTATGTGGAGTGACATAAGTCAGAGAATATGGCCACAGATAGTCTCAAGAGGAGCATGTGGACTGAGAATCCAGTGTGACCTGGCAAGGGAGGGATAGGTAGCAAGGAGAATATGGTCTCCAGGGAGATGATGGGAAACAAGGGGGGTGTTTAGGCTGGTAAGGGAAAACAAGTGTTGGACACATTGCAGGACCAGTCAGAAAAGTGGCTATTCCTGCTAATTAAAGGAGATTCCATTAGCTGCCAACAACAGCAGGGAGACACAACAGTGCTCCATTCAAACTGTTCCCATGTATTTGTACGGCAGACTTGGGGCCTCAGATAAAATTATATTTCAAGATGATGATGTTGCCAGCACAAGCTCATGACTTTGTTGATATCTTGACTGAGTTGTTGAATTATAGCAATTGCTTCCCTCACTAACTGGTAGTCTCTGTAGGGTGTCATATTTATCCCCTGCCCTACACACAGATCCCATTTACTGTTAGATGAGGCGTTCTAAGGTATTAGTTGAAGAGTATAATTTGTGAAACACCTTATTAGTTCTAATTAAGTTCAAGGAAAACATGCTGTGTTTTGTCTTCTGTGTTTCACAGTTTTGAACAAAGTTGTGTGCTACTTTGGTAAAAATAGGTGTTTATTCAAAGTATTGATTTTCTTCAAAATCTGATTCTTCCATTTTATGTAATGAATGTATCTATCCTCTCCCGTATGATATTATAGCCTTACACTGCTGATGATTATAATCAGGGTGAAAGTGGTTCAGTCATCTATGGTGGTCACTGCCACTGCATAAACAGATGCAACGACAATACTATGGATGTGCATGAAAAGTTTTCCTAGCCAGTTTTCAAGGTGAATCAGACTAAGAAATGATGGTAATAACTAGAAGGGAGGACAAGTAGGCCACAATGACTCACTAAACAAATGAGACCCAGAAGACAGGAGACCCATTTGAAGGTGGGAGGTTTACATGGAGACACATGGGATCAGAATTTAGCTTTCTTGAGCAGTATTGAACCATGACACTCAAGGTCACACCTTTTTAAAATAATAGACATTTTCCTTTTTTACATTGTTCTTGGGTATGTCTGTCCAAACAGGCAAATTTGCCAAGAAGCTGACCTCTGGCTATGTGCCACCAGGACATAATACCTGAATGCTTGAGGGACTCAGAGAAAAATCCACATGAGCTGGCAGGCAAGGTAGCATTATATTTCTTCAGCATTGAAAAACCTCACTCAGCAAAGATGTATGTGATTCCAGGTTTCAGAAGATGTGAAAAGAATACAGTCGATAATTTAAAAAGCTTTTAATCTTTGATTTAAAAGATGAATTTTATAGCTGAATCTGAGACACTTGTTCTCTAAGGAGGTGCCCTGGGAGGCCTTCTCTGGCTTCTCTTCTTTAAGGATCTCTTCTCCAGAGGCCTCAGAAACCTTTGCAGTTTGTAAAACTGCAGAATTGTTTTCTGCTGCTCTGTTGGTTAAGTGCTCAGAATGTTATGGACAAGTACAGAAGAATTTGAAGAACTTCTAAAGACAAAAACTTTACATTTTCTGTAACTTTCGATACACAAATGATATCAGGCTTGTGCCAGCTTTTTAACAGGTGATATTTCTGGGGCCAAATGAAAATCTTATTTCAGATGTGTTGCATACAAATCAGAACTTAAATTGCAGTATTCATGGGTATACTCATGATTAGAAATCTTGTCGACAATGAATGCATTAGTAGAGGAGAAACCCACAATTTATTATCTGTATTTTAATTTTAAAACTTCCATAGATTTAAGAAATGTGATGTAAATGTGTCTATTATTTATAAACAGGAATTAGGTTAGTTATGGCATATGTTCACATTTGATAGCTAACAAATATAAACATTTCTGTTTGCCTTATTTGGGTATTTTTTCATGCCTAGCTGCTGTGTAAAATGCTTCTCTTGCCTGTTTGGGAGTAGATGTGTCACGGGGGAGACAGAGATGGCAGCTCTAAGAGCTCACTGTCTGGAGTCAGAGATTCACACAGGAGTTTGGGTGCCTCTTCTATTACCTGAATAGGTGAGTAGAATCCAATGCTGCATTCAGGATTCATTTATCTAAGACCAAGAATTACTATCCTTGAACTTGCAAGGGGAATGTGTGAAGAGGCCTAGATGAGGGTCCCCTATCATATTTTGAGCCATAGTCTGAACATTGGAGATGAAGGAAGGCCTGAGGTTCATGTACTATGAGCTCTGTGATCACGTCATCTACACACCGAAATGTGGCTGAATTTAGGGCACTGACTCATTTCCCTAGCCAGTGCTTCTGCATTGTGATATTCAGGCAGACAGGAGAGCCATTCCACAAAGCAGGTATTTTTTAGGCATGGCTGAGATTAAATAAATTCTGAAAATCTCTGTTGAGCATTGAATGCAGGCCTGGCACACTATGAAGCTCCCTGGTGCCAGCCATCCCTGTTTCTAAGACTCACGGGCCACTGACATTCCAACATATAATTCAGTAGGATATCAACAGTGTCATAAAAGAATATTGTTCCTGCTCACCCTAGTTAAAGTCAAGCTTCTCTTCCAGGGAAGCCCCTGGGCCTGGGCATTTGTTTAATAAGGGTGGTGGCCTTTTTAGGCACTGGGGCACTTTCCTCCAACAAGGGTCTGCAGTTCAGTTTTGTAACTGCTGACCTCAGCTGGTGCTGCCAGCAGGTTATGCCAATACATCTCTCCCAGTTTCCTTTTGCTACAGATAGTGCCAGGTTTGAAAATATGCACTGTGTTGGCTGTGTTCATGGAGACTCAGCAGCATCAGCCCAGTCATGCAAAAACAGAGGATAGTTCTGGAAAAGGCATCGATGAGCTGGTGGCTCCAGTTAGTGCCAGGCACCAGCATCATGAGGAGAAAGCACCTCAAGTGGTTTCAGATCCTTTGTCCCATCGTACATACTGGCCCCTTCCTTTCTTTGCCCTATTTCATCACAACACTAGGTTAAGGAGACATATCCACCTCCTACTTTCTCCTTCTCATTCTTCTTGTCCAAAAGCACTCAGAATTCTCTGTATCCAACTGGCCACCTTTCTGAGGTGCTCTCCAGTCTCTTCATGTAGGGAGCAGCTCAGAATGGCTGCTGCTGCCCTGCCCCTCCCACCTGAGGGCATTTTGTGTGTCAGCCTACATTTCCCATGATCCTCCCCTTGCCTACAGTGTGCATGATGTGAGCAACTTCCCGCTTCAGCCTACATCTCCCATAATCCTCTCCTGCTTACATCATATATCCAGATGTGACAATGACTTATCAGATAACATTCCATGCCCTCTTCCTGCCCCATTGGCCCGCCTCCACCCTATATAAGTTGTAGCCATTTTAAGAATAAACAAGACTTGAATGGAATCCTGCCTTGTCTCCATCTCTCTTTTCTCTTGCCCAGCCCTCCATTTCCGTACCCTCTCCAGGCGAGGCCCACGGACCGATCCACAGGATCGATCATCTTCACATTCTCTATTTCTCTCTAGATCATAGCTCTTAAGCCTGAGCTCTCAAACATCTCAGATATTTGATGATGCAGCCATGACATCAGTCCCTCATTATAGGCACTGATGCCTATAGCACATTACACATTACACATTAGGTATGTGTATATACACATTAGGTATGTGTATATAGCAACCTTCACCTTGGCCTTGAGGCATCAATTCTGTTTCTCCACATTTGGAATGAAAACACTGAGGCCAGGGTGCAGTGGGTAAAAAGATAACCGAGAACTAGTGCTATGGTCAGGCTCCTTCCTGCAGCCCACACTTGTTTTACTTCTATGAACAATTAGTAGTGACACTTGTATACCCCAATCTTGACTCACACTCAACATGCCCCAAAGTAAACTTGGAAATTTTCTACCCAGGCTGTTTTCCTAATTGGCCACCATATACCTTCCTAGTCCTTGTCTGCCTTCTCTAATAGTCATTCTCTGATTCCTGATTCTGATTCCTAAGTCATTGTTTTAGTTGCTTTTTTCTCATTGCTGAGACAAAATACCCAACTTGAAAAATTAAAGAGGGAAAGGTCTATATAGCTTACAGTTTGTGGAGGTTTCAGTCCATAAACAGCTGGCTCCAAGGCATGGTGATATGGCCAAGGGGAAATTGTTCATGGCAGAGGAAGACAGAAAAAGCAACAAGAGTGAAAGGGGTTTAAAAAATAGGGTAGAGCAAGCCTCTTTCCCTTTCTTACATTGTGTGTAGGCCATGCACCCTAGAGCACATGTAGCACTTATACCTCCAATCTTACCACTAGGCCATAAATCAGTCACAAACTCTAGATTCAGCCATCTTTGGAAGACTCATTTCCCCATACCACATGAGGCTTTGGGAGGACACCGAGACACAGACCATAACATGGTTTTGCTCCTTTTCCTGTGCCATGTTTTTATTTATCCCCTCACCATTTCCACTGACTGTCTCCTCATTTTTCCTGCCTCTCTCTTTTAATTCAAGCCCCAAATCTGTTATTACCAGCATGACTGCACTGGTACATCTGTATACAAAATGGCCTTACTGTTGTTCTACTACTAACCGATATGTCATACCTCTGCTCTCTGTTGTATTCTCAGGCATTCTCCTACCCTCTGAACAGGTATAGCATCAGCACTTTGGATCTGTGAATCTCAAAGTAAGCTGGACAACCCAGGAACTTCATGGCTTTCATTACATATAAGTTTCTTAACAGTAAACAACAGGAGCCCTGCCTCAGCCTCCTTCCAGGTGGATTCTTACTGGGATCCAAGCGGGCAGAATTGGGGAGAAATGGGGATAAGAAATAACACTTGAGGACCTGTAAGGTATCTATGAGAGTCAAAGTGTGTAGGATTCATTCCTGCCTTGGTTGTTCATTTGGGGTGTCCCAAGGTTATGAGGTTGATGAAACCTTCCATATGTGTTCCAAACAACCTCCATCTTATTATGTAGGAACCTATGGGATCAAATGAAAACTCTGAATGATTTCCAGGATAGCACAGAGAATTTTTCCTCTACCTGGGATCAAACTACCTGGAATTCTCATCCTATCTCCATTCTATTTGGTTGTCCCCTGTCCTCCTTTGTAGTCCAGCTTTACATAGCCCTCACTAGGAGCCCTCCTAGTGTCCCTGCTTGTGGAGAGAGACCCAATTATGCTCATGGTTCCCATTATGGCCCTTTCCACAGGCACCTGCTCTTCCTCTTCCCTTGGTTTATAAGTGCCACACCCAATTTGGATGCAGTGCCCCCAGGCACTATGCCCAGAAGAGCCTATTCTGTGGGAAAAGTGTCCCTCATTTACAGTTTCACTTTCTGTGATTGCAGTTATCTGTGGTCTACTGTAGCTGAACATATTGATATACATCTTTGAGAAAAAGGGACCATATTCAGGTACCTTTTATTATAGCATAGTTATAATGTATTACAGCATAGTTGCACTTCATTATTATTATTTCTAATCTTTTACTGTATCTAATTTCTAAATTAAACATTAGGTATGTGTATATAGCAAAAAACCTAGGTTTCAGGCATCTTTTGAGAGTCTAGGGACATGTCTCCCTGGGCTAATGGGCTCTCCTGCAGATATCTAAACAGTGTCTGCCATGACTCAGTTGGCTAGAAGAGTACTCTTCTCTCTTGAGGCCCTGAAGATTTTGTGTAAATAGTTCTTTTTCTTGTTAATCCCTAGATGTTAGATGAGTAGCAATATGAAGCACAATACAAATAAAGCCAGAAGCATCTGTCTTAATTAAATTTGATATGCTAGTAATTACCCATATTATTAAAGCAAAGCTAATCTACCTCATATCACTGACAAGATTAGTGTTGAAGGTTGGCACTTTCTTATTTATAATGGTTTAAACTGCAGAAACAGTCAGCTTAGGTGACAACATTGAATGTCTTCTGAACTTCCAGTGTTCCCAGTGTCTCCATCCAAAGAGGTCTAAGGAGTTTTCCACCAACACGACATAGGGCTGCAGGGGTGCAGCAGCTTATGATCTGCAAAACAGCTGGTTTCTAGGAGGGGGTGGCTGTAGGTGATGGAGGGTGCAGCACCTGTAGGATGCCTGGGAATGCTCAATCTTTGTCTGTTTTTCACAAAGACTCAGGTGTGAATAATGCAAAACCTTGGACTTCTGAAGTCCAAATCCCATGGAAAAGTGGGTGGTAAATATTGGAAAATGACAATGTTTGCTCATTCAGTTTGCTCTTCTCTAAAGGGAACTGAGAAACAGATTATTCTGATACTTCAGGTCCAAAGTGAAATGAACACCCAGGTAAAGAAATAAAAATCTTAAAAACCTGAACCTTGTATTCCTTGAATCATGTCTTCATTTTTTTTATCTTATGTGTGTGTTTGTGTATGTATGTATATGTATGTGTCTACAGTTACCTTAAAGGCTGTTAAACGTCAATGCACATCTACTAAAATATTATTGAAATGTTGTTGTCAGTAAACTTTATATGTTTTACTTATGTGTAACAATTTGGCAAATTTCAGATTTAAATTAAATCACATATGTAGTAGTTTTTAGGAATTTTCTCAGAGATAAGATTGGAGATTAAAACTTGATGTCTGACAAAATAAAAAAACAAAAGTTTATGCAGCTTTTGAGAAACATGCAGATTGAAATAACACTTTCTCTAGGCAGAATAAATAGATTTAGTATGTTACAATAACGTACAACTTTTGACAGCTGGTGGATAAAATGTCATTTTAGTTTTGGGCCAAGACCTCTAAGAATCTACACATGTTCAAACGGGCAATTCAGGCTGAGGGAAAAACACTCAGGAGTCCTCCCAGAAAGCTGCCCCCTTTCCTTGTGCTACTCTATATCCCTGAGTTTCTGGGGGAAAGAGGCACTCCGTAGGGAAAAATGAGCAGCTCCATCATGATTTGCTTATGGACTGTCACTTTCCCTGCCTTTCAGCTCCCCTGGCTCTGTCCTTCAAACGCACAGGTGGCTTCCCACTTGGTCCTCTGAGGAATAAGTATAGTGGAAAGTAGGCTGAGGGAGTCTGGAAGCTTCTTAATTTTGTTACTGCCTTAGTCCAAACTGAGGAAAGAGTTATAAGAGGAGACAGGCAGCTCAAAGAGCAGGAGGAAAGGAGCCTTCTTCTAGATCTGCTCATGAGATGTTTTGAACTGGACGGAGAGGATTGAAACTCCTAGAAATGAGGACCAGCTGTGGTTTCCCAGAAACAACACCTGCAATTTAAAGGCCAGTACCCCACCCAGCACTACCCTATCATATGCTAGTGGAGAATCCCACCTCTCATCTCTGGGACTTCCTTATCTCTTCAGTGCCTTGTATGGTAGGAATTTTAGCTTCCCATGGCTGCTTTGTCAGCCATGTAAACTATGTGGTTAAAACAGAACTACATATTTATAGGCCACAATTAAGGTACCAGCAGGTCATGTTCCCTCCAGATGCTCTGGGGCAGGCTTCTCGTGCTCTTTATAGCTGCTGCTAGCCCCTGACCTTCTTTGGCTTGTAGTCATATCACCCTAATCACAGCCTCCATTTTCCCATGAGCATGATTCCTGTGTGTTTTCTCTTTTACAAGGTCACAAGAGTGCAGGAGATTTGTTCACTCACTAGAGACCCAGTGAATCCAGCTGAGGGCCTGGAGCTCATGGCAATGTCATGCAGGAGTTCAACTGAAGATCTAGAACCCATAGCAATGTCCTATATGAGTTCATCTAGAGGTCTTAATAATGTTTCCTGCAAGTTTGTATCAAAGGTTTGCACTGGGAAGACCCAAAGGTCAGTGGTGGAAACTAGAAAGTTTGCACCAACAGGATGAAGAGTCTGTGTCAGCAGGCTGAGGGATATGCACTGGAGGCAGGAAGTGACACTCAAGGTAAGGACAAGAGCTCCCCCTGCAAAGAAT
Source organism: Cavia porcellus (assembly GCF_034190915.1). Taxonomy (NCBI): domain Eukaryota; kingdom Metazoa; phylum Chordata; class Mammalia; order Rodentia; family Caviidae; genus Cavia; species Cavia porcellus. The sequence goes on from NW_026947485.1 coordinate 103,097,865, forward strand.
CACAGCCATTGTCACTAACAGTGAAGACCTGAGCTCCTCTGAGTCCATATCAGGAAAACCAGCATGACATCCTTCTCTAGGAGGCTCAACAGCACACCATTTTCCTTTCCAGTTCTTTTTTTATGCTGTTAGCAACAATCCTCAGGCAGGCTGTCCACGCTCAGCACCATGCAGATTCAGGTCAGCTGGGTGTTACAAGTTGACCATTAGTTAATGTACCATGCCCCATATGTGGAAAAAAGAGTAAGGAAACAAAAAGGTAAAGAATATCTAGGTAATCAGCTTACACAAACTCAGATGCTATTAATTTCATTTGTAATGACCTTATTTTCAAATAAATGTATGTTCTAACATTTTGGAGGCTGGGACATGAACATATCAAATCAACTCCACCCACTGTCGCAACCAAACAAGAACTCTGGCCTCTATGCACCAGGACCTCTCCAGGAGTCCTGTCATTAAGGCTTTTCCAGGGCAGCAGTCCCTGATGTCCCTTGTCTGGAATGTACAAGTATCCCCCACAAGGAAGAGAAAACAATTCCTTTCTGTCATCCCTGATGAAGCCATCCCTGGAGGTTGCTTTTCCAAAATGTTGTAGTTAGGATACTACAGTATGTAGCCTTTTTAGACTGGCTTCTTTGACATGGTAATATACACTTAAAATTCATTACTTCCCTTCATGACTTAATAGCACATTTAAAACATAATGTTCTATTGTCTGGGTATATTGTATTTGTCTGTTCACCTTCTGAAGTCACTTTTGTAATTTCCAAATTTTTCCAGTTATGAATAAAACAGCTATCAACCATGTGTATGACTTTTATGGGGATACAGTACATGTTTTCAAATCTTTTAGATAAATATCAAGAATATACTTAGTATACTGGATTCTACAATAGAGTATGTCTAGTTTTATAAGAAACTACCAGATCATCTTCAAGCAGTCATAATATTTTTCATATCTCCCAGAAATTAAAGACTATTTCTATTCTTTCATGCCCTGCCAGAATTTGACATTGTCAGTATTCTAGATTTTGGCCATCGTGGCAAGTGTGTAGTGGTATTTTATTGTTTTAGTCTATGCTTCTTTTTACCCCTTTCAAAGTGATGTTTCTTTCTTCCTTCTAAATACATCTTCTTAGGTTTTGAGGGCTTTCCTCTGTTGTTTCATTCTCCTGCCATCCCGGGTTGTCCACCTGGGAGAGGATACTGTCTGGTCCCCTGACTGGCATACATAGCCACTGACCTTTGCTGCAGGGACCACCCCCACCCCCTGAAAGCTAAATCTCTTGCCTTTTTAGCATGGTAATGTGAGTGTATCAAGAAGATGAAGGTTTAGGATAAAATTCTTTGTTAGCATCCTTAAGAGGCATGGATATTTCTGCCTAATGAGTTTTTCCCCCTCTCCAGCCTTTCTTTCCTTCCCTCCCCCTTCATGGTGCACCTGCTGTTGTTCACTTGCAGCAGATGATGCTTCAACAGACTTGCCACAGGCACCTGCCTTGCCTACCTTTCCCAGAGAGCTTGCTGGGTCACAGCCTTGGAAGCATCTCCTTAAATGCTCTATATAAGAGAGGTCAAAATGCAGAAAATAAAAGAGGAAAAAACCCAAGGCTAAATCACAACTCATTTGTTCTCAGCTTGGATGCTCACCTCTGTGCTAGGCAATTAGGCTTAATGGGACTGGCCCCTTACAGAGGGCAAGTTGTTGACTGTGGGGATCAGAGCTGCTCAGCTGAAGAGCTCAGCAATATCACTGCTCTTTGAAAGAGGTTTGCTATTTAAAAGGATTTTAAAGCTCTTGAGGATGACTTCCCTTAGTAGATGTTGGCTATCACTCTATTATCACTGCCTTGCAGCACAAAGCAGGTTGGTGACTCAGGAGCAGTTTAAAGTACTTATAATAAAGATGATGATGGAAAATGTGGCCAATTGACTTGTGTAAGTGCCCACTCCAACATCTCTTAGATCTCAGACCTCAAAGATGATTGAAGAGTTAAGGTATAGAAACCATCAGTTAGTTTCATAGCCAAGAGGACCCTGGAAGGGGGCAATAACTGTGGGAGACAACTAGAGTGACTCCCCTTGAATGCAGAACAATTGCTGCAACTTTGATTATATCAGGACTGGTTTCCTTATACTGATATGTACAGAGCTGGCTATGGTATTTCCTTTTCTCTTCAATTGGCTGTAAGCATTGCAAATAAGGCTAGCTGAGGTACTGATATGTAATCTCTAAAGCCATCAGACAGGCTCTTGTTTCCTCCCATAGTGCTCTCTGTAAAAGATACTAGTGAGCATGGAGGGATGGTAGAGCCATTAGGCCCGGGAATGTCAACTGGGTATGAATCTCAAAGTAAAGAGGCTATGATTCCCCAGGGCACAAAAGTTTACATATCAGAAACTGAAGCATCAGCCTCCTAAAACAATTCAGTTGCTACCTTAATTGAATTATGCAAGTTGATCCTTCTGCATATCCTTATCTCAGCATTTTGCAGAGATGTTTTTCTCCCTACCTGGCCAGCCAGCTCAAATTACTCATGTAATTCCTGCCATCCTCACTGTCACTCATCTTGGAGCCATCCCACTTCTTCACAAGATAATAAATTCTGGGAGAGGCCTTGGATCAGGGCCTTTGTCCACATATACTCCTGGGGATTGGATTTGGGACCCCTTGGCTACTCTTCACTTGGAATATGTCTTGGTGTCTTTACTCTTGCTGTGGGTTGCATTGGAGGTGGTAGGCTGGAATTAATTCACTGAGATTCCAATGATGTCTCAATGGGATTATGAATATAATTTTGGATTATGAGGAAAACTGGAAAAGTGGTTATGATACTTGGATTGGAAAAGGAATTATGATGTTATGTACTCAATATTTGGGATACAATAATAAAGACCACATCTCACTCATCTTTTGAAATTCAGGATCATTAATATATCTTAGATGTGTGTGGACATGACTGAGATTTTCAAGCAGAGATGACCCTTTCTGGGTGGAGTCTGGAGATACTCATCTTGGGAAAAGTTTGGTTCTGGAATTTCTGTGAGCCCAGCCTTTTGCATTGATGTTGAGTAAATGGTTGAGTGTGTGAAATGGAGGTAGGTTTGGGAGGGCTAGCCAGAGGACACAGCGCTCCAGAAGTCCCCTAAATCTGAGAGCAGGTGGTGTAAAGGTCTGAGACCTCCTATACTTCTTGCCTTTTCCAACTCCTCTCTGTCCTTGTGTGAGTTTCTGAAGTTTGTCTTGGATTTCTGGAGGCACATATGAGTTAGACTCAATGACAGAGTTGTATCAAAGAGACTAAGTATTGTGTGTAAGTATCCTGGAAAAAAGTTTAACTGCAGAAGCAAGAGGTCAGGAGAACCACTCTTTCTGCTAACTTGACTAAATATGGCTAGAACTTCATGCCTTTGTTTGTGGGGTGGGACTGGTTTAAATACCTTAAACTGCACATGAGTTATATGCACACATATACAAGGGTTCAAATTACTACTGTACACTACCATCCTGTGCTTTTTAATTTCTCCATCAGAGAAACTGTGATGCTGCTTACAACATAGTGCAAAAGTCTAGGCTTAGAGCTCAGAGACCCAGGTGTGAAGGCTGCTGCCGCCTCCTCCAGCTGCGAGCAGAGCTGTTCTCTAGGCTCAGCCTCCTTTACTGAGGTGTCGGGTTGGTACGGGTTCTGTCTGCTTTACCAGGTGAGAGTGCCATGGTGAAAGTGGTTCTCAGAAACTAAAAATCACTGGAGCGTGGCTCATTATTACTGTCACTTCCCTCACTTGGTATTGACTGGTGGAGTACTGACAGGCAGAGAGATAACTGCTGCTTTGAACAGTTTAGGTCTAACTCCTTCATGAGACCCTGTGTGAATTTATTTCCCCCGGACTTGGGTAAAGTGGTCCCCATGTGGCCCCCCTGGAAGTATGGGGGATAGCCTGTGGCATTTTCTCTTACCCCCAGAGACTCTCTTTAATGATGTTCTTATTTATGTCTCGTGAGTTCAGTTTTGAACAGAGATGAATTTGTCTTGCTCACTCCTCTTAGTGACAGTAAGCAGTGAAGAAACATTTTAAGGTATCTTCTGAACTTGTGAATTTTGAAACAAGAACAATAGCTTTACAAAATCACTTTCTGAAAGAAATTCTGAACTGCAATTTACTTTACTTAATGAAAAGAAACCAAAAAGCCTGGCCTCACTGCCTGGCTGGATACTTCCTTGCAACATGTCTCAGCTTGTGCACTTTAGTGAGCCCCCAGGTCTCTAAGCAAAGAGCTTTCAAACCTCAGTAAATTGACTACTATGTATGTAAAGTAATCCAGCAGGCTTTTGCTGAAATTCCAAAAAGGATGCTTCGGTTTTGCATCTATGTATATAACCACGTGGAGTTAAGAGATGTAACAACTCTTCACAACAGTTTGTGCTTCTGATTTTTTGTGACTTGATGTAGAATTTTCTAACAGATTCCATCGATGCCAAGTGATGCCAAGCCAAGCCTAGAACAAGTCCTGAAGGACACTGGTTTCTGGAGCAATGTATGCAGATGATGGTTGTGTCTTGTATCTGCCACTGTATGAAGTCCATAAAGATGAGTGGTTCCAGGCACGCAGTAGAGTGTCAGCAAGTGAGAGTCCTTGGAAATGCGTATGTAATCTCTGGGGCAAGGTGTGTAAAGAAAGAGGTGCCTGTTCTTTGCCATATGTCTGGCTGCTTGGGAGTTTCAGAATCTTAATACGGACTCTGTGGTTTGTCTCTAAATCCAGAGTTGCTTGTGAGAGTGAGTGAAGGCTCTGCTTTAAAACCTGATGGTTTTCACATTTGGTCTTATATTGAATAGCTCACTTAAATATTGACTCATATTCATTTTCTCATGTCTTGGTCTTTATTTTCTATGGACACTTTTATATAATTGTCCAGAGTCTAGTTAATTAATTGATTATAAGCTTGGTTACATCTATATAGTTCTTATAGCTTGACAGGCCCAGGGTTGGAATGTGTCTGGATTGAATTTTCATCTGTTCAGTGCTTTCCCTGTTAATTCTGACAAAGTGAGACCACTTTGGAAGTGAAAACATGTTACCCTGACTTGTAGACCTACTGTGAAGCCCCATTAAATTTCCCTGTTACCTCCTTGATGATACATGCAACTGATGGCTTGGAGTTCTGGCTCAGGAATTATGCCCTTGGAGGTTGGTTATTGATTCCTGAGAAGGATACACAGAAGTTATCCCTGTTTCTTGATTTTTTTATGTTCCATTTAATCTCGTACTTTAACTCCTTGAAAATGAAGAGAAGCAAGCCTCACCAGGCTCAACAAAGCTGCATTTTTATATGCGGGGGTGGTGTTGGTGGATATGATGATATTGTCTGTTTGAACCCCGGGCCCCACTTGCAGACGGCTTCCCTTTCTTTTCTGGATGCACATGTTGTTTATCTTTCCAACCTGAACCTTGATCATGGAAAGACAGCAAACCAATTTTTGCTTTAGATACCCAGGACTAAGCCCTGTCCGTATTTGTGTTGGACAGGGTGACAGTTCCCCAGAGGTATGCATGTCCTAACTCTTAAAACTGTGAATGCTTGACCAATTCTGGCAAGGGGACTTTGGTGACTTGAAGAGACTACATATCACCAGAGGGAGAAATCATTCTGTTATCTGTGCAAGCCAAACACCATTGCAGTGTGTTTTATAAGAGGGAAGCAGCTAAATCAAAGCAGAGCAGATGTGCTAACTGAACTGAGGTAGGATGGGGTGGCTGGGATGTGGGATGTATTGTGAATATAGAGCCAGGGGTTAAGTCACAGAGCCAGGCAGCCTCCAGCAGCTGGGAAGAAAGAAAAAACAGATTCTCCTTTGGAGCTTCCAGGAGGAATCAGCCTTGCCCACATCTTGATTCTAGAGTTCCAACTTCCAGAACTGAAAGAATATTTTTTAAGCTGAAGAGCTTGTCGTCATATCATGGATGCAACACAAAACCAATGCAGATCCTGATTCTTACCAAGTATTAAGTGTTGATTGAATAAAGCACTTTAGAAAGTGAAGCCCAGAAATGTGATTTTTGCGTGTGAATTCAGTTTCAGAATGGGTAGGGATAATCTCTTTCAAGTCCCCTTTTCCACATTCCATTGCAAATGAAGACCAATTCTCCCCATTTTTTCCATGAGGCTGAATATTCACATATGTGAGTTTTTCAGTTGAAAAGAATCATTGACTAACACCTGAAGCACAGAGCAAAACATCTATTAAATGGAAACATTATGGTTCCTTTCATGAGGTTCTCATGATGTGTTTAAAGTAAAATTTGTGAATATCTTTTTTTCAAAGTTGCCAGAGAAGTAAGAAAAAAGAAGAGCAAAACAGGTTTTCTAAGTTTTGAAGGCATCATTTTCCTTAGCTCTCAAATTCTCAGTGGAAAACATAAACATACCTTTAACTTAAAAGGAAGCTTTGTCATTTCATGTTTCTCTTGTATTTTATATCTCTATGTACTTTTATTTATGTTCTGTATGCAGCCTTCCTGACAATAAGCTGATGCAAAACATGTCTTTACAACAGCAGCAGGTGTCTGGGGGAGGTCCTGGCCAAGTGGTAAAACTCTGTGACCAGGTCAGCCAAAGACTGGAACTTGGATCCCTCTTCTATGAAAGGAGGGGTCTTATTAGGTCATCCCCAGGGATGCCCCACTCTCAATCTTGGTACTTCCCATTACATCGTGAGAGCTAATTTAAGGGGAAGCACATCAGTTGTGTTCTGACAGACCCAAAAGTCTTTAGAGGTAAGTTGACCTTCCAGGTTTTCTCTCGTGAGAAAAACAATAACAGCAAATAAGTTTCTAAACCTGTTAATAAGCTACCCAAAGAACACCATTCATCATTCTGATTGAAACCTTTTAAACTGCATAATTGTGCTCTGTTTTTCTCAGTTACTATAATGAAGTAGCTTTTGGGGCAACAATGATTAACTACGGGTTTGATAGAGTGTGATGCATTTATCTCGAGGTGTCTGTGTTTTTGGTTTTGCATTTATCTTAGCTCTCTACGTGGAGTGAATTTGATAGGATGTTAGTGCTGCCAGTGAAATGACAATTATTGCCTTTTTAATTTCACCTAAAATTAGCAAGTAGTGATGAAGCTAAAATTTCATCTTTTAAATATGTTGATTTCTCTCTTTTCGACTTACATAAAAACTCACTGCAGTGTTGCTTTTTATTGATCTGTGCTTCAAAATGAAATCCACAACCCATAAATATCATATTTTTAAAATGTTTTAATGCGTGACTTTAAAGATTTATGAGATTCTGAAACTGGATTTTGGATAGAAAAAGTATAGCCCCTAAATACGACGCTTGTAATAAGATTAGAGGGACTGATTCATTGGCTTTTTGGTACTTTATAGAAAGTCCATAAATACAGCTCTCCAGCCTCTGTGAGACTTTTGGGGTTTGTGTCCCTCACCAAGCTCAAATGTACATTACAGGGTAAGATTCTTGTTGAAATGATTCAGAAAATGCATAATTCAATAACCTCAACTGGAAGTCCTTGGGATAACTCATTCTCTTAGAAGTGAGCCATCCGTCACCTCCATTCGAATTCCCAGCCTGAGAATACTGTTTCCATTCCATAGGTCAAGGAATTATTTTGAGTCCCTTAATGGTAAGCCATAAAGAAAAAGATGTAGAAATAATTGCTTATGGCTTTGCGGAGATGTCTATGAAATCATGCTGATCCCAATGAAATAAATAGGTTATGAGATATAAGAATTATCTGCTCTAGTAAGCATAAAGTGGACATAACTCACCAATTTGATAGCATTCCCTGTGTGGAGAATAAACCAGCAGAGTAGATAGTGAGAAGGAGGGGTGATGAGGAGGCTGCCAACAGGGGTGACAATAAAACGGGCTTTCTTTGTTCTCTGCCATAAAACTGACACTGTGCTTAACAACATGACCTCAGAGCCAGCGGTCACACTGTGGTGGCTTCTGTCTCACTCAAAAGGATGTGCATTTAGAGTACAAATGGAAACATAAAGATGAGTGCTGGGTTGTGGGTAACACAGAGCTGCTGTACTGTGCTCATCTGCATGTACCAGATAAGCTAGATGCTGGACCACATATACCACATACTGGACATGTGGCCCAGTAGCAGCTAGCCTCATGGGATACTTAGAATGAGCATTTCTAAGTAGCATTTTGGCATCAGTTTAAAGATAGATTTTTTTTAACCAGAGATTGAACTCAGGATCTTGTACTTGCCAGGCAGGTGCTTATGCCACTGAGCTAAAGCACTGGCCCCAACATAGATTTCCTTACACTTGGGGAGGAATGGAAGGGCCCCCAAACCTGGGTGTCATGTTCTTCTTGAAGTGTGACCAAATGCAGCATGCAGATTAAGTCAAAGTGACACTGCAGATCTTTAGAAATTTTAAGATTTTTCATGAAAATACCACAAGGCATTTAAAAATTTATAGGATTGAAGAAAACAAATACACAGGTATTTAAAACCAATAAACACTGCCCATACACCTAGCATTTAGAGATAACCAAAAGTTAGTCTTTGGTGTATATTGTTTTATGGTTTAGGTTGTGTGTGTGCGCGCGCGCACATACTGTATTTTTATGATAAGGACTTGCAATTTCCTCATTTGTTCTTTTTAATTAAGTATAATATACATGCAGCAATGCATCCTGATGTTAAGCAGAGAGCTTAATATCCCTAGGATGCCTCTACTCGTGAAGATTCCTTGTTAAGTCTTTTTTCAGGGGAGAAGAGGAGGACATGACTTTCCACCACTGTTATGACTTCAATTACTAAACATCAGTCTGACTTGTTCTAGATCTTCAAATTTACAGAATCCCAGAGTTCAGACATATTCCTTTTTATGATAATAGTCTTGTCTATTTTATTGTGTTATTATACTCTGTTGTTTAAATGTGCCACAACTTACCATTTTCCATTTTTGGACATTGGGGTTGCTTTAAATTTTTGCTATGAGTAAGAAAGCTTTCCTACTGTATATATCTTTTGATAAATGTCTATTTTCATTTTTATTGGGTATGTTCTCTAGCAGAAATATCGCTTGGTTGTAAAACATATACAATCCTCCCTCAGTATCCACAGGGGAGTGGGTGCAAGTACTTTCCATCAGTGTCAAAGCCGTAGATGATCAAGTGCCTTACATAAATGGCAGAGTATCTACGTATAGAAACTTATACGATCCTCTGTATACTTTAAATAACCTTAGACTGCTTATGATGCCTAATACAATGTAAATGCTATGTAAATGCAATGTAGATTATTTAGCAAATAATTATGAGTAAAAAGCTTATACTTGTTCAGTTTTCAAAATTGTTATTCGTAATTGAATTTGTGTAGCGTTTACAGATACCGAGGGCTACATGGCCGTGAATAGTTTTAGCAGATACTGCAAAATAATTCTTTTGAACATTCCAATTTTATATGTTCTCAGAATCTTGACTTTTAAACTCCAGTCATTTTTGTGGGCATGTAAAGGCATTTAGTTATGGTTTTAATAATGTCTTTTTTGATAAATAATTACATTGGAAACCTTTTCCAAGAGGTGGTCAAATTGTGTTTAAATTAAAAATCATTATAGTAAGAGATGTATTGCCATTTTAGCCCTCAAATACTTCCTTTCTCTTTGAACACACTTATAACACTGAAGTCCTCTTAATGTTTTTAAGAGACATGATCAAAATTACAGTGAATGTTGCTGCCAAGTACAATCCAACAGAAAGGCAGGCTCATAAAACATTACTGTATGACTTCATCCACCTTATCACAGTGTCTGACACTGAAAATTCTAGCACTTCCCTCAATTAAAAATGACCACGACAGGTAAACATTTTGCATTAATTCAGGATATAGCACAAGTGCACAACTAAAGACACTCTTGAAAGAAGACTTCTAGAACTGCTTCAGAAGTGGCAGGAATGATGAGATATGTGTATTCCAAAGAAGAGAATATTTTGAGGGCAATTGATAGCAAAGTGTCTTTTATGTGGTCTTTTTAAAAAATTATAAACATATTTTAGATTATTCCAATTTTCTATGCACTGCCTGAGTATCACCTTTTATGACTTTCCTGATCAAGTTTTTGCCCATTTTTTATTAAAAAGGTAGGTTTTTTATTGTTGATTTGTAAAAATTCTTTATATATTGTGGTGAAAAACTTATATTTGCATATGCCTTTTGGAACTTTTAACCCACTATTATGGCTTTTATCTAGATACTCCTCCAAAGCATTGTGGGGTCATAAGTGGGTCTTTTTCAGAGATGGCTGAACCTTTGGTTCATGATGCTGGGATTAAGGATGTGATGCTGGGATTGACTCATGATATCTGGGATTAAGGCTGCCCCACCCTGGGCGTGAGTGCTACTTTTCGTACAGGTGAGTAGCCTGGGTAGGGTATCAGGGACAGAAAGAGGATCACTTTTCTGCGTGTTGCTGTTTCTCTACTTTGGCTGCTTTGCTGCCTTCTGCCCACTGTGAACTGTTTCTCCTCTGTGATGTCCCTCTGTCAGGCCACCCTGCTTTAGAGCCAGCCAAGTATGAACTGAAACCTCTACAAACTATAAGCTAAATAAACATTTCATCATTTAACTTTGTAGGTTAACTATTTTCTCTCAGCAATAAGAAAAGTAACTAAGACACCCACTTAACAGTGATTATTTTATGAACAGAAGTTTCTAATATAAACATATCTAACTTGACAAATTGGGTTCCTTTCTCTTATTGCTTTTTTGTGTTAAGAAACATTTTTCTACTCAAGGTAATGAAATGTTTTATTTTTTAGACTTTACTGTTTTGCCTTTTACATTTGTACTTACAATTAACCTTAAAATAATTCTTGGATGAAGCTTGAAGTAGATATAAAAGTCAATGGTTTTTTCTTCTGTGAAGCTGTCCAGTTGCTTCATCAACATGCCTTTAAGAGCCCATCACATCCATGTTGAATGTAGCTTCGCAAAGCATGTGTCTATCTCTGTGTTTCATGCTATCACTGGTCCATTTATTCATTGTTGTAAATACCACCTTGGCTTGGTTACTACAGCTTATAGCTTCATAGTAAGTGTTGAAAGTGGTTCCCAACTTTTTCCTCATTAACATTATCCTGACTACTCCAGGTTAGGTGAATGTCCATGCACAGTTTGGAATCGGTTTGTTAACATAAATACAAGTACATGCTGGAATTTTGACTAATGGCACCAAATCTTGAGATTTATTTGGGAAGAATTGACATTTTCAAAATAAAATTTTAAGCTCATGAACAAGGATTATCTCTTCACTTACCTATGCCATCTTTAATTTATTTCAGGATATGTTTCTGACAGTTTTGAGCTCTGTCAGACTTTATCTTCTCTGGAATATTTGCTCACTATTGCTACCACAGTGCTTTATAGTTTTTATTTTAATTTCTATAGAATGACCACTGTCTGGTTAAAACCTACCAGATCCTCCTTGGAACAACAGTCCTACATCTTGTTTAATAGTCTATTTTTCCTAATAATATATAATGAAATATTTCCTTTTTTTGCAAGTTTATATCAGTATATATATACATATATATATGCAACATTATATTTAAATCTGTGTACATTTTAACTAATATTATTTCCTTAATTACTTTTCTCATTGCTGAGACAAAATACCTGATACCCAAAGTTAAAGGAGAAAAGGTTTATTTAACTTACAGTTTATAGATGTTTCAGTTCATAAGTAGCTGCCTCCAAGGAAGGGTGGCATGTCAGAGAGGCATCAGAGAAGAGAAACAGTTCATGACAGAGAGAAGGCAGCAGGCAAGCAGCAAGCCATAACAGCAACCACTTTCTGTCTTTTTATATTCCATCTAGGTTACCCACCATTAGGGGGAGTATGATGCAAACCAATCAGTGGACTGATTTAGTAATTATACAGCCTTAATCTCAGTGTCACACACTCTAGGTCCAGCCACCTCTGAAAACACCGCATTTATGACTCTGTAAGTCTTTGAAGGGACATCTAGACATAGACCATAACAATTCTATATTTGGATAGTTGGTTATTTCCTAAACATGTTTTAGCTAACCTTGTGTCCTTAGATATATCCTTAGGGTTGGAGTAAAAACACAGTACTTTGCAATACTGTTTTATCGTCTTCTTTCCTGGAGTGTTTAGGTTAGTTTGCAGTCCTTCTACAAGCCCTGTGCCTTAATTCATCAGACAAGACTGGCATTTTTCTTTTTCATAATACATTAATTTCTCTGTCTTGAAAAAATGTGTGATTTTTGACATAATTGTGATCAATGCCCATGTAGGCAGATATTGTTGATATATCTTGATATTCAACACTCCATTTCCTATAGAAGCTTTATTTCTGATTTCTTTTGGTGAACTTTTTGTTTTCACTGCCCACCAAAAATTCTTGAGTGTCATGAAATATTCTGTCCCTCCTACCCCTACTCTTGACTATTCTACTTTCACTGATAGACAAGACTTTGAGGGTTGATGAGAGGGAGAGAGGAAGGGTTTGGTACAGTTCCTTTTCAAACACTGGTGATCATTCAACTCTCCTGGACATCTTGTCCCAAACAAACATTTGCTTAATTTTTTAATCTGTGAATAGAGTGTATAAAGGACATAGAATAGTGCCTAGAACATGATACCATGTGATACCATGCAAGACTAGTTGCTGTCACTGGCCCCTTTGTCCTTATCATCACTACCACCGTCACCTCTACCAAGGAAGCAGAATCTTTAGGTATGAGGCAAGGAGACTGTATGTTGAGATTATGCCTTGACCAAACTTTAAAATGTCATTGGCTGTTCATCAAATAACCAGTAGCCTAGAAGGTAACTGAACCACACCTTCCTCTTCTATTTTCTTCTTTGATTTGTTATGTGATGGTTTTTGTTGCCTGGAAAGAATTTGCGTCCTCTTTACTGTATGAAGACAGATATAAATGATCACATAGAACATTTGGCATCATGGGGAGATCCCATTGGTGATGGCCCTAATCTCAGAGGGTTCTTTAAATCTCAAACCTAGGACTGCACATGGTTCAACCTTAGGTGTGCTTTTCCTTATCTTGTATTCCAGAATTTCTGCAGTATATCCAACAGATTCTACAACAAATGTTTTAGTAAAATCCGCACACATGCAATAAACAGTTCTCAATGTTCAAGCCTAAGGAGATATTTTCAGGAAGCTACACATCCGAGCAGATGATGTGGTTTTGATTGCTGTCTTAGCATTTTTGAAGCTCAGGGCTAAGTGTTCTGCTCTGAGTTGCTGTAGTAGCTATGATTCTTTCCCTTCCTCTCCCTCCCTTACCTTCTAATTCTTATAGTAAATTTCAGCTGAATTTGTGCCTCTTGTTATAAGCTGTTCCAGATCTTTATGGCAGTAGGTGGTGGTGTAAATAATAAATTTATTACAAATTCATGATCTTAACTGCAACTGGGCCATCAAAGCTACCTGATAATGCCATTACAATTCTCTGGCTAGTTTATTCTCTTATTCTCTGCAATGGCTTTTGACATCTTTTCCATTCACTCCAAATCTCTGACATCTCCAGGTTCCACATTCATTCTAGCTGAATTGTTACCCCATGCTTGATGCAGATAATAGGAGCTGCCATCTGAACTTTCTCTTTTCCTACAACTTCCTTTTTTTCTGTCTGTAGTACACGTACCCTCTCTCCTTTCTTGTTAAAATCCAGATGGTCCCTCTTGCTGCTTGAGTCAGGCCTTCCAGGGTACCCATATTCTAGTCCCATTTCTTTGATCTTCTCTCCTATAATTCAGACCCCTCCTGCTTTCTCAAGTGCTAGGTACCTGCCAGTAATCATGCTCAATGATATGCCATTGAAATGGAAAATGCTCCAGTTAGCATGACACAGGCCCGTAATCCTATCCATTAGGAGGCTGAGATAGGAGGATTCTAAATGCAAAGCATCCTGAGCAACTCACTGAGACCCTTTCTCAAATTAAAAAATAAAAATGACTGGAAATGTCACTCCATGATAGAGCACTTCCTGGGTTCTATCCCTAGTGCTGCAACAAAACCAAAACCAAAACCAAAACAAGCATTGCTCCTTGTCTCACTTTTACTCAATATCATGCTTCTTCCTCAATGCAAGTTTATGTGCTTTTTTATTTACTTCTTCATGTCCCTGAGTTGCTCAACCCACTTCTACCTGTCTTTCCACCATCCAGGGTCCTTGTTGAACTTTGTCTCTCGGGCCTCATCTTCCATGGAGGCTGTGCAGTGCAATGACCAGGAAGAACACAGTAAGTCCACGTGCCTACATGTTAGTTTTGCCAGGTTGTGAGCTGGGCAGCATTAGACTGGCCACCTCTTCAATCTTTGATTTCTTTCACCATGGGGTGCTGACCTGGCAGGTACTTATTCTTAACCCAGGGCTCAGTAAATGACAATTTCAGTGGTGCACCCAGGGCAGCAATGCCCTCTCTAGCATTTGATCAGCCTGTATTCTCATCTTGGGTGTTCTCATCTTGTTACCGTCTGAGCTCTGTGCAGTGCTGGATGTTGCTCATCAGTGTGGTCTTCTACAGTGCTCTCATAGATCTCTTCCTCTTGCTTTGGCTCTTGATAGCATCCTTAGTGCTCCCATCTACACTGCCAGGCTGCAACATGAATGGCACATGCTTCGATCAGCACTCATGTGGTGACCTGCCACATGGCCTGCAGGCATGCAGTGTTTGCTGGATATTGTGGATAGAGGGTTGATATGACCTGGGGATCCAGAGTTATTATGCTTTTAGGAGTTGGCCAGCATGACCATGGTGTGGTGGCTTGCTGTTTTTCACCCTTTTTGGTTCTTGTGGATTATTGCTCAGATTTTCTTTGAATATTCATGTATGCCAACAGTGAAATATTTGAAAGAATTGCTTGCAAGGCTGGTTTTAGCATCTGCAGAGTTTGGCTGCCTCAGGGTTAGGCACTGGGTTCCTACCATCTAGGGAATATTCTTTTCCCTCCGGTCCTCTCCAGGATCCTCCCAGACCTTTCACCTCACTCTCTGGGGAGAGCAGGATCTGCTTCTACCACTTCTTTTATCCCCAGTGCCAGTGGAAATTCTGAATGCCCACAGAAGGGCTGTTCCTCCTTGTGGGAGATAATCATCACCAGCTGGAGACATACCACATTCTCCAGAGCACATCGCCAGTGCTAGGGAGCAGTGCCCATGTTCATATTGAGCAGGCCTGCAACCAAACCTGAATGGATTTTGAGATTTAATTGCTTCTTTTACTTTAGCCATATTGGGTATATCCTGTTTGCAGAAGGTCCTGTATGAGTCATTCAACAACCTTGCTGTGAGAAGGGACCCAGGGTGGGATGTGGGGTCCTCAGTTGCCAGATCCTGAACTCCTTTTACTCATAGGTGCCAGACTGAGGGTGTCCAATAATCAGGGATAGGTTGCCTGCCCCTTGGGACTGGGCGTTGTCAGTGTGTGCATTTCAAAATGCATAGTTTGGCTTTTGTACACAGGACAAGGCATTGTTCCGAAAGCAAAGGGACTGTGCATAAGAAAGACAGGCTTATCTGTTTATTGACCTACCAGTTGGCCTCGGGATTATTGATGGTGTAACCTGGACCAGCCAGAAGTACACTGTGGCCTTTACTCTGCTGGAGCCAAGGCCTTTGAGAATATACCAGGTACTGCACTGTCTTCTTTGATTCTTTCACTAAGACTTTCCCATCGCTCTAGGGCCTCCGTGGAGAGAAGGTGCTTTTTCTTTCATAGCTTGGGAGTTAGAAAGTCCTCAGTAGTATGACAGACGTGGGGGCACTTGCCTCTGAATTGACCTGCCTGCCCTTCACACCTCCAGGGAGAACCCTTCAGTCTTCTCTACCAGGTCACAGTTTAGCCTGGGCCCTGTTTTGTGACAACAGAGCGGAGACAGTGCTGTTCAATGTTGACTTGCAGTCTCTGTTTCAGTTGGTGAGTCTTGTCTTTCCACTCATGGAAACTTGTTCTTTGTATTTTATTCAGGGTTTGCTTGGTTACTTGGTTTCCTGAGAGTTGGGAAATCAGGAAGATGAGGCTATAATCCCTGAGTACTTGCCATAAAAAATTTCTTTTTAAACCCTACCCACCACTTGTATTATGCACAGCCTCAGTGGGAGGGACAAGGAGAGCTTAGACCTGGCTGCTCTTGGCTATGTCCCCACCACCTCACCATGTGCTAGGTATCTTTTCACTTAGTTCTAGGACCTTCTCAGCACTATGGGCACCAACAAGTATAAGCACAAATTATAGAGGGGTTCCAGTAGGAAAAGAAGATGGCACATAAGCGCTGATGCCACATGACCTCCAGATGGGTAGTCCTGAAAGGTTGTGGAGTACTCTCCCGCTATTGCAGGGACCTTGGGCATAACTCTTCTGCCTTATCTCTGTCTGTATTTTCGCCCACTTTCACCATTCTAGGGTGAGCTCTTAAGAATCTGCTTCTATTTTGTCGTTTGGAGGAATCCAGAATAAAATACTGATGCATGAGAATTCCTCAAATGAAAATGGGCCTCTGTAGATATTTTAGAACTTAGTGGAGCTTTGTGGAGTTTCTGAAGGTCTGAAGGCTCCAAATTCCAAAGTTGGTGAGCTGTAGCATCTGAAAAGGGCTCTTGGCAACCCTTCCTTCTGATATTCCCAGGGTCAGTTTCTACTGCTTTCTAGAGAGGCCAATGAGCAGGGTCCCTAGGTGTATTCTTGATTTCCTAAGCCTTTCTTGCCAAGGGCTACACTTAACTATGTCCTGTAAAGGAAGACCAGATGGCTTACCCCTTCTCAAGTTTCTGAGATCTCACTGCACAGACCTTGGATGAGAAACACATAAATTTAGAATGGCTTAAATTAACAATGTACATACCAGAGGAGGTAGCTCCTGAGAAATTGCATTTGCAGTACTTCTCACTGTGGCTCTGCCCCACAGCATGCCAGCCAGGCTTCTGAGGCAAGCTGTACCACTTACAGAGAGCTAAGACTTTAGAAGCTTACAGGGTTGATGGGGCTTTTGGTTTTAGCTCCTTTACAAAGCTGAGAGTTCCTCCTGAGAAGCTGAATAGTGGAACACTGTGAACTTTAGCACAATCTTTAATATTCACATCTCAATGGGGTTCCTGAGTGCCACACTGCTATTTTTGCACAGTGGCCAGAGAACAAAGCAATATTAAATGCTAAGATGTTTAAAAAATGCTGTAAGATTTGTTTCATTGCTATTTGAGAGCACCTTAAAATTTTTGTTGTTTGAGAGTATCTAGGTAAAGTATTGTCTGCTGGCATAGTAAAGAAAAGGAAATAATGGTTCCCACTGTGTCAAACCAGCCAGACTAGACTAAGCCCAGACATTCTTCTCCATGGGATGGCTGCTTTATTTTCACCTGTTGGTTTGGGGCTGTCTATCCAGAAGTGTCCTTTTGGCAGCTTTCCAGAAAGCACATTTGAACATTTAGCAGAGTAGCTTGAGTATTTAAACTATACTCCAGGCCTAAAGAGCCAATGTAGAACAAAATAATGAGCATAAGCAATGTATGTTTTTACATTGGGAGGTCAACATGGTATATAGTTCTTTCTGAGAGGTAAATGTATTATTACATACAATATGTTGAAAATTTCAGAAGGATCATGAACCCTAAATCCCCCCATTTTCTCCAAGTGAAGAACAAATCCAGAACCCATGGAAAAGAAGCCTTCCCTCTGAATGATTCTGGGAAAAACAGAGCAGTAAATTCCAGACTATATGTTAACCTATAGATAACTGATTTAAATCAGATTTAATGTAAGCTCCGTTTAAACTCTTGCAGGTGGGAGAGAGAATAGGTGTGTTTACTGTGTCTTTTAGAAATAGATTGTTAAGGGAGCATATGTTTGCTGTGCTGGGCCTGGGAAAGACCTGCTCAGCAGTCCTAACTAGCTAGGGAGTGTTGGTGTGCAGCATGGGAACTGGGAAAGACCTGTCCAGTGCACTACATGCAGCCAGTGAGCCTCAGTGTACTGTGTGGGCTCAGAAAAGGCATGCTCAGTGGCCCCACCAACCAGGGAGCATCAGTGCACCACTTGTGGCTGAGGAAAGGCTCGACCAGTGACCTCCACCAGCCAAGCACTGCACAGAGCTTAGGAAAGAACTGCTCAGCAATCCCAGCCAGCCAAGGAGCTTCAATGTGCTACACAGGGCCTGGGAAAGGCCTTCCCAGTGGCCCCCATCCAGCCTTGGAGACACTGTCTTCAATGGGCCACCAACACTAATTCAGGATGCAAGTGAAACTGTATGTTTGGCTGTTCCAGAGGAATACAGGAAAATGACAAAATGAAGAAGCAAAATGCAATCTTAAACCCCCTAGCCCATCCTAAACAAGTCAAGGAGACATGGACATAGAATAAAATGTAAGTCACACATCTGAAATCATAGCAGCTGAAGTAAAGAAAGAACTCCATGAAGCCATAAAGAAAATCAGATCAGAGATAATCTCCCAGGTAAAACAAGAAATGATAAACATAATGAAAGAAACACTGAGGATATCCAAAGAAGACATAGTTAAAAAAATAGAGGATCATTGGAAAGTTATGAAAACCTTGAATAAGCAATATAGGAAAGCACTAGTGTGCATAAAGCAGATTCAAAGAGATACCCAGGAAATTAAAAATTCCATCAAAAGTTGACAAAACTGAATATGAATATGCTGAATATGAAGATAGACTCTCAGACCTTGAAGACAAGGTTTAAGCTAGCAATCAGGAAAGCAAAGATCTTTTAAAAATAACAAGGAACCAGAAAATAATAATTCAACAGTTGCAAGGTGATGCAAAGAAAAAATAGATAAGTTGATAGTTGTAAATGAAAGAAGAGTCAATGCAAACAAAATTAAAGGAATATTTACAGAAGTAGTAGTAGAAAATTTCCCAAGCTGGAAAAGAAACTGACATACAGGTAAGTGAGGCATATAGAGCTGTAACTAGCCAGTAAGCAAAATAAAACTACACCCAGCCACATAATAATCAAGATCCCAGAAATCCAGCATAAGAACAGAATATTAAATGGTAGAGAAAAGAAACAGATCACTTCTAAAAGAAAGTGCATGAGAAGGCCAGGAGACTTTTCAGTACAAACAATCATGTCAGAAAGAGCATGGAGTGAAGCGTTTCAACTCCTAAAAGAAAACAACTTTCAACCAAGATTGATGTACTCTGCAGAGTTATCTTTCAAAACTTATGGAAAAATAACATACTTCCATAACAAAAAAGAACTTCATGAACACCAAACCAACTCTATAAAGACTACTGAAAGATATCTGAGATAGGGACAAAAATGACTAGCACATCAAGAATACCAATAGAAAGAACTACCAAACAATTAAACAGAGGGGAAAAGTAAAGAACCAACAGCAAAAAGATTACATTATAGAAATAAGCCAATGCATATCAATTACAACCATTAATGTAAATAGCATCAATCCACCAATTAAAAGAAAGAGACTGGCAGAATTGATCAAGAAACAAAATAGAACCACATGCTATATACAAGAAACCCATCTAACCCAAAAAGAAATTTATAGACTGAATACCAATAGTTCATATAATAAGAGCCCAGAAAAAAGTAGAGGTAGCTATTTGATTTGCAGACAGTGTGAACTTCAAACCAAGAATGATCAAAAGAGATAGAGAAGATTGCTATATACTCATTAGCAGAAAATTTCGTTTTTTTTTTTTTTTTTTTTTTTTGGTCTTTTTCATTTTTATCGGTACCAGGGATCGAACTCACGACTGCCTGCTTGCAAGGCAGGCGCTTATGCCGCTGAGCTAAATCCCCAGCCCCAAGCAGAAAATTTCAAGAGGAAGAGATAAAAATCTTAAATATATATGCACCAAGCATGGGAGCATCCAGATATATAAGACAAATGTTAATAGACATGAAAAAATCAAATTTGCAGTAACACAATTATCATAGGAGACCTTGGCACAAACAGGTGGATACTTGACAAGAAATCAACAAAGAAATAATAGAACTGAATCAAACTTGGGAACAAGTGGACTTAGTAGATGTGTATAGAGTATTCTACCTGACAACATCAGAATATACATTCTTCTCAACTGTACATAGTACATTCTCTAAAATAGACCATATACTAGCCCATAGAACATGCTTAAGTAAATGCAAAAGAATCAAAATTATCTCATGCATATTATCTCACCAGAGTGCCATGAAACTGAAAATTAATGATAAAAGAAACTGTAAAAATGCCATAAAGACACAGAAATTAAGTGATACCCTTCTAAATGACCAATAGGTCACAGAGAAAATTAAAGAAGAAACTGAACAATATTTACAAGCAAATGAAAATGCAAATACAACTTACCAGAACCTGTAGGACACAGTGAAAGTGGTTCTCAGAAGGAAATTGATTTTATCTCACATTAGGAAAACAGAACAAGTACAAATAAACAACCTGATGCCATACCTCAAGGTTCTAGAAAAAGAAGAACAAGTCAAGCTCGACATCCAAAGAAGGGAAAAAATTATCAGAGCAGAAATGAACATAATTGAGACTAAAAGAACAATACAAAGAATTACTGAATCAAAGAGTTGGTTCTTTGAAAGAATAAATGAAATTGATCAACCCCTGGCCAGCCTTATTAAAAAAGGAAATAAAAACTCAAATTCATGCAATTAAGAATGAAAATGGTGAAATTACTACAGATCCTGTGGAAATACAGAAGATCATCAATATCTACTTTGAAAACCTTTACTCTCATAGGTTTAATAACAAAGAAGAAATGGACAGATTTCTAGAAACATGAATTATCAAAGCAGGATCAAGAAGATATAAAACTTCTGAATAACCCTATTTCACTTAATGAAATTGAAAATAATTAGAAACTTAGCAAGAAAAAAGTCCAGGACCTGATGGATTCACAGCTGAATTCTACAAGAAACTTAGAGAAGACTTAATGCCAACACTCTTCAAACTCTCCCCTCAATGAAATTGAAAGGGAAGCAATTCTTTCTAACTCATTCCTGAAAGCAAGTATTATCCTGATACCAAAATCAGAGAAAGGCCCAAGCAAAAAGGAGAAGTATAGGTCAGTATCCCTAATGAGCATAGATGGAAAAATCCTCAATAAAATACTAGCAAATGTAGTGCAGTGAATCGTCATGAAGATTACATATGATGATGAAGTGGGATTCATCCCAGGAATGCAGAGGTGGTTTAACATATGCAAATCAATAAACATAACACACTTTTATCAACAAAGCCAAAGATGAGAATCACAGGATCATCTTAATACACGCAGAAAAAGCTTTTGATAAAGTCCACACTCATTCATGACAAAAACTCTATGAAAAATGAAAACGGATGATCTTTACCTCAATATGATAAAAGCCACATACAACAAACCAACAGCCACCATCTTGATAAATGGTGAAAGCTTTCAACCTAAAATCAGGAATAAGACAAGGATGCCCATTTTCACCTCTCCTGTTCAATGTAGTTCTGGAAACATTAGCCAGAGCAATTAAACAAGAGAGAGAAAAAAAGGAATGAAGATAGGAAAGGAAAAAGTTAAACTATCACTATTTGCAGATGACATGACACTCTACATAGCAGACTCCAAAAACTGCACTGAAAGACTTCTAGATCTAATAGCCCAATTAAGTAATATAATGGGATACAAAATCAGCATTCAAAAATCAATAGCATTCTTGTACACAAACAACAAACTCACTGAGAAAAAAATAAGTGAAACCACGCTCTTCAGAATAGCACCCCCCAAATGGAAATATTTAGGAATCAATCCATCAAAGAAAGTAAAAGATCTACACATTGAAAATTACAATACTGTGAAAAGAGAAATTTAAGAGGATTTCAGAAAATGGAAAGATATCCATTGTTCATAGATACAAAGAACAAGCATGGTGGAAATGACCACATTCTCAAAATTGTTATACAGATTTAATGCAATCCCAACCAAAATACTACTGGCATACCTCATAGACCTAGAGAAATCATTCCTAAATTTCATCTGGAGCCAGAAAACACCTAGAACAGCAAAGGCAATTCTGGGCAACAAAGGCAAGGCAGGAGGCATCATAATCTCTGACTTGAAATTATACTACAAATCTATAGTGATAAAATCAGCATGGTACTGGCATAAAAACAGACATGAAGATCAGTGAAATATATTAGAAGACATAGCCACAACTACAAACTCATTCAGCCATCTCATCTTCAACAAAAGGGCCAAACATGTTCACTGGAAGAAAGATAGCCTCTTTATTAAGTGATGCTGGGAAAACTGGCTCCCCACATGTTGAAAACTAAAACTAGATCCATGGCTATCACCATGAACTAAACTAAAATCAAAAATGGATAAAATGTTTAAATATGAGAACAGAAACACTAAATCTACTGGAAGACAAAGTAGGTAAAATTCTTAAAGACATAGGGGTAGGCAGAGTTCATGAACAGAAACCAAACTGTATGGGAAATACTTCACAGAATTAACAACTGGGATTTCAGCTTATTAAAAAGCTTTTGCATGTCAGAAAAAATCACCAATAGAGTTAAAAGAAAACCCATTGGTTGGGAAAGAATCTTATCTAGTGGTTCCCTCAGACAAAGGGCTCCTATCTAGAACATATAAAGAATTTTAAAAAATCATGCTTTCAAAATTCAAAGACTCAGTACAGAAATGGGTACCTGAGATGAATGCACAATTCTCAGATGAAGAAATACAAGTGTCAAATAAATAAATATATGAAAAAAAGTTCAATATCATTGGTCATTTGAGAAATTCAAATTAAAACAACACTATGATTCTACCTCACTCCAGAAAGAATGGTTATCATCAAGAAACCAACCAATAACCAGTGCTGGTAAGGGTGTGGGGAAAAAGGAATACTTCTCCATTGTTGGTGGGAGTGTTGACTAGTACAACCACTGTGAAAATCAGTGTGCAGTTTTCTCAAAAATATTGGATTAGAGATTCCATTTCACCTGGCTATTCCCCTTCCTTGATACTTTTCCAGAAGAATTGAAAACATACCACAGTGATATATGTGCACCCGTAGTTTATAGCTGCACAATTTTAATAGCCAGATCTTGGAAACAATCCAAATTCCCATCAATTAAAGAATGTATAAAAAAAGATGAGGTATTTTTATCCACTGAAATATCACTCAGCCATAAAGAATGATAAACTTGAGGCTTTTATGAATGAATGCAACTAGAAACCATACTCATAAGTGAAATAGATCAGACTTGCATGTGTAAACATTGTATTGTCTTGCTACTGTTAGAAACTGAAAAAAAGAAAAGAAACTGAAAGAGTAAATAAGATCCAAAAGTTACAATAAATATAGTAAAAGGAAAGACACTGATCAAAGGGAAATTATATTGTTGGATCAGTCTTTCATGCCTGTATCTGGTAACCTAAGCAATTGTTTTGAAGATTATAATATGCAATATAACGATTGTTAAGTCCCTATCATCTTGTTTTGAAATCCTATGTTGCTATTGTCAATTTTTGTTGTTCTTGTTGTCATTTTGCTTTTGTTGTTGTTTTTGGGTGGGTTGTTTGCTTCTTGACTTTTCTGTTTTCTTCTCTTTAAAATAAAACAAAATAAAGAAATAGATTGTACAAGGCATGGAGTTGTATGTGCTTAATTAGTATAATTTTCTCCTCAATAAAATTAGAATCATTTTATAGCCTCATGTGCTGCCTTAAACAATCAAACAAAACACCCAAACAAACAAAAATAAACAACAAGCCATGGTAATGCATGCCTTTAACACCAGCATTCTGGGAGACAGAGGCAAGAGTATCACAAATTCAAGCCCAGTCTTTGAAACGCAACAATTTAACAAGAATTTATCCTACAAAACAAAATTTAAAAAGGGTTGAGATGTAACTCAGTCCTGTATTCAGTTACTTGTTCTGCAATACAAAACAAAATACAAACAGAAAAAGCAAGATGAAACCAGACATTGCCCATATTTGGAAATGACACAGAAGTATGATTATTAGATATTTATAAGTCAGGTGCTCAGTTAGTTGACTGTCTGCATGACGGGAGAGAAAACATCAGTGGGGTGATCATAGGCCAAGCCACTCTGGACCAACGAGGCCTCCAGAAGGTTAAACCGCCGGAGCAGTCCCAGGTTCTGCCTGTGATCCAGGACTCCAAGGCTGACCTCTGAGGTGGCTACATTTGGGACAGAGAACTTTCCAGGCAGACGCTTGATCCAGGCATAAACCATACAACTATCAAGGTTTTAGCAATGGGCACTAATACAGGTTGAGGTTGTAAGGACAGCTTCATTGGTACATCCCTTCTGTCCCTGTTGACTATGAAAAGGAAGGAGCAACTTGGAGAAAGTACAAATTAACATTCATTTAAGTAAAAGACTCAGATTTGCAGTTCTGTGATTTGAACATACTGATTCACTTTTTTTTTTATTTTGTTTTTTAGTGGTAAATAAAGAATTCTACAAATAGTTTTTATCTCTGGAAAATTTTCCTCATAAAGAAAAAATTTAAAACATTCCTTGTGTTTTTGAAAAAGAATATTAATTTTATTTTTTCCCACTTGGAAACATTTATTTAAATGTTACATATGAGCATATAGCTTGTCTGGTCAAGATGCTTTAGTGTTGTCTGATTATATGAGCTGTTAAAAATGTGTATTTTATTATTCCCAAGGTGATACACATTTCTTCAAGTACTGAATTGAAATAGTCATTACTGAATTCAACGCAAGTATTAATCAACTTGTGTATTTCTAGATTAATGTGACTCAGAAGATCTATCCTTGGTGGGCTGGAGCCATGTGACCTCAGAGGAGGCTGGACTGTGGGAGAATAGGACCCTCCAACCTTCCCTGGCTTCTCTGGAAGCTGGGGAGGAACCTCTCTCTATGTCACTGTCTCACCTCTCTCTTGTTTACCTTGGAAACTTGTTCTGTAGTTTCTCCATTTCTGTGGCTCTGTTCTAAAAAAGGGATTGGTCATCTCTCATTCATTCTGTATAATAAAGAATTAAAACATTTTGCTTACTCAAGTTGAAAACATTTTAGATTATGAAAAGATATTGTCTTTTTTTTTTTTTTTTTTTTTTTGAACTGGAAATCAAACTCAGGACTTTGTGCTCGCCAGGCAGTTTCTTGTGCCATTGAGCTATATCCCCTGCCTTGAAGAGATAGTATTTCTTAAATTTTTTTTATTTTAGAGAGAATATAACAAAAGAAAACAAAACAAAACAGAACAAAGCAAATCAAAACAGAACAATGCAAGCAACACAGCACTTCACAACAAGACAACAGGACATCAACAGTGGCTACCATAATGTCTCTTGTTTTCTTTGAAATAGTTGACCATACCTTCACATACAGTAATATAAAAAATAGCAAAATAGTATAAAACCATTCAAAAGCACTATAGGACTTCAAAACCAGGTAACAGGAAATGAACAATAGCTACTATAATAACTCATTTTCTTCAAAAAAGTTGTCTATACCATCACACATAATAAAATCAAATAAAACTCAACAGAATAGAACCAATAACAACGGAAGAACAAAAGCATGGTAGGACTTCAAAACAAGATGATAGGAAATCAGCAATGGCTACCATAATGTCTTTTGTTTTCTTCAAAACAGCTGTCCATACCTTTACACGTAATAAAAAAAGAATAAAACCAATTAGACAAACAAATGAAAGCATTATAAGACTTCAAAGCAATATAATAGGAAACCCTCATTATCATAATGTATCCCATTATATTCAAAATAGCTACCCTACCATTTGACAGCATAAAAATCTAACAAAACAAGACAGAACGAAGCCAAACCTAACAAAATTGTGAAAACAATACCAGAGTTCAAGACAAGACAATAAGAAATTAACTTTGCCTCCCAGGTTTTATCTCCCCTATCACTCTTACAGTAACTATTTTGCTTTTGGATGCCATTAACTCCTCTGTTTCTTATGCTAGGGTTCATATGTATGAGTTCAAACTGTTTCTCCCATGAACATGATCTCCAACTGTGTCCATTTACCTCCAGGAGTCTTGAGATTTTTCTACTTTATAGCTGGGTATCTTTCCACTGCTTGAAAATACATCTTTATTACCCATTCTGTGATTGATGGGTAAATTACTCTTGCTTTTTTTTTTTTTTTTCTGGTCTCCTGTCACATAGAAGAATTGTTTTCTTTCCTTTGATTTTCAGTCTATGAATTTCTTTTCTATTTAAATATGTTTCTTGTATACAGTATATCAATGGATCTTGTTTCTTGATCCATTCTTCCTGTGGTTTTTTTTTATTGCTGAACTGAGGCCATCTATAAATATATTTTTTATCTTTTTCCTTTTTATCAGTACCAGGGATCGAACTCACGACTGCCTGCTTGCAAGACAGGCGCTTATGTCGCTGAGCTAAACCCCCAGCCCCTGAACTGAGGCCATCTATATAGTGGTTACAACCAGCATCGAGTGGTTTGTCTCTGCCGCACTATCCTCCTGCTGATGGCCTTCCACTTTTCCCCTTCATTTAGTTGCCTGTCTTATTTGGTGATCCTCCTCTGCTGCTGTTCCTGGAACCGTGGTCATCTTTATCTCTCTCTAGAATATCCTTTATCACTCTCTGTAGAGTTGGTTTGGTAGTCATGAATTCCTTAAGTTGTTCTTTATCATGAAAATATCTTATTTTTCCATCAATTCTGAAAGATAGTTTTGCAGGGTAGATCAATCTGGGTTGGAAGTTGTTTTCTTTCAGGGTTTGAAACACTTCACTTCAAACTCTTCTCAACTTGATGGTTTGTGTTGATAAGTTTGCTGTGATTCTAATTGGTTTTCCTTTATAGATGATCTGTTTCTTTTCTCTAACAGCTTCTAATATTCTGTTCTTGTGATGAATTTCTAGGATATTGATTATTATATGTCTGGATGTAGATTTACTTTGGTTATGGCTAGTTGGAATTCTATATGCCTCACTTATCTGCATGCCAGATCCATTTCCCATGTTTGGGAAGTTTTCTTCTATTACTTCTGTGAATATCCTTTTAATTTCATTTATGTTTACCCCTGCTTCTTCATTGTTACCTATCACTCTTAAATTATGCTTCTTTCCATCATCTTGCAGCTGTTGAATTTTTATTTCCTGATTCCATGTTATTTTTAAAAGATCTTTCCTTTCATGATCACTTCCCACATTGGCTGCCTCACCTCTGTGTAGGGGGATAGGCCAGGCAAATGGGCTCCTCTAACTCCAGATTTACAGGGAGGTATCAGGACGTGGGGTGGGCTCCTCCAGACCTATGCAGCTACACTGGCACTTCCTTGATGATCAGAGGTGTGTGGAGGTGGGGCTGCTTCTCTCAGCCTGTGTGTCTACACTGGGACTCCTGTGATGGTGCCAAGCACACAGGTATGTGTTTGTCTGATTCTGCTAGTGGGTGATGGTTGCCTAAAAGAACCAAGGGCCTGAGTAGTGGTCTCAGATACACAGGGCTTACCTAGCTGTGTGCCCCTGCTCCTGCTGGCTGCCTTCAGGAAGGAGCCTTCTATGGCAGCTACCTGCATGTGGAGGCAGATCTGCTGGCTCTCTCTGCCCATGATGGGCACCTGAAGGAAAAGGTCTTCCAGTGGTGGTGCCTGGCAGGTGGAGGAAGATGTGTCTGGCTCTCTCTACCTGCACCATAGGAAAAGTGAAGAGATAGTCTTAAAAGAGACATGAATTTCAATTTAGAAAAGGAGAGCTATTAAAAAAAGGCAAAATCTATATATGAATGGATAAAGAAATTGTTATATGATAGAATTTTTTCAGTCTTGAAAGGAACTCTGCCATTTGCAACAGCATCAGTGAACCTGTAAATCATTATGCTAAATGAGCACTCTTTGGTATGTGTGCAATAAACTGAGAATGCCATTGTGAACCCAGACCTTTTTAAGCAGGGAAGCTTGTTCTGTTCTAATGTGAAGCAATGCCACCAGCCCTTACCAGTGTTCAGACATGGGTTTCTCAAACTGTCCTCCATGGAAACAAACCAAGACCACTCTGAGATAGTTTTATTCTGTATTTGGAGTCAGAGAACTCAAGGCAGGCCTGAAATACTGGTTGTGAGAAAAAAGGATGTGTCCTAATGTGGAGGAAGTGATGGCAATGGAGTCAGACTAGAGAGGATCGTTGCTAGCAAACATGTTATAATTTGAGCTTCAGACATAAAATGATGACAGAGTTCACGATTATAACGGAAGTGGTTAATGCCTGTAAGTCTAAGATGACACTTAGAGAGGCAAATAGAGAACACATACTATAGAAAGGCCACAGACCATTGATGCGCTCCAAGTTATAGGAAGTATACATATATGACCTGCAATCTCTTGACATATGACCACCTGTTAGAGCCTTGGGAGGATGCAGAGAAGGAGTTTGTGAATGTGTTCTTGGTATCATTTCAGTACTAAATCCAGTCAGCTGAGAGAATGTTAAATAAAGTCCTGGATCCACAGAGAAATGAGCTTTCTGGCAGGCTAGAAGGCTGGAGATGGTATTTAAATATGCCAGGGCACTGCATCTGCTCTCTGGTCTCTGAGAGGTGATAGAGACTTTATCAGTCTCAGGAACCATGATGCCATTGGCTGACTATGAGAATTTCCTGTAAAGGGCAAAGACAATTTGTGGTTAGTGATGCAAGGCTTCTAGCATCAAAGAAGCTTGCTGGAAGAAAGCTAGGGGTTTTTTTGTATGTTAAGACCCTGATTTGATAATTTATGGAGAAAGTGCTAACATCAGCCATGTGCCCCTTCCCAAACCCCTCCAGGGGATTTTGGGACCCCAGTGGAGCTTCTGCATCCCTTAAGTTCTGCTTAGCCTTGTCATTTCTGTGTCAGGACTGTGGTCTAAGTTCAATGTGTATGTGTGTGTGTGTGTGTGTGTGTGTGTGTGTGTGTAAGTATAAGTGTGACTGTGTGAATTTAAGTGTGGGATGTTAAGTGTGTATGCTTGAGGGTAGACATATGAGAATATGTGCTTGTCACTGTGAGTATGAACATATATGAACATATATGTTAGTATGAGCATGAGTGTGTATGTACAAGTGTGAGACTATATAAGGGGGAGGGGGGAGAGGAGAGAGAGAGAGAGAGAGAGAGAGAGAGAGAGAGAGAGAGAGAGAGAGAAGAGAGAAAGAGAGAGAGAGAGAGAGACTCCATTGCAAAACCTACCTTCTCCTGTGTCACCAGATAGAACTACTGTCCAAAATGTGTGCTAGGTCAGAGTGGACACAGGTGAAAGACCCTTCAAGAACCGCTGGGGCACGATGAAGCCATAGTGAGGATGGGGAGGGGAATATTTGTAAACTAGCTTTAAAGGCCAGTATGGGTCAGGGTGTGGAGACTGGTAGAGAGAGATGCCTGTGAGTCCTGGCTGGGATCACCAAAGTATGATTAGGCTGATGGGCAGATATAGGAGATATGGTGGGTTATCTTTAACCAAGTGGAGTGTGAAGAGTCTATATCTGTAACTTTGGGGAATATCAGGCTTAAAGGTGGTTTCTTGAAGGTCCTGACATGAAAAAGGCTGAAAATTCAGGAGTATATGATGTCAGTTGGGGTTGTCTAAAACCAGGTTCTGTGTATCTCCAATATTCCTCAAGGGTGAAACTCAGAGATCAGTCACACCCCATTCATCTTGTCATACAGGAGAGGTACTAAGGCCCCGCCAACCCTCTGTTATGCAGCTCCTTGGTTGAATAGTTATATATTTTGGGCCCTAGATTTTATAAAGGACAAGGACTCTGCCCTGAAAAATACTAACTGAGTGACACTGGACAAGAGAAGTGGCCCTGTGAAGTATCAGTTTCCTTAATTACATCAGTAAGCTTGCCTCCTCTTAGAATGGTGAGATATTCTTGAGATGACATATGTGAAAGGCTTAGGACAGTGACTACACATACATGGTAAATACTCAAAGTAATTATTGATATTGGTAGATACATACCTTTCATGTATCTTCTGAAATACTCATGACTGGTGACTTGGCTTGAGTATCCCTCTCCCTGGACTCCTCAGACATTCAGCAAGGATTCTTGGGCAGATGGACCAAGAAAAATTTCAGGATATCCTTGCTGCCTGTGTGCCCCTGGAGGTGATGAGTTCACATCTTCCATGGCCTTCCATGGCGGCTGGTTTGCCTGGCAGGTGCACCTTCCTGGGCAGAGGTTACCCTTCCCTTGCACCCTGAGGCCTTCCTTCTAGTGGAGCATGCAGGGAGAGAAAAGGAGGAAAACACCTTCTTTTATTTGAAAGATGATATCCCATCTGTTATCCATGTACAGTGGTAATCGTACATATCATGAGTTGGCATCTCAGTCTCCTGGGGAATGGGCTTGTCTAACTAACCTTTTGAACTAATTCCTCATTCCTACGGTGTATCTTTTAGTGAAAGCTATTGTTCTTCCCTTTTTCCTCTCTTCTCAAAAAGTCATTCTTATAGGAAACCCAGTTCATGGGCCAGAGGAATGTGGGGGTAGCTTTGGATTTATTCACCATCATTTACAACTGAACTCTCTTGCATCTGCTGGAACAGGAGGTTTATCTATAAGAACACCTTGCTCTCATTTCCGTGCCTTTTACCACAATCTGCTCAGACTCACAGAGACTGTAGTTCCTAAGGGAGGACTCAGGGGTCCTCTTTAAATTCTGTTGTGGGGTTTTCTATGGAGCAGGAAAGTGGATCACCCCAGTACCAGGCACAAACAGTATTGGGATCTGTCTCTATGGCACCCCAGTGCTCTCAAATGTCTGATCTCAATTTTATTGCTTAAGGTTACATTATGTGGAGAAGTAGATGTTCTTGGCAATGTACATGTATTCTGACAAGGAAACTAAGCTCAGTTTGCATTGTGATCCAGAGAGACTCCCAGGGATTTAAGAATAGTCTATTTACATTTCTCTCTAAACCTTGAAACATTGCTTTAGCCCCTATTGTGCTGTTAGAATGCAAAGTAAGACACAGTCTCTTCCTTCTCTTTAGCAGAGGAAAACACAAATTAGATTTCAGAGGAGCTGGAGAAGACACACCCGGTGGGCGCCACCTTTCAGATTCCATTGTGGCTTTTCCTAGCCCTAGAAGTGTGGTTCCTCTGACATTGGTTTTTCTTTGGCAGAGTGTCCTTGACAATGATTAAAATGAACTTCACTGTGCTTTAGGAGAGGTGACAGTAAGCTCTCTCAGTTTCAGTTTCAATAAACATGTCTCCCTAAAATTGACATCTGAGTACCAGCTAGTTAAAGGGGAAAACAACTAACTTTTAACCAAGTAGAGCAGTCTTCAGAATTATGTGGTGCTTGACTTTCCTTTTCCCTTCAACATTTTATGCTTCTCCCCTGTGAACTACTTTTGGTTATGGAGAAAGGAAACACGGGTTACCTTTCTTGGGTCACTTGAAATTATTGTGGTAACATAGCAGCCAATGTCAAGTAGTGCCTTTGTGCTTTGCACACAGGTATAGTCAAGGATCCTGGATTCTAAGGCAGCCAGTGATACCAGTGTGCACCCTGCCAGCCCCGTCCCTCCCACCACTGCATACATTGAAATAACTGGGGTGGCTTCTCCTTTCCAACAAAATAAACAAACTGAAACAAGCAAACAAACAAAAAAAAATGAATCATTCAGCTACATATCCATTTTAACTGAATTAAAAAAACAAAAACAAATGTCTCCCCCAACTGTTCTGTTGCTTCAGGTAAAAACAACCCACAGCCTCCCTGTGGAAGATAGACCTCATGGCACCACATTGCTTCACCTGGCTCCTGCCTGCTTTTGACTCTATGACAGATCTTCTAGAAGAGCTAGACATTAGAGTTGGTATTTTAAAATCAAGGCTATTTTGTGTGGCTTTTGTTTGAACTAATGATCTTAGCGTGGCAAGAAGTGAACAACTAAAAGTATGGTTTCTGCTTTTCTTAACAGGAACTGTTGCACTGTGACTTTTTATGGGGACTGTGTATTCAATGTAAGAAAATACATAAATTATTGTTTATAGGTGGTTTTCCTATGTACAGGAGTCAAAGATCTGTCTAGGGTCTTATAAAAGTGCACTTTAGCTGTCTGTGTGCTCTCTGCATTTGAACCAGACCTGCCCAACTCCAAGCCTGTCTTGTCAAACACTGAATCTTATGTCCTTGGTTATATTGGCAGTCTGGAGGTCATTAGGGCTGCTTAGAGGTCAGTACCTAGATGGGGCACCATCAAGGGGATGATATTACAGTACTGGGAGATGAGGGTATAGTTTGGAGATGTACTCATAGGTAGGAACAGAAGAAGGAGCTGTATGAGGCACAATGGACACTTGACTTCCAAACTCAGTTCTTTCCCAAGGGCTCATTGTAACTTAGGTTGTCAGTTGAAGGACCAGGCTCCTCTACACTGCCTTTAAAGTTTCTCTCCTGTGCACGTGTGGACTTTAGTGTCTTTAGAGAGACACTAGCCCAGGATTTCTCAATTAACCACATACAACAAAGAATGCTATACTGTTCCTTTTAGGACGCTAAGAGTTAAATCTGTATCTAGGACCATGTGGAAGCACAGGCTGCTGGCATTCTGGTCAGAATTTAAGATCTCAGCTTTAAAACTAAAATTCCAGTCCTAACCCAAGTTGTTCATATGTCAGCCCATGGTAACTCAAGGGCCCACTGCATTGTGTTTAGCTTCTGTTTTGATGTGGAGATGGTGAGAAAGATGAAAAGGACAGCCTCCAGGACTCAGGCTGGGGCAAGTAGGTGGGTTAGGAGCAAGTAGGGAGAAAGATAATGATGCACTTTAGAGCAGGCTGAGTTCAGGGGCTCAAAGATCTATAGTTTCCATCCAGGGAAGCATCAAGGCTGCAGACAGAGCCTTAGGTCTTAAGGTCATTAAAATGAGAGTGAAAACAGTAGCAATCTCAGTTTTCATTGCTTTTCTGTTTTTGGTTTCTTTGATTTTTGCTCTTATTTTTATTATTTTATTTCTTCTCCTGGACTTCACTCATGCTTTTTCTATTTTCTCATGGTGGAAACTTGGATCACTGATTTGAGACTTTCTTCCTTTTCCACTTCAGAACTTCTTATTAAAAATTTCTCTGTAAGCATCGTCATAACTGAATCCCAGACACTTTGATATGGTGTGTTTCCATTTTTATTCAATTAAAAACATTTTCTAATTTCCTTCACAACTTCCTCCACAACTTGAAGATTTTTAGAAGTATATTATTTAATTTGGCACTTGGCCCTTTTCAGACATCTTTCAGTTACTGATTTCTAATTTAAATTCATTCCAGTCAGAGAACATACTTTGTATAATTTTGGTCTAAAAAAATTGCTGAGATATGTTGTAAGGTCCAGAATATGGCCTAGTATTTAATTTACTTTTAAAAAGGATCTGAACCCCATTGTCATTGTAGGTAATGCCCCATAAATGCCAGTCAGATCATGTTGATTAATGGTGGTATTCAGATGTTTATATCCTTGCTGATTTTATATCTACTTTCTTTTCATCTCCTCATCCAGCATTTCTGAAGTTTCATATATATAAAGTTTTCTATTTTTAGTTTTCGTCACTTTTTTGTTTGATATATTTTGTAATTTTGTGGTTAGGCACAGGAGTTTTTAGGATTGTCTGCGTTTGTGGTGCATTAATTCCTTCTTCATTATGCAATACTGTTCCTATTTATCTCTGATAGCATTCCCATTTCTGCAGTCTTAAAATAGCTACTGCACCTTTCTTTTATTAGTGTTGTACAATATTTTCTTTCCTCTCTTTTTGCTTTTAACATGTGGATGGGTGCTCACACCTTTGTATTTAAAGTGAATTTCTTATACACAGTGTATATTTTGGTTGTGCTTATTTAACCTAGCATTTATGTCTTTTAATCGACTTTCATATCATTTCAATTTAGTATAATTATTCATAATGTTGACTTTAAAACTACCTGATTGCATGTAGTTATTTTTTACTGGTAGTTACCTTAGCATGCTATTTCCTTAAAGATCCTATTCCCTTTCTTTACAAAATTTATCCTGTGATTTTTTGCTGTCTCTTTGAAGCTATTACTTATTCTTAGCCTCCTGTAGAATATACACTATTTGTGATCTGTTATCAATATGTTTAATATATGTGGCTCTTGTCTCCCTATTAGATTCTGGGTTCTAGGAGTCCTTCCTTTCTTATCTTTTGTGTTTGCTACAGTACCCAGCAGAGAGGAAACTCACAGAAGAGACTTACTAGTCAAGCAAAAGCAATCCAGTCATCTGGTTTCCTCACCACTGAAGATGCTGAGTGGCACTGAGGGAAAATCATGTGCTTGTAATACAGGTGCATATCATCTGGTACCTATGTACACTTAGGTAACCCCTCAATACCTCAGTTTCTTGATAAAACTTCTCTGGTTTCTCACCTTCTCAGCTTACCTCTACCCTCCAAAGATGCTCATGTGGGCTCCCCGCACAGTCTACTTCTACATTGATTTCTCTCTTGTCCACTGTTCTCAGTGATTTATAGCTACATCAGGTTTGGCTCCAGTTGAGATCTGCCTACTGAGCTACATGCCCGTGCATGCCCCCACTACACCTCACACTCCACACTCCTCACACCAACCTTTTTCTTTGACTTCCTGTCTTGGAGACAAGAATCATAGTCTTACGAGACCCATAATCAAAGTCATCATTGAATTCTTCTCATTCATTGTTTCCATTCCCTTATCAGTGGCCAAATCCTCTTTCTCCTTCTCACTCTTTCTTCTCCTTACTGTTGATGTCACTCTCTGGGACGAGAGCAAGGATCTGATCTCTCCTGACCCATGGAGCTCCTTTCTTATCCCTGCTTTAGACTTCTGCCCCTCCATTCTCCCTGGGCCTGCATACATCCCTTTTGTCTCTATCTCATGTGGATGATATTTGCTCTGTCATATCTTTTCCATCTGGTTCTTTCCCTTCCTCCTTCAATGTTGATGGGACCACATGTCAGCATTTCCATCACTTTTCCACATTTCCCCCTGTGTCTTAATATAACAGTTCACTGTGGGCAGGGTCCATGTGTTACCTGTCTTGGTAACCCCACTGCTTGGCACACAGTAGCTGTTTAGCAAATGCTTACATGAGCAAACCTTTTGTTCTCAGCCTTCCAGCTTGACTCAGGAGCCAGAGTCTTACTGGAAGTGACAGAATGATTAGCTTGCATTTCTCTTTCTGCCCTGAGTTATTCTGAAGAGTCAAGAGTGTCATCTTTTGATCTGGGTCTCTTTTTAACTCTCTAAAAGTGAAGATATGTTACTTCCTATCTTCCAAAAAGTAAGGTACAGTTTAAACAAGGAACTCTTCTGAGGGATGCCTTGTCCACTGGGAGCTCCTTAGTAGGTTGGCTTCTGGGTATTTACCTCTTAATATCAACTTGGAAAGAGAGTGCAGACAATGATGAGAAAAAATCAAGGTAAACATTTCAGTCACCTCAGGACATTGCAGAGTTTGACCCCACCATGTCCTTTTGAAGCTATTTCACT
The DNA here is from genome assembly GCF_034190915.1 of Cavia porcellus. Classification (NCBI taxonomy): domain Eukaryota; kingdom Metazoa; phylum Chordata; class Mammalia; order Rodentia; family Caviidae; genus Cavia; species Cavia porcellus. Next base: position 103,133,423 of record NW_026947485.1, read on the forward strand.
AAAAATGCATTTTTCCATCTGAAAATGTGTCTCCACCCAAAGGCAAGGTTTGTTTTGCTCTGTTTAATACTTATTTTCCAGTGGACTGGCTTTCACCAGGGAGTCTAGTCTCTTGCATTTGCCCAACATCTGATTGGGGGAGAGAAAATAGTCCTGTCATGTCACATTAGCAGGGATGGAACATTTCATCTGGTGATCACTCAGCCTTGCTGCTGGGCTGACCTGTGTGCAGAAAATCAGCACTGACTTCCTAAAGTACTCTTGATTTGGCCATTTGTCAGGTTTACGTAGTCAGCATCCTTGAGGGACATGTTTTGCAGGATGAGTGAAACTTTTAAAGAAAAACACTGTTAATCCATCTCTGGAAAACATTCTTGGCTTACTGCAAAATGTGAGATTGGAACAGAACACTTGTGAGGGCTGCTCCTTCTTGAAGAAGTCCCACCCCATGTGCTCTCAGCTTTCTGGGGCTTAGTGGAGCTACTGATTCATCCAGGGAAGTGCAGTGAGATGGGACCTGCCCTGGGACTGATTGCAAAGACTGAATGCAGGATGCAAATCTTTGGTTCTTTTGACTATTTAAATCCCACTTTCTATGAAAATATTAACAATTCTATAGCAAGTGTGAAATATCTAACTTTTAAAAAGTGAATAATGTAGAAAAATACAAATTTATGTTTAGTTTTGCAGTAGGTACTATCTGAGCATTATTTCTGATATGGAGTGATCTTAGTGACCCTTCTTGCATGGAAAATCATTAGTGGATATTGTTTTTACTTCTGGTCTTCCAGTGTGCATGAGTGTGTATGCGTGCATGAGCCTGTGTAGAGTGGGTGAGTCCAGTGCCCTGCTGTCTGGGACTGAAAATCTGAAGTTTTATGTGCTCTGAACATGAGGGAATTTTTGTTTTTTTTGAGATGGGGTCTGTCTATATAGTTGAGACTAGTCTTGGACTTGTGGCAATTTTCCTCGCTTAGTATCCCAAGTGCTGGAATTACAGGCATCTGCTGCCATGTGATACTAAAAGATTCTTAAGGGCATCAAGTTACTTTCAGTAACATACAGTAAACCCCAAGAATCAGTGTGAGTTTGCTCATATATCATGGACTTCCCTTACTTGGTTGATACAACTCAAAAGAAATACTATCTTTAAAAAAAAATAAAAATGAAAAAGCAAGACAAAAACAAAGTTTTGTGACTATAGACAGTTTGGTAGCTTTTCACTGGGTTTATGTTTGGATATATATAAAATATCAGAGGCAAACATAGAGCTGATGTTTCTTTTGAAAGCAGTGATTATTGGGGTTCTGCCCCCTTCCACAGGCTGGGTGATGGTCTCTGAGATCTCTCTAGCAGCTTTGATTGGCATGGGTGCTGCTCACAAAGTCTCTGGAAGATGTGGTGTACAAGCCAGGTTTGCAGATGCCACTTGGAACCATCAAGTCTGTCTTCCTGTTCTCAGACTCCATGGAGAGCTAGTACAAAGGATAAATGGCAGCTCTGGTGACAGCTGTGAAGGGCCGAGTCCCTAGGGAGAGCACCAGAGCCTTTCCCGGCTGTTTCCAAGTACGAAGCAGGCTCCCCAAGGAGACAGCAACCCAAATTGGGATAATTAGGCTGAATTAAATGACTCATTAAATGTCTTCTCCATAAAAGCAGGAAAAGCATGAGCAAGGACACTGAACAAAGCAGGTGTCAGTGTGAGAGGTAGCAGGGAAACAGAGCTTGAAGATGTCCCTTTCTGCCAGCTCCAGGGCTTCCCACTCCCTCATCTTGTGGAATGCTTACCTGGATGAAGCAGTTGCAAAAGAAGGAACAGGTTCCCTGCAGATATTTGCCAAATGAAATGAAGGACAGAAATGATATCCACCAGGTGACAGGTGAGTAATGTACTTTCCTGGTGTGGGAGCCCAGATCTGAACTGGCATTCTCTGGACACAGCATGTACCCATTCTTCACATGGTATCCCAAGTACTGAACTCTTACATTTTTCATTTTTCATGGTCAAATTCTTATTATTGATAGTAGCTTATACCATACAAAATAAAGGACCTACAAAATGCAAAAATTGGGAAAAAAAAAAACAAGGCAAACCCAAACCATAAAAAGGACTGATATGCCTCAACTTCATAATGACACCTGGGGCGTGTATGATCATTTCCTTTCCCTCACAACTTTGCACCACAGCCTGTCAATCCCAATTTCTGATAAATGCAGTGGGGTCTGTGGGGATGGGACATGTGATTTTTTTTTCAATCTTAAAGACAGGAAAAATTGAGATAACTTTGAAACATGGTCTCATTGCCAGAAGGATATCTTGTTCAGAGATGATCTTGTTCAAGAATTTTCAGAAACATTCTTGTTTCTGAAATGTAGTTGTACTTGTTTTTTCTCAAATAGGGAAGAAAGCTTGTAGAAAAGGGTAAGAGAGCCTATAAGCCCTTAGTCAGGTCAGAGTTTTCAGAGAATAAGAGGGCCTACCTAGAGTGAGGTCACATGTCATTACCTGGAGGAAATGGGAGGGAATGTCTAAGACCTGGTTATCCCCTAGTGATGTGAATATAAGGTTTATAGAGTTCTAGGATGGAACATTATCACACTGGACTAGAGTGGAGAGCCAAACACCCATATCAGATATCTTCTTCCTTGGTCATAGGTCTTCATAATTTTTTGACTTGATCTACATTGCATTTTGTATCAGGATATGTGCATGCACATATAGTTAATATAATAGTAGACAAATGGAACCAGTAGGTAATAGATACATGGAACATGCATATAACTCTGCCTCACTGGAGAGATAAGTTGTACTATGGACCCTTGTCATCTTTTGAACCACCCAGAGTGGGAGCCTCACTGCTTCAGAAGCGAAAAAGTATCTGGCAGGGAAAAGATGACATAATCAGCATCAGGTCTCAGTTCCACTTCTGTCCCTGAAACTGCCTGGTTGGGACTGGTAGAATCAGGACCGGAGGTGTATATGGGAGTGTGTAAGATCCAGGCTCGGGACTTGTGTCACACAGGGCAAGCCTGGTCATCATGTTTTACTTTTGAAAAGAGGTATCTTTGAGGTAATCGTAGTTATCTTGGAAAACAAAGAACAATTTGGTGGTTGATGCTGGTAAAAGAAAATAAGATACCACTCTAAGACCAAGGAAAATTTTGACTATAGAACAAAGTCTCGTGTATAAGTACTGTTGCTTTGTTTTGAATAAGAGATAATTTCTTCTTCTATTCCATGTCCAAGTATTTTAGCTTAGAGGATTCCAAAGCCTTCAAAAGTAGGCACCTGTCACTTTGGTGCCTACTTTTGGCAGGGATCAGTTTGGTTGAAGATATAGCTCCCAGTGAATGTTGGTCATCTCCAGATTAATAAATATATTTTAGTTTTTCATCATGGCTTTTGTGTTGAGTCTTTATACATTTCTTACACAGCACAGGGGGCATCTTTCATTCAAGAGAATAACAACTTGATTATTTTGTGCTATTTAGCATTTATAAATGCTTTTCAATCTAAAATGCAACTTACAGTGAAGTAATCCAACAACCTCATGCAGTTAAGGCTCAGTTGATCATTTTCTCTTCAATTACGGTAGCTCCTATAACACTATTTCAAAACATATTAGTGCTTGGCATCGGTAAACATGACATGGTAATTCATTATGTTTTTATCCCAGTATCTGGACCTGTTTGACTCATAAATTATTGAGTTTTAGACTGTGAAATAAACATAGGATATCAATCCTATATATTGAAGTAAATACTTCTTAGAGACATAGTCATTATCACTTTAATTGTTACCTCTTTCATGGCTTATATAAATGTGATTAGATCATGATTACCAGGGAAAGAAGGGATCCACAGACCATCCTCAACTTTATTAGCACCATCTGCTTCAAATTCCTCCACCCAATTTTCATGGCAGGTGTAGAGGGTGATTTGCTTGGTCAGTTTTGCATTTCACCTTTTCCCCTAGCTTCTTTCTTCTGTCTGTGTTAACAAGCAGTGAAACGGACAAGGAAGTAAGGCAAGAATTGCAGAGCGTGGAAAATTCACCATGTGAATACCCTATCTGGAGGCTACTGCTTGTTAATACTGTGTGGTTTCTATTGTTATAAATAGTGTCTACACTCAAAGCCTCACAGTCTGTTGAAGAGGCAATCCATCTCTCTCCAGGTGTCTCTAGCCCACTAGGCAGAAAAGCTTCAATGTTCTTGCTTGAAGAATGAGCTTCCACAAATTCACCCCTCCCCAAGCCATCCAGTGTCCATCTGCAACTGTGTTCCTCTGCACACAGAGACCTGGCCTTTGTGATGCATCCTACTGCAAGAGTCACCAAGAACTTATGTCTTCAATGCAGGGCTTTTTTCGTATGCAAAAGTTATGCAAACAACCGTAAAAACACAAGTTTCCAGGGGTTTGATTTGAAATACTTTTGGTGAGTTAAATTTTGGAAGTAAATTAAAAAAACATAAAAAATATATTTTGGGAGTAACCTACCATCTCTGCTTTGCTGAAGCCCTCTTTGAAGGTTGCTCTTACTTAAAACTAACCAGGTTAGGTCCATCTGGGCTTGGTCTTTTTCTCTGCTAACCTTTGTGGCAATAGTATGCACGGCACATCCTACAAACTTGATAGATAACGTGTTCTCTGCTCCTGCTTTCACTGTGGGTTCAGTGGAGATGACAAATTCCTATATAAATGGAAGCTCAAGTAGCTTTATGGTTTTTAAAAAATATATAAATGGCATGTTTCCAAAGTTCTCTAGAAATTTATCACCACTGCCATCAGTGATTCCACTGAATTCTTCTCTGAAGGGCTTCCACTGGGGATCTGTGTGCTCATAGTATCTGTGTGCTCAAAACAGAGGAGCTGGAGCGGGGGGTTTAGTTCAGCGGCATAAGCACCTTCCTTGCAAGCAGGCGGTTGTGAGTTCGATCCCCGGTACTGATAAAAAGAAAAAAGAAAAAAGAAAAAAAAGTGGGAAAAACAGAGGAGCCAGTGGGATGCCACATTGATATAGGGTGTCTTGTGAGAGCATGGGAGCCTGGGTTCAGATCCAGCTTTTGTCGATTTCTGGCAATCTGGACAGACACTCAGGTAAATGTCCTTGCCCTGGGTTGTGGGGCATGCTGTCCACCTGTCAACTCTGCAGAAGCAATGTGGCCTGCCATCTGTCGCCTTCTTTGGCAAGCTTTATTTTTTGACTACACTGACTTCATGTGGGATTGGCTAACTGGGGTTGTAGATCTTAAAGGGAAACAAGAATTGATTGGAAAGAACATCATGCATTAGGCAAAGATACGTTCATGTTTAGTGACTATTGGTTATCAAATGAGATTCTAGGGGCTGGGGATTTAACTCAGCAGCATAAGTGTCTGCCTTGTAATCACACAGTCATGAGTTCGATCCCTGGTACCAAAAAAAAAAAAAAAAAAAAGAGAGAGAGAGATTCTAATTACGGGCCTAAATAGGGTGATACTTCTTCCTTCTGTCATATTCCCTAGCCAGTCTCAATGCTTCTAGCTTCCTTCCTCCCCCTTGTATACACTGCCATGAGACTGTAGGGTCCTGCTTGTGTATCCATTTCTTAATGATCATGCTGAGCTGTCTGGCCTTAATCTCTCAAGTTTCCTCTTTGAGGACAATTTAAGATTCTATTACTAAGGTACCAGGACTTGCCCCTGCTTCAGTACCTTCGGGCTACTCTAACCAACTATGACACCGGATAGCTTGTAAACAGCAGACATTTATTTCTGACAGTTTTGGAGCCTGGAGATCAGAGATCAGAGGCTTGCCTGATCAGGTTCTATTGAAATTCTAGGCGCTGCTTCCTTGTGGTCTGATATGGGGGAAACTGGGTGAGATCTCTTTGGGATTCCTTTTATCAGGTCACTAATCTCATTTGTAAAAACTTCACTTGCAAAATCTAATCACCATCCCCAAAGCCCATCTCCTAATACTGTCACCTTGGGGTGATACAAGTCCAGTGGACATCTCCTTCTACCTGCACAGAACTCCTTTTACCACTAAAGTCCCTGCTCTTATCTCGGAGTCCCTTTTCTTATCTCTGTCATTTGCTTGAAGACAAACTAGTGTCAGCCTTACACTGACTACTCAGAGGTGGCCCTTGTGTCAGAGAAGGCAGAGTTTCCCCACTGGGCAGTAGTCCTTAGAAGACTGATTTTGTTAAGAAACTCAAACAAATTATTCTCCTCTGTGATGGTATCAAAGATGGTACCCACTTAAAGGCGATTCCCAGAGCATGACCCTTCAAGGAAGTCTGGGATCCTCTTAGAGCCTCCTCAGATTTTAAACTCTAAAACAAAAATACCAAGAAAAAAACCTCTGCTAGGAAGCTGGCCAGAGAATGTTCATCTGCAGTGTTAAAATCAAGTCAGGGGTCAGGAGTGTTTTGAGGTCCAGAACCACCCCCTGTGCAAAGATTGGCTGGGACTCATCCTGAACATGCGGTCATACTCAAGGCTAAGGTTTGCTACTGTGGCAAGGAAAAGATATATGTCTAGAATTGAGGGAAACGGAGGTAGAATCTAGAAGCATTTAGGCCCTGGCTTCTTTATCATTTCCTTTCCCGGCAAAGGTCTGCAACAAAAATACAGTTCCAAGTGTGCCAGATTTCTGCCTAAGATTTTCAACAGGCTTGGTCACATAGACAGCTCTGCCTGGCACATACCAGAAATTTCAGCCTACAAAAAGGAAGCAGCTGACCAGCACAAAGCTCATATTTGCACAAACACAGTCAGCACCGGGAGTTACCATTGTTGAGCTCGGGAGCAAGAGGCACTTTCCCACATCCAGTGTCCAGTTGCCAGCTGAGGAGATCCTGCAAGCAGACTTTTCTAACAAGAGTAGTTGGGTAGGCAGCCTAATCCTCTCTGCATGGTGACATTCACTGTTTCTCAGAAAATGCGGTCTCCTTGGGAAATAGCCCCTTTAAAAATAGGCTCGGTAGCATCTTTATTTTCCTAAAAAAACATGTATTTGATTCTAAACTGTTGCCCAACATCTATCTATCTATCTATCTATCTATCTATCTATCTATCTACAATAAACTTGAGAAGCCAGAAACTCTGAATATGTGAATGAAGTGTTCATGAAATTCTAGAGTCAATGGTGTAGATCTGAGATTGTATTCAAATGTACTGATAAAACCATGCAGTATTAAAAGTCAATCTTAACCTCTTTGATCCTTTGAATTAACACAATATTGTGAGATGATGGGTATTGATTATCTGTATTAGTTTGCAGGTGCTGGATCTGGTTTGACTACGCACAGACACACCTTAGTAGTTCTGAAACTGTGTGGAGCATGTGCTAAACTCTTTACCTCCTTCATAAATTAAATTAGCCCTGTCAGCATGTTTCTTTGAAAGGAAAATCAATAAAAATGGAGAATGCAAGTCTTTTAGCACAAAGATAGGATTGTTAGAACATTTGAAGCGGGTGGTTGTTTTTTCTACTGTAATATTTTGAATTACTCTCAATGACAGTCATATCAAGGACATCACTGCCTTGTGCAGTTTACTTTGTAAATTCATCCTCAGGCATAGCACAGACCATGGAGCCTGAAAGCTGCCTGCCATACTTAGAGAGCAAAGCAGCGGCTTTGGGTAGCACAATATTGAACTTCACCTTTTTTTTTTTTTTTAGAAATATCTTTGGAGACTTACCATACTGTGAGCCTTGATGGTTCCATCTTTAGAGAACAGTTGGGAAAGCTAGGGAGGGGCAACATGAGAATCAGCCAATGTGGGCTGAAACAAGCACAGAAAATGCTGGCCCCATCAGTAAGAGGCTTATGACCCTGCTTTCTTGCCTTTCTGTGAATTTGACCTGTAGTGATGAGGTCAGGGAGAACAATCCAACAATGCACCTGCCTGACTCAAGAAGGGTTTCTGCATGTCCCAGGGTATCAGCAATTGCTTGGTGGATGGGATCCAACTGCACCTCTGGTTTCCAGATACATTTTCCTATGGTGACCCTTGGTTTTCCCTCAAACAGGATCTCCATTTGACTCCTGGAGGTGATGGGTGTTTTTGTATAGAAGAGTGACTGTGTACCCACAAGTTGACCTGATAGAACATGATGTACTTTTGCAGAATGGAACACTGGACAACAGACAGAGCATCAGATTGTTAGAGGATTAGAAAGCACTCCTTCTTGGGTGAGCTACAGTACATAGGAAGCCAGCAGGGAAGGCATGATGTGGTGACTCTGGTTTATGTTTGAATTTAAGGATGTACACCTGGGTGGAGAGTAGCATCTCTTTACAGTTGACATTTTTGGAGCTGTTCTTTGTCAATGGTCCTAAAGTACAAGATACTCTTGGTGTCATATAGGAACTCCTGATGTCATCTGAGTAAGAGCAGCATATAACAGATAGTTGTTGGAGGATAATGGTGACTGAGCTGTGTCAAGGAATCCATTTAACACTTAAAAGATTAATTTTTATTGACTGCTAGTTAGTAGATGTTATTTTTTATATCAGCCCAAAAATAATGAGTAATGGGAACTATTTTAAAATTCTAGGTCAATTTAAAAACTTCAATTATATCTATTATTTGCATTTTTATTAATGTTATAATTGAAGCACATTTTTTTTTCTAATGTTGAGTTGTAGCAACAGTTCCTACTGGACCCATGGGAAAGAATCATGGTAACTCCTAGGTATAGGTGTGGATTTGGAAAAAAGAGGTGTCCAATGGGAGAGGAGAGGAATTGAGTTTTTAGAAATTCTAACTGCCTTTGTTCAGGCAAAATTTTTTTACAGTTACTAGATGGAATTCTTCTTTTCATTCATTCACATACTCATTCAATAAATGTTAACTGAGTTTGCACTTGGAATAAAACTTTTGATTAACAATTTCGTACCACTCTGCTGGATCACATTGTCAGCCCATTGTGTCTCTTCTGACTATAATGAATGTCATGATTATAAGAATAAACCTATGTGGAGTTATCCTGATAAATCAAGAAAGCCAAACTTTGGCTTTAGAGTGACCCGAACTTCAATCTTGGCTCTGATATTCCCAAGCTATATGACCACAGGCAAGTTATAGAACCTATCAGAGGCCCTCACGAGTTTAGTTTTCAGGTGTTGTAAGCAGACCATCCACTTTAGAGGTGATACAAGAAGGAAATCATCTTAGGCTTGCGTGTGATTTGCCAACAGTTGCCAATACACAGCTGATGCCCCACCCCCTCATCTGCCTTGGAACTGGTTATCGTGAGCTCTTAGCTACTCCATGGAGATTGTTTCTCAGTGGAAGTTGTGAGACTATGTACATATCATACCACTGACTTTACATCTCAGGGAACAGTTTGGTCCTCCACAGCTAACATGTTTCCTAACACACTAGCTTCAAATCTCAAAGGACCCAGGAGGGAGCTCACATAGTGATATAGGGGAATGAAACTACCAAACTACTATATGTCCAATAGGAGTTTGTGTTCTTTAAAATGGAAGAGTTAATTTTAGGAACAACAGAGGTTAAGAGTAGAATATATTTATTAAGAGAAAGAAAGCTTCAGGAGCTCCTCAGATCACTAGACACTTGAAGATCACTATGTAAAATAACAAGCTTAATTCTTTCCTACACCTTGTTTTGGAGGCCTATATCATCATTGTTTTGGGCTTTTTGCTATTGTTATTTATTTGTCTTTTTTGTTTCTTGTTTTTCTAGTAATCTGTTTTGTTTTGTTTTGTGTTGTTTGTTTCTCCCTCTAATACAGAAAGGATAGGTATACATGTAGAGGCTTATACATGCCTAGAAATTTTCCTGAACAGTTTATGAGAATCAATCATATTATGCATGATGAAAGGAACAGCTATTTTAAAGAAAAAGAGACATTATGGTGATTCCATATCATCATGTTTTGAAATCCAGTAATGCTTTTATTCTTTGTTCAGAGTGGTTTTAGTCTGTTATATATTGTTTAATTTAAATGTACATGAAAGTATGGACAGCTATTTTGAAGAGAATAAGAGACATTAAGGCAGCCATTGTTGATTTCCCTATTGTCTAATTTTGAAAGCCTGTAATGCCCAATTACTCTGTTCTTATAAGTTGTACACATTTTTTATTTTGTATGAATTCATTGTGTGTGAAGATATAAACAACTATTTAGAAGAACACAAGAGACATTATGGTAGCCACTGTAAATCTCCTGTTGTCTTGCTTTGGAATCTGTGTCACTTACATTGTTTTCTTCTGATCTTCTTTGTTCTGTTTAATTTTACCCTCTTTAAAATTAAATTTAAAAAAATAGAGAAAAAAGCTTCTGCCTGAGAGACAGAAGGGGTCCTGAGGTGGGTTGTTAAATACTCTGTCTTTTCTAGGGACTTTTATGGAGTAAAAGGTGAGATAGATCCAAGGTGAGGAAAACCTGGGAACTTGCAAGGTGGGCATAAGGTGGGACACACTATGGTTTACCAATGAGATTAATTGCTCAGGTAAAATTGATTAAGTCAGGAATAGATGAGGAAGCAAGTCACATACTAAGCAAATATGCTTAATAGCAGTGACTCTTCCTGTAAGGGGTTGGGATAGTGATTTCTGGCTTCCTCAGGGTGATAGAGAACTATTTAGAGTATCAGTCCTTAGGAGTGGGTGCATTTGTTTGACTTTTTGTCTTAAGGTCTGACCCACAGCAGGAGGTGTCTCTCTCTCCCACTATTGCAAGGTGTCTGGGCTTCTGCACTGGCTCCTCTAGGACCTAGCCCAGTCTGACTGCTTATAATATCTCCACCTAATTCAGCTGCCTGTAATAATAGGTCTCAAGGTTGACTGGTTTCATAAGAGATTCTAGGGAGAATCACCAGTCATGGTGCTGCATTCTGTATTTGTGCACTGAAAGCCATGTGCCAAGAGTTGCTTGCCCAAAGTGGTCCAGCCAGTGTGTATGGGACCAAAGTCTTCCGATGCTCTATTAGCTTCCTGTTTAGATTCCTAGTTGATAGAGAAAAATACCTTCCAGTTCCTTGCATACAACTCCCTTTTGTTTCTGTGTTCCTTGCAAATGCCGTGTTACAGAGTATTGCAGGGAGGGTTACCTATCATCCTTAGCAGGAATCATTCCAACAGAGAATGGAACAAGCCCCTGACTCATCATAGCAAGACAGAGGATGAGCACCCCAGTCTCCCATTTTCTCCTGCCAGTTGGAGAGCAAGGCATAAACTGTTCAATGGCTGGTACTTCCTTTTGCTCTCCTTCAAATTCCCAGTGTACTGAGACAATGTGCCTTGGTGTCCCTCCTGGTTATTATCTAGTGACCACTCTCCTCTACTTCAACATGAGTACAACTTGACTGCCATCATGTTGCCCTCCGTCCATCCCAGCATTTCAGACTGTACTGTTGCCATTTTGAGAAAGAGAGAGGGAGCGCTCTGGCATGGCTAAAATCATAGGAGGGATTTGGGTCCATTGTGGACATTCCTTTCCCCCTCTGTAGCCTTCTACAAGATTCCCTCTGGTCTCTCACTGGATCTCTACCATGACAGTTGAGGCTGTCTCGGAGCCCTGTACCAATCGCAACTTGAATTTGGACTGATCAAAGGCCTGCATCTGCTATATAAGCAACACTCTGCATATACTTCTTGAACTAGTCTAGACTGGATCCTTGTGCTATGATATATGTCCTGTTAATTTGTTTTGGTGTTCCTATAAACCCACTCATGATTTGGCTCTTGGATAATGGAGGATTCAAAAGTTCTGTAAATTTAGTTGAGATTCTTACCCTGAGTCATATGAACAGAATGGTGAGTTAAAAAACAAAACAAAACCTACCAGGTCAGTGGTAACAAATTTATCGCATGCATGCTTTAATAGGTACTCAGAGCCCTCTCTGTTGGCATGAAAGTCAAGTTGCCCCAGCATCCCCCCCAGCAGCTGAGCATTTAGGTTTAATTGCAGTGTTGGCACTCTGACATAAATAAGTGGGCTTTGGGTTGCCATTTTGGCACTCAGTCACTAAAAGTTTCACCATCACTGTACCAGGGGCTGGTAGCCCTGAAGAGCTCCAGAGCCAGCAGACAAGGAATATTAGCAGCAGAGACCACCACCTGCTGGACTTGATCTTTGGGGTGCAGCACCAAAAAGCATTAGAGAGTGGCAGTTGGCAGTGGCAGCAACCAGCTGCTGACTCTGTCAGCTGTTGGCATCCAGTATTATACAGTGTCATCTGATGGCATCATGACTACCAGCAGAACTGCCCTTTGCCAATTTATGATTTTCATCTGAATCAAATGAAAGAACCCTAGGCTGATTGGCAATGATGGGTGATAGCATTCCTAACACTAAAATTGCTAATAGAATTAAGCATTATTTAATTAGAAATAGTGACCAAAGTGGAGAAAAATGGAATATTTTGGGAGAAAACAAGAACAGACTCTGAAGTCTATCAAAAAGCTGGCCTAGAGTCTCTGAAGGCACAGGGATGACAAATCTGTTTCCTTGGAGCAAAGAGGGACTGATCAGCATGAGCAGCCTCACAGCAGCACACTAGGTACAGGGCCCGCAGCCAAAACCTCTCCTGCGTGTCTTTGTAGGGAATTATCTTAGCTGGTCTTTGCAGCCTGCCAGATGTGTCTGCCTTCAGGCTCAGTCTGTTTCTCCCCTTAAGGATTTGCTGGAGCTTGTGCATCTGTTAGAAGCACTGCCCTGAGCACAAGACCCCGTGGTTTCTGAGAGCTGCTAAGTCAGCAGGGAAGCCTGCCCCCAGGGTTGCAGCAGTGTCAAGCTTGGAGAACTGGGCCCACCTGGCATAAAAATGAATACTTTGGGAAGACTTGGAGGAAATGACTCTGCTTTCAGTGTGTTACCAGGCACAGTGTGTTGCAGGCCCTCATTTGTTGGAAGCCATTCTGTCTGCTCAGGTGTGTGGGTCTAAGCAGGCTCATTTCTACTGGGCATCTCATCCTAGAATTGACTGGAAGTGGCTTCAGTGGGAACTCACAAATAGGAGACAGAGCCCTGAAAGAAGGTCTAGATTACACAAAAACACAGGCATTGTGCCCAGTTCTTCAGACAGGGTGAGATCAAGGTTAGATGGCATTGAAGAAATCAGTCTCATTTCATTCTAGTAGACTAGATGCCCAGACATTCAATCACTTCTGATTTAGTGTCTGATCTGGAGCAGCAGAAAAAGCATGTCCTGGGCTGATGACCACTACTTCCTTCATGAAGGGGCCATAAAACTTCATTAATTATAGGAGCCATGCAGAAGTAGGTGCCAGACACAACAGCCCTGCCTTGACCAGGGACAGAAACCAGCCCTCACTGACTCACAAAAAGGAGGGTTTATTCTAGTGATATAGAAATTCATAAAATTCTAGTCATAGCTTAACTAGTTTGGCTGGAGGAGGAGGCTCTGGCTTTGCTCTGAAGAAAAATACCCATGGAGAGACTTGCAGATTCATCTGGAGCTCATTACTCAATGTACTCACACCACTTTCCCATCTCACTCATTTCTGCTTTTCTACACATCTCTCAGGCTCTTCTGGTCCCCAAAGGCTTGACAGAGCTTGGATGATCAGGAGGAGCCCCAGGGAGGGGACTTCATTCTCTGCCTGCTGAGATTTTGATATAGACAACATTGCTGAAGCTCTTCTGCACTCACTTTTTCTTTTTGCAGTAGATAGAACATTATTTTAAGATTAGTCACTAACCATGCCTAATGCACTTCATCAATTGATTTGTTTTGCTCAGGAGCCCTGCTGGCCCAGGAAGCTTTGGCTTTTGTGTGGTCAGACCCCAGAGCCCAAGCTATATGGCCCTGTGTTCTGACTCTAATACTTCCCTTGTGGTCTGATTCCTTGTAATCTCAGGCCAAGATTCCTAGTCTCAAGGACACAGGCTATGCAAGCTGTTTCTGGAGGAAGACTTGTCCCATGGCTATTTTCTTTTGTAAACATTAAGGTCCACAGGGATAGCATTTGTTTTCCTAATGGAACACTGACTAAGTCATGTTCACTGACTTTTGTAATTCTCCACATGAATTACATCCTAACAAATCACCCACACCTATTTCAACCCTTCTCTATGCAGGTAAGAAAACGTACATATTTGAGTGGTCATTATTGCCAAACCATATGTATGATACTGAAGCAGGGAAATAGTTATGAATTTACCCTTCTTGTGTTGAGTTTGGAAGGTGTTTGTCAGTCTGAGAAATACCCTGACCTACTACAGCAGTCATGAAGTGACATCTAAACTGTAGCCTTTGAGTGGAATGAGGTTGGTTTAAGACGGAGGCCTAAGGATAATTTATTGGAAAATTTCACTCTGAGGGACAATGCAACAGTCCCTGATTGCTGATCCTATTTGCTAGCTTCAGCCACATAGGGCAAAGGAATCACTACTCCATTAGACTCCTATCTCTATGGAAGACCCTGATTAAGAAATAGTTTGTTTACATTCCTCTTTCTTCTGTATGTCATCTAAAGTACCAGTAGTGTCCTTAGCTTTAGCTCAAACAGTGGGTATCCTCCAATAAGATTTGTCAGCACAATACTCTTTGCCTAACAACTTTAGAGGGCTGCAGTGCTACAGATCTTGGCAGCCCTCGAAACTGAGCCTTAACAATAGGCTGGTGTTAGTGGAGCAGTGAGCTGGAAAGGTGGGGCTGTTTGAACAACCTGAGCTCTCAGCAGACTTGATTTTCATTGAACATTGAAGGCTTGTTTCACTCAACTTTATTTCAAGCTATTTTACCATGTTAAGGAAATGGCACAGTGTAAGTTCTGCAGTGGGGACTTAGTTTAAAGGGAACAGGGGATGATTGACTTCTTGGTAAGGGACCAGCCACAGGTGGATTTATTTATTTACGTATAAATAAAGCCCTCTTTATCCTTCAGTCCTTAGCCCAGATAGCATAACTGTGGAATAAACCAGGTGTACAACGGGTACCTTTGAAAACCTAGAATATCCTTTCCCACATTGAAGGACAAATGGGGGAAAATGGATATCATATCAGTGTCTGCCAGCCCCTTTCCAGAGGGAGAAGGAAGTGTTTGGTGTAGGAGGGCAGAAGGCCTGAGAAGCTGGCGTCCTTAGTCCTATAGGGATTCATAAGAGTGAGTGACTGTCCTTTGTCTTTCAATGGGGGCTCCTAAGCCCAGGATAGTGTCCTAGAGAAGAACAAGTGAGAGACTGGTGTTCCTACCCTGGAAGGAGCTTCCTTTGGAGTCTGCTGTTTGCACATAAATCTCAGATGTGTGACCTTCAGCCCTATACCTGTCCCTCACTGGGAATTTGTAAGTGCAGAGGCTGCACCCAACAGAGAGAGGGAGCAGACACCTATGTGCTTGAGAGAACAGAAGACAACCTGCTCCACTGTAGACTCATAGGGGCAGGGGAGGACCTGGGGCCCTTGTGAATCCATATGAAAGACTGGAGAGAATGTGAGCAGATGAGTGCTGCATGGGAGGGGCTAGGTATGCATATTGGCTGATTGGAGCTAAAGAGAAATGTGGATCTCCAGGAGACTGGGCTCAGGGATGTAGGAGTGCATTAGTATCACAGTGCTGCTCTGACAGAATGCTGCAAACTAGGGGCTTAGAACAGCAGAAATATGTTCTCTTATAGTTCTAGAGCCCAGGTATCTACATTCTAGTTGTCCAACAGCAGTGTGGGCTCCAGGGTCCTTTCCAGATCCTGGGTTGCTAGCACTTTTGTCTCTGTCTAGCAGTGTCATTCTAAACTCCATTATCTTCCTGTGGGCCTCTGTGTCCTCGTAGGGTTCTTATAAGAACATCTATCACTAGATATAAGGCTCAGCTAATCTGGTATTGATATAGGGGAATAAACCTCCCAACCAACTATATGTTCAGTATGAGTTCCTGTTCTCTAAAATGGAAGAATGAATTTTAGGAGCAACAGAGGTTGAGTGCAAAATATATTTATTGAGAGAACGAAAGCTTCTGTTTGAGAGAGAGACAGAGAGACAGAGAGAGAGACAGAGAGAGCGAGGGAGACAGAGAAAGAGAGAGAGAGAAGAGAGAGAGAGATAACAGGGAGGGGTCCCCTGGGAGTTACCAAAGACTGTCTTTTCTAAAGACTTTTATAGAACAAAGCCATAAAGTAAGGCAGGTCTAAGGTGGAAAAACCATGGGAACTCACAAATTGGGCATAAGGTGAGACAAAACTATGGTTTTTTTTTTTTTTTTTTTTGCGTATGTGTGGTACCAGGGTTCGAACTCATGACCTTGCGCTTGCCAAGCAGGCGCTTCTGCCACTGAGCTAAATCCCTGTAAACCCAATAAGATTAATGGCTCAGGTAAAAGTGAGTAAACTGAGGATAAATGGGGAAGCCAGTTACAAGCAGACATGCTTAAAGAGCAGAGATTTTTCTTCCAATAGAGGGTTGGAATGGTTCCTCAGGGTAGTAGAGACCTATTTAGAATATCAGCCCTTAGAATGTGTGTGTGTTTGATGGATCTTTTGTCTTGAGGCCTGGCCCACAGTGGGAGATGTCTGTCTCCTCTATAGATGCAAGTTATCTGGCCTTCTGTCCTGGCTTCTTTTAAGACCTAGCCCTGCCTGCCCGAAATATTTCTGTCTGTAACAGTATGATCTCATTTTAACTAAATACATCTGCTAAGATCCTATTTTCAAATAAAACTACATTCTGAGGTTCCAGGTAGATATAAATTTTTTTGTGTGTTAATGCTTGGTTTTTTTTTTTTTTTTAATTTTATAAAGCTAAACAGGAAAAAAGGATAGAAATGATACAGAATTTCAAAAAAGAAAAAAAGTAGGTAATTAACACTAGTTAATATATTGCATAATATTATCTCAGAAATAATTGTTCAGGTTACAAAATCTAGACATAAAGTGATCAATCAAACAATGGCAGCACAAACTGTTCTTTTGACGAACTAACAGAGATTAGTAGTATAGTTATCAATCTAGCATACATGTGCATACATACATTTATATATGTTTACCAAGATGCATGTAATCTTTTTTCTTCCTTTTTTCCTTTCCCCTATCCCAGTAGTTATGCCCTTTTGAGGACTTTCTTTCCCTTTCATTATTACAATATATATTGTATATTTTGGATTTTATTACTCTTTAAGATTTTTATTATCTTTTTATATGAGGGAGACAATATGGTATTTATAAATGTGAGTTTGACTTATTTCATTTATGAATATGGTTTCAAATTGTCTCCATTTATCTATAAAAGCCTCAAGATTATCCTTTTTATAGCTCAGTAATATTCCATTGAATAAAAATACCACATCTTTTTTATCCATTCTGTGGTTGACAGCACTTTGGTTGTTTCCATGATTTAGCTATTATACCTGTGCTGCTATAAACATGGGTGCATATATATCACCGTGGCATGATGTTTTCAATTTTTCTGGGAAAATATCCAGAAGGGGAACAGCTGGAGTAAATGGACCTTCTAATCCTGAGGAATCTCCACACTAATTTCCACAGTGATTGCAGTCTACACTCCCACCAGCAGTGGAGCACTGATGTTTTTCAGTTCTTCATATGTTCTGGATATAAGTCCTTTGTATGAATATAATTCTTTCCCATTCTGTGAGTTTTCTCTTTACTCTTTTGAAAAACAAAACTTTTTAATAAAGTTGTTGATTCTTTGAAGTACTTCGTTCTCATGCAGTTTTCATTTTCTTCATGAGCTCTTTGCCTACCCTTATGTCTTCAAGATTTCTACCTACTTTGTCATCCAGTAGATTTAGTGTTTCTGTTTTAATATTTAGAACTTTGATTCATTTTGACTTTAGTGCACAGTGATAAATATAGATCTAGCATTGGTCTTCAGCATATGGAAAGCCAATTTTTCCAGTACCATTTATTAGAAACTATCTTTTTTTCCAGTGAACATGTTTAGTCTCTTTGTCAAAGATAAGATGGCTAAGTGTCTTTGCAGTTGTGTTTGCATCTTCTAATGTGTTCCATTGATCCTCAGGTCTGGTTCTTTTGTTTTGTTTTTTTGCCAGTACCATACTGATTTTATCACTGTAGCTTTGTAGTGTAATTTCAAGTAGGGATTATGATACTTCCTGCCTTGTTTCTGTTACCTAGGATTGCCTTTGTTATTTTAGGTCTCTTCTGTTTTCAAATGAATTTTAGGAATGTTTTCTCTATATCTGTAAGATATGTCATTTGATCTGAATTACATTAAATCTGTTTTGGGAGTATGACCATTTTCAAAATGTTGATTCTTCTTATCCAAGAGCAAGATATCTTTCCATTTTCTGATATTCTCTTCAATCTCCTTCTTTTTAGAGTACTACAGTTTTCTGTGTATAGGTCTTTTACATCCTTTATTGGGTTGATTACTAAGTATTCCATTGTTTTGGATGCTGTTTTGAAAGGTTTCATATCCATAATTGTTTGTGTACAGCAATGGTATTGATTTTTTGAGTGCTGCCTTTATCTAGCTACACTGCTGAATATGCTTATTAACTCTAGTAATCTTTTGATAGACTTTTTGGGATTCTCTATTTAGAATATCGTGCCATCTGCAAATAGTGATAATTTAACTTCTTCCTTTCCTATCTTTTTTTCCTTTTTTTTCTTTCTTGTCTGATTACTCTAGCTAATGATTGCAGAACTATAATTGAATAGGAGTTTTCAGTTTTTGTCCATTTAGTGTAATGTTGACTGTTGGTTTGTCATAGAGGGTTTTTATTAGATTGAGGTAGATACCATCTATTCCAACTTTCTGCAGGGTTTTTATTATGAACAAGTGTTAGACTTATCAAAAGCTTTTTTCTGCATCTATTGAGAAAATCACGTGATTTTTGTCTTTGGTTCTGTTGATGTGGTGTATTACATTTATTGATGTGCATATGTTAAAACATCCCTGCATTCCTGGGGTAAATCCCACTTGGTCATGATGTATAATGTTTTTGATGATTTGCTGCATTCCTTTGCCAGTATTTTACTGAGAACTTTTGCATCAATGTTCATTAGGCAATTGGCCTATAGTTCTGCTATTTTGGTTGGGTTTTTCTCTAGCTTTGGTATCAGAGTAATACTTGCCTCCAGGAATGAGTTAGGGAGAATTGCTTTCTTTTCAATTTCATTGAAAAATTTGAGGAGTATTAGTATTAAATCTTCTCTAAATTTCTTACAGAATTCAGTGATGAATCCATCAGGACTTGGGCTTTTCTTTCTTGGTAAGTTTTTAATCACATTTTCAATTTCAGCAGGTGATATTGGATTATGAAAAATTGTTATATGTTCATGATTCATCTTTAGTAATTCATACATTTCTAGAAATCTGTCCATTTTCTCTATGTTTTCCAGTCTATGTGCATAAAGATTTTCAAAGTAACTGTTCATATTATTTTGAATTTCCACAGGATCTGTGATTTACTTTTTTCTTTCTAGCAGCTTGAGGTGTAACATTAGGTTGCTTATTTGTGCTCTTTCTGTTTTCTTGATGTGGCAATTCATCACTGTATATTTTCCCCTTAGGACCACTATCATTGTGCCCCATAGGTTTCAATATGTTGTATCTGCATTTTCATTGAGTTGTAAGTTTTGTTCAAGTTCTTCTTTAATTTCACCTGTACCCCATTGGTTGTTTAAAGGGTTTTTATTTAATTTCCACCTGATTATATAGGTATTACAGTTTCTTTTATCATTAATTTCCAATTTCAGTGCACTATGGTCAGATACTATATGTGGGATAATTTTAATACTTTTGCATTTACTGAAGAATATTCTATGGACTAATATATGGTTTATTTTAGAGAATGTCCTGTGCAGCTGAGAAGAATGTGTATTCTGATGTGGTTGCATGGAGCACTCTGTAAACATCTACTAAGTCAAAGCATAACCATTTAAGCAAAGTAGTGTTTCACCACAAGATATCCTGACATAAAAGTAGTTACCATAGTGTCTTTCTTTGAAATCTTTGAGTATAACTTCATATACTGTTTGTTGTTATGCCCTCTTCTATCTCAATCTCCTTTTTTTATTATTTAGTTTTTTATTTTTATCTTTTTAAATAAGGGAAAAATAAATAAAAAATAGCAGGATACATTATAGTTACCCACTTTGGTTTCCTATTAACTTGATTTGAAAGCCTGTATTGTCCTCACCATCTTGTTTTGACTGATTTTCCCCTATTCTGGTTTGCTTGATAGTACCAAGTTCGAAAGTATAGGCAACAACTGTGAAGACAATATGATTCATTATGACGCCCATTCTGGTTGACTATTATCTTCTTTCAAAGTCCTGTAATGTCTCCAATGTTTTGATTTTATTCTTCACTGTTTTGCTCAATTTTATTATAACTGATGATATAGGCAATTCTTTTTAAGAAAGCAAGAGGCATTATGGTACCCATTGTTGATCACCTTGTATTTTGCTTTTACATTATCTATTATGTCCATCCTCTTGATTTGACTGACTCTGTTCTGTTATGTCACATTTGATTTTACTCTCTTCAAAAAAAAAAGTAATAAGAACTATGGGAGTAGTAAAATCCAAAATGTGTAATTGTCATTGTACAAAAGAAAGAAAAAGAAAGTGCTCTAAAGGATATAACTGCATATATATTTAAGTGTATAAAACAGATAACCCATATTACTGAGTTTTGTTGGATCATTGAACAAAACTGTTTGCAGTCTCACTGTCCACTTTACATGCTTTAATTTTGTAACTTGAACAACTATTTCTAAGATAACAATATGTAATCTATTAACTAGTGATTTCCTACTGTTTCTTCTTTCTGAAATTCTGTATAACTTCTATCCTTTTTCTGTTATTTTTTCTTTTTCTCCTTAAATAAAAAAAAAACATCTACTAAGTCCATTTGCTCACAGATTTTATTCAGTTCTGTTATTTCTTTGCTGATTTTTTTTGTCTAGTTGACCTATTGTTTTGTGACAATGGGGTATTAAGGTTTCCTATTACAATTGTGTTAGTGTGCATTTGGTTTTTCATGTCTATTAGTATTTGTCTTATATAACTAGGTGCTCCTGTATTTGGTGCATAAGTATTTATGATTGCTAACTCTTCCTCTTAAATTATTCCACTAACAAGAGGGTGCCCCTCTTCATTACTTTTCATCATTTTTGGTTTTAAGTTGACACTGTCTGCAAACAGAATAGCTACCTCTGCTTTTTTGTGGGTTCCTGTTGCTTGGAATACTGTTTTCCACCCTTTGACTTTTAGTCTATGAGTTTCCTTTTGAGTCAGATGTGTTTCTTGTATACAGCATTTTGTTGGATTCTGTTTCTTGATGCATTGTGTCAACTTATTTCTTTCAATAGGTGAATTGAGGCGGTTTATATTGATGGATATAAATGATATGTACTGGCTCAACTTTGTCATTTTATTTTCTTGTTGTTGATTTCCTGCTTCCCCCACTTGTTTAATTACTTGCCCTGTTTGGTGTTTTCTTTCTGTTGTTGTTCTGGAAATTGTAATCATTTTATCTATATCTAGTATACCTTTCAGTATTCTTTCTAGGGTTCATTTGGTGGACATGAATTTCTTCAGTTGTTCTTTGTCATGAAGTATCTTATTTCTCCATTAATTTTCAAAGAAAGTTTTGCAGAGTTCATCAATCAGGGTGAAAATTCGTGTTTTTTCAGGGCTTGAAACACTTTAATCCAAGCTTGTCTTGACTTGAAGGTTTGTGCTGTGAAGTCTGCCATGATTCTAATGGGCTTTTCTTGAAAGGTGAGTTGTATCTTTTCTTTAACAGCTTTGATGATTTTGTGTTTATGCTGAATTTATGGAATCTTAATTATTGTGTGTCTAAGTGTAGATTTATTTTGTTTATTAATGCTTGGCATTTTATATGCCTCACTTATCTGTGTATCTGATTCTTTTTTCATGCTTGGGAAATTTTTTTGCTATTACTTCTATGAATAGTTTACCAATGTCACTTGCATTGACTCTTGTATCTTCATTGATGCCTATTAATCTTATGTTGTTTCTCTTTGCATTGTCTTGAAGCTGTTGAACTGTCATTTCATGGTCTTGTTATTTTTAAAGATTCTTTCCTTTCATGATTGCTAGCTGCAATCCTGTCCTCAAGGTCTGAAATTTTATTCTTAGCTTCATTCAAACAGTTTTGTCAGCTTTCAGTACAAATTTTTATTTCCGGGTTATCTCTTTGAATTTGTTTCATGCATTCTACTTGCTTTCTGTATTGTTCATTCAAAGTTTCCATCATCTTCCCATGCTCCTGTACTTATTTTTTATCTATATCTTCTCCAGCTATGCTGAGCAACTCCTTTGTTAAGGTTGTTATTTCTCTCTTTATGTGAGACATTATAACTAATGAAATTTCTTCCATAGCCTCATGGCTTTGTTTGTTTATTTCACTTGCTATCTTTCAGAAATTTCCAGTTTTTTGACTTCTAATGTCCTCTTTTTCCTAATGAATTGGATGTTTGAGATTGTATTTTGCTGTTTTGTTGTCATTTTTACTTCTTGGGTTAATATTTTGGTCTTTTCAATACTACTAGTCTCGAGAACTCCCAAGATCCGGCCATGGTGGGACTCAGGCAACTTATTCACCCGCCCTGTTGGTAAGTGCCTGCAGCAAGGGCCAGGAGGAGAATCAGAACTCCTGAGATCCGGCCATGGTGGGACTCAGGCAGCTTATTCACCCGCCCTCTTGCTAAGCACCCGCGGTGAGGGCTAGGAAGAGAACCATTACCTGTGAGCCTACTGCCATGCAGGCTGAAAAATCAAGTACCCTCCCCCCCACCATAGCAACTGGGGATAGATGTCTCAGCATCTCTTGGGAGGATGACCATATGCAGTATAGCAAATATGGGGGATTTCCTTCTATCTTTTTCACTGTTTTGTTTTGTTATGTTTATTTGGCTCTATTCAGTATTCTCAATTGGTTTTATAAGGTTCTATTTTTGGTTTGATTTTGCTATACCTAATTGACTGGACAACTATTGTGAAGTTAAAAAGATATACCATACTACCTATTACTACTATCCCAGTATCCTACTATGAAATCCTGTACCAATTTTACTGCCTTGTCTTGATTGGCTTTGTTCTGTCTTGTACTGTTGCATTTTTGCTACCTTCAAAATAAAAAAAAAAAAATACTGCTAGTCTCAACTGTCCTTCACATGTGTCCTTGGGTCCTACTGTGTGGTTGGTGTTTGTCCACTTGCTGGGTCCCACAGTGATGGGGAGGAACCAGTCACCTGATTTCTCCTGTAGGGTCTGTTCTCCTGCAAGCCCATATATTCTTCCTAGGCTGACTAGCTTAGGAGTTTTGATGTAAGTCAACCCTTAGTTCCTATTGTTACTATGGCTTCAGGCTGTTCCAGGCCACCAGATCAACCTGGCTATAGTGCGCACCTCAGCTAGGACTCTATTGTGTTGCTGATTGTCATATAGGTCCTTTGATTACCTCTGGATTGGAGGAGACCTTGTCAGTACACTCTTCAACCCACCTGGTGTTCTCTGTATGGAATATGGACTCACTCACACTCTTGCCAGACTTGCCAACATCCTAAAGCTGGAGAGAGAGAGAGTTCCTGTTTACCCAATGAGGCCCTCTATTTGAGGGGGAAACTCACTACACTGTTGCAAGTCTGCCGAAGTCCTCTGTGTGAGTGTGGGGTTTCTGAGGCTTCCACTAGCCCACCAATGTTCTGCACGTGGTAGAAGGGTTGCGAGTTGTCCATGAGCTGCTGTAGTCTTTTGGGTTTAGGGGGTAGGATGATCTTGTTGGCCTGTAGGTACATGAAGTGAGGAAGGAGGTGAGGCCAAACTGATATATAAACTTTTGAGGAAGACATTCATCCCAGTACATGAAAATATTCCCTAACTGACAGATGAGACTCTGCCTTCCATGTAGCTTCCTTAAGGTTTTCACATCTGGGACCAGTTCTCAGCAGCCCACATTACTCAGATCTTCCTCATTTTCTACTGCTCTTTAGCTATCCCAGCCAGCCTCAGGAGATGCTTCTTTACCTGCCTCTATGAAAATGTATTGGTAGTCACTTTGGTGTGTGGGTAAGGGAAGAATGTGTTAGGAGAGCAGATATCCCTTGCTGGGAGGCAGAGTGGCCCTCTGGCTTTGATTGCCTGTGACTGGTGAAACTCACACTATAAGCCCTTTCCCTGGACTCTTGGTCTCAGATTTCCAAGTGGGTTTTACCCAAACTGTTCTGAGCTAGTGTTCTGGTCCAGACAAATGATATATTCCCAGGATTTGCTACATCTATGACCTCTCATCACACTAGAATCAGAGTGGATTAGATACCACCTGGGATAAAGTGAACTGTCAGCTCTTTACAATTATGCTGCTCTTACAATTATGCTATTAGATGTGGCCAGTGCTCCCTGGTAACTGATTTTCATCAAAGCACACCCTGTTCTTGCTTCCCATGGTCCATCTTTTCTGAGAGATGGCAAGCCCTTTATATTCTCAGGAATACTTTTTATTTTTTTAAAAAAGGTTTCTACCACTTCTCAAAAAGAAATTCTTAACAAGCATTTACGATAATGTTTTATATTTTTTGAATTTTATTTAAAAATAATTTGGGTGGCACTGTCACATTTGTAGGTATAGTTTTTTCATAATTTTTTATTAGTACATGTGGTAAGTACATAATGTTTACATTCCTTGTGGGAAGTTGGTGCAGGTACATAACACATCTTAATTAATTCTCTTTCATCTCCTTTCCTTTTCTTTGCTCCTCCCTCCTCTTGTTTCTTGATTCTTTTCTTTTTGAGAGTATATAGAGTTTATACTCTTGGTGTGGAGTTGGTTCATATATATAACACATCTGAGTTTAGCACTCTGCGCTAGTCACTTTCCTAAAGATTTTCTGTAGCGATGAAATCTCCATTCTTAGGAAGTTTACAGGTTAGAGAAAGGATTGGGGGATGAATGTCTCCAACCAGTCTTAGCTCAGTGCATTTGGGTACTGTCAGAGAGAGCCTCCAGGGCTCACTCTCCAAAGACAGAGACACAAGGGTCAAAATAATGGGAGAGCAGGTGGGACTCCAGGAGACTCAGGAAGAGGCAAGGACAGGGCTCAGTTTGTTGACATGAAACCAACACTGGGCAGTTTGGGCAAGTGGTGGTTCATGGGTTTTGTCTAGGAAAAATGTTTTATTTGTTTGTTTGTGGAGTAACATTATATGCTCTTCTAAAATGTTAAGCTAATTAGAATGACATGCAAAACAAAGTTTAAAAAAAGACACTCACTGTGTTGCATGTTACTGGAGATAGTCAACATTTGGTGAATTCCATCCAGTGCCTCTCTTATTTTCTACATATGGGGGAAAGATGGCAGGGTGGTCAGTCAAATGGCAGCTCAGGTAAGTCACTGTAAATGATGAAGTAAAATTACATGATATACTCAATCTTTAAAACATGCATTTTGTTTAAATTTGTGGGAGCATAACAGAAATAATGGAAGTAAAGCTGGAGGGACTGCTGAACTTTAGAGTAAAGTTTTTTAATTAAAAGAGCTATTAGTGATACAATGATGCCTTCAATGTTCTGAAAAAATAATTATGAGAAATGGTAAGTTTGGAGTCAGATTGTTTACATAGTGTTTTTTTGTATTTCTATGTGTTTTTTGATTTTCTACCAGGAAAGATAAGGCATAAACTCTGTGGAACCTATTTTCTTCCCCTGCATCTTTTGTCAGTTATTATTTGAACACCACAAAGCTGGCAACATGTGGGTTCACTTGATTCCCACATAGGTTATCTTGATTCTGTATTTCATAGACTCACCTTCCACTCCTGTTCCTTTACTGAAGGCCTCTCCATTCCTTAGTTATTTAAATTAATTTTCCAGTGGCTGGACTTTTTGCTAATCATACATTTCCTACAAGAATACAGTCATCATGTTTCTTGAGGTTTTGGGACCTAAGAAGCTTTCTTTGTACTCTACTTATAAGGTTGGTTCTTCCTTTTCCCTAGCTACCCTGTGGAGTCTCCCTACTGGTTATCTTATGATGTGCCTGTGGGAAAGCCTCTCACCAGTTTCCTGGTGACTGCACTTACAACTGAGCCATTTCCCTAGGGTTGCTGGTTGTTGTTCCTTCTCTGAGCTGTTAAGCAGCTGTTTATTGCCTCAAATTGGCTCTGTGGCTCAGAATCTTGTAGCTGTTTCTTCATACCTTCCAACAGTGACTATTGTGGCTGAGAAAGTCTCCATGCCAGTCTTACTGTTTCTAGTACTCTTGGTGAATTCTTTATCTAAGTAGATGGACTAGGGATCATTTCTTTAAACTTGAAAATCAGTACTTTAACCATGACATGTCTTATAGCTTGTTCTGTATAATTTTATCCAGAAATCTGATTTGGGACTTTGAACTGTAGTCAAAAGATATATTTTTTTTCTATAATCTTCCTTTGAGTCTATGCCAACCTTGGTTCACCATAGACCTGGCTTTCAATTCCTGGGAAATCATTTTTTCTTATGTTAGCATATTGCTGCATTTGTGTCAATCATCTCTCTATAATTATTCCACTACCTGCTCTGCTCTTTTGATGTCCACTGTGGTAATTGCAGGTTTTTCTCTATCATTAATTCTGTGTTAGTTATGCATAGCCTCTTTCTCTGCATCTTGACTTTATATAGCATATATGTAATGATGGTGTTTTGCATTAATTTATATTCTGGAGTCTGTGATTTTCATTTTCATCTTATTTTGTTTTATAATTTTGCCTTTGAGTGACTATATTTTGTTGAACTTCCATTCCCACTATGTCCCTCTAAAGCATGAGGCACACTTGGGGAGTTTTCTTCTGTTCCTCAGGGAAGTGATATAGGGGAATGAAACTCCTGATCTATTATTGATATAGGGGAAGGAAACTCTTGACCTACTATGTCTGGTACGAGCTCATGTTCTCTAAAATTGAAGAATGAATTTTAGAAACTATGGAGGTTAAGAGCAGAATATATTTATTGAGAGAAAGAAAGCTTCTGTCTGAAGAGGGACAGAAAGGGTCCTGAGTGAGTTGCCAAGGACCCTGTCTTTTCCAGGGACTTTTACAGAGTAAACCATGGGTTTAAGGTAAGGGAAGACTGGGAACTCACAAGGCAGATGGATATAAGGTGGGGCATAACTATAGTTATCCAATAAGATCAATAGCTCATGTAAAATTGATTACATTAGGGACAAATGGGGAAGCGAGAAACATAGAAAGTGGGCATT
Source organism: Cavia porcellus (assembly GCF_034190915.1). Classification (NCBI taxonomy): domain Eukaryota; kingdom Metazoa; phylum Chordata; class Mammalia; order Rodentia; family Caviidae; genus Cavia; species Cavia porcellus. Next base: position 103,160,599 of record NW_026947485.1, read on the forward strand.
CTTATGCAGTAGTGACTCTTCCCTCGGGGGATGGGAACTATGTAGGGTATCAATCCTCATGATATGGGTACAGTTGTTTGTTCTTTTGTCTTGAGGCCTGGCCCACAGCAGGAGGCATCAGTCTCCCCTGCAGTTGCCAAGTATCTGCACTGGCTCCATTGAGGATCTAGCCCTGTCTCACTGCCTATAATATTTTTAACTAACTCAGCTGCTTGTAACACTATGTCCAATACGAGTTTTTGTTCTCTAAAATCAAAGGATGAATTTTAGGAACAATGGAGGCTAAGAGTGGAATATATTTATTGAGAGAAAGAAAGCTTCTGTCTGAGAGAGACAGAAGGGGTTCCGAGCAGGTTGCCAAGGACTCTGTCTTTTCCAGAGACTTTTATAGAGTAAAATCATGAGGTGAGACAGGTTCAAAGTGTGGAAAACTGAGAATTCACAAGGCAGGTGGGCATAAGGTGGGGCAACTATGGTTAGCCAATAAGATTAATAGTTCAGATAAAACTATTTAAATTGAAGACAAATGGGAAAGTGAGTCACATAAAAAGCGGGCATTTTTAGAGAGCAGTGACTCTTCCCTAGTGGGTTGGGATGGTGACTCCTGACTTCCTCAGGGTGATAGAGACCTACTTAGAATATCAGTCTGTAGGATGTGGGTGTATATGTTTTATTTTTCATCTTAAAGCCGTGGTCCACAGCAGGAGGTGTCAGTCTCCCCATAGTTGCAAGGTATCTGGGCTTCTGCACTGGCTCCTTCAAGGACCTAGCCCTGTCTCACTGCCTACAGTATTTCTAACTAAGCTGCCTGCAACAGAAGGAGATCTTGGTCCAGACTCTAGAGCATTTATCTGTTTTCCAAAAATTATGTTTCTTCCCTCCATTTCCTTCCCTCTGCTTTTCTTTCCCCTCCTTCTTTTCATCCCAGGATCTTACCTTTGCTTGCATTGATGTGGTCTGAACTCCTTTAACACAAGGCATCTTGGCTTCTGCCATATAATTGCTTTGCAGTGCTGCAGTCAGGCATAACCCAGATCAACTAAATGGGAGCCTCTGGGGTGAGACCCAGCCATCTGTCCTTTAAAACCTTTCCAGCTATGCCTAGTGTTCTGCTAAGACTAAGAACTACTGCTTTAGTGGAATTATATAGCAGGCAAAGAAAATAATCAGTTATATAAATTTAACCCTTTTCATAGCAAAAGTATAACCATGTGCAACCGTGTTCTGAATTGGTGCATTGACCTATGAGGCTCATGAATATCCTAAACCCAGACCCTCGTGGCAGAGGCAAGGAGTCCTATGGTCTAGGACTCTTCTGCCTCCCAATGGTCTTGCTGAATGAGGCCTCCTCTGCTGTCCATTGGGCGTCTTCGGGGCCTCTGCTGCTGCTGGGGCCTTGTGTTGGGCCCAGGAGGTACTTGCTGTCTCATTCTGTTACTGAACAGTTATTTATCTGGGGAAAAAGTCTTTTCTCAATGTCAATCCGAGCTGCATTTTTTTTCCTAGCCACTGCTGAAGCCAGAGCCTAAGCCATTACTTTGAAACCAAGCTGTGAATTGTTCATTCCTCACTAATTCCCAAATGGGATTCAAGGTTGTTGTTTACTTTCTTTAAAAAATTCACATTTAGCCTGAGGCTCAGTGGAAGAAATTTTAAACATTTGTTGAAAGCTGTAAAGAAGAGTTGGGAATGAAATGACCACTCAACTTTAACTAGAGCCATCATTTTTAAAAAGCTTGTCATTAAGTAGAGGGAGCATGGTCTTGACTGAGCAAGGATCTCTGGCCACTGGTGGAATGTTAATTTCATCAGACATGTCTGTTGAGATGAATTGGTTAAAGAACAATTGCTGAACCAGGTAGAACTCTATTACAATGGATAGCATTATGATTCAGTGCTCTTAGCATTTATAGAATATTAATTTGGTCAGGAATTGTGCTCAGAGCCAGGGACTGGCTTACTCTGTAAACCAGCTAATGCTAGTATGGTCATAGATTAGAGAGCCAGGACTGATATATCCTGTTTCCAAGCATCATCTGAGGCAGATAAACCTAGGACAGTAAATGCTTTCCCAGCTCATGCTGCAAAGCACCTTCCCTATCAGAGAGTATAAATTATTTTGTTTATACAGAATAAAGAGCATTGAATTTCTTGCTTTCCTCTTACCCATGTCTCAGCCACTCTGTGGTAATTTACAAACTACTCATGGAACAAAACATCATGAAGAGTTGGGCTTTGAGGAGGAAGGGCAAAATTCCTGTGGAAAAGGCACAACATAGTTTACAGATAATTACTTGAGATGTGAGCTGCTGATGTGGTTTTTGGTACCTGGTTGTACAAAGGGTGTGGATCCCTGAATATGGACCCTGGACTTCAGTGTGAACATAATGTGTGGAACCCTGTGTATGGGGGCTTGGGTGTAGTTCCTGGTTATGGGATCCAGGCTGTACCATGCAGGGGCAGGAGATACAGGGCTGAGCTGGTGGGTTTAGTCCCACACTAAAACTCAGGGTGCTGAGTTTTAATTCCTCTTGCAACCTTTTGAAGTCTCCATCTTTCTCTTGTTTGAAACCTGATAGTCCTCAGTGGCAGCCTCTCTTTACAGCCAGATGCTGCCTCTGTATGTTCTACATCGCAGATGTGAGTTGCTCCCAGCTCAGAAGCCCATCACTGTCTGTTAGAAAGGGTGCAAAAGTGACACTGAAAGGCTTTTTGCTCAGAGCCTTGAACCCTGTGTTTGAAGCCCAGAGACTTAGCTCTCATTCACACACTTTTCATGTGTCACAAAGTTGGGATGACAACAAGGCAATCACATCCTTATGGTTAGGTCCTGTATTAAAGGCTTTTTGAAAACTGATGGTACTGCAGGAAGGTGGAGGAGCATTTAGAAAGTGGAGCTTAGTTATAGGCCCAGAAACAATGAAGATTGCCAACCATGGACTGAAGCCTCTGCAACTGTGAGCCAAAGTGTTTCCTTCCTTAAGTTGTTTTTCTCAGATATTTTGTCACAGCAACAGAAAGCTAACACACACATGATGTAGAAAGGGTGCCATATGTTGGGATGGCTCAATTCGGATTCTGGAGATCTTCCCGTTAGAATTAAACATTGAGTTAAAGAAAAGTTTGAGAGCTGAGATTTAAGATTCAACAGAAGATGTTCAGGCCTCTGCTTGCCAAACTTACAAAATGATATCTTCAGTAATCTTTTGGTTATTGGAAGTGGTACTGTTCTCAGGCCTCTGTTGGAATCAGAGGATACTAGAGGCCTCAGGGAGAAGCTAATCTTGGTCAGAAAATCTGATGGGGGAATTGGTATGAGAATATTCAGCTAGTAATATAATTAGTAATTACAGCTAATCACATGCTTACAAAATGTCAGACACTGAATTGTAAAACTTAACCCTCAGAAAGTCACAGTGATTGGACATAGGAACTGGCATGTGCAGAGGGAAATTGATCTCATTTCCAGATAGCTGGTCAGAGACTTAGCTGGGCTCATACCTAGGCTGGAAGATACAAGACAGTGCCATTTGAATTTATCCCTTTCACCACTCTCCACCTTCTTCACCTGGTAATAACAAGAAGAAAATAGGACTACAGACCTGGGAGGAGCTAGATCCCATCTGATGACGGGCGCATAGGGGTGAGCAGATGGCTTCCCCATTTTCATGCATGCTTGAACATTTCTATAAGAAGCAAAGTTGAGAAATATTACCATACAGATGGAGAAATAAAAGCCGAGGCCTAGAGATAACAAGCAAGTTGTATTTACTAGTTTGAATCAAACTTTTGGATGTTTCCTTTTTGGCAGATAGGGAGATAGGGCCTGGCTTCATAACTGTGCTGGAAGATAATATTTCCTTAGTGGTTGCCCTTGTCCTTTTGTAGGCACCAGCCTTTCCGGTATAAGCCAGACTGGAACCAGTATAAGTCCAGACTCAGAGGAATTTTAGCAGTTCAACTATAGGTGGACAGTTCTGCCTTAGAGTCTTGTATATATGTATGTATGTGTATATGTGTGATGCATGTGTCTCTGTGTATGCATCTGTGTATGTGTTTGTCTATTTGTATGTATGTATGTGTTTGTATTGTTTATGTATGCACATACAAGTTTATGTAGACACATTTTCACATGGGCATATGTGTGTGCTATGTGCACAGACACATTCATGTATATATGTGTGCATGTATATATGCCCATATGTATTTTGTTGTGTGTGTATGTGTCTTTGAAGAAAAAATTGTTCTCTCATGTTTAACAACAATAGCAACAACTCAGGGCTTGTTGTGTGATGGTGTTCCATAGGTATAAATAATTATAGTAGTGAATGAAAAACTTTTCCTGAAAACAGTGACTAAACCTTTATTTAAAACACCATCCTTCTCCTTTTGTTACATTCCTTTTATCCTACCTCATGCATAATTATGATAATAATGATGATAAAGAATTAAACATGAAGTCACACTTAGCCCACACCTTGCCCTTGGCATTGCCATAACCCAGGGTGGTAGCTTGGTCCAGCATGGAGGATGTAACTCAGTGTGAAGCAAGGAGCTCAATTTTTGTATTTTCAGATAAGTTCTTGATAATTTGCCCATGCTGGGCTTCAACTGGTAATCCTCTTGCCTCAGCCTCCCAAAATTCTGGGATTAAAGGTGTATATCACTGTGTCTAACCCTCTCAGTTAGTATTTCCAAGGTGTCTACTATGTGCCAGAGCCTGGTTGGACAGGGACTTAGGATTCACAGTGAATTAGTAAATCACATTAACCCAGGAGTAGAGGGCTGTAAAAGGTGAGCCAAGCACTAAATACATGGATGCAACAGTGACAGAGGAGGCTCACTGAGCGGGGCAGACAATGGAATGGAGGGAAAAAGTAGGCAACAATGGCAGAAAAATAGCACAACAGAGATGTGGCAGTGCATGTTGGCCATCAACACTAATATAGATGGCCTCAATTCATCAATAAAAAGAACATAGGCAGAGTGGATCAGGAGACAGGGTCCACCAATATGCTTTACACAAGAAACACATTTAACCCAAAAGAGAGTTCATAGACTGAAAATCAAAGGAGAAAGTACAATGCTCTATGAGACAGGGAACCAGAAAGAGGCAGCGGGGTGGGGTGGGGGGTGGTGGCGGTTAGCTTGCCCATCAGCAGCAGACTGGATAAGAAAGCCATGGCACTTTTATACAATGGAAAGCTACTTAGCTATAAAGAAAGACAGTCTTGAGGCTCCTGTAGATAAATGAATACGACTGGACATCATGCTCATGGGTGAAATGTTTCAGAGTCACATGGATAAATATCGTGTTGTCTCCCTAGTATAAAAACTAAAGGAATTAGCATGATCCAAAATGCATAATACATATGTGAAAGTGAAAGGGGACAAGGTGTCCAAATAGGGAAGGCAGTTGCCTTTGTTAATCTATTACTGTGATTTGAAACCCATATTGTTTTCATTGCTCTGTTTAGTTTGGTTTTATTCTGTTTTGGTTTGTCTAATTTTATTACATTTGATGGCATGGACAGCTATTTCAAAGATAACCAAATATATTATGGTAACCATTTTTGATTTTGTATTAGCTTGTTTTGAAGCCTTGTATTGCTTTCATTGTTTTGTTTTGGCTGATTTTATTCTATTTTGCTTTTATTATATCATGTCTGACTACTTTGAAGACAACAAGATACATTATGGTACCTGTTATAGACTAAAAAGTAGTGTTCACCAGCAGAATTAAATCACTATGGTGCTGAACATAGCTGTTTCGTCTAAAAAAATTTGCCAGCATAAATAGACATGTAAAGAAGGAGGAGGGAATGTTGAGGCATTCAGGTATTGTGGGTTCTCCTATGTGTTGCTGTTTGAGCTGTTGGTTCTTGTGGAGAAGCTCTGGTCCTTACATTGAACATTGCTTTCTGGCTCCAGAGGGGAAGACGTGTGGTGCCTAATCTCCAGGACAAACTGATCATGCTGGCTTTCTGGCGTGTACTTGACTGTATTTTCATCAGAGGAGCTCAGGATCTTGTTGGTGAGAGTGGCTGTGGTTTGCTTTGGGGGATTTCTGGTCCTTACATTGAGCATTGCTTCCTGGCTCTCTGGAGAGGAAGACATGTGGTGCTTAACCTCCAGGACGAACTCATGACATGCTGGCTTCCTGAAATGTACTTGACTGTGCTTATCATCAGAAGAGCTTGGAGTCTCCATGTCCTTGAGGAGGCTGTGGTGCTTTTCAGGATAGCCCTGGTCTTTGTTTTGAGTGTGACTTCTTAACTCCAGCATAGAACCCTCAACCTATCAGCACAGCTCCTTTACCCTGCTGGCATAGACTTTATAGTTTCCACCACTGACCTACTGGCCTTCCCAACACAGATCCATAAAACAGACTGATGTAAGTCCTCGTGGGCTCTAGACCTCCAGTGATACTCTTGGGAAGCATTGTCATGGGGCTGAGGTTTTCATCTAGACTCATGTAAGGCATTGCTGTGGAATCAGGTTCTTGATTGAATATTCTAAGTCTTTAGTGTTATAGATAGATTTCCTGAACTTTCTTACGTTAACTCTGGGTGATCATCATAAGTAATATAAATTCTGTGTCCTGATTTTAATTGTTCTCCTCACAACCCCTGACTACAACAGTACCCTTTGTAGTTTTAATATTATCTTGTTTTGAAATCCTGTACTGTTTATATTGTTTTGTTTTTATTGGCTTTATTCTGTACTAGTTTATTTGATTTTATTATGCCTGATGATATGGGCAATTCTTTTGAAGATAACAAAAGGCATTATTGTAGCCATTATTGATTTCCTTGTATTTTGTTTTAAAATTACGTACCATGTTCATTAGTTTGTTTTGACTGACTATTCTGTTTTATTTTGTTTAGTTTATTCTCTTAAAAAATCTAAGTACACAGATGTTGTGTTTTTGGTACTTCTTCTGGCTGTCAGGCACCAGCTAGCAGCCTTGATTCCTGGGTGCCTCTTGGGGCTGTTCTGAGGTAGTACATTGCTTCCCTGTGAGGACCAGTAAGATGGAAAACCTGATAGCTCAGGAAAGACAGAGCAAGTGGCTGTGACTCAGGTAGGCTTGGTTGTATGACTGTTCATCTCCCTGGCAAGCACTCAGAGGCCTCACCCTGTAGCACTTTTGCTCAGGAGAGAAGCCTGGGCACTCAGAATTGCCCTCCAGAAAAAGTACCTCTGCTGGGTGTGGTTTGTATAGAAGCCTTTCAGAAGGAAGGGCAGACTCTTCCTTCACCTCCCAACTCATAGCCAGTGTTATCAGCTGTTGAGTTCCATGAGAGGGGGTGGGAATGCCTTTACCCAGCACCCAGCTTGAGGAATAAATGCACATTTAAAGGGGTGGCATGATTCAAGTTGGGCAGGTAAGTGTCTGTGCCCTGTACTATTCTAATAGCCCTGTGTCCCTGGCAGGCCTATGATAGATTTGCAATGCATACTGCCTGGGCCAGAAGATGACATGGTGCATAACTTAGAGTCAATGCAGTAGGCTCAGAAGGGCAAGCTCAAAGCCCTGCCTGTGCCAATCCATGTTGCCCACACTCCGACCAGAACTTTCAGAGGGAATGATGGAAATCAAGTAGGAATTAAAACTTTCCCTCTCCTTTAACATTCTGAATGCAACAGATGTAGGACTGTCTGCTCCTGTCACACATAATTTATTGGTGTTCTGCACTTGAAAATTGTGTAGTGAAGTGCTAGCCACTTGATCTGCTTCTCTTTGCTGGTGGTGTTCACACTTTCAGAGACCTGCTCAGTAGTGCCAGAGGTAAGGAGCAGCTTCTGGCTTCAGTTCACCAACAGGGATGCAGGGCTGTGTAACCACCTGTCAGGTCTGGGCTGGCATCTGGGAGAATATTAGTCATCTACACACGCAGATCAAAATCCTATATCTGATTACTGCCAGCCTGTGCATGGGTACTAGACCTGACCTGATCCTCTAAAGTCATTCTGTGATCAAAAGAGGGTAAGGATGGGAAAGGATCGATGACCTGTTTATCAAGACAATAACTTATATACTATGGCTTCATTATATCCAGGATAGAGAAGGATTTCCTGTTAGGCATCTTCCAATATTTTCATCTCAGTGCCATGTCCATATGACTCTAGAATCCTCATTCAAGAAGAACATCCTCATAGGGTCTCCCTGGGAGTTTCCTAATGTTAGTGCCTAGGAATTACAGCAATCACATTGTGTTATACAATACATTTTGTGTATTATTGATGGCACCTTATGAAAGCAAATTGCATCAGTTCCACAGCCATGCAAGACCACAGTGTCAGTCTATTAACATTTTGTTGCTGGAGGGGACATCTCACTGCTTGTTTGAGGTATATAAGAGATCCCAGAGGGCAGAGAAGTGTACTGAAAATGTAGAAAATTTAGCTTTCTATAAATATATTGAATCATCACAATTTGTTTATGATGGTGGTTCACTCAGTCTGTAAAGTTATTTTCTTTTCCATTTTGCACAATACTTTTATATCAGCCATGAATTTCACAGTGTGCTGCACAGACATACAACACAGAAGCATAGAAGAATCACTTATGGCTGCTAGTCTTCCTGGGTCAGTAGTGCAGAAGTATGGCCTTGGGTGCAGAGTTGGAAACTTTTGCTCTATCAGCATGGATAATCCAACACTCTCTCCACCTCCCTCCAACCCACAGGGGCTTAAGGTCTTCGAGCAAATGGTTCACGGCCATTGAAATGCAGAGATTCCAGTTCCTGTTGTGGTTTCTCTGGTCTGAGTTAGCCATCCAGGTGTGGGAGGGGGCATATGCATGTGTAGAGGTGGAGGGGTACCATGTCCTACAGGTAGAGCCCCATCTCATGCAGAAGATGTGGTGGCAACTGGGTTTCTTGAATAGAAGCAGGAGTAACAGAAGGATTAGTGTAAGGGGAGATCTGAGATGTCTCTGGTTACCAAGCAAACTGCAAGACAACCCTTTGCTCAGAGGCAATTTATATTATCTGAGGGCTATGGGGAACTTTGGGAATGAACACCTTTCAGTTATGTGGGTTCTTGGAAGCCTGGAGAAGGACACTGAAAGACACCCTGTAGAACTTTAGGAGACAGGACACAGCATGTGGTGAGCTTTCGAGCAAATGGGCTGACAGAGTCCTGGCTCTGCCACCTTGAGCAGCTCATACATCTTCATCTGGATCAGAATCTCTGACTCTAAAACAGGAATACAAATGCTGATTAACCCCTGAGTCTCTCATGAGGATGAGAGATACTCATGTGAAGACTAGTTGTCCATTGCAGGTGGCAACAAGGAACAATTCCTTGGCCATACTTACTTTTATTTGATTTATTGGGGGAGAAAATTACTCAGAAAAGATATGCTCTCTGTGGATGTAACTGCCATATTTGTAAACATTTGTGCCTCTCCTTGTTAATCTTTAAGTAGGTCAAAATCAGAATATGTGGTAAATTGAGCCACCAAATGTAACTAACTGGCTGACTACTGCAATGCTTGGCTTTCTGACACTGAGTGATTATACTTCATGATCATCTGATGATGCAGTTCAGACACAATCATTCATCACTATAAAGATTTCCACCCATGTTCGTACCCAATTATGATTAAGGACCAGTGGCCCACAGATCTTTCTATAAGAGCTTGAGCAGGCTCAATCTTGGGGGACACCAGGGGCTCCCTGCTCCTTTGCTGACTTACGAAGAAAAGTGAAAGAATATGGGACCTGTCACTTCATCCTGGAAGCTTTTTCCTTCATGAGAATCAAACACACTCTCTTCCCTCTGTTAATAAACAATACCATCAGGCCCAAGATGTGTGCTGCAAACTTGGAGGCCAGAAATTATTTGGAGGCCAGAAATTATTTGGATCCCAAGTGGAATCTTGTGGTAAGGATTTCAGAAGGCATCATACTCTGTATAATCAGGCTGTGGCCAGGTCAGGCAGACTCTGGATCTCAGGTTGAGCTTTATTCTGTTAAGAAAAGGGAACTAACTGAGGGGGTGTTTCGGTGTGTATGTTTGAGTGTGCACAGACACATGGGTGAGTTAATCAGGCTGCTCAGACAATAAAAACAGAACTCTTTATTGTGAGTCTTGGGAACCAAGATTCCCAAAGCAGAGACATCTTTTTCATACTGTGATGAGTGCTGTCCACACAAGACGTGGTGGCCTCAGCCCATACCACTACACCAGTGAGTCCTGTGTCTTATTTGTTCTCCTGCTACTCTAGCACTGGGAACAGGCAGCCTATTCTCAGATCAGATAGACTGCAAGTTCAGCAGGGTGGTTTGTTGGTATTTTCTAATCTGAAATTCTGTGTTTGATCTTTGTTATTCCAAAACTCCATGCAATTTTTGTCAGAGTTTTGAATGAGTGGTACAAATTTGATCCTCCCAAGGGTTGATGTCTGGGGAGCAGGGCACGCAATGAGTGGTTCTATACCCTGCTCTCTTCTCAGGAACTTAAAATGGAGCTGCTGGCAGTTGGGTTTGAGGTTGCATGTTCACTCATCTGTCTCAGAGTCCATTTCTTCTACCTTATCATCACCCACAAGACCCCTGGCCCAGATGCTGTACAAGGTCTGGCCTGTGGTATCACCCCCTCCCCTGGGCAGGGATTGTGCCAGCGTGATAGTTGGTTGGTTTAGAAACTGCGGATGGTGCTGGAGCTATCCCAGCTAAATGTCTTTCTGAAGAACATTATCAGAATGTGACAAATCTGGGTGGAAGACAGATATATCCTCAAGTTGAAGAACTTGAGGGAGTGAAATATGGAGGGGATACTTTAAAGGTGGCAGTGTGTGGGAATAGGACCGAGCTTTGCTTTGGAAAGTGTAACTCTGAGGTTTTAACTAGCCCTTGGAATGACAGGACAATGAAGGGAACACAGTCACTAAGGAGGAAGACTTGAGAGCTTTGTTCTGAGCTCAAGAGAAGCATTCATCCCTAGGGAGTCAGGTAGGGGGAAAGCAAAGATGGGCGCAGTGGTGACAAACATCTCATGCTTCTTCACTCTCCCTGACAGGGCTTCCCTATGGCTGACCTATCAGGAAGGAAGGCCGGAACTTAGTGAAGCAGTGTAGCTGGGCCAGCTCCATAGCACCTGATGAAGAAAGGTGAAATGTGGCCTGTGAGACTGAAGTGCTCTGCCATGTGAGGAGTGCAGGTGTCCACTGGTCAAGGAACTTTCTGTGTTCCTCTAGGCACAATTCAGCCAGCTGTCCTTGGAAGCAGATTTGAGGTGTTCTGGCATCTCTGACTTATTCTAGTGACTTCATGTAGTTTCCAGGCCTAGAAGACATAGTGTGAGCACACAAGAACTCCAGACCATAAGACCTTACCTGCTGGCACAGGAGTTTGCAGACAGCATTAGCACTGGCTGCAGGGTTGCTTGTGGTTCCTGATATCTTTACACCATAATGCACACATCCTAGTTACCAGTCCTGGAAATGAATTTCCCTAGGAAAGCCATAAATTGATGGGATTCATGAGACAGAAGGTTACAGATGAAACTGTTTGTGGAGAATATCATCATCCTATTGGCAGAGCCTCATGTAGGAGGAGCATGCACACATAGTGGAAATCAGATGAAGTCTAATTATGCAGTTAGATCTTTGTGTTTTTGTTCGACATTTCTACTTCAAGATTTGTTTCAACTGAATACTGAGCTTTATTTTCCCACTTATTGTTGATAGATGGTGATTTGTGTTTTCTCGGCCTTTTCAGTGACAAATACTACTGCTCCAAATATTCTTGTGATCCTCTTCTGACATTGTGGGAAAATTTTTCTCAAGATGTGCATACAGGTCCCTTTATTTGTTGGACTGTGGATAGGTACAGATTTAACATATTAAGTGATGGTAAACTTTCTGTGGAGATGGTGCAACTTTCTGCATTTTTTTCTGCAGGGATCAGAGCACCATAGATCTTCTTACCATCGTCTTCTTTCTAGTCATCAATCATTCCTATGCCTTCTCCAAACACAGGGTTTAAAATACTTTAGGGTCATAGTAAGTCTTGATATCTGGCCAAGAGTAGCCCCCTCACTTCCCTACGACTGTAACATTATTGTTTTCCAGGATAGTCTTGGTTTTTGTTAGTCACTAATTCTTCCATATATAATGCATAATAGTTCTTGCAAACTCCACAAGAAAACCAGTCTAATGGTACTTTGGTTGGACTTTAATTGAATCTGTGAAGTGCGCTGAATAAAGGAAATGCTTTTGGGATCTTTTGGTTTTCTAGTGAAGACTATGATTTATATTTTCATTTCTCGGGGGTGAACTTTACTTCCCTTCAATATAGTTTTGTGATTTCCTCCACAAAAGGTTTGTGCATCATTTATTGTATATGTTCCTGGATAGTTCATATTTCTGTTGTTACTATAAGTGACATTGTGGTGGTCTTAAATTTTGTCAACAAATTATTTGATACTTCTCTGTTCAATGGTTGGAGATTAATTCCCTTTTCCTTGAGGTTGGGATGGATGTAGTAATTGGCTTCCACTGAAAGATTATAGTTGAGGTGATGGTGTATAGCTCTAGAGATCAGATTATGAAGTGTAATGTGCTTATGCATCCTTTCTTCTCATTTTTCTTCTTCTCTACTTCCTCTTTTTTCTATTCTCTCTACCTTCTCACCTTCTATCTCTTTTTCTCTTCCCATTCCAAGTTCATTTTGATGGAAGACAATTTTCAAGATGTAAGAACATTCAGGGAGTTTTAAATGTTGCTGTGCATTGCTGTACTCACTTTATTAATATTCTGTAAGATTTTGTAAATAGATACAAAATTTGTGAGTGAAATTGGCTCATAATTTTTATTCCTGGTCCATGTCTGCTATTCATATAGAGATTATGCTAGCTCCATAATATAAATTAATAATGCTTTGGATTTGTCTACTAGCTTAATGATTTTTGATTAGTGAAATGAGACCATTTACATTGGTGGTTAAAACTGGCATGTAGTGATTTTCTATTGTAATGTTTTTCCTCATTACTTGTTCTCTATCCTTTGCCTCTGTTTAATTTCTTGCCTTGCTTGATGGATGCATTGGGTTGGGATCCATGGAGATCTAGTTTTCATTATATTTTTCTAGAATGTCCTTCAGAACATTTTGAAGTGCTGGTTTGGTGGTCATGTTTTTTTTCAGGTGTTTTTTGTCATGGACTTGTCTTATTTCTCCATCAACTTTGAAAGGTAATTTTTGGAGTGCATCAATCTTGACTGGACGTTGTTTTCTTTCAGTGAAATATTTTATTCATAGTTCTCCTTGACTTAAGGGTGTCTTAGAGAAATCTGTTGTGATTCTGATGGACTTTCCTTTACAAGTGATTTGTTTCTTTTCCTAACAGTTTTTAATTTTCTGTTCTAGGGTGGAATTTCTAGAGTCCTGACTATTATATATATCTTGTAGTAGGTTTTTTTTTTATTTGATTAATTGGAGTTCTGTAGGCCTCAATTATCTGTGTGTCAAATGTTTTCTCCATGCTTGGGGAATTTTCTTCCATTATTTCTATGACCAGATTATTTACGTCATTTGTGCAATCTTTTGCTTTTTCTTCAACTCCAATCAGTTCCTATATTGTTCTTGAATCATCTAGCAGCTTGTGGATTGATTTTTCATGGTGTTACTTATTAGATATCTTTCTGGTTGCTAACTGGAATCCTAGCTCTAGATCTGGTAATCTGTCTTCATAATGATTCAGTCTGCTGGGTGTATCATCAATTGAAATTTTAGTTTCCTAGATACCTCATTGAATCTGTTTCATGGATTCCATTTCTTTACTATTGTTAGACATTCACAGTTTCTATCATTTTTCTAACTAAGATCTTCTATTTTTAAAAATCTGTATCTTCTCTAGATTCACTAGTAATACCCTTCATTATGGCCATCATCTCTGAAGTTATCTGAGAAATTATTTGTTTCATTTTTTTCTAGAGCCTCATTCCTTTGTTTGTTCCTCATGCTGTTACCATTTGAGAGAGTGCAGGTGGAGGACTTTTTAATTGTTTCATTGCCCACTGGGTTTGCCTTTGGAGATGTGGAAGTCTGGGTTACATCTTGTTTTTTTGTCTTTTCAAACTCTTCTTCTTCTTCCTCCTTCTCCTCATCCTCCTCCTCTTCTTCTTCTTTTTCTTCTTCCTATTCTTTCCCTTCCCATTCTCCTTCTCCTCCTTCTTCTTTGTTTTCTTATCCTTCTTTTCCTCCTTCTCCTCCTCCTTCTTTTAGTTTTATTCCTTCATCAATACTGATAAATTGTTTATGGAAGGTCTCTTTTTGCTAGTATTGAGATCCCTTAGAAAAAGACTACTTTTCAGAGATGACTTCCAGTTGTAGCTGGTTTTTGGGTTTTGAGTTTGTTGCAAGAAACTCCTCTTTAGTTTACTGGGAACGAGAAAATGCTGCCTAATTGGCCTATGCCCTGGTTCTTTGGCCTATACTATTGTTTATGATCCTCAGGCAATCTCAGTCTTGGCATACAAGAAAAAACAACTGATTAGAACAATTATGTTGCCTTACCTATAGCTTAGAACAATCAATAATAATAATAATAGCATCAAACACAGGCTAGAAAATGATGAACTGTTGTAACTATAGTTTTGTCACCTTTAATCACATGAACAAGATTTGTAATGATATAACAATATCTAAAACAAACCAGAAAGTTGAGTGCAGGAAATATCCTTCAATATGGTGATTTTACTCTTATAAGAGCAAATTTAAGGGAAAAGGGAAAAATAGAGAAATATAAAGAAAAAAATATGCTAGAAGTAATGCTGGTGGACAAAGGAAGATTATACAATCTTTTGGAACTGGTGGAGAAGGAAGGATGTAAAGGAAGAAGGAAGAAACAGATCCAAGAACAGCAAAAAACAAAGTAACAACTAAATAAACTAGAAAGTGTTCTCAATTATGTAGAAAGAAGAATAATCAATTAAGAAAAATAAAAAAATGCAAAGAAAAGAAGCAAAGCAGAAAAATGGCCACTTCAGGTTGTGTCTCTGCTGTCATTATTTTACAGAGGGGCCAGACAGAGTCCTGATTCATGTTGATTGATCCCAGAAAGCCAGCAGAAGATCTATGGTGGTGGTAAATAATCCTAGCAAAGCTGGGCCTGTCGTTCCTCTGAAGTTCAGGCTGCTTCTGGTTTCTCACTGGAAGGCCAGTACATGAATTTTTCAGCCCACAACATTCAATTACCTCCTGCTGGCTTGAACTTGGCTGTGCCTTACCCTGACACTTGAGCTGTGAGATACAGCTGCTCTGAGTTCTGACTTCAGTTGGCCACTTTCCAAAATGACTACTGGATAATGGCCTTCTTCTAGAGGTCATCTGAACTTGATTAATTCACCAACCACTGCGGTGTGCAGTGTCTGTAGCTCCATTTTCCTTGTGTTTTTCTCTGTGGAAGCCTCTGAGGTTGCCAGTAGTCACTCAGTACCTCAGTAGTTTCAAGTTGCCTGTCCCATGCCTAGAGTTGGGGCTCAGGGAGAAAGTACCAACTCCCTCTTCTGCATTGTTGGTCCCTCTCTTCACTCTCTCGCTGGGCTTTAATTATTTCTTCAAATTCTTGGGTCTCAAGAGTCCGCTTCTTGACTCATTTTCTTCATCACATTGCTATATTCCACTGTCTGGATTCCAAATATTGGAGAAGGTATTTCTTGGTTGCTCCCCAATCCCATCATCTTCCCAGAAAATTTGTAGCTTTGTTTTCATTCAGTTTATTGTAGTTTTGTTTTGCTTAAGAATACTTTTTAAAACTGTGGATTATCGATTCACTCAGTTTATGTGTTTGGAGATTCTTTTGTGTGTGTTATCTGTATCACTGATTTCTAGTTTTACTACAATTGAGTGGCAAATTAATCCATTTAAACTTGCTGAGGTTATTTTTTTGTCTCAAAGTCTCTTTTATCTTGGTAAAATGTTTCATGGGTACATGACAAACACAGGTATTCTGCTGCCTCTGATGGGGTGTCCTATAAGTATCAATTATACTCCATTGATTGGTATTGTTTTATAGTCTTTTATACTCTTGATATTTTCTGCTTTGTTTTCCATTAGTTGTTTAGAGAAGGACATTGAAGTAGCTAATTATAATTTGTGCATTTATTTTTCCTTACAGTTTCATCAATTTTTACTTCATGTATTATTATTTTGTTATGTTATTGGTGCATACAGATTTGAGATTATTATGTCTTCCTAACCAACTTTCTACATAACTTTCCTCTGAACTCTTGGGGGACCACTGAGACATGTTCCCCAGAAAAATGAATCCCCTTTCCTCTATCTTCACATAACCTTTATATCAACATTATTTGCTGAGATATTCAAAATTGGTTATATAGAATCAGATGTTCCCTTAATTGGCCAAAAGAATGTGATCAAGTCTGGCTAAGATGCCAGTGTGTCTCAGAATGGCAGTAGTGATGTGCAGATGAGAACAGATTCCCCCACTCCCTGATATTTGGGATGGAGGCTTGAAAAAAAAGCCCATGAAATTCCAGGGCTAAGATATGAGATGAAATCTCAACCGAGGCTATGGGACTCAAAAAGAATTATACCTTCCTGGCAGTAAAGGTGTCAGCCTTGCATACATCAGGTTATCTGCTCCACACTAACTGGGAAGCCTCTGTGCTTGGCACAAGGGTGCTTTGTTCCTCCTTTTTAAGCCATGCTTGCAAAGTTTTTCTTTACGTGCATTGTGCCATGGCCCCTCCCCCCACTGGTATCAATAAAAGCTGTGGTCACCCTAACCCTTGGCCCTTTGTTTCACTGAGAGCAATTGGTCATCCCACAGTCCCTTAAACTACAGATCTTTCTCTTTTTCTATCTTCATCCATGTGCCACATTGCTGGGAGGGAGAATGAATCCTCCACAGGTGTCTTGGTATGTAGTCTGCTTCATCTTACATTAATATAGCTTGTCTTTTCCTTTGATTATTTTAGGCCTGATAATCTTTTCCCATCTATCTATTCTTATTGTACCTGTATCATTATATTTAAACTGAGTATCTATTAGGCAACATATAGTTGGGTTATACTTGTAAGTCTCCTTTGCCAATTTCTCTTGTTTAATTTAGTGTATTTTGGTGTATTTTAATATTTAGTGTAACTATTAAAAATTTAAGGTGAAAATCTTTCTTTTGGTGTTTTGCTTTCCATTTATTTTGTTTTTTGTTTTTCAAGTTTTGTCTTACCCTGTCATGGGTTCCTTGAATATAGCTTAGAATTGATTTTGATTTATTTAAAGTAGTTCTGGATGTATATTTTGGATAAGTTTTTTTTTATTGGTTTCTCTGAGCATTGCATTATGTTTACATACACTGTCATAGTTCACTGGTGTTGGCCATACACTGGTTTGAGTAAAGTGTGGAAATCTCACTTTTCTTTGTGAGATTTTTCTAGAATTTTTTCTACATGCATTTAGAACCATATCAGAGTTATAATTTTTATTTCAACATTCTATCATAACTTAGAATATTCAAGAAGAAAAACAATTCTATTATATTTAGCTATATTTCTACTTAGTGTATTCTTTTTTCCACTGTGATGTGTCAACTTTCTTTTTTTGTTTCTTTCATGTTTAGAACACTTTCTTTAGCTATCTTTTTATAGCAGGTCTTCTGGTGATAAATTATCTTTTGCTGGATACAAAATTTTTAGGACTGATTGCATGAAATCTCCTTTCTAAATTTTATGATTTTGGGTATGATAACAAGTCTTTTTCCTTTGGGAGGCAGTAATTTGCATTTGCTGCTTTTGAGAACTTTCCCTGGTCCTTAGTTTTTAGAAGGTTATCTATGATGTGTCTTCATGTACATTTCTTTGGATCATTTTTACAGTTTGATAAGCTTCTATAATCTCTGAGTTTATGTATGTTGGTAAATGTTTGGAGTTTTCATCTATTATGCTACCAGGAAAACACTTTCCCAAACTCAGAGAGAAAATCCTTTGTGCAAACCAGCACTCTGCTTCAGAGAAGACACTCACCTAGCCAGCTGCATAGCCATCTGGGACCTCAACTGGTCCTATGAAACCCAATGGAGGACAGAATGAGACAAAACATTCTTCAGCAATAATGGCATGCTGTTCTGCTATTAGTGCTCAGAATCTCATCATCTCATTGTATAATTAATATAGCAAATTAATTAAATTCCTGTCCACCAGCACCATCGTGGCCATGTCTGTTTCTGATTCAGACTGAAAGTAACCCATATATAGATGAAAGGAAAGCCCTACCAACTCTCTTCCTAAATAGTTACTAACAATATCCTCTCACTAACAAAACTTTCTTTCTCCCTTTATTCTTGAAAGGTATCCTCATTCTTCCTTGGAATGGGAAACTGAACTGTGAGAGTCATTTTTCTAGCTTCTCCTTATTCTTTGGTCAAGGATTAAGTTTTCCTTCACAGCATAATCAGCTCCTGATCTGGTTGTTTGTTTCATGATTTTAAGAGAGAGAAAGAACTCAGTTTGGATCAGAAATTGATAACAATTATTTCAAGCTCGTTTTCAGCCTGTCCTTCATGACAGCACTGTGAGACCATTTATCATAGACCCTTGGTTTCCTGAAGCTCTGTTACAGTTTTAGTAGAAAACTTGTTGGAATTTGGTGATTTCTATTGCTCTGTCTTCCATTCTACTAGTTTTCTCTTTTGTTCCTTCCATTGTACTGGTGAGCTCAATTACTGAGCTTTTAAAATTTCATTTCTTATGTTTTCATTTCAAATTCTGTTTGGTTCTTATTTAAATCTTTTTGTCAAAATTTTTCAATTTATTTCATGACATTCTCTACTTTTTCATTTATTTCAGGAAAGTTTTTAGCAGAAGGTCTAATATTCTATAAGACAATCTTAAAATCCCTGCCCTCTCAGAGTTAGCATATTGACAGCCTCACGTCTGGGGCACAGGGTATTGTGCTGCTAGACTGGGTCTTGTTTGGAGTAGGTTGTCTGGTCTGTTTCTCTGACATCATGGTGGCAGAAGAGGGATATTCGGTTTTGTTAGCACAGATGGAAGGGAGCTCTAGCCCCAGCTTGTCTCCACTGATATCAAAAGGCCATTCTTCATTGCTGTGGAGTAGGGGCTCACTGATAACACCTTGGCTGTAGTGGGGGCCAGGAAAGGAAATTCCTTATTACTTCTTCCCACATGGCACAAGAAAGGCAGGGTGGCTTTATTACCGCTGAATGCTGGTGAAATGCCTGATTTGCTGCTAGGTGTCTTCTGTTCCTACCGGAATAGGGAAAAGAAGGTTTTGTTCTTGCTGGTTAGTCGAGGCTCCTGTCTCTACCATGTCTCAGAAGGGCCCTCATCACTGCCTCTTGATATGAACGTATCGATTTTCTTTGTGCTGTTCTTGGATACCACCTTATCTAAAGAGAGGAGTCGGAGGCACCTTCATCAGGCAAAAATGGAAGTCCAGGGTTCACACTTGGCCTCTGTCCGTGAAGAACCATGGCTTTCTCTGTGGTATTTGGCAGGAGTAGCACAGTTATTTTCTAATACTTTCTGTCTTGCTAGACTGGTTTCTTTTTCGTGATCCATTAGAGAACATCTTATTTAGGGCTTTTCTGTCTATATCTTCTGGTGTTTCTGATTTTCTGGGCTATTTGACTTCAAGTATAGGATATATAAAGCAAAGCAAAGAAAACAAAACAAAACAACCAAAAAACCTGCAAAAATTACTACCATATATTTTCTTTACATGTGGAGGTATCTATTCGGTCTGCATTCTCTGTAATTTCTACAGTCTTATTTTACTGTTCACGAATGATGTCCTGGTTTTTAATTATTCTTAGCAGGAGAAGCTGTATACCTGCTTTACACTTTGGGTATACAGATAATTGAGTACTTTTAAAATTTTAATCCTATTTTTTCAATTTTAGAAATTCTTTTATTAACCAGTATGCTTCTTGCTTATATCTTTCATTTTTATTCCTTTACAATATCAACCACAATAAACGTTTGTTCGTCATTCACACACAATTTATTTCCTAATTTGAAAAACAAGCTGCTGTTTTCCCTCATCTTTACTTGTAGACTTTTGAGGAGGTAGATTGGTGCTGATTTTCTCTAGAGAAGCTGACTATTTACTTCTTTCTATTGTCCTAGGCAGTGACTTGGATTCAATTTTCTGCATGAAGTTCTTGGATTGACAGCTGAGTAAATTCAGACAGCAGACCTGCAATGACTATTTGTGGCTTCTACGTTTTTTCCTACTTCACTCATGGTAAGGTTGAAACAAGTACATTCCTTTGCTGTCTTTTGCTTGGAAAGGAATAGTTTTTGCTTATACTTAAAGGTAAATGTAATCCTCCAAAGTTCTGTTTTTATGCGTCATCTCTGAATTTTACTTTCTTCCTCATGTTTGTCCCTTGAAGCCACCAAAGGAGAAGCTTAATGCTTAATGCTTATGCTGGCTTGGCCTCCTTTCCAGGTGTCCCATTTACATCTTATTTTGTCTTTTGAGGAGATTTGTGTTTACCCAAAATATTAATGTACAGTTTATGTGCCACCTTAATTATTTTCCACTGACAGGGCCATCCACGGCCCTGTACAGGGCCATCCACTGTACCATACTTCTATAATTAAGAAAGTGGGTAGGATTTTTAAGGCTGAGTTGCAAGCAGCAAGATTTGCAGGCAGAATCAAGACCTGGATGCTATAATTGGGAAATACTGGGTGGTCCGGGGGAGTGGGAGCGTCTCTTTGGTTTTGTATTGAGACAAAAGTCTGAGATATACAGATGAAGTCTGTAGGGGAAGTCTGGAGATATTCCATAGGAAAGGCGAATCCACCAAAGTGATGTGTGCAAGGATCAGGAAACTTTGATAGGTGCAAGTTAGGGGAGGTGTGCAGGAAATGCAGAGACTGGGAATGTAGTTGTGGAAGAGCAGGTGAGTTGCTGAAGTGAGCAAGGAAGGAAAGTGCAAGCGTGAGGTATTGGAGCAAGCAAAGGACTCAGTGCTTAGGCCGAGGTACATGTGGGAGAACTGAAGGCATTAGTGACAGCCCCAAGAATCTGACAGAGGAGAAGGGAAAGGGACACTATCCTGAGCAAAAGTAGCAGGTACCCCTTTGGCTGTGTCGGTGTGGAAATGGTGGCCTGCACTAGTAGGAATGTACCAGAACTGTGAGAGGCATAAGGATTGAAGTCCAGGCTAGAGTCATCCGAGGGGACTCTGTCTCTGTGGAGGGCTGTGGCCAGAGATGGTGTCCCTATGTATATATAAGTGTAGTCTCTAAGATGGAGCATCTGACTTTGGGGTCATACCTGTGACAATGTACATTACACCTCACACCTGACAGAGGCAGGTTAGGGTCAGCAGATGGGGCCTCCCTCTGTCCACACTACTTCTGTGGAGGGCTTTGCCACAGGTATTTTGTTCCTCCTTCATCTTGTCTTCAAAGCTGTCAGATTATGTTAATGGATAAGTGTGTGTGTGTGTGTGTGTGTGTGTGTGTGTGTGTGTGTGTGAGAGAGAGAGAGAGAGAGAGAGAGAGACAGAGATACAGAAAGACAGGAGAGATATTTGCTAGTCCCAAGGGACCCAGGGATGGAGCCTGGCCAACACTTGGGGCAGCATTTCTTCTGACTTTCTTGTCTCTTTCCTGTGAAAGCAGACTCCCTGTGCAAATCTGGTCCATCTTTTTTATCCCTTTGGAGGAGGGAGGAAACTGGAGACTGTCTGAGGCTAAGAAATAGCTGAGACCCTCAGAAAAGTGTAAATGTTGAAAGAGACCTGATCACCAAGGGGTAGCATGTGTGGGGTGCCTCTCCCTATGATCTTTGGGGGTGGGGAGAACCCTGAAAAGATATAGGTGGTATCTTCATTTGGGAGACAGGGTGGGACCCTCTGGGATCACCTCCTTGCTGAAGCCTCCTTAGTGATGAGATAGGCCCTCTTCCAGCTTCTGCAGCATCCATCACACTGGTGTGATAAGAGGACACCCTGACAGACAGGTATCACTACACAGAAACTGTCAAAGCATGACTGACCGCCTTGGACCAGAAGCTATTTCTGTGATTTCACAAATTTAGCTCCTGTCTCTCCATATGAACTTGTACACAGGGGCTGTGTGGATGTCGGCCCCTTTCCTGGCCATCTGTGGGCTGAGCATTTGACCGTGACCACAGCAGCTGCCCTTGCTATGGTGACTCACTGCAACAGCCTCATTTAATAGCCATGGACCTCTGTTCATTTTGCTGTGATTGTAGTTATTGTGGTGAGTGCTAGGGGAGCATTTCACGCAAGACTTTTTGTAACATTTGATTAAAGAATCAGTTTCAAAGTCCTTGATGAAATAAACTCCTAGGTCTCTATGAAATGGTGAAAACACTTTTTGCCTATGCAGGTAAGTAAAGTAATACTTTGTCTAAGAGATGAGGCTCCTGTTCCATGTTCCTAAGGCCTCAACTTCTGGCCCCTTCTTCTCTTATCCTGAAGGTGAGGAGAGAATAAGAATGTTGTTTGGTGTCTCTGAGCAACACACTTGTGTAGTGCTCAGGAATATATACTGAGGGCAGGAAATAAAGATTCCCAGCATGACCTGCTGGGCCCAGAGCCTTGTTTCCTGATTCTCTCCTTGTTTCTTTAATTGTCTGCCGCCTGCTGCCTTGGCTGTAGGGCACTGTGTTTGTGACTCTTTTTTTTTTTTCCTCTCTGTCAGAGTGACCTGCTTCACCAACTGTGACCAAATCAAATCATTTTCACAACTTCAGAAACACAAAGTGCCTTTGAAAGTAAGAGAAACAAAAGTTCAAATGCTGATTTTTCATCTTTGGTTTAGGGAAATGTTTACCCTGTAGCTATTTGCTGATGAACCCTCTGCTACTAGCTTGTTTCCCTTCTTGCTCTGGTTTCCAGGACTTTTGGAGCCCAGCTAGATTCACAGTCACAGACTAGCCTTTTTGGAGGGCGTGTTGGAGTCTATTGTTTGGAGTTATGACCTGCTATTCAATTAGTGATGGTGATATCTAACTTAACAGGAATTACTCCACATTATTTTGGGGAGGAAGAGACAAAAGGGGATACATGGCTAAAAGAAATGACCTGACTCCACACACAGTTCCAGCAGCTACTGTCTTCCTAATCATGACTTTTTCCAACCATAGACTAATGAAAATCTCTCCTCTGAGGAACAGAGATGATTTTTCTTTGACCAGACAGAAACTTAGACTTTGATCTTAATCTACTAGTCTATAACACATTTCCACAGCCTCAGCAGCTTAACCAACAGGCAGCTTAGAGTTCAGGAGACTGGAAGTCAGAGATTAGAGTGCCACAGGATTGGGTTCTATGAGGACCCTCTCTCTGCTGGGCTGTAGACAGCTGCCTTCTCACAGCATCATTTTTGGAAGAGCAATAATCCCACTGTTCAGGACTCCACTCTGAAGAGCTAACCATCTCCCAAAGATCCCACCTTCTAATATCATCACTTTGAGAAGTAGAGTTCAAAGTATGAGTTTGTGGGCCACAAGCCTTTAGCTTACTGTACTGGTGTTTGGGACCAAGCAGCACTGTGGAAAGAGGGGAGCTTTGAGTTGGCATTTATAATTCCATTTATATCTCAGTTCAAGTGATTAGTGGTTTGACCTGGGCTGTACAGATATCTTCATCCTAATCTTCCCTCTGCGTGCACTGGGAATATGGTACCCATTTATGGAGTTGCCATCAGTTGATCCACTGAATAAGGTGACATGTGTCAGTTCACTTGGCACATGTTAGAATCCCTTTGTGGGGTTAGACTTTGTAGGCATAGTTGAGCTACAGAAGAAATCCAGAGGATTTCCTAAAGTATAAGATAAAACCAGTTTTTCATTGACCTCCTGTTCCCTGTCTGGGTTCTACTGCTCAGTGGTCTGGATAGGCTGACTATAGCTCACCCATCAAGGTCCTGCCCCTGCTTGCAGATGTCATGAACAGGTGATTGCAAGATTGGTGAAGGCTGTTGGCAGGAACAGAGACTTATTTGCTTGAATTATTCTTTATGGAAAGATCAGGGTTTGTCACACTATTTATTGATGCTACACAGATCAGTAGGCCTTCTATTGCCAAGCCAAAGTATACTCATCCAAAGGGTAGGCTTGTACCAGACCATAACCATTGCTACTTTTAGAATTTGGTCCAAAGTCTATGTGGTAGCCATTATCACCACCACCCAGAGAGATGAGAGTAGCTGGACATATCAAGGAGGGGTTTAGTCAAGAAGCACAGAAGGTATGGTGGGGATACCAACACCAAGACTTAAGATTTGTCTGACTTCAGAGCTTCCCTGTAGTAGGTACCTGAACCCTTGACCTTATCCAAAGAGAGTTAGTATGCAAATCATGTATCTTAAAAGATGACAGTCACTCATAGTCACTTCCATTAGAGACAGAAAGCCTCCTTCTCAGCAACAGAACCTGCACAGGTGTTAACCTTCAGCCACATTCCAATGATGGAAGAATAACTAACACTTTTGGGCTTTTACTTACTCACACGTTGTGCTAATCGCATCACATGTGCTTTCTCATTTAATTCTCACAACATCGCTGTTGTGAACAGAATTATTTTCCTTTAAATTTCATATGTGAAATTCTTTACCACAAATGTGACTGTGGTTGAGATATGGCTTTTAAGGAGGTAATAAGAGGTCAGGTACTGATCCAATAAGGCTGGTATTCTTATAAGTAGAGAAGCAGATTCTAGGAATGTATACTCACAGAAGCAAGACCAGGTAAGGATACAGAGAGAAAGTGGCTCTCTGCATATCAAAGACAGAGGCTCCAGGGGAAACCAACCTTGCAACACCTATATCTTGGACTTCAAGCCTCCTGAACTGTAAGTAAATCTGCAGTGTAGGCCACTCAGCTTGTGGTATGTTATAAAAGAAGCCAGAGCCACCTCCACAATCCTTAGGGGGTAGATACTAACTACTAATCTACCAGTTTACAAGGAAAGAGATCTTAAGACAAATGAAACAGTTATTTAGGGCCAAAGTCTGGCCCATCTGTTGTTGGCAGGAGAGGCTGATAAATACATAGCTACTAGGGATTCCCTGGCACCTTTGGCTACTTTATCCCAGAGATATATTTCATACAATCAATAATAGCAGTCCTGTGCTGCCTTACTGTACTCTGTACTATACGAGAAGATTTGTCTCAGAAGAGCCCTGCTGTGCCTCCTAGGTGTTACTGGTGAGATGCCTTCCCTTCAAATGCTACCTGCTGTCCTTGAACCTGTCTTGTACTTGAGAACAGGGCCTGTAGATCCTGATGGTCTTTGTTTTGAGTACTCTATCACTGTAAGAAGTTATCGATAGGTGAGAAGGCCAAACCTATAACCTGTGACTGACTAACCTTGGAGCATAAACATTGTGCCTGGACTGGTACCTTGAGAGAAACAAGAGTTTGCAACATGCTAGAGGCATTCCTATTTGGTCTGAGGCCTGACCCTGGTAGGCCGTTAGAGTGTGTCAATGACTGCCTGATGGAAGGATGAATGACAGTGTGAACAAGGTGAGAGGAAAAAGGCCAGAACCCATCAAAGTCATCTGAAAGTCCTACTCTCATAAAGTTTCCATTCATTTGAAACAAAGCATTCCATCCTTGGTCAACAAAGAGAAAGTGCAGATTTCTGAGCTGGGGAATGCCAATGGATGCCATGGGTCAGAGCTGTGGGCAATGGGGTCTTTTACTAGTTAGACCTGTCCAGTCCCTCAGATGTTTTTCTTGAACACTGAAATTGGAGGTATCTCTGCCTTAGCAATGCTGGCTGGTCTATTTTCTCCTCCTATGCTTGCTGGGGAAGCCACAGCTTGGAATAATCTAAACTCATCTGGATCGAGGGCAGGTGAAGACACTACAGAACCATGTTTGAGATAGGACAGAAGTTATAAAATTCTTAGTGGGGTATTTATAATCATTAAGTGTTAAACTTTGAAAATATATTGATGGCTGGGCTCCACCCTAGAACTTTAGGATTTATTGGCCTGGTTGGATCTAGGTGGAGTGTGTAAAGGACCTTCCATTTGATTAGTGGGTAGTTAGTGTTAAGAACTTAGAGTATCAGGTGTCAAGTTTTTAAGACCCAAACTTGTGCAAAAGTGATGGGCACTGATGTGCATAGAATTGTTATTGCTCCCCTGGTATCACATGTGTAACTCTCCAGGAGAACTGGGTTTCCCCAGCTTGAAAAGTCTGAATTGGCCTCTTGACAAGTTCTTGCCAGTAGGCTGGTAAAAGTGATGTCACTTCTAGGATGCATAACATTAATGTCTGTGCTAATAGCTCTGCTGCTCTGCTGACCTTCCTGGACTTGCAACAGAGTGAGAAATTTGCATTATTCTTGGAAACACTAAGGGTTGAAGCCTGTTTCTGTTTTGTACTCTAGTTTTTCCTGACAGACACATGGGATTTTATCAAAAAGTGTTAATACCAACAAGAATTCTGTGCCAGAGAATACCTCCTTCTCTTCTTTAATAGATTAAGTAAGCTATGTTTGCTCCTTTAGCCTCCAATTTCACTTTTAAATGTCATTCCTTGACAGATGAAACCAGCCCTTTGACACTAACATGCTTTCCACTGCCTTGTTGAGGCAAGGTGCTGTAAAATGTATGCAGTTCATGATACTTGGTTGTTTACTTTATCTCTTGGAATGAGTCTTATGTCAGACAAAAGATCTAAAATAATCAGAATAAATGGCAGTCTCTTAACACAGAGAAAAGTACCTGCAGAAAATTGAGTAATGTGCATGTTGAAACTCCAACCTTTTGACTCTCAAGTTTTAAATTACGAAGAAAAAAGAAAATATACCATTTACTTTTATTTTCCAGGAGAAAATTTAACAACTGTGATGTTTATGCTGCTTTTTGTATGATTTTTTTCCTCCCATGTATAATCTATTAGACTTATAAGCTTCCTGCCCAGAGAAGAGTCAGTGATGATTCCTACTTCATTTAAATCTTGACTGTAGTGATAACCAGGTTTAAGGATGGAAGTGGAGAGTGTTATAATAATAAAAAAATAATTCACAGAGAAAAGGTATCCTGATGTTTGCATTTTATGAAATTGCTGCTCACGCCTTAAGGAGAAATAGTCTTCAGGTATTAGTAAGAGTGAGCTGTGCTTATAAAAATTCAATACACATTTCAGAGTTTTTCTCTTGCTCTATACTGCTATTTAGGGTTGAATTATTCTGACTCCTTTCAAAAAGTCAAAGTTTACCTGACAAGGGCCAATCTGATTTTTATGAAATATTTTACATGAAATTAAGAGATTTGTAGATACCAAAAATCTTTGAGACTAAAGCAGAGAGAATGTTGATACTGTCTTGTGTTTTCTTCCTCATCAGTTGGAGAAGAATTTGAGTAACATCCACCCTCAGAGTGAGGGAGCTTGGATAAAGGGGATTCAGTGTGCATTAGGTTTGAACATTTATCTACCCTACTCCAGCAGATTACCTTTTTCTTTGATGAAGATGAAAAACCAGTTACATCTGACAAGCTCGCTGGGATAATGTTCTCAAGGACACTCTACTAGTACCTGTATTAGTCAGTGCTTACAGAGCTTTTCGGGCTGGGGCAAGGCTCCCCCAAAGAATGTGCATGCTCTGAATCAGATTTAATGCAAGACACAGACATTTACAAGATTGGCATATGATGGCTGCCCACGGAGGAGTCAAATGTGGAAGAGTGTAAAGATCTGTCCACAACCTAGAGGTCCAAAAGATCTAGCCAAAGGCATGGAGTCCACAGCAGTGTCCCATACCAGTCCACATTATGAGGCCAAAGGATCTTCAATGGAAGACTGAGAGGTCCGTGCTGGGAGGCCAGAAGATAGTCTGTTATGGCAGGCCAAAAGGCCAGTGATGGAAACTGACGTATCAGTGCTGAAGGATAGATGCTGAAGGTAAAGGCGAAGACTGGAGCTCCTTCAAAAAGAACAGCAGAAGGTCCTCTGAGGAAAATCATCTGCAAGGAAACTTTTCCAGGACAAGTCAACCGAAACCTGTCCCTCCCATTCACCTTTTATATTTTGCCAACAACAATCCTCTTTAAACTGAGTCTTTCATGTCCAGAACTGCTGACTCAATTCATCTGGGTGTTTCCCACTCAGGTTGACACTCAACTACCACAATCAAACTACCACAGTACCCATAAAGGGATGTGATTTTCCAAATAGATACTTGTAAGGCCATATTCACAAACTGATCGGGCCACCGAGCTCCTCCTTTTGGTGAGTTTGGGAGGTGGAAAATAGAAGGCCAAGGGATGCCCAGAGTTACATGGAATCTCCTATCTGGATGTTTCTTTCTTCTAGGACTCTGTTCTCTAGAAGGGAATGCCATCGAGCAGTATGGAACAACTGACCAGGTATTTGTCTTGGAGGAGGCTGGGGCCAGATCAAATCTGTGGACCTCAAGCTGGGAAGCCTTCTCTGGGTGCCAGCCTGTCTGATATATGAATTGTATTTTCTGGATTCTGGCATATCAGCTGAAATTACATCCTATTCCTAGCTGTGTTTCTATCTAGACTGCTTTGAACTACCCATAATCATATTGGAAACTACAGACATCACTAGCACATTTGTATATTTGTGCACCTAAAAGTCAGTTAAAATGGATGGCACATTGATTTGGTTCAGTGATGGGCCAGGTAGGCATCCTAATCTTCTCTGTAAGGCAGAGGGTCCAGGGACAAGGGAGAAAACCAACACTAGCTGGGTAGGAGCTAAGTTTCAGCAGCTTGTCTTGCATCTCTATGTATTTTCCAGTCCTTGGGAGAATGGAGGAAAGAATCTAAACAGTAAATTAAGAGAAGAGGAAGGTGGGTGAGGGAGGAGACAGAGGTGGAGTAGGGCTGTCTGGTGTGCAGCCTGTTGGTATTTGCTGGTGCAGCCTGGGCATTCAGCTCTACAAGTACTCTAGGTATTACCTGGGCTACAGAAGTATCTTAGTGCAGTCCTGAGGTATCTGCTTCCTTTTTCTTGTAAGTTGCTTCTGAAATATGAGGGAAAGCTGCATAACCCTTGTTCCTTAGAAACAGGAGGCCATGCTTTGGGGTACAAGAAAGGGAAGTGGGTGCTGCCATTTGCCCTATTGACAATTGTCTTTGTTGTACAGAGGCTTCTCTGAATGCTATTTAAATAAAAGCCACAATTTTAGCCTGGAAAATGGTGGACAAGTGCTAACTGACCATACCAGGTAAAATCTCTCTTAAAATAATTGAAGGACACACAAAATGGAAAATTATAATAGGAATAAAGGATGGAAAGTATCCCATTTTATTGTTTGGTGCAAAGGAATTTTTTGTTATTCTTTAAACAGCTGTTTGTGTTGGTAGCATTGGAAGATAAAACCATGTGAGTATTGGCTTAAATCTAAGCTCCTGTGGTTGATTATTTTAACTTTTGGTTTCAGTGCAGCACTTATACTTTTGAGTAGCTACATCATTTGCTGCTCTCAGTTAAGGGCAGCACACAGCAGGTGGCAGAGTATCACCCTACAGTGGCAGAACCATTAGCAATTCAGTTGGCAGAGCTCTTCCACCCCTGAGTTTTATATGTGTCTCTGCAATAACTATGGGTGTTTGTACAAAAACAGACATCAGGACCGAGATGTAATTTCCCTGATGCAGTAACTCACACTTTCACGGATCAGGGGTCACAAAAGAAGAAGAGCCGTTAATAACATAAGGGAAGCTAAATGTGAGCTGACTGTGAAACTTTATGCCGATGATGTAACCTTGAAATCACACCTCCTTATCACCTCCTCTCTATCTTCATCACAGGGATGATATTCTCAGGCCTGGCCTGGAAAAGGTTTGGGCCCTCCTGAAAATGTACTCGTGTGTGCTGCGAAGTTGCCTTTGCTGGTGGGAGAGGCCAGGAGATGACTGGTGTTTTATGCCATTTTATATGGCTATAACAAAATACCAAAAGTGCTTAAAAAGTGAATAGGTTTATTTAACACCTAATAATAATGCTAAAAAGTCCAAACAGCATGGTTCTAGTGTCTTGGAGGACTGCATTACAACATGGCAGAGAAGAGATGGCCATATGCCCCCGGGGTCAGGTGCATGGACTGGGCTTGCTTTACAACATTCACTCTCATAAGAGCTAATCCAGTCTCATGAGACCTAAATCACTTTAGCCAGACAGGCCCCTTAATCACATGATCTAATCATTTCCCATTAAGGTCTATCTCTTAAACCTTACATCAGTACTACTATACTGGGGATCAAGCTTCCAGATATTAACTTGGAGACAAATCATGTCCCAACCACAGTAGCAGGTCCCCTTGCCAGGTTTCCTACAACTTTCAGGGTCTATAATGTCATTGTCACAGGGACTATGGTAGCTGACAGTGGCCAAATTCCCTGGCTGTCTGTGTTTTATGTTCATAAAAAGTTTGTAGAACTTGTTGTTATGGCTAGTGCTTAGATGTCACCCCAAAGCCTCATGAACTAATAGATAGGACTTTTCAGAGCTGCTTGGAACTAGGGTGTAATGCTGGGATTAAAGGTGTGATGCTGGGATCAAAATGCCTCACCTTGGGTTTGGGCAGTAGTGCCCAAAGTGTGGGTACCCTGTATGAAAAATGAACGCAAACTAACTTGCTTGCTACTGTTGCTGATGCTACTATTGCTGCCTCATGCTCCTGGCTTGCTTCTTGCAGCCTTTGGCCTGCCCTGTCATGCCATGGACAGTTTCTTCTCTGCAATGTCCCTCTGCCATGCTACCCTGCCTTGGAGCCAGTTGTCCATGACTGAAACCTCTACAAACTGGGAGCTGAAATAAACCTTTCCTTCTTTAACTTTGGGTGGCAGGCATTTTGTCTCACAATGATAGAAGTAACTAAGACATTTATTTTTCATTTTGGCAGCATTGAACTTAATCTCTATTTTTGATTCTTTCAGGAAAAACTGAAATGAGAATTTGCAGGAAGATTGTGGTCATTTTCTCCCTAATGTGGTTTTCTATATTCATTAGCTTTTCCTTTTATTTGGGACCCAAATCATCTTAGGTATTATCTTGGAGGATGAAATGCAAACTCAGATCCAATGTCCTGATCTGAGTTTAAACTGGCACTGTGGACAGTTCTTTAGCACCTAGGTGTATAATTAAACCTGGGAAAGAGACGATCCACTGTTGGAATCCAGGAGGCTGTACTGCTTGTGCAGGGTGTGGGGGTGTAGATGAACACCTGTCACACAACGGAAGTTGGCTTCTTGATGACTGACAGTGGGCAGCATCACTGGACTCTGACCTAGCTCTATTTTTACTCCCTTTTCTTTTTGCTCTTTCCTCTTCTTCTTACTGTGACATCTTGTCCTCTTACTTGAGTAATACGTGAAAGGAATAACCTGTCCTACCTACATGATGGGCCTGCAGTTGTGTCATGGAGAGGTTTACATATTCTCCTTGGAAGAACGTCAGAGAAACTGAACTCTGTATAACTCTATAAGCATAGTTACATTGATCCTAAGCAGAGTAACTATTGAACTACTTAGGGATGTTTCTTTAATGTGGAGTTTTATGTGTTTAGCAAAGGCTCCTTCCTATTTAAGTGCGTTATTTGTCCATCTATTTACAGTCTGCTTTCAAAATACCTTCCTCCCCATTCTTTGGCTCCTTCCTTTGTAAGTACATACATTCAAGTCTGGCAAGCACATGCTGCAATCTTGATCTTTGCTTTATTATTTTTGTGTCTGTGATTTTTCAGATGTGTGTAGCCATTTCCCATAAATGAAATACTGTGGTTAAGATGCCATTTGTCAGATTCAGCAGGTTCATCTCTATCACTTCAGAGCTATGTTGTAGACATTGCCCATTCCTGATTTTCACTTATCCTCTGTGCTTCTATTTCCTCTCTATATAGTGAGAAGCTAACAGTGTTTCAAATGAAGTATTCATTTTGGAGAACAAGAAAAACAAACTTGCAAAGTACTTAGACCAATGTGGGTGACAGCAAAAACTATAAATCTCAGTCCCCTTACAGATATCCAAAGTCATTATGATATTTAGTCTCTGTTGGCTTTTGGACATTCATAAAACCTGAAATACATTTAACAAATCCAATTATACAACCATGTTCCCACCTCTGCTGATACGTTGAAGGCAAACTAAATTGCTTGAACCAGTCTTCTCTTGAGAACAACTAGAACAGACAAAAACCCCAAAAGGTATAATTAAAGGAAATGGAGAGCTGTTTTGACCTAAGTCAGGAGAGACATTGTCATGGTTTATCTGGGTGGCCCCCAGGCCTCAAGCATTTGCATTATGCATTTGTGATTGGTTCATTGTCTAGTACTTGGATTGGGGGTGTGAGTTTTCCACTGGCCTAGGGTTGGAGCCAGGATGTAATGTAATGGCAGGAAGAAGGTGTGTCTTGCTCTCTTGCCAGTTTCTGCCTTGCTGTTTGCGACCACCATGAACTGCGGCACCACCATGCCATCCTGCCTTGGAGCCAACTGAATATGAACTGAAACCTCCAAAAACTGTAAGAAATAAACCTTTCCTTCCCCAACTTTTGGCATCAGGTATTTTGTCTCCCCATGATGTATGTTATGGCTTAGCAGAAAGTTTATCTGCATTTTGTTCATGCCCAGAGACTTGCCTGAGACTGAGACAAAGGGCAATGGACTGATTAATCTGGAAAAGGAAATTTCAAGGCAGTAGAATGTGAGGCTGTGGCATGGCTATTGTTGGAGGCTTTTAGACAGCTTTATGTTACAAATCAAGAGCAAAGAGCCCAGCAGGATAATTTACAACTCTGTGAATTTGGCCAGAAGGAAAATTCCAGGAATGCTATGGATTGTAAAGACACAGTTGAGACTTTGATTGCTGAGGAGAAACAGAGAGATAAGAAAGATGGTCCTGGGGCATCCCAGGTAGCAGCGAGTCTCACCCTTTTCAGCCTCAAAACTGCAAAAGTGAAAGAATATGCTCAGAGGAGAAAGCTGCAGAGCACCATGCCCCAGAATGGCCACGGAGGCCACATGAGGTTCCAGAATGGTGGCAACATAGAGAAGCTTTTCTTCACAATCAGGTTCACAGAGCCCAATGATCCAGGCAATCCACCCTGATAGCCAACAGAGAGAAAAGCCAGGCTACTGCTCCAGCTGGCAGTAAACCTCTGCAGCATCCACATGGTGCTGATTTTAGGTGCAAGGAAAACGCACAAATTCTGAGGATAAGATGGCTTCCACCTTGATTGCAAAGGGGCTGGGAGGTCAAGCAGTGTGCCCCTGAGAGGGCAATTTGTAAAGATGTAAGGGTGAAGCCAAAGGTGCAGTGGAGATCTCAAAAGTTTGGAAAAGCCAGAAATGTGGAGGATCCAAGGAAAGCTAAAAAAAAAAAAAAAAAAAAAAAAAAAACCGAGCAGAGAACATTTCAGAGAGAAGTTACAGGAACTTAAATCCCTGAAAGTGCCTTGGGGATGGAATCACCAAGCCTTTTGGAGCTTGCAACCAGATTGCTTCAAATGCTGAGCATGAAACTTTAGGACTTAATGTTTACCCTGCTGGATGTTGGACTTGCTTTGGTTCCAATGCTTTGTATTCCCCTGTTTGTAATTTTTGGAATGGTAGTGTTTACCTTGTGCCTTTGTATTTCAGAAATGTTTATCCTTGTTTCATTTGTATAAGGGTTACAGTTAAGAGTTTGCTGTAGATCTTGGAGGAGACTTGGCCTTTTCAGCAATGCTGAAACTATTAGGACTTTGGCAACTCTTGGAGATGGACTAAATGTCTTCTGTATAAAAGATGTACATGAGTCCTGGGGACCAGGGGTGGAATGCCATGATTTGTGTGGGTGGCCCCTAGGCCTCATGCATCTGCATTATGCATTTGTGATTGGCTCATTGTCTAGTGCTTGGATTGGGGTGTGAATGCTACACTGGCCTAGGGGTGGAGCCAGGATGTAATGTAACGGCAGGCAGAAGGTTTGTCATACTCTCTTGCTGTTTGCAGCCTCCATGCACTGTGGTCCCACCATGCCAGCCTGCCTTGGAGCCAAATGAGTATGGACTGAAACTTCCAAAAATTGTAAGAAATGAACCTTTCCTTCCCCAACTTTTGGCATCAGGTATTTTGTCTCAGCGATAAGTTAAAACAACTAAGACAGGTAGTCAAAGAAATGAATCTGTTGTCTAGATTACGTTTTATCCTACTAATGTCTACAGTCTTTAAAAGTGATGGCTCGATGGTAGGAAACTGAGTGAGTTTTTAGCATTACTGGAGACTAGAGAATCAAAATTGAAGAAAAACTTTGATAACTACAGAATGCAAGTTGTAATCTTTAGGAAAAGCACAAAAAGAATTCTAAAATAATATATAATTACCTAGTGAATAAAGAGAAAAATAGAGTAATAATAAGTAGAAAGGATGGCAAAGAAACAAAGGACAGAGAAAGATAAGAAGCAGTAAGACTTTGCATGAATTTTACATATGTCACAACATTCAGGCTTCAGTCTGGGACCTTGAAGATTTGAAGTAAAAGACACACACACACCCACCCACACACACACGTGTGCACACACACACACACACACACACACACACACTAAAACAAACAAACCCCTCCCACAAAACAAAGGTAGATAAGAAGAACAAGTATTGATTATTTATAAAACATCTTAATCTATGATTGCAAGTTCCTCTCATTTGGTGATCTGAAAGAAAAGGAAAACATGCATATTTTGTGAAGGAAATTATATAATCATAATCCTCAAATATTCTATACTATTTTTCATTTGTGGAGTTTTATATTTCATTAAAAATGTAGAACTAGGCTTGTGAGAAGAAAAGCCATAATCCCAAATCAAAAACTAACTGAGAAAAGAAAGTGTGTAATCCAAAGTAGAATGATCACATATGAAGTCAGCAGTTAACAACAAATTTTAAAGTATTCATGTTCAATAAATTTATGTGAATAAAAGTTTAGGGGAAAAGTTCACAAAGAATTGTGCTGTATTTTAAAAATTAACATGACAATTCTACTACTGAAAATTATAGTAGCTAAAATTAACCAATTAGTGACTGAATTTGACAGCAGATTAGATAAACTGGAAAGTTGGTAACCCTAAAGACTGGCATAAAACTGTCTCCAAATCTAACATTTAGGGACAAATGGGTGGGGATAAAAAGAAATAGAAAAATATTAGAAGTAACTATGTGAATCTTATAGTAAATAGTGATTGAATACTGACAATTTCTCTTGGTCCAATTTAACATTTACAACTGGGGCTCTGATAGTGGAAAGAAAAATGAATATAAACAGACATTAAATGACAAATTGAAGAAACAGTATAAAATTAGGATAAATATCAAGAAAACTGTATCTAAGCAAATTATACTAAAACTGCTAAAATTGAACAGAAACAAAAATTTAAAAGAAAACAGAAAAACAAAACAAAGCAAAACAAAACAATTAATTCATACATAAGCACAAGATTGTGAATTTGATCCCCAGTACCCCCAGATTTTCCTCTGGTTTTAATATCAGAGCAATACTTGGCTCTAGGTATGAGTTAGGGAGGATTGCTTCACTTTCAATTTCATTAAAGTGTTTAAAGAGTAAGGGCATTAAACCTTCTCTAAATTTCTTGTAGAACTCAGCCATGAGTCCATCAGCACCTGGGCTTTTCTTTGTTGGTAAGTTTTTAATCATGTTTTCAATTTCAATAGCTGATACTGAGTTATCCAACATTGTTATATCTTCTTGATTGAGCTTTGGTAGTTCATAAGTTTCTAGAAATCTGTCCATTTCCTCTGTGTTTTCCACCCTATTTGAGTAGAGATTTTCAAAGTATTTATTCATGATCTTTTGAATTCCCATTAGATCTGTATTGATTTCTCTCTTTTCAGTCCTTATTGTGTGAATTTGAGTTTTTTCTTTCCTTTTTTGATAAAGTTGATAGATTTATTAACTTTGTTTGTTCTCTCAAAAAACCAGCTCTTCAATTCATTAATTTCCTTGTATTGTTTTCTTTTGTTTCAATTGCATTACTTTTTGCTCTGATCTTTACAATTTTCTCTCTTTTATGAGCTTTGGTTTTGATTTGCTCTTCTTTTTCTAGAAGTTTGAGATGTAGCATTAGGTTGTTTATTTGTGCTCATGCTGTTTTCTTGATATGACAATCTATTGCTATATATTTCCCTCTTAGGACCATTTTCATTGCATCCCACAGGTTTTGATATTTTGTACATGCATTTTTATTGAATTGTAGGTATTGCTTAATTTCTTAATTTCTATTGTAATCTATTGATT
Organism: Cavia porcellus; assembly: GCF_034190915.1. Lineage (NCBI taxonomy): Eukaryota > Metazoa > Chordata > Mammalia > Rodentia > Caviidae > Cavia > Cavia porcellus. The sequence continues at coordinate 103,196,862 of NW_026947485.1, forward strand.
GTTCAGGAGGTTGTTATTTAATTTCCATGTATTGATGCAGGTTTTGCAATTTCTTATACCATTAATTTCCAATTTTAGTGCACTATGGTCAGATAATATGCGTGGGGTTATTTCGATCCCTTTACATTTACTTAATAATGTTTTATGGGATCATATATGATCCATTTTGGAAAATGTCCCATGAACAACTGAGAAGAATGTATATTCTGATGTGGTTGAGTGGAACACTTTGTAAACATTTAGTAAGTGCATTTGCTCACAGGTTTGATTCAGTTCTCTTATTTCTTTGCTTTTTGTCTAGTTGATCTATCTCTTTGTGACAATTGGGATATTAAGGTCCCCTATTATAATTGTGTTGTTGCTTATTTGTTTTTCATATTATTAATTATTATTTATTAGTAGTATTTTTATATAGTTGTAGTTATAGTTATAGTTGTATGCTTCTGTATTTGGGGCATAGGTATTTATGATTGTTAGCTCTTCTTGAATTATTTGAACTTCTTTATCTTTTGATCATTTTTGGCTTGAAGTTCACATTGTCTGCAAATAGAATAGTTACCCCTGCTTTTATCTAGGTTTCTGTCACATGGGGGAATATTGTTTTCCATCCCTTACTTTTTATATATGAGTTTCCTTTTGTCAGATGTGTTTCTTGTATACAGCATATTGCGTTATCCCATTTCTTGATCCATTCTGTCAGTGTTTTTCTTTTAATAGGTGAATTGAGACCATTTATATTGATGGATATAACTGATATGTATTGGCTCAACTTTGTCATGTTATTTTCCTGCTGTTGGTTTTCTGCTTTTAACCCTTGTATAATTGTTTTCCCTGATGGGTGCTTTCTTTTTGTTCTTGTTCTGATAATTGTAGTCTATCTTATGTCTTTTAGTACTCTTTCTAGTGTTGGCTTGGTAGACATGAATTTCTTCAGTTGTTCTTTGTCATGGAAGTATCTTATTTCTCCATTAAATTTCAAAGAAATTTTTGCAGGATACATCAATCTGGGTTGAAAGTTGTTTTCTTTCATGACTTAAATATTTCTCTCTAAGCTCATCTTAACTTGAGGGTTTGCGCTGAAAAGTCTGCCATGATTCTAATGGACTTTCCTTGAAAGATGAATTGTGTCTTTTCTCTAACAGCATTTAATATTTTGTTTTTATGCTGTATGTCTAGGATCTTAATTATTATACATCTGGGCATATAGATTTATGTTGGTGGTGACTGTTTGGCATTCTATACGTCTTAGTGATTTTTATATCAGGTTGTTTCCCCATGTTTGTGAATTTTTTTTTTTTTTGCTGTTTCTTCTGTGAATAGTTTACCAATGTCATTTGCATTAACTCTTGCATTTTCATTGATGCCTATTAGTCTTATAAATTTTCTCTTTAGGCATCATATTGAAGCTGTTTAGTTGTCATTTCATGCTGCCTTGTTATTTTTAAAAGTTCTATCCTTTCATGATTGCTAGCTATGATCCTGTCTTCAAGGTCTGAAATTCTATCCTTAGCTTCATTTAAATGGTTTTGCCAGCTTTCAATAGAATTTTTTATTTCTTGGATATCTCTTTGAATTGTTTCATGCATTCTACTTGCTTTTTATACTGTTCAGTCAAGGTTTCAATATTTTTCCCATGCTCTTGTTCTTTTTTTTTTTTCTATGTCTTTTCTAGCTGTGCTGAGCAACTCCTTTATTAAGGTTTTCATTTCTGTCTTTACATGAGAAATTATTTCTAATTTGATCTCTTCTGTAGCCTCATGGATTTGTTTCTTTATTTCACTTGCTATCTTTTCAGAAATTTCAGGTATATGACTTTTAAAATCCTCTATTTGAATGTCTCATGTACTTTCTCCTGATGGACTAGGTGTTTGAGATTGCATCTTGCTTTTTCATTTTGTCATTTTCACCTTTAGAGTTAATATTTAGCCTATCAATCCCACTTGTCTCAACTGTCGATAGTGTGGTCTTAGGGTCCTACTGTGATGTTTGTCCCATTGCTGGGTACCACAATGAAAAGGAGGGTCAGTGACCTGAATTCCTCCTACAGGACCTGTTGGGTGAGTCCTATATTCATCCTAGGTGACTAGCTAGAAATATTGATGTAAGTCCACCCTTAGTGTCTGCTGTTACTATGTCTTGAGGTTGTTCCAGGCTACCTGATCTGCCTGTCAATAGTGTTTGTCTGGCTTGGGACCCTACTGTATCACTGGATGTCTCATAAGCCCTTTTAATTTTCTCCAGGTTGGAGGAGGCCTTAGTGGCATACTCCTCAACCCACCTGATGTTCTCTGTATGAAGGAAGGACTCAACCATACTCTTGCCAGGCTTGCCAAGGTCCTACAGCTGAAGGGGACTTCGCTACTGTTCCTGCTTACCCACTAAAGACCTCTATTTTAGGGGCAAACTCACCACACTGATTGAAGGTTGCTGAGGTCTTCTGTTTGGATGAGAAGTTACTAAGGCTCCCATCAATCCAGCAAAGTTAATCCAAGGCAGTCCAACATTCTGGGAGGATGAGGGCAACCAAAGATCCACAGCAATGTTAGATCCAGAAGGTCATGGGGGAGGGTTGACACATAGCAGCCACCCTCCAAGCTGGAGGTACAGGTTTGGAGGTGGAGGGCAGGCTAGTTATATTTTTATACATACAATAAACTCTAAGCCCCATGTTTAGGTGATTTAAGCAGCAGATCATATCAAGAAATTTAGAAGAAATCACCTTAATACTGTGTAAGATCATCTGGAAAGTAGAAAAAGAAACAAGTCCAAATTTTTTTCTTTATTTCTTAGGAGTCAAATAATGTGAAATCTGAAATTTGATAAGGACAAAGATAGAAAAAGAAAACAGAAGATAGAAAAAGAAAACAGTATTTTAATAAGTAAGAGAAGCAAGAATTGATAAAACTCCTATAAAATGAGGAAGTAAAATATATATGACACAATGAACATATATCACATCATATCAAATCTTGAAATATTCAGATATTTTTCTTGGAAACAAATAAGGATGCTCGTTTTTACTACTTTTTTGAATTATTTCTTACAATAAGGAAACTGTTTGATGTTCATACATGTGAGTTTGATTTATTTTGCTTATGGACTCAAGCTGCGTCCATTTATTTATCAATATCTCAATGAAATCCTTCTTTATAGCTTAGTAGTACTCCACTGTATAAAAATACCACATCTTTTTTATCCATTCCTCAGTTGATGGACACTTGGGTTGTTTCCAAGATCTGGCGATTACAAATTGTGCTGCTATAAACATGGATGCACATATATCACTGTGGTATGATGCTTTCAGTTCTTCTGCAAATATGCCTAAGAGTGGAATAGCTGGAACAAATGGGACTTCCAATGCCAGCTTTTTGAGAAATCTCCAGACTGACCTCCACAATGGTTACACCAGTCTACACTCAGTAGTGCAGGAGAGTTTCCTGATTTTTCACACTGTGAATAGAAAGCCAATGTGGGAAGCACCTGGAATCCCACAACAGACTCATCTGAAGGAACCCAGGAAAATGTCAAGATAAATGAGAAAATGCAATCTCATACCTCCAACCTACACAGAACAAGTCCAGGAAATTAGATGTGAAAGAATTTGAAAGTTACACAACTGAAATTTCTGAAATGATAACAAATGAACTTAAGAAATAACTCTATGAGGCTAATAAACAAATAAGATCAGAAATAATGTCTCAAGTAAAAGAAGAAATGACAACCATAATAAAAGAAATGCTGAGCATATATTAAAGAGGACACAGATTTGGAAAAAAAAACATAAGAAAATGATGGAAACCTTGAATGAACAATATAGGAAGAAATTACAATGCATAAAACAGATTCAAAGAGATATCCAGGAAATAAAAATTTCCAGTAACACATACCTGAATCTACATATGAAAATGGGTCACTGGGATAATACATGGAAGCTTTAACTCCAGGGAAACTATTAGATAAACCAAGCTATGGGACATGAGAAACATGAGGTATGATGTGGTGAATGCTGTCAGATGTAAGTTTCAAGTTGTTCCTTACACTCAGAATATTGTGAGCTATTTGTTGAGAGCTATGTTTTGAAATGTGCAGCAAATCAGAGGTCATTAACAAAGCAGTAATATTAAATTGTCAATTTTATTTACCTTGAATAATCATGCCACTTCAGATTCTAGTGGTTTTTTTCTTTCTTTCTTTCTTTCTTTCTTTTTCTTTCTGTTCTTTTTTTTTGGTACCAGGGATTGAACTCACAACCTTGCACTTGCCAGGCAGACACTTATGCTGATGAGCTAAATTCTTGGCCCTAGATTCTAGCTTTTTAAGAAATATCATCATAAGAGGTGAAATTTGGGTCAATAGTTGCTGTGGTTTGTGTTCAGATGCCCCCCCCCCACCCAGCTTCATGCAATCATGGGTATGGCTGAGTCTGGTGTTCATGATTAGTTTGTTATCTCTCACTGGGATTGATAGCATGAGTGCTGCACCCACCCAGGGGTGAAGCTGGCATAGAGTGTACAGCCAGGAAGAAGCTGTGTCCTTCCTCTTTTGCTCTTTTTGTGCTTGCTGTTTGCAGTCACCATGAACAGCTGCCTGGCCATGCCATCCTGCCTTGAGACCAGCTGAGTATGGACAGAAACCCCAAAACTGTAAGAAATAAACCTTCCCTTGCTTCACTTTGGGTGTCAGGTATTTTGTCTCAACAATTAGAGAAAAGTAACTAAAACAATAATTATGATCCTGAAATCAAGTTTCCAAATCCTTAATGGAAATCACCTAGTTCCCCTCAATGAAAAAAGTACATCAATCAAGATTCCTTATCAAGGTGGTATAGAGTTTTCTTAACCTTGATGCAATTATGCAAACTGAGTTTGTATCCAGGAACAGAATGTTAAACTCTGAATACAGTAAGGGTTTATTAGAAACAATATGCATAGAAAATGGACTGAGAAATTGGCAAGTAATTTCATCCTGCATTATGACCATGGCCCTGTAATAATATATTTTTAAATTAATCATTCACTTTAGTTTTTGATCATAGCCTTAGGACATGCATGCATCAGTGGAGCAGGATTTTCAAAGAACACAATGAAAGAAAATGTGAATCAATGACTTTATATCTGGCTAAGCTGACTTTCGGATGGAAAAACTATTTAAAAAACAGTTTAAATGCAAGAGATTTCTTTAGGAATCCACTAAAAATAAATTTATTCTACCAACAGATGACTGTAGACAAAGATTGCTGAACAAAAATGTTAGCATTTAACAAATGTAATACTTGTATTTGATAATTGTAGACCTAAGGCTAATAGAAAGATAGCTAGATAGGTAGAAAAATATAGTTATAGGTATAGGTATGTGTGCACGTGAATTTATGTAGGTGGATAATGAAAATAAAGCACAAGAATAAAGCAGAACAAGTTCACTGTCTCTCGGTAAGATACTTTCTTTTTTAAGAGAATAAGACAAAACAAAGAAAAAATGCAAAACAGAACAAAGCAGATCAGAGAAAAATAATGCAAATAACACAGGATTTCAGAACAAGACAACAGGAAATCAACAGTGGCTTCCACAATATCTCTTGTTTTCTTTGAAATAGTTGTCTATACCTTCATACACAATAAGTTAATAAAAATCAAAATAGTATAAAAGCAATCAAAAAAGAATCAGAACCTTATGGGCCTTCAAAACCAGATAATAGGAAATCAATAATGGCTACCATAATGTCTTTTCTTCAAAATGGCTGTCCACATCTTTTCCTTTTAAAGAGTTTACAAGAATTGATCTTTTTTCTTCCTTGTTTTTTTCTTTTTAACACAATATAAATCCTTTATTTTAAGAGTTGCAGTTCATTCTGCAGCCCAGGCAGCTGATATCCAGGACCCAACAGCTGAGTTCAGTGCAACCTCCTGGGTTCCCACTCTGATTCAACAGGATGAGCAGCTCACCCTCATGCATGGACTCTTTCACTTTGTGGATGATGGCGAGGCTCACGTCGTCCATGAATTCCCCAAGCAACTGTTTGCACTGTCCTTGTGAGCCAGGCCTGCCCAGCACTTTGGTGACATTAGCCAGCTTAATGAGCTGCAAATGACTTGTGTCCATGATGGTGACCAAAAAGTCTGGCAGAGAGCAAGACACTCTTACAAACAAGAAGAAAGTAAAAGTATTATATGAAAAGATGTAAACAAGATCATTTAGAAAGATAGGACACACACACAAAAAAAACTCCAGAACAAACATACTAACTGTTGTAAATGTCAAAAGAAGTAGAATGTAAATAAAAGAGCCAGTGAAATTGATTAAAGAAAGCAACAAATATAATACAGATAGAAGTATGATTGCAGTGTAAAAACCATATAATATTTCCACAAACAGTTCTAGGGCTATTGGATATACATGTTCAAAATAGGTATTTAGGTCTTTTCCTTAAATTGTTGACTAAGAAATGATTCAAAATGGACTACAAAGCTAAATATAAAAGTTGGAACTCTAAACTTCCTAGAAGAGATTTTTAAAGATAGGGTCTTTATGAACTTGGATTAAATACAGATTTCTTAAATTAAATGTATTATAGGCTTGATCATAAAAGAAAAGAGTGATAAACTGAAGTGCCTCAAAATTAAAAACTTTAGAACTTCAAAAGACAGCATGAAAATTATATATTTGACCAAAGGTTTGTATATAGAATGTTTAAAGACCTATTAAAGCTTAGAACACTGAGAAAAAAATCAATTAAAATGGCAAAATGTCTACATAGGCATTTTATCAAAGTAAATAGATTAGTAGTCAATAGTTGAAAACACCATTAGTAATTAGGAAAGTATAATTAGTAATTAGGAAAGTATAATTATAGTCACAAGGAGATTATCATTACTCGCACTACAGGGATCTAATCAGATAAGACAATAGCAAATACTGGCAAGAATATGGGACTTGGGGAAAGTCTTGTATTGTAGTAGAAATGCTAATTGTGTAGTTATTTTGGGAAATAGTCTGATTGTTGTTTAAAAAATTAAACATAAGACTCCAAGACTTGGATTATACTCCAACATAAGACATGGATTATACTCCATGTAGTCACTCAAGAGAAATAAAAGCAAATATCCACATAGAATCTTTTATGTGAGTGTATATGGTCATATTATTAATAATGGAAAGCAGAAATAACCCAAGTAAACAAAGTGTGGTATATATGCTATGTGCAACTCGCATAGTGAATAACCCAGTAATTGTCAGAATGTATTCACTTTAAAGAACATACGAAAAATTAACAAAAACTGATCACCTATTGGTAACATTAGAAAGTTCCATAGAATAAAAACACTATAAGCAACATTTTATAAATGTAAGGTAATAAAAATATAAAGTACTAACAAGATAATAAAAGTTCCTTCCTTTTGAAAATTTAAAATCCTATTAAAACTTAAATAAAGAATATAAATCCAAATTACAGAATTCATCAGTGATTATGAAAACACTACATGTCAGAACGCTATATATTTAAAAAGAGGAAAATTTAGAGCCTCAAATAATTTTAATAAATCAAACGAAAGAATTAAAAGAAAGGATTTCATTTTCTTTCTCAAAGACCTAGAAAAAGAAACACTAAGAAAGCCAAGGGAAATCACAAGGAAAGGAATATTAAAGATAAAGCAGAAATAAAGAGTTTGATGACATTTTAGAAAATAATGTATGCTGGCCATAGTGCATGCCTGTAATTCAGCAATTGGAAAACTGAGGCAGGACGATTATTGTGAGTTTGAGACCAGCTTGGGCTAGATAGTGAACTCAAGGCCGGCCTGAACTGCATAGGGAGATCCTGTCTCAAAAAGACAAAAACAAACAAACACCAAAACCAAAAAACAACAATGAAAAAAGAAAATGATATGTTATACTGAGCTTTTTCTTTTAGTGCAACTTGTTTAATAGTAGGGAAACCACTAGCATAACACAGTGTATGTTGGTACATCTGAGGGAAACGTACTTAATACTTTCTCCACAGATAAACTGAAAAATCTGTCAATATTTGAAAATTGATACTGATAGGATTAGGGTTAGTAATTTGTAGGTATTTTACCAATATAATAAAATGCAGGTACTTAAATCCTACAATCTCTGTCTTACAAATTGTGGAAATATTTCCAAAAGGATCAGTTCCAAACCAATGATATCCCTATTTCCTCCATTGCTATTCAATATTTTGGGCTGGAAGTGGAGGTATTGATTGATGCCCATAAACAAAGAAAGTATTTCAGTTTTACCTTGAGATAAATACAAATTAAAACTACACTGAGATAATATTTGTGACTAAATAGATAGACAACATTTTAAAAGTAAATTCTCCCGCCATATTGGTGAGATTGTTGGGAAACCAGTGTCCTGGTACTTACCTTGCTTGTGGTAGTACAAATTGTTACAACCAAGATTGCCATTTAGCAAAATCTAGAAAATGACATTTTATTTTTCCTTTTGGTAGCAATCACAATTCATCATTTACTCTGGTGGTAATTTCACAAATATAAAAATGTATACTTACAAGGTTATTATTGAAACATTCTTTTTAATTATAAAACACCAGAAACAGCCAAAAGGCACTTACACAGGAGAGTAGCTAGTTAACCCTTGAAACCTCAAACTATGAAATGGGAACTAGTAGCTATAAACAAGGATGAGAGAGACCTTCATGAGCTGGTAGGGAGTGACATTAAGGATATATTATCAAGTAGAAAGGAAAAAAAAAACCACAAAAGAACATAGTATGCTATTATTTGTAGAAGTAAAACAGTGGAAAATCTAAAATACATGCCTTTGTTCATTTTGGAAAAAAGCCTAAACAAATAAGTAAACAAACAAACACCATATATATTTAAGAAAAGAAGGAACCAGAGACCAACAGCATTGCCACCTACCTGGATTAACTGGAGAAACAGAAGAAATGTTAGAGGAGGTGAAGATGGAATTTTTTTCTGGTCAATTTTACTGCCCAATTCTCATGTTTGGAGAGATGCTAATATTTACCTAACATAGAAAAAGAAACCAATAAAATCCACAAGGATGGTTGTAGATATAATCTAGAATGCAATACAAGAGTAAAACATATGAAACATGTTAGTTACATTGGAGAGAGGTTGGAGGCAGCAGGAGAACTGACTCAGATAATTTGAACAAAATATTTGGAGTTTATGTCCTTAGGCTAATGGTAGAAGTAATTTTAAATAAATTTTTAGTTAGTTATCAGGATTACTTTTTCACAGAAGCATGGGATAACAATTCTGAAACTTTATTATTCCTTCTTTTTTCTCTCTATCCCTCTCTCCCTACCTCCTTTCCTTTCCATTTTTTAGTTTTGTGTTTTATTTTATTAAGTTTATTGATACATTTTTGTAAACATAACGATCACATTCGCCATAGAAAAATTGTACCTGTACATGATACAACTTGATTCTTTTTTTCCATCCCCCTATCCTCCCTTCAACCCCTCTTTCCCTCCTTATCTATATAAGCTTTTTCCTTTCCATTTTTCCTTCTTTTTTCATTTTCTTTTTCTCTTTCTTTTTTTCTCCCTTCCCCTACAGATTACCATTTGAACATTTTGTTCCTATTTCACAATATCTATTATGCATTTTGGTCCTCACTTAAACTTCCTGTTTCTCACACCAGAGAAGCAGTGCTGAATTTATATGCATGTCCAATTTAATTCACTTAAGGGTATGGTTATAAGGTGCATCTATGTACCTAGCAATGTCTCTGGATTATTCTCCTTTATGGAAGAGTAGTACATCATTATATAAGAATAACCACATCTTCTTTATTCATTCATCAGTTAATGGGTATTTGGTTTTTTTCCCAATATTTAGCTACTACAAACTGTGCCTCTATAAACATAGGTGTTCATATATTGCTGTGATATGATGGTTTAATAATCTTAAGAAGATACTAAAAATCAGGAATAACAAGTTGAGATGTATATCCAGTCCTAGTTTTTGAGGAATCGCCACACTGATTTCTACAGTGGTTGTTACACTTCCACCAACATTGGAGAAAGGTTCCTTTTCCTCAACCCTGCTAGAATTTGCTATTGGTTGATTTGCTGATTAATAGCCATCTTTTCTGGAATGAGATGGATTCTCAGCATTGTTTTAATTTTTATCTTTCGAATGACCAGTGATGTTGAACATTTCTTCGTGTATTTATTTGTCATTTGTATTTCTTCATATGAGAAGTGTCTATTCATTTAAGATGCCCACTTTTGGATTGATTCTTTAAATTTTGTGTGTCTGGTGTTTTGAGTTTTAAAAATACAGTCTAGATAGTAGTCCTAAGGACTACTTGAGGAACAGCTAGCAAAATTTTTTTCCCCCAATGCATGTTGTCTTTTCATGTTGTAGGTGGCTTTTCTTGATATGCAAGAGCTTTTTAATAATATAAAATCCAATTGCTGATTCTTTGTGATATTTCCTGTGATTGGAGTTTTGTCTTCAAGAGTTCAATCTATTCTCTTTTCCAGCAGAGTTAGTGTTTCTGTTTTAGTATTTAGATAATTGATTCATTTTGATTTTAATTTAATGCATGGTGAAAGATTTGTGATTAGTATTAATTTTTCACATGTGAAAAGTGAATTTTCCCAGTACCATTTATTAAGGAAGTGATTTAGTTTCTTTGAAAAAGATAAGGTGGCTGAGTATGTCTGGATTTATTTCTGCATCTTCTAATTTGTTCCATTAATCCTCAGGTCTGATTTTTGCAGGTACCATGCTGTTTTTACAACAGTAGGTTTGTAGTATAATTTAAGTCAGGGATTGTGATATCCCCTTCCTTGGCTTTGCTGCCCAGAATTGTGTTTGCTATTCTAGGTCTCTTCTGATTCCAAATGAATTTTAAGGATTGTTTTGTATAATTCTGTGCAATATGATTTGAAATATTGAGATTACATTATAACTGTATAACAATTTTCACTACATTGGTTCTTCCTACCCCAAAGCAAGGTATATGTTTGCATTTTCTGGTAGTCTCTTCAATCTCCTTTTTCAGAGTACTATAGTCTTCAATGCAGAGATTTTTTACTTTCTTTTATTAGTGATTCCTAGGTATTTATCTCAGTTTTTTTTTCTTTCATTGTTGAGATGAAATACCCAATGTCCAATATTAAGTAGAGGAAATATTTCTTTAGCTCACAGTTTGTAGAGATTTCAGTCCATATTCAGCTAGCTCCAAGGCAGGGTGGCATATGGCACATGGGCAACAGTTCATGGTAGCAGAAGGCACCAAATGCCACAAGACAGAGAAGTATAAGCCTCTTATATTGTATCCAGTCTACTGGGAGTGACTGGTGCCAGTACATTCAGTGGACTGATCCAGCAATCACCCACCCTTAATGCCAGAATCCTTATTCACAGCACTGCACTATGAGTCAAACACACAGTCTAGATTCAGCCAACTCTGATAAAACCCTTATAACTTACAACTTATAACTTACAACTGCATGCAGTTTGCAAGGATAACCAGACAAAAACTGTAGAAATATTTCATTTTTTCTGGTGCTATAGTGAAAGATATTGTTTCCCTAATTTACTTGTCAGTGAGTTTCTTATTCATATGCACAAATGCTATTGATTTTTGAGTGATGACTTTGTATTCAATCTCACTACTGAATTTGGTTATTAAATGCAGATATTTGGTGGAGGTTTTGGTGTCCTCAACATAGACATTGTAGTCAGGGGTTGTACACAGAGAACAATTCAGATCAGGACATGGAATTTATAATATTTTTATAATGGTCACCGGAAGTTAACACAGGAGAATACAGGAAATCTATCCGCAACACCAACGACATAGATTATTTAGTCAAGAGTCTAAACCCCATGGCAATGTCCCAAATGAGTCCAGATAAAAACCCAGAGCTCAGAACAATGCCTCCACGAGTCCAACTGGAAGTCCAGAGCCCACAAGAAGGACTCATGCCAGTCTCTTTTACAGATTCGTGCCGGGAAGACCCAAGGGTCAGCGGTGGAAGCCAGAAAGTCTATGCCAGCAGGATGAAGGAGCTGTGCTAGTGGGATGAGGGTTCTACACTGGAGCCGAGAAGTCACACTCACAACAGAGTGGCGCTGTCCTGAAAGGAACCACAGCTGTCCTCAGTGACATGGAGGCCCCGAGCTTCTCCGACGACAAGCACAGTTGGGTACGTGCCAGGAAGCAGCGTGAGGAGTTCATCCTGAAGACCAGGCAGCACATGTCTTCCCCTCCGGAGTCAGGAAGCAATGCTCGATGTGAAGACCAAAGCTTCTCCAGGAGAACCAACAGCTCAGACAGTAACTCGTAGGAGAACCAACAATGCCTCCATAACGCCTCAATCCCTCTCAACACCTCTCTTTTTCTCCACCTATTTATCCTGGCAACCCTCCTCAGGTGGAGCATCTTCTCTCAATGCATGCTGATATAATCCAGCTGGCGTTAAGTTGACCACTAGTTATCAAACCATAACAATAGACTATCATGTCGTCTGCAAATAATATTTGGAGTTGATTCCCAATGCATGGAGGGAAGGTTTGGAACATTGCCCTCAGCTGGTAGGACCACACCCAGCATCCCAAATCATGGGAGGACGTACAGAAGGTCACTGCATGACTAACTGGACCACGCCCAGCAACCTCAAACCAGCTAGCAGTTGCCTACAGTTTGCCCGTGGAGGCAAAAGTGGGCCAGATGATTCCCAGTACATGGGGAAAGCTTTGGAACATCACTCAAAACTCAGAAGTATAGGAAAATGACAAAATGAAAGAGCAAAATACGACCTCAAACTTCCAGAGCAACCCAAGCAAGCCTAGGAGACATGGGTATAGAAGAAAATGTAAGCCATACACCTGAAAGTCCTGAAACAATAACAACTGAAGTAAAGAAACAACTTTGAGAAGCTATAAAAGAACTCAGATCAGAAATAATCTCTCAGATAAAAGAAGAGATGGTAGATGTAATGAAAGAAATGCTGAACACATCTAAAGAAGACATAGTTAAAAACTTACCAATAAAGAAAAGCTCAGGTTCAAACAAATTCACTGTGGAATTCTACAAGAAATTCAAAGAAGATTTAATGCCAAAACTCCTCAAATTCTTTCATGAAATTGAAAGAGAAGGAATTCTCACTAACTCATTCCTGGAAGCAAATATTACTCTAATACCAAAACCTGACAAAGACCGAAAAAGGGAACTACAAGCCAATCTCCCTAATGAACATAGATGCAAAAATTCTCAATAAAATATTGGCAAACAAAATTCAGCAACTCATCAAGAAGATTATACACCATGACCAAGTGGGATTCATCCCAGGAATGCAGGTTCAATATACGCAAATAAATAAATACGTGTCAGCCACCATACCAAAAAAAAAAAAAAAATAAGAATTACATGATAACTTATATGGATGCAGAAAAAAACTTTTGATAAGGTCAAACACTTATTCATGAAAAGAACCTTACAGAAAATTGGAATAGATGGTCTTTAACTCAATATGATAAAAGCCATCTATGACAAACCAATAGCCAGCACCATATTAAATGGCCAAAAACTGAAAGCTTTTATTCTAAAATCAGAAATAAAACAAGGATGTTCATTATCACCCCTCCTATTCAATATAGTGCTGGAAATACTAGCCAGAGCAATTAGACAACAGAGAGAATTAACAGGAGTAAAGATGGGATAAGAAAAAGTTAAATTATCATTATTTGCAGATGACATGATACTCTACGTAGAAGACCCCCAAAACTCCATTGAAAAACTGCTAGGTATAAGAAATAAATTCAGTAATGTAGTCGGATACAAAGTCAACACTCAAAAATCAATAGCATTCCTATACACCAACAACAAAAGCACTAAGTGTGAAATAAGTGGAGCCACATCCTTTACAATAGCATCCAACAAAATGAAATACTTAGGAATCAATCTAACAAAAGAAGTTAAAGATCTACTCAGGGAAAATTGTAGTACCCTGGAAAAAGATATCAAAGAGGACCTCAGAAAATGGAAAGACATCCATTTTAATGGATAGAAAGAAGTATTGTGGAAATAGCCATTCCCCAAAATTATTATTCAGATTTAATGCAATCTCAGTCAAAATACCACTAGCATACCTCACATATCTAGAGAAATCACTCCTAAAATTCATCTGGAGCCAGAAGAGACTTAGAATAGCAAAGGCAGTTCTCAGCAATAAAGGCAAGGCAGGAGGCATCACAATCCCTGACTTGAAGCTATACTACAAAGCTACTATAATAAAATCAGCATGGTACTGGAATAAAAACAGACCTGAAGATCAATGGAATACATTAGAAGATACAACTAAAACTACAAACACACTCAAACACCTTATCTTTGATTAAGGAACCAAACATGTTCACTTGAAGAAAGATAGTCTATTTAATAAATGGTCCTGGAAAAATTGGCTCTCCAAATGTCAAAAACTAAAACTGGACCCACGCCTAGCACCTTGTACTAAACTAAAGTCTAAATGGATCAAAGATCTAAATATTAAAACAGAAACACTAAATCTGTTGGAAGACAAGGTAGGTAGAAATCTTGAAGACATAGGGGTAGATAGAGAATTCACAAACAACAGTCAAACCACATGTGAAATGCTTCACAAAATCAGTAACTGGGATCAAGTCCTATTAAAGAGTTTTTGCATGTCAAAAGAAATCTTCTGCAAAGTTAAAAGAAAACCCACAAATTGGGAAAAAATCTTAGTGAACTGTCCCTCAGTCAAAGGACTTCTGTCTAGAACATATAAAGAATTTAAAAAATCAGACTGAAATTCAAAGATCCAATCTGCAAATGGGCTTCCAAGATGAACACACAGTTCTCAGATGAAGAAATACAAATGACAAATGAAAATATAAAAAAGGTTCATCATCATTAATTGTTAGAGAAATGTAAACTAAAACAACCCTGAGATTCCATCTCATTCCAGAAAGAATGGCCCAGATCAAGAAAATTACCAGCAACAAATGCTGGAGAGGCTGTGGGGAAAAGGGAACTTTCCTGCACTGTTGGTGGGAGTGTAGACTGGTACAACTGTTGTGAGGTCAGTCTGGAGGTTCCACAAAAAGCTGGGCTTGGAAGTCTGTTTTACCCAGTTACTCCACTTCTGGGCATATTCTCAGAAGAACTGAAACTATCATACCACAGTGATATATGTGCACCCATGTTTATGGCAGTAGAATTCGTAATAGCCAGATCTTGGAAACAACCTAAGTGTCCATCAACTGAGGAACTGATAAAAAGCTGTGGTATTTTTATACAATGGAGTTAGTACTCAGCTATAAAAAATGATTACATTGAGATATTTATAAGTAAATGGAAATAACTCGAGACCATACTCATAAGTGAAATAAATTAAACTCACATGTGTAAATACCATAGTCTCCCTAGTGTAAGAAATGGTAAGAGCACATAAGATACAAATCTCAATAAATACAGTGAAGGATAAGAATCTGCTTAAAGGAGAAAAATAATATCTCAAGGAAAATGAGGAAAAAGAAAAAAGGGAAAAGAAAACTATCTAAAATTATATAAACACATTTAGAATAGTTAATATGATTGTGCTACAAATTCTATAAGTTCTTGGAACAAAATAGTTAACATTCATATGCTTGGAATAATTGTGCATAGTATTGTAGGGTGATCTGAGAAACTCTTGAAGATCTTCACTGGGATCAAGTCCTATTAAAGAGTTTTTGCATGTCAAAAGAAATCTTCTGTACAGTTAAAAGAAAACCCACAAATTGGGAAAAAATCTTAGTGAACTGTCCCTCAGTCAAAGGATGTTCCTACCACCTTGTATGTTCCTAGTATGTTCCTACCACCTTGTTTTGAATTTCTATCTTGTCAGTGTTTTGGGCTCTTTGCTATTATTATTTATTTGTCTTTTTTGTTTTGTGTTTTTGTAGGAATTGGTTTTGATTTTTTCCCTCGAATACAGAGAGGATAGGTATACAGGTAGAGACTCATACGGTGTGTAGAATTTTCCTAAACATTTTATGAGAATCAATTATATAATACATGATGAAATGAACAGCTACTTTGAAGAAAAAAAAGACACTGTAGTATCCAGTGCTGATTCTGTAGCATCATGATGTGAAATCTAGCAATACTATTATTCTTTGTTCAGAGTGATTTTAGTTTGTTTTGTATTGTTTCATTTCAACATATATGAAGGTACAGACAGCTACTTTGAAGAGAAAGAGAGATGTTATGGCAGCCATTGTTGGTTTCCCTGTTGTCCGGCTTTGAAGGTCTAAAATGCCTTCGTTATTCTATTCTGTTCAGTTCAATACTATTTTGTTTTGTATGAATTCACTGTGTGTGTGAAGATATGGACAACTATTTGGAAGAAAACAATATGATAGACAGTGAAGATCTCCTGTTGTCTTGCTTTGAAATCTGTGTCACATTGTTTCCTTCTGATCTGCTTTGTCCTGTTGTGTTATGTTTAGTTTTACCCTCTTTAAAATAAAATTTAAAAATTAATGATAATTGAACTTTTCCCTTTCCTATCCTTATTTATTCTATTTCTTTCTCTTGCCTAATTGCTCTTGCTCATGTTTCCAGAACTAAATTGAGTAAGAGTGGTGGCAGTGGACATTCTGGATTTGTTCCTGATCTGAGAGTGAAATCGTTCAGTTTTTGTCCATTTAGTATGATGTTGACTGTTGGTTTGTCATAAATGACTTCCATCAGATTGAGATAAAGGCCATCTCTTACAATTGTCTGTATGGTTTTATCATAAATGGATGCTGAATTTTGTCATATGATTTTTTGCATCTATTATGATGATCATATGGTTTTTGTCTTTGGTTTTATTAATATGGTGTATTAAATTTAATGCTTTGGATGTGTTGAACCATCTCTGCATCCCTGGGATGAATCCTATTTTGTCATGGTGTATAAACTTTTTCATGTTTTACTGCATTATGTTTACCAGTATGTTATTGAGGAGTTTTACATCTGGATTCATTAGGGAAATTAGCCTATATTTCTCTTTCTTGGTTGGGTCCTTCTCTGGCATTGTAAAGACATTGGGAAGCAGCCACAGTAGGTCTTCTCTAAATTTCTTGTAGAATCCATTAGAGCCTATGCTTTTTCTGTTGATAGGTTTTTAATTACATATTCAATTTCATTGAAGTGCTTTATCATTGATGTGCTTTATTTAGGACTTTTATATCTTCTTGACTTAGCCTTGGTAATTCTTATGTATGCAGTAATCTGCCCATTTTCTACATTGTCCATCTTATTAGAATACAAGTTCTCAAAGTTCATATTGATGATCTTGTGGATTTCTGCAGGATCTTCTGTGATTTCATCATCTTCATTCCTAACTGCATGGATTTGAGCTTTTTTTTGGATAAAGTTGGCTAAGGGTATTAATTTTATTTAATTTGTCAAAGAACAAGCTTTCCAATTCATTGATTCTTGTAGTTTTTTCTTGTCTCCATTGTATTCATTTCTACTCTGATCTTTATATAATTTCCCCCCTCATGTGTGCTGTTTGACTTACTCTTCTCTTTCTAGAAGCTTGAGGTTCAACATTAAGTTATTTGTCTGAATTCTCTATTTTCCTGATATGGGTATTCACTGCTATACATTTTCTTTGAATGACTCTTTTTATTGTGTCCCATAAGTCCCAATGTGTTGTATTGGCATTATCATTTAATTGTAGAGCCGTCTAATTTCTTCTTACTTTCATCTTGACCCTGTAGTTGTTCATTAGGGTATTATTTAATTTCAATATGTTTACAAAGTGCTTGTCCATTCTTTTTTCACTGATGTCCAGTTCCATTGAAATTTTATGGATAATATTTGTGGAATAATTTTAATTTCTTTGCATTTACTTAAGCATGTTATATAAGCTAATACGTTGTCTATTTAGAAGACTGTGCTATGTGCAGCTAAAAAGAATGTATATTCTGATGTTGTGGGTTGAAATACTTTGTAGATGTCTACTAAGTCCATTTGTCCCATAGTTTAGTCCATTTCTAACATTTTGTTATTGATTTTTTGTCTACTTGATCTGTATATTTGTTTCAGTGTGTATTGAGGTTCTCCACTGCAGATGTTTTAGTGTTTATTTGATTTTTCATATTCATCATTATTTATTTTATATATTTATGTGCACTGGCATTTGTTGCATATGTATTTGTGATTGTTATCTCTTTCTCTTTAATTGTTCTTTTTACAAGGATGTTGAGACCTTTTTTGTCTCTCTTGATCAATCTTGACTAGAAATCTACTTTGCCTGCAGATAGAATAGCTATTCCTTCTCTTTTGAGGGTTTCCACTACATGGTGTATTGTTTTCCATACTTTTCCTTTCAGTATATGAATTTCTTTTTGTTTAAATATGTTTCTTGTATTCAGTGTATTTTTGGATTTTGCTTCGATCCAACCTGTCAGTGTGTTTCTCTTGATGGGTGAATTGAGACCATTTCCATTAATGGTTATGACTGATATGTATTGACATATTCTTGTTATTTTGTTTCCTTGTAGTTGATTTTTCTTCTTTTATGTTTGTTTGCCTTGCCTGGTAACTTCCTTCTGCTGGGGTTCATAGAGTTTTAATCCTTTTATCTCTTTGTAGAGTATCCCTCAGAACATTTTGGCGTGCTGGTTCGCTGTCCATAGATTTCCTCATGTATTCTTTGTCACAGAAGTATTTTATTTCTCCATCACTTTTAAAAGATGTTGTAGGGTAAATCAATCTAAGTTTGAGGTTGTTTATTTTTAGAGATTGAAATACTTCATTCTGAGCTCTCCTTGGTTTAAGAATTTGTATTGAGAAGTCTGCTGTGATTCTGATGGGCTTTCCTTTATAGGTGATTTGTTATTTTTCTCTAACAGTTTTTAATATTGTGTTCTTAAATTGAATTTTTGGGACCCTTCCTATAATATGCCTTGCTGTAGATTTTTTGATCATGGATAATTGGAATTGTATCTCTCTCATTTATCTGTATGTCAAATTCTCTTTCCCTATCAAGGATGTTTTCTGCCATGACATCTGTTAACACATTTTTTATGTCATTTCTTGCTTTTCCCATAGACTCTGATGAATTTTATGTTATTGTTCTTTGCATTATCTAGCAGCTGCTAGATTGAATTCTCATGTTCCATTAGTATTTTCTATTTTTTTTTTTTTTTTTTGATACAGGATCTCACTATACACTTCATGCTGGCCTGGAATACATAGTGATCCTATTTGCTTGGCTTTCCCAGTGTTGGGATTATAGGCATGTGCCACTACACCTGGATATTTCTTGCTATTTTAAAGAAACTTTTCTTAGGGGCTGGGGATTTAGCTCAGCAGCATAAGCGCCTGCCTTGCAAGCAAGCAGTCGTGAGTTCGATCTCCGGTACCAATAAAAAGGAAAAAGACAAAAAAAAAAAAAAAAAAAAAAAAAAAAACCTTTCTTTTCATGATTGCTGTCTTCTCTAGTTGAGATTCTGTCCTTGCACTGGCTCATTATGCTGTATAACTTCAATTAAGCTGTTAATCTCCTGGATATCTATTTGAATCTGTGTCATAGATTCCATTTCTTTCCTATTTGGGTATTCATGGTTTCCATCTTTTTCTACGCTCTTCTATTTTTTTTTTTTTTTTTTCATCTGTGTGTGCTCTAGTGTCACTAAGCATGCTTTTCATTATGGTCACCATATCTGTAGTTACTTGAGAAATTATTTCTAATTTGATTCTTTCTAGAAGCTTCATTCATTTACTTGTTACATCGCCTGTTCCCACCTCACAGTGTCTAGGTGCGGTTGCCCTCGGTTTACCTTTGGTTATCTGAAAGTCTGAGGTTCTATATTGCTCAAATTTTTTTTTCAGTTTCTTACCCCATTTTTTTTTAAAAGTTCAGGGTTGACACATCTAAATTACCTAGAGTGAGTAGATATATTGCTGGTATTTTGAACCCTTAGGAAATGACTACTTCTCAGGTATATCCTCCAGGGACAGGTGGTTTTTGGTTTTGAGTCTGTTGCAAAATCCTACTTCTTCAGTTTATTGGGGATAGGAAGTTGCTGCCTACTTGACCCAGTCCCTGGTTCTTTGGCACTGGCTGATAGCATTTTTTATGGCCCTTAGACAATCTCATCCTTTCTCTTCTAGGGAAAACAACTGATTAGAGAAAGTATGTCACTTTGGGTAAAGTAATATAATCAGAAATAACTATGGTATCAAAAACAGCCTAGAAAGTGACAAACTGAAGTAAACATTAATTTGTCACCTTTAGTGTGTGAACTAGATTTGGGTTATGTAACAAAATCTAAAATTAACCAGAAAATTTTATGCAGGAAATAACACTCAATATGGAAATTTTACCCTCGGGGAGAAAACTTAAAAGGGGTTAGGGAGAAAACAGGGAAATAAAAGAGAAAGAGATTAGAAGCAAGGCTGGAGGACAAAGGAGGGTCATACACACTTTGAGAATTGAATGAAGAAGACAGGAAAAAGAAATAAAAAAGAACAACAGTAAAAAACTAGAAACTAT
The DNA here is from genome assembly GCF_034190915.1 of Cavia porcellus. Lineage (NCBI taxonomy): Eukaryota > Metazoa > Chordata > Mammalia > Rodentia > Caviidae > Cavia > Cavia porcellus. The sequence goes on from NW_026947485.1 coordinate 103,217,392, forward strand.
ATTCATGCTCATGTAAAAACAAACAATGAAACAAAAACAAAAAAGATAAAGAAAAAAGGTAAAAAGACAAAAAAGTCCACCTCTGCTGTCAGTGGTAGATGATGTGGGCATAGAAAGTCCACATGTGTGGTAATTAACCCCAGAAGGTTACTGTGAATCTTGAGCTTTTGTTCAGTGGCTCATCTCCCATTTTGGCCTTTGAAATTTGTTGCTGATGCATTCATGGCTTGGTGGCAGTACAAGATGCCATGTTTCTGAAGCATATTAAACAAGGTGAAGGTACTGCCCTATATTCTCCATGGTTATGGATGGCAGTGTGTTTGTGAGGACACAAACGCAGAAGACTATTTTCAGTTTTTCCTTGCTGGCTTTTCACATTGACACCACTGAGCTGATTGAATTTGCAGCACTTTTGCCTGGCTGAATTCTGGGTGTACAGAATAAGAATTGACATGCATGGATCTCTTAGCATGTCCTTCATAGAGTAAAGTTCTTCATTAGGCAGCTCTTACTGTTTGCATTTTTGTTTAAAAAATCAGTGCATTTTAATTATTCAAAAGAAAAACAAATACTCAAGTTGCTGGTGGAAGGCTCCTTTAGACAAGTGAGTATATTTTGTATGGGTTTTCTTTTATGCACTGCTGCCCCTTGTAAGCTAACTGGACCCTTCTCAGGACTCTAGGGAAACTCAGCAGAGATGTCTGCAGAGGTCAAAGATCATGTCTTAAGCTGATTGTGTTTTTTAAGGGCTAAACTCTATTTTTCTCAGGGGCATCAATCTCTCAGAATGCTAAATGAGAAGATAAATTTAAGATGTCAGGCTGGTGATAGCCTGACACTCATGCTGGCAGCTGACAAGTAAATTGTGTTTGTGTTTGTGCCATATCACGAAGATGGTGAACTGGGATTGGAATAAGGCAGCTGGTTTGGAAGGACAGAGTGAGGACTAAGTTCAGTGGACCACTCATAGTGTGGCCTCCATGTGTTCTTAGCCTCAACTTCACCAGAGCAGAAATTCTACACTTTTGCACAGCTCTGGCTCTCCTGGCTTCAAACAAAAAAGCCACATCTTTCTACTTTATGAAAAGCATCATGGTGGATGCACATATTTTCAAATAGCAATAAATACATTGTCAAATCTGGAGAAAATATCACCCCCAGCCTTATCACTCAAATACAATTTTAAGATATTTAAATCTTTTAAAAATATATTATTATAAACAATTTAGAGCTATTTACTTTTCTTGCATAAAATAATCAACCATTGTATACCATTTACATTCTTTTTCCTAACTTGTAGTATTTTGTTGTGAACATGTTATACTGTTATTGAAGAGCATAGAAGACCATTATTTGAAAACAGTATTTTCACAAGTACCAGTTAACCCCATTATTGATGTGTAACTAATATATGATAAACTCACATATCTAAAATGTACAATTTGATAGATTTTGATGTGTCTGCTCACTTGTGATACCATCCTGCCACTGGGTTGACAAAGGTATCCATCATGTTCAAAGCAGTTGAGGGCCCCGTGGAAACTTCATCCCATTCTCCCTAGTCTCTTAATCCCTGGCAACCATGTTTTTGATTACTCACAGTATATTAATGTGAATTTTCTAGGGTTTTATATAACTGGAACTAAAAGGTTCATACTCTGACTTCTTTCATTCAGAATAATTATTTTGAGATTCATGCTATTGTGTGCATAGTTTATTATTTTTATTGCTTAGTCTGATGTATCACAGTTTATTTGTAAACTCAACAGTTGAGGCATATTTTGGTTCTTTCTAGTTTTTGTTATTGCAAATAAAAAGCTGCTATGAACATTCATGTATAAGTTTTTGTGTGGACTTTTGATAAGACAACACAAGAAATAATTCCCTATCTTTTGAGAAATACCTATGAATGGAATGTCTGACTTCTATGTATGTTTAAAAGTTTAGGAAAGTGCCTGTTTCCCAAACGGATTGTACCACTTTACAGCCATCAGCTGTGGTTGAGAGTCACCACTCTATGGTGAGACTTGGTAATTTTAGCCGTTCTCGTAAGTATGGAATAGTTTTCACAGGAGAGGGAGATTGGCTGGGAGCCATGTTGGAGAGGGGCCAACTGAGTTTAGAATCCAGAGCAACTGCTAGATCTATCTAGTGGCTCCCAGCCAAGTTCAAGCCACAAGAAGTACATGAACTGCTGCTGGCTGAATAGGTCAGGTTTCAGCCTCATGGCCAGAAACCAGCCTGAACTTTACTGTGAATAAGAGTGTAGACTAACTAGGATTATCCAGTAGCCTACTGCAAAGCTACTGTTGGCCTTCTGGGATTAATTACCATTGATGTGAACTCTCTATGCCCACATCATCTACCACTGACAGCAGAAGCACATCTTGAAGTGGACATTTTTCACCCTGATTTTAATTTATAATTCTTAATTATTTATTATGTTGAATATCATTTCATGTGATAATTTCCATTTGTGTATATTGCAATTATTCTATAATTATTGAAAAGACTGTACTTTCTCTGTTCAATTGCCTTTGTATCTGTCAAAACTTAATTATTCAAATACATATTTCTGGAGTCTATTTTGCTCAATTGATTTATCTTCATGTTACTACTGCATTGTTTTAAGTAGTATAACTTCACAATGTCTTCAAATTAGCTTTAATGGCCCCCCAACTTTATTTTCCTTCAGGTTGTTTGGGCTATTCTAAGTTCGTTACATTTTCAATGGATTGATAAACAAATATCGCCTTGGTGGATGGACTTCAATATAATCATTTGGGGGATACACAAACATTCAATGCATAGCAGAAGGCTTCTTAATCCATTCTCCAATTTTGTAGATGAGGCTTCTAATTTTTAGATATTGGACATGGATATTTGTTTTGTTTGACAGACATATAATTCTTACAACTTGGTCTGTTGACTTGATATGTGTTTTATTAGTTTCTATTATTAAAATGGCTATATTTATGGTTTTCCAAGACTATTTGATTACTACCTTATTGCATTTTGGCTAAATAATTTTATATTAGCTAATGAGTTTTGCTAATATACTTTTGATATTTTTTGATAATGTCTTTTTTGATATTGCCTTTAAGTTTCATTTTCAAATGTGTATTTTTGCCCTTTTTAGTAGTTTTTGACACTAGCATTATGTTAACTTTCTGTAATGAATCCATCAGTTTCCCAGTGTTTCTAGATGATGCCTTAGCTTATGTACATTTACAGTAATCATTACCTTTAATATTTGCAACAATTGCACTTTCCCCCTTGCATTTCATCTCATTTTTACTTACTCTTCTATTCATGTTATTATTTCTGCCATGTAGTGGCTTAATGATTCTTTGTTCTCCATCTTTTGCTTCTTCATGGCCAAGCTGTGACCTCCACAGGGGACTGCACTATTGTCCTCAGGCTGGCTATCAACCTTGCTTTGGACAACAGAATGAGAAGGACAGCACACATCCAGATGGAGGTTTGGGATATTTTTAGGACACTTGAATTGGCTCTATTCTTTCCACAAGGAGGAAAGGTTATATGAAATTATTACTGTTTCAACCTGAACCGTGAAAGAGAAACTACAGGAGATAAGTGAACCAAGTCCACATTCCATGAGCACTATGAGGTAACCCTAGCTATATCTTGCCAGGGTCAGCTGACCTGCAGATATATAAATGAGACATAAATGCTTGACACTGTATGTCACTGAAATTTTTAATTGCTTCTTATGTAGCACAAACATCAAAAGCTGATTAATACATATATTAACATAATGAAAGTTTATAATTTCACTGAATATCAATTCATCTTCCTGTCTTTTTTACCGGAAGTGCTTACAGCTATGTATTTAAGTACTCATATCATATGATAGATTTTTGATATGTGATATTATTTCCTTATATTCTACATATTTTGTTATGGCATTTAAGATTCTTCCTTCTTTCTTTTGATAATTATTAGTTACCCCTTCCCTGAAAATCTTAGTTTTTGTGTGTATGGGGGGCACCAACTTGGTTATTTACTTTAAATTTTAGTATATGGTGATCAGGTAATATGATCTACATGATTTTTTCTTGTTAAAATTTATTTGGATTTTTTGAGTCTTGAATATGATTAATATTTATAAATATCATTTTTCCTTCTTTGGAGGGCTTATGTACACATTTTATTTTTCAAGTCTCCAGCACAATCTACTCCTATTTACACTGTCCTGGAATGATACAAATAGAGCTCTCTGGTTCAGTTGTAGTTCTGATTTTTAAATCTAGGCTTCTAATATTTTTTGCTATTGTGTCTTCATTGAAGTTTGTATTGTGACTTTTAGTAGCATAAAATAACTTCTTTCATGAGAAATTTTCTGACAATTTATTCTGTTAGTAAAGTTATCATTTCTGTATTCTCATTCTGTTTTCTCATCTCTGATCTCTATGCATCCCTTTATTTTGAACATGTTGTTTCATTCAGTTTAGATATGTGGCTTGAAGTTTCTGTTTGTAATTCATGCTTCAAGTAAAGCAAAGTTTTAAAATTACCCATTTTTATTCAATCATACTTTTGTTATTTGATTTTATAATTTCTGCTCTTTTTCTGTGTTTATTTTTATTTCATGTTTTTTAAACATTTAACTTTATCTCCTCCTACAAATGACTTGTAAAGTTTAACATGATTTTTTTTTTTAATCAAACTGACAACCTCACTCTTACCAGGCAAGCACTTGAGCCACTGAGCTAAATCCCTGGCTGACTTGTAAAGTTTAAATGGTGGTAATTTTTATAATCTTGTTTAACAAAATTTTATAATATAGTTTTCTATTACACATTTTAAAGGCACTGATAGAACTTATAACATCTTTTATGAGAAGCAACATGTTCAGCGTCTTTACCATCATTAACAATTGCATTAATTCATTTTGAGATTAGAATTCTTTAGAATATAATATTTCTTAATTAAGAAATCCTTTTGTAAGTTAGGCATTGTGGTGCATGCCCACAATCTTAGCATTCTGGGAGGCTGAGGCAGGAGAATCACAGGTTGGAGCCCAGCTTGGGTAACTTCATGACTTAGTGAAACCCTGTCTCAAAATAAGAAACTAAAGAAAGGGCTAGAAGTATAGTTAAGGTTCAGTCTCTAGAACCACAAGAAGAAAAAATGAAAGATAGTCTTTTGTATGTATAGATTTTTCATAAAGTAATTACAAAAAATGTAGTCACTTTATTTAGATTCACCACTCATTAATTTTGGTAGTTACCACTGGCTCTTTAACCCACTCTTTGTCCATTTCTATGTCCTCAGTTTTGATTTATCTCTTAATGATCCACATGGCAGAATAAGGTTACTGGTCAGAGCACATGTTCTGGTGGCCTTCATGTCAAATATGTTGCTCTGTGTCCATCCCTTCGAACAACAAGTGACTCTGGAACCCTGTGACATCAGCAGCCACTCTGAGCCCCAACATTCTCCTGCTGCTCATCCACTTTTTATCTGGAAACACCAGTTTTGTTAATTCAGAAGTGTGGAGTCAGTCTCTGTGTTCTGTTATCATAATTTACTTCCCCCCTTTTCTTCCATCCTTTAGGGCATTTTTCCCATTTCTTCTCTCCACCGCTGGATTCCCTATGTCTTACAGAGAGAGCTCTCAGCAGCCCCAGCGTGGATTCTAATTTTCTAGTTTTGCTTTCTTCATAGGTTCTTCTTATTTCTGTCTGTCTCATCTCTTTATTGTAACAGTTTGTTAAATCTTATTGGAAACCTGAATGACAGTTTATGAGGTATTTCAGCTTTAACTATCATAAACAGATCTAAGCAGAATTCTTCCAAATCCCTAGGCTGTTGTCCTCATTCTTTCAGGCTGCAGAATTTCATCTTGGATCTTGTGCTAAAGTGTTCCTTTTGTCTCTTAAATAAGAAGAGACTGACTAGGGCCCAGTGTGTCACCAGGAGGCCATTGCCTTTCCTTTGTGAAGTACAATGGCAGGCTGGACCCACAGGGGATCACTGCCTGTAGGTCTGCAGAAAGCATTGGTTTTCTAGTAGGAATTTGTGCTCCAGGGAGGTGCTGGAAGGCTCTTCAAGGGTGTGCAGAAGCCTGGTGATCTGGACAGTCTCCTTCTTTAACATTCTGGGGTGTCCATGGCAGTCCATGACACGCAGGAGGCTGAAGGGAAATTTGACTTAAAGTGTCTGAGACCACTGGAGCTCCCTGGTTTGCACAGGAGGGGACATCATGCCTTTCGTACAGACAGAAATATTAGCTACTTTCTGTGATAAAGATAAGGGAACTCCCGAAGCTTGGTTTCTAATTTCATTTCAATCTCATTGCCCGGTTTAGTCCATGAAGTGCTTTCGCGCTGCTGGGAAGCTGAAGTGTGGCTCTTGGAGGCAGAGAAAGTAAAGAAAGTAAGGTGAGAATCCCAGTAGCAACCTCCTTTCTCAGCTAATGTGCTCTGCATATCTTTGTTAGGTGGGACTTGTTGCAGGTGACCTGGAGAAGCAAAGGCATCTTGATTTTTTGCTTTTGATAATACAGAGGGTGGCTTGTTGGATACACGCCAGTGTCACTCTTTTTTTGGGGGGAGGTACTGGGATTTGACTCATAACCTCCCACTGGCCAGGCAGGCACTGAGCCACCAAGCTATATCCCCAGTCCCCAATGTCACCTTTTACTGCAGTTTTTGGTACTCTGATTTTGAAAAGTAGCTGGGGCAAGACCTAGGCAGGGATAGACATGACACGTACATGCTAGCATTCATAGGGATCTGGCTTTGTGGGTGATGTTCTGGGGCCTTTTGGTGCCTGCTTTCTGGAAAGGAATTTGGGCTTCTCACCTGGTGTAGATTCTGGCATCAAAAGGAATTTCTTTGCACTACAGTTTACCTTAGCAAAAACAAACTTGTTTTTCAATTTGTGTGTTTTCATGCTTATTTAAAGGAAGTTAAGAACTCTTTTGATTAAGAAGTTTTTACTCAGATATTTTTATATGGATTTTTAAAATATCCAAGCGTACTGAATGTGGTGAACTAAATGTGGTTCCAAATGCTTTCAGCCACTTGTGGGATCTCACTCGGATACAGGTGGTTTTGGGGCTGGCAATTTCATGAGCCTAAGTACTGACCCATTTCAGACTTCTGCCCAATTCTAGAGGCACAGATAGGGCCCTCCTATGAGAAGTGATAGGTACCACTCGCAAAGGCCATCAGGAATTCTTTCTGGGGGTGTGATCATGGAGCCATGATGTTTATTATCCATGCTGATAGAGGATACTCAATAAGACTGTAATTTTGAGATACTCAAGATGGATGCAGGAACGGGGGCTTGGGAATGGCAAAGGCTCTGACACTGTGCAACGTGTCCTTCATGGGCCTGCCCTCTATACAATGATGACAAGTGTTTTGAGGATATTGTGACTCTTCCCAGCACACTGCAGGTGCAAGATGTTACTGACTCCCAGAGTCCCCCAGTCAGTCAGTGATGGGACTAATATTGCCGTGGGTCATCCAGCTCCTGATCTGAGCTTCTGGGATGTCACAGTGGTCATCAGTGAACCAGGATTGCGTGGTCAGTTCCATTATTAAAAGTCAGGGGAAATAACATGTGCTTTCCTTTGAGGAAAACAATGGGAAATCCTTTTTAATTTATGTATGTAGAGGTACAACCTTGTTATAAGATGAACAGAGAAAGTAGGCCCAGATGTTTTCCCTGTAGTCGAGCTAAATCTCTGTCTCCTCAGAATGTAACTTCTCCACTGGTTTCTAGATATAGTAGCGCTATCATCTCTTTGAAGAAAAAAAATGCCAAAATCTGTTTTGAAAAAAAAAGCTTACATTTTTCTTTTGCAAAGGATCTCACTTTTATTCAGAGTGATGAGATGTGCATCGTATTTTGAGAGGTCAGTCACCTAGGATTGAGGGTGAGCATTTGAGGTCCAGACAAACATCAGCACCTGTGAATTATGTTCCAAGGTAGAGAGCTCCAACTTTCCAAGGAGAGGGTCACTGGAAGGTCAAGAGTTGGCTGTAGTCTTCACAGTGGTGGCTCTGGGTCATTGCTCCTTAGTTACCAGTGTCTCTGGTTGGGACTCAAGACTGTCTCATTTGAGGAAAAGTGGCCTTTTTTGTCTTCTGAAGTTGCAATAAACTCTGCTTCTTTTGGTGCACAAGTGGACATTCACCCAGGGGCTCATGGTAAGTGGTACTCTGGCTCGCTGTGGGATACTAAAGATGTTAACTTTGTGAGGCTGCTGAGATCTGTTGTAGGAAAACACGTGCTGCTTGAAACACTTTGTCAAGGCTTGTGTTAAGTAATTGCTACTACAAAGGTCAAATGAGATTTCACTTAAATTAATTAAAACCATAGGATCAAGGCTGGATGTGATAAAATTGTTAATTTCTCACCTTTCCTGTTCTCTATAGGCCTGGTGAGACTCCAATTTGGACTCAAGAAGGGGAGGGATTTATGTCAGTTAAAATTAAGCTTGAGTAGAACTGGACAGAACATCTGTTAAATTATGATTAGCCAAATATTCCAAATTTCATTTGGACTGGTGCTGACAGGACTTATTTACCAAATAATGGTCAAGACAGATGCTCCAATTACATGATCATATTTGCAAAAACAGTTTACTTAAACACAAGTGTCATTAGATCCAATGAAAGCTAAGTGACATGCAGCCCCATTTTTCACATTTGGTACAGCAGAGAATTGTTACAGTGTGTGTAGATCCCATTGAAAATGCTATATTTTCTGGTCTAAATACAATGCTTTTGTTGAACATCACATTTTTTTAATGGAAATATCTCCAGGAAACACTACAAATCTGACATGAAATGTAAAACAAACACATGCACAGAAATGGTAGCAAATTTAGTTAACTTTAAACTTATAGGTGCCACATCCAAATCCTATGAAATGGGCTGAGAGGGAGGCAGGAGTTCAGATCAGCAATGCTGAGTGTAAAGCCACATTTAGCTCAAAATTCTAAGTGCATGGTAAGGCCAGGCTCCTTACAGAAACCAACACTCTCCTTCCCAGTGACACCTGCCAGAGGGCTCAAAAGCTAGCATTTGTAGTGGGTGGGGTCGATTTTGTGCACTTTGCTTCTCATCCTGCCATCACTGGGTGTGGGACGACACAAAGCTGAGGGCTTTGTGCTCAGCTTTGGGCTCAGGATTCCGGCACTTTGGGGGAATCCTTGGGGGAGGCTGGGAGAATTGACCAGTCTTGCAGTGAGATTGATGAGGTACTGGCTGCCTCCCAGAGCTCTGTAGAAAGGGTGAGTTCACTAAGGTAACCCTCAGACTGAAGTGGAAATTTAAGTACTTTGTGTGCTACATTTATTGTGTCCCAGAGAATGTCCATCAACCTGGGGAGATGTGCTGGGCATGCCTTTGGCCTCTGCATAGTTCGCAGTTTCAAGTTCATTGGGCAGGCTGAGAGCAGAACTGCTGAGGCAGCATTTAATTTGTTCTCCCTCTCTACGGACCCTTAGGAACTTCTTTGATCCCTGCCAAATGTGGAGTCAGGGCAATGTGGATCTCAGTGGGTATCCAGGAATAGAAGCCTTTGGGCTTTTCATATCTACATACGCCAGTGGGCCATGCTGTCCAGTTCCTGTGCATTGGCTGCCTGCCTGACTCCTGTGTGTGGAAGGAGATATCCAAAGTGATGGGATCCTTCTAATTAGGCAGCAACTTGCTCTAAGCACAAGATAGAAGGCAAGAACCACAGGGAACCCACTGCGAGTCTAGAAAATATTCTGCTATGGTGGCAAGTGCTTAGTCTTTCAAATGCACAAAAGGGTGGTGTATAGAATGTTCCCATCATTCTATTGGTAAGATGGTGTGTTGGTACAGCAGAGCATAGGTGCATTGAAAAGTCACTATTCTTGGATCTAAATGAATGAATTAAAAATTATATTGTTTGATGACTATAAAAGCACTACATGCTTATTGTGGGAAGAAGCATAAAATTGATTTTAAAAAGTATCAGAAAGATATTAAATATTCATTATAACACCCTTGAATCCCTCCCTGGCATTTCTGGCCCTGGAATAGCCCTGTTGATGTTCATCTTCATTCTTTATTTTTAGAAAAAATATAGCCCATTTTATGATAATAAATGCTTCTTGTGGTCACCATTCAGATCTGTTATGTCCAGATCTTCCAGGAAGGTCTCTCACAACCAACCAGAGTCATGGAAACCAATGGCCTGTCCCCTCCTGCCCATGCTGCTCATGTCTTCCATTCTAGCATGCAAGACTCTTCACTTAATCCTCTTTTCTGTCTTTAAAGCCAGGAAATAAATGTCTGCTTCCAGAAGTGGCCAGTGTGTTACTTTCTACTGTAAATACATCAGTGCCTTCTCAGTGGGTACAGCATGTTGGACTTTTTGCTGGGAAAATGTCCCTGCCTGTTTGGATGCTGATGAGTCTCTCCAATAACAGGTAAGGGTCCAGCTTCTCAGTGATACCCCATTCCTGACTCAGGCCATCCATCAGTCTTGTTTCAGTCATAAGACCAGTTTCAGTGTCAGGATAAGCCTGGCACAACCAGCCTCCATCCTTCAAATCCTGCTTGATCCTATGCCAGTATACTTGACATGACTACCTGCCACTGCAGTTCTTTCTTGGAATGCCTCTTGTCTAGTGCCTCTTGTAAATTAGCCTTATGATCATGTCCTAATGGGCAGGAAAAACCAAGATCTATAGTCACAGCCCCCATTATCCTGGAACTCATGGCAAAGTGGAGTGGCAGATGCTTCTATAGCACCCTGGTTGATATTGATACAATGTTTTTACATTTTCTAATGTGTTATTCACACTTAGGACAGAGCTCTACACATAGAGGGTGGAAGATGAGGTAGTTATGGCTGAACAGGAATAAGAAGGCTTCCAGAAGAAAGTGTTCACTGAAGTAGGTCTTCAGAAGTCCTCCTCAGGTCTATCTTTTACATTGGTCAAGGGTCATAGCTTCTTTCCTCTGAGAGGTCAGAATTAGATGCTCGCTCAAGTTCAATATATTTGAAAGTCATTTATTTTAAAACAATTTCAAGGATATGTTTTAATTAAAGAGATTTGACAATTTTTCAGAGAAGCAGAGTTAAAGGCAATTTTAATCTTAAGCTCACTTGGATGAGTTTTTGGAATCTGGTTTCATGCACTATTTCCACAAAGTGCTTAAAGTATTTGGCTTTATTTGGTGGGCTTTGGAGCTGGACAGTTAATGGGATAGCAGTCCCAGGTTGTACTCACAAGTAATTAGAACAGAAAAATTACCCAGGCTATTTTGTTGTTGGCCAAACATTTTGAGTATGTGTTAAACAGTGATAATCAACTTTATCTTAATTGCCTCTGCATTAAGTTAACAGGTTATTAGTATTATGAATATAAAATTTTGTTCTATGAAAGATTGTGACAGGGTGAATTTAAGCAATTCTGAGCCAGGCAAGTAGAAGCCCAGGATAACTTCATCACTGGGAGTTTTCCAGGTGTGTGCCATCCAGATCTCTGGAAAGTTTAACTGTTTATTTCACTTTTGATCTCTGAAAGTTCCTTGATGTTTGTGCTGGGTTTCTGGGCAGCTGATCATTAAAGGTCCCTTCTGTTTCACTTCCCACCCTTGCCCACGCCAGTGCATTACATCTCTCTTGGCCCCATCAAATCATGGTAAACTACTTGTCAAAATTTCCCAACCCAATTATTCCTTTAATAGCTTCAGTTTAAGTGATATTCTGTGCTCTGTCTATTTGAGGATTGTGGGTGGGGGGTAGTATTCTACTACATACTTTGAAAGTAGTCTCAGGAGAATATCTTCATTATCCAAATATCACAAGGGCTACAGAGGACCACACTGCCTTTGTTTAATAAGACTGATCTGTGATTGTGAAAGACTGGTGTGACTGTGAACAGGCACCAACTGGTGACCACAAGCACAAATGTGTCCTGGAGCTTGTTTTGCTGCCCCCTAAGTTGAGAGTTGGGCTGTGAAGTCTGTAGTGAGTCATGCAGTCCCTGGCCTGGTCCATTCTATGTCCTACTCCTATGGCTCAAGTTTTGCTTCAGGAACCTACTCTCCTCTTTGCTTCGCAAAGATCTGAGTAGGGGAATAACTTCACTGGGGCAGATTTCACACCACTTGATAAGAACTTCTCAACTTCTTTGCTTATAGTTGTTTGGATTTTAGATTTGAAGACAGAAATTAATTAAGTATGTATTGTAGATCTGATTGATGGCTAAGTAGAGCTCTATCAGTCTAGAAGTTCATCACTGGAAAGTCTCACTTGCCTATTTCAGTTTTCTATGTTTTGAATGTTGTATGCCCTGAAGTTCATGTGCTGAAATACTCCAAAGTGGAAGGTGGTGGGGTGATTTTTGGGAAGCATTTGAGTCATGGTAGCAGAGCTCCCATGGTGGGATTAGTGCCCTGGAATCTTTATCTCCTTTCACTATGTGAGGACACAGCCGTGAGGAGATGCCTTCTGTGAACAAGAAAGTGGACCTTGAAAATATCAAATCTGCTTGTTATGAATTAAACACTGGTGGTCAACTTAATGCCAGCTGAATTAAATCAGCAGGGCACTAAGTGTAGATGCTTCACCTGAGGAAAGTTGCTAGCATAAATAGAGACATGGAGACAGAGAAGCTAGGTTTTGAGGCATTAAGAACGCTGAGGCCATTTGGGGAATTGTGGGTTCTCCTACTAGTTGCTGTTTGAGCTGTTAGGTTCTCCTGGAGGAGCTCTGGTCCTCACATCGAGCATTGCTTCCTGGCTCTGGAGAGAAAGACATGTGCCACTTGGTCTCCAGGATGAACTTGTCACGCTGGATTTCTGGCATGTACTCGACTGTGCTTGTTACTGGAGGAGCTCAGGGCCTCCATGTTGCTGAGGATGGCTGTGGTGCCTTTCAGGACAGCCCTGGTCTTTGTTGTGAGTGTGACTTCTTGGCTCCAGCGTACAACCTTCAACCTACCAGCACAGCTCCTTCACCCTGCTGACATAGACTTTCTAGCTTCTACCACTGACCTTTGGGCCTTCCCAGCACAGATCCATAAAAGAGACTGGCATGATTCCTTTTTCTGGGCTCTAGACATCCAGTTGGACCTGTGGGAGGCATTGTCATGAGCTCTGGGTCTTCATCTGGACTCATGTGGGATTTGTTGTGGGATTCAGGCCCTTGGCTAAACATTCTATGTCTTTAGTTTTTTGGATAGATTTCCTGCATTTCTTTGTGTTAACTCTGGGTGATCATCATAAAAATAATATTATAAACTCCCTGTCCTAATTCTAATTGTTCTCTGCAAAACCCCGACTACAACACTACTATTATATGATCTTGAACTTTCTAACTTAAACAAGTGTGAGAAATAAATTTGTGCATAAGCTACCCATATAGTAAGTGTGTTTTAGTACTTTGTTATAGCAGCTTAAATAAATTAAGGCACTATTTTTCACAGGAATGGTGTTTAGAAATTGAGGAAAAATGGTCTTCTCCATGTACTATATTGTAAAATCTTAATAGTCACATGCTAAAGAACAAAATTGAAAACTTGTCTTAAAATTGGAAACTACACAAAGATAAACTCAAATGGATTAAAGATCTAAATGGTAAGACTTAAATCTGTAAAGTATTAAATAAAATGGAAAAAATTTCCTTGGCTTTGGGTTTGACAGTAGTAAGATGGGTCATCAAATTATACAGTGAATGTCTGAATTAAAAAAATAAAGTTATTACAGAGCTGAATGTAGCAGGGCACGCCTGTAATCCCAGTATTTGGAAGGCTGAGGTGGGAGGATAACTATGAATTTGAAGCCAATTTTGGCTACAAAGTGAGTTCAAAGCCAGCCTTAACTGTACAGTGAAATACTGTTTCAAAAAAGACAAAAATTGTTACAATAAAATATACATTACAATTAATTCCCTTTCAAAATACCCACATTGCTTCCAACACACTTATACAATCATACTTGCCACTTACCGAAGCAGTTCTGGAAGTCCTCTTTTGTGACTTTATGAAGTGTTATAAAAAACACAGTGAATGCTGCTGAGTGATAGTCAATAGAAAAACACACTCATAAAACACTGAAGTATGTCTTCATCCACCTTATTCACCAGATGTGGCAACTTATAACTTCTTTACATTCATCAAAGTCAAAATGACCACGGAAGGAAGATTCAGAACATCAAGGCAGTTGACAGTGCAGCTTAAAGATACTCAGGAGAACAGTTCCCAACTGCCTCAGAAAGTGGCAAAATGATAGAGTAAATGTGTTCAAAGCTAGGAGATTGTCTTGGAGGGATTAATGTCAATATATCTTTTACCATAACAATTTTTTAAAATGCAAACATTTACTGTGCTTTTTAATCACACCTTTGTGTTTTGGCAGTAACATTAAAATCTCAGACAACAAAAGCAAAAGTAAACAAGTGGGGCTGCATCAAACTAAAAAGCTTCTTCAGTAAAGAAGACAGTCAACAAGTTGGAAAGGCAGCCCATAAAATATTTGCAACTCATACAACCGATAAAAGGTTAATATGTAAAATACATAAGGAATTCCCATAGCTCGATAGCAGAAAACCCAAGTCAACTGACTAAAAGGCAGGCAAAAAATTTGAATAGGCACTTCCCTGAAATACATGAAGAGATGCCCAACATCACTAGTTATCAGTGCAATGAAAATCATAGCCCTTGTGAGAGGTCACCTTACATTTGTTAGAGTGACTATTATCAAAAAAGACATGTGCTAATAAAGGTTTGGTGAGGACACAGAGAAAAGAAACCTTTGCATACTGTTGACAGGTAGCATGGAAAGCATTCTGGAGATTTTTCAAGAAAATTAAAAAGATGATTATCACATGACCCTACTCTTGGGTATATATCCAAAGGAAATCTGAGCTCCCGTGTTTATTGTAGCTTTATCCACAAAGCAAAATATGGAAACAACCCAAGTGCCCATCAATAGATGGGCAAAGACATGGACAAAGAATGGACAAAGAAATCATGTTGTACATGTACAATAGAGTATTTATAATATTATTGAAGCTTAGGATGAAAGGAGGTCCTACCATTTGTGACAACATGAATGAACCTGCAAGACACTACACTGAATGAAATAAGCCAGATACAGACAGAGATTTTCTACATGATCTCACTCATGTGAAATCTACAAAAGGTAGAATCACAGGGAAAGAACAGAAAGATGTAATGGGGATGGGAAACCAAAACATTTAAAGTGTTCAAACTTGCAGTTATATCGGATAAGTCTAGAAAACCAATGCACAGTATGAGAATTATAGTTAATGATGTATTGTAACTGTTACAAAGGCTGAGAGGACCCATTGCCTGCTGTTTGCAACCTGGAAACCTGAAAGAGCTGAGCTGCAATTTAGTCTGACAGGGAAAGACCAGAAACAAGGAGACTTATCATATAACTCTCATTATGAGACCAAAGCCCTTGAAGACCTTAGGATAAGCGGGGAAATTGGATACAACAGAACAGAAAGAGAATTCACAATTCCTCCAGCTGATGCCCTATGGATGGAGTCCCTCCACCTTGGTGAAGACAGATCCTTCCTACTCAAGTTACTGATTCAACTATTTATCTCTTCACAGAAACACCCAGAAATAGTGCCTTATCAGATATCCAGACAGCCATGAAGTTGACACATAAAATTTACCATTATAGTTGAACAGGAAGGAGGTAGTTTCTAGTCCTCACTTGTCAGGAGTGGTAGAGGGTGAAGTGCTCATTGTCCATATGACCAGAATCCAAGCGACCCCTGCAGGTGGGAACAAGGAGAAGAAAAGTATTTCAGACATATAAGAAAAGAGGTGATAAAAAAGATGGTGAATGTTTAAATTTTAAGAAATGATTATAGTAATACATTGGCATTAATCACCATCTTAGTTACTTTTCTCATTGCTGAGACAAAATACCTGAAACCCAAAGCAAAGAAGAAAAGGTTTATTTTTGGCTCACAGTTTGTAGAGATTTCAGTCCATAGTTGGCTGAGCTCAAGGGAGGTTGCCATGGCAGAGGAGAATAACCCATGGCAAGCAGACAAGCAAAAGCTTATTAGCCCTCTTTTTGTTTCTTATATTTTATGCAGAGTATAACCCCATGGTGGGTGTAGTATTCACACCTTTACTCCTAGCCAGAATTATGCCAATCCAATCAGTGAACTGATTTAGTAATCAGCACCACATACTCTAGATTCAGCCACCTCTGAACCCACTTTACATGACTTCATGAGGCTTTGGGGGATATCTAGACACAAGTCAGAACACTGCTTCAGAATATTCTACCTCACTCTGAACATACTTATCCTATTGTTCCTGATTCTTTCTAAAGCAGTTCTGGGAGTCCTGTCTCACTAATGGCTTTTTAGGGTATTATCAAAATTATAGTGGCTATTACTACTAAGTTGCATTCAAGGGAAGCGGACTTACAGAAACATTACAGTGTGACCTCATCCATCTTATTCACAGTATCTGGCATTGTGTGAATTCTAGATTTTCCCCAAAGTAAAAATGACCATGACAAATGAATGTTTTGAATTAATTAAAGACATTGAGGCAACCATGACAGTTCAGCTAAAGACACTCATGAAAGAGGACTTCCAGAATCGCTTCAGAAAGTGGCAAGAATGATGAATTGTGTTTGAAGCCAGGGGGGAATTTTGAGGGGGATTAATGTCAGTGTGCATTTTACTACAATATTTTTCTTTTAAATTTAAATCCACATCGTATTTTTTGGTCACAGCTGTACAATAAAAGGCTTGACTTCTTAAAACCACTTTGCATCTTAGGTTGTGTCCTTATTACTGTGCCATGCTTTGGAATGACCCTGATGAGCTGAGTCATTCTGAGTACTTGGAATTTATCTTGGGACAGAAGAGAATAAAGATCACCTCCAGGGTAAAGTAATAGGCAGGCAATCTCGTTAATGTTCACATTTCTGCATTTTCAAATGTGTTTCCTTGGTTAGAGGAAAATATTAGACTTTATTCAGTTAAAAATTAAACAAAACCTTCCTGTCTTTCAGGTTTCCTGGAACCTCGTATTTCTGCCTGTGTTTGTGTCTATCGAGGGTTGCAGGGCTTCAGTGACCATTTTGATTAGAAGTCTTGATGTTTAAGGATTTTCCTTTATCCCTTAAATTATGATAAGACTTAAAGCAGAAATTGCTTCTGGTTAATTTGTAATATGACATTTATGGTAGGCAAATCTAATTTTGTAACGGTCAGCTTTTATTTGCCAATGTGGCAATCCTTTATTTGTTTCTATTATAGAACCAAATTTCTAAAACTCTAAATTCTTAATATTTTGAAATTTCAATTATCTCCTGTGATTGTTCTCTAGCTGCACTCACATTTCCATGCAGTGGAAACTGTTGGTAAACTAGTAACTAGTGTCCTTTTTTTTTTTTTTTTTTTTTTTGTCTTTTTTTGAGACGGGGTCTTGCTATGCAGTTCAGGCTGGCCTTGAGCTCATTTTGTAGCCCAGGCTGGTCTTGAACTCACAACGATCCTCCCACCTCAGCCTCCCGAGTGCTGGGATTACAGGCATGAGCCACCACGCCTGGCTTAAACTAGTGTCTTTTGAAGTGAGTAGAGTTACTTGAATCTTCAGCAAGAGCTCAGTGCTGTAATATGCTTGGGAAATCATTTCCATGAGCAGGTCAGAGGAGGTCTAGTCAGAATGCAAAGACTCTTGGAGGAGCCAAGGATCCTGTGGTTCTTTGGGCAACAGCCCAGATGTGATCATGACCTTGTGCTAAGTCTTGTTAATCTGAAAGTCCTTGAGATCTTAGATGGACTCCTCCAGGGATAGCACATCTTGGTGATCTACGGGACTTGGTGATTTTAGGGGATGTATTCAAATGCATGCTTACAGATTTTAACTGGGGTACTTTATGCCAAATTAATGTACCTATCTAAGCCCCATAACAAAAGTTACAAGTACAATCAGTTGTGGTTTCCAAGATTTAGTGCTACTTAGAATTTATATCTTTTCCCTTCTACCTGTCTTCTCAGGATATACATGCACAGCAAACCCCTCTTACCTGGTAAATAAAAAGACCCAAAGTGAATTGGCACATGATGTCAGGGATAAAAGAGGGAGTTCAGCCCTGTGGACAATTCCTCAATAGAAAGTAGGAATCCTGAGGCTTGATTTGACACTTGCAGATGGCCTGACATGTAGTCACCTGTGGGGGCTTTTGATGCCAATGTCCCTGCCCAACTTCTTCCCAGCCATTGGCATTAGTGATGCTTGAGTTCGTTCATTGTCATTGCCAAGCTGATGGTAGCTGGGAGGTGAGATAAGGGAAAGAGTCCATGAGGGAAGCATCTTATGAACAGATCTGCAAAGAGATGCTTCTGGGACACTTCCAGTGGGAGTGCCATCTGTCTCAAGTCTCTCTCCAGGTGCCACAAGACTGGACCTTGAGAGGAAATTTTCCTTGTGAGTCACACAAGAATGAGAAATGAGATTGACACATGGCAAAAACTGTCTGGGGAAGTAGGTGTGACCTGTTAACTAGAAGATCCTGGACACATGAGAAAAACAATTACCAAAACCCTGTATATGAACTTCTCAGGAGAATTTAAGGAGGCTTTCAGTAGGATGACCTGAATCTGATGTCAGCCTGGGGTCTGGAATCCCAGCACCATCTCTCAGGACCTTGATATAAAACTTCTCTCAAGTTACCTTGAAAATACAAGAGAAAGGCAGCCCTGAGGAACTAGTACTATCATAGCTTTCTATGAGAGCCCATGCTGTGTTTTCCAGATGCAGTGTGTGATTTTACTTTATTTTTCTTACCCTCCTTTTCTATTTCTTTGGCCCAACTGAAGAGCTAGTTTCCTTCCACCCCTCACTTTTACTTCCTCAAATGAACTTTGTTATTCCTGATTGTCTGCCTTAAAAGCATCATGAGAAAAATGAAAGACAGAGATAAGTAATGCATCAATGGCTGGGAAGTCAATGTCTCCAGACGGGTCCTCCTTCACTCCCAAAGCAGCTACTATTTATTAGGTTATACATTTTTAGGTGGGGCTAGCAAAGGATTATAATTTGGCAGAAGATTCAGACTCAAGAGGGCATATATGGTCATATGCTAAGAAGGATTTTATCCTGGAATATAATCCTAGAATGACTCAAGAGGACATATATGAGCATATAGTAAGAAAAGTCAATGGAAATCTCAAATAGAAGGTATTGATAATTCCAAGCCTCCATTTTATCCCATATGGAAATATGAAAAATTAGCTACTGTGAATTTGTGGTTCCCAACACTTTGTCACTGCTTTTTGGTCATTTTGTTCAATTTTTGTTTGAGGTGATGAGAACCTGGAATCCAACTTCAGAAGGAGAGGTGAAAAACCCCAGGCCTGGTAACATTTAGTTGGTGAGCTACATTTTAGAAGAAGCTAGCCTATAGTAGGAATGTCAGGTAACTTAAGCTTCAGACTTGGTATCTGAAGACCAGTGAATTGTTAATTCATCAATATACGTATATGCTTGTGTCTTATCAGACACACTGTAGTGAGGTCTATTTGTCAGGTCAAATGTTTTCCTTATCATTTCATTGTTTGATAACAGCACTACATCTTCTCAAACTTGCTAAAGATTCTTGCTCCTTAATATCACAATGACCACTACATCTCACTCTGTCTCCTCCTGCAGGGCCCATCCTAAACATAATCAAGGGGTAAACCACAGAAACAGGCTGGGAAAGGCTTCAAAAGCCAAGTGTGGCTCAAAAGGATGGGGAAAAGGGGGCATGGCAAAGTAATTGGACAGGTTTGGGGAATGGTGCAAAGGTGGCTCGCTAGGATTTGACTGGGATAGGAGACTGAGCATTTTCAGGCTAAGACTCTGGAAAAAGCTGGGGGTCCCAGGCAAGGATGAACTTCACTAATGGGTAACCCTGAAAAGGGCTCATCATATTAGAGCAAAGTCAAGGATTTTCAAATCAAGAGGCCATGACCTTGAAGATTGAATCCCTCCTTAAAGAACGTTGGCTGCGTTTACCATAGATTCCAAGCCTCCAATGGCTATCAGTAATTGACAGTGAGAGGAAAAACAGCAATCAGGAGAGTGGAGATTTCCACACACAGATAAGTAGCACACATTACAGGAAGCCAACCCACTGAGGCCTGGTGGAATGGCTTGCATTCCATTCACTGTTCACCTCATGCACAAGCACTGCTTTATTTATTTTAAAGAGAAAGAGAAAGAAACACACACAGAGAGAGAAAAACAAACAAACAAACAACAACTACAACAACTGCCCACTCACTGAGTCTGGGCTTTGGGCTCACAAAAAAACATGAATAGAACTCTCAGTTAATAGGGTGCGAACTACAACATACCAGCTTTCAGCAACAACATAGTTTGCTTGGTTCCTCCACAAGTCTCTGATGGGGATGAGGAAAGGATGAGAAGACTTTGAGTCTCTCAGTCAGAGCTTGCTTAAGCTTAGAGTTGCTTCATCTGTACCTTCCAAGTGGTCTAGAGGGAAGAGGGGTTGTAGACACCAGGTCTCTTCCTCAAAGACTCCTCTACAACATTATATCCATGGCTCCTCCCTGACTTTCTCCTAGATCCTCTCCAAATGCTAACCATACTTCCCTCTTAGCAGGAGACAGTGATCTGCTGGGTGTGGGTCTGGAGGGACAACAGGAGAGAGGCCAGGCAGTCTCTGCCTATGCAGAGCCATTTAAACTAGGCTGTGCTGTTCAGCAGCATCCATGCCTTGTCCTCACATAACTGGTAGGGCTCACCTTAGGCTTGTGCCAGCTCTTCTTCCAGGGGAGAGCACGCCCTCATGTGTTCTCAGCGCATCAGTCATTCCCACAACACATGGCACTGGCACTGTCTCCAGCTAGGCGCTAGTCCAGGCCTCGAGGATAGAGCAATGAACAGGGCGATTTACTGTCTGGCCAGTGAGACGTCCCAAGAGCAGGGCAGCAGATGGCATTCAAACCCAGATGGTGACCCCAGATGCTTAAAAGGATAAGCCATAAAGACTTACTCAATGAAAGTTTATTATCACTCCTGCTTCTGCCCTATGTGGATTGGGGAAGGGAAGGGCTCTGCATCATGGGGTCATTATGTGCCAGATGCCATCCAACTCATAGGTCACCCAACCTTATTCACCAGTGGCTGAGGTAGGAACAGGTGGAGGATTTCCCAGTGGGAATATGTAAAGTTTGGAAGGAGAGGCTGCTTAGGGTCCACATTTTACAAGCAGGACAGGACATATAGTGTCTCTCTGACTGCAGAATCTCAAGGATGGAAAGGGGACAAGGGTAGTTACCCCAACTGGACAGCACAACAGAGTGATCCACATTGCCCAGGTAAGAAGGGAAAGGACCACAGCTATTCTGCAACTGTCTGGATAGTTCAAGAGAGTAGGACACCCAGGGTTCATGTTTTCTTCCAGAATTTAGAATTTAGATCAATGGTTGAAAAAGAAAATTACAGAGAGAGAGACAGAGAGAGAGACAGAGAGAGAGACAGAGAGAGACAGAGAGAGACAGAGAGAGACAGAGAGACAGACAGAGAGAAAGAGAAAGAAACAGAGACAGAGAGACTGGGACAGAGAGACACACAGAGAGACAGAGAGAGAGAGACAGAGAGACAGAGAGAGAGAGACAGAGAGAGAGACAGAGAGAGAGACAGAGAGAGAGAGAGAAAAGAAAGAAACTCTTAGGGGCAAAAAAAAAAATCCATCCTAGGGATCCAGAAGGCAAAGTACGCCAACTGTCACCAACCCTGTGTCCTGTTCATGTGAGCAGAGCTGGACACAGGGAAAAGGCTGAGTGTTTCCTGAACAGTAATATTTTTGTTCTATTGATGGAATTATTCTGGACCACTGTT
The DNA here is from genome assembly GCF_034190915.1 of Cavia porcellus. Classification (NCBI taxonomy): domain Eukaryota; kingdom Metazoa; phylum Chordata; class Mammalia; order Rodentia; family Caviidae; genus Cavia; species Cavia porcellus. The sequence goes on from NW_026947485.1 coordinate 103,239,278, forward strand.
CTTTCTCTGTGTTTGTTTTGTTATTTGAAAATTTTCTTAGCAATTTGCCAGGTTGGGTATATTTCTTTGTTTTACTTTTTTCCCTATATGCATAGATTACATGTTTTCAGCAGCATCTGCTGTGAATTTTAATTACGATGCTCAACTCAAAGGGAGCCTCACAAAACAGCCTGCATCGTTAGCAATCCAGGGCCATGTTTATGGCACAGACGGAGGCTGCAGAGTGCACCGGGAGATCTGGAAGCCAGACAAAGGAAACATAATCCAACGCTCTCCCCTTTTCTCATCACCCTTTTTAAGAGCCCTCTGTAGCAAGGGACTACTATGCATAAAATTACTTTTTTGGTTTTTGTTTTTGCCAATAATTGTCCTTTGGTTCTTCAAGGCAATATCACAAAGCCTCAGTAGCTTTTAAAGTAGCAGTTCTGGGATTTGTTGCTGGACTGAAGGGAAAAATGCATTTCTGTGTTTGAATATTTCAAATTGCAAGGATAAGCTTATTAGAAAATGTCATAAAAGTGGGGCTGCAATTACTTTTTAGCCTAGGAAGAGTTCCCAGGATACACTAGGATTGATGTATGTGGGCTCCCTGAGGTTGTCTCTGCTGTTATTACTGGGGTTTCTGTGTCATACTTCAAAGAAGCCTGGATTGTCCTGTTCCCCTACATGAGCCGGGTCAAGCTGCAGGTGCCTCTGGGTCTAGGACCCAGTTCTCCAGGTGGACTGGGTGAGCAAAGCACTCTGCCTGCATTAAGCACATTTGCAGATTTGACAGAGCAGATTTGGTTTCTGTTCCTCATTATATGAATCCAGCACCATGACCACATTTTATTTCAGAAGCAAAATTACTGACAGTAAACCATAATTATGTGGTAATTATTTGACTGCCACAGAAAGTAAAAGGGAACTGGGAGTTAGAATGTTGAGATTACACCCCTCAGAGCTCTTTGTCCCAGGCTGACTCTGGGGGTATCAGTATCCAAGCAGATGCTCTGTGAGTACATGCTGGGGGACAGAAATAGGTCACTGTCATCCTTGGAAACCTTGGATGCTCTGTCTACTCAGGACTGTGGCTGTTCCTGGCCCTGAGAACTGAAGAAAATATTGGATTTGGGATTATGTCCAAGGCATTGATAACCAGCCCATCCTAAAGCAGATGTCATGGAATATTTGTCAAATTGTGTTTGACTTTTTTCTGAGCACATGTAGCCACCATCAAAGGCCTACCAGATTTTCATGGAAATGCACCTTGCCCTAGCACCTGTCTGACTCCTACAGTAGAATGGGACAGTGCCTACCTACCACCGACAGTGATAGGTAGATGACACTTGTCATTGTCTCTCGTGCCATACCTCCTGAGTGAGGCTTGCCCACTGTGCCTAGTGTGAGTTGGTACATTCCAGGTCTTATGCACAAGGGTGGATTATAACATGGAGGGTAAGAGAGAGTAACTGTCTTCCATGTCTGGTAAAAATCAGGCCTGGAATCATGTCTGTGGGCTTAGGTGATGGTAGAGACTTTGCCACCTTGACCCTCTGGTAATGTGGCCTGGGACCCACAGGGTCAACCCACTTCCCTTCATTGATCTCTGTGGGCAGCAAGGCCCCTTCTGTGTCATCCTTAACCTCCTCATTATGGTTCTTCCTCTCCTTTGAGGTTTGATCCCTAGGCCACCTATGTCCCACTGCCTTGGTGACCATAGGTACATGGGAGGATGCTCTGGAGTTGGGGATGCTACATTACTTCCTTCTCAGCCTGTATAGCTCTGTGTGCTCCCAAGACTCTAGGGGGATGCTCAGTTATGAAAATCCAAGTTTCTGTTCCCTCTAGATAGCCTGCCTCCTCTGTGAAAGTTATTCTTCTGGAGCTACAGCCTTACATCCCTAAAATTCTACTCTCTCTTTGACCCAGAGGTGGATTCATTTGTCTGCTCATACTAGCAGGAGAGAAGCTTACAAGTGATGATCATCTTGCTTCAAGGAGAGTACTTTATACGTTCAGTCAGATGGTTTTGACATTCATCTCCTCAAAATGTGACCTCTTCAAAATGTGAAGAAATGGACAGTGGGGAATGTAGGTAGGTTTATGCCTGGAAACCAGGGAAACTTGGAAAACTGATTGATCTTTTGATATTGCAGCAAAACAGGGTTGCCTCCCAAATTTGCTGAGCTGTGATGTGTAGAGATAATCTGTGCCTTGAGAAACATCATCCTGATGGCTCTTTCTGAGCAGGGATCTCGTAGATGTTCCTTTGCGCAAAGTAGAAAAGGATAGGCAAAGATCTCCCCATTGATGACCATTATGGAACAAACTGAGGTACTATTAATGGGAAGAGATTCAATATTATAATTGACCTGAACCACTGGGAACTAACTGATGCTCTATCATCCCAATTTGGTCCCTTCTAGGACTAGTGTTTGGGTTGCTTTCCACACTTTGGCCTGGTCCTGTAGAACTAGTGCTCTGAGGAAAGGAACCATTCCGAAGCAAATAGGTATTCAGGCCAGGACCAATCATCCAGGCTTATTCCCCAGTGTCTCAAGGCTCAGCCACCAGTGTCACAGAGGGAAAGTTCATGTGGGTGGCTGGGTGGTAGCTTTCTGCAAACCATGAGCTCCAATGAGTCCAGAAAACTGAACAAAGACCTATACTGGCTGTTAAGCTGATCAATAATTAAGCCCACAAGTAACTGATAACTAACTGTCTTACTTTATGTGCATATTTTAGAGAAACTTCAAATATTCAGTAACAGAAATATGACAAAACTATATCCATTTTCACCTGCACAGTTATGAATGTATTTTCTCAGTTCATACATGTATAAATGCGCAGTAAAAAAGAAATATTATCAGTTCTTGACCCCAAGCCCCACATAACTACAAGTAACAGCATCGTCTGAGGATAAATGAACATTTGGAAAAAAATCAGCCCCATTCATTTCATTAAATGATTCACTTGTATTTAAATTTTATTTTTAAGCATAATATATATCTATTAAAATGTAGACAACACTTTATATCATTTTCATTGATCGTGTACCAATAATGTACAAAATTTCAATTCTGAAGATGTCCTTAATGTTTGGAGTCTATGGTCACTTGGAATTGAAATAGAAAGTACATAGAGACTCATATGTATCTCTCTGTATACATTCTTGTACTGAAAAGTATGATAGGATGACAATAAAAGTTTAAGCATAAACACTAATTTTGTTGGGGTAAAATTCTGTGAAAGCATAGGAATGGAAATGCAAGTTTAAGAGAAAAAAAGATGTATGTATAATTTTTGGCTGCTAAAGAGCTACTTAAATCCACTTGTTGCATTTAAATTTGATGTACTGGCTTCATATTAATATGATGATGTTCACAGTATACTAGAATTTACATCCTATTCCACTATTAGAAAAAACAAACACCTTCAGAGATTGTCTTCTGTCATAATAGAGAGAATGAGAAAGCAAGAGTTGGCCAGCTCACCCTTTTATAATAGCGCAGTTCCACTCAAAATGTGAACCAGCCCAGCCTAACTGCCTCTTAAAGGTCTTATTTCTTAATGCAGTTATAATGGCAGTTCAATTTTAACATGGGCTTAGGAAGGAGAAAACATTCAAACTGTAACACGGATCAATTACACTTACTAATTGATAGCTCACAGGCTCTGCGGCTCCAGCCTGACTTGAGAGGTAGAGAAGTAGAGGAGTTGGATGCAAATGCTGGATAAATACAGGCCTTCCGAAAGCACCATGCCAACTTGATGTGATTGTTTTTCAGCTTTTTATCTTCACCAGTCTTTTAAAATTTTAAGATTGTTTCTAATCCTCAGAGAAGTGGTAAAGATACACAAAGTGTTTGAGGATACTTCAATTCAATTTCTCTTACTATAGAATCTGATATTTCTATGTATGTTCTTTGTCACATCTACTTAACCATGCCAACACATCATTGCTAATTAAGGTATCTCTAGTCTTTAACAACTGATCTTTTTCTGTTCCAGGGTCCCATCTAGGATCCCGTGTGACATGTCCTTTACCTATCACCTTACGTCTTTCTTGGCTTAACATGTCTCAGATCTTTCTTTTTGTGGGTGACCTGGGCATTTAGGGAGTATGGAATAGGCATTTGGTAAAGTATGTCTCAGCTGGAATTTGTTTTTCATAATAAAGGCAGGTTATGGATTTTGGCTGGAAGGTCAGAGAAGAAAGGGGCCATTTCCTCAGATCATATGGAAGTTATACCCTATCGCTTGATTGCTTTCCTGTTGATGTTAGTCCTGATAACCAGACTGAGATCCTGTTGTCAGATTTCTCCACTTGGTGCAGGTTCATTGGGTGGGTAGCTGATGAAGGGGACAGAGATGCCAGTGCTGTGGGCTGGACCTCTGTGCCCCTTCTAAATTCTGGACTCACAGAATGGCCAATTGCTCACTGTCAACAGTGAGGCTCCCCTGTTCTCTGCTGTGCCTGCAACCGAGGAACTGTTGAAAAGCCCAGAAAAATGGCTGGTTCACTGTGAGAATTTGTTTGGCACAATGAGGAATGTTCCTTACACCATCATGTGGCTCTGTGCGCTGTTGACGGATGTGCAGGATCACCGGTCCTATTTGGCTGGGCCCATCAATCCACCCTGGCTCTGAGGAAGAGTGATTTTCAATACAGTGAAGAGATGTCAAGTGGGAAACTGCTGGTAACTTTCCCAATAAAATTGTTATAAATTTTTTGTGCAAAGTCTTTCAGCAATCTGCTGGGGAGCCGTCTTTGATTTAAGCTTCTATTTGGAGGGTTGAGTTTGCAAAGAAAATGTGCAGAGAAACATTTCCTTCCTACTGAGTGAAAATAAGACTATTTTCATCAAATATATCTGAGTCTCCACAGCTAACAGTGTTTTGAATTTTGAACACGACATCTTGTTCTCCAAATGTCCTTCTGGAATGACCTTCACAAGACTTTGTGGGTATCCCCGTCCCCAGCTCGATCTCAATAACTTACATCCATGTGTCACTGACAGAAGCATCACTCTGCTTGTGTCCACTTTTTTCCATATGAGACCCAAAGTCAGTCTCAAAAAGCCAACACTGGTCAGCAGTGAGGGGGGCTGTGGCTTCTGTGGTGGTTCATGGTTAGTTGGGCCCAGACCATCAGCTGGTGCTTATCCCATATTTGTAAAAATACTTGAAACCTAGATATAATGTTACTTAATGTATAAAAAATGATAATCATTTCTCATAAAATCATATCAAAATAGGGTTTTGTAGCCTAAATACAACATGAAAAACTCAAAAATACATGCTCCCGGCTGCAGCACGCATTTGTGTTCCCGTGATTATTTGTGTCTCTGCTCTGTCCAGCTCTCTTCCAGAAACAGGTGATTACTTGCAAATGGTTGGTTGCTTGCTTCTCCAGTCCCACAAGAGAAAAAAATGTTAGCATTTTATTGTTATTAACCTCCTGTTATTAAGTTCTCAATACGAGTGTGCTGCTCATACTGTGATTTTTTACTTGTGAATATTAAGTGGTGTTCTTATTGAGGACATATTTTTCTTTTTATGTACTTGATGAACTCCAATGTCCTGAGCAGCTGGAGGAGTGAGAGTGGCACCCAGGGACCTCCGTGAAGAGATGAGGATGTGATTTGTGTGTCTGTGGAGATGTAGGCATCAGAGGGTCGGTGAGAACAAATGCCCTCTTGCTTCCCCAGGGCCTCCATGAGCAGAGCAATGGGGACCCTTTTAGCTGTATGGGGTGGGTACAAATGAAGGAGACAAAATGAAACAGCAGTGACCATAGTGAAGGAGGTGGATATAAGTTGATGCGTAGTGAAGCAGAGTCCCCTGTGTGGGACTCTCTTGCTGAATGTGAATGTGGATACCAGATCTCTGTTTTAGAGCCCCTCCCACAACCCATGCATAAGAAGAGCCCAGAGAAAGGAGCAGAAGTGCTCAGAAACAGGCAGCCTTCTTGGCCAACAGTTAGACAGCATTTAGTGGCATGTTTGCTTTCTGTCATGACTCAGGTTTTAAGCAAGTGTGGATTACGTATGACTGCTTCTGAGATAAGAGCACCTTTCCAACTCACACTCACAGGCGACCTCTGGGAAACAGGTAACCACTCCTTCCTCTGACGTGGTAAAGGCCATTCATGTTAGAATTTTTTTTTTCCTATTTTGTGCATTTGCCAGTTGCTAAATTGAAGAGCTTATATTCTCATAAAATCTAAGAGCTCTCCACTACTGTGTAAGAGAAAGCTGCTCAGAACGTCTGAGGATGTGTGTATAGTGTGCATTGTATAGGGAAAGTGATACATGAAGATGATACAATTCAGAAAATGCCTGTAGGTGCTGGTCTGGGTCAGCTGGCACATATTCCAACTCCAAGGGAGACCAAGGATCTGGGTCTATTCAGTGAAAGATTCTTTGCCTAAGATGAGTCTGGGAAACTACTATCATGGAGGCTGGGAAGGATCAATTTTCTGCTGTCTGTAGGATCTCAAACACATTGGGATTGTAAGAATTCATTGTAACTTATTTTAATACAGAGGAGGGGTAGACTATGTTTTTTTTATGGCACTATCTATTATGAGTTATATCTAGAATGTCCCCCTCAAGATCTCATGTTTTCAGAGACTGGGCTTTTGGAAGATAATTGGATTGTGAGGGAACTATATTCATCAGTAAATGATCCTGAATTCATAGTTAATTTGTTGTTAGGAGGTGGGGCCTGGTTTGAAGAGGTCTGTCACTAGGGGCTTGTCTTCTTGTCTTTGGAGGGTATGTCTCCCCTTGCTAGCTCCTACTTTCTATCTCTGATTCCTGATGATCATGAGGGAAGCAACTTTTCTTAACAATTTGCTTCCATCTTGCTATTTCTCTCTTAGAGCCAGCTGATCATGGACAAAATCCTCAAAAGAATGAATCAAATTAAGCCTCTCTTTTTTAAAGTTGTGCATATTGGATATTTTGCCCTAGCAATGGAAAAGCTGACTAATATATCACCAATATGACCCTCAAAATTAAATAATACAAAGAGAAAGTAAATATCACTGCAAACATGGATAGATGGATGGATGGATTCATTCATTTATTTCTAAATGCTTATGGATTGTTCTCTATGAGTCAGACACTGAGCTTTCACAAAAATAATGAGAATAATAGAACAGATACTGTCTCTGCCATATTCAGATTTCATTCAGTGAGTGAAGACAAACATTAATCAAATAGCTATGAGTCTTAGTTTAATATAGCTGGTATAAGTTAAACAGAGGAAAATACCATGAAGATATAATGAGGATCTGAGGACATCATCATTCTGAGTTCTTCAAGGACAGAGAGCCCAGCATCAGGTCCCCATGTCCAGTAGTAATGAGTTGGGCAAAGCACTTCAGGGTCTGAGAGCAGACTGGATCCACGATACTGGAGATGGCTTTTGTTAGTTACCATACACAGTGCCTGTGAGATAAGTACTGAGAGGGTCTATCTGTGTGACAAGTTGTGGTTTTCCCTGGGCCTGCAATATTCACATGCTTGCAAACATTATGCCTGGGGATCTCCCGAGTAAGTGGCATATCAAGGTTTTTTGAGTTTCCAATCAAACTAATTAGGAGAGGTAACTCTTCTAGTTAAATTGCATCATCACCACATGGATGCTGAGCGTGTTTCCTTGGAGAGTGTAAAGTACTTAGCAAATAACATCAAGTCCAAGCTGTTCTCTAAAAATAAATACAAACTGATTGCCACCTGCTTCAAAATCATAGTTGATAAAGTTACAGCAGAAAGATCTTGATTTCCATACTAATTTCTTTTGGAAAGTGATTCAAGAAGATCTTGAGCCTATAACCCTTCATGAAAAATGTGATTCTGCTTTAATTTAGAGCTATAAGAGGAAAGCATTGATGACACCAACGGCCATGTTAGTAACACAGCATAGCAGCAGGGGACAGGCACTGACCCCTTTCACCTGATGGATAAACAGATGCTCTGTCAGAAAAGAAGGTGAGCTTTGTGAGAAACACCCTTTCCAAAGCAGTGGGGGAATCCAGTCCTTTTTGAAAGGGAAACCAGATATGTTTTAAATCATACTCTGATAAACCGTTGAACTATGTTTTCACTTAAGAGAACAGTGCAGTAGAGGAGAATTCTTCAAAGTAGGAAAGGGCTTTGAAATCATTGCCAGCAATTCTTTTCTTTTCACCAGAATGAGCTGAGAAATTGAGAGAAAAATGTTGGCAAGTGATCCAGAGATTTCTATGCAGGCCCCAGATGGCTTTCCCCTAGGCTGTATTCAAGTATTTTCTGCCACTTCTTTCTAAGAAAACCCATTCCTTTTCTTTTTATATAGCACCTATTGGGACTTTGCTGTAAGGATCCCCCTAGATGGGGTGCTCCTAGGATGTCCCCTCCTCAAAATAAACTTTGCTTCCAGACAAGTTCCTGGAACTCTGCTCAAAGCCCCCTAGTGGTCCAACCCAGTCATTACATGCTCTGCTCTGGCACTAGAAACACAGGTGAATGCTGGGCCTTTACTGAAGATATTTCCAGAACCTCGGAGTGCGCACACAGGGTTGAGTTGTTGATGTGTAGGCCCCAGGATACTCAGCTGATCCTGATCATCTCAATTTGGTGAATACCTCAGTGACATGGTGGTGAGGGACGCAGGAGGAGGAGTTCTTGTTCACATACACTGTATCTCTAATTTTGACCCTTTTTCCTTGAGCTTATTGGATGAGATTATGTAGGGGTGAGCACCTTGTTTATGCAACAGGTCCTTTCTACTGAACTCTGATATAATAAAAAAATCTCTTGAAAATACAACAGCTCTCTCTGGGTTTCTGTCATCTGACTCTGTTGATGACTGGAAACCCAGAAAGGAATGAAAGTCAATTTAGGTTTCCATGCTTAAAATGGGTGATTTTAGCTTTGGCAAGACAAAGATATCATGATTTCTAACTCCAACTGTAAACAGAGCTTCTAGGGTAGGAGAACTAATCAGTTGACACCTGCATCCAGTGCCATAGCACAAATATGGGAAAGTGCTATTGCCTTTCCTTCCCTGTAGAACCCCAGTTTAGTAAATGGTGATCTGTTCCAACATTGCTGATGCCTGAAACCATTACTCCAGAACAGATCTGTCTTCACACCTCTGGAGTCTTTATCCATTACTGCTCCAACTTACCTTTCCTGAGTGACTATTGCTGCCACTTAGTGTCTTCTTTCCTTCAGTCTGTTTAGGCAGACCAGTTATGGCCAGTGTCCTGTTGAAAAGGCTTTAAAGTCTAGAACTCCTCAGAGGGAACAGATGTGGACAGCAAGACTTTATTCTATCAAGCCCTTCCTGCATCTCTGGTCTTCCTCATAGATCTCTCCTGTGCCTTCATCCCTTTCCACAGCCTTATGTACTTTCAGCTCTCCCACTCCTCTTCGTTTGGAAGACTCTCCATTTGTTTTGGCCTCTGCTTAGAAGTCTCCTGATTCTCATGACCCTCTTGTAGCTCAGACACTTCTTAAGGCAGCATTAGGTGCTTCCAGGGAATCCACAATTTCTTTTGAGTTTGATACTTTAAGAACACCATTAAAGGCAAGTGAATTTTTGTGCAAGTGTATATCCTTTCTATGCCTTCATAAACATACACAAAGAGTGTATATTTGTTTCCTTATTTTTGTACTCAAGTCCATATTGTGCTGGACACAAAAGCTACCCAACAAAAAGACTGGGCAGTGGAAGGATTGACAAACTGAAGGAAGTAATGACTAAGCCATCCTCAGGGTTTGTAACACATTCTCTTGCACAGTACATGTGTCCAGACCTGTGTTCGGCTTTCTGCTTACTATTTCCTCAGGAGAATAGTCCACTTGCTCAAGCTCACCTTGTTCACCTAAGGAAAATGAGACAATGTGTCTGATAGCTTGGCATTTCCATGCCATGATTGTTGGTGCAGCTTTCAGTGTTCCGGGCACTTTCAGTGCTCTCAGATCTCATGAAATGTGCCATTCCCTCCCTTCTCTCCTGGTGACCATCAGGAGGAGAGTTTTCTTTTTAAAGTTTATGGCCTCAGTGGTTCGATTGCATTTATAGTGCCCCTAACAGCTGTTACTCCTTGCAACAGTGGATCAGAAATGAAGCTGAGCTCGGGCTTAATGGAAATTGTCCCTTGAAAGGTTTGAATTTGGAACATTTATTCTCCATTAATTTCAAGTAGACTCTAAATTGAGCAAAACAGTCTCTGTCTTTCCTTTTAGTTGAAGGTTTTAGTTGACAAATGGATAGCAGCCTGCCCTACTTGACTGTGGGTATTCAGACATGCAGATTTTGGGGAATACACTTGTCTTCCCAACTCGCATCACTCCAGTTGGCGTCTTGGCCCATTGAGCTTGATCAATGATGGAGCATTGAATATGTTGTGAAACCTTGCTAAACTGGCATAGATAGTACAATTTATTTGCATGTGTAGATACTTGGAAAGATACAGAGAGAAGACACAGGGGAGAAACCAAAAGATTCTTCTCTGAGTGGGGAAACAAACGTCCAATGAACTCCCATCCTGAGCCCACTACTTTTCATAATGGGGTTGTTTCACTGTAGAACCTGATACCAGAGCCAGTAGTAACTACTCTACTTTTGATTGGCATGATCCAGGTTGACATCCAGTTAGGGCTGGGGGCTTGAAACTGTGTTTCCCTCACACTGCATATAAACTGATAAAATGTCACCAGTGCTTCTTGATTAAAGGATTCTGGGGGGAAATCATGGGTCCATAACCTGCTAGGCCATGCAAAGTCGGTGGTGGTTGTGATCTGACATGCAGAAGTCTGGCTATTATCCCATTGTCACAAATAACCAGACCTTCCCCCCAAAAAAACCCTATATATATATATATATATATAAATGAACCAAACTTTTGAAAAAATGGATTTAATACAGATCTATAATGTTTCATCCACAACTACAGAATGCACATTCTTCTCAGAAGCACATAGGACTTTCCATGACGTGGATCACATGCTAGTCTATAACACATGCTTAAGTAAATGCAAAATAATTGAAATACTCCCCTGCATATTATCAGATCATAATACAGTGAAACTAGAAAACAGTGACAACTACCAAAATTATATCAATGCATGGAAACTAAACAATATCCTCTTATATAATTAATGAGTAACAGAAGAAATGAAGGAAAAAATAAGACATTTCCAGAATCAAATGATAATGCCAGTGCAACATACAGGAACTTATGGGACACAATGAAAGCAGTCTTTAACAGGTAAGTTTATAGTTGTGAATGTCCATGTAACAAAAACAGCAAACTCAACCTCATAATGCGCTTTGAAGTCCTAGAAAAACAAGAACCATCAAAACCCAAAGTTAGTACAAGGAAGGAAATTATAAAGATCTGAACAGAAAATAAAGAAGTTGAGACTAAAAATACAAAGAATCAATGAATCAAAGAGTTGATAAGAATAAACAAAATTGCTAAACCCTTAGACAGTTTACTAAAAAAAAGGAGAGAAAAGATTCAAATCAAAGTGTGAATTTGAGATCACAGACAATTCGTTGAAAATATTGAACTGCTAGTTTACCAGTTAATAAACTACTGAATTTTTTGTCTTCATGTCCATTTTAATTAGAACTTTTCACAGCCTGTAGATAATATTATGTTGGACTCTATAGGCATAGAACTCGGCCATATGGTCACTATTGGCTCTCAACTGCCATGTTCATGTGCTTCAGTGTTGGATTTTACATTTTTGTCTTTTGCAAGTTGGAAAGGACCAGTCTTCTGTCCAACTACTGTGGTTAAGTAAACTGAGATATTGTGTCTCCCAGTACTATTGGAAAAATAAAGAACAATTATAAGAAGAAAGAAAATACTCATACATCATTGAAATTCTTAGAAAGGTTAGCTGTTTAGTAATTTATTTCTTCTGTAGAGAACTCATCACATGTGTGTATTTAAAGTAGGTCTGTGTTTAAATTGTTACAAACCAGATGCATTTGCAAACCTTTCAAGAGCAATACCTCCATCAAGAAAGTGCTTAAATAAAAAATAAATTATTGCAATTTTCAGCTCGAGTGGTAAAGTGTGTATAATTGTAATGGCTAATATATGCATTTAATGAAGTGTGTCTGTCTTCTTGCAGGAGCTCTACCAATCAATTTGTGATGAAGAAAATGTAAGGAAAACACAAATGCTCTTCTGTACGGTTTAACATCTCACAGTTCTTTATGTTAATCAGCACTGAGTTAGTATCACCTGTTTGTCTAAATCCTTGCTGAGTTCTGGGACTCAGTTATGTCTTGAAGGAGCCCACAGTTAACTAGAGGAGAAAAGTTAATATTCAGTGAGCTTGTCTCATGTAGCCCAAGGCTCTGCATTTGGCATCAAAGGCTCTGGAGTCTGGAAATCCTGAATTTGAGTTCTGCCCCACTTTCCCCTTTCAGTTCTAGGGGTTGGGCCCAGGGCATCCACACTAAGCTATACTTCCAGTCTTTTTAAATCATTAATTTTTTAAAATTTTTGAGATAGCTTTCATGAAATTGCTAAGTTGCCTAAGTTGGATGTGTACTTGTGATTTCTCTTTGTCAGCCTCCAGGAGTGCTGGAAATTGGTAGGAAATATCTTAAAATTTCTGCACTTTTAATGTCCCATGATTAAATAACAGTGATAATTATAATCACATTGTGTACAGACCAAATTCATCATTACACTTTTATTTATGTATTTGCAGTATTGGAGGCCTAATGCAGAGCTTCATGCGTGTTAGATAGGCATTACATCAATGAGCTACATCCCCAACTGTCATCACTGCACTTTTAAAGGGATTGAAACCATTGATACTGCTGCTGCTGATTCCAGCCAATTGCAGTATTTAATCCTTATGAATAACACTAGGCAACAATTTGATATATATGAGACTGTGGATATAATTAAGGAAGATGGTATAATGCTTGAGGATATGTCTAAGGGTATGTCAGATATAAGGAGAGAAAATAGGCCATTTTAAGGCCTATTTGTTCAGATCTTGTTTTCTAGAGCTTTACTTGATCCACCTAATAGGTCTGTTTCATCTTGTACCTGTTAGAATTATTCTAACAGCACTAGGTGTACCTTTTTATAAAATTGGCTGTCTCTAGCTTACATATTCACATAGCACAGCTATTTTCCAAACTACTCTCAGAAAGACATCCTCAAATAGTTCAAATCCTTAGCTTACATTTCCCAGAAAGTATAAAGGCTACACAGAATCCTCTTCTCTTTCACCCATTTCTTTTACCTGGTTCTGTGTCTAGTTACTGCCAGACATCCCCCCGGGTGGATGCAGCACTCTTGCCCCCAAGTACAGTGCACCTCTCCACATTCTCTGGAAAATCTCCTCCTTTGCCTTCCCAGTATACTTCTTGTTCTTTTACTCTTTTCCTTTCTTGGCTGTTCTTGAAGAATTCTTCTAGGAGGGCAGAGTGAGCTGGTATGAAGTGGAAGAAATGGCATTAGAGAGTAGATTTTCTGGTTGGCAAAGGAAAGACAAATCCAAGTAACACTAGTGTATACATATGGAGGTAAGGTGAGTCCCTGAGAATTCATGCATGCACAATGTCATAGAACATTCTGACCAGCTGACATGAGGCAGAAACCCTTCAGAAATTCTCAGTGGTGTCTTTGTGCTCACCAAAGGTTAAGTGATGTTGCACAGCCTACAACAAAGGCTACATTGTCAGGACAGTTTGTTGATCACCCAGAATTCCATCATACCCCCAGAAGTCCATGCACAATTGGAGGGCTTTTAAAGAAACACATTGGTGCCTTCAGGCCTCTATAGAGTTGTCCCATCTGTCATGGTTACTTTTCTCTCATTGTTGAGACTAAGTACCTGCCACCCAAAATTAAGTAAAGAAGGGTTTGTTCACCTTACAGTTTTTGGAGGTTTCAGTCCTTACTCAGCTGGCTCCAAGGCTGGGTGGCATGGCTGAGGGGCAACTATTCAAGGTGGCAACAAATGACAAGAACAAAAAGGGTAAAAAAAAATAGGGAAAGCATGTCTCCATCCCTCCCCTTTATTGAATGCTGGTTCCCCACCCCGTGGATGCAGCATTCATGCCCCCAAGTGCAGTACTAAACAATGAACCAATCACAAATGCTAGATACAGCCACCTTCATGACTTCATAGGGCTTGGGGGCCCACCCAGACACAAACCATAACATTCCACCTCTGGGCCCCCAAAGACTCATGTACATCCTTTATGCAAAAAAAAAAAAAAAAAAAAAAATTAGTTCATCTCCAAGAGTAGCCAAAGTCCTAACAGTTTAAGCATTGCTGAAAGTTCAAGTCCCAAGCCTCTGCTGAGATCTGAGGCAAATTGTTAGCTAAAGCTCTTGTACAAATAGAAACCAAAGTTAAACACTTCCAACATTCAGTGGCACAAGATAAACATTGCTATTCCAAAGGGTGCAAACAGGGGGATACGAAGGATTGGGACCAAAGGAAATCCAGAATCCAGCAGGACAAACATTACTTCCTGGAGTTCCACCCTCAGCATCTGAAGGTGGTTGTGAGCTCCAAAAGGTTTGAATGATTCCACCCCCACGGCACTTCCAAGGGTTCTAGCTCCCATGACTTCTCTCTTAAGCCCATTCTGCTCAGACCTTGTAACTTTCCTTAGATGATCCATGCTCCTGGCTTTTCCAAACTTCCGGGTTCTCCATTGCACTTTTGGCCCCACACTCATAGCTTCACACATTGCCCTCTCAGGGGCACACTGCCTAGCCTCCCAGACTCTCTGAAATCATGGTGGAAACTGTCTTAATCTCAGAACTCATACATTCTACATGCACCTAAAACCAGCTCCACGTGGATGCTTCCGAGGTCTGCTACCAGTTGGAGCAGTAGCCAGGCTTTCCTCTCTCTTGGCTGTAGCAGTTGAGTGCCTGGATTGCCTAGTATGCTGAACCTGATTGTGAGGAACAAATTCTCCATTCTGCCACCATTCTGGAACTAGGTGTGGTCACCGCCATTTTGGAACCTTGTGTGGCCTCCACGGTCATTTTGGAACATGGTGCTCTGTCGCCTTTTCCTTCAAGCAAAGCCCTTCTCTTTTACAATTTTGGGTCTGCAAAGCATGGGAACCTGCTGACTCTTCCTGTGATGCCCACAGGCCATCTCTTTTGTTTTTCTGTTCCTTCTTTGCAATAGAGATCTTAGCTCTATCTTTTCAGTCTGCAGCTTTCTGGCCAAACTCATAGCACTTTAAATCACCTTGCTGAGCTCTTTGCTCTTGATTTGCAACATATGTCTGGCTAAAAACCCCCACCATGGGCTAAGGGTTTAGCTCAGTGGCCGAAGTGTTTTCCTGATAAGTACAAGGTTGTGAGTTTGATCCATGATACCAATAAATAAATAAATAGCCCCAACAATAGTCATGCCACTGCATCAACATTTGATTGTCTTGAAATTTCTTCTGCCAGATTAATCAGGCTGCCACCCTTAATCTTATTCTCAGGCAATGTCTCTGAACATGAACAAAATGCAGACAAACTTTCTTCCAAGCCATAACACACATGATCTGGAGTCCAACAACTAATGTAGTCCTTCTTTCCAGAAGAACCTCTTGAGCCTGGTCTTTACTGACAGGCTTCCTATCAGCCTTATGGTTTTTGGAGCTCTGACTAGAATCTCCCATATGAAACAGCCTTAAGCTGTCCCAGGGCTACTCTTTCAGGTGACATTTCTGAACCTTTGCAAACTCACCACAAGCCATTCCTAAAGGCTTTTGAAACACATAGTCAGGTATGGTCACTGTAAAGACCTCACACCTCTGGTATCAAATTCTGTCTTGGTTACTTTTCTCTTACTGTTAAAACAAAGTACTTGATACCCAAAATTAAGGAAGGAAAAGTTTACTTATCTTATAGTTTTTGGAGGTTTCAGTCCTTACTCAGCTGGCTCCAAGGCAGGTGGCATGACTGAGGGGCAACTGTTCATGGTGGCCCCAAGTGACAACAGCAAAAATGGTGAAAAAAGAAAAAAGAAGGGATAAGCATGTCTCTTTCCTTCCCCTATGTTGAATGTTGTTCCCCACCCCTGGGCAGGTGCAGCACTCATACCACCAAGTACAGTGCTAGACAGGCAATTGCATATGCTAGATTCAGCCACCCCCATGACTGCATGAGGCTTGGAGGGGCACCCAGACACAAATCATAACATCACCCCATTACACACAGACCTGCTGCCATTTCATTCAGCACAGCTTCAGTGGCTAGCAACTCAATAAAATACCCAAGGATCTGTCATTGTCCTCATTAAGCTGTTCCACACGTGATCAGTTACCTACCATGCTGTTTATCCTTCTCTTCTTGTTCTCTCTGTTATGTGCTTACATATATTCCTTTCTTGCCCTCAATATTTTTTTCTAGATGCTTCTAGAACTCCACACCTGTTACCAGTAATGAGAGTGAAGAGTTCAATTTTCCCCACTGGCCGGAACATGTGTACAATCTTAAAATTATTTTTTTTCCTCAAGGAATATTGCTTGTAGTGCAATCTCTGAGATTCAGAGCAATTTCAGGCAATTGTGGTTCTCTATGTGTGGTAATTCTTTATTTCTAACTTCTGACTGTAAGTGTTTCTGACATCAGTGAAAGAACAGGTGGCTGCTGTGCAAAACTGGAGACTTGTGTGGCAGGGCAAGTCACACAGAATTCAAGGTACATTATCAAAAGTCAATGATGGGCTCATTCTAGGTGTCCGGTAGTGCTATTAGCCAAATGAGAGAATCAAACAGGAGTGAATGACACCCAGAGAGACTCATAATCAAATGCTTTCAATGCATCATTTAACATTCATGACATTTCGGTTATCAGTGTTAGCAATGTGTGACAATTAATGCAACCTGGGAAAGGGTTAGATAAGTCTCTGTTGATTTAAGTTAACTATAAGATATCCAAATAGAAGCCAGAAAAATAGGAGTGACTCAAGAAAGCTGATCCCAGGAAACCACTTTAGTTACTTTTCTTGTTGCTGAGACAAAATGCCTAACACCCAAAGTTAAAGGAGAAAAAATTTATTCCAGCTCAAAGTTTGTAGAGTTGTCAGTCTAGTCAGATGGTTCCAAGGAAGGACAACCAGGCAGAGAGACACAGAGGAGAAATTGTCCATGTCACAGCAGGCAGAAAGCAGCAAAGAGTAGACAGTAGAAGCAGCAAAAGTAGCAGCATGCCTGCCTTCTCTCTTAACCGTTATAATCTATCCAAGGAATGAGGCTTCTATTACCCACTGCTTAAATCCCAGGATCACCCCTTTATTCCGCAGTCACACAAACCAATGCAGTGACCTTTGGAATTCCTCTCCTATGATCACATAAGGCTTTGGGAGAACAAAGAGATAAGCCATAACAGAAACACACAGTGGTGTCAGAAGGAAAACGGAGGGCCAAGAAAAGAGGGAAAGAATAACTTAGAGAATAAGAGGGGAAACAATGTTACACAGAATAGTGGGTATGTTTGTAAAATATTGAATTTATAGATAAAAATATAGATATGAATAAATGTTATTGAGCAAATGTGCCTACACACCACTCACTCAGGAGAAAGGAACTGGTGATATGTGAAACTGCAGTGGGCCCCTCCTTCATCACATCGTCTTTTCTAACTGAGATAAGCCCTGAGTTAAATTTTGCTTTAGTTCCTGTGCAAATTCCTAAAAATATTTTTGGAATCATACGTTGTGCATTCTTTTGGGGGTTTCTTGCTTGCTTAGTGTTAAGCTGTGAGATTCTTCCGTGGTGATGAATGAAGAGAAGGAACCTTAGTTCATCCATTTTTATTGCTTTATAAGATTCTATTAAATGGATATGGAGTTATGTATCATTAATCTGTCAGTAGATTATACTCAGTTTTTTCTGTCATAAAGTGCTTCAATAAATATTCCCTAACTTGTCTACTAGTGCACAAAAGCAATATACACACATATGCATGTGCGCGCGTGCACACACACACACACACACACACACACACACTGGATGAGTTGTGTAAATCTTTCCATTTACTGAGATATTACTCATTATTCCCCCAAAAGGATTGGACCATTTTTGCACTACCACCAAAAATTCAGTTGCTCCTGCTCCTCCTATCTGTTAGAAGCTGCTATTATAAGATTTTTGCTTTAGTTTTTCCTCAATTGGTGAGTGTGGATTGGTATTTCTATGGTTCGCCCTACCCATTTTCAAGGTTGCTAGAGGAGGTAAACCTTACCTTTGCTGGATATTTAAGGTTTGTTTGTTTTTTATTGAGTTGAGGAGTTCTTTATATATTCTCAGTACTTTTTTTTAATTTTTAAAAACAGCCATTATAAATAATTATTGGAATATTCTTAATAGTATATTTCAATGAGCTGGTGCTTAATTTCAACAAAATTGAATTTATTGATCTTTTCATTTATGTTTGTGCTTCTCTCTCTTATTTAAAATTGTTTCCAACTTGATCATAAAAAGATAGGTTCTTAAATTTCTTCTCAGTATATTATAGCTTCACTTTCATATTTAATATTATAATTATCAGGATCTGGCTTTTGAGAAGGGTAGGAGTTGCTGTTTTCGGAAAATAATTGTACTTTATTTATTAATAATTATATTTATTAATTGTACTTAATTTATTAATAATAAATAATTAATAATTGTACTTAATTTATTGATAATTATTAATAATAAATAAGTACTCCATTATATGAACCAGCCATAATTCACTCATCCATTATTCTGTTGTAAGACATTTTAATTTGTTTCTAATTTAAGTCTACATTGAATAATTCAGTCCTGAACATTCCTGTGCTTTTTTTTTTTTGGTGTGTATGTATAGTTGGGGTGATATATCTCATAGTAAATGCTTTCTTTATAGTAGCGATAACAGCATCTTTCCCGGGAGCTTGTTACAGTTTAAACTACCATTAGTGTGGGGATTCCCATGTTCCCACATCTTCACCACCATTTGATATTACCATAGCAGTCTCTTACATCAGTATTTTTAGAAGTTTCAGTTTGAATGTTTTCTCTTGTGCGTTGCCTCTTCCATCTCATTTTCTCTGCTGCGTTATGTGTCCCTTTGCTTGTATATGAGTTCTCTGAGAACTCGGTTAGGTGTGCATGGTGGAACTACCTCCGGTCACTCTATTGGCTTGCTTTAAGGATGGCTCTAATGAATACAAGTTCATAATTTTAGGACAGTGCGATTTATTAACTCTATCTTTTTATTTAATGTTTTTTTCTTGTTTAAAGTAATTTTCTCCACTTTTGAGTCAAGAAAACACAATATTCTCTTACTTTCTGGAAGTTTTAGTTTTGATTTCACATTTAGTTCTATTTACAAACAGGTCTGATTGGAAATGACATCTTCTTTTTTTTTTGCTGCTGTGCTGGACCATTTTTTCATAAACCAGTTGTCCATATAGACTGTCAATCTGTGGATCTGTTTCTGGGCTTTCAATTCTGTTACACTAGGATATATTTCCTTTTATGAATACTTGCTTGTGTGTGAATAATATTAGCTTTATCATTAATCTTAATGTCAGATAGAACAAGCTACGCTTAATCATTCTTCCTTTTTAAGACTATCATACATACACCTGGTTCTTTGCTTTTCCACTTAAATTTTAGATTAAGTTTTAATTTTGAAAGAAAATTTGGGATTTTTAGATCAGTTTGTGAAACAGTGACATAGTACTAAGTCTTCAAATCAAATGAATGTGATTTATTTCTGTGTTTATGTAGAGTTTCCTTAATTTCTGTCAGTGACGTCTTTCTTTTTGGAGAATTTGCATATCATTTCTTAGATTAAGTCCTAGGTATTTGATACATTTGACAATATAAATGGTATCTTTATAAACTGAATTTTAAAAATTTGTGGTGTATTGAAATACAATTGATTTTCAAACATTGAATTTATATACAACAATGAAAACACTCTCCTAATAACTGCAATGATTTGTGTGTACATTTCCTTTATATATATTTATTATTACTATTAGGTGATACACTATGCATGATGATATATACAGATATAATCATATGTATATATAAAAATATGCATACTATATATAAATGTGTTTATATACATACGTGTGTAATCATATGTAGTGTATTACCTAATACTACTACTACTAATAATAATAATTTATTCTTCTTTAGTTCTTATTATAAATAAATTTTATCGAAGTGGAAATAATTTTATCAAGTTAAGGTAGTTTTCCATTCTTTCTAGTCTGTTGAGTTGTATTTTTTATTAATGCTGTCAAATAGGTTGCTCATCCTTCTTGCCTTGTTCTCTGGAAAAATATAAGCTGTCACAAATAAGAGTGGCCCATAACACAGGATTTCATCTCCCCCAGCCTCATTCTTCCTCTGATTTTGGATACCTAGTGTTTTTAAGAGCTTTTTAATATCTTCTTCCTGTCTTCCTAAAGATAGATGTTAGGAAAACTGGTTCTCCTCATGAAGAAGATTGAATCTGGATCCATATCTGTCACTATATACTAAATAGAAATCAAAATAGATCAAAAGATATAAATATTAAAACAGAAACATTTAACTTATTGGAAGACAAAAATAGGTAAAACTCTTGAAGACATAGGCTTAGGCAAGCACTTTCTGAACAGAACCCCAGTGGAATAAGAAATAGTACTGAGAATCAACAAATGGGATAATGTCAGTTAAAAAGCTTTTTCGTAGAAAGGAAACAACAAATAGAGTGAAGAGACAATGTACAGAATGGGAAAATATTTTGCCAAGTATTCCATGGACAGTGTTCTAACATCTAGAATATATAAAGAACTAAAGAAAAAAATAAAAAACACACCAAAATAAAAGACCCAACCAGAAAATGAAAAGTGAAATGAATAGACATTTCACAAAAGAAGAAGTACAAATAGCCACTAAATACATGAAAAAATGTTCAACATAGTTGGTCACTTGAGAAATGCAAATTAAAACAATACTGTTATACTATTTTACTGCAGAATGAATGACTGTCATCAAGAAATCAAATCAAATAAATCTTCTTGAGGCTGTGAGGAATAAGGAATTCATACATTATTGGTGGGAATGTGAACTACTATAATCACAATGGAAATCAGATGGAGAATCTTCAAAGATCTAAAGTAGAAATTCCATTTGTCCCCATTTTCCTAGGTACCTTCCCAAAAGAGTTACAGTCACTGTATTACAGTGATCCACGCATACCTGTGTTCATAGCAGTGCAATTTATAATAGTTAAATCCTAAAATTAGCCTATATGCCCAACAACAAATGAATGGATAAAAATGTGATGTTTATATACAGTGGAATACATAAAGAATATATATAAAGAATATTTACAGTGGAATACCACTGTTCCATAAAGAAGAATAAAATCAAACAAGTCACTTATAGGTAAGTGGTTGAACTTTAAGACCATAATATTAAGTGAAATAAATGAGCCACATAGCTATGGTTTCTTTCATATAAGAAACCAAAACATAAATAAGGGGCAAATCAAAGATATAATAGAAAGAAAAGATCCTTTTAAATTGGAAAGGGGAATAAGAGATGGAAGAAGGGATGGAGGGAAAGGAAAGAGGATGAATAAAGAATTGAAGGAAAAATGGAAATAGACTTTTTATAAGTAAAAGGGATTAAGATGTGTTATGTACAAATTCCTCACGATAAACGCAATCATATGTACTGCAAACATGTACTAATAAACATAATAGCAAGATAACAATAATGAAAAAAGATTCAAATGTCCTAATCTGCAATTTTCAGAAGAGCAGTTTAAAATTTTACTATTTTTGTGTTCACAAATTAGTAAATATCTACCAATTTTAAAAGAATACAGTAACTACTATGAAGATAATAGTATACAATATACTAATTATTGTTACTCTTCTATTACTATCATTTGATACTGTTTTATTTTATTTCTAGTTTTCTTCTCTCTAGAATAAAAAGGATTATGGTTACTGCTTATTTAACTTTCTCATATTTGCCATAGATTTTTTTTCCATAGATACTTTTTCAATCTCGGAAATTTCTGCTGGAATCATTTTTTCTGCCAGAAATGTATGCATAGAGTCTCTTTGTGAGGATATGTTGTCTACAAATTTGAGATTTCCTGTTTAAAGTGTCACTATTTTGTGTTAGTTCTTTAGGTTTTGTAACTCTGCTTGTTTCTCTGGATGAAGAATCACACTTTCGCAGCTCTCTGAGGCATTAATTGCCTGTTTTTTGGCCACTATTGTCATGTGAGAAGGTAGCTGTGAGCCTGTCATTCCACTTTCCATTACTTTCATTTCCTTTCAGATGCTTCTAAGATCTTTGAATTTAATGTTTTATAATTTTGCTGTGATATATTATAATGTAGATTTATTTTTATTTACTCTTTGGTATTCATTGTATTTGTGATTCTGAGAATTTATGTCTTCATGTTCATAGAAGTACCTCATATGTATATCTTCAAATATTACCTCTTCCCAGTTTTGTGTTTTTCTGAAATTTCCATTAAATGTACAATGACTATCTTCTTGTCAATTTTTCATTTATCTTCGTGCTGTAATCTTTAAAATTTCTCAGATTTATTGTCCCACTGATTTATCACCTATGCATGTATTTTATCTGCTTTTTAAACCCATGAATTTTAATATACACAAATTTAAGTATTTTTCTACTTATTTAACGTCTTCATGCTACTTCTTACCTTTTACTAATATTTGTGTCTCTTTTTCTTTGAAGATAGTGCATACAATTATTTTATATTTTGAAATAAAGTAGTGTATATTTGAAGCATCTTTAAGCTTGAGCATGCAATTGGCTATTTGTCTTAGTTTTTCATTGCTGGGACAAAATATCTGATATCCACAAGTTAAGGTGGAAAGATTTAATTTGGCTCACAATTTGTAGAGGTTTCAGTTCAAGGTTATTTGATTCCGAGTAGGGGTGGCATGGCAGAGGAAGTCAGGAGGAGAAACAGATTACTGATGGCAAGCAAGCAGGGGGCAGGAGCAGTAACGATGAGCCTTCATTTCTCTTTTTATGCCATCCAGCTACAGGCCTACTGGTGGGTGCCACCCACACCCAGGTAAGCCTTTCCAGCATCCACACCAGAACTATCCTAAACCAATCAGTGGACTAATTTAGCTACCTTACACCATTAATCCATATTTATATACCATAGATATACTCTAACAGGTCCCACATATGAGTGCTTTTCAGGGGATATCTAGATAAAAGCCATCACACTATTTCCTTTAATTGTTTCCCATTTGCCTCCATTTCTGCTTTATATTTACTAATTGTTTATTTATTTATATTTAGGTTTCTTTGGGAAAGAATTTGGATTTGTTTCTATCTGGAACACAATTGTCTTCCTGCCTGGGACTCTTTTTATCTGAAACCTCAGGAATATGGCAGATAGTAAAAGGATGGCTCCCAAGCAAGACTCGTTTCCTCATTATTTTCATTAAAGTTAAAATTTACTTCTATTTTCTGTGAAAGGTAGCCCTTTGAGGTTGCTTCAAGCACAGGACATGGAAAGTCCAGGTTACTGAATCAGTACTGACCCAGGGTGTCCATCAGATTTGGCATTTACCTAATTTCAGATAATAGCTTTGCTTGTAGCATCTAAGCATTTCTTAATTTATTTTAAGCAACTTGAAATAGTGTCTTATATTATTCCAGCATCTTAAGATGGGCTTTGATAATAGAAATATGTTGTTTTGCTTTGTTCTATGTTATCTTGGCCAAGATGACTTGGAAATAGTCTTCTGCAGAAATTTTAGGGCTCTTGGATAAACAATCTCTGATGATTTGTTGAAGGCAAACACTTTTTTTTTATTATTATGTAATGATAAAATAATAGGAAAGAAACCAATATTTTGTACAGAAGTGGCCAAAGGGACCATTGCCTGGTGCTGAGAAGGTGGGAGCTGAGTAATATCCAACACTTTCGATGATCATCTGGGCCCTATACTGTCAGATGCAGAAATGGGGGCTCTAATAACTGCCAGTTTATTCTCACTATCCTTGCTCCAAGTTCACTTCTTGTTCCTTACTGCTGACTTTGCTGACTACAGATACCACTGTATCTGCCTTCCATAGCTCTATCTCTAGCTCTTTTCAGGGTCTCACATGACAGTGGGATGAGTCTGGGTTTCCAGACTCCCCAGAAGACCACACACTGGAGGAAGCTGTGTGCTACGTTGGTGTCCCAGATCCCTGTGGCACATACCTGGAAGATGTTATTTCTTAATTCCACTCATTAGTCCGCACATTTCACAGTATTTTTGGCTTCCCAGTTTGGCTCTTTCTGCCATACTGCCTCAAACAGAACTCCTAACACAGTAATTTATACAATTTGCAATGTTACAAATTTGATGAAATTTAAGGATTTTCACTTTATTTAGTCAAAGGATATACTAAAAATTTCCTGCTTAAATTTTAGGGGCTTTTTAAAAATTTTCTTTTAAAGAGAATAAAGCTGAACAAAATAAAACAGAATAAAGCTAATCAGAACATAACAATGAAAGTGATACAGGACTTCAAAACAAGATATTAGGAAATCAACAATGGCTAACATAGTGTCTCTTGTTTTCTTCGAAATATCTGTCCATACTGTCAGACATAATAAAATCAAACAAAACAAAGCACAATAAAACCAATCAAAACAATGAAAACATACAAGACTTCAAAACCAGATGATAGAAAATCAACAGTGCCTAGCAAAATCTATCTTGTTATCTTCAAAATAGCTGCCCATACAATCAGACATAATAAAATCAAACAAAAAAGACAATAAAATCAAGCCAAACAAAACAATGAAAATTATACAGGAATTAAAAATAAGATAATAGGAAATTAACAGTGGTTACCACCTTCCCTTTTTAGATGTTTCCTTCCCTATCACTTTCACAATATCTGTTGTACATTTTGGATTCCGTTAACTTCATAAATTTTTTACACTAGGGAGATAACATGATGTTCACCCATATGTGTCCAAACTATTTCATTCATGAACATTCTCTCAAGTTGCATCCATTTTACCTGCAAGAGCTTCATGATGATCCTTCTTTATAGAGGAGTAGCTTTCCATTCTGTAAAAATACCATATTTTTCTTACCCATTCTGTAGTTCATTGACAAGCTGCTCCTGCTTTTTTTCTGATGTCCTGTCACATAGAGCATTGTTTTCTCCCTTTGACTTTTGGTCTATGAATTTCTTTTTGAGTTAAATGGGTTTCCTGTATACAATATATTGATGGATCTTATTTCTTAATCCACTCTGCCTGTCTTTTTTTCATTAGTGAATCAAGGCCATCTACATTAAGGGTTACAATCAGCATGCATTGGCTTGTCTTTGCTATGCTATCCTCCGGCTATTGGCTGCCCCATTTTTCCCCGCTATTCGATTGTCTGCCCTGTTTGGTGATCCTCCTCTGCTGCTCTTGCTGGAACCATGATCATCTTTATCTCTTTCTATAATGTCTTTCAGTTCTCTTTGTAACTTTGGTTTAGTGGTCATGAATTCCTTTAGTTGTTCTTGATCATGGTAATAACTTTTTTTCCATCACTTTTGAAAGATAGTTTTGCAGGGTACATCAATCTGGATTGGAAGCTGTTTTCTTTCAGGATTTGAGACACTTCATTCCAAACTCTTCTTGACCTGATGATTTATATGGCAAGTCTACCATGATTCTGATGGGTTTGCCTTTATAGGTGATGTATTTTTGTCCTCTAACAACTTTTAATATTCTGTTATTGTTCTGATTTTCTGGGATCTTGATTATTATATGTATGGGTGTAGACTTACTTTGAATATGGTTAGTTGGAGTTTTATATGCCTTGCTGATCTGCATGCCAGGTCCTTTTCCCATGTTTGGGAAGTTTTCTGCTACTATTTCCGTAAATAGTCTTTTGTTTTTCACTTGTGTTAATCCCTGGTTTTTCACTGACACTTATCAGTGTTAAACTATTTTTCTTTGTGTCATTGTGTAGCCATTACACTGTTATTTACTGATTACTTGTTATTTTTAAGGGATCTTTTATTTCATGATCGCTACCTGTAATCCTATCTTCAATGTTTGAAAGTCTATCTTCAGTCTCTTTCAAGTGGTTTTGCCAGCTTTTGATTGATTTTTTTAATTTCCTGGATATCTCTTTGAATCTGTTCCATGCATTGTAATTCCTTCCTATAGTCATTCAAGGTTTCTATCATTTTCCTATGCTCTTCTTTTTTAAATCTATGTCTTGCTTAGATATGTTCGGCAATTCTTTCATTATGTTTGTGATTTCTTGTTTGACATGAGATATTATTTCTGATCTTATTACTTTTACCACCTCATGAAATTATTTCTTCAGTTGATATCTTTCAGAGATTTTTAGGTATGCAGCTTTCATTTTCTTCCATGACTGTATCTCCCAGATTTGTTCTGTGTGGGATGGAGGTCTGAGGTTGTCTTTTGCTTCTTTGTTTTGACATTTTCCTAAATTCCTCCCAACAAGCTGGTTTTGGGTCCCAAATGCTTCGCTTGTTGACTGATTCTCCATGGTATAGGGGCATGGCCTAGGCACTTAGGTTTCTCTTAACTCAGATTCCTGTGGAGGCAGTGGGGGAATGGGGCTGGTTTCTTCATGTCCACACAACTACACTGAGACTTCTCTGATAGCCATGGGCGCATGGTGGCAGGACTGCCTGTTTTTTTGGTCTATGTGGCTACACTGGGACTTCCCCTGATGGCAGCAGGCACACAAGAGTGTGTCTGTCAGATTGTCCCAGCCTGTGCTAGTTGCCTGCAGGAAGTAAGCATTTCCAATGGCAGCAGGTACACAGGGATGGCTCTGGCTATTTCTTGCTTCCTGTGCTGCCTCAATTTCAAGGATCTTAAGTAAAATCTCATGAATTTTGGGGGCAAATACTTTTCTGATTATTGTAATTTTTATAATACTGTTTTTTATAGTAAAATCATAAAAAGTCAATGGTTTACCATAAAGTAGCATATGTAGTTGTGTTTTCCCAATAACTGAAGTTCACTCCTTTAAAACTTATAAACTCTGTCGGACTGGTGGTGCATCCTTATAATCCCAGTGCCCTGGGAGGATGAGGCCAGCAGATTGCATGTTCAAGGTCAGTGGACAACTTAGAGATTTAACAAGACTGTCTCAAAAAGAAAATATTAAAGGAGAGCTGTGAATGTAGCCCCAGCTCTGGTTCAATATCTAGTAACATAAACACGCACCACATGTACACTCATGTATGTGACTGTGTATCCTTCTGAAATTAATTTTTATAATCCTTTTAGATATGTAGTATACCTTTTCTTCATCCATAAACCAACTTTAACATACTTTTTCCTTAGTTTAATACTTCAGTATATAATTACACAACGTATAAGATTATACAATGTTAGTGTTGGAAGAAAATTGATCACCTTTCATCATAGAATAAGTGTTGGAAGAGAAATGATAGGTCATCTCACTGTATCTTTTTTCATGCGTGCTATTTAAGCTTCCATCTGAAGACTGATAAGCAATGTCTTCTGAACCCTTCCAAAGTAGCCCACATTGCTATGGGACCACTGAAAAGACTCTCCTTACCCTAACTCCATCTCTTTTCTTTTCTTTACATGACCTCCATCTATCAGCCTAACATTTACATTCTCTGTTCCAGTGGTTCTTTTAATTGAGAGCCCCTGGATACTTCTAGTCTCTTCAACTTTATACTCCCTTGCTTTCATTCAGTTTCCTCTCCAAAGCTTTAAACTAGCCCTGCCTAAGTAAAATTTCATATATCCATCATCCAGTTTGTACTTCTGTGACTGCTTTGTATTTTGTAAAAATTCCTTCAGCAGTACACATTATCCACTCACGATCCTCAAATGAAGAGATTATGTCTTACTCATTTTAACCTTAGCCACGTGACACAATGAGGCTGGTTCCAATTCAGACCCATGTGAGGGGATGATCCCTCCCTAGTGATATGAATGAGAGTTGATGACTGTACAAATGAAAACTGAAAAAGACAGGTTTCTGCCTGGCGGTGGTATATTGCTCAACATCCATTGCAGTTCAAAGCAAATGAAGATGAAAATCCAAATATTAATGACTCCAAGAAAATGTGTGAAGAAGGATTGCATGATAGGAGACACAAGAGAAAATTTTAAAGGAAATTAAAGTGACATTTCCTATCTAGAGATCTAAGCAGGAAATTGTCACAAAGTCCAATTCTCTTAATATGAGCTAGTACAAGTTTGATGTTGCAAAAATTATATCTTTTACTCATATAATGAATTTCCATCAGAATGAGACACTGTCACTAACAGAGATTGGATTGGCAGATATATCATCTTTTGTCAACCTCCACTTTGGAGTTTTTTCAGGTGTCACTTATTTGCAATTGGCAGATGGCATCAGTTTCAAATACGGAAGGCAGTTCTGTCACCTGCTGAACGGTTTTGGCATAGATCACCACTGTCATATTTCCAACTTGTCACATTAATGTGATATGCTGTGATAGGAAACAGAACTGTGCTGCACAAGGACAGCAAAGTGTTTAGCCTATGTCAACATCTGTCAAAATGTCACAGCGGACAGAGTAGATGAGTGTGAGAGAGAAACAACCACCTGTTAACCTGCACTTTCGTTAACTTTACTTGATTTGGTGGGATCTTGGGGAGTTAGGAAGCTAAGAAAATGTTTTGTTTATTGTATGAGCTTTTGAAATAAACTGCAACTAACCTCAGGTTTTATATACTAACTTTGCATTTGACTGAAAGAACAAGGGGAAAAACGTGCTGGGTCATCAAAAATTCCAAAAAATTTTCTGAGACACCCTTTCCTAAACTTCGTGAATCACTTTGTTTTAAATTGTCTCAGTTAAGGTGCATTTTGCGTATTTTATCTTTCTGTATGTACAGTCTTTTAATGTGTACAACTCTATGATTTTTAATAAATTATTGAAGATGGACAGCAAGCAACATGAATCAGGAACTCCTGTGCGTGTGTGTCTGCCCTAGGCAACCACTAATCTACTTTATTCCTTCCTTTTTCTGGATATTTCTTACAATCTGAATGATGCAATAGGTAGATTTGTCTATCGGGTTTCTTTCACTAAACATAATGCTTCTGAGGTTCATCCATGCAACAGCATACATAGGTACTTCTCTTTTATGGCAGAATAGTATTCTATTGTCTGTACATTTGGTGAACATTTAGGTAATCGCTAACATTTAGGAGGCATTAAGAACAATGCAGCAAAGAAATGTGTAAATTTTTGTAAGCAAACATAAAATTTTACATTTCTTGTGTGGATGCTTAAAAACATAATTACTGTGCTGTCTGGGAAATTTGTATTCAACTTTTTAAGAACTTGACAAATTATTTTCTGAAGGAGCTACACCATTTTAATATTCTCACCAGTAATACATGAGTGCTCCAATTTCTCTCCATTCTTCTCAGCATATGTTGTCTGTCTTTTTATTATAGTTATTTTAGTGGGTGCAAAGTGGTATATTGTCTTAGTTACTTTTTACTTGTCACTGAGACAAAATACCTGAAGCCCAAAGTTAGGAAAGGAAAGGTTTATTTCTTACAGTTTTTGGAGGTTTCAGTCCACACTTAGTTGGCTCCGTCTTGGAGGCGGGCATGGCTGGGCCACAGTTCATGGCGGCTGCAAACAGCAAGCAGGAACCAGCCAAGAGAAAGACATACCTTCTTCCTGCCATTACATCACATCCTGGATCCACATCTATGTGAGTGGAGCACTGACACCATCAATCCAAACACTATACAATGAACCATCACAAATGAACAATGCAAACTCATGAGGCCTGGGGGACACAGACATAAACCATGACATATATCGTAGTTTAATTTAGCACTTCCCTAATGATTACTGGTCTATGGGCCATCTGAATGTCTTCTGTGAAAAATGCCTGTTTATATTTAGTGCTAATGTTTTTATTGAGTTTGTCTTTTTATTATTAAATTCTAAGAACTGTCATATATTTGCATCATAAGGCATTTATTAGATGTATGTTTCACAAATGTCTTCTATTATACTTTTTGTGTTTTCATTTTCTTAGTGGTATGCTCTGAATTGAAAAAATTCTGCATTTTTGAGGTTCAATTTGTCATTTTTTTCTTTTTTGGACTATATTTCTGATGTCATTTGTATGAAGTCTTTCTTGAATGCTGAATCTTAGAGAAATTATCTTGTTTTCTTTTAAGAGTTATATGGTTTGTTTTAGCTCCGACAGTTAAGTCTATGACCAATTTTGATGTAATTTTTATGTACAGTGACATCAGCTGTAGAGTGGATGAAAAAGATGTGATATTTTTATACAATGGAATATTACTCAAGCTATAAAAATGATGATCTTGAGGCCTTTTTAGGTAAATGGAGGCAACTTGAGACTATCTTCATAAAGGAAATGAATCAGATTCACATTTGTAAATATCACATTGTCTCTTTAGTGTAAAAAATAAAAACTGAAAGAGTGTTAAGATCCAAAATATGTAATAAATGTTATAAAAATGAAAGAGTAGGAAACTGCTTTAAAGGGATAACTGTATGTATGTTTAAGTGTATAAGATAGATAACCATACTGTGAAGTTTTCATTGGATCATTGAACAGAATGGTTTGCACTGTCAATGTTTTCATCCACTTTTTATGCTTTGATTATGTAACTTGAACAACTATTTCTAAGAGCACAATATGTAATTTATCAACTAGTGATTTATTAGTGTTAATATA
Source organism: Cavia porcellus (assembly GCF_034190915.1). Classification (NCBI taxonomy): domain Eukaryota; kingdom Metazoa; phylum Chordata; class Mammalia; order Rodentia; family Caviidae; genus Cavia; species Cavia porcellus. The sequence continues at coordinate 103,270,029 of NW_026947485.1, forward strand.
TTTTGAAGTTCTGTATTATTTCTACCATATTTTTTGTTTTTTTCCTTTAAATAAAAAAAAATTATCCCAGAAACACATTTTAAAATGGTCATCTTTCTCCTAATGAGTTATCTTTGTACCATTACCAAAAATTGATTAATTATAAATATAAGAACTTTATTCAAGACTACCGAATCAGTTCCATTAGGCCATCTGCCTATCCTCATGCCAAAATCAGTTTAGATAACAATAGCTTTGTACTAAAGTTGGAAACGAGACATAAGTTTTCTCTAGCATTGTTCTGTTTTTTCCAAATTGTTTTTGTTTTTCAGTAATAGATTTTAGATTCAATTTGGAAAGTAACCCATTAGAGTTTTGTCAGAGATTAGTTTTATTATCAAGATTAATTTGGAAAGAATTACCAATTTAACATTCAATCTTCTAACCCATGAACATAGATATCTTTCCATTTATTTATATTTTAAATTTCATTCAGCAATATTTTAAAATTTGTAGTATAAATTAAGATTTTCCAATTTTTATCATTTTCTTGCTATTGTGAATGAAACTATGTTACTAATTTTTGAACTGACAATATTAAAAAATAAATATTTACAATTCTATAGTGATCCTGTATCTTGGAATCTCACTATACTTATTTATCAGGTTCAATTTAATAACTTTTAAAAGTAATATGTGACATCTAATAAATTGCATATATTTAAAGTATACAACTGTATGTTTCAACCCACGCATATATCTGTCAAATCAGCACAATCGGCAGAATAAACTTGTCCATCATTCCACAACTGTTTTTATATCTCTAATGTCTCCATCCTGACTTTACCTGTACCTCTTCTCCTAAACAACCACACATTTCCCATTGCTATAATTTTAGAGTTTTATAGAAGCAAAATCATACAGGATGGACTATTTTTTTTTCTGCCTGCCTTCACTCTGTCTTCACATTTATGCTGAGATTCATTCATGTCCTTCCATCATATTACTCCTGAGAAATGTTCCATTGTTTGTACATACCACTGGATGTCTAACCATCCACTTCATGGCAGAAATTCTTCCCATCCTCAATTTTTGGATATTACAAATAAAGCTTCCATGAACATACATGGACAAATCTTTGTATGGATTTATGCTTTGTTTACACTTGAGTAGACATCTGGAAGTGGACTCAAAAGATCATATGTTAAATGCATATGTCTGGAAAACTTTTTAAAATTAATTTTTGTTCACTGTTTATATACATAATGATCACATTCATCATAAGGAATTTGTACCTGCCATAATATATCTTGACTCTTCTCTCCATCCTGTTTCCTTTAACCTTCCTTACTTTTAAAAAACTTTTGAGTTGTTTTGTCTGAATGAAAATGCTAGTTCTGGCATAACCTCAGCAACATTCAGTATGGGAAATATTAATGAATTTTACAATTTAAATAGGCTTGTAGTGGTACCTTCCTGTGGTTTTAATTTACATTTTTCTAATGAAAATATTATGAGAATATTTTATGTATTATTTAATATCCATACATCTTTTTTGGTGAAAAACTTTAGAGTACTTAGATTTTAGATTGCACATTTATATTTAAGGATGATTTTGAGTTAAATTTTTTGTATGATATGAGGCGACTTTGACGTATTTTGCATATAGAAATTGATTGTTTCAGCATCACTTACTGCAAACTAATTTTCCCCAGTGAATGATTTTGCATCTTTGTCAAAAGTCAGTATCTATACTTATATGTCTATTGTTAGATTCTCTACTTTGTTCTTGTGACTTACTTATGTTTAAAGTTATAATACACTTTTTGCTTAGTGAAACTTTATAGTAAAACTCCAAATCATAAAGAGGTGTTCTCACTTTTTTTGCAACATTATTATTCATTATTTTGGTCTTTTTGAAATTTTGTATGACTTTGGAATAAATTGAGAGGTTCACCAAAAAGTTGTAATTGAATTTTTGTTGGCACAGTACTGAGTCTCTAAGTTAATTTGGGAGAAATTGGCATGTTAACAACATTGTCTTCTAACCATGTGTGAGGTTTACACCTCCATTTATTTAAATCTTTAATATGTTTTGGCAACATTTTGTAGTTTTTAGTTTATAATATTCTTTGGATTTATCTTTTTCATATTTTCATGCTCTTGTACATTATGTTTTAAATTTTAAATTCTTGATTTTTTGCTAGATAAAGAAATAAAATTGAGCTTTGAACATTAATGCATTATCCTGCAGCCTTGCTAACTTCACTCATTTTTTCCAGTAAGCTTTTATAGATTGCACTGCATTTTTGTCATCGGTGATCATGTCATCTAAGAACAGTCAGTTGTACTTGCCGGTTTGTGTGCCTTTTTGTTCTTCTAGGCTGAAAGGGCTCTGGTGCAGTTCTGAGTAGAAGGCTGAGAGTACGTGTCTTCATCATCTCTGGTCTCAGGAAAGTCTTTGCTCTTTCACCAATGATTGTGTCAACTGTAAGTTCTCACATATGCTTCTGACCTGGTCAGGGAAGTTCACTTGATTTCTTGTTTGGTGGTAGTGTTTTTTTTTTTTTTTTTATGGGAACAGATCCTGTATTTTATAAAATTCCTTTCTGTTCAATTGAGATAATTGTATATTTTTCAATTTCCTTATTTAATATGGCAAATTGCAATGGTGGATTTTCAAATGTAAAAACTGCTTTTCTAGAATTACACTATAATTAATCATGGTACTTTATTCTTTTAATATATAGGCAGATAATTTTCTACAATATTTACACGTTAGTTTATCTATGTATATGTAGTCTCTAGAATTTTATTTGATAACACATTTTGAAATTAGGATAAAGCTGGCTTCAGAGAATTCATGGAGAAGTATTCACTCCTCTTCAACTTCATGAACATGTATTGGTGAACTGATAGCATGTATTTCATCCTTAAGTGTTAGGCAGAATTTCTTAGAAAACCATCTGGTTCCAGAATATGTATTGCGAGTTTGTGTGCTTGTATGTAGAAGATTTAAGTTCATTACTAAATATAGAATTATCAACACTGTCAGTCTTTTGAGTGAAATTTTATTGTTTTTTATCTTCCAAGAAATCTCTCACTTCATCTCTGTTTTGAATATATAGACTTAAGTTTATTCATAAAGCTCAAATTTGACTCTTTTAATAATTAGGCAGCATCATCACCCCATTTTCTAGTTTCTTAGAGAGAACTGTGGTCCTGGATTCAAGACATTTCCTTTAAAAATTTATTTTTTATTTATTATAAAAAGAAGAAAAATAAAGCAGAATTTCAAAATAAGATAATAAGAGAGTAACAATAATTGATGCATTGCATATTGTTACCATCCTTCCTTCCTTCCTTCCTTCCTTCCTTCCTTCCTTTTTCTCTTCTCTTCTCTTCTCTTCTCTTCTCTTCTCTTCTCTTCTCTTCTCTTCTCTTCTCTTCTCTTCTCTTCTCTCTCTCTCTCTCTCTCTCTCTCTCTCTCTCTCTCTCTCTCTCTTGTCTTTCAGCAGTGTCTTGCCATGTAGTTCTGTCTGGCACGGACTCACTACGTAGCACAGGCTGGCTTTGAACTTGCAGCGATCCTTCTGCCTTAGCCTTCCAAGTACCACCCATTGCCACCATGCTCAACTCTCTTACTTCTATATGGTGTATTTTCATTTTCTATCAGTTCAACATACTTTTGGACTCTTCTTTGACCTATAGATTAACTTGAGAGCATATTTTTGTTTTCTAATATCTGGTCATGTTCCAGGTATCTATAACTTAATTTTTTATTGAATTCCATTTTTATCAGAACTCGTGGTTTTATCAATTTGGATTCTTTGAAAATTGTTTTAGAGTTATAGTCTGAGGCAGGATCTTTCTTGGTAAGTTTTATGTACATAATTGAAAAGAATATGCAATCTTTTGTGGTTGAGTAGTGTGCCCTATAAATACTAGTCAGGTTTATTTATGAGGTGTGCTATACCCTTGATGATTTTCTTTCAATTTCTTCAATCATTTATTAAGGAAAAGGCTCTCTAGAATATATGAGTATAAGTATTCGGTTCTTTTTTCCTCTTTTTCCTTTCCAGTTATATCTCTTTTTTTGTTTGTTAAATGTGTTGTAAACTTTGTTAAGTTCTTTCAAGTTTAACCTCATGTGTGCTTTTTTTTTTTTTATTTAAGAGGAAAAAGAGAAAAACACAAAACAAACCAAAGCGGCATAAGGGTACACGCAATACAGAACTACAAAACAAAACAAAACAAAACAAAAAAACATAACAGTAAGAAATTACCTGCTAGTATATTACACACTATCTTCTTGAAAATAGTTCCTCAAATCACAGTATCAAAGAACACAAGGTGGACATTCAAACAGGGAGACTGCAAACAGCTGTGTTCAATGTTCCAAAAACATTGATAAAGTCAGCTATTTAACACCCCCAAACACACTTGCTGTTATATCCGTTAGAGCTCTTTTTCTTTTTTTTTTCCCCTCTCTTTTTACAACAAAATTTACACATCTTGGATTTTATTACTCCTTAGTGCTTATTACTTTCTTTGGGGGGGGGGGAAGAATACAGTCAAATATGGCAAAACAAAGCTGTCAGTCAATACCAAGGATAGACATAGCACATGGTGTAGAACAGAGTACAAGTTTATCAACAATGGTTATCAACGTTGTCCCTTGTTTCCTTAAAAAGAATTGTCTATCTTATTAGATATTATAAAGTTGGACAAAACAGTAGAGAACAAGACCAATAAAACTTAGGCATTGTAAACATTACAGGACTTCCAAAGAAGACAATAGTCAAACCAGAATGGGTATCTTAGTGAATCTTATTGTCTTCAAAGTAGTTGCCTATGTCTTCAAACTTGATACTATCATATAGAATGGAACAGAGTCTAATCAGTCAAAACAAGATCGTGGGAGTACTACAGGACTTCAAAACAAGTTAATAGGAAATCGAAAAGAGTTAGTATTTATATATCCTAATTTTTTTGAATTTTTTCTTTAATTAAGACAAACATAAGAAATGACTAAATAATTTTTTTTGAAACAATAAGGGGGAGATTGAGATAAAACAGGACATAACAATATAACAATAGAGGTCACAGCATGACTGTTTCAACAACCTAGTACTTCACCACCTTATAACCTGACTTAATAGTAGTTACCATAGTGTCTTTTTCCTTGAAATATTTGGATAAAACTTCATATACTCTAGCTTCAAATATTTTCATATCAAGAAGCCCAGAATAAAGCCTTTCTAATTAATGAGTGAAAACTTTATAAGGCTTCAAGGCCACCTAATGGGGAATCATGATTACCACATATTTTTATATATTTGAATCATTATTTACATTAGGGAAACTATTCGGTATTCACACATGCGAGATTGATTTATTTCACTAATGAGTATGGTCTCAAGCTGCGCCCATTTATTGATAAATATCTCAATGTGATCCTTCTTTATAGCTGAATAATACTCCATTGTATAGAAATACCACAACTTTTTTATCCATTCCTCAGTTGATGGGCACTTGGGTTGTTTCCAAGATCTGGCGATTACAAATTGTGCTGCTATAAACATAGGTGCACATATATCACTGTGGTATGATGCTTTCAGTTCTTCTGGGAATATGCCTAGAAGTGGAATAGCTGGAATAAATGGGATTTCCAGTCCCAACTTTTTGAGAAATCTCCAGACAGATCTCCACAAAGGCTGTACCAGTCTACACTCCCACCAGCAGTGCAGGAGAGTTCCTTTTTCCCCACAGCCTCTCCAGCATTTGTTGTCGGTTTTCTTGATCCTGGCCATTCTTTCAGGAGTGAGATGGTATCTCAGTGTGGTTTTAATTTGCATTTCTCTAATGACCAATGATGATGAGCATTTTTTCATGTATTTATTTGCCATTTGCATTTCTTCATCTGAGAATTGCATATTCATCTCAGATGCCCATTTTTGGATTGGATCTTTGAATTTCGGAGGTCTGAGTTTCTTTAATTCTTTATATGTTTTAGACAAGAGGCCCTTGTCTGAGAGAGAGTTCACTAAAATCTTTTCCCAGTTTGTGGGTTTTCTTTTCACTATGCTGGAGATTTCTTTTGACATGCAGAAACTTTTTAATAAGAAGTGGTCCCAGTTATTGATTCTGGGAAGTGTTTCCCGTGCGGTTTGAGTCCTGTTCATGAATTCTTTACCTACTCCTATGTCTCCAAGGTTTCTACCTATTTTGTCTTCCAATAGATTTAGTGTTTCTGTTTTAATATTCAGATCTTTGACCCATTTAGATTTTAATTTAGTACATGGTGATAAACATGGGTCTAGCTTTAGTTTTCGCCAAATGGAGAGCCAGTTTTTCCAGCACCATTTATTTTTTTTTCCTTTTTAAAAAAAATTTATTTTAAATAGGATAAAACCAAGGAAAATAAAACAGAATAAAACCAATAAAAAACAAACCAGTCTAAGTATTACAGAACTTCAGAACCTTATGAAACCAACAATAGTTACCAGAATGCCTTTTGTTGTCTTCAAATAGCTGCAGATTCTTTAGGACATACTTAAAATTGAACAGAAAAGAATAGAATAGAAACAATAAAGCTAAAACAGTGAATGCAATACAGGACTTCAAAACAAGCCACTAGTAAATCCAAAATGACTCCAATAATATGTCTTGCTATCTTTGAAATAGCTGCTCCTGCCATCAGATTTAACATAACCAAACAAAACAAAAGAGAATAAAACCCAACCCAAGAAAACAATGAAAACGATGAGGTTTCTTGGCCAGGATCACCTCTGGTGAGGCCTGGTTCTCTCCCCCTACACAGTCCAGGCACAGCGCAGACTTGTGGAGAAAGGCTTGGGTGTGGCCGTCCCCACTCCAGCAGCAGCCAGTGTAAGGCCCTGCTTTCCAGGAGGGCATCACCTCCTGGTGAGGCTCCTGGATCTCTCCTTCTGCAGTCAGTCTCTATGTTTTATTATTGATCTTTTACTTTGCTTTTTATTTTTATCCACATAAGAGAAATGATGAGATATTTAAGCGTATGTGTCTCATTTATTTCATTTAATAGTAGAGTCTCAAGGTGCACTCATCTTCCTACAAAGGACTCAAGTCTGTTTTTCTATGTGGCAGAGTATGCTCCATGGTGTGCAGATACCACATTTTCTTCATTCATTCATCTTTTGATGGACATACGGGCCACTTCCAAGCGTTAGCTATTTTAAATTGTGTTGCCATGTGTATGCGTGTATCACTGTAATGCGATGTCTTTAACTCTTTTGGGCAAAGTACCCAGAAGGGGAATAGCTGGATAAAGTGGAATTTCTAGTGTCAGTTTTTTGAGGAATCTCCACATTGATTTCCATAGTGATTGTATAAACTTACATTTCCACCACAGTGGAGGTTTCCCTTTTCCCCATATCCTCTCTAGCATTTGTTATTATTTGAGTGCTTGGTGATGGGAATTCTTTCTGGGATAAGACAGAATCTCAGTGTTGTTTTAATTTGCATTTCTCTAATGGCCCAGAGTTGGATTTTAGCCAAATCTTTTCTCTGTGTCTCCTCAGAGACTGTCTATCCTGCAGCATCCTGCAGGGGTGCATGGACACCAATGGAGTGAAACCTGACCAAGGATCAGAATCACCTGGGGAGCTTTATAAACACAGATTCTTGGGTTTTTTGAGGCAAGTCTTGCTGTGTAGTTCAGGCTGGCCTCAAACTCACAACAATCCTCCTGCCTCAGCATCCAGAGTATTAGGAATACAGGTGTGCGCCACCACACCTGGCGTAAGTGCAGATTCTTTTTTTTTTTTTTTGTAATTTAAGAGGAAAAAGAGAAAAACACAAAACAAAACAAAGCAGTGTAAGGTTACACATAATACAGAACTACAAAAAAAAAAAAACATAACAGTAAGAAATCACCTGTTAATAGATTACATAATATCATCTTGGAAATAGTTGCTCAAATCACAGTATCAAAGAATACAAAGTAGACATTCAAACGGAGAGACTGCAAACAGCTGTGTTCAATGATCCAAAAACATTAATATAGTCAGCTATTTAACATCCCTAAACACACTGGTTGTTATATCCGTTAGAGCTCTTTTTTTTCCCCTCCCTCTCTTTTTTATAACAAAATTTACACATTTTGGATTTTATTACTCCTTAGTTCTTATTACTTTTTTGGGGGGGAGAGAATAAAGTCAAATATGGCAAAACAAAGCTGTAAGTCAAAACCAAGGATAGACATAGCACATGATGTAGAACAGAGTACAAGGTCATCAACAATGGTTATCAACATTGTCTCTTGTTTCCTTAAAAGGAATTGTCCATCTCATTAGATATTATAAAGCCGGACAAAACAGTGGAGAACAAGACCAATAAAACTTAGGCATTGTGAACATTACAGGACTTCCAAAGGAGACAATAGTCAAACCAGAATGGGCATCTTTGTGAATCTTATTGCCTTCAAATTAGTTGGCTATACCTTCAAACTTGCTACTATCGCACAGAATGGAACAGAGTCTAATCAGTCAAAACAAGATCTTGGGAGTATTACAGGACTTCAAAACAAGTTAATAGGAGATCAAAAAGAGTTACTATATATATCCTAATTTTTTAAGTTTTTCCCTTAATTAAAATAAACATAAGAAATAGCTAAATAATTTTTTTAAAGAATAGTAGTTACCATAGTGTCTGTCTTTTTCCTTAAAATATTTGGATAAAACTTCATATACTATAGCTTCAAATATTTCCATATCAAAAAGCCCAGAGTAAAGCCTTTCTAATTAATAAGTGAAAATTTTATAAGGCTTCAAGGCCACATAATGGGGAATCATGATTATCACATATTTTTATATATTTGAATCATTACTTACATTAGGGAAACTATTCGGTATTCATACATGCGAGATTGATTTATTTCACTTATGAGTATGGTCTCAAGCTGTGCCCATTTATTGATAAATATCTCATTGCAATCCTTCTTTATAGCTGAATAATACTCCATTGTATAGAAATACCACAACTTTTTTATCCATTCCTCAGTTGATGGACACTTGGGTTGTTTCCAAGATCTGGCGATTACAAATTGTGCTGCTATAAACATAGGTGCACATATATCACTGTGGTATGATGCTTTCAGTTCTTCTGGGAATATGCCTAGAAGTGGAATAGCTGGAATAAATGGGATTTCCAATCCCAACTTTTTGAGAAACCTCCAGACAGACCTCCACAAAGGCTGTACCAGTCTACACTCCCACCAACAGTGCAGGAGAGTTCCTTTTTCCCCACAGCCTCTCCAGCATTTGTTGTTGTTGGTTTTCTTGATCCTGGCCATTCTTTCAGGAGTGAGATGGTATCTCAGTGTGGTTTTAATTTGCATTTCTCTAATGACCAATGATGATGAGCATTTTTTCATGTATTTATTTGCCATTTGCATTTCTTCATCTGAGAATTGCGTATTCATCTCAGATGCCCATTTTTGGATTGGATCTTTGAATTTTGAAGGTCTGAGTTTTTTTAATTCTTTATATGTTTTAGACAAGAGTCCCTTGTCTGAGAGAGAGTTCACTAAAATCTTTTCCCAGTTTGTGGGTTTTCTTTTCACTATGCTGGAGATTTCTTTTGACATGCAAAAACTTTTTAATAAGAAGTGGTCCCAGTTATTGATTCTGGGAAGTATTTCCCGTGCAGTTTGAGTCCTATTCATGAATTCTCTACCTACTCCTATGTCTCCAAGGTTTCTACCCAATTTGTCTTCCAATAGATTTAGCGTTTCTGTTTTAATATTCAGATCTTTGACACATTTAGATTTTAATTTAGTACATGGTGATAGACATGGGTCTAGCTTTAGTTTTCGGCAAATGGAGAGCCAGTTTTTCCAGCACCATTTATTAAAGAGACTGTCGTTCTTCCAGTGAACCTGCTTGGCTCCTTTATCGAAGATAAGGTGGTTGAGTGTGTTTGTAGTTGTGGTTGTATCTTCTAATCTATTCCATTGATCTTCAGCTCTGTTTTGATTCCAATACCATGTTGATTTTACTACTGTTGCTTTGTAGTATGATTTCAAGTCAGGGATTGTGATGCCTCCTGCTTTGTCTTTGCTGCTTAGAATTGCTTTTGTGATTCTAGGTCTCTTCTGGTTCCAGATGAAATTTAGGAGTGATTTCTCTAGATCTATAAGGTATGTTGATGGTATTTCTATTGGGATTGCATTGAATCTGTATAAGAGTTTTGGGAGAATGGCCATTTTCACAATGTTTGTTCTTCCTATCCATGAGCAAGGGATGTCTTTCCATTTTCTGAGATCATCTTCAATTTCCTTTTTCAGTGTAATATAATTTTCACTGTATAAGTCTTTCACTTCTTTCGTAAGAGTAATTCCTAAATATTTCATTTTTTTGCTTGCTAATGTGAATAGTCCAGTTTCCCTTATTTCCCTGTCTGTGGTTTTGTTGTTTGTGTATAGGAATGCTATTGATTTCTGAGTATTGATTTTGTATCCAGCCACATTACTGAATTTATTGATTGTATCTAAGAGTCTTTCAATGGAGCTTAGGGGGTCTTCTATGTAGAGTATCATGTCATCTGCAAACAATGACAACTTAATTTCTTCTTTTCCTATCTTTACCACTTTTATTTCTCTTTCTTGCCTAATTGCTCTGGCTAGTACTTCCAGTACTATATTAAATAGGAGTGGTGATAAAGGACATCCTTGTCTTGTGCCTGATTTTAAAGTAAAGGCTTTCAATTTTTGGCCATTTAGTATGATGCTGGCTGTTGGTTTGTCATAAATGGCCTTTATTATATTGAGGTAAAGACCATCTATTCCAATTTTCTGTAGAGTTTTTATCATGAATAAATGTTGGACCTTATCAAAGGCTTTTTCTGCATCTATAGAAATGATCATGTGATTCTTATTTTTGGCTTTATTGATATGGTGGATTACATTTATTGATTTGCGTATGTTGAACCATCCTTGCATTCCTGGGATGAATCCCACTTGGTCATGGTGTATAATCTTCTTGATGATTTGCTGGATCCTATTTGCCAATATTTTATTGAGGATTTTTGCATCTGTGTTCATTAGGGAGATCGGTCTATAGTTCTCTTTTTTAGTTGGGTCTTTCTCAGGTTTTGGTACTAGAGTGATATTTGCTTCCAGGAATGACTTAGGAAGGATTGCTTCCCTTTCAATTTCATTGAATAGTTTGAGGAGTGTCGGCATTAGGTCTTCTTTGTATTTCTTGTAGAATTCTGCAGTGAATCCATCTGGGCCTGGGCTCTTCTTGGTGGGTAAGGACTTAATTACATTTTCAATTTCAGTAACCGAGATTGGGTTATTCAACAGTTTTAAATCCTCTTGATCTAGCTTTGGCACTTCATATGCTTCTAAGAAAATGTCTATTTCTTCTGTGTTATCAAACTTTTGAGAGTAGAGGTTTTCAAAATAGGTGTTGATGATCTTCTGTATTTCTATTGGGTCTGTAGTGACTTCTCCTTTTTCATTTCTTATTGCATGAATTTGAGCTTTTTCTTCCCTTTTTTAATAAGGTTGGCTAGGGGCTTATCGATTTTATTTATTCTTTCAAAGAACCAACTCTTTGATTTGTTGATCCTTTGGATTGTTTTCTTAGTCTCTATTGCATTGATTTCTGCTCTGATTTTTATAATTTCCTCTCTTCTTTTGGCTTTGGGCTTGACTTGCTCTTCTTTTTCTAGCTGTTTGAGGTGTAGCATCAAGTTATTTATTTGTATTCGTTCTGTTTTCCTGATGTGGGAACTCAGTGCAATAAATTTTCCTCTCAGGACGGCTTTCATTGCATCCCACAGATTCCGGTAAGTTGTATCTGCATTTTCATTTTCTTTTAGGTATTGTTTGATTTCTTCTTTAATTTCTTCTGTGACCCACTGATTACTCAAGAGTGTGTTATTCAGTTTCCATGTGTTTGTGGGATTTTTGCGGTATCTTTTATCATTAATTTCTAATTTCAGAGCGCTGTGATCCGATAACATGCAAGGGATGATTTCAGCTCTTTTGCACTTGTTTAAATATGTTCTATGAGCTAATATATGGTCTATTTTAGAAAATGATCCATGTACTGCTGAGAAGAATGTGTATTCTGATGTTGTTGGTTGGAGCATTCTGTATATGTCTATCAAACCCATTTGTTCACAGGTATGATTCAGTTCTGTTATTTCTTTACTCATTTTCTGTCTGGTCGATCTGTCCCTTGGTGTCAATGGCGTATTAAGGTCTCCCGTTACAATTGTGTTACTGATAATTTGAGTTTTCATTTCTGTTAATAATTGTTTTATATAACTGGGTGCTCTGGAGTTTGGTGCGTATATATTTAAGATAGTTATCTCTTCCTCTTGGAGTTTTCCCCTTACGAGTATGTAGTGACCTTCTTTGTCCTTTATGGTCATTGTTGGTTTAAAGTTCACGTTGTCTGCAAACAGAATGGCTACTCCTGCCTTTTTTTGGATTCCTGCTGCATGAAGAATTGTTTTCCATCCTTTGACTTTCAGTCTGTGAGTATCCTTCTGGGTTAGATGGGTTTCCTGTAAACAGCATATGGTTGGATTTTGTTTCTTGATCCATTCTGCTAGTCTGTTTCTTTTGATTGGTGCATTGAGACCATTTACATTAATGGTTATTACTGTTAAATGTTGTTTAATTGTAGGATTCTTATCTCTCTGCTGTTGCATCTTTATGTTTCTGTTCTGTTTAATTATTTGCTTTGCTTAGTGCTTTTTTCCTTTGTGTATCTAAACTGTCTTTCAATATTTTTTGCAGGGTTGGTTTGGTGTTCATGAAGTTCTTCAGCTGTTCTTTGTCATGGAAGTATCGTATTGCACCATCTATTTTAAATGATAGTTTTGCAGGATATATCAGTCTAGGTTGGAAATCATTTTGCTTTAGGATCTGGAATACTTCACTCCATGCTCTTCTTGACTTTATTGTTTGTGCTGAGAAGTCTGCTTTTATTCTGTTAGGTTTTCCTTTATAAGTGATTTGTCTTTTCTCTCTGACAGCTTTTAATAATCTATTCTTGTGTTGGATTTCTGGGATGGTGATTATTATATGTCTGGGTGTAGTTTTATTTTGGTTATGACTGTTTGGAGTTCTATATGCTTCACTGATCCTGATGTCAGTTTCTGATCTCATGCTTGGGAAGTTTTCAGCCATTGCTTCTCTAAATATCCTCTTGATATCCTTTATGTTGTCTCCTTCTTTATCATTAATCCCTATCATTCTTATGTTATTCTTCTTTGCATCATCTTGCAGTTGTTGCATTGTTGTTTCCTGATTCCTTGTTATTTTTAAAAGATCTTTCCTTTCCTGTTCACTAGCTGCAATCCTGTCTTCAAGGTCTGAAATTCTATCTTCACTTTCATTAAGGCGGTTTTTACAACTTTCAGTGGAGTTTTTTATTTCCTGTATATCTCTGTGCATCTGCATTATGTATTCTGTTTTTTTCTTTTATTGCTCTTCTAGGGATTCTATCTTTTTGTTTAGTTCCTCCAATTTTTTATCTGTGTTTTCTTTAGATATATTTAGAATCTCTTTCATTTCTTTTATCATTTCTTCTTTTATCTGGGATATTATTTCGAGTTTGAATTTCTTTAAAGCTTCCTGGAGTTGCTTGTCAACTTCAGTAGCTATTGTGTCTAATATATGAGGAGGATGGGATATATTTTCTTCTAAATACACTTCTCCTAGGGTTTCCTGAGATGGGCTGGAGGTTTGAGGTTGTAATTTGGTCTTTCGTTTTGTCTTTTTCCTATATTTCTGTGTTTCAAGTGTTATTTGAAAGCCTCCTCAGGATCTGTTGAAAATCCCCTTCTATGTTTGCAGCTACTGAGACTCTGGCACCACTCTACCCCAGGCCATTGGGCCTGCAGAACCAATGGCCCTTCTCTGCTTGTTCAGAACTCCGCGGTTCCAGACAAGCTGGGCCTCAGGGACACTGTGCGCCCACCTGCCCCTTGGTAGATCCACAGCTCTTGGATCGCAGCCGGGTTAGGGTACTCACCATAGACCGCAGTGCCTCAGGAGCCTGTGATCCCTCCCTGCTTGCAGAGATATCCACAGACCTCCAGACAAAGGAAGGGCCTCCTGCGGGCACACCGGATCTACCCAGCTCCTCCTCCGCACGCAGATGGCTATTCGCGGCTGGGCACAGGCCGAGGTGCCTCAGGAACCCAGGACCCCTCCTCCTCCAGACAAAGGAAGGGGCCTCTGCAGGCGCTCCGGATCCGCGCAGCTCCTCCTCCGCACACCGATGGCCAGGCGCGGCTGGGCACGGGCCGAGGTGCCTCAGGAACCCGGGACCCCTCCTCCTCCAGACAAAGGAAGGGGCCTCTGCAGGCGCTCCGGATCCGCGCAGCTCCTCCTCCGCACACCGATGGCCAGGTGCGGCTGGGCACAGCCCGAGGTGCCTCAGGAACCCGGGACCCCTCCTCCTCCAGACAAAGGAAGGGGCCTCTGCAGGTGCTCCAGATCCGCGCAGCTCCTCCTCCGCACACCGATGGCCAGGCGAGGCTGGGCACGGGCCGAGGTGCCTCAGGAACCCGGGACCCCTCCTCCTCCAGACAAAGGAAGGGGCCTCTGCAGGCGCTCCGGATCCGCACAGCTCCTCCTCCGCAGACCGATGGCCAGGGGCGGCTGGGCACGGGCCGAGGTGCCTCAGGAACCCGGGACCCCTCCTCCTCCAGACAAAGGAAGGGGCCTCTGCAGGCACTCCGGATCCGCGCAGCTCCTCCTCCGCACACCGATGGCCAGGCGCGGCTGGGCACGGGCCGAGGTGCCTCAGGAACCCGGGACCCCTCCTCCTCCAGACAAAGGAAGGGGCCTCTGCAGGCGCTCCAGATCCGCGCAGCTCCTCCTCCGCACACCGATGGCCAGGTGCGGCTGGGCACAGCCCGAGGTGCCTCAGGAACCCGGGACCCCTCCTCCTCCAGACAAAGGAAGGGGCCTCTGCAGGCGCTCCAGATCCGCGCAGCTCCTCCTCCGCACACCGATGGCCAGGCGCGGCTGGGCACGGGCCGAGGTGCCTCAGGAACCCGGGACCCCTCCTCCTCCAGACAAAGGAAGGGGCCTCTGCAGGCGCTCCGGATCCGCGCAGCTCCTCCTCCGCACACCGATGGCCAGGTGCGGCTGGGCACAGCCCGAGGTGCCTCAGGAACCCGGGACCCCTCCTCCTCCAGACAAAGGAAGGGGCCTCTGCAGGCGCTCCAGATCCGCGCAGCTCCTCCTCCGCACACCGATGGCCAGGCGCGGCTGGGCACGGGCCGAGGTGCCTCAGGAACCCGGGACCCCTCCTCCTCCAGACAAAGGAAGGGGCCTCTGCAGGCGCTCCGGATCCGCGCAGCTCCTCCTCCGCACACCGATGGCCAGGTGCGGCTGGGCACAGCCCGAGGTGCCTCAGGAACCCGGGATCCCTCCTCCTCCAGACAAAGGAAGGGGCCTCTGCAGGCGCTCCGGATCCGTGCAGCTCCTCCTCCGCACACCGATGGCCAGGCGCGGCTGGGCACGGGCCGAGGTGCCTCAGGAACCCGGGACCCCTCCTCCTCCAGACAAAGGAAGGGGCCTCTGCAGGCGCTCCGGATCCGCGCAGCTCCTCCTCCGCAGACCGATGGCCAGGTGCGGCTGGGCACAGCCCGAGGTGCCTCAGGAACCCGGGACCCCTCCTCCTCCAGACAAAGGAAGGGGCCTCTGCAGGCGCTCCAGATCTGCGCAGCTCCTCCTCCGCACACCGATGGCCAGGCGAGGCTGGGCATGGGCCGAGGTGCCTCAGGAACCCGGGACCCCTCCTGCTCCAGACAAAGGAAGGGGCCTCTGCAGGCGCTCCGGATCCGCGCAGCTCCTCCTCCGCACACCGATGGTCAGGCGCGGCTGGGCACAGGCCGAGGTGCCTCAGGAACCCGGGACCCCTCCTCCTCCAGACAAAGGAAGGGGCCTCTGCAGGCGCTCCGGATCCGCGCAGCTCCTCCTCCGCACACCGATGGCCAGGCGCCTCCAGCAACATTTATTAAAGAGACTGTCATTCTTCCAGTGAACCTGCTTGGCTCCTTTATCAAAAATAAGGTGGTTGAGTGTGTTCGTAGTTGTGGTTGTATCTTCTAATCTATTCCACTGATCTTCAGCTCTGTTTTGATTCCAATACCATGTTGATTTTACTACTGTTGCTTTGTAGTATAACTTCAAGTCAGGGATTGTGATGCCTCCTGCTTTGTCTTTGCTGCTTAGAATTGCCTTTGCGATTCTAGGTCTCTTCTGGTTCCAGATGAAATTTAGGAGTGATTTCTCTAGATCTATAAGGTATGTTGATGGTATTTCTATTGGGATTGCATTGAATCTGTATAAGAGTTTTGGGAGAATGGCCATTTTCACAATGTTTGTTCTTCCTATCCATGAGCAAGGGATGTCTTTCCATTTTCTGAGATCATCTTCAGTTTCCTTTTTCAGTGTATTATAATTTTCACTGTATAAGTCTTTCACTTCTTTCGTAAGAGTAATTCCTAAATATTTCATTTTTTTGCTTGCTAATGTGAATAGTCCAGTTTCTCTTATTTCCCTCTCTGTAATTTTGTTGTTTGTGTATAGGAATGCTATTGATTTCTGAGTATTGATTTTGTATCCAGCCACATTACTGAATTTATTTATTGTATCTAAGAGTATTTCAATGGAGTTTAGGGGGTCTTCTATGTAGAGTATCATGTCATCTGCAAACAATGATAATTTAACTTCTTCTTTTCCTATCTTTACCCCTTTTATTTCTCTTTCTTGCCTAATTGCTCTGGCTAGTACTTCCAGTACTATATTAAATAGGAGTGGTGATAAAGGACATCCTTGTCTTGTACCCGATTTTAAAGTAAAGGCTTTCAATTTTTGGCCATTTAGTATGATGCTGGCTGTTGGTTTGTCATAAATGGCCTTTATTATATTGAGGTAAAGACCATTTATTCCAATTTTCTGTAAAGTTCTTATCATGAATAAGTGTTGGACCTTATCGAAGGCTTTTTCTGCATCTATAGAGATGATCATGTGATTCTTATTTTTGGCTTTATTGATATGGTGGATTACATTTATTGATTTGCGTATGTTGAACCATCCTTGCATTCCTGGGATGAATCCCACTTGGTCATGGTGTATAATCTTCTTGATGATTCGCTGGATCCTATTTGCCAATATTTTATTGAGGATTTTTGCATCTGTGTTCATTAGGGAGATCGGTCTATAGTTCTCTTTTATAGTTGGGTCTTTCTCAGGTTTTGGTACTAGAGTAATATTTGCTTCCAGGAATGACTTAGGAAGGATTGCTTCCCTTTCAATTTCATTGAATAGTTTGAGGAGTGTCGGCATTAGGTCTTCTTTATATTTCTTGTAGAATTCTGCAGTGAATCCATCTGGGCCTGGGCTCTTCTTGGTGGGCAAGGACCCAATTACATTCTCAATTTCATTAGCAGAGATTGGGTTATTCAACAGTTTTATATCCTCTTGATCTAGCTTTGGTACTTCATATGCTTCTAAGAATCTGTCTATTTCTTCTGTGTTATCAAACTTTTGAGAGTAGAGGTTTTCGAAATAGGTGTTGATGATCCTCTGTATTTCTATTGGGTCTGTAGTGATTTCTCCTTTTTCATTTCTTATTGCATGAATTTGAGCTTTTTCTTTCCTTTTTTTAATAAGGTTGGCTAGGGGCTTATCGATTTTATTTATTCTTTCAAAGAACCAACTCTTTGATTCGTTGATTCTTTGGATTGTTTTCTTAGTCTCTATTGCATTGATTTCTGCTCTGATTTTTATAATTTCCTCTCTTCTTTTGGCTTTGGGCTTGACTTGCTCTTCTTTTTCTAGCTGTTTGAGGTGTAGCATCAAGTTATTTATTTGTATTCGTTCTGTTTTCCTGATGTGGGAACTCAGTGCAATAAATTTTCCTCTCGAACGGGTTTCATTGCATCCCACAGATTCCTGTAAGTTGTATCTGCATTTTCATTTTCTTTTAGGTATTGTTTAAATTCTTCTTTAATTTCTTCTGTGACCCACTGATTACTCAAGAGTGTGTTATTTAGTTTCCATGTGTTTGCGGAATTTTTGCAGTATCCTTTGTCATTAATTTCTAATTTCAGAGCGCTATGATCCGATAATATGCAAGGGATGATTTCAACTCTTTTGCATTTGCTTAAATATGTTCTGTGAGCTAATATATGGTCTATTTTAGAAAATGATCCATGTACTGCTGAGAAGAATGTGTATTCTGATGTTGTTGGGTGGAACATTCTGTATATGTCTATCAAACCCATTTGTTCACAGGTGTGATTCAGTTCTGTTATTTCTTTGCTCATTTTCTGTCTGGTTGATCTGTCCCTTGGTGTCAGTGGTGTATTAAGGTCTCCCGTTACAATTGTGTTACTGATAATTTGAGTTTTCATTTCTGTTAATAATTGTTTTATATAACTGGGTGCTCTGGAGTTTGGTGCGTATATATTTAAGATAGTTATCTCTTCCTCTTGGAGTTTTCCCCTTACGAGTATGTAGTGACCTTCTTTGTCCTTTATGGTCATTGTTGGTTTAAAGTTCACGTTGTCTGCAAACAGAATGGCTACTCCTGCCTTTTTTTGGATTCCTGCTGCATGAAGAATTGTTTTCCATCCTTTGACTTTCAGTCTGTGAGTATCTTTCTGGGTTAGATGGGTTTCCTGTAAACAGCATATGGTTGGATTTTGTTTCTTGATCCATTCTGCTAGTCTGTTTCTTTTGATTGGTGCATTGAGACCATTTACATTAATGGTTATTACTGTTAAATGCTGGTTAATTGTAGGAATGTTATCTCTCTGCTGTTGCATCTTTATCTTTCGGTTCTGTTTAATTATTTGCTTTGCTTAGTGGTTTTTTCCTTTGTGTATCTAAACTGTCTTTCAATATTTTTTGCAGGGTTGGTTTGGTGTTCATGAAGTTCTTCAGCTGTTCTTTGTCATGGAAGTATCGTATTGCACCATCTATTTTGAATGATAGTTTTGCAGGATATATCAGTCTTGGTTGGAAATCATTTTGCTTTAGGATCTGGAATACTTCACTCCATGCTCTTCTTGACTTTATCGTTTGTGCTGAGAAGTCTGCTGTGATTCTGATAGGTTTTCCTTTATAAGTGATTTGTCTTTTCTCTCTGACAGCTTTTAATAATCTATTCTTGTGTTGGATTTCTGGGATGGTGACTATTATATGTCTGGGTGTAGTTTTATTTTGGTTATGACTGTTTGGAGTTCTATATGCTTCACTGATCCTGATGTCAGTTTCTGATCTCATGCTTGGGAAATTTTCAGCTATTACTTCTCTAAATATCCTCCTGACATCCTTCATGTTGTCTCCCTCTCTTTCATTAATCCCTATCATTCTTATGTTATTCTTCTTTGCATCGTCTTGCAGTTGTTGAATTGTTGTTTCCTGGTTCCTTGTTATTTTCAAAAGATCTTTCCTTTCCTGTTCACTAGCTGCAATCCTGTCTTCAAGGTCTGAAATTCTATCTTCACTTTCATTAAGGCGGTTTTTACAACTTTCAGTGGAGTTTTTTATTTCCTGTATATCTCTGTGCATCTGCATTATGTATTCTGTTTGTTTCTTATATTGCTCGTCTAGGGATTCTATCTTTTTGTTTAGTTCCTCCAATTTTTTATCTGTGTTTTCTTTAGATATATTTAGAATCTCTTTCATTTCTTTTATCATTTCTTCTTTTATCTGGGAGATTATTTCGAGTTTGAATTTCTTTAAAGCTTCCTGGAGTTGCTTGTCAATTTCAGTGGCTATTGTGTCCGATATATGAGGTGGATGGGATATATTTTCTTCTATATACATCGCTGCTAGGGTTTCTTGAGATGGGCTGGAGGTTTGAGGTTGTAATTTGGTCTTTCGTTTTGTCATTTTCCTATATTTCTGTGTTTCAAGTGTTATTTGAAAGCTTCCTCAGGATCTGTTGAAAATCCCCTTCTATGTTTGGAGCTACTGAGACTCTGGCGCCGCGCTACCCCAAGCCATTAGGCCTACAGAACCAGTGGCCCTCCTCTGCCTGCTCAGAACTCCGCAGTTCCAGGCAAGCTGGGCCTCAGGGACACTGTGCGCCCACCTGCCCCTTGGAAGCTCCACAGTTCTTCAATCGCAGCCAGGTTAGCGTACTCACCACAGGCCGCAGTGCTTCAGGAACCTGTGGACCCTCCCTGGTTGCAGAGATATCCACAGTCCTCCAGACACATGGAGAGGCCAATGCAGGCACCCCAAATCTGCCCAGCTCCTCCTCTGAAGACCAATGGCCAGGCGCGGCAGCTAAACAGGCTGGGCTAGGCTGGTAGTGTGGGCCGGCCCACCTATCGGGAGCTCAGCAGGTCTCCAAATGAAGCCGGAATGGGGAGGCTGATGTGGAAGCCTCAAACCCACCTCTCCCCTTCACTGCACCTGGAAGCCTGAGGGAACTCCAGCAGTCTGGGTGCAGATATCCAGAGTCCTCCAGACACGCAGAGAGGCCGGTGAGGGCACCCCAGATCTGCCCAGCTCCTCCTCTGCAGGCCTATGGCCAGGCGCGGCAGCTAAACAGGCTGGGCTAGGCTGGTAGTGTGGGCCAGCCCACCTATGGGGAGCTCAGCAGGTCTCCAAGTGAAGCCGGGAATGGGGAGGCTGATGTGGAAGCCTCAAACCCACCTCTCTCCTTCACTGTACCTGGAAGCCTGAGGGAACTCCAGCAGTCTGGGCGCAGATATCCAGAGTCCTCCAGACAGGCAGAGAGGCCAGTGAGGGCACCCCAGATCTGCCCAGCTCCTCCTCTCTGTTTTTAAATATTTCAACACTTGAAGGGTATCATATTTCCCCAGTTACCTCCATGGATTTTTTTCTATTTTTATGGGGTTTTTTACATTAAAGTGAATAAAACAAAATAAAGCAAATCAGAACAGAACAATATAAGTGATTCAGGACTTCAAAACAACAGGAAATCAACAATGGCTACCATAATGTCTCTCATTTTCTTCAAAATGGCTGTCCATACTATCTGACACAATAAGATCAAACAAAACAAAATAGAGCAGAACCAATAAAAACAAAAGAATGAAAGCATTACATGACTTCAAAGCATTCATTATTTTGTTCCCATTGGTTTTAGTCTGTTTTCTATTGTTTGCTTTCATTATGTGTGAATGTATGGACAGCCATTTTGACAAAAACCAGAGACATTACAGTAGCCATTGGTGATTTCCTATTGTCTTATTTTGAAGTCTCATAATGCTTTCAATTTTGCTTTGATTGGTTTTATTCAGTTTTGTTTTGTTTGATTTTATTGTGTGTGAAAGTATGAAAAACTATTTCAAAGAAAATGAGACAGTCTGGTAGCCATTGTTGATTTCCTGTTGTCTTGTTTTGAAGTCATGTAATACCTCCACAATTTTATGTAGTTCCTGTAGAAATCACAGAAATATAGTGACTTGACAAGATATTTCAAAGCTTATTTTTAAAATGCAAACATATAACAATATTAAAGAAAAATAAGAACAGTAGCAAAGGTACTTACCTTAAAAAAAAACAATTCATTACACAAGCAAGCTCATTAGAATAGCATGTGGCACACACAAAGGTACACACATATGCAGTACAGGATAAAAGGCACAGACAGTGAATGAAACAAAGTTAAGAAACAATTTCCAATTGTACATAAATACTTAAAATCAAGTAAGTGGGGAAAGGGAAAATCTTATTCAGCATATAGAGTTTGAAAAATAGGAAACCGTAGAGAAGTGATATTTACATCTCTCTTTTACATCTTCTATCAAAACACTTGTATAAGGAGTGAAAACTGGAATATGATGTGAGCTATGACTACACGGAAAAAAACACTGATGACTTCAGCACTTGCAGGAAAAGAAGAGACTGTTCCCCTGCACTATTTAAATAGACAGAATTTGTGTCTGCCAGCAAAAATAAAACTTGAGGGTGAATGATCCTTAGGGAAAATAATGATGCTACATGTTACAAAGTTTTAATATTCACAACATGTAAAAATGTATAAAAATCCATTTTAAAAAGTTACTGTAAAATAGAAATACATACAAAGTCAATTCACAAGAGATTAGTTTGCAATAGCTCATAAACATATGAAAAATATTTGGTCTCAAAAGTAATCAAAGAAATGTAGCTGTTACAAAACAGATGGGTTTCACATTTTTAATAAAGCAGATTGGTATTGTTTTAATATACTAATAAAACAATATTATAAACCAAATAACACCCTTATAAAATTTAGAAACAAAGCTTATAAGACAACTGATATAATTGGATCTCCATTTCTGATTTACAACAAGAAAAACACAACTCTTGAAAACTTGGCATATTTAACTAGTTCTACCACATGTAAGATCATAAATAATGATGCAAGATTTATAAAGCTTTCTAGTAAAAATAAGGAAAAAACAATAGATTTACTCTCATAACTTAAATTCTTTTAAAAATGTGGCCAAATGCTGTAAATCATAAAATAAGTAAACAGAAATATATTTACTTTTAAAAGTTCATTTTTATATACATGCTGTACCACTAGCCTATGTCCTCAACCCTAAATTGGAATTTTTATGCATGCGCTAAACACTGAGCCTAGGGCACTGTGCATACTAAGCACATACTCTTCCATGGAGCTACAGCCCTACACAACACTCTCACCCCAAAAGAAAGATTTTTTTTTTAAACACAAGGAGCAGAAAATTCCAAGAAATCAAAATAATCACACAAACTTCAAAGTATTGCAATTTTATTGCCCTCTATGATTAAAATGAAAAAAGAATATTAAAAAGAGCAACTTAAAGATACTTAGAAATCAGCTAACAATGAACAAATGTAGGGGAGTGGATTTCATTCTAGTAAAAATTTAACTTAAAGATGTAATAATTGTGAATTGGAATTTGGAAGACTAGAGATATTTTAGCACCCATGAACAACAGCATGCAGCATCAGATACAACAAGCAACCTTTCATCTGATGGGTCAACAGTCAGGACTGGGATGGAGGACTGGAAATTTCAAGGGACACTGTGGGAGCAAGGGTTCTGCAGAGAGAGTGAGACAAAAGTTTAACTCAATTGCACTCAAATCTTTGCTGACAGGGTATGCTAATGAGTATGTGGGGGACCCTACTGTAGCCTCAAAGAATGAGCCTGAGACAGCAAAAAGGGATCTCTTCTTGGAAAGTAGGCTACAAAATTGAGTTCTGTGAGTTCACTGCCCTATTAACTGAGCACAAATCTGTCCAAATATGAGCTCTGGTGTTAGAAAACTAATGCTTCATGTCTCATAGGCTTGACCTGCCAGAGGACATAACCACAGACTGGCAGAATTTTGAAAAATTAGGAAGAGATCTCACAAGCAACCCCCAGAGAAGCTGATCTCTGAAACCTGAATATATATCTCCACCTGAATCATCGATGGATTGCTGCCTTATTCAGCCAGAGGTTAAATATCAAATACATAAAGAGCTATGACAGATTGGTTCTACAAGCTTACATGAAATGTAAATATTAGCGAATATAATTTACAAAAGTAGGCTGCATAATAATATTTGGAGTATTTGAAAATAGAACAGGTCTGTCAGGATCTGAATAATTCATAAAAAGCAAAGTGTATAATCTGAGGCCAAGAATGTTAACTACAAATTACAACAAAAAATAAATAAACACTGAACATAGCAGACTCCAGAATCACTCTAAAGTACTATGTATAAGACCTAATTTTTAAACCAAGTTACTAGAAATGCAAGTAAATAGAAAAGTTTATTTTATACACAAAAAAGACAGTCTAGAGAAAGTAACTAGCAATGCCCTAGATGTTGGATTTAATAAACAAGTATTGCAAAACAACATTGATAAAAAGAATTAAAGAATAAAAGGAAAAATGGTCTTGATAAGTGAAGGAATAGGAAATCTCAACTGAGAAATGAAAACTATAAAAATGGAAATTTTGAAGCTGACAAATAGAACTAAAATTTTAAATACTCTAAGGGCTCAAGCAATTTGGCAAAGACACTGGAGAAAGGAGCAATTAACTTGTTTACAGATAAAAAAAAAAAAGCTGTGATTCTAAAGAACAAGAAGAAAAAAGATTGGGAGCCTCAGAAACTGCATCAAATGCCCCATAACATATACTACAAGAATTTTACTGGGAAAAGAAATGAAATCAGGCAGGAAAAAATCATGTGAAGAAATGTTCACAAAAATTGTTGAAAAATATTAACTTACAGACCCAATAACAGCAATGAACCCCACAAAGTTAACCACAAACCATTGCTAGGTACATACTAATCCATTGAAGCAAAATAAAGACAATATTTTGGCAAAACCAGATGAAAATGATTTGTTACATATAAGAAACTAATTATGCAATTAATGGCATTCACTAGTTGAATGATATTCTACAAAAACCTAGATCAGAAGATAAGAAAATATGATTTCTTTCAAGTATTAATTTAAAATATTTAAATATTTAAAATATTCAAAAATTCTGCATTAAGTAAAACTCTCTAAGGAGTGAAAAAAGACACATTCAGAAAAATGAAAGCTGACAAAATTGTCTACTAAAGACATACACAAGAAGAAACAGGAAGTATATCAAGCTGAAATGTAATGACACCTGGAAGAAACTCAGAGATACAGGAAGGAGTACAGAGCGATAGAAATGGTAAGTGTGTAAATAAATTAATATACCTATATATTTTCTTTTCTCCTTTTCTTTATTTGCATTAAAAAGTACATGATGCTTCCTTCCAAGAAGATGGCAGAATGGTGAACAGCAGAGAAAGAGCTTCTCCAAGATTTGGTGTCCAGACAATGGAATATAGCAACATGAGGAAAAGGAGGTAGGTGGATCCCCAGGACGCATGAAGGATCCGAATCAAGAAGTGAAGCCCACAGGAAAAGCAAAGAAACAAACTTCAACAAAAACTTAAGAGGTGGCAGATGGAGCTTTCTCCCTGTGCCCCTAGTCAATGCGTGGGAGGAGTGGCTCAAACCTGCAGACACACAGTGACTACTGGTAACTCTAAAGGCCTCCGGGGAGAAACATATCAGTGGAATGAAGCAATGGATGCAGTGGACTATAGTGGCTGATAAGTTCTCCATGTTCAAACATCCCCCAGGAGAAAGCAATTGATCAGGAGCCATCTTGCAGAGGGACCAACTAAGCTCAGAACTCAGAGAAACTGCTGGCTCCATCTAGCAGGTCCAGCACAGAGTAAAGGAGCCAAGTTCACACTGGCAGGAAGTCAGGAAGCCACATTCCAGCTGGCAAGGAGCCAAGCTCAAGGGTGAGTGGGCACATGAACTGCAGCAGGTGAAAGTGTCTGATTTCAGCTTCACTGCAAAAAACCTGCTTGAACTTCAGTAGAATCATAGGTGCAGGCTCACTGGGATTCTCCAGTTTGACCCTATACAACTATAGCTGGTTTTCAGGGGTTAACAAACTCAAATCTGGACTGTCTCTTGCCACATTGTCTACCAGTGACAGAAGTGTCTACACGTTGGTATAGATTTTTTTCCTCTATTTTCTTTTTGTTGTTGTTGTTATTTTCTTTCTTTTTCTCTTTTCTTATTTTTATTTTTGTTTGGTTTTCTTTTTCCTTGATTATTTATTCTTGTTTTCTATGACTGTGAACATGGTTTCTAGTTTTCTGTTGTTACTGTTTTCTTCTTGCATTTATTTCTTCCTTCTCTCTTTCCCTTCGGTCTTTTTCACAAAATATGTGTGACTTTCCTTTTTTCTCTACCTTTGCTTCTAATCCATTCCTGTTCTTCTATTTCTCTATTTTCCCCCAACACCTTTTAAATTTTCCCATGAAGGTAAAATCACTATGTTGAGGGCTTATTTACTGTACACAATTTTCTGCTTCATTTTAGATTTTGTTATATAACCACAAATATAGTTCATACACTAAAGATAACAAATTAATAATTATTTCAGTTTGTCATTTTCTATTCTGTGTTTTACACTCCAATTAGCTATGATCAAAAGAGAAAATCTACACCAAGATATATAATAGTCAAGATCCCAGAAAGTCAACACAAGAACAGAATATTAAAAGCTGTTAAAGAGGAAAAATAAATCACCCATAAAGGAAAGCCCATCAGAATCCCAGGAGACTTCTCAGTGGAAGCCCTCAAGACAAGAAGATGTTGGAGTGAAGTATTTCAAGCCTTAAAAGGAAACAACCTCAAACCATGATTGATGTACCCTGAAAAACTATCTTTCAAAAATGATGAATAAATAAAATACTTCCATGACAAAGAACACATGAAGAAATTCATGACCTCCACACCAGCACTTGAAAATGTTTTGAGTGACATTCTAAAAAGAGATAACAAGGATTACACCTCCATAAACCCCAACAGAATTAATCGATCAGGCTAATCAAATAATTACACAGAGCAAAAAAAGAGAGTGAACAACTGGAAAATAACACGACAGCAATAAGTCAGTATATAGCAGCTATAACCATCTGTGTTAATGGTACCAACTGGCCAATCAAAAGAAACAGACTGCCAAGGGTAGTAGCACATGCCAATAATCTCATTACTCTGGAGGCTGAAGCAGGAGGATATCTGTGATTTGGGTCTTTTCTCTCTTTTTTCTGGATACATTAGCTAAAGATTTGTCTAGTCTGCTTATTATTTCATAAAATGAATGCTTCACCTAATTAATTCTTTGTGCATTTTTGTCTCAATTTCATTGATTTATGCTCTGCAGTCTGTAATTGCCTACCTTGTACTAAATCCATGTTTGGAGTTTTCTTGCTTTGTTATGACCTTGAGGCGCATTATTACATTATTTGTTTGGGAAAAACCTCTATGAAGAAAACTACAATATTCTAAAAAAGGATTTTGAAGAAAATGGAAAATTATTCCATTTCTTGATAGGTAGAAGCAATGTCATGAAAACTGACATGCAGTATTTCTAAAATTGTTTTGAAGATTTAATATAATCCTGGTTAAAATACCAATAAAGAAAGATAAATTTGAGTCCTTTATAAGAAAGTGGATGCCCCTTGAGATCATAATTCTAAGTGAAATAAATCAGACACACAAGCTTAAATATCACATGGTTTCTCTTATAGGAGAAATCCAAATTATAAATAAAGATGAAACTAAAAGTTAGAATAGGACAAAGATAAATCTTTCTCAAATGGAAGGAGATCACAGATGGATGGAAAGAGAAATAAAAATGAATGAATAAAGGAATTAAAGAGTGTTATGTAGGTGCACCAACTTTATATAAGGAATGTAAATATCATGTGCTTCAACCTTGTACTATTAAAATTTTTATTAATTATAATATTGATCTTCAAATATATCAATAAAAACTGAGATTCATTGGTAGAAATAAATTCAGTCAAAACCAGAGGCTTCAACACACTCTTCTTTAACCAGCAGAGAAACTAAGACTGAGTAAAGATATAGAAGATTTGATATTGATGCTAGCAGCATTTCGGTCTAAAGATATTTGCAGAGCACATTCTGAATGACTACAGACCATACTTTCCCATGTGTCATGTAGATAGACTGGGCACTAAAATAATAAGGTACTGAATCCTAAAAACAAGTCTTCACCATCATCAAAAAGTTAAAATCTTACAATAAATACTGACTAAAGCTGAGCTAGAGCAGATATCTACAACAAAACATAATTAAAGTCCAAATGTCTCAAAATTAAACAACTCTATTCTAAATAATTAATGAATAAAGAAAGAAATTATAAGGTAGTGGCTAAAAAAACTTTAAACTGAATAGAAATTAAAAGGCAGTGTATAAGAATTTGAGGAAGCAGCTAAGAAAATACTTAGAAGAAACTTTAGAAAGTTAAGTGTCAATGTGAGAAGAAAAAAGAAAAACTTAAAACTTAATAGGATAACTTCCCAGCTTAGATAAGTAGAAAAGAACAAACCTAAAGATATAAAACAGAATGATAAAAGTGAAAAATCAGTGTAATCAAAAATGGAAAAGAGGTAAAGCTGGATATTTGAAGAATTGAGTCAAAACTGAAGAACCTGCACAAGAAATAAAAATAAGATACAAGTCACAAACATCGGGAAAAAAGATGAAATGCTACATGTTCTACAAATGTTAAGATGATAGCAAGATCACAATTAAAATAATATCCCATTGGTAAATGTGATACATGAGATTGAAAGACAAATTATCAAACTCCATAAAAATACACAATAATGGACAAAAGTGATACAGGAAAACCAGAAGTTTGGACAGGTTGCCAGCCTGATCTACCTTGAACACATGGATGACCTCAGACCACACTGGGTGAGATATTTAGGGGTTGCACTGCTGGAAATTGATGCTCTGTGTGGAGAAACTCCCACGTTACTTCCCTGACACTGCAATTTCCATGCTTACATGAAGCTACAGGACTCAGGACAGTGTAGTATTGGCAGAGTCACATAGATACAAGATCAAGAGAACAGAATACAGAACTCAGAGAGAAACCTCCACACAGATTTTTCAATCAATTTTTGACAAAAATGCCAAGATAATAAAAAAAGGAACGTATTTCTCCCAGGTGGTTATGAAACAACTAGGTGTCAATATGGAAAAAAAAAAAACCATATTCCAAAATTATCCTGAAATGTTTCATGAATCTAAAAAAAAGCAAAAATGTTTTACATCTTGTATTGTTTTCATTGTTTTGCTTTGATTAGTTTTATCCTATTCAGTTTGCTGTGATTTTATTATATTTGATGAAATCGGCAGCTGTTTCAAAGATCACAAGATATATTATAGTAGCCACCATTGATTTCCTATTACCTTGTTTGAAGTTCTGTATCACTTTCACTGTTTTGTTTTGGTGGGTTTTATTTTGTGCTTTATTTGATTTTATCAAGTGTGATTGTATGGGAAGCTATTTTGAAGATAACAAGAAAAATTATGGCAACTATTGTTGATTTCCTATTATCTTGTTTTGAAGTCCTGTATTGCTTTCACTGTTTTGTTTTGATTGGCTTTATTCTATTTTATTTTGTTTATATTTATTCTTTTAAAAATAAGCCTTAAGCCCAGCCTCTGTGCAAATACCACCTGCCATCAAGACTCGCCCAGTGCGAGGTAGGTAGCCAGTGCACGGCAAGAAAAGCAGTCAGCCACACCTTGGAGAAGCTACAAGTGTCTGGAGAAGCCCACTCTACACCCCACCACTCCCTGGGGAACTTGGGTCAGGAAAAACCCAGGTGCTTGACCAATCTTCCTATGCTGTGGACAGGTAGCAAACATGGGAAGTGACTGGAACCCCACAACTCGATCATCCAGAGAAAGCCAAGAAAATGTTAAGATGAAGGAGGAAAATGAAATCTCTGACCTCCAATCCAAACAGAACAAGTCCAAGAGACATGGACATGTAAGAAATCAAGGGTCACACACCTGGAATTTCTGGGATGATGGCAACTAAGGTAAAGAAACTACTTCATGAGGCTGTAAAAGAAATCAGATCACAATAATATCTCAGGTAAAAGAAGAAATGACAAATATAAAAAAGAGTTGCTGAGTGTATCTAAAGAAGGCATAGATTAAAAAAAGAGGAGCATAGAGAATGAGGGAAACTTTGAATGAACAATATAGATAAGAGTTGGAATGCGTGAAACCGACTCAAAGAGAGATTCAGGAAATTAAAAACTCAACTGAAAGGATTAAGTAAATTAAATTGATAAATTAAAATCTCATTTGGAAATAAGGATAGACTTTCAGACCTTGAAGACAAGATGTTATCTAGTGATCATGAAAGCAGGAGATCACAATTCAACAGCTGTGACACAAAGAAAAATAATTTAAGAATTATAGGAATTAACACAAAAGCAGATGTCAACACAAATGATATGAAAAGGCTAGTGAACAAAAGCAGAGAACTTCCCAAGCATGAGAAAAGGACGTGACATACAGATAAGTGAAACATATAGAACTCCATCTAGCCATAATAAAAATAAATCTACACCTAGACATAGAATAATCGAGATCCCAGAAATTCAACAAAATAACAGAATATTAAAGGCTGTTAGACCCATCAGAATCATGGCAGATGTCTCAACACAAACCATCAAGTAAAGAAGAGGTTGGAGTGAAGTACTGCAAGTCCTGATAGACAATAATCTCCAACCCAGATTGATGTACCCTGAATAATTATCTTTCAGAATTAATGGAGAAATGAAGTACTTCCATGACAAAGAACAACTGAAGGAATTCATGACCAAACCAATCCTACAAAGAGTTCTGAAGGACCTTTAGAGAGAGATAAAAATGACCCCAGTTTCAAGAACAGCAGCAGAGTGGGATCACTGAGCAGAGCAGACAATTGAACAGAGGGGAAAAATAGGAAACCAGTAGCAGGAAATAAGCATGGCAGAGATAAGCCAGTGCATGTTGTTCATAACCACTAATGTAGATTACCTCAATTCACCAATTAAAAGAAACACAGGTAAAGTGGATTAAGAACCAAGATCCATCAATATGCAGTATACAAGATATACATTAACTCAAAAGGAAATTCATGAATTGAAATCAGTCAAAGGAGGAAAAACAGTGTTCTATGTGACAGAGAACCAGAAAAAGCATGGATAGCTTGCCCATCAACCACAGAATAGATAAGAAAGAAAGCTACTCAACTATAAAGAAGGATAATCACGAGGCTCTTGTAAGTAAATGGATGCAACTTGTGATCATCTCTTGGGTGAAATGGTTCAAACTCACATGAGTGAACATAATGCTGTCTGCCTAGTATAAAAAACTGAAGGAGTTAATGGGATCCAAAATATACAACAGAGACTCTGAAAGTGAAAAGGGAGGAAATGACTAAAAAGGAATGGGGTGGTAGTCATTGTTAATTTATTACTATTTTGTTTGAAAGCCCCCTATTGTTTTCATTGCTTTGTTTTGATTGGTTTTATTCTGGGGTGGGTTTTTTTTTTTTTTTTTTTTTTGCTTGATTTTATTGTATATAATGGCATGGGCAGCTGTTTTAAAAATAACAAGCTATACAATGGTAGCCATTGTTGATTTTCTGTTAGCTTGTTTTGAAGTTTTGAATCATTTTCACTCTTTTATTTTGATTGGTTTTATTCTGTTTTGGTTTATTTGATTTTATTAGGTCTGATGGGATAGGCAGCTATTTTGAAGATAACAAGAGGCATCATGGTAGCCATTGCTGATTATCTATTATCTTGTTTTGAAAATCCTGTTATCACTTTCACTGTTTTGTTTTGATGGTTGTCTTCTATTTTATGTGGTTGACGTGAATATGTCTGATGGTATGGATCACATTTTGAAGATAACAAAAGACATTATAGCAGTCATTGTTGATTTCCTATTATCTTGTTTTAAAGCCCTGCATTGCTTTCATTGTTTTGTTTTGATTGGCTTTATCCTGTTTTATTGTTGGATTTTATTCTATTAAAAATAAAAAAGTTCAAAAAATTTAAAACAATAAAAATCAAAGATGAAAGGAACCAAGAAAAAAGAGGCAGCCTTCAGGTCACAACCCCAGACCTACTTCCAACCAGACCCCTTCTCCTAACAGTATATTCACCTATGATTTCATCAGTCCACTGCTGAGTATAGGACTACCATGATCCAATCACCTTCCAAGAACCCAACCTCTAAATACATAAAGCCTTTGATGGACATTCTAGATCTAGACAATGATGAGAATTCTAATTGCAGCAACAGCAATAACTATTGACATGTGCAGTGTGTGCACAGTATGACGTGTTTTTCCCATGACCATCCCAGAACCTTATACGGCCCACTGTATTGTTATCCACATACTAAGAATCACAGAAAGGGTTACTTACTTAGCAAAATCGGCCACTGAATCCCTGACTGCCCTTCCTGTGACTTCATACCACCCTCCAAAGACATCTCCCAGAAGTCACTTTTTTATTTTTAATAGAATAAAATCAAACAGAATAAAGCCAATCAAAACAAAATAATGAAAGCAATACAGGACTTCAAAGCAAGATAATAGGAAATCAACTATGACTGCTGTGTAGATAAGGACATACATACAGAAATGCTACTATATATCACATGTGCCTCCGAAAAGCCAAAACAGCATAGATGTGCAGCTCAGGATAGTGTAAATACAGGGCACATACATTATAGTTAGATTCAACCTTGAACACAGTTCTTGTAATTATGACAATGATATGTGACTGCTTTTGATAACATTAAAAATTAGAATAAAATTCTTTAAAATTGTATGCACAGAAAGGAGAAATATCCAAATATTACAACTTCCTGCTCTGAATAATGGTCTTATTGTTAACTTTTCTGATTACTCTTATATTTCCTTAATTCTGATTTTTTTCACAGTAAGACTTGCTTGCTTTTTATTAGTCTAGTTTCCTTCTATAATTGCAGATTTATGTTTTTTTTTCTGTAGCCATCTGTCTTAGTTACTTTTCTTTCACTGCTGAGACAAAATACCCAACACTCAAAATTAAGAAAAAAAGGTTTATTTAGCTCATAGTTTGTAGAGGTTTCAGTCCATAATTGGCTGGCTCCAAGGCAGGGTGATGTGGCAGAGAGTTACCCATTCATGGTGGCAGAAGACAGCAAAACTAACAAAAGAAAAAAAAAAAAGGGAAGCCAAGTCTCTTTTTGCTCCTTTATCTTATCCAGCTGGGGTTACAATAGTGCCAACCAAATCAGTGGAATGATTCAGAAATCACTGACCCTTAATCTCAGCACCCTTAATCCCAGGATTGTACTACAAGTCAATCAAAAATTCTGGTTCAGTTGCCTCTGAAAAAGGTTCATCTAAAACTACATGAGGCTTTATGGGGACATCTAGACCCAAGGTATAACACCACCTTTGCTTCAAGAAGTAAATGATTTTAGAACATGTTGCAGAAGAGCTAGAATACATCTGTCCATGTGAGTATAGATAGCCTGATTTCCCAGTGGCCTCTGCTGCTGATCTTGAATTAGAGCTAGATATATGGATCCTTCTTTTAATCAGATGTCACAATGCCAATTGGTTCTTCACTTCGGACCACTATGTCTTAGCTCCCATCCTGGAAAATGTTTTAGGTCTAAATCATGGCAAAGGCATGCAGCATATTTCAATGGGCGTCGACTTTGCAGAGGAATCCTGGTGCAGTATGTAGAGTGGGAGAGCACATGGTTTTATGTGTTCCTCAGCATTTCAAATGAAGTGAAATGAAGGGTTTCAAAAATCAAGAAGCAAATTTTTGTTTTCAAAATATTTTAAAGAGTCACATCCAGGTTAAAATGAGCTGAATTCGAGTTTATCTCATTTCTATCAACCCCTGTTTCACAAAAATGCATTTAATTCCCAATAACCTGTGAAAAACCTCAGAGGTAGCTATGTAACACCAAAACTGGTGAGTAAAAGTCTGAGCCTGAAAGCTATAGGAGCCTCCCTCTCAATTTGTTCCATGTACTAGGAATCAGGCTTTTGCATCATACATGCAAGTAAAAGTTAAGACCAAAAAAAGATATACTTTTTTAGGTATCCCAGGTTTCTTCAGTAATTTCAAAAAGCAAGTCTCATACCAAGAAAAAGAAAATTACAAATAAGGGCCCCAAGTCTACTGAGGTGACAATGATCACAGCAAACAAGCCGGCCCAGAATGCTCCCAGGCTCAGACATCCTGTGTACTGCTGACATGCTGGTGATGGGTAGAAATTGGTTTGCTATGCTGACAACCAGGACTGAGTGTCAAAATGAAAGCAACACAGGCGGCGACAGGGTGAGGCATTGCCCATAGCACTTTTCAGATCTTTGACAGAAGCTGAGACTTAGAAATGCAGACAAATGAAAGAAACACAGAAATGGCATTTGAAGGTGCTCCTGACTTGTGAAAGTATGACTCTGTGTGATGCCAGGTTATAGTGACTGCTAGGGCTGTGGCTGAACCTACCCATGGAACCCAGTGCTGCTCCCTAGCCATGCTGAGTAAATAATGGGTTAATGAATGAATGGACAAACGAAATGAAAAATAACAAAACATGTAGAATCTCTGTTCTAAGTCAGGATAGCCAGCTGTGACAATGAAGAGTTTCAAGGTACTTAATAGCCTCTTCCAGAACCTGCTTCTGCCCCACTCCTATCACTATCCTATTGAGCATCCCTTGCTTCCAAGCATAGCTTGGCAAAGAGATGGCTTCTTAATGGGACTTCTTCCCTCTACAAGGTCTCCAGGCAGCAGAGAGGCACCATGTAATTCCAGTCATGAGATGAGAGGCATACAGCTTCCATTACCTCATATCTAATGCTTGAGAGTGCTGTATCAAGGTTGTGGGGATGACTTTGTGACGGAATCCCTGATGCTGTGGCCACTATTGCCAAGGCCTTGATAAAGTTTTACCCCTGTAGAGCTCCCCCAAAGGAAGCTGTTGTCCATAGCTACTTCCCTGAAGGGTATGGAGAAGCTCAGGACAGACTGAGGTGTATATTTCTATTCAGCTATGTCTTGAAATGTGACTCATATGTCTGTGACCTGAGTGCAATGATAGGCATCTGATCTGCCACCAGCAACACCACTAATAAAATGCTATTTCCTATGTGCTTTTGACAGATTTCCTCTACTGAAGATAGTAAGTTTTGACCAAGCTGTCTCTGATCATTTTTGTATAACTCATTGGGCTCTGGGCATGGAAGGACGGTATCACCTATGTTTCCAAAGACGTATTTATGAGTACTATGCAGGAAACACATGACCAAATGCAGGGCAGGGGCTTGGTAAAATCTCAACAGTAGGGTCACCTTTCACTCTCCCCTGAACTTGAAGGAAATATCCCTGAGGAAGAATACAGCCCTGGAGGTGGGGTGGGGGATGGAGGACAAAGGAGAAAGAGGTACACAGTGTTCCCTATGGGAGCTAGACTCACTTTGGGTAGCAGTATGCAAGAGTCCTCAGGCACAGGTCAGGACAAAGAGAGCACCTACTCCGGAGCCCCCTGCTTTGCCTTCCACACAGGATGCCCAGAATGTCTGCACTTATCCAGCAGCATCCTGTTCTCTTCTGTGGCATCATTTCTACTCTCTGAAAATACCCCATATGCCCTCCTCTTTATGTGTCAGGATCACATGAGCACTTTGAATGAGAGTTTTCATGTGAAGACTTTCTGTGTTCAAATCTGTTTCCACCTTCTCTTTGTAAACTTGCAACCTATATCATCCTCCATGTACTCAGTTCTTTGCAGGGTTATTTCTTCACAAGTTGGACAAGAATGTGAACAAGAATTTGAAAAGTCATAGAATTTGAGTTCATATTAGGAGGTCACCAGGTTCCCCCTGCTCCCTGGCTCCAGCAGTGATTGTAAGAAACTGTTAAAGAAATGAGATCTTTCACCCAGAGGCTGGTCTGTTGGCTCCTGCAACGTATGTATGGCTTCTTCATGGTTACGCTATCTTCTTTTCAGCCACTTAAAACTGTCTCCTTTTGTTCTGTCCTTTCTGTGAAGATTTTCATGGAAATTTAAACTCACTAATTCTGGATGTCTTCCCAGGGAAACATGCGTACAAGTATTTTGTATCATACTGAAAAGTTTGGAAGTTTTGGGGCTCCTTAAGGTAATTTCAAATTTTAAAAATGAATGTTTTCACACACTCACACACACACACACACAGACACATACACACACACATCTTGTCTCAGGAACCCTCACATCTACCCCCTTTCCCTGTATGTTTAAAGTCTTGTAAGAGAGTTAATGTGTCTAGTAAGTTTTTCTGACACATATCTAGCAATTGTGATTTACTTGCATCAGCATCTGGCATTTTGGTGCTATCCCAAGTCACGGAATGAAATATTTAACAAGATACTCCTGAGTCTCAGCTCTCTCCTTTACAGCTCAGAAAAGAGGCAGATGTCAATGAAACAACTATAATATGTATGATTATTTAATGTGTTCCCACAAGTCTATGTATATGCATGGCTGTTCCACAAGGCAGCTTGTACTATCCAAGAGAACTGTCCCATAATGCCCAGTGGGACAGTGTTGTGTGTACCATCTGTGATTCAGAGCCACTCAAATAGAGGTCTATACTTTTATCATACCTCATACAAACTCGATTTGGCCATTTGTAACCTAGATCTTCCCACAAGAACCCACAGACCCTATTGGCTTAATGGCCTCTAAGGAGAGTCAGATTGCTCAAACAACCACACAGGACTGCAGACTCCCACATGTTTTTATGGCTGATCAAAGCAAAGGGCAAGTATGAAACTTAGAAAGCATGCTATTCATACTGATGTTCCCATTTGATAGTGTGCAACCATCTGTCACTGTTCCAGGGTCTCTCGAAATCCTTTCCATCTTGGCAGCCATTGGTGAGGGTCTTCTTCCCTTACTGCTTGCACAGACTATAAAGAGAGTCTAATGCTTGATTTCATCATTCACAGCATCCTCCCAAAAACTAACCCTTCATACAACTCTGTACATCTCATCCTGAGTGTCTTTTTGCCACTCTGCATGTGAATGTGTCCCTTGCCTTGGCTTCTAATTTTTGGTGAATAAAGGACACATCTGTTTGTGTGACAGACTTGAAACTCCTCAGAAAGACAGAGAAGAAACTCAATGGCAGAGAAGAGATTAGGGATATCATTTGAAAATCGTTTTAACCTTTTGTATTTTGAATCTTAAGTTTGTTAGAAAGAATGAAACTAATCAAAAAACAGAGTAAGATATATGAATGTTTGTAAAATATCTGCCAAGGATGAGCTCAGGCTTGCAGGTACCTAGAAAAGGCACCATTGAGAGTGTCCAGAGTTCTTTAGAGTACTCCTCACCCACACAGGAAGGCCCATGCCACCTGGCCTCCAGTACCTCATGAGCAAGACACCCTCTGCACTCTGTAACTCCTATACCATGTGTATGAGGTGTGATTAAAAGCAGTAGAGTGAATGGCTGTTGCCCACTCATCTAAAAGAAAGGGAGACTTCCCAGTCCTCTTCTACAAGCAATGCCAGGGGAGAAACCACCAATATGGCTCATCTCAGA
Source organism: Cavia porcellus (assembly GCF_034190915.1). Lineage (NCBI taxonomy): Eukaryota > Metazoa > Chordata > Mammalia > Rodentia > Caviidae > Cavia > Cavia porcellus. Next base: position 103,307,048 of record NW_026947485.1, read on the forward strand.
AGCAACCATAAAGGCAAAGATGAGTTCCCTGAGTGACAAGGAACCACGAGGGCAAAGTTTGGCTGGGATAATTTCCTGGCATCCTTCAGGGAAGAAGACTATTAAGACAGACTTACCTGGAGTTTTCCTCATAGGAGGTTTCAGCCATGACCACTTGATAAGACCAGTAGGTCTTCATCCTTGGATTCAAAAACCAGCATCTCCATAACACAAGGTTACACAGCAGGGCAAGGCAGGCACCTGCTGTTCCCAGGGGTCAAGAAGTACGCCTGCAACCATCACATCATCATGTACTTTCATCTCTGTCTCTCTGTCTCTGTCTCCGTCTGTCTCTCATTTTTCTTGTAAATGTTTTAGAAAGTAAAAAGATGTAAAAATATAAAATGTCCATGAACCAGGAATTTAGAACTTTAAACTGTTAACTTTTAACTTATCTTCTTTGCTTTATTATTTAGTTGGGTAAATTACACTCGATGATGTAGTATCCCACCCAGATCCCATTGAGGAATCAACAATTTATTTCTTGTTATAGCCTGTTTGAAAATTTATATGCTAAAATTCAAATCTTTTTCAGAGGTGGTTAACTCACAAATGAGTTAACTATTTTTACAAAAGGAACGTGAAACACTGTGCTCTGTTCCTTTTACTATGTGAGGACAAAAGAAAAAGAAAATACCTTCACCAGACTCAAATCTGTCAGTGTTTTGATCTTGAATTTCACAGCTACCAGAAAAATAAGAAGTATCAATCATTTATAAGCTTACAGTACTTTGTTATAGCAGTCTGGACACATGAGGACAGTCCCCTACCTACTCGTAGGGTCTGCCAGGAGACCACACTCAGCTGCCAGCAACTTAGGGGACCGCTTGACTGAAGAAAACTGCTCCCTCGGGTTGTATCTCCTTCCTGGAAAAACCCAAAGTCAATGGTTGATAATAAAGAGAATGGCTCTGGGGTCCCCCCAACTCTTTATACTTTAGTTGAATCTCTCTTGTGCCTACACTGCAAACCAAATCCTCTGCCTTCCCTCTCTTCCACAGACCACAGGTGTTGTTCCAGAGAACAGTCCCTAATGAGCCCAGCAAACTAATAATACTCTGTGTGTGTATGTGTGTGATTTCCTGTTGCTCTACAAAACTCAATTTGAGGCAAAAACCACCAGACATAACCTTAGCCTTTTAACCCTCCATCTTATTCTTTTCCCTATCTTCCCATAGGTACCACTAACATGATTTTTTTTGTTTGTACATTGAGTTTATGTTTTAATGTTTTAACTGCATATAACTTTAAACCTGTAAATAGTATGTGTACTTAATTTTAAGTACTTAAAATTGTGCAATTTTAAGTACAGACAAATAATAAACTATACTTTCATTCTACAACTTTATTTTTTGTTCAAGATTGTTGCATGGTCTCTTAAAGTAATATGTTGTCTGATTTAATCATTTTAATTCATTTATGATTATATATTATGGAAGTGTCACATTGTATGAATTCTGCTATCACTGAGCTCTTAAATTGTTTTGCACTTCACTACAGGCAGAAGACTTTTGTACAGGTCTTAGTCCTGCATGTGCCCAGACATGGAGCTATTGAGGACTGTCTGCTTCTCTCTACTGGCCATGCATACTCTTCTCCAACATGGTCAGGTATCTAGGCCTACCTAAGTGGTGTTCTCATTTCACCATATTCTCACTGGCACTTAGTTTTCTCAAGGTGCAAAAATATTACTGGTCTTGTGGGTATAAAATTGTATCTTATTGTTATTTGACTTAAGCTTCCAGAATTAATATGAATGAGGTTTAGAGAAATTTATAGATAGAAGAGAAAAAACTCAATTTTTTTACCTCAAAATATTTAATCACATCTGTTCTTTCTTAGTTTCAAATGTGCACTAATAATAAACTTTTCCTCTGAGAAATGACTTTGCTGCATGTTGTAGGGTTTTGTATCAAGTTTTTACATTATTCTTTATTTAGTTAACAAATATTCATTGAGTACTGTGCATTACTCATCATTCTGGATGCTGAAAGTATAAATTTGTAAAATAGTTTGTAAGTACTATGAATTAAAATTTCATTTTCAATCATATTAGCATTCTTTTCCTTTTATCTTTTTTCACTAGTTTCTAAATTTACTGCCCTAAGAACAGAGAACATGCTATGTGTAGTATCATTTACTGGGAATTAGTATAATTCCTAAGTAATTATTATAAATGTGCTTTTGATGAAAAAAAGATATGAATTTTCTGTTTCAGAATATATAACCATTTTTGTGTCTTTATCACCAAAAATTTGAATTCTCTAATAAGTATTTGTCTGGTCAGATCCTAAATAAAGGGTGTTACATGTCTATGAACTACTAAACTGACAGAGAAATAACAAATATTCCCTTAATATTTTGATGATTTTAATTCTACACTGTTTAAATTCATATGATTTAATCTTTATTATATCTCAGTTGATTTCTTTTATCATAGCCTCCCAAAATTAATTAAGAATAAAATTAATTTCACATCAAAGGACTAGCCAGAGTATTAAAGGGAATTTGTCAGAGGATTTCAAAGTTTGCTTGCACAAATAAACTCATTTATTTATGAACTTTTTAAAAGTATCTATCCCACGACAGATACTCCTTTATTTGAGTGTAAGATTGATGTACAAAACTCATTTGGGCTTTTCCCTCAAACAATTAATAAGAGAGATAGGCATTGCTTTAATAAACTCAACTTCATATTTAATAGCAGAGGAGAGAATGCTTGAGAAGAAGGAAATGGCACTTGCGGGTCAAGGAGGTTCATTTTGTGGAAAAGAAAAAAAATAGTTCTGACCTGAAGAATATGCAAGCTTGGCTAAGTAAACAGTGAGGGAAAAAAGAGTTTAAAAGTGTTTAAATTATAAGCAATAGAATAAAAGAATAAAACTGTCTTGTTTAAAGATGATATAATTATTTGTGTGGAAAATTCAAAACAAACTACAAATGAAGTATAAGAATTAGCAATAGACATTAATGATTCAGAGTCAAATATCAAAGTTAAATGTACTTCTCTATCTCAAGAATAAAAATGCAACATTAATATTCTTGTGTGTGGGGTTTTTTTTTGTTTGTTTTGTTTTGGTTTTTTTGTTTGTTTGTTTTTTTGGTCTTTTTCCTTTTTATCGGTACTGGGGATCAAACTCACGACTGCCTGCTTGCAAGGCAGGCGCTTATGCCGCTGAGCTAAATCTCCAGTCCCTTCATTAATATTCTTAAATAATATTTATGTTACCAAAGATTATCAGCTGAACTGCCTTAGAATAAATGACACAAGATGGATGAGAGTTTCAGAGAGAAAATTCTAAGAGTTTAAAGACAGAAATTAAGTGATAGCAAATAAATGGAAATATAAAGGTGGCAATTCTCTTTAAATGATTCTATTAATTCAGTGCAATGCCGGTCCAAGCCTCAACTTGGGAAATTGACAAGTTCATCGTAAAAGCATTGTGGAAAGGCAGAGGTCAGTGCAGAGGCTGAGAAAGGCATGGTCAAAACTCAAGTAAATGAAGAATTAAGTCAGAAGGCTTGCTCCAAATTTACAGCAATATTAGTACATAGTAATAGACAAGAGAATGTGATCATGGTCCAGTGGAATAGACTACCAACAAACTCAAACTTATATATGAATGCTTGAATCATGACAAGGAACAGTGTGTGGAAATTGCCTCATAAATAACATGCTTCGTGGCTGAATATCCATTTGAAAAAATGTAAATTGGGACTGCACTGTCATACAACACACAGAAGTCAAATGACTATAAAAAGAAAAGCTATAAATTTTCTGTTTTTTAATTTTTATTTTAAAAAAGGAAAACAGAAAAAGAATAGCTATACATAATTTCGAAAAATAGTAGAAAATTAATACTAATTAATATATTGCATATTATCTTAAAAGTAATTGCTCAGGTTACACGATTTAGACATGAAAATAATGATCAAATGATCAGACAATGAAAGCACAATTGTTCTTTTGAATAAACTAACAAAGATAAATTTTCATTAGAAATATCTTTGAGCATTTAGGTTTTATGAAGAAACTCAAAAATCTAACCATAAAGAAAAATATGGAAGAACTAGACTATAGTAAAGTTAATAGCAGCTATGCATCCACTTAATTAGCTTACCACTAATTAAGTAAAAGGACAACCATAAAGAGATATTTGTAGTACATTCAACTAACAAAGGATGCTAGTTTCTATGCATACAAAAGATTCCCAGATCAACAATAAAAACATTAAAAATGAGCAAAAGATTTGGATGAGCACTTCATAGATATCTAATTAGCAAATAAGCAAAAGATGTGCTCCACTTCATCAGTAACCAGGGAAACACACAGTAAACATATTTTGAGGTTGAAGTTACCCAGTAGAATGGCTCAAACTAAAAATACTAAGAATACTAAGTGGGAGAATATGGAGCCAGCTGCCCCTCTCAATCATGGCTAAGAAAGCAGAAACCAGTCCAACTAATTAGAATAAATTTTAGTTGTATGTAATTAAGCAAAAGATAATATACACTTTATGAACCAGTAGGACTACATATAGAAGTTTACCATGGAGAAAGGTGTACTTACACCCTCCAGAAATACGGACCAGAATACTCATAGCAGTGTTATGTGCACTAGCCCTAATCTGGTAAATAACATTGTCTATTGATGCTAGAATAAAGGCAAAATTTCAGACTGCATATTCATTCATTGTTTTGCCATTTCACTATAAGAATAAAGGAAGTATATCTACTCTCAGCATAGGTAAATCTCAAAAATATCCTAACGACCAAAAGACTCCAGATGCAACTGGATACCCACCATAGCATTCGCTTGGAATACTTTTCAAAGCCAGGCCAAATTAAATTCTATAAAGCCCACATACCTGGTAGTAAAACTATAAAGAAAGAAAAGGAAGCAGGATGGCAAGAGAATGTGATAGAGAAAGAGCTTTCACTCCACACCCAGGAAGCAGACAGGAAGAAGAAAATGTGAGATTCAGCAAGGCCATACAAGGGCACACTCCACAACCAAAGGCCTCCCAACCAACCCACCTCTTAAAGATTTCACCACCTCCCAGTAGCACCACCCTGGAACTAATTCTCCAATACAATGGCCTTTGAGGCCCACATCCAAATACAGGGCCATAAAGAGGCACCAAGAATACCACATTTATGCTGCCCTGATAATGTCCCCACAACACTAGGGTCAAAGGCAACTGAGTTACTTAGAAATATTATAGGCAGTCAGACAGGGCTAGGTCCTCAAGGGAGCCAGTGCAGAAGCCCAGATACCTTGCAACTGTAGGAAGACAGACACCTCCTGCTGTGGACCACGCCTCTAAGATGAAAGATCAAATAAATGCACTCACATTCTAAGGACTGATATTCAAAATAGGTTTCTGTCACCCTGAGGAGGTCAGGAGTCACCACCCAGGGAGAGTCAATGCTCTCTAAGCATGCCCGCTTTCCATGTGACTCACTGCTCCCATTTGTCTCCAATATAATCAATTCTGCCTGAGCAATTAATCTTATTGGTTAACCATAGTTCTGTCGCACCTCTTGCCCACCTTGAGAGTTCCCAGGTTTTCCCCAACTTGGACCTGTCTCACCTTGTGGTTTTACTCTATAAAATTCTCTAGAAAAGACTGAGTCTTTGGCAACGTGCTTGGGACCCCTTCTGGCTCTCAGACAGAAGCTTTCTTTCTCTCAATAAATATATTCTGCACGTAATCTCCATTGTTCTTAAAATTCATTATTCCATTTTAAAGAATACAGACTGATACAGAACATATAGTAGGTTGGTAGTTTCATTCCCCTGTATCACTAGAGGCACAATCTGGGAGGGGAGCCTGCATGGAGAACTCTCAAAGCTCTGTCCCTGGTTTAAAGCTAGGGCTTGGAACTGCCCCAAGAAAGAGTTGTCCTCACAAAAGGTAAGGGGTTTTATTTGTGCTTTTTAAAGCTGGACTGTTTTACATCTAGTTCTTTAAAAAGAAATATTGTTTCTGAGATCCAAAGTATTGACAAGAGCCTGTGTCTCTTTTCTCTGAAAGCAGCCCCTCTGGACATCCCTTGTGTTAGAGTGATTGATTTTCCTCGGCCTGTCAGTGACTTTACTGAGACCTTTTCCCCTCAGGAACTGGTGTTTCCACACTGATGTCATGACATGAAGATCAACAGTTATTTCACTATATGCTGCTTTTATCAAAAGCAATAAACTGCAGGCACATTCTTGACTAGTAGGAAACACTTCCCAGTCCTAACCCCAGATTGAGAATCCAGACACCTGATGGCTGAGCCTGTATAGAGCAGCTGTTCTACACTAGCCTGTTGATGATTTGTTTCTACCCAGTATGCTAAAGGCCTTTCTCTTTCTCTCTGGCCCTTATTAGCTTCAAAGCTGACAGGGATCTAACTGGACCACATACCTTGGGCAGCTGTATTATCATGCTACATGCTCCTGTTCATTTCTTTCCTTTTTTATTAAGCAAGTTATTTATGGCTCCACAGGATCGTAAATGTTATGGCAGTGAAAAAAAGTCAAGCTGAGAATTTCTTGTCTGACCCTGTGCTGTTGACACGTCTATTTAGATCTCAAAATTAAAATTGCATGCCTACAAAGTCCTCAAGAATATAGCAAAGGACACCACAGCGCTACATTTCATGACAGAAAAGCATTCAATTATGCATATATTATGGCACATAAAAGTAAGCCCTTTGTTAATTTGCATCACTAGAATTTATTAATCACTTACTGTGTGCAAAGCATTGTTCTGGGAACTACAGTAGCCCTGAAATGCAAAGAGGAATAACACACAAACTCTACCTCCTATGGCAAGCACAATCTGACCAGCAGAAGCTTGTGAATAATTAAACTCCAAACTCAAATGCAAGGTAAAATAACTTCAGGGCTAGTGGTAAATTATACAAGCCATAGAAATTGAGAAATTAGCTCTAACAAAAAAAGAAAAATCTGGGTAGAGAGACAACAAAGCCAGAATTTCTCATTAATGTTGTACTTTCCAGTTCTTGCTGCACCAAAGGCAGGTCTTACAAATGCTCATGAGCCCTGCAAGACCCTGCCTTATCATAGTGGTCTTGTCCTCTTTCCTCCTGCTCTGAACTGAGTTACTGAACTGGATTCTTGCTCCAGGCTGCTTTTTTCTGCTCCCAATCTGCAATCTTGTTCCCATAACCATATCAAAATTGGAATAAAATTCTAATAATTAGACAGTGTCAGTACCTGGACTGAAACCACTGGACAGTCCCATGTTGCCCTGAGATGAATCCAAGTTCTTAGGGAGCAGGTGATCTGCTCCTCTGTTCTTGCTTACATTTAGATCCTCAGTGCCTGGCACTTGCCCTGATTAGCTCTACGGTGGAGTTCCCTTTCCCACACATTCCAGCCCATATATTCCCATGACTTCTAAGTGTCTGACACATCTCACCAAGGACAGCACCTGCTCTGCGACTTAAATCTGCATTGTGTGGCTTCCAGCTTATCACTGCTATGGCATCTGGCACAGGACTGATCAATATGAATCCCCATCCTGTTTTACAACTTCCTGTTAACTAGGCTAGGCCCCTCATGCTGTTACAATTATCTGTAACAAGACCAAGAGCGCTTAGAGACCTGAGAACTTCTTTTGCTACCAAGAAGGATTTATTGCCCCATTGGAACAATCAAATACAGAACCAGATAAAACACACATAGCAATAGTTTTCAAAACACCAGACATCAAGCACTGAGGAACAGAGATCTGTGGGAGCCAGGTTTGTTACCCTTGTGAATCTATGATGACCCCTCCTGATGCTGCTTGAGCTTTCTGCCACAGCACAGGAAAGCAGAACTCAGATTGGAGCCCTGGGATTCCCCAGCACCAAGGAGACAGAACTGGGGTTCTGGAAGTCAAGATAGCTAGAGTTAGCAAAACAGAGTTCTGATACAGAATGTTTCACAGAGAGAAACACCTGACCTTCTGCCAAAGGGTGCCCTAGAATATTCAGTAAAGTAATGATCAGGATAGGAAGGAGTACAGAAAGCCTACATAATGTCAGGAAAGTGCTACCCCAAAAGATTAAAAATATGTAAGTATGTATAAGTAACAAATGCTTGTTTCCACCAATGAGACTTGGAAATCGCATAATTCATGGTGCACTGGGGAAAATATTCAGGAAGTTCTTGCCTCAGTACTAAAGATAATTAATTCTGGAAAGTGTGATGCTGCAAATCCACCTAACAAATCAGAGAAGCAAGACATGAAAGAATCAAACTATTTCCATTTTACCTATGTACAGAGCAAGTAATACTTATGAGTATAGAAAAAGATCAGTAATACTTATGAGTATAGAAAAATACCCATCACCTAAGTAGAATGCCTGGCATCCAATCAAAGATGAACAAGCTTACAAACAAGCAGAGAAACACAATCCATAATGAGAGGAATAATCAACCACTCAAAACCAACCCAGAGCTGACACCAATATCAGATTAACAGACAAGAAATCAAAAATCATTACAAGTGTATTCTGGTGTTCAAAAGTTGCTCAAATACATAAAATATAAAAACAAAACAGAAATTTTTAAGTCAAAAACCCCAGTGTCCAAAATGACAGTTGCACTAGATAGACAATCAAATGTTGGAGAAAAAAAGAAAAGGAAACCTAACATGTTGTTTAAGAAACTATCCCAAGCAGAGCACAAAGAGATGAAATAATAAAGCAAAACAAAAAGACCATCAGTTGCTTGTGGGACAACTTCAAGACAATATACAATATACCTGTAAATTGAGTCTGTGAGAGGGTTGACGGGAGGGCAGAGGAAAAATCGAAGTAGCGGTAGAGAATCCTTCTGTTTGATAAAACAATAACAAATCCTGAGGCACATCATGATTAAGATGGCAAAAACCTGTGATAAAGGAGAAAAATCTAAACCAGAGTAAAAAGGAATCATTCCACACAGGAAAACAAAGATAAGGGTGACGGCATATTTTTATTCTGAAATAATGAGGACAGTAGAGCGACATCTTTAAATGACTGAGAGGAAAACTGTCAGTTTGGAATTCTGTGCCTAGAATGTCATTCAAAACAAAAGACCAAACGAAGACATTTTCAGAAATGCTAATTCTGAAAGGATATACATCAAGAAGTCCTGCACTACTAGCAGTGCGAAAGGAGGTAGAGAAAAAAAGATGCTGGATGGAAATCTAGCTGTGCAGAGAAGAGTGAACCCTGAGGATGCTACTGGCTTTGCAAATATATAAAAGGTCCCTGTGTTATGTAAATTATTGAAAGTTAATTGATTTTAAAACATCATTGTATTCTGGAGTTGTTAACACATGTATAAATACATGACTAAGTTAAGGACTAGGAGGAGAATGCCATTACAATGCTATCATAATTCTCTAACAAGATAATTTGCAGTATGGTATCATTCAAAGTAGAGTATGATAAGTAAATGTGTGTGACAAACAGTAAGTACTCACTAGATTTTACAAAAAGCCATAGTAACCTGCACACTAACAGATGAAATAAAATAATCATAAGGAAGCAGAAAAAGAAAAGAGAAACGAGATAGGAAGAATAGAAAGAGGTATCAAGCTTGACTTAATCTTAACTAATCAGTCCTCATGTTAAATGTAATTTGACTAAATATTCCAACTGAAATTCTGAAATTGTCAGATTGGATGAAAAATCAAGCCCCAAGAATTTCCTGTGAGAAGCATACTCTAAATATAACTATAAAAATGAGTTAAATGGCAAGCAAAAGCAATATATATATTGTCTCAGAGCAAAGATTGTTGTTGTGGTAACAGTGCTGGGGATGAAGCTTAGGGTCTTACAAATGCTAAGGAAGTACTCTACCACTGAGTTGCAACTCCCAACCCAAGACAAAGATTATAACTATAGAGAGATTCAAAGGGCATTTAATTTGTTTCAATTAATCAAAAAGCGAGCTGCCGCGCCTGGCCATAGGCCTGCAGAGGAGGAGCTGGGCAGATCTGGGGTGCCCTCACCGGCCTCTCTGCGTGTCTGGAGGACTCTGGATATCTGCACCCGGACTGCTGGAGTTCCCTCAGGCTTCCAGGTGCAGTGAAGGGGAGAGGTGGGTTTGAGGCTTCCACATCAGCCTCCCCATTCCGGCTTCATTTGGAGACCTGCTGAGCTCCCGATAGGTGGGCTGGCCCACACTACCAGCCTAGCCCAGCCTGTTTAGCTGCCGCGCCTGGCCATTGGTCTGCAGAGGAGGAGCTGGGCAGATTTGGGGTGCCTGCATCGGCCTCGCCATGTGTCTGGAGGACTGTGGATATCTCTGCAACGAGGGAGGGTCCACAGGTTCCTGAAGCACTGCGGACTGTGGTGAGTACCCTAACCCGGCTGCGATTGAAGAACTGTGGAGCTTCCAAGGGGCAGGTGGGCAAAAAGTGTCCCTGAGGCCCAGCTTGTCTGGAACTGCGGAGTTCTGAGCAGGCAGAGGAGGGCCACTGGTTCTGTAGGCCTAATGGCTTGGGGTAGCGCGGCGCCAGAGTCTCAGTAGCTCCAAACATAGAAGGGGATTTTCAACAGATCCTGAGGAAGCTTTCAAATAACACTTGAAACACAGAAATATAGGAAAATGACAAAACGAAAGACCAAATTACAACCTCAAACCTCCAGCCCATCTCAAGAAACCCTAGGAGCGATGTATATAGAAGAAAATATATCCCATCCACCTCATATATCGGACACAATAGCCACTGAAATTGACAAGCAACTCCAGGAAGCTTTAAAGAAATTCAAACTCGAAATAATCTCCCAGATAAAAGAAGAAATGATAAAAGAAATGAAAGAGATTCTAAATATATCTAAAGAAAACACAGATAAAAAATTGGAGGAACTAAACAAAAAGATAGAATCCCTAGACGAGCAATATAAGAAACAAACAGAATACATAATGCAGATGCACAGAGATATACAGGAAATAAAAAACTCCACTGAAAGTTGTAAAAACCGCCTTAATGAAAGTGAAGATAGAATTTCAGACCTTGAAGACAGGATTGCAGCTAGTGAACAGGAAAGGAAAGATCTTTTGAAAATAACAAGGAACCAGGAAACAACAATTCAACAACTGCAAGACGATGCAAAGAAGAATAACATAAGAATGATAGGGATTAATGAAAGAGAGGGAGACAACATGAAGGATGTCAGGAGGATATTTAGAGAAGTAATAGCTGAAAATTTCCCAAGCATGAGATCAGAAACTGACATCAGGATCAGTGAAGCATATAGAACTCCAAACAGTCATAACCAAAATAAAACTACACCCAGACATATAATAGTCACCATCCCAGAAATCCAACACAAGAATAGATTATTAAAAGCTGTCAGAGAGAAAAGACAAATCACTTATAAAGGAAAACCTATCAGAATCACAGCAGACTTCTCAGCACAAACGATAAAGTCAAGAAGAGCATGGAGTGAAGTATTCCAGATCCTAAAGCAAAATGATTTCCAACCAAGACTGATATATCCTGCAAAACTATCATTCAAAATAGATGGTGCAATACGATACTTCCATGACAAAGAACAGCTGAAGAACTTCATGAACACCAAACCAACCCTGCAAAAAATATTGAAAGACAGTTTAGATACACAAAGGAAAAAACCACTAAGCAAAGCAAATAATTAAACAGAACCGAAAGATAAAGATGCAACAGCAGAGAGATAACATTCCTACAATTAACCAGCATTTAACAGTAATAACCATTAATGTAAATGGTCTCAATGCACCAATCAAAAGAAACAGACTAGCAGAATGGATCAAGAAACAAAATCCAACCATATGCTGTTTACAGGAAACCCATCTAACCCAGAAAGATACTCACAGACTGAAAGTCAAAGGATGGAAAACAATTCTTCATGCAGCAGGAATCCAAAAAAAGGCAGGAGTAGCCATTCTGTTTGCAGCCAACGTGAACTTTAAACCAACAATGACCATAAAGGACAAAGAAGGTCACTACATACTCGTAAGGGGAAAACTCCAAGAGGAAGAGATAACTATCTTAAATATATACGCACCAAACTCCAGAGCACCCAGTTATATAAAACAATTATTAACAGAAATGAAAAATCAAATTATCAGTAACACAATTGTAACGGGAGACCTTAATACACCACTGACACCAAGGGACAGATCAACCAGACAGAAAATGAGCAAAGAAATAACAGAACTGAATCACACCTGTGAACAAATGGGTTTGATAGACATATACAGAATGTTCCACCCAACAACATCAGAATACACATTCTTCTCAGCAGTACATGGATCATTTTCTAAAATAGACCATATATTAGCTCACAGAACATATTTAAGCAAATGCAAAAGAGTTGAAATCATCCCTTGCATATTATCGGATCATAGCGCTCTGAAATTAGAAATTAATGACAAAGGATACTGCAAAAATTCCGCAAACACATGGAAACTAAATAACACACTCTTGAGTAATCAGTGGGTCACAGAAGAAATTAAAGAAGAAATTAAACAATACCTAAAAGAAAATGAAAATGCAGATACAACTTACCGGAATCTGTGGGATGCAATGAAACCCGTTCTGAGAGGAAAATTTATTGCACTGAGTTCCCACATCAGGAAAACAGAACGAATACAAATAAATAACTTGATGCTACACCTCAAACAGCTAGAAAAAGAAGAGCAAGTCAAGCCCAAAGCCAAAAGAAGAGAGGAAATTATAAAAATCAGAGCAGAAATCAATGCAATAGAGACTAAGAAAACAATCCAAAGAATCAACGGATCAAAGAGTTGGTTCTTTGAAAGAATAAATAAAATCGATAAGCCCCTAGCCAACCTTATTTAAAAAAGGAAAGAAAAAGCTCAAATTCATGCAATAAGAAATGAAAAAGGAGAAATCACTACAGACCCAATAGAAATACAGAGGATCATCAACACCTATTTCGAAAACCTCTACTCTCAAAAGTTTGATAACACAGAAGAAATAGACAGATTCTTAGAAGCATATGAAGTACCAAAGCTAGATCAAGAGGATATAAAACTGTTGAATAACCCAATCTCTGCTAATGAAATTGAGAATGTAATTGGGTCCTTGCCCACCAAGAAGAGCCCAGGCCCAGATGGATTCACTGCAGAATTCTACAAGAAATATAAAGAAGACCTAATGCCGACACTCCTCAAACTATTCAATGAAATTGAAAGGGAAGCAATCCTTCCTAAGTCATTCCTGGAAGCAAATATTACTCTAGTACCAAAACCTGAGAAAGACCCAACTATAAAAGAGAACTATAGACCGATCTCCCTAATGAACACAGATGCAAAAATCCTCAATAAAATATTGGCAAATAGGATCCAGCGAATCATCAAGAAGATTATACACCATGACCAAGTGGGATTCATCCCAGGAATGCAAGGATGGTTCAACATACGCAAATCAATAAATGTAATCCACCATATCAATAAAGCCAAAAATAAGAATCACATGATCATCTCTATAGATGCAGAAAAAGCCTTCGATAAGGTCCAACACTTATTCATGATAAGAACTTTACAGAAAATTGGAATAAATGGTCTTTACCTCAATATAATAAAGGCCATTTATGACAAACCAACAGCCAGCATCATACTAAATGGCCAAAAATTGAAAGCCTTTACTTTAAAATAGGGTACAAGACAAGGATGTCCTTTATCACCACTCCTATTTAATATAGTACTGGAAGTACTAGCCAGAGCAATTAGGCAAGAAAGAGAAATAAAAGGGGTAAAGATAGGAAAAGAAGTTAAATTATCATTGTTTGCAGATGACATGATACTCTACATAGAAGACCCCCTAAACTCCATTGAAATACTCTTAGATACAATAAATAAATTCAGTAATGTGGCTGGATACAAAATCAATACTCAGAAATCAATAGCATTCCTATACACAAACAACAAAATTACAGAGAGGGAAATAAGAGAAACTGGACTATTCACATTAGCAAGCAAAAAAATGAAATATTTAGGAATTACTCTTACGAAAGAAGTGAAAGACTTATACAGTGAAAATTATAATACACTGAAAAAGGAAACTGAAGATGATCTCAGAAAATGGAAAGACATCCCTTGCTCATGGATAGGAAGAACAAACATTGTGAAAATGGCCATTCTCCCAAAACTCTTATACAGATTCAATGCAATCCCAATAGAAATACCATCAACATACCTTATAGATCTAGAGAAATCACTCCTAAATTTCATCTGGAACCAGAAGAGACCTAGAATCGCAAAGGCAATTCTAAGCAGCAAAGACAAAGCAGGAGGCATCACAATCCCTGACTTGAAGTTATACTACAAAGCAACAGTAGTAAAATCAACATGGTATTGGAATCAAAACAGAGCTGAAGATCAGTGGAATAGATTAGAAGATACAACCACAACTACGAACACACTCAACCACCTTATTTTTGATAAAGGAGCCAAGCAGGTTCACTGGAAGAACGACAGTCTCTTTAATAAATGGTGCTGGAAAAACTGGCTCTCCATTTGCCGAAAACTAAAGCTAGACCCATGTCTATCACCATCTACTAAATTAAAATCTAAATGGGTCAAATATCTGAATATTAAAACAGAAACACTAAATCTATTGGAAGACAAAATAGGTAGAAACCTTGGAGACATAGGAGTAGGTAAAGAATTCATGAACAGGACTCAAACCGCATGGGAAATACTTCCCAGAATCAATAACTGGGACCACTTCTTATTAAAAAGTTTCTGCATGTCAAAAGAAATCTCCAGCATAGTGAAAAGAAAACCCACAAACTGGGAAAAGATTTTAGTGAACTCTCTCTCAGACAAGGGCCTCTTGTCTAAAACATATAAAGAATTAAAGAAACTCAGACCTCCGAAATTCAAAGATCCAATCCAAAAATGGGCATCTGAGATGAATATGCAATTCTCAGATGAAGAAATGCAAATGGCAAATAAATACATGAAAAAATGCTCATCATCATTGGTCATTAGAGAAATGCAAATTAAAACCACACTGAGATACCATCTCACTCCTGAAAGAATGGCCAGGATCAAGAAAACCGACAACAAATGCTGGAGAGGCTGTGGGGAAAAAGGAACTCTCCTGCACTGCTGGTGGGAGTGTAGACTGGTACAGCCTTTGTGGAGATCTGTCTGGAGATTTCTCAAAAAGTTGGGACTGGAAATCCCATTTATTCCAGCTATTCCACTTCTAGGCATATTCCCAGAAGAACTGAAAGCATCATACCACAGTGATATATGTGCACCTATGTTTATAGCAGCACAATTTGTAATCACCAGATCTTGGAAACAACCCAAGTGCCCATCAACTGAGGAATGGATAAAAAAGTTGTGGTATTTCTATACAATGGAGTATTATTCAGCTATAAAGAAGGATCACATTGAGATATTTATCAATAAATGGGCGCAGCTTGAGACCATACTCATTAGTGAAATAAATCAATCTCGCATGTGTGAATACCGAATAGTTTCCCTAATGTAAATAATGATTCAAATATATAAAAATATGTGGTAATCATGATTCCCCATTAGGTGGCCTTGAAGCCTTATAAAGTTTTCACTCATTAATTAGAAAGGCTTTATTCTGGGCTTCTTGATATGAAAATATTTGAAGCTAGAGTATATGAAGTTTTATCCAAATATTTCAAGGAAAAAGACACTATGGTAACTACTATTAAGTCAGGTTATAAGGTGGTGAAGTACTAGGTTGTTGAAACAGTCATGCTGTGACCTCTATTGTTATATTGTTATGTCCTGTTTTATCTCAATCTCCCCCTTATTGTTTCAAAAAAAATTATTTAGTCATTTCTTATGTTTGTCTTAATTAAAGAAAAAATTCAAAAAAAAAGAAATATTTAAAAACAAAATAAAACTGTTTGTTTAATAAATTTCAGACTTCAATCCCATGCACAATCATATTTAGGTAGATCTTATATAATCCAGGATATTTTTGTTCCCTGAAAACCCATGAGTATTGTAACTATTGTAAATGTGCTTTTTGTATTCTTACACTATACTTGGTTGTTACTGAGCTATTCTAAAATTAGTAGATTTAGAATTTAGATTTTAAAACTCTTCTAATTCCCTGAGCAATATGGGTTCTAGAAGTGTCTTTTATTCTCATATATGGCCTTTGGCCCCTGTGCCTGACTCAGAGTTCTTAAATCCCTTGGAACTTCCTTAGTAACAAAACTAATTCCTCCAAGATGATGCTTGATTGGCTCTGGAATATGGGCTAGTCACCAGAAAGACTAAATCAGGATTAGAAAAATTAGAGTTTTTAGCTCTTCCTGTTAACATCTGGGGAAGGGAGATGGATTGGAGACTGAATTAATAATCTATTTATGCCATGAAGCCTTTGTGAAAAACCTAGAGTCATTCCAGGATGCTGAGTATGTGCAGGTCCTGGGAAGGTGCACCCTCAGAAAGGATGGAAGTTGTACCCGTCATACTCTGCCCTACGCATGTTTTTCATCTTACTATTCACTGGTAACCTTTGTAATATACTCTATAATAAACAAACAAACAAAACAATAAATGTGTTTCCCTGAGTTCTGTGACCCTTTCTGACAAACAGTTGAACCCAGACAGATAGTAGTAAAAAAATATCTCCTTATCCGAAGTAGATGAGAGGTGGTATTACAGGCCAGCACTTGTGGCTGGCACAGGAAGTGGGGCAGACTTGTGGGATTGAACCCAGCTCTAGGGAGTCTGCACTATCCTTGGATTGTGTCAGGATTGAATTGAGAGACACCCAGTTGATGTCCACTGATGAATTGCTTGAGGTGAAGGGAAAAACCCACATATTTGGTCACACAAGTTGTGACCATTGATCCTGATCAGTCAAATCCATTTGGTTAACAAATGCCTAGTAGGTTAGTATGGAGCACTTGCTCCTGGGTGTGTTTGGGTGGGTTGTGGAGGTGTCCTTGGGTACTATAAGTGCTCCTTTGCTCATTCATCAAAGTACTGTTTCCCTGTTCTGCTTTGTTCTACCAAAACCCTTCCCCATGAGCCTGCAGACTATTTGACCATGCACAGAATGTTCTAATAGCATGAGCTACATTAAGCCTTTCTTCTCTTAAGTTGTGGCTGTTGGGTATTCTGTCTCCACAATGAGTAATACACAAGTTTTGTGTTGAGTGTTGAGAGTTTAACAGAAGAAACTGGCTAGGTTTTTCATGCTATATGCAAATAAGGACTAATAGTTTAGCCTAAATTTATCTTAATCTTATTTTATCATTCTTAGCAATGTTTTTTCTATTTTTAAAAAATAATCTGTAAAAATCAGGAGTCAATGTCAAATTTGGCCAAATGACTTTTAGTTGTTATTACAGTAATCATAGTTTGTTTTCCTTGGGTTTATTATGATAAATCATATTAATACATTTACAATTTTTTCTAATGAAACATTTTTAGTCATTTTTTGTTATTTTAAATATTTTGATAAATTATGTTGTCTAATACACTTTTGGAGTTTTAAAATATTTATTCACAGCCAAAGTAAACATATAGTTTTATTTTGTGATTCTAATTTTTTTGATGTCAGAATTATGTATAATTAACTAGGAAGTTTTCCAAATTTTTATGTGATCAGATAATTTAAATGGCAAGATGATGTCTTTTTGAAATTACCTGCCCATAAAAATGCCTACACCTGGCATATCTAATGAGTAGTTCTTGGGTGACTTTAAACATTTCTACTTTTATATGAATTTTTAACTACAAGCCATAGATAAATGTACTTTTGTTATGTAAATTAAAAAATATACGTAGAACAAATTCTCCTCTTATTATTACATGCCTCTTTTCCTATTTCTTAGCAGAAGTAGTTGTACAGCTGAACACAGATTTTCGCGGATGTCTTTCTTTGGTATTTCAAAGTGTGCATCAGGACTTAGAGAAATATACTTTTCCTATCTGCATTATTTTTAATAAAATTGGATAATTCAGAATATTTACTGTAAAACTTGCATTTTCCTTTAATAATAAACCTTTGAAATCTTTTCATGTAAATATATATGCTTGTAATTCTATATTCTACTATTTCATATTATGTTACATAGTGAAAGGAACTTTGGTTTATTTAATTTTTGATGCTATTTCTTTCCAGGTTACTGGTTCATTTATACTATCCAAGATTTCCTTAAACAAGTTTGCAACCTTTTGATTTCCTAAAGTATCTCACATTTCTTTCAGGTTTCCTTCCATTTCTTTTTTCTTTTCTCTCCCCCTCATGCAAGTGGGTTCAAATAACCAATCATCTTTACAGTGACTTAGCATCTGTCTCTAAGACAGACGTACACCCTAACATGATGTTGTTAATGTCTGAACGCATTTTAAAGTCATAGATATGTAGTGTTTGCTAAAAACATTAAACATCAAAATATTTCATCTTAATTTTCAGGATTTTTTGAGGTAGTATCTTGCTATATAGTTCAGGCTGGTCTTTTTTCTTTTATTAGGTGTTCACAGCACTAAAGTTTAGGTTTATTACACTTAGACAGTAGATACATGTTCTTAACGTATCTTGATTCTTCTGTTTGCTTCCCCTTTTTCTGTTTGCTCCCTCCCTTCCTTTGTCTCTAGATTCCTTTCCCCATTTTATTATTATATTTAGTAGATGTTTGCAATATATAATGATTACATTCACTGTGGATGTTTAGTACACATATATGATACATTGTAATTCTTTTTACACCCCTTCCTCTCCCTCCTCCCCTCACTCTGTCTCTTCCATTCCTTCTCATTTACAAAGGTCTATCTCCCCATTCATTTTATTAATCTTTTATTTTGCTCTTTATTTGTTCTCTGCTTTACTCAAACAAGAGAAACCCTATGATAGTTAAGCTTATGTGTTTGACTTCACCAAACATGTTTTCCAGGTGAATCCATTTTCCACAAATGTCTCAAATTTATCCTTCTTTATAATTAAGTACTACGCAATTATGTATAATATCACATTTTCATTATCCATTCATCTATTAAAAATAGAAATTCCATTTGATCCAGCTATTCTCCTTTTAGCTATCTTCCCAGAATAGCCAAAGCCGTCAGGCTACAGTGATACACGTAACCAGTGTTTATACCTGTACAGGTTATAATAACCAAATCCTGAAAGCAGTGAACTAACTATGTAGCTGAGACTTGCCTTGAACTTGTGATGATCCTCCTGCCTCAACTTCCTGAATGGCAGCATTATAGTCATGTGACATCATGCCTGGCAATATTTTCTGATGATTATTCATTTTGGTGGATTAACTAATGGTCAACTTGTAACACCCAGCTGAATTGAATCAGCCTGGTGCTGATTCATAGTGTGGAAGGCCCCTCTGAGGATTGTTACCAATAGCATAGAAACAGAACTGGAGGGGAAGATGGTGTGCTATTGATTCTCCTGGAGAAGCTTGTCATGCTGACTTTCCTGATAAGAATTCAGTTGCTCTCATTGTCAGAGGAGCTCAAGTTCTTGCTTTTGCTGAAGATTGCTGCAATTCTCTTCAAGGGATCTCTGGTCTTTACCTTGAATGTTGCTTCCTGGCTCCAGTGCAGATCCCACAGCCTGGTGGCACAGATCCTTCATCCTGTTGGCACATATTTTCTAGTTCCAACCTCTGACCTTTGGGCCTTTCCAGTGATGATCCTTGATACAGACTTGCATGATATATTATTGTGGGCTCTAGGGCTCCAGCAAGACTCATGTAGGACATTGCCATAGGATCTGAGTCCTTGGCTGGATTCTTTAGGTCTCTAGCATGTGAACAGATCTCTTTTAGTGTTCTGCATTTTACTTTTTAGGTGAATATTATAAAGTAATTCTATAAATTACGTGTCCTGTATTAATCTATTCCCTTTCAAAACCTGAGTACAGCATACACCTTTGTAAAATTTTCTTTGTCTCTAATTACCTTTTTTCATTTACAGTATCTTATATTTCTATTTCCTATGTTTAGAATGCTTTTTAGAATGCTTCCTTTTGCTAATTCATTATTCTTTGTTATCAGTTTTTATCTCAATTAAAAGCCCACAAAGTTTATGATTTCCACTATTTCAAATAGGTTTTTTTTTCATATTTCATTTTAACTGTATTTCTCCATTCTCTTTAACTTCATTTCAATATTCTCCTAGGTTCTCAAATCAGATGCTCTGTATACTTATTTTGGTTTTTTGTTTAAAAATAAACTGTATTTCAGGACTGTGTGTTGCTGTGAGAAAGCACTGGCATTTATCACGCACTTGTCAATAGTCACTGGCAAACCTTTTCATTTAATCTCTCATATGGCACATATTTAGCTGCCTCTATTGAGCTCAGTAATTTCAAGAATTTGTGGAAACCACAGTGAGCTTTTTCCTTGTTTGTTTCTTCTTGACAGCAAGGCATGAGTCTAAGCAATGTCTTGTTCTCCAAGTTGACCTGTCACATCATGGGGCAGAGGTGAACCATGGTAGTCCACTGACCTCAGTAAAGGAGGAGCAAGAAAAAGAGATGGAGAAGACACATTCAATATATGGAGACATGGAAAAGGAGAAAGTCTGAAACCAACTTATTTTTATTTTTACCTAGTTTACCTACTTTATTTGACTAGAACAGTAGTTTATCAAGAAGCTCAAATTCAGAGATTTTACCATGTTATGTTCAGACAAGCATCTCTTTCTAAGTTTTCCATGGCAACTGTTAGTATTTTTAGGAGATTAATAAAAGCTATTATTTATCATGTGCTTAATGCCTGCTGGGGCATGTACTCAGGTCTCCATTACCTCCTTCAATCCTCAGAACAGCTCAACAGGCAACTCAGTATATTAACTGTGAAAAGTAGGTTCTGACAGTTGGTGAAGTCCCTGAGCTTGTGGCGTTGGTGAGTGGTATGGCTTATGCTTGGCCTCCTAGGGCTGTGATTCCAAAGCCTACACTTTTTACCACTTATGTTTTAAGAGTGCATGGACATTTTATTTCGTTTTATATTTTATTTTTATTTCTCTCTTTATCCCTTCTCTTTGCAGTCTAGGGAGAAATTCTCCAGCTGGACATCTAACTCACAGTTGGAATTTTGTCTGAGTCCAATTTTGTTCTCTCTTTTTATTGTATTTTTTTCATCCAGCAGTACTGCTTTTCAACTGAAAGCAATATTCCTGATGACACATACTTTGTCATCTGAAATTTTCTTTAAAGTTTTCAGAATAAGGACTTTAAAATAGCTTTTGGATATTGGGGTAAGCCTGATTCATATGAGGATGACATTTCTGACTGTGCAGATTTTGCTTCTCTTTTACTTAATGAATTAGTGTGCATGCAGGGAGATTTCTGTCTTTTAATGCAACTCTACGAAGAGCTGTAAAGTATGGTTGCCCATTGCTGGATTTGAGATGAATTCTTACCTAATTTTTATTGGATCCTTTTTCAAGTCTCTCAGGATGAAGCAATGGGTGGATTTTCTATTTTTATTTTTTCAGATGAGACAAAATGTTGAGGAGAGGTCAGGGCTACTATTCCAGTTGGAGGTAGTGAATAGGCAGGGATCTTTATCACTATGCATATGATTTCCCCTGCCTTGTTACTTTTTCACATTGGTTTTGGTAACCTGGATTGCCTCAGCCACCAGCTGAGTAACTTGCCTGGGACTAAATCCTCATCCTCAGAGCTGTCACTGGATCACTGAGACAATAAGTGCAAATTAGTACTCAAAGTACTACTTGTCCATTGTCAAAAAACATGATATGTGTACTTGCATCCACCTGTTTTTGGCTTAGTTTGAATTTCAGGACTGCAAGAGCCCTAAAACAAAGTCTGAAGATGGAATATTCTCTAACAGTGCTGGAAGGTTCTATATATCATCTAGTCCAGTCTGCAACCAAATTTTCAATCTCTCTGGCAGATGGACAAGGGCAGCTGTGTTACTGAGGCTTCCATACTGCTGAGACAGCATGAGCTGCATTTTTCCTCCCCAGCAGTTTGCCATTGCAGCAACTAATACACAAAACAAATTAGAAATACTTAGCCTTAAGAACTTACCACCCAACTTTCAGCAATTGACTCTGGGAATACCTTAAAATCATTGAGAAGTGGTTGTGGTTTTCTCTTAGCTTTCATGTGGTCTGAAAGAAAAGAGAGACTTCTATTCTTTTCTTGTAGTCTCAGCTCAGATCTCTGCCACACTCCCAGACCTAGCTCCTTCAGCTGTGATCCTGGACTGGCAACAACTCCAACATGAGCTGTGCCTCTCCAGGAATGGCCTTGGCCAGTTGAGTTCCTGTGGCTAGTTTCTGTGGGATCTGTGTGGTTGTGGGAGCCACAGGTGACTACCAGAAGATGTCTGTGTACTTACACATGTCCTATGGAACTCACAGGTCACTGTGGTCCTCAGGCTGTCATAGTAGGCAACTAGTATGTTCAGGAAGTGGGCTGTCCAGGATAGTCAGAGATTCTTGTTAGAAGAAAAGAGAGTGCACTAAGTTTCTTTCACTGATTTTCCTTTGGTAGGTATGGAAGTGTTGCGGATCCAAGACTCCGTTCCACTGATTGTATGTTTGTGTGTGTGCACAAGCTCATGTGCTTATGTACAGGGTGGATGAGTATGTGGGTCTTTCTGAGTTGCTCTGAGGGTGTTGCCTCTGGATCTTGGCTGTGTGGACTGGAATTCCCCTTGATTCTGATGGCTACATTTTCTTTTCTATACAGACTCTTACTTCCATGACTGCAAGTAAATTCTGTTAGTCAATAAAACACAGCTATACATTTCTGCTATTATTCCTGAGACATAGACCACCTGCACACAGGTCCACCCAATGGGATGTCTCATGGCTACTTAATATTCTGAGTCACCATACAAACGCATTTTCACCCTCCCTTCTGGTCTGTGCCTCCTTCTTCATGGACAGACTCAGATTCAGATCCTTTCTTCTGCCCAGCTGCCTGCCTTAAAGTTTCAAGATCCCTAGAGGACTCAGGAAAGACTTCATGGTCTGATTGCACTTCCCTATGGTGACAGCAGGATCTCCCTGTCTGGGCATGAGCATCCATCCTCCAGTTTATTCCTTAACTTCATCTTCTTGTTCTACTTCTGCCTCAGAGATGCTTGCAAAGTTTCCAAACTAATTATGCTTTCATTGTCTCTGGAACTCAGTATACAGTTTTTCCTTCAGAACTATCTATTAAGAGATAAGAATAGAAGAAAAATCTAGAAAATGAAATTAAACTTTGAAGTGTCTCAGATTACCATTGAGCAAATCAAGATTCCCAATGTCTCAAAGCAGTGATATATTTTTACAAAAAGTATTTTAATTAAAAGTTTTTTTTCAACCAAATGACCCACTTATCTAGTTTGCTTTGATCAGAAGGCTTCCTCTCCATCTTCACTGTTCTAGGGACTCACTCATAACTTTTCTGTCAGTTCTGCGCTCACATACTACTTCTAGGAGGGCGCTTGGGGCTTCTTAGTGGCAAGCATCATCCTGCCCGTGCATGAGCAGCCCCATGCTGGAATCTCAGAAGGCTTCACTCAGAATCTTTTCCCCCTGCTCTCCAGTGTCTATCACAGTGGTGAAAGCTCCACCCCAATGACTCCAGTGTGCCTTTTGACTTGAATTTGAGTCATCTCATTACACAATCACTATCCAAGTACAAAGACAAGGACATCCGCTGTAAATTCTAGGAAACACAAGAATAAAAATATATGGTGAAAGCTTAAATTTTTAAAACCCTTCTTATAGTAGAAAACATTGCCAGGCTGGGAATTTAGCTCAGTGGCATAAACGCCTGCTTGGCAAGAAAGAGGTCATGAGTTTGATCCCTGGTACAAAAACAAACAAACAAACAAACAAACAAACAAACACATTGCCACTAATACCCCACAAAAATATTCCCTTTTGCTTCAAGCACTCTCATCTCATCATTCTTGCTGCTTTCTGAAGTAGTTCTGGAAGTCCTCTTCCAAGAATGTCTTTATGACATGATAAAAAATAAAGTGAATTCTGTTGCTGAGTGCCACCCAAAGGAAAAGAGTCTTGAAAAAGAAAGGCTTGCAATCATTCACATATTCACGAGATCTGGCACAAGGAGAATTCTCTCTCACTCCCAAAGACACAATGACAGTGCAAGGCAAATGTTTGAATTGATTCAGGATGTCAAGACCGCCATGACAGCTCAACTAAAGGCATTTACAAATGAGAATTCCCAGGACTGTTTCAGAAAGTGACAAAGAAAGTAACCTTTCTAGTTTCGTGAGAATGTAAATGAATACAACTTGGACATGAGTATGGGCACAAAACTAAAACTAGAAATCCCATTAGTCCATCTATTTCCCTTCTAGGTATCTTCCTGAAAGAGTTAGGGACATCATATTACAGTGACACATGCATACACATGTTTATAAAGGCACAACTTGTAATAGCAAAATCTTAGAAGCTGTGTATAGGTCCATCAACAAGTGAGTGGGTAAAGACAATGTGGTATTTTTACACAATGGATCATTGCTCCTTAATGAAGAAGGATAAATTTGACTCATTTGCAGAAAAATAGATGAACCTTGATACCATAACATTAAGTGAAATACATCAAACACACAAGATTAAATATCAAATGATTTCTATTACAGGAGAAATGCAATGTATAAATGAACTAAAAATAAAAATATGGATAATAGGAAACTGGGAAGTAGATCTTTTGCAAAAGGAAAGAGGACTAAGAGGTGGAGGCAAGGAGGCAGAGAGGAGGGAAAGGGGATGAAAAAGAATTAAGATGAGTTATGTATATGTATAACTTTCCATGAAGAGTATAATCATTGTGTACTGCAAACACATACGAATAAAGAGTAAATTTTTTTAAAAAGAGGAAAATATACCTGATCAATAAAATATTGAAATATGAAAAAGAAATGGCAAGAACAGTAAGATAAGTGTTTTTGTGACCAAAGAGAACATTGTAAGGGGACTAATGGCAATGTGTCTTTTGGTGCAAAAGTCTTTTTCAATTAAAAGATCCACCATACTGACAGGTCATATTTTGTTGTATTCAAAGAAAATAACAATAATCATACATCGTCAGAGTATAATAGATGAGGGAGCAATTTCCAAGTTGTTTAGAAAGCCTAGCAGAGTGCTAAAATCAACCATACAAAGGCCTTTAAAAATGAAGCTAGAGACCAATACCTTTGTGAATAGAGACATGAAAATTCTTAACCAAATCTAGAATTACAACCACATGTATATCTATATACCCAAATACACATCATGCATTTACATATTGTACTAATACATGTGTACACCATAGTTACATGCTTATATACACACATCATGACAAAGAGATATGCACCAGAGAAACATAACATTTATTACAATTTGTAAGTTAATTAATGTTGTCTACTGTATTAAAATTAAAGTGGAAAAATAAAATTTAATATCTCAGTAGATGTAAAGAAAGTGCTGGAAAAATTACAACACTCTCCACAGATTCTGAACGAAAGCAAGATTTTTTTAGTTTTAAAATATCTTTAAAAAGAAGAGCTAACATTATACTTACCCTGTGACTTATTCAGTGAGGTGATGTTAGGTTTGGTACAGTCAACTGTGGCACAGTGAGGAACACAGACAAGGATGGTGAAAACACTTAGCTCATTACTTACAAATCATACAGGGAAAAAGAGAGCAAACACATCTTGTAGGACTGTTCTGAAGGGGCTATGGGATTCTATGTGTTCAACTGGCAGTTAAAAGACCTGAGGGCTATAGCCTGTATTGGGACCCAGGATATTCCATAGGTGGGTTTCCCAAGACAGGGCTAGATTGGTTAGTTTGAGGGGAATGTAAAACTAAGCAAAGAGTCACATTCCCCAGGCTGAAGGCAGATAAAAGTGGTTCACATGTTTAGGGTGCAGAAACTTACCTATCTACAACAAAACCCTGAAACTAAGTGGATTCTATATCAACATATGTAGGTCACGGATGATGAGAAACCCAAAGTTTATGATGTTGAGCTAACAATAATGTGAATAAGAAATGTGATGACTCTATAATGAAAATGTATTTCCTCCCAAGAAAAGTCACAAAGAAGGCATGTCTGCTCTCAGCACAACCATTCAACACTGGATGATGGTGCTGCACAAAGCACTAAGACACAAAAATAAATACAAACTAATAAAGATATTAAAGTGGAAGTAATCATACAGATGACAGAGTCTCCAAAGAAAATTCTTAGGAAAGTTGAAAACCAACTAGAATTATCAGGCACAAATTTGAAAATTATACCTATTTTTTAAGGCAATAAATACAAAATGTTAAAAATATAGACAAATAGAAACTCTAAAAAGTAATACTAGATTTTGAGGCACTAGAGTGGCATAGCAGGTCCAGGGCACCGGCATCAGCCTCCCTGTTCCCGGCTCTGGGAACTGTGCTTGGTGGACTGTGGAGTGCTAAGGAAGCAGATGGGTGCCATTGGTTCCACAGGCCCAGTGGCCAGGCATAAGTGCCCCATGCACTTTCCCCGGAGTCCAGCAGTTTGGGACCCTCGCTTGGGCCAGCCAGGGAACCTCACGGCTTCCGGGTACACTGGAGCAGTACAGCAGGTCCGGGGAGCTGGCATCAATCTCTCCTCTTCAGGTTGTGCTTGGCGGACTGTGGAGGGCTAAGCAAGCAGGTACGTGCCATCTGTTCCAGAGGCTGGGCTTGAGCCAGCCTGCTCAACCACAGTGACCCTCTTTCAATCTAGGGAACTGGGTGCCAGAGTCCCAGGAGCTGAGGGCATAGAAGAGGATTTCCAACAGACCCTGAGGAAGCCTTAGAATGACACTCGAAAAACTTGAAACACAGAAATATAGGAAAATGACAAAATGAAAGACCAAATTACAATCTCAAACCTCCAGCCCATCTCAAGAAACCCTAGGAGAAATAAATATAGAAGAAAATATATGCAATTCACCTCAAATATCTGACACAATAGCTACTGAAATTAACAAGCAACTCGAGGAAGCTTTAAAGAAATTCAAACTCGAAATAATCTCCCAGGTAAAAGAAGAAATGATAAAAAAATGAAAGAGATTCTGAATATATCTAAAGAAAATACAGTTAAAAAATTGGAGGAACTAAACAAAAAGATAGAATCCCTAGATGAGCAATATAAGAAACAAACAGAATACATAAAACAGATGCACAGAGATATACAGGAAATCAAAAATTAGACTGAAAGCTGTAAAAACTGCCTCAATAAAAGTGAAGATAGAATTTCAGACCTTGAAGACAAGATTGCAGCTAGTGAACAGGAAAGGAAAGATCTTCTAAAAATAACAAGGAATCAGGAAATAACAATTCAACAACTGCAAGATGACACAAAGAAAAATAACATAAGATTGATAGGGATTAATGAAAAAGAAGGAGACAACATAAAAGATGTCAAAAGGATATTTAGAGAAGTAATTGCTGAAAATTTCCCAAATATGAGATCAGAAACCTACATCAGCATCAGTGAAGCATATAGAACTCCAAATAGTCATAACCAAAATAAAATTACACCCAGACATATAAAAATCACCATCCCAGAAATCCAATGTAAGAATAGAATACTAAAAGCTGTCAGAGAGAAAAGACAGATAACTTCTGATAGGAAAACCTATCATAATCACAGCAGACTTCTCAACACAAACAATAAAGTCAAGAAGAGCATGGAGTGAAGTATTCCAGATCCTAAAGGAAAATGATTTCCAACCTAGACTGATGTACCATGTAAAACTGTCCTTCAGAATGGATGGAGAAATAAGATACTTCCATGACAAAGAACAGCTGAAGAACTTCATGATCACCAAGCAAACACTGCAAAAAATATTGAAAGACATTTTATATACACTTAGGAAAAAACTACTAAGCAAAACAGACAAACAGAATGGAAATATAAAGATGCAACAGCAGAAAGATAACATGTCAACAATAAGCCAACATATAACAATAATGTAAATGGTTTCAATGCACCAATTAAAAGAAATAGACCAGCAGAATGGATCAAGAAATAAAACCCAATCATATGCTATCTACAAGAAACCAATCTAACCCAAAAGGATACTCACAGACTGAAAGTCAAAGGATGGAAAGCAATACTCCATGCAACAGGAACTGAAAAAAAGTGGGGGTAGCTATTCTGTTTGCAGACAATGTGAACTTTAAACCAATAATGATAAAAGAGATAAAGAAGGTCATTACATACTTGTTAGGGGAAAACTTCAACAGGAAGAGATGACTATCTTAAATATATATGCACCAAATTCCAGAGCACCCAGTTATATAAAACAAGTATTAACAGAAATGAAAAATCAAATTATCAGTAACACAATTGTAACAGGAGGCCTTAACATACCATTGACACCAAGGGACAGATCAACCAGACAGAAAATTAGCAAAGAAATAACAGAACTGAATCACACATGTGAACAAATGGATTTGATAGACATATACAGATTGTTCCATCCAACAACATCAGAATACATATTCTTCTCAGCAGTACATAGGTCATTCTCTGAAATAGACCATGTATTAGCTCATAGAACATATTTAAATAAATGCAAAAGAGTTGAAATTATTCCTTGCATGTTATTGAATCATAGCACTTTGAAATTAGAAATTAATGATAAAAGATACGGCAAAAATCCCACAAACACATGGAAACTGAATAACACACTCTTGAGTAATCAGTGGGTTACAGGGGAATTTAAAGAAGAAACTAAACAATACCTACAAGCAAATGAAAATACAAATACAACTTACTGGAATCTGTGGGATGCAAGGAAAGATGTCCTCAGTGGAAAATTTACTGCACTGAGTTCCCACATCAGGAAAACAGAATGAATACAAATAAATAACCTGATGTTACACCTTAGATATCTAGATAAAGAAGAGCAAGTCAAGCCCAAAGCCAAAAGAAGAGAGGACATTATAAAAATCAGAGCAGAAATCAATGCAATAGAGATTAAGAAAACAATCCAAAGAATCAATAAATCAAAGAGTTGATTCTTTGAAAGAATAAATAAAATTGATAAGCCCCTAGCAAAGCTTATTTTAAAAAGGGAATAAAAAGCTCGTATTCATGCAATAAGAAATGAAAAATGTGAAATCACTACAGACTCTATAGAAATACAGATCATCAACACCTATTTCTAAAACCTCTACTCTCATAGGATGATAACACAGAAGAAACACACAGATTCCTAGGAACATATGAAGTACCAAAACTAGGTCAAGAGGATGTAAAACTTCTGAAAAACCCAATTTCTATTAATGAAATTGAAAATGTAATTAAGTTCTTACCTACAAAGAAGAACCAAGGCCCAGATGGATCACTACAGCATTCTATAAGAAATACAAAGAAGACCTAATGCCGACACTCCTCAAACTATTCAATGAAATGGAAAGTGAAGCAATCCTTCCTAAGTGCTTCCTGGAAGCAAATATTACTCTGGTACCAAAACCTGAGAAAGACCCAACTAAAAAAGAGAACTATAGACCAATCTCCCTAATGAACACAGATGCAAAAATCCTCAATAAAATATTGGCAAATAGGATGCAGCAAATCATCATGAAGATTATACACCATGACCAAGTTGGATTCATCTCAGGCATGCAGGGATGGTTCAACATATGTAAATCAATAAGTGCAATCTACCATTTCAATAAAGCCAAAAGCCAATCACATGATCATTTATAAACATGCAGAAAAAGCTTTTGATAAGGTCCAACATTCATTCATGATAAGAACTTTACAGAAAATTGGAATAGATTGTCTTTACCTCAATATAATAAAAGCCATCTACAACAAACCAACAGCCAGTGTCATACTAAATGGCCAAAAAGTGAAGGCCTTTACTTTAAAATCAGTCACAAGACAAAGATGTCCTTTATCACCACTCCTATTTAACAGAATCCTGGAAATACTAGCCAAAGCAATTAGACAACTTAGAGAAATAAAAGGGGTAAAGATAGGAAAAAAAGTTAAATTATAATTGTTTGTAGATGACATGGTACTCTACATAGAAGATCCGCTAAATTCCTTGAAAGACTCTTAGATATAATAAATAAATTCAGTAATGTAGTTGGAACACAAAATCAACACTCAAAAATAAATAGCATTCATATACACTAACAACAAATTCACAGAGAGAGAATTAAGAGAAGCCACACCATCATACTAGCAACCAAAAAAATGAAATACTTAGGAATTACTCTCATGAGAGAAGTGAAAGACCTATACAGGGAAAATTATCATACACTGAAAAAATAAACTGAAGATGATCTCAGAAAATGGAAAGACATCCTTTGTTCATGGACAGGAAGAATAAATATTGTGAAAATGCCATTCTCCCAAAACTCTTATACAGATTCAATACAATCTCAATAAAAATACCATGAACATACCTCATAGATCTAGAGAAATCACTCCTAAAATTCATCTGGAGCGAGAAGAGACCTAGAATAGCAAAGACAGTTCTAAGCAAAAAGGCAAGTCAAGAGGCATCACAATCCCTGACTTTAAGTTATACTACAAAGCAACCATGGTAATATCAACCTGGTACTGGAATCAAAACAGAGCTGAAGGTCAATAGAATAGATTAGAAGATATAACCACAACTACAAACACAGTCAACCATCTTATCTTTAATAAAGGAGCCAAACAGGTTTACTGGAAGAATGACAGTCTCTTTAATAAAGAGTGTTGGAGAAATTGGCTCTCCATATGCTGAAAACTAAAACTAGACCCATGCCTATCACCATATACTAAACTAAAATCTAAATAGATCAAAGATCTGAATATTAAAATAGAAACACTAAATCTATTGGAAGACAAATTGGGTAGAAACCTTGAAGACATAGGGGTAGGTAGAGAATTCATGAACAGGACTCAAACCGCACGGGAAAAATTTCCCCGAATCAATAACTGGGATCACCTTTTATTAAAAAGTTTCTTCATGTCAAAAGAAATCTTCAGCATAGTTAAAATAAAACCCACAAACCGGGAAAAAAATCTTAGTGAACTCTTTCTCAGACAAAATATTTCTGTCTAAAACATATAAAGAATTTAAAAAATCAGACCCCCGAAATTCAAAGATCCAATCTAAAAATGGGCACCTGAGATGAATACACACTTCTCAGATGAAGAAATACAAATGACAAATAAATACACAAAAAAATGTTCATCATCATTAGTCCTTAGAGAAACTAAAACCACACTGAGATTCCATCTCACTCCTGAAAGAATGGCCAGGATCAAGAAAACTACCAAAAACAAATGGTGTAGAGGCTATGGGGGAAAAGGAACTCTCCTGCACTATTGGTGGGAGTGTAGACTGGTGCAACCATTGCGGAGGTCAGTCTGGAGATTTCTCAAAAAGCTGGGATTGGAAGTCCCATTGATTCCAGCTATTCCACTTCTAGGCATATTCCCAGAAGAACTGAAAGCATCATACCACAGTGATATATGTGCACCCATATTTATAGCAGCACAATTTGTAATTGTCAGATCTTGGAAACAACTTAAGTTTCCATCAACTGAGGAATGGATAAAAAAGTTGTGGTATTTTTATACAATGGAGTACTACTCAGCTATAAAGAAGGATCACATTGAGATATTTGTAAATAAATGGGTGCTACTTGACACCATACTCATAAGTGAAATAAATCAAACTCACATGTATGAATACCGAACAGTTTCCCTATTGTTAGGAATGGTTCAAATATATAAAAGTATGTGGTAATCATTATTCCCCATTATGTGGCTTTGAAATCTTATAAAATTTTCACTCATTAATTGGAATGGTTTTATTCTGGACTTTTTGACATATTGCCTGTGATGATATGAACAGCTCTTTTGAAGAAAACAAGACATCATAATAGCTAGTGCTGATTTAATATCATTTTATTTTTGAAGTCCCCCCAAACTATTGTTCTTCTGTCTCCATTGGTTTTATCATGTTGTATCTTATTGGATTTTATTATATGTGATAGTATAAACAAAATTTTTATAGGCAAAGGGATAATATAGAAACCATTGTTCATTTTCTGTTAGCTGGTTCTAAATAACCTATAATACTTTCATCCTATTGAATAGTTTCACACTGCCTTGATATGTTTGATGCCATAGTATACGAGGTTATACTCAAATATTTCAAGGAAAGAAACACTATGGCAACTACTAGTAAGTTGGGTTATCTTGTGGTGAAGCACTATGTTGCTGAAATTGTTATGTTTTGACCTGTATTGTTATGTTGTTATGTCCTCTTTTATCTCAATCTCTGCCTTTTTAAAAAAATTTGCTTATTTATTTATTTATTTTTTAATTAAGAAAAAAATAAAAAAAATTAGCAGGATATATCATAGTAACTTTTTTGATTTCCTTTTAACTTGATTTGAAGCCCTGTCTTGATCAGTTTTGACTGATTTTATTCTGTTTTGTTCTGTTTGATAGTATCAAGTTTGAGGGTATAGGCAACTACTTTGAAGGCAGTAAGATTCACTATGCTGCCCATTCTGGTTTGATTATTATCTTCTTTTGAAGTCCTGTAATGTCTCCAATGTTTAGGTTTTATTGGTCTTGTTCTGTACTGTTTTGTTCAATTTTATTATACCTAATGATATAGGCAATTCTTTTTAAGGTAGCAAGAGGCATTATGGTAACCATTGCTGATTACCTTGTATTCTATTTTTACATAATGTCCTATGTCCATCCTTTGTTCTGACTAACTGCTTTGTTTTGTCATATTTGGTTTTATTCTCTTACAAAAAAGAGTAATAAGAACTATGGGAGTAATAAAACTCAAAATGCGTAAACATTTTTGTAAAAAAGAAAGGAAAAATAAAGTGCTCTAAAGGATACAACTGCAAGTGTGTTTAGGTGTGCTAAGATAGATGACCATATTACTAAGTTTTTGTTGGATCAGTGAACTCAACGGTTTGCAGTCTCACTGTTTGAATGTCCGCTTTGTATGCTTTAATCCTGTAACTTGAACAACTATTTCTCAGATGACAATATGTAATCTATTAACTAGTGATTTCTTACTGATTTTTTGAAATTCTGTATTACTTATACCCTTTTACTGTTTTGTTTTTTTCTCCTTTAAATAAAATTTTAAAAAATACTAGATCTTGAGAAGAACCAGTGCAAAACTCTAGAATTGAAAAATGTAATGACTAAAATTAAAAATACAGCAGATTTGCCTAGCAGCTTATTAGATACAGTTTAACAAATAATTAGTAAGTTAAAAGACAAAATCAGAAGATAATTGGTAATTTACAAGAAAAATCTGCCCAACCTTTTAGGTTCTCTAAACCTTAAAGTTTAGAGAATTCTCACAGAATATGTCGATGTGATGCACATTATATGGCAGACTTGGGAGATCATATACGCTTGGCTTTTTCAGATGCCTTCATCAAAGATCTAAAGTAAAATCTGAAATGATGACAATGAAATCTTCTAAAAGTCATGAGTGTCATCAATCTGTATACCTTGAATCCCATTTATACAAGAAAGATACTCTTGGGCAGATTATTTGGATACCTGAATCAAGAGACAAAAATCTTTTAAAGGCAGCAGAAGGAAACATCAGTGAGTGTGGAAAAAAGGTAGCCTCTCAACCAATGAAATGAATGAATGAACAGAAAGGACAGAAAACAAAAGAGTGAAACAGTACTCACAGAACTGTCCCTCAGGATAAAGATAAAGTAATATTCAAGCCAGAACAACAGAAGAATATTTCACCAGCATGTGTGCATGGAAAGAATTACTCATGGGAGAAAATTGGTCCCAGCGTGAAAGATATCCAAAAGAACAAAGACTAGAGAAGGTGAGCATTTGACAAACTTGGAGAATGTGGTTTCTCTTGGGGTCTACCACATATGGTGAGGTGTGCTGGCAATGGTCAGTAAGATAGTAGCTCATTAGTCAGTCTCTGGGTGGGGCTGCCCCAAATAGACCTCTACCTCTAACTGCTCTCCTCTGAATCTCAAGAAAGCCAAGCTTAGGCAAGGCTTTCCGCAAGACAAAGAACAAGTCAGAATTGCTTGGTTTCTCAGAAACCAAGACTACAGTAATTGAGACAAGATGTTGCTAACTGACACAAGGATAGACATAGAAACAAATGTTACACAAAAAAGAGTACCAAAGTATTTATCCTATGTCATCATTTGATTTACAACAAAGTTTCAGTGCAAATGTTGGCTCTTTCTACAAAGGAGGATAGGAAGTCTTTCTTTTAATTGGCTATTAGGCCATATGGAAAAATAAGAATAGGGTAAAGTGGCTGCCAAACATAAATACTTGCTCAGCTTCATTAGAAATCAGAGAAATACAAACTAAAACCACAAAGGGATACAAATACCCATTGACTGAAATTTGAAAGATAAAGTTCATTTGATGTTGGCATGAATGTGAACCTGTGGGAACTCAAGTATTTGCCTGGATAGGAATGTGAATTGGATGAGCACACTGGGAAACCAGTGTGTCTATGTGAGTTGAACATGTACATATGCCAAGACCCAGCAGTTCAACATATATGTATAAACTCAATGGCAATTCATGTACACAAACTCGTGAAAACATTTAAAATGCCCAGCACTTCATCATTTACAATAGTGAAGAATTAGAAACAACTTAAATGCAAAAACTTTAAACAAACTAAGGAACACAGCATACACAATGTGCATGACTCTCACAAATGTAATGTGTGAGAAACCAGACACAAGACTTTTTGGAGGATGGTTGAATTTGCTCAAGAGTAAAGGTAAAACTAAATTAGAGCATTTAATAATGAATGTGTATGGGATGATCATCTATTAAAATAAGAAACTGAAGATTATTAACCTCAAAACAAATATCTACTATTAAAGGGAGGAGTAGGTGAAGTTGAGATGTGAAGAACTCCTAAGTGTCTAAGAAACTGGTAATGGTCCATGGCATGACTTTATTCCTATTTAGAGCTCACTCACCAGGTTGACCTATTTGGTACACTTAAGAAAATTTTTTAAAATAATGAAATACTTAAAAATAAAGTTCAGGAAAATGGATGAGCAATCAGAAAACTTACAAAAAATTCCTGCAAAAACCCATCGTGCATAATTCAAAGTAGTTAGAGAAGTTTGGACCACATCCAATGAGACATATCAAGCCTGCTGTCATGTGACTTGTGAAACTTTATGACAAGAATATCTGAAGAGCAGCTCATTAAAAGTTTATGAACAGTGGTCAAGTCACCGTGTTAAAGAGTTTATTTATATACTAGGCTAAAAATGACCCCTGAAACTCAGCTTCCATCTCTTAAAATACAACACAAACTGACCACTTGGTCCAGGGGGTTCTCTGACTTCTCTTAGTCCTTGTGACAATCTGCCAGTTTGTCCACAATTCTGCATCACTTCTTGTTTCTATGATTGTATCTCCTTCTTTGGATTTTGGTGAGAGAGAGAGAAGGAGAGAGAGAGGGAGGGAGGGAGAGAGAGAGAGAAAGAGAGAGAGAGAGACAGAGACAGAGACAGAGAGACAGAGAGAGAGAAAGAGAGAGAGAGAGGAGAAGAGAGATCTGGATGTAAGTGTTAAGAATTAAGTCATGCTAAAAACAAAGCAAGCAAACAAATAAACAAAAATCAAACCAGGCAAATAGTCTGCTGGGTGATTAGTGACATGCAAATCTCTTGGATATAGAACTCTGGGGGTAGGGGTTTCAAGTACATTCTCCCAAAAATCGTGTACTTCTTTGAAAAGCTTCCTTACAAATCTTAAAATGGTGTATAACCATTCATAGAACAAGTATAATTTTTCATGGGTGATTTTATTTTAAAAGGGAAATATTTCCCTATCATAGAGCCAAATACAGAAAGCAGTACTAAGTTGGGCCTAATGACAAGCAATGTGAATAAAATATATAAATGTTTAATTTTGGCTCTGATAAGCCAAGGCATATTTCCTGTGTCCTCGGGCAATGCAAACACTGATCACTTATATGATTACTTTGAATAAAGGTCAATTTTTGGCGTAAGAAAACATAGCTTAAGTGTTAAAATATTTATGAAACAGAGTTACTGAAGCAGGAGGCAGAGGTCTGGGATGAGTAGCTGGTTGCTGAATCACTATCATGACTTCCACTCCACAAACCCTTCTTTAATTTTTCTGTTCTGCCTACTGACAGAGGCCAACAGGAAAAGTTCCTTTATTACTTAGGGGAAAATGATTCCCTGCTTCAATTGAGGTTGATGCAGAAGAATTTAAGAAGCCAAACCTTTGAGCAGTAGTGTGAATTACTTCAATTAGTTTGTTGGTATGAATTTATGCCATGGCCCATCCTTCCTCTGGCTGTGAAAAGAGAGTTAATAGCATTCTCTGCTGTTTGCTCATTAAGACACCATAAATCTAGTAGAGGAAAAAAGCCATCAACTATTCTCTATAAGAATACTAGCTATAAGATATGTCTCTGATACCCTTTTTGCACACTGGATTCTGTAAAACAGCCAACTGGCAGTTTTGTAGATTGGCAAAGAGCTGTTGTCCCTTTCAGATGGTGAATCTGGAAAAAAGTTTTTGTCATTAGTTTAAAATTTGCATAAAGGAATCAGATGATATATATTTACATTAGTACATACAGTACATAAACACACATGAACATGCACCCATATAATTTTATGCATATTATTTTATATAAACATGTTTAGGCATGTGCTATATATGAATGCCATATGCACATGTGTATCTGTGTGTGTGTGTGTGTGTGTGTGTGTGTGTGTGTGTGTGTGTGTGTTT
Organism: Cavia porcellus; assembly: GCF_034190915.1. NCBI lineage: Eukaryota > Metazoa > Chordata > Mammalia > Rodentia > Caviidae > Cavia > Cavia porcellus. The sequence goes on from NW_026947485.1 coordinate 103,343,866, forward strand.
GTATACATACCTGTGCACTCACAGGCACTTTTGATTTGGGACAAAATGGACAGATAAGTAGAGACCTTTAGAGATGCTAATGTGGTTTTTGCCATGGAGTGTTCTGATTCTAATGGGAACTACGAGGTCCAATTACTGCATGGTCTTGTTCAGAATGTTCGCCTCATATCCACAGTGTTTTCTTGAGTACATGAAGCAATCTAGCCTTCCCTGGCATGTTGGCCTTACTGGTTTCCCTACAGAGGTTAATGGTTCCAATCAAGAGTTTTGGAGATGTGTCTGTAAGTCCCCTTTTTCTTAAAGTAAGTTTGTGTGATCTCAAGTTTAGCAACCTGTTAACACAAGTCCCTTTGGCCCATTGTATCATTCTGAATATCAGCCCTTCCAAGAAGGTTCCCAAACAGCTGTGACACTGATTGGACTCTCTGGAGGAACTTTATAACCTATTAGACTTGTTAGATCTCATTGCAGCACAGTCTGGTAAGACCTCATATTGTGTTTCCCTAGACATCAGCTTCTTATACTGAGCCATCTGCCTTTTCTGCAGAGGTCAGAATGGTAGCTGGCTTGCAGTACACTGCCATGATGATGCCTCTGTTCTTGATTTCCATCAGGATATAACACATGCTGCTTAGTACTCAGGCTGCACTGGAGCTCTCAGCCAAAGCCTTCCCTTTTCCTAAGGAACTCACCATGGTCACTGCTTCTAGCAGCATTTACTTCTAGCCTCCCAGAAATGTCTCCACAGTCAAAGACATGTTATCTAAACTGATCTATGTGAGACCACTCAATATAGCCCTTATCACCCAACTAATTTTAAACAGGATTGGCCTTAATTTAATTATGTTTAGTAATTTGTGCATTGGGAATTTTTCTGGGAAAAGTTTTTGTTTTGTTTGTTTGCTTTTAAAGAGAATAAAACCAAGCCAAACAAAATAGAATAAAGGTAATCAGAACAGAACAATGAAAGTGATACAGGACTTCAAAACAAGATAATAGGAAATCAACAGTGGCTGCCATAATATCTCTTGTTTTCTTCAAAAATAGCTTCCCATGTCATCAGACATAATACAATCAAACAAAACAAAACAGAATAAAACCAATCAAAACAAAGGAATGAAAGTATTACAGGATTTCAAAACCAGATAATAGGAAATCAGCAATGGCTACCATAATACATTCTATTATCTTCAATAGCTGCCCATACCATCAGCACAGTAAAATCAAACAAAACAGTACAGAATAAAATCCAACCTAAGGAAACAATTAAAACAATACTGGAATTCAAAACAAGATATAGGAAATTAACAATGGCTACTACTTTCTCTTTTTGGATATTTCCTCCCCTTTCACTTTCATAATATCTATTGTACATTTTGGATCCCACTAACTCCTTCAGTTTTTTATGCTAAGAGATAACAGATGTTCACCCATAACCCATATGAGTCCAAACCATTTCACCCATGAACAAGATCTCAAGTTGTATCTGTTTACCTATAAGAGCCCTGGGATTATCTTTCTTTACAGCTTTCCATTGTATGAAAATACCATTATCTTTCTTATCCATTCTGTGGTTGATGGGCAAAGTGCCCTGCTTTTTTCTGGTTTGGTAAACCCTTTTGCGATACTGCAGATTCTTATCTCTTCCCTAAATGTCTTGATTTTCTACAGTCTTGATTTAGTGTGTATCTTTTGTTGTGTCTACTCCTAGATCTCAATTGATCTTTTATCTTTCTTTGTTGAGTTTTCTAGGTATCTCCAGGTCTTCCTGGGAAGAACAGTTTTACTCATACCTAGTGGTCACCTCTTAGTTCTTAAAGCTAATGGTCATCTTAGATTTGATCATTCCTGGACCAAGATGAGCTTACTGTCATTATTTAGGGCCTCTCTCTAAACTTCACTGACTCCCTATTTCTTTAGTACACTTGATCTGAGGATCTTTGTGAAGATCTACCCATACTCCTTCATAGAATATGAAACATAGTGTCCTTAGTAAACCTGAGTCTTCTCCAAATAGACAGTGAACAAGCAACAGAAGCAGCCCCCACCCAGAATCTCCATTGTGCAGGCCGAATCCAAGGAAAGGAAGGATGTTTCAAATGACTTATGAATCATAGTTCTCAGGTGGTCCAGCAGCATTCCCCAATATCTTTGGGAATGGGCTTTGTGTTTTGGATTGTCATATGACTAGTGACACTACTGGTCTTTAGAGGCCAGAGATTACGGATGCTAAATACTCAGGAGTACAAAGGGTCAGCCCCACAGAAAAAACTGTTGTCAGTCCCCAAAAGCTACTCCACTCTCATAAGACCTCTCCTAATCTTAGTGTTACCTGCTGGTATTTCCATTATGAAGAGTGGGCTCTGATCATCCATGTGGTATTGGCTGTAATGCTGGATCCCATTTGATCTGGCCCCTCTTTTGTTCCTGATGATATCCATGAGAGGATCTGCTTCTCTGAGCTCCAGCATTGCATTTTAAATCACTGAGGCTTTCTATGTTCCTGTGTGGCACCTTAGATACAAAACCCACAGGTCGTCTGTCTTTGGACACAGATAGCCAGGGCCCAGAGTCCTCTGTTCTCTACATGAGAGTGTGGATGCTTCACTACTTTGCCTGACTTTTCACAGGTGAAATGTCTATGAGTTTTCACAAACAACCCAGAATCAAAGCAGATATCATCATTTCTGTGGGCTGTGGCTTTCTTCACAGACACTACTTCAGCTGGAATTTGGAAATATCAAAGAGTTATATTTATAAATCCTTTGGCAATTGATAAAGAGAATCTCTTATTTAAATAAGGTTTGGAATGAGAGAAAGTACAATAGGAGTGTTGTGAATAATACATAGGTTTGTTTATAACCTTATAAATACTCTTAGAAGCCTGCGAATACAGATCAGACTTTCAAGAGGCAGAACTAGAAATTCAGTAGGAAGAGCTACTGAGAACATTTAAAATATCTAATATCTCTTTGAGAGGATCAACAAATGATTCAAAAATCATAGTGAATTTCTAATCTTACTTGATTTTCACACTGTGACGCTGCTTTGGGGTCTTTGGATGAACTCCTCATCAAATTCCTCTTCCAAGATATGTTACTGAAGATGCCCAGACCCTTTTCTATATCACATACTATTTTCTTTTTGTTTGTTTGTTTTTTTTTGGATACTGGGGATCAAACTCATGACCTCATACTTGCCAGACAAGCACTGTTCTGCTGAGTTATACTCCTAGTCCAGCCACATACTCTTTTAATTAGAGACTGTATTAAGAGACCAAGATCTAGGCATTGCATGGCTGTTTACTAATGGAGGTCAATAATTCCAGGTTTCTCAGAAAACGAAACAATGACGTTTACACAGCTGTCTGTCTATCTGCCAGTCTTTCTGCTTATATTTTCTCCCCATATCTCTAAAACCATAAATTCCTGCTTATAATCTCAATTACATTCTAGTATAATGGGATGTTCTCCAGTCTGTCTGCATTTCCTACTGTTATCTACCTTTGCCAGTGAGAAACCTGGCACCCAGAATCATGGTGGAATTTGCCAACTTTCTCAGTCTACCAATATTTGTCAGAAAATACATTTATCAGGATTGCTGCGCTATTTCACTGTAAAAGCCACCTTCTGAGAACCATTGCTACCAGTTAAGAGCCTCCTGCCTTAAGTCACTAGAAAATGAAATAATATGTGTGAAACAACTGTTTCTAACATTAAACAATAGACATCACAGGGACAAAATAATATCTGAAAGGATGGAAACAAACTCGGCCAGCCATGCAATTATACACCTCACTGCTTGTAAGAAGTTTCCAAGCTGCAACACAGAAAAGTATTATCAAAGCAAGTCCAAAAATTTTGCTGAGTTGAGAAGATAGTGACAGTGGCTTTGAGAGATTTTGAGAGGCCAAGAGAACTAGAATTTGCAATGCAGACTATCATAGAGTTTATTCTAGAATTCTGTTGAGTTTTACTCAAATGTGTGTCTCAGTGTTAACCTGTAACTATGTGGGGCAAGTCTCCACAGGACTGAAAGAGAACCACTGGAAAACAGAAGGCAAAATTCTCAGTGCTCACACAAATACAGAAACAACAAGAACAGAGATATTGGTAATATGTGGGATACTGGAAAGAGTCTCAGAAGGATGCTGCTTTAGAAGTTAGAATCAGGAATCCTTAGATAAAAGTCAGCTCAGGACTGTCTGACATCACCCTTGCAAGCATACCGCTGACAAATCAGCCAGACCACATGTAAAAGGAATGAAGCACCCAAAGACATTAAAACTCATAAAAACTGGCATCCTGTAGAAGAAATATGATATAAATAGGCAAGAAAATAAGCCCATCACCTTGGGGAAACTCAGTAATGCCCAGATACGACAGAGATTGTGACATTTTCAGACAAGGATATTAGAACAGTACACATACACACATACATGTGTGCATACACACATACTGAGAGATTATCACTGAACATGAAAATTCTGTCAGTTACCTGTATCTACAGGGTCTTTAATTATTTAAAAAAATACACCTGTACTGAACATGGAGACCCTGTTTTCTTTCTTATTCTTCCTGGAACAATACAAAGAAATTGCTTGCTAAGAATTTTTCTTAAGAACTTTTTTTTCTGGAAAAAACAAAATATATAATTTCAAAAAATTTTAAAGAATTGTTAGTACATATTTGCAAAACATGGTGACTAATTTTACTGTGGCTATTTGGTACCTTACATGACACACCTTAATTCTTTTTTTACTTTCCCCTTTTCTCCCATCTTCTACTTCCTTCTATATCCTGTCTCCCTCTTACTTCAGAATCTCAACATTTTAACACTCGCAATTTTCAAAATACAGTTCCAAACTATGCTGTATGAAAACTACAAGAATGAAATATTTTCCTGAAAGAGAAAAAAGTTAAGTAATTTAAACAGAATCCAACTTGAAGAAAATGTTAAGATCATATTTTAGAGGTTAGTAATGCTATCCTAAGTTAGGTAAAATAAAAACATACATGCATTTTACCTTCATTTATTCCTTGTCTGATGTTATCCTTTCGGCATGTAGATCTGAATTTCTGGTCTATATCATTTTTCTTCTCACTGAAGAGCTTCTTCAGTATTTCTCACAAAATACACCTCCTGGCCACAAATTCCTTGAGTGTTTGTTTGTCCAAAAAATGTATATTTTTCCTTCCCTTTTCGTGGGTGATTTCACTAGATCCAGAATTCTATGTTGTTGGATTTGTTCTTTCAACACTCCAAATGTTTCATTTTGCCCTCCCAGTCTCTGAGGGAAAGCCTGGCATAATTCTTATCTGTGGTCCATTGCAGGGAACCTGTTGCCCAACTTCTTTAAAGATTTCTTCATCTCTGATTCTCTGCAATTCTAATATGATATATTGTACCTAGGAGTATTTTTTCTGGTGTTTGTTCTGGTTGATATCGCTGGATCTGTGGGTTGATACTCAGAATACATGAATATTCTACATTTTGTTGTCATCTCAGACTTCCTAGACTTTTTATTCCATCTTTTTCATTCTCTTTGTGTTTCAGTTTGAAAGTTTCTAATGACATATCTTAAAGCTTTCTTTAGCTGTGTGCAGTGTATGAGCCCATCAGAGGTTCTTCAATGCAATTCCATTGCTTGTGGTTTCTATCATCCCTTTTTGATTTTTTTCTTATCATCTCTTTCACTTTGCTCATATTATCCATGTGTTTTTACCTACACCCTGACCACTTTTCCCATGAGATCCCATAGTACATTAATCAAAGTTATTTTTAATTCCCTGTCTAATCATTCTAGAATTCATGCTTGAATCTGGTTCTGATGCTTCTTCTTGCCTCTTCAGTGTGTGCTGTTTGCCTCTTATGTCTTGTGATTTTTTTTTTTTTTTGGTTGAAAACCAGATGTCAGGCACTGAGTAAAGGAAACAGAGATAGATGAGCCTTTGGTCGAGGTTCTTTGCTCATCTGACGAGGAGTGAGTCCTAAGCAAGTCTCAGTTCTTAGGGAACTGGAGTTAGAATTCTCCTTCTCAGTTGTTTAGGGTTATGTGCAGTAAAATACTAGCCAGGTTTTTCTGTGATCTTCTTATGGAGATGGTAGGACTCCTGGAGATGAGAATCACAAAGGCATAGTCTCTCTGGAACTGGCTTCCTCACTGTCAAGTTTTTAACTGGCAAAATGGACATATTTGACTAAAGAAAATCTCTGCAAAGAATTACAAGGCCTCTAAACAGAGAAATAAAACCCTAAGTAACAATTCCTACAACAAATGATTAATTTTGGTTGAAAATATTCCTATAGTTGTATGATATCTAAATGTATAGAGGAAGAGGAAAGAGAAAGTGAACTTGAATATATTAAGGGAAATTATCCTAGAGAAATGTTTCTGCATCTTTTGAATAGTTAAGACTAGGCGGCTGGTTAGATTCTTTCAGAAAGTTTAACACACATGTAATTGGATTGCCGAAAGGAGAGTAAAGAGAGAATGAAGGCAGAAAAAGTGTTTGGAGGCACAATGTCCAAACATGTTCTATATTTGATGCAAAACTGAAAGACTCTAAAGGGATACCAGGGAAAAGAAAATAAACAAATCACAAAGAAGCCCAGGTTGAAGCACATCATTATCAAACTGTTGAAAACCAAATGTAAGAAACACATCTTGACAGCAACAAGAAAAATGACATATAATTTTCAAGGAAGTATGATGCAATTAATGTCTTTTTGTCAGAAACTATGCAGAGACAGAAGAAACTAGAACATCTATAAAGTGCTGGAAGGAAAAACAGTGTATTTAGTGTCCTGAGAATAAGCTATACTAAGAATTCTACATTCAGTGAAAATACTCTTCAAAAATTAAGGTAGGAGACATTTTTGATAATGGAAATCTAAAAAAAAATTGGACTAGGCAAACTGTACTTTAAGAAATGCGACATAAATTAGTCTGACGGGGAATTCGAATAGACAGAAAATTGGATACACCATAAAGAATGAAGAACATAAGAATAAATCTGTATGTGCATTTCAAAACCCATAGCACTGTACTCTCCAAACAGGAAACCTTATCATATGCAGATTAGAAAAATTAACCTGCTTTCAGGGTCCCAGGATGTAATGCAGGCAATGAAAAACATATCTGATGGAAGTGTGAGGCATGCCCATCCTGAATGTGAAGGGGAAAGAATTCGCCTTTGAATTTGCATGCCATATTCTGTAAAGGATAAAAGAACTATAGATAAGCACTGTAGCCTTATGTAAACCTGCTTCTTACATGGGTATGGTTTCACAACTCCAAACCAGTTCACAGGTATGGTAGGGTTGATACCATGTTAGCTAAACTTCATACAGTGAGAAAAGGGATTCCAAATAACCAAGAGAAAAGACGAGAATAAATACTGTGATACTGGATGAGTGTCAGAGTTATTCATGGATTTATTTTAATGTATCTTTTATATATATATATATATATATATATATATATATATATATATACACACACATATGTTTAGATATATAAAGAACTAACCAAGGTTCATGGTACATTCAAAAGATAAATCATGGTGTGCGAGAACCACTTTACTGCTGGCTTTTCAGACAACTGCCTGTCCAAAGCTCTGATGTGTAATGTTTGCCAATTTTTGTGTTGTATTTCTGCATCAGCTGATTTCAAGGGACAAACATGATGTTTCTCCATGTGCTGTTGGGAAGACGTGCATTTTTGGCATTTGTGAGCCACGATGCACATCAGGAAGGAATAACATATTCTGTGTGATAAAAGTCTCAATAAATTTAAGAGGATAAAAAAGAGCATATTTTCAGAATATCAGAAAATTATGCAACAGATCACCAGTTGCAATAGCTCCCAAAAGAAGCAGTCACATTTTTAAACTACTGTAATCTTCATGCAAAAGAAGAAAGCTCAAGAGAAACAAGAAAAATTACCAAGAAAAAATATATTTCAACTAGATTTGTGAAGCCAACTTTATTTTGATTCCAAAATCAGAATAATATATGTAAAACAGCCTGTATTTTTCATGAACACATATGTAGAAATTATTTTTAAAAACAACAGCAAGTTAAACATAGCACTATTTCAAAAGAACAGTGCAGCCTGAACAAGTGAATTTTACTTCTTGAATGTGGGACGGGATTAACTTTGAAAATCAATCAAGGCAATTCACCATACTTTCAGAGTGAAAATGAGAACAATGTGAGTATCTTACTACATGTATAGAAGACATTTGACAAAATTCAAAGTCCATTTTGATAAACAAAACAAAACCCTTAAAATCATGTGATGTGAAATTTGTTGACCTAATTAACAGTATCTATTAAAACCTACAGTTAATAAACTTAATAGTGGAAGACAAATTTTGCTTAACACCCCAAATCACAAGTGCAATAAGACATGATAAATTAAAAGATAAGAGTCATATAGTCTAAAACCTAAGGAGTAAAATTCTAATTATGGAGTACTTTGATGTCCTAATGCATCTACAAATAAAAGTAATAAAATTAATGAGTGATTATATAAAGCTCACAGAATCTATATGTAACAAATTAGCTATATTTTAAAAATTCTAATTTATACACAATTTAAAATTCAACTATAGAAATATATTTGGTTATAGAGTAAAAAAGGAATCAAAATAACTAAAAGATATTTACATTAAACCTCCCCCTACTCATTTTTGTATTCCTCTATATATGAAAAGCTTAAGAAGCTACTAACATATTTGCAAAATTAGTAGGATGAAAACTACAAAATACTCTTTAAACAAATTAAAGACCAAAAGTATCCTAGAAAACACACCACTTTTATCACCTAATAGAAAGCAGAATATTAAGATGACAGTTCTTAAGGAGAAGAAACAGCTCAAAGGGAAAGAACAACTGGGATAAGGGAAAAGAGAAAAGAAAGAAGAGAAAGGTTATATATATATAACACAGATATACTACTAATCTCTGTTAGCTCATCAAAAAATGGTTTGTACTTTCATTGTTTGATCATTTTTTCATGCCTATATTTGTGATCTGAACAACTACTTTGAAAATAACATTATGCACTACGTTAAACTTTTTATTTTTGTTTTTTTGGTACTGGGGATTGAACTCATGACATCGTACTTGCTAGGCAGGCACTTATGGCGCTGAACTAAATCTACAGCCCATATTAATGAGTATCAATCTCCTATTATTCTGTTTTCAAATTCTGTATCATCATTTTTATTCTTTTTTCATTTTAAAATAAAAAAGATGCTATTTATTTCCAATTTGATCTGGTCACTAAAATCCCTGAAGCCTCTATTTCCTAAAGTTTATAGAGAAATGCAAAACACATAGTTTTTTAAAAAACTACAAGATTAGAGAACTCCTCCTACCTGATTTCAAGTGTTCTAAATAAAACCACCAGATGGATCACGATGCAGACAGACAGAGATATAGAAGGAACAGAACCTAGCACATAGGTATATAAGTGATTGATTTTTAGGAAATTGGACAATGTCATTAAAAGGGGGACTGGATGGTCTTTCTAGGAAATGATGGTGGTGGAATTATTGATTATAGTGCATAGTACTAGCATATACACCACTTGGCACCAATAGTTCCAATCTTTCATAGAAGACAATTTTTCCATTAACCAGAGGAGGCATGATAGTATTAGAATGATTCAAATGCATTATATTTGTTGTTGGCTTTATGTGTATTATTATTAACTGCAATATGTAATGAAATAATCTGGAGGTGACGGGAGATTGACACCTGAGGTTTGTTGCTTATGTCTGGCCTACACCGTAGTCTTATTTTAGTTGTTAGAACTGTATAAAACTCTGCTTCAAAGATAGAATATTGGAAATGATAGCAGACTTTTCAGTGCTTTTGTGGAAATCTCAGGATATTCTGCCTTGACCTTAGCCAGTAAGTATGAAGAATTAACGTTATCTCTCAAACATCTTTTAAGGTCACAGCCATTTGACGTCTCAAGCAGTGGATCATTTTCTAGCACAGAGTTGATGCACTTGTCTTATTCACAAATAAGCTGCGGATCCAGTCCTTCTGTTTGGAGTCTTGTGGTTTGGGAGTAACTGTCAAACTCCTTTGAAAGCTGAGCTAGATGATCATGAACTAGTGGGATAAAGAAGGTCCTGATTCAATGTCTTCCAAAAATCTCATTCAAAAATCCTAATATTCTTTCATTTCCCCCATAATTAGAGTTTGAATGCAGCCACTTTATCCATTGACTAGAACATAACTGTTGTTGCCTGAAATGACAAATTGATTTCATTGAATGGTTGAATAGGTCACATGGGTCACCCATTCTGGTACTGAAATGCACTGCCAGTGGCAACTGTTTTTCCTAAAAATTATCTAGAGTGGCTCTTAATGACTCAAAAACTCAGCAAATGATTTAATTTTAGAAAGCCAGTCTCTTCTTTGTATAAGGGAAGATATGTGTGCTTTCTTTCAAGGTCCTCACAGAGCTTTGATAATAGACACCAGCTGAGACCATGTATTTTTAATGTAGTTAATTTCAATCATATCTTATAAAATGTTAATTTCAGGTGATGTTTTCTCATCCAGGCAGCATTTTTCCATAGAAATGCTGTGCATAGTGCAAAATACAGTGCATAGTTTCACATTCAAAAGGTATCTCTTTGATCTGAGTAGTGAAACGAAATCTGTCCAGTCATGGCAGCCATTCATTTATGACCAGTTCAGTTTTTCTGATGTGTAATCATTTAAAGATTTGAATAACTCTGTATCAGTGATGTTGGTCTGACAACAAAATTGTACATAATATATGCTCATGTACATTCTTATGAAAAATACATCACATAAATGAGCATTGTTGGCTTGTTGTTAAACTGGTTTGCATATCATGGGTAACTCATTAAACCTTTCTAGCAATTGTGCCTCAAAGTCTTCTGTTGTCTCATCAATTAATCTAATTATGAAGCTAACAAAAAGAGAAATGCATGCCATCTTTTGAACTGCAGTCTCTCCTAAAATTTCATGACACATGCTCTTAGCAACAGGTAGGATCAGCTCTCAATAGTAAAGGGATTCTTAGTTTCATCACTACAGGTAGCCACTAAAATGATATTCCCAATACAGACACATTTGATGAAGTGATAGCCTTCAATACTTGCTTGTGTTCACATTTTTTCTTAAAAAATTCAAAGGCTTATTTTTCAGTGTAAGGTGATTAATTTCCATATGCTGAGACAGTTTGAAGGTCATGGCTTTGTTGAATAGATGCTAGTCACATATTATACAAAGCAGATTTGGAGCAGAGAAATCCTGTGTTGTAATGAATGCATAATTAAGAAGTACTCTTGGGATTTTCTTTTTCTTTATTTTAAAGAGATTAAGACAAAAGAGAACATAACAAAGCAGATCAGAACAGAACAATGTAAGCAACACAGTATTTCACCACAAGACAACCTGTAATTAACAGTAACTACCATAATGTCTCTTTCTTTGAAATAGTTGAGCATAAATTCATATATAATAGTATTAAACATAACAAAATAGCATAAAACTATTCAAGAGAATGAAACTATTACAGGGCATTCAGAACCAAATAACAGAAAATGAACAATGGCTACAATATTATCTCATTTTCCAAAGAAAATTTCTTTATACTATCACACATAATAAAATCCAATAAGATACAAAACGATAGAACCAATGGAAACAGAAAAACAAAAGCATAGTAGGACTTCAGAGTAAAGTAATATTACATCATCACTGGCTATTATCCTGTCTTGTTTTCTTCAAAATAGTTGTTTATACTATCACTGGTAATAAAATCAAGCAAACCAGGATAAAACCACTCCAAGTAACGAATGCAAACATTATAAGGCTTCAAAGCAGTGTAATGGGGAATCATGATTACCATAAACTCTTATGTACTCTTACCATTTCTTACACTATAGAGACCATACAGTATTTATACATAGAAGTGTGATTTATTTTGCTTATTAGTATGGTCTCAAGTTCATGGATTTATTTATAAATATCTCAATGTGATCATTCTTTATAGCTGAATAGTACTCTATCATATAAAAATACCACACTTTTTAATCCATTCCTCCGTTGATGTTCATCAACTTAGGTTGCTTCCAAGGTCTGGCTATTACAAATTGTGCTGCTATAAATATGGGTGCACACGTATCACTGTGGTATGATGTTTTCAGTTCTTCTGGGAATATGCCCAGTGGAATAGCTGGGTCGAATGGGACTTCCAATCCCAGCCTTTTGAGAAATCTCCAGACTGACCTCCACAGTGGTTGCACCAGTCTACACTCCCATCAACAGTGCAGGAGAGTTCCTTTTCCCCCACAGCCTCTCCAGCATTTGTTGTTAGTGGTTTTCTTGATCTTTGCCATTCTTTCTGGAGTGAGATGGAATCTCAGTGTTGTTTTAATTTGCATTTCTCTAATGATGATGAACATATTTTTATGTATTTATTTGCTATTTGAATTTATTCATATGAGACCTGTGCATTCATCTCAGATGCCCATTTTTGGACTTGGACTTTGAATCTTGGGGGTCTGATTTTTTAAAAATTCTTTATATATTTTAGACAGAAGTCCTTTGTCTGAGGGACAGTTCACTAAGATTTTTTCCCAGTTTGTGGGTTTTCTTTTCACTATGCTATAGATTTCTTTTGGCATGCAGAAACTTTTTAAGAAGATAGGATCCCAGTAATTGATTCTGGGGAATATTTCCCATGCGGTTTGATTCCTGTTCATGAATTCTCTTCTTACTCCTATGTCTTCAAGATTTTTACCTAATTTGTCTTCCAAAAGATTTAGTGTTTCTGTTTTAATATTCAGATATGTGATCCATTTAGATTTTAGTTTAGTACATGGTGATAGGCATGGGTCTAGTTTTAGTTTTCAGCATATGGAGAGCCAGTTTTTCCAACACCATTTATTAAAGAGACTGTCATTCTTCCAGTGAATATGTATGTTTCCTTTATCAAAGATAAGGTGGTTGATTGTGCTGGTAGTTGTATCTTCTAATATATTCCATTGATCTTTGGATCTGTTTTTATTCTAGTACCATGTTGATTTTATTAAAGTAGCTTTGTAGCATAATTTCAAGTCAGCGATTGTGATGTCTCCTACCTTGCCTTTGCTGCTTACACTTGCCTTTGCTATTCTAGGTCTCTTCTGGTTCCTGATGAATTTTAGGAGTGATTTCTCTAGATCTATGAAGTATGTTGATGGTATTTTCATTGGGATTGCATTGAATCTGTATAACAGTTTTGGGAGAAAGTCCATTTTCACAATATTTATTCTTTCTATCCATGAGCAAGGGATGTCTTTCCACTTTCTGAGATCCTCTTCAATGTCCTTTTTCAGGGTATTATAATTCTGCCTGTATAGATCTTTTACTTCTTTCGTGAGATTAATTCCTAAGTGTTTCATTTTTTGCTATGCTAGTGTGATGGGTATGGTTTTTCTTATTTCTCTCTCCATGATTTTGTTGTTAGTGTATAGAAATGCTATTGATTTTTGAGTACTGATTTTGTATCCAGCTACATTGCTGAATTTAGTTATTATATCTAGGAGTCTTTCAATGGAGTTTTGGTGGTCTATGTAGAGTAACATGTGTCTACAAATAATGATAATTTAACTTCTTCTTTTCCTATATTAACTCCTTTTATTTCTCCCTCTTGTCTAGTTGCTATGGCTAGTATTTCCGGTACTATGTTGAATAGGCACCATGATAAGGGACATCCTTGTCTTGTGCCTGATTTTAAGGTAAAGTCCTTCAGTTTTTGGCTATTTAAAATGATGCTGGCTGTTGGTTTGTCATAGATGTCCTTTATCATATTGAGGTAAAGGCCATCTACTCCAATTTTCTATAAGGTTCTCATCATGAGTGTTAAACCTTATCAAAAGCTTTCTCTGCATCTATAGAAATAATCATGTGATTCTTACTCTTAGCTTTACTGAAATGGTGCATTACATTTATTTATTTACATATGTTGAACCATCCCTACATGCCTGGGATGAATCCCACTTGGTCGTGGTGTATAATCTTGATGATTTGCTGCATCTTGTTTGCCAGTATTTCATTGAGGATTTTTGCATCTGTGTTGATTAGGGAGTTCGGCATGTAGTTCTCTTTTTTCGTTGGGTCTTTCTCAGGTTTTGGTACTAGAGTTACATTTGCTTCCAGCAATGACTTAGGAAGAGTTGCTTCCCTTTCAATTTCATTGAAGAGATTGAAGAGAGTCGGCATTAAGTCTTCTTTGTATTCCTTGTAGAATTCTGCCATGAATCCTTCTGGGCCTGGGCTCTTCTTTGTAGGTAAGGACTTAATTAAGTTTTCAATTTCATTAATAGAAATTGGGTTATTCAGCTGTTTTACATCTTCTTGACTCAGCTTTGGTACTTCATATGTTTCTAGGAATCTTTCCATTTCTTCTGAGTTATTGAACCAATGAGAGGAGAGCTTTTCGAAATAGGTATTGATGATCTACTGTATTTCCACAGAGTCTGTAGTAATTTTGCCTTATTCATTCCTTGTTGCAGGAATTTGAGCTTTTTTCTTCCTTTTTAAAAATAAGATTGTTTAGGAGCTTATTAATGTTATTTATTCTTTCAAAGAACCAACTCTTTGATTTATCGATTCTTTGTATTGTTTTCTTAGTCTCTATTGCATTCATTTCTACTTTGATTTTTATAATTTTCTCCCTTCTTTTATCTTTGGGCTTGACTTGCTCTTCTTTTTTGGGTGTTTGAGGTGTAGTCTCAGGTTGTTTATTTGTATTCCTTCTGTTTTCCTGATGTGGGAACTCAGTGCAATAAATTTTCTTCTGAGGACCACTTTCATTGAATCCCACAGACTCCGGTAAGTTGTATTTGTATTTTTGTTGCTTGTAGATATTGTTTAATTTCTTCTTTAAATTCCCCTGTGACTTACTGATTGCTCAACAGTGTATTATTCAATTTCCATGTGTTTCTTCTATCATTAATTACTAATTTCATCGCACTTTGATCTGATAACATGCATGGGGTAATTTCAGTTCTTTTGCGTTTATCTAAATATGTTCTGTAGGCTTGTATATGGTCTATTTTAGAGAATGTCCCATGTACTGCTGAGAAGAATGTGTATTTTGATGCTGTTGGATGGAACAATCTGTATATGTTTATCAAGTCCATTTGTTCATGGCTATGATTCAGTTCTGTTATTTCTTTGCTGATTTTCTGTCTGGTTCATGTGTTCCTTGGTGTCAATGATGTGTTAAGGTCTCTTGTTATAATTGTGTTATTGCTAGTTTGATTTTTTATTTCTATTAATACTTTCTTTGTATAACTGGGTGCTCTGGAATTTAGTGCATATATATTTAAGATTGTTATGTCTTCCTCTTGAAGTTTTCCCCTAATCAGTATGTAGTGACCTTCTTTATCTCTTAGGATCATTCCTGGTTTGAAATTCACAGTGTCTGCAAGCAGAATAGCTACCCCTACTTTTTTTTTTTTTTGGTTCCTGTTGCATGAAGTATTGTTTTGCATCCTTTGACTTTCAGTTTGTGAGTTTCCTTTCAGTTAGATGGGTTTCTTGTAAACAGCATATGGTTGGATGTTGTTTCTTGATCCATTCTGCCAGTCTATTTCATTTAATTGGTGCATTGAGACCATTCACATTAATGGTTATAACTGTTACACATTGGTTTATTGTTGACATGTTATCTTTCTGCTGTTGCATATTTATCTTTCCATTCTGTTTAATTGTCTGCCTTGCTTAGTGGTTTTTTCCTATGTGTATCTAAACTATCTTTCAGTATTCTTTGTAGGGTTGGCTTGTGATTATGAAGTTGTTCAGCTGTTCTTTGTCATGGAAGTATCATATTTCTCCATTCATTCTGAAGGAGTTTTTCAGGGTGCATCAGTCTAGGTTTGAAATCATTTTCCTTTAGCATCTAAAATACTTCACTCCAAATGCTTCCTGACTTGCTTGTTTGTGTTGAGAAGTCTGCTGTGATTCTGATAGGCTTTCTTTATTGGTGATCTGTCTTTTCTCTCTAACAGCTTTTAGTAGTCTTTTCTTATGTTGGATTTCTGTGATGGTGTTTATTATATGTCTGGGTGTAATTTTATTTTGGTTATGGCTGTTTCGGGTTCTATATGCTTCACTAATCTGTATGTCGGTTTCCATTTTCATGTTTGGGAAATTTTCAGCTATTACTTCTGTAAATAGCCTCTTGAAATCATTTGTATTATCCCTTCTTTTTCATTTATCTCCATCAATCTTATGTTGGCATTCTTTGCATCATCTTGAAGCTGTTGAATTGTTATTTCCTGATTCCTTGTTGTTTTTAAAAGATCTTTCCTCTCCTGTTCACTAGCTGCAATCTTGTCTTTGAGGTCTGACACTCTATCTTCACTTTTGTTGAGGTGGTTTTTACAAGTTTCATTGGAATTTTTTATTTCCTGTGTATCTCTCGGAATCTGCTTCATGCCTTCTGTTTGTTTCTTGTATTGTCCATCCAGGGATTCTATCTTTTTGTTTTGCTCTTCTAATTTTTTTTAACTGTGTCTTCTTTAGATGTGATCAACATCTCCTTTATTGCTTGTATCATTTCTTCTTTTACCTGGGAGATTATTTCTAGTTTGAATTCCTTTAAAGCTTCCCGGAGTTGCTTCCTTATATCAGTTGCTATTATTTCAGGTATTTCAGGTGTATGAAATATATTTTCTTCTATGTACACAGCTCTTAGACTTTCTTGGGATGGGCTGGAGGTTTGAGATTGCATTTTGGTCTTTCATTTTGTCATTTTCCTATATTTCCATGTTTCAAGTGTTGTTCCAAGGCTTCCCCTGGGTGTGTTGGAAATCATCTTCTATGCCCTTGGCTTCTCAGACTGAAATGAGGTTGCTGAGTGTGATCCAGTCAGGCTCACAGGACCTCCCTTACCACCTCCAGTGTTCAAGCAAACTGGACGTGCACCCAACCACTGTGGACGATGGTCCAAAACTCTCCCCGGGCAAGGACCAATGCCTGGAACTCACTTCATGTGCTCTCAACTCCCCTGACTGAAGAAGGTAACTGGGTATAATCTAGTGGGGCCACAAAACCTCCCAAGCCTAGTCTAGTGTGGCTGGAAGCTGGGCGGGTCCTTGACCACTGGGAGCGATAATCTTAAATTCTCCCAGGGCTTGGGATGGTGAGCAGGATCTCAGCCCTGCTGGCAGCACGGTTCCCAGACTGAAAGAAGGTCACTGGGCATGGCCTAGGCAGGCCCAAAACCTGCAGAGCCCAGTATAGTGTGGCTGGAAGCTGGGCTGGTCCTTCACCACTGGGCGGGATTTTCTTTTAAGTGTAATTTTCTTCTTGTTGACATTTTTAGAATCTTCTATTATCTCATCACTGAGTCTTCTCACTCTTTTCACAGAAGATCTTCAGTGATTTTTGTGTTTTACTCATTATGGTAAGGATTAGTTTAGAGGCTTACTGAAATCTTGATGGAGAAAAATGTGTAGTATAGGAAGGAGATGTGATTGGAAGTTTTACATTAAATAATGGAAAAGCCACCTGGAGACTAAAGTAAGTGTTAGATTTTGACTTAAAACCTGCCAGCAGATGCAGCTGTACAACTGAGGTACACTTGCAAATGTAGAGCCTGCCACCAGATGTAATTCATTTGTCACTTGATAGAGTCTGCTAATGCTTGATTTACTATTGTTTCTGTGTAGTTACATCTTTTTGTTAATCTGTATTTGTAGCCATTCCCAAGTGCTAGCATCATTACTTCAACTCCACTTCAAATCATTCAGCATTAGATTCAAAAAGCACATAAAGCACAAAAAGCACATAACCTAGATCCCTTGCATGGTCAGTTCACAGTAGGTTTTGTGCTCCTATGAAGATCTTATACTGCTGCTGATCTGACAGGAGGTTTACTCAGGTGGCAATATGAATTATGTGGAGCAGCTATAAATTCATATGAAACTTCCCTTGCTCACTCACCTCCTGCTTTGAAGCCTAATTTCTAACAGGCCATGGACTGGTATTACTTCATGGTCTGGGAGTGGTAACCCCATGACTACACACTAAGAACAAGCACTCATCTACACACTTGCATGGGTGAATCTCAGTATTGTTACATTCAGTGGACAAAAACTATAATGACTGCATATTGAATTATTCTAATTTTATGGAGCTCTGGAAAAAGCAAAGTTATGGTGACAGAAAACCTAGGTAGCTGCATAGGGGTGTAGTAGAGGATGATTCATAGGAAAGGGAATGCAAGGAAACTATTTTTATGTTTTATATTTTGAGTGTTGTAGTGGTTAAATAATGGCATATATTTGTAAAACTTATTGAACTTTGTACTTAAAATTGTTGAACTGACATGTACTCAATATATTCCTCAATAAAAGTGGTTAAAATATTAAGCAAAATTCTAAAACAAAACCTGGGGAAATTACCATTCTAGTCTCCTCAGAAATCATCAGAAGAGATAGGTAATACCTGGGAGCATCTTCCTATTTCTCACATTTGCTTGTTAAACAGTTCTTTGAGCTGACCTTGGTAATTTTGGTGTTCAGTGCACCATTTACCTGCTGGCTTTTCAGACAACTGGCTGTTCAGTGCTCTGATGAGTATGAAAGCTATCTTGACACCTCAGGGCCACTCTTCTCTGTGGGGGTTGACTGGTCCAAAGAGGATGGAATGCTATTGGCTTTGAATTTTTGGCAAGAATCTCAGATCCTCTTTTCTACTGGGTTCCTTGAACCAACAAGACACCTTTCTGTGCAGTCTCCAGGGTTGTCCTCCATGAACATTGCAGATGAGACTTGGAGAGCACAGTTGATATTTGAATGGCCTAGGTAAGAACAAGAGCACTTTTATCTCTGCCACCTGTGGGTCCATGTCATTGATATTTATAGCATTTGCTTTCCAGTCCATCTTAGACAGCAGCAGGAGGCTAACTGTTGTATTTTCCTTTTTGGCTATAGTTCTCCATTAGCATGTTGATCAAACATGCCACCTTTGTTCATTAATCAGAAAACTGGCTCTCTTTGTGTCTATATCTCACTTGAAAAGGCTCGTGATAGCTGCAATAAGGCGAGCTGTGCTGATGTACAGCAAGCCTTCAAATAGGCATGTAGGAGTTCATTTGCCATCTTAATTTTTAAAGAATTTGTTGTGTGTGTGTGTGTGTGTGTGTGTGTGTGTACTGTGTGTATGTATACAGATACTACCTATGGATGTACAGATGAATGTCCTGAACACCTAATGCAGATTCTTCTAAATCTTTCTCTTTGAGATCCAGAATAAACTTTCTGCCAGATGTGCCAGTGTCTTTGTATAAACCTGCAAACTGAGGACTAGCAGAGTCTGGCACTTACTTGGTCAGACCTTGGCATGTAAGGCTCCAGAGACTGTTTTTCCTTATAACACAGACAATGTGTACAAATGTGTACAAATGTGTGTGAGTGCATATACATTTTATATGTGTGTATACTCGCCTGTGTGTGCATGCACATGCACACTTATACACATATAGCTATGTACTTTGTATATCTGATGATGTGGGCATTTGTGCACATGTGTACATGTATGTGCATTTGTTCACAAGGCATATGTGTAGGTTTAAATACACAAATACGTATCTCTGTGTGTATATGTGTGCATATATATGGTTTTGCATGTGTGTGGGTGTATATGCATGTGTGAATGGCCATGCATACACATGTCTGCAAGTGCAGGTAGACAGCATTTATAGAAACATATCTGGGCAGGTGTCCAGTGTACTCACATACATGCATATGCACATATACAATTAAGGACAGAGAGTAGAATAAAGGACAAACCAGCAGGAGTTTCAAATCTACTTGAATGCTGTGGTCATCAGGGCAGGTGGCTACAAGTCAGAGGTCAAGGCTCATGTTTCATGTCTGCCAGCCTAACCATGAGACCAGTGGGTGTGGTGATTTGGTCAGGAAATCCTGGAACGGAGCTGCTGCCACCTCTAACCTAGCAATGAATGGAGGTAATGCTCTAATCATACAGTTTCTAGTGATGAGACTCATATTTGCAGTTGGTCTTATGTTACAGATGTGTGGTCTCTTGTGAGGAGGATTTTAAGGGGAAAATGATAGAGATAGAGGACAATGATGCCAGGTGGACAGGACATCTGGTATCCTCCAAATCTGTTCTCAGTTCTGGAAGTGGTTGGCATAGCCATTGATGGCTTCCCTGTCCTCTGTCAATTGCAGAGATGCCTAGGAGGTAAAGGTAGGTATGTGAGACCAAATGCTCATTCCCTAACTCCCTCTTTTCTTGTTGCCCTACACACAATGTCTCTGAGGCAAGACCTGCTCCTTTTGTCTTCAGGCCCCAAGCAGTTGCCAGTTCCCACTGTCACCCCATCCCAGCACATTAGGCTTTGCTGGGTTCCAGGAGCCTTCTGTTGTTAGTGGCAATTGGGTCTCCTTCAGAGACTCCTGGCCAGGTAGCCTCTGTGTTGACCCTGCATGATGCTGGGGAAACAAAAGGCCCGAAAAGCAGCTATTGGCTTCTCCCAGCTACAGTCATGGTGTGTGGACATGCTTCCAGTAGCTGCACCCCTGAAGAAGAATTTGGTTAATTTTAAAATTGATTCTCTGCTTGGTGGATGGATCCCAGAAGTTTCTGCCCTCTGTCAAGCACATTCACCGCTCCTTCCTCCCTTATGGGCTACAGTTTTGTATGATAATAGAGCAGTTTCACAGTTCTCTAAACCTGCAGGCAACAGGAGCCTCCTCTCCCTCCCCTACTGGGACTTCACTCCCTAACTCATGGTGCCTATCCCCATCTTTCCTATCTTAGGTTAGATTCCCTGTCTGACTAAGTTGACCTGATCACCAAAGTTATAAATCTGTTGTTTTTGCGTAACCTTGAACTCATTTTTTCCCACCACAAACTATAAAAACCTTCTTAACACTGTCTCTGGGGCTGAGAAGTCAAGAAAGGTGAGCTTCTCTGAGCCAAGTTAGTCAAATAAAGACTCTCAGCTTCTCTAGGACTGTGTGCTTTGCTCCTTATGCTGTCTTAAAAGTCTGTATTCTGTTTTCCACATCCTGCTACCACTGCTTCTGCAGGCCTTGGGTCAGCTCTTAGGGTCTCAGGAGATGCAGTGACATTTTCACATGTAATTAATTCATATTACTCTGAAATGTTCTTATACTCTGAGTAGAGATGGATAGGGCTTTATCAGGCTCCAAATTTATCCAGTGCAATAAAGGATGAATGTCACATGAGCAGATGCTGCTTCTGATCCTGTTTCAGGACGTCTGGGCCAGGGTCTGAGCCACAGCAAGTCTCACACTAATTCACCTCCTGCTCCCTGCCTCATGACCTCACCCCCCTCCCAGTTGCTTTAAGGTGTAGGGATCATCTTTGACTCCTATATATTGCACACAGGCTAAGTCAAATCTACTGGAAACTTCTCCATCCATGGCAGCTTTAAATAGGTCCCATCTTACATCTGTTTCTCTACCTCCTCAAAATCTTTCTTTCTTGCTGCAGCTCACTCTTTCCCTGAGCATCTGGAAGGTACTCCTGTGGCAAAGGAAGCCGACCTGCTCAATCCTACCTTCCTCTCCTTGGCATGGTTCTCTGAGCTCTGTGATGTGGCCCTTCTACTTGCTCACCCTATATCCACCTTGTCTCCCACCCCTGCCGTGCCTATCCTCAGTTAGTTTGGCTCTGTACTAGAGATAGGATTCCCCATTCGTCTCCTCCAGGGAGCACATCCCCAACCAGAACTCCATGCTGCTTCCCACTTGTCGGTCTTCCTGATGATGCTCTGTGCTTTGCATTCTGATATTTATTTATCTATTTACTTTATAATTTATTTTATCAGGTAGAGTGCAGGCTTCCTGAGGATGGGTATTCTGTGCAGCAGGTTCTCAAGTTCCAAATGTTTTTATTCATGGCAAGAAGACATGTGAAGTGTTCTTGTTCAGCTTTTGTGGTCCCTGTTTGTAATGCCTGCTTCTGCTTCTGAATTTCTAAGACTGGGATTTCAGATGGACAGAGAACTAGTTCTGAAAGGACATGTTTGTATACTAAAATACAGTGTTGAAACTAACAGAACAATTGATTTTTGCTGTGAAACCCCATTGTTTCTCTGAAATTGTATTCCTCAAAATTCTCAGATGTTGACCTGGTCAAGGCTTTTGGAAGAGGACACCACATGGTTCCTAAGGCTGAGACACTCAGAGGGAAACTTGTCCTTGGGGGAGGGATTCCTCTGCTTCAGAGGACAAAGGGACCCCTGTTACAACATTGGCAGCTGCACATGCTCTAGGGTTCTCTAATGAGCACAGCCATGGTGTTTCCAGTCAGTTGCAGATGGCCTGGGCCTTGGGGCCATGAAGATACATTGTGCTAATAGACCCTAAGAACATTTTTGAAGGGACAGGTGCCATCAAAGAGAGGACCTCAGGTGTGGGGATTATATCATGTCACCCTTTGTCTTGCAATTTGTCAGGAGCAGAAATCACCCAGGCTGACTCTGGGGTGGAGCTAGTTCCCAGCTCTGCTGAGCAAATGTTTCATATAAGTCCCAGGATTCAAAACTACTAGATGAAAGCAAGAACCATGATCCAGGTGCTGGAGTACCTTCTGAATACCATGTGACCCAAACTCTCATTCCATGTGATTTGTCCAAAACACTGCTTTTGTCCAGGTGACACAGTGCTCTAGGTACAAGGGTTGAGGTCATATTAAGCTCTCTGTTAGTGGCCCCAGCACTGATTGAAATGAATACAAGAACCACTGTGACATGAAGACTTCCACTCACAGGATAACTGGAAATGTTCAAGTTGTACACATTTTCTGTATTATTTGTGATGGTTTGTAGCTGTTGTAGAATGGGAAATCTGAACAATTCTACTTAGGATGGGTTGAAAAATAAAATCACATTTCTGTACTAACCGGTGTCCATAATTCTTTCTTGTTCCATCTTGGCCACTTGCTCTCCAGCGAAAAAGACCTCTGCAGAACTTAGTGGCCTGGCCTCCCCAGGAAAGCACCAGACTTTGGAAGGTAAGATGCTGAGAGGCTCACAAGCTTTTCTTTTTTTGTTCCTAATATTGCTCCCAACCTTCCTATTACTTAAACGTTGGCAATAATGGCCTCAGAAGGTGAGTGTAGGAACCTGAAACAAAGGGATTATCTGTGAATTGAACAGATGTCTTAAAAACTAACAGTAGAGAAAACTGCTCTGAAGGCCAATACTGCCTGGCCAGGAAAAGCATCATACTCTGGACTACAAAGAGCAAGCCCTGAAATTATAAAGTTTGGAGATATTTTTGAGCTAGAAGGGCTGCAAAGACAGAGGGATGAAGGTATTTTTTTCTCTGATGTTTCACCCTGAATGCCCTATGACTTAAGGTAGGACTGAGATAGTATGGCTTTGTCCTTCTTCCTGCAACACAGCATAAATCATCTATCGCCCAAGAAGCATGACCTGCTGAACCTAGGTCTCCCCAAGGCCAGCAAAAAGGACCAGTTGGGAGGCTTCCTACCTTGACAGGCCTAGAACCACTTGATGGAGGATAGCTGGGAAGTCCTGGGAAGTATCTAAATGTGTTCCATGCTACTAGAGAAGAGATGGGGGGTGGGGAGAGAGGCTAGAGAGACCTGAGAGCCTTCAGAGTTGAAAGAAAAAAGATTCTTGGTGAATGCTACTGGCAGGTTGCCAGGGGTTGCTTGCCCAGAGTTGGAAGGGGCTTGCAGTCACAGCCAGCAAGGGCAAATGTGACAGCTCAGGCACTGCCCCTGTGATGCCAAAATGATGCAAAGTGTGCACTTGAACTCAATTCATGTGCAGGGGCAGGGCAGGAAATGGACAGGATCTGGAGTCAGTCCTGTTGAGAGGCTAAAGAGACTGAACCTTAAATGGAAAGGGAAAAGATCACATTGAAAAGATACAGTTATCGCCTAGGAAATGGAGCTGTGAGAAATGGAATGTATTCAGGTAGTGAGAAACACAATTACTGTTCTGCACACTCGCATTCTGCAGCTGTGAGGCTTTCTCTCATCACAAACATTTTATCTCCAATTACCCAAACCCAGATTCCCTCCCCACCTCTGCAGCTTGCTGAGAAATGTTGATTCAAGAGATGCTTTTTTCAGTCAGTGAGATATATTGGTAGGGCTTAGATTTAGCTCTTGTTTCCTAGTATATTCAGTGGCACAGCTTGAAAGCCCCTAGGTCCTGCTGCCATGGGGTGAGGAACTAGGACCTCCACATACAGCAGCACAGTGAGAGGAAAGCTCAGGCCATACTGCTTGGGCTCAGAAACCTGTTTTTCCTAATCTGAAATTAGGCTATTGAAAATCAGTATTGCTTTAACCAAATGCTGCTGTCCTTTGAAAGGAGCTATAGGCTTAACTGAACTCCCAAAGGTAGGCAAGTGATAAGTTTTTTGGTAAAGCACAGATGTAGGAATGTGGCTCCAGAAAGGAGGGGCTGGCTTTGGTCTAAGGGCTGTTCATCCTCCTGGCAAAGTGAAGCAGTGTCTTAGAAGAAAAATCTTTTTGAGAGCCTAGGATCTGCCTCAATTATTTCATGTAACAGTAGTCAGTATTTCTTGAGTCCCTTTCATGGGTCAAATGCAGTAGTTCTGCGTGCATGTGTGTATATGTGTGTGTGTGTATGTGCACATACGTGCATGCAAATGGTCATGCCATATGTGCAAGATGATTTATTTAATGAAAGCCTTCTTCCTTTTCCTGTTAGAGTAGCGTAATAAAACCAAAGTAGATATGACCAAAGATACATCCCTAATGGAGGCACCATTAGGGATGAGTGGCTTTACACCAAGAATGCAGACCTGACCTGGCTGACCGCTTCCTGACATCTCCTGACACCTCTTCCTGCTGGTTGTGGTGTCTGCACCTCCCACAGGGCATCTGCTGTAGATCACAGGGCATCCACAGAGGGTGGATGTCCATCTCTGATGACAGAGTCACTGAAACTTGGTAATTTCCAAGTGAAGTTACAAGAGTGGGGACTTCAGGCACCCTATTTGGGATTCTTTCAGAGAGTGAGCCTGGGAGGCCACCAAGACTTTATCAAAATTGGTCAAGCAGACTGAGGAGCCTCATGCTCTGTTCTTTTTGGAATAATTCAACATGGCTTTACAGACAACAAACAACATTTGACCCTTGCTCACAACGTTACTCTTGTGTAATTAATGTATGTTTTGTTCGTTTTAACTAGCAGATCTGATTCATTAAAGTAGGACTTACATTCAAGGGGTCATAATAACTTAGCAAAATAACAGGAAGAATGCAAAATGGTATTTCTACTTAGCCATCCAATAGTTATCTCCTCCATTAGAAAGGGGCCTAGAAACATGTGCAGCCAATTTGGGGTTCTGCATAACAGATGAGTTTTGTGAGACTAAGGCCAGGTGACATCTTGGCCACAAAGAGCTTTCTTGCCATGCTCATCCATGAAAGCAGGGTGAGTTTCTTTTCTGTGAGGACTTCTGAGATCCACAGCAGGGGCTCCCACTGCAGTGCTGAGTGATGAAAGGAGGCAGGAAGGTAGGTGACGCCAGAGGCAATCAGTTTGAGAGCTAGCTGCGCAGAGGATGGGAAGCAGAAAATCAGTATGGATATTAAAGTGACAATCAGCAACCAGCCTGGCAGGACTTCAGCTGGAGGATCTTCAATCT
The DNA here is from genome assembly GCF_034190915.1 of Cavia porcellus. NCBI lineage: Eukaryota > Metazoa > Chordata > Mammalia > Rodentia > Caviidae > Cavia > Cavia porcellus. Next base: position 103,369,575 of record NW_026947485.1, read on the forward strand.
TTTTAGTGAAAAATGCTTCTTTCCCAGCTAAGACCAAGATTGTTACTCTGAGGTCTGAGACCCTGTGTCTCCTTGAAGTACTAGTGGGACCCTTGGAGAGGGGTACAAGGAGAATGCCAGCAAGGTCTATAGGAATGGGTGCCTATGGGAGTATTTACAGGGAGAACATGAGCAAAAAGCATGTTTGTGCACAGCTGAGTTTTGTCTGAGGAAGGATTCCATCCAGGCAGTCTAATTGGTGGCCTGTTCAAGGTGCCTAGGCCCCATACAGACATCACCTGCACACCAGGCTGCCAGGCCAAGCTGAGAAAGCCTTCTCAAGGAGAGGGTCAAGGGAAGACTATTCTTTTGCACCTTGCTCAGGTGTCAGCTGTACCTGGAATTTGCCTCAGTTCCCAAATTCTGAGTTAAAAGAGAATTCGTTGCTACTAGGTCTTTTCCAGTTCCTGACGATGATATGTGGAAAAGATCAAGTTTGTCAGAAGGGCAGGAGTCTGGAGCACTTAACAAGTGGATATCATTTTGCTTTGGTGCATTGAGTCTCCCGTCTTTCAGGGCTATGCATGTAGTAGGCTGTGCCAAGAGGTCCCAGCACAGGTGTACATGCCTGTATACGTACAGAGAACTAGATCATGCGGTTATGGAGACTGACAAGTCCAAATTCTGCAGACTGGAGCCCTACAGAAGAGAAATGATGCAGTTTGAGCCTGAAGTCTGTCAGCTATAAATTCCCTCTTTCTCAGAATCTCTGTCTTTTTTCTCTTGCAACCTTCAACTGATTGCACAAGACCCACTGCTGTTAAGGAAGGGAACTGGTTTCACTGTACGTCCACTAGTGTAAATGTGGTCTGTATCCAAAAATATTCTAACAGAAGTAATTTTTGATTAAATGACTGGGGACTGCTGCCTAACCAACTGACACATTAACCATGACAGAGAATAAATTTAACAGAAATAAAACCACTGACTTTGAACACTAAGAGTATTAGCTTTCCTGTTTCTAGGACAAAATACCCAACATCCACAACTTAGAGGAGGAGAGGATTATTTTGCTTGATAATTTCAAAATTTCAGTTGATGCTTGATAGGCTCCAAGGCAGAAATAGCATGACAGAATGGTGTGTGAGGGGAAAGCTGTTCCAGTCATAGTAGCCAGGAAGTAGAGAGCATGGGAAGAACCAAAGGCAAGCTCTCCTCAGTGCCCATCTCATCCAAACATGGCCAACTTCCCAACTGTGTGTTTAAGTATGAACTCACTAATGAGCATAGCACCCTCCTTGAGTCACCTTCTAAAAGCATGACCTCTGAACACATAGGCCTTTTGGCTGACAGTTTAGATCTAAACTATAACACTAAGATTGCTGGCACTCTGTACTCTTAGCTACTGAGCTGCCAAAGATGGTTGGCACAGTGGATGAGGGTCTGAAGAGGTCCCCCACAGTGAAGATGGCATACACGGACTCATCCTGTCCATGAGTGAATTTGTGAGTTTGTTGAATTTTATCATAGAAAAAGAATTTTCAGGATGTATCAGTAAGAGACATAAAGAGGCTTGTTGGGCAGGATTTGAAAAGTATACATTCAAAGAAATACAGTGTTGGCTTTTAAGAGGGAAGAAGACCTTGTGGCCTCGAGCTGGGTGTAGTATTGGGGGATCTGGTGTAGGAACATGTGGAACTTGTGGATCTGTGGAAAGAAGGACATCAATTTATAGATGAGAGGTGATGGCACTTTCTTCTGGAGGAAAGTGATAGCCCATTTTATCGGTGATGATCATCACAGATGATAGAGTGGTAGCAGTAGACTATCCATAAAGATAAAACATTTTACAGGTGAGAAAAAAAATGCCTATTCACAGGTGAAAAGGCTCATTTATAGTTACAGTGCAATGGCCAAATCAATATGATTTGGACTTCAAGGAATTTTTTATCGGTTTTGTGTCCTGAAGTTGCAAGTTTCATTAAAACTATAATTTTAAAATTACAATTTTATTAATGTTTCTACTTTTATTTCTTCTCTCCTACCTCAACAGTTCCCCAAAGCCAAGAGCAGCGGCAGGTGTCAAAGGAAGGTGACAGTATCCTTTGCTTGTGCGCCTGTTTGAGGACCTTTTCTTCCTTATGGGAGAACAAAAATCTCAACACATGGGCCCAGGTATGGGGGTGAGTTGAAGGATTCACTGTGATATGATAACACCTGGGCAATCTTCAAACCCTGGATGCCTCTTGAGATGATCTGACACAGGCTCTGGGGTTCCTGGTAGAAACAGATAGCCCGTACCAGAATATCTGTCACGGAATTTCTCAGCAGAATCCAGGTAAGCCTGACATCTATACAGTCCAAGGCTAACAGGCAATCCTATCAGGCCAGAATGTGGACAGATGCAGCAAGTTATTAAGACTTCTGGGATGCCAGCATCCTTATGTGAAGACTGAAGGTGGTACTGTGAATTCAGATCCTATGAGTGGGCAATGAAGCCATGCAAGTGTAACTATTGCTGTGACATTTCTGTGTCTTCCCACATCACCAGTCAGCTGCGTAGGGCGTGGTAATGGGTTTGGGGAGGTTGAGTGCTGGACAAGTCCTCCCAACTTGTCTTATGGACCAAAACACTGGAAGTTCCTTCAGCTTCACTCAATTCAATAAAGAAATATTTATTAAGCCTATAGGATATGTAGGCCACCATGCTCAGTAATTCAATTCTTTGTAGGTTCTTTTACACACTTATCTAAATACTCACTCATTATAAAGGAACAAAAAACCAATCAACACACACAGTTTGCAAATAATTGTCCCAAGGTAGTAACTGCTCGATGGGGTGGTAGTTTGAAGGCAGTTGCCACCTCCCTGGACTTCTGGTCAGAGATTCATGGTTATTTGCAGTGAACTTCAGCTGAGGCTTTGTCAATTCATGTTTCTTGACCCATTAGGTCAAGTAACAGATACCATGTTTCCCTCCTTTGAGCATTTCAATATCCACCTGAACACAGAACCCAGGTCATAGGCAATGGCTGATATCAAAGATGCCCAGGTACACTGTGCAAATGCATGAAGCCTACTTTACAAAAGGATTATTGTGAATTCTTGTCTTAATTAAGGAGGCTTTAACTCTTAATGGATAGCTGTTTGTGTTCATCAACACGAAAAGAAAAGGTTGGCTCTTAAAGTCAAGGTCATTTGGCTCAGAGAGTTTTGAATTTGAATATAGTTTCCACTGCTGTTTTATTTTATAAACTTAAGCAAGTTAATGCTGATATTTTCATAGAGGGAGGATGATACCGTGCACTCTGAAAGCCTGAGCTTGCAATAAGGCCAGGCAAGCACAGCCAATACTGTGCCTGGCATCCACAGTTAGTTCTCTGGAAATGGGACTTAGGTATTGAAATTACTTGCTCCATTGAGAAGCAAATGCATTATATCTTCTGACCCCAGAATTCTAAGGAAGTTTGAGGGTCTGTAGGTGGGTGGCATTTTTTACCCACGTATGAGAAATAAGGTCACAGCCAATTCCAAGCACAAGCCGACCTCATAGATGTGCAAAGGGCAGCAACAGTGTCCTTCTGTTTAGATCTCCCTGTGCCTCTGTCACAGTAGCCTTCCTGCCCAATTAGGGCCTAATTAGGTCATTTGTATCTGCAAATGCCTTTAAGGGTTGACCTCTCCTTTCACCTCAGTCATTGAAGCATACAGTACACAGGAAGGCAAAACTAGGAGGAATCAACCAGCCTTCAGCTTCTTTCCTTGGATTAGGATTAACTTTCCCTTGGATTAGCATTAAATCTGCCCTGCTACCTATGGTTCTGATGTTCTAGGTTCACTCACAAAACTTCTTTTGTTGCAGTTGTCCTGTGGCTCATACTAGGTCAAAGACTTAGGTTTAAAAATATATTCAGAGGAGAAAATGTCTACACAGGGTGAGTCCTGTGGGTTTTTTGTTTGTTTGCCTTGGTGCCAGGGATCAAACATCACTACCTTGCACTTACTTGGCAAGTGCTTGAGCCACTAAGCTAAATCCCTAGCCCTAAAACCTCTGATTTAACTTTTGTAATTATTTGGAAGAAAATACAGGGGAAATTGAGTTAGGATATCCTTAAGTGATGGAATCTTTCTCAGGTCTTACTTTAAAGTGACCATGGAAAGAGAACAAGAGATGGAGGGTGAAAGGAGGAGGAGGAGGATAAGGAGATGAAAAAGAATTAATATGTGTTATATATATGCACCAACTACCCACAAGAAATATAATCATTATGTACTGCAAATGTGTACCAATAAAACCAAAAATTCAGTTTAAAGATACAGTGATCATGAATACATTTATCATAAGGTGATCAGTAGTACCAAGGGAGTGCTGGTTGCTCCAAATCAGAATTAACCTGCTGGAGTGCAGGTCTGAAGTTGAACCATCTATTTCCTCTCTTTCAATGCCGCCCAACATTTTGGAACAGGAGTTGGCCAAGCAATGCTCTCTTCATCTCCCCATAGAAAGCTACTGAGTCAGAGGGAGTTTGTCTCAAGACAATGATAGCATTGCCACAAGATGGAGAGTTTATGATGAGGTCTGTACTTTTCTGTTAAAGTCAGTTTTACTAAAATACAACTATATGAATCACTTGTGGAACTTACAAAAAACCCTCAAAAACCAAATAATCTAAAATAACCTTCCTTGCATGGTGTCAGAGAAAAACAAAATTGAAGATCACAGTTGGGTACTTCAAGACCAACCACCCACAGTCCTGAATTGAAACCGAAGCTGCCCTGAGTTCCCTAGGATATTAATTTTAGTCTTAGATGAAATAAACTTGTGCTACTCCTCAGCATGGCAGTGACACACCCAAGCTATGCAGTATTCACATCTAGGAAGTCTATGTATTGGCTTTCTTTCTGGGTGATAGAGGATCAACATGACTAACAATGAAGGCACATTTTGGAAATTCTCAAGGAGTAGCAATAGTAATCAGTGTATCCTGTTGGGTCTTTATTCCACTGTGCACATAGTAGGCCTTCAAAAATGTGAACGCATGAAAGGAACTGACACAAAAGAAAGACAGTTCCTCTACAGGCTCTGGGTCCCTCCTCACTTCCTCTACTTACAGGCTTTCTTTTATTCGTTGCTTTGGCTGGAAATGTAAATCAAAGCAGATGGTGCCCGTCTCAGTAATTAAATTATCTGTAGCCTCAGAGTGATTGCACTTGGAGTCAAAAAGCAAGATTCATGATGAGGAGCTGAAAGCCTTTTCCTACTCTAATGTGAACTACCTCATTGACATGAAAAAATTTGATTGGGATTCACATGTATTTACTGATAATCTACAATTTAAGGAAATGTTGTTAATTTGTAACTCTAATGTCCTCTAATCTCAAAGGTTCTCAAGGAAAAAATTCTTTTTAAAATTCTGAAATAGTATTAGCTTTGAAAAGAAAGCTGCTTCCTGTTGCTCAATACTGAGAAAAAATCCTCTCATGTTAAAATATTAGTGACAGTAATGTAGTGAATACCAGAATCGTATTAAGAGTCACGTAATGTTGGCAAAGCCACCTGGAGCAACTGGGAAATGGATGAGAGGATGACTTCTGTGTAAGGAGGAAAGAAACACAGATTCAGCTATGTAGCAAGAGGGATGGAGAATTTACAGGATTAGGATGAAACAGTAATGAAATTTCAGCACAGAAGCTTACTTCTTGAGTTGGAAACCTGCAATACAAAGGAGTAGAAGGCACCACCTTCAGAGAAAGAGCTCTCATAGGAGTGGGCAAGGCACTTTACACAGTGAGATAGATGGGTGCTTCCATCTGGGAGATGCTTTCTTGAAAGGAAAATAAGTGATGTCCAAGGCAGGCAAAGCACATGGAATGTGTCAACAGCCCCGAAGTTCAGTCTTCCTTCATCTTCCCATGCTCAGAACGCAGGCTAAGCCTGACTTTCCTGTGGACAGTTTAGAAGGATCACTTGGAATAGTGGAGAAGGGTCCAGGTAAAGAAGAGACAGTTAGAGAAGAAGGCAGGTGAGCTTTGATGCTTGCTGGACTCAGATGTGCTCAGATGATTATGCACTGATGGATAAGAGTGGAAGTGCAGAAGAAACTGGACTGGGTCTCCAGGACCCAGGGTCCTGCCTGCCAGGTAGACAGGGGACACATTGTTTACTGTAAATTGCACATAGATGACAGTTGTTTAGATGTCTCAAATATTATATGATGTGTTAACTTTCCATTGCTGTGGCAAAATCCCTCAGATAATCATATTACAAGGAGAGAAAATTTATTTTAGCTTGGGGTTTCAGCCCATAGTCACTTAGCTCTGTTTCGGGGGACCATAGCAAGGGAGTAATATTGTGGCAGGGAGTATCCAGTGGTGTGATGAAGCAAACTACTCACTTTATGGCAGCCAAGAAAGGTGGGGGGCAGGGTCCCAATATTTCCTTCTGGGGCAGTCCCCAGCTAGCTAACTTTCTTCTACTTGGCCCCACTTCCTAACGTTTAATACCTCTCAATAGTGCCACAGGCTGATGATCAAGCTTTTAATAATGGTCTTCATGGGACAATTGCGATCCAAAGGGTTATGTATAGGGCATACTCAATGTTAAAAACAAATGTTTCTTTATCTAAAATCAGCTCTGAGTACTCTGCATTTTTATTGATTACGGCAACAATATACTGGAGAGTCTCCTGGGCTGGGAGGAAAGGGAAGGGGCTCAGAAGCTCAAGTATTACTTCCTGGGGTGCTTATGAAGGCAGTCCATGAGAAGACACACCAAATATTTTCCAGAACACCGCGGAGCAAGGGCCAGGCGGCAAAGGTTGAAGCCTGTGGGGTAGAGGTTGTGGTTTGTGTGTATGTGTGTGTGTTTGTGTGCGCGCGCGCGCGCGTGCGCGTGCATGACCATGTAGAATGGTTGTCCAACTATAACAAATTTGAAAAATATTTTCTGCAATCCTGCGGGGCAAATGTACACCAGAAATCACACCTGGAAAACACTTCTCCATTGGCAGGGTGACTCCAGCCTCATTATAACCCAGCTTTTCCAACAAACACTTCTCTACCACAAAAGTTTATTCTAATAATAAAATAATAATAGCTAATATATCTAATGTTTGTTGCATAACAGGCACTACGCTAAATGTCTTACACATTTCATAGCCTTTAATTCTCACAGAAGTCGTTGTTTTAGCAGCTGCTTTCTGAGCCACACCCCAGAATTCTTGATGATGGTGTCTGGTTTCCAGGAAGCACTGGAAGCAGACCTCACCTCCCTACCTGTGGACACATTTAACCTTCATAGTAAGTAACTATTCACAACCCAATGCAGATAAACAATGTACTTCTTATTTATCTAAAAGTCAGACTTCACTCGGTGCTATTATTATCTCTTCAGGAACTAAAGCACAGACAGGTAAATAATTTCCCAGAGTTACAGAGCTAAAAGTGGATGAGGCTAAAAGTGGATGATTTGAGTGCAGGCCACTGTTTGGTCACTAAATTTGTCACCTTCTTCATCCTCATATGTACTGCCTGGCTACACTGTACATTGTGAACAAACAAATGCTATTCTGGGAATTTTTAGGTAGTGAGAGATTCTTACAGCAACCCAAAAGTCTCGATAGCCTGAATTAATAAAAGTTTGTTTCTTGCTAACATTCAGTGCTCACCTATAGTTGGTTGAAATAATGCAGTATTTGCTCAGCTTGGTCGCCAATCTTAGTTCTGGTACCCAGAGCAGGTCTCAGAGGCTGCAGAGCCAAGTTGGACAAAATCTTGCCCTTCTCCTGTTATTCAAGTATGATGACGGTTTCAGGACAAAGTTCAGGGGCTCTGGAAACCTGGGGATTGAGGAAGATTTTGGGGGAATGAAGTACTTATTCAGAGACTAGAAGCAAATTGACAGAGATAGTGAGGAAGAATATTTCAGATAGAGGAACTGGCTTGGACAAAGTCCCTAGGGTGAGAAGCCCTCTCTAAGAACAACAATGGCTGTGTAATTTTGGGGACTAAGGAAAAATGAGAAGCAGAGCCCTTGATTTAAAAATCATTTAAAAATCATTTAAAAATCAGCGCAGGGCCACTACAGGCCATTCAGCCATCAAGTCCAGAGATGGAGAAGTGGGAAGATAAGGGCCAGCTTTCTCTAGCTGCCGTGAGTATAGATGGAATTAGACACTTGGTGATTAATTTGGCAACTGTAACAGTTTAGGTCAAAAGTGTCAATGGTTCATTGAGAGAGTAGGTGGGATTGGAAATGGAGCCCAGAGAAGACTGCAGAGTTGAGAAAGGGCCACCAGGAAGGTATTGCAGGGTGGCAGCAATACCTGAGAAGCTAGCTGCAGATCTGAGGCACACATCAGAGTAGACATGGGACTGTAGGGCTTCTTGGTCCAACTGCAGACAATACAATTGCAGGCACAATGCTCAGCTCCAATACGTGGTCTGGGGTGGAGGTAATATGACTGTGGAAGGGAGAACTAGAGATTATCTTGTCAGGGAGGGGACAGGTATATAGCTGGTTGGACCCCAGTCCTGTATCTGATAGAGACAAATTGACAGTGGGACATGGAAGGATAGGCATGGACCTCTCCACTCTTTTATGACTTATGTTGCTAGATGCTGAAAGCAGAAGCCTCAAAGGGCAGAAGGGTAGAGAATGAACAAAGCTTATATTTTAGGTGTGTCTCAGATAGAGAGAGTATGCTCTCGTGTTTTCTTTAACAAGGCTGTGGTCCAGCTACATCTGATTCTGGGCTCAGCTTGCCAGTGAAAGCTTTAGAAGGGAGTAGCACTACTCTGGGCATTTCTCCTCATCCTCCTGCTGGGCACAAGATAATGCCTGTGTCCTGGCTAGAGACTGTAAGGAACTGCGTATATCACTACTGGGCTGGACAGTCACTTGCTGGGGAAGATCATGCTCTACTTGGCTCTGCTGTCTCTGAGATAGGCCTGCTCCAGGTACCAGAACTAAGGTTGAGGACCAAGCTGAGCAAACACTGGCATATCTCAGCCAACTGTGGGTGATCATTGAATGCTGGCAAGAAACAAACCTTTATTAATTCAGGTTATTGAGCCTTTTGGGCTGTTTATCAGAAAATGACCTAGACTATTTAAATAATATGTGTGATCCATGAATGAACACAAAATGATAAAAATTTCATTGCGATCATGAACTAAAGAGAAGACAAAGGTGGCACTGATGAAAGGTTTTATTATCTAACCAGTGCAGACGATTAACTGATAGCGCTTCACAGCAGACAGGGAGGCCTGGATCTGCAGTCTTGGCTGAAGTTACTCCAGATGCTCTGTTTAGAAGCAGATATTGAGTTTCCAGGGATCTGTGCTGCAGAGACCAAGATAGTGACAACATCAACATATTATTGGCTCTAAAAAATACTAAAGTGCGATGAAACTGAGCATATCTGATACCAAGAGTAATTGTACATTTCTAAAAATTACGTATTTGGAAGTGTTAGCTTGAAAAGATATAGAAAGGCAGAGTTAATAGTATATGAAGTTATATTCAAATATTTCAAGGAAAAAGACGGACACTATGGTAACTACTATTAAATAGGGTTATTTGGTGGTGAAGCACTAGGTTGCTGAAACAGTCATGCTTTGACCTGTATTGTTATGTTGTTATGTCCTCTTTTATCTCAATCTCTCCCTTATTAATTAAAAAATTATTTAGTTATTTTTATGGTTTTTTAATTAAGGGGAAAATTTTAAAAATCAGCAGGATATATTATAGTAACATTTTTTGATTTCCTATTAACTTGATTTGAAGTCCTGTAATACTCCCACTATCTTGTTTTGCCTGATTAGACTCTGTTCCGTTGTGTATGATAGTATCAAGTTTGAGGGTATAGGCAACTACTTTGAAGGCAATAAGATTCACTAAGATGTCCATTCTGGTTTGACTATTATCTCTTTTGGAAGTCCTGTAATGTCTACAATGTTTAAGTTTTATTGGTCTTGTTCTCAACTGTTTTGTTCAACTTTATAATACCTAATGAGATAGACAATTCTTTTTAAGGAAGCAAGAGGCATTATGGTAATGATTGTTGATAACCTTGTACTTTGTTTTTACATCATGTACTATGTCTATCCTTGGTTTTGACTGACAGCTTTGTTTTGCCATATTTGACTTTATTCTCTTCCCAAAAAAAGTAATAAGAACTAAGGAGTAATAAAACCCAAAATGTGTAAATTTTGTTGTAAAAAAGAGAGGGAAAAAAGTGCTTTAAAGGATACAACTGCAAGTGTGTTTAGGGGTGTTAAATAGCTGACCATATTCATGTTTTTGTTTGGAACATTGAATACAACTGTTTGCAGTATCTCTGTTTGAATGTCCACTTTGTATGTTTTGGTGCTGTGACTTGAGCAACTATCCCTAAAATGATAATGTATAATCTATTAACTGGTGATTTCTTACTGTTTTTTTTTTTTTTTGTAGTTCTGTATTGTACCCTTACACCGCTTTGTTTTGTTTTGTTTTTTCTCTTTTTCCTATTAAATAAAATTTAAAAAAAAAAGAAAGGCAGAGCTAGAATGAAACAGGACAGATAGGAGAAAGAGAGAAGAGGGCTTAAGCATGGACATTATAACAAGAGCTGGTAGAATCAGAAAACACAGGAGCAAAATCCAAAACACAGTGACAGAAGCATAAGCAATTCTCAAAGTAGAAGGGAGTCGAAACCTTGGGGGCAGAGAATTGTACCAGAAGAGATGTTAAAAGGCTATTCCAGACTCCCGAAAGGAAAATCATATATTTATAGAATAACACACTATCACCAAGCAGTTGATTTCTGAAAGAAAAGGTTGATTGATTCAATAATGGGAAATTCATAAATATAATTCATTATACCAATAGGGTGAAATTCATCATATCAGAATAAACATTATGAAATTAGATGGCTAGAGCTAGAAAGGGCATTTGCTAGAATCATTGCTCCATTTATAAAAGCAGTAAGAATCTCAGACACACAAAAAATTAACTATGGTTAGAAGTATACATTCAAAAAATGTTAAAAAATACATAACTCCAGCAAAACAATAACATATGATTCTAAGAGACTGAAAAAGAACATGTAACCCCTAATCTTGCCTTGTGATTATCACTGAAACATTAGAGGAATACTACTGTATCAGCCCGTTCTTTATCTGTGCCCAGCCTTCTTCACCTGGAAGACTTTCTTCCCCAAGAAGCACAGGTTATGATCAGGCTTTATCATTCACTATCCTCATCATGGAAGAAGGGGCTGTGGCTCTTCTTCTCAGATTGTCCTCCTCCTGGTTCTCTTTATTATCACTCAAAATCTATCTCCCTTGATTTGAGAGATTCCTGCCTCCTCTTCCTGGTACTCTGGGTGAAGATCTCTGCCCCAAACTCTGTATTTTATTTGGTTACTGAGATACAGGCCCAAAACTTGTACTAACTTCTTACATCTTGGTGTCAATGGAATGTTCTTATGGGTCTTGTTTTGGGGACTAACACACAGTGAGGGCCTCTGAGTGTCGCTGGGATGTGCAGTGCCCAGATGGACAGCTGGTTTTCCAACTTGCTGAGTGGAGCTGGACAGGACTTGCGCAGGTTGGGAGGGACATGCAGGAGATGCTCTGTGTGACAGGTTCAGGCCACAGGCTGAGTAATGAACCTGCCTAGAGTAGCATCTGAGGGTAAGGGTAGCAAGACAACAGGTTAGAAGTTTCAGAAAGAGTACAGGCCTTAAATGTCAGTGAGCATCTATAAGAGAAAAACATGAAAACTCAATTAACTCAATCAAAAGCTTGTTAGTTGATTTCTCCTGGTTTAGTAGAAGTTTATACGTTGTAACTTCCAGGGAACAAGCACAAACTATCTGGCATTCAGACCAATCCAGGCCTAGAAATTGTTTTTCATGTTTTGTTTTTCCTTTCCCTAGATAATAGGGAAGAGTTCAACGCTAGCAACACACTCTAGACTTTTACCAGTCAGATCCAAGATTTGTATTTTCTAGACAAGTGTAAAAACACCAAAAAAGTGACTATCTCCTCTGATATTTGATGTGAGAGGAAACATATTTCATGTGTTCTAGCAACAAGTGTCTCAGCAGCAGCCTCCAGCACAATGTGGACAGGACTATGTGCAAGGATGGACACCCTGACCAGATCAGGGAGGAAAAATAATGTTGTAAGCATTTTCAGGTTTGGTGTATGGGGAGACTTTTTTTTTTGGTACCAGGAATCAAACTTATGACCTTGCATTTGCAGGCAGGCACTGTGCCACCGAGCTATATTTACAGCCCAGGGACAAAGATTTAATTTTCAAACTTTCCTAATAAATGAGAACTTATAAATAGAGAAGATGCTTAAAATACACTAATTTGCATCATTTTTATATTATTAACAACATATTTAGACCCTTAATATCTTTATCTAATTGTTAGAGATTCATGAGTCACATTTCTGGGCAGAGTTTGAGATGGGAAATTAGATAGGACACTGGTCCTTGTTTTCAAAGGTGAAGCATGAACCTGGAATTCATGTAGCACCCTGTTCCAATGTTTCAGAGGTTCCTAGAGGCAAAATTGGAGCGGTCACCAACAGAGCAAGGTCAGTAGTCTGGTCAGGCATGGTTGGTTGTTTCCTTTCATGAATATTATGTCTCTCAAATTCATATTCTGCAAGCCTAGCCCACAACGTGATGGTATTAGGAGATGGGTTTTGGGGAGGAAATTAGGTCCTGAGAATAAAGCTCTCCTAGTGGGTTTGCCCCCTAAGATGAAAAAAGAAAATCAGCTCTTGTTCCCCCTTACTATGTAAGCAAGCATATACCGGGAAGTTGGCCATGAAAGCTAGAGAGAGAGCCCCAGAAAGGGAAGAATCTATAGGTACTTTGACTACAGAATCCTCAGACTGCTGACCTATGAACGTCATCACTGGTAATATTGCATTTATGTTCCTTTCAGTAGAATACTACGCTAATATCAACTCTTCTTGAAGAGATTGTGACTCACTTGAGTGAGAGGAAAGTGTTCATCTTGGGCCTGAATTTCTCCTTTCATCTGACAAGACGAGTCTTTTTCCCCAGGCATCTCCAGGTAATAGCTATCTTATTTGGGGTTCAGACTCAATATTTTATATGTAACTCTTATCATTTTTATGTACTCTTATCATTGGAGATTGTTTTTTGGGCAGTTGAAAGAAGAGAGGTTGAGTGAAACTGTTTATTAATCTGTACTTACAGAGAAATCAAAAAATACCTCACTTCTATAAACATGTAGTCTTATATGTAGATATTTGGGGTCTATAAAAGAATATACATTTATGTGCTGTAATAGTTACTATGATGGGAGTTATATTGAAGAATTTTGAGTAAAAGCGTTAGAGTGTTTTATGTGTGTGTGTGTGTGTGTGTGTGTGTGTGTGTTTGTGTGCTACTAGTGAGTGAAACCAGGTCCTTTACACAGAACTTCAACCCTTTTTTTATCTTTCATTTTGAGACCAGGTGTAAGTCACTGAGTTGCCTGAACTGGGGTCAAACTTGCAGCACTAGAGTGCTGGGATTACTAGTGTGTATCACCATGCTATACTCACATTGTGTTTGCTCACATTATAAAACTCATATGCATTCATAATAGAAAACTGAAAAAATATGGAAAGTATCATAGCACCAAAATAATGAAATGAATTCCATTGTCTATGGTGATAATGTCCAGGAGTTTCTACTGTTAATAATCAGAGATAAGACTTTTTAATCTATTTTTGTGATTATAAGTTTCCTTCTTACCTCCTTAAAAATGACATGATGACACTTTTTTGGTAGATTGGACAGAAAATGTACCCAAAAAATACTAACTAAAAGAAAACCACTGCAATATTTTATCAACATACTGAATTACACTGCATTTCTAACTCCAGAAACTGATACTTAGAAAATATATCTGAAAAATTTGAAATGTAAATCTAAAGAATAATCATGTAAAAAAATTTAAAGTTTATTTTTAAAGTTATTAAAGAAGATCTGTATAAAAGGAGAGAATTACTATATGCATGGAAAGGAAACCCATGTAAAGGAAATTACTATGTGCATGCAGATGTAAATCTACAAGAAAATTAATTCATGGGTTCATTGAATTATGAATTTTTCTTGTGTCAAGGGACCTTCTTATATAATATAACTTTAATGGGCTTACAGAGTTCTATTATATATAAATACTATAATTTTATTGTATTTTAGTAATCTCCTACTATTTGCTGTTCAGATATTTTGCTTTCACTAATATAATATGCACTTTGTTGAACTGCTTGGACATAAATTATAAAATATATTTATAATTTCTCACTTGACATAAATTCTCAGAACTAAAATGACTAGTGCAAATGATATAGCCATTTTTTCATAATATTTTTCAATTTGCCCATCAGAGGCTGAATTTTCTTTAGCAGTGTGTTATGTACTCAGTCAATTTTTTATTTTTTATTTTGAAACAGTGAGTCACTAAGTTGCTAAATTTCTTGCATTGGGCTCAAGCTTGCAGTCTTCCTGTCTCAGCCTTCCAGAATTCTGGGATTAGAAGTGTGCAGCACCAAGCCTGGCGGAATAAAATGGATGCAATGCAAAGTTGAGGAAGGATATTGTATGCTTTGTTCTATATATTGATAAAGTGCATGGAAGAATGAGGATTTATCTCATTGTTTCAGTGCTACTTGTAGAACATTGTAAGATACCGAAACATGCCACTTTTTCCAGTGGGGAAATAATAAGCATAGAGAAAGATCAATGAAATGGATCACCGCTAATCCCTGGAAAGTGATTTCTGTAACTGTCAGTATTGTCTGCTGCGGAGGCAAAGAATTAAAATAAATGATCTTTCAGATTCACTTCAGCTTTAAAATCTCATGTTTCATTCCCATTTTCATTTTATCTTCATATCAGGGTCCAAAAAATTGTGACATCTCAGAATAAGGATTCATAAAACATTTTAATACTGAGAAATTCTCTTAATACTGGGTTGATGAAAATGTACACACCACGCATTTAACATTGGACTTCACTTTTGATATTAAACAAAAGGACAAGAATCTGGCCCATGGCAGTCATTGCTTTTCTTAGAGAGCCCCAAACTCCCACCATGGTGGATCTGACAGCTGATGTACCTTTTGAAGACAAACACCTGTTGGGTTTCCATCCCAGAAGATGTTTTGTAAAGTAAGTTTTCTGACTTTACTCTTTCATCCATGCTTTATGATGTCTAATAGGAACCTGGATCTAATTTTATTATTATATCTACTACTATATACTTTGTGTATGGAAGGCCACACTTCTAGATTCATAATTTGCATTTTGTCTACATAAATTACAGATAAATTTACGTGGACACTTGCAGGCAACAATAATTTTAACACGTTTTAAAAAGGTGGAACTTATAAAAGTTGAATGTCTGTTTCTTTTGATAACTCATCAGTGTCTTAGTTTTGAGGATACTTTCAAGTAGGGTATACCAATGAACACTGCATAGTTAGATGGAAGGCCACCTGCTTTAGACTCTCGGGATGGGAAGCCCTAATCAATAGCCTTGAGACATTCTTTCTCAAACATATAATGGCAGTGGTGGTTAATTTATAAAATTCATATTTCTATAAACTTTTTTCATAAATGTGCAAAGGTTGATCTTTATTTGTATCAATCCATTGCATAAATGTAGATTTTTGCCTTTAAATTCAGAATGAAACATGTTATAGAATGTTTGGTGCCAAAGTGGTTATTCATTGGAGCCCAATCCTAAATCCTTCATATCCTCCTCTTCGGCTCTGCCAACCATTTGCATGTGCTCTGCAGGGCTGACCAGATCTGTGTGCACAGACTATGATTCCCTGCACTTTCACTGTGTCCTGATATGGTGCTGTCATTCACATGTGGCCTCCTTATGCTCACAGAGATAGGTGTGTAATTGTTGTTAATCAAATTCTTATGAAATCCACAGCAGTGGAGGCCCAGCTCAAGCCCAGTGAAAGTGCCATACTGTTCCATGAGAGCCATCACAGTCACACTGGCATTAGGATCCCGGTTCTTTCTGTTAGTTAATGAAGGGTGAATGCATTAAATCTCACATTTTGGAGCCCTGCTGACATGAGAACGGCTAAATCGGCCAAGTGCAGAGTGATCTGTGTGTGTCTGTGCCCTGTGAATACGTGAGAAGCTGAAAAACAGGAACCAGGTCTGTAAGTCAGTCGAGGTTTTCATCTTTTAAAAAGCATACCTTTCACTTTCGGTAGACCTTCTAAAACTATAATGTGACAGAAGACCTTGTAAATAAAGGCCCAAGAAGGCAGGCGCTATAAAAATGTCCTCATTGAACCATGAAAAGTTTCCAGGCTGAAGCAGAATCCTTTCTCTCCTTTTGTCACCTAAAGAAACATAATATATGGTGACTCTGAGGACTTTGAAAAATCCTAGATAAAGTGTAATGAATCACTGATTCCTGTGATGCTATCATGGATCAATGTGGTGACTGCAACTCAATAAAAAAGAAATCGGAAACTTTCCCTGGCTCTGAGAATGCTCAGCACATTCTCCTCTCCATTCTATTTCCTCCCTTCCAGTGGCCCCTCTGTGCTCTGCCAGGGCCACTGGTAGAGAAAGTGTCCCCCCGGGATTGGCTTGACGGGCCTGGGCAGGGCAGGACAACATCTGGAGCTGTACCTCACACAGACAGCATTATCATTCAGGGCACATGGTCCCCTGGCTGCACTCTGAAGCACTATGTCCATTTAATCATTTTCCAATCTGTTCCTCTTGTGAAATTCATTACTTTTCACAGAAACAAATATCTGTCAAAATATAATATTAGGATGGCATTTGAAGATCCGTATGTCTTTAGCAATAATGACTTCACATCTTTTTCCCTTTGAAGGAGAGCTGATGTGTTTCTCTGAGGATGCCCCCCTTGGTCTTGGGCTTGTTGGCTTGTCACTGAGTGGTAAACACCTTTAATTGGTTCAGGATGCACTCCCACTGTGCTCTTACCTTGTGTTACAACCAAGGAGTCTCTCTCAGCGAGAGAAATCAGAGCAAGCTTCACTGCACATTTCAGGGGAAAATAAAGTCTTCAGATAAGAGAAAACCATCCTATTACCACTCATCAAAAGTGCCAGGTCTTTAATATATGACTGCACTCAACATGTTCATTAGGAGAACTGGCTGAAGTCAAGTAGTGAAGATTGAGATCACAGGCATTCTCTTCTGCCATTTGATATTTGTCTCACATTTTATTAACAAGAAAGCACAGAAGAAATAGGGGTGAGGATCCAATTGAAGATGATGCCATGATCCTATATAGCATCTTCTGTCCACAGACGGCTGATATGGGTGTCAGATACCAGGGAGAGCTTACATTCATGGTCCAGCATCAGGATTCTCACTCTCTTTTTCTGCCTAGCTTGCTCCTCTTCCATCTTAACTTTTGCACACTTTTTTCTTGCACACCTGCTGTGGAGGAGTATTGAAAAGATAGCAGATGTGCATAACTGGCTAATACGTGTCCTGTGTGGTTTTCTTTATAACACCTGGTCCCAGAGGGAGCCCTGGTTGCTGAACAAAACATTCCACCATTTAGGAAAATGAATGAGACAAGCATCAACATTCTATGTAAATCTGACACACAATGATACTCTCATGTCATCAGGCACAAAGCATCCTTGCTCCCTTTTCTTACCCCACGGAGTCTACTCTGTCCACTACTCGGTGCCCCTCTCAGAGCCCTAACCCCCTCCCCTCCCATCACTTTCAAGTACATGGCAATTCATGTGTTTTAAACCACGGCTCCTATGAAAACAATTGTGGACTTGCTTTAACCAACTGATACTTACTCTCAGCCTCAGATTTACAGTCAGACTGTTCTTTGTCCTCATAAACACATTTCAATTGAAAAGCACAATTTTGGGCTTGAAGTGAAGCAAGCCATCCAGCTGAACTTAAACGGAAATAAAGAGAAACAAAGCATGATAGCACACTGGGCAATAACAAGACATCTCAATTCACTCTAGAACCGGGGAGTAAAGAGCGTAATTTACACAGGCAAGCACATTTCACGGTCTAACCTGGAGCCATGTGGGATTGGTGACAAAAGGAAAGAAAACATGGTTCTTCAGGGTCCTCTGGAGGGAGGTAGCTCTCTGTGACCCACTGAGCAGTGATTGAGAAAGAATCGTGCCTTCACAGCATGTTTGCCACTGCTGCTTTTGGATTCTTTCTCTGGGGGTCTGATGTGGACCTGGCTTGGCTTTCATCTTTAGGTTCAGTGTATTTTGACTGCGAGTGCTGAAAGATGCTGAAATGTCTAAAATAACTATCAATTCTTTTACTTATGCATGATTATTTGAACACGAAGTTTGGCACAGGTATGATATTAGGCACAGGGATAAATTATGAGCAAAACAGACTGTGAGGAATATAAGCAAACATTGGTGAAATACTCAAAACTGTGCTGAAGGCGGGTCCTTCACCCTGAGATTTTATCACTGAGCTGAGGTTGTATTGATGAGCTGAGAAACCTCCGTAGGGAGGCGTGAGGATGTGTGGGAATAACTAAGTCCATGTAGAGGTCTCGTGGCTGTATAAAGAATTGTGCTCCTTAACCTGAGGACAAGGGGAAGTTAGATGCCCTAAAGTTGAGAAGAATTCTAAGCGGAGAGTAACACTGTCAATTTTGCCTTTTATAAGATCGCTTGTTGGATTAGAGGGGATAAGAATGATTATAGAGAAACTAAATAATAGACACAGCAGTATCAAGAGCAGGATTTGATGGCAGCATGGACAAGAACAGTAATGATGAAGGGCCAGGGGACAGAGGTGGGCGCTAAAGACACCAGGACTGGTGCAGGATTACATCTGGTGGGAGAACTAAAGAGAGACAAGAGTTTGTGTTAGATTTGAGAATCTAACCTGGTTGACTGCTTGAATGTGGAGACACTTCCTACACAAGGGAATACTGAAGAGGACCAAGGCTGGAGGAAATCATGAGTTACATTTTTAGGTTTGTTGAGATTGAACATTTATGCCACAACCTAGAAGAGAAGTTAGCTGTATATTACATGGGTTTGGAACACAGAGAAGTCTGGGTTTACATAGATATTTATGGCTTGATTGTAGGTGGCAATTAAAGACATGGACACAGATGGAGTTTCCTAGAAAAAGAATACAAATGAATGGAAGAAGCCTTGAGAGTCATGAGAGACTCTGATATTTGATATTGGCCTGATAGAGGAGGCAGAGTTTATAGGTGGAGTACCAGTAGAAGATGTGTGCATGAAAATGATTGTCTGGACCCCAGGGAGAGTCTTGATGGTGAAAATTCTCAACAGTAGAGGCAGGTGCTGGAAGGGCAAGGACGGTGGACAGTGGAGAAAACTTATCAGAAATATCGTGATGATTTAACAGTGACTATTTCCATGAAACGATGAGGGGGAAAGGCCAATGGATTCAGTAAGGAATGTATAACATGGAAACAACTGGAGGTAAAATGCTAAAGAGTAATTTATTTGGGTTACTGAAGTGGAATTCAGAATACAGAATCCTCCTCACCTGCCTGTTTGCTCTCATGCCAGCCAGAATCTGACACCTAGACTCATCTTCAGAAACTTGTTCTTCAGTAAGTCTCAGAGAAGCCCCTGGGACACTGATCTTAGAAAACAGCTAGAGAGTGGTAATGCAGGCAAGTGTTCAAACACCAAGATTAAGCCACATCAGCCATTTGAGTTCCATCTCCGAGTTTGAACTTCTTCATCTCCTCCAGTGGATATTCCCTGTGAGGGGCAGAAAGAGGCCTGAGACACGACCTCAATCTTCTAGGGGCAGAGTAGGGACTGACAACATGTCCCTGGTTCCCAGGAACCTGTTACAGAATGACAGAGAAGGACAGGTAACAGTGTATAATAGTTGAGGAACTATTGAGTGTTGGGATTGTGGCCTCCCAGAGAGGGAAAAGTGTGAGTAAACTCGAAATGGGTCAGCATGGTAAGTTCCCCTGTAGGGCTGGGTGCATACGTGGAATAGGTTACAGGATATCAAAAGAGGAGAGGCATTCATAGTGGCAGGCTCTGGGAATAGAGGAATGTGAGCACTTATTTTGACAGAAGCCAGCTGTCTTGGAAAGAAGCAAGGGAACCTGAGTTTGGGGAGGTAGGCACAGCCAGTCGGGTCAGTTGGCCTTAACCATCAGGCAGAGGAGCAACGATGTGGACAGCGACAGTACCAAGCTGTATGACTGGAGGCTGCATAGATTTGGGCTCCATCTTGTTCCCATCAGCAAAATTCCAGATAATGTTAAAGTCTTCAATAGACCTGTGACTCCCTTTGTCCTCTTGTAAGGTGTCAAGAACACTGTCAAGTGGGAGAAAGTATGCAATAAATATGGATGAACCCATCCCAAGAAAGCTAGGACTTCTGGCCTTGGTGTGCAAAGCCTTCTTAACACTCACTGCCTCATTTTCTCCTCTTTCTTAACTTTAATCACAAGGGATGAGGTACATGCACATCCACTGATACCTGCTCTCTGTGAAAGTTTTGCTAGTGCCTTGTGAAACTGTCTTCTGGCTGTGACTTTTTACACCCGAACTACATCAAGCAATTTGGCCTTCCCACATTTCTTAATATGCTTGACTTAATGTAGCTTTTCAGGGAAACTGCATTGCCAATAAACACACAAGTAAAGGAATTACAGACAGAATAGGTTCAGCTCTGAAACAAAATGTACGTCAATACTTGGCCTCAAATCTCAAGCCCAGCCTTTGGAATTTATACAGTTTATGGAAGTTGTTATTATTTCATTTCTTGAGAGTTCCAAGACCCACAGTTTAATAACATGTCACATAGCTTGTGCCACTCTGCATAACGGGCTATGGCAGCTCTTGAACACATTCTGAAAGTTTAGTTGGTGTGACAAGAATGAATATAAAATTAGTTGCAATAGATACAGCAATAAAAAGAAATATACCCACCGTGAAAGCTGTCTCCCGCAGCGCAGGCTGTCACTCAGCCGTGAGATCCAGGCAGGATTGGACTCTCTCTGCAGCAGCTCCTCAGGGAAAGCTTCCTGCATTAAGCAGGCACAGTGAGGGCACCATGACACTCAGTCCTGAGTAGGGGATCCTTGGAACCCCACTTGCTTCTAGGGGAATCTGGTATTGCTGTGACCCGGTAGAAAACCTGAAAAGGACCACACCATAAGAAATGCGATTTTCT
The DNA here is from genome assembly GCF_034190915.1 of Cavia porcellus. NCBI lineage: Eukaryota > Metazoa > Chordata > Mammalia > Rodentia > Caviidae > Cavia > Cavia porcellus. The sequence continues at coordinate 103,390,780 of NW_026947485.1, forward strand.
TCTTTCCCTTTTTGGAGTTAGTCCTCCGGGGAAGCCAGGTACCATGCTAAACATCTGACATCCCTGAGCCTCCAAGCTCTGAGGAGGACAAGTTAGCCTTAGGAGAGCCCTTGTGGAAGATGCAAGCATTTTATTTTATTATTTTATTTTATTGTATTTTATTTCTCTTTAACCTATCAAGTAAGAGTGCTTTGGTTGATGATGTTTACTATAAAATGCCTCTGGCTGTGATTGAGAAACTGTCTTCCGAATGTACTGAATACAGCTGGTCTAGGCAGTGAGAAGAAGAACAATGCTTTTAGATTGTTTGTTTTAGTGCTTTTTTTGGTCTTTTGAACCATAAAACAATATTATGTTAGGTCAAGTCTCCTCTCCTAAATCCTGGAATATCATGTCTTGGCTGGTCCTCTGAGACAAAGCACTACTATTCGCATCACTTAGTTTTCTCCCACTTATCCTTTCATTCTTTTGCCAAATTCTATGTATCTATCATCTATCTATCTATCTATCTATCTATCTATCTATCTATCTATCTAATAATCTATCAACTTTCCCTTCTCTTCTCCTTACCTACTTTCTCACTTCTATCTCTGTCACTCGCTATCTTTCTATTTGCACTTTTTTTCTTCTTGTGGCAGCTGAGTAATGCAGCGACATGGAGGTGGGATGGCCTCAAATAGCCCCAAGTGTGACTACTGGGTAGGTAAGGGCTAGGTTTATAATTCTGTGGTTCCAGAGTTTTGAAAGAGTACGTTGGAACTTCAGCTAGAATTGTAGGTCTGCTATGCTGGGCTGGTATGTCTGTGGAAGACAGCAAGCATTTTAAAACTTTCCCAAGGGATGTGGTGAGTCAGGATATCTAATATGGTGCTTGGACATTGAGCTGGCACATCTGGAACATTTAGGGCTTCTTACTTTGCTCTTTGTATCCAATGGCTCCTCTGAAGCTAACTCGTACTCCTCAGAGCTTGGGAGCTTGGGGCAATCAGTTATTTAACACGGTGGCTAGCTTTCCCCAAAAGTGAGCAGTCCTAGTTCATCAGGTGAATGCTGTATTTCTTAGGGCTTGAGCTGGAAACTCTTATCTAGTCTACTGGTTGCAGCAATGCCAAGTCTCACATAGATACAAGGGAGAGGCCAAGGACCCACTTCTCAGGAGTGAGTGTCAAAATACAATACCACAACAAATTTTGCTGGTACCTAGTGATTCACTGATTAGTGCAGAGGCTAGAGTTCGATTTGATGAGTGATTAAATAAGGAAAGAGACAGAAAGAATGGGTTATATGGACAGTTAGCATCTAACAAAATTTGCTGAGGGAACCCAAATGAGTGCTCTATACTAATGTTAAGACAGCATTAAATAGCAATCTGGATATGAATTTTCCCCATGAAATACATTGTTTTCAGGATTTCTTTAAATTAAGGATTAAAAAACCAATCATAGCATTAACCTACATTGTGAAACCTCTAGATGAATTCATGGGGGCTCCTTTCCATACTCTCTCCAAGCAAGGCGCCACCCTTGGTAGTTACCTCTCCCTGTTCATCCAGGGGAAACATACCAGGTCAGGGAGCTGTCATGCCATCAGAAGCTCAGGATTAAATGCCAGTCTGGTTGTAATAGTAGTAGAGGAAACAGATGAAGCAAGAATTCTCCATCAGCCTTGATCAGTTGCTTACCCCCCCCCCCCTTAGCAGTTCCTACTCAAGGACTGGACGTATTCTCCCAACTTTTTATTTTTCTTGAAATGCATTTTCATGTGTAGCATCTACGGTGATAAACTACTTTGAGAGCAGTCCTGGCATGAATAAACATGCTAATAATTCAAAATTTGAAATTGCTTAGAGGGAGGAAGGAGCTCACGCAAGGGCTATGTACTAATGCCAGCTGCTGCTGAGTAGAGCTGATCTCATGGCCAGATACACTTTTTTTCTTCTTCTTCAGATACACTTTCTCCGGTGATACTTTCCACTGAAATACAAGGCTCGTACAGTGTTAATGATTACAACAACCCGCTCCTGCTGTGCCCCTATACATCCTTGCATAGCCCGGGACCTTTCTGTGTCTCTCTTCCTTCTACTAAGAGCCATGTAAAGTCTTCCGTGGTGGCAGCTAGTGAGTGCTGTTTGCAGGTGTAAAATACGCCACCTTTAAAATTGGTCCACTGGGAAGGGCTTCTGTAATCCTGCCTGAACACTCATCAGTGGAATGTCCAAGGCACAGAAGGAATCCCATTGTTGTCACAAATAGGTGACACAGGTGAGGGTGCATGTTCAGTCACTTTCAATTCAAATTTGTAATTCAATGGCGATCACTATTTGGAGGTTTTCATGCACACTTTCTCAAATTTGCATCTCATTATTCTTAATTATGAATATTGTCAGAATCTTATATTTAAGAAGATCAGATAAAGCATGTCCAGGGAGAAATGACTCTGATGAGGAATCAGAGCCCCAGGAATGTGAATATCAGGACATTAGAAGCAAAACCACCATCAAATGTTCCCACTGAGACTGGAGTGGCAAAGTGCGTATCATGCAGTATCCTGGCCTTCCGGTGGAAAGCTGCAGAAGGCCTGCAGAGGGAGTCCTCAGGGTTGCTGAGCAGAAAGCTAGGAGGATGCGCCGGTACAGAGGACACTCTGGCAGAGACTAAAGGAATGATCAAGCGGTCCCTCCTTTATGATCTGGAGATGGTTATATTCACTCCTTTCCTCACTGCTCCCCAATCCTCTCTCCACACATCTGCAATAGCCTACATCAAAACACGATGTCATAAAAACACACACATAAAATTCCCTTTTCTTGGGAGGGAGCCCAGTATTAAAAATAAGTTATTCTGCTCTTACCTGGCAATGAACAATTTTTTGTCTTCCTGGATACAGCAAGGGCCTGGCCTTTATGATCCTGCTTTTGGACAGCGAGGCATGGTTGCTCATTTCCCTGAGCTGTGTACCATGCACACTTGAATTTGGTCTTGTGCAATCTCATTGCCACACTGAGGACCAAGCCCCAACACTTGAACCCTGGGAAGACACATCTAGTCCACAGTCCTGCATCCTGAAATGTAACACATTATCTCAAGACATCATTGTTTAAAACAATAGGCATCTATTATCACACGATTTTGAATGCTTAGAAATCAGGAGCATTGAGGGGGTGATTCTAGTTTGAGGTCTTTCCCTGAATTGTATTAGAGGATTTATAAAGGTTGTAATATCATTGGAGGCTTGGTAGAGGGGGCTTTTAAAAGATTTTTATTCCCACAACAGTCAGGGTAAAGAATACAGGTGCAGGGAGAGATGAGCAACTAAGATATTATGCAGTCTCCTACAGTGCTCTTCCTCTGATCTCCTCTGCTGGAAATGGCATCCCTCTGACCTTCTTGCTTTTGTTTGGCTTAGATAATGAGAGCCCTACAGAAAGACAAGGGTACCAAAAGAGAGAATCCAGGCATTTCCCTCCTCTCCTCTTCCTTTGAAGAAATGATTGCACTTTTAGAAATGATTGCACCTCTTCATGGCTCTGGACCCTTTACCATGGTCCCAGAAAGTGAGTTCTCCAGTTGGGGTCACTTGAAGCCATGGCTTATAGTGTCAGCTAACATGGGCTGTCTCAATGCCAGTGACTGGCTTTATGCAATGCTATTCTCTAATTCCATCACTTGTGCAACAATCCTTTCTATTAATCGTTCTTAGAAATCTCAGCATATTGCTGCCACATTATAACACACCATAATCTATAAATGCCCCACTTGATACCTCTGTTCTGTTTTGGGTCAAGTCAAAGATGTGTAGGTAGAGGAAGAAAATACTTATGATATATAGCACCTAATAAAAATATGTTTTCTTTTTTTTTTTCTAGGAGAGTGTTTTGTGTAGAAAATAACACATTTGGCCCCTTGACTTACAGTGGGGTTACGTCCAGATAAAAAATCATAAATTGAAATGCACTTAATATACCTGACCTATCAAACATCACATTTTACCATGCACTATAGTGTTTGCTGTTTTCTTTTGTGATAGTTCAGCTGATTAGGAGCCCTAGCTACCCAATATGGCCACAGGGGATCATGCTGCATGTCCTTAGCCCAGAAAAAGATCACAATTTGAAATTCAAAATGACTATGTACGTATCACTTTAACATCACCACCATATTGAAAAATTGTACGTTAAACCATCTTTATCTATGGATGAAGGACTATCTGTAGCTATGTATGAATAATTAACATTTTATTCCATAAAGTTACATCTGTAAGAAATGTCTAAGAGTTAGGGTAGGGTGTGACGTCAGTCTGGTATTGCATCAAGCTGAAGCCTAGATTTGTCCCTTATACCATGCTGCCTGAGTGCTGCCCTCCAGAGTAATGTGGAGATATAAAAACCACCCTGTATATTTTACCAGGTAAGTGAGAGGAGCCACTCAACTCATAGTGAAAACAACTTTAAATAAGCAGTGGAGTTCCCCATTTTTGAAACCCACCTATATCCATGGCATTCTTCTATGCCATCTGACAATAGTATTTTCATTTTTTAATGAGGCAAAAAACAAAACCATCTTCTGTGTCAGGAGAGGGCTTCTCAGCTGTCAAATGTCCCAGAGAATAAAGACATGATGATATTTGTCGGTAAGTCATACAAAAAGTTCCTTGCACTAATAAAATTTAATCTAAAATAGTAAACTCACTGCCTTCTGTAATCTAAAATAGTAAACTCACTGACACATATATAGGCAATACATAATTATAGAACAAATGGCTTTTGCAAAAAGGTCATGAAAGCCAATGATTTGCCACACATGCTCTTCAAGATGCACAGAGCTTTCCCCTCCTCATTAAAACTTGGCCATCTACAGAAATCATATTGCAAAGCAGGCAGTTACCCTTTCCCTCTAATGCTGATTATCAAAGCTGGCAGGAAATGCCCCAGCTTCATCCATTTGACAGATGAGAGATTCTGTTGGACAGGTTTCCACTGTGATAGACAGAAGCAATATCTCAAGTTACAGGAGGGTGCAACCATTTAAGTCTTTATAAAGGCAATGCTTGGGAAGCAAATTACTTCATGCCTCAGAAGATACATGGTGAGTATTTACCTATCACCTGTAGCTTTTACAGCAATTTTCATTGAGTCAAGTAGTGTTTTAAATCCTTTCAAGACATTTTATTTTTCCTTTTCTATTTCCCTATCTCTGCTGTTTCATCTGTCCCATTCTTTGTTAGAAAAATATACTCATCACTATCACTAACACAGCTACTATTTTCTCATTCTCCAGGAAAACAGTCAGATGATTGTTAAGAGCACCAAGACTAAAAACCTGCGCTGCTTTGTCTCTGTGGTGATCAGAATAATTCCCTTTGAATTTTCACAAGAGAAGGGTAATCTTCCTAACGCATTCCTTGTGTTCAACATCTTATCTATGATCCCCTTTGATCTTTGCCCTGGGGATCCCAATGGCCCCAAACTTTGCATGTCCAGAACTGTGCCTATAGGCTCTTCAAAGCTGCTTCCCCTCTTTCTGGTTCCTGCCCTGTAACCCAAGAACCCAAACGGTGTTTGATCTAGTTTTCACATCTGGATTTCACTTAATAACAAAGCACTAAGCATTTCAACTCCAGAAATTTTTTTTTTTTTTCTGTTCCTGCTCATGGCTCTAGATACATGGTTAGATCTCCACAGTTCCTCAGCTGGACTATTGTAGTCATTCTTAGTATGCTCCTTTCCTTCTCTCATTTCTCCTCAAGCCTGCTGCCAACCTCAGGTTAGAAACTGATGACCAAAGGGCAGGAAAAGGCTTAACACCTTAGTCCAGACTTCAGTCATTCATATGTTGACCTGACTACCATGAAAATCACATTTCAATCTCAATTGTTTTGTTTCTACAAGTTTTAATTTTTTGCCCTCAGGTGCATGAGTGAATCACCCTTCTCAACTCATTATAGTGCTCAATCTCTACAAAGGACTTTTTAAACTTTTATATTTTACGTTGTAACAATTTTTTTCCCTCTTCTGGCTTTCACGATCCTTTCTCCTTGACAGAGGAATATTGCGATGTATTTAATATCTATTATTATATTTGCACACACTCTTTAAATAAGTTTAAGTTTTTGAATACATATTTAGCTAATCTATACTACACTTCATTATAGGCCTGTATATTTTACTTTTTCCATCAATATAGTGTCTTAATGGAAAATAATGTTTCCATTTGTATATCTGTTTCTTGAGTGCCATGGAAGGAAATGTTTTCTGTACCTAACTTTTAAAAATTCTTCCCATTGAAAGATTTGGAGGTAAATTACCTTATCTAGCATTAGTATAAAAGGTTTTTGTCTTACTAATTATTTGTTAGAGTTGGCCATTTTTGTTTGATTTTCATTCTCAGAGTTTCTCAGATACTTTTATTTTAACACAAATTATAAATCTGTTATTTAGATTCTTAAAAACTAATCCTAAAATTACCTGGGACAGTTTGCAATGACAGCATGTCATCATCTTTTTGTAGCTAATTTTCTTTCTAATTTTATGTTTTATTTATTCATATTCTACATTTCCCATGGGTTTATTCACATCATTCTTTTCAATAAGTAACCATTTTTAACTTTTTATGCAAGTATGCAAGTTTTCAAATGTACACAAAAAGAGAAATTATAGTGTAATAGATCCCATATATTTTAAGAAATATCAAGTCATAGCTAGTTATCTAACTCCAAACAAACTCCAAGACTTAATTTTTAATCACTGTAGACATCACATAATTTTGTCCATTAATATTTCAAATAAACAGTTATAGACTTTGCTTACTTCCATGACGTTAGGTCTTAGATTTCATTCTCTTATGTCTTTACATTGAGTACCAGTTTCCTTCGGTTTCAGTTTATTATGTTCTTTTCTTAGATTCTTGAGTTGAGGACAACTGTTTTTGTTTAGGTAACCCTTGTTTTCTGATAAGTAATAGTTTCAACAATTATCAACTCATAGCCAGTCAAGTCTCTTTCATACTATGTTATATGTTATGACATGTTATAATCGTGCATATGTTCATGCTTGTAATACGTTTTAGTTCTACTTATCCTTTTATGAATTTATAACTTCCCTTGACAATTATTAATGCTTCACCTTAAGTGGTGTTTTGATTAATACTAAAAATGTTGCACTAGTTTACACTGGGTTAATATTTTTAAAAATATTTTGCCTTTTTGCTATAAACTTCATTCTCTTTTGCTTTACATTTGTTTCTTGTGAGAAGACTCTTTTTTATACTCGTCATCTTCATGATGAAATCTGACATATTTAAGGTTAACATAACTATTTTTATGACTTCTTTCATCCTATTTCATGTGTTTTGTTTGCCATATTTCCCATCTTTTATTACTTGGTATTGAATAAACTCAATTTTCTTGCACTTCTTTAAAATGCATAATAATATATGCTATTTTATAAAATATACATATTTTATATATTGTCATTACTTTTTTATTTTAGATAGATTAAGACAAAAGAGGACATAACAAAGCAGATCAGAACAGAACAATGTAAGCAACACACAATATCACCAGAAGACAACCTGTAATTAACAGTAACTACCACAATGTGTCTTTCTTTGAAAGAGTTGAGCATAACTTCATATACAATAGTATCAAACATAACAAAATAGTATAAAACCATTCAAGAGAATGAGAGTAATACAGGACATTCTGAACCAATTAACAGAAAACAAACTACAGCTACTGTGTTATCTCATTTTAAAAAGAAAATTTGTTTATACTCTCACATGTAATACAGTCCAATAAGATACAACATGATAGAGCCAATGGAAACAGAAGAGCAAAAGCGTTGTAGGACTTCAGATTTAGATGATATTATATCAGTACTAGCTATTATAATGACTTGTTTTCTTCAAAATAGCTATTCATACCATCAGAGATAAAAAAATCAAACATACCAGGATAAACTCATTCCAACTAATGAATGCAAACATTATAAGGCTTCAAAGCAATGTAATGCAGAATCATGCTTACCATAAACTACTATGTACTCTTACCATTATTTACACTAGGGAGACTATATGGTATTTATACATGTGAGTTTGATTTATTTTGTTTATGAGTATGGTCTCAAGTAGCATCCATTTATTAGTAAATACCTCAATGCGATCATTCTTTATAGCTGAGTAGTATTCCATTGTATAAAAATACCACATCTTTTTTTATCCATTCGTCAGTTGATGGACACTTAGGTTGTTTCCAGGATCTGGCTATTACAAATTGTGCTGCTATAAACATGGGTGCACATACATCACTGTGGTATGATATTTTCAGTTCTTATGGAAATATGCCTAGAAGTGGGATAGCTGGAACAAAATGGGATTTCCAATCTCAGCTTTTTGAGAAATCTCCAGACTGACCTCCATAATGGTTGCACCAGTCTACATTCCCACCAACAGTGCAGGAGAGTTCCTTTTCCCCACAGCCTCTCCTGCATTTGTTGTTGGTAGTTTTCTTGATCCTAACAATTCTTTCAGGAGTGAGATGGAATCTCAGTGTGGTTTTATTTTGCATTTCTGTAATGACTAATGACTAATGATGATGAACATTTTTTCATGTATTTATGTTCTATTTGTATTTCTTCATCTGAGAACTGTGTATTCATCTCAGATGCCCATTTTTGGATTGGATCTTTGAATTTTGGAAGTCTGATTCTTATAATTCTTTATATGTTTTAGACAGAAGTCCTTTGTCTGAGGGACAGTTCACTAATTTTTTTTCCTGGTTTGTGGGTTTTCTTTTCACTATGATGGAGATTTCTTTTGACATGTAGAATCTTTTTAATAAGACGTGATTCTAGTTATGGATTCTAGCAAGTATTTCCTGTGCAGTTTGATTCCTGTTCATGAATTCTCTACCTACCCCTATGTCTTCAAGATTTTTACCTATTTTGTCTTCCAATAGATTTAGTGTTTCTGTTTTAATATTCAGATATGTGATCCATTTAGATTTTAATTTAGAACATGGTGATAGGCATGGGTCTAGTTTTAGTTTTTGGCATGTGGAGAGCCAGTTTTTCCAACAGCATTTTTAAAGAGAATGTCGTTCTTCCAGTGAATATGTTTGGCCCCTTTATAAAAGCTAAGGTGGTTGAGTGTTTTTGTAGTTGTGGTTGTATCTTCTAATCTATTCCATTGATCTTTAGATCTATTTTTATTCCAGTACCATGTTGATTTTATTAAAGTAGCTTTGTAGCATAATTTCAAGTCAGGGATTGTGATGCCTCCTGTCTTGCCTTTGCTGCTGAGAACTGCCTTTGCTATTCTAGGTATCTTCTGGTTTCAGATGAATTTTAGGAGTGATTTCTCTAGGTCTATGAGGTATGTTGATGGTATTTTCATTGGGATTGCATTGAATCTGTATAACAGTTTTGGGAGAATGGCCATTTTCACAATATTTGTTCTCCCTATCCATGAACAAGGGATGTGTCTTTCCATTTTCTGAGATCCTGTTCAATTTCTTTTTCAGGGTATTATAATTTTCCATGTATAGAACTTTTACTTCTTTCATGAGATTAATTCCTTAGTATTCCATTTTTTGGGATGCTAGTGTGAAGGGTGTGGTTTCCCTTATTTCTCTCTCCATAATTATGTTGTTAGCTTATAGAAATGCTATTGATTTTGTATCCAGCTACATTGCTGAATTTATTTATTATTGTTTAGGAGTCTTTCAATGGAGTTTTGGGATCTTCTATGTAGAGTATCATGTCATCTGCAAATAATGATAATTTAACTTCCTCTTTTCCTATCTTTACCCCTTTTATTTCTCTCTTGTCTAATTGCTCTGGCTAGTATTACTAGTACTATATTGAATAGGAGCAGTGTTAAGGGACAACCTTGTCTTGTGCCTGATTTTAAGGTAAAGGCCTTCAGTTTTTGGCCATTTAGTATGATGCTGGCTATTGGTTTGTCATAGATGGCCTTAATCATATTGAGGTAAAGAGTATCTATTCCAATTTTCTGTAAATTTCTTATCATGAATGAGTATTGGACCGTATCAAATGCTTTTTCTGCATCTATAGAAATAATCATGTCATTCTGACTTTTTGTTTTACTGGTATGGTGGATTACATTTATTTATTTGCATATGTTGAACCATCCCTGCATGCCTGGGATGAATCTGACTTGGTCATGGTGTATAATCTTCTTGATGATTTGCTGCATCCTGTTTGCCAATATTTTATTGAGAATTTTTGCATCTGTGTTGATTAGGGAGATTGGCCTGTAGTTCTCTTTTTTAGTTGGGTCTTTCTCAGGTTTTGGTACTAGAGTTATATTTGCTTCCAGGAATGACTTAGGGAGAATTTCTTCCCTTTCAATTTCATTGAAGTGTTTGAGCAGTGTTGGCATTAAATCTTCTTTGTATTTCCTGTAAAATTCCACAGTGAATCCGTATGGGCCTGGATTCTTCTTTGTAGATAAGGACTTAATTACATTTTCAATTTCATTAATAGTAATTGGGTTATTCAGTAGTTTTACATCTTTTTGACCTAGCTTTAGTATTTCATATATTTCTAGGAATCCATCCATTTCTTCTGTTATCTAACCTATGAGAGTAGACATTTTTGAAATAGGTATTTATGATCTATTTCCACAAAGTCTGTAGTGATTTTGCCTTTTTGCCTCCTTATTGCATGAATTTGAGCTTTTTCTTTCCTTTTTTAAATAAGGTTGGCTAGGCGCTTATAAATTTTATTTATTCTTTCAAAGAACCAACTCTTTGATGCATTGATTCTTCGGATTGTTTTCTTAGTCTCTATTGCATTAATTTCTGCTCTGAGTTTTATAATTTCGTCCCTTCTTTTGGCATTGGACTTGACTTGCTGTTCTTTTTCTAGATGTTTGAGGTGTAGCATCAAGTTATTAATTCGTTTTCATTCTGTTTTCCAGATGTTGGAACTCAGAGCAATAAATTTTCCTCTAAGGACTGCTTTCATTGCATCACATACACTCCAGTAAGTTGTATTTGTATTTTCATTTGCTTGTAGGTATTGTTTAATTTCTTCTTTAATTTCCTCTGTGACCCACTGATTACATAAGAGTATATTATTGAATTTCCATGTGTTTGTGGGATTTTGCAGTTTCTTTTATCATTAACTTCTAGTTTCATGGTGCTATGATCTGATAAGATATACAGGATAATTTTGAATTCTTTTGCATTTAAATATGTTTTGTGGTTTTGTATGTAGTCTATTTCAGAGAATGTCCCATATCCGCTGAGAAGAATATATATTCTGATATTTTTGGATGGAATACTGTGTATGTCTATCAAGTCCATTTGTTCACAAGTGTGATTCAGTTCTGTTATTTCTTTGCTGATTTTCTATCTGGTTATCTGTTCCTTGCTGTCAATGGTTTGTTAAAGTCTCCCGTTTTAATTGCTATTGCTAATTTGATTTTTCATTTCTATTAATACTTGCTTTGTATAAGTGGGTGCTCTGGAATTTGGTGCATATATATTTAAGATAGTTATCTCTTTCTCTTGAAGTTTTCCCCTAACCAGTATGTAGTGACCTTCTTTATCTCTTAGGATCATTCCTGGTTTGAAGTTCACATTGTCTGCAAACAGAATAGCTACCCCTGCTTTTTTTTTTTTTTTTTTGGTTCCTGTTGCATGAAGTGCTGTTTTTCATCCTTTGACTTTCAGTCTGTGAGTTTCCTTTGTGTTATATATATATATATATATATATATATATATATTTTTTTTTTTTTTTTTTTTTGTAGACAGCACATGGTTGGATGTTGTTTCTTGGTCCGTTCCACCAGTCTGTTTCATTTAATTGGTGCATTGAGACCATTTACATTAATGGTCATAACTGTTATGCATTGGTTTATTGTTCACATGTTATCTTTCTGCTGTTACGTCTTTATCTTTCCATTCTCTTTCATTGTCTGCCTTGCTTAGTGGTTTTTTCCTATGTATATCTAAACTGTCTTTCAGTATTCTTTGCAGGGTTGGCTTGGAGATCATGAAGTTCTTCAGCTGTTCTTGTCATGGAAGTGTCTTATTTCTCCATCCATTCTGAAGGACAGTTTTTCAGGGTACATCAGTCTAGGTTGGAAATCGTTTTCCTTTCACATCTGAAATACTTCACTCCATGCTCTTCTTGACTTCCTTGTGTTGAGAAGTCTGCTATGATTCTGATAGGCTTTCCTTTATAAGTGATCTGTCTCTTCTCTCTAACTGCTTTTAGTATTCTATTTTTATGTTGGATTTCTGGGATGGTGATTATTATTATATGTCTGAGTGTAGTTTTATTTTGGTTATGGCTATTTGGAGTTCTATATGCTTCACTAATCCATTCTCATGTTTGGGAAATTTTCACCTATTACTTCTGTAAATAGCTCCTTGGTATCATGTGTGTTGTCCCCTTCTTTTTCGTTTATCCCTATCAATCTTAAGTTGTTTTTCTTTGCATCATCTTGCAACTGTTGAATTGTTATTTCCTGATTCCTTGTTTTTTTTTTTTTTTAAGAGAAAAAAGAAAGGACATAAAAAAAAGCAGTAAAATGGTACAGGTAATACAGAATTTCAAGAAAAAAATATACAGTAAGAAATCACTAGTTAATAGGTTACATATTGTCTTCTTAGAAACAGTTGTCCAAATTATAAAATTAAAGCATATAAAGTGGACATTCATACAGTGAGATTCCTGTTCACTATCTACAATCTTGTCTTCAAGATCTGAAATTCTATCTTCACTTTCTTGAGGCAGTTTTGACAACTTTCAACAGAACTTCTGATTTCCTGTATGTCTATTTGAATCTACGTCATGTATTCTGTTTGTTTCTTATATTGTTCATCCAGGGATTCTTTTTGTTTGTTTCTCTAATTTTTTAACTGTGCGTTCTTTAAATGTGTTCAGCATCTCTTTCATTATTGTTATCATTTCTTCTTTTACCTGGAAGATTATTTCTAGTTTGAATCCCTTTAAAGCTTCATGGAGTTGCTTCTTTATTTCAGTTAGCATTATTTCAGGTATTTTAGGCATATGGTATATATTTTGTTCTATGTACATGGCTTCTAGGCTTTCTTGGGGTGGGCTGGAATTCTGAGATTGCATTTTCGTCTTTCATTTTGTCATTTTTCTATATTTCCATGTTTCAAGTGTTGTTTCAAGGCTTCCCCTGGGTGTGTTGGAAATTGTCTCCTATGTCCTGGGCTACTGGGACTCCTTTGGCAGCATAGCTCCCTCCTTGGGCAGCGAGGCTCCCAGATTAAAAGAAGGTTACCAGGTGCAGCTCAGGCAGACCTAAACCCTCCTCGAGCAGCATAGCTCCGCCCTCCGACAAGGACGCTCCCTGGACCGAAAGAAGGCCACCAGGCACAGCCCAGGGGTAACCGAAACCCACTTTCAGCAATCTAGGGTGGCTGAAAGCCGAGCAGGTCCCCAACCACCCAGAGCAAGGATCTCAAACTCTCCCGGGGCTCAGATGGTGTGCAGGCTCCCACCTCCTCCGGTGACAAAGCTCCCAGGGCTGAAAGAAGGTCACTGGTGCAGCCTAGGTTAGCCTCCACAGTGCAGCCACTATTAAGTCATTACTTACAAATTACTAAAATCAATATTTTCTTCAGTTTAAATTTTTTGGACATTTCCACATGAGCTTAGGAAACCGTGTATATTCCCCCCCCCCCCCGCTATGGTTTAGGTTTGTGTTCCCTCCAGAACTCATGTTGAAACTTAGAGCTCAGGACAATAGAATTAAGAGGTGCTAGGATCTGAGGGCAGTCTTTGGGAAGAAGGTTGCCTTTTTGTTTTTGTGTCTCTTCCTATATGTGAGAACATACATTCCAGGTACCAACATGAAAGCTAAGATTAAGACTTCACAAATACTGTCACCTATATCTTAGATTTCTTTTCTAAGTTTAAAGACAAAACTAACAAATCAACATAAAAATCCCCAACCAGATTTCAAAACAAGATGGAGTGACAATAGTTAATACGTTATGTATTGTTATCTTAAAAGTAGTTACACAGGGTTCAGGACAAGGCATGAAAAATTGTCCAAACAATATTAGTACAACCTTTCTTTTCAATGAACTAAGAGAAACTAATAGTATAAATATCTTACCTATCTTGTATATCTTTTCTTTTGAACAACTTCGTCCCATTTCACAATATCTACTATACATTTTGGATCTTATTTATTCTTTCAGCTTCTCAAGCTAGGGAGGCAATACAATGTTTACACATGTGAGTCTGATTTATTTCACTTGTGAGTGTAGTCTCGAGTTGCAGCTGCTTACCTATGAAAGTTTCTAGTTTATCCTTCTTTATGGCTGAGTGGTGTTCTATTGAATAAAAAGACCACATCTTTTTTGTGCATTCCTCAGGTGATGAACATTTGGGTTGTTTCCAAGATTTAGCTATTTATAAATTGTGCTGCTAGGAACGTAATGTGCGTACATTTCTGTGGTAATTCTTCTGGGAAGATACCCAGAAGGGGAATAGTTAGGTCCAATGGGACTTCTAATTCTATTTTTTTTTTTTTTTTAGGAATCTCCATACTGTTCACCACAGTGGTTTTACAAGTCTACATTCCCATCAACAGTGGAGAAGGGTTTCTTTTTCCCTATACCCCCTGCAGCATTTGCTATTAGTTGATATACTGATGATAGCCATTTTTTTCTGGAGTGAGATGAAATCTCAGTGTTGTTTTAATTTGCATTTCTTGAATGACCAACACTACTGAATATTGTTTCATATATTTATTTGCTGTTTGTATTTCTTCATTGGTAGTTTGTGCTAGAAAAACTGGCTTTTCACATGCTGAAGACTAAAGCTAGATCTATGACTATCACCACAAGTTACAGTAAAGTCAAAATGGATCAAGAATCTAAATATTAAAACAAAAATACCAAATATACTGGAAGATAGAATAGGTAGAAATCTCGAAGATATAGGTGTAAGTAGAGGCTTCATGGATAAAATCCAGACTGCATGAGAACCAAAGAATCAATGAATGATATCTGACCTTATTAAAGTTTTTGCACAAGAAAAGAACTCACCAACAGAGTGAAAAGACAACTCATAGAGTGGAAAAAATTATAGCAAGTTGTCCCTCAGACAAGGACTTATATCCAGAACACATAAAGAACTAAAAAAAAAAAAAAAAAAATCAAGCCCAAATTCAAATTCAAAAACCCAGTCCAAAAATGGGCATCTGAGATGAATACTCACTTCTCGGATGATCATGAATTTCTTAGCCTTCTGGACCGAGAGAAAATAGATTTGTGCTTTTTATTGTTGGGGCACAGTTATTATGTAGAAATACATTCATGAGATGGTAAATTTGTAGATATTTTTAGTGGGCTCTGACCACATTGTTTTTCTGTCTCTGGTAAATTTAGTTGATCCTGACAATGTCAGAACAGTTGTCTATACTTGAGACACCTTGGGCTGACTTGTGCTCATTCAGTAAAAGCTCTCTCTCCTGTACATTTTGATATTATGGTAATATTCTTAATCATTCTCATTTAGCAAGGGCTCTCTCTCCAGAACAATTCTTATATTATGATAGTGACCTTAAGTATGTTCATTCTGTAAGAGCCTCCTCCCCTGGTTCCTGGAATGCTTCTGTTTTTTTAAGATTAGCCTGTCTGTCAATATGTGATTCAACATATGTAACCAATCATGCAGTATTTGGTCACTTGCTTTGTACCTCCCACTTCTATTTCTATATATACTAAACTTCTGATTTGGGGCAGTTGCTTTGGAGGAATTATCCCTGCAACAGTCCACTGGTATGAATTCTCAACAGTCTGCTGATATGTGTTAAATGCTGTCTTCTTATCTCCTTGGTTCAATGAGTCTTCCTTTTGGTTTGGTTTGGTTTGGCTTGCCTTGCAAAATTTCCTACAACATTTAGGTTACCTATCCTCAAGTGTTTGTTATAGTGTGGACTAAGCCACCTTTTCTGTCATATAGCTGTAGGCATGCTTTCTGTAATATTTATGGGATATTTTCTCTCTAATAGACCAGGTGATGTTATACTGAAGATCAAAGCTTTTCATCTTTTATGCTTCTGGGTCTAACATGAGATCTTAAAGGGTAGGCATTTGCTGTTGTGCATTTTAGCAGCAGCAATATCTTACATAATATTCTCAAAAACAGGTATTTTCAATGGTATGCTGGTATAACCTAGAAGCTCACTAGAATCAATTCCATGTATCTTTCCTCAACTCTGTATTCAGTGATGCCATGTTGGTAAGTTGAACTTTGTCACATTAGGAATAGTAATACAACAAAAATGGATAAACATACATGTATATTATATATACACATATATACATAATACTTGTAATAATTATATATGTATAACGTATGTGTATGCATATATTCTTCTCAGTAATGTTCTTCTAATACACTATTGCTATCCTTCCTAGGTTTACATGTTTGCTAAGTAAATAAGGTTACAAGTTGCTCAGCTGAATGTTGTAAAGTAAGATTTTCTGTGCAGAGATATTTAGTGAAATCTCTCCTCTGGAAGTATAGAGGTCATAGTATCTGGGCAAGTGAAGAATGAAGGTGCAGAGAGCTGTAAGAAACATTAATTCATAGGCCTATAGAAATGTTGAGCCAGACTCCTGACATGTCACCTGACACTTAGCAAGGTCACAATGAAGGAAAAGTCTTTCTGTGAGTATCTCTCTAAAGCAGCTCCTCTCTAAAGCTGGCTCTTGAGGAGAGTCCTCCAAGTTAAGCATGTATTAGTTTCTCATGTGAGTTTTGAATGGAGCCAAGGAGTATAAGATTCTTGTTTTTTGCTGTGTTGTATTAACTGGCAATGATTCATATCCATTCTCTTCTCCATCCCTATCTTCAAGAAATTCTGCCTCTCCTTCTCATACTTGCAGCAAGTGTTGATTAAGGATCCATTAAGGCCATATTGAGAGAAAAATAGAGATAATTCTTGGAGCTTAGCTGTGCTAGTGAATTGTTTCTTTTTTGTGTGGTTTAATTCTGTCTTTAACTTCATGGTATCAAGGGTATTCTTCCAGAACTGCTGCCTAATCTGTGTAAAGTTGCTTAGAAAAGAGAGTTAATTGGTTCCTACAAATATGTATTCTTCTCCTGGGATTATTTTGGTCAGAGAAAAATTTCAGGTCATTATGTCGAAAGTAAAATTATACTTTGTTGATGTCTCACATTTCAGAGAGTAGTTTAATTTTAAAGGCTGTTAGAAAATACCAATGCCTATTAAGAGTTTATTTTTTATGTTTTGGCATGTGAAATCTACGTACTTTCTTGATACCATTAAAGGGGAAAAAATTAAAATCCAGTCCAGTGGGTGATTCCATATAACCCTGGTGGCAAAAAGAAGTTAAAGACATAAGAAATGAAATTGACAAACTCCTACATTTTATTACTATTCTGCAAACCTACAGGGACATAACGTTCCAACAGTGTGAGTCAAATGCAAAAAGAAAATGCTTTTAAGGCTAACCTAGAAGAAAACACTTGATGTGAGCTATATTTAATGAATGTGAAGGCCTAGTCTTAATTCCCACAGTCCTATGGATCATCTTCTAAATGATCAATACATTTTATTCAATCTCATGTGATGCCCTGTCTTTTTGGGAAATGTGATGTGGATTAATTGATAAACCGATTAGTTGTCTAGCTGTTTCCCCTAATTATTTTATCAAGAAACTCATCTGCTTCCTGGTTTCACCCCCATGTTCTTGTTATAAATGTGATGAATTTTGATAGTGGATTCCAGGAAGATATTTCATACCAAAGAGTTTTACTCTTTGTAATTGTAATGCAATAAACATTAGCATGGGGTGGGGGTGGGAGTCACTTCCTTGGACATTTTCAAGCCTTAAACCTGCTGGGCAAGATAAGAGGAATGACACAAACTTGACAATTCTGTAGGGACCTGGCTGAATGGTGCTCTCTATGGTGTAGCTAACTCTCAGCTGCCCTTTTGTTTCTGTGATGCAGGGCAGGCTACTTGAGAATTCACTTTGGAATGACTGTGGGGCAGTGAGAACAACTTCTTTTTCTTCTAGTGTTCAACAAAGGCTTTCCTCTGACTGGTTTACTTGGGGCTTTAAGGATTGGCTGAGTTTAGCCAGACGTGATGAGATACAACTATAATCCCAGCATTCTGGAAAATTGAGGCAGGAGGCTTACAAATTGGAGCCAAGCCTGGACAACTTAGCAACTTAGCATGACCTCATTTCAAAAACAAAAAGGTGGGGGGACTGGATTTTATACACACCCCTGAATACTCTGGGAAAGAGACGTGGAGAGCGGAGAGGTAAGACCGGGGAAGGAGTATCAAACAGGCACAGTATACAACAAGGTCTCATGGAAAGGCACTCCAGTTCAAGCCTGAAGGAGCTATGAAGGCAGAGAAGGTCCTAGAGGTCCAAGCAGGGCCAGGGACAGTTTGTCCTTCATCCTTGCAGGCACTGTTCTTGGAAACCCAAAAAGTATATTCCAGGCACTTCTGGAAGCTTGAGTGCAGAGCTCAATAAAGGATGCTACGGATGCCATTGACATGAAACAGACTGAATGAAGCAGGCATCAAAGGGGAAAGGCAGCACCCACAGCACCCATTGCTACTTTTGGGTAATTTGAACAGATAGTTGAAGACAGAAGATTTATTGGCACTTATAGTATGGCCCTGAACATTGCTGAGAACAGGTCTAGAGGGCAAAGAGAGCACCTGACAATGTCAGCTGGTGTTAAAGGATAGACTATAAGGATGAGAGGTGTCCAGGAGCCCAAGAAAACAACAGCCAGTCACCAGGAGGGTTTGCCACTCACACTTGTGAGATCCAACTGCGGGAGAGTATTCTTTTGCAGCTGCTTTCGCAATTCCCCGGAGGGGAGGTGTTGTGGTTAAGATTTACAAGGGAAAAGATTTAATAAAGGACACATAATTTATAAAGTTATTATTATAATAATACAGAAGAGGGCAAGAGGTCTGTCCACATACTAGCAACCCAAAAAAACCTGCTGAGGGCCCAAATCCCATAGCAACGTCCAGCATGAGTCCAACTGGAGGCCTAGAGCCCGTGGACAATATCTAATGCAAGTCTATATCAAGGACCTGCACTGGGAAGGCCAAAAGGTCAGTGGTGGAAGCCAGAAAATCTGCATCAATGTGATGAAGGATTTGTACCAGCAGGCTGAGGAATCTGTACTGGAACCAGGAAGCAATGTTCAAGGCAAGAATCAGAAGTCCTTTGAAGAGAATCACAGCCATCCTTGGTGACAATAAGGACCAGAGCTCCTCCAATGATGAAAAAATCTGAGTTAATATCAGGAAATACTGTGTGATAAACCCCTCCAGGAGAATCAATAGCATACTACCTTCTCCTGTAGTTCTCCTTTAATGCTGTTGGCAGCAATCCTCTAATGGGTTATCCACACCCAGAAACATGTTGATACAGTTCAGCTGAGTGTTACAAGTTGACCATTAGTTAATCCACCACAAGAGAACAACAGATTCTACTCCAGACACTGGTTGGTAGGAGGAGGGGAGTGAGAAGGGAGAAGCAGAAAGAGGAACTGTAAGGAGACCTGAGTTCTGGGGAAAGAGAAATGGGCAAAGGGAACACATGAGATTCAGCTGTACAAAGATCTTGAGAATTAGAGCTACATTAGGTGACTATGTGCCTCCTTTACAAACATGTGGTTTCCTCGCTTGAGACTTTAGTGTATAGAACAGGAGATGGGTATGGAGGTGGCAGTATGAAGTACAGTTATGCATGCCAGAGCCATGTTTAGGAAAACACTACCTTGTCTTCTTTACTCTCTCTGCAGCACAGGAAGTCCCTAGGAATTCATCCTGAAATTCTGCACTCCTGAGGTTCTGGAGCAGAGTCCTGGACAGGAAGTTGCCTGCACGTGGGCAGATGTGATAATGTGCAAGATCTAAAGAACCCCCAAGGAGATCCCTCGTTGGTCTAAAGTTTTCATAGGAAAAATTGAGAGATAGTTTGGAAAGCGATTCCCTGCAGAGGTTTCTCAGGGACTCCAGTTGCTAAAGAGCACAACATTACTAAGTGGAAAAGCAGTTGATCCCTCTTCCTGCCCATCCTGTTATAGATTCTCAAGCCCAAGTGTACTCCTAGTGGCCAGCAGAGAGGAAAGGGAGCCATAAATCTCATTGGTGCCTGCCGTAAATCCTCGAGAAGACTTTTCCCCAATTCCTTTCAATTTCCCATTCATTTATTTGTTATCTCAAGGTAACAGCAAGAATTTGAGAATGAAAAGTCTTTTTGGAAAAAAAGAGAGCAAGTAGAGGCACTCCCAAACAGGATAAAAGAGACACAAAAGGGAATGTTTCTTTTGAAAACAGATTTGCAGGTACTATTATAGCGCTAAGACTTTTTCAATGGACCAGATCAAACATGCATGTTTTTCTTAAGAATCAGGGGACTCACTGAGATAAAGACTGTGTCTGCTATACTGAGTACCTCCCATCGCCTTGTGCCTGTTGGCTGCACACTAGGGGCTCGGTTTACTGATAGAAACCATAGTTTAAAATCTGCCAAATGAATCAAATATCATTTTCCTATGTAAATAAAATGATGGTAATGAATAATTCAGGAGCTGGGCCAGGGTATTTGCATGCATTCATCATGGACACAGACGTGTAATACAGTATGTCTCTCTCAAGATGTTTTCTAATAT
Source organism: Cavia porcellus (assembly GCF_034190915.1). Classification (NCBI taxonomy): domain Eukaryota; kingdom Metazoa; phylum Chordata; class Mammalia; order Rodentia; family Caviidae; genus Cavia; species Cavia porcellus. The sequence continues at coordinate 103,411,481 of NW_026947485.1, forward strand.
TTATGAAAACAATTCATAAAATTAAATCCCATTAGTTCTAGATTAGCACTTGACATTTGTCAGTCTAATGACTCTGATTGCTAGAGGGGATACCCTAAGTTCCAATAATATTTAATGGCTTCTTATGATGATGATAACTGCTTAGTAGAAGTCCCTGCTTTTCTTCACAGAGATGACTGTGTTCTTGTGGAAGTGTACTTTTATCTGTCTTGTTAATCAACACTTCCACTTCACTTTTGTTCAGTTTCATATTTAAAAACAATTTTGGCAGAGAAAGCTTCCTAGAAGACATCGATGAACTTAATCATGGCCATTTATCAACCACTGAATTTTTGTGCTTCCCCAGACCATCATCAGCTTTAAATGCATCCAGTGCAGATGTTGTCCTCCATGCTAATTTGATTACCTGGCTCAGTGGAGGAGAAGCCTTGTATTGATGAATACATTGGTGTGGCATAGCAAGTACTACCTGGTTGGTGTCGGTATCACAACCTCATCATGATTTCTAGGTAACCGTTTTCACTCATACCTTTTAATTCCCATGGTCACTCCTGATCAGGTATATTATATTGGTAAGAGGTTCAGATGGCTCTCATAGGTATATATACTTTCAATACTGTGATAAACAGTGCTCTAAATAGGGACTGTACATATCTTAGGTTACTTTCAAGACTATCACTGCTGGGGATATAGCTCAGTGGTTCAGTGCCTGTCTGGCAAGCATGAAGTCATGGATTCGATACCTGGTATAAAAAAAAAAAAAAGGGGAAAAGAAGGCTATCAGTATGTGGCTTTTAAAATCACTACAACTTTATTTTAATGTCAAACAAAATAGGTCAGTGTTACACCAAATTCTTACAAGCATAAACAATGTGAGAGGGAGCTGTTCATCCAAAAACACTTTGTCTCCAGGGTATTGTGGTATCTGACATACTATGAGCAGAGACTAATTTCTTTAAGTTACATTGTGTCCTGTGTGCCATGTTTTTAAGCACTGAATGTGTTCCAGTACAGATATTCTTAATATGAATGCCACAATTGTCACATGATACTACTCTTTCAGCAGGAGTCATTGTTGAGGGACTAAACTCACTATCACAGTGTGTTTTGTGCTGCCTGAAAGGTTGCAAGTGAAGTGTATTATCTGAACACAGCATTAGATGACTCAGGAGAAAAAGCCCCAGCAGCACTGGGGAGTCTCTCATGTAGATGACACAATGAAAACTTGATGGAAACTGTAGACCAGAACAGAATCCATACGGCTTCCACCCACAGAATAGCTGAGTAGAGGTAGAAAAGATGGCTGGGATATAAGCTGGATGGGGAAACAAAGAACAACAGCACAAGAGCCATGGAGCGTTGGAAGTATTTTATGTGAAATAAATATCATCAGCATCCAGAGGGCCGTGGGTAACAGCAAACAAGAGACTAAGGTGGGGTCAGCAGGGGTAAATGCAGCATCTGTGTGTTAGCTAAGTAGAAATCAATCTTCTTTCACAAAGCAAAGAAGAAAGACAGCTTGAAGACAAACATGAAGCAGGGAGTTGCGACTAAATGGACTTTCCCAGAAGCTGACCCTAGGACTACATCACTGTGTAGGATGCTCATTAGGAGGGCCCTGTAGAATCGACAACTATGGCAAACACAAGTCAAAGGTACTGTGATGCCTGGTAGACTCCAGCAGAATTGTTTCTTTTCAGGAATGAATGCTTGGGCTTCACACAGCTACCTCCAGTGTGGCCAGCTCTAAAGGATATGGCCATGGTTAAGGTGGTTCTTGGGGGCTGAGGAGCCCTGGGAGTTGTGAGAACTGCAGATGGTTTACTGACTAAAGCCCCTGGCAGCTGGGCTGCACACTCTTCTTTTTCCTAAGGGTCTTAGGGTGGGTGTCTCCTACTCTATCATGTTAGGAATCTTGCCCATGGTACAACAAGAGCCCTCTTCTTGTTCTGGTACAGTTGCTACTGCTTTCTGCATAGTTGTCTCCTGTTAGAGAGGGCCCTCATTTTACTTCTTGTGAATCTTTAATTTATTTTTGTTACAGGTAGCTGAGTTTGATAGAGATATCATAGGCAATCAGACAGGGCTAGGTCCTCAAAGGAGCAAGTGCAGAAGCCCAGATATCTTGCAATTGTGGAAGAGACAGACACCTTCTGCTATGAGCCAGGCCTCAAGACAAAAGATCAAACCAATGCACCCACATCCTAAAGACTGATATTCTAAATATGTCTCTATTACCCTGAGAAAGCCAGAAGTCATTATCCCAATCCCCTACAGGAAGAGTCACTGCTCCTTAAGCATGCCGGCTTGCTACATGAATCTCTTCCCCCATGTGTCCCCAATTTAATCAATTTTACCTAAGCAATTTATCTTATTGGTTAACCATTGTCCCATTTCACCTTATGCCCACCTTGTGAATTCCCAGGTTTTCTCCACCTTGGATATGCCTATATCCAAGAGGATTACTCTATAAAAGTCCCTAGAAAAGACAGTCTTTGGCAACTTGCTTGGGACCCCCTTTGTCTCTCAGACAGAAGCTTTCTCTCAGTAAATATCTTCTGTTCTTAAAATTCATTGTTCCTAAAATTCTTTCCTTGATTGTAGAGAATACAAACTCATACTGGACATATAGCTTGGGAATTTCATTCCCCTGTATTATTTCTAGCACACTATAAGCTCCCTGTGGGTAGGGACAGCAACTCATTAGCATGCTTGGTGTTTTCTGTCTCATTATTAGAGGAAGGATGTGTGCTACGGAGTGTGGAGACTTAAGCAGGCTCATGGAGTCCCAGTTCAGCACCCATGGAAGTGTATTCTCTGTATGTAAGTTTCCAGGGTACCTAGCATAAAGGTTTAAACTGCAAGCACAAACACTATTCTACACAGACATTGTTCACAGCAGATTCCAAAAAGGGCTGAGAATGCAGGCTTTCTGCATATTGTTTTACCCCCAGTGGGAGAAGCCCTTTGAGAGGCCAAAACAAGATTTATGCAAAATCAGGCCCAAAAGGAAATGTAAGCTGGACTAGCCGCCTCTGTTCCAAATCATCCTGCTCAGCAGAACTGTTTCAGGGAACAGGCACATCACCATGGAGGCCACTGGCTGGAGTCCCAGGGATTCATTCAGCCACCCCAGTCCCTTCTGTCTGCTGCATAGATGCTGTGAGGGTGGCAAGCTTGCCTCTGCACTCTCCATTGCATGGCATAATCCGTTAACTATTTCTCCAATAGGATAAGAGCGCCCATGAAATATTTATTGATTTTTAAGTGCTGCCCATCTATTATAAAGTAGTACCCTTTCATTCTGTATTTTCTGCTTCAGTTTTTGTGTTCTTAGAGGCTGGCAAATTTTAGGCAGTCTCAGGTTTTTTGCCTAGGGTATTTTCTCCCTGTAGGCATGTTTGTTATGATGTTTGTGTGTTAATCAAGTTTTAAAACCTGTTAACAAAATTCAACTATTGGACTTCTGAGTCAGGTTAACCTGGAGGATGAAAAGACACTGGCTCTCTCCCTGTTTCCGCATTCCTTCATAATTGAGTTTAATCAGACTCTAGTGCCAAGGTCAAGCCCCAGTGTCTGTGCTGTGAGTATTCTTGGCCTTTCCACGCTTGTATGCACACAGCAGCATGGTGTGCATCCTTATCTATGGTCCAGGCAGTGCTGTCACCCTTACCCCTTCTTGTGGAGTCTTCTGTTTGTGGGGAGGGAGCTCAAACTGCGTTTCCAAGAACCACTGGCTTCAAATAGCCTCATGAAAGCCTGCATACGAGCCACTCTGGTGAAAGTTAAGTGCAAAGGGAAGGGCAATGGCAGGCAACAGGTCCTTGGTTTTTCCTGGAAAGCTGTGAATTGCCACTCTGAAATAGCAGGAGGCTGACTCCAGACTCATGACAGCAGAACTTGGTGTGCCTAGATGAGCACCTATGAGCCTCCTGTGTTCTTAGGGGCTTGCCTGACAAGGGCTCTTCTGGTCATCCTTATGGCTATAGAAACCACCTTGTGTTCACAGTTCCTTGAATGAATGTATTTTCCTGCTCAAACATTGGCTCTTATGCTGCTGTGTGCACTTATAGACAGAGAAGATAGGTTCAAAGGAGCCAAGACACTCCCAAGATGACTCAGTGATGGTAAGAAGATAGAGAGAGGGACAGAAGGAGAAGTTAGGTTCTCTTGAAGACTGAGAGTATAGAGCATAACTAAACTCTAACACCTGCCAACCTTGAGGCAGAATCAAAGCAACAAGCCCCCTAAACATCCCTCAGCAGCACACCTTTCCACAAGTCTGCAAAGAGAAAAGAGCTGAAACGTTACACCTTCTCTGAGGGATAGCACCAGGCATTAGATGCTCTCCTGGAAGATAGGGAACCACTCCTTCCTCCAAGCTCCAGCCCAAGGTCACATTTATAAGCTACTACAGTATTGAAAATTGTTCATTACAGAATTTGGCTGTTGTTTTCTTTGTAAAAGTGTAGAAACAATCACATTTCTTCTAAGATAGAGAAAATGAAGCAATCATGTTGGCATGTGTTGGTCTGTTTCCCATTGATTGCTATTGAGGTCATGGTTGGTGGTGACTTTTTTCTTCCTAACTGTAAAAATCTGAAAACAATGTCAAAACAAAAAGCTCTTAGTTTTCTCCTTGTCAGCATTTGAGGTACTGATGTGGCTTAGTCCACTGCATGATTGATTACCATGTTTTGGATGCTTGGAGCACTTGGCACTCATTGCCCCGTTGTATTTTGTGGTTGTTATGATCCACACTTCACAGCTGAGGTCTGCAGAGGGTGCACAACTCCACATCTACTCTGGAGCCCCTGCAAGGCAGCACTAAAGTCTGATCCAGACTTCCAGCCAAGTGTGAACCATTAGCTCTGCAACAGTCACACCTACAGTGGTCTTTTATGCTGTTGCCAACTCTGTTCCTGTTTTCTGTCTCTGTCTCAAATCTTTGTCTCTGTCTCAATCTCTCTCTCTCTCCCTCTCCGTCTCTCTGTCTCTGTCTGTTTGTCTCTCTCTGTCTCTTTCTCTCATCTCCTTTGTTTCTGTTCTCCTCCCCAGTAGGATTCCAGCTGTAAAACGAGGAATGGTCAGGACTGCCTTCAGAAGTCAGTCTCCAGGGCTATTATTTGTTTCCACAGCTTTCTACACCCTCAGCTAAGCCAGACCTATGGCAGAGCTGACATCTGGGTCAAAAGTGTTCTAACTTGAGCTCTTTGTTCTGCCAAAGTATCTGACAAAGGCACCTTTACTGGAGGGGTCATCCCATTTCCCACAAGTCTCAACAATTTGGAAGATTGGGAAATTGTCCTCAGTCATACTGTCCTGCTCTAAGTCAGCATGTTCTTACAGCACTCTTGCTTTGGGGTCCTGCTTAGACCCAAGAGTGGGAATCTGGCACCACAGTGGGAAGTCTAGAGTCCCAGAGTCCCAGCACCTGGTAAAATGGTGTCACTATAGGACTTTCAGGAGTTCTTATCTCTATTAGCCCAGATGATTCAGTTCCTATCCTACCCAGAGAAAGATTATCTCCAAGTCAGCAACATTCCAACCATTCTTTCCTCTCTCTTTCCTAAAACGCACTTTAATAAAGTATTTAATTGGGAAGATTTTGATCTTTCTTGCTCTCAGCCCTCCGATGTATTTTGATCTCTGCACAGCTAAGGTCCTTGTAGCCCTCTACAGTAAGTGTAAACTCTAGTTGTGACTGTAGGCACTGAAGCAGGGAAACGAGGCTAGCGTAGAATGAGGAGAAAAGTAGAGACAAGCAGTGTTGTAGCTTTTGTCTGTCTCTTGCATTATTTATTCTCTCCAGAACACTATGGAGTGCTATGGATTATTCAAGGATAGGCTGACTATAGTTACACAAAGACTCCTAAGTAAAAAATGGCTCAAGGGTGGTAGGTGTTGACTTCTGACTCAGCAAAAGGCAGTGGGCAGGTGAGCTGGTGATCAGCCCACTTGCCATGTAGTGGCCTGGGGACTCAGGCTGACTACATAGGTTTTTTCAACATAGGTTTCCATGGAAATCCTTTCCTTTCCAGATATACACAAAATGGAAAATTGCACAGGGAGAGCCACCCAGGGGGTTCTTAGGGATCACACCTGGAGCAGAACACAGGGCTTCCATTTAGGTCTCTGACTGGAGCTCAGTCACATGACTTCATTGAGGCTCAGGGAAGCAGGAAACACAGCACACACAGGAGGGACAGAGCCAATCAGGTGTCTATGTAGTCATAGGACTGACCCATGTTACAGCTCAAGACATTAAGGCACAGCAAGAAGAAGCTGTATAAGGACAGGCAGCTGATATATATATTACAGACTCAATGCCATCTGACAGGTCTGCCTGACATGCCTTAGTCACTTGAAGTTCCTGTGTAGAAAGAAAGGCATATCTGTGCTCCTCTGTATTGGAGCTCTCCACTCACTCTCTGTCTCTGTCTCTGTCTCTGTCTCTGTCTCTCTCTCTCTCTCTCTCTCTCTGTGGCAATCCTTTTTTTTTTTTTTTTTGTCTTTTTGAGACAAGGTGTTATTATGCAGTTCAGGTTGGCAATGCGCTCTCTTTGTAGCCCAGGAAGGTCCTGAACTTGTAAGGATCCTCCTACCTCAGCCTCCCAAGTGCTGGCAATTCTTGGAGGAAGACTGTTCACTGACCCTGGAAGCACATATTGTACCCAGGGCTCTTTCCCTGGAGAGACTATTTAGGATGTAGTTGGCATCCTCTCTACTCACCAATGTTCCTGGAGTTAGAACAGGATTATGAGAGGGCAAAAGTGAGACCACCCAGGCTGCACACTGTGTAGTTGGCAGCTGAAGATCTCTATGAGCTGTGCTTTCTCAGGGGTGACTCTTTGGGAGCCATATGAACACTACTGATGTTTAGAAAAAATTTCCGGCATATTGTCTGGCCTTCAGAATAATGAAAGCTGATAAAACATATTTGAGAACTTCTTTCAGGCACATGGGATGGTGTTGACACAGCAGAATTCCCTCTTCAGGGGGATTAATTTGAGTCAAATAAGGGCAACTTTTTCCTGAGACTCTGAGCTCTCTGGATGCAGAGACCTCCTCCTGATGCTGCTGCCCAGGTAGACTGTCCATGGCGTCAATCTCTACTCACTCCCCACAGATGCACACTACACACGCTGACTGCCTGTGGTAAATCCCTTGAGTCCAGGTAAGGGTGCATGCAACTTCTCTCTGCTGGTTGGCCTCCTGGTGGCCCTGGAATGTGGTGGTCAAGATCAGTGGCAGGTAGATAGATGAAAAAGGACCAAGAGTCCAACAATCATTCTTTCAAATTTCTGAAAGTGCATTTTTGAGCCTGGGAAATTTGCTCTGGCTGAGATTTATTGTAGAAATCTAAATACTGATAAGAACAGATACTACACATGATCTTAACCAAAAGGCCAAGAAGGGATTGGAAAGCTAAATAATTCCCCAGAGAAAGGTTTTCCCATCTGGTTCTCAGAGCATTCTGTTGTTTAGCTGAAAACACAACTGAATTGAAAAATGTGCCTCCTTTGGAATGAAGAATTGCAGGTGGTTTATAGGGCCTTCTGTGAAGATACCAGACTGTTTTCAGTTTCCCTTTCAGAGAAAATTTCTCCCAAAGGTGAAGATAAGTTAGATGAGAACAAAAAATGAGCCCTGCTTTGCCACCTCCACTCTCCACCCCAAATCATCCCAGGCCTGGAACCTCACCCTGCCTTGTTCCCTTTGAAGGCACCTGGAGTTCTCCCCTGTGTTGCATTTGGACTGGGCCTCCCACATTGCAGATCTGTGGAGGCTATGCCACCACTGCCTCTTGACAGCAGCTGGCATCTATTAGGACAGTTTTGTTGTCTCAAAGGAAAATGCTAATTCTCCCACCAAACCCTGGGGAAAGAGTTAGTTTTCCTAATTTTAAGCTATTAAAATCAATTGATGTTTTATTCTTCAAGCAGCAAATATACCAGTAGTACAAATCAGAGCAATCCCAAGTACCTGTGGACTCAGCCTGCCAGGTACATACTAATGAAGGGCTCCCTTCTGCAGGAGCAACGCACCTGGCTGCTCTCTACCCTGAGTCACTCCCCGAGGCACCTGCAGCTTGCACATTTACAAGATTGCAGCAGGGCCAATTCTTCCAAATATAACATCAATTAGCTTTTATTTTCACAAATAAAACTCTCTCAGACATGCCTGGAGTACAGATGGAAACAAATGAATCATGATAGGAAATGCAAGGATGGTAACTTTTTAGGATTTTCAAGTCCAGCAGGGATCGTGACTTCTGCCTAATGTAACGTATCTAGACTCTTCTCTGGAATGGAAGTATTCCTCAGAGAGATGCTCTAGGAAAAAAATCCCCCACCATTAGAATGGGTAGCTTCCAAGGCTTGGAGCATCATGGCTCAACAGGGGACTCTCATGGCAAAGACCTGAGGGGCTCACCTCCTCAGCTGTTAATTCCTGGAGTTCAAGCCCTGTCAGGGGCAACCTTGGAAAGAACCAATAGTGTTCAGCAAGCCTGCTAATGCTTGAAGAGATGATCGCTTTTTCAGGCCCTCTTACTACTCAGTCAAACCACTGTCCTTACTCATTTGACTGACTGGTTTCCCTCAATAAGACCATTGCAGAAACTTTTGGCTGCTCGGTGCAGCAGGATTCATTGCTCTTATTTGGTTCTCACTCTGCATCAAGGATGCCTCTTTTAGAAACCATTTACAGAATGATTTAGCTGGTGTCTGCTGTGAAGCCCCCATCATGGACCTTCCTGATGTCTGTGCAACTGTACACTTTCTGGAACCCAGTGGCATCTCTGCTAGCCCAGAGCTGGTAGTATCACGGATCCTGGAAAAATGGAGTTCAGATTCTTGTTACCTTAATCTGGGCTTTGGATTCTTCAGTGGTAAATTGAGACAAAAATATCAGCACTGGATAGCGGGTTAGATGGGATGATATAGCTATGTGCCCTGAGAGCCCAGCACAACATAAACATACAGTAATAACTATTGCCATGACCCATTGTTCCCTGGCTACCAGAGAGTACCCCCACAGTGGCCCCAGATAGTTGTGGTCATGATCTGAGCTCTTGTGGCTGCCAGGCTGCTGACCTTTCATTTTCATGGTTACTTGCACAGAGCAAGGCAATTCGGGCTGGAACACTGTGTGGTAGCACTGGAAGAGCTCTCTGGGCTGTGCTTTCTAAAAGGGTGATTCTGTGGGAACCATGTGAACACTACAGTGTTGGGAAGAATTTTCCAGAATACTGTCATGTCTTCAGTTTGTGTTTGAGGAGACTTGCTCTTTCTCTTTTTCCAATAGTTTCCAGCAGAAGCAATGCCATGACTGATCTGTCCCGAGAGAAGAAAAAAATATGGAGTCCTCAGGACCAAGCAGGCTAGCAGCACCTCCTGTCACCTCTCCAGACTCGGAGGTATCTCACTCTTGATAAGGACTTCAGCTTCTATCCTGCATCACAGAAAATGGTGCAGTGGAAATGCATCGGTACAGGGGGCAGACAGACCTGGTGAAGGGCTTTATTTTCTTAGGCCCCCAGGAGATGGTGAGGATCAATGGAAGCGAGGGTCAAAGCTTGCTCTCTGCCTGGAGCTGACAGCCAGACAGCCAAGGACTTTGCTGTAGGGCAGACCACTCAGAAAGTGCTCTACCAAGGCCTCTCTACCTTGCTTGGGGTTAGGGGTAGAAGGATGCTCTCCTCTCTGGAAGTGGGATCTGAGCTGGCTAATTGCTATCTCTGGGGCCTTAGCTATCAGTGGGTAAGAGACAAACATGAAGCATTTCTCATCTAGGCTTGGGTTCTGCAAATGAAATCTTTCCCACCATAAGATCCACTTCCCCTTCTCTGTGGGGCTACAGTCCAGGGCTAGGGTGAAAATAAAGGGAGGAAGGCAGTACTATAAGGATGAACTACCCTTGGTTCCTGCTTCCAGCCTCTCTCTCATCCTTCTGATAGCTGCATAAAAATCCTTCCTCAAAGCTAAAAAGGGAGATAACTAGTTCCATGGGGTCAAATATATCCTTGTTTTGCATGGCTTGAAGATAAGGATGGATTTGATGTATGACAGAAACCATATTGTTCTTTATGGAAAAAAAAATGTAACAACCCCTGGTTCCAAACAATCAGAGCACTTCATTTTTCATAATTTTGTAAGCTGAGGCTCCACTGGGCTTTGGTTGGCTATAACTTTTCACTGGGATATGAACTCAGGAGAGGCTGTGGCAAGCAGTGAGATGGCCATTGGTAAAGATGGGCACAGTGAGCCTGCAGAGCTCCAGGACCAGTGTGTGGAGTCCATGGGGCACCTTAAGAGGCAAAGTCTTGGAAAGGCCTTCAAGCCAGGCAAAGGAGGTACCACCTAGTAAGAGAGAATCAGGTACATGTGGGCCTGCTAGATACCCCTGAATCTGAAGACCTATTTCTCAAAGCCCTGGAGCCAGATTTAGAATCAAAAAGAAATCCTGGCCAAACAGTGGGACTTCAGTCACTATAAAATGCACCGCAGAAAAGCTGTTTATTTTAGGTCCAAAAGTTCTGCCATAGACCTTCCTCGCAGGGTAGCTGGGGCAGGGGCAGTATTCATAGATAGCTGCAGTGCTGACAGGGAAGGAGGCTTGCATTCAGGCCGTCTGTGGGGCAGGGTCACTTGCACACAGACAGAGCCCTCTAAAGTGTATGCAGATTTGCTTGGTAGGAGTTCAGGGTGGAGATCTGAGCAAATTTGCAGCTCAGGAGAGGGGATGCAGAGCACCTCTGGAACTGCTGGACCTCAGGCCTATCTTTGCTGTGTGTAAACCTGAGTCACATGCAACTCACCTTTCCAGATTTAAAAGCACCCAAGTGGATCTCATAGACAAAACTATTGGTTAATACAAGGCAGGAGGGTAGAAAGAGGATGGTTAACAGGTACAGGGATACAGCTGAGTAGGAGCAATAACTTTTAATGCTCTATATCAAAGTGTGTAACATAGCTAACAACTTAGTCTTTAAAATCTGACAGTAGAGACAATTTTGAATGTCATCACATCAAATGGTAAAAACCCAAGGTGATAAATATGTCTATTACCAGAGCTGATCCTTACATATTGTACATTTGCACTGAGAGGTCAAGTTATATCCCATAAATATGTATACTGTGTCAATTAGAAATAAATAAATAAGACCTAAACCCCAGACACACCTAAAATAACAAAAGAGGATATCTTGATGAGTGAAAACAAGTCTTACTGGGAACACATACCACTCAATTAAGAAAAGGCAGGATCTCGGTCTGGAAAGACAGGAAGACAGTGTCCTCTATGGGGCCATCACTGGAGAGTCTTAAGTCCAACTGCCATGGGGAGCCTCATGCCTGGAAAAGCCCCAGCAGGCTTTCGAGGTTGAGCAGCCACAGTACTGGTGGCTCCTCCAGGAGGCATGCTAAGCAGTTAAGAGTACCCACCGAACAGAGGTGGAGTGCTGAATTAGGTAGGGCAATAGATAGGTAGAAGGAATAGCATTCTCCCAACAGCACAACTGGGCTAGACAGCAGACAGTTTGCTTAAAACTTTTTCTTTATTGCAGTATAACTTCTGTACAATAAGACATACCCAGTATGAGTGAACAGTTAGATGGGTTTTGATTTGAATTTTGCATGATCATCCGAGTATTGGCTCTGGGTTGTCATTTAGCATTGGCTATGGTCATTCAAGCACTGACCCTACCTCAGCTCTTTCTGTTTTATTTTCCATGAGACACAGCAGGGTCTAAGGACCATTGCTGCACTGTGGGAGATGCGTCTCCAGGAATATACTTTTTCACTTAACACAGACTCCTGGCTCCTCTCCAATCAAAGACACAAATGTGGATGAATACGTGTGCATTCATATACATGAACCCCTCTCCCAAGTACCTGCATCCTTTCTTCAGATTCATCTTCTCTCTTTCTGAACTCTACATTTTGTACCAGTGTCTGACACCGCAGAGCTGGCCCCCACCTCACTGGCACCTGGTCTTCCAGGAGCAAGGATAGGCAAGGAAATTATTACTGTATGCTGTAGTCTCATGGGAAGCCCAGCCATTACCAATAGCTTGGAACAAGCATGAGGAACAATTAGTTGTTCTCTGAAAATCCAAATTTGTATGTGTCAAGGAGCTGAAATAGCCAGGCATGGAGACACATTACATCAAAGATGGTAAAATTACAAAGATGAATCTTTAAAAAAACAAAATTATATGAGGCATGGCTTACTAAATGAGGACTGATCCTTCTCTGTTGGAGATCTGGATGAATGCATGATATCTACAGGATGGAATTCCTCACTACCAGGGCACCAGATGGGAAGGCACAGTGCTGACTTGCTATAAACACTGTAGCTGTGCTTTGAAAACATCACACTCAGTAAAGGAAGCTGGTCGCCATGACCATATATCACATGAATCAACTGTTTTGGAAATTTCCAGAATCTGAAGATCCACAGTGGAGAGCTTAGTTTGCATAGGAGTCTGGCTAGAATTGGAGATTAATTACACATATATCCCTGAAGGTTTCTATGAGGGTAATGGATGTTTTCCAAAACTAGATCATGGTATTTCCACAACCAATTTTATCTTATGTGATTTATACCTCAGTGAAAATATATCTTAAAAGTCACTGCATACATAAAATTCTAGAACTTCAGTGTCAGAGTCTCTCATGAAAAACATCTGAATGCTCTAGAATTTAGGATAAGATAAGTATGATCTGATATTTGATGTATATTTTATTAGTGTTTTTCTTATGTCTTTCCACCTAAAGGAGAACATTCTAGGAAGTGAATTAGTGTGTAATGGACAGATTCTCAAAGAGTTAATGTGAGCAATTACTTGGCAACGTCACTGGTGGGTCAAATAGGGAGGGGAGGAGAGAGCATGAGAGACATGCTTCCTAAGTGACTTGCGATGTGTGTGTGTGTGTGTGTGTGTGTGTGTGTGTGTGTGTGTAAATCATACTGCATTCTAACAACAAAATGGTCTGCTTTAGATAAACCAAGACAAGTCTGAACGTAAAAGATTTTAAAAGACATTTTCATTGAGATGTGCTAGCACAGTCACCTTTTGATGTTTATGTTTAGAAGTGAAACTTAGAAAAAGAATATGTGATTGTAAGGAAATGAATCCAGTGGAAAGGACCTAGCAGAGGAGTTAGCCCCTGGGTGAGTGCTAAGTTGAGATGAAAGTAGAACCAAAGATTGTGTTGAAATAGAGTCTGTTTCATTCTATTTCTCTTCCTTTAAGAAGCAATTCCTGCTCCAATAGTGTGTCTAGGTTTTAAAGCATTTTTTCCTAACTGAATTGAAATAGGTGAAATTACCTGTTAAATGGGCTGGGGAAAGTGGTGGAAGACTAAGCTGCCTTACTCCAAATTTAAATCCCAGCAGGACACTAGTAGCAGGTAGACTTCTTAGTCATTGAAGCCTTGATTCTGTGTTTCCTTCATGAAATGGGAGAATTCCTGAACCTGCTAATGGCCTGGCACATGGAATCCTGAAAGCATTTTACTACTTTTATTGAGGAACCCAGGCTGCTCATCATTCTGCTAAACCATTTGGTAACTGTGGTTCCTTCTCTGGTTCTGAACTTGGGCAACTTTCTACATAGCATCTCCCTCAGGATGTCAGTGTGAAAAGCAGCAATTCGCGTCTCCTGAATGTCATATATATGTGTTCACCCTCTATGTGTTGGTTTGATAGAAGAAATTATGACAAATAGACTATTTTTCATTTTAACAAATTTCACTTTCTTGCATTATTTTATTCCCTGCCAGTGTTATAGTCATATTAGCAATGGCCTTGCTCTGGAATGGACAGCAAGTTCCTGAGGTCTTCTCAGGAAGCTCAGGAGGAAGCTGAGCAAGAGAGAGAGAGTGGCATGGGGTGTGGAATCTCCCTACCTTTAGCAAAGAAAATACCTCTGTAAGGCTCAAACAATGATTAAGCACAAAATGCAAATGCAGGGATATTACTACCTGCTGCTAGTGAGTGTCAATGCCATTGATTGCTAACTGCCTTCTCATACCTGCTGAGCCAGAGCTAAAGGGACCTCACCAGTGGTGCAGGCAGCCATAACAGGAAAGGCATAGAGTTTTTTCCTTGATATAATAACTATTTGAAACTCAGTATGAGACTTCAAATAGACACTTGAAAGTTTTAGTCTCTTAGGTAGCAAATTTCATAATAGTAGTTTCTATCTTTCCATTGATCTTATTCTTTTATTTAAAAAGCTCACACTTGCTCTGAAATAACATGCTCCTGACACACAAAGGTTTCAGCCACATGACCCAACTACATTTATATCTAGCTGTCGGGAAAAACCGAGCCAATACAAAGACACACACACACACACACACACACACACACACACACACACACTGCTTCTAGGTAGTAAATTGCAAGGCAGATAGTTTTTAAACCAAGTGTACTTTAACTTTCCAATGATCATTGCTACTTTCATGTCATGAACAGGTGAAGGCTTGAGATAAAGTCTCTAATTTGTGGCTGTCCTTGCTTCTAACTTATGAGGGATTTAAAGAGGGTACCTGGAATACCATGGACATTCTAATGGTTTAAGGGTTGAATCACTTTCCTTTACATGGCTTTCTGTGAACCAGTGTGACCTGTAGCAGAAGAATGAGGTCATCTGGAAATTCCATTTACATGTGAAGATAGTTAATTGTCATATGGGGGTGTTTGTCCATCAGACTCCTGTTGATGATACTGACATCTGCGTTACTTCATACATATGGAGCTCTGGTTGTGGAAAGTGCTGTGTGTGAGTGTGTGTGTGTGTGTGTGTGTGTGTGTGTGTGTGTGCATGCACATGAGTATGCATGTATATCTTTATGCAGGTTATTCCATTTATCTAGTTGGTTGGGGAAAAGTTCCTTGCAAATCAAATCATTGACTCTTTATCACATAGGAACTTTAAAATTTAACTTTATGAATTTTTTATAAAGCATAAAGAAGAGAAGAGGCAAATTCTCATTCCCTCTGGCCTGCTCTGCACCTTTTGTTCAGATCTGGTCCTGGCAGAATATGTGTGGGACCACATCCTCCTGTGTTTCTGAATATTGCTGTGAATGTGGAATCTCTCCCAATTAGTGAAGGGATAACAGAAGAGCTACTTAGTGCATGCCAACTGTGATCCCGGAATGCATCCACATTCTGGGACTAACCAGAAATACTGCAAAACTTCTGCTGGTTTGGGGGCTGATAGTGCAGACCTCAGTGCAGGTCAGGAAACATAGACTTCAGCTGAGGTCTCAGGTTCCCAGCACCTTGACCTGAACTATCAGCACTGGAGCCTCTTAGAAGTAGGGACTGTCCAAGGAAATTGGACATTTTATTACCCAATTTGAAAGTAATCCTCAAGTCATACTTTGCTTTAAAGCCATTTAATTTATAATATAAACCTAATTCTGTTTAAATCCACATTTTTAGACCAGTGTCCCTATCCTGAAGGGAGAAATTGAATTTTTAAAAAAATGAGATTGACACTTTTACAGTAAAAAACACCTATACAAATACATCTCTCTTGGCTCAAATTTCAGCAATGAAGCTTCTATGTTTGTGGAGATAATATGTTTCCCTTAAAAATAAAATGAATTATAGCAAGTGTGCCAGTTTACTAAAACAAATAGACTGCAAAATTGAACTGTGGTCGATTGTTTTAAATGAATACTCTATTGGAGAAAACCCATCCATCTCCAGCTTCCCTGAAACTCACTGATAAGCTATAAATCCATTAGAATACTCTCTCTTCTGCAATTTAGAACCAAAGTATGAAAATATTTATCCAGAAACCATGATGTTTGGGGATAATAGTTCTCGAGGATGTGATTCATATGTGGTAGATCTTCAGCAGACAGCTGTCGTCAAGCTCCATTTTAATTTCCTTATGATCTTTGTAATATTTATTGTACAAACAAACATAAACCTGTGCATATTTACACTAAATAGCATGGCTTTTAATATGAGCAGGTGCATAAATCCATGCACTGTGAAAGAAAGGAGACAGGCAAAGTCCAGATAAGCAGCAATCTTAGATATAATTTTCAATTAAAATGGAGTTGAGCAGAGAAGCATTACAATCATCCTTCATTTTTATATCAGCTCCTGACACAGGTAGAAGAGTTAAGCTCCAACTTACTAGCTCACTGGACTGTTTCCTAAAAGACTCACAGGCAAGTCCATTTCGCAAATTCAGCAAAAGTGTGTCTCCCCCTCCTCCAATAGCACTGTCCATTGCAGAAGGCTAAAGCTCCCGGAAGTGCCTGGTGGTGGTATCCCAATGTGAACTGAGGGAAAGTTTCCATCTGAAACAACCCATGAAATAAAAATGAATTGCATCTGTGCTTGTTTTAGCGATTCATTGTTCTTAGTAATGATGAGAGCAAAGTAAAATCAAAATTTTTTTTTCTCCAATTTTTTTTCACCTGCCGTAATGCCTGAATACAAAAGTAACTTAATGAGATTTACCCCAACCATCAGAGTATTTCATGAGCATGCTCACAGTTGCTTGTTGCTTTGGGAGACGGTGAAGCCTGGTGGTCAGAGCAAGTACTCCAGGCTCCTGACTCACAGATGCTAGCTCAAAACCCAGCTCAGCTGTTCAGTGACTGTGTGATTGTGTAGTAAGAAGACATACTGCTCCAAGACCCATTTCCTCTGCTGCAAAATGGATGCATTACTTCTTCCTTTTCAGGGACTTGTAAAGATACAATGCAGCATAAAAATGTCACTAGCAGATTAAGCAACCAGTGCTTCCTTACGTGTGCCTTCCTTGCTTAACTTTTAGCTTCCAGAGGATGAGCTGTGGCAGCTCATTGCCTGGTTAATCCTGCCTGAGGCAGAGTCACAGTCAGTATTGTTGACCTAAAGCAGGTGCAACCTAGGAAACTGGAGAGGTTCAGGGGCCTAATGGACATGTTTGGACAGGTCTGCACCAGGGAACAAGCCAGAAGGACTGACAGGGCCAAGAGAAGAGCAGGTTCTGACCTTGTTACAACCACCTGGCCTGGTTCCAGAGCCAGGAACGCATCATTTGTCCTCTCTTTCCCTCCACCCTGTAGTTCTCAACATCTGGGAAATGGTCTCAATGTTCTGTGGAGGGACCATTTCAGAGCAGCAAATCAGATCTGCATGTAATAGGCACTTAACAAAGATCCCCCAGGAAAGTTTGAGTGCTATTGGTGGCAAGATTCTAAGATATCTTCCACGAGGGGTAGGACCCCTCACCTCCCTGTCTATGAATGCAACTCCTACTGACACAGCCCAGATGTAGAGGGGCCACCTTGGTTCCAAATGAAAGAAATGGTCAGAGTCTTTGAGGAAATAGTTGATGAGTCCTCAGGGTGAGGCTCAACTATTAGCAGCAGTGATTCTTCACAGAATTCACTGGAGACAACCCTGGGGAAGATTAGTCTTCTTCTTGGAGACACAGTCTTCTCTGTCTCAACTTGTTCACCCTTGTTCAATTTTATTCAACCTGCTGCTCAGCACCTGCCCAAATCTTGGTGACTATCAGGTCCTGACCTAGATCCCTGATCTCTCAAATGAGTGTACGGTGGAGGCTTACATAAAATGAGACAAGTGATATGATTTTAGGGCTCCATGTCGGTCAAAACCCTTTAATTGAGCTCAAGACTCTGAGGCTAAAACAAAGACTTCTCTGGACCACCCACTTTATTTATGAGGTCCAACAACAGGGGGTGGGGAAGCTGAGGGAAGTGCAAGCAATGAGCAGGACCTTGACAGTCACTTCAAGGACGTCTCCAAGTAATGAATCAAATCAATTTAGTAGAACTGTCTTATCATGAAGATATAGTAGAAGTGAGACTGTAGATGTAATTTCTATAGCTGCAGTCTATTTACTTAGTTGATGTTTGAGCCAAGTGTCCTCAGCTGTGGCCTTATCGTGTCCTTTGAGGTATCTCTGGCCGCACAGGCCACTACAGGCCTCAGCTAGGATCAGTAATTCATAGAGGTTCACTTACTATGAATCAGCTCCCGTCACCAGGCAACGGGCCTAGGCATAGGACAGACTCATAGATAAACATAGGAAGTCAATTAGTTAATTTTAAATCTTGCTCAGAGCTGTTTTGTAATGGTCTCCAACAGGGGCAGTATAGTAAATACAAACATAGTTCCTGCTCTGGGGTTTTAATCAGGCAAGAGAGAAGAAATAGGCCTGGACTATTCAGTGTCCTGCTCATGTGTTAAGTGACTGACTCATACCACAAGTGTCATTATGCACTTTATAGGAATTAGAGCAATCAATTATTGCACAGGCTCTGTAAAATGCTTATTGCTCCCACAGTGCAGATGAAAAGACTTACATATGGCACTGATGAGAAGGACTATATTATTATTCTTCCAATCCTAAAAGTTATGTGAGGCTAGATCAGAGGGGAAAAGAGAGGGTTAGTACTAACAGGTGGGGCCCTAAGCCATCTGAAGAACAAGGAAGATGGGGAATAATGCAAAAGGCCTCATTTTCATGAGTGAAGAGATTTTATGTGATAGTTAATAGCACATCAGTAAGAACTGTTTCTAGGCTCACATGAGGACCAGGATCCTGTTTGAGCATCACAGGTATAGTATGGGGTTGTGATGGGCAGCCTAGGTTGGGTTCTGTTCTCACAGCTGACGACTACAATACCATTTACACTCTGCAAATGCTTTCCCAGATGTCCTCTGCTTCAAACAAGCTGATAAGTTTAGACAAAGAAAGCCTGGGAACTACTCATTATAACTCTCCTGGGAAGATTTATGAAGGAGCATGTCTGAAAAGCATCCCCTAGTATCCTGTATTAGAGTAATGGACACACATCATACAACTCAGTGTAGTGAGGCCCCTGATTCCTCCTCCTCCCAGTTTCCCACCAGGCCCAGTGTAGTGTGGGGTGCCTGGACGGTTCCTGATGATCAGCACAGCATGGAGTGGTCTCACAGCTCGTTTGTGCTCTGGGTAGATGGGGAGGAGATGCAGCGGACGGATAGCTTCCCCAGCGTATTATGCTGTCAGAGCGGCCTCGGCTTCAGGTGGCAGCACATATCCATTGCCCTCAACTACACATGCCTATGTACCAGCTGCAAGGCAGGGGGCCCCCTAGCTCCTTGTAGGCCCATCATGAGCTCCTTTCTGCCCATGGTGTCCTTGTCTGTCTGCCTGCAGGAGGCCGAGGAGGAAGTTTGTGTTCCTCTCTCTGTCTCTGGATGTTGTCCTGGGTCCTAGGCTTTAGATTTTCACCTCCTTGTGTTCTCCCATGGGCAGTGCTATGTGTGAACAATACCTTCCTGGGTCAACACTAAGCATGCAGCTGACCTGTCAACTCTCAAAGAAGTTTTCATTCAGAGCCTCTACAACCTTGCTATGTCCTCACATGTGTCTCTAGAGCACAGCATTGGACGGAGTGTCCTTGCTCATAGACTGTGGAAATACTGCTGCAAAGCATGTATGCTACTGCTTGCTTCTGAGCACATCCAGGGCTGTAGACACTCACTCACCCTACTAGCAGCTCTGAGCCACATGGCTCCCAGGAAAGGCAGCTCACACAAGACTTGACTCCATATGCACCCCAGGACTTGGGACTGACCCTGTTTGGCACAGGCCCTGAAGGCTATGATCAAGATTTGAGCAGGAAGCTGATAGCCAGTACATTACAGATTAGAAGAAAACTGGTAGCATAAGAGAACTGGTAGCTTTTATACAACATCAGATTGGAGCTGAGAGAAATGGGTTACAAATTACTGAACTATTTACCAGTTGCAGTGAGATGGAGGACAATCATTTCTTGTTAGAAAACAGGATATCAAATTGGTGGTACACAAAAGGAAAAACAAACACTATTGAGTAAAGAAAATAAAGTACTTTTAATAAATAATATGCCCAATTCCTGACCTGGTGAGTTCTAAAACAGTGAAGGAAAGGAAGATATTTACATGCCACAATGTGTTCATGCTATTACCTTATTTAAAACAACAGTGTTTATCTGTTTAGGAAACACGTTGCTATATTGAGAGCTAATTAATTTAGTAATTAGGAACAGAAACTGTAAGCTCCTAGCAATCAAGACCGTGTGTGCCTTAAGAGAAAATCCTGCTGTCTTAGAGAAACGTGTCAAGGAAAACTAGCATGCTACAAAGGGCAGTTTTCTTCATAATTATAACTAGGGAATATCCTTAAACTTAGCAATGTGTGCCCAGAGTTCGGTGCTCTGTCTGCATGACTGATTTATCCTGACCTTCTCTGATAGGAAAAAGAAAAATTGGTTATATGGAAATTTGTGTTGATTTGTTTTTTTTGAAGCCACTGACTGTCATCTGACTGCATTTAACATAATGTACTCCTGTGGTGAAGAAAGGAAATTCATAAAGGGGAGGAGAGGTGAGGGTAATGACCAGGAAGAGTGTGCCCATCCATTTAGGATGAAAAACCCTGTCACTGCTTCCCCCTGGATGGCTTTTCGCCATGCTTCATACCTGAAATAACACATTTGTCTTGGCAAACCTTGTAAATCCTTTCTTAGAGCATGGGACCAGACTAATGTGTTTGATGGCTCGCAAGAGAAATCAGATGATTAAACTCTTTTCTTGCCAACTTGCAGTGGCCACATCAAACTATGAAGGCGATGAGGTGGGCACTTGCTCTAGATCATGGTGAGCCACATATAGCCTGTATCTTCAGATCTGTGCTGAAAACACAGTAAAGAGACACAGGCAAACAATTTGTTCATGCAGTTGTAACTTTCAACTCATCAAGATGATGATAGACACGTTTGCTTACATGCTGAGGACATTGTGACATATGCCAACTCCTGAGAAGCAAAGAGAGGGATGTATTCATCTTTTGGATGATTGTGGAGTTCCTCAGGTATTATTGTGTTATTTGACAATGAGTTTTCAGTGAACTAAGGATATAATACTTTGCACATTGGATTAAAATATTGCATCCTTATCTCAAGGCATTATTTGATTAGAACGATAAAGTGAAGTGCAACTTTTACAACTGTCAACAAACATTTTCATGGGGAAATATTTACATAGCACCTAAAGATGTAGCTTAGTGCTCAACATAAGTATTTTTCTAGGTCATAATGGAGAGGGTGACATGGATCTCTTATCACTCCTTTCACAATGCCACACAACATTTAAAGGGAAGTTTAAGGAGCATTTTTACATATAAAGTTTTAAAAAGAAGGAAAATATGCTTAGAATAAAATAGACTTCATTCATTTTTACCAGTATTGTATAAAAGTGGAAAACCAGTAGTTTTGCTTGAAATCATTTGGAGAATGATTGAATTATTTTCCTATGGTATGTTTTATCTCATTTCACTTTGAGAGTGACCATTTAACTCTCCTTTACTTTCCATCGTCCAGGAAGAAAAGGCAAATCAAGTTATGTCCTGTTGTATGGTTCTACCATTTCTCATTCTCAAATGAAATCCATTAAAACAGCCAAAGTTCTAGTGTCAGCACAACCTGGCCTACCACTCTGTTATTGTCACTGCTTAGTTCTGTGTCTGCAAACAAAAAAGATGTCTTTCCAACATTCTGTTTCCTGGCTTATAAAGTTGAAATAATAAGACATTGCACTATAGGATTGGTTCATTATGAGAACTAAGAGAAGATACCTAGGAGACAAGGAAGCAGAAAGTGACACTCCAAAGAATTGAAGGAATCATTGCCATCATTGTGCATGATTATTTATTGTTCCACATGTACTTATTGAGTAGCTGCTAGTTAGGACACAGGCTTTGGTAGTGGTGATGTCACATGCAACAGCACAGCATAGTGGCTGCCCTCAAGGATGTTGTATTCTCATGAGAACAGGAATAATAAGCAAAACATCTCTGATGGCAGCACCATATCTGATGGGCAGTGTTGGCAGTGATTGCCCACAGTGGATGGCCAAGGAAGCCTCCTGAAGGGAGATATTGAGCTGTGATGGAATGATAAAAGGGATAATGCTGGAGCAGGTTGGTTAATAGCATTCTCTATGGGGACCTGAAGACTAGAAGGAACTGAGATGAAAGCAGGTTTGGTTTATTTTAGAGAAGGAAAGAAGGCTGATGGTAGCTGGATTACTGCATGTGGAGGTATGAAATTTCAGAAGCAAGTGGAAGCCAAGTTATTGGACACAGTAGGCATGGGGAGAGTGAGACATTCATCCCAAATATGATGGAAGGGTAATGACTGTTTAAAACAATGATTCATGCTCAAAGTTTTAAATTCACTAAACCACTCTGATTTCTCTGTGGAAAAAAGAGACATGAAAACTTGAAGTGAGAGACTAGTGAAGATGATGTAGAATGGCAGGTGTTGTGGTGAAGATAGAAGTTCAAGATTGATGGTAAGAAGAACCCAGTGTCTGCTGGCTTTGATGTGAAACTTGTGGTAGGACAGGGAGCAAGAGTGGCACCTTGGTTAGGGATGCAGATATCTAGATGATGGGGACCATTCTCTGTGTTGGTAGACACATGTGGCTAACGTTCCTCCTTTCCCTCTGCCTTGTCAGAGTGAATAAGTCAATAATGACTTCATGAAGTGAGGTCATAAGAAATCAAGGCAACATCAGCTTTTCTGGAGCTGTACTGTAGGAGGGAGGAGGAGTGAGGGAATGATTTCCTTCATTTACATGGAGGAAAGCTACCTCAAGCTTGTTCTGTGTTGGGAGATCCAGAGGTGAGGGGCAAATCAGGCAGGAGGGAGAGGGGAAATTACTGTAATTTGCATATCTTGAATGATCAGTGACATTGAACGCTTTTTCAAGTATTTATTTGCCAGTTTTATTTCTGCACCTGAGAAGTGTGTATTCATCTCAAATGGCCATTTTTGATTGGGTCTTTGAATTTGCAGGGTCGAAGTTTTTTCAGTTCTTTATACATCCTAGATATACGTTCTTTGTCTGAGGGACAACTGGCTATAATTTTTTCCCATTCTGTAGGTTGTCTTTTCACTCTGTTGGTGATTTCTTTTGTTGTGCAAAAGCTTTTTTAATAGGCTTTTAAATCATTTGTTGATTCTTTGTTATGTTTCTTATGTGGTTTGAGTTTTGTTCATAAAGCCTCTGTCTACATTTATGTCTTTAAGATTTCTACCTACTTTCTCTTTCAGTAGATTTCACTTTTCTGTTTCAATATTTAGATCCTTGATTCACTCTGACTTTAGTTTAGTACATGATGATAAACATGGGTTTAGTCTTCTGCTTGTGGAAAGTCAGGTTTTCTAGCACCATTTGTTAAAGTGTATGTAAACACTGTATTGTCTCACTAGTGTGAGAATCTGAATGAGTAAACAAGACCCAAAATGTATAATAAATAGTGTGAAAAGGGATAGTGTGAAAGAAAAGAAAATCTCTGATGGGGGAAGCAAGGAAGGGAAAAGGGAATATATATATATACACACACACACAAGACAGTTAAGACAGTTAAGATAGTTATACTGCTGGTTTCTCTTTGTTCACTGTAGGGAAAGTTTTGTGCTAGTAATTTTCTGGACAATGTTTCATGCCTATATTTGATACTCTGGGCAACAACTGTGAATATAACAATACAAAATGTGTTGATTATCGTTACTCTTTTACCAGCCTGTCTTGAAAGTCTTTTTTATTGTTATGTCTTACTTTTTGCTGTGAGAAAATCTTCCAAAGAGAGGAGAAAGCATAGGAAAGAGAAGCAATATAGGTGAAAGTGAAGTTAGTAAATAAACAATGTAAAACATCAAAAAATATTTTTAAAAATAAAAAAAAAATGAACTGAATACTGTAACAGACAGGAGACCCAGGAGATGTGTGAAAGGATTATAAAAATTAAGCAAGAAATGTAGTCCAAGTAAGAATGCAGATGTGAGAGGTAAGATCCAGGGATGCTGAGGTAAAGTTGCAGGGCTAAAGATGCTGGTGGAGGGGAACCCTCTGAATAGGAATGGTGAAGGCAGAAAGCCAAAGGCACCAGTCAGAGAAAAGACACTGGAATCTGAACTCACAGAGGTATTGCAATGATCAGTAATGACAGGTTCTAGAAGAGTCCAGAAGAATGGCAAAAGCAGTTGGAATGGAAGGCAAGATCATGGGAGGAGAGGATGCTATGCAGGGGAGATACAGAGAATTCAATAATCCTATTCAGGTAGGACCTGGCAGGGTGGAACCCTGGTGTGTGCTGACAAGATTAACACAGATCCCATGATCCCCTTGCAGCGTGAACATGACCTACACATTGAAACAGAGGCACAATGCTGCCCCAGTATTTGTTTAAATAGTGCAATCTGCCCCACACCCTGCCATATTCCTCCACCTAGCAGTCTTTCAGGCTTTTTGGTAACCATGTCACTTAATTTCAAGTCTTTCTGGGATATTCCACCCTTCCCGAGTCAGCTCAGTCCAGTTTTCCTATGAGTGAAGTCAATGTCATGCTGTGTGCTTCTGGGAAGTGCGGAGCATGTGGCCTCTGTGGGGCATCAGGCTCTGGCTCTGATTCTGGCTTGTGCCCATAATTAGCTTGAGCTCACAGCATCTTGCTTCTTTGCTAATCATCTCTGCTAAACATCAGAGCTTGACTTATCTCTTAAATGTAGCACATTCCAGTGCATTTTCAAATAGTATTGTATCCCTGGAATACATCCTGCTTCCCAATATTCTATAAGGCTTTTATTCCCTATCAGCCCATTTCAGAGAGGAGGGGAATGATCCTCAGAGAGCTCTTGTGGGCCTTTACTTGGGTCAGGTGGTCATTTAGGGTGTGATCTTAGATAGCATTTTATTCTCTCAGATTTGAACCCCAGCCTCCACATCTGTGGCTGATGAGAGAGTGATTGTCCTACTACGTAAATGATGAAATAATGACAAGTGTGGGTCCTGGAGTAGCAGCACTGTTTATGACTACTCTATTATGACTCAAGATGTTTCTAATGGCATCATGATTCTTGATATTCCAGACACAGAGTGAAAGAAGAGCAAAAATTCTGTAAATGATTTATCACATCCTATTGCTATGTTTTCTAATTATTTTATTCATAAAGAACCATTGCTCCAACTAAGTTGCAAGAGATTTCTTTCTTAGTAAGGGCTGAGCAATATGCAGAGTCACCTTGACAATTGATTTAACTAGCACCACCTCTCCACTGCTGAGGAGACCTGGGTAGGCAGGAACTCCTCCATTGTATCATCATTATGTCACCAAGTTACCTTTGTATCCCAGCTGTGTTCATGAGATGTGGGCTTCCAGTGGAAAAGAGGAGGCTTCTTTGAAGCTGATATGTCAGTTATGCAGATTGGAATTATGCTGTAACTAAGCAGCCAAAAGTTGAGAGCATGAAAGGGCTATCGATATGCATCTCCTTCAGGACTCAGAACTACAGATCAGCTTTCAGTTGAGTATGTGATAACCTCAAGAGGCATCAATGCCCATGGAGACCACGATTTTCAGGAAAGATAGATAGACTTGGGTGCAAAATTCAGCAGACAGGAAATGGAATCAGAATCATAACACTTTATGTGGACATAGTATCAGCGGTTAGGGTTCAACTTGTAAGAGGCATATTCCTGACATTTCTTGTGGAAATTTGTTTTAGCACCATAGACAAGTTATCGACAGTGATTAAGGGCCTTGACCCTTCCTTGAATGGAAAAGTAGACAAATAGATGAGGTAATAAAATTTGTGATAGACTCTACAAACTAAAACAGAAATAGGCAGACAAAAAAGAAGTGTGGTTTGAGCAGGGTGCTATATTAGGCAGGCTCCCAGCAGGGCAGAGAGAGCAACAGCAGAGGCCAGCCAAAGGAGTACCTTCAAGCTGTGTGAAGAGTTCGTGAATCCTAGAACAGTGGCAGAACTCTCAGGAGTTGAGGCCATCCACATCTTTAAGTGTAAGGAGGCAGGAGGAAGGGAGTAGTGTTTCTAGGTTCTGGTTAAAACAAGGGCTGCCTAACAGAGACCATCATATGCAAAGGCACAGTCATTGCCAGAGTGCAAGAGAGATAACTAAGGCCCAGGGGTGGAAAAAACTGAACCTGCTTTTCTTCAATCATCTTGTCCCATGCTGGTACCACCATTGGTTGAGCCAGAAGCTGGAACAGAAGGGAGACTCAGTCATGGAGACTGACCAGTGTGCCCACAACTCTGCCATTTGTGGCTCTTGGAAAGGGAGGAGAGGCAATTCTCCATTATTCTGTCTCTGACTGATGGAAGAGATATTATAGGAAATGGGTGACTCAAGCAACTCCTGTTTGGCAGGGCCAGAGGGTTTGGCAGGACAGAATATCAAGCTATGCTCCAGACAAGAGTACAGAATCCTGCCTGCACTCTCGATCTGACTCTGCCCTCCATGAGTCTCTTTTTGTTGTGTTTTCAAGGGACCCACTACTTAGCCACTCATCCCCAGCCTCAGGACCTTGCACTGTGTTTGTGATGGACCATATCTCTGCACATCTATACAGAAAGGAGAAACATCACAAGGACCTTTGAGAATTGTGGAGACTGGTTTACTTTTTACAAGGTCTTCATTCTTTATGGTCCCATAGAGATAAAAGAAGGAACCTCCTGTTTTGGGCACTCTGAGACTTCTCCATTTTCCGAATGAAGACTCCTGAACCAACAAGAAAACAAAGTAGATCCCCATGTTCAGCTTATTCCCCTCTCTGTTTTACCTATTTCTTTACCAACCCCTTCCCAGTTTTCCAGCCCCAGTGTGCAGCATCTCCCATCCTACAGAATTTAATGTGCAGAGCCTTTGATTCTTTTAACTTCCTCTATGATGTGATATTTCCCCCTGATCCCCACCTCCATTCCCAATGAGCAGCACAGTCCATCCCACTCCTGGCACTGAAGAGAAATTCACACCATTGACATTAAGCCCTGCTTCTTTGGGAATCTTGTGGCACAGTAAATGCTTTCCCCAAATCCAAGAGTTTCTGAGAAGCTTAAGAAACCATAGATTAAATGTTCTGTGCCTACAGATCTCTTTCCTACACTGTTAGGCTCCTTGACTTTCCATCAATCAAAGTCCAAAGCACAGAGCAGGGACTGAGCACAAATCAGAGAAGATATCAAGAATCACAGGAAAATTGGCGACAGCAAAAATGTTGGAAAACATTGCTTTTGGCAATCTCAGGAGCCCAACTATCAAAGGTTTGGACTCAGGCATAAGCATTGAAACAAATGGGCCAAATTCAGGAGATTTTAGTAACAGACTTGTTGAAAACCTGGCAGTTTTCTGGCTATGATATCTGGCCAGTCCCCTGGGCTTTCACCTCACCTTTACCTGTTGAAATCAGAAAAGGCTAATAAATCAGTAGGAGAACTGGAGTAGACAGAAATGGAAAATATAGACCAATGACAATACTGAAAGATATTATTGGAAAATTCTAAGAATATAAAAAATATACAATTATGTTTTAATGTTTTTTTTTTAAACCTAGCATTCCTTTTGAGGAGCAAGAGCCCATTCTAGGACTAGTAAGAGATTGAGAAGCTTGCTGACAACACAGAGAGTCAGAGATACAAAGTCCAATGCCCTTACATGCTGAGAAGGAAGCTCTGTGGGACCTTTTAGGACTCTGTTGATGTCATAACCCTTCAGAGTCTAGGAAAGTCCATACACAAAAGTCACCTCCAGCTTCCCCAGATCTTGCACATATCAACAGCTAAAAGGCCATGCAGAGGCTTTCTCACTTGATCTGGCAGGAAGTGTGACTTCAGGGGGTCCCTAGTCCCCTCACTGAGCAGCACCCCATCCTGGGCTCCAGCTTGGCTGTCTGTCTTTTCTCCCTGGTGGACACTCGTAGTCTCCATTCTATCTTTAGCAGCCATTTCCTGGCTTGGCCAAGTCAGAGGTGGAAGTTCCTGCTGCTCCTGTCACTTCTGGTTTGGAGCTAGAGCTGCCTAGTGAGTCAGGTACCTTTGCTGCTGTTATGATTGTGTCTTGCTCCGAGGTCCCTTCTGCCTGTCCAATCCTCAGGCAGGGCTGGCCAGGCCCTCAGGCTCGGTATAAGGTCCTACCCTATCTCTTGCATTTCTCTGCAAATGAAGAAGCTTTTCTGCCTACAGATTCCTGGCTTTTCTCCCTCTGAAGGCTTCTTGTTGCTTCCATGGCCACCAGTTGTCTGAAGCAGCACATAGTCTCCTTGTCCTTCTGAAGGAAGAAAAGGTCCTAGATGAAGGACTGAGACCATGTAGTCATGAGCCCAGGGCTGCTGGGATTTTGGGCACTTCCTGTGTGGCTCCTCCATCTTGCTCATCAGCAATCTGTGGATGGAAAACCAAAGTCCTTTATGATTAGCTTCATTGCCTCTGACATACCACAGGAATCAATTTTTAGTGTTCAGTGGAGATAAAAGTTGTTTATATTGTATTCCTGTGTTTTCTTCCCTGATACCTAATCTAAAACTTGTAATCAAAACCCAGACTCTCACTGGAAGTTATGAAGCCAACTGTGAAGCCATGAGGGGAGTGGGTACTTGGGATTTACAATCTCTGATCCTTATGCATCTTGACAGAGTAATAAAAGCAGCACTACTCTTGTTAGGGCTGGCCCTGGGATGAAAGCTGGTGGTGGAAGACACAAGATATGAAAAACAAAGTTTGGCTCTGTGGGCCACAAGGTGATGCACTGGAAACCACTTGCTTTTCTTTTTCAAAGATGTTGTGGTGATTATTTGGAAACATAACATACAATTACCAATTTTCAATTTTTTAAAAAAGGCTTCATCGGGGTGTTCAGCAACATATATGGAAATCCCACAGTGGTGCAAGGCCACAAAGAAGACATTTGAAAAATGCAAGGAATGTACTAGAAAAATCCAAAGAACATGTTCAGCCTGCAAACCACACTCTAGTCATATCCAGCATCAGAGGAGAGATACTCCTCTGGATGTCTTCCTCAGGTCTCAGTCCCTGCGCATCTCCTTTCTGACTCCTCTGACTTGATCTACCTGAAATGTCAAGGGTGAGGCTGTGACTCCCACACATTCTATATGGGTATCTGCTTTGGATGTGGCTAAATGCCACCAAATCCCTGGCTGAGACCTGCCTCTGTTCCAACCCTTCTCTGGGTCTTAAAAGAGGTTTCAGCTTTCTCCTGTCCAGCCCATTGCTAGATACCCAGGCTGTAACCACTGCTTTTCTAACACTCCCCTATTTCCCATGATTATCCCCAAACATCCCCTCCCCCTGGAGTGAATTACAAGGAGACAACTAGCTCGTGTGGCTTGGGCAGAACAATCACTGGGTTAACTTGGAAAGCTGCCCAAGAAGCCCTTATCCATAAGAGACAAGTAGGTGGCTCTGCATGGCACTTTCATGCAGGTGATTGTCACCACACTGGTCCTGTCTTCCAGGGTCTCCAATATGGTGTGTGTGGGGGAGCAGTAACTGTCATCCCCTTACCCAGGAGGTTTTGTAAGTTAAGTTCCTCCTGTCACACTTTTGGTTTCCCATGGAGGAGCAGTTCCTAGAAACCCTGGTTTGTTTTTCTTCCAATTTCTTAGCATTTGTTCTGATCAGCTACACTAATGGCACAGTGCCTGAAAGGCTCCATCCGTCTTGCTGTGCTGGCCTTTGAGGAGGCTCACCAGGTCTGAAGTACAGAGGCTGCAGGAAGGAGGGTACTATCTGCAAGGGTTTGACAGTGATTTTGGTGACACAACACTCCTAAGAATTTCTCACTCTGAAACCCACAAGTCTTTGGCAGATAAGAGGACTGTCTTCATGCTGAGCAGAGTTAGTCCTGAAGGTGGCCCAGAGAAAGCAGTGATGCTGGGCCCTGCGGTCTTGGATAACAGGAACAGTTACCCTCCTCTTTTTTGGCTCTCTGACATGGCTTGTGACAAAGAACCAACAACTCAGATGAGTCTGTCTGCCTGGGCTCTCCTACTCAGAGTCTCTAAATTCCTAAGATTACTACCTAATGATCTACTTTTGTTCGTTGACAAACTTGGAAAAAATACCACATAATTTGACCTGACCAAATTGTGTCTTATATGAAGACATCCTTGGAACTCCAGAGTTGGAATGAATTAGTGAAACTGAAGACATTAAGATTCAGCAGATCAGCAGATTAAAAAAAAAAAAAAAAAAAAAAAGCCTCTTTGGAGCTTCTCTTTTCTGACCATGAGCAGCTGTTTCTAGAAAATGTAGATGTCATGACTTTCCTGTTCATGGTGGGTCTATTTCTAGGAGAGAGGCCAGGAGTGAACCTGCTACAAGCCTCCTCTCCAGGAGTATTTCTTGGCCACAAAGTGGATGGAAGATACCTGTGTAAACAACCATCTTCACACTTTCATAGATCCATTTTTAAAGAGTTTTGTTATAGTGATAGAAAACTTCTCATTCTTCCTATGAAAGTCTTTTTTGCCCTTTATATTTCTGATGTGAGCAGGAATCTTACACTTCTTGTCTGGTTTCAAACTTACTTTCAATGATATGAGCAGGGCAGAAACCACTTTATATTTTTGTCTGGTTTTAAATTTACTTTCTGAATCTAAACTAGCTTGTGATAACCATACAACCAGTGTGTCTGTGTGATAACCTGTGTGGTAATCATAAGTTTTTGCATGGCAAAAATCCTACCTTGTAAACGCTTTCAAGAAATTTATAAAAATATTTTATCATAAAGAAGAAATATATTTTACTGCTATAAGACTAGCACATTATTATTAGTATGCCACCATAAGATTGGCTTATGTTATTTGTATTAAACCCCCCTTGGCATAAAAGATGAAGCCTCTGGCTTCTTTTCGGCTGCCTTCTGGTTCAATGCTTACTGACTCTGCCCCAGCTGCTGCTCTTTGCAGAGCTGCTGCTGTATCTCTTCAACTGTCTGTGACTGTCACTCTGCCCATCTAGACCACCCTGTCTGGCTCTCAAGCTATGGAGTCTGCAGACTGTTTTGAGTTCCAGTGCTCAGTCTCCAGATTGCTGAGTTCTAGTGTTGGCCAGTGCGGCCTCTGTTCTCAGGTTACCTGGGTCAGGTAGAAGAAAGATCCTGCACCACTGACACCACATTCAGCTTCCAGTTTAAGCCTTGGGTGAGGTCCCTCTATCTTGCTGTGAATATGTGATAAATGCTTAAGAAACTGTTGCATTCAGGAGACTGTTTCACTCTTGGAATCCTTGTTGCAGACACACCAATTCCCTTTGGCTCCTATGACCCCTCAGGTGGCCTAACTCCCAGTGTCTTTCGGCCTTAAGAGTGGCCTCAATGTCCACTCGTGACACTCCCTGACTGAGTTAGGTATATATGTCCCAAGTTCTCTACATTAAGCTACTAAGTTACTCAAATGTTCATGTGCTTTTCACACATAAATAAATGTTTTCTCTGGTTAATCTGTCTTTTGTCAACTTCATTTGAAGACCCCAGACACTGAACTTAAAAAGGTAGGAGACAAGATTTTGCTCCCTGAAGCAAGTTCTTACAGGACTCATAATCTGAAGTTTTCAATATTGTAATAATCCTTCTCTATTGCAATAGTACCCCTCTTTGTGCTATAATAATACTTTTGAATAATTTTTCTCTCCAGACCTAACTCCAGATTTATTTTTTCTGACAGTGACCCTATGCACAGTGCCCAGGCAGTCTTGACAGCTACACTACTGATTTAATAGGCTTGATTGTGCAGCAATCCCATCTGCTAGTTTTGTTTGGATGTTATTATAAGCTCTGTAGGCAACTTAGAGGTTCATTAAACTGGTTCTTAAAACAACAGAAAAAAAAATCAAGACATTCCAGAGTTTAGTAAAACAAGATTAAGTGTCGATGTCCGCTCCCGGCCGGCAGGAAGGACACACGACACAGTCTGGTAGTGGACAACCTTTTCTTTTTATTTTTCTTCTCCGTACAGCCTGCCCTGGGTTCTCCCAGCTGAAGCCTCCTTTGGTCCGCTCCCCGCGGCTCCTTTTGTGCTTCAGCCTGCCCCAAAGCCTCTACCGGTCCGCTCTCCGCGGCTCCTTTTGGGCTTCTACTTCCGGGCTTCTATCTGGCTTCTTCTTCCGCCCAGGGGTGGCACCGGTATATATACGGATACAGTGTCCAATCATGTTAAAGTAAGCAAGGCAAGCTGATTGGCTAACATCATCAGTTGCCAGGCAGACTATATTGTTGAGCGGGTTGTTTACGCGGTAAGCAGGAAACTAACATATTCGATGGGAGGGGTAATCTACCTCAGGCCTCACTCTTTACTACAGGCCTCACGTCCGCCAAGTGAGGCGACCGGGCTCGGGGCTGCGGCTCCCAACATCTCCCCCTTTTTTATTTTTTATGAATGTGCGCATCGTAGCCCTTCCTGGACTGGGTGCAGAGGCTTATGCCCTATGTGTAGGCCCACCGTAGGTCCTTGGCTTAGACCCTGGTCGGCCGTCCCATGGTCTGCCAAGGCCCTGAGGCCCTCGTCCTTTTTCTAGGGCCAGGCACAAACTGGACGGAACCTGGATGCACACAAGCTTGCACTCATTTTCTCTCCGTAAAGAAATCCCCTTGGAGAGAAATTTAGACCTGGGCAGCATCTAACAGTCCAGCGGCTTACGTGCAGGATGGGGTAGGGCCTGGCTTAGGTCGAGTCATGCTGGGGAGGCACGCTCTTACCCGTCATTGACTCATCTACCCTGCTGTGTATTGTCACCTTATGGAGGAGAATGAAGGATGCCCGCCATATCTAGACTCGGTCGTGGGCCAATCGAGCAAGCCATGCATATGCCTGAGGATCTTTTTGTCCATTTCGGGCTACCGCTATTTCTATTCATCTTGTTGGTTGGTCTGTGATGGATCTCCGGTAGGGCAGGTCTGATCTTCAGTCGAGGGCTTTGTTGCCCGTGTCAGTCTCTCCGGTATCCACAGTGGTTCTCGTCCCGGTTCCTGTGGGAAAACACAAACCGCGCCTCGGTTCCAGCTGATTACTGGATCCGGGCCCATCCATTGTCCTGTCAGGACATCTTTCCACTTCACCCACCCTTTATGGTTGGGGGAAGGGTTGCAGTGCTCCACAGCTGGGGAGCGATTATCATTATTTAAATTTAAAAAATTGTGTGTGAATAGTGCCATGGATAATCGTGCCTTTGGGGCCAGGCCTTGGCCTACTCCCCCTTTTTGTTTTTGTAAAATTTCTTTGAGGCTTCTATGAGCCCTCTCAATGATTCCTTGACCTTGGGGATTGTATGGGATACCATGTTTTAATTGAACCTCCATCATTTTGCAGAACTCATTGAAAGCTTTGCCTATATAGGCTGGTCCATTATCAGTTTTTAATATTTTTGGTTTGCCCCATGCGGCCCAAGCCGCCAGGCAATGATTGATCACATTAGACACTTTTTCACCTGTTTCTGCTGTTGCAAATATGACGCGAGAACAGGTGTCTGTGGAAACATGAACATATTTAAGAGTCCCAAACTCCTGTATATGTGTGATGTCCATCTGCCAAACATCACCAGGGATCAAACCTCGAGGGTTTACTCCCCCTTTTTGTTTTTTATTTTTTATTTTTATCTTTTTCGTTTTTTTTTTTTTTTTTTTTTTTTTTTTATTGGTACCAGGGATCGAACTAACAACTGCACACTTGCAAGGCAGGCGCTTAAGCCGCTGAGCTAAATCCCCAGCCCCTTTTTCCTCGACCGGCGTTTTTCTCAGCCTGCTCGGCAGAGTAGCCGCCCATGAAAATACCGTCTGCCCAGCGGCGCGACGTCATAAGACTGCGGTCGCGACAGAGTGAAACGGGGCGTCACTTCCTGTGCCGGCTGAGGGAAGGGAGGGTTTCCTGTGGCGGCCTCTCGGCGGGGAGCCGCTTTTAGAAAAGAGCTCCAGGGCGGAGCGGATGGCTCTCTATCTCCTCCCCGCCAGAGAGCGCCGGGGAACCGAGTCTGACAATCAGCGCGCCGACCCTCTCCCACAAGCATTCTCTTGTTCCACCCCCGGTCTCCCCGATTGGCGTTTCTCTCAGCCTGCTCTGCAGAGGACTCTGCATACCAGGCTCGCCAATCCAGGTAACCACCCGAGGGCAGACACGCCTTTGCTAGCTGAATCCAGTCCGCGGGGGTGAGGGGCCCAGAAGACAGATTCTCCAGCATGGCAATGGTGTAAGGCGCAGTCGGCCCAAAGGTTGTAACTGCATTTTTAAGTTCTCTAATCTGCTTTATCTCAAAAGGCTCCCGTACATTGCGTCCCTGACCCATAGCTACTTGTACAGGAAATATCTCGTAGGGGTCACTATCCATCCCAGGTGGTGGATGTACCTCATGAAACAAGCGTCCCCCCTGCCAAAGCCGCCTGTAAAAATACCGACCTGCCGGCGGCGGAGCATAAGACAGCGGCCGTGATTGGGCGGAGAATGGGGGCCCGTGCATCACTTCCTGTTCTGGCGAAAGGGGGGGGGGCTCCCAGGCGGCCGCCTCGTGGCGAGGGATCGCCTCCGGGAACGGCCCCCAGGGTGGGGCGGAAGGCTTTGCCTCCCTCTCGCGCCGGGGCGCACTCAGGAGCTCTCTACTCCTCCGAAGACCAGGTTGAGCAGAGCGCAATTCGCGGGGCAACGCTGGAAAAGAACCCTGCGACTCCTTATTGAGCGACTTAGGCTCCTGACAGCTGGTCTCTTTGGCCTCCTTGCCATTCAACTTTCCCTCGTCCTCGGAGTCAGACGACTCCGAGGCTAGAGCCCCGTCCTTCTCCTTAGCATCCTTGTTCCCCTTGACGGACACCTCTCGGGAGCTCCCTGACTGGGCCTGCTCAGATACCCTGCGTACTTTTGTAAGCTCTTGAGAGCTTTCTCCACAACCACCCTCGCTCTTAGTGCCGCTACCTAGCATGTTTCCCATTTTTTAATATGTTACTCACCGCGTGAGGCCCAAGGAATCTGCCACTTACGCGTGAGCCTGAGGGGAGTCTAAAAGCCCTGTAGGTGCGCGCCACCCAGAGCCCAGGCTTATCCCCAACTCACCTGTCTCGCAGCTCTGTACTGGAGCGTTGTCCACTTCCACGTCGCGGGGGTGATCAGTCCCCGGGCGGGCCTCCAAATGTCGATGTCCGCTCCCGGCCGGCAGGAAGGACACACGACACAGTCTGGTAGTGGACAACCTTTTCTTTTTATTTTCCTTCTCCGTACAGCCTGCCCTGGGTTCTCCCAGCTGAAGCCTCCTTTGGTCCGCTCCCCGCGGCTCCTTTTGTGCTTCAGCCTGCCCCAAAGCCTCTACCGGTCCGCTCTCCGCGGCTCCTTTTGGGCTTCTACTTCCGGGCTTCTATCTGGCTTCTTCTTCCGCCCAGGGGTGGCACCGGTATATATACGGATACAGTGTCCAATCATGTTAAAGTAAGCAAGGCAAGCTGATTGGCTAACATCATCAGTTGCCAGGCAGACTATATTGTTGAGCGGGTTGTTTACGCGGTAAGCAGGAAACTAACATATTCGATGGGAGGGGTAATCTACCTCAGGCCTCACTCTTTACTACAGGCCTCACGTCCGCCAAGTGAGGCGACCGGGCTCGGGGCTGCGGCTCCCAACAATTAAGATGTTCAATTATGTCCTGCCATATCACACTGTAAGACTAGACCTATTTTGACTGAAATCTGCAAAACTTCCACATTAGTATGTCATTAATGTGACAACCACAACCATGAAAAGGCAAGAAGACAGAAAAGCATACTGAACCTGTTGCTCATGGGAATGAATTTGACAAATTCCAGCTTGTCTGAACTTTGGCACTTGGAACCTTGGAAGTGCCCCGCAGAACCACTGTAATTTTCGTTGTTTTGTGTTTGGTTTCTCCAAGGAAGAATAATTTTGGTTTTCTGTTCTTTGTGGTTCTCTTGTACTTCTTGTGCTACATTAGGAAGCTCTCTTAGGGTAGAAACAGAAGACTATTTGAACACTGAAAAAGTGGCTTTATGAACATATTATCTTAATTGCATTTTCAAGTTGAAACACCGGTGAAATTCCTGCCCCAAGTGACTCACACAAAACTAAGTAAAAGACAGCGCCCGAGGCCAGTGAGTATCTTTCCCTTGTCCAGACTTAGCTGGAGTGCTGAGTCTTGGCAGTGATCTGGCATACTCCATGGCACATACACTGTTTTGAGTACATTTGCAGTCCATACGGTCCTCACTCAGGGAGGACCTTTTAGATTTTCTGGGGTTAAAACAAAATCAAAGTCCAAAGCTATAAACAGAATGAGGGAAGCTATAAATCACTGAAGCATAATGTAGCCATTCACTCACCCAGATGCTTTTGAGGGCACCTCTGCCTGCCTACCCTCATCACTTGCCTAAAAAAAGTCCAGGAGCCTTGGCATGGAGCTCCCTTGGGGAACTTAGCAGCTCAGCCTCCTGGTGCATCAATTCTTAGCAGCCCCCAGTGCCCTCTGCTGCCCTTGACATATTGACACTGTGACTCTAAAGATTGATCCAATTAACTAAAGCAATAGAATCTGACCTTTGCAAGATTGTTGTCCTGGCCTTGATTTACTTATGAGGAGAAAATATTCCTCTTTGTTTAAACATTAAATAGCAAATAAATAACGTCTGATGGGTTTAGTCTTTCAAAAGACCAACATTCTGAGTCTGGTAACCTATCTGAAAAACAGTATATACATATATATATATACATATACATACATACATATATATATATATATATATGCATATATATATATATATATATGCATATATATATGCATATATATGTATATATGTGTGGGTAACACAGGTGCACACAATTTTCTTCAACTCAGTTCCTTATAAACAAGTTTTCTTTAATCATCTTCTATGATAGTCTCTAGGGCTGCTGTAAATATTTGTAGACAGAGCCAATAATCTGGATAAACTGGACCAGAGAGATTTCTCACTGGTCAGCTTCAAAGGCAGGGTTAAGGTCAAAGCAGTCCTCTTCGACCAAACAATTCTCTGAGCAATCCTACATAGGTAATGCATAGTTTTTGAAATATTTAAAATTCTTCCAATATGACTATTAGAAGGCTGCATCCTGCAGGCAGAGCTTAGGTGTTTTATGGTTAGAAGAACACATCACTGCACATCTGAACCATAACAGCTATACCCAGACTTTCATTTCTTTCAGAAATGAGGAAGGTGGAGGCCTGCCCTGCAACAAGACAAAGCTGAAAGGCCATGCTGGGCTCAAATTTTCACTGTATGTTTCTGAGGCAAGACTCATGCTCTGGAGCCTGCCGAGGGGAACTCTGCAGCTGAGGCTGAACAGGGAAGCCATCCCTGGCCTCAAGTTCTATATTTGTCTTAATTTTGTGGCATGCACTTGTGGTTGGGCAGGAGCTAAAGTTTGGCTGGAAGCAGTTTGTACTGATTTCCAGGTCCCAAGATTTCTGTTAATAGTGCCAGGCCCATTAGGCCTTGTTATGCTATGCTCCCTACTAGGGCTGAGGTCTTTACTTGTACTTATGGCCCCACCCATCCTGAAATGCACCTGTATTGCAGTCCATCCTACTTCTATGCTGCTGACCCCTGATTCCCCTTCCTTTAGACTTTCACCTGCCATCCATTTTGCACAAACATGGATATGTTTCAATCTCTTCCAAAATAGTACCTCAGTCTCCTTCACCCTGATCAGCAGAGTTGTGGTGTTTTCTATTTAAGGCACCCTGACAGCCTCTTCCACAGCATGAGTTTTGGACTTATCTGGACCCCCAATGGAGGCTTGACAATAACCTGCCCCTCAACTTCCCACTTGCACAAGGTGTGGTTTTCAAGGCTTCCTCTGTCTTACTAACCTGCTGCCTCTTCCTCCTGCTTTCTTCCATAGTTTCTTTGCTCTCCTTTGGGCATTTTCCTTTCTGTCTTCCTCCAGTCCCTATTTTGGAGACCTTGAGCACTGATGGTGGCATCAGTGCTCTTTGGAGTGAGCAGAAGTGAGGGGTCCTGCATAATTAAGTGGTCTTTGTCTCCTGTGGGCCCATCATATGCTCTTATGCTAGCCAGAAGTGCCTGCTTCCTGAGTATCATCCTGATTGGATGAATATCTCTATACTGAGCTGATGATTTGTTCCAGTACCTTTTGCTTTCCACATCGATACAAATGTCATCAGCAACAGTGGTGAAATTTGCTGCTGCACTCAGTGGGGGAGTCTTGCTCGGGAACAGGGCTCAGCTCTCAGCCTGGTCAGAGCCATCAATATAGACTATCTCTGCTTCCTATCAGCAAATAGAGGCCTACTCAGAATCAAACATTTGAATGCTAATGTGACTTCAGGGAAAATTTGCTACAGACTAAATCCATTTGTCCCTCTCTCTGCCCCCTGCCTCTGTTTTCCTGCAGTTTCAGAAGTGATGATGAATCTACCCAAAGAATCCAGGATTCACTTCCCATTGTTCTCCAGCATCATTATGTTAGATGACTGCAGGCTGCAGCCGGGACCCATTTATCAGGATAGATGGCACATCAGCCTCGCTGCCAACCCTCATTCCACAGAAGCCCATGGCATTGGCGAAGCAGGGATGAATGTGTTTACTCTTTCATTTGCTTACATAAAGCAAATGTTATTTTCAGGTACATTATAGCTGCCAGGCAACAAATCCCAGAGCCTCTGTGCACAAGGTAGATGTTATGGTCATTCCAACTTTGTGGTAGTGGAGACAGTTATCTTGGATGGCTGGGCCCCCAGAGCACTGCTTTATCACTGGCCAACTTCTATTTCTGATCTGGTGGCCTTTGATGAACCTATGGGGATAGGATAGGGATGTTGCATGGAGCAACAAATTGACGGTGTATGCCTGTGGAGGGAGCTGTCAGTGTGTTCAGCTCAGAGTCATGAACGTCAAAGTGCACCCAGCTGTCCACATTTGTCATCTCTGCAGTAGAAATTGCCGGAAATCCACACAGGAAAGACAACATTGTGCCATACCAGAAGGGAAAAAAGGTTGAAAGTGCTCAGAAATTGAAGGGTGGTGTGGAAAGAATACAAGCTAGTCCTGCTGGATGCCCAAGACACAGAAAAACAAGGACCTTTTATTCACCTGCTGCAGCAGAAGCCAAACGGGGAGCTGGAATTTCTATCCTCACAGGGTTCTTGTGAGTTAACCCCATATACGGTGATATCAGAGAGGCTGATTAGCATTAACTGATGATTTGACTTAAAATCTTTCAATAGTATGAAAGCAAACCCTTACAAGTATAGTGGTTTTCATTTTTGGTATAGTGTTCAATAAGACATAAGGTGGTCAGCACTTTGTTATAGGAGAGGCCTTGTGTTAGACAATATTACCCAACTCTAGGGGCACCTGTACTGGTATGAGCTGAGCACATTATTCTAAAGCAAGTCAAACTAAGCTGAATGTATGGTAGATTGAGTGCAGTCAATTAATTTTTCAGTCCTGAGTACTAAACCCACGGCCCATGTGCTAGGTAAGCACTCTACCACTGAGCTACCTTTTCATCCTGCTTTAAGGAAACTTTTGCAAGCCAGGCATGGTGGCTCACACCTGTAATCCCAGCACTCAGGAGGCTGAGGCAGGAGGATCATTGTGAGTTGGAGACCAGCATGGGATACACAGTGAGCTTAAGGCCTGCACAAACTGCATAGAGACCCTGTCTAAAAAAAAAAAAAGAAAAGAAAAGAAATTTGCGCTGTATTGTAAGCTCTTGTTAATTCCAGGACCATTATAGGAGCCGGTTCTTTACCCTTGCCACGCATTGACAAGACCCAGGCCCAATTACTGTCAGTGTAGGCCATGTGGGGAAGTGGGAATGTGATGTTCTGTTACCAGCAGCAGGAGGAAAACCTTCCTTCTCTCCTAGGGTAGTATAGGAAACACCTTGTAGAGAGTTAAGAGTTTCACTATCACTAAGGGATAAGGCCAGTCCACCTGGCGTCAGCACAGAGCACATGGGGAGTGGTAACAGGTTCTCCTCCTTCTCAGTCTGCAGGTATCAGCAAACACCAGTGAGGAGCCTGGAATTCACTTCCATCAGTGGTGATGAGAGGTGATGCCCTTCCCTGATCAAAGCATGATAAGAGAAATTCTGCTAGAACACAACATATAAGTGATACACAGGGTCTTATAACATGATGCCCATAATATCCAGGTTGGGTAGAAGGTCACTTTCAGGAATGAGGAGGATCTCAAATTGGTAGAGAAAAGACGTTGATCAGAAGCCAGCACCAAGATGCTGTGGTATGAATATGTCCCCCATATGTTGGAAACACTGACAGCATTGGGAAATGCAGGTTTTTGGAGCTGTTATGCTGTGAAGCTTCTGCCCTCACAAGGGATGAGTGCCTATATAAAAGGGCTTCACAGAGGGAGGTTAATCATTTTCCACACCCTCCATCTCTTCTACAATGTGAGGATGGTGTTTCTCCCTCTGGAGGGCACAATGACAAGGTTTTATAGTGGCAGTGGAGATTGAGACCTTCCCCACCAGGAAATCTGCCAGTACTTTCATGGTGACCTTTCTGGTCTGCAGAATCATGGAAATCACTTTCTGTTCCATATAAGTTGTCTGGACTCAGGCATTTTGTTAAAGCAGCCCAAAATAAACTAGAACAGAAATGTGCCCCAGAGAAACAGGCTGTTGCAGCTTTGGCAGTGGCTGTTGGGAGAGGCTTGAGAATCCTGCACTGATGGGAATGCAGTTCTCAAGGCTCAGAAAACAAGGAGAGCTGTGGAAGAAGCTTCAGTCTCAGAGTTTAGCTCAGCAGTCATGAGCAGCTTGTCTACAAAAATAGGATCAGTGAAAGTCTCTCTGATGATGTGAGCAAAGGAGGAGTGTATTTCTAGAATCCTGGGTCACAGGTTGGTTTTCCTTGCCCCTGCATTCCCCTTAGTTCCTCCAGAGCAGCTGTATATGCAAATCCCTGCTTCCTCTTTGTTCTAGGCCACCTGTCACTTACTCTGTGAGCCCACTGAAGCCACTATGGGACCTTGTGGTGTTGGCAGACACAGTTGTGGTCACATCTTTCTACAAACTGAGGTGAGGAAGGTGATGAGTTCTTATTCTATAACAAAGAGGGGTTTTTTGCCTGAAAGCCACTGTGGCATGGGGGATTGGATCTGAGTCTTTCTACCAATGTGACTGGGGAACCTCTGCATTGTGGAGATGGCTGCTCCCTTGGTGATATCTTGCAGGATTTGCTAATCAGGATCTGCATTGTTGAAACCATCTAAGGCTGTCACAGGCTTCCACATGCTAAGCACATATGGATACACAACTCTTGTTTTGATGTATGTTTGTCAGTGACACAAGGGGTTAAGCCACAGCAAAGGGCCAGACTCTGGCAAATTAGGCGGATCCCAGCTCAGTGATGTGGACAGGTTAAATGTTTGCTCTAGCCTGACTTTATCTGTCTACAAAGTGGACATCATAACAGTGTCCTCTCCCAAGTTATGAAGGTCAAGACCCTTGGAGCCCTGCTATACTGTTGTGAGCACTCTGTGTGCACTCTGTGTGAAGCAAAGGGAGAAGAGGGAGAACCAGAATGATGCAGTGTGGGAGGATGCAAGCTGTCATTGCTGGCGTGAAAATGCAAGAGAGGGCACAGGCAATAAGTTTAGGTAGCCTTTCAGAGTTAGAAAGGCAAGGGAAGGGATTTTCTTTCAGAGTCCTGAAGGCATCCTCAGGATATTCTGTTTTGAGACCAGAGATTCACACTTTGAGCTTTAGCTTCTGGTACTTCAAGGTTATAAACTTGTGTCACTGGATGCCTCCAAGACTGTGGTATGGAACCTTGTCATAGCAGTACAGAAAACTCATATCCATCTGTATGTAGTCCTTGTTCATAGCACACTCTGCAATTGTGCTGGGAGAGCTACTGCTCAGAGCTTCATGATTATTTTCCTAAATTCCAAAGTCACACATGTAGATGTGGGCTCAGCCCAAA
Organism: Cavia porcellus; assembly: GCF_034190915.1. Lineage (NCBI taxonomy): Eukaryota > Metazoa > Chordata > Mammalia > Rodentia > Caviidae > Cavia > Cavia porcellus. The sequence goes on from NW_026947485.1 coordinate 103,453,324, forward strand.
TTTTAATCAAACGCTGTCCACGTTTGAAAGGGTGTGTAACTTTGCTGAGATCGTCAGGTCCCCTTCTCAATTATAGCTACTTTATGTAAATGTATCTTTATGTATTGCCTAGAACTTCTCTTACTATGTTGTTAGAACAGATGGCCTTGCTTTGTTTTTGATCTTAGGCAGAGAAGTTGTTGGCTTTTATCACTGAGTATAATGTTGGTTTTTGTTTGCTATTGGTCTTTGTCAAGCTCAGGAACTTCACTTCTATTCCTACCTTTTAAAAAACTTCTATTATCAAAGGGTGGCAATTTTGTCAAGCGTTTTTCCTATGCCAATTTATATGATTATCTTCATTGATTTTGCATACTGAGATAGACTTGCCTCCATAGAAATAAACCCCTCTTGGTAATAACGTACAATTATTTTATTTATTGCTGAGTTCTATTTGCAAATATTTGGTGAAGGATTTTTTGCATCTATATTCATGAGATTATGATTTGTAGTTTTATTTTCCTTTATTGCCTTTATATAGTTTTGGCATCAGGAAGATAGTGGCTTCATAAAATGAGTTAAGAAGTTTTGCCTCTTTTGTTTTTGGAGGAGTCTGTTTAGAATTTGTGTTGGTTGTACTTTGCACATTTGTGGAATTCTGTGTTGAAACCGCCTAGGCCTAGAAATTTCTTTTTGTGAAATTTTTAAATTATAAATTCAATATCTGGAATAGTTATATAAGGATATGTGAATTATCTGTTCATATTGGATGAATTATAGTATATAGTAATATAGTATATTGTATAGAATTATAGTATAGTAATTATAGTTGATACTTTGCAAAAAAAATGGTTAATTTCATATAGGTGGTCAAATTTACATGAACAGAAATGCTTGTAATACTGTATTCCTTCATTATCTTTTAGATGACCAAAGAGTCAAATGGTTCTCCTTGTCTCATTGCTGACAGTGGGCATTTGTGTTTTCTCTCTTTTTTATTTTGAGACTTATTAGAGGTTTATAGCAGTCAGAACTCACTAGAGTAACATTTTATACTGTACTGTTTATCCATCTGTCTAGTTTTCTGGCTACTGTCTAACTATCTATCCATCTATTTATCTATCTAATCTATCTAGTCTAATGGACCATGTGGTTTATCAGGTAAGTTTACCACATGCAGAGTCAGGTGTGGAAGACTGCGGAAGTACATCTGCATGCTGAAAAATTCAGGCAAAGATGAAAAACCTGGACTTTACTGACGAGTCTCACTGGAAGTCTAGAGGCCAAAATAGAAGTCTAGAAATGGATGTCTTGAGCAATGACAAAGATTGGAGCTCCTCCAAAGATATCAAGGCAAGATTTCCTTTTTTCTTCCTTTTTTATCCCACTGAGGCTACAAACCTTATTGGCTGATGCCTCTTACACCCAGGGTGAGTCTTCCCCTTCTGTCAATCCAATCAGTTGGGTGTTTCTTTCTCAAGCTGACACAACGGTTAACTACCATAAGATTCATTTAGTGTCCTTTTCAGACAATGCTTTTGTTTGCAATGTTCTCGTGTGTGTGTGTGTGTGTGTGTGTGTGTGTATGCACTTATTTTTCCAGTTTCATTGATTTCTGTTTTTACCCTTTTCTACCTTTTACTTTTGTCTGGTATACTTTCCCCCCTCCCCACTTTTTACTAGTTTCTTAAAATGTGAGCTTGGATTATTGACTAGAAAGATTTTACATTTTACCTGATGTAAGCATGTTGTACTATATATTTGCTTCCAGTACTGCTTTATTTGCCACTTACAAATTTTCAATGTTCTTTTTAATATTAATTCACTTCACTGTACTGAGTTACTTGTAGAATCTTTTGGGGAAGCTATCAAGAAGGCACAGCTTTGCTGAGAGGTAGCATAAATAAGACCAAGATGTCACCCAGTCCTTGCAGGCAAGGAAAATTTGGTGTAGCCTAGAACTGCAAAGTGATCAGGATTGGCTCATGTCTGGACTCTGAATTTCACTGCCTATGATGCCAGGGCCAGTCAAGTCCACACAGCATCTCATTGTCCCAGGCCCCTTTCCTTTCAGGACCTAAATGACTGCTGGAATGAACTGGATGTATGAAGCTGATACATGTCTGATAGCTCATGGGTCACAGTTTGGAGATGTCAGGTGGGTGAGTCTATTGGAGATTCGACCCAGAGATACTCACAGCCAAGTTATGTCTTCTACAAAGGCAGATAGACAAAGCTGCAGAAGGGCACAGCCTGGAAGCCGATGCCCCATCCTTACACATGTTGCCCAGACATAGCAGATGGATTTACAACTGTGGGGTCTGGCTCTGTTTCCACAGTAATAAACATCCTATTTTATGGTGGCTCAGAATCTAGAAGCTCTTCCCTTCTACTGGTAACAAGCAGCACAGAAGAATGAAGACTTGAGACATAGATCTTGGCTTCCTGCTTTCTCTGTCATCTCTTATTACCTCATCCAGGTCAGGGTGTAGACACTGAACCCTGGGGATTCTCCCAGAGTTATCAAATTTAGAGCAAGTATGTGATTGGTCATCCAAGGTGGCTCACCTGAAGGGAACTCTTGCGGATGACATGCAGGTCTATGGCCATGCGTGTCCCTGAAAAGCAATTCCTATGGCATCTAGACACATAGTAATAGAATGTCACAATTCAGAGCATTCTCTGTTACTGTACTTAATCTCGGTAGTGTACCCACAGAACACAGAGACTCAGATATTGGCCATCCTTGTTGCTGGTTACATCATGTCAAGTCAAGCCTTGCCTGGAATTCTTGGAGATGCTTTAAATGAAAGAGTGAACTGTCTAAATGTCCATGGAAATCATTTCTGTCCTGGAAGTTTAGACATAGGGCCAATCCATGGGGGGAGAAGATTGTTCCAGAGATGGTTGCTAGGGTCCACTGGAGGGGAGGGGAAGGCTGAGCTTCTGCTAACCTAATATTTTCAGGGTACAGAAATATTTATTTCCATTCATGGCCTACCTTTCTTTAGCACTCAGCTGTGGTAGATTCTGCTGAGTAAATATTGATTGCAAAGCTAGATTGAATGTCTCCTCCATTTCCTGAAATGTAGTTTTTAAGGACCATGACTGTGGACTTCGGGGGAAATGGCAAAGAAAAATGAATACCCCACACAATAAATAAATAAGGCTCTAAGCATCTTCCATATGTATGTATGAATGTGCATATGTATATATGAATGAGTGTGTATACGTACACACAGGGGGACATGTACAGATGTATATGTGCACATATGTATGAACCTATATATGTATGCATGCACTCATATCTCCTTGTATCTGTTTCTTTTTTAGTGCCAATTGAAGAGGACTTGACATCCTGCCACATCTTGTTCTCTTTTCACTAGGTCATCACGAGCACTGCAAGCCGAGTTTCTCCTTGTTTCCCTGAAATGTGATTAAAGAAACCAGTCACTGATGCCATAGTTCCCCATTGGGCTCAAAATGAATTCTGTTCACAGGAGTCTGACAAATTATGCATCATTCATGACCTTGGATCCAAATTTCATGGGAAGCCTTTAAGTTTGTCTTGATAGTTGAATTCTGATAAACAAGTTTTAAACATACGTCTGGGCAATTTTGGGCGGGGGTAGTCTTTTCTTCTTCATGCTAGCTCCCAGCTAGGGGAAATGGTCACCCAGTTCCAGAAGACTCCTGATAGCAGGGTTAGATAGTCAAAGGACATCAACACCCCCAACATTCCCAGTTAAACCCTCACTAAATAATTATTCCAGACTTCTGGAATGCATGGGAAGAAAAGGGGAAATGGGATAATATCATTAAAGCATAGTGCTGGTTCTAATTTGAAACCTCTACATAGGGTTGTGAGAATGAAAGAATCAGAGTGAAGAACCCAGGAATCCTGTCCCTTCTAAATTAATGACATGATCAAAGCAAATCTAGTTCTAATTAGGCTAATCATTTTTAACCTAGTGTACAACTTTAAATCAAATAAAATATGCTTACCTTTGAGAAGGTCTTGTCAATTCTTAATCTAACTTACCCAGAGTGGGCTCTGTGTAGCGTATGCTTCCTGTGGGGCATTTGTGGGCAGGGTAGTTCATGCAAATTGTCCTGCTTAATTCTTAAATATAATTGGCAGCAAATGATGTACTGTCAGGATTAGAATATGAAGGCTGCCCTTCTGTGGCCTCTATGTAGATCTGTGTCCAGGAATTAAAAATTACTGGATGTGTGGCATATGTACAGTATGTTATGAAACATTTAATTTTGCCTATATGAACTTTTCCATTCATTCATTTATCATTCACTCACACAATGAAAACCAAGTTTCAAGCAGTATCAGGTGCCAAGTTCTGGAGGTGGTACAGATGGCTCTGTTTCTACTATGAAGTCAGCAAGGCTAAGGTTGTAGCCTTTCCCCAGGCCCAGGAGAGACTCCTGGCAACATGTTCACATGGTCACATATTTTTACAATTTTCAGATCAGAAACTATTTCATAACTACAAGTTCCAAACTCTTTTTTTTTCTCTTTCTTAGTTCACCATCCTATCAGGGTCACCAGTAGCAGAAAAAGGTTTCCACTAGTCCTAAGCCTGGCCATGCAGGGCAGCACATTGACCATCTGCACCGCCCCTTCCCCCCCGACTGCTTGGGCACCATGGGGGTCTCTCCAAGTTAGGTCCCGCCCTGATGGGTTACTTCAGTGTACAGCTCCGTCACTACAGGGTTCTGGGACAGCAGAAGCGAATCCTGGCAGGACTTGCTGCTGGTACTCAGAACACCACCTGCACTGCTAAGTAACCTGTTGTGCTAGTGATGCTGCAAAGCCTTTGACCCTTCAGTGAGGAACAGTTGCTGGATGTTTGTGTTCATTCCATCTCCCACCCGGCCTGTGCCTGTGTGGCCCACTGACCACTGAGCCATCTTTATGAGTTTTCTGTGGCTGCTGTGACACTCAAACACACGTTTAAAACACAACTTTAACACACATTGATTTTCTCACAGTTCTGGAAGACGAAAGTCGAAGAATTTTCAGTGCAAGTTGTGCAGTTTCCAAGGCTGCAGTGAGAGTTGGATGCACCAGGCTCACTCTGAAAACTCTGGAGCAGAACCTGTACATTGCCTCTTCCAGGTGTTAGCTGTTGCTGGCTTTCCTGTGATGGCATCACATAGTCACTGTCTTCATGGTCACATGGCCTTTGCTTCCATTTGTGTCAGATATGCTTTTACTGCCCTCTTGCTCTCCATCTCAAGATCCTTAATCAGAATTTTGTTTGTTTGTTTGTTATAGAAAAATAACATAGGCACCAAGGCTTATGCGAGTGTCTTAGCAGGACTTTTCTGATTGCACTGTACTGCCTGGTTTTCCTGCCTGGGATTATCCTTCCTCCCCTCTCCCATGACCCTTGTCTTGAACACCCTTGTCAATCACAACTGCTTTTATAAATTTCTTTCTGATTTTGTAGAAAATATTGAAACTGCCCAAGATGAAATATAATTCATCACACCACTATATGAAAGGCTTCCAAAGTAGCAAAGAGTTGGTTGATGAGGCTCATTCATTCAAGAAGGATCTTACATCCCTTGATATGAACAAAGAAAGCAAGCTTTCAGATTTTTTGAAATCTTAGGAAAAAAATCTTCATAGAGCTTTTCTAAATCTGTCAGATTCCATGGCGTTTGCATCAGTTTGGATTCTCCACATGTGCAGCTCTTTGCAGCTGTCCCCAATCCTTGTGTGTCAGTGGGCCTGGTATGTATATCATGACCATGTCCTGCTGTGGTGTATCAATCTGTTCACCCATTCTGCATCAGGGTTCTGCCATCCTGCTGAGCAGCAAGGGGCATCAGGTATGTGTTCCCTGTGTTGAACATGGGCAGAGAGGGCTGATCTGACAGCAAGCCTGTGGATGTAGTGGCAGCAGTCAGTGAGAATGGAGAGAAGCCACACACATGTGAACTTTGAGTTCTCAGAGAATTTGTAGTCTGAGACCCTGGATGGGGCTGCACCATCAGGAAGACATGAACAAGGAAGACTTCCTGGGTTTAGTCTTCCCTTGGCCACAGGGAGAGCAGAGGATGGAGGACTGTGAAAAGATGGAGAAGGGAGGAAAGCAATGTAGTTCAGCAAAGATGGGAGGTGCTCTAGGTCTTGCCCCTACGAGGAGCAGCTTTGGTTCTCTACACTAGAAAAATGTCCCTAAAAACCTTTAGGCCCAACTCTCTTCCTTGACAGAAGTCTCACTTTCCTGGAGATAAATGTAGGTTCTCAGTTACAGCAGCCCCTGCTGACCTAACCTCCTACCTCCTTGTGCCTGTGCTCTGTCCCTACTTTGCAGCTCCAGCCATACCCTGTTATCTTGATCTTGCTTATGGCTGTACCTTTCTGCTGTTTCCTCTTCCTCATGTCTCTTTCCTTGTTGTCTCTATAGTTCACATCCCAGTTAGAATGGTTCTGTCTTTGCTGTCCTCAGTCCTATGTCCTGTCCTGGGTTTGCAAACATAGAGGGTCACTCTGTGGCCAGGGTAAGACAGGGTAAGACAGGGTAACTAAGAAAGAGAAAAAAAAAAGAATTTGGAACTTGTAGTTATTAAATTTGCTTTTAATTCTGTACAGAATTACTCTCATGAATCCATGAGAGGATTCATGAATGGCAGCCTATGCTTAAAGGTTCCAGCAATAGAAGAACTCCAGGACAAGGCAAGGTCAAAGACTAACGTGTTAAGTTTACCCCGGACCACATGCACGGAAAGAACCCCCGAACTATGGCACCAGCCTCCTGCAGATGCCCAAAGATGTTGACAGGTTTTGCAACTCTGAAACATTCAGCAATAGCAAATAATTCCTAATGCTCTTCAATTTAAGTATATTATAATGACAGAGAAGAAATATGTGGGAAATATGATACCAATTCTTCACTAGGTCAGGTGGATGGATGAAAAATTTGAGATTTGTAATGATTTTTGTTGATGGTAAATGTTGTTTGATAAGATTGACCTAAATTTTCAAAATGATGCAACTTGAAAATTCAGATTCATTTGCAAATATTTTATTTAAAAGTTTGGTACTCTTCGTTATAATTTCTGTTTTTGTTCTAATTTTCATATCTATGTGACTACTTAAAATTATCATACTCAATAGTTGTATGTTTTTGAAAGTTTATAATTATTTTAATTTTTGATTGAAAATTATATTACATTATGAATGCCACTGAATTTTCTTTTAATTCTGTACAGAATTACTCTGAAATATACAAATTTAAACAATGCAAGCTCTAAAATATTCTTTACTGGCATTATAATTAGACATTTTGCAGAAATGAAAGCAAACAATGGCTTTATGGCTTCATGGATCTTGTTTTATGGAATGTGTGTCTCTATTTTATTACTCGGACCACACCAGACACTGAACCTAGACAGGTGCAATAGTGGTTAATTTCATCAAGGTTAGTATTTTTGTCAACTTTCAGTACTATTCAACCAGAGATTTACACATATTTTTCAGTGCTGCCCTGTGTTGTTTATTTGTTAGCTTGGGTTCTACCTTCTAAGTTCTAAGAACAGAGCTTGGCCCAGCTCTGTTCCAGCTGACCTGTACACAGTTCTTTGTACTGTAATTACCAGCATCCTTCTTCCCCTCCACTGAACTGCAAGCTTGTAGAAGACAATCTGCACACCTAACTTCACAGCCACACAGCCTGGTAGAGGACCCAGCACAGAGTGGTCCTTTATATACATGTGGAGTGAATCTGTGAGTTTTGAGACCTTTATACAGTTTGCATCAGCCACAGTGACACAAGTAGATTCTTCATGAGCTCTGGATGATCCCATGAGGCCTTTGGAACATACGTGGCTTTAGAGCTGCCAAGGAGGGTTGGGTCCAACTATGGACTATCTCTGAATTTTGCAAATCCCCCTGTAGGTATTTTCTTCCTCAAATGACTGACATTGAGAAGTCATGCTTAGAAATGATCCTATGTGCAACAGGAAGTAGAGCAGAATGGTGACAAATGACCAGTCAAATGGAGGGAGAAGCTGAGACAGACAAAAGGGATTTTGCTGGATTTCTAAACAGGACCTGAGAACTTCAAACTGGTTTTAACAGAGTCATTGTCCTTGATCCAAAGCAGAAGAGAAAAGGCATCTGAGTCTATTTTGAACAACCACTGATGTGGTGAAGACAGCTCAGACAGATAAAGGCAGTGCCATTGCACACAGCACAATGTTGATGTTAAGACTGAGTTATCATGTTTCCTATGTCCTGGCTTTCATGATCCCACATCCTTCTGTATTTCGTCAGATGCTGGAGTCCTTCTGGCACTTACCCTTCCTCAGAATCCAGGGCACAGAAAGGCAGGGCAGTTTTAGTAAAGCCCAAGAACTGACGTTCAAAGCCAGCTGCCTTGTGCAGGTCTTACAGAAGTCTTCATTCCTGTGAATGTGTTGAACATCTTCAGTGGGTTGGGTGACCAAGAGTTTTCCTGAGGTCACTGAATACAACAAAATTTCAGAGCAACCCCAGGGATCTGTTTGAGCCCAGAGAGTGTGGCCGTAGCTCTCTATACTCAAACCACGCAGCAAGGCTGATTATATGACACAGGGAACTCTGGGCACCAGCTGGGCCCCATGACCTAACCTGATAAAGAAACATCCATGAGGACCCCAAAGGAAGGCTGAGAAGGATGAAAAGTGGCTTCATGGAAAACTTCATTGCTGTTTCCCTTGCCATCTGGCTCTAATGTCCTTCCCCTCTCCTGTCTGTGGGCTCAGGGTCTTAGTCCTTTTACTTCTCTCTGTGTCTCTAACCAGTTTTGCTTAATGAGAGACTATGACAGGAGACAGGAGGTAGCACTTAAGAGTACAGTCAAGACCCTTGGTAAATGCTCTTTGTGCTCATTTTAGTCCTGCCATGCAGTGGCAGAAGTAAGGTGGGAGGGTACCAAGGTGGGGCTAAGGGGAGGTTGGGTAGTGGGTGAAGCCCATGTCACATCTACTTCTCTTGGGGGCAGCCAGTGACTAACAGGAACCTGGAGCTCCTGCTGATAAAGGTGACATGGTGCTTTGCATCCTGTAGCTCCTCACTCCTGGCTTCATTTTCTTTACTTCTGTTTGTGTTTGTGCCATTTCTCAGATAACTGAGCTTACTTACAATTGTAATGATGGGATTTGTATTTGCTCATTGTAAATATTATAACTTTAGAATCAGATGCATAAAATATCAGAAATATATTTATAGCAGGGTTTGTGCATTACTATGCAAGTTTCATCTTGGGAAATAGGTTTTAAGCATTATCATCATGAAAAAAAATTTCATTTCTTTTTATTTACAGTGCACAGTTCATTGGGTTTTTTAGAAATGAGAAAAACAAAAAGAACCCATGCTTAAACCGTGGAATGAATTTAGATCTGTTTACCTCTAGAGTCATTTTTTAGACAAAAGGAAAAATCAAAGCTATGAATTGCTGGAAGATGTCAGTAACAGGGCACAAGTTTATTTAAATCAGGGGTAGGTAAATAGGGAGCTGAATGTTCTGTTTATTTACAACACATAGAATTGGCTCATATACTGCAGTTAGAAAATGCTTTTATGGATTTAGCGGATCTGATTGATCAGGTAAATGTGGTGAAAATCTCTTCTCTGTCAAGGCTGTGTTTTGACTGCTAAAGGGCTTCAGATGCTCCAGCCTGTGCCCTCACTCAGGGTCTGACTCTGCTCAGTTACTGCTATGGGATCTGATCCTACTGAAGCAGAGAAGTCTTCCTGAAATTAGGCAATGATGGGAAACGAAATAGCAATATTAATTTTGAGCAAGGCTTGCTGTGACTTTGTTCATGTCTGACCAGTTGCTACTGCTGATGTGACCACCCTTGACACTGGCCTTTTCAGTGCCAAATTCAGGAACACATCTCCATAGAGTTAAACACGAAAAGTGCACACTCAGTCACCTAATTTTGGCTTATTACTTTTTATGCATTTTCCAACAAAGAAATAAGAATATAATCCTGCAAAGCTTATTGACTCCAAATTTATGTGGAAAAGAAAACACAAACAACATTCGAAGTTTCTTTTAACTATTCTGCCATTTCAGCCAGTGCACCCTTGAGATCACCAGCTGCTCCTGGGCAGTCCTGTGAGAGATACAGCCTTGATTAAGGACATATCTGCTGCTTGGAACAATGCCAGATTTCAGCTTGTTTTTTTCTCCATTCTAAGTCTCCTCACACTATTGCTGGGCAGGAAGTGTTATGACTGGATGTTACAGTCATAACATCACAGTTTACATCCCTTTGCATAACTCCTTGGGCAAGAAAAAGCATGGCATTTTCATTTTAGGAAACCTAAATGCATTTTCTTAAAAGCTTATTTTCTTGAGCATTTTAATAATTCTTCTGATGGTATTAACAAATTTCCCAATAAAGGTAGAAATTGCAGCAATAGGAGCACAAGCAATGTCATCCTTCTTCTTTCCTATTTGGTTGATATCAGAAGTTTATAATCCTAAAAGGAAGAGAGCAAGTATTTTCCAGTTTGAATCCATCAATAGGTTTTGAAAAGCATCATAGTTGGTTTCTGGAGTTTTTGTGGTCCATGGGGGAGATGGCCCCTGATCTCAAATAAACATGAGCATCTTAGTGACTTGCTACGAGGCTTAGCATGATTTGGTCTAAACAAAAGTAGCTTTATTTAAAAAAAATGTCAGAACAAAATCTCAATCTGCCACTAGAACATAGACCTTGGATGACTCACCCAGGGGCCTATCAGGGAGGTGTCACTGATACTCATTTGTTGAGCAGATTGAGCGTCAGCTCTCTGTGCTTGGACATAGGTATATGCCGAAGATCAACAACTTTGCACAGGACTCAGACTGGCATCTTTCTTTCCTCAAAAAAGCCCTGCTAACTCACTATAGCTCCTTTGCCCTGCTCAGTAACCATGTAGACCAGAGACCAGCAGGCTACCCATATGCTGTGTGATGGACTAAGTATAGCAGGTCTGAGAGAAGCTCAGGACACAGGCACAATCCAGGACTCTGCTGGTGACATCTCCTAGCCAGCGTCACTGATTCCAGTCATTTAAAGTAGTCATTGCCTAGGGATTACTGACAATTTTCTGTCCATCCTCAAGTTGGTGGAGCACTGTGGGTCCTATGTCTGTTCCTTAATTTCTCACAAGGGAAAGCAAACAAGAGTAAGTCTTAAGGTAGAGGATCCAAAGAGTGCATCACTTTCAAGGCATGGGGTTCTTCATACAAACCACTTAAAGCAAATATAATCTCAGGCTTGGAGACATTGAACTCTCTGCAATGAACATTTCCCACTCAGTCAAGATGCCCACTCCAGGAAATACTGAATGTATAACTTGGACAGAAAGTACAAAAGTATAGTCTCTATACTATGGGTTCCACAAACCAGGAGTGCAAAAGGGTCTCCAGGACTTATTTTCTGCTAATGAAATGGGAGTGATCTGCATCTATAACCCCAGGTGCTGTGAGTATTAGAGACAGTACTGTGTGCATAGGCCTGAACTAGGCCTCCATTCAGGGCTGTGGTATCGGGGTCATCCTGGTACTGTCAGGAAGGACCCTGTTCTATGAGCACTGGCAGATTATGTGCTGTGTGTCCTGGGCATGGAGGTGAAGGACTACAGTCCTGTAACACTCAATCTTCCACAGGTGTCCATTTATGCAGGATTCTACAGGACCATACTATATGGCCAAGTATCAGGGAAATATGCTTTTTTACGGCTTAGAAAAGAAGAATTTGACAATCAAGTTATTCTTAATGTATTCTTTAGAAGAAAAAGAAAAATTTCCAAGACTCAGTGATGCCCTGACCTTCTGTCCTCTGAGTCAACCATATAAGAACATTCATTTTATATGCAAGAGAATTTCTCTGTCCTTAGGACACCACAAGTTATTAAAAGTTTGTTTCTTAAGTTTCCATTTGTACCTAATGGTATTTTCAGATTAAAAGCAACATTTTACTCACTTCTCTATGTACATGAATTCCCCAAGTGGAAATGTTGAAAATGTAAGCAGATTGTGGGTCGTGTGGGGTGTTTGTAAGTTTTACTTACAGGAAATGTGACTCACACATTGGAGAAAGGTCAGTTACCTTCTGTAATGAGGAAATATCTGACACAAAAAGGTTAAAATATGAAATGTAGACCCAATCACTCCAGTTCTCCACCATCAAATGTAGGTCCCAGTAGCAAGCTATGTTCAATCATCCCAAAAATTATCCATCAAAAATTGAGTGAGGAACATGGTACACATGGCTAAGGAAAGAGAGAGTCAGACAGTGACATCCTTTATGGCTGGAGAATGACTCAGTGTGCACTTTAGATCCACCTGCTTCCACCTTTTTTAATGTGGCTTTGTGTTACTGCCTTCTGGTAGATAACTTAGGAGCTTTCTGAACTAAGGAGAATGTGGCAGCCACATCCTAACCATGTAAAACCCTTAGCATCACTTGTGACATTAGAACTAGTGTGCACATGTGTGTGTGTGTGTGTGTGTACATTTGTATGTGCATTCATATGCATGTATTCATGTCCAAGTGGATGTGTGTGTATGCTTCTTTTTAATTTTTTTAATTTTAAAGAGAATAAAAAAAGCAAAATAAAATGGAACAAAGCTAATCATAACAAAGCAGTGTAAGTGACACAGCACTTCAAAACAATATCAAATCAACAGTGGTTACCATAAAGCCTCTTGTTGTTTTCAAAACAGTGATAGATACCTTCAGACATAGAAATCAAATAAAACAGAACAGTGTAGAACCAATAAAAACAAAACAATGAATAAAATAAAGGACTTCCAAAAAAAGACAACAGTAAATACAAAATGACTCCTATAATACATCTTGCTACCTTTGAAATAGCTGCCCATGCCATTGGGTATAACAAAATCTAACAAAACAAAACAGAATGAAATCCAACCCAACAAAACAATGAAAATGATACAGGACTTCAAAACAAAACAATAGGAAGTTAGCAATGGCTATCACCTTCAGAAGGAGATCCCTCTTAAATGCTACACTGTGTACCATGATCTTCTGAATAGATGATCAGACCACTGGCCCTAGACCTGCAAAGTCAGTGAATTACCAAACACCACAGCATCAAGTTGCATTTCACCTCAATAGCTAACGCTGCAGCCTGTGTTTCTCTGGATCAGCAAGTTGCTTTGGGTTGGTAGTGGTGTTTGGCTCTTCTTGTTTCCCAGCCCACATGAGGAAAGGGGCTGGGGTTTGGCTGTTTCTTGGCTGCAGTGGCCCACATATGGTACTAGTTAGCAAGGGGTTATCCTTCCTCACTATTTCCAGCATCCATCATCTCTTATCTAATTTATTAAACAACTCCATCTCAGCCAAGATTATCTCATGAGAACTAACTCTGTGATTTTTCCAAGAACTAATGTCCATCTGTGCTTTCCATCACTCCAGAGACAAAGGCAGAATTCCCCAGCATGTCCTTCTTGCCAACTTGCCCCAAATTGTTTAATATCTCCACACAACCCAGATTTATCTGCCTTACATCAATTTGCCCCATGTCCCTAGCCATTCTCTCCTTCCTCATTAGCATTGTTGCTCCTTCTGTTTCAGACTTATAATTCCATTCCTTTTGTCTGGGGAGCTCATGAAATCCTGCAGTTGTCAGCATTGATATAGTTTCTCCAGGAAACCCTCTGTGACCTTCCTCACCTAGTATTCCTCACTAGAGACATGCATCATGCTTCATCTTTGTGTTCTGTAGAGCTCTGCCACATGTGCCATGGTGGGCCAGGAGGGCTAAGACTAGAGCTGGTGTTGTTCTTAGTTCTTCAGTACTGAGTGAACACAGCAAGACACATGAACAGGATACACTGAGTATTTGTGGAATGAATGAATGAGCATGGTGGGTGCTGCATTTATCCAGTTTAAAAACATTTGAGTCAAAAACTTTCACAAGTACAAGTGGACTTTGCATAACAGACATTTGTAGATGTGAACATATTGCTGAAGTAGCTCATGTGATGGATGGCCATTGTGTCAGTTGTTCTGCTGTGTGCTTTCTGTACAGTGTGATAGTGTACAGTAACAAGGTATGGTCAAGGACTTACTGTGTTTGATTGTTTTATGCTTTACATTGCATATTTGTGTCAAAGGTATATAAGACTCACTTTGTTGGATTTGAATGAATAAATCTAACTTATGAATGTTCTCCCAGAAGGAAACTCATTAGTAAGTCAAGGTCTCACTGTATTAATTTTCTGCATAAGATATCTAATGAAATAGACAATAGACAATTCTTTTTAAGGAAACAAGAGACAACGTTGATAACCATTGTTGATAACCTTGTACTCTGTTCTACACCACGTGCTATGTCTATCCTTGGTTTTGACTGACAGCTTTGTTTTGCCATATTTGACTGTATTCTCTCCCCACCAAAAAAGTAATAAGAACTAAGGAGTAATAAAATCCAAAATGTGTAAATTTTGTTGTAAAAAAGAGAGAGGGGAAAAAAAAAGAGCTCTAACGGATATAACAGCAAGTGTGTTTAGGGGTGTTACATAGCTGACTATATCAATGTTTTTGGATCATTGAACACAGCTGTTTGCAGTCTCCCTGTTTGAATGTCCATTTTGTATTCTTTGATATTGTGATTTGAGCAACTATTTTCAAGATGATAATATGTAATCTATTAACAGGAGATTTCTTACTTATGTTTTTTTTTTTTTTTTTTTTTTTTTGTAGTTCTGTATTACGTGAACCCTCACACCGCTTTGTTTTGTTTTGTGTTTTTCTCTTTTTCCTCTTAAATAAAATAAAAAAATTAAAAAAAGATTGAATCTGCTTTAAATCTTTGGGAACTACAACAGTGTCACATAACTCCCACATAAGAACACTACTTCCTTGACTTCCTTAGACATGCAGGTCCTTCTTGGCCAAATTAATGCAACCTGTGACATTTGCTGGAACTCTCCAAATGTTCCCCAAATCTCCCTCCTGCCAGGTCACACCTTGCAGCTTGAATCATTGTCTCATCTTCCTGTGGAGGCTTGATACTTGAAATGTTTTAGATATGACCTAATTGCTAGTTAAGAAATGCTTTGAGTGTGTATTATCTCCAACGGAAAAGCAAACTCCAGTTAACCTTACATGAAGACCAACATATCATATAGCATAACAGCAAATATTTTCATAGAAATACCATTTCTCCAAAGGCCCATAAAAACATCATTTATCTTTCAGCTTCAAGGTTGATGGCAGTAACTTGGGAGGCTTGCAGGGAGAGATGTTGTAGAGCATCTTGACCCTCATCCAAGGACAGCTCAGTAAGGCTACTGAAAAGAAGGTACCTAGGGAAACACAGTGGTACAGGCAACAGAATTAGACACAAATATTTATTATAGGCAGTGAGGCAGATTTGGGCCCTGCACTGGAAGAAGCCAGTGCAGAAGACCAAATACTGTAACTGTGGGGGAGACAGACACCTCCTGCTGTGAGCCAGACCTCAAGACAAAAGATCAAATAAATACATCCTCATCTTAAGGACTGAAGTTCTAAATAGGTCTCTATCACCATGAGGAAACCAAAAATCACTAACCAAACCTCCTACAGAAAGAGTCACTGTTCTTTACACATGCCTGGTTGGTATGCGACTTACTTCCCCATTTGTGCCAGATTTAATCAATTTTGTATAAGCAATGATACTCATAATCATAGTTAATTATAGTTTTTCCACCTGATGCCCACCTTGCAAGTTCCCATATTTTCCCCACCTTAGACTGCCTCACTTCGTGGTTTTACTCTATAAAAGTCTGTACAAGACAGTCTTTGACAAACGATTCAGGACCTCTTCCGTTTATTTTTCAGACAGAAGCTTTCTTTGTCCCAATAAATATATTCTGCTCTTAACCTCCATCGTTCCTAAAATTCATTCTTCAACTTAGAGAACATGAACTCTTATCAGACATACAGTAGGTCAGGAGTTTCTTTTCCCTATTTCAACAGGTGCAAGAATGAGTCTCTGTGTTGGATGCAGTGCGGCTGCTTGGCTCAGGCCTAGGTGCTGAGACATAGAGCAACTTGTTTGGAATAAAGGCAGAGGAGCAGAATGAGGATGGTCATGGGACACAGTAGGACACTGACTGAGGAACAAGCCTAGCTTGAGAGACCTGTAGGGCATGAATCTGTGATGTGATATGAGCCCTGGCCTCCCTCCTTTTCCTCTTGGGTTCCCAGCTGCAACTGTCCTTTAGGTTGAAAACTGTTAGAGGTAAAAGCTGTCTTAGTCCAATTTTGGGTGCTATAGCAGAATAGTACATGCTGAATAATATATATATATATATATATATATATATATATATATATATATATTTTTTTTTTTTTTAAGGATTTTGTTTCTTACAGTTCTGCAAGGTGGGAAGTTAAAGATCAAGGTACCAGATAACATGGCGGAGAGTGGAAAGGCAAGAAGGTGAGAACATGAAAAATGGCATATGCAAGCTTGGCATCCCTTTTGTAGCATCAGGTGGGGTCTGGGAAGCTAGAAGTCTCCAGTACATGACCCTCCTTTTGTCAATCTGTACCCTCACTCCAGCAAAGAATGCAGAAGAGGGGTGAGATGGTTCAAAGCCAGACATCCCCCTCAACAGAGAATCAGGAAGTCAGAAACAAAGAGAGATTTATTCATAGTATTGTGAGGGCAGAGGCAAAGCAGGCCACAAGGCAGGCAGAGCTCAAGTGAGTTTCTCAACATGGTGTCTTTGTTCTACCCATACTTACAGGGGTAAGCTGGTGCCTAAAAATAACTGTTTCACTGAGTGGTGTACTCTAGGTCAATCAGGGTCTATAGTGGATTGGTAACTGGCATTCAGGTAACTAAATCAGACTAGTGTCGAGTGTAGATGGCCTATCTGAGGAAAGTTGCTAGCATAAAAAGGTGACTTGGAAAGGAGGAGCATTAGTGTTGTGGAATCTCCTAAGTGTGTTCTTTGGAGTCATTGGTTCTCCTGGAGGAGCTTGTCATGCAGCCTTCCCCTGATAGGATCCCGGCTGCTATCATCAGAGGAGGTCAAGCCCTTGTTGCTGAGAATGGCTGCAGTTCACTTTGGGGGAGCTTTGCTCCTTACTTTGAGCATCTCTTCTGGCTCCAGAAGGGAAGAAGTGTGCTGTTTAATCTCTGGGAGAAGTTTGTCATGCTGGCTTTCTGATATGTACTTGGCTGTTCCTATCATCAGAGGAGCTCAGGACCTCACTGTCGTGGAGGATGGCATGGTACTTTTTTAAGGAGCCCAGGTTCTTCTTTTGAGTGTTGTTTCTTGGCTCCAGTAGAAAGGCCTCAGCCTGATGGCACAGACCCTTCACCCCACTGGCATAGACTTTCCAGCTTCCGCCACTGACTTTTGGGCCTTCCCACCACAGATCCATGAAATAAACTTGTATGAATCATCATTATGGGCTCTAGGTTTTCAGGTGACAACATGTAGGTTATTGCCATGGGATCCAGACCCTCTGCTGGATTTTCTAGGTCTTTAGTGCCGGGACAGATTTCCTGCACTTAGTTTGTATTTGACTCCTTGGATGATTATTACTATAAATAATGTGTTTGCATGTCATTGCTCTCCTTGCAACCCTTGACTACAACAGGCCCTTAACCTTTGTTTTTGGGGAAATCTCATGGTCACTGGGGACTACGGGCATCCAAGCTGGTTCTAAAAATAGCTCTTCTACACCTACAGTTTTCACAAAAGACAACTTCCACCCATAAGCAGGTGGTAATTTCTATAACCATCTGCCATGTCAGGCATCATGTTAGCCACTTCATGCCCTATGTATCTGCCTATGTCCCCTTTTAACTGTCTCTACACTTCTTAAAAGGCTGCTAACCCCAGCTCATCTAACTCTAATCATCTCTAAATTTCCATCTCTTGATGTCATCAATATAAGAATATGGAAACTGAATTTCTACCATATTTAAATTATTGAAGAGGTGTGAGACAGCAGGAGACCACAGAGATGTGAGTAGAGTGGGTGAAGGGAGATCAGCTCCAGATAAAGGGTAAATCGGTAGCAGAGTACTCACAAATACTTAGTTTGACAAGTCTTGATGTGTTCTACAATTTTAGAAGCCCCAAAACTTTAATATAATTTTCTAGTATGTATAGATCAGGTGCCAGTGATCTTCCTAAAAAAATACTAATACTACTATTCCTGTTCATACCTCTCTCTGAAACCTAGCACTTCCATCTTGGGGCACTGGTTCCTTTCAACACCATAAAAATGAGAGTTTGCACTGGGCCTTGTGACAGCCACTAGTGGTTTTCCCAAGCAGTGAGCTGCATAGTTAACTTCCAGGATGAGATTTGCATTTCTTCTCAAACTCAGTGGACCTTGGCTTGAGCTTCCATCCCTATTTTCTATCATAGCACTGCACAGCTATAATATGATTACACTGTAATATGATTGGTCAGACTATTAAATCTAAATTCCAGCTATCAAAAGAAAAAGACTGTTTCTTAGCTTTTTCTCTGTTTAGAGACAGAGAGATGGTAAGAAAGGGAGCAATGGGAGAAAATGTCAAGCTTGTGTCACCAGACCCTCACCAATCACAGCTTTAGGCCCTTTGCAAATAAATATTAACTTTCATTGGCCAGACACTCTGGTTTCTGTTCCAAAGAGCTTATGCCAGAAAGAACAGAAGATATAAATAGCATTTTTGCTCTATGAGGGTTGTGGGGTTTAGCTTCATTTTTGAAATGAGGGATTCTAGGAACTTACTTCCTTCAGCATGGAAATCCCTGACCTCTTCAAACCCTGAACAGGTGATGGGGCCACTGGCCTGTCTGTGGGCACATCTGTTGTGAATGTGACTGTGAAGGTGAGAATGATATTCTGCACTCCCTTAAACATTCTCTCTAGCCACTTCAGACTTTGGTGCTTCCTTGACCAAAGTATGTCAGTCTGTATTCTCTCCTTAGCATGAGTTGGGAGCAAACATCCAAGGGAGCCTCACTGTCCACATCCAGTGCTCCTTCTCCACCTCAGGGGATGTAGGCTCCTTCCAGCCTTAGCTACTGGCTCAGGATATCTGTAAAAGGACACACGCCAGCTTTGTTGTCCCTGTTTCCAGTGGGAGGCCTCAGGCTTCCCACAGTGCAGTTTCACTTGGCTCCCTGGTGCTTATCCTCCACTTGAAAGATGTGGCAGGGATGAGAAACAAAGATGAAACCTGCTGGGTCCATGGTGCTGAGCTCAGCCAGGAGCTCTAGCTATGGAACCAATGATGCACTTCTTCCCCACCAGGCAGGCACAGACCACAGATCCACTGTGGGCCCCACATAAGGTGGGGAATAGGGAAGGGGTCTGTACATATGAGGAAAATCCATAGCCTCTGGCCTGAGTGAACCTCGACTCTGGGTGTTGTAAAGTATTGAACATAGGGTCTGTTTGGGGGTAGGCTCCATACAGAGTGTGAGAGGTGGAGAAGCTATACCACGAATGACCCAAGAACACTTTTTGTGACACAGTGTGCAGATGAGAGCAGGCACCATGAACCCCGTGTGCATGGAAATGGCTTCCAAGGACCCTTCTAATTCCTACTGAGCCTCACATCCAAATTATCCACACTTTGCCTCCTCCCATCTGGCCCTTCACCCACAGGTTTCTCTCACCACTTCTCAACACCACAGCCAGATTCTCTCTGTAACTTGAGTACAGGTTATACAATCAAAAACTTACTGCTCTTCAAGGCTTCTCATCTCCTGGTCATAACAAACAAGTACTCACTGGGTCCCCCTCTCCTCTTCTCCTGATCCCATTCATCACAACATACCCTCTCCTGCCATAGTTCACCTTCTTGCATCCTATCTTGCCCATTTCAGATCTTCCTATACCTCTCACGTTGTAATTTCACTTTACCTTTTCTCTAAGGAAGATGTTCTTGGCACTAATCAAATATACATCCCCAGATCAGGATTTCTAGACCCAGTGGGTGAGTAAGGCCCACACAGCCTCTGTACCTCAACACTCTGGGTTTCTCATACTCTTATTCAGTGTGGAGCTAAGAGGTAAGTGACTCTCTGGGTCTTTTTCTCTACTGTCAGTGTATGATTTGCCCACCCCTCTAGCACTGCTCCCTGTATCTCCCTGCAGGGCACCCACTAATCCTCTGTTCCTATAACCAGTGGCAGAATGCATCTGTCTGTATGCACAGCCCTCTCTCCAACATGAGCTGTGGGAGAAACCAGGAAAGATGCATCTGTTAAGGAACTCTGTCCCAAGCAGAGAGCAGTAACTAACCTTGAATCATGACTTACCACAGAAGAAGGATAAGGAGGTCCAGCAGAAATGGATGGAATTACGCATTAACTTATTGATGTTGCTAAGTAAGTGAATTGTTGAAAACTGGCAAGCACACATCAGTGAGCACAGGGAAAATATAGAGTCTGTTTCTGCTTAGGCATTTGAACACAAATGTATTAAAACTTCCAATGACATTTTTCGTTCTGTGAAGCTGAAAAAGAAGTAGGTGGGACTGAGTAGTAGAGGACATGCTGGGTCCTTAGGGAATTTCTTTCCTGCCTAGCTGAGCAGACTTTTCATGTGCATGTCAGGATGCCCTTGGAACTGGAGGTGGTCTGTCTGCTCCGATCCTTACATTGCCCTGTCTCTACCAGTGCTTTGGGAGATCAGCAAAGTCAGACTGCCCGTTTTAAAAGTCAGACTACCGAATTTCAGGTAGAGAAATTCAAGGAGTTTAGGCTTTTTCTGTCTGCTGCCTTCCTCCTTGATGATCCTAAGTTCCCAGTGGCCACTATCCTTTCCTCTGACCCCAGATCCTGTTGGGAGCCCCTTTGCCTATCTCAAGTGGCTCCTGGTAGTGTGTCCTCAGCCTTTTCTGGCTGAGGGCTGGGGAACGCTCTATGACATCTCCAGTCCCACTGAATTTCCTCAACCTACTACAGTTTGTCTCTGGTCCAGTCATTTGAGTCTCCTCAATGAAACCTCGATGTGAGGAATCTGTTTCCAGGCAGTAGCTCATGAAATTACTGAAGATCTCTGAGTCTGGGGCAAGATCTGCTCTCAAATAGGTTATAGTAGGACCCAGGAAGTTCCACTCTGAATTGGGAATTTGATCCCTGTCTAAACTCTATCTTCAGGACAAAAGAAGGTAGAAGAGGGAAAGAGAAATGGAACACCCAGAAATGCATAGGTTTCTATGTGGTCTGTAGCTCTTTAAGGGAAAAGGGCTTGCCTTGGAACCTTTGCAGACCACAGGTTCCTGGACTTTCTTTTATACTCAAGAAATGCATGAGAACCAGTGCCATCTTTTTTTTTTTAAAAATTGATTTTTATAATTTGTATAAAATTAGTGATTGCAAGATTTTTACTATCCAATTCAAAGCCTCTGTTGTCAGTCTCTGAAGACAGCACCATTTTTTGTTAGGTATCAGGAAACCAAAGAAAGGTCCAGGTAAAGCCTAAGCCTGAAGTCATTTAACAAACAAAAAGCTAAGTGGAAAATAGAGGTCCACCTTCAGTCCAGCCTTAATCCCAGCTTGCATAATGAGAAATAAAAAGATCACTTTCATGTGCATTTGGTGGGCATCCCACGTCAGCCTTTTCTCAGCTCTCCCTATGTGCAAAGAAAATAGGTTTTTCTGATTTGTTCTCACCCTCAGATGCAAATTCTACCCTGCAAAAATGATTCAGAAACTTCAATAAACCACTTGATCTCTGCAGTCCTGTCCAGCTCCTGTACTCCTACAATCCAAAGTTGACAATTATATGCAAAAAATGCAATCACAGGGTTGATTTCTAAATTCACTTTCAATTTCTGAAGTACCTATTTAATATTATTCTAATGCTATGAATGAATAGATGACCGGAGCCGCGGGAGACAGGAGGCCAGACTCGAACAGGATCAGCTCTCAAAGTTTATTGCGTACAGCGAACCGGACCTAACAAGGTCCGCCACCCTCAACGTTGGTTCCTCTTCCACCCGTTGGGGGCAGGAACAGCCTCTTATAAGGGGAAGCAGTATCCAATCACAGAGAAGCGCGTCTAACAAGCTGATAGGCTAGCGTCACGGGTAACTGGGCAGACATGACAATTTGGCGGGCTTGTTCAGGCCGGGAAGAACCCGGAAGCAGGAAATGGGCGCCATCATAGGCGGCTTCCCACATCTCCCCCTTTTTTATTTATTAAAATAGGATGGTCTGTGGGTCCCTCCAAGGTGTCTATGACCTTGTTGCTGTTAGAAACCTAGGAGTGGGCCTACCTTGTAGGCCGAGGCATGAGAGAATGTAGAGGTCTATACCCTGCTGTGCATCACCCTGTTTTGTGCATATCCTTGCGCCAGGACCATGCTCAAGGTGAGTGGTTCATTTTTTCGCAGGGCCAGGCTTTTGTGAACCGAACCTGGATGCATATAGACATTCATTCCTGCCTTCCCCCCAACCTTTGGGGCGGATGGCACTGCAGTACCCTTGGTCTCGCATCTCAATGCCAATAATTTGACTCCGGGAGGGACCCCTGGCCTTATAGGCCATGTATATCTGAGTGGAGCCTGTCTTAGGTTGACCGGGAGGGCTTTTTCCGTCTTACCCGTCATTGGCTTGCCCACTCAGCTCTTATAGCTGATGTTCTGCAATGTGAAGGAGATATGCAGCGGCCTGCTGGCCTGATGGGCCACCTGCTGCCATTTGCATGGCTGCCATAGCCGTGACCTTGACCTGTTGCTGGGTTTGCATCGGAGTTAAGCGGGTGGGTCATATTCTGAGTGGAATTATTGGCTACGGAGGATGTATTTTTCAGTGTCTGATTAAGTGTCATAAAGGGGCGGAGGTCTAAGCAAGCACCCAGCGCATTGCAAAGTTGATGCTGCGCAAAGAGGGAGGAAGGATGTTTAAGGGGATCAGGTTGAGGTTCATTACAATATCCCGTGGCCCCCCAAGCGGCCCCCACTGAACAATTCCGAAGGGTGATCAATAGGAACCCACAGAATAGAAAAAACTCCAAACCAGACATTTTAGTTTGTAGATGGTCTCGGGCGCTGAGCGTCGGTCCCAGAAGGGTCGAGTTGACTTGTGTCCGCGGGCTTATTCTCCTGTGCTTTATCAGGAACTGGTGGGGAGTTTACTGCTCGCGTCAATCTTTCCGGGACCTACAGCGGTTCGCAGCCTGGTTCCTGTGGGAAAACACAAACCGCACCTCGGGTCCAGCTAATCACTGGATCCAGGCCCATCCATTGTCCTGTAAGGACATCTTTCCATCTAACCAGCCCTTTGTCGGTTGGGGACGGATTGCTATGTTCCATGGCAGGGGAATGATTATGGTAAAGAGTGCCAATGATATTCTTCCTTTGGGCGTTAGGCCATGGCCTATTCCCTCCTTTTGTTTTTGTAAGACACCCTGGAGTGTCCGATGGGATCGCTCAATGATGCCTTGTCCTTGGGGGTTGTAAGGAATGCCATGTTTAAGAGTGACCTCCATTTGTTGACAAAATGTCATAAAAATTTTGCTGGTATAGGCAGGACCATTGTCTGTTTTTAGTATATTGGGCTTTCCCCAAGCAGCCCAAGCTGCAAGACAATGATTAATAGCATGGGTGGCCCTTTCTCCAGGTTCTGCCAAAGCAAACATAACCTGAGAAGCGGTGTCAACCGAAACATGTACATATTTGAGTTTTCCGAATTCTGGGATGTGTGCAACATCCATTTGCCAAATATGATTGGGGCGCAGTCCTCTTGGGTTAACACCAATAGATTGTTGAGGTGAAGAGATTACACAGACCTGCCAATGCCTCTAAAAGCGCCATGGTAAATGGCGCATTGGGCCCATAAGCTGAAACTGCGTCCTTGATAGCTTTAAGTTGTTTAATTTCTAAGGGCTCATAATATCCTCCTCCTCCCCTGCCTCCTACTTGTACCGGGAATGCATGGAGACCGGAACACTCAAAGGGAAGCCGCGACCATACCCTCTGGTGGAAGGAACGTCCTCCTCCCTCCCCAGATGGGGGCGCAGAAGGCAACCCAGGAAGTAGCTCTCCCTCTAACCAGGGCGGTGCCATAGGTTGTGGTGGCAGCCCAGGGAGCAACTCCTCTTCAGGCCACGGCGGTGCAGTGGGGCCTGGCACCCTGAAGGGGGCGACCATGGGTCGCGAACTTGCCAAAGGGCGGAAGGGCTTAAGCTCCTCCCGTAAGGCGGAGTAGCTCGGGCAGGGTGGTGTTTGGTTCCCCTTTTTATCTTCCCAAGCCCTAAGTTCCTCTTTTAACGGTGTAGGAGGGTCATGCTTAGCAAAGACGACCTCCTCTTCTGAGCCTTCCGAATCCGAATCAGAATCGGAGCCCTTGTGTTTCTCTGGAGGCCCAAAGTCAGGTGTGACTTCGGGTTCCTCCGAGCACTCGGATCAAGCTTTGTCAAGAGCCTGTCGGGCTGAGCAAAGCCCGGGGGTTTGTTCGTCCGTCAGACAAGCCCTAATCAGTTCCCACAGGGGTAAAACCACGGGATCCAAGCGTCCCTCTTCTCGGGCGCATCTAAGATCCCCTCCTAACTTCTCCCATGACCGGAGAGTTAGAGAGCCCGTGGGCCAAAACCAGGGGGCAATTTCATTAACACGATCCAGAAATCTCGAAAGGGTGACCCGGTTTATGTAGATGCCTCGGGTCCGCAGCAGGACTCTTAGGGAGTCAGCGAGGGGTTTGCGAGCAGCATTGCCCACAATGGCGAAACGAAAGCGAAACAAATGCAAAGAAAAAAAAGACCGGCGTCCACCCGTGTGGCGCTCAAAATCTGTTAGGTGCGTCCACCCAACCCAGGCGATCCAGTACTCACCTGTCCCGGGAACCGCTGTATCTCACGTAGCTGATCAGGGTGAAGAGAAGAGGCGCTCGCGGCCTTCCGTTGTTATTGGGCCAGGTCCTCCGTCGTACCGCAGGCGACAGCAATCGCACCTCCCGGCCGAAGAGGCACGTCGCTGAGTCTTTTACCTTTTTCCCCGTACGGGCCACCAGATGACCGGAGCCGCGGGAGACAGGAGGCCAGACTCGAGCAGGATCAGCTCTCAAAGTTTATTGCGTACAGCGAACCGGACCTAACAAGGTCCGCCACCCTCAACGTTGGTTCCTCTTCCGCCCGTTGGGGGCAGGAACAGCCTCTTATAAGGGGAAGCAGTATCCAATCACAGAGAAGCGCGTCTAACAAGCTGATAGGCTAGCGTCACGGGTAACTGGGCAGACATGACAATTTGGCGGGCTTGTTCAGGCCGGGAAGAACCCGGAAGCAGGAAATGGGCGCCATCATAGGCGGCTTCCCACAAATAGAGGTATGCTGAAAGCATTAGTAATTACTCTTTTCCCATGGTCGCTCCCAAGGACAATTGCAGGTAGAACTGGTTTGCGAGGACACCGTCCTGCTGGGTCAGAGAGGGGTGTGGTCTTCACTTGTATTGGTGGAACTGGCAGGAGCTGCCTCTTTTACATCAGTCAATACAGTTTAGGGTAAAGACTTTTGGGCCCAACGGTGTAAGGAACTCATGGTCCCCTCAGGCTATTCCCTCCCTGGAGGTAAATGACCCCGTCTTGGGTTGTATTTTTGTTCTCTCTCTTAGGAAGTCTCATGTGATGTCTTATTGCTATAGTCTCAAGGTGCTCCCTTGGGTTACCTGCTCCATTTATATGTGCTATGGGATAAGAGAAAATTGCAATTAGGTTTTCAGACTTTGAAGTGCTTCATAAGTGTGTTTGAGAGAAGATAATGAGGTTTCCTTCTACCTGGTTGGACATATATCAAGACAAGAACTGCCATGCAGGGCTCATGCATGGCTGAAATGGATGGGATTATATTTACCCAAAGTATTTGTTGTAGTACTTCCCTTTGTACCTGTGAATGCAGACTTGTTTAGAAATAGGATCTTTATAGATAGAAGCAAGTTAAGATGACATTTAGATTAGAAGGGCTTTAAGTCCAACGACTGGTGTCCTCATGAGAAAAGAGAGTTGAACACAGGGACACACAGGGATAAAGTTCCTTTTTTGATGGAGATAGAGCTAAGGATGATGCATCTGAAGCCACTGAACACCCAGGATTGCTGAGAGTCTCCAGAAACAAGTAAACGTTCCTCCTCAGCACCTTCAGAAAGAGCTTGGTCCTACTTACGTCTACTTACATAAGAGCTATAAATAAGTGCATTTCCATTGTTTCAAGCCATCTAGCTTGTGGTTCTTTGTCACCATATTCCCAGGGTACAGTAGGACAACTCTTCACCTCCTTATGGTCAGAATAAGGTTTCAGAGGTTCTCTCCAGACCTCTAGACCTCTGAATCCATAAACATTAGTTTATTGGGCACAAGGGACCAGAAAGAAGTCTCCACAATATATACATGCAATATAGAAGGCTCACATTATACAAGAGTATGTATCAATCACTGAAGATCTCTACTCCAATACCTTCTGCTCCTTGTTCTCAGCACCCTGCGCTTCCTCATCCTGCATTCCATTTGGCTCAGATAACAAAACTTCAGTGAAAGCTTTAGACTGTGGTAACCTCCATTTCCATGAGCAGGAGGCTGGATGAGAGATATTGGAGGCACTGAAGTCCTGAGCAGGTGATACTCATGAATACTCTTTGTAATTTTTATTTTTATTCACATATGTTTGCAGAACATAGTGATTATGTTAATCTTGGGGAATTGATACATGTTCAAAACATATTTTAATTCTTTTAATATCACTTAACCGTTAAGTCTCAGCCAACCTCAAACTTGAGGATAATTGAAACCCCATTCTTGCTCTTGCATCTCCAGGGCCAATTCTTGCCTGGCTTAGCTGCACCCATAGCTCCTTTCTCCCTTGTAGGAATTATCCTCTGGACTGCAGCCTCTGCTGCCCCTCTCACATCCTGTTTATTTTCTCTACCAGGATTCTCCAAGGCCCCACACCACTCCTCTTCCACACCTGTGACCTCACTCTCTTTCTTTACCACCACTGGGCCACAAATACCAGTTCACATTTTAAAAGGAATCTTCTACTTCATTCCTGTCCCAAGGGACATTCTTGGGTACAATTGCACATCATAATAAAACTCTGGCCTTCACTGAAGGAAGTCTAGGATTTCAGGTGACCTACTTAGAACTCAACATCACAAATTTCTCCAGCACTTTCTTTTTGGGACTCTGGCCCTGTCTGCTCCTGCCTGTACATCACATTGGCTCCCAGAAACTCTGACCTCCCCTGGCTTCTCTGATGCCACATTTACTTTCCATTCTGTGTTCAGCCTCCTTTCTCAGGAGCCCCAAGCAGCAAAACACTGTCATTCCTAATAAAATCCCTTAAATATGGGCTTCTGTCCTATCTTCCTACCAGTTGGAAACAAACTGTCGTTTTATGGAGATTAGAACAAAGGCTGTGCTTTGGGTGTGAATTGTCCTGGTCATCTGAAGGTGTCCAGACTGCGGCACATTTTCTTTGTTGTTTTATTCCACAGCAGCTCCAAAGTGAATCTTTAAGAGGTATGAAGAACAGAGCAGCTGATTTTAGAGAGAGAATTTGGGGGCCCTCAAAGGTACTCTCCCTTGTACTCTTTGGTATGAAGGAAACTCCAGGCTAAGGTGGTGACGGGTGGTGAAAGAAATAAGGAGTGTGTCACATCTCCTAGGACACAGAATCACAGTGTAGGGAAGCCTTCCCACAGTGGGTAACCCTGAGTCAGATCAATCCTTCATGGGCAGTTTGCCCATGATTTTTCAGCCCAACACTAGTGATGGATACTTTACATTTAAAGTTCACCTCCTCTCATTTCACTAATGGATTTTCTCATCTATCAAAAGCTATCGTTTTCATTGTCTGTCTAAGCTGTCCTGGGTGCTGGATGAGTAGTCTGTGTCTTGAATTTATGTCATTCATATCATTCTTCCACAAACTCTGAGTCATGTTGGGTGCTAGTATGACACAGTGAATCCAGGGCGGGGGACACTACCTCCCCAGGTCCCCCAGCACACTTTACAGTGTGCCGTGTGTAAGAGTGAGGGCAGCACTCATGGCAAAAACCACTGCTGGAATCTGGGGCTCACGGAGGCCCACATCTTTTTTTCTGTTCTAGAAGATTTCTCCCACCCCAGAGAACATGATTCAGCCTATTTCCCATGAGTCTGTATTGTTTCCAGAGTACTTGATCTAGGGAACCTTGTACAGACCAAGTGTCGACCCTTTGGCACATGCACGATTTGGTCCAGAAGCTACTTGATCAGTGTGATAACTGGGAAGAAATGAAAAATCCTTCGTGGAGGCATGAAGCTAGTGAGCAGGCACAGATCCCTCCCTCCTTCCCCCAGCAGACATGCCTCTGCAGCAATCTAAAAATGCTCATGTTGTAGAAACTCTTAACTCATTATTCCTACTATTCTTCTTTATTGTGGAAAAATAGTCAAACACAAGATTTACCCTTAAACCATCTTCAAGTGTGCAAAGTAGCAATATTAAGCTATTCATGATACTATAGAAATTTTGCTGGGGTTGTAACTATTCTAGGTTCTTGATTCCCCAAAAACTAAGCAGACCCCACAGAAATAGAAGTAAAAGCAGTCAGGATACACTCAAGATGGATAATTTGTGAAAAGAGCTCATGGTCCTGGAGAAGCCAGGTGTCAGAATCTATGTATGTGTGGTTTTCATAAAACAGGAATAGCTCTTTGAACTGGTGTGACAATTCACTGCCAACAGGGACAGGCTGCCTCTTTTGTCTTTTGGGGGACCTTCTATGGACCTGTAAGGATCACCGTGCCTGTGGCAGTAGTGGTGAGAGGGGTCAAAACCACACTGTAAATGAGATTATGATTAATTGCCTTGAGTTGGGGTAACTTTTGGTTGTCAGGATATTCAACAGTGTACGTGTTCATGGGTAAAGTTTAATCTTTAGAAGTGGGTGCTCTTTGTGTTTTTTAGAGATTTTAGCAATGGTCCCTCAGAAGCCTATAGCACATCTACCTTCTTGTCTTTCCTGGCTGTGGTCCAGGTATCATACTGTGCAGTCTCTGTTGTTTATGGAGAGCCAGCTACCAGTTTTGTTTTTCCCTTTGGCTTTCTGGTCTCCTCCATCCAGAAAACTTTCCTCTCTACCTCTTCCTGAGAACCATCCCTACAATCTATTCTAGAACTCAAACTGTCTGTTAAATCATAATGTCATCTCAGAAGTGAGGTCACACCAAGCTGAGGCCACACTGACTTACTGCCCAAGTCTTCACCCTATCTTCCTACCTCCTGTCAGCCCTCCCATTTCCAGGCTCTAAATTCTTCTCTGACACCCACTGAGCTTACCCATGTGCTGTCCCACCTGTGCTCAGTCCCTTCTCTCAGGAGTGGCTTTGCTTCATCTTGTCAATGCCACCTGGTGCACAACCCACAAGATGTCCTTTCTTATTTTCATTCCTTTATTATCTTATTCAGTGACTTAGAAACCCTATTTCCAGTGAAGTTTGTGCTAAACACAGAATGTGTGGTGATATGACTTCACTATATAGACATCTATTGTATTTTATATATATTATGGAGAGAGATTTACTGTAAGAAATCAACTCATATGTCCTAGGATCTGCACACTTGGCAACTAGAGACTCAGGACAGCTCTTGGTTCCAGTTCAAATCTGAGTCTCAGGCAGAAAACCTATATCTCAGTTCAAAGATAGCCAGGCAGAGAGAAAAATTTATCCCACTCTGCCTGTAGTTCTGTTCAGGCCCCCATGGGTTAGATGAAGCCCTATTAAGAAGTACAATTGGCTTTACTCAGTCCATGGATTCAAATAGTGGTCTCATCCAGACACACCATCAGACACCCAGGATATTGTTTGACCCAGAGTCCAAATATCCTGTGGTCCAGTCAAGCTGCCACATAAAATTATCTATCACATTCCGCCACCACTGCTCTAAGGTTCTCACCACCTGGCAGGAGGAATGGATGCTATACTGCGGGGACAGAAGCTGAAGTGGCTGTGTGCTCAGCATCTCACAGGTGCATCATAACAGAGAAGGACTTTAACCTTCACATTTTAGATGATTACCTACCCTTCTCATCTTAGAAGTTGCTGTGCACATTTTATGAGGAGGTAATACAGCTCCCCAACTCACAGGGTCACTATGAAACTGGGCTCACACAAGCATCACTGGACTTCAAGTGCCTTCTCCTGTGTAGAAAAATATACCTTTCCAAAATTTTGCATGTTTTGCCCTTCTTGAAATAAATAAATCTTACTTCTATGAAAAGAAAATAGCTTAACTTTTAAAACAAACAAATAAACATACAAAAAACAATCCCACATCAGTGAACAATAGAAACATTCCTTGATACCTTAAATAAAACCCTGAGTGATGCCTTCTGACTTACAGAATGACACAGACCAGCTGTGGCTGGTAGTAAGCACTGTTCCCTTCTTAGGAAGAGGGTAGTCAAGGGGCCTTCATGAAGGAGAAATCCTGCAGGTAGACAAGCACTGAAAGTTGGGCTGGTGTTCTTCTCTGTTTGAATTCTTCACCATTTGCATATGTTATTTTTAAATAATAACAAAACCATCACTTAAAAAATGTTCGTGTCAAACTCCAAACTGGAATTAGATGAGAATACTCTTTACTCTTTTTCACACTTTCACCTTAGTTTTGAGGTGCTCTCACTGACCTTTTAACCACAACATTGATTTAGTAGGAAGAATTCCTCCTGTGTGCCCTCAACCCATCCATCATCCATCCTCGGTCTGCTTTCTTAAAAGGACTCTGTGTATTCACTTCTTCCATGAGCCTTGTACCACTTAAGCCTGCTCAGTGTCTGAAGAGAGACTCCCAGCCCTGAGAGATCCTGGGTATTTTCACCCACATTCACACTGAACACCAGTGATGCCAGTAACGAAAGACTGGCAGAACAGAGAGCTGTAGAATCCGATAGAAGCAAGTTCAGGCAGAGGCAACGCAAGAAGGGGTTTTACTTCAGTAGTCACTGGGTGTAAATTGGATATTCTTTAAATGCATGTAAATGGATTTATTTTACACATCTGTTGAGGGTCTGCAGCAGTAACTTATAAATCACCTGTGACCATTTCAAAAGGAGACAGATGATTCTACAATCAAGAGAGATGAGGGGAATTGTGCTGACAGTGCCAGTCTTCAGTGGTGTCACAGGACCTGTGGACCTGTGAGTGCAACCTTATCTCAGGTTGCTAATAGAGGTCACAGATTCATGATCCTAAGCTAGAGTGCAGCAAAGGTAGGCTCTCCCCAGGTTCATGCTTGAGCTGACAATATTTCTCTGGAGAAGCTACACATCATTCTGCACACAGTCAGCCATGTGGGAGAATTTAAGATTTGGCAGATACCGTTTCCATTGATTATCAGACATACCTGTACCTTCTATTCCATCAAGGACTGTCCCGGTGAGTCAACATAGATGCTAGAGGGGGACTGGGGATAAGAAGAGACAAGAGATGCGAAGAATGGAGACAAGACAGTGCTCTGATCAAGTCTCATTTATTCAAAGAAAAATAACGAATATATAGGGTAAGGGGGAGGAGAAAGTTGGGTACTGAGATATCAGCAGGTAACTTAGCAACAGTGGCAAGATCAAGGGTTATAGGACAATTCAAATCTTCCATGCAGGCTCATTAGGCGGGCTGATTAGCAAAATCCCTGAATGGGCCCAACCACAGGAACCTGTGACCTAAGGAGAAGCAGGCTAGGCAAGGAGAGAAGCTTAACTGCCAAATGGAAACTTAACTCCTAAAAGACGTTAAGTGGCTGCTGCCTGTAGATATAAGGTGGCAGCCAATTACAGGGCTTCCCACAAAGGACATATCCAGCTTGGAATTTTTTGCATCCCACCCTACTGATGAGAGCCCTTAGCTTTGTGAGATTCCTGATAGTCCTGCAACCCAAGGGTGCTACAAACAAGAAAAGAAGCCATAATTTGCAAACAAGAGGCTTTTATCACATTGTGCTAGGACTATGAGGATGGCAGGCTGGGACTGTGACTCAGAGCTGCCACCTTCACACCTAACCTGGTACCTGTGTTTCAGAGTGGTGTGTGTGTGTGTGTGTGTGTGTGTGTGTGTGTGTGTGCATGTGTGGTGGGTAGAAAGACCCAAAAGGGATCAAAATGTGAGACCATGAAAAGGGGTGGGCTTAGCAACATGTTCATTCAAGGGTTTGGACTCAGGGAGGCTCATACAGCATGGCCACATGGGAAGCATTTTAACACCTTGGCTCTACCGAAGCATGTAAGCAGAGGAGCCTGCTGGACCCTGTCCACTGAGATGAAAAACTGCTTTATTTTTAGAGGACTCAGCAGCAAACTAGGAAGGAGTCCAGGGCATCCTTACCCTGTAGCTGCCAAGCACATTAGAAGAAGGATATATTAGTATTGTAAAGCACCTGTGATATGATAGTCTATCAAGAAATCCCTAACTGCAACACACTTGATATATCCAACCTCGCACATGATGCTGGCTAGGGGAGACCTTTATCTCCCAGTGGTCACACATTCCTTGGCTGAGTTCAAATTTCTGTTCTCAAATCCTCAGCAAGTTAACTTCACTGTGCCTCAGTTTCTTCATCTGCAAAGAGGGGAAACATAAAAACTGCTTCATAGGACTACTGTTAGTTTTAGACAAACTAATGCCTGTAAGATAGCAATGGTTTGTAAGCATTCCACAGTGTTACTTCTCACCCTCAGTGTGGCCTGACAATTTAAGTACTGACTGAGCATCACTGTTCTTACTGAATGGAAGTAGGCCTTCCCTCATGGAGGGTGCTAAGGGGCAAAGCATGGGTACACCCTGGTGGCTCCCCCTCCCGGGGCAGGCTGGATGGACGTGGCTTCAACTTGCATCCTCTTTATTTTATTCACATGAAGCACTCAGTGAAGGCCTCTTATGAGATCATCCAAACTCTGCTGCTCTTGGCCAACTTTCCTAAAAGCAAAGTTGCTTTGAGGGAGGATTCTTGCCTTGGGCTTCTCCTAATACTTCTTCTCCTCCTTCTTTAATATTTAATATGAAGAGTGTTTGCTGCAGAAGACTTAAGGAGCTCAGTAAGAATTCACTTGACACTTTGCCAGAAGACAGCTATGAGCTCCAGATTCCAGAATATTAGCTGGGAGAAAGCCATGCTCCTCTCAATATTCTCCGCATTTCAGAGATGCCTGAATGAGAATTTACTTGTTATTTTATATTAATCTATTACCTCTGAATGTAAATATATGACATAAATGTATTATCAACATGTTAGGTAGAAAACTAAGCCTGGCATAGTTGGTATATGGCTATAATTCTAACTCTCTGGAAGGCTGAGGCAAGAGCATCACAATTTCTAACCCAGACTGTGCAATTTAATGAATTAGCAAGAACTTGTCTTAAAATTGAAAAATGAAAAACGAAAAAGTGTCTCTGGATGAAATTCATGGTGAAGGCCCTGGTTCAATCCTTGGTATCACAAAGAAAAAAGAAAGAAAAGAAAAAACTATTATGTGCCATTATATATATATATATATATATATATATATATATATATATATATATTAGAGAGAGAGAGAGAGAGACAGAGAGTATTGCAAATCCCTAAAATCTGAAATTTGAAAATTTCAGAGTATTTTAGACTTCATATTTTCAGGTTAGGGATACATACAGTGAAAGTCTATGCATATACTCCAAAGTTCAAAATTCCCAAATCTTCTGGCCTCAAGTATGTTGAATAAGGGCTATTTCATTTGTATTTAATAGTACAATTTATATCAATACTTTAACACAAAAAGTTATTATCAATTGGCAAAATGGAAATACAGCCATACTGAAAAATATGCATGTACATTCTTCAGTTAGGGACCTATATATGTATGTATATATTACTTACCAATTATGATCACATATAATAATGCCTACTAACATTGACGTTATACCTCAATTCACATGTTGTTCCTCAGTTCACAAACTTGATTCTCTCCGTGACTCTGGGTACAAATCAAATTGGATGAGAACTGAGTTAAATTTCCCCATAAGGCCAACATTGAACTGAATCACTGAATTTGATTCCGTTCTTATACAATTCAGTTTACCATCAGGATCATGGAAAGAATTAAGTTCATGAACAAACATCCCACTGCTGACATACCTTGTACATATTTGTCACCTGCGGTATGCTGAGCCTGTTGCTCATACTGGCTCTTGGCTGAAGAGGTGGTACTGATCGCTGTCCACAGGTAGAGCAGGAAGATAAAGAGCAGAGAAACATTTGAGCCAGGGAGACAAGGCAGTCTGAGAAATTAACAGCTGTATGCAGTGACGCCGGATAGGTGGTGATTTGGTCTGGTGATTTGGTCTGGTGTGACACAGAGATTGGGGAGGCAGTGCCTGCTGGCTCCAGAGGTACTCACTGAATGTTTCTTAAATTTCTGGATGGTGTTTGGACACCTGGAGGGTGCCTCAGTACTGGCCCTTGTGTGCCCTCCATTCTCTGCACTGGGTCTTGATGTTTTCTGTTTCCTGGCAAACCATTTACTTTACACAAGAGAAGGCACAAAGAGTCACAATAACATGGGGAAATGAACATATAATTCTCCGAATAGCACTGCTGGTTGTATGGTGGGTGAGATTCACCATCACTGAGAAACTAAAACCCATGACCTGAGAGCCTCTGAAGTTTCCAGACTTCAAAATAAGGAAATTATGTGATCATGGAAAGTGTGCATGATTCCTAGAAATGGTGATATAGACCTCAAGAACAGAATCTGTTCATTTATCTATATTTGTATTAATTGAATTTGCAGTTGACTCTCGATTGATCCTTGCTTGTTTTAAAAATTTCACAGAATATTGTGAAAAATATTTTTTATTAGTTTGCCCTCAGACTTCAGTGTCTATCCAAGGAAGAATAGAAAATATGTTACCAATAGCTGAGACTCCAGCTTTAGAAAAATTCCTCTAGGACTGGAGGGAATTCTGGGAGGAAGTACCAGTCAGGGCTTTGAGCACACCTCAGGTGTGAGACCTGTGAATAGAGGAAACTTTCTCTGCATCTGGACTAAGTGGAGACTAAGACCACTGTACACCTGGTGGTGTAGACTTACAATCCTGGCACTGTGGGAGGCTGAGGAAAAAGGATAGCAAATTCGAGTCCAGTCTCAACAACTTAGCAAATTAACAAGACCCCTTCTCAACACAGGAAATGAAAAATGACCCGGGACTACTGCTCAGTTTGAAGGCACTGGGTTCAATCCTCAGTATAAAAACAAACAAGCAAACACCTTCAAATCATTGTATCTTAGAGTTAACCCCTTATAATTTCATTGGCAGAGCAGCAGCTCACAAATGAGAGCCAGTGAGTGGAATTTCTGATACAGGACGCCTGGAGCCTGAACACATCCTCCCTGTCAATGGTGTAAAAATAACTCAGTTTCTCTCCTGCAGGATGGTCCACAGGCTCAAGGCGAGAAGACATGTGCAATTTCTTCAGGTAGAAACCTGACTATGTCAGGACCGATGCTGAGCAGACAGGAGCTGACATATTTATTTGTAACCACTGAAGGAAGAGCAGAAACCGGATGTCCAGGGAGATTCAGGAATTATTGTGAAAGAGTTGCTTAAACATACTGTGATGGTATTCTCATGCTGTCAGTCCCCACACAGGACATTTGCTTAGAAAACTCTTTCTACCTTTTTTTTTTAAAACATTTTAAAATATTTACGGTTGAAATGCTCTCTGATATTCAAGCCACATATACACAGCAGAACAAAAGTCCCTTTCTAAATGAGGGTGCTAGTGACCTAATGTTGAAAGCTCCCCTGTGGGTCATGAACAATACCTTTTCTGAAGCTTCTGTTTCTAAAATCTTGGTAACCATTGTCATGAATTGTGTTTAATGGTATAACCTTTCCCACAACTAACCATCAATACAAGCAGAATCAATTGATTAATTTAATTAACTTACAGAATATCGACTGAATCCAGCCTTGTACTGTACCTACAACATGGTTCCTAACCCTGAGATATCTCATTTTTTTGGAAGCAGGAACCAAGGACCATGAACCAAGCATGCATTTTTGCACTGAGGCCTAGAATTAGGCCAATGAGGGCAGGAGCCCTAATCACCACCAACCGCGAACCCTGAAGAGCCAGTGTCCAGGCTACCAGGTGAAGGAAGGCAAACAGGTCTTGCAATGGCCAGATCTGGTTACTTAATTTGTCTGGCTGTTGTGCTGCCTGAGGAGAGCGGGTCCTCCTACAACATGGTGTCTTTCAGGGAAACGAGAAACTGATCCCTGCTCAATGTTTTCCATTTGTCATCCTGAAACAGGATCATTTTATTAAGGAAAAAAATAACACCCAGCATGCTAATTTTAAAAGATGAGTAAAAGTTAAACATGAACTAAAATAGATAGAAAATCCAGGATTGTCCTTCAAATGACTGTCAGTAAGTACTGTAGAATGAATAAAGAAATATCTCAGTAGAGGAAGGAAGGAAAGAAGAAAGGAAAGAAGGAAGAAAGGCAAAAGGGAGTTATGGAGGGATGGAGGGATGGAAGGAAAGAACTCCAACCACACAGTGTTTCTAGAAGGGCTACTAGACAGCTTTAGAGGTGGTACTCAGACAGCTTTAGCAGTCAGACACATGCACACACAGGTGTGTGTTGGGAATTGGGGTTGAGTATCTTGGCCATAGATCACCATTGACCTGCAAGCCCCATCTAGTGTGGGACCCGGGATTTGCCTGTGGAGTTTTCCAGGCTCTGATCTGTGTTCCTGTTTCTGTGGTGCTGATCAGGGAAAGGAAAAGTCCCATTTAGGAAAGTCTTTTGGGGTGAGATGAGAGCATTGGCCTCAGAACAGACACAGAAAACTGCAGAATCTTAAATACTAAAATTAATAACTGTTTCACTCTTGGAAAAGCAGAATCTAATTACCTTCTTGTCAGTTCAAGTAGCAGTTGAGGAAGAGAAAATAGAAGGAAAAGCAGATGAAACACCAGGCATAGGGGCATTTGTTGAAAGCTCAATTTTCTGGTTCTTTCTGGTGGTCATATTTCTTCCTTCTCCAGAGCATTTTCACTTACTTCATTTATAATAAATAACCCCTAAGTATATCCTGTATTGGCTCTCAGGACAGAGTCAGAAATCATAGGAAAATACCACAATGAAAAATTTTGTCTCAGGAAAGGAAAGTATATTTCTTTCTCCAAAAGCATAACTTGGTGCTGCATCCTGTTACCAGGTATGGAAATCACTGAAACCTCTTGCAGGTATTTGCCTAGAAAAACCTTCGGCCTTCAGACCCTTCACACACATCATCATCAGTGGTAGAATTATTTTATGCAAAGACAGATCCCTTATTTTTTTTCTTTTTTAATTTTAAAGGGAATAAATCAGAACAGTAAAATGAAACAAAACAGTGATAAGGCAGTAGGAATCCACAATCATTACTATATTGTATATTGTTGTCCCCTAAAGAGTTGCTCAGACTACTGGTCCCAGGCTTGCAAAGTCAACCAAGCAGCATACATGTCAGGTTGCTGCCCTGCTGAAGTTGCTATGATCTCAGCCTGTGTAGTGTCCGATTGCTTATATGGGTGGAGGGCAGAGGTAGCTTCCTTGCTGGTTCTCCCCAGATGGTGCACGGGGGGCTGCACTACTCCTTTGCTAGTTCTTCCCAAGCAGCAGGATCACTGCTGGTACATGAGGTGCTGCACGCATTCCTTGCTGCTTCTGCCTGCTGGCAGAGCCTCTGCCAGCACTGGGTTCTGTGTGTGTGTGGGGTGGGGGTGGGGGGGACGCGCACAGCTTCCTTGCAGCTTCCTCCTGGCTGGCAGGGCCTCTGCCAGAACACATTCTTTATTCCTGTGAGATTATTTTATTTCACTGCTCTCAGGACATTTCCTTACAAGAACATTGTTACTCATCAACATTAAGATCTTTTGTAAACAGGGCCACTGTTGGAAGTCAAGACTCACTGAGAACAATTCCATCTTGTCCTTAGATGCTGACTTGGCCATGAAGTACCCTCCATGCTAGATCTGAATCCAGAATCAGCATCAGGGACTGATCTCCAATTGCCTGTATCAAGGATATGGTGAGAGGATAAAATAAGAAATTTCTTGAGCCTGATAGACACCTGCTTACAAGTGGAGTACTTCTCCAAGTACAGTGAGGCATAGATGTAAAAGTTTTATCTTTGTGTCACAGTTTATGTTGGTGGCCCCCAGGCCTCATGCATTTGCATTACGCATTTGTGATTGGTTCATTGTATTGTGCTTGGATTGATGGTGTCAGTGCTACACCCACATAGGGATGGAGTCAGCATACAGTGTAACGGCAGGAAGAAGGCGTTTCTTGCTCTATTGCTGGTTTCCACCTTGCTGTTTGCAGCTGCCATGAGCTGTAGCCCTGCCATGCCTCCCTGCTTGGAGCCAACTGAGTATGGACTGAAACCCCCGAAAACTAAGAAATAAACCTTTCCCTTCCCAACTTTGGGCATCAGGTATTTTGTCTCAGTGATGAGTAAAAAGTAACTAAGACACTGTATTTCTCACAAAATTCATCTTGTAGGTTCTAACAATTACAATTTGAGCCTGGCTCGGCAGCAAAAAAGGATGAGGCTCTGTGAGCCCCAAGAGGATGTCTGTTTTCTAGGGTGAAGGTGGGTAACCACTTCCCTCATGGAAGCCTTTTCTGGGTTGCTCTTGGTGGGTGCTGGCTCTGTTATTCTTTTTCAACACCACTTCAGACATCTTGAACATCCATGTTATGCCAAATAAGTGAGGTTTGGTTCAGATATCTTCCTGGTTTTCCAGGACAGAAGGAGTGAATGAGATATGAAGCATTTCAGTCTTGTCGGGGATTATGCAGAAGTCTGACATGTAGTGAGGCCATACTGGGCCCCGGCTTGTGTCTAGAGAGCACTCAAAGGCAAAGATGCCAAAGGTCATCTTCAAACCATTTGAGATCTGGATTCCTCAGACATCACACAAGCTGGGTATTCCAGAAACTTGATTTGCTAGCACACTTGGAGGTACAGCTATTCAATGAGACATTGCTTCTCATATCCACCAGGCAGGCTGTGGACAGAGGGGTCAGAGGAAAAGAATCATAGGGAAAGAAAGGGCATAAAGAGAAGAGGTGCCAAGAGTTGTGGGAGGAGGAGTCCGTATCCCCCGACATGTATCCTTTGCTGTGTGTGTGCAGCCATTTCTGACTTGTTTTACCCGTTTCCTTCTATCCTCCTAGTGAATCCAGAATATAGAGCTGGTCTGACTTGTTCTCCAAGGGCTACCATGCAAACTGAACTATACTTGGTATTCCCAGGAAGCTTGGTGACACATCATGTGTGACGAGTCCAGTGAAGGATAGAGAAGCTGGGAGAGACATTATTATCATAGTCACTTAAGAAGCAAGTAAGCTCACTAATGTGCTTGTCACCAAGCACATGGAAAGGAAAATGAATATTATGCAGTATCAACAGGAAACATTATCTGTGGCACATGCAATAATTTGTATCTTCTTTTCTCAATTTATTTTAAAGATTTTACATTATTTAAAACAGTATGAACTAAGTAAGTGATGGTTGCTAGCATCTATCCTTCCAGGAACAAATAGAATGCCTGTGTTTGATAGTATTCCACAAGGCAAAGTAGAAGCTGATGAGAGGGCATAGTGAAGTTATTTCTTGCAAACAGTTTTGTGGGGTGAATTTGTCATAAACATTCTGGAGCGCCCTGGAGGGAGTTGAGAGTTTCCATCAATATCCACATTTGGAAAGCCATATGCCTATTGGAACATGGAAACGTGGCTATTTATCAGGATGAGTCAACCTCCTGTTTCTTTTGTGAACGCTCACCTTCCTCTTGCCCCACACCAGGAGTTAGATCAGTATGAAACAATGACATCTTCAACTTGTCCTTGGAGATTGGGGATGGCAGGCACAGGCCAGGTCAAAGCTAAAGACTTTCATGGTGTAGGATTCAAAATGAAGATTTTAATCAAAGCAGATATCAGAAAATAGAAAGACATCCCTTGATCATGGATGAGAACTAACACAGTGACAATGGACATACCCCCCAAATTGTTATACAGATGTAATGTAATCCTGATCAAAATATCACGAGCATACCTCACAAACCTAGAAAAATCATTCATAAGGTTAGTTTGGAAACAGAAGAGACCTAGAGTAGCAAAAGCAGTTCTGGGCAACAAAGGTAAGGCAGATGGCATCAAATCCCTGACTTGAAGTTATACCATAAGCTTACTGTGATAAAATCAGGTTGGTACTGGCAAAAATAGCAGACCTGAGGATCAGTGAAACAGATTAGATGATGCAAACACAACTCCAAACACATTCAACCAGCTTATCTTTGACAAACAGGCCAAACATGCTCTCTGGAAGAAGGATAGCCTCTTAATAAATGGTGGTGAAAAAACTGGCTTTCTACTTGCTGAAGACTAAAACTAGACCCAAGTTTATCACCATGCACTAAACTGAAAAAGCTCTAAATATTAAAAAGGAAACACTAGATGTCCTGGAAGAAAAGGTAGGTAGAAATCTTGAAGACATATATGTTGGCAGAGAGTTCAGGAACAAAACCCAGATTGCATGGGAAGTACTTCAAAGAATCAACAACTGGGACCTCATCTTACTAAAAAGCTTTGCATATCAAAAGAAATCACCAACAGAGTAAAAAGACACCCCGCAGAGTGGGAAAAATTTTAGCCAGTTGTAACTCAGACAAAGAATTTCTGTGTAGAATGCATAAAGAACTGAAAAAAATCAGGCCTCCCCCAAATTCAAAGACTCAGTCCAAATCAATGGGCATATGAGATGAATATGCACTTCTCAGAAGAGAAAATATGAATGGCAAATAAATATATGAAAAAATGTTCAACATCATTGGTCATTTGACATATGCAAATTAAAACAACCCCGAGATTCCATCTCATTCTAGAAAGAATGGCTATCATCAAAAAATCAACCAATAACAAATGCTGGTGAGGCTGTGGGGAAAAAGGCATACTTTTTCACTGTTGGTGGGAGTACAGACCGGTGCAATCACTGGGGCAATCAGTGTGGAGATTCCTAAAAAATCTAGAATTAGAGCTCCCATTGGACCCAGGTAGTCGCCTTTTAGGTATTTTCCCAGAAGAATTAACAATGTCATACCACAACAATATATGTGCACCCCTGTTTACAGCAGCACAATTTGTAGTGACAAAGTTTTGGAAACAACTCACACACCCATCAACTGAGTATTGAACAAAAAATATGTGGTCTTTTTATACAATGGAGTATTACTCAGCCATATAGAAGGATTAACTGAAGATGTTTATACATAAATGGATGCAACTCAAGACAATATTTATAAGTGAAATAAATCAGCCTCATATGTCTAAACATGGTGTAAAATCTGAAAGAGTAAAAAAAGGTACAAAGTATATAATAGGTATTGTGAAATGGGAAGAAATTGTTCAAAAGGAAAAAGAAATTAGAATGGAGAAAGAAGAATGGTAGGAATGGAAAAAGAAAAAAGTACAAAATAGTTACACAACTAGTTCTTTTAGTTCATTGAAAAGAAAGATTTGTGTTAATATCAATTGGAGAATTTTATGCATATATCATCCTCTGAGTAACTACTTTAAAGATAACAATGCTAAATGTATGAACTATTGTTATTGTTAGTTATTTTTAATGAAGTTTTACTTTTTTCCCATAAAATAAAACAAAAAATATGAAAGCTCCATATCTCTGCTCTTTGACATTTGGCCAAACCGAGAGAGCTTTGATTGTTCTCATGAAAAGTCCTCTCTCTACTGTGCTCACATAGAAAGATCTCTTTTGCTAAAACACCCCAATTTTGGGTCCAGTAACCATACCTGCTCCTCCCTGAGGAGTGGGCTTTAGCTCATGTGAACCCATGAGATTATTCAACTAAGCCCATCACATCTTCCTGTGGACTCTGGTCATGGCACCCTCTTTTTCTACCAAGCCTGTTTCCCTCAGCACCTGACTCACACTGTTCCCAAGGGCACACCTTGCATGTCACAGTGTCCTCCCCAACCTGGCAGGAAATGTCAAGAATAAAGTCTTGTTGTATTCTTGTTTTAGTGTTGTGATTTGTCAAGGTCACCTGATGACCTTAGGAGAGAACCCTTCCCTCATAAGCATCACAAAGAGGAAGGGGTCAAAAACAGTCTACTCCTGCTGTCCTGAGGAGTGGGGTCTCATCTCCAGAGGCCTGTTCTCTATACTGTGCATAAAGGGAGACCTTTGATGCTCTATTCAGATCTTCCAAGTAAATTTCCTCTCCAATTCTTACTCTAGCCAATCAAAAGTAATATTTTAGTTTCCACTTGAAAAGATAGAGTGGCCTTCAGTGTTAATTTGCAGTCTTTCTATTTTATAACAAAAATGACTCCAATGAAGAATATCATACTCTGTCTGCCTCTGAGTCCTAGCATACTCAGTGACAACCTTCAGTGTAGAATCCACAGGAATCCTACACGTTATTTCTCTAAACTGCCTTTCTACACATTCAGTCATGAACTCATTCCCTTGGGTATCTTCTTATCCCTTTTCTTATATGGTGGCTGCCTCTAAACTGGAACTTTCTAAGAGTGAGGAGGAAGAAACTGCCAGCTGGTTATAAGCTTGGGTGACACTGGTACAGCATAATGTCCTCTGTATTCCGTTGGTCAAAGCAAGTCACCAGACCCATCCAAATTCAAAGATGGGATTCAAGATCAGGCAACACACTCTATTTCCAGTTGCAGCATGACAAAGTCACATCACAGAAGAAAATGCTTGATGGAAGACAAGGCTGTGAAAGATAGGGAAAGACAAGCATAAACAGTCAAGGGTCAAAGAGAGACAGGGGTGTGGAACACAAGCCAAGGAGTAGGGAAAAAGCATTTCTCGGCATCTGGGGATTCTATTTTCATGGATGAAGCCCAGCCTACTGTTCTCAATGAAAACTCCTTGGCTTCACTGTGAAGTCCTTGAAGCTGTCATGCCTTACGTCTCAAACCACCTGGGAGATTTTAAATCCTCCAAAGGCAACCCTAAGGCCATGGAATTCAATTTTCTTGAAAATGACATGGATAATACAGTCAGAGAGGCACCCTAATAAGAAAGTGAGGGTACTGAGCAATTTATACCTAGAAGTGTAACTTCCACATGACTTCCTCTGTAACTATAGTAGGAAATACATCCACCTGACAGAACCTTGCCATAAAATACCCTGTCCACTTATAAGCCTCATGACAGTGATGAAACTCTGCAGGGAATAACAGGCAGAGACCCAGAAATGGAGGCTGGCTTCTCCCAGAGAGTGCCCTCCGACAGGAAAAAGCTAACAAAGGCCATCTCATGTTCTAGACACCAAACTGTTAGAAAATGCAATGATTAATTAAATTACTAAGTTTGAAGTCTGTTTCTTTCACAGAAATAGATAATTAAAACACATATGTAGTACTTGTAATAATCACAGACAGTAGAAGTTTGAAGATAATTATTAGCATTTCTTCTGCTTTATTCATTTTCTTGGGTGTTATTTTTCACATTCTAAATAATAACTATTTCAGAAAAGAAGCATTTCACAGACAAATATTCAACTCATTTAAGAGAAATAAGGACATGATGAAGCCAGAGTGCTGCATGGTAGACTCATCAGTTCTTGAGCTAAGATGTCATCAGTGATCATCCATTGGTTGCCAAACTGGGTTTTGTGAATCCTTGAAACCTTTGGAGATGTATTGGAGCCTCCAAAAGGGAAGGATAGTCATCTCTTCCCAACCCCATTCCCACCCACACCGTCCTTGACTTACAAGATTGCCACTACA
This sequence comes from Cavia porcellus, assembly GCF_034190915.1. Classification (NCBI taxonomy): domain Eukaryota; kingdom Metazoa; phylum Chordata; class Mammalia; order Rodentia; family Caviidae; genus Cavia; species Cavia porcellus. Next base: position 103,497,141 of record NW_026947485.1, read on the forward strand.
CCTATCTTCTGCATTCCATAAGAGATTTCACATTTAAATTGTTCTCCTGTGCTCAGCACATGAAAACCACTGATGCCGGTTCCTCAAACTGTATTTCAACCATTACTCCATTTCAGAGGGTGGGAAAAAACTAATGGAATCTTGGAAACATGTTCATTATGACAGCATACATTAAGGAGAAGCTGTGTTTAGAATCTCGCATTCCTGATCATAAACCCACATCCCCTCTTCATATCATGAGACTCTCCCATATTTGCAAAGCCAAAGCCATATACACAGAAGGTCAGGCCCTCTCCCATAGTGTGCCAGAATAAAATATCCTACCCTGATGTGTTTCCTTGATACAGTTTGAGTTGGTTGATTATGCAGAGAAACTGCAGACCTCAACTCACAGGAAAGACTCTGAAAAGCTATGGCTTTTATAAAAGAAATCTGCATCTATTTACATCAGTAAACAGTGGACACTTATGGAGGTCTCTGTGTCCTATTGTACCTTCTGGCTAGGAACGATCTTTCCTTAGGAGGAAGGGATTCTTAGTCAAGCAATTTTAGGTAGCCTTTACCTGTGAGACCTCATCACAAGACACAGCTTTTGTTCATTGTGTACCTCCTTTTCCAGTCTTCTAAAGCTTGCCCCATTTCCTTCTTCCAGTGGTCCAAGACACTATCCTTTAACCTTTATGTGTGGATCAGACTGCGCTCCTCTTTGAGTCCATATTGCTGTGCCTCGGTTACATAATAAATTCTGCCTTATTTTCCCCTTTATCTATTAGAAGTTGGTTTCATGAATGAAAATTATCAAACCTCAGAGGGAAAGGCATAAATTTAAAACTTCCTACACTAGCTCCTCTTATCACAGAAGATGTTTCAGCACCAGTACAAACCTAAATATTGGAGACGATTTTGATTAAATAGCTGGGAACATCATGACTTAGCTCATTTGAGCTCAGTGTTTCCCTCCAATGAGTCCTGCTAGGGCTGAGCTAAATCTATTTTATTTTTTAGTAAGTACTTGCTAGTAAAAGAGCTATATATCCAAAAAATTGAGAGGTTAAAGTTGTATTGGGAAAATGGTCTGGGAATGTATGAGTTTTATTGATAAACTCTTTAAAAAACCATCTCTATGCTTCAGTTATGCTGAGTGGTGCCACCAAATGAGGCAATGAACTTTATCCCAGTGAGTAACTGATGACACATACAGCATTACTCTCAAATGCCTCTTTTGCTTCTAACCAGTGCCACTTGGGTGTTCTTTCTTTGAAAAGTTCACTTCATGGTACTTTGAAGATCCTTTTCATAGTGTTAGATAACATATCCCTAATATTAAGACCAATACCAAGTTTGTACATTCAGTAATCCAACATGAGAGTCCTAAAATGGCAAATTTATTTTGTCAAAGCTTGGGTGGAAAGTTTCCTAAAAAAAAAAAAAAAAAAGATGACCATTAAGGCTAAGTAAAAAGTGAAATCTGGAGATTAAATGAAAATGCGAAATGGATGAGAATACTGAATAAGTTCAGCTACTAGATGCTGGGTTTTAAGTGAAGTTAATGCATTCTACCTTGTCTGGAAATGAAAATACAGAAAATCTGAAGCTGGCAATCTTCTTATTTACAGATTAAATGAAAACATAAAATTGTGCCTTTCTTCTTTTTTTTTCCCCTTAGATCACAAACACCCTGATTGTTCCACAAAGACTAGGTCTTACTTGAAAACGTCTGCAAATATTTTCTGTACTAAGCTATTGCATGCTGATATCAGAACACTTTACTGTCAATAAGTAAGCAAGTGTTTTTAAAAATTGCTCAAGTTGTAAAATTTAGTCCAAGTCTTTAGGAAAATAAATTGAGTTACATCTAACCTGTAAAAAATGATCAATAGTTAATTTCAAGGGCATATTTAATCAATTTGAATCAGGCTCTGATTATGCAATATTATTCATTGTTTACCAACTTTGGTATAAACTCAATTTATTTTAATATTTAAGTGTTTGGTGCTCATCTTTATTTTGATTACCTCTGCTTACACATTAATTAGTTATATTTTAATATTTGTCTTTAAATTAAAAAAGACAAAGTCTCATCTCAGTGGTAGAAAAGGTGGAAAATAACTTTACTTTTCTGTGTAGCCTGTGTTTTCCAAGAAACCAGATGAAATAAAACCATCAGTCTCAATTTATTTTCTTAAAAAAATTTAAATAGTAAGAAATAAAAAGTCATAGATATTGTTTTCACATTAATTTGCATGTAAATGATACTATCAGCTTATCTTTATTGTTCAGGGAAAGGAAATCTTATAAAAATCAAAAGAAGTTTAAATCAAACCCAGGCAAAACAAAACTCATAATGATGTTTTAAAACATCTTTTATCATTCATATTCTGTAACAGTATTTATTTCCCATGAGGCTCCATGAAAACTCCAAGTCTACTGCAAACCCGTGAGGGGAAATCTGCCTTTTGCATCCACATTCTCTCACATGCTTGGACCCCCTCTATCTTCTATTAGGAATATCACTCCAGAGTTACTTGGGTGACTTAACATTTATGGCAATTGTTAGAAAGTTGTCCCTATACCTGCTGGGCCCTCATATTTCCCATGGGCAGAAAGGTCATTTGGAGCCATGTACTTCGCAGCACCATCTCTGGGGAAGCAAAGGGCAGCCTCTAGGGCTAAAATCCTGACATGAAGCATTCTCTGTCTCTAGGTTGGTTCAGCTGAGTTTATGCTCAGCTTTCACAAACAGCAAGATGCAGAAACAACCCCATGGTCTGGATAGGATGAACCTATAAAGACAATGTAGCATATATAACAGTAGAGTATGATTAAGCCTTTAAAAAAAAAATGAATCCTTTCATTCCTGACAATGTGGGTCACACTGGAGGACATTGTGCTAAGTGAAAATTGGCCAGTCACAGAGAGATAAACACTGCATTATCTCACTCATTGGTGGAATTCACAATAGCCAAGCTCTCAAAAGCAGAGTATAACAAGAGTGATCACTAGGGAGTAGGGAAAGGAAAATGGGCTGTGGGTGATAAGCAAAGGAGACAGATTTTCAAATTACAAGATCAATAAGCTCTGGAGGCCCAACATGCAGCAGGATGACTGTAATAAAATACAGTGGTGCATTTTTGAAACTTCAGAGACAGTAGGCCTTAAGTGTTTTCATGGCAAAAAAGATAACTGTCTGAAATGATGATGTATTAATACCTTGATCATGGAGATCATTTCACAATATAAGTGTACAATACAACCTTGTGCTGCATACCTTAAAGCTATATAATTTTTATTTGTCAATGTATCTCTGGAAAGCTGGAAAAATGCAAAAAAAGAAAAAAACAACTATGCTCAATTTTAGTAACAACTTTATTAAACTTTCACACAATAAGCATTACAAATGTGGGGGTAACTTTTATTTGAGCACACAGTCTGTGCTATGCTGTACATAATTTTAGAGCCATCATCTCAGTTCAGAGAAGGCTGAGAGCAGAACCTGGGAATGAATAAGACTGGCCAAGCCTGCTCCTCCAGTGGAACCCTCTTAATAGAAGAAGGCTTGTGCCCTGGAAAGACACCAGAGTGGGGATGGATTCCAAGATATGAGTCCTCACTGGTCTTGGGAATATGCCTGGAACACCAAGCTTCGTGGGAATAATTATTAGAATAGAAATCTGCTGCTGTTGGCCTTTATTACTTTTGCACAGGAACCGGTAATCCTGGCCCACATCTGTTGTCTGACTGCATAGGCAGTGAGCCCTAGGGTTAGTGGTTATAGATGATTCTGAATACCCTGTCTCCCCTGAGTCATTGCTGGACCCCACACACTCATGGTGCACCAGCAATGATCCAGCCACTGACCTACACACTGAAGATACTTTAGTAGCAGCTCTCTCATGCCTAGAAGCAAATTGCTGTGAGCACACTCCACAGCAACAGTCCCACTTTCGGGCATTGGGATCAAAGTGATTGAGACATCCTGGAAGCTACTAGAAATAGCACCACCTCTGCTTACTTGTTTAAGTTTAATCTTCTCTCTGCTTGCTGCAATTTCCAGCCCTTGAGTACTCACAGAGTGCATTTCAGTGTACTCAGAAGGTGTGTCGCTGTGCAGATAATTTCCTTGTAGGATAAACTTGTGACAGGAGCACCACTCCTAATTGATATGGTGTTTTTTTTCTTATGAAACATTTTGATGATTGAAACTAAAATTCACCTTGCCACTAGCTTGCACAAAGTCAGGCATCAACATCTCAGTACAACTAATATGCGAGTCCCAACATGTGGAAGAGGGAAGACAGATGGGCTTAATTTAGAGTGTGCTGGCAGCAAGCGCATAAACATATAAACCAATCTCTATAGATCAGAAGTGCATCCCTCACACTGCAGCAGAGATATGAAGATGTGCAAAGCAGTTCCCAAATAGAGCAGGCTCTTTCTGTCAGCTTCACTTGGAAAGAACCTCAGCCAAAGAGAAAATCACAATTCCAATTTCTTTCCATCCAAATATAGTTGCTAAGGGGTGTCAAAACTACTCTAAAAGATGTTCTCATTCCATTAGCATTGGTGCAACCAAACTAGCAAGCCTGTTTTAACTCCTGGGCAATACCATTTTGGTTAGAGCCCTGCATGTAATGGGACACACGAGGGAAGTTAAGAAGGACATCCAGATGTTGAGGATGCTATTAGAAGTTTTGTTTTGCTATGAAATTGTTATATCCTTTTTGTTTTAATCTCCATTAAGTTCACTATTTATTCAGGTTGTTTAAGAACCTGAACTTGTTTCCTAAGTGACAAAATCGTTGTGCACATAGTTTCAATTTGACAACAGGTTATCTCTGCACTGATTTCACAAAGTATCATCTCTATTACATAAATGAGAAAACAGGATCAGAGAAATTCAATAAACTCCTTGGCCACCCAGTGAGGTGCTGGTAGAGCAGAAATATATGTCTTCAGTGGCTTCAAAGCTCTTGTTAAAAACCACAGGATGTATGGAGCTGTGGTATAACTCACCATAAACAGCAAACTTAACAAGGATATATAAAAAATGTCATTTGTGGTTATGTGGCACCAACAGGCTGGTCACTTGTTTTATGGCTATCAAGAGGCCCTCTGCAAACATCTCCAGTGTTTATTTTTTTGATAGTAGTCATTTGTGAATGCATGTGTGCCTGGTTTTATGTGTGTATGTGTATCTATGATGGATTGTTTGGTAATTGTGAGTCTATGTATGCATGAATGTCTAGCTGTGCTTGTATGAGTGAATGTATGTAGATTTTAATGTGCATAATAAATGTGAAAACACATGCTTATATGTGTGCATGTGATTTGTAAGTCATGCTAGTGTATCTCAACTGTCAGAAAGAATATTCTAGAAGTTGAGTACAATTCTGTACACTTCAACCATGGATTATCAGTCAGAGAATTATTGTAAACATGGAGGATATCCTGAGTCATTCATAATTTAAAATATAAGACCTTTTTCAGAGTTACTTGCCAAACATTTTTACAATGCTTAAATTTGTTAAAAATATGTAAATATGCAAATTTTGGTTACTAAGGAAGTAAGTCTGTCACATATAGATACACTCATAGAATATCAGAAATCAAAAAGCACCGCAAACAGATCCAAATTTCTAGAGATTTGCTAGATATGTTTTTGAAGATTATTAATAAATGCTAACAGTCAATGATATTATTTTTTGTTTGAATGGAAAAGTTTTCTCCTAAAATGGTGAAGACACACACAGATCCCAAAACCACACATACTCACTGACAAATACACCCATGAAATCTTACTTGATTTTTATGAGAAACAAGGACAGTGATCCCTGGTCACTCTGTACACAGAAATAACAAACCTCAAATATATCACAGATGTAAGTGCAAAAAGTAGGACAACTAAGCCTTTAGAAGATACAGAGAAAGAATTCTAAAGACCTTGAAGTAGGCAAAGATTTCTGAAACATTTAAGAAATAACAGGCATTAGCTACAGAGGAAAATCTTGACAAACTAGACTACATATAAATTTAGAAAACAAACGACCTTCATAAAAAAAATCCCATTAAGAGAATGAAAAGTCTAGCAGCACTGTGGATAGGATATGCACAATCCATTTATTTAAAAAAGACTCAGCTTTGTAAGCTATCAACCACTTTTATCAATCAATAATAAGATAAGCAACCCAAATAAAAAGAAAAGGAGAGAAATAGAGAGCCAAAAAACATAACCAGCTACTTCCCAAACATACATTAAGCATGAAAATGTGTTCAATTGCAGCAGTCATTGGGAAATGCAAATTGAAACCATAATAAGATATCGAAACTTAACCGTGAAAAAGACTGAGTGAGAAGTTATATGACAGCAATATCAGTGAAAATTTGATAAGGCTTTCATCAAATGTTGGTTGGACTGTAAACTGGTGCAACTACTTCACAAAACAGTTGGATATTGTCTATGAGTACTGACCAGGTGCTCTCTATAGTGTCCAGACAATTCTTTCTTGGGTGTTTACATGAAATGTATATATATGTATACCAAATATTGGATAGGGATGATCACAACAGCATTGTGGGGAACAAACTAGGATGCATCCCCAAATTGGAAATAGTCTAAACATTCAGTGTCAATAGAATGGTTGAATAAACACTGCTGTATCCAAGAAATGGAAAATTATAATATAAAGAGAATAAACAAGTCATGACTACACAACACTACAGAAATGGGTCTCATAAACACAATGTTGGTTGGAAAAAAACTCAACTGCAAAACAGTAGATGCTACAGATCCTGGTTTTAAACAGGATTGCACATTCTCTGGGATCATCCATTGAGGAGTGAGGTCTGTGCCCCTCCACTTTGATTCCCATAGGCTTACAACTTCACCCTTAAAAGCATTGAGCAGAACTGGCACTACAAGATGCCCAAGGCTGAACAAGGGCCTAAGGGAGGAGGCAGCACTTCCTCGTCCTCTGGACATGAGCACTCAGTTATTTAGCACTGCAAAAATCAATCACCCAACCTTAACAGCAAAGAGTAACTGTCACAGCTATACTCACAGATCAGAGTGAAGATGGCTTGTCTCCCCTGGAAAAGCGCACATGGCTATTAGGACCTGAATGGCCTATACTGCGGTTACTGAGGCCAGAAGGTCAAGTTGCAAGGTGACTTTTTAAGCCACCTGCCTGAGCTGAGATAGTGGGGAAACAGTTTAGCAACTGTCATCCAAACTTCCTGCATGTGGCAGCAATGGACAACAGGAATGATCTATCATCTCTCTTATATCAATTTTGATGACATGCAAAACCATCTATTTTGTTTTGGACAGTGGACAGTGTTTACACCTGGCTGAAAAATGTTTGCCAGGGCCTTCTGTTTCCAGCAACATTTTCTTTTAGTGATCCAGGTCCTACAAGTATAATATAGTTTTAAAAACTCTTTATGCTGACATTTATGGCTTATGCATTCTTTGCACTCATGATATACTTACAGAAAAATCCCATAAAATAAATAGATAACATTTATTTAGTGCATAAGATGCACTACCCCTGAAAAACTTACCTGTATCCCATAAAACTAATAATGACCATGTTAGAAGCGATGATTAGAGAGAGAGAAGGGACTTACCCAAGCTTTCACAATATTCAGTAGAATTACAGTCTTGGCAAGTGTTTGGTTGATTTTAAGTCTGATCTTTTAATCATGATTTATTGACATTATGCTCAATAAGAAAGCTATGAGCCCCTTAATAGGCAATTGACAAAGGCCAAAAAATCAGTGTCAAATGCACATTATCAAAAATTTGATCTCATTAAACATCAAAGAAGTATAAATTCAAACAATGAGGAACTATTTTTCCTCTTATCAAATTGGCAAAAATTATGAACATGACATTGTCTATATTCAGAAAGTTTATGGGCGAATTCATATGCCTTGCCTGTGGGGATGTAAATTATTGCAAATGTCTTGAAAATGGCTGACATTTTTAAAAAAATATTTAAATGTAAATAGCCTTTAACCTAGCAATTCCAATTCTAGTGATCTCTTCCAAGAATAATTGGGCAATTATGCAAGATATACTCCATAAAATGATTCATCACAAAGTGTTTAGTAGGCAAGATAAAAGAAAGAAGTAAATAATGAAAGAAGGGAGAGGGGAGAGGATAAAAAAGGTCCCCCAAGGTGGATTCATTAAATGAATTGTGGAGCATTTATTACCTACACAGAGTGCATATTGACAATCCAGTACAATATTTTCTCACATTATAATGTATGCATGCATATGCATGTATGTGTGCTCACACGTGTGAACAGCATACTGTATCTATGTAAATATCTGTTTGCAAATATGTTCGTGTATATGAATATCTTACCTCTATAAGCAGACTGATTTGCTTCATAAATATTGTACAGGTGAATATAGTCATATTGAACACTGGAAGAGCCTACCTTAAAATGCAAATAGAGACTTGTTTTTGAATGTCAGGAACTTTATGCATTTTTATAAAGTCAGCATTTTTTATTGAACAGGGATTTATACATGTGTACATCCTCTTTTTATAACTTAGGAAAATACTGCAATATGAAAACATATGCAAATTCATATAAGATGCAAAAAGAAAAGGTTCACAATTAAATGTTCACCACAAATGCAATTCTTGTGGGGTGCACAAATAGAAGAAAAGAAATAGAAGCTGGATTAAAATAGCAAGATAATTTTCCCTATTTCCATAAACTTATGTATTCACAGTATTTGAATCTAGAAATGTAAAAGTAATAAGAATTTTAATCCCCTATTAACTTGAAATTTAAGCCATATGTTTGTAGCTCGGTTACAGCGTTCTGACTTGTTTTCTTAAGACGAAATGTCCCACATATAGGCATAAGATTCCACACTAAGTGAATAAAAGCACCCAGTCACAGTTGCATGTTACAGCACATTGATGGAAGAAAAGAGCCGTGTTCACCGGCCACAGCACAGCAGCTCTCCAGCTGTCTGCTCCTATACAGGCTGTGAATCCTGGAGAATTATGTCTCCAGTTTTCACTAAAGAGCCTCCCTCTTGTGCTTCAACCTGTGCCTCCAAATCAGCCTAATTCTTGCTTTCAGATACAAAAATCTTTGGGCAATCCACCTGGCTGTTCGAGAGTTTCCATTGCTGCTGGGGTCCAGACCCACCTTTCTGGCCAACACCTATACCTCTGTACTTGTGTAGGTGCTCACTCCTATTTCCACTGTCTGTTGTACTCCAACACCTGTGTGCATACTCCAACAACACCATGTGCCCAATCACACATTCTCACACTTACACAAGTGCCTGCACACATATAACTACATACCTTCATATATGCACAGAAATTTGCATATATGTATACTTTTATGCATTCACACATCATATGTGGACCATTATACACCGAGGGTGCTTGTACTTAATGTGCACACAAAATCACAAACACTTACTTCTACCTTTGTACAAGCACACACACACTTCATATATGTACCTGCATTCTTTCACACATCTAACGCTCACACATAATCCTATACATACCTCTTTGTGCATACCTCCATGCACATGTGCACACATTGGTGTTCATCCTTATACATATCTGCATGTACATATGTGCATGCACACACACGCGCGCACACACACACACACACACACACACACACACAAACACACACAGCCTTTCTCTCCAAGCCTGGAACCTCTGCTGATCAAGATTCACTGTTAAATTCCTTGTGTGACAACCTACATTGTATGACAGTAACTATCACCACTGTAATTTATTTTTGAGTGATTAACTACTGAATGTCCATCTTTCTGGAATCAACAATGAACTATTTCATCAATAGCTATATTTCTGACCTCAGAAAATTTCCAGATATATATAAAGTGTTCATAAAACCCTGCTAAAGAAATAAATAGCTAGCTGGTGGCTAGCACTCAGGGGAATTCATGGATATGGTAGCATCTCAACCTTAAATTACATCTTGGAGAAACTGAGAATGGCTGGAAAGATGGGGCAAATTCACTCTGCCTAAAAGGGAGAACATCTACTCACAGACTGGCTGCATACTGTGTGGGTCTCACCTGCATAAGAGCAGCAGTGACATGTGACTCAGGCAGCCCCACAGACTCACATTCAGAGGAACATGCTGAATATTCTGCTGCAATCAGCTTGGGATTCTAAATAATTTTAAAACAGATCTTATGTGACAATGAATCCAGCCTGGTTTCAACTCCCCACCTCTCTGGAATCTAATAAGGTGGGCCTTGTTTTCAAGAGGGCAGGATTTTATTAGTATGATCCCAAGTACCATGTCAGTTGTACCCTGCTGGGGAAATGTCCTATAGATTGATATTTAATTAAGTTGATTTTACTTTAAAAAGCCACTGTGGACTCATTCCTATAATCAGAGCATTCATGAACTTAGTAACGTGATTGTGTGGATCTTGTGGCAGTACTAGGAAGGAATGCAGATTGTGGTCCTGTGATTCCCTTCTCCTGGGAATACTTTATGCCACGGTGTGGTCAGAATAATGTGGTGTATATGAGCTGACCAAAGGAAAAGCTATTGGATCCTCTCTTGCCAAGAGCATCTTCAGAGGAACTTTGAGCAGTTTCCCAGAGGCCCTGTGATGAAGCAATAGACTCTAATCAGAATTATGCTGGGGGAGGAAGGTAAAAGGATGTGTCTGGTGGACTTTTGACACTGGAAAATGTATTTTACAATGAGTGAATCAACTGGGAAGCCTATAAACATTTGGTTCCTTGTACCAGCTTGGGCTCCTGTTGGGACAGCTGCTTCCCTCTCTTCTGAAGCAAAGATTAAATGTTTTACAGGAATGTGACAGAAGCGTTGCTCTCAACCTCCATCCCAACAGTCAGTGATACTAGCTTAGGCCCTGGAGGCCCAATTCTTTACTCAGGTTGTCTCTTTCCTGAGACTGCAGACTGGAGCTCTTGTCTCTGCTGGAAGACTGGAGCCTGAAAAATATTATTGCGTCTCTTGTCTCTGTTCAAATGGGTGGCCCCAGGTGATTCTTTGATCGCAATGAACACATATCCATATACTTAACACATATACCAGACTTACAAAAGCCACATATAAATAGGCACACATGTACACATTTACACAGACATATATATTTATAAACATGCACAGATGCACACATACAGACAGGTTCACACAAACAAAGGTTTTTGTGAGTATATGTTCACAGATACTCATATACATAGAGGCACACATGCATACAATGTGTATGCATACAGACTCAGATGCATATATATATATATATATATGTATATGTATATAAATACATGCAGACTCAGAGAAATGCATATCTACATAGGTACACACATATACACACTGATATGTGCACACACAGACATGTGTGCACACCCTGCTCTGGAGTCATTTTCTGCCAGCATGATGACACATTCATGTTTCCCTTATTCCTGCCTCACTCTTCCTCTTTGTCTCATCAGAAAGTCTCTAGGAGGCCTGTCACATAGCCACATGACAGAGATACATTGCTTGATTCCCATTGTCAAATGATGCCCTTAAATTTCTGGTTTAAAGCCTTGTCTATTAAGGAAAATGGGCCAGGATAAAGTTGGGGAATGACTCATCATGCCCATTTTGGGCCCTGCCTACTTTGGAAAGGACAGGTAGACAGTAGGTAGACAAACCCTGAGAAGGGATGAAAGGGACCTGAGGCTGATACCACCATTAGACATATAGACAGTGGACCTTCTGTGGCCACAGTAAAAGCACGCAGGGCTGGGGTGCTATAGGGCAACATGGGGACCAAGGTGAGAACACAAGAATAGAGTTCCTGGTGCCATTATTCCAAACAAAGGGACATGGAAGCACAGATGTAGTAAAATGCTATCTCTTTTCTCAAAAGCATTCCCCACTGGTAGGAGGAGATGCAGGAATGCAGTAAAAAAGAAAAAGAAAAAGCCTCTGGATGCATTATCATGCAATATGAGAGGAAGACAAGATTGGTAGCCTTTTCAGACTATCCAGGGCTATCAGATAGCCATCTGTATTTTTCTACTCAGTAAGTTAGCAGTGAAAATTGGGCTTGTATGATTGGTTGGTATGCCTGTAACATAGGTACCATAACCCAGTCTCTGGGTGTGATCATCAATTTGGACCCAATTCTGATTAGTTCCTGTGTATTGGGGGTTTCTTTTGTTTTAGTAATTGCTTCCTAACTATCTTTCAGTTGCTAAACAATAATTGACTTTGTTTATCAAACAGCATTTTCTAAAGCATTCCTTCTGGCACTGTTAGCAGTAGATTCTAATTACTGTCATCAGGCAGCAATGAGTCCTCATCCTGGTTTCTTCTGCAAGTGTTTCAGCCTGGGCAGAGTCCTCCAAGCAGTGATTCCAGGCAGGCCCAACTGTGATGAGGAGCTGATGCCAAGTTGCCCGTAATGGTGCTTTTCCATGAATATAAAGAGAAAGAGTAGATAGGGACTTCAATTTATGCTCTGACATGGAGTGCAAAAGTCATCATTCCATCCTACCAAAAAGAAAAGAGAAAGCAAAGCAAATGAAAATTAGTGAATTTTCTCAGACTTATCTTAGAATTGAGTTGCAAGGCAATCTGCTACCTGAAATAAGAGTCTCAGCCAAAGTCAACTTACCAGAAGTATAAGTACTGTAGGCACGGACTGTTGGAGATTTGTAAAATTGTTTAGATGACATGCTAAAACCCTAGTAGGGATTAGTGAGAGCCAGAAAGTCTAGGGACCCTAGTAAAAGGAGGTGTGGTTTTCACCTGTAAGTAATTGGAAGAGTCCTTAAAATACAACAAAAAGGGAAAGAGGAAAAGTAATTAAGTGGAAATAAACTCCAGACCTCTCCATGAAAAGGGGTTATTATTTTCCAGTAGAGGTAACTTGATTAGAACTTAAATTCTCTCCTTATTACTTATCTCATCTTGAGTGTGAAAGGCAAAGAAAAATTTGTGATAGGAAAGCCCAAGACCACAGACCTACTAGAAGACTTAGATTTCATTATAAAATTATCTTATGAATTAATCACAAGATAGGATGCTTCCACTTCCCCACATCATCCTACCACATCAATAGAACTCCAATGTACCACATGTGAAGGAGCTGACAGACAAAAACTCTGTTTAAAAAGGTATTCCTGTATCTAGGAGATTCCAGAAAATGGCAAGGGTAACAAAAACAAGATTGTCAGAAAGCAGGTATAGGAACAATTGATATTGATTTAATTATATCAATGATAATATTTAATGTGCATAGTATAAATAACTGACCAAAAGATAGATTTACAGGGTGGTTAACAAACAAAACTCAACACTATACTGTCTACAAATAATTGACTTTAAACATAGAAACACAAATAGTATAAATACAAAAGGATATTAGTTTTAGATAAAGCAGTCTGTAGAACTGGAAAAATTTTCAGATACAAAAAGCATAATGATATACTGGTAAAAGTATTGATTCCCAAGGAAGACCACAATCTTTAGTGTGCGTGCATTTAGAAAAAGAACATCAAAATATTTGAGACAAAAGCCGATAGTTTCAAGAAAAATTACACAAACCAATTATTATGGCTGGAGGGTAGAACATCTCCTTTTCAGTGACTGGCACATCAAGCCAACAAAATCTCAGTAAGGACAGAGTTAATATACTATCAAATATTAATTATACCACTTTAATTGACATTTGTGGAAATTATAGCCAGTAAGAACACAATAACATACTCTGGAGCTCACATGGAAACTTCATCAACAAAAACCACAGTCTATACCATAACACATACCTTAAAAATCCCTGTGAGTCAGCACTATGCACAGGCCATGTGGGGAGAACCAGATGCCAGCCCCTTCCAGCATGTGGGCGGGGAGACAAGAAGAGGCAAGGTCGCTGTCCCTACCCCTTTTAAGCCATCAGTTGATTCGGAGAAACACAGGCTGCAATATAGCTATTGTGGTAAAACACAACTTAATGTTTGTAATGTTTAGTGTTTTAATGACTAAGGCAGAAGTCTTATCATCTATTCAGAGGATGGCAATATGCAGTGTAGCATCTATGGGGATCTCTTTCAGAGGGTGGTGGTCATTGAGGATTCTCTATTATCTTGTTTGGAAGTCCTGTATCATTTTCACTGTTTTGTTTGGTTGGGTTTTTTTCTGTTTTGTCTGGTTTAACTTTATTGTATTTGATGTGTATGAGCAGCTATTTCAAAGACAACAAGATATATTATGGTTGCCATTTTGGATTTACTATTATTTTGTTTTGAAGTTCTTTATTGCATTCATTGGTTTGTTTATATTGGTTCTATTCTGTTCTGTTTTGTTTGATTTTTACTATGTCTGAAGGTATGGGCAGCTATTTTGCAGACAACAAGAGACATTATGGTAACCATTGTTGACTTCCTATTATCTTGCTTTGAAGTCCTGTGTCACACTGTTTTGTTTCAATTGGCTTTATTCTACCTTATTCTATCTTATTATTCTATCTTATTTGGCTTGGTTTTTTCTCTTTAAAATAAAAATTTTAAGAGATTAAAAGTCATAAAAATGTGTTCTCAGGTTGCATTACAAGTAAAATACAAACCAGTAGCATAGAGATATATGGAAAATGCCAAACTATTTGAAGATTAAGTAATACAACTCCTTTTTAAAAAATAATTTTATTAGTGCATGTTATATATACAAAATGATTATACTCATCATAAGGAATTTGCACCTGAGCTTTACATAATATATCTTGATTTTTTTTGTCCCCCCTCCCCTGCCCGCCCTTAAACTCCTCTTCCACTTATTATTTTAAAAAGTTTTGTTTCTAATTTTGCCTTTTTTTCCTTTTCCCTTCCTTCCTTCCCCAGTCCTTTTCCCTGGCTCCCATTCCAATTTGAATATTTCCACACTATTTCACAGTATCTGTTATACATTTTGGACTTTATTTATACTTTCCATATTTCTAAATAACATACACATCAAATGTAATGTCTCAAGAGGGATCTAAAATATTTTAATTTAAATAAAAATGAAATTGGAACTTATAAAAATTGTCTGAGCACCTTGAGGGAAATAAACAAAATGAACACAAGAAACGAATACAACTTTAAAATCATTACTCTTAGTTTTTCCTTAGAAAACTGGGTTAAAAAATGCAATTTAAGGTGGGTCGCATAAGTCCAGCGGGGGCTTGGAACTCTCCTCTTCTCCTGGGGGCCAGCCCCCCCCCCCCCCGTTGGTCCAGTAAGACCAGCAGAAGCAGGGAACACCGCCCTAGGCTGGAGAACTGTTTTCTTTGCCTGGGGCTCAGGGGGCTTCCTGTGGGTCCTGTAAGTCCAGTGGAGGCGTGGAACTCTTTTTTTGCCTGGAGGCCAGGCTTTGGCTTCCTATCTGTGGAGTAAATCCAGCAAAGGCAGGGAACCCCGCCTCAGCCCAGTGAACTGTTTTCTTTACCTGGGGCCCAGGATCCAGCTTCCTGTGGAAATCAGTGAGTAAGGAGGGAGCAAGGAATTCTGTCCCAGCCTGGCTGACCTTTCTACCTCACTTGGAACAAAATTTGAAACTTAAATATATAGGAAAATGACAAAACAAAAGACCAAAATGCAGTCTCAAACATCCTGCCCATCCCAATAAAGCCTAGGAGCCATGTGCATAGAAGAAAATATATGCCACATTCCTGAAATACCTGAAATAATAGTAACTGAAATAAAGAAGCAACTCTGGGAAGCCTTAAAGGAAATCAAACTAGAAATAATCTCTCAGGTAAAAGAAGAAATGATAAAAGAAATGAAAGAGATGCTGAACATATCTGAAGAAGACACAGTTAAAAAACTTAAGGCGATAAACAAAAAGAATCCCGGGATGAACAATATAAGAAACAAACAGAATATATAAAGCAGATGCAAAGAGATATATAGGAAATCAAAGACTCCATCAAAAGTTGTAAAAACTGCCTCAATGAATGTGAAGATAGAATTTCAGACCTTGACGACAAGATTGCAGCCAGTGAACAGGAAAGGAAAGATCTTTTAAAAATAACAATAAATCAGGAAATAACAATTCAACACCTGCAAGATGATGCAAAAAGGAACAATGTAAGGTTAATAAGGATAAATTAAAAAGAAGGGAACAACATAAAGGATGTCAAGAGGATATTTAGAGAAGTAATAGCTGAAATTTTCCCAAACATGAGACTGGAAACTGATATCAAGATCAGTAAAGCATATAGAACTCCAAATAGCCATAACCAAAATAAAACTATAGCCAGACACATAGTAATGGCCATACCAGAAATCAAACAAAAGAATAGAATATTAAAAGCTGTAAAAGAGAAAAGACAGATGATCTATAAAGAAAAACCTATCAGAATCACAGCAGACTTCTCAACACAAACAATAAAGTCAAGAAGAGCATGGAGCAAAGTATTTCAGATCCTAAAGGAAAAAGATTTTCAACCTAGACTGATGTACCCTGAAAAACTGTCCTTCAAAATGAATGGAGAAATAAAATACTTCCATGACAAAGAACAGCTAAAGAACTTCATGAACACCAAACCAACCCTGCAAAGAATACTGAAAGACAGCCTAGATGCATCTAGGAAAAAACCACTAAACAAAGCAGACAATTAAACAAAACTGAAAGACAAAGATGCAACGGCAGAAAGATAAAATGTCAACAATAAACCAATATATAACAGTTATAACCATTAATGTAAAAGGTCTCAATGCACCAATTAAAAGAAACAGTCTGGCAGAATGGATCAAGAAACAAAATCCAACCATATGTTGTCTACAAGAAACCCATCTAACCCAAAAGGATACCCACAGACTGAAAGTCAAAGGATGGAAAACAATACTTCATGCAACAGGAACCCCCTAAAAAGTGGGGGTGGCTATTCTGTTTGCAGACAATGTGAACTGCAAGCCAATAATGATCAGAAGGGATAAAGAAAGTCACTACATACTGGTTAGGGGAAAACTCCAAGAGGAAGAGATAACTATCTTAAATATATATGGACCAAATTCCAGAGCACTCAGTTATATAAAACAAGTACTAACAGAAATGAAAAACCAAGTTAACGGTAACAAAATTCTCACAGGAGATCTTAACACACCATTGACACCAATGGACAGATCAACCAGACAGAAAATCAGCAAAGAAATAAAAGAACTGAATCACACCTGTGAACAAATGGACTTAATAGACATATACAGAGTATTCCACCCAACAACAAGAGAATACACATTCTTCTCAGCAGTACATGGGTAATTTTCTAAAATAGAGGATATATTAATTCACAAAATATATCTAAATAAATGCAAAAGGGTTGAAATCATCCCTTGCATGCTATTGGACCATAGAGCTATGAAATTAGAAATTAATGATAAAAGATACTACAAAATTCCCCACAAACACATAGAAATTGAATAACACACTCTTGAGTAATCAGTGTTACTGAAATTAAACACTACCTACAAGAAAATGAAAAGACAAGTACAACTTACCGGAATCTGTGGGATGCAATGAAAGCTGTTCTCAGAGGAAAATTTATAGCACTGAGTTCATACATCAGGAAAACAGAATGAATACAAATAAAAAACCTGATGTTACACCTCAAACATCTAGAAAAAGAAGAGCAAGTCAAGCCCAAAGCCTAAAGAAGAGAAGAAATTATAAAAATCAGAGCAGAAATCAATGTAATAGAGACTAAAAAGACAATCCAAAAAATCAATGAATCAAAGAGTTGGTTCTTTGAAAGAATAAATAAAATTGATAAGCCCCTAGCCAACCTTATTTTAAAAAAGGGAAGAAAAATCTCAAATTCATGCAACAAGGAATGAAAGAGGACAAATCACTATGGACCCCATAGAAATACAGAAAATCATCAACACATATTTCAAAAACCTCTACTCTCAAAGGTTTGATACCACAGAGGAAATGGACAGATTCCTAGAAGCATACAAAGTACCAAAGCTAGGTCATGAAGATGTAAAACAACTGAATAATGCAATTTTGATTAATGAAATCAAAAAACATAATTAAATCCTTACCTACAAAGAAGAGCCCAGGCCCAGATGGATTCACTACAGAATTCTACAAGAAATACAAAGAAGACCTAATGCTGACACTCCTCAAACTCTTCAATGAAATTGAAAGGGAAGCACTCCTTCCTAAGTCATTCCTGGAAGCAAATATTACTCTAGTACCAAAACCTGAGAAAGACCCAGGTGAAAAAGAGAACTACAGACCAATCTCCCTAATGAACACAGATGCAAAAATCCTCAATAAAATATTGGCAAATAGGATGCAGCAAATCATCAAGAAGATTATACACCATGACCAAGTGGGATTCATTCCAGGCAAGCAGGGATGGTTTAATATACATAAATCAATAAATGTAATACACCATATCAGTAGAGCCAAAAGTAAGAACCACGTGATCATTTCTATAGATGCAGAAAAAGCTTTTGATAAGGTCCAACATTTATTCATGATAAGAACTTTACAGAAAATTGGAATAGATGGTCTTTACCTCAATATAATAAAGGCCATCTATGACAAACCAACAGCCAATATCATACTAAATAGCCAAAAACTGAAGGTCTTTACTTTAAAATCAGGCACAAGACAAGGATGTCCTTTATCACTGCTCCTATTTAATAGAGTACTGGAAATAGTAGCCAGAGCAATTAGACAAGAGAGAGAAATAAAAAGCGTAAAGATAGGAAAAGAAGAAGTTAAGCTATCATTATTTGCAGATGACATGATACTCTATATAGAAAATCCCGAAAACTCCATTGAAAGACTGCTAGATATAATAAATAAACTTAGTAATGTAGCTGGCTATAAAATCAATACTCAAAAATCAATAGCATTCCTATACACTAACAACAAAGTCACAGAAAGAGAAATAAGAGAAGCCACACCCTTCACACTAGCAACCAAAAAAATGAAATATCTAGGAATTACTCTCATGAAAGAAGTGAAAGACCTGTACAGGGAAAATTATATTACACTGAAAAATGAAATTGAAGATGATCTCAGAAAATGGAAAAACATCCCTTGCTAATGGATAGGAAGAATAAACATTGTGAAAATGGCCATTCTCCCAAAACTTTTATACAGATTCAATGCAATCCCAATAAAAATATCATCAATATACCTCATAGAACTTGAGAAATCACTCCTAAAATTCATCTGGAGTGAGAAGAGACCTAGAATAGCAAGGACAGTTCTAAGCAGCAAAGGCAAGGCAGGAGGTATCACAATCCCTGACTTGAAATTATACTACAAACAACTGTAGTAAAATCAACATGGTACTGGAACCAAAACAGAGCTGAAGATCAGTGGAATCGATTAGAAGATACAACCACAACTGCAAACACACTCAACCACCTTATCTTCGATAAAGGGGCCAAACATGTTCACTGGGAGAAAGACAGTCTCTTTAATAAATGGTGCTGGAAAAACTGGCTCTCCATATGTCGAAAACTAAAACTAGACCCATGCCTATCACCATGTACTAAACTAAAATCTAAATGGATTGAAGATCTAAATATTAAAACAGAAACACTAAATCTATTGGAAGACAAATTGGGTAGAAACATTGAAGATATAAGGGTAGGTAGAGAATTCATGAACAGGACTCAAACTGCACTGGAAATACTTCCCAAAATCAATAACTGGGATCACCTCTTATTAAAAAGTTTCTGCATGTCAAAAGAAGTCTCCAGCATAGTGAGAAGAAAACCCAAAATCTGGGAAAAAATCTTAGTAAACTGCTCCTCAGACAAAGGACTTCTGTCTAAAATATATAAAGACTTAAAAAAAAAATCAGACTCCCAAAATTCAAAGACCCAATCCAAAAATGGGCATCTGAGATGAACAAACAATTCTCAGATGAAGAAATACAAATGGCAAATAAATATATGAAAAAATTGGTCATTAGAGAAATGCAAATCAAAACCACACTGAGATTTCATCTCACTCTTGAAAGAATGGCCAAGATCAAGAAAACCAACAACAACAAATGCTGGAGAGGCTGTGGGGAAAAAGGAACTTGCCTGCACTGTTGGTGGGAGTGTAGACTAGTGCAATCACTGTGGAGGTCAGTCTGGAGATTTCTCAGAAAACTAGGACTGGAAGCCCCATATGACCCAGGTATACCACTTCTAGGCATATTCCCAGAAGAACTGAAAGCATGATACCACAGTGATATATGTGCACCCATGTTTATAGCAGCACAATTTGTAATAGCCAGATCTTGGAAGTGACCTAAGTGTCCATCAACTGAAGAATGAGTAAAAAAGTTGTGGTATTTTTATACAATGGAGTACTACTCAGCTATAAAGAATGACTGCACTGAGACATTTATAAATAAATGGACGCAACTTGAGACCATACTCATAAGTGAAATAAATCAAACTCACATGTATAAATACTGAATAGTTTCCCTAGTATAAGAAATGATAAGAATACATAGAAATATGTGGTAATCATGATTCCCAATCATATTGGTTTGAAGCCATATAATGTTTTCACTCATTAACTGCAATAGTTTTAACCTGGGTTGTTCAATTATGGTATCTATGATAGCACGAATAGCTACTTTGAAGAAAGCAACACAACATAAAAGCTAGTGCTGATTTAATATTGTCTTGTTTTGAAGTCCCATCAAGCTGTAGTACATCTGTTTCCACTGGTTTTAACATGTTGTATCTTACTATATTTCACTATACGCTACAGTATAAATAAAGTTCTTTGTAGGCAAAGAGATAACATAGAAACCATTGTTCATTTTCTGTTAGCTGGTTCTAAATACCCTGTAATTCTTGCATTCTCTTGAATGGCTTCACACTGTCTTGATATGCTTGATGTTATAGCATATGAAGTTACACTCAAATAATTCAAGGAAAGAGGCACTATGGTGACTACTATTATGTTAGATTATCTGGTGGTGAAACACAATGATGCTTGAATTGCTCGGTTCTGCCCTGCGTTGTTCTACTATAATGTCCTCTCTTATCTCAATCTCCCCCTTATTTTTAAATTAATCTTTTTTCTCTCATTTTTTTAATTAAGAGAAAACTAAATTAAAAAATAATGGGACATATTATAGTAACATTTTTGTTGTCCTATTAACCTGACTTGAACCCCAGTATTGCTCTCCCCATCATGTTCTGTCTGATTATTATATATTCTATTTTGTTTGATAGTATCAAGTTTGAGGGTATAGGCAATCACTTTAAAGGCAATAAGATATACTATGACGTCCAAATTGGATTGACTATTATCCTTTTTTTTTTTTTAAGTCCTGTAAGGTCCTCAGTGTAGGTTTTATTGGTTTTGTTCTGTACTGTTTTGATCAATTCCATTATACCTGATGATATAGACACAACTCAATTTAAAAATAGCAAGAGGCACAATGGTAACCAGTTTTGATCACCAGGTATTCTATTTTTGCATCATGTGCTATGCCCATCCTTCTGTTCTGACTCTGTTTTGCTTAGTCACATTTGGTTTTATTCTCTTCAAAAAAGTAAAAAGAACCATGAGAGTAATAAAACCCAAAAAGTCTAATTGTTACTGTAAAAAATAGAGGAAAGTAAGGTGGACTAAGGGATATAACAGCAGGTATGTTCGAGTGTGTAGGATGGAAAACTATACAACTGAGCTTTTGTTGGATCATTGAACAGAACTGTCTCCAATTTCACTGTGTGAATGTTTACTTTATATGCTTTAATTCAGTGATATGGACAACTGTTCCTAGGAAGATAATATGTAACCTATTAATGGTGATTTTGTACTGTGTATATATATATATTTTTTTTAGAAATGCTGTATTATTTGTACCCTTTTACTGCATTTTTATGACCTTTCTTTTTTTCTTCTGTCTTTAAATTTAAAAAATGCAATTTAAGTCTTAAGACAAGAAAAGAAATTATAATAATTAGAACAAAAATCAGTGAAGTTAATATGGAAAAAACCAACAAAGAGTTCTTTGCAACATCCATAAAATTGATAAACCTGTAGCTACCCTAACTAATATAAAAATAGAAGAGACACAAACCATAAACATCAGAAATAAAAGGTAAGCCATCCCTACTGACTCTACAGACATTAGGAGTATAAAAAATTACCATTATGAATAACTTATATCCACACATTTGATAATTTCAATGATATTGGACTGTTCCCAAAGCTCAAACAAGAAGAATTCAACAATCTTAATAGATATAAATCTATTGAAATTGACATAATCCTTGAGACACTTCAAAAAATAAAGCACTAGGCCCAGATGGTATCATGTGTGAGTTCCACCCAAACTTAAGAAATTATATCAATTCTTTACAGTCTCCTCTGGTCAAGAGAAGTAGGGCAGATCTGTCCCTCACTACCACATTTTATAAGGACAATATTATCCTATAACTAAAAGCAAATGAATGTTTCAAGAAAGAAAATTATTGTTGAATATTTTTCAGGAATGTAGATGAAAAATATTCTCTATAGAACGAAGAAAAAAATCCAGCAATGTATAAAAAAGAATTATGCACCATGACTGAGTAATATTTATTTTAAATATGTAAGTCATGTTACACATGAAAATTAATGTGTTATAGCACATCAACTGACTAGAGATAAAAGATCATAAGTAACATACATTAGTGCATCGGTTATATCCAGAAAAAAGTTACAGCCAATATCATACTTCATAATGACAGACTAGATCCTTTTCTTCTAAGACTTGGATGGAGCAGGATGTCTCCTCTCACCTCTTTCATGGCATAACATATTAAGTTCTAAATGATGGGAGACAGAAAAAGAAAATTTTAAAAATACACAAATTAGGAAAGAAGAAATACAGCTGTCTTTGTTTAAAGATGACATGAATGCCTACATAGAAAATTCCAACAAACACACAAGAATATTCCTGATGAGCAAGAAGAACAAGATCATAAAGCATGGATTTATAGCAAAGCAGTAAAGTTTTTCATATATGCCAATCAAGATTCCAAACACTGGGCTGGGGATTTAGCTCAGTGGCAGAAGCACCTGCCTGGCAAGTGCAAGGTCCTAAATTCAATCCCCGGTACAAAAAAAAAAAAAAAAAAAAAAAAATTCCAAACATTTATTACCAGCATACAGAAATTAAAATTAATTGCAAGGCCATGCATAATTTGCATCTTGTACAGAAAGACAAGAGGGAGGGAGGAAGGGAGAGAGAGAGAGAGAGTCCCTTAGATACCAATTAACAAATTATTTACAGTATCTTTATGTAGAAAACTACAAGACTGATGGAGGCAAACAAAAAGATTGGATAAACAAAAGATTAAATAAATGTAGACTTGTGCTCAATGATTGAAAGATGCTACATATGTATGTGTGTGTGTGTGTGTGTGTGTATATATATATATATATATATATATATATATATATGTATATATGTTGTAGTTGGAATGGAACTCAGGACTTTGTGCTTCCCAGTATATCCTCAGTCCAAAAGATACTATATTTTAATATATAAATTCTTCTCAATTTGATCTGTTGATTCAAATCAATGCCAATAAAATTCTAGCAAGGTACTTTGTGGATATTGACCACGAGATTCTAAACTTTATGAGAAAAGACAAAAGATTCAGAATAGCACATATATCAGTCAGGCAGAAGAACCAAAGCTAAGCTGGAGGACTGAAAACGCCCACCTTTAAAACTTTCATAGACCTTATAAAATCAAGACATCAAGGTATTGGAGAAAGAATAAATGTATACATATTTCAGTGGAATAGAACAGTGGTTCCAGAAGTAAATTATATGCATATATATAATTTCTGACCACAAAAAAAGGCTATTTAATGGAGAAAGGATAATCTTTTAAAGAAGTGGTGCAGAAATTATTGAACATCCATGTATAAAATAAAAAATGAATCTAGATATTACATTAATCTTATACTTTCCACAAAAATTAGCTGAAAATATACCATAAACACAAATGTAAAAGGCAAAATTATGAAATTTTAGAAGAAAATCTAGGATATAATATATGTGATCTGTGTTTTGGAATGAATGTTATAGGCAAACTGAAAAGCACATTCCATTAAAAAAATTGAAGAGAATCAGCAAACAGTATGAGAGACAGCCTATAGATCGGGAGAAAATTTTACCAGCTATCTTCCCAACAGAGTACTGATAGGTACAATACATAAAGAACTCAAAACTATAACATCAAAAAATCAAATAACCCAGTCAATAAATGGGCAAATGAATTGAACAGACATTGTCACAAAATTACAAGTCAAAATCAACAATAAGTGCATTAAAAATGTTCATTATCATTAGCCATCATCTTATCATTTGATTTGAAATAGAAATCAAAACTACACTACAATTCCATCTCATAGACCTTCTGTAGACTTCTTTGACTGCCAGTCAACAGCTATGACCCCTGTCAGCCTGAAGAAGCCAGGTTGGTCATTGCCCATTTCTCCCTTGTGGCAATTCGGGATACTTCTTCAGAGGGAGAATTGCTATAGGCAACTGAGTTAGATAAAATATTATAGGCAGGCAGATAGTCTTAGGCCCTCAAAGAAGCCAGTGCAGATACTCAAACATTCACAGTGCAAACTATTCAGTTCAATGATCTAATGAAAACTTAGTAATATGGTCATCTATCTTACACACTCAAACATCCATATAGTTATATCCTTTAGAGCACTTTGCCTCCCTTTCACTTTCACAATATCTATTATACGTTTTGGGTCTCATTACTCTTTCAGTTTTTAATTATTTTTTTACACTAGAGAGACAATGTGATACTTGTAAATGTGAGTCTTACTTATTTCACTATGAGGATAGTCTCAAGTTGCCTCCATTTACCTATAAAAAGGCCTGAAGTTTTCATTAGGTCATTGAATAGAATGGTTTGCACTGTGAATGTTTGAGTATCTGTCCACCTTTGATGCTTTGATTTTGTAACTTGAACCACTATGTCTAAGAGGACAATATGTAACTCATCAACTAGTAATTTCTTAGTGTTAATATTTTTCTTGGAAACCATGTATTACCTCTATCCTTTTTTTCTGTTTTGTTTTTTTTTTTTTTCTTTTAATAAAAAAAGTAGCTTGACCTTAATTTGCTTGTTTACAACAATGCCAATAGCATGCTGGGTAGCACTGTAGACCCTTCCTGTTTTGCCACGGTAAGATTTGTGTAGTCTTCTTTTTTGCACAGTACCCTATTCCCTTGATGTCTATAAGATCACTCTTTTGGTAAATTTGCACATATGTGGCCAAAGGAACAGCCCCATGTTTTCTAAAAGGCCTAGAGAACATATGCTAGGTTCCCCTTTGTGTTTGTCATTTTGGCAAATTACTGGAAGATGGTGGTTCTGGCCAAAAGGGATTCATTATATTTTTAAATAGATCACAATAATTTTGACAGAGGGAAGAATCTGAATCCATTGTTTATTGTATTTCCTATATCTGCACACAGTGTTTATTTTTGTATTTTAAGGGCCTATTAATTATTAGAAGACTGATAATTGGATTCAAGAAGGCTTGTGAGAAAATATTATTCTAGTAAAACATTCATGTAAAAAGTTGTTAATTAGCTAAGTCAATTCTGAGGTTTCTATGGAGAAACATAAAATCATCTTTTATCTTAAATTATCCAGATAGCATTCCGCTGTGTGCCTTCTAGAAAGCATTCTTTGATTAAACAAGACAAGATAAAATTTAAGAAAACAAACAAACAAACAAACAAAAAAGAAGCCAGTGCAAAAGACCAGATATGTTGTAACCTTGGAGGAGACAGACACCTCTCTGGTGGACCAGAGCTCAAGACAAAACACATCCTCAAATGCAACCACATCCTAAGTATGAACATCAGGGATTGATATTCTAAATAGGTATCAGTAACCTTGAGAAGCCAGAGGAGCCATTAACCCCACCCCTTCAACCTCTTACCAACAAAGACCCTATTCTGTATTTATGTCCATTTGCTACATGACTGAACTCCTCATTTGATCCCAATTTAATCAATTTGACTTAAGCAATTGTAATCTTATTGGTTGACCATATTTCTGTCTCACCTCATGGTTGCCTGCTTTGTGAGTTTCTATTTATCCCCACCATGGACCCACCTTTTACATGGTGGTTTTGTTCTATAAAAAATTCTGAAAAAGGCAAGATCCTTGGCAACCCACTTGGTAACCCTTCTGTCTCACTGTCTCAGACAGAAGCTTTGCTTGACTCAATAAATATATTCTGTTGTTAAAAAAGAAAAACTCCATTTTAACCCTGTTTGAAAGGCTACCATTAAGAAAAAGAAAATAATAAATGTTGACAAACATTCAGGGAAAAAGGTATACTTCTACACCTCTGGCTGGAATATAAATTTGTTCAGTCACTATGGAAAGTATTTTGAAAATTCCTCAAGAAACTAAAACTAGATCTACAATTTAATTCACTGTACCACTTTTTCATATACATCTGAAAGAATTAAAATTAGCCTGCCCTAGAGATATTTGCAAATCTGTTTATTGTAGTGCAATTCACAATAGCAAGTTAGGGAAACAGCTTAGGTGCCCATCAACAGATGAATGAATAAGGAAAATGTGAGTACCTATCTATTAATGGAGTATTATGCAATTAAAAGGACAATCATTTGTGAGAAAAGGGATGGGATTAGAGTTCACTATGTTGAGTGGAATAAGTCAGACTCAGAAAGACAGATATCGCATGTTCTCCTAATATGTGGGATCTTAAAAAGATGATAAAATGTAGAAGGGAGACTACTATTAGCAGAAGAAAATAAGGAGAATGAGGCTAATGGTAGATAACAGGGGTGATGGATATGATTAAAATGTATTGTACCTAATGAAACTCATATGAAACTAGGAGGGGAACTAAGAGGGTGATAGGCATGAAATGATCAAAGTATGTTGTGTGCATGTAAAAATCTGTGAAAATAAAACATGTTACTCTGTATAACCAACACGATATAATAAAGATAGAAATCATTACAAGTTAGTAGATAAGATTATAAAAGTTAAAGCTTGGCATGCAAAACACCTTGCTAAAATAATGAGAGAAAGCTACAGACTGGGGGAGAATAAACACAAAATATACATGTGATAAAGGACTTAAATCTAAAATATACAAAGAGGTCTTAAAAACTGAACAATACAGAAGGAAAAAACTGAGTTTCACAAAATGGATTAAAAATCTGAACAGAGATGTCACCAGAAAATGAAATACACACATAATATCATATGAAAAATCATATGAAAAAATGTTCAAATTTGTGTTAAGGGAGTAAAAATTAAAACAATAGTGAAATACCAGTACCAAATATTGGTCATTCCAATATTAATCTCACACATATTGAATAATACCAAACAGAAAATCACAAAACTTTATAAGAACGTGGAACAGGAACTTTCCCTGGTTTCTAGAATGTTGGGAGGTACTTTGGTAGTTTTTTTAAAAGCAAAACATTGTCTTATCATATGGTCTAATGGTCGTATTCCTAACATTTATCCAATTAATTTTGAAAATTTATCATCAAGTAAAAGTTCATAAAAGGAAAAATTATATTAGCATTTTTCATAATCAATGAAAACAGGAAGCCATCAAGATGACCTTCAATAGATGCATACATAAGATGCTGTACAGTAAAATGGCATATTACTTAGCACTAAAAAGAAATGAGTTATTAAGGTTCAAAAGACATAGAGAAAGCTTAGGTACATATTTTTAAATGAAAGAGGTCATTGTGAACAATCTGTATATTACATGATTCCAATAATATGATATTTAGGAACAGGAAAGCCTGTAGAAATGGTGAACAGATCAATGGTTGCCAGACTGTGGCACAGGAGAGAACAGACTGAATAAGAGAAGTGCAGAAACCATTCTATGCAAAGTCACAGTGTTGTACAAATAAGATTTTTCATTTGTCAATACTCATAGAGTTTTACAGAACGAAGACTGAATCTCAATTTTTGTCTTTTTTTTAAATCAGTACCAGGGATCCAACTCACAACTGTCTGCTTGCAAGGCAGGTGCTTATGCAGCTGAGCTAAATCCCCAGCCCCTTTTGTCTTGTTTTTTAAGATAGTGTCTTGGTACATAGTTCAAGTTGGACTCAAACTCACTGTTATCCTCCTACCTCAGCCTCCCAAGTGCTGGAATTACAGTGTGAGTTTCATATAAATTCACATGGTTTATATGAATTTTAAAAAATTCATAAAGCAGTTGGAGATATCAGGATGTAATTAAAGTATGACAAGAGAAACTGTACCCAAATGTATGAAATGTTCTCACCAAAAGGCTTGTGAGAGATGTCAGTAACAATAAGAAACTTTGTAAAAGAGTGAAAGCTGTAACTTTAAAGGTAAAAGGAACCATATTTATACTGTACACTAGTGGATAAAGTTTTTCCTAGTGGATTATGGGTGCCTAAATATAATTCTGCTAGGGGAGCATCGCAGGCTCCAGAGGCCCCGCAGCCTGCATTAAGTGCTCAGTGCACTTTGCCCAAAGCCCAGACTGGTCAGGACCCTCCAGGCTTCTGGGTGCAGTGAAGTGGGTTTGAGGCATCTACATCCACCTCCCCACTCCGGCTGCGCTTTGAGAAGTGAGGAGCTTCCAAGAAGCAGGTGGGCGCACAGTGTCCCTGAAGCCCAGCTTATCTGGAACTACAGAGTTCTAAACAGGCAGAAGAGGGCCATTGGTTCTACAGGCCCTGTGGCTTGGGGTAACTGGGTGCCAGAGTCTCAGGAGCTGCGAACATAGAAGGGGATTTCCAACAGACCCTGAGGAAGCTTTCAAATAACACTTAAAACACAGAAATATAGGAAAATGACAAAACAAAAGACCAAATTACAACCTCAAACCTCCAGCCCATCTCAAGAAACCCTAGGAGCGATGTATATAGAAGAAAATATATGCCATTCACCTCAAATATCGGACATAATAGCTACTGAAATTAACAAGCAAATCCAGGAAGCTTTAAAGGAATTCAAATCAAAATAATCTCCCAGGTAAAAGAAGAAATGATAAAAGAATTGAAAGAGATTCTGAATATATCTAAAGAAAGCACAGGTAAAAAATTGGAGGAACTAAACAAAAACATAGAATTCCTAGATGAGCAATATAAGAAACAAACAGAATACATAATGCAGATGCACAGAGATATACAGGAAATAAAAAACTCCACTGAAAGTTGTAAAAACCGCCTCAATGAAAGTGAAGATGGAATTTCAGACCTTGAAGACGGGATTGCAGCTAGTGAACAGGAAAGGAAAGATCTTTTAAAAATAACAAGGAATCAGGAAACAACAATTCAACAACTGCAAGATGATGCAAAGAAAAATAACATAAGAATGATAGGGATTAATGAAAACGAAGGAGACAATATAAAGGATGTGAAGAGGATATTTAGAGAAGTAATAGCTGGAAATTTCCCAAGCATGAGATTAGAAACCAACATCAGGATCAGTGAAGCATATAGGACTCCAAATAATCATAACCAAAATAAAACTACACCCAGACATATAATCATCACCATCCCAGAAATCCAACACAAGAATAGATTATTAAAAGCTGTCAGAGAGAAAAGACAGATCACTTATAAAGGAAAACCTATCAGAATCACACTAGCCTTCTCAGCACAATTAAGTCAAGAAGAGCATGGAGTGAAGTACTCCAGATCCTAAAGCAAAATGATTTCCAACCTAAACTGATGTATCCTGCAAAACTATCATTCAAAATTGATGGTGAAATATGATACTTTCATGACAAAGAACAGCTGAAGAACTTCATGAACACCAAACCAACCCTGAAAAAATATTGAACAACAGTTTAGATACACAAAGGAAAAAACCACTAAGCAAAGCAGATAATTAAACAGAACAGAAAGATAAAGATGCAACAGCAGAGAGATAACATGTCAACAATAAACCAGCATTTAACAGTAATAACCATTAACATAAATGGTCTCAATGCACCAATCAAAAGAAACAGACTATCAGAATGGATCAAGAAACAAAATCCAACTATATGCTGTTTACAGGAAACCCATCTAACCCAGAAGGATACTCACAGACTGAAAGTCAAAGGATGGAAAACAATACTTCATGCAGCAGGAATAAAAAAAAAAAAAAGCAGAAGTAGCCATTCTGTTTGCTGACAAGGTAAACTTTAAACCAACAATGACCATAAAGGACAAAGAAGGTCACTATATACTCATTAGGGGAAAACTACAAGAGGAAGAGATAACTATCTTAAATATTTGTGCACCAAACTCCAGAGAACCCAGTTAAATAAAACAACTATTAACAGAAATGAAAACTCAAATTATCAGTAACACAATTGTAACAGGAGATCTTAATATGCCATTGACACCAAGGGACAGATCAACCAGACAGAAAATGAGCAAAGAAATAACAGAACTGAATCACACCTGCAAACAAACATCAGAATACACATTCTTCTCAGCAGTACATGGATGATTCTCTAAAATAGACCATATATTAGCTCGCAGAACATATTTAAACAAATGCAAAAGAGTTGAAATCATCCCTTGCATGTTATCGGATCATAGCACTCTGAAATTAGAAATTAATGATAAAAGATACTGCAAAAATCCCACAAGCACATGGAAACTGAATAACACATTCTTGGGTAATCAGTGGGTCACAGAAGAAATTAAAGAAGAAATTAAACAATACCTAAAAGAAAATGAAAATGCAGATACAACTTACCGGAATTTGTGGGATGCAATGAAAGTCGTCCTTAGAGGAAAATTTATTGCACTGAGTTCCCACATCAGGAAAACAGAACGAATACAAATAAATATCTTGATGCTACACCTCAAACAGCTAGAAAAAGAAGAGCAAGTCCAGCCCAAAGCCAAAAGAAGAGAGGAAATTATAAAAATCAGTGCAGAAATCAATGCAGTAGAGACTAAGAAAACAATCCAAAGAATCAACGAATCAAATAGTTGGTTCTTTGAAAGAATAAATAAAATTGATAAGCCCCTAGCCAACCTTATTTAAAAAAGGGAAGAAAAAGTTCAAATTCATGCAATAAGAAATGAAAAAGGTGAAATCACTACAGACCCAATAGAAATACAGAAGATCATCAACACCTATTTCAAAAACCTCTACTCTCAAAGGTTTGATAACACAGAAGAAATAGACAGATTCTTAGAAACATATGAAGTAACAAAGCTAGATCAACAGGATGTAAAACTGTTGAATAACCCAATCTCTGTTAATGAAATTGAAAATGTAGTTAAGTCCTTACCTACAAAGAAGAGCCCAGGCCCAGATGGATTCACTGCAGAATTCTCCAAGAAATACAAGAAGACCTAATGCCGACACTCCTCAAACTCTTCAATGAAATTGAAAGGGAAGCACTCCTTCCTAAGTCATTCCTGGAAGCAAATATTACTCTAGTACCAAAACCTGAGAAAGACCCAACTAAAAAGAGGACTATAGACCAATCTCCTTAATGAACACAGATGCAAAAATCCTCAATAAAATATTGGCAAATAGGATGCAGCAAATCATCAAGGAGATTATACACCATGACCAAGTGGGATTCATCCCAGGAATCCAAGGAAGGTTTAACATATGTAAATCAATAAATGTAATCCACCATATCAATAATGCCCAAAGTAAGAATCACATAATCATTTCTATAGATGCAGCAAAAGCCTTCGATAAGGTCCACCATTCATTCATGATAAGAACTTTACAGAAAATTGGAACAGATGGTCTTTACCTCAATATAATAAAGGCCTTTTATGACAAACCAACAGCCAGCATCATACTAAATGGCCAAAAATTGAAAGCCTTTACTTTAAAATCAGGCACAAGACAAGGATGTCCTCTATCACCACTCTTATTTAATATAGTACTGGAAGTACTAGCCAGAGCAATTAGACAAGAGAGAGAAATAAAATGGGTAAAGATGGGAAAAGAAGAAGTTAAATTGTCATTGTTTGCAGATGACATGATACTCTACATAGAGGACCCCCTAAACTCCATTGAAAGGCTCTTAGATATAATAAATATATTCAGTAATGTAGCTGGATACAAAATCAATACTCAGAAATCAATAGGATTCCTATACACTAACAACAAAATTACAGAGAGAAATAAGAGAAGCCACACTCTTCACACGAGGAAGCAAAAAAATGAAATATTTAGGAATTACTCTTATGAAAGAAGTGAAAGACCTATACAGGCAAAATTATAATACACTAAAAAAAATGAAGATGATCTCAGAAAATGGAAAGACATCCCTTGCTCATGGATAGGAAGAAGAAACATTGTGAAAATGGCCATTCTCCCAAAACTGTTATACAGATTCAATGCAATCCCAATAAAAATACCATCAACATACCTTATAGATCTGGAGAAATCACTCCTAAAATTCATCTGGAACCAGAAGAGAACTAGAATAGCAAAGTCAATTCTAAGCAGCAAAGGCAAGGCAGGAGGCATCACAATCCCTGACTTGAAGTTATACTACAAAGCAACAGTAGTAAAATCAGCATGGTATTGGAATCAAAACAGAGCCAAAGATCAATGGAATAGATTAGAAGATACAACCGCAACTCCAAAAACACACAACCACCTTATGATTGATAAAGGAGCCAAGCAGGTTCACTGGAAGAATGACATTTTCTTTAATAAATGGTGCTGGAAAAACTGGCTCACCATTTGCCAAAAACTAAAGCTAGACCCATGCTTATCACCATGTACTAAATTAAAATCTAAATGGGTCAAAGATCTGAATATTAAAACAGAAACACTAAATCTATTGGAAGACAAATTGGGTAGAAACCTTGAAGACATAGGAGTAGGTAGAGAATTCATGAACAGGACTCAAACCGCACGGGAAATACTTCCCAGAATCAATAACTGGGACGACTTCTTATTAAAAAGTTTCTGCATGTCAAAAGAAATCTCCAGCATAGTGAAAAGAAAACCCACAAACTGGGAAAAGATTTTAGTGCAATCTCTCTCACACAAGGGACTCTTGTCTAAAACATATAAATAATTTAAAAACCTCAGACCCCCAAAATTCAAAGATCCAATCCAAAAATGGGCATCTGAGATGAATACGCACTTCTCAGATGAAGAAATACAAATAGCAAATAAATATATGAAAAAATGTTCATCATCATTGGTATTTAGAGAAATGCAAATTAAAACCACACTGAGATTCCATCTCACTCATGAAAGAATGGCCAGGATCAAGAAAACCAACAGCAACAAATGCTGGAGAGGCTAGGGGAAAAAGGAACTCTCCTACACTGTTGGTGGGAGTGTAGACTGGTACAACCCTTGTGGAAGTCAGTCTGTAGATTTCTCAAACCTGGGATTGGAAGTCCCATTTATTTCAGCTATTGCACTTCTAGGCATATTTCCAGAAGAACTGAAAGCATCATACCACAGTGATATATGTGCACTCATGTTTATAGCAGCACAATTTGTAATCGCCAGACCTTGGAAACAACCCAAGTGTCCATCAACTGAGGAATGGATAAAAAAGCTGTGGTATTTCTATACAATGGAGTACTACTCAGCTATAAAGAAGGATCACATTGAGATATTTATCAATAAATGGGCCCAACTTGAGACCATACTCAAGTGAAATAAATCATTCTCACATGTGTGAATACCGAATAGTTTCCCTAATGTAAGTAATGATTCAAATATATAAAAGTATGTGGTAATCATGATTCCCCATTATGTGGCCTTGAAGCCTTACAAAGTTTTCAGTTATTGATTGGAAAGGTTTTATTCTGGGCTTCTTGATATTGGAAATATTTGAAGCTATAGTATATGAAGTTATATTTAAATATTTCAAGGAAAAAGATAGACACTATGGTAACTATTACTACATCAGATTATTTGGTGGTGAAGCACTAGGTTGCTGAAACAGTCATGCTTTGACCTGTATTGTTATGTTGTTATGTCCTCTTTTATCTCAGTCTCTCCCTTATTCATTAAAAAAATTATTTAGTTATTTCTTATGGTTTTTTTAATTAAGGAGATAAATTTAAAAAATTAGCAGAAGATATTATAGTAACTTTTTTTGATTTCCTATTAACTTGTTTTGAAGTCCTGTAATACTCCCACTCTCTTGTTTTGACTGATCAGACTCTGTTCCATTCTGTATGATAGTATCAAGTTTGGGGGTAAATGCAACTACTTTGAAGGCAATAAGATTCACTAAGATGCCCATTCTGGTTTGACTATTATCTCCTTTGGAAGTCCTGTAATGTTTACAATGTTTAATTTTTATTGGTCTTGTTCTCTACTGTTTTCTTCAACCTTATAATACCTAATGAGATAGACAATTCTTTTTAAGGAAACAAGAGACATTATGCTAACCATTGTTGATAACCTTGTACTCTGTTCTTACATCCTGTACTATGTCTATCCTTGGTTTTGACTGACAGCTTTGTTTTGCCATATTTGACTTTATTCTCTTCCAAAAAACAGTAATAAGAACTAAGGAGTAATAAAACCCAAAATGTGTAAATTTTGTTGTAAAAAAGAGAGCGAAAAAAACTGCTCTAAAGGATACAACTGCAAGTGTGTTTAGGGGTGTTAAATAGCTGACCTTATTAATGTTTTTGGTTGGATCAATGAACACAACTGTTTGCAGTCTCTCTGTTTGAATGTTCACTTTGTATGCTTTGATACTGTGACTTGAGCAACTATTTCTATGACGATAATGTGTGATCTATTAACTGGTGATTTCTTACTTTTTTTTTTTTTGTAGTTCTGCATTACTTGTACCCTTGCACTGCTTTGTTTTGTTTTGTTTTTTCTGTTTTTCCTTTTAAATAAAATTTTAAAAAAATATAATTCTGCTATACTTGTGGCCATTATTAAACACATCATTGTATGACAGAAGAGGAGATCCATTTTCCTCACTGTTAGAGTGGGATTACACTGGTGAAAATAGACTAGAACAACTGTATAACCATGAATTTGAGTTGAAAACACCATTAAAAGGCAAGATTATCTTCATATAGATACAGATGGATATAAAGTCACACACATGCACATACACACACAGAGGTATTTCAAAGCAGCATAAGAACTAAAGTTCCTAAGATCTCCAATGGCTAAAGCAAGAATATCTTAAACAACAAAATTAAGTAATTTTGGATAAGAACCCTCCCATAAATTATATACATTCACAAATCCATACAGATAAAAGCAAACACTTCAAATAAATTATAAATAAGAAGAAAATGCCTCACGTAGAAAAATTTAAAATTATTTTTGTGCTTTAATTTTGCATGTGCTAAGTATGTATGCTGCACATAATGAATTCTTTCCAAAATGGACAAAGTTTAATAAAGGTGAGGGCATAACTTCATTCTAAGGAAATTTGACAGACCACTCCTCAACTGGGTGATCAAGGTTGACAGCAAATGGGAGAAATGCTATTGATAGTATATAATTCTGATACGATGCGGTGGAAATGACACTTCACCTTTCTGGTCTTTCTCCATAGAACTCAGATTCCCAGATCAAC
Organism: Cavia porcellus; assembly: GCF_034190915.1. Taxonomy (NCBI): domain Eukaryota; kingdom Metazoa; phylum Chordata; class Mammalia; order Rodentia; family Caviidae; genus Cavia; species Cavia porcellus. The sequence continues at coordinate 103,532,726 of NW_026947485.1, forward strand.
TATGAGAAAATGTCATCAAATTACAGCAATAAAATATCCTACAAGGCATATGGCCTGTGCGCTTTCAAATTTCCCAAATCATAAAATCTGACACACTGTCACAATCCAACAGGAACCAAAAGATCACAGCAATAAATGGAATGTGGTGCCTGGGAGAGAAAAAGGGACATGGTAAACAGACTGTGGAAATACAGATGAACTATGCAGGGTAGCTAATGACAGGGTGTCGATGTTTTTTATATTAACTGTTCAAAAACAGTGTACCCATGTAAGTTGGTAATAACAGGAAGCCAGGTACAGTTCATATGGGAACTCTTGGTACCATCTGCTCAGTCTTTCTCTAAATCTAAAACTGTTCCAAAAGAATAAGATCTGTTATACCTAAACATCAGAGAGCAGTTACAAATAACATTTTAACTCATGTATAGCATGTCAGACATTGAGCTAAGTATTTAATACGCACTCTTTTAAAACTACTCCTGTTTGAAAGGATGTCATTGTCTACATGTATACATCAGATAATCAAATCAGTGTAATTAGCACATTCATCATCTTAAAGATTTATCATTTCTTCACATTCAGAATATTCTCTTTAGTTATTTTGAGATACCTACGATGCCTTAGTGTTAACTATATTCATTCTACTGTAAAGCAGGATGGACAGAGCTTATCTCTCCTATACAACTGTAACATTGTACCTGATGACCAAAATCTCCTCATCTCCCATCTCTCTGTTTTCCCAAGAATCTGCTAACCACTATTCTGCTCTCAATTGTTATGAGATAACCTATTATAGAATCCACCTATGAGTGCGATTGTCTGTCTTCCTGTCCTTATCTTTTACACATAGTAAAAACCTCCCATTTTATTCATACTATTGTAACAACACAATTTCATTGTTTTTATGGATGAATAATATTGTATTTATATTACCATATTTTATTTATCCATCCATCCACTGATAGACATTTAGGTTGACTCCATATTCCAACTATAGTGAATAGTGCTGCGGTAAACACAAGAGTAGAGATTATCCTTGGTGATAATATCAGTAGATTGCTGAATCAATAGTGGTCCTATTATTAGTATCCAAGAACCCTCCATGCTGTTAGCCATAATGGCAGTACTAATGTGCAGTCTTACCATAAATGTATAAAACTTCTCCTTTCTCTGCATCCTTACCAGTATTTGTAATATCTTTTCATTTTGATGAGTCATTGTAACTGGGATAAGGGAGTATCTCATTTTGATTTTGATTTGAATTTCTCTGATGGCTAGTGATGCTGAGCATTTTTTTTCATAATATTTTGGCTACTTGTATGTCTTCTCTTGAGAAATATCAAATATCTTTAATCCATTCTTTAACTGAGTTATCTTTGGAGGGGTTGTTGGGTTGCCTGTGTTCTTATATATTTCAGATATTAACCCCTTTTTGATACTTATTTTCTTTCATTTTGTAAATTGTTTCTTAGATCTGTGATAATTTCCTTTGTTCTGTAGAAGTTTTTGAGTTTGATGCAATCCCTTCAGCAATTTTACTTTTTTCCCTGTGATTTTGGGGTCATATTTAAAAAGTCCTGGCTCAGAATAATGTCCTGAATCTTATGCAAACTAGCACCTGTGCAAGCTGTCTGTAGTCGTGCACACCTGAGATTCCAGCACTTTTGGATTGAGGCAAAAGGACTGCAAGCTCAAGCTGAACCTGTAACTTAGCAAAATCTTGTCTCAAAAATTTTTTTAAAAATTACAAATAGGGGCAGGGAATGTAGCTCAGTAAGAATGCCTGGTACTGCAAGGAAAAAAAAAACAAAGCAAAGCAAAGCAAAATTCTGTGCTTTTTCTGTTAGTTTAATGTATTACATGAAGCATAATTCATTTTTAATTGGTATTTGTAACTGGTGAGAGGTAACGTTTTACCCTTCTGCATGTGGACCTACAGTTTTTCTAGCACCATTTATTATAGTCTGTTCTTTCTCCATTGCATGTTACTGACTTCACTGTCAACAAGCAGTTGACAGTAAATTTATGGGGCTATTTCTGGGCTTTCTATTCTATTCCACTGGTGTAATTTTTATGCCAATGCCAGGATATTATTATAGCTTTGCAATATATTTTGAAATAAGGTAGGGTGATGCCTTCAGCTTTATTCTTTTTTCTTAGGATTGCTTTGGCTATTTGGGTCATTTATGCTTCTGTGTATATTTCAGGATTGTTTTTCTATTTCTATAAAGAATGACATTGGTATTTCAGTGGGAGTTGTGTTGAACTTGAAGATTGCTTTGCGTAGTATGGATATTTTAACAAATTAGTTTTTCTAATACATAAATATGGGACATCTACACTTATTTTTACCCTCTTGAATTTTTTAAAACATTTTTTTTAGTTTCCATCATAGAGAGCTCTTTCATCTTCTTGGTTAAATTCACAGATTTAAAAAAGTAGCTGTTATAAGTGGAATTTTTCTCTTGATTACTGTTTTTCAGATAGCTCACTACTAGCGTATAGAAAAACTACTGATTCTCAATGTGTTGATTTCATATCCTACAATATTCCTGAACTTGTTTATTAGTTCTAAAAGTTTTAGTTTTGGTGGAAGTCTTCAAATATGGCCAGTTTCACCATTCAACATAGTACTGGGTGTCGTTGCCAGAGCAGCTGAGCAAGAGAAAGAAATAAAAAAGGAAGATAAATCTTCATTTGCAGACATGATCTTATACACAAGCCACTCTTTGGTGGAAATCAGTGGCAGCTTCGCCTCCGTTGATCATTCTTCCCTCATAGTTTCTCCTACTCAACCTTAGGAAGAAATTTTGAAACATTACTCCCCCACACCCAACACACACACACACACACACACACACACACACACACACTTTCAAACACACATGCTAATTCTCGTGCTTTGTTTTGCACATGCCCTTAGCTGTCATGGTGCACTGTGGGTCATGCCATCCTGCACCTGTCTTTTCGGATTTCCTGCGCCCATGTATATTCCCCTCTATCCTGACAGATGCAACACTAACTTTTGGCATGAGAGAAGAACACCCAGCTAAGTGCTGTCATCTCCATTTAAAAGTGAGGCTAGTCTTAAGCCAGTCTTCTAATTTCAAAATAACATACTAGATCAGAGATAGCCCTTTCTGGTAAAGAGCCTATCAAATGTGTCCTGGAAGATTGATAGGCACATATATGTGCACACATAATTGGATGCATTCTTTTCATTCCTCTGTCATAGGCTTTGATATTGGATGCAGAAAAAGAATGACAACTTTTTAAAATATTTAAACAGTGATCTGATGATGCCCTTAGCTATGGACCACTTTTATTTTATTTTATTTGGAAATTTATATCTTCAATATTTATGTCAGAGTGACAGGTATGGAACAAGGCAGATTAATAACTAGTTGTTCTTTTGAAAATGAGTAACAAGCAGAATCAACAAAGCCTTGATATTGGAGATGGAGCCTTTGATATAGACAGTGACCCTAGGACCTTCGACAAGTTGTCTCCTTAAGACTGCAGAAGTCCTCTAGAAGGGCTTGCTAGAGTGTGAGTGCTGCATCTTCTTTACTTCCTTGAGCAGGTGAGCTGATCTGAAGCTGCAGAGAAACCCACTTCTGAGCAGAAACAACTGAGTGACGTTTGGTCACAGAAGGTTCCCAATTCCATGTGAAACGTGAAAACATAATTAGGTGATTAAAAGACAAGAAGCACTAATCTTTCACTACAGACCAACCTCAAACTTATATTTTGCCAAAAGTGTAGTCTTCAAATGATTGGAAAGAAAAACAAACAATTCTTTGAAAAGAACATAGCAAAGCCATCTTCTTTCTGTTCTACTCCCTCCCAGTGAGAAGCTGTGCCACTTAACATCACACTTCAGCTCTTCCCTGCAAAGAGCACGGTGTGGGAGCAGGACAGGTTACTCCACAGGAGTAACCCACAGGTCCCACCCAAAACCAGCATCCGGTTTGTGCTGAGAACCACCCCACGGGCATCTGTCTGTAGAGGATGAACTCGCAGCAGTCTGACAAACATGCAGTGAGTTGTCTGAGCTCTATGAGGATGTAGTGATTCTCAGCATTGTCTCAATAGTCCAGGCAAATTATATCAGTTTTAGATTTTCTTCTGCATTAAAGTACTGCTTTTAAAACACAAAGTAAATTCTCATCATGACTTTGTGTTTTGAGCACCTTTTCCTCACCTTGCTGGTCTGACCTCCTTTGGCAGTAGTCTCTGACCACATTGTTTCTATTTCCTGAATAAAAGCTCTTCTCTGCAGATGGAAAATTATAATTTCATCCATGAGAAGCTTTCATAAAGACACTATAGCTTCTGTATAAGAGGGAACTCTTTGGGAAAGGACCCCTGGAGCTCCTGCTGGAGTTCAGAGTGAAGCTAGCCAAGCAGGAGCCACAAAGCCTGAGATTATTAGCTGATTAACACTGTGGATAGGGATATCAGGCCTGTGGAGCCCTGAAGGTAAGTAGATCAGAGATCAGAGATTAGGAAGCTTCCTATAAAGGACAAGAGAGCTAATATTTTAGTTTTGGAGCCCACAGAGTCTTGGTGGCAACACTCTTGTCTCACAGTGTGAAAGTAGCCATATTCAACACCTAAAGAAATATTAGCTGTGCTCTAATAAAACTAACTAGATTATGGACCAATGGGATTCCCAGGATGCAGATTGATGGCCCTAGGTGTATAATATGCCTTACAAAATTCATTTGCAGAAGCAAAGTAACTGGGATTTATCTACCACTTTCCAGTGGGTGGAACTGGGGGCCTTCCCTGAAGCCAGCCCACTGTTAGCAGAGGATAACCTGGAGCAGCAGGTTGTAGTGAGCCTCACCAAGCTCCAGTATGGAGGTCCATGGCCACTTGTATTCTTGTGCCTCATTCCTTGTTGTTGCTCATGTTCCTGCTCATCTACAATTCACATCACATTTATGCATTCTCTTCCTTGGTGCCTGTCTCTTCCTACTACAGTGTTCACACCAGGCAAACAACACTCTATGGAATGAATAATTGAAAGCTTCCTAACAGTGGTAGTGACCAGGTTCTCCGCAGCCTTCTGCTTCTGTAAACGAACCATGGAAACTAATGTTGAGATAATTTAATGGGGCTCAGCCACATCCAGGCCAGAGTGTCTACCACAGAGAGGCTCAGGTGCAGAGATTATGGATCATCACAGGAAGGAGTCAATGATCACTTGGTGAAGTAGACTTCCATCTTGAGAACATCTGTGGATACAGTTGTGGAGGGCAAATCCTTTCCTCTGTGGAGACTTAGGTCCCTCCCAGGTTGAAGGACATCTGTATTCACTGACTACAGTCTCCAATTAAATGATTCAGAAACAGTCACACTATTTAGTAGGCAAAAATGGTCCCAACTAATAGATCTAAACTCCAATCTCTCCCCAACAGTTGTGAATGTGGCCTAATTTTGAAATTTGAATTTTAGATGTAGTGGAAGAATCCTTTGATGAGATAATGATGAACTACTTAGTTGTGCCCTAAATCACTCCCAGCTATTCCTATAAAAGAGGGAAGAGGAAAACATAAAGAAGCAAAAGACAGTTTATGATGGGCCTAAATGATGTAGCCACAAAGGCCAGGAACCTGAGGAAACTAAGGACAATCTTCCTGAGAGCCTGCAGCAGATGCTTGCTCTTCTAAAACAATGATTTCAGCCTCTTAGTCTCCAAGGCTGTGAGACAACACACTTGTCTTGCTATAAACCACTCAGTCCACGCCTACAGGAGCTAAAGGCCAACAGAATGCAAATTTTAAGCAACAGTAACCACCTGAAGACCTTGTCACAACATCATCTACACCCCTACTACAAGACTCATCTCAAGCAAGGTATCTGCAGCCAAACCTCAGGAGACACATAAGCCTTTAGGAGAATGCTTTTATGTGTCCCAAATCTATGCAGAATACTCTAATACCATCACTGACCATGAACCATGTCCATCACATGGAAATAATTCCCATTAAGTGATCTTCATTCCATCTGCCTGCATATAAGCGTTTTTCTACTTTCCTTCTTTTCTATGATGATCTATAGCCCTTGCAAATCAATCTGCTACTCTGGTACGTTTATTTTTCTTTAAAAATTGTATGTAACTCTGAGTAAAAAGTTGGAGGAAAAATCACACTAGAAGAATGCTAATTGTACACTTAAAAATAACCTTTCCCTCTTGGAATGTGCTTAGGAGTGAGAGTGGAGAAGCCCCGTCGACAAGTATCTTGCAGGGGGAAGGGAAGCTTCCATGTCAGTCTCCAGCTTGTCAGTAAGTAGCACAAAGTTATTTCTCAGATGAAGGGTGGCAGTGGATCAGACAGCTGACATCTGTAAACACTGCTGGAACTGCTTATTTGAATTGTGTATTTCCAAATAAGTTTGAAGAAACTCAGTTTCATTAAGGTCAGCCTTGACTGGAGGCAGAGTCTTGGTCTCACTCTGCATGCTGCTGGGCACCTCAAAGACACCCACTTCTATGTCTACTGTAGAGCCTCTCACCAAAGACTTTCATTTTCTGTCTTCATGTAGAGATTCCCTAACACAAAAACCTTCAAGATCTTGTCATCATTTATCTGCAGTAATAGCCAGTTGCTCTAAGAAAGTTTGAGACTACTTGGCAGCATTTGCTTTCTCTAGGATTGCTTTCTTGTATTTCAGTCTTTCCTGCATCTATATTATTGCTTCCCCAACACTTTGAGAACTTTCAGGAAAGGGTTGGTCACTTCTTTGGTAATGTCAGCATCTACAAAGCAGTATCAATTTATTTATTAAACAGAAGTTTATGAGAGTCTAAAACTTTGCTTACATATTCAACGTACGTTTAATAACATCTATGATGCATCAGATAGTGTTTATGCCTCTGGGGTTACTATTGGGTATAAAAAGGCACATTCTTACTCTTTCTTGAGGACTCCAAAAGTAGCTTTATCCCAGGGTCTTTACATGTTCCTTCCCAGAACTGTCCCAAGTTCATTTTGAATGAATAGTCTCAGCATTACCTTTAATATGAATTAACATACATTTCTTTATATCTGTCATTTAAATCCTTTTTTACGTTGTATTAATGCTAAATTAGTTTATGTGCTATAGTTATTTCCAAAGTCAAACACCAAGTTATAAAGTCCATACCATGTCTCTTATGATAACATGAGAAAGTGGCTTCCATAACAATGTTCTGCTGTTCACTTTGCACTATTACAGAAGGGTGTGCAGGAAGGGGCCTCCATAGAGCTGCTTTAGCCAAAGGTTCTGAAAGTTGCCAGGGTCTCCTAAACATAGTGGCTGTGAGTTTTTCTGAGTGTTGATGTGGCCAGGACTCACAGCCTCCTCCTAGAGCTGATGTGGCCAGGGACAACCCAGGTCTCCTCATGATTTACTGGCACTCTCCTGCTTGGGTGTTTGTCTGTTTTATTCCTCTGCCAGCAGAACTTCTTTTCATAAATTACATCAAAAGCTCTCCCAGAATGTACTGAAAACTGACATAGAGCTGCCAGGGATCTTTGGAATTGCTTGACTTATTTTCCTAAAATGCAAAGCCGTGAATCAACCTGAGACTTATGTATGGGAAAATGTCCCCTGAGAGGTTATCTCTGGATTCCTTTCTTCATAATGACTTGCGATTTATAGATTTCCTACCAGATGATTATTTTAAAACAGATTATCTTTTGCAAAGATTCTTACTCTTATGACATAAAACTTCAAGTCCACAAGGCTCAGATGTGATTTAGTTGGCTATTTGGGATATATAGAGAGTTTCTTTCAAGATATTTATTTTTCATTGCAATAAAGAAAGTGCACAAGTAAAAAAATGCAGTATTCTAACAGAGTAAAGTATCATACCTAGTGTGACCTCCCATTGCCCACTGTGAAGGATGAGGATGTTGTATTTCAGGATGATCTTCAACGTGCCTCACTACTCAAGGCATTTGCATACTTGTGGCTAATCTTCATGATCACCCTACTGTTTCTACCCCCCCATTTCTATACAAGGTAGGGTGGAGTGACACAAGGACAAGGATACAAACAAGGACACAAACCTGCTTCCATGTTCATCTATTAATCACAGTCATGTTCCTAATGTCAGTGTATTTCCATAGCATTTAAAATAAGGACACAAAATACAAGACACTAATAAATAGCAGTGTCTCAGTTGCTTTTTACTAATTGCTGAGACAAAATACCTGAAGCCCAAAGTTGGGAAAGGAAAGGTTTATTTCTTACAGATTTTGAAGGGTTCAGTCCATACTCAGCTGGTTCAAAGGCAGAGTGGCATGGCAGAGCCGCAGTTCATGGCGGCTGGCTGCAAATATCAAGGCAGAAATCAACAAAAGAGCAAGACACACCTTCTTCCTGATGTTGCATTACATCCTGGCTCCTCCCCTATATGGGTGTAGCACTGACACCATCAATCCAAGCACTATACAATGAACCAATCACAGATGCATCATGTAAATGCATGAGACCTGGGGGTCACTGACATAAACCATGACAAGCAGTTTAGCAAACAGGCATCTTTTTTAAAAAAATAAAGAAATGGCTTGCAATAAAATAGACTATATTACACATTCTCAGACAGAACTGGGAAATGTTGTAACTGGTTTATTTCAGTATCATACATGTTAGGGTGGAGGGGACTATAAATTTCTCAAGCTTATTGTCTTGTTCTAGTGGTGAGGATACAGAGCTTCAGGAGAGCCACTGATTCACTCAGGTGGGTCCACCACTGACAGTTATGAGTGAGCCACTGGCTCTGGTCCAGTGCTCTTCTTTTCATGACATCCCATTTCCGTGAAAATGCCTCCACACTCTGAGGTTGGGATCAAGAGATCACCCGTATGTAAGTCATATGGGGCCCTTTCTGTGGCCTCACTCACTGTCAGTTTTCTGTGCTGTCCCTCCTCAGTCATGAGATGATATGATTATGCCTCAACCTACTTTACTTGCTTGACCTCTGGTAATACAGGGTTGAATCTTCCCCACTTTCCCCAGGGAGGCATGGAGCAGAAAAACCTTCATAGTCATACTTTGAGGCAGCTGTGACAGAGAAGAGAGGAGCAGCATTTCATGTATGTTGTTTCATCAGAAGACCCAGACGAGTAAGGAAGGCTGTGGTCTCAAAGACTGCCTCTAATGCCACACTGACTTGTCTGTGGGTGAGACAAGACCACTGGAAGTGTTTACCTCAGACCAAACCCAGCAAGTGCTTGATGTATCTGTGTGACAACTGCTGTTTGGAGAACTTTTACTGGGAGCTCACTCTCACAGTATTTGTATAGGAAGGTATCAAGACCACAGCTGTGTCTCAAAATGGGAAACAAGGCCACCAACCAATGGGATAAAGAGCCAGGATTTGAGCCTAGGGCATCTCACCTCAATGCAAACCTATGCCTCTCCTTGAATCTCATCACCAAAGTCTCTCAGGTCAGTGCTTAAGGGAACCACTGTTTTCTGAAGGAATTCCTCATTCTTGATAGGATCCTTGTGATCCTCATGGACTGACAGACCCCCTATATCCTGATGGTCCTCAAGGATTGAGAGGGCCCCTGTGGTTTGCAGACTTCCCAAATGCCTAAAAAGACCCAGATGGCTTGGTGGACTTATGAATTGACAAGACCCCTGTAGTTTGGAGTTTCTCTATTTCTGAGAGGATCCCTGTGGTCTGCCAGTCACCATGGATGGACCCATGGATTGATAAGACTCCTGTGTCTGAAGCTTTCCCAGGTACCTGACAGGAACCCCATGGCCTGACAGTCCTCCATGAACTGTCAAAAGCCCTGTGGTTTGAAGGTTCTCCATGTATCTGACAGGACCCCTGTGGTCTGATGGTCCCTCCCATGCTTGCCAGACAAAGTCTAACCACTTCTCTTGAGGAAGGAAGCATCACTAGAGCCTCTAAAATTTATTTTTTTCTGCAAAGTGGCAAAATTTGATCACTTATAAAAGGTTTGCTAAAAAGCAGTATTGTATAAGTAGAAACCAAAAATCAAAAATAACTGATTTGTATAATTGAGGATATAGCAAAAAGGATGAACATTTCATTAGACACTAATGGATTCCTAAAAAAAGCATAAATAGAAACTATACAACTAAAATTATCATGAGTTACATTAATAATTTAACAAATGAGTTTAGTATAAGATTAGATGTTTCAGACTGAAGGATATTAGGGCCATCACAGTTCATTGGAAAGTATTTCAACTGCAGAGCCTGATGTGTGCATGGTCCTGGAAAGCCCTCATCTGTGTGTGTCATGAATGGGATATGGCTGATGGAGCATTTGAAAAAATGCTGAGCAATATTGTCCCACGCCAATGTAACAGATGCTCAAGAGGCCATTCCAAAGTAATCCAGATTTGAGGTAGCTTCAATAGACATTTTGTCATAGTTCTAAAAGTTAGAAATTCCAGAGCTAGAGCTAGAGCTAGAGGTGGAAGAGTTGATTTCCTTTGAGACCCCTTTCCTTGGCTTGCAGATGGTCACTTTCTTGCGGTGTCTTCATATACTCATATGGCCATTTCTCCAAGAGAAAGACAGGAGAGATAAATGGAAAAGCAGAGGGAGAATGGGAGGCAGAGGGGAGAGAGGCTGATGCTTCTTTTTTCATGAGGATGCTAGTGCAAATGGATCAGGTCCTGATCCAAGGACTTTATTATACCTTAATTACCTCTCCCAACACCTTCACATTAGAAGTTAGGGTTTCCACATTAGAATTTTACAGGAGCACAGTTCAGTCCATGAAAGATGCCCCTGAATCAATTAAAGATGTCATGTTTCAGTCAAGAGAGTTTCTACAACAAAAATAGGAAGAAAGAAAGAAAGAAAGAAGGAAAAGCAAGAAAGAAAGAAAAGAAAGAAAGAGAACCCCACCTAAACACATCATTCTCAAACTGCTGAAAATCAGCATCTAAGAGAAATATCATAATAGTTGTTGAGGAAAAGGAATCAGTATGTCCAGAAATGTAATGGTGAGGTTGAAATGTGACCTTTGTGTTGGTTACTTTTCTCTAATTTGTGAGACAAAATATACCAATACCCCAAATTAAGGAAAGAAAGATTTATTTAGCTCAAAGTTTGTGGAGGTTTCAGTCCATAATTAGCTGACTCCAAGGCAGGGTGGCATAAATGGCAGAGGGCAACCATTTATGGTGATAGAAGACAACAAAAACAAATAACAAAAAAGGAGGAGCATGAAAGAAGATTCTCTCTGTCCCTTATCTTGTATGTAGCCCACCAACTGTAGGATAGGTGTAACACTCACACCCATAATCCCAGCATTGGACCATGAATCAGTCACAAAAATCTAGAAACCTGCCCCTATAATGCATGAGGCTTTAGGATGATATCTAGACACATGCCGTAACATTATCCCTTGGCCCCTTAAACACTCATGCACAACCTTTATGCAATTGCATTTAACCTCCAACAGTTTCCAAAATTCTAACAGTTTCAGCATTGCTGAAAAGTCCAAGTACTAAGTCACCTTTAATATCTAAGGCAATTACTTAGCTGTGAGCTGATGTAAAAATGAAAAGTTAAATGCTTCTAATATTCAGTGGCACAAGATAAACATTACCGTTTCAAAAGGTATAAACAGAGGCATACAAAGCATTGGGACCAAAGCAAATCCAAAATCCAGCCCAGCAAATATTGAGTAATATAGCATCCTAGGAAGATTTTTTTGGCATATTATGAGTTCCAAAGAGCTTGGATGGCTCTGCTCCATGACACTTCTGGTGGCTGAAGCTCCCATGGTTTCCCTCTTGGGCTTGCTTTGTTCCCTCCTTGGAAGTTTCTCAGGTAATCCACATTTCTGACTTTTCTAAACTTCTGGGATCTCTGTTGCACCTATGGCTTCTCCATCACAGCTTCACATATCACCCTCCTCAGAACTTTTGACTGCTTGGCCTCCCAGGCCTTCTGAAATTTAAGTGGAAATGTAGTAACCTCAGAAATCTTGCTTTCTGCATGTTACTAAAATCAGCACCACCTGGATGATATCAAGGTCTACTGCCAGCCAGAGCAATAGCCAGACATTCTTCTTTCTTGGCTAAAGAAGTTGAGTGCCTAGATCACTAAGCACTCTAAACATGATTCTGAGGAACAAATTCTCTATGCCACCATTCTGGACCCTGGTTTAGCTGCCACTTTGGAACTTAGTGTGGTCACTGCTCCTATTCTGAAACATAGTGTGGCCGCCACCATTCTGGAACATGAAGCTCTGTAGCTTTCTCTTCAAAGCAAAGTTTCACTTTTGCAGTTTTGAAGCTTCAAAGGGTAGGGCCTTCTGCTTTTCATGATGCTCTTGGGCCATCTTTTGTATTCTCCTATTCCTTCTTAACAATCATGATTTCCTCAGCTCTATCTTTGCAAGTCTGCAGCTTTATTGAAGCTTTTTTCCTGGCCAAGTTGACAACATTTTACATCATTTGGGATTTTTGCTGTTGATTCTCAGCATAAATCTGTCTAAAACTCCTCAAAAACAGCATGTCACTGCCTCAACATTTGACTGTCTTGAAATTTCTTCTGCCAGATTAATTAGTATACTGCCTTGAATCTTACTCTCAGGCAAAAATCTCTAACACAAACAAAATATATACAAACTTTTTTCTAAGATGTAACACATATAATTTGGACTCCAGCAGCCAATGCAGTCCTTCTTCTTAGCATAAACATCCCTAGACTGGTCTTTACCAGCAGGATTTATATCCGTCTTCTGGTTTTCTGCGCTCTGGTCAGAATCTTGCATACAGAACAGCCTAAGGCATTCCAGCTCTACTTTTTCAGGCAACATCTCTGAACCTTACCAAATTCTTCCCACAAGTCATTCCAAAAGGTTTTTGAACCACATGGTCAGGTATAGTTACAGCAGTGATCCAACTGCAGGTACCAATTTCTGTACTGGTTTCTTTTCTTTCATTGTTGAGACAAAATACGCAATGCCCCAAATTAAGGAATAAAATATTTATTTAGCTCACAGTTCTTGGAGGTTTCAGTCCATAATCAGTCAACTCCAAGGTAGGGAGATGTGACAGAGGGGCAGCTTTTCATGGCAGCAGAGGACAGTAAAAACAACAGTAAAAAGGGAGAAGCATGAGAGAAGACTTTTTCTGTCCCTTACATTGTATTTAGGCTACCCATCATAGCATAAGTGTAGCACCCACACCCATAATCCCAACATTGGACCATGAATCTGTCACAAATTCCAAAAGTCTGCCCCCCACGACTGCATGAGACTTTGGGGGGGACATTCAGACATAAACCATAACAACTTTATAGCATAAAGTGACATGTGGATGATGTAGAAGACTAGTGGATAATATTATTTTGGGAGATTTTATTTGAATATAATTTCAAAAAATGAGAAGATACATGAATAGTTACTATATCCTGTATGCAGTTATACAGTTTACCCCCAAACACTTCTATTTCATTTATTTATCAATTTGTGCATCTTTCAGTGATACCACCTCACTTAAGAGTGTATCTCAGGAATCATGTCCCCCTCTGCTATAAATAAATCAGTGTGCATATCCTCACAATAAGATCATCAGTTAACTAATGACAGATTTTTCACAATTAGGAAATTTTTAGAATTAGGAAATTTAACACTGATAGGGCATTATTGCTTCACCCAAAATTCACATTCAAAATACTTGAGTTATTCCAGGAACATCCTTTGTGCTCTCTTTTTTGCAGCCTAGGATTTAACTGAGGGCTTAGAATTGCTTTTTCTTTCCATGTCTCTTTTCCTCAGTTTTATGACTAATGGGTTTGATGTGTTTTAAAAGTATGTTACTTTAGTATTTCTGCATGATTCGATTGACACCATAGATTTCCAAAGAGTTGTAGGAATTCATACCTCAATCTCTACTTCAAGGACAAGAGCATTACCCTATCCTCTCTGTATCTGCAATTCCCCCTTTGTTATGAGAAACCCACATCCTGGCTCTCATCATGTTTACTCATCATACAATCCTAGAATTCAAGTAAAGTCTTTGCAGAATTGCCAACTCACACCATCATGAATCCAAACATTAATGGGGGGCCCGGTATTTCTTTATAGTCTCCTCTCCATCGTAATCAATCTATGAATTATTGTGTTCTCAAGTTGCTCACTTTAATGTTTTCTCATTTCAGTGTGTTTATGCTATTCAATGAAATAAACCTATCCTCTGTTGTGGTTTATTTCTAGATGTCCATCCAATGCCTCATGCTTTCATAGATGGGGTTGTTGGGGGTGATTGAATCACTATATTTGTCCACTGATGAGTTTATAGCTAAATGAAAGGTTAGGAGGTGAGTTATGGGAGTTGTGGCCCAGAAGGTTTTATTTCCTACTCTCCTTTCTTGATCTTACCTGCTTCCTACTGCCACACCATAAGCTGTTTTTCCTCTGCCATGACCTTCTGCCATGGTGCCTGCCTTAGAGCCAATGATTATGTACTGAAACTTCTACAAATTGTAAGCTAAAATAAACTCCTCCTCCTTTAATTTGCAGATGTCTCAGTGATGATAATGTAAATAAAACATGCTCATTAGTTCCCATATTCATTTCAAAGGTTTCGAGTGTACACATCCATATAATAGTTCTAAAATTCAAAACTGTGCCAAAAGTAATACTCAGAGAAGTGTCACCACATTGTTAACATACCCTGTATTGACCAAGCAAATTTTTGTAATCTCCCTGACTTTCTTTTTGAAAAATTAATATATATGTGCATGTATTATTATTTCTTTCATATCATATATACTGTTCTGCTCTTTGTACTTTCACTAAGTAGTATAAATTAGTATAGTAATTCTCCTTAAAGTGTTTGCATCGACAATACTCCAGAGTGTGGATGTTCTGTCAAAAAGAAATCATCTCTTGTGCCTTGTTATTTATGACAGGGATAAGCAAACTTTTACTTAAAGACCTAAAGACTGACATTTGAAACTTGCTAGTCAAAAGCTTTCTGTTGCCTTTGTGGGTCAGATGCAACCTTATATAATCCATAAGTCAGAAAACTGTTCTAAGAAACTTGTTTATAAAATCCATAGCTGTCAGGAAGGACTTCAGTTGCTGATCCCTAGTTGAGGATATTATTATTATTTTGCAATTACAAAAAATTCTATGAACAAAACTTTCTTAACCTAAATTTCTGCACTGTTGACTAAATAACTTCAGGACAAATTCCTAGAGGCAAAGTGGCTGCGTAGGTCTAAAGTGAGTATGTGGTTACTTGCTAAGCATTGCTAATTTCCCATCTGAACTGCTTTGTCAATTACCTTCCATTTGCGTATTAGGCAGGTACAATTTCTCCACGGACTTTTCCATTATTAACTATGGGCAAACACTTTCATTTTTGAAAATACCATGGATAAGAAATTATCTTTCAGTATGATTTTATTCAGGGCTCTGGTAATCTTGAGCAGACTATTATGAATTGTCTTTATCAGGTTTAAGGGTAAGTGCTTCATAGAATATGTTTTTGACCTTTGTATGTAGAGATTTTCTGTAGCAATAAAAACATCTAATCTTTGAAACTTTACTATAACCCCTGGGAAGTTATCAGAAGACTTAATATGTTGCAGATGTTTTTAATTTTTTATCATTCTGACTTCTATGAAAATATTTTATTTAAACTATTTCTTTTTTATTTTAAACATAAAGATTTTAAAGAGGACATAACAAAGAAGATCAGATCAGAACAATGCAAGCAACACAGCATTTTACTACAAAACGTAATTAACAGTAACTATCCTAATGTCTCTTTCTTTGAAATAGTTAAGCATAATTTCATATACAATAGTATCAAACATAACAAAACAGTATAAAACCTTTCAAGAGAATGAAAGCATTTACAGAGCTTTCGAATCAACAGAGAATGAACAATGGCTACTATATTTTCTCATTTTCCATGGAAAATTTGTTTATACTAAAACACATAATAATACCCAATAAGATATAACATGATGGAACCAAATGAAACAGAAGAACAAAAGCATAGTAGGACTTCACGGTAAGATGATATTAAATCATTGGCTATTCTCATGTTTTGTTTTATTCAAAATAGCTGTTTATACTATCACAGAAAATAAAATCAAACAAACCAGGATAAAGCCATTCCAACTAATGAATGAAAACATTATAAGGCTTCAAAGCAATGTAATGGGGAATCACGATTGCCATATACTCATGAACTCTTACAATTTCTTACACAAGGGAGACTATATGGTATTTATACATGTGGGTTTGATTTATTTCACTTATGAGTATGACCTCGAGTTGCATCCATTTATTTATAAATATATCAATGTGATCATTCTTTATAGCTGAGTAGTACTCCATTGTATAAAAATACCATAACTTCCTCAGTTGATGGACACTTCAGTTGTTTCCAAGATCTGGCTATTACAAATTGTGCTGCTATAAAGATTGGTGCACATATATCATTGTGGTATGATGTCTTCAATTCTTCTGGAAATATGCCTAGAAGTGGAATAGCAGAGTAAAAATTATACTTCCAATCCAAGCTCTTTGAGGAGTCTCCAGACAGATCTCCACAGTGGTTGCACCAGCCTACACTCTCACCAACAGTGCAGGAGAGTTTCTTTTTCCCCTGCAGCCTCTCCAGCATTTGTTGTTGGTAGTTTTCTTGATCCTGGCCATTCTTTCTCAAGTGAGATGGAATCTCAGTGTTGTTTTGATTTGCATTTCTCTAATGACCAATGATGATGAACATTTTTTCATGTATTTATTTGTCATTTGTATTGCTTCATCTGAGAACTGTGTATTCATCTCAGATGACCATTTTTTGATTGGGTCTTTGAATTTCGGGGGTTTGATTTTTTTTAAAACTCTTTATATGTTTTAGACAGATGACCTTTGTCTGAGGGACAGTTTACTAAGATTTTTCCCTAGTTTGTGAATTTTCTTTTCACTATGCTGGAGATTTATTTTGACATGCAGAAACTTTTTAAATAAGACATGATCCCAGCTGTTGACTCTGGAAGTAGTTCCCGTGTGGTTTGATTCCTGTTCATGAATTCTTTACCTATCCCTATGTCTTCAAAATGTATACCTAATTTGTCTTCCAACAGATTTAGTGTTTCTGTTTTAATATTCATATCTTTGATCAATTTAGATTTTAGTTTAGTATATGATGATAGACATGGGTCTAGTTTTAGTTTTTGGCATTTGGAGAGCCAATTTTTCCAGCACCATTTATTAAAGAGAATGTCATTTTTCCAGTGAACATGTTTGGCCCCTTTATCAAAGATAAGGTGGTTGAGCGTGTTGGTAGTTGTAGTTGTATCTTCTAATCATTTCCATTGATCTTCAGATCTGTTTTTATTTCAGTACCATGTTGATTTTATTACAGTTGCTTTGTAATATAACTTCAAGTCAAGAATTGTGATGCCTCCTGTCTTGCCTTTGCTGCTTAGAACTGCCTTTGCTATTCTAGGTCTCTTCTGGTTCCAGATGAATTTTAGGAGTGATTTCTCTAGATCTATGAGGTATGTTGATGATATTTGCATTGGGATTGCACTGAATCTGTATAACAGTTTTGGGAGAATGGCCATTTTTACAACATTTATTCTTCCTATCCATGAACAAGGGATATCTTTTCATTTTCTGATATCCTCTTCAATTTCTTTTTTCAGGGTATTATACTTTTCCCTGTATAGGTCTTTTACTTCTCTTTTTGAGATTAATTCCTAAGTATTTCATTTTTTGGATGCTAGTGTGAAGTGTGTGGCTTCTTTTATTTCTCTGTCAGTGATTTTGTTGTTAGTGTATAGAAATTCTATTGAATTTTGAGTATTGATTTTGTATTCAGCTACATTGCTAAATTTATTTATTATATCTAGGAGTCTTTCAATGAAGTTTTGGGGGTCTTCTATGTAAAGTATCATGTCATCTACAAATAATGATAATTTAACTTCCTCTTTTCCTATCTTTATCCCTTTTATTTCTCTCTCTTGTCTTATTGCTCTGGCTAGTATTTCCAATACTATGTTGAATAGGAGCAGTGATAAGGGACATCCTGGTCTTGTGCCTGATTTTAAGGTAAAGGCCTTCAGTTTTTGACCATTTAATATGATGTTGGCTGTTGGTTTGTCATAGATGGCCGTTATCATCATATTGAGGTAAAGACCATCTATTCCAAATTTCTGTAAGGTTCTTATCATGAGTGAGTGTTGGACCTTATCAAAAACTTTTTCTGCATCTATAGAAATGATCATGTGATTCTTACTTTTGGCTTTATTGATATAGTGGATTACATTTATTGATTTATGTATGTTGAACCTTCCCTGTATGCTTATGGTGAATCCCACTTGGTCATGGTGTATAATCTTCTTGATGATTTGCTGCATCCTGTTTGCCAATATTTTATTGAGGATTTTGCATCTGTGTTCTTTAAGGAGACTGGGTTGTAGTTCTCTTTTTTACTTGGGTCTT
Organism: Cavia porcellus; assembly: GCF_034190915.1. Taxonomy (NCBI): domain Eukaryota; kingdom Metazoa; phylum Chordata; class Mammalia; order Rodentia; family Caviidae; genus Cavia; species Cavia porcellus. The sequence goes on from NW_026947485.1 coordinate 103,551,198, forward strand.
TCTCAGCTTTTTGTAGAAGAGTAATATTTGCTTCCAGTAATGTCTTAGATAGAATTGCTTCCCTTTTGATTTCATTGAAGAGTTTGAAGAGTGTTGACCTTTAGTCTTCTTTGTATTTTTTGTCTAATTCCACAGTGAATCCATCTGGGCCTGGCCTCTTCTTTATAGGTAAGGACTTAATTACATTGGGTTATTCAGCAGTTTTACATCTTCTTGACCCAGCTTTGGTTCTTCATATTTTTTTTAGGAATCTGTCCATTTATTCTGTGTTATTGAACCTATGAAAGTAGAGGTTCTGAAACAGGTGTTGATGATCTTCTGTATTTCCCTGAGTCTGTAGTCATTTCACCTTTTTCATTCCTTATTGTATGAATTTGAGCTTTTACTTTCCTTTTTAAAATAAAGTTGGCTAGGGGCTTATCAATTTTATTTTTTCTTTCAAAGAACAACTCTTTGATTCATTGATTTTTTGGATTGTTTTCTTTTATTAATTTCTGCTCTGATTTTTATAATTTTTTTCCTTCTTTTGGCTTTGGGCTTGACTTGCTTTTCTTTTTCTAGATGTTTGAGGTGTAGCATCAGGTTGTTTATTTGTTTTCATCTGTTTTCCTGATGTGGGAACTCAGTGCAATACATTTTCCTCTAAGGACAACTTTCATTGCATCCCACAGATTCTGGAAGTTGTATTTGGATTTTCATTTGCTTGTAAGTATTGTTTAACTCCTTCTTTAATTTCCCCTGTCACCTACTGATTGTTCAAGAGTGTATTATTCAATTTCCATGTTTGTGGGTTTTTTCCATTTCTTTTATTATTAATTTCTAGTTTCATGGTGCTATGATCTGATAACATGCATGGGGTAATTTCAGTTTTTTTACATTTATTGAAATATGTTCTGTGGGCTAGTATATGGTCTGTTTTGTAGAACGTCCATTGTACTGCTGAGAAGAAAGTATATTCTGATGTTTTTGGATGGAACACTCTGTGTGTGTGTGTGTGTGTGTGTGTGTGTGTATATATATATGTATATATATATATATATATATATATATATATATATATGTATATATATATATATATATATATATATATAGTCCATTTGTTCACAGCTGTGATTCAGTTCTGCTATTTCTTTGCTGATGTTCTGTCTGGTTGATCTACCCCTTGGTGTCAAAGGTGTGCTAAGGTCTCCTGTTATAACTGTGTTATTGCCAATTTTATTATTCATTTCTATTAATACTTGCTTTGTATAACTATGTGCTCTGGAATTTGGTGCATATATATTTAAGATAGTTATCTCTTCCTCTTGAAGTTTTCCCCTAAACAGTATGTATTGCTCTTGTTTATCTCTTAGGATAATTCTTGGTTTGAAGTTCACATTGTCTGCAAACAGAATAGCTACCCCAGCTTTTTTTTAGGTCGCTGTTGCATGAAGTATTCTTTTTAGCCTTTGACTTTCAGCCTGTGAGTTTCCTTTTGGATTAGATAGGTTTCTTGCAGACAGCATATGGTTGGATGTTGTTTCTTGATCCATTCTGCCAGTCTGTTTCATTTAATTGGTGAATTGAGACCACTTACATTAATGGTTACAACTGTCATATATTGATTTATTGTTGACATGCTCTCTTTTTGCTGTTGCATCTTCATTTTTCCATTGTGTCTAATTGTATACCTTGCTGAGTGTTTTTTTCTTATGTGTATCTAGAATGTCTTTCAGTATTCTTTGCAGGGTTGGCTTGGTGTTCATGAAGTTCTTTAGCTGTTCTTTGTCATGGAAGTATTTTATTTCTCCATTCATTTTGAAGGACAGTTTTTCAGGGTACATCAGTCTAGGTTGAAAATCTTTTTCCTTTAGGATCTGAAATACTTCACTCCATGCTCTTCTTGACTTCTCTGTTTGTGTTGAGGAGTCTGCTGTGATTCTGATAGGCTTTCCTTTATAGGTGACCTGTGTTTTCTTTCTGACAGCTTTTACTATTCTCTTCTTGTGTTGGATTTCTGAGATGATGATTATTATATGTCTGGCTATAGTATTATTTTAGTTATGGCTATTTGGAGTTCTATATGCTTCACTAATCCTAATGTCAGTTTTCATTCTCATTTTTGGGAACTTTTCAGCTATTACTTCTGTAAGTAGCCTCTTAATATCATTTGTATTGTCCCCTTCTTTTTAAATTTATCCCTATTAATCTTATGTTGTTTTTCTTTGAGTCATCTTGCAGCTGTTGAATTATTTCCTGATTCCTTGTTATTTTTAAGAGAACTTTCTTTCCTGTTCCCTAGCTGGAATCTTGTCTTCAAGATCTGAAATTCTATCTTTACTTTCGTTGTCAGTTTTGACAACTTTTGATGGAATTTTTGAATTTGTTTATATCTCTTTGAATCTGATTCATATATTCTGTTTGTCTCTTAAATTGTTCATCCAGGGATTCTATCTTTTTGTTTTGTTCACCTAATTTTTTAACTGTGTCTTTTTTAGGTGTGTTCAGTATCTCTTTCATTACTTGTATCATTTCTTTTTTTACCTTGGAGATTATTTCTAATTTGAATTCCTTTAAAGTTTCCTGGAGTTGCTTCTGTATTTCAGCTGCTATTATTTCAGGTATTTCAGGTGTATGACATATATTTTCTTCTATGTGCATGGATCCTGGGCTTTCTTCGGATGGGCTAGAGGTTTGAGATTGCATTTTGGTCTTTCATTTTGTCATTTTCCTATATTTCTTTGTTTCAAGTGTTGTTCCAAGGCTTCCCCTGGGTGTGTTGGAAATCATCTCCTATGCCCTGGGCTTCTGGGAGTGAATGGAGGTTGCTGAGCATGATCCAGTCAGGCCCTCAGTCCCTCCTGTTTCACCTTCAGTGTTTCAGGTGGCTGGGCAGGCACCTAGCCAATGTGGATGATGGGCTAAAGCTCTTCCTGGGCAAAGACGAATGCCCTAGAATTCACTTCACCTGCTCTCAACTCCCCTGATTGAAGAAGGTCACTGGGTATAATGTAATTGGTCCTCAAAACCTCCCAAGGCTACTCTAGTGTGGCTGGGATTTGGGCAGGTCCAAGGTCTTCCTGTGTGCTTAGTGCCTCGCACTGGAATATACTTGCACCATTTTGCAAAAGAAAAACATGTTTTATTGAGATTTCTTGATGTCTCCGTGCTTTATTACCTACACCAACAAACTTAGTCCGTGGGATTATTTTCAACAATGGGATGTTTGCTGTGTTATCCTTGCTATAGATATTTATACCAATCATCTCTTTATAGTGAATTTTGTTTTAACATGTAAAACATTTCCTCTTTATTGTACTTTCTCTAGGAAGCCTGGTTTCTTCTTTCATATTATTTGTAGTACATGGTGTTGATCTACCTTATCTTTTTAGTCTTTCTGATAGCTTATATCCTAATATTTTTTCTGACATAAATTAAAAATAATTTTCTTTTAATAGGTCAATTCAGTTTATTCTATGTCTTCACAGGACTGCATATTGATCTTCATGAAATTATATTATTTCCTGTGATAATGGCTACAGTTATTCAACATTTCATGAGCATTATTTTTTGCCTGCATTATCACTAGCACTTACTATTTTGAAACCTTCATGACACCATTTTGATAGGACTAAGCTGAAATCTCAGTGTAATTCTGATATATTTCCCTGATGGCTACAGATACCGAACAATCTTTTTAAAACAATTATTGGCCATTTTCACTTCTTTCAGCAGAATTTATAGTCAAAGTAGCCACTTACCAAATGTTACATACAGATTCAATTCAACTCCCATCAAAATTCCAATGATATTCTTCATAAAACTAAACAAAATCCTAAATTCATATGGAAGTGCAAATGACTCATGATAGATAAATAAATTTTAAAAATTAAAAGGCAGCATGCAGCATAATACTTAATTTCAAAATACACTACAAAGTCATAGTAAGAAAACCATCTGAATCTTAACAAAGAAGCCAGTAAAGATTGTGAACTCTACAAAAATAAACCTAAGCTCTTTAACAAATGATGCTGAGAAAACTGGATATCCACATGTGGAAGATTAAAAGTGGATCCTTATCTCTTGTCATGTGCAAAAATCAACTCAAAATTAATTAAAGACTGTGAAACTTTGAAATCACTAGAATGAAAGAGGGAAAATTATCAAAGATACAGCATATATTAGTTGTCTACCTGAGAAATAGTTGGAAAAACTGTTCCCATTCTGTGGGTTGTCTCTTTACTGTGTTAGTGGTTTCTTTTGCTGTGCTAAAGCTTTTTAATATGATGTGATCCAGTTGTTGATTCTTTATAATATGTCTTGTGTGATCAGAATTTTGTTCATTGAGTCTTATCTACACCATTGACTTGAAGTGTCTTACCTATTCTATCTTCCAATAGATTGTTTCCATTTTAATAGTTAGATATTTGATCCATTTTGATATTAGTTTAGTACACAGTGAGAGGTATGGGCCTAGGTTTAATCTCTGACATTTGGAAAGTCAATTTTCCTAGCACCATTTGTTAAGTAGATTATCTTTCCTCCAGTGAAACTGTTTGGCCACTTTGTCTAAAATAAGGTGGCTGACTGTGTTTGGAGTTGTGTCTATGTCTTCTGTTCTGTTTCTGTTCTGCTCCAATGATTCCTAGGTCTGTTTTTTATTTCATTTTATTTTATTTTTTAGCTTTGTTTTGTTTTTCCAGTACAATACTGTTTTATCACAATAGTTTTATAGTATAATTTGATAGTGAGGATTTTGATGATGCTGGCATTGCATTTGTTGCTCAAAACTGATTTTGTTATTCTGCATATCTTCTGGTTTCGGGTGAATTTTAGGATTGTTTTCTCTAATTCTGTGATGTATGATATTGGTATTTTGATATTGGCATTGCATTGTTTGTACATGTAGAGGCTTATACATTCATAGAACTTCCCCTAAACCATTTATGAGAATCAATTATATTATGCATGATGAAATAAACAGCTATTTTGAAGAAAAAGAGACATGGTATCCATTGCTGATTACATAGCATCGTGTTATGAAACCCAGTAATGTTATTATTTTTTGTTCAGAGTTGTTTTAGACTATTTTGTAGTGTTTAATTTTAACATACACGAAGGTATGGAAAGCTAATTTGAAGAGAATGACACACTATGGCAGCCATTGTAGATTTTCCTATTGTCCGGTTTTGAAGGACTGTAATACCTTCATTACTATGTTATGATCAGTTTAATACTATTTTGTTTTGTATGAATTTATTATGTGTGAAGATATGGACAACTATTTAGAAGACAACAAGAGACATTATGGTAGCCATTGTAGATTTCCTATTGTCTTGCTTTGAAATCTGTGTCACATTGTTTCCTTCTTATCTGCTTTATTCTGTTTTGTTATGTTTAGTTTTATCCTATTTAAAATACAAAATATTTGTATATCAGCTTTGGAAGAATAGCCATATTAACTATATTGGTTCTGCCTATCCAAGAACAAGGGATATCACTTAATTTTCTGATATCCTCTTTGATCTTCTTTTTACAGTATTGTAGTTTTCAATGTAAAGACATTTTTTTATTTATTTCATTAAAATGATTCCTGAGTATTTCATTTGTTGGATGCTATTGTCAAAAGTGTTGTTTTTCTAATTTCTCTCTCAGTGAGTTTTTAATTTGTGTACAGGAAGGCAGTTGATTTTTGAGTGTTGACTTTGTATACTGTTATGTGACAAGTGGTTGATGAGGTTCCCGGTACCTGTCAGGGGATCACTGAAGATGAAATAAAGACAGAGACAAAATTTCAAGATGCAGCGAGACCCAGGAGGAAAATTGTTTCTAGTGAACAAGCTCACCAACATGTACAGACAACTTATTTTTATTAGCCATCAAAAAGCACAGGGTGTAGGGTTATGTTTCATTTGTGATATGATTGAAGGAGATTTTGAAAAATAAGGAACAAATGTGCTTCAAAAAGGTAAAGGTGAAATGAGGGGCAAACTATTCTCCATGGCTGGATCACTGCACAGTTTAGTAGGGAGCTACCTTTCTTCTATTATCCTCAGCAGATATGATCTTGCCCTGAGAGCACTGGGCTTATAAATTTTCCCCACAGAACCAGAAAACACTTAGCTTCCATATAATTTTCCATTCCCAATGCAAGACAGCACAGGTGTCGAGGCTGTGAGGCTCAGGTTGTCATCTTAACCCTGATGCAGCCCAGTCCCCAGCAACTCTGAAACTGAATTTGATTATTAAATCTTAAGTCTTTTGTTGGAGTTTTGGGGTCTTCCATGTAGAGTATCATGCCATGTGCAAATAAGGATAATTCGACTTCTTCATTTCCTATTCATATTCCTCTTATTTCTGTTTCTTTTTGAATTTCTCTGGCTAATGTTTCCAGAACTATATTGAATAGGAATACTAATAGGGACATCCTTGTCTTGTTCCTGATTTTAGAGTGAAAGCTTTCAGTTTTTGACTATTTAGTATGATATTGGCTGCTGATTTTTCATAGATGGTTTTTATCAGATTGAAATGATGACTTTCTATTTCAGTTTTCCGTAGGATTTTTTTCATCAATAGATGTTAGGTTTTTTCATATGCTTTTTCAACATCTATTGAGATGATCATGTAGCTTTTATCCTTGGTTCTGCTATTGTGGTATATTCCTATTGGTTTGTCATGTTGAACCATCCCTGCATCTCTGAGATGAATACCACTTGGTCATGATGTTCTTGATGATTTGCTGCATTCTGTTTGCCAATATGATATTGATAATTTTTGCATCTATGTTCATTAAGGAAATTGGCCCATCATTCTCTTTTGGGGCTGGATCCTTCACTGGCTTTGTTGTCAAAGTAATACTTGCTTCTAGGAACTGGTTTGGGAGTATTGCTTCCCTGTTAAATTCATTACAGAGCTTGAGGAATAGCGGCATTAGATATCTAAAGTTCTTGTAAAATTCAGTAGTGAATCTGTTAGGAGCTAGAATTTTCTTTGTTGATAGGTTTTTAATTGTACCTTCAATTTCATTGACTGATATTCGATTATTTAGAATTTTTATATCTTCTTGGTTCAAGCTTGGTAATTCACATGTATCTAGGAATCTGTACATTTCTTCTGAGCTTTTCAGCTTATTAAATACAAGTTTTTTAAAGTAGATGTTAATGATCTTCTAAATGTCTTTAGGATCCATTGTGATTTCACTCTGCTTGTACTCCAGTAGTTACCAGCAGGTTGGAATATGCAGCAATCCCTAGCCACCATGCGTCAGAGTAATTATAACAAAACAGGAAGTATCAGGACTCAACTACCCCCTTGTGTGGGAAAGACAGGAACATGACAAGAAGAAGAAACAAAAGGAAGTCTCCAGCCTCGAACCCAAGCAGTATCGGCCAAAGAGGGGTAAACACAGAAGTGATTCAGAGTTGAACACCTACAGTTTCTGAAGCAACAGCCTCTGACCTAAAGAAACAGCCTCATGAAATTATAAATGAATTTAAAACAGAAATATTAATACAAGTGAAGGAAGATATAAGAAAAATAATAACAGAAATGCTAAGCATCTCTCAGGAAGACACAGATGGAAGAATAGCAAAGCATAGAAAAAGGAGGGAAACCTTCAATGAAGAACGTAAAGAAATTTAGAATACATGAAACACATTCAAAGATATTGCCAGGTAATTAAAAACTCCATTGAAAGCTGGTAAAACTGCTTCAAAGAGACTAAAGAGAGACTATCAAACCTTGAAGACAGGTTTGCAACTTGTAATTGGGAAAGGAAAGATCTCTTAAAAATAACAAGGGACCAGGAAGTAACAATACAAAGCTAAGACATGACAAGAGGATCTATAACTTAAAAATAAGAAATGTGAGTGAAAAAGCAGGGATAAACACAAATGAAATACAAAGGCTATTTACAGAAATAATTAAAGAAAACTTCCCAAGCATAGGAAAAGGGAATGATATTCAGTTACATGAGGCATACAGAATTCCAGCCAGCTATAACCAAAATAGATTTACTCCCAGATACATAAGAATCAAAATCCCAAAATTTCATCATAAGAACAGAATAGTAAAAGCTGTCAGAGAAAGGAAACAGATCACCTATAAGGAAAACCCATCAGAATCATGACGAACTACTCAGCATAAACCATCAAATCAAGAAGAGCTTCAAAGAAATATAACCTGAAAGACACTAAACTCCAACCCAGCTTGATGTACCCTGCAAAACTATCTCTGAAATTAATGGATAAACAATATGCTTCTGTTACAAAGAGGAACTGGGGGAGTTCATGACCACCAAGCCAACCCTACAAAAAATACTGAAGTGCATTCTAGAGAGAAAAAAAAGACTATGGTTTCAGGAACAGTGACAATGGGGGCTCACTGAACAGGTCAGACATTAGAATGAAGGGGAAAAGTAGACAACCAATGGCAGAAAAAGAGCATGGCAGAGATGAGGCAGAGAAGGTTGACCATAATTGCTAACATGCATGCCTTTGATACACTAATAAAAAGGAATACAGGCAGAGTGGATGAGGAGATAGGGTCCATCAAGATGCTCTATATAAGAAATACAATTAACCCAAAAGAGGGCTTATAGAATGAAAGTCAAAGATGACAAAACAATGCTCTGACAAGGAATCAGATAAAGTGGAGGTAGCTTGCCCATCAGCTGCAGATTGGTTGGCAAAACATAACACTTTTATACAATGGAGAACTACTCAGCTATAAGGAAGGAAAACCTTGAGGCTCTTGTAGATAAATGGATACAACTCTAGATTATGCTCAGGGTTAAAAAGATTCAAAATCACTTAAATACATAGCAGGTTGCCTTCCTAATCTAAAAACTAAAGGAGTTAGTGGGATACAAAATGTGCAATGCACCTGTGAAAGTGAAAGGGGAGGAATTGTATAAAAAGGAAAGTCAGTGGACATTGTTAACCTTATATCATGATTTGAAACTCGTATTGTTTTCATTGCTTTGCTTAGTTTGGTTACATTCTGTTTCAGTTTGTATACTTGTAGATTTGATGGCATGGACAACTATTAGAAAGGTAGCAGGATATACTATGGTAACCATTTTTTATTTCCTATTAACTTAATTTGAAGCTCTGTTATTTCTTTGTTCTTTTTTTGTCTAGTTGACCTGTGAAAAAGTTTGATAAAGTGACAAACATGTTCACTGGAAGAAAGATGGTCTCTTTAATAAATGATGTTGGAAAAACTGACTTTCCACATGCTGAGGACCAAAACTAGGCCCATGCCTGTCACCATGCACTAGTTAAAATGGATCAAAGATTGAGATGTTAAAACAGAAACACTAAAAATACTGGAAGAGAAAATAGAAATCTTGAAGTCATAGATGTAGACAGAGTTCATGAACAAAATCCAGACTCTATAGAAAAATACTATAAAGAATCCACAAATGGAATATCACCTTATTAAAAAGATTTTGCACAACAAAAGAAATCATTAAGACAACTCATAGAGCAGGAAAAATGTTGTCACTCAGATGAAAGACTTAAATCTCAAAGATATAAAGAATTGAAAAAGTAGATCCCCAAATTCAAAAAAACAGTCCAAAAATGGGCATCTGAAATGAATATACACTTATCAGATGAAGAAATACAAACAACAAATAAATACATGAAAACATGTTCAGCATCATTGGTCATTTGAGAGATACAAATTAAAACAACATTGCAATTTCATCTCACTCCAGAAAGAATGACTGTCATTAAGAAATCAACACAGATTAAAGCTAGAGGGGTTATGGGGAAAAAGGAATGCTTCTCCATTGTTGGTAGGAATGTAGATTGGTTCTACCACTGTGGAAATCGTTATGGATATTCTTAAAAAGCTAAAAGCAGAGGTTCCATTTGACTAAGCTATTACCCTTCTATGTATCTTCCCAAAAGAGTGAAAAGCATCATACTATAGTGATACATGCACACTCACATTTTTAGCATCACAATTTGTAGTAGTTAAATCTTGGAAACAGCCCCAGTGCCCATCAAAGATGAATGGATAAAGAGAATCTGGCTTTTAGAAACAAGGGAGTACTACTCTGCCATAAAGAAGGACACTTTTGACACATTTCTTAGTAAATGGATATACCTCAAAAACATAATTTTTCATGAAATAAATAGGTCACACATTTAAATATTGCATTGTTTCTTTATGTGAGAAATGCAAAAGGTAAATGATTACCAAACTAAATGATAGATATTTGGAAGTAGAAAATATTTAAATGAGAAGGGGAACATGGAGGTAGGATGAGTGAAGGGAGAGAAGCAGGATAAAAAATAATGAATAGAAACAAAATAATAGAAACAAAGTTTAGTAAAATGAGAGGGGAAAAAGATTTAAGGTAAGGGAGGGGAAGGGGAGAAAAAGAATTAAGTCACTTTATGTACTGGTGCAAATTACCCTAGGATGAACATAATCATTCTGTATGTCAAATATGTACCAATAAAACTAAGTTTTTAAAAAGATAGAGACAGAGGCAACAACTTCCTGACAAATATTACAATAGCCTCTAAAATAATAGGAAGAGTTGACAAATGGTGTTGCATAAGATTAAAAAGCTTCTGCATGGAAAATATAGCAGCAGAACAAAGTGACATCATACAGAATTGGAGAAAATCTTTTCTAGTTATTCATTCAACAGAGGTTAATATTCAGAATAAAAGCCTACTAAACTTTAACTCCCAAAGCAAAGCAAAAAAAAAAAAAAAAAAATCCAGTCAATAGATAAGTAAATTAATTTAACAGACATTTCTCAAAAACAGTACAAGTGGACAATAATTTGAAATTATTTTAAATTCTTCCACTCTTTTCCCCATCTAGTTTATTCTTAAATATCGAACTCAGTATATTAGTTAGTCTCCATCAGTCTTTCTGATTTAGCTTTATCTTCCCTGTCTCAGCCGATGGAGCTCAGCTTTTGGAAGATTCCTCAGTAAAGTTCATAACAACCACATGCTTCCTATTCTTCCATGACTAAAATTGATATTCTAGAGCATTGGTTCTAGATTGCTTTAACTGGATATAAAATCCAGAATTAATGTACTCTCCCAAAGTTAGTAAAAACTTCCCATTTTCACTTTGACATATCTACTGCTAGACAAATTTTCCAGATCTGATTGGTCATTTATGTATTTTTTTTTTGAAGTCATGTGAATAAAGTTGAATAGTTTTGTGGGCAAAGATTTTTAGAGACTTTGGGTAGATTTCTCAGGCCTCATAGGGCCTTGAAAGTGACTCTGATCTTCCCCTTTTACTTCAAGAAAGTGTCCATGAACTGCAGGCTTAAACATTAGTTGTGTTCTGATGCTTTCCTTTCCTTTTCTAATCATACATCACGTGGATTTTGTCTTCACCCTCTATGCTTCTTTCTCTTTCTCATTTTCATTCTCCTTGATATTTTCCTGGCTTTCTCCTATAAATTCTACTACATTTCTATTCAAGTAAATTCTCTTTCTCTGGCAGTTTTCATCAATTTCTGATATCATAGTATCTTTTTATTTTATTTTTTCTTCCAAATTGAAAACAATTCTAGGGGCCTTGGATTTATCTCAGAGCATAAGCGCCTGCCTGGCAAGCATGAGGTCATGAGTTTGATACCTGGTATCAAAAAAAAAAAAAAGAATAAATCCAATTCATTAAAAAATTCTTGCTGGGCCTGGTGGCTCCTACTTAAAATCCCAGGATTCAGGAGCCTGAGACATGAGGATCACTGTGAATTTGAGGCCAGCCTGAACTACATAGTAGGATCTTGTCTCAAGAAAAGGAAAGAAAGAAAACAAAAACTCTTAAATTCTCATTTCTTCCCTTTTTGTTTCTTATAATATCTGAATTTCTGATGCCATAAAATATTTGTGTGAGCATAATTAATTCACTTTGAAATATTATATTCCTTTTGAGGTTTGGTTGTTTCTATATGATTGGGAGGTTGTCAATTTGAATACTTTGATTTGAAATTTTTGCTTATTCCTACATTTGGTTTGCACAGATGGAGAGGACTTCTATATAGTCATTTTATGAATGTTGTGTGTTACTACAAGTTTGTATTTTAAGACAAATTTTTACTTTTGTAGCCAAATGTCCTTGCTATAATGGAATCTCTGTGTTAAAAGGAGGAAGGGCTATGTATCATTTGGTATTTTGAGATCTATATTGTGTTGAGAATTCTGTATTTTTACCTATTCCTCTCTTTCTTTTCTTGTTCTCAAGTTCTATCTTCTTAGCTGGCAATAACACATTTCTTAGTTACACTGGATTGAAGACCTCCCCTCTGGCTATACATTGATCTTTTGAGATAATGTCAGAATCTTTGCATCTAAGCATGGAGTTTATATTATTACATCTCTTTTTAAGAACAATTTAGGCCTTTTATTTTCTGCCTTCCTCATATGTGTCTTTTGCAAATTCTGTTAGATTTCCACCAGGACTTATCCCAGAGTCTACAGAGAAATTTCTACAGTCTGGTAGCTAATTTTCTGACAATAAATAATTTGAAGTCTCTACTGTATTCTGATATTTTGTTTGCTGAAAGTATTCTATTTCTTCTAAATTTTGGGAAGAATTTTGAGGCTCAGGTGCCATTATGACCTCTGTCACTTAGAAATGCCAGAAGGATGTCGATAAACTGCCAAAAGTAAAAACTTATGGTCTGAACTTAGATGCCTAGTTCAATTATTGTTCAAAAATGGAGGTGAGGGGAAATTTGAACAAAGATGGCAAATAGATAACAGCAGGCTACAGAGGCTCCCTGAGATAGTCAACTTAGAATTCAACATAATACAGCATAGGCAGTCCTGAACAGAGGGAGATGAATTCTCTTGCCCCAAGAAGAAACTAAGGTGAGAAGAACCAATCAAACATACAGTCCTGGTGTTACTATTGGAACAGCTAAAGGTTCAGTGCTCCCATTGCTGCACTCAAATTTACACAGTGGCAACTTACTGAGCTGTCCGAAATCCTGCCACTTTGACTCACTGGAATTGCAGTCACTGAGGACAGGGGATGGTGAGCCAAATGAAGAGCTGAGCTAGTGGGGGAACCTGCATCAACCTGTGGTGAGTGATGGGAATAAAACCATTCCACAGAAAAAGGGGCTCCAACAGATGACATTCTGGGACCAGGAAGGACTGGCAAGAACAAGGGGCAGCAGTGACTTCAGTCAGTTGTTCCCACCCCGAAGGGGATTGGTGGAGTGAGCTTGGCCTGGGTCATGTGACCTGGCTGAGACCCAATAGGGTGTCCAAAATCAAGTCCCTACAGCAGCAGTGCACACTAATGCAGTGAAGTCTTCAGCAGGTTGACTGACCTGGAAGATAGGTGGTGCACATTAATACAGTGAAGGCCTCAGCAGGTTGACTGATCTGGAAGGGAGGGGCCAGCATATGTTTCTTTGTTTGCAACTCATTAGCACACTGCAGTGTGAAGGGTCACCTAGCCAGTGTGCTTCAGAAGAATTGAAGAACAAAGAAAGAAATTTGAGCCTCCTGGAAGAAACAAAAAAGATGGGAAGAGGAAGCAACAAGAAAATTTCCCAGGTCCCACCCCTGAGAACATTGACCCAAGGCAGGTAAATACAAAGGAGAATGAGAAGAGAAAACATGCACCAGTGGACATAAAGAGATATCAGCACCAGTGGACATAAAGAGATATCTTTGGGACCTCATAGATGAGTTCGAAAGGGAAGCATTTAGCCAAGTAAAGCAAGATGTAAGAAGATTAATAAAAGGGATGCTAATCACCCCTCGAGAAGACACAGACATAAGAATGGAGGAACTCAAACAAAGGAGAGAATCATTTGATGAAGAATATTAAAAAATATAGAATGCATGAAGCAGATTCAAAGAGGTTACCAGGAAATCAAAAACTCTATGGAAAGATGAAAATCTGCTTGAAAGAAACTAAGGATAGATAATCCAAACTGGAGGACATGTTCGCAATGTGGGATTATGAAAGGAACAACTTTTTAAAAATAACAAGGAAATAAGCAGTAACAATACAAAGGCTAGAAGATGACAAGAGGATCTGTAACTTGAGAATAAAGAATGTGAATGAAGAAGCAGGGGTACAAACAAAGGAACTACAAAGGCTATTCACAGAAATAATTAAGGAAAACTTCCCAAACATAGGAAAAGGAAAAGATATTCAGATGTATAAGGCATACAGAAATCCAGCCACCTAGAACCAAAACAGAGCTTCACCCAGGGATATAATAATCAAGATCCCAGAAATTCAATATAAGAGCAGAATATTAAAAACTGTTAGAGACAAGAAACAGATAACCTATACAGGAAGGCCCATCAGAATAATGGCAGACTTCTCAACACAAACCATTAAGTCAAGAAGAGCCTGGAGCAAAATATTCGAAGCCCTGAAAGAAAATAACGTCCAGCCCAGATTGATACATCCTGAAAATCTGTCTCTAGAAATTAATGGAGAAACAAGATACTCCCAAGACAAAGAGGAACTTGGGAAATTCATGACACTAATCCAACTCTACAGAGAATACTGCAGGGCATTCCAGAGAGAGATAAAAGTACTAGGATTCCAGGAACAGTGGGAGAGAGGCCTCAATGAATGGAGCAGAAAACAGAATGAAGAAGACAAGCAGACAACTGATGGCAAAAAAAAAAAGAGTATAACAGAAATGAGGCAGAGAATGTTGGTTATAATCTCTAATGTAGATGGCCTTGATACACTAAATTTAAAAAAAAGAACCACATGTAGAGTAGATCAGGAGGTAGGGTTCACCAAGATGCTCTTTATAGGAAATATAATTGAAAGGAAAAAGAGTACATGGACTGAAAATCAAATATGAGAAAACAATGCTCTATATGACAAAGAACCAGAGAGTAATAGGGGCAACTAGACCAGTATTTGTGGATAGGTTGGAAAGACAGGCTTTTATAGGTAAAGGAATATAATTAGAAGTCAAGTCAGGAGAGAGAAGGTTGAGAACCACTTAGGTAAATAGCAGGTTGTTCCCCCAATTTAAAACCAAGGGTCTTGGTGAGACCCAAAAGTGCACAGTATACCCTGGGAAGTGAAAGGAGAGGGAGAGTCTTAAAAAAAGATGGCAGAAGATATTGTTAATAGTGTGTCAGGATTTAAAACTCACATTACTTGTACCACTCTGCTTAGATAGATTTTATTCTGTCCCAATTTGTCTACTTGCATTAGATTTGAATGCACATACAGCTATCTCAAAAACATCAGGATATAGCACAGTAATCATCTTTAATTTGCTATTGACTTAATCTGGAGCCCTGTATGACTTATACTGTTTTATCATGATTGATCTTAATTAAATCTGGTTTGTTTGATTGCTGTTTGGTATTGACAGATTTTATGCAAAACTGATATGATTGATAGTACCAAGTCTGAGAGTATAGGCAACTACACTGAAGACGACAAGACTGCCTACAGTACACATTCTGGTTGATTATGCCTGTTTTTGAAGTTTTATACTATATAAAAAGTTGTGTTTTATTAATACTGTTATGTACTGATATATTCAGTTATACTATGTCTGATGATATAGTCAATTCTATTGAAGATAATAAGAGACAGCACAGGAACTATGGTAGAACTCCTTGTACAATAAATAGTCTTATATGTCTATTTCATTTCATGTGTTTACAGGAATGTTTTGCTTTGTCTTGCTTTGTTTCTCCCTCTAATATAGAAAGGATAGAAACACATGTTAAGACTAATGTATTTATAGAACCTATAAACAGTTTGTGAGATCTGATCTTATGACACATGATGAAATGAACAAATACTTTGAAGAAAAAAGACACTAAAGTACCCAGTGCCAATCCTGGAGTGTCATACTGTGAAACCCAGCACTAAAATTACTCTTTGTTCAGAGTGATGTTAGCCCACTTGGGTTTGTGCAATCTCAACAGAATTGAAGATATGGATAACTGCATGTAGGTTTAAGTGTATAGGACTGATAACCATATTTCTAAGTTTTTGTTGGATAGTTGAACAGAACTGGTTGCAGTCTCACTGTTTGAATCCCCACCTTATATGCTCTGCTTTAGTATATTGAATAACTATTTGTAAGAGGACAGTCTCTAATCATCAACTAATGATTTCTTACTTATGTTTTTTTTTCTTTGAAAGTATGTATTATTTCTACCCATTTTCTGTTTTATTTAGTCTTTCTTTAGATAAATTTTTTTTTAAAAAGGTGCTACAGTACCCAGTGCTGATCCTGGAGTGTCATGATGTGAAATCCAGCAATACTATTATTCTTTGTTCAGAATGATTTTAGCCTGCTTTAGTTTGTTTAATCTCAACATGAACGAAGATATGGATAACTGCATGTATGTTTACGTGTATAGGATTGGCAACCATATTAGTAAGTTTTTGTTGGATAGTTGAACAGAACTGTTTGCAGTCTCTATTTGAATTCCCACTTTATATGTTCCACTTTAGTATCTTGAACAACTATTTGTAAGAGGACCATGTGTAAACATCAACTAGCGACTTCTTACTGTTTAATTTTTCTTTGAACGTATGTATTATTTCTACTCATTTTCTGTTTTTTTAGTCTTTCTTCAAAAAAAATTTTTAAAAATGGAGGTGAGGTCAGGTGCACCGGTGCATGCTTTTAATCCCACCACTTGGGAGACTGAAGCGGGGGAATGCTCTGAGTTGGAGGCCATTCTGGAACTAAATGAAGAGATCAAGTCTAACTTGAACTACTTAGTAAGACCTGTTTCAGAAAACCATAAATAAATAAATAAATAAATAAATAAATAAATAGGGGTGAAAAACTAAAGCAATATGGACAGACATAAAGAGACAAAAGTCAAGCACATGATTATAACAGGATGAATGACAGCATGAAAACCCTTGTGACAAGTTATTGACCAAATAGCGATTGACCTCCCAAACAGTATCCTGTGGAACCCCAGAAGCTGAATGCAAATGGTACAGACAATGACATTCTGTTTATGTAACATTCTAGATGCGAAAGACTGAAGTACTGCGCCATGATACAGATGGAAGTTTGCCCCAGGCTGGGTGGGCTATTGGTGACCAATGGAGGTGAATTCAAGAAAGTCCAAGGAAAGATTTGGGACATTAGACCAGCTATACATCATATATATCATCATGGCTATATGAAGGTGTGCTTTCATCTGTGCTCATTGAAGTGTCCACTTTGTATACTTCCACTTTACTATATATGAAAACGCAATTCAAAGCTGTTCTTTTAAGAAGGTAAAGATGTCTTTTTTTTTTTTTTTTTTTTTTTGTCTTTTTCATTTTTATCGGTACCAGGGATCGAACTCATGACTGCCTTCTTGCAAGGCAGGCACTTATGCTGCTGAGCTAAATCCCCAGCCCCAGTAAAGATGTCTTTAGAAAAAAAGAAAAGTAGAATTTACTTGCATCACAACTGTGCTACAAAGTACACAGCGAGTATACAGAGAGTGCTTCAGAGTCAAGGAAATCTGTCCCAGGTGGGAGCTTGGGTCTATGGGAAAGGACAGGGTTCTTCATCATGTTAGGGCCTTTATTCCTTCTGTTCACCAGAATGTGCCGCCTTACTTGGTAGCCTCACAGGACCCACACTTTGCATCAAAGATACTGGAAAGTGGGGCTTTCCTACAGGCATCCATCTGTATCACTTGCTGTGCCCAACCTGTACTATTATCTCACTGTAACATGGTGAGGGCAGTGGCCATAGAGACCTCTTCAAGTTGATTTGCTCTAAATTCGTCATATAACTTTCTATCCTCAGTTAAATAATCTCATGATTAAGTAACTCTTGAAGTTTTCCAAATATATACCTAGAAGTAAATTTGTCAGTGTGCTGAATCATCTGTAGATCAATCCTTAAGCATAGGAAAGCTCAGGAAATATCACAACTTGAAATGGCTATTTGGCAATTAACTATTGAAAATGAGAAGATGAATAAAAACAGAATTTTCAATGGAAAATTTGTGGTAAAAAGGCTAATGGAGGACAACGTTCATCTATAAACAGCACTGATAAAAAAGAACTTTGAGAATCCCACCCACAGAACAGCATGTTTTATCAGTCTTGGCAATGCCAATCAAAATAATACAAGCTCTAAGAAAATGGAAGGAAGTAAGATTTGGGGGGTAAAATCCTAAATTTGCTAAATCTCTTCTGAGTGAAATGGAAATTTTAAAGAAAGGCCTGAAACCTCAATATTTTTCAAAAAAATTTTAGAATTCAGAAGGATCTTACCTGAAATAAATATAACGCAGATATTCATCTAAAATTGAACAATTTTGTCAGTTTCCCTTCATTTTAGTTTAATTCTAGTAAAATTGAGCTTAGAATAACAAGGTATGATAAACATATAGTAAAAGTGTACAAATTGTCATTACCTCCCTTTAAATGCTTCCCTAACACCTTAAATGCTCTTATTCTATCATTCTTAGTCCTTTCACAAGCAGTTTTGAAACTTCTCTTTGGTGTCTTTGATTGTACTCCTGTGGCTGCCTCAGTGTCGTGAAACAACTCGAAACGTTTTGCTTTCACAGTCATTTGACTTTGGGGAAGGCACAAAAGCTGTATGGTACCACATTCAGTGAGGAGGGGATGGCAGACATACTGTCATGTTTTTGTGAGCCTGTCTTTCTACTGGATGAAACGCAACAGTAGATTTCACCTTATTTTTGATCACTCCTCATAAAGACACTCTAAAAAACAAAACAAAAACCTCACAGATCTTCAGAACTGCTTTACAAAGTAGCAAGGACAATGGTGTGGTGTGTTTTCCAAAAGGATCAAAAGCAACATACCACAGAAATATGTGAGCACCCATGTTTATAGCAGCATAGTTTATAACAGCTAAGTCTTGGAAACAACACACATGCCCACCAGCTGAGGGGTGGATAAAGAAGATGTGGCTTTTTTATACAATGGAGTACTACTACTCAGCCATAAAGAGGGATATATATATACTTGAGACTTTAGAGCTAAATGGAAGGACCTTGAGACCATACTCTTTTTTTGTTTTTATTTTAAAGAGACTAAAACAAAACAAAGCAAAATGAAACAAAACAAAGCAGAGCAGAGTAAAACAATGCAAATACCAGGATTTCAGAAAAAGACAGCAGGAAATCAACAGTGCCTACCATAATGTATCTTGTTTTCTTTGAAATAGTTGTCCACACCTTGACACACAATAAGTTAATACACATCAAAATAGTATAAAATCTATCAAAACACAAGATTGAGAGCCTTATGGGCTTTTAAGGCCAGACACAGGGAATAAATAATAGCTACCATAATGTCTCTTGTTTTCTTCAAAATAGCTATCCATATCTTCATACATATTGAAATCAAATAATTGAAAACAGACTAAAACCAATCAAAACCAAGAATAAAAGCATTATTGGCTTTTGAATCAAAATGATAAGGAATCATCAGTGGCTGCCATGGTGTCTCATTTTGAGACCATGAAATAAATCAGAGTGAAATAAATCAGACACATATGTAAATATCACATCACCTCTCTGGTGTGAGAAGGTGGAAGTTGTACATAAGAACTAAAATTTATAACTGATACTGTGAAATAGAAAGAAATTGTTCAGAAGGAAGGGTAATTGGAGGGGGAGAAAGGAAGACAAAAGAAAAAATGAGAAAAAAGGGATAAAATGGGAACAAATCTTTGTAAGTAAAGAAGAGGAAAGGGAAAGATTGAAGGGAGGAGAGGGCAATGGGAAAAAGAGGAACTAAGATGTATCAGGTACAGATATAAATTCCTTTAACTGAATGTGTCCATTGTATATATCCAAATTGCACCAATGAAGTGAATAATAAAAATACGAAGTGAAGAGGACTCTTTTAAGAGGAATTAATGATACTGTGTGTTTTTGTGTACATATTTAGCATATATTTTGATCACACATTGTATTAAATAGTAAAGTATAATGATTTTGTTAAAATAAAACTCTATCCTAACTGTGCGTAAGAGAAAGATATGCATTAATGTTAGTACAATATTAACAGTAGTTATTATTAGTTGAGACTTAGAAAAGTTTTCCTAAACTCTTTAAAATTATTTTACTACTTTTATATAGTTTATAGCAACCACAATAATAGTGACAACTGATGATTGGTCAGTGCTATTTCTGTTCCTAGCAATGCTTTTGGTGCTTCGTTTTATTTGATTGTCTTGATCTTAAGCAGCTCTCTGAGAATGAGCTCTACTTTGCAGAACTGATCACAAATAAACAAAAGAGTCAGACATTTTTTTGAGAATCTGGTGCTGCTCAGGGTTTAGCTGATGGTAAATTTGTGTTTAATCCTGACACCATGACTCCTCCCACTGAGGAGGACAGGACCACTGATTTATTCCTACAGCTGGACCCATTTTTATATAAGCTACATATCATTTAGAGGCTGGTCAGAAGGCAAAAATTATACTAGCTATTAAACAGAGATTATTATTATTTAAAAAGAACCATTGGTTTAACGTGAAACTGTAACTGAGTTGCTGATAAGTAGAAGACACTGAAAAGACATGGAAAGAGCCAGCCAGCATCCCTGGCAGAAGAGATCAAGGGAGAGATTGACATATTAACTCTTTGAAACTAAACAGGGTTTCCCACAGAGCGGGACCACAGAAGTGGAGTGCTGTTGCTGAGCTTGTGTTGCCCTCAGAGATGAAGGAGAAATGGGATGGGAGGCCCTGGGACTCAGATCTTGAGGAAGAGCCTGTAAGGTATGACATGCAGGTTCTATAGTAATTGCAAAATCAACTCATACTTAAGAAGGTGCTTCTATTTTTGAGCAAAGTCTTCAGGTTTGTAGCCTCTAACTGGCATATTCTCCTGACAGAGTCCAATGTGGAGGCAGCTAGACAATTAGAAGTGATGTTCAAAGAGACCTGCTGAAGCCCAGCAACCTGAGACTGGGCAAGCACCCTGCACTGGGCAATAGGAGCATGGCTCATGGCCCAGTCCAGTCCAGGGCTACCGTGCATCCCCACACAGCTTTGTGTATTTTGTGTCCAGATGGTGCAGAAGCAATCTGTTCCCACCATGCTAAATCTGACTGTCCTGTACATGAGCCATGGCATTCACATTGTCTCCCAAAATTGCAGAGGCTCCCAGTGCCATCAGAATCTGTCCATCCCTGGGACACAGGGGCATTGTTCTTCACATGCTAAACTCACTTTAGACTCACACAAGTCCTTGTGGGTTCCTAAAAACTTAAGGGCAAAGGTACTTAATGGAAATACATTTAAAACAAGGAAGAACAGGGAGAAAAAAAGAATAGAGACAATCTATGAGCACACAGCAAGTAGGAAGAAGTGCAGAACTGTCTGTATCCTTGCTCTTCTAACCTCTAAGGGGCTGGAATTGATCCTTCCAACTTCATTTCAGGGAGTATAGTAGGAAAACTTAGGGGCTGGGAGACAGTTAATCCAAAATTATTTTTTAAGAAGTGAAGAGAAACAAAGGTAATCAACCCCACAACAAGATGAGTTTTCCTACCAGACAGTTGGGCTCAGAGGCTGATGAACAGCTCTGAGGTGTTCCTCACAGAGCTGACTGTGTTTGGTAGGAAGGGGCTGTGGCTTAAGTATCTCTTCTGACCTTCTGGAATATGATGAGCCAGTGACCCGGACTGCAGAAGAGTTGAGGCCCAAACTACATAGAACAAGGACCTGGGTACCTCAGAGATAGCACACAGTAGCTCTTCAGCTCAGAGTTTAGGAGCCAATCATAAAAGACCTGTGACTCCCAGAGAGTCAACTTCATGTACTATATCCTGGCACACGGACCAAGTTCTCCCAGGAAATTCAAACTCTTGAACTTCTCTTAACCTTACTTTCCTTGTAATGGAGGAAGGAGGAAAGGAAGGAAGAAAATATCAGAATGAGGAAGGGAGGGAGAACAAAGGAAAAGAAGAAGAGCTGAGGGGACATTAGAGAGCCCAGAAATTGAAATGGGTAAAGTAGGCATCAAATACTGACGCTGGGACTCTAGCTGTGTGGTTCCAACCAGATATTTCAACTCTCGGAGCACTCATTTTTCTGATAGCCCCTTTGTGTGATTCTTTTCATAATGAGCAGTTCTGTCCACACTCCCCAGGCCCAGCTTAGAAAAGGTGGGAACCCACAGTCACTAGCAGCCTTGCAATAGATATTGCAAATAGCTCTTTCTGGAATTCTCTGGAAGCTGCTATAAGGTTGTGGGACATAACCTTATTTCCAGTCTCAGCTAAGTCTCAGCTAATATCCTGAATTTGTTCTCTTCAACACTTGGACTTCCTTCTCCCAAAAATATGACATAGAACTGTTAAACTTGCTTTTTCCAATAAGTTTTCCCAGATTGACCTCTTTCCTTTCACTGTTTTTTCTTATCTCCACTCAGACCTGGCAATCATCTACCACAGTAATGGCTGCTAGCTTCTGAAAGTTAACTATGAGTTTGTGGGCTCTCATATGGTACAAACTGTCCCCTAAAAGTGGGGGGTGAAGGATGAAAGTGAAGTTTATAGACTGTCTTTCCCAAGGCCCAGTGTATGGACATTTTCCTTACCCACAAGCATCAATGACAGAGCAAATCACTGAGGCCATTGCTTTTGAGGATGAACACATCTGAGAGACTCCAGAAGTCATGTGTGACATACAGGCTGGTGCTGCCCAGGCTCTTACTATTAGGACTGTGGAGAGCATCATGCCAAGGGGGATGAACCACCAATCACTTTCCTTCAGTTGTGAGTGGCAGTTTGGGATTGAAGACACACCAGCAGCTGATATGCCCATGTGTATTCCACAAAGTTGAAATAAAGAGCTTTTTGTTGTGCTCTAGTTATCTAAAAAAAATGGTCATCACTAGGCTCTTTTGCAGCAGAGAGGATCTGTCAGTGTCATCTGCATGCCTCTGTACTCTGTCTTTACATGAACCTCAGCGAATTTCCTCATGTACTATATCAACCATGAGGCAGTCTTTCCAAGTTTATGGGTGAGTTGGTGGTTCACTGAAGGTAAGTTGTGTCCACCTTTTATCCTGAATGATGTCAGGATAAGGAGAGGAACCATATACTCTTTTGAACCTTGGGCAGGCACTAGATGTATGGCATCTGCAGAGGTGGGGACATGCACAGCAGTGTCAGATGACTGATAAGGTGATCATGCTTTAGGGAGTAGAATGCACAAGGAACTGGAGTCAACTCTATGAGATGTGAAGCAAAAGAGGTGGTGAGACGCACAAGCCTCTAGAGATGGAAATTCACAGTCTCACTTTTAGAACCCAGTCACTGTTACTTAGAACTAATTTAAAATTAACCCCTCAACCAAAATGAAACTACAAGATCCTAATCACATCTTGACTTGCCATTATTTTCAGAGCCAAGCACTCCAGGCTTTGTGAGCCTGAGAAAAAGAGACTAAGAATAAATATTTTCTGCATTCAAGTCTTGTTTCCAGTCTTACAGGATATAGAGCAGGCATGTCAGGAGACTCATGCAGCCACTTTTGACTGGATCTAGCACTGTGCATGTAATCACACCCTTTGCTCTAGTAGTCCAATACTGCAGGCCATAAATGACAACAACATTATCAGGTAGAACTGAATATCCCTGATGTATCCATATGGACCATGGTCATGCTCTTGCCTGTGCCTGGGGAAAGCATGCAGAGCTCATGCCAGTCACTTTGGTGTCTGGAGGTAGTGACTCTGAGTGGGTCAGCCTGTTCTGTCTCTGACAATGACAACCAGACAGCAGGGTCAAGAAAATTGTCAGGGACATTGTGTTAGTCAAGACTCTCCAGAGACAGGACTCATAGGATAGACTCTATACAGATAGTCCTAATGTTGGATTTTTTTTTTTTTTTTACTGTATTATGTTGCCAAAGCTATACAAATTCAATAGACACTGTGTTTCAAATTTTGAGTGTTGAACTTTTCCTAAGCTAGCAGTATCCAGTAACATACTCTCTTTTGGCAGTGAGAAAAATTGCAATCCCAGGTAGGGAATGAGCTGATACTCTATAATGCACTGTGTTCCTAAGCTATAATGGACCCTAGATTAGCTATATTAAATGCATTTTGATTTATAATATTTTCAACTTACAATGAATTTTTGTGATGTGACCCCATCACAAATTGAAACATCCATGTCTTTATACAAGTCTTTATGTGGATTTAACATAGGGAATTGACTTATGTGAAGTCAGTCAGTTTGTAGCTTCAGGAAAACCAACGGTTAGTTCACAGAGGTCAAAGGCCTGAGAATCAGGGGAACTTGTGATGAAATTCTCATCTGAGGACAGATGATGGGTTGGGATGAACCATCTGAAGCCAAGAAGCAGGGTACAAATCAAACCCTTCCTTTTTCTGCTTTTATTCTATTGAGTCCCTTGACAGACTGGGTGAAGTTCAAACATTAGGATGGGCAGTCTGATTTCCTGAGCACTCGGACTCAAATGCTCTTCTTACCCAGAGGTACCCTCATATACACCCTAGAAGCTCTGGTAATCTGAGCACCCTGGGGCTACTCAAATTGACACATAATATTAACTTGCCACACAACAAGATAGGCAGTATTTGTTATCTTTTTGCTTTCCTCTCCTCTGAGCCAGAGGATCCTGTTCCATACGCTGCTTGATAGCCTTTCTTCCAGCCCTGGTATTGCCTCTCAGGAAATGGGTGTTGACCAAGTTGGCATCCAAATGTTTCAGAAATTCAAGAGTGATATACACTCAAGTCAAAGTCATTGTAAGAAATGATGCTCATTGAAGTGTCTGGAGGTCATACTGCAACCAGTGATTAGATGAGTAAATTCCATGTCTGAAGGTCTGTATGGGAGCAGCATCCTCAGAAACAGGACATTAAAGCCCTTGGAAAAGCAACATGACCAACTGTGTGCATTGCCACAGATGAATTCATGGCAGGGTACAGTGTTTGCTGGCCTGGGATAAAAAGTTTCATTCTAGTTGAGGTTCTGCTAGTTAGTGACTGTGGCCTCGGCAATTCGAGGCACTTTCCTGTGCCTCAGTTTCTTCAGATGCTGATCGAACCTGTCACCTCAGATAGACTGAGTTGTTGTCCATTCTCGCCTTGTGAGAGGATGACACCTCCCTTCTGGTTGACTTAGAGTTACTGACCAGCTCTGGACAAGGGACTGTGAGTAGAAGTGTCCCTCTGAGGCAGAAGCTATGAGAACATTATACTTCTGGCCCAGCTTTCACAACAGCCTGGGGCCTGGAATGAGGCTGACTAAGATGCAGAACACAGATCTCCTGCCCCTCAATGTAGTAGGCATGAAAATGTAGCAGGCATGAGGAATAACCTGTGGCTTGAAACCATTTTGCATCACTGCAGCGTTGCACAGCCTGTCCTGACTAATGCTTCCTTTCACGGATTAGGAAGGGGAGTTCTGAGCACTAGAAATTTCCTGCCATGGTTGATCTTGGCACTTGGAACTCATGCCTTAATTAAAATCTTGTACTTTCTTATGTGTTAAGAAATGTAAGTGAAAGTAATTATGCAATTCACAGAAGTAACAATTCAGAAGAAACAAAAGTGATACATACTTCTTAAAGGACTGGGTGAAATGAAATTTTCTGTATCTTTTATCACTATGAATGGAAATTACATAGCAAAGCAAAAGATTTACACAGAAGAATAAACAGATTCCTACTGAGAGACAAGAAATGATCATCAAAGTTGTAATTATATGAAGGAAAACTAAGCTTTCTACTAAGTAGGATGGAGAGAGTACTCATTTACACAAGAATAAAGACCAGAGGGGAAATTGCTATTAATCATCATAGTAAACTAAGTGACATGAAAGAGAGACCTTTCAAAGTGGGCCCACATGAATGGTCCAAGGAGAGCCAAGCTAGCATCCACAATGAGTGGCTGGTTGATTGTGGATTGAGAGAGATTGCTGCACAGAACCAAAGGCTCAAGGACTGGAAACAGCTAAACTGTGAAATTTCTCAGTTTGATATGGGGTGCCTTTCTGGCTGATGATGACTTTTTTTTCTTCAGGCTTTCACATTTTGATAAAAGTCTAGAGTAAAGGAGAGACTCTAAGCCAGGACCCCATGGCAAGAGAAAGTTCAGATCCAAAGACTTCGATAGAGCTTTAGTACCAAGAAATTGGATTCTTTTTTTTGCAGCTGTTGAAGGAAGAAAGAGTATGGCCTGGTTAGGGAGGGGATCCAGAGTTAGAAAGCAGGAAATTTGCTGCAACAGGCAAAGTGGAGACCTCAGACATCCCGTGGGGATGATAGGGAGTGATGAGCAGGAGCCACTTGAGTTTTTCTGCCCCCCTCGAGTCCCTTAGCTTTTTTCACCTCTGTTTTCCTCGTCTACAAACAGTAGGGATTGTAAATTGGCTTTAACAAGTAAATGACTAGTGTATGACAACAACTGTTCAAATACTATTAATTATAATTATTTAATAACTCTCAGATTTTAACTCTTTGTGTGTCCTAAAAATTGAAACTAAAAAATCATGGTAGAAGACACTTGAAACTGGAGGCAACTTCTTCCTTAAGCATTTTAAAAATTGCTTTCCTTAGTCATGCATGAACTGCCTGTAAATGGATTTCTGTGGCTCAGATGCTTTTGTATACTGCACGCCTTCTGCAGCCCAGCCCACGGCATCCAATCACATCTTAAATGCAGTGTCTGTACAGGCCAGCAATTCTGGGTTTAAATCCAAGTTCTGCACACACTAGCTGTGTAACCCGGTGTAAGTCATGCAACAGTCCCAAACCTCATTATGCTTCCTTTTTGAATAGGGCTAAATACCTCTCCCTGCCCTTGTGGTCAGTTTCACAATGGAATAAGAGGATATACCTGGCACAATGCTGAGAGATGCTGAGGGCTCAGCACAAGCGAATGTTTCCCTTTCATCCTCTATTTTCTGTAAAGTAAAAATCACTTTTGTGCAATGGGAATATCTGCCCCTATTTCTGTTGTTTTCATTGAGAACGGAATAGTGGAGACGATAGAGAAACAAGGAGCTCCTGCCTTTTATGGAGTCTTTTAAACAGATCATTCAAACCCATTTGTTTTCCTCCCCCCAGGCAACTGTTTTACCTCCCCTCCTACTTCTTTATCTATGAAAAATGGAGATCAGGAGACAGTCCAGATAGGAGACAGAAGGAGGCAACCTGCTAGAGCTGTGAGACACTGGATCAGATTATTCACACTATTATCTGATGTAGCATAGTATTGATAATGTGTTACTATGCTGACTGTCATCACCTGGCTCCCCAGAGCTGTTTTACAATAAGGCCTAGATACATTTCCAAAACAACAGACGGCAGCATCTTCAGTCACACAACTTCTGGTAGGGATTTTTCTAAGGAATTTTGCTGCTGAGTGGCGGCCTTGAAGATCTAAACCAAGACAGGTCTTCAAATTACCCGGCTTGGTTTCAAGAATCCAAATGTGGTAATAAGTACATGTCAATTCCACTAGCCCTGCAGGGCTGACACTCCAGAAGAGTGATCAAAATGCTATTTTAAAATTAGGCAGCTGATGACCTTTCCTTCCCGTTGTGTGCTCGAAATGTCAGCATTATCAAAATCACAGGGAACAACTGTGAAGTTTCTTGTCAGGAATGCAAATCCAGGAGGGGTTGAAATTCAGAGGACTGGGGAGAATCCTTCATTGATAATGCCTAGGTGCACAGCAGTCAGCTAAAGCCCCTGCCGGCTTATGATGGAAAAGTCTGCGAGTTTAAATGTGAACCGCTCTCTGATTTCTGATGAAGAAGAGATTCAGGCTATCAGTAATGTTAAATGCTTTGACACAGCTTAGCATCACTTGGGTCATCCAAATGCTCCTGGCGTCTTCTTTGCTGTGGGGAAAAGAAAATGCACAGGATATATGCAGCACATAAAGGAGACATTTATCTCAGTTACTTGGACAGAGGGTATGACAACCTTTCTGAATGTGATCATAAATTTGTATTTGATGATACTGATCGAACTGCAGTATTATTCTCTGTCAGTCCAAATATGTGTTGCATTTAGCTAATGTGAGCTGCTATAATAAACATGAAGCCAACCTAGGGCAAGGATAGAAAAGGCAGTTCTACTGATATATCTCTCCAAGGTTCAGATATTTTATCCTTATTCCAACTTTGGTTTTCAGTGGCAAAGTCTACACTGCCTGAAATAAGAATTTAGTAAGATTTTTGAATTTGTCATTTTTCTCACACTCAGAACCAGCCCATATGATTTTTCTTGCATCTGGAAGTATGTGGGATTGTGGGCTCCCTTCACCCTATCCCCACTCAGTGTGGTGCAGTTTATCACCGTGGCAGGAGGATATGCCACCCTTGAAGGATACACAAGGGGCCAAGTTTATGTTTCAACAGCTAAAAGGTTTGAACAGCCCACAGGTTTAACAATAGATGCATTCTGAACACATTTTTTTCAGGTATCAAACATATGTGGAAGGAAATCATACAGCTTTGCTTGATGGAGGACATCCATGTATTCTTTCGAAGAATCGTGGTCCGATATCACTGTTCTCTAGGGGACCCTGAGTAATACTTCATGCATCCCATTTCACCATCTCCACAGCCCATTGCCAGATTCAGCCATCTCAGGAGAGGTCACATAGAGTCCTATCTGCTCCTTTCTGGAATACTGATATAGTTGCCGGTTCTCTCTGGGGTGCAGCCTTCCACTGGCTTTTTGGGATTAAGTTCCTCAGTGTGAGGCCCTGGGGTCCTTGCAATAAGGAGTTGTGACACTCCTGCACTGTCCTTCCTCTCCAGCTCCCATCTGCATTGGCTCCCTTGACTTTATGTCTAACCCTTGGTTCTCTGGAATCTGGACCCCTCATGCAGCTCAATTACCCCAGCATGAAGCCTTTATTATGGCCCCAGAGGGCAGCTATGGGTAGGTCACACACAGTAGCTGGACCATTTACATGCCAAGTTATGGTGATTTGGCTCACTGGTACCTGGTATTTGTGCTGGGACCTAGTATCCTACAACCTGCCTCATCAGCTCTATTCTCAGAGTCAGTGGAATGCAATGGGAGCCCAATTAAGAAGACTTTGCTTCTCAGGTTATGGATTGCATTCTCCAAACTATCTCACCTCTGCTCTTTGTATTTATGCTCAACCTTTTGCAAGCTGAAGGGCACATTGTGAAAAAGCACAGGTGGTTCCCAGAAAGTTTCTCCTCCAGAAAATCTTTAGGTTTGATGAATGACTTTGTTATGTGGCCGAATTTCTAACAGTAGTGCAAAAAACACCAAGTACAGAGATCTAGAAGGTGGATCAACCTGCACAGCACAGACCTCACATCTATGTAGTCTCCCTTTTTTATTGTGAAGGAAACTCATTGCTCTCCCACCTCCAGCCTCCTTAGCTCCAATTCAATTTCCCTATTTCACTATGTGTTTCTTAAAGAAATATAACTTTTGTTCCAATTTCCAATTGGCAGATTTCAACAAGACACACACGGTGCTTGGCACCTGGCTCTAGCCCACTTTTCTGGTTCCCTTTCTTGTTTCCAGAACAGTCACTATGGGTAGTATTATTTTCTTTTTTG
The DNA here is from genome assembly GCF_034190915.1 of Cavia porcellus. NCBI lineage: Eukaryota > Metazoa > Chordata > Mammalia > Rodentia > Caviidae > Cavia > Cavia porcellus. The sequence continues at coordinate 103,580,733 of NW_026947485.1, forward strand.
GTACCAGGGATTGAACTCACGATCTCTTGCATGGATACTATCATCCAGTTGTGCAGATATCCTGACTTCCCCTGCCCCTGGATACAACCTTTTGCTCTTCAACACACACACACACACACACACACACACACACACACACACAAATGCACACACATGCACATGAGTGTCCATGATTTTCTGTTGACCATTCTTACTATAACTCAGGCTCCTGCCTCTGGTCTCTAAAATGATGATTCATTATGCAGTCTCAACTCCTTTAGTGTTTCTTCTGTGAAACTTTCCCCCAATTCCAGGAAGGGAACTGCCTTATCCACCTTTGGAACCCAGCATGAGTGAGGGAGCATAAAAATTCAGTAGTGTTTTTTATGTGTAATATGGGAGTTGTAGTCAAGGCTTTCAAGGGAAAAGTGTAATAACAACACTTAATTTATAAGATTATCTTATAAGATTCTTCCAAATAGTCAAAAGCAAAAGAGTGCAGGATATCTGTCCATGCACTAGAGACCCAAAGAACTCAGCTGAGGACCTGGCTTTTACACCAATGGCATGCGCGAGTCCAGCTGAGGACCTAGAGCCCGTAGCAATGTCCTCTACAAATCCATCTGGATGCCTAGAGTCAAGAACACTGTTTCATTCAAGTCTGTATCAAGGATCTGTGCTGGCAAGGCCTAAAGGCCAGTGGTGGAAGCTAGCAAGTTTTTGGCAATGGGGTTAAGGGTCTGTGCTACCAGGATGAAAGATCTGCACTGAAGCCAGGAACTGATGCTAAACGTAAAGACCAGAGCTCCCTTGAAGAGAACCATAGCCATCCTCAGTGGCAACAAGGACTCAAGCTTTTCTGACAGTGAGAACAGCTGAGTTCATATCAGGAAATTCAGCATGACAAGCTTCTTCAGGAGCATCAATAGCACATCATTTTCCCCTTCACTTCTCCTTTTATGTTGTTGGCAACAGTCCTCAGGTGGCCTTCCACACCCAGCACCATGTTGACTCAGTTCACCTGGGTTTTACAAATTGACCACTAGTTAATCCTCCACAGTGGGCAAGCGTATTAGTGAATGAGATTAGCGAAAAAGGGATTCAATTCCAGGAGTATTTATTCTTCAATTGAGAACACTTAGAAAGATGCTGGAAAACTAATGTTAAAATAAAGTTATACAAAGTTCTCACTGGATGTGACTTTTAAGTCTGAGCTGAAGTTAAATTAAATTTGAAAAAGTATTCACTTAGGACTTAGTCTTTGTCCTATAAGTAAATTCTCATGATGTGGGTAGCAACATATTCAAATATTTTATAGAAGAATCTTTCATCACTTTCAAGGTGTGGTATGCATAAGTTATGCCAATAAAATGCTAATCAGAGAATTTTAATTAGTACTGACACATTATAGATGAAGGTATGCTATCCTGCCAGAGCTAACAGCTTAATGCCATCATGACATTTCTGAGACTAGTGTCTTATTTGGAAACGCAAACTGTGCTAAAGAAAGGAAAATATACGACATTTGCATTTTTCAAATTATTTATAAGACCAATCATTCAACAAATAGCAATTTTCAGCATTGTTACAGCTGAGGTGTAGTTTGTGGGACTAGTAGATGAGGAGAAAGATAAAGATATAAACCATGTTTCTAAAAAAATAATAAAAACAATTTTAAAAAAAGAAATTATGCTGGGGATATGGCTCAGCAACATAAGCATCTACCTGGCCAGTGCAACGTCCTGAGTTCGATTTCCAGTACCAAAAACAAAACAAAACAAAACAAAAAACCAGAGAGAGAAACCACATTTCTCTGTGTTTAAAGAGATTACAGTGACTCCAGATAGATTTTTAGTGCAGTGGAATGTTACATAGTCAGAATAGATGCTGTTTAACGTTTGGCACTATTGAGAAGCTTCCTTCAGCTGTAATCCTGTTTTTTGTGTTTCCTTAAAAGGAAAATCCAATGGGTTCAGTTTTATATTTTCATACACTTCTTGGCCTTCTATTTCAAGTTCTCCAGAGTAAGTTATCATGGCTTTTTTCAATCTACAACTGAGCCTATGTTGCTGCTCTGTCACAGATTGGAATACAGGCAAGTAAGGTCCAGAGCCCTGCCCTGGGACCATTTCTGATAATGCTAGAACTCGTGTGGACACTCAGGAGATTGTCTCATATTCAGACTCGTGCCCAAACCAGTAGGTCACCTTTATTCCCTTACTTTTCTCTTTGCTCTGCCAGCCTCTACTTAGCACCAAAGAACTATCTAATGATAACTTTATGGGACGCTGGGACTCACCATCTTGGCTCAGTCCTTAAAAATCTTCACCCAAAAAGTACCAGGGTTCCTGGCTCACTCTACTGCCCTGTCACTAGTGCTCTCTTTTTAAACACAAGTCTAGTTTTTATCTCTTCTGCTTAAACCCCTGTGGTGATTCTCCAATGTTTATAAGATAAATCTAAACCCTCAGCATGACAGAAAAGAGGCCCTGTGACCACTTCCAGAACTATGTTCTGCCAACGACCATGCCCACGTCCAGTCTATGCCCTGTCCTGCTGGACTGATTTTGTATTTGAATAAGTCACACACTCTTGAAGTCCCTCAGGTTTGTCCTTCCCAATCCTCCTCCTGTCCTTGATGGCCCGGGGTCACACATGACATCCTAGTCTCAATAATATTCTTTGCAGTCAGGCAATGGTCTCTCCTGCAGGTCTTCAGGATATAGAGGGTCTGTCTCCCAAGCATTTTGGTTCTAATATTTAAACTTTTCTTTTCTTCTCTTCCCCAAGAGTGGAAATTGCCTCCTGATCATATGACTTTTCTGACTAGTGTTTCCTATTTACCCCTTTAATTTTCCACCACTAGGGTAAAATCATTTTATATTTAATACTCTATGTTGTGTGCTATCTGTTTCTTTTTGAGCTGTTGCTGATACAAAAGTCACCACTAGAAGTAGCCTCAGTAAGCAGGCTCTCAGGAATGGCATCTGTGAGTAACTGTGGTCCTGTCCTCAGACTGGATAGCGGTGCTGAGTTCTTGTAAATGTAAAATGAGAATCCAGTTTCACATAACACTCTGCCATCATCATCAATCACACAATCACCTGTGCTTAAGGAGATTTTTAAAAAAAAATTCAAGTGACCTGGAGAACTTTTGTGGTAGTAATGATGACTGTTAATGCTGCTGGGTCAGTGCTTCTTGGTACCATGAAGTGCTTCTAGAAAGACTTGAACAGACTCCAATTTTCAGCCTTCAGAACAAGTCATGGCAAGGGAAAGTAGGACTTCTGTAGTGATTGTTAAAGGGTCTCCTTGTCCCCAAAGCTGCAAGGGTTGACTTCTGTGACAGTAAAGCACAACATGAGTTGTGCACATCATGCAAATTACCATGTGATTTGGATTCAGAGCCTCTCTAAGAGACTTCTGCAAAGAATGGTGAATTGATGGGGAGGGTGTGAGACCACAAGACTTAGAATAGAATGTGTAAGGGAACTCAAGTGAAGTTCATAGTGCTGAGATTGCTTTGCTTAATAACTCTGAGATTTCTTTGCCAGAGAAAGGTTCTCAATTGCCCTACTCCCATGTCTGAGGATACTACATTCTTTTGACTAAATACGCTGTAATAGCAGTCTGGAACAGTTGCCTTGCAAAGAATATTTAGTTAATTAAAACCCACCACAGTGTACTCATGTTGCCCCTAGACTTATGACTAAGGCCAAAGTTCAGCATGTGACAGGAGAAAAGTATAGCAACTAACTTGGAAAGAAATACTTTACCTTCTAAAGGAAGAAAATGGTACACATTGGAATATATTGAAGCAATGGATTCTAAGATACTGGAGCAAGGAAAATGGAGTGTAATCCAGCGGGGACCAAATCGGTCAATACGGGTGTACTTACCAGGTAGCCTGGATGTGACCATTTAGCTTGTACAATCAAAGATGACTCTAATGGCTTTTTAACAGAAAATGTCCAAAGTATCCTATATTCTATGGGGGTAGGTTTAAATATCCAATATACAAAAAGCTTAGAGAGTATGCATATTGGAAGACATTTATTTTGTGTGTTATGCACAACCCCACATCTAGACTAACACTCCCTTGACTAAGTCATTGAGAAATACACCAAAGGAAGCAACATGATCCTCAAAAGAATCCTTGTGTTGTCTTAGTAGGCTAAGAATGACCACGGAGGTGTTGCCGTGGAGCTAGTCTTGAGCAGCAGAAGATAAGTGGTGTTGCTTCACTTCCAGAAAGAAGGTGGCTGAATTTGCTGTTGTGGCAATGGGGAGAAGTTGGCACCCATGGTGTTTTAGCCTTCAAAGCACTGTAGCAATTTTCAACAGAATGTAATTTCCTCAGGGATGGAATACATAGGCTATGACACTCAGATGCCTGATTTATGTCTATATAGCAGGAAGAACACAGAGCTGATGGTCAAGAATCAAGCTCAGTTAATCTATGGAGAAGTATAGCTCTTTATCCCATTTTTATAGCAAAGCTAATTTGTAGAGCAGAAAACTGGGAAGAAGCTGGGTGTATCTAAGGATCATTAACCACTGTCACACCATTTTCCCTGAAGGACTTATTAAGTGGAACTGTGGTCATTTACTAGAATACCTATGTTCTGGTAAAAGAAAATATCCACCCCTTTGAGGGGTTTCTAGACTGCTTATGAATTAACATCATTTTTTGAGTCCATTTCCCCAAATCAAATCCTGTGATCTATTGCTCATTTTGTGGTTAATGGTGGTCAAATGTATTGACAAGATATAGGGTCATTGTGAGACCCATCCATATTGACCTTGAGGAATTTTTCCTCAAGTTTCTGAAGTTATAGTTACAGACAGTGGCAGAATACCCAGGCCAATTCTTGATGCTTGTAGCGAGAGTTGTTATGGTAGTAATGATTATGCGGAACATTCTGTCTACTATAGTCTTAAACTAAAAGCAAAAAATAAATATTCATAAAGAAATTGTAAATTAGCTGTATCACCAAAAACTTAGACTATTCAAGGGTGATAATAAAAATTCAATACTTATTTAATTACAGTTTTTCTTATGCAGAAGGTAGAATCTTAGGGGAATGACTGTGATTTATTATAAACTTGATCAATTAGGGAATCTAATTGAAGCTACTACTCCAAATATATTCATTTTTCTGGAGGATAACAATATAGGCCCTGGAATATGACTTTTAGCTATTGACCCAGTGAGGTTTTTCTCCTTCTCTATAGCAATTTGCAATTCTACACCAGAAGGTTTGCTTCATACTTGCAGGGCTACCAATGCACCTTCACAGTTTTTGCCTCAGGGTTACATCATCTCTCCTGTTCTCTGTTATAAAGTAATCCAAATCCAGTAATTCTCTTGACAGCACAAGAAATATTACACTGATTCACTACACTGATAAAATTAGACTTATTGAACTTGGAGAACTGGAAACAGCAAAAATTTTAGATGCTTTGGTAAAATGTATGTCAGCCAGAGGATGAGAGAACAATCCCATGAAAATTTACAAGTATATTATATCATGGTGTTTCTGGAGATCTTGAGCATATTGATATAAGTCCTAAAACATGAGAGCAAAGTGATGGATATGTCATTGCCTGTCACTGAAAAAGAATAGGGGTTATTCTGCATTTTAGAGCCAATACATATAACATATGGAGGAGATGTATAGTGTACATATTTTATACTCGAATTCACCTATTATATACCCTATAAGGTTGCCATTTCTGAATAGGATCAGAACAAGAGACTGTTGTGTAAGCAGTCCAAGCTACACATCTTTCACTGGGTCCAGTGATTCACAGAGTGTCCGTATCAAATAAGTGTGTTATTTTGAGCATACTGTACTAATACTGCACAAATCAGAGTATTAGACCCTGCACCTTCAAGAAAGTAGTTCTTAAATTTTAGCATGCATCTATATCCTTAGAAGCTGTTAAAGCAAACTGCTGGGTTCAGTTGTAGAAGTCCTGATTCAATGGGCATGGAACAGAACTGTTCAGAGAATTTGCATTTCTAATGAGTTCCCAGTTGACACTGTTATCACTCATGCAAAGCCCGCAAGCTGAGCTCCACTACTATAAGGTTTGGGAGTAAAGATAGTCTCTTTTTCGAAGATAACTATTTCTTTTGCATAAAGTGTCTAGATTTCCTAGGGATGCCTTAACATGGTACCACACACTGCATAACTTAAAATGACAGATAATTATCATCTTACATTTCTAGAGGGTAAAAGTCTGAGATCAAGGTGGTGGCAGGTACACTGAGATCAAGTTGTTTCCACAAAGCTTTATTCCTTGGCTTGCAGCTGCACAAGTCCTCTCTTAGTCTGTGTCATCATATGACATTCTATGTGTCTCTGTTGTCATATTTCTTCTTCTGAAGACACAGATCACATAGGATGCAAGACTCAGTCTATCCTACTAATTATATCTGCAATAAATCCATTTCAAAGTAAGATCATATTCTGAGGTACTGATCATAAAGTGAAATGTAATTCTACCCATACACACACCTAACTGTACAACTGCAAGGATCATATAATTTAGCTGCATATTATACAGCATCTGATTCACTGATCCGTTCTGTAACATGTAGCTGTAGGGTGCCAAGTGGAAATAAGAAAGGCATAGAAACATATGACTATATGGGCTGGGACAAGTCTAGCATGATGACAAATTTGCATGAAAGATATCTCAAGTTCTTTAGGCATCTACTCCTACTGCAATTCTTCCTCTGCCTGCATTCACACAAATGGATTCTAGAGAACTTCTTTTTGATCAGTTGATTGAGGATGAAATTTATGTCAAGGATATGTGGGTAGTTTCATTTGCAATTCAGAAATCCATCAGGAATAGACCACTGAAATGTTACCTACCCAAAAAGGAATTCTGAAAGTCTACAATAAAGATCCTGCCTGTCAGCAGAAATCTGAGCTTGCTGAGTATTGAATCAGATGTCCAGGATTATGAAGTAGCACTCATTCATGGGCACTTGCTATTGGTTCTCCTGGATGGAGAGAACCATCTCCTGGATGAAACTGAGATACTGTTGAGAGAGAGTACTGGAGAAGAGATGGGGTGATGCTAGTCTTGTAATGAACACAGCATATAAATACATCTGTGTCCCAAGTAGGTATTCCCAAAAGTGCATCCAGTTCAGAAGAGGTTATCAATAAATAGTTGAATAGGTGTTATGACACATTCATAGATTTCTCTTTCTAATCATTCCTGAGATGGTTCATCAGCTAATATATATCAATATAAGATTGCTATGGGGACAGGGGGACTAAGAATGGGTCTAACAGCACAGATTGTCCCCAACCAAACTTTACCTGTCACTGTTGCAAACAGACTTCAACATGTGAACAAACCCCAGAAGGCACCAATCCCTGAAGTGATTGGCCAGTCACTTGGTGTGCGCTGCTTAGTTAACACACATGTATCTTGGAAGTATAAGGCTTCACCCCATTTATAAAGATGCATAATCTAGATTCTAGAAGTGGATTTTAGTTCCCTGACCACAGTGCTTCTACTACCACTAACATATGTAGAATTCATGAAATTCAGAAAACTCGTCTCATAGCAAAGGAGTGTGACAGTAGTGTCATGTCCTTGGCATTCAGAGGGTTTAGCACAAACATCATTACCCAGAAGGGTTGGTCAATTATTAGAAAGATGTAATGTGTTGTAGAGGACCTGGTTAAAACATGTTTTCTAGACTGTATCCTGAACAAGGAGGTTTTTGCATTGCAGAAGATTATCTGCACACTTTGAATAAGTGATCAGTAAGTATGTGGAGCCATTTGTCTCTTGGCATTTAGGTTCAGGAATTAAGGGGCAGACACAAAAATGCACCCTTTGCTACTACACCTATTGTCCTAGTCCATATTATTTTGCTGCTATCACCAAATACCTGAAGCTGCATAATTTATTATAAATGGAATTTATTGGCTTACAGTTTTGGAGGCTGTTGAGCCTGGTAGCAAGGTGTAGGCACTGGATAAAAGCCTTCTTGATGTTATTCTGTGGCATAAGACAGGAGGAAGAAAGAGAATGCAGGGAAGAAGGCCATGGCACTAACCCATTCATGCAGGTGGAGCCTTTATGGCTTAATCACATTTTTTGGGTCTTGCCTTTTATATTGTCATAATAACAATTATGTTTTTACAAGGCTTTTGGAAGGAAAAAAGTATTCAAACTGTAGTACTTGTTAATCTATCAGTAACTTCAATAAATTGGGAAGCACAACTGCTATGTGACAATCAGACTCACAACAGCAATAGGACAAGCAGGAAGTGCATGACTCTCCAGGTTGGCAGTGTGTGAAGAGAAAAATGTGCCAGCCACCAGACTATGAGAGCAGGAGAGGGGTATAGGACTCCAGTGCGTTCTGAGCATCCTTTTGCACTCTTGTAGTTAATAATAAAAGCTAATGAAAACTACAGCAACCTAAAAGGAAAAGATGAAGGAGAAGGTAACAGGACTCCACAGACTTGCTTTCTCTAAGGATGCAGGTTTGTATCAGTAAGTAAACAGAGCTGGTCCTGGTGGGAGTAAAAGTAATCATAGGATGGGCAGTGGAGATAGCATGAGGTGCCCACTACTCATGGCCTCTTATCACCAAGAAAAATACAGACCATGGGTGTCTTATCACCTTCTGTATCTGTAGTACCTCTCCCCTTAGACTTTCTTTTGTAAGGATGTAAGGATTGTGGTGGATTGACTAGTTATCAATTCTTAACACCCAGCTGAACAGAATCAGCATGGTTCTGGGTGTGGAAGGCCCCCCTGTGGATTGTTACCAATAGCATAAAAGGAGGACTGAAAGGGAAGACGATATGCTGCTTATGCTCCTGGAGAAGCTTGTCATGCTGACTTTCCTGATATGAACTCAGTTGTTCTCATTGTCAGGGAAGCTTGAGTCCTTGCTGCCACTGAGGATGGCTATGGTTCTTTTCAGGGAAACTGTTGTCCTTGCTTTCAGCATCAATTCATAGCTCCAGTGCAGATCCCTCAGCCTGGTGGCACACATCCTTCATCCCATTGGCACAAACTTGCTAGCTTCTACCATTGGCCTTTGGACCTTCCCAAAGCAGATCCTTGATTACAGACTTGCATGAGATACTGTTGTAGGCTCTAGACCTTCAGATGTATTCAAGGAGGAGATTGCCATGGGTCCTAGGTCTTTAGTTGGACTCATAGAGAACATTGCCATGGGATCCAGGACCTCTGCTGGACTCTTGAGTCTCTAGTGCATGGACAGATGTCTTGCAGTCATCTGCATTTGACTCTGGGAAAGTATAATAAAATAAACTTATAAATTATGTGTCGTATATTGCATCTCATCCCGTACAAACCCTGACTACAATAGAACTTTTGTGGTTGTACTGCACTGGACTAGCTAATGCAACATCATCTCTCCTATCTCAGAATGTGTCATCTATCACATCTGAAAAGTCCCTTTTGCTACACAAGGAAACACTTACAGAACAGCAGGCGAATTCATCTTTGCTGCCGTAAGTCACTGAGTGTGTGATCAATTGCTACAGCAGTCACGGGAAGACAAAGTAATGGTGTGATTGGATGGTGTGATTGTTTTCCAGATAATGCTTGAGATATTGTATCACCTTGTTTGGGGTCAAAACAAGAGTATTTTGGGTGAAAGTTGCTTGTATTCAGCAAGAGTCATAGAGTGGCTTACACTGTTGCATGGAGGTTGAAATATGTGTGCAATGTATACCTAGGGGCTTTTCACAGAGCTGCAAGGTCAAAACAAGGGGTAAAGTTTGATCCTTCTTATTTGTTCCCTTTTCCTGTCAAAGGTCACCAATGATCTTTCCTCTCTGGTGACTGCAGTAAGTCTCAGTAAACAAGCTCAGTATAAACTAATTTATTTTTACCCCTGCTTCCAGTACTATGTTCAATGTGCCTCCTCCGAGACACAGCCGTAGTGACTTGTTCTCTTCCTCCTCCATCTGAGTCTCAAGAAGTTGGTCCCTTCTTTGAGCTCCTGGATATTAGCACCAGCCCAACAGTATCTTGACCTAAGATTACCAGGTCTGCAAATCCCTGCTCCGAGCTTATGAATGTGAAGGACTCTGTATCTTCTCCTTGTCACCCCACCTCTTATATTGCTGCCTATATGATAATTTGGTGTCTCTTTCTTGTTTCTTTAGCTTTCCAAGATCTAGGTCAGAAATATTTAATTAATTTATCTCTACTACCTAATGGTGAGAGATAAGAGCTATATGAGTTTGTAAGAGATGAAGTTTTAAAATTCCATATTTTATCAAAGAAAGCAATTCCTTTTGCCTTCTTCAGCCGGAGGATTAAAGAGAAGGATTCTTCAGGGATGTGTTTGGCTTCAAGTCCTGACTGCATTATTTGAATCAGTTTATATCCAGTCTAAAACTCTAATATTTAACACTGTACAGATACATCTCTTTAGAAATCTCTTCTACTTCAGCAAGCACGACACAGACTCAGCACATGTTAAAAATGTATTCCAGTCTCTATTTCACTTTACTGTTGCACTGGGGAGATCCTTGCTCTGCCTGGAGAAAAATAGCCCAATATGTTTACAGTGAAAGCCCTGGGGGCCGACTTCAGGAGGCCACTGGGTTAGTCAGTGGCAGCTTTATGTTCTTCAAATAGGACCGCGAGGTTTAATGTCCTGCCAATTTCCCTCGATGAACACAGATCCACCGCAGATAAGCTTCACTTTCCAGATGGATGATGTTTTGCCTTCTCTAAAAAGTCTCTCTGTATAAATCTCCTTTATTCATTTCAATAAGTTGTTCAGCATGTCCCTGGTGCAAGAAGCCAGAGTAAAATCTGAAGTGGAAGAAGACAGAGATGTGAACTGGGGCTCCAGGCGTTAATCACATGTTGTTGAGAACCTCAGAGGGACCTGTAACATTTTATAAGTCACCAGCCCCATTAATAGCATATACATTAGAAAGTGAAGGAATACATACTTGTTGAGTAAGAAGACCCATCAGGGAGGTCCTGGACAGAATCCCAATGTGCATTTCAGGGTATACTAAGTTCTAATAGCCAGTAGAAAGCTGCTGGCTGTACATTAAACATACATTCTGATTTCAGAGATGTCAACCAGTTTATTATCTATATTAGGGCAGAGTTCAGCTTATGTCCAACCTTGTTTAACATCTGTGTACATTTTCTGTGTTGGAGATAAATACAGAAGAGTTGATAACTGATCATAATTATTTACTTATTCAGTTTCATAGTTTTTATCATAAACACATTTTCTTGGCCATGTTGTCTATGATTTTCTCCACTGTGTTTGAAGCTGTTGTCTTGGATAGCAAGAACACTGAAGCTAATAAATTGCATTTCATACCTAAAACAATCTAAATTTCTAGCAGAATGGACATTTATAGAATGTTCTTTGCCACAGGCAAAGCTTTTTTATATGGGAGTTGAAGATTTTTCTCCCTTCTGTAAACAAGGAACTCCTGATGTATCTCAATTTGTTCTCAACTAAGTTTTTGAATTCACAATTTTTTGAGAACTCGCCTGTCATTGTACTCCAGTATATGTCATGCATACTGTCCATCTCCACATTTCACCCTGTTTCCTGGGTCTCCAAGTAAAAAAATTTCCCACTTTAATGAGAGTCATTGCTCTCAGGTTAAGTTAGGTCAGGCAGATGATGCCTCTGTTCAAGAGACTTTCTTTGTTTCATATCTAATGTTGCCTTTTTTTTTTGACCTGAACTTTTGATCAAACCATTCTACCTCCATGAAAACTGCCCAAAGAAGGGCCTGAGGATTTAGCTCACTGGCACAAGCACTTGCCTGGCAGGCACAAGTTTGTGAGTTCAATGCCTGGTACAAAGAACAAAAACAAAGCAAAACTATTCAAAGAATATATTTTTAGCCATAATTGCTGTGAAGTTTTCTTAAATGTACAGCCTCATTCCTTCCCCATGATTTGGCTCCCTAACAAATGATAGCTCCCCCTCCCCCCAACAACATTTACAGAGCACTCCACGTGCTGTTAGCTACCTTGTTAGGTTCTGGGTTATTAGAATGACACATATGACTTCTAAGCTATTGGACACTCGTTGCCCAGCAGGGTCAAGGCTATTAAAACCACAGTGTCTATCCTACATGTGAGCAGAGTATATTTCTCTGTTCCACAGTGATGGTGGAGAGCTTTTGACAGTCTAATCAATAAAAATTGGTAACTCTAGTCAGTGCTTCTGGGAGCAAGTGGCCAGGCTTAATACCAACTCTAGTCCTTGGTTAGGATTTGCACAGGTCATGAAGATAGGACCAGAAGCCCATTAACAGAATAACTCTGTATACAACCACTTACTGGCTATAAATATATTTTTCACTCATGGCATGTCTTCCCATCCCAGAATTCTCGGGTTCACCATGTTCTCTGTGTTTTCTGCATAATGATCCTCTGGGTCATTTATCTCAATGAAGGTAGTTTCTTCTTTTGCACTTGAAAGCATTACTTTATTTTAATAAATTACATTTAATTATTATTCAGCATTTCATTTATGCCAAGACATGATCTAGGTAAATGTGAACATATTTTTTTTTCTGCTAGATTGTTCCTCTTTAAGTGCTGGAAAAAGTGTCACAGTGATATTCATACAAATAATGACATATTTATTCTCTAAAGTCTGTATTCTATTTTATGATATACAAAAATAAATTTTATTTAAAATTTAGCAAAAGAGTTCAACAAGCTGAAAGCTTCACTCATCCAACTTTGAGACAATTTCTTTTCTCTCAGATTGATATTTTACAGTGTTTCTCTATAAGCAAATGGTAATAAATCTCATGACCCAACACAGATAATAAGCAGCTAATGTTTTGACATAATGCATGAAACCTTTGCAAGAAATTATGGAGTCACAGCCGAATAGTACAGGTAGTAATCCACATGGATTGCATCAAGAAAATTTGCAAATACATTTACAATGACATTAACTCACAATTCAAAGGCTTCTTCAGGCAGCTGCACAGTAATGACCTGAAGAATTGGGCTGTGTACTGTAAATGCTCTCCCATCTCTTGCCCTATGAAGTCATTTTCTTTCTTGTCAGCACAAAAAATAGCATTACAACTATGTAGTTTCTCCTGAACAAATCATGTATTGAAAAGAAACATTGAGAAGAAAGCAATAGCAGCCAGATGCCTGGCAATAGATTTATGATCTCAAGTACACAGGAAGTGAGGGCTGATAGGGACCTTAGATTTTTATCTGGACAGATCTTTTATGTTGGTGTCAGGGAATTAGAGATTAAAGAGGAAAAGTCATCCTGGAAAGTACCAGCATCTTGGAAAGTACCAGACAGTACAGGGACAAGAACTGTAATTCAAACACTAAGTTCTCAGATTGGGTTTCCCCTTCTTGCTTTGACCCAGAATCTTTTGTCTGGGTCATCTGTTCTCCAAGCAGAATAGCCACTCAGGAAGTGACTTTAATGACATTCTGAGTTTCCAGGTCAACAGTGGCTAAGTGGAGGCCTAGACCAGAGAACCCAGCTGTGATGTACACCTATAAGGTGCTTGTGTACTTGTGCACAGAGCCCCTCCCCAGGAGAAGGACCAAGGACTAACCATCACTGTGTTGCTGCCTAATAGATCCTGATGGGCATATGTGGGAGAGGAGTAGCCACTTCCTGCATTACAGTCATAAATAGGATAATATCTACTTCCCAGACCCTCATGGGCTTGCACAAAGTAGGCGTTCATCAGACATCGCTGGATTTCCGGAAAACCCCTTTGCTGTGACCATAAACAGGATGATGAGGCACAAACTCTGTAGTCAGGTACTAGGCAGAAGCTTGCCCTGGTACTTCAGAGTTGACAAATTAGGGTAAGGAATTTAAGCTGTCTAAATGCTTTGCATAGGACCTGGCAAATGGGCTCTCAAAGAAAATCAATGATCATGATTAGGTTTGTGTTGTAGATTTTCTTGGTGTGTTTAGATTTTGTGTATTTCTTTGCTTTACTAGTTTTAGGAAGTTGTAATGCAGATGGAAGAAGAAGAAGGCAGAGGGCAAGGAGCTTAGAGGTGAAGATGAAAGTTATCTCAACATCACTGCTAAGGACTCATCACTCTAAAAACAAATCGAGGCACCATAGACAACAAAGCCTGACAGCCCACATCTGAGGTCTTACTCCAAGCTTCTTTAGCTCCAATAAACCTCCTACATTTTCCCATGCTCTTCCTCCCACAGTTGCCTTTTTCAGTTGAATTTTCAGTATCTGCATGTGTATCTAAAGCATTTTTAAAAGGTATAGTTTGTTTTTATCTTTATGAAAAAACTAGAGCATTGGAAGAGTCCTGAAAGTTCATTTTTCTAACACCCCACGATTGATCAGTGCTTTCCCACTACCAATGTGATCCTCTTAGCTGCGAGGTGACACTCTGCTTTGCCTATCCCTTCTGTTTCTTCCCATTTTGGGGGTCATCTTGATTATATTAATCAGCAGTGATATTCTGGTGACCAGTCTTGGCCATTCAAAGCATGTTTGGTGAAAATAACAGAGAAGAGAAATTATTACAAACTTTTCAATGTGGTTGAATTAATTCACTCTTAACTGGCAGTGCATAAATATGTAGAAGACATACACATTTATGCACTTGAACCCACTACTTCCCAGTGCTTTGTATAGTGTGGGCTAATGCTGGTTCATGCAGCCATCTAGGGTTCATGGTCTGTATCCCCTAATCTTGGGTAACTGTAGCACATGCTCACTAACCTATCAACTATATGTTATTTATTTATTTTTCTTTTTTCCTGGCTGCCCTGCTAACTTTCCTGTGGAGCTATGTATATTTTCTCATTGATTTGCGGGTTTCTTGTTTGATCTTGATACCAACCTTTGTCTGCTTTGTGAGTCATTTCTCCCACTTGAGAAGCATGTAAATATGCATTGTAAATGATCTCTCTGCTCCTTTCAGCTTATCTCCAATTCTTAAAAGGAAGGAACAGAGCAGAGAAGGCAGCTTTCCATTAGTTTCTAAAAGCCGGGGGAATCCAGAGACCCAGAAAATTCCAGCCTGAGAGACAGTGTGAAGGTCTGGAATTGGGGGCCTGATTAAAATTCTGAACTTCCTGGTTTATCATCAGTTCGTTGTCTCTCATTTACAAGTTGCTTTATGAAAATAAAACTTAAAATTAAATAGCATCAAGCTAGTTCCATCTTAGTGGCCCTTGGAAAACAATAAACATAGACTAACTGGTGGCTTATGGTGATAAAAATAACAGTACTCCTTGTTGGACACTTACTAGGGCCCAGATCTATTATCCACAAAAATCTTTTCAAAAATTGCCTTTGTGAGTTACCTGTTACCAGGGTGATCAGTACTCCCATGTTACAGTCTAAAAGCTCTTTTGGCTACTATCATGTAGATGTTGATATCTGCTGACCATCTATTTGTTTAAACTTGATATTTTCACATATTTCCAAATCAATGATAATGGAGTTAGAATCTCAATTTATCATTCTTAAATCATATTAAAAAGTAATATTCCAAGATCAAGGCCCCACAAGCTCTAAGAATCCTGCTACCTTCAATATAACAGGAAGAATCCCAGTGTTAAAATTGCTTCTGATCTACAAATGGCTCTGTCAAACTTCAAGAGCCAGCCAGCCAGTACTTAAGGCATATAATCCTCCATGATTTGAACAGCCTCCATCTATCAGCCCTCAAGGAGCTGAGCCAAAGAGTATGGTGAGCCTGGAAGGAATGGATTCTCCTTTTTGATAGTCTTGGAAAGCCTGGGCATTGGACAGCCTCATCCATCAACAGGAACACGGGCCACAGCTTCTGTCAGAATCAGGAGGGGCCTCTTAATGGGCTATAGGCCTTTCTGAGGAATTTGCCTACTGTGTGTGTGTGTGTGTGTGTGTGTGTGTGTGTGTGTGTGTGTGTGAACAGAATATTCAGTGGGCTTATACATAGGGACAGGAAATTTTGGGGCTCCTCTTGATTCTCTCGCTAAATCTAACAGACTACTGTAGCCTGCCCCTTTTTATCTCCACTGGGGTTAAGTCCTTCCTATACAACTTCAGCTCCTGTCTCCACTTTGAGCAATGCTCCTTCTTCCCACAGTGCACAGAAAGAGCAGAAAGGATAAAAGAGCTGACTTCTACCTGGAGAGATATCTACTGCACTCAGGGCTCCCACCATGATCTGGAGCTGAGGACCCTGTGGAAAACACTCTTGCTTATTCATGCATTTTCACTTTAGCTCTATTTCTACTTTTCTAAAGGAGATTGGTCACTTTAATGAAGTTTCTTTCATGGCTTGAACAAGACAGTGGCAGGCAGCCCCCATGAGGCTCATTCTGATGAGGAAGAGGTTGAGGTGGGAGTTGCTGAAGCTTCAGAAAGAAGAGAAACACTCAAAACATGGATCTTTCAGTGAGAGGATTAAGTTCTTGGCCATCACCAAATTAATTAGAAAAATAGCTCACATCAGAAATTTCCTTCTGATTTGTAGTGGGCTTCAGTTAAAGATCTTTTTGAGCTACTAATGATATACTATGTGGAGTTTACATAAAGGTTGGGCAGTTGAGATAAAAACAATATGGTCTCAGCCTTCCATCCATGACTGGGTCACCAGTGCAGAGAAAGAGGCAAGCAGGTAAAGTGAAAATGAAATCAATAAAACAAATACTGTGTTTGAATTATGTATGGACTGGTACAGAAATGTGGAGGCAGTGGGGAGAGGAATTATTAGGTATATTAGTTACTTTTCTCATTGCCTGGACAGAGTACCTGACACTGAATGTTAAAGGAGGAGATATTTACTTAGCTCACAGTATGTAAAGGTTTCAGTTCATAATCATCTAACACCAAGGCAGGGTGGCATGTCAGGCAGGCATTATGGAGGGGAAACAGTTCATTGGAGGCAGAAGGTAGCAAAGCAAGCAATTAGTAGCTTCTTTCTGCATCTTTTATATTCTATCTAGACTACCCATTCTAGAGAAGGTGCCAAACCAATCACTGGGCTAATTTAGTAAACACCCTTAATCCCAGTATCACACATTCTGGATTTAGCCACCTCTGAAAAAGCCCCATCTATGACTGCATGAGGCTTTGAAGAAACTGTAACACCAGAAATGTGGCCAGGGAGCTTGGAAAGGCTACAGGGAGTGAGTGATCTATGGACAGAGAAAATAGGAGAGGATATTGCAAGTGAAAAGAACAAGATCAAGGCTCAGAGGCCCCAGAGTACATGAGCTAGGAGGAAAACAGAGCTGTGAGAGACATCTGATTTTCTTAAGGTTTCACAGCAAATACAAAGACAACATGGACCTAAGTCTCCTGCACATTAATTCAGAGCTTTTCCATCTGTCTGGCCGTTCTTCCCCTTGTGTGGCCAAATGCCTCCAAAATGATCACGTCTCCCAGAGTTTTCAGTCACTACTGAAGTGTTTCACCACCTCTCGGGCCCTGCACAGCCATTTTCTGAGCCCTATGTGTGATAATTCAGCCCCGGAGGTGACACTAGAAAGAGTCAGGGTCCTACGTAGGCTACCAGTGAAACTCACCTTCCCAAGCTTTCCTCTTTCTCATTTTAGTATGACAAATTCAGCTAATGGGAAGTGGGTGAGAGGGATGCAGAGGGTATTGAGCTTTTGAGAACTATTTCCTTATGCTCTCCTGAGTCTGAACATGGAGGTGGTAGTATACTTGTCTTACAAAAAAGTAAAGCAAATATCTTTGAAATTAAATGTTATTCCAATGTTGTGCCACTGGAGTGAAATCCAGTACCTCTGACTGTAGAGCCTGCATTTTTCATTGAATCCCTAGCTTAATGGATGCTGCACAAAGAGGCCTGAGTTTGAAGCCTCCACTATGTCAATCTTGGCACTTTGCCTTCCATGGCAATGAAAGCACCATAGAAATTCAAATTGTCATTCCATACCCTTCCAGAGGTGACTTGCTCCTCTCTATTTGTGGCTGGATAAAGGTCATAGAAACCCAGGACAGGAGCAGAATTAGAATCTGGGCTCAAAAGCCTAGAGGCAAGACCTCAGCTCATGCCCTCCCTTCCTGAGGCCCTGCCAGTGACTAATGTCCTTGTGATGGACCAGTGACAACAAGAGTGTTACAGACTGGGAAGGGCCTCTCGTCCCTATGCACAAGACTAAATAGGTACTGGCTAAAGTGTTACAGGTAAAGTGTTACAGGCACAGTGTTCTGGCAGCCCCAATGATCACTAGGTCATATGTCCCAACCTGCTGCTAATGTTATTCTCTATGAGAAAATATTCTTCTGGTGGTGCAAGGCAAGGGCATTTTGAAGCCTTATACAAGGGCCTGAAATGAGTATGGATTTGCTTAGACTGCAGCTGGGTAAGGCTCTGCTAACTCTTGCCTAAAGCATTCACCCTCAAAGAACACAGACCTATGGCCCGGTAAGGGCGATAGAAGACAAGATGTTTGACACAGTCAGAGTAGAACATGTCTTACCCTATCCAGCTGGACTCTGTCTTTGCAGAGAACTGGTTTGGAGACTAAATCAGGGACTTGTACTCTTTCCTGCAGTCAGCATCTCTGGGCACAAAAGGGAGGATAGAAAGAAGGGGTATGGCCAATGGTAGCACACCAAGGTGCTTGGAAAGATTCTGAGATTTCATAATGAAAATGTAAGACAGCCTTCAATTTAAACATCTGTCTAAATAAAAGACCAAAATTCAAACTAAAGAAGATGTATCTGAATGATTCCCTAGCCATTATAAGTGAAGTAATAACTGTACATTTTGTGCTGATGGGAAATAACAATCCCATACCCAGTGGCTAGTGCAGCTTTTCATTTTTCACTGTTGTCTCTTTTGTGACTGATAATTCTCCTAGAATTTTGGTGAGCACCATCCCAGTAGTGCTGCTGTACCTGGTTCCCTGCAGGAAGCTTGGAAGATGGGTATGCCTGAGCCACGCACAGGCTGCCTGGGGAGGCATAGGCCACTAGCAATCTCATGCAATAACCCCTGCTTGCCCCAGGTCTGGAATCTCCTTATGGAGTCTAAAGACCTCAGATTGAAACAGATGGTAAAGGGTCCCACTTTATACAGCTGCTTCTCCATATAATTCACTGGACCCTTGACAGGGAAGAGAAACTCAAAACAGCAAAACAGTAGATCATGGTGTAGCTAAAATCAGGCAGGAGGGCGGGGGGAGAGAGAGAGAGGGAGAAAGACAGAGGCAGAGAGACAGAGACAGAGGAGACAGAGACAGAGAGACAGACAGACTGTGACCTGAAGCAGTGCTGACTTACTGAAAGCTAGGCAGGGAGAAGGACCCCGGACCCCCCTGCCAAACACATAGCTGTGAACTTCATGGACAAAACCTCTGGGCTGCTGAAATCACCAGTGATCTGAAAAGCGTCCTATCCTTCCCAAGTCCTCAGCTTCTCGACTTGTGATCTGACATCGGGTCTCCTTTACATGGACTACTTACTCCCTAACATGGAAAATGTCTTGCAAAACTTAGGTTCCTTCAGCCATGGTGACTTCTGTCTGATTCTGAAAAGAGTACCCTCACCTTAGTTCCAGAGCGCACATACAGATGGGGTGCAGTGGGGTGCAGATTGAGGTATGGAGCTGTAATACCCAGTTGGGTGCCCATATTTCCAGGATTTCCTACTTTTCTCCTAGCTGGGCCCAGGCCCCTGCATTCTGTTCACATATACACTCCACGACCTCTTGGTGCAGTGTGGACCCTAGCTTCCCCCAAAGTCCCTGCAGCACCTATGAATAATAAACTCCCAAGGGTGGGATTCCTCACACTTGTCCTGGCCACCCTTGTTCCTCATATGCGTGATGCACACAGGCTGCTCAGTGGAAGAAACAGATGAAGAAAAGAATGAACATGTGAGGCACCATCTACACAGAAGGTGCAGGGACGTGCATGCAGTAGGTGCCATTGATGAATCAGACAAAAGCAGATCCAGCTGGCTAGTGTGGCTGGGATGGCTCCCAGAATTTATCTCTGTACACGAGCAGACCCCTTAGCATCTCTGAATGGTGCTTGGGAGATGTCTTTAAAGTCAGCTACAACACAAATCATAAATAAAAACCCTTTTGGGAATGACAGCTTAGATCTGTTCATCCTTTTTTCTAATGGAGCAGGAGGTAATCTTGCCCACTAAATTTGCTTTCTGATTTAGCATTTAAATTGTGTGTTGACCTGAGTAAGTAAGGTAGAGTTGCACTGGAAGGCAGGCCTGTCCATTGCTGGTATTGGGAAGGGGGTACCATGAGAGGGACTGGGCTCTTAAAGGCTGCTCCTCACTGAGTGTCTTCTTCTTGGTGTTTTCCTCCTGAGACTGTATAGGTACAATCAGGAATAAGTGTCCCTTCATCTCTGGCTCCATGATGGACCCATTTCTCTGTGGGATATACAGTGTACCGGATCAAGGGACATCTACTTCCTGACCAGAACATGTGGGCCAACACTGTGACAGGTACATAGGACCAACTTCTGATGCAGAATTTATCACAACAAGGTATGCAGCAACTCATGAGCTCTGTATCAACTTTTCTATGAAAACATCAGACTAATAGTGGCTCAAAGATAAATTTGGTTGGATTACCATTGTGAGGGGTCACACAAGTACCTTCTCTTGCTTTTCTTCAGGCAAATGGCTTGCAAGACTAATGCTGCAAATATATTCACTGGCTAAAAAATGAAAGTAATCTGTAATGTATTTTAGGATCCCGGATGGGGTCCTGGGGCATAAAAAAAATATTGGTAAGAAAGAAAATACCTGATGAGATCCAAATCAAGTTAGGAATTTAGCAAATGGTAATATATCAAGGTGAGTGTTGGAGATTTGATAAATGTACCATAATTGTGTGATATGTTACCATTAGCAGAGCTAGGTGAAGGGTATACTAGACCTCTATACTGCCTCCATAACTTTTGTTAAACATAAATGATTTAGAAGTAAAAGTCTTTTAAAAATAATGAGTAAAGGGGCCAGTGCAGCCTGGTGAGAGAGTGGAGATGGAAGGAGACTTCCTGCTGCTTTTTTTCTGGATTACATGTTTCTGTGTGCACGTGCACGGCATGTACCTCCAGTCTAATGACACCTGCAGCTTCCGCTGCACACACACTGCCCACAGTACTTACTGAGCTCACATGCCCTTCCTTGTAAACCAATGCAGATGTGCAAACATGCGTATGTACAGACACATACATGAACACACATGTCCATGCACATGCACAGACATGCACACATAGATTTCTGTCTTGGGTCTCCCAGAAGCTGGTTAATAGGGATGATGCCAATAGACACAGTATCACGGTCATGAAGAAGTCATGTGCTCTGAGGTACATGATAAATGTACTCAAGACTATAAAGCCTGACCTTTCTTAGAGAAGCTGTCAAAGTTCAGGGAACTCTAACATGCTCACCTGAGACTCGAGGGAAAGGTTATCTTTCTGACACAGTTTGAAAGAAGTTACAAAAGTTACAGGTACAGATTGTGTCGCCTTAAAATATCCATAAGTCAATTTCAGCTAAGTCATCATAACTTTTGCAGGAAACCACAGGAGCAACTGTAAGCAATAAAAAGTACTGCTGCTCTGTTTCAACCTAGTTTATACTTATGAGGGTTCTACCCAAGAATATTACCTTCATCTCTGTCACTGATTAAATAAAGTGTTTGTAGCATTTCAGGTTTTCCTTTTAAAGCTCGTCTCTGCTCTTCCTAACCTGCCTCCTAAGTATCCTGAAAGAGCATCTGTCCTTAGGTCTAGTCTCATTCTGAGGCCACTGCAGGTGACAACCAAGTCCCCCGAAATACAAACTTTGTGCCCCATTGAAATGACAAATCAGATTGCAGTGGAATTCTTGGAATACCAGAGACAAAGAAAACTGGTCTCCTCTAGGTCTTGGGGTGGGATCTGAACCTGTAAGGATTGAAAGGAAGGCCACAATCCTTTACTTGCAATTCCAAAGTAAACAAACAAACAAAAAACTATCTTTTTTTGTCGTTCTGAACAAAAATGAACTGACAACGAAGTAGTCTCTGATCTGATATACAACCATTTATATCCCTCTTTCATTTCTCTTACTATGACTGTCCATTTCTCTGGCGCAGTATCAGTGAGTGTAATTGTTGCTGCCCAGATCATATTGAGGGTATTGCTTAGTACACAGAGCACGTGTTTCTGCCATCCCCAGCCTCAACTGCACATTCTGACAGGTTTGCTGCACAGAAGAGCTGGCAAATGATTCATCTTCCTTTTTATGTAAGCTATGCATAAGCAATGCAAAAGTTGCCTTATATTTTCTGGTAAAAGAATATTTTTAAAAGTTATCCAAGATAAAGATTGCACAGTATACAGCATGGCACAATTGAAAATATGACTGCACTTTAGTAGGGGAAAAAAAAGTCTTTGTAAGATTGAATTGCTCCTGCACAGAGTTTGAAACCCCCTGCAAACTGCTGGTTTGGCTCAAGAGCTTCAAGTTGTTTGCATATCTCACCTCTTTTGTGTCTCTTCTTACCATGAATTAACTATGGATAATTAATTGATGCTACTGGTGGAGCAAAAGGATTGGGGAGCAGAGAAATAATGAGAGGGAATGTGATTGATAATATGTTTTCCATAGTTTAACACGGAGAACCAATTTGCTAGGAAAAATTTATTGGATTATGTAGCATCAACTTACAACTCAACTCATGGTGATGAGACTTTATTCTCAGTATACATAAAACCAAAGTTTTATGTACGATCTCAGATTTACTTGTTTGACTTAGAACTTTTAGTTTGACACAACTTGTCATTACCTAATTACGTACAAAGAAAAAAGAAAGACAGGAAGGAAGGAAGGGAGGAAGGAAGGAAGGGAAGAAGGAAGGGAAAAAGAAGGAAGGAAGGAAGGAAAAAAGAAGGAAGAAAGGAAAGAAGGGAGGAAGGAAGGGAAAAAATGAAGGAAGGAAGGAAGGAAGGAAGGAAGGAAGGAAGGAAGGAAGGAAGGAAGGAAGGAAGGAAAGAAGGAAACAAGGGAGGGAGAAAGCAAACAGCCATGAAGACACCAAAGCCAAGTGAGAGGCTAGTTCAACAGAAACCTCATCTATTAACCTCATTCTGGCTTGGTATTGAGATTGGCAGGAAGGCCAGAACACACTGAATTTAAAACACCTGATAGTAAATTTCATTGCATGTTTTTGATGAGATGATGTATCTTTTCAGAAAACTTAGCTGTGATAAGAGTCACAGCAGCTTTGAGACTGATGATGGCTGGATTGAATTGGATTCTGCAAACTGTGAGCAGGAGGTAGGGTGCTTTCATGCTTTTGAGAATAAGGCCTAGATAAACCACCTCCATGGAGCTAGAAGAGTATAGCGCCAGGAAAGGTGTTCATTTTATTTTTCTCATTCCATCTCTCAATGGTCCAAATCAACTTTCATCAATTTGGGTCATATCTGCTATAAGACTGAAATTCACTCAACAGAGTCAAAAGGTGTTTGTCAAGCAGTATAGAGAGTAAGACACTTTTCCTAGTTCCAAGGTGATGACAGGTCAGTGGAAGATTTCTCTGAAATGTTTTTTAAAGTTTATTAATTCACAGATGCACCTACACCATCGTCCTTGCTTGTTTCTCCGTGTCTGGGCTTGTGTACTGCTAACAACTTTGCTGCCTCCTGGAGAACCTCTGAGCAGTCCAAGAGCAGGGCCTTCTCTCGGAGGATGTAGATACTAGATTCTGGCCAAGGGTGGCAGCAACGACAAGCAGTAGGGACTTCCAGGTGTCCAGAATGCAGAGAACATCTGCATGGGCATGCCTGCATGGGATCTGTTTGGGATATTGGGAGGAGTCTTGTTTGGCTCCATTCTGGTACAGAAGAGGTAGTAATGGCATTTGAAGAAAGAACCTGAGCCATTGCATAGACAGTTTCTCATAAAACACAGAATTGAGCCATAAGGAATCACTGACATGATATGGCTGGTAGTGGGGAACCAGGGTGGGAATTTCTGGGATAGCAAAGTGGGGGACATGATGAGTCTTAATGGGCAGATTGGCAAGGGGAGGGTATAAGAGGCAACCCACTTGCCTCAGTTGCAGACTTGCTGCACAGAGAACCACAGAGCCACCTGCTACCTGCTCTGGAAGGGTTTATTATACTTCTCAGTGCCCAGGTCCCTCCTCAGAGAAAATGTTTCTTTTGGGATGAGCTGATGTCAAGGCAAACTTTGGCCTTTCCCTGTTCCTACCATATGGAGCTCTGAGTCTTTGAAGATAGAACTCTCAAGTGTCAGAGGTTGTATAATATGGAATGGAGACTTGAAGAAACCTTGGTATTCAGCTTCAGAGAATTTAGTTAGTTTTCCCTCAATTCTCATCTTCCTGGGTTAATGAAGAGCTAACCTCAGCTGTTCTTAGGGGTCTGTTCTTTGAGGTATTGTCAATGGCCCAGAACTGGAAAGAGAGGAAGGACTTCTGCCATTAGTAATGTATTCAAAGCTTCACCCTCACCAGTAGATGATGGCCAGGGTTGCACCTTGTCTCACCCTGGATGGTCCCAGGAGAGCCTTTTTACCTCCCATCATCTGGAGCCCACTTCAAATTGGAGCTAATTTCCTGGCCCACATGAGGAGGAGACATCAGTGATCAGTCCCCAGGCTGGCTGGGTTTTGCTGTGTGCCATCACCACTCATGTTTATGGGGTGCTTCCAGACCCACCTCAGTCCCCTGAGTCCTATTGGGCACAGCAATTGTGGGGAGGCCTTTCCTGGGTCCTATGGGGCATGGAGGTGCTTAAGATTCCTGGTATTCTCCATGCATTTTTCATGCCACTGAGTTTCAAAGAAATGGAATTGGGTACCCAGAGCCACCAGTTAAGCCACAGTCAATGGGTGACCCCAGACTGACTGGTATCTTATCTTGTCGGCCTCTTCTCTGCATGCCCTAATGATGCATGTGCAGGGAGAGGGGGTTCCCAAAGCCTTTTGAGTGAGAAGTGCAGGGAATTTGCTCCCCAGCTCCCCAGCACCCTCATTCCCTCAAGTTCTTCAGGGCCTCCTGGCTCAGTGTGGGAATATATAGCACTTCCTCTGGTCATGTTCCTTCTCTGGAGTCTTCATACATTCAGGGATTTCATTACCTTGAAATAGTAACTCCTAGGCCCCACATATAGGGCCAAAAAGTTTCTGAGTTTAAAGGCTAATCACTTGAAACAAACAGTGTTATTTAGCTGTTAGACTTTGAAAACAAATTTTTGGAGATACAATTCTCAAGAGTAAAACCTCTCAAAGAATTTACAAATTTCAGAAGCTTCAGTTTCATCAAAAGGTGAATTCAGAATCCCTGCAGCCTAGTTTATTCCAAAGATGAGGAGGAACCCCACAGGAGATGACATAAGCAGGATTCTCCACCCTCTCTGCACGTCAAAACTTCTCACCAGATGATAAAAAAATGTTGTTGCACACACATGTCCTACTCTGGGCCAATGAAATCAATTCCTAGGGTGAAGGCAGGGCATATGATGATTCAAAAATCTCTTAGCTAATTCTAATTGCAAAGAGGGCTTAAAAGCATCAAACTTAGAACAGACTTTTCCTCCACTCCTAGAGAAGGCATTTCTGTTGGGGAACCCAGATGGAAGAAAAGATGGTGGAGGGAAGAGATCAAATTTGAAAATCATGGCTCCTGTTCATGTCATTTATATTCTTAGATGTAGTGGCAGTCTAAGGCAGAATAGCTGGTTCGGTTTGCAGACTAATCCCGCCCTTCTCAAGGACTACTCTGGGACATTGAAAGCTCTTTAAAGAAGTTTCTAGAATGACAAGCAAAAGGATATTGGCCTATAAACATACAAAAACACTTTCGAAATAAAGGAAAGGCTTAGTAAACTTCCAATTTCCAGTTTTCACACTTCCAACTCAGATTACTCCCTGTTCTTCTCCCAGCAAGGAGATCGGTGGACCTGGCAGCGAGTTGCTGAGGACCACAGGAAGAAAGAGGCTTCAGGACAGTTGGTTGAAGTCAGGCAGACAATGCTTTTGGAGCTTAGATAGGGCACTGTGAGAGCAGAGAGGTCACTGCAAAAGAGGAACCACTGAGACCTAGCCCATCTGCAAGGAGCAATGGCCAGCTTAGCAGCTGAAAACAGATGAGAGAGATGCAGGATGTGGTCTCATCTTGGATCCCAATAAAATCCAGATTTTGATTCTATGAGTCAGCATAGGGTCTAAGCTGAGGGTTTGCAGACCACATTTGAGTCGCAGGATATGGTTGGTTTACCTATTACAAAGATTAACACCTGTAACCTGCTCAAATGTATCCTGAGCTCCAAGCTGAGAGCTGATTGTGATACAAAGCTAGATAGCACTGGGTAAAAGACCAGAATGATGCCAAATCATGATACATCAATAATGTCTGAATATCCACTCTGTGGGGTGGATCTCATGATGGCCATCAGAATCATAGTCTTTGAAGATCTCAGCTCATCAGCAACCTTCTCTGCGTAAATGAATTAACACCAGGGATCACTGATAACTGATAAAAGTGGAACCTCTATCAACTGCTTTGTATTCTCTCACTGTTTCAAACATTCTTAGTTTTTCAGGGTATGAAAAATCTGACTCTTAGTAGGAAAAACTATTCTGATTTCAGAAAAATAATCAGCTTCTAGTTGTCACTGTCTGTGCATTGAGGAATCTTGAATTTCTTTCTTGCTTCAACACCCTGCAAGTGTGCCTAGTGTCCATACACTAAAAATGGCTTATTCTTGTAGGTGGTAGATTTAATACATATGCCCATTTGGCAGACTGAGGAAGATCAATTTGCTGGAGAATACTGACAAGTCTATGATAACACTGATCAAAGGTGAAAAGAAATGGCTCTGCTGATTCACTGCCACACAAATTTGTCTTTGAGTTTCAGGCTCTCCTGAGTCTTCTAACAGAGGTTTTGGTGAAGACTTGCAAGCATGTCTGTTGACTAGAAGGCATCTGGGGCTTAGTGCTAGGGATTCACGTTCAGAGTGGTCCAAACTGAGGGTCTGTTTCAAGTATAGACATGGTTTAAAACCTGCTTAGTCATTAGAGATTTTTGGTACAGAAGAGAGGCTGAGCTCCTCTGGTTTGAGGGTATAAGAAGTTTGGATGGGAGTCAGGAATAGAGAGCTGGGTGTCAGCAGTCAGGGCATTAGAAGAGGTACCTGGATGTGTTTTCTGTGAGGACATCAAGAGATGTTTGATGTTTGGGGTCATTGTGCTCAGACAATGGCTTCTGATTTATGGTAATCTTCTCTAATGATTTCCACTATTGTTTTCTTGGGGAAACTTTATCTGTCCATCTTCACTGAATCATCAATGTCCTCACACAAAACCAGTGCATACATATTTTTTGACATCTTACCAACTGCACAGAAGTGGTACGGGCCTTATTGTGATGTGATCTTTGCAGATTTTGAAGCTCTATTTCATCCTCATTGCCTGGTCCCATGTTTTCAGTTTACTAGGGAAATTAAATTTAAAGCCTTGGTCTACATCTGAATCTATCTATTAGAACACTGCAGTGTGATGGACAATGTTCTCATATAACTTTCTATGTGATAACCTCTCCACTTGGTATCTCACTTGTGGGTGAGATCACCCCAACAAGAGGTGATGCTTATATGCACCCTGCTTACCAGACAAACCCGTTACGACATTCAACCAGGTATGCCTGAACTAATGACTAATGATATTCCAGCATGTGAGGGAGTCAAAGATAACACAGTCTGAGGCACATTCCTGTAGATTGGGTAGCCAATATTCCAAAAGAGAAGAATCACTTGTTGATTTTTTCCAGGGCTGGCAACATTTTTTGGAGGGCCTTTTATATTTTGCCTGACTTTTACATTTCAACCAAAAACAGTTGAGGAGAATAATTTATTTCATCTTTCCTGGAAATACGTTTCATTTTAATGTGATCCCCAAGTATCTGCTTGGATATCAAGTGAAATTAATTTAGTTAAGATTTCTCATGCAAAGACATGATACTACCAGGTAAAAACTAATTATTGTATGTGTTGAGTTAATAGGCAAATGACTTGATCTTGCCTCATTTTCAAGCTGGAATTAGTAACCCATGATTCATGTGGTTAACAGCTTCTATGCAGAATTTTCAGGCTGTGGCTACTCTGTTTTCCTGAGTATTGGTTTCTGAAGACCATCAAGAGTAGGTCTTGGGGCCAAATGCTATGCAACAGACATTCTTGCATCTACTTTACAGCCAGTGCATGAGTGTCTTGACTTTGGGACATACAAAAGTTAACATCGTTCTCCGGCACAGCCCAAAGTTGTAGCTCTTATGCAACTGCTATGTGATCCTAGGCAACTTCTGAAATCAGGGCACTCTCAGAAAGCCAGTGATCCTTGGCCACCCTGAATGAAGGTTACTCTGCTCAAAAGGAAGCTCCTTTTCCTCTTCTTTCAGCTTCTTTAGGCTTTTTCAGGATCCTATAAATGTTTTCTTTCAGCAAGAAATTGCCTGCAGGATTTCCTCAGAGTGTGACTGTAGATTAAGCAGGAGACTATAAATTTGCCTCTGGAATTTCTTGGGCTTTCCAGCCCTGACAGATCAGAGAGAACTCAGGAAGTGATGTATTATTTAAGGCGGTGGCTCCCTGTAAACCTGGGAAAGCTTCCATGAGCTAAGATGAAATCTAGCTGCTGCCAGAGCCTCTGGAAGGAATGATGTTTTCCTCCACCAGATACTAATATACTATTCTTCAGGCCTGTGGGCAGCAGGGTGTGGAGGCAGGCATGCCTGCCCAGAACTCTGGGGAAGATACAGTGACTACAGGCAGCTGAGCTTCCAAGTCAGCATCTCTTGAATTGCAATGGCTCCTCTGGATTCCTCCTTCAGTCAATGTGAGCAGTGCAAAATATGAGAAGACATAAATAATTCAAAGATGGACATTTTCAGTATTTTTTTCAATTTTTTAAAACTGGAAAAATTATGAAATTTTAATGGAAAACGCTATTGTGTAGAAGACCATGGCTTCATTGTACAGGACTAGGGTGGGGTACGCTAAACTCCTTTCTGCTGTAAATCACGGATATGTGATGACTGACATTTACAGCAATGCCACTTGCTTGCTAAAGATCAGCTGAAAGAAAACCCTGAGCCAGGCACAAGGATATGCCAGTGGTCTCCAGTTCAGATATTCATCTCTACCTATGCTATCTGTACTGTCTAATCTAATGCTTCAGGTCACATCCTTAGAGGCTCAGTCCTATGGTAGGAACTTTGGCACTTTTTCTAGCCTTACCTGAGTCAGAAATAGAGTAAATGACACTTAGATAACTGCGTGCACAGAATCATTAAGTACTATACATACCACAAGCCCACACAAACTAGCTTGTAATAGGATCTGGGGGATTTGTGAGTACGGAGGCAGCTATTTACCTTCAAATTCCCAAGGTGCAGCTCTGCAGCAAACATGAAGTACATGAGTTTGGTGTCACCATCCAAATGACTGGATTTTTTTTTTTCTGGAGATTATGTCAATGCAACTGCACACATAAGTTTCAGGTCACAGTTGGTTAGGACAAACTGTGCTATTTATTTTTTCTAATCTTTTAGGCAACTAAGTGGGAAGACATTTGTGTACTGAAGAAGCCTTTTAAGGCAATATTTCACAGAGTATGATGGCTTTATAGAATCGTCTAATTTTTAAGTAAGAAATGGTCGTTATTAATCATTGGCTGGTTCAGTTGACAAAGGCTGAGTCCTCCTTGGAAGGTGGATCTAAGAGAGTCTTGGGGGCTGGGGAGCCTGCTTTTCTGCCCACATTACCAGTAGGCAGATCATCCAAACTCCATACCCTAAGGGACTTATTCATGCTCTTACACAGGTGTAGATGTGCCCATCAGGACCTTAGGGAATCTTCACCACATCATTATAGCCTCAACAGAGAGGGTTGACCATCCAGTGTCCCAGGTCCTGTTGTGCTGGGAGCTCCTGTTGGCTGAGGTTGGCCTCTCAGGTGACTGTCAGAGGCATTTGGGTCAGGAGCTCTGCCTACTTCTCATATCCTTTTAAGCCGGACTCCAGGCTTTTATTTCTTACCCTGATGTTGCTGAGTCCCCCTGGACTACTTCAAGCATTTCAGCCTGAAGCTATAGGAACTTTATTACCTTTTTACAGAACCTCAAAATAAAACGTTAAAAGCTGGGGTCAAAGGACCATTTTGCAGTAGGACCAGTTATCTACCATCTGGGTTGGAAAACAGATGGATAGCCAGCCCTCGGCCAAAGCTCCTTGGACTAGCTGTGGGTGCTCCCAGGGCCTCCTTCCCATTAAGAGCCTGGCTGACCTGCACCGCACAGTTTATAATCTAGGGTTTCCTTTTCTCCATGAAAATTAGTCCCAGGGCCCATTTTCTCCTGGGAGAGTCTGTGCTACGTACTTGTTTATTTATAAAATTCATAGCAAATGTCTCATATGTACACAGCTGGTAAGAGCTGAGCAGTGAAGAAGGGGGTGAGGGACTCAGAAGGCTAGGGTGGACTGGTGAGTGGGCAGCAGGTGACAATTCCTCCCATTACTCTAACCCCAGCAGTGGGCTCTTCCTTGTTGAAAAGGCCACTGCAGCCCTTCCTGTTGCTTTTCCTTGTGTCTTCAGTTATGTCCCTGAACAACCTGCGTGTGCTCCGACTCCTTTGCCCTGCCATTATGCACTGCCTGCAGATGCAGCGCATGCCCTATCTCAGATCTGTACATCACAGCTCAACTGCCTGGCATTCGGACTGTTATGAGAGTACCTGACCATTGGAAGCTAGTTCATTTATTTGTTAAAAAGAAGGTTTTTTTGTTAAGGGAATGTAGATGTTGAGTCTCTTATGATCAAGGTTGGATTTGCTTCCCATATGCCCTGCTTTACCCCTTAGTCTTGACCTCACTTCTCATGGTTCCTGAGGGAGGGGCCCATGTCAGTCTCTGAGTAAGGGCCAGCAGATATCCAGGTATCTCCCTCAGGTACTCCTTACTGGCCTCATATCTTCACAGGCAATAGGCAACAACTTGAGACAGTTCCACAATGTCTGTCTCATTGGACCACAGGTCACACTGCCTTCTGCCGGCTTGTTAAATTCTCAAACAGGTTTCCATGGAAGGAAGGCTGCTCCTGACCACTCTCATCAAATGGAACTCAGGTTTGCTGACCGCAGACCCTGGGGACACATCTACATTCTTCCTCTGCAAGGAGGACCATGGCAGGTCACTAGTGCAAAGGCCAGAAGTATCTTCTGAGTCCTTTTCTGCTATAGACAAGACCCAGTCCACTGCAGACTGCTGTGACTGGGGTGCAGCAAAGTGTAAGGAAGAGAAACAGTCTCAAGCAGGATGGTCATCCAAAACCAGGGAACATTAGAACTTGGAAAGATCTAAGTAGGGTATGGGATATTTTATGGAGAGAGATGCAGAGAGGAAAAACAAAGTCTCAGGGTCATCCAGGTTCTCTCTTTAGACCTGGAAGAGTAAGGTCTGAGCCACAGGGTCACGTTGGCCTGAACTTGATTCATGAGAGTCTTCTGGCTTGCAGGATCAGTTCCATGCTTGTTAGATTAACAGATCCTACCCTCTCCCTTCACTGTTGTTCCACCAAGATATGCATCTGGGTGTCCCTTTGTTCATGCCTCTTGAGGTTTCCAGATCACTAGCTAACTCTTCCAGACCCCAGAGTCACTCTGGCATCAGCTTCTCTAGGCTTCCTTATTTTGCCTGACCCTCCCACCTTTCCACCTGTGCTTCCCTGCCTCACTCTTTCATTGTGATATGCCATGGCACTCTGTGTCTCATCTGACTCCCCAGAACAGCACAGAGTTCTTGGGGTTACCTTATATGCCTACCCTGGGCAGGTTTTCCCTATGCATGGCAGACTGTCCCTACATGGTTAATAGGTGAGTGAACAGGTGGAGAGATGAAGAATTTGATCCATTTTCAGATCTTCCAGACCTGCCACTGACAATTCCTTTTTAGGTTACTTTTAATAAGTGCATGTGTCTGCTTGTATCTGCTGCCAGTAATGCCTCAGGGAACTGCAAACTTCTTTGTGGTGACTTGAGTCCCATTTGTCAGACATGCCCCATTCCCCTCAACCTGAGCCCATTCAGAGTTGCTCCTCAAGTTCCAGATATGGCTGAGCAATTTATTGCCTGAGAACTTGCTAGGGTGTCCATGAATCTTCTGACAGTTGATATCCTTAGTGGAGGAATGCAGGTTTTTCCTGTGGAGTTTCAGTCCAATAATCTTGAAGCCATGCAGCACAGGGCATGTCTCAGAGTTCCCCCTTGTTTTTACCTCCTCTTCACTCCTGGAAAAGACTGGTGTAGGGAGGTAAAAGGCACAAAGATACAGGGAGAGACACCTCCTTCTATTTAGTGTAAGTTTTGGGGCAGTTATTTTCTGTCCTCGAGTGACAGTTTTCCCACCTGTCAAAATGAGCATAACAATGTGACAGTGCTCATTGTTCTGTGAGAATTGGCTGAGATAATATGCATAAAGCTGTCTGTTCAGTGTATCAGATAGGGTTGGAACCAAGAAAATTCATCCTTTCCCTACAAATGAAGCAGTGTTGGGAGGCTTGCACTCCCAGGGCCTGCCTGGCCTGCAGGAGGTCCCCAGGCCCAATATCGCCCATGGCAATGCAGAGTTGAGAGTGTGCACTCTGCATTCTAAAGAGGCTCTGATCTTTTCAGGTTTCAATTTCAGGACAAAGGTGCCCTGGGGTTTTCTTGTGAAGTCCAAGGATTTGCCTTTCTAATCAGAGTATTGGTCTGACTCAAAACTCAGCCTGAATCTCCATCAGTCCTCAGCAGAGTTGTGAGGTTTCCCCATGGCTCACTCCTCCTACTGGGCAGGTGGCACACAGAGTTTCAGGAAATGTATTTTCAGGAAATGTGACCCCATCCATCCAGCCAGCTACCTAACATTTCCTTTCAACTTTTTGCTGCTTTGCTGATGTAAACTGCTTTTACATTTGCCAATCTGGTACATTAAAGGAATGATATTTTAAAAGGGAATTTTATATTGCATTTCTTTAATCCTGTTGTTAAATTGGGCTGATTACAGTCTATTTTACATGTGGCTGTATACAGTTTTTGGTGGGCATCATATGAGATTTTACACAACAGTTCACAGTATTATCCTCCAGGTAAGAACACCTCCAGTCCCACTCCCACTTCCATCTGTACTCAGAGCTTCCCTCACCCTTGCGTGGGAGATTGCCAGCTTGTCCTCCATTCCTGGTTTTCTCTCCAGCAGAACATTGTATAGATGCAGTCATAGCATGCACAACCTCTGAGCCTGACTTGTTTCATCAGCAAATGTATTTGAGATCCACTCAGGCCATTTGGTGATCAGCAGTCCACTCCTTTTTATTCCTAAGTAGTATCTCATTATAGGGATTTATGTTGTGAAGAGTATTTATGCTGTTTCCAGCTTGAAACAATTATGAATAAAGCTGCCTTAAATATTCATACACGTGTTTTGTGAGCATGCATTTTATTGTTCTGTGGTAAACTCTTCAAAATTTTTATTTCAGGATCACATGGCAAGAGTATGGGTAAGTGTTTAGAAAACTGACATCATTATTTTTTCCAAAATTTATGTAAACTTGTAAAGTTATATGCATATTACTTTACAATCAGTAAGATAATTTGTCCTAAAATACTAAATATAGGAAGACAAAACTTGGTTTCCATTGAAGCTCCACCTTGAAGTCAATTTGGTTTGTCTTTTTCCAGCCGTTCCTAAGAATCACCTTTGTCACCCAGTCACACTGGTCTCTCAATTTCCAGTGGTGCCACCCAAGCTTTGACCTCTTGCACTTCACATATAGTGAGGCATTCAGTGAATTCTAACTAACTGAGGTTACAGAATATTTTACTTTTCACTTATGAGCAAAGATCTAGCTCAGAGTGGACTCTTAAGGATAATAGTGATTAAACATCTCTCTTGGTTATCTTCTTAAATTGTAGATGGCTGTCCATCCTCAGCATCGCCTTCTTATGTCATTAATACAACATGTACAAATTCACTAATTATTATTGTTTTATTGAGGTATAATTCCCATAGCATGCACCTATGTAAAATATACAGTTCAGAGAGTTTTTGCATACCATCCTAACATTGTACAGCTATCATCGCAATCTAATTTTAGGATGTTTTAACACCCTAGGAAGAAATTTGGTACCTATGAAGTCATCATTCTCAATCCTGTTCTCTTCCACAAACTCAGTTACAGCCAACCATCCTTCTGCTATCATAATATGTTTGCTTATAAAGGACATTTTGCAGAGAAAAAGTAAACAAACAAACAAAACAAACATGGTCTTTTATATTAGATTTCTCTGACTTCATATTTTTATATTGATCCATATGGTAAAAGACATTAGATCTTCTTTCCAATTACATAAGCAATATTCCATTGTCCGTATCATCTTTTATTTGTCTGTTCATCTGGTGATAGACATTTAAGTTGTTTATACTTTTAGACTACTATAAATTATATTGTTATGAACATTCTTGAACAAGTTGTGTGGGGTATCTATCTTTCACTTCCCTTGGGTAGATATTGACAGTGAATTTTGCTGGGACATATGGTAATTTATAATTAACATTTTGATAAACTTCATAACTATTTTCCAATCAATCTCATCAGTTTGTGTTGCCCAATTGTGATTGTTTCAGTAGAGACATATTTTCATTAGTTTTTGGTTGTCATCCTTTGCCTTAAAATCTTCCATGGATGCCCTTTAACTGTAAATATTTTGAGAAGGCTTTGGGCTCTTTGCTGGTTGTATCAGATTTTCTTGTATCCAACTCCCAGATGCTCACTACGTCTGAGCTACTGCAATTATGCCATTCTGTTAGGGTTAGTATTGTTGTGTGCTTTTGGGTAAGAAGGCCCCAATTTGCCAGGGAGTCTGAAGTGTTTTAGTCCATAGCCTGTTAGTACCAAAGTCCCTGTTTACTATATCGTTTTATTCCTAAATTCTTGTAGAGCAGCCCAGCAGAGTTAAATACTGTATATAGGATTGGATATCTGGGCAACTGCATCCTTGTTCCAGGTCTTTTACCTGAATACATACATTATTCACCCTCCTCTCATCAAGACGCAAGTTCCATGAAAGATTTTGTCTTCTTTGTTTACCGTTCTATGCTTAACACTAATCAGTGGTCTCCGTTGAATAGTGACTATTAACATGTGGGTAGAGACATTGTGGTTCTGCATGATAATGTCTGATCCCTGCAGATATTTGACCCTCATAAGGCAAAATGTTCCCATGTCCTTTTGACATGCAGGAATCTGCAACTTCTCCTATCACTCTCTTGGATTTGGCAACTACAGAACCCTAACTGGGATCCCTCCCCCCATCTGAGCCCAGGAATATTCTTGAGTGTGTTAGCAGCCTCTTACAGAAGGTCTGTAAAATCCTAGTCATTTCTGCCCCAAGATGGCCCCGTGATGAAGTCTCTTTCTTGTGGACACTCAAAGTGTGTACTGAAAACACCAGTGGACATAGAAGTTGCTCCTGTAATCTGTGTGCTTAGTTTGCTACTTTGGCTATAACAAACTATCTTAGGCTAAATGATTTATAAATAATTGAAATGTGTTGTTAACAATTCTGGAGGCTGGAAAGTTTAACATGGAGGCATTGGCAGTTTAGTGTCTGCTGAAGGCTTGCTTTATGCTTCAGAGATAGTGCTTTGCTGCTTTACCTAGGGTGAATCCTTGCTTTAATGATATGGAAATTAAAATTAAAGAGACAGTATGAATTTACCAGCAAAAGCTCTAATTAGAAAGAAAATCAGGGAAGGCCTCTGGGTGGAGCAGTACTTGAAGGGAGTACACTGGTGGAGAGGATCAGACTGGCCCGCCCATAAACACAGGAAGCCAGATTTACAGAGTAAATGGGTGAGCTGAAGTCTGTGTGATCATTACCTCAGTCCTGGCTTTGCAGTACTGAAGGGACTCTAATGGCTTGCAGTGAGAGGTATTTGTGATTCCATTCCCAGGACATGATTGTCTCTGGAGTTATTTCAGTCATGTGAGGCACTGCTCTTACTGAGGCCCAGGTAACCACAAGTTCAGGATAACTGCTAGAGATTTGGGCATCCCCTTAAAGGGGAAAGGTTTGGAATTGGACAT
This sequence comes from Cavia porcellus, assembly GCF_034190915.1. Taxonomy (NCBI): domain Eukaryota; kingdom Metazoa; phylum Chordata; class Mammalia; order Rodentia; family Caviidae; genus Cavia; species Cavia porcellus. The sequence goes on from NW_026947485.1 coordinate 103,616,893, forward strand.
TGTAAAATCAAATTTTCCAGTGAATCTTGAAATTACTTTAGTTGATCTTAGTTTCCTCTATTTCAAAGGCAAATGAGATAGGCTAAGTAAACAAAGGGCTAATTCTGTCTGTCTATCTATCTATCTATCTATCTATCTACCATCTATCATCTATCTCTTCTGACCTTCCCATTAAGATACAACATTAGCCTGATTTTCACTTTTTATTTTGAGACAAGATCTTTTCAGCATGCCCTGCTTGGGTTCAACCTGTGATCCTTCTGCCTCACCTTCCTAAAGTGCTGGGATTATAGACATGTGCCACCACACTCAGCTTTAGGGTTAGTAAGTCAAAGCTTCTGCCAACTTCTAAACAAACATTCCCTAAATGACTAACATGTCTACATAGAAAGCTGAGAAGAATTTGAAGTCACAGGTTTTAGCAAAAGAAAACAAAACAATGCAAATATTTTTAAAGCCTCTGTCTGTCTCAAAGGAAAACATAAATGACATTTTTGATGAGTAATGGTTAAGGGCCCAGGAATTTATTTGTCCTTTCTTCTTCGAGCAATCTCTGACTGTGTCATATCTTTACTTGGTAGAAAGGCAAAAAGAACAAAAGCTATGTTCTTGTACAGCAGAAGAGATGGCAGGAACCAACTAATTCCCGCTAGTCTTTTTGTTATAGTGTTTGTTCCACCGAATTAGGGTGAAATACTCATGCCTTAATCACCCACAAAATGTTTCAACTCTTGACACTGTTGAACTGTATATTAAATTCAACAAGAGTTTTTCAGGGACACTAACATTCACCACAGCAGTTGACATAAACTAAAGTCCTGTTTGTACCTAGCCCTGGGCTCCTAGGATGCTTGATGTAGCCCCATCAGAGTGCAATTAGAGAGTCACCTTTGTGATCTATCCAAGAGATTATTCCTGGGGGAGAACTGCTCTCCCAAGTGCAAGTAGGGCAGAATGGACTAGAACCCATGTGGAAGACATTCAGCCAGCTCTTTGAAAGGGACCTGTATGAGCTTTGAGCTCTGAGGTCATGGCAGGCAAGGTCGGGGGGTTGGGGGACCAAGATTAATTTGCAACAATGATGTGGTTACTTGTGGCCCTATTCATCTCCTATGCATGGGGGCTCCCACCCCTCACTACCTCCAACACCTGATCAAAGTCTCTCAGGAGAGGCCTCAAATCTACCTGTGTGTAACCCACAGCAACCAAGGCCATGGCTCCTTTTAGAGCCTTGAGGAAAGGTAAGCAAATCTATCAAAAAACTTTCTCAATAATTTCCCCAAGCCAGGCCTGTGAACAGAGAGACAGAATCAATGTGATTTATGTTTCAAATCAACTATGGACCTGAATGCTTTCCATGTAGAAAGGACTTTTTTGATCAATTACAGTGTACCTGCAGCACCATAAAAATACTGTATCTCTCATCCATCGAGACATTTCATCAAAACGTCACAATTTATTTCATTTTTCTCACTTGTGGAAGCTATATCTCTGCCTTGCTGATTTTTTTTGCTGTACTTAACATCAAGCTTTTCTTGTTCATTGTAGACATGGCAGCTGCTTTGGTTCAGGGTCACAGAGATAAATGTCAGATCAGACTTTCAGTTTTGATCTCATCACTGGATTTAACCCACTCGTGATATCCTGCCCTACTGAAGATGCCATACTGACTTCATTCAGTGTCAGAGTGGGGCAGGTAGTTTACATGTCTGTGCTCCTCATCTGAGCCTACTTCCTAGCAAGGTACATCAATCCTGTCCCTCTCTTACAGTCCAGGACCCATAAATAATAAGTAGAAAATCCAAATCATGAATGAAGGAGGCATTGCTGGTTAGAAGCATCAATGTCCCTCCCAAAGGAGGACCTGAATGGAACAGGCAGTTTCTTGGGGTATCAGTGGAAGAGGAAGGAGCTAGAGTCCCTGAGGGATGGACACAGACCATAGAAAATGATCAGGTGACACCTTTGGGTACATCACCACAAGAAGCAAGACAGACTCCTTCTTAGGATGCTACACTGAAGGAAAGCTTCTGGACTAGAATATTTTGATGGCAGAAAAAAAAAAACTAAGTTGTGTCCACTGGAAATAAAATATGTTCATAACACTTGGTGCAAGGTGGCCCACATTCTTCCATTCACCTTCTCCCTACTCCACCCCAAAAAGATATAAAGACTTCACCATTGTGGTCTAAAGATTCTTGGTCATCTATGTGGCTAGAATGAAGAAAGCACTTGACCCAGAATTTAAACCTCCAACCAAGCTTGTTGAGCAGCTATGAGCAGCTTGTTTGATCACACTGAGGCCCGTCACTGGGACAGATGCATCATTGTCCTCAAAATCGTGCAAACAGCTGGTTCACAGCAAATGCTAAAGAGATCTCATTGTTTACACCAAATTTCATTTTCTACTTCATCTATCAAACTATATCAAAGATTCATTTTTTTTTATAATGCAAAGAAAACAAAAGTATTAAAGATGCACTGAACACTTAATATATGCCCACATCTGTGCTGAGGTCTTTACTTAAATTAATTGTCACATCAACTCCATAAGGCCATAATTTATACATGAGGTAACTTAACTGAGGTTAAAAGTTCAGTGTTGTTAGAGCCAGCAGGAACTGAGTCCAGTGATGAGCTGGGGACTCATTTTGAGGTCTACACAGGAACAGGCAGGCAGACACCTGCCCTATTGTCCACACTGGGACTCCATTTACTGAGAGGGAGATGTTCTTGCACAGAACTGCTGCAAGGATTTCAAGAAAACTAAGAGGAAATTATAAAGCATCTGTGGACTGAGAAGTAACCAAGGTGATTTGGATAAGCTCTCTGCCAGCAAATGAAGTCAGGTAGCTTTTAGACTAACTACCCGGCAGTTTACTCTGGGACTCTGGTGTCTACTGCTCTACTTCCCACATCCTTGAAATGAAGAACACTTATTTAGAGGAGAAGAGGGATTAGCTAATCTTTTTTCTGAATGTGGTGGGGTCATAAAACTATACAGTGATAAGTATCCCCAATTATCTTCTCCCACAGCAAGGATAGCCATTAAACATGCTAGGGGAAGGAGTTGGTCAAGTTTCAAATCACTTGATAGCAACTTCTTTTCTAGCAAAATTGTATATTTCACAAAAAAATACTTCCTTTCTAAAACCCACATCAAAATCTGGAGCTAGGCAATGTCTTAGTCCACCTCATATTGCAATAACAAAATAGCTGAGGTTGATAGTATCACCATCTGCTCAGCCTCTGGTGAAGGCTACATGCTGTGTCATACCTTGGAGAAGAGCTGGAAAGAGAAACAGTACATGTGGAAACAACTAATGAATCCCTTCGTAAAGAGAGACATTTTTTCATGACCCCAAATATCTTTTGAAGATTCCATCACCTCTCACTATTGTTACCCTGGGGACCAGGAGTCAATATGTATTTTGGTGAGAAAACCACATCCAAGCGACAGCAGGCAATTTCAGAACAATCTTCTTCCTGAAGGCTTCTTATACAGCTACCTTCTGTCCACACACTGTTCATCTCAAGAATGAACCAGAGCAGAGCTGGTAATCCATAATTCAAGTGGGCTCTTCTTTTGTCTCATTTCTATTCTGACTTTTAAGTTGACTTAAAAGTCAGAAAAAAGTTATTCTGACTTATTATTTTAATAGGTTGATTTTAAGAATAACTTTATACTTCAAGAAAATGAAAGGGTAATATAAAATTTCACGCATGCAATTCCCCCTAATATTGTCATCTTGCATTCATGTAATGCTTTTGTTATAATGATTAAAAATACTAAACTATTACTAGTTAAGGTCTGCCATTTACTCAGACATCCAGAATTTTGTTCACTGTCCATTTTCTACATGGATTCTGTCTGCAGCGCCACATCCCCTCCAGTCTCCGTGCCTTCTTGGGTCCACTAGGCTGTAACACTTTCTCAGACTCTCCTTGTTTCTGATAACCATAGAAACTTCAAGGAATGCTGATTAGATGCATGTGGTAGCCCCTCTATTGTACTGCAGACTGTAGGGTGTTTTTCCTATGTGACTGTGGTTATATGCTTTGGGGGAAGGTCACAGATATCAAGTGCCCTTTCCATGACAACACCTCAGGGACTCATCCTAGCAACATGATTTATGACTGCATTGTTGATCTTGATCTCCTGGCAGAGGCTGCGTTTGTCAGATTTCTCCAAGGTCAAGCTACTTTATCCTTCCTTCCAAACTGGATTCTTTAGAAGCAAGTCACCCTTAGCCATCCTTGGAGTAGAGAATTATGCAGTGGGGCAAGTGCTGTGATGATACAACAAAAATTGGAGGAAGCTGGTCTTGACTTAAGGAGCCAGGAGCCCTGGAACACCAGCTGGCACCAACAGCTGAAAGAAGCTTTGCCTTGGCACCTCTGGAGGAGATGTGCCCCTATTAATATCTTGATTTCAGCCCAGTGATCTTGACTTTAGATTTTGACCTCTAGAACTCCAAGAGTATGGATTTCTTTTGTTCTGAATCACTCAATTTGTGATAATTCGTTATAGCAGCCACAGGAATTCATTCGCTAAGTTTATGTAAGTGTGGACCCATGTATATTTATTTTGTATGACTGGAATAATCCACTACTGCTTTTCGTTTTGATGCTTAAATCACTCAAGCTTCAGATGTTGGGCGTTCTTTCAGTTCCCTCCTGTGCTCATCTGACAGATCTTCGATGTGGGTTGTTGTAAGTACTTTCTTACTTTCTGGAACTCCAGAATGCTTCAGGCTGATTCTGTATGTGCAGAGACCCAGATGTTTCTCCAGGAAAATGCTGTTTCTTTTTATTGTATTATAGTATTAGAAACAAAGAGTTGATGTTAGCTCTTCTTGTTACTCCTGAAATATCATTTCTCTTAGGTCCTCTGAGCTGACAGACCAAGGAAATACAAGTGTATATACTAAGCCATGTATATAACTGTGTCCTCAAATGTTCTTAAATGTAAACACCTTTGTCCTTATTTAGCTAAATATGAATTCTTGCTAATCTTTCCAATTCTAATCTCTATACATCATTCTAACCTTCTCCCTTGGTTATATATAAATTCCTATTCCAGTGAGAAACCAGACTTCTACTGTCCACCATTCATTCATGTAATTATTCAGTCCTACCACAGATAAGAAGTTTTAAGCAAAATTGTTAATAGGTATTCCTCTGCATGAAGGACACATTTTAATGCTGAGTACAGTGCTTATATGTTTTTTTTTCTATAGTCTTACAAATGTCATTTATTTCCAAAGTTATATGACTCAGGACCTTCTTATCCTCTTTAATTAGGTCATTTCACATATTTGTAATATAGACTTCATAAATATATTATCAAAGTCTGCATTTCTTCCTGGGATTGCCTTACCTCATAAATCACTTATTTTTTTGGAGGGGTACTGGGAATCAAACTCAGGACCTCTCACTTTCCAGGCAGGTGCTGTGCCCATGACCTAAATCTCCAACTCCATTTAATTTTTGTATTTACACATATTAAAATTTTCTCTCTTTCTGTAAAGCCCTATGGCTTTGTAAAATGCACAGTATCATGTATCACTATTGTATATAATGAATATATTTCAGTGTATAAAAGTCCTTTTTGCTTCGACTATTCCATTCTCCCATTTGATAATCCATCAATAAATGATGTTTTCTCTGTTTCTTTACTTTTACTTTTTCAGAATGTTATATGGTTGAAATTTCATAAACTATGTCCTTTTGTACTAGCTTTTTTCACTGGGAAAAATGCATTCGAGATTCCTGTATATCTCTCGGAAATTTTCCAGTTCACTTCTTTTTACCTTTGAATAATACTTTGGTGTATGCATGTACTAGAGTTTATTTATTCAACTACTAACATCCATTTTGATTGCTTCCGGATTTTGATAATTATGAATTAAGCTACTATAAACAACACATTCAGGGTTTTGTTTAACCACAAGTTTTCAAATCAATTGAGTAAATATGTAGGAACATGATAGTTGAATCTTATGGCATGACTATGTCTCAGATTATAAGAAATTGCTAAGCCAGTTGTGGCAAACCTCATGCATGTGTACTACAGCAGCCTGATTGTATCACTGAGAGCTCTGAAAGGTTTGCTGTTGTGGGACTAAACTGTATTTCTAGGTATTTATAGTAGTTTGCATCTCCACCAGCAACAAAGAGAGTCGTGTATTCTTACCAGAATTTGTTACTGTCAATTTTAGATTTTAGTCATTCTAATTTGTAGGTAGTGATCTCATTGTTTTAACTTGAAGTTTACTAATAAAAATGACATTAAGTTTTTTTTTTCCAAAAGAATAATTATTATCTGAATATTTACTTAAATGAAGTGTCTGCTCATCTCTTATGCCCATTTTTAAAAATTGGGTTATTGAGTCTCACTGAGTCTTGGAAGTTCTTTGTCTATTTTAGATAGCAGCACTTCATCAGACGTGTTTCTTCCAAGCCGTACCTAATCTTTTCATTCCACTTATAGTTTTTCACAAAGCAAGAATCTTGAATTTTAATAAAGTGAAATACTAATTTTTTGTTTTATAGACCATACTTTTGGTGTTGTGTTTAAAAACCTAAATTCACATGTATTTTCTTGTATTTTTGTTATATTTTATAACAGTGCATTTTATGTCCCATTTTCAATTATTTCTTGTGATTGGAATAAAGTCTAGATTCATTTCTGACATATCATCAGCCATTTGTTCCAATATCATTTGTTGATAAGCCCATCCTTTATTCCACTGAAGTGCCTTTGCTCCTCTGTCAAAGATTAGTTACTATATTTATATGGGTATATTTTGGACCTCTATTCTATCCCACTGATCTACATGTCTATCATTTCACCAATACTATGTTGTCTTCATTAGTCTTATTGTCAGGTAGTGTTAGTCCTGTAATTTTCTCCTTTTCTAATATTGCTTTGACTACTTTTGATCTTTTATCATACTGTTCAAACTTTAGGACCAGTTTTTTGTTTTTTAATACAAAACGAATTGGTCATATTTTGAATGCAAGTGTTTTTTTATGTACAGATCAACTTTGCAAGAATTGACCTCTTGTGAGTTCGATCCCTGGTACCGATAAAAAGGAAAAAAGACAAAAAAAAAAAAAAAAGAATTGACCTCTTCACAATATTAAGTCTTCTAATCCATCAACAAAGACTGTCTCCATTTACCTAGCTTTTGTTGGATTTATTTTATGAGTATTGTGGCTTTACACACATAGATCCTGTGGTTAACATTCTGTGGGTTGCATCAGCACACCTGACTGGGAGGACTCAAAGAGTTCTCGCTCATGTCTACCCCACTCCTGACTTTGATTTCTCCACTCTCTGGAAGCTTGCCACTATCTTTAGGGCACTACTTTAATCCTCCGGGATAGACCATACCTCTATAAGTGTAAAGCATCAAACAAATGAACTATTGTTATTTGTCCAATTCAATGATAGTCTAAGTAGACAGACTTCGTTGTGATTATTTCCATGTCACCAGGAACACATGGAACCTAGAAAAGTGTTTGGATTCACCTGACCTCTGTAAATCTCGAGAATCTCTGGAAACTCCCAGTCCCTGTCTCAGCTATGGATACCAGAGAAGAAATTCAGAAAATTTAGCTGTGTACTAGAGTTGCTGTGAATCTCACAGCATCCCATATGCTGCCTATGATTGTCTTTGCAGGAAAATGCCCTTCTTTCATTTCAGTCCACCTTGAAAATCTAATGTAAATGTTTCTCTTTGGATGGCTCCAACCCAATGCTATGCAGAGAAAGGACTTGACAAATGCCAGTAGTTACTGGCTCTTTTTCTCTTTTCCTTCGCAATGCAAAAGTAGCTCTTTAGAGTGAGTGGCACTAATGTCTCATGGACAAGAGAATAAGGCACAAAAATCCACATTGGTGCCACATTCTCTAAGGGATGTGTTTGTCTCCAGATGGTTCCTGCTGATATGCATATATATCACTTGCAAGGAAAGACATCACAGACAGGAAGCTGAGCTAGAACTATGCAGGCAGATAAATAAGTCTTTCTACCTGCCTTCTTTATGTATTTTCTACCATCTACCTACTCCACAAAGGAAAATGCTGGTTTTGGGCATTTTACATCACAGAGAGACATCTTTAATGGCAAAGTTTCCCTCTGGAAATCATTACTTAAAGTGAGGTGTTATGGTTCTTATCTGGTGTCCACCTAAACCCTCATGTGCTCATAGCGGTGCTTTTGGGAAGTCATACTTCTTAGTGGATTAGTGCACTGATGAGTTTAAAGCTAAATATGATTTGGGAGGTGAAGCCTGGTTGGAGGAGGTGGGTCACCGAGAGAGTGGCCTGGAAAGATCTATCTCTTTCCCCTTTCCCTTGATCTCTCTTTCTCCTTCCCACAACCATCTCATGACCTGTTTCTCTTCTGCCATGTCCTCTGCCAGGTTGCTTTGAAGCCCACTGACTGTAGACTGGATAAACTAAAATAAACAATCTGTGCTTTAACTTCTGGGTATTCGGTATATTGTCCCAAAAATGAAAGAAACAGTGAAGATACTAGGAAAACAGGCTGATTCAATATAAAATTATCCGAACTATTAGATGACTCCATTTCCCAAAGAATCAATGACATTTTTCCTCTTCTCTTCTGAGAGCACTACCATATTTAAAGAAGAAAGATATTTCTTTGTTTATGAATCCATTCCTTGTTATTGATTTTATTTTAAGTAAAATGGTGAAATGTATTTCTTATTGTCTAACATCTATAAATTATTAGGAATAGGACAAATAATAACAGTAGCTTAATACCTAAAATTAAAGACCCAGTTGAACAAGTTAAGAAACATTCACCATTCTCAGTAACCACACTCTGGCATTGGGAAAACCTACTACTACAAGAACTCTGTACTGTTTCCCAGAAGTCACTTCTGAGCAAGTTGACCTTTAAGTTGGAATGGAGTCCTAGTGAACTGTGGAGAATCTGCTTGTTTACAAGGCCATGAGGGACAAATTTCACTACCTCCTTTCAGACACTGAATGGGGTGGAAAGCTCCCCTGGAAAAGGGCTCAAGTCAATACAGATGTTTCAGCTCTGCTTGAGCGAAGTTATTGTCCACTTAATGCTTGGAGAATCACCATATCATCTCACATCAGCAGTCCAAAGAAGGCATTTTTATCAGTGGGTTTAGCAGGATAGACCCACTAGATGGGCCTCTGGTCTTCCTGCATTACGCAACCAATGTGAATTCATACAAGGAAACGAGTAAGAAGGACACCAAAAGCCCAGTCAGTGAAGTCTAATTTTAAAATGTCCTTTGAGCCTTGCCAACATGAGATAACCAAGGACTTTCTCTGTTGCAATGAGATTGGACATGGCATTAACGACACTCTGGTTTTAGATGTTGTCATTGCCACAGGACTGGAACAACTGCCTAGGCATAAAAATCTGGATTTGAAGCAGCCCAGGTAAATTCTTGAAGCACCTGTTTATCTGATTCCTTAACCAAGTAAATTCTTTAAAAGATTTCTGGATTAAATATTCTTTTTGAATTATCAGCATATCCAGGATGCAACTTTCTTAGTATATGAGTAAAATATTTTTAACATAAATTCTAGCATAAGCAGAACTTGGCCCACTCATTAATGGCTTCATTGGCCTCCATTCTAACTCTTTGCTGTGTCTACATAGATATCCACAGAAACTTCTCTCACCATCTGACACCCTCCAACTTGTGGGATGTCTTACCTTGACCATTCATACTTCTAGTTATTCCAAAATTTTTCAGTTTACACTACACAGAGAAGAGGTGTTAGACATTAGGGAAAGAAAATGGCTTTGTCTTCAGTTTCTATATCCCTTGCTTTCTACATGGCCTTCCCCGAAATATTGTGGGTAGAAATTGCCAAAATTTCTCTCAGAGTTGATTAAATAATGGTGGAAGATATGAGTAGTAGAAATTTCAGAGAAGTTGGGGAACCCAAAGATCCTTGCTGTCAAGGAAGGCTGTAAGTTCCTTCTAATGGCTTTTTTCCTAGGAAGGTCTTTGGATTTGCTTCAAACTGCTTTTCTCTTATCTCCTTTCCTTGCAACACAGGCTTGTTGAAATTTGTTCTGGCAGTCTCAGTCTCTCCTTCCTGTGCAGCAAGAGGGCTATGTTAGGCCTGTGCTTTCTGAGGTCTGCACCTCCTAAGAAATGCAGTCTCATTGGCACCATGCCCTCAGATCATAGACCAGCTGTGTCAGCACCAAGACATTTACCTACATAATCCAGCCCTGTTAGGTCCACCTCACTGAAAAAAAAACAGCTGCCTTTATTGGGGAACTATTGTGCATGCATTCCCATTGTAGATGTTGAAGTAGCCTCGTTGAGAGGACTACACAAACATCCTCTGTTCAAAGTCAGGGGATGCTCCTCAAAGAAAGGAGCTCTATATGACATCTTTTCATATCTGGACTTTGATAGGAGTTATGTGTATTATCAGCCAGGTTCTATTCCTAGGACAAAGCATAATTACCTAAAGGTACCAGCTTTGTCGGGTCCTGGAAACCATTCCTGCTCTATGCCTCTGAATAAGAGATGAAGATTCTGGAGAATAGTGAAAAGGAAGTTATGATTAAGGAGAGAGATGAGCTGGTAGGAACTGGAGGTGGGAGACCCTAGAATCTATCAGTGCAGCTCTTGTGAACAGAGGTACCTACTGTTCACTCAAACAACAGTAAACTGGAACTTTGTTTCTGCATGTCTGATAATCATTGACATAAGATCAAAGAAATTCACAATATTTCAAGTTAGCTGGATGTGGAAGCCTGAAAGGTGAGTATATTTGTTTGTATATGTATGAGTGTATGGAGATGAATTTAAGAGTATGGGAAAACTTACCTGTGGCTATGTGATTGCGTTTATGTGTATATGTGTATGTGTACATGTGTGGTTGTGTTTACATGTGTGTGAATGTTTGAACGTGTGTTCCTGTTCATGGTGCACAAGTTTTTCAGGTAGTTTCTACTTCTTGTGACCAGAGATGATCCCTGTATCGGGGCTGTGTTGTGTGACGCTGCAATGCTGTTCTAGGAGACAGATCTAAGCAATGATGCCAAATCTCCCCATCACACAGGCCTCTCTGCTCATGAAGAGTAGTCCTCAATTGTTCAGGAGAAAGTAAACAATTCTTTGGTAAAAGCACTTGAATGTCTGCAATCATTCTAGATGAAAAAGCAGTGTTAGCCACCCAGTATCCTGGATGGAACAGCTGATGCCTTGGCTTGGTGGTGACTCTGTCTTATGAAACGTGTAGAGATGAGTACACATATGTATCGCTGGGTATCAACTGCCTGGCTGGTAATGGACAGCTTGAGTTCATTGACTCTGGGGTCAATGCCATGGAATGGTGAAGATTTTGTGACCACTCCCAGGGCCTGACAGCTCAGTGATCCCACTTAGCACCAGGACCTGATCCATCATCTTGGAAGTGTATTAAGTCCCTGTCTTCTCCTTGCTTTTCAGAGAGACACACATGGTAGTTTGTTCATGTGTGAAGAGGGCCAGTCTTACCCATGAGATGTAGTGATTGCTGTGCTTCCCTGGAATCAGAGAGCTCCACAGACATATTTAATCCACTCATGCAAGTCAAGCTCCGTGTAATACCCTCTTGAAGGCTTAAGAGGAAGAAGCATGGGAACTCTGCCTAAGAAACCTCTAGTAGCCATGAAGGCCACCAAATATATCACTTAATTTCTACCCAGAGCCAAGACCAGGATGTGTATGTAGCTGGTAATTGTTTTAAATTCAGACTTTTAATATAGGAGAGCCATTGTATTTTCTATAGTTAAACTGTAACTAAGATTTTCTAGGCATAAAAATAATGTTTCTACTATCATTACAACTTAATTTTACTTATGGCCCATTCATAATTCCCAGGCATCTTTATAGTGTTACTTTGATAAGCTTGCATTCATTTTTATAGCTCTGTGTGTGAAACTGCTTTGAGAATACAAAGATCTATACAAGATCTAAGGTGTGTTTTTTTTCCTCTCTGTGAAAGAAATTCCTAACCAATATGCTTGTTTGGTGTTCTGAAGCCCAGAAAAGTATAAAGAATCAATGAGATTTTCCTGCCCTCTTAACCAAAAGGGGAGGTAGGCAGCTAGTGCTCAGCTTGACATCAATGCAGTGTTTCGGTGCTGACAATTTCCCGGTACTGGGAATCCAGCACCCTGCCTTGCTCTCGTTCCACATGCACAGCCATGCCAGTCAGGCTCTGCTTCCGAAGATGGCCCAGATGTCTCCTGCTCATCTCATGTCTGTAGTGCTTTTGCTCCTGTAATACCCTTCATATCACAGTGGATATCACAATCAATATCTTGGCTCTGAAATACATAACATGTAACATGAATAGCTTGACCAAAGCCTTCCACTGGGACTGGAAACCAAGGAAGTAGTACCTAGCCCTAAGTCACAGTAGCAGTCAACTCTGGCATGAGGTCTGGAAGAAGAACAACACAGAGCCCACAACCAAAACCACAAAAATAATTCATCCTCCTGAAGCCATTAGTTCTGAATGAACTAGCCTAGAGCAAAAAGACAAGGAGAGAGATGTGGTCAGTTTCAGAAGTGTGGAATCAGCGCCATAGACAGAGGTAGTGAACAACTGTTGGCCTTTCTATGTGAGTTACCCGTGGCTGCTTGTACAGTCCCAGCACAAGCATCAGAACATAGTAAGTCAGGTGAAGTATATGTTGCCACACAAGATTTTAAACGCAAAAGCATGGTGATTTGCTGTGAAGCTTAGTGAAAGATTCAGAGGCTTTGAATGGCATTTTGAAATGTAGTAAAAGTTGTTGAATGTTTGTAGTGCCCAGTGACAGATTACATATTTTGGCAGACATAGAAATAAGCCTCTAAACTAGTTCAAGTCAGCCTGGCAGGTTAACAGGCTGTGGAACAACAAAGCCAGAAACAGAGCTGGATGGCTGAGGGGGGAGGACAAATCAAATAAAAGACCACAGAATCAAGGCCAGTGTTTACACTGGGTGGGCTTGCTGGTGATAGTGGAAGATGTATATTGGAGTGATGGGACTGCAGCTCTCACAGAGATAAGGAGTTTTAGTTTGAGAACTCTGAGCTGGGAAACTAAGGATAATCCCCATTTTCCTGAGTGGTAATACAGTTCCAAAAGAAAGACAGCAGGAGAAGGCTGGCTAGAGAATGACACAGGAACCATTAGGAAGAGTATAGCACCTAGAAAGAGACCATCTGAAAGTGGAATATGACCTTATGTAGACCACAGGTGCATACCAGGCTGGTCCCTGCCCAAATCAGGGCAGCACAAGACATCACCAGGGGCCACAAGGCCTTCTGAAACAATCTGGTCTGAAATACATGTAGTGTTGCTTTCTAAGCCCTTACCAATAGGAGTGAAATGGCCAAATCTCTCTACTGTACAGCATTTCCTGAGTATGGGGCTGTCATAGCAGAAGCAATGACAGTAGTGCTTTCTACTCTTTCTGTGAATATCAAGCTAGATTCTGGTCCCCATCTGACTAATTTGCCATGTTAGAACCTGAGTGGGTGTGTAAGTGGTCTCATCTGCATTGGCACTGTGTGCCTCTCTCTGTTGCTCTCTGCTGGTAGGCACAGAGTTTGTGTGGAAGTCCTTGAGACTCTGCAGTGGCAAAGCCACTGGCTGACAGGTACCTGCTATCACCCTTTAGACTGTAATTGGAGCAGAAAAGAAACCTCTATGCTATAGTCTGTAGGAGTTGTGGAATCCTTGTTACAGCACTTGGCCTATGTGATTATTATATGAATATATGTATTCCCACTGAAATGGAGTTCCCCACCCCCCAAAAAATGCAGCTCTTGAGCACAGGAAACTCTTCTCTTTTTCATTTCTCCTAGAACTGGAGCTTCTCTAGGATCATATGCATAGGGACAGATGTTAAAATTTTCATCACACAGAATGTCATGGAAAATGTTATCTTTGGTATGTTGGAAGTGGTAGACACAGACAGCAGTGAGCATTATGGAGATTTAGAGCCAAATATTACAAAGGGTAAAGGCAGATTTCTACTTAACATGGTTATAATAGAAAAGAAAGGCTTTGGTAAAACTGAACTAAAACACAATATAACAAAAAGAGGTGCAGATTTTATATCCAGGATCATAGTGACTACCTCAGTGGATGCAAAATGATCTACCAGAGAAGAAGAAAATTCAAGGGTACAGATACTTGCTAACCTAGCTTAACAAATATCTTGATAAAACTGAAATATGTAGATGTCTTAGACATTTTTGCTACTATAACAAAATACCCAAGGATGGATACTTTATGAAGTAAAAATGTTTATTTAGCTCATAGTTTTGGGAACAGAAGTTCCAAGATCAGTTAGTGTCATATGGTCCGTGTTTGCTGGTGAGAGCCTTTGGGCTGTGTCATACATACTAGATGGCATCACATGGCAAAAGTATCTACAAGAGAACTCGTATGGCAACAGAGGAAACAAGAAAGAGTGCTGAGAAAGCTGAACTTGATTTGGAATCCTCTGCCTCTTGGTAACCAGCCCAGACCTGCCCTACCTAACTTCTGAGAGACGGGCATTAGTTTCTTCCAAGCGATGTGCCCCAGAGACCTCACTGCCAACTTTCCTACCCCTGCTTCTTACACTTTTCTGCCATGTCCCATCACTGCACTTGCCACTGGAGAGACAAACCACATCTGAATGTTAGAAGCAGGCTGAGGAGAAAAGACCAAGCCCAGGAGGGTTGAAAACCTCCTATCTGACTGCCAATAATCTGCTCTGAACTGGCCATGGGACAGAATTTTCAGAACAGAAAAGCTCTTCATAGTATTTGTCATCAACAACCAAGACTTTTCACAGGGAGGCTTTTCAACATGTTGACAAATGCTTACAAGCAAAATAGATTACTGTTTGCTATGCAGAATGCTGTACCTCCAGGGAACGCAGCTTCTAGTTGCAGTATCTCATTTGTTATGTGATTGAAATATGAAAATCATTTTCTCTGCCTACATAGCTTCCATATATTGATATTAACTATGAAAAACAAATTCCTTCCACAGGCCAAACAAGCAGATGGGTTTTAAACACTTTAGGAATATAAAGAGGTCACTTAGCATGTGATAACTCAGCTAAGCACTGAGCCTCCACAGCAGCTCCTCCTCTCCCCTCACTTCCCTCCTGGAGGTACAGTACCTGGAGCCAGTGTTCCCCACCCCCCTGAATGCACAGGGGGCAGAATTCTTACACTTTCATATGCCTGAATGTCGCTGGGGGTGCTTGTTCCACCAGATGATATAAGCTGATCCTCCATCCCCTTGCAAGGCTATGAACCTGCAGATCTTGAGTAGAGCCTGGGAAGTTGCTTTTTCTCACACAATTCCTACACAAAATACAGAATTCTGTCCTATAGGGATGTTACTTTGTGACCCATCAGCTTTGAGCATCCTGCTCCCTCACCTTTTATTTGACCAAAGGACGCAGGACAAGCTAAAGAGCAGCAACCTATTCTGCCCATGATAGAATAACCAGTTCAATTTGAAAGACCTCTTTGTTGTTCTCATCTATTGAAGCTTTTTTTTTATGCCTGTATCCAAGAGAGTTGTAAAGGTTTATGACTAAATGCAAAATAACACAATTAGGATATTTTTAATAGATCACCTAAAGTAGTATTTTTTTCTGCTTTGAAAACCTGATACAAATTATTAATGTCCACTCTCCTCCATAAACACACACACACACACACACACACACACACACGCACACACACACACACACACACACACACACACTGAACTGCACATTTATTTCCAGGGATTTGTGAATCTCCTGATCCTGTGACCCCGAGGTAAGGGCACATAATCCATAATAGTCTAAAACAAAAACAAACAAAAAAAAAAAAAGTCAGGAAAAAGAGGTGTGAACAGGTTTTTGAGTGTAAGATGCAGTTATTATTGGAAGAGAATTAATCTGGAAGATTTTTGATAATAATACAAGGTTAGGTAAAGAATAAAAATAACCAAGTTTTCTGGCAACTCATTTCCCTGTAATGAGTCCACTGGGCTGCATCACAAGACTCTGTCTGGGGCCCTGAGCATGGATGGAGTGTGGAGATCCTTAGGCCACTGGTTCAGAAAGTGTCTTGAGTTGCTAGTCCACAGACTGGCACATCTTCAGGCTCAGAGCTGCAATGGCATTCTCTGCAACCCCTTTCGAACTGACAGTAGAAACAGATAATTTGGTACTATCTGTGTGCCGGTCACCATAAAGTGTATATCTAGGGACACTTGAAAGAAACATTCCTCTTTGCAGGTGAAGAAACTGAAACCCAGGGTGTTCATAGGACTGGCCTCAACGTGAGCAAAAGACATGGAATTTAAACTCAAATTACCTTATCTGAAGCTTTCAGTACAGCCCCCACTGAGATATCTCTGTAGGAATCCTGATCCTCTCTTCCCTTCCTGTGACCTGGCCTCAGAGAACAGATGTCTTTTCTCTAGGCAGACAGGAAACAGGATTTATCCACTCTCCCTGCTTGGATGACTTCTGGAAGCTCTGGGACAAAGTTTCTAGACATTCTCCTTTGCTAACTGTTGTGAAGGATAGCCCGGGGTAAACCAACTAGGAAACATGATGTTAGTAGTGTCCCTCTGCTGCATGTCATGTTTACCTGCCAAGATATACCCTGTTATTTCCTTACACAAGTAAAACAAACAATGACTTTGCAACTGAACAGATCTGACAGACAATCCAGTTCCTCCGATGAGGAACTGTGTGAACTGGGGCAAAGTATTTTTCCTATTTCAATGGGTGCAGTGGGAATAAGGCTTGTCTCCTGGTGTTCTTATGGGCATTTACCTAACTGAAATAAAAATCACCTCTGTCTGGGACTCCAGGCTTGCTCTGTCCCTTTTTCTTTTGCTTCTCTCCTCTTTCCAGTGCTCTGCTTCTGCTCCACACTTGGAATAAAGGCAAACTGCTCAGTCCTCACTGCACCATATGGAGGCTCCACGACCTGTCATAAAACTGTCAGTCACAGTGCATACTCTGTAGTTCAAATTAATGTATTTCTGTTCACTTGCATTCTTTATGCCAGAGGCACACTACATTAACATATGCCCACAGTACAGCACTTGCAAGTAAGGAGGACACTTTAATTTTTTTTTTTTTTTTGGAATGAAGATTTTGTTTTATAGCTTACTGCACAAGTATGTATTCTTCCTTCTCTATTGCTGCAGCTGTACTCATGGGTATGGGAACACCAGGTGATTAATCACACTCCTCAAACTGCTGAGTTATCCTAGATATTTCTCCATTCATCACAACGCAGGGAGGAACATCTTGGTTGCCTCAGGATAAGTTTGGGGTAAGGAAAGGGAAGTTGAGACAGAAGGGCTGATAGAAACTATTATGTGGTCAGTGAAACCAGGACTGGTGCAGAGATTAAGCAGACAAAGCACCTGGCCTTGAGTTTACAGTTAGTGTTGAGGTAAAATGCTAAGATTAACAGCAAAGAGTGGTGAATGGTGTAATCATTTAAGGATGACCTTTCTGGACACTATTTCCCAGGACCATAACTGCTTTCTAACTCCAAAAGCCTTCTTAGCTGTCCTTCCCACAATATCATGGCTCCTTTATGAAATCTATGCTTGGTTTTGGAATTTAGGAAGGCAGTGTTGGTTATGGATGCAGAATCACCAGTGGTAATGTGGAGTAACAGATACTTTCCAGAGAGCAGACCTTCCAGAACTGTGGATACAGGTCAACTGGAGAAGTTTATTCAAGGTTACTCCTTCTGTATCTGCTCTGAACCCAAAGTCACAGGGCTTCCAAGCTGGATTAAAATGAGAGTCAACATGAAGGAACTATAATCATCAAAACAGAATCTTCATTTTTTTCACCATCTTCAAACTCACTTACACCTCAATGAACTGCAGGAAAACGGGGAGGCTTGTGTAGCTGCACCATACACCCAGGATTCAGAGAAGCTGGAGATCTGCACCCACAGGTCCCTTACATGGCCTTGGCACCTGGCTCCAGATCCTTCCTCAGAGAATTTGCACAGCTACTGGCCTCCCCTGTCTTTCAGTACTAATCCAGGTTCCTCTTGAAATCAACCCACACCCTGAACTGTCCAGGGAATAAACAAAGTTGACTCAGGGGAGATTTGCCACTTTAGTAGTCAAATATCAGTGAGGGGCCATCACCAAGATTTTACACAGTGGAGTTTGAAAAGATATGAAGGCTTGGAAATTATTTATAGGCTGTAAGAGAGAGAGAGACAGAGAGAGAGAGAGAGAGAGAGAGACAGAGAGAGACAGAGAGAGAAAGAGAGAGAGAGAGAGAGAGAGAGAGAGAGAGAGACAGAGAGAGAGAGAGAGAGAGAGAATAAAAATATCAGCATTTTATAACATTTACCAGTTAATTGCTCTTTTAAACATGGTGGTCAAGCAAGTAATTTTAAATGAAAAAAAGACAAGAGCATTCAGTAGTGGAGAAACATTAAGTAAATAAGTAAATAATCAGTGAAAAATTTATTATGAAGCTACTGAAAATATTTAAATATGAGAGTGCTATAAAATCTGTTTAAACAGTATAAAGTAACACACACAGTTTCATATATAGTATGAACATAGTTCTGTACAAAAGAAACTTGACATATAAAGAGATAGGAGAACCCAGGTTCTTAAATGATGAGAGGAGGTATAGATACCTCTCTCCCCACACATTCAAAACTCTACTGGAGCTCTGCATAAAAAGCCAAGAAAACTGCCTGACACCACCACTAAAACAAATTGCTCATGAACACATGAAGAGTTATGACTTGCATCTGGATGTCCCCTTAAAACCTCAGGTGGCCATAGGTAGGGAGTTACAAAGGTGGTTGAATTGGGGTATGTGTTATGGATTAAAACCTGATGGTCAACTTAACACCATCTGAATTAAATCAGAATGGTGCTGAACATAGACATTCCACCTGACTTGTCAGCACTGAGCCTTGGAGAAGAAGAGCGAGGTGTTGTGGGTTTCTCTAAGTGTCATTGTTTGGGCTGTTGGTTCTCCTGGAGTAGCTCATCCTGACTTAAGTTTCCCAGTGTAAGTTTGACCATTGTCGTCAGAGGAGCTTAGGACCTTGTTAGTGAGAGTAGCTGTGGTTCATTTTTGGGGAGCTCTGATGTTTACATAGAGCATCGCTTCCTGGCTCCAGAGGGGAAGATATGTGCTGTTTAAACTCCAGGAGGAACTCATCATGCTGGCTTTCTGGCATGTACTTGATTGTTCTTATCTTCAGAGGAGCTCAGTACCTCCATGTTGTTGAGGATGGCTGTGATGCTTTCCAGGATAGCCCTGATCATTATTATGAGTGTGGTTTCTCAGCTCCAGTATAGAACCCTCCACCTAACAGCACAGCTCCTTCACCCTGTGGGCATAGACTTTCTAGCTTCCACTGATGACCTTTGGGCTGTCCCAGCACAGATCCATAAAAGACTGGTGTGAGTCCATCTTATGGGCTCTAGGTCTTCAGATGGACTTGTGGAGAGCACTTTCATGGGCTCTAGGTTTTCATCTGGACTCATGGGGGACATTGCTGTGGGAATCAGGCCCTTGGATGAATATTCCAGATTTTTAGTGCTGTGGATAAATTTCCTGCACTTTCTTGTGTTAAACTCTGAGTGACCATCATAAAATAATATTATAAATTCTGTGTACTGATTCCAATTGTTCTCCTCACAACCCCTACCTACAACAGTGTATGAATGTGAGTTAAAGGTGTGATACTAGGATTAAAAATGTGGATAATGGAAACCCCATCTGGGTATGGATGGTACCAATCAATAGGCTTGGAATCTAAACAGAATGTAAAGGGATAAGAAGAAGTCAGGCTTTCTGCTGCTGCTGTTTGCTGCCATTTCCTTGCCATACTATGGACTACTTCTCTCTTGTGATATATCTCTTTCATGCCACCCTGCTTTGGAACTAGCTGATTATGGACTGAAACCACTACAAAGGGTGAGCTTAAACAAACCTTTCCTCCTTTAACTTTGGGTGTTGTGTATTTCTTCTCAGAAACAAGAAACTAACTAGGAAATGGACTCTGAGGAAAGTGAGTGAAAACAAACACCCAGGTTCCACAGAGTCTTGGAGTGAGGCATCTCTGTAAGGCAGAGAAGGGAGCAGGGGCAGTGTTGAAGACACAGATTAAATCATCTCCAGAAAAACAAGCCCCACCTGTGCAGGGAGATACTGAAAAGAGGTGAGGCCTGGTAGATCAGTTTACCTGCTATTGGGAAGGATAAAAGAATAGGTTGGGGAATGTATGGGACAGAAGTTCAAGCTTGGGAAGGTACTGATGCCCATGGATGGTTGGCTACACTGCAGAGTACGTGAGTGTGGATAAATGATGGCCATAAATGAATGAGGCTATGAGACTTTCTGTGGAGGGAAGCATAAACCAAAAAAGTAATAAAACTGAAAAAAAAAGATGAACAAATCCCCACTCCTGCCCCCCAACTTCCCAATGAACAGTGTTCAGGATTAGATAAAATGGACTTGATTATAAACAGAGGAATGGGTGTTTTGGGATTAAGAAATCCAGAGTGGCCCAAATCCCTCAACCTTGCCTCATATAATTTTGCAGAATAAGAAACTTTTAATTCTAATGATATCCATAAGCCTCCTCCAAGCCAAAATATACATCAAGATGAAAACATCACACAGAAGCCAGCCTGAGTGGATTCCTCCTAAACAGGTATTTCATGATGGGAAAAATACATTGAATTAAGAACTTCAAAAATTCAGATGAGAAATGTAGAAAAACCTTGAAATATATGAAATGAGAGCTAGCAGCTTGGAGATGAAACCGAAGCTGAGACAAACTTTTCCTAAGGATAGAGACTATTTCACAACATTCCCAGGAAAGGATCTTTTTTGGCTGTACATATATTGAGAAAAAAATTAACAATGCTTTAAAAATAATGAAGATAGTGAACAACAATAAAGAGGCAAAAATATTAGAGAAAATGCAGGAGAAATAAAAGATGAGCAAAAGATGATGCAACATACATCTAATTGAAAACCCTCAAAATGGTAGAACAAGATAAATGTAGCAGAATTAACATTCAAAGGATAACTGAAGAAATGAAACAGGACCTATTGTAAATGCTGTTGTGTTCCCAAGAAAATTTAGCTTGAACAATCAGTTCCGTGGCATATCTTAGTAGAAGATCCACTAGGACAATAGAAGGCGTGTTTACAGCAAGACAACAGTGGACCTTCACTTTAAAGGAAACTTTAACAGTGTAAGATATACATCTTATGCCAGCTGAGCTTAATTTCCAGTGCTGTGATTGTTAACTGATTGTATTAACTTGATCAACCCAGTTCTTGGTGTGGCTGAAGGAATTTACTGAAGGCAGAAGACCACCTTGGGTAGGCTTGTCACCTGAATAGAATAAAAAGGAAATGAAGAAAGAAGGCTCACTCCTGTTTCTTCAGAACAGCTCCAGGCTTCACTTTCACATTGGAGGAAGTCTCCTGTTCAGTGCAGAACAAACCTTTCGATCTCTTGATACAGACTTGCATGGGACCCTATAGTGAACTTCAATTCTTCAAACTTGACAGGATCCTTTATATTTCCAACATGCAGATAGCACTTTGAAACTCTTTGATATCTGAGCCTATGGGCAGTCATTGTAAACTGACCTTGTAAATCCTTATATAATTATGTATCTTGCATTAAATTTGTTTCTCTATTGAGCATTGACTGATATAGGCATTTTTTTAATTTAAAGAGAAAAAAGAAAGGACATAAAAAAACAAAGCAGTAAAAGAGTACAAGTAATACAGAATTTCAAGAAAAAATATACATTTAGAAATCACTAGTTAATAGGTTACATATTGTCTTCTTAGAAACAGTTGTCCAAATTACAAAATTAAAGCATATAAAGTGGACATTCATACAGTGATACTGGAGACAGTTATGTTCAATTATCCAACAAAAGCTCAGTAATATGGTTTTCCATCCTACACACTCAAACATACCTGCGGTTATATCCCTTGGTCCACCTTGCTTTCCTCTCTTTTTTACAATAACAATTACACTTTTTGGGTTTTATTACTCCCACGGTTCTTTTTCTTTCTTTCTTTTTTTTTAAGAGAATAAAACCAAATGTGACTAAGCAAAACAGAGTCATTTAGAACAGAAGGATGGACATAGTACATGATGAAAAATAGAATACCAGTGGGTCTGAGGCACCTACATCGCCTCCCCATTCTAGCTGAGCTCAGAGAACTGTGGAATTTCAGGCAGGCAGGCCGGCGCACACTGTCCCTGGAGCCCAGCCTGTTTGGGACTCTCGAACCGCCTGGGTGCAGAGTAAGGGCTGGGTGGATCTGGGGCACCTGCATCCCGTGTGTCTGGAGGACTGTGGAATTCTAAGCAAGCAGGTGAGCATCACCAGTTCCAGAGGCCCTGTGGCCTGCGGTAAGTGCCCAGTGCACTCTGCCCCAAGCCCAGCCTGTTTGGGACCCTCGAGCCTTCCGGGTACAGAGAAGTGGCTAAGTAGGTCTGAGGCACCTATATCTGCCTCCCCATTCTGGCTGTGCTCGGAGAACTGTGGAGTTCCAAGCAAGCAGGTCGGTGCACACTGTTCCTGGAGCCCAGCCTACGTGGAACTACAGAGTTCTAAGCAGGCAGAAGACCGCCACTGGTTCCAGAGGCCCAGCAGCCTGGGGGAACTGGGTGCCAGCCTCCCAGGAGCTGTGAACATAGAGATGGATTTCCAACAGACCCTGAGGAAGTTTTAAAATAACACTTGAAACACAGAAATATAGGAAAATGACAAAACAAAAGATAAAATTACAACCTCAAACATCCAGCCCATCTCAAGAAACCCTAGGAGTGATGTATATAGAAGAAAATATATGTAATACACCTCAAATATCGAACATAATAGCTACTGAAATAAACAAGCAACTCCGGGAAGCTTTAAAGAAAATTCAAAATTGAAACAATCTCCCAGGTAAAAAAAGAAATGATAAGAGAAATGAAAGAGATTCTTAATATATCTAAAGAAAACACAGTTAAAAATTGGAGGAACTAAACAAAAAGATAGAATCCCTAAATGAGCAATATAAAAAACAGAATACATAAAGCAGATGCACAGAGATATACAGGAAATCAAAAACTCCACTGAAAGCTGTAAAAACTGCCTCAATGAAAGTGAAGATAGAATTTCAGACCTTGAGGACAGGATTGCAGCTAGTGAACAGGAAAGCAAAGATCTTTTAAAAATAACAAGGAATCAGGAAACACAAATTCAACAACTGCAAGATGATGCAAAGAAAAAACAACATAAGATTGATAGGGATTAATGAAAAAGAAGGGGACAACATAAAGGATGTCAAGAGGATATTTAGAGAAGTAATAGCTGAAAATTTCCCAAGCATGAGATCAGAAACCGACATCAGGTTCAGTGAAGCCTATAGAACCCCAAATGGTCACAACCAAAATAAAACTACACCCAGACATATAATAATCACCATCCCAGAAATCCAACACAAGAATAGATTACTAAAAGCTGTCAGAGAGAAAAGACAGATCACTTATAAAGGAAAACCTATCAGAATCACAGCAGACTTCTCAGCACAAACAATAAAGTCAAGAAGAGCATGGAGTGAAGTATTCCAGATCCTAAAGCAAAATGATTTCCAACCTAGACTGATGTACTCTGAAAAACTATCATTCAAAATCGATGGTGAGATGCAATACTTCCATGACAAAGAACAGCTGAAGAACTTCATGAACACCAAGCCAATCCTGCAAAAAATATTGAAAGACAGTTTAGACACACAAAGGAAAAAACCACTAAGCAAAGCAGATAATTAAACAGAACAGAAAGATAAAGATGCAACAGCAGAAAGATAACATGTCAACAATAAACCAGCATATAACAGTTATAACCATTAATGTAAATGGTCTCAATGCACCAATCAAAAGAAACAGACTGGCAGAACGGATCAAGAAACAAAATCCAACCATATGCTGTTTACAGGAAACCCATCTAACCCAGAAGGATACTCACAGACTGAAAGTCAAAGGATGGAAAACAATACTTCATGCAGCAGGAATCCAAAAAAAAAAAAAATGCAGGAGTAGCCATTCTGTTTGCAGACAACGTGAACTTTAAACCAACAATGATCAGAAAGGACAAACAAGGTCACTACATACTCGTTAGGGGAAGACTCCAAGCGGAAGAGATAACTATCTTAAATATATATGCACCAGACTCCAGAGCACCCAGTTATATAAAACAACTATTAGCAGAAATGAAAAATCAAATTATCAGTAACACAATTGTGACAGGAGACCATAACACATCATTGACACCAAGGGACAGATCAACCAGACAGAAAATGAGCAAAGAAATAACAGAACTGAATCACACCTGTGAACAAATGGACTTGATATACATATACAGTATGTTCTACCCAACATCAGAATACAATTCTTCTTAGCAGTACATGGGTCATTCTCTAGATTAGACCATATATTAGCTCACAGAACATATTTAATCAAATGCAAAAGAGTTGAAATCATCCCTTGCATGTTTTCAGATCATAGCACTTTGAAATTAGAAATTAATGATAAAAGATACTGCAAAAATCCCACAAACACATGGAAACTGAATAACATACTCTTGAGTAAGCAGTGGGTCACAGAGGAAATTAAAGAAAGAATTAAAAGAAATTAAACAATGCCTACAAGAAAATGAAAATACAGATACAACTTACCAGAATCTGTGGGGTTCAATGAAGGCTGTCCTCAGAGGAAAATTTATTGCACTGAGTTCCCACATCAGGAAAACAGAACGAATACAAATAAATATCCTGATACTACACCTCAAACAGCTAGAAAAAGAAGAGCAAGTCAAGCGCAAAGCCAAAAGACGTGAGGAAATTATAAAAATCAGAGCAGAAATCAAAGCAATAGAGACTAAGAAAATAATCCAAAGAATCAACGAATCAAAGAGATGGTTCTTTGAAAGAATAAATATAATCGATAAGCCCCTAGCCAACCTTATTTTAAAAAGTGAAGAAAAAGCTCAAATTCATGCAATAAGAAATGAAAAAGGTGAAATCACTACAGACTCTACAGAAATACAGATCAACACCTATTTCGAAAACCTCTACTCTCAAAGGTTTGATAACACAGAAGAAATAGACAGATTCCTAGAAATCAATCTTGCATGTGTGAATACCGAATAGTTTCCCTAATATAAGAAATGATTCAAATATATAAAAATATGTGGTAATCATGATTCCCCATTATGTGGCCTTGAAGCCTTATAACGTTTTCACTTACTAATTGGAATGGCTTTATTGTGGGCTGGTTGATATTATGGCCTGTGATGAAATGAACAGCTATTTTGAAGAAAACAAGTCATCATAATAGCTAGTGCTGATTTACTATCATCTTGTTTTGAAGCCCCACCAAACTATGGCTCTTCTGTCTCCATCAGTTTTATCATGATGTATCTTGCTGCATTTTATTATATGTGATACTATAAACAAAAATTTTTATAGGCAAAGAGATAATATAGAAAGCATTGTTCATTTTCTGTTAGCTGGTTCTAAATACCCTACAATGCTTTCATCCACTTGAATGGTTTTACACTGACTTGATATGTTTGATGCTATAGTATATGAAATTATATTCAAATATTTCAAGGAAAAAGACACTATGGTAACTACTATTAAGTCGGGTTATTTGGTGGTGAAGCACTAGGTTGCTGGAACAGTCAGGCTTTGACCTGCGTTGTAATGTTGCTATGTCCTCTTTTATCTCAATCTCTCCCTTATTCATTAAAAAATTATTTAGTTATTTTTTATGATTTTCTGAGGGGAAAAATGTGAAAAATTAGCAGGATATATTATAATAACTTTTTTTGATTTCCTACTAACTTGATTTGAAGTCCTGTAATACTCCCACTATCTTGTTTTGACTGATTAGACTCTGTTCAGTTCTGTATAATAGTATCAAGTTTGAGGGTATAGGCAACTATTTTGAATGCAGTAATAGTCACTATGAATCAGGAAGCCAGTGTGACAAACCTGGAGCATTCATCTTCCCCTCCGGAAACAGGAAGCAATACTCAAAGTAAGGAGCAGAGCTCCTGTGAACTGCAGCCATTCTCAGTGACAGGGTCCTATGCTCCTCTGATGAGAAAGGCCAGATTCATACTGGGGAAGCTAGCCATGACAAGCACCTCTAGGAGATCTAATAGTTCCAAACAACAACACTTAGAGGAGAACTCACAATGCCTCACTCTTTCTCTCCATGTCTTTTATACTGGCAACTTTCCTCAGGGGGGCCATTGACACTCAGCACCATATTGATTTAATTCAGTTGGTGTTAAGTTTGCCACCAGTTTTTAATCCATAGCAACATGCTATAATATTTCAGAGAGAAGATCAAGTATGTCAAGCATTCCAACAAACATACCTAAGATCACTTCACCTATCAAAAGATTTCCAAATTGTTCACAAGAAAAACAACCTAATTCCGTTTGGTAGCAAACACACTTAGAATGATTCAGAAAAGGTAAAATACTGCTATCAATAAGAAAACAATTAGAAAAAAAGTGTTCCAGGCTGATGAAAAGATACAAAGGAAGCAAGATTTGTGATTCTGGTGACTGACTCAGCAGGATTTAGCTCATGTGCATACACACAATGTACACAAAGTATACATACACCAAACTAAATGCCATGAGGAAGAACTGTCTGGAACTTAAAGGCTGTGTTCACAATGGAGCCATAATAGTTACAAATGCATAACTAAGCTTAGCAACTGGCTTAAAAATATAGGGTATGCTGGGGGTTTAACCCAGTAGCTTAAGTGTCTACCTGGCAAGTGCGAGGTTTTGAGTTTAATCTATCTATCTATATCTATATCTATATCTATATCTATATCTATATCTATATCTATATCTATCTATCTATCTATCTATCTATCTATATATATATATATATATATCCCTACATATATATGTTGTATAGGCTGGTAGAAAGCAGTCATACTAGGAAATTTTAATGTATATACAAGAAAGAATTTATATATTATATATAAAATATATATTATATCATATATATCATAATTTATAACTATAGTCACATAAGAAGTAATCATAAAAATTAGTTATATATTAGTCACAAAGGAAGAACCAAGCATCTCTTAAAGTGAAAAATTCACTAATCAAAATGCAGCAAAACAGGTCCTTCCTTCTGAATATTTTAAATATCTCTGTAAAACAATGTTGCAAATCAAAATTGCAAAATTTTTAAAAATAAGACAAAGCATGACATATAAAAATACATACAATTAAACTAAATTTAATACAAGTAATGAGCTTTAGAAGATTTAGTCTCAGATATGAATAGAAGTGAAATAAACACAGTGATGTAAATTTATAACTCAAATGATTAAAAATCAATGAAAAAATCATATATGCACAAAAATTACCAGTCCTGAGATGTTGGCTTAAGAAAATTTTATTAAAGCCTTTTGAAAGATAGACATAAAAAGAAGAACAGAAAAAAAGGCAATCTTATAAACTATGTTCATAAGAAATACAACATTAATATCTATACTTGTTAAAAGTTACAAAAAATAAGAGACCAATATCATGACTATCAATGCACAATATCACAAAATGTTAGCAAATTTATTCCAACATACTTTTAAAAATCATATTTTATCAATTTATTAAATATTGGGATTTATTTCTATAAAATAGTGACATTTCAATATTAAGAAATATGTTAATAAAATTACTATATGTATAGACCTAAAGATAAAGTTATTTGACTGTGTCTGAAGATGTTAAAATGTCCTTTGACAAAATATAGCCTTTCATTCCTGATATTACACTCAGTGAAATGAGTTTGAAAACATTTCCTAAGCACAAACAAAACACAATGCAGATATAAATGGGGCACTAGGTTTGGAGGAGACCGACACGGTCAAACAGCACAATGGCACACAGAATGGAATGATTTTCAGCAAACCTTGTGGCCACATGTCTTATATTATAGAACAAATAATAAAGTTTCTGGATTTTGATGAAGGACCACTTTCCATTTCTCTCTTTTAAAAATCTTAACAATATTTTTTTTGAGGTTTTTACCTACACGGGATATATAAAAATAGCATATGCACAGATCAGGGTCATCTATGTGACACAATATTGGGTTAAATTACCTTTCACTGTTGACTTGCATTTCGTGGGATCATAGAAAGAAGTCACTATAAAGCTAACCTGTTGCCTGGTAACCAGTGGCCATCATGTTTCTACAAGAGAAGCAACTGACTCACTCTAATAAGAACACGGTATATGGAATTTTAGTGCCTAGCATTCTGCATTTCTGATGAGTGAATGCTTATAGCCCCTGTGGGAGGTAGCGGTGATGGGCACGTAGAAGCACCCCAGGGGACCAGAAGTTGGATAGCCAGTGCATCTCCACCAGCACTTAGTCAAGTAGGGCTGTTGCCTAAACTCTTGGGCACAGCTCTGCAATTTTGAGTAAGGGATCTGACTATGTTTCTGTTTCTGTTTTTGTTTTTTTGCAATTTTTTTTTCTGGCTATGTTTTTTCTATGCATGTTTCCAGTTCCACCAATCTGTGCTTCTTCAAACATCAGAAATATGAAGTACTGGAGTGAGAGCTATTGATCCAATTATTTAAAAATTTTCCATAGTTCCAAGCTCTGAACAGCAAGCCTGGCTGAGCCAAGTTTTAACCTGGGCAGATGGTCACATGCAATGTTCCCAGGATGCTAGGCTACACCTGAAGTCTTCAGAGAGTCTTAGGATGCAAATCAGCTTAATTATTTTCCTAGAGCCCGCTTGGAGGAAATGGGGTATGGGATCGTTCGGTTCCACCTTGAGAAGATATAACAAGATTCATAGCACACCAAACACTGAAAATGCATAAGTTAAGGTCACAGCCTTCAAAATATTTGTGTGTTATTATAGTCTTGACATTCCAGAACTCCTTGGAAGCACTTTTCGTGAAAGGGATGATGAGTCAAGCAGGATTATAGACCTTTGCCCAGATGTTGGTTTGGATCACATTTTTCTTTTATTAAAACAGCTAGAAAACCACTGGGATGGATAAATACTGTTAGCTCTGCCTTGAAATGTCACTGTTATTTTTCAAGTGCAAATCAAATTCCTGTCTTGGACAGATTTGTAGTCACTGGTCTCCTGACTTCCTTTGTCTCCACTCCATGGATTCTTATAGAAACTGCAGCCCTTGTAACATATGACATCCCCTGAACTTAAATCAGATGTTCCTGAGATAACTATGGAAAGCCCAGAACACAGGATGGGAATAATAGCAAGGAGATGTCTAAGGGACTCTGGAGCAGACTTGACCCAAGCTGGGGCTGAGTCATCCTTCACATCCCCAGTGTTTAGTTACTGGGTAAGGCTATCTTTGAAGGTGTGATCTTGGGCAAAGTAGCTTGCTTCAGTCCTGGAAGCCCCTGGAT
Organism: Cavia porcellus; assembly: GCF_034190915.1. NCBI lineage: Eukaryota > Metazoa > Chordata > Mammalia > Rodentia > Caviidae > Cavia > Cavia porcellus. Next base: position 103,646,451 of record NW_026947485.1, read on the forward strand.
GGGACTACTTCTGCTCAACCACAGGCAACAACTGTAGCAGAGGGATGCATTTGTTTCTGCTGGGAAGCTCAGGAAACATCACAGCACAGTTATCATCTACACTCTTTCAAATGGAAATTGTACTGTATATATCTAAGGTGTACAGTGTGACACTTTGATATATGTTCCATCACCTCACATAGTTAATCCCTCTTTGGGGGTAGGGTGAGAACATGTAAGAGCTTAGTAAATTTCAAGTACTCAATATAGTGTTATTAATTATAGTCTCCAGAACTTACAAATTTTGCAACTGAATTTTTGTATGTTTTGAAAAGTGTATCATCCTTTTCCCAAGCCCTGTCCCTGGCAACTACCTTTCTGTTCTCTGTTCTATGTGTTTGTTTGTTTTTTTTTAGATTCTATGTATGAGCGAGGTCACGCAGTATCCGTATTTGTGGGTCAGGCTTATTTCACTGAGAATAAACAGCTTCAGATTTATCCATGTGGTTGAAAATGTGTGCATCTCCTTATTTGCTAAAACACAAAGCAGAGCCTGTTTTAAATGGTGCTTGAAGTCAATGCACAACCACGAGTGTTAATCCTTACCTGACACTGACCTTAGCACACTCTCCTCTGCCCTGTGCTCACTGGGCTGTGGCTATCTTGCTCTTGTTGTGCAGTAACCCCCAATTTATGGCTACAGGACTCTCGTGTTTTCTGTTTACTCTGTGTGGAGTGCTGATCCCTCCTGTGTGTACAGAGCTCTGCTGCTCTGCTTCTCAGATTTCAATTCAACTGACTTCCCAAATGTCCCTTGATCATCCCACCTGGAGTAGTCTCTTCACAACACTGACTCCCTGCCCTATATTAGTGTGGTTGGTCTCACCAATAGCTGAAGTTACCTTTTTGCACAGCCCAGATATAAGCAGGATTCTATTTTTAATTCACTGTCTTCACAGGCTAGACTGTAGAGCTGTTTTCTGTGTTTAAGGGTCACATTCAAAGCAAGTGCCTCTGGGCTGGGCCACAGGTGGCCCTCTACAAATATTAGTTGAATGAACAAGTTCCCCACATCATCAATATAAAAAAATTCTTTGCAAAGCCTGTTGAATTAATCACAGTTCCTCCCCAAGGTTATTTGATGCCAAGGGCAGGGTCAATATGAATCCTTTGCAGTTGCTTTTGAGAGCCTGTTCTAGGGTCCTTTGTTATGCTAACAATCCACAAAAATTTCTGCAGAATAGGGATTTATAAATAGTGCTGTTCATTGAGAACAACCTGAAGATTATAGGACAAATCAAAGGACCACCAAATGCTCATGATGCCTTATGTCCTTTACAAGTCCTTTAGAAACAATGGGCCATATGAGCCTTAGGAGATGCACAGGTGGTAATTATTACACCAGTTACAAGTGCAAATAGTGGGCTCATAAACCTGGTACCTGGTGTTGCAGGAATTCAGAGTGTTGTATCTGACCCACAGGTTTGAATTGTATTAAGATCTATCAGCGCTTAAAGTAAAGCAGCATGCTGAGTATAGAATATTTTTAGTAAGCAAGCCATCCTTGTAAAGGAGAGAATGGTTGGCAAGCACTCCAACCATGAGTAACCAGAGGTAGATCTTGCTCCTGAATTTCTTTCTTCTCTGAGTCCCAGACTTTTCCTTCCCAAATGGTTCCTTTCTTTTGCCAGTGTGTGTCCATCTGCCACACAGCAGCCACAGAGGACCAAATTCTCATCCCTTCCAGGGTTGCAACAAATTGAAACACCTTGTCTTTCCATTAGAGGTTCTGTGTCCTCTTATTTTTTAAATTTGCCTGTCACACTCTATCTTTTTCCATATTTTTATTTCCTCATTTCTCATCTTTGACTTGTGACTGAATATTTGAGGACTAACCGGTTGCTATTCGCTTGCTATTTGAATTTTTAATTGCACAATTGTGACTTCTTTCCTGTATATATTTTTTTCTAAGAATTTCCTCTTTGTAATTGTTTGATCCAGTTCTAGAGAATCTCTGACCTTAAGATTTTTGCCAAGAATCAGTTGTAAATATTCTAACATACTCTGTTTCTAACAGTGCCTTTCCGAGGGAAGATTCCATGAGTTTCCTCAGTGTTCTTCCTGTGTGAATTGCTATGCTGTTGGCTGGGTTTGGGGGCTTTCTGTTTCTCTCTGTGGTTTACCTACACTTCTGATGAAGTAAGCCACAGGATGGAATATACAGTGGCTTTGACAGCCCTTCCCAGGCCTACTTGGGACCCCATTTGGGTCTGCAAGCTTTCTCATGCCTTCAGCCCTTCTACTTTGGGCTGAAATTCCTGGAGCTTCTTAAGGCTTCTCTCTTTGGGTTCCTTCAAACACCCAGATAAATTCCTGCTGTTGGTCATTTACATAGGAACCAGCACTGAAAGAAGGCTGAATACATACTAACCCTGTAACTGTTTTGTTCATGAACCCTGAGCTCTTTCCCATCCACGTGTCTATTTTCAAAGTTGCTCCTACTCACTGGCTATCCATGATTAAGACCCTCACTCACCAGCCACTGTGTTGACAAGAACCTACTTTACACCAGGAGCTATGTCCAGGACTGAAGACCCAAAGTTGAGTCTGATTCAATCTCCTGGTCTTATGAGGAAGATACATTTTTTGGGGGAGGGGGTACCAGGGATTGAACGCAAGATCACACACTTGCCAGAAAGGTGCTTGTGCCTGCTGAGCTAAATCCTCAGTCCAGAAGATACATTTTTTCCTACTCTGCTTTCTCTATAGCTTTCCAAAATTTCCCTCTGCTTAAGTGAAGTTGACAGAGGAAATATTAGCCTCAGAAGGTAAGCATTGTGTTGTATTTTCTATATTCTGATTTGCCAATCTGGGTGCACTGTATAGGAATCACTGTATCTCATGGATACCTTTTTCCATTAGTGCAGAAATCCAACCCCACCCCTCCCAAACCCACATTCATTCCCTACAGTCCTACTTACAGATGCTTATTAATGTCCACCCAAGTGGAAATCAGACCCTCAGACTCGGGAATAACTATATATCCCATTCCTTTTCTGTATCTAGGTCTCTTTTTCAAACAATGGAAACCAGGCACATTTTTATCCTAAATCAAGTAAAATCTGCAGTCTCAACAGCAGGATTTGTGAAAATTCAGGGATGACAAATATCTTGGCCCTTCCCCTCTGTTCACATTTCTACTGATGGAAGATGTTGCCTCAGAATTTTGAGAAATCAAGGACTCTAAAGCCACTCATTTCTCATCTGGAAGATGTGTATCTTGACTGTGTGTGTTCCCACTAAGCCTAAGTCAAATTTTTATTAGAAAATATATTTTTCTTCACACAAGTATTTCAGAAATGCAACTAAATCTATCTCGGAGATATTTTGTTAAGAAATTATACCATGAAAATATATGTAATAAATGGTAGATATCTTAGCTCAGCCCTCATTTAGCTGTACAGACAGCCAGAGAGAATGGTAGAAGTAGAGAGCTCTGCTAGAGGACTGATGCAAGTCTCCCTCACAGAGGAAGCAGCCAGGTCCCTGTCCCCTTCCCTGAGGGAAAGGCGGTGTGGAGGGCCCCTGTGATGTCTGCACACTGTGCAGAGGGAGTTGGCTATTTTAGAGGAAGCAGGCCTCACCAGGGTCAGGGATGATGGAAGAAGAAGACACAACATGAATCTGGGCAAGAAGCTTGGCCTGGGCCACACCTGCTGTATCTTGGAGTTAAACTTGCTTGAGTTTCCACCCACTGAGGCCAATCCTGGTCATACCATGGATTTTCTGGGATATTTAAATGATGTTTCAATAGAAACAACTTCAGTAAACACCCTCTAACACCAAAATTGAATTCTCAAGAAATAGCAACTATACCAATTGCTTTCTTTATAGAAAAATACAGGGTAAAGAAAGTGAGGCTTTCTCTGATGATTGAAAATGTACTTACCTCATATCTCCCACTGATTGGCTTTTGTTCCTATACCATTTTTAAAAATAACTTCATTTTTCGTTACAGTTAAAGAGAAGGAATTGGAATGAACTAATATCCAAATTGGTTTTTATTAGACATAATGCCTCCTGATGGTCACTGTCATCTGTGCCCTCTGTACACTGGAGTAGGAGGATCTTGCAGTTTGACTTCAACTTTATAGTGGGCCAAGGATGCCTGCACATTTCACTCCTTTCCACTCTTCTGCCCACCTACTTTCCCTTCTACTTGGGGGTACTGCAGTGGGGGCTTGATGGAGGCAGGGAATAAACACTGCCCTTGATCTCCATCCCAGTGAGCATTGTAACAAGACACAGGTTTTCAGCCAGTTTTATAAATTATTCTACAACATCTGGCTATATGAACACAGATATATCACCCCATGATTGAGGGAAAATGTAAAGCCTCATAGCAGAGGTAGTATTCAGACTAGATTCAAAGGGATCCATAGATATCAGGAAGCAGAGCATAGGAGAAAGAGAGCTAAAGAGCACCGAGACTGAGGCCAGAAGTGGTAAACAGTAAGCAAGCAAGGCCCTCAACAGATACTCCTCTTCCCCTGGAAAGTGAGCCACACTCTTATAATCAGAGTGATGTGGTCCTAGAACATATCCAAAGTTGGCTCTGTTGAGCTCCACTTACCATAATGGGTGCCTCATCCTATTGAGAGACTGAGGCTTAAGACTATGCTGTTGGAGCTGAGATTTGGAACCTGATCACCCAGACATGAGGATCCACACCTTTTCATCTCTTCTAGTTGCATGAATAAGAAGGTAAGAAAAAGCAGAGCTCAGACAACCAGAACTCAAGATGAGCAATGCAGATGATTAGGAGATGTAACTCTTCCAAGTGAGCACCAGTTTCTGCAAAATCTCATCCAAAGATGAGATAATTTTCTTTTTCATGTCATAAATTCCTTCAAGAATGTACACCACAGCAAGTGCTAGGACACTTGTCATTGTAAAGACTGTGTTGTTCAGGGGAAGACAGGTCCACTACATAAGCAGGTGGGTGAGACCATTATCCACTCTGGATTTAGCCCTATAGTGAGGTCTCAGACAGAGAAGGCATCACTCCTTATCCAAAGTGCCACAATCAGTCCACAAAACACAGAACAAAATCAGATGTTATTTGTTTTCCTTGAAATTCAGGAACCACAAAGAGATCATGGAACTCCACCTCAATGCCATGATAGTCAGACAGGCATCTTTGAAGAACAGTTATTGGAACTAAGGATGTGTAGCTCAGGAAAGACAACTGAAGAAGCTGGTTCCAAATATCTAAAGGGCTGCCACAGGGGAAAATAGATGAAGTTTACTCTTCAGAGACAACTGACTAGCGGGTGGAAATGACAGGGAAACAAATTTCCACCTCATTTAAGGGATGGTTTCTTGGCAAACATCAGAGTCATTTGTTGCTAGTGAGGATATTTCTACCATCACAGTAGACTACGGAAATGAAGACCATTGTCTGTTGGGGGTGCTTATGTTGGTGCCAAATATTTAATGGAAAATGGTTTAACCAACCTTTAAGAATCTTTTCCAAATGATATCTTAAATGAATAGAAATTAATTTTGAAAATGCACAGAATTTTATAAGCCAACATGCAAAGAATTTCCAAATATGAGGACATCACAGCACATCATATTTTGTGGTAGAAGAATCCAAGTCTCTTAGGTTGTTATAGGGTAAAGATTTAAAAGGCCACATGGTTCAGGAGCTGGGCAGACACACTGTGGACACAGAATTCACCTACTACACACACTTCACTCCTAGAACACTCGCAAATCCAGAGCAGTCTTTCTGTGTGTGACAAGGAGGGACAGTGAGAGCAAGTGTCTCCTGATGGATGTGGAGAAGCGCAGTGTGCTGGCAGTTGAGTGAGCCCTCAAAGCACGGCTATCTGTGTGGTGTTTCGCATAGACCTGAGGGATATGGAGGGTTGAGAGGACAGTGTGAGGAGTCTGGACAAGAAATAACTAGAGATAAAGGAGTGACTTGATCTATGAGGGTGAGGAGAGCTTCAGGTGTGAGAAAGGCTCTTGTAAGGTGTATGTGCTCCTGCCTCAGTAGCCATGCGTGGTAAGTGGCCTGAGCCTGACTAGAGGACCTGCCTCACTTTCTCCATGGACATGCATGTGAGTCTCAACCTCACAATGATTATACAATGAACAATTTGAAAAGGTACCTCATTATTATTGAATTAAAAGCATTCTACAGTTTGAAAACATGTTCAACTTAACATTCAAGTTATTCTTAACAGCTAATAAAAGTCCTCACAGAAGCTGTGCTTACTACTTAGCAAGTGATACTGAAATCAGGCTTATCTCATGGAGCATCACATGTTTCATGTCTACCATGTTGTTCTAATAGCAGAATCATTTTCTTTTTTGAGATGTTGACTATAAATAAGTATGTGAGTATAAAGTAATTATGGTTTATATATGATTATATCAATCGATACACACATATATATCATAATTTCTTTCTTCATTCATTTGTCAACAGACGTAGATTATATCTGTATCTTGGCTATTATAATGAATGCCAGAGTGCAGATATCTCTACAAGGTGTTAAAAGTCATGTGTTATTTCAGTTACATGTGGAATCAATACAAATTGAAACAGAAGCAAACTACAGAAGAGTGATTGTCAGGGGATGAGAGGAATCAGGGAATTGTAGGTCAAAGTTGTAGTTATGAGAATTGAGCAAGTCCAGACATGAAACACATAGAACACAGACTACAAGTCCAGCTCTTGTGTTCATGGCTAAAAATCTGTTGAGAGATTTGCTTACCACACACACATGTATGCACACACCTCCACAGAGTTGTATGGAATTGAATGTTATGTTAATTTGCTTCACTGCAATAATTATTTTATTTTTTATGCAAGAATCAAAACATGTTGTATACCTTAAATATATTCAGTAAAAAATCAAACAAATGTTTTCTTTTAAAAAGAACTAAAAATCACCACTGTATCACCATGTCTATGCTACCTTCAGCTGATCGTGACAGATACTTACTCACCCTGTTCTGGGCCCAACAAGGAGAATGGCACCAGTGTCATCTCACTGTCCCCAAAGCTCATTGCGAAAGGACTATCAGTTTCTGCATGTTATGATCACTGTGGCTCAGTGTGAGAATTTCCACTAATTCCAGGATAAGTTCCACTTACCTCTTCCTACTCAAGCAGAGTTAGCTCCAAGGGGCTGGGATGGAAGCAATATTTCTATCACCCCAAGTAGCACTTTTCTAGAAACATCAGGAAGGTGGATTATGCAGTTCTGAGGAGAGTCTGACTACTGTTTGACCTAAGCCCATAAAATTTAAATTTTCTTTTCTCCTTTAATTTTCTACTATTTGGATTGCTAGACTGTTCATTATCCATTCTGGCAGATCCAGTAACAATTTTTGACATCCCAGATTCCGTCACTCCTCACACAACAATGAAATTCAAGAAAGCTGCTGTTTGACAGAGGGGTACAAACAGCTCCCCTGGGTGATATGGTGCTCTGGTCATTCTATAAAACTGGGAAAGATGGGCTTGGTGTAGATGCATGCCCTATACATCATCAACAGCCATCCCCATCCTGCCTCCTTATTCCTATCACTTTTTTCTTGCCTGAAGGGTCACTTTATAGCCACATTTTCAACCACACACTGACAATGGATTTCTATCCTTGTACTTTTCACTGGATTCCTCCAGGCATCACCAGACATCCATAGGCCTGAGACTTTCCAGCTAGAAATATGAGATCAAAGCAAAATAATACCAAAAAAAGAAGAAAAGAGCCCAGGCTAGAGTCTTGGGCCGGCCAAAATAGTGTTCCCTTATACTGAGGCCCACCACAGTTCTGACCTACCTTTCTTCTGATCAGAAGTAAAAATGCTTTCATAGGTTTTCTTGCATAGGCCATCCTAACTGGCATGACTGTGCACCACGTCGTGCCTGATTGCTCCCTGAACCTCTAAGACCTACCATCTCCCTATTTGGCCCATGGCCCACTGTCTTCTAACTTTCTCCACTCCAGTTTCTTAATTCATAGGCTCTTTAAGTCATGGTCCATACTCTGTCAAGGTGATCTATCCTTATAACTACACACTAACATGATAAAAAGTTTCCTATGAAGGTGTCAACTGAGTGTCAATGAGTTGCTGATATGAAAAGGTTGTTCTCACACTTCGTGCTGTTGGACACCATGCATGAGTGCACACTCTGTTGTTGTTGACTACCTAGGTGTTCTGAGAGTACTGAGACTGGATTCTAGATGTTTCCAGAGCTGTTAAATCTTCTGTTTTTACACCTCAACATCCTACATTACTAAGCTACATTAACTCATTTGTTTATTCATCAACTTACTCTCCTCGGTTTATTTTTACATCATTTAAAATCTGACACAGTTAATGATGTTTCAGGTACACATCAGGTTTTCAAGAACAGGATCTCTGTTGTTTTGTTAATTTTGGTCTTTCCTATCTATTATGTCCATCCTTTTGATTTGACTGACTCTGTTCTGTTATGTCACATTTGGTTTCACTCTCTTCAGAAAAAAGTAATAAGAACTGTGGGAGTAATAAAACCCAAAATGTGTAATTGTCATTGTACAAAAGAAAGGAAAAGAAAGTGCTCTAAAGAATATAACTGCATATATATTTAAGTGTATAAGATAGATAATCATATTACTGAGTTTTGTTGGATCATTGAACAGAACTGTTTCCAGTCTTTTTTGAAAGTCCACTTTGTATGCTTTAATTTTGTAACTTGAACAACTATTTCTAAGATAATATGTAATCTATTAACTAGTGATTTCCTACCGTTTATTTTTTCTGAAATTCTGTATAACTTGTACCCTTTTTCTGTTTTTTTTTTTTTCTTTTTCTCTTTAAATGAAAAAAAGAAATTTTGGCCTTTCCAGTGCCCACAGCTGAGTTTGGAACACAATAGATTCTCTAAAATTTAACAGGTTGAATAATGCAAACATTGAAAAGCAAAGTGGATATGCTACTAATTATGTAAACAGTTGATATTTTAATATGTTCTTATATATACATGAGACTTGTGGTAACATTCTTAAGATTTATGTTCTTATATATGCATGAGACTTATGGTAGCTTTGTTAAGATTTAATACCTGGGGTATCTGCAGAGGGATAATATGGTAGATCCCAAGGTCAGGGACAGATATTAAAAAGTAAACTTATGACTAACAGATTGAGTGTCTCTATTATGAAAATACAAAATACAAAATGACATGAAGTTTGAAAGGTTTTCAGGATTGACATATTGTCAAAATGTGAATTTCATACCTGACTTCCTGTGATAGGCTACAGTCAAAATGGAGGTGTACTAAAATATTTTATATAGTTATCTTCAGGCATGTACATATGAAATATAAGTAAATTTTGTGTTAGCAAATTATATCTAAGATATATCTTCATAATAGAAATAGAAATATTCTAAAATCTTAAAGGAATTCTGAAAACACTTCAGATCCTTATCTTACCTATTTGTCTTTCTAAGTGTTTACTTTGGGATGATTTGAGTTTATTCCTGTATTATCTTTCTGTTATTTTGACAACATACCTGAGAAAATCAGTTTAAAAGAGGCCTGATTTATTTTGGTTCATAGTTTCAGCCCATGGTAGCTTGGGCTTGTGGTGAGAAACAGAAGACCGTACTGGGTAGTGTGTAGCAGAGGAGGCTATTCATTTCATGGTGTCCAGGAAGGAGAGAGAGAATAGCCAGTCTCAAAATGCACTTCAATTGTATCCCAAATAACCTAACTTCCTCCCAAAAAGCCCCACCTCTTAAATGTTTCACTACTTTCCAACAGTGCTGCAGGCCGAAGACCAAGCCTTCAACACATGGGCATTTGAGAGACATTTAGTATCTAAATAAAAGCAATTATCTAATCACAAAATTAAATCTATTTTTAAAAGGAAAGAATAAACATTATTTGGGGAGAAGTAGATGTTAAGTAACTAATTATGAGATAGTTGCGTGAATCCATGGTGATCTGTGGTGATACTGACTTTGACCATTTGCTTGAATGTGCTCTTTGTATCAACAAACAGGTGGCTAAGTGTTTAGATAAGGAGCCAACCTCAAATCTGTTTTCCATGGGGCCCAGCATCATGTCGAGGATTCTGATTATGAAGGCACAAATCAATTTGTAAGAAAACAAATGGCATCTTACTAGAATATTACTCTTAAGTTCCAGCCACAATAGGATGCTCAGGAAACCAGAGAGTGTTCTCAGACAAGGCCATACACTATGTGTTCTTTAGGGTAGTTCCAGTCAGCTGTCAAGGCTTGATGCCATCTTCCTGGGTAGTGATGCAGCCAGCCATAAACCAAAGAAAACACAGAATCTATTTTACCATCATTCCAGGTATTTTAAAGGACTATAAATTATAGCCTCCAAATAAAATCAAACCTGGATTAAAATTTATTACATGCCAGAATTTTATCATAGTTATAAACCCTATCAGGGCTTGAAAGTACTGTAACATTAAATTTATCTACACCGCAAGAAGACAGAATACCAGGGAGGGGATGAGTTATGTTTGTTGGTTTAATTTTACCAGCAGTACACTGATAAATTAAATGGCCTCTGTTTCCTATATATGTTAGAATACACATTTAATTAGGTCCTCTTGTCTGAGCCCACTTGTGCAGTTAACTTGTGCATTTCTTCCAGAGTGTGTTTGATGGCCCCAAGTTCTCTTGATTTGTATATGCTTCTTTACGGTGAATGAAAATTAAGGGGTATTGATAGGGAGGAGTAATAGCTATAGGTATAGCTATCGTTTCTAGCCCCAGAGTTCTCACCCCAAACTGAATATAGAATCTTTAAAAATAAAATAATAGAACCTTATCTCTAAATAACAAAGACCATCCTCCCAATAGGTGTCAAGCCTTAGAACTGAATACATGATTTTCTATAAAATTTTACTGTGGGCTGAGTTTACAACAAAGATCTAAGCCAACACCTCTCAGACCAAGCAGGGTAAGTGAGTCACCTAAGTTCTGTTAAATTATGCACTCCAGCTTAGGATGTTTTGGACAAGGTCTAAGAGCTGCATGTCCATCAAGCCCTCAGAAGATGCCAGTGGTGCTGGTCCAACAAGACCCACTGCATAGTAGAGACTAGTCTCTCATGTAGATTAAGAGTCTTACCATGCTCCCTAAGAACTCTGACAGCCACCTAAGGCCTTCCCGAGGGAGAAAATTTCTGGCCCTGTAGATGAAAGTATGCACTTCCCACCTGAGCATGCAGCTTCCTCAGAGCTGTGATGTCTCTGTGGAAAAACCGGAAACAAAGATGAGAAGGCCTGACCTCACTATCACAAACATCGTCTGCTCTTCCCCTACACAATGTGCTCACTTTCATGGCTCTGCAGTTTCCATGTCAGTTAGAATGTGTTCACTAAGGAAGCAAAGATGCAGCTGTAGAATTTGTAACAATAATGGGTACATGCTAGAATCATGCTAGATGGACACCTGCCCTCAGTTCACAGCCAACACAAAGCACGTAACAGGGACCATCACACCTTGCACAAAGGAAACCTTCTGGGCTAATGAGCAGCTGGATGGCTAGCTTGCATCCATGATAAGAAAATTACATCTTAGAATTCTTTGTCCAATACACAATTACAGTATATTTAACTCAGTGGTGCTAAAATAAGCAAGAGTTGTGAAGCAAGTTAAACTGCTTGTGAGGGCAAGATTAACTGGATATTACAAAGAGAAAGAGAATGTGTTTTCAATCTCAGCATACCTTGCAATCTTTGTAATTGTTGCTTAATTAAATAATTTTTAAATGGGCAGGTAAAATAGAAGGGAAATAATATTGAAGTAGAAACAAATTGACCATGTTCTAGGTGGTGGCCTGAGGGGGGAGCTCAGATCTGCCTCCTAATTATGGTCACAAATGTGGGGTTGGAGGTTACAGGAGAGAACAAAACTCATTTCACATCAAAAGTTCTCCCTTTACATTGTCTTAGTATGTTTGATGCTACAGTATATGAAGTTATACTCAAATATTTCAAGGAAAGAGACACTATGGTAACTACTTTTATGTCGGGATATCTTGGGGTGAAACACTATGTTGCTTAAATTGTTATGTTCTGACCTGTGCTGTTTTGTTGTTACGCCCTCTTTTATCTCAATCTCCTTTTTTATTATTTTTTTTTAATTTTTATCTTTTTAATTAAGGGAAAAAATAAGTTAAAAAACAACAGGATATATTATAGTAACCACTTTGATTTCCTATTAACTTGATTTGAAACCCTGTATTGCTCTCACCATCTTATTTTGACTGATTTTACTCTTTTCTGTTTTGCTTGATAGTACCAAGTTTGAGAGTATAGGCAACTTTGAAGACAGTAAGATTCACTATGATGCCCATTCTGGTTTGACTATTATCTTCTTTTGAAGTCCTGTAATGTCTCCAATGTTTTGGTTTTATTGGTCTTGTTCTGTACTGTTCTGTTCAATTTTATTATAACTGATGATATAGGCAATTATTTTTAAAATAGCAAGAGGCATTATGGTAACCATTGTTGATCACCTTGTATTCTGGTTATACATCATGTACTATGTCCATCCTTTTGATTTGACTGCCTCTGTTTTGTTATGTCACACTTGGTTTTATTCTCTTCAAGAAAAAGTAATAAGAACTGTGGGAGTAATAAAACCCAAAATGTGTAATTGTCATTGTAGAAAAGAGAGGAAAAAAGTGCTCTAAAGGATATAACTCCATGTATATTTAAGCGTATAAGATAGAAAACCATATTACTGAGTTTTTGTTGGATCATTGAATAGAACTGTTTGCAGTCTCTCTGTTTGAATGTCCATTTTATATGCTTTAATTTTGTAACTTGAACAACTATTTCTGAGGACAATATGTAATCTATTAACTAGTGATTTCCTACTGTTTTTTTGAAATCCTGTATTATTTGTATCCTTTTTCTGTTTTATTTTTCTTTTTCTCCTTAAATAAAATCTTTTTAAAAGTCCTCCCTTGGGGTTCCCCTGTCCATCTATAGTTTATAGCCACAATCCAAGGAAGCTATTCCTGCTGTTTTAATCTACCAAAGGTCTCAAAATGAGTATCCTCCTAAGACAATCTTAACAGTCTAGCCAATAACTACAGTATGGATTTTCCCTGAAGACACAGATGTTGGAGGTCAGATTTGAAAAGGAGACCCAAATATTACAAGAACTTATCTGTTAAAAATACATTTAAAAGTATTTGTATTTTATTTGAATGTTATCATGATTAATAGTCATAGAAATAAAATATATGATATTTAAAGTAAAATTTTAGCATTCACATCACTAACAGAAAAATGCATGTTTTAACCGCTCTGTTTTCTTGAATATAGACTGGTGACAGTGGCTGTTTATTATCTCTGTTTCTGCTTTCCATGACTCCATAGTCTCCATGTCAGATATCACATGCTCATTAGTCTGCAGTAAGGACTGTGGGAAGGCAGAGAGGTCACTGACTCCCTCCAGGAGGATAGAAATGATCAGGAAGGAAGTAACTTAGATGAATCACTAAAGACCAGCAGGCTTCCCCAAGGTTTAGGAAAGGAACAACCACTGATTTAGGGCTCTTGTCACGATAATGAACCTGCAACTGTGCCAGGCATGTGCTAGGTCTTTTTAAGTATATGGGGAAAAAAATAAAGGAATAATTATCCTCTTCTGGAAAACACTTTGAAATAGGGGCCCTATCGGTGGTATGATGTTTTCATTTCTTCTCAGGAATATATATAGAAAAGTAACAGCTGGGTCAAATGGAATCTCTAGTCCTAGTTTTTTGAGGAATCTCCATACTGATTTCCACAGTGGTTGCACAAGTCTAAATTCCCACCAATAGTGAAGAAGGGTTCCTTTTTTACTCCACAGCTCCTCCAGCATTTGTTCTGGTTTATTTTTTTAATGATACCCATTCTTTTTGGAGTGAGATGGAATCTCAGCATTATTTTAATTTGAATCTGCTGAATGAGCAGCAATGCTGAACATTTTTCATGTATTTGTTTGCCATTTGTATTTTTTCACCTGAGAATTATTCATCTCAGGTGCCCATTTTCAGATTGGGTCTTTAAATTTGGGAGGTCTGTTTTCTTTTCAGTTCTTTAAATGTTCTAGGCATAAATTCTTTGTCTTTAGTTATTTTCTTGTTGTCTGGTAATAGGGCACATTACCAGACCTACACAAATTCAATGAGGAAAGATTTATTTTGATCCGCAGCTTAAAGAGGCTTTAGTCTATATTCCAAGGCAGAGCACCTAGCAAAATGGTATAGCAGAGGAGATGAAAAGTAGCTCTTGTTATGGTGGCAGGAAGCAGAAATAAATCAAGGTAAGAAGACAGACCCTCCCAGGCTTTACTTTCCAACATCACAATTAGCTATAAATTCACCAGACAACTAATTAGTTGATCAGTACTGTGCCCCATGATCCAATCACCTCTCCAAACCCAACCCATGAGTGCATGAAGTGTTAGGGTACATCTGGAAATAAACTATAACAGCCTCCATGATTTGTGCTTCATCAGGACCATGTGAGGTACAGACCACAGCTCAGGACAGTACACATGGAAATATTTTTAAAAATAGCTCTTGATGGTTCAAAAATAGATGGATTTATTTATTTATTTTTGTCTTTCTCTTTTTTTATCGTGGGGATCAAACTCACGACCACACACTTGCAAGGCAGGCACTTACGCTCCTGAGCTATAAATCCCTAGCCCTGGATTGATTTTTAGCTCATGTGTATTTTTAAATAATTTTTGTATAATTACCAAAATTGTCCAGTCTAATAAAATTATAAAACTGCAGAAACAAATTACATAAAACAGAAAGTGTTTCCAACAAGGTGGCAAATTTGTCCTCCATTAAACAAAACAAAACAAAACAGTATGGTGATGAGACTCAAATGTTTCCAAGGGAGCATACATTCTTTGTCCAGCATTACAGTGCCAGTTGGGTCAGAACTAGGGCCATAATGTGAGTCTCAGTATTAAAGCACAATGAAATACAGCCAGAAGGTGTTAGAGTGCAGCACTAAAAAGGGCCGTGGCTCTCCTACCAAGGCAGTTTCAGCACCGGTAAGTGGACAGTTCCAGGGTGCCCAGCAATTAAAAAGGTAGGGAAATGTGGTAAATTAAAACCATTCTGTGCGATAGTAGCAAGTTTGAAGGTATAGGCAACTAATTTGAAGGCAATAAGATTCACAAAGATGCCCATTCTGGTTTGACTATTGTCTCCTTTGGAAGTCCTGTAATGTTCACAATGCCTAAGTTTTATTGGTCTTGTTCTCCACTGTTTTGTCCGGCTTTATAATATCTAATGAGATGGACAATTCCTTTTAAGGAAACAAGAGACAATGTTGATAACCATTGTTGATGACCTTTACTCTGTTCTACATCATGTGCTATGTCTATCCTTGGTTTTGACTTACAGCTTTGTTTTGCCATATTTGACTTTATTCTCTCCCCCCCCAAAAAAGTAATAAGAACTAAGGAGTAATAAAATCCAAAATGTGTAAATTTTGTTATAAAAAAGAGAGGGAGGGAAAAAAAAGAGCTCTAACGGATATAACAGCAAGTGTGTTTAGGGATGTTAAATAGCTGACTATATTAATGTTTTTGGATCATTGAACACAGCTGTTTGCAGTCTCTCCGTTTGAATGTCTACTTTGTATTCTTTGATACTGTGATTTGAGCAACTATTTCCAAGATGATATTATGTAATCTATTAACAGGTGATTTCTTACTGTTATGTTTTTTTTTTTTGTAGTTCTGTATTATGTGTAACCTTACACTGCTTTGTTTTGTTTTGTGTTTTTCTCTTTTTCCTCTTAAATAAAAAAAAAATAAATAAATAAAAAAAAAAAAACAGTTTCCCACAGAGGATTCTGAGAAGAGTTCATAGTCCATTACTGGCCCTGCACTTTGAGATTTCCTGCTGAAATTCAGTTAAAGAGGAGGAATGCGTATCCACATAATTCCACAATTAGTGTTGTTTCTCTAAGAAATAGCTACAAAATAGCATGTTATTAAAGACACACTTAAGTGTAGTACTTGATATTATAAAGGAAAATAAACTAGATATGGTGGTGTATAGCAGTAATCCCAGCTTTATGGGAGGCTGATGCAAGAGGCACTCAAATTTGAAGTCAGCCTGTGAAACTTACTGAATAAGTGAGAATCTGCCTCAAAACAAATAAACCAACAAAATGGCTGGGGATACAGCTCAATGAGAAGGCCCTCGGTTCAATCCTCTGTGCCAAAACAAATCACACAGTATAAAATTATGAACTGTTTTCTTCATAATTATTGAATCTGTTTGGATAGTGCAACCAGAAGTGGAGCATAAACACCTACTTTCTCTAGTATATCTTTTAACTGATTCCAAAATACAAAGAAGTCAACTACACTGTGGCCATAAATGAAACAACAGTATTTTCATCGGTAGCTTTGATGATCAAGAGGTGCTTAGGACTCATAGCACTCAGGTCTCAGGTACAAAGAAGCCTCTACAACCCCTTTTCCATCTAGAACAAGACAAGGAGGACATGGCCAGCAGGTTGCAAATGTAGCTGGTGAGGGCTGCAGTAAGGAGCAGCAGGATTCACGCTCCCTAAACAGATGCTATTACTGCAAGCTGTTCAGTTCTGGAGCCCAGCCATTCTGGAAGAAGCAGTCAATATTTTATTTGACAAGTACAATCTACACCCTAAAAAACAGAAGGGCTCAGGTGTTAGTTATTTTCCTCATTTTGAGGCACAGTAACTGACACCCACAATTTAAAAGAGGTTAATTTTGGCTCACCATTTCACTACACGGTCATCTGATTCCAAGACCAAAATGGCAGCATGGAAGACCTGGCTCAGGGGAGTTACTCCTGCCACAGTATCTAGGAAGCAGAGAATGGGGAAAGGAGCCCAAAGAGAGCTAAATTCTTCCATATAACACCCCTGTCACCTTGCTGTTTGAACCTGAACCCACTTCCTAATAGCAAACAAAGCACATTCAGTATAGCACTGGTTAAGTCCTCATGATGCAGTCAACATCTAAATACAGAGCTTTTGGGTATAGCAGAAGCTGCCCCCACTCACCAGACAGTATACTTCCATTTCTTAGCTGCCCAGGTAACAGTTCCTGTTCCAGTTCTGGTTGCTTCTGTCTCCTAGAAATGGCTGATCACTGTGATACATAGCTGGACACTATGATACGTATTGTAAGAATCAATCCCCAATTGACAAGACATTCTGCCTCTGTGTTTCTAGCTTGTTTGTCTTACAGAAGCCCTAGACCACCAGAGATCAGAGTCTGATACCCCAGAAATGATCCTGATCAGTGCTGTTGACATAGATAAATCTGCCTCTAAATCTTGGGTGTTTTTTGGTGTTTGTTTGTCCTTCAGGGAGATATATCTGATCTAAATCTTAACACGGTCTTTGGGGAGGGATACTCTCAGTCTAACTCTAAATCATATCTGGAGTGTGTACTGTATTTGGAATTCTTTTATAGGTTTAGATATACTGATTTTGAATAAATCAACTGTTGCTCCTGTGCATGTAAAGTTATCTTACTTGTTTATATCACAGAAGATCTGACAGGTGAGCTTAATAATGGTTGTCCTGTAATTGCTTGTGAAATGAACTAAACAGATAAGGAGACAATTGACAACATCAGCAATTTGTCAGGCATTTGGGGTGGGTGGTATTGATCTAAAAGCCTAGTTTCAAACCTACATTTCAAGTCAGAATATAAGGTTAAAAAAGACAAGTGATGAGAATTGATCTAAAAACCTACCACAGGACCTTAGACATAAAGAACCAACCAGAGACCACATAGGTGATGGGGAAAGCAGGGACACTTGTCAGGTAGTTGGATGGCTGTTACCCTAAGTGTTACACATAGTGTTTAAGGCAATATTTCTCTTGATTCCACCTGTGAAGGTGAAGCTTGATTGTGGCAACTTGAGAAACTTGGGAGCTAACAAAGGAATTATTAAAGCATAATTTTAGTTGTATCTCAGTTTGTACTGGAGGTGTGGCCTTGGGGTCTTTGTGTGTATTCTTGGCACTTCCTTTTTAGCACTGTCCCACTGCTCCATGAACTGAGAAGCTCTGTTCCACAACACCATTCTGTCGTGTCGTTCCTACCTTGGAGCCAGTGTAATATGGACTGAATCCCCTGAAACCATGAGCCCCCTCTTCCTTTAAGTTTGGGGTATTGTGTATTGTGGCAACAAAACTGACTAACATACCACCTCTTAATAATTTTCAGTCAGCGTTAAATGCAGACACAGGCCCTACCCTGTGTGAGAAGTTCAGTTCCACGTCTTGCATTGAGGCTCACTAGATATACATCAGATGTTTTACAGTTCCCACCAAAACTAAAGAGAAAAAAAGGGAAGCACTTATAAATAAAGCAGTCAAAAGAATTGCAAACTGCTTTGTATTCCAAGAGCTTTCTGAAGTTTTAAAAATAGACTGTTTTTTGCAATGAGAACAATGACTATTTTACAAAAGGATGATAACTCCAGGCCCATAAATCCAAGGAACAGCTAAATATTCCAGGCAAAGGATCCTCCCTCTAATTCAAGCCCTCCATTTCCCCATTAAGCTGCTAACTAGATCATTAGCAAGTGACTCAGCACCCATCAGCCTATGCCTGCCTGCTCACCAGGTGGATCAGGGGCAGTGAGCTTGGAGTGATGGATAGCAGCTCTGCTGAGGGGCTCATCTTCTTTCCTGAGGCACATTGCGGGGACGATGTCTTGCAGGCCTGTCTGGGCTGACAATAAATAAGCACTCAGTAATTTTCTTTGGAGAGATGGATGTCGTCTGTGCCCTTACAGTTATTGGAAGTTTACAGCAAATGGTGCTATAGAAATCAATCATGCTGGAAGCCAAGAACAAAGGACAACGATTGTAGCTAATACCTAATTAAAGCAGGGAAGGAAAAATGCAATTATTATAATAGCTATTGAACATTAGTAGATGTATACTATACATTTACACATTCTCATGATTCTTGGGGAATCAAATGACACTAGAAACCCACTGCCTCTGCATTCCTGGGGTTTAGGGTTAGAATTTTAAAATCTCACTTTAACTGAAATTAAATGCTTTCATGTGATGAAGCGCAATGACAAAAATTGGTGGGGGAGGCTCTGTGAAGTTTCAGTTCGCAAAACTCACATATCTTAACTTACTCTGTGATGCTCTTATTGACCTCAATGGCAGTTCACTATGCTTCTAAGCTTTTTTCAAGGTCTTGCTTCCATCTGTACCTACCACCTCTCTCTCAGAAGGAGGCCTTACTTGGGCTCTTGTCACTTTGAGGCAGTTCACATGAAACACTGTCCCTTCAGGCTTTCAAAGAGAGAGACTACCTTATCTAAAAGCCTGCCATTTTCATGGGAACTCAGGGTGAATTCAGTGATCAATAGTTTAACGTTCTTAGAGTTGAGGTACATCTCACACTTTCCAGCGGACACAGACAGCTGTTGCTGGATACCTGGTTGGTCTCACGCTTTATGCTCTCTCCATATTTCCCAGCAGATGTGAGATCATTTTACCAATTGCCCACTTGCTTTGCTCCGCAGGAGTGGTCAGTGTTGGGCAATCAGGTCAGGTCCTTGTTTCTACCTGTTCTGACCTAAAGTCACTTAATTTGGTTGGCAAGTGCTTCTGCCCCGGGACTGGCCACAATCATTCATAAAACTTCCTCCTTAAACAGTGAGAAATCACAGAAAGACAGAAAAAAAATTCAAAGAAGGTTTTTTTTTTTTTTTTTTTTTTTTTGCTATGCATTGCCAGAACTATAGAAAACAGTTATAATTCTGTAGAAGGACCTATAGCTTGTCCACCAATGTTATGGTAGAAAGAAACTAAATTAATATATCTAGAGGTGCTCTGGGTAGCAAGGGAAGGTCACTTGCACAAGTGGCAGTGTCATTGGGGGACCCGAGGCTATTACCATCTGTCATGAAGGGAATGATTCACACAAAAAGAATAAGCAAACATTCAGGAGTAGGATGGAAGATAAATGCATCAAACTGTCCCCATGAGAGAGGAATATATGTATGATAATGGAATGGTTTAAGAATGAAATAATAGAGGGCAAGTGCAGAAGCATCTTTCTCCTGGGACCACCACTGTGGCACAGCTGGCAAAGGGAGACACCCATAAGGTCACACTCTTCACAGGATGACCTTTTACATCAAATGCTGGATGCAAAACTAACTTCCCTGAAAAAGAAGCCCTGAATCAAAAGCAGAAATTCAGTTACTTCTGCTCTGCTTCTTTCTTCTGCATCTCTTCTACCTGAGCACATCTTCACTTTACCTCTGCCTGACTCTGAGGTACAGAGCTGCACTGGTTTGCATTACTCAACTTGGAGGCTCTTTTTGTGCTCAATTGCCTTGATTCCCTTTTAGTTGCTTGTCATCCTCCTTGCATCTGCTCCCTCCACTTCCTCTCAAGCCCCACCTGTTTACCTTGAGATCAGTCCATCTTCAAGTACCTAGTCCCTTCTCAGTAAGCAGAAGAGCTGAAATCTTAGTCCTGACCATATCACTTTAGACCTCACACTGGTGGTTCTATAATTGCTAAAGTACCAGAAAATGGAGGGCTAGATGACATTGTTGAGCTCAGGCTGACCAGAAATTTTCACTGGGCCTGCCTCTCTAAATTTGGGAATGGGGAGCTAGCACTGGTGTTTCAGGAGGGAACCAGTGTTGTGTTGAAATACCCGATACTTACATTGTGTTTTGGATATCTACAGCAGATTCACTTGTTCACACTTCTTATCCCGATGTTTTCATGGTCATTACAACCCTGCAAAACTGCAAGGAATATACTTTGGCCCTCACTTTGCATCAGTGACTGATTTGGAAGTGCTAACTACCTCCAATGTCTCCAAAGGTATCATTGTCCAACTCCCCTAGTTATAAACCCAAGGATCTATCTTTTAAATGCAGCAGGAAGACTGGGATGAAAACAGGCACAAAGAGTTTCCAGGACACTCAGAGAACAGCACTGGTACCACTTGGCAACTTCACAGTGAAAACTGTCTTAATTGAGTTGCTTGAAACTTCATTGTCTTAATGGGCTCATGAGAAGCAAAGTTGAGAGCAGAGATCAGTGTTTTTTTCTGGAGCATCTTAAAGGAAAAGAAGCACCAGGGAGGGAAGAAGCTGACCAAGTACCTTACCAAGGGTTGTACCCAGAAGTTGACTAATCCCTTAAAGGGAATGAGCATTAATGCCACTGCAGTGTCTGCTCCACAGGAGGCCCTGAGCAGCCCTGGTGGGCTGGAGTACACAGCCACAGCATGGGACTCTGCTCAGGCAGCTGCAATCTGCAGTATGCCGCTAGGTCAAGCTGTAAACAACAGCCCCTGTAGTAACTGGCAAGGATTTCTATGGGCAGGGTTGGTTCAGAAGTGTCTGTCTGGGGTGCAGTCAGGACAAATAATCAAAATGGCCTCCATCTGAATCTTGGTTCTGGTCCGACTTGGAAGCATTGGTAGGATAAACTGGAAGGCTGTGAAGGACATGGCTCATTTCAACTTTAGACAGATCCATTTGGGGACAGGAACACTCTTCTACTCAGCAAGAAATACAAGCTAAAAAAAAAGCCACTGACTGAGATTGGAGATAACATTTGGGAATGTAAGTCCACAGAACATCCTGACTATGGAGAGAGGCAAGGCCAAGGGTAGGATGAGTGGACCAGGAAATGAGAGCAAGGCTTAACCCACAGAAAAAGAAGAAGAAATGGTTCCGAGAGGCTGGCAAGTACAGCATCACGATCAAGCTCAGAGGGGTACCTCCCACATAGAAGCTGGGAACAGAACTTGACCTGGAGAGGACCTTCCATTTACAAAGGTGAAACCATGCCAGAGGTTTGGTGAGCTTCACCAAGTCATGCAGATGTGTAGATGAAGTGTTTGAGTATAACTGGTTGACAATGGGCACTGGGTATTCTTAGAGGGCCAGAGAGACTACTTAGATGGGCCCTAGGTGCTGAATGAATTGCATTATGTGGAAGGACACTTGGATCACTCTCCAAACTCTCTAATGCTGAGGAGGGAGCCTGCCAGGGAGAGATGGGGTGGGGCAGGGTGGAGATTACTGAGGAGGTGTGACAAGGGGCTCCTGCTGAGGGAAGAGAAAGGCAGCAAAGTCTCACTCACTAGGACCTAGTCTCCTCATTTCCTTCTGTCATTCACAGCCAGAAGCAGAGGACCACACAATATCAAACTGCCACCCATCTGTCCTTCTCAGTTGCTCTTGGCTGGGGGAAATGTAGGTTAGAATTAGCCTGCAAGGAGGAAATGAGATGCTGTATTCACACACGCTTTGGGAATAGCAGTCACATCAGTGCACTGAGCACGCGTGATCTCATTGCAGCATTTATTTCAGAAGCACAGCCTAACACTCTGGGATGCTGGAAGTGCCAAAGTGGTGCACTGTTGTGATCTGTTTGTCATTTGAATGGGTTCATCACTGCTTCTGCCATACCAGCCAGACTCAGAAGAAATAAATCAGCAAAATACTTGTTTTCTGTAGTCAAGTAAAGTTCCTCTTGGTGGAGTTGAGAGGAAGTAAATTTGATTCCTTTCCCACCCAGCTGAAACAGAAGTGTCTTCTGAGGTCTTCTAAGGAGAACAGAATTTAGGTTCTACTGGTTGCCTCTGGTCTTGGGGGTTTCTAGCTAGAGGATATTTCTGGGAGTCTCAGCACAGTGTTGATGTTCCTAAGCATGAACCATCCAACTTCCTGTTCCAGTGATCTGTTCTCTGTGTCTCTTCTTTGTAAAGCAAAATAATTGATCTGGTCTTTTTTCTTCATTCTCCAATTGTCAATGTCTTGTCTAGTTTTTATTTTTTGAATCTTGGTACAAAGGAACTGAGATGTATTTCCTCACAGGGGACCTGGCATTATTGTGGGAGGCAGCTCAGACATTCATAGTACAGTGCTGATCCATTTAGGGACCCAGTTGCTTTGTTCAGCCTCAGCTCAGTGGATCTTCTAGTAAAGGTTAGTTGGACATATTTATGCTGGGCACCCTTCAGTTAGAGAGTTACTGATGGAACTGAAGGGTAGGGTTTGATTAAATCACCTGCAAATTGAGAGTAGCTTGTTTTTATTTTTTCTTTATTTTTATTGGCTTTTTAAATTTTAAAAGCAAAACAACAACAATAAAAGAATAAAAATGATGCTTCAGAATTTCAAAATAAAATAATAGGAAATCATGCTAGTTAATGTATTGCATGTTATTATCTTCGAAGTAATTGTCCAGATTAAGAGTTAGATATGAAAAAAAAAATGATCAAACAATGGAAGCACAAACTGTTATTTTTGATGAAGTAACAGATTAGTAGTATGGTTATTATATATATATATATATATATATATATATATATATATATCCTATCAATTAATATCTTGCTTTTACTCCTATAGTTGAAATCAACTAACATCTGAAAAACTGACTTAATGTCTATATTGATGTGGATTATCTCTCATCAGCCTTCAAACCAAGGTTGCTGGACTGTTCAGTTATTTTGGTAATTTGCTGTTTTGCACTGCAAATGGCTCTTAGGTCTGCTTATGTCCACCAGAAAGATGTCCTTCTGAACTAGGAGTCATACATCACTTGCCCTTCTCCTGAATGCCTCCTTTGCACGCCAATAAATTAGTTAATCTCCAGCTTTATGGCTATGCTAATCAAATGAAAGCCACTAAGTAACGGACAGAAACCCTGAGGGTAACAAATAAAAGTATTATCTTCCCACCTAGCTTCTTCTCCAGGACCTGTCATCAATAAAACATCGGAATACTGCCTGTCTTGTATTTCCACGTGGGAAGGTTCATATTGCACAAATTATAGAAAAACAAACTTGATAAGAGCTACAAAGCCCCAGAGAGCACTTTACTAATGAGAGGAGACTGGCTACTTACCTTTAAATCATCTTCTAAAGCAATTTTTAAATGTCTAATTTCAGAAATACAACTGTGGCTAGGCAAACTAGTAATTGTAAGTATTTCTTGCATTCCTCAGCATTCCTGAGTTGAAACTGAAAAAATGTAGAGACCTTTCAACGCATTTCCCCTGAGTTTTTGTTTCCTTTTCCTTCCATTTTTTTTTTTTTTTTTTTCACGTGTAGATACAAAGCATTCCTAAAGTGAAGAGCCTGGGTTGGCGATTTTTCTTTTAAAAATTTTGCTTTGAAATATTTCACACATTCAAGAAAATATACCTAAAGGATCTGAGATAGAAAAAGCCTTATAATAAACAGCAGTGTGCCCAATGACT
This sequence comes from Cavia porcellus, assembly GCF_034190915.1. Classification (NCBI taxonomy): domain Eukaryota; kingdom Metazoa; phylum Chordata; class Mammalia; order Rodentia; family Caviidae; genus Cavia; species Cavia porcellus. The sequence continues at coordinate 103,670,780 of NW_026947485.1, forward strand.
TGTTTATAATGTGGAAATTCAGGTGCAGTCCTAAGAATCTGTCCTTGACACAGCCGCCTCTGAAATTTGTGTTTACTATTGTGCCCTGAATTTCGTGTGTGTGTGTGTGTGTGTGTGTGTGTGTGTGTGTGTGTGGCTTGTGTGTGTGTGTGTATGTGTGTATCCATAAATAAAATGGCATTTACAATTTCATGGCCTAAAACTATAACATGGAGTAAAAATATAGGTAAGCCTCAGAACCCCTAAGTTCTGTATGACAGCTACAAGCCAATTTCAAACTTTATTCTAATAGATGAGATCTGCTCCTCTCGTATCACTGCACATAAGAATTTATCCTCCCTCATGGCTGCATAACCATCAGTCTGGTGTAGAGAGTGTCTGTTGCTCACAGAACCAGCGTGTCTGGTTCTGGACTATTTTCCCCTCCTGGTCCCTTTTACTTCCTTGTACTTCAATTCTCACTTTCTAATTTCAGCTCATCAAACACTTGCTATATACTTAAAAACAGATCATTTTGGGTGGCTTTCTTCTTTTTTAAGAGCAATTTAGCTATTCTTAGCTCTTTGCTTTTCCATATAAATTTTATATTCTGTTACTAAAATTCCATGAAAATCCCTGTTGTGATTTTGATTAGAACTGTATTGAAGAATTAGACCAATTTGAGGAGTGTCTTCAGATATTGCAATATTTAGTTTTATGGTCCATGAACCTGGCATCTCACTCCACTTATTTATGCTTCATCTAGTGTCTCAATGAAGTGTAATAATTTTTCATAAAAGATGATTCACTTCTTTGGTTAACTATTTTATATTTTCAATGCTATAGATAAATAGCACAGGTAATAGGCAGGCAGGATGCATCATATGAAACAAAAGATACGATTCTCACTCACGGTCCGACTCCAGAGAGGGCTGTATGGTGCTCTCCTCTCTGATGCCATGAAGCCAACCTTGCACTTCCTTTGAGGGCTCCTGGCCAGTCTTAGCACTGGCCTTTTCTTTTTTTTTTTTTTTTTTGTCTTTTTCATTTTTATCGGTACTGAGCACTGGCCTTTTCACGGTGGGATGTTCCCTAGCTCATTCACATCTGAATCAAAGGGTCAGATACGCTGGTGGTGCTCAGAACAGAAATATGGGTATTATATGAAAGACACTGCAAAGTCAACCACTTTAAATTCAGATTTTTCATCTTTAGAACAGGTTTATTGGCCAAATTCTGCCCTGACTGTGGAGTGCAAATGTTTGAGCAGAAGACCTTAGAATATTCTTTGTTTCTCTATGGCACATGTGGACATAGAATCCTAATATGCAAAGGAAAACAAGAAGGAAAAAAGGTTTCTACTGAGCTTACTAGTGGTGTCCCAAAGCCATCTCTGGGCCCCAGGTGATTCCCTTACTGAGAAGCTTGTAGGCTAGGCCTGAGATGGACTTGCCCAAAAATGCCAGTGACCATACTTGGCTCTTTTGGGGGATACTCTATGGCTGAGTCAGGTGTCTTTGAGAAAGCTATGAGGACTCTAAGACAATTGTCCATCAACTGGGTAACAGACAAATGAAACAATTATGTCCACGCCATGGAATACTAGTCAGCAACAAACAGGAAGAGATTTCTGTTGCCTATGACACCATGGAAGAACTTTAGAATGTGCTAAGTGAAAGATGGCAGTGATGAAAGATTATATGCTGTGACTTCTATTTATAAGAAAAATTTAAAAAGCAAGTTTATAACAAAGTAATTAGAGAATAACAATAGTTAATGTGGTATGTATTATAAATTTATATTCACTAAGTATGAAAATAAAAAAGTTATAGATTCTAGGCTCTTCCTCAAAGCTGCTGACTGTATCTCTGGCACAAGGTCAAGGATTCTGCATGTGGAGCATCCACAACAAAAACTAAATTTTTATACACAAAAAGCAGACTAATATTTGCTTGAAGCTGATCATGAAAGCAGAGATTAGTTTGTAGTTTATAAATTGGCATGATGGAGTTTTTATGTGTGAAAGTAAGCTAACTCTGAATTGTAGTCATGGTTGTACAACTCCAAGAATTTGAACAAAATATAGTTGAAATCATTTGGTTATATTCATGCAAAAGATGAGTTTACTGGTAGATAACTTACACCTCAATAAAGCTCTCAGAAAAATATGCAAAACCTAGTATGTGGGGACCGGGTAGTGCCATTGAAGGTATCCTGGATAAGACACACTATAGGGTCAGAATCAGTAGTTATGGGGTAAAACAAAGTCTGGATAGTTCCCAGTGACTTTGGGTACTTAGAAAATTCTGCAACTTGTTCTTGGTATTGGAGGTTATATATTTTTATGCAGATGCACCTGGCTGTACATTCACAAAGCAGGAATTGCACTGTGTATAAAGTCAACTTTGGTTAACATACTTTTGATAACAAAACATCCTCATATACACAGAAGCACATCAGACATTCTCAGTCTGTTGACTATGAGGCTGAGCCAACCTTGGTCCACCTATGCTGGACAGAGAGAAGCTCTGGTACTGAGGTGTAGTGTGGCCCAGCAAGCAGGCCAGGTCTGGCCATCAGGTCTCTTTATAACACTACAGAACCACCTTGCTGGTTATGCTTGAGGTCCTTATGATCTCTGTTCTCCTTGAGCCTTAGTTCCTCGTGATAGAATCTACTGATAGAGATGTGTCCCAACTACAGGGGAACTTGGGAAGAACCTTCCACAGAGTGGCATCATTATAAAACACAGCTTCTGTAAACAATACTCACTCTATTAAGAGGAAACTTGGCAGTGTGCAGAAAGGAGGCACAGCAGGGAGATGGGGCTGCTCCCAGGTGTGTGAGAAGGATGCACTGCTCTCCATGAGGCTGTTTCTCCAGCATGCAGGCCACAGGTGCCTAAGTGGGACCATGCAGAGTGAATCAGGGTGTTGGGGATGTGAGCGACTACCTGTTACCCACCCAGGTGTCCCCTGGGACTGAGGCTCTGATAGGAGACAGTGCAGCAGAGATGCAAACTGACATACCCAACAGCGAATATCCATGTATGTGGGATGTTTGAGGAAGGATTGGGGTGCCACATACCAAGAGGGAGTTCCAGACCTTTGTTTCTGGTTCAACTGTTAGGGTTGCTAACAATTTAATTCACAGAGTCTGGAAAAGCATGGATGTCTTCAATCCATAATATTGGGAACCATAGTAGACCCCAGTCACCTTTGGTGCCTCTTTTGCCTTCAGGGAGCATGACAAGGATAGGACTATATCAGGGGCCTAGGCATATAGGGCAGGCTCTTGCATCCCACGTGGCCACTGAAGGAGAAGAAGATCTCAGGTAACCTATCAAAACTGTGGCCTCCCTCCCTCTCTGTAGCCAAGCCTGGAACTTGGGGCTCCTGTTAGCCAGGCCTCTGAAGAGAGTATAGGGGCTGTAGACCAATGGGATTGGATGACAAAAGTCTGCAGCACCCCTTCCCAGCCAAGACCTAAAATCAGATACTTAGTACTAAAGAGCGCTAGACACACACAGCTTGGACAAGTTATAGACAGGAAGTCTTCAGTCCTGAAAGACAGCTGCAATCCAAGAGGGCCACACACGTATCTCCTGGAGGGGCCCACAGTGTACACAGAGGAGTCTAGAGGCACTCAGTGAGTGACACAGCAGAAGGCAGATGATCCTTTGTCTTTTGATATCCACCATCAGGAGGGGAACTCTGAGCACCTGTCCAAGAATCCAGAGTGAACTTTCACTCTTGCAGAGAGAGACAATGGAGGACTAGAGGCTGTTCTAGTTTCTGTTTCTACCTTTTGGGACATTCTTCCTGAGATCCATAAGGAGCCCCCAAAAGTCCTCTACCCTGAGACCAGCAAGTTCGAAATGCTTTGATCAAAAGTCAGCAGAGCCCTAGTTGGCAGCCACCCAGCAAAAGTGCATCACTTGGATAAGGGCCAAGGAGGCCTGTATTATTGTCATAGTGGAAAAGAGCAGGTCAAAGCTGAGCCTATTCAAATTCCTAACCAAGACAGTCATGAATGATGATACAATATTTGGTGCTTTCAGGACAGTACCATTACCGTGGGTTTCTCAGATCATCATTTTTTCTGGCAAAATTTTGGAGCTGCTCTTCCACTATAAAAAGGACCTGGTTTGGCAGATTAATTACTTATCCTTTTGCGGGTCTTCCTGGGGTGGAATCTAGGCTTCTGTGCATTTTCACATGCCCTTCTGGCCATCTCTACCAGCCTAGCAGCCCAACCTACCTACTCTTGCTGCCCTGGGAGGGTGTTAGGCTATGCAAACTGTATAGATGGCCCACAGCATTTGAGGACTGTTGGCAGAGGATGTGTCTGTCCCAGTCTTTACAGAAACTTCAGACTGGGTGTAATAGTTCAATCTACTCAGGAAGGACAGCAGCTAAGCAACTTCCCTCCCCTTGCCAGTGTGCAGCTTCTACATGAGCCTTGGAGGCCCCTCCACCTGCAGCTAGACCAGATCGGAGGAAGCCACCCTTGTTCCATCACTTTAAAATTGTTTCCAGGGAACCCCAGAGCTCATTTTGAAAATGGCCCCTTAAAAAGAGGAAATACTATATCCTAGGTTTAGTCAAGTTTCTTAAACCAAAGCAAAATGAGGGCTGAAGATCAAAAGTGATTTTGAGCCAGAGGGGTGGGTTTTATGGATGCTTGTCTGCAGCTGAGACAAGGATGAAATAAAAAAGGCACCCTATTAAAAAATTCCACTGAGCCATATGTATGCAGCTGCAACTGAGCTGTGATTTCCTGCAAAAATGCCACTAGACGCAAACCTAGTAAAATACAGTCACAATTTGGCCATCTATTTTTTTCATATGACATGATATAATTTGCTGCCACCTTGATCCTGGGTGGGTGGTTTGGGAAGATCTGAATCTTGTTTTATCTGGTTCTAGAATGAGATGCGAGGCATATTGCTGGTGTGTGTACCAGAGAGATGTGCTTCACATATTGGACAGGCAGAAACAGATGGACTCTATTATGATGCACGTAATGTAACAAGTTCACTTTCAAACTGAGGAGGGGATCCTGCCTTATGGACTGTCTGAAAAACAGCAGCCAAGGAAGTCAGCGATTTGCATCCTTCTGTAATTGTGAATGATTTGGGGAATCATATGTCTATGCAAACAGAATCTCGATAAACGGCTGATCCAAAAATAAAGTGATACAATATTTATACATTTATTTCCAGACAAAATGCAACTGATCAAACAGATTTGATATTTTAATCACATGATAGCTTTCATTTATGCAAAAATACATGCTAAGCTTCCTCAAACAAAATGCCAAATGAATAAGTAGATTTTCTCTAAACTAATCTGCATATCTAAATCTTAAAGTTCAAATGCTACTAAACAAATTTTTATTTAATAATTCCTCAGTACAAGAGATTGGGAACCATAAGAGAGCATGGCACTAACTAAAGATCACTCACGACACAGACATTTTTGCTGATAAATTCTGCCCAGCGACTCAAGAATCAGTAACTTCTGTGGTAACATCATTCTGAAGGAGGATGTGATCGAAAAATACATAGTTTATTTTTTAAGTTTTCACATTACATTTATTAATTCAATCTATTCTTACTGGGCACCTGTCATGATCCATATATTCCTGTAGGCACTGGGATACAGCAGAGGGTAAGAGATATAAACTGCTGCCTTCCCAGAAATTGCCTTCCAACAGAGAGGCTAGGGGAGCCACTGAATAAGTAAACATCCAGATAAAATGACAGGAATTAAGGAGGAAATATGAAGGAGGTGATCAGGAATGTTGGAGAAGTCAACACTGAGAGTTGAGAGTCATGACTCTAAGTAATTTGGAAGATGAAACAAATACAAGTACACTCGATTCATAAGCATGCACACCTATCTAGAGTAACAGAGGTGGGTAGTAGATGCCACCGTACAGTTCACCCCCTGAAAGTGTACTGCTGTGTGGGTTGGTTTTAGCTATTCACATTTGTATGACCATCACAATAATCACAGTCTGACTTAGCAACATGTTCATCACCCCAAGCAGAGATCACACCTGTTCCCAGTCACGTCCTGCTCCTGCTCACCTAGCCTTTGGCAACCCTGAGCCTACTTTTTGTTTCAGTTCTCAGCATTTTATTAATAAATGATATAATCCAAGATATGATCTTTGGGACTGCCATTTTCACATATTATGTCTTTCAAGGTTCTTCACTGTTAGAGCCAGACTTCTTTCCTTTATTTCCTTTGTTCATTTTTATTTCTAAAAAACTCTCTATTGCATAGTGACACTGCATTTGATTACCTATTCATGTGTTTGTGAACACTTGGTTTGTTTCTATGTTGGTTATTGTAAGCATCACACTTATCAATCTTTAATTTGAACACGTGTTTTAATTTTTCTTATACTGGAATTGTGGGTCCCAATCATATCAAGTTAAAACGGTTCTTTACAGCAAAAGAAACAACCAACAGAACGAAGAAACTACAGAATGTGAAAAACTATTTGACATCTATTCCTCACACAGAGTACTAGAAAAAATAAACATCTAAAAATATTTAGATCATTCCTCATAAAAATAATCAAAACATGGGCATATTAAATGAGTAGTCACATCACATAAGCCCAAATGACCAATAGATAATGAAGAAGTCCTCAACATCACTGACCATTACAGAAACGCAAATTAGAAAAACACTGAGATTTCATCTTAGCCCAGAAATAGTGGTCACCAAGAAGACAAATAGCTAACAAATGTTGGCAAAGCTGCCTAGAAAAAAGGGCACTTATCCATTTTTGGTGGGAATGTAAACTAGTATAACCACAATGGGAGTCAGTATAAAGATTCCTCAAAGAAATGTACATAGAAATTCCACTTGACCCAGTTATTTCCTTCTCATTATCTTCCTGAGTTAAAGACATCACATTACAGTATTACCCATGTTTATAGCAGCACAATTCATAATAACAAAATCTTGGAAGCATCCTATATGTCTGTCAACAGATGAATAAGTAAAGAAAACATATTTACACACAGTGGAGTGTAACTCTTCCATAAAGATAAACTCGAGTCATTTGTAGGAAATTAGAAGCACTTTGAGACTATAATGTTAAGTGAAATAAATCAAATGTGCAACCTTAAATATTGCATGGCTTCTCTTTTATGAGAAGCCCACATTATAAATAAAGAGCAAAATAAAAGATAAATAATAGGAAATAGGGAGCTGGAACTTTCTCAAGTGGGAAGGGGATGAAAAAGGAATTAGAATGTGTTAACACATGGACCAACTCCACACAAGGAGTGTAGAGATGATGCACTGCAAATATGTACTAATATAAAAGAAGGAAAACTAAAATAAGCACTTTGAGAAACACCAAAATCTTTCAAAAACACTGGCAACATCTTATATTCCTACTAGCAACATGTGAGAGCTCTACTTTCTGCATATCCTTAATAACAATGGCACGGTCTGTCTTTTGCAGTTCTAGTATATATGAAGTTGTACCTCTTTGAGGTTTTGGTGTTCACTTTCCTAGTGACTAATACTGGTCAGGAATTTTTAACTACTTATTTGGCATTTACTTATGAGGTTATGCACCCACTTAAAATTGTTATTTATTCATTATTATTGAGTTATAAAAGACCTTTATACTGTAAATATAAATCAAAAATATAATTTGCCAGTTTTCTCCCATTTTGTGGATTGTAATTTCACTTTCTAGATGATGTCATTTTCAAAACAGGAAACAATGGAACTTCAATGCAATCCAGTTGGTCTGTTTTTTCTTTATTTTCTCATGGTTTGACGGCTAATCTACCCCCTGACAGTCTCATGGAAATCAGTTATTCTATTACTGAAAACAAAATAGCTTCTTGGAATTCTGATAGATTTTGTTCTATGCATAGATCAGTTTGGGGAGCAGTGACCTCCTAACAATGCTAACTTTTCATCTTTGAATTTAAGAGCATTCCATTCACCAAGATCTTTAATTTGCTTCAGCAATATTTTGTATTTTTCAGGATTGTAATTTTATGTTCTTTTATTAATTTCCATAAGCATTACATTATTTTTGAAGCTATTACAAGTGGAATTGTTTTATAAAATTCAGTTTTTAATCACTTGTTGTTACTGCTTAGAAATATAAAGGCATTATATTCTGCAATGCTGTGGAACTTTTCATTAGTTTTAATAGGCTTTATTTGTGAATTCATTGGAATTTTCAATATCTTGAATTTTATTATTTCAATTCCAGTATGACAGCTTTTACTTCATTTTCTTCTATAATTGCCTTAACTAGAAACTCTAGCAAAAGAGAATAGCATAAAAATGGCAAGAATAATTTCCTATCCTGTTCTGACCTTTGAGTGAAGACATTTAGTGTTTAATATGAATTATGACTTTAGCTGTGTATTGCTCATATATGCCTTTTGTTAATTTGAGGAAATTCTTTTATTTCTATTCTGTTGACTGTTTCTATCATGAATAGGATTAGATTTCACTGAATATTTTATTCAATATTAACATAATTATGTGGATGTTGTCCTTTATTCTTTTGGCATAGGATAGTACAAGGATTGATTTCTAGATATTAAATGGATATTGTAGAGGAAAAGCCTACTTACTCAGAGTTATATATCCCTTTTTATGGGTTGCTGGATTTTCTTTTCTATTATTTTACTGAAGCTTTGGAGTCATTATCCATAAAGATATTGTTTAGTATATCTTGACAAATTTTGATTGTACCAGGTAAATATTGATTTTTTAAAAATGAGTGCCCTTTTTTCTACATTTTGGAGGAGTTTATAAAGGATTGATAATAATTCTCCTTTAGTTATTTAATAAAATTCACCAAAGATATCATCTGGGTTTAGATTTTTCTTTGTAAACATTTTTACCTGCTGATTGAGTTGTTTGACTTTTGTGGGTTTCTTAGATTTTGTTTCTTCCCCCGTCAGTCTTAGTAGTCTGCCATCTCTGCTACGTTATCTAATTTGTTGACATACAGATTGTAAGGGCATTTTGGCCCTGTACGATTTAATGGCTTCTCTCTTTTGAGTTCCCTCTTCTTGCATACACTTATTCAGAGTAGGACTGCTGTCTTATGAACGAGGGACAAACGAGAGCAGAGGATATGAGCGTGGCCCAAATGCAGTGGGACTTGCCCTGCCGTTACTGAGACTTCCTGGGTGATCCTGAATCGATATTCCTTCATTTACTATGTGAAAATTTCTAGAGATATTAAATTTCATTATTATTGTTGTTTTTATTTTTTATCAGTTAGATGTTGATTCCCAGAGCTGAGGATCCAATGCATACTTCACCCTGCTATTTTAGGTGGCAATTTCTAATTATCCCTATGTTCCAAGTACATCCATGTTGACACATGAAGCTCAACTACTTTCATATTTTAACATATAAAAATACATTCCACCTAGTTGATAATATGAAACTTGTATCACGTTTTTTACACACAGTGATGTTTTGAGTATCCTTATATGTGAATGTAGAATATATGTCTGAATTTTTTTGAGTACATACGTAAGAGCTAAACCTCAAGATGGGGCATGTTTGCACTTTTGTTAGCTATTGTCCAATAGATTACACAAATCTGGGTGCCAGTCAGCCATATTGTTTTGTGATTTACTTGGTACTATCAGACATTAGAGTCTGTCAATCTGACATGTTTCTTTCTTTTGGTTTTGTTTTGTCTTTCTTTGACTGTTAACAATATTGAGAACACTTTTATATTTCTTGAGTTCTGAATTTCCTTTCATATTACTTTTTTCTAGTACATATTTTTGCCCATTTTTCTGTTTTGCTTTCTTTTTGTAAGCAATTATTAATTTATGTTATTTATTCTAGATTCTATGTTACCTTACATGTTATAAATATATTTTGTTTACATTATTTCTTGCAATGCAAGGTGGTAAAGATTTCCACTGAATTAATCTTTTTCAAAGGTATATTTGTCTCTTCAGATTTTATTTTTAAAATTTTCCCTATGCCCAAATTATAATGAAAGTCTATTCTTTGTATTTGGCTTTTCACAGACAGTCTTGAATTTACCTGAGATTTGTCTTACCAATTATCTCTGTACCACTAGATGAGTAGTACACCTTGGCCCTTTAAATTTTTATTTTAAAAACAAAAGATAGAGAGGCTGGGGATTTAGCTCAGAGGCATAAGCACCTGCCTTGCAAGCAGGCAGTCGTGAGTTCGATCCCCGGTACCGATAAAAAGGAAAAAGACAAAAAAAAAAAAAAAAAAAAAAAAAAAAAAAAATTAAAAAAAAAAGATAAAAATTTTAAAAAATAATAGAAAATTAGCATGAGTTAATATATTGCATATTATTATCATAGAAGCAATCACTTAGGTTACAAGACTTAGGCATGAAATTTTCAAATTCTTCTTGACTGTATATGAACAAGTTGTGATTTGGACTTTAAATATGTCCATACGGCCTATTTGCCTTTTACTGTATAAACACTCTGTGACTTTAATTACTACTACTTTATAACGAGCCATGATATCTGCAAGTAGAATGTTCTAACCCTCTTGTTATTATTTTAAATCGTTTTGACAGTTTTGCTCTTTTGGATGTATCTATAGAATGTTTATCATTTGTTTGTTCAGATTGTTATCTTTGCTATTAAAACTGATTTTGGTATTATTAAAAAGAGTTCAATTATTCTCTGAAAATTTATTATGCTAAGGCTTATTTTCAGTTTATTTTGTGTGATATGTGACATGATATCCTTTAGAATTGTATTTTTAATTGATATTGCTTTGCCTGGGAGAGCTTTGGAGTTTTGTATTTTGTTTTGTAACTAGCCACCTAGATGATCTTTCTGATTCATCTATAAAATTTATTCATACAAGTTTAATATTTTCTTTGTTGATAACTTTATCCTTTCAGTGACTTTCTGTTTAATTTTTTCACATTTCTGACTCTAGAAATTATGAAATAATGTTGAATAGCATTTGGTGAGCTAAATCTCTCTCACTTCATTGATTCCTGACTCAAATAAGCATGCTATCTATCTATAAACATGGTACATGCTTTTGGTAGATGCCAGGCATCATTAATAGTGACAAAGTTTGGGTTTTTCCAGAGAGAGCTGCTAAAACAGCATTTGCGGTGAAAGATGTTTATAGGTATCACAACCTGTAAAAAGAGAGTGAGTTTTTCATAGGGAGAGGTTAAATGCTGTCAGGCACAACAAAGCTTGGCCAGGCTGGTGGGAAACTGCAGGTTATAAATGCCTGCCAGAGTTGTGCTGGGCTGATACGGCAGAGGCTTTAACTCTCTTCCTTCTCAGTAACTGGGTAAAGTTTGCCCCAGAATAGCACAACCTGGAGAAAGGCATCTGTGCACTGAAGCTGAACCCAAAAGGCTTCCAGTAGCTTTCTTGTGACTCGATATGGGGCAATGGGGGGGGGGTGTTAACAGCTCCTTGGTGGGGAAGTTATAGATAAACATTCTATGTCTTTCATAATTATGACACTTCCTCTTATTCCCAATTTGCTGGAATGGTTCTTGCTTTTTAAAAATGAATACAGCTATTACATTAAATGCTTTTCCTGCAGCTGCTGAAAAATCTCTTTATTTATTCTGTCATTAGGTTGAATTACATGTTAAAAATTCAGTGTATTTCATCAGCGATACCTTCGAATACCTTAACTCTATGCCATGTGCATTCATGGACTGTGTTTGCAAAACATTTTACTGAAAAATGATCTCTTTTTCTTTATAAGACCACATGTAGATGGTTTCTGTCTTTGTAGCACCTGCCCCCTGCTGCTACTCATCCTCCTTCTGCAGTGACCTTTATTGCTGTCATGCTACCCTGAAGGCTCTCCAAAGAGCTTATCCTCTCCAAAGACAAGGCTTCCTCAGTGAGAACTTCCTGACATCTTTTCAGCCCTGCCTTCCCTTTTTTGGACTCTGATCTTTCCCTTCTGTAACTTTATCATGGCTGTCATCTACTCTTTGATAGCCTTCCTGCCATAAGTATAGCTCTCTATGAGGGCAGAGCTGTCTAGTTCTATTTGAAGGGAGTATCCTCCTTTCAGCATAGCCCTTGGCAAATAGTAGATGTTCAGAACATCTCCTTAAGATACTCACAGTATTTAAAAACAGAAACTGGGTCTCATTGCTCATTTTAAAGTTCTAGTGCCAAATCCAACAGGTGGTTCCATGAATTAAAGATCTGTGTGTTCATCCCTTGCATAGGGATGTGCTCAGAAAGATCTAGAATGGAAATGGAGCTCCTGAGAGTCACCCTGAACTGCAGTTTATCTCTCCTTTCCATTTCTTCCTGGAGGCTCTTCTTTTTCCAGTCTTGGGAACACTTGGAAGTTGACCTGATAAAGGAATGGCAAGTCCCCTGGCCACTCAGGCAGACATTTATGTCCATCTCATTCACATCTCTCACTTTTGAAGATTTTAATTGCACCTGCAGTTAGTTTGATAAAGGCTTTTTAAAGAAATTTAGTGAATAAAACTGGTAAAAGTCATGAAGAACTGCGCGTTTTCCTTCAGAAAAACACTTACCCCTAGCATTTTAGGCCTCTCATCCTTCCTCTGCATATGAGCACGAGTGGGGAGCTTTGTTGAGCATCTTCCATCAACGTCTGTCCACAGTGCTCACCTGGCTTGGTATCTGTGATTATGCTAGCAATACCACAGAACTCTGCAGGGAGCCAGCACCCAAGCTTATTTTTGTTAGTATTCCTAGAATTTTGGTCTGATTTCTTCCCTCTACTGTTGGTCTACACTGCACCAAGGTGTCTAGATTGAAAGTGAAAACATTAATCAATTGACTCATTGTATCGCTCTGTCTCTCACTCATGAAATGATGGATTGGCTGTTAGCCTTATCATCTTATTTTGGATAGGGTCTTCCTAAGTTGTTTGGGTCCCTAAGGCCTGCAGAGTCAGGCAAGAGGAACCTAAGGATGGATTTCTAATGTCCCATCCTCCATCCCAGTGACAGATGAGCTGTATTAGCATCTGCTAGGAAAAAGGGTGGTTGTACTTTGCCATTTACAGGATACCTAAAAAAATATGATTCACAGTGGTATGGAATCAAGCAGGATAAAACAATCAATTTATTATTTTAGTCATTCCTGAGCTTCACTTTTTAGCTGTCTTTAGGCTTGTGATACTCAGAGAAATAGAAGGTTGTTCAAGAAAAATTTTATGGCATGCTGTTTGCAAAGTGATGAGTCTCCTGTTTGTCCCCTAGAAAATGATTAGAATAATAGGTGAAGTAATGACTGATAATGTAGGTATCATGCCTCTAAGTCATTGACTGGCCTGTGCACATTGCATTGCTTTTCTGTTTATAGCAAATGTGTTCTGTCTTTCATGGTCGGTACTCATTGGGCTCAAGACGCCTAATCTAAAAGCTCAGATATGGAAACTGCCCAGCCTATCTTGGTGTGATAGTGAAGAGAAAGTGAGGCAGATCCTTCACTTCAAAAGCAAAGATCATCAGGCCAAGGTCCTCAACCTATAGCTGTTTCTTGACCATGCAGTGAACTCAGACCAGTACCTGCCTCTTTGTGTGGTTGGATCAATTGATGCCTGAACTTGTCATGATATTCTCAAGCCCTCATTAGGGAGAACACCACCATACCCAAGGACAGGATGGGCAGCCCTCTCTATGTCCAAGATAAGAGGTAACCTTGAATCTTTGTGTAGCATTCTTCGTACAGGCCTTGAGATGAGGAGAAATTTCAGGAATGTTTCTGCTGTTTCGGAGAAGAAATGCCTTTTTCACATATGATGAAGGCCACATCCTCCTCTTCTTGATATAGGGGAATGAAACTCCCAACCTACCATGTTCAGTACAAGTTCATGCTCTCTAAAATTGAAGAATGAATTTTAGGAACAATGGAGATTAAGTACAGAATATATTTACTGAGAGAAAGAAAACTTTTGTCTGAGAGAGACAGAAGCACTCTGTTTTTTCTAAGGACTTTTATAGAGTAAAATAGGGGTGAGACAGGTTCGAGGTAGGGAAATCGGGAACCTCGCAAGCAGATGGGCATAATGTGGGAGAGAACTATAGTTAGCCAATAAGATTAATAGTTCAGGTAAGATTGATTAAATTGGGGACAAATGGGGATGTGAGACACTTAGAAAATGGGCATTCTTAGGGAGCACTGACTCTTCCCCTAGGGGTTGGGATGGTGATTCCTGACTTCCTCAGAGTGTAGAGAACTATTTACAATATTAGTCCTTAGGATATGGATGCATTCCTTTGATCTTGTCTTGAGGACTGACCCACAGCAGGAAGTGTCTGTCTCCTCCATAATTGCAAGGTGTCTGGGCTTTTGCACTGGCTCCTTAGAGGACATAACCCTGTCTTTCTGCCTGTAATATTTCTAACTCAGCTGCCTCTAACATTCTGGGTGGGGTCTGCTCTTTGGCACAAAACAGTGAGCATTTCTTGTATGCACCTTACAAGGCAAGAAAATACTTGGGATATCCTTTGCTGTTTTTACCTTGGGTAAATGAATGAGAGACCCCATCCCACAGGAATTATGGGTCTTGGACCCGAACCTGAAGAAAAGTGCAGAGAAAATTTATAAGCAGGTAGAGGATATCTCATGTGGCGTCTGTATGGGGTCAGCCCCAAATCCAGCTACCCAACAATCCTGACAATGCCCCTGCCTCATTGTCCTCTCTACAAAGTGACAGCTGTACACTTTCATGGCCTCTATGTTTCTATCCTGGCTTCTCACACTCCTCCAACTAATTTTTCATATGGGCATAAACATGCATTGTAAAACTAATTTGTATAATAAAGGAGTCACTAGTAGGACAGTAAGCCCTTCAAGGAAGCCCTTAGACAAGGGGTCTGGAGCATGTTCCTGGCCTTGGATCAGTCACTAAGGCAGCGAGGCCTCAGAGTGGAGCAGGTGTGGCCATGGCAGCAGCATTCTCGCAGCTCCTTCCTCTTTACACCTTCCTCATTTCAGCTTAGAAGTACTCTAGTTGCTATGGAAACCAAGGTATCAGAAGGGTTGGCTCCTAATTCTGCCTATGAGGAGATCAATCTACATCAGTGACAGGACGTTCAGCTGGAGTGGCTGCATGGCATGAGAATGGGAAGAGCTGAATGCGTGCTTAGCAGCAAGGTCCAGAGGCAGGAACTGCTGGTGGGAGCTCAGAGGCTTATGTACGTGGCAATGCAGAGAGACTTCTCTTTGACCTAGGTTCTGAATGTTTTCCCATCTGTTTGCTGTCAGGGTTTCTAGCATGGTGATAACACTCTCAGCTTCATCACCTTTACCCTGTCTTTATGGTGATCCATGGTTTGGAAGTAGATTCACCTCATCTCCCACCACAGTCCTGCCCTATAGGGATATCCCCTGCTCAATCCTTGGCCATCCTCAGCACACATGGCAGACCTTAATATCTATGTAATGAGGCTGTGCCTGATTGTGCCACTTAAGACACTCCCTTGGGCTGGAGCAGGCAGATTCACCTTCCACAGATCCAGGGGACATAGAGACAAGACTCTCCAGGGCCTGGCCAGGACTGAGGATTTGACAGGTGACACTTTGCCTCCAACATGCTCCTGAAGGGCAAAGACCTACATATTTCTCTAAACTTCCCTAGCCATGGATACTTATGTGTCCCTGCTTCATCTGGCCTTGGGCTTGGCCTTCTCTTTGCCCATAGTGGTTGGACACTTTGACTTCTGGCCTGTAGCTCCTCTGCCTGTTACTGGCAAAAGAGCCTCTGCAGGCTTCCAGGCCAGGGCAGCCTCTACTGCTGCTCACACTCCCACCAACTCCTCATCTACTGGGGTAAAAGTCCTAGTCTCCTCTCTGATCCTTACTTTCTATCACAGAGGGGGACCTGCCAACATTCCTCTTCCACAGTACCCCTGGATCTTCTGCCTCAAACATGATCACCATTTCATACTTCCAAGACTGCAACTATCTTTGATCTCCCACAGTGAACCTGAACAATGGAATAGCACGAGAGCTTCAGTAACCTTTGGGAACCTGAGCTTCGGTAACCTGAGGGAAAATCCTCTCAGAGAAGGCAGTTGTAGAGTACAGGACACTGGGCCAGGCTCAGAGACTTACAGAGCATGCCTCACATGAAGCAGCCTCTACCTACCTCTGAGGACACAATGCAAACCCATTACATACAGGAGGTTAGGCTGAGCAAGTACAAAAAGAGCAGCACAATAGTATACAGAAGGAGAGAGAGAGAGAGAGAGAGAGAGAGAGAGAGAGAGAGAGAGAGAGAGAGAGAGAGAGAGAATATGTATCAAAACATTGTCATGCTTGAGGAGATTTTCTTGTAGTTTTTACTCTATAGCTCCTCTAATAGTTAAAGTCCTCATATAATATGCATGAATTATATTTGAAGTCAGAAAATAGGAAGCTGTTAACTCTACACCACAAAAGAAGCCAGTGTTAGGTGGAAGGTGGTCCCTGCAGCAGAGATCCTGGAGTCTGTCTCTGCTGCCTGTCCACAACCAAAGCCATGTGCAGTGTCCATCACAAACATGAACACACTGTATGAAAGGATATCTCTGTGGCTGTCTGGGCTGAGCCCTTACCATGCTTCTAGGATCTGGTACCAAAGCTGCAGTGTGGCCTCATTCCAGAGAAACCAGAAAAAGGAGGAAATGCCCACTTAGCAGCATCAAAGGACAAATTTGGGGGGATGCTTCTCTGATGACATGTCTGATGATACATGTGGGCAGGATGAGGGGATATACAGGAGCTTGTTGAGTTCCCAAGGAAGCCAGGAGAAGAACACAGAGTAAGACAGTAAAGCTTACTGCAAATCTGTTTCTGCTGCCTCTGTCAGCTACCCTTTGCCATAGGAGCCTGGTTTTCCTTCTACCTGCCATTTATTTTGTTTGTTTCATTGTTTTGTTGTTTTTCTCCTTCTTGTCTCTTTTCAAGGACAGAGAATGGAGGCAATGACAGTGTGAGCTGAAACTGAGCTTACCTGAAAGACTATTCTGTGAACCATTTGCTATATCTGAAGGCAAATAGAAATGATATTTTAATTATTCACCAGTCTCCCTCTCCTGCAAAATGGAAAAACTGACAGAATGCTGAGAAGACATGGATTATCAGGTTGGCAGAGGAAGATGTCCTCTGGGTAAGACTTTGTCCAGGAGAAGAATGGTTTTTAGAATAGACACTGATATCAACTTCTTGCCAGGCCTTTGCCAAGCTAAAAGTGAGCTAGATATCTTCATTAAAACAGTATACATGGGAGCCCTGGTGGACTGATGTGCTTGTAACCTGGCTATCCCAAATTCCTCTCCATAGATTAGGAATGGGTCCAGAGCAATCTGTTTGCCAGACAGACAAGCTGGTCCCAAGCTCTCCTGGCTTACCTAGCAAGTTGAAGAACCATTTCCTTTGAGGTTGTAGATTTGGATGAAAGCATAAGCTGCCAGTTTGCCAACATGTGCTGATCACAGCTGCGTGATTGTTAGGAAGTGACATTTCACAGAATCCCCATGAATGGGGTGAGGCTCAGAGAGCTAAGAGCAGACCGGACTCTCCCCAAATGCCACACTGCTCCCCTACCTTGTCCTTTTCTTCTCCTTCTCATTCCACCTTCTTCCTTCTGCCCCCTCCAGCAAGGACAAAATTTACCAAAATAATTCTCATTTTCTCAAATATTTTTGGGAATATCCTTCTAAGTAGTGAGTTGTTTATCCAAAGACCTGAGCCCCAGTGTCTCTCAGCACTAATTAAAAACATTTGTAAACAACCTCATGATCACCACGAAAGTCACATCTATGAAACAATAAGGACAAAGAATAATCAGCCAAATGCAAGCTGGGAAATAGTTTTGTTTTGAATTTTCCAGATGGGACTGGAATATGCTGTTTAATAGAAGAGTAGGTCGAATGCACAAATATCTGTTTGCTATATCAAAAGACACATTGTGGAGTCTTTTTTTCAATTCTGTGTCTAACAGCATCAAGGCAGGATTTTGTGCCAAACAATCCATAAGCCAATTAATTCTGGACACTTTTAAAAAACAAATACCAACCAACCACCTGTTTTCTGGTGACAGTTTTATGCCTTTTCACTGGTTTATAAACAGACCAGCAAACTGCCTCCAAGCTTCTGCACAGGTGGCCTTGAGAACAGGCCAACTCACTGTCCAGGAGTCCAGGTGATCCTCAGACCAGATGCTTATTCAAACCTGTCAGAACTCACCAAAGGCTAATTTTAAAATTCTGCCAATTTGGAAAAACTTCCAGAATGACACTTTCCTGGGGAACAGACAGAAATTTACAGAAAACAAAATCAAAAACTCCTTCATGCAGAAAAAATAAATCT
Source organism: Cavia porcellus (assembly GCF_034190915.1). Lineage (NCBI taxonomy): Eukaryota > Metazoa > Chordata > Mammalia > Rodentia > Caviidae > Cavia > Cavia porcellus. The sequence goes on from NW_026947485.1 coordinate 103,689,114, forward strand.
CAATAGGCTCCAGGTCCTTCACAGTAGAAAAGAGTCATGCTGAAGTTTAAGTCTTTGGAAATGGTTTGTGATTAATGCAGTCCCACTCAGAGTGTCTCACAGACAGACTGTTCTATTCAACACTGACCCAGAAGGGTAAAGATTTCTGTCATCTCTATAGAGATGAATACTTAGGACATTGATAGCAGTTGCCAGTAAGTCGATCATACCTGCCAAAGACAAAAGATGTGCCCCACTGCAGTCAGCATTGCCTAGGATGAGCCATCAAACATGGTCAGTTGGATAAAGGAAATGGTTTTCTGATATAAACAGAGAAAAGCATTCAAATCCTAAGATTATTTAGTGCTTACCTAGGAGGCCTCGATAAAGTTAAAACCAAGGATGCATTAATTGCTTCTCATCTGCTGCTTCTAGTAGAAAAGAACAGACTCCAAGAAGGACACTTCACACTCAAGACCCGTCCACATGCATCAGTCAGAATTGGGACACCAATTGTTCACCAGTGTTTCAAGAGAAATTTTAGTGACACAATTCCTCTTTGTCCATGAAATTCTGCATGGACTGTATGATATTTGCATATGTATCGTGTCATCTGTTTGGATGTAGACAGCACCATGACAAAGTGGAGCACACATCCAATGCTGTGTCTCAGAGCCTAAGAGGCCACTAAACCGTGTGCGCTGTCCTTCCACTCACACGCCAATTTCAATGCCTTTGTCAATGAGCTAAGTGAACAGTGTCTGAGGCCAGCAAACCTGTGCAGATTTGAACTCAAACTACCAGCCACTAAGCTCCCAAAACCACTACTCTCCCCTTTAACAATCGCAGACACCAAAAGTAGACATAACAGGTAATACATGTTCCCCTCTGCAGACACCAACGTTGGGAATTACAGGTAATACATGTTCCCCATCCTCTAATCCTTACTTACTCTTTCTTTTCAATGAAACTGATGGCATGCAATGAAGGTATATTGTCAGTTTAGAGTATATTTTTTGTCTTCAACAATGCATCCAAGATGTTTTACATTTAGTGTCATAATTGATCACAAAAAATCAAAAAGCAAATTAAAAACTCCTTCACCTCCTGCCATCTCTGAGACCATAGTTTCAGCAAGGCATTTCTGAAACACAATAGCTGTAATATTAAAAGAAAAAAATGATGGTAGCTGATCCAAGCCAAAACTTATAATTTTCATAATTCTTCTGCTGGATTTAACCACCTTGTCAACAGTGGGTATTACAGTTCACTGCTTATCTCCTTATTCTAACAGTCAAAGGGGGCCCTATTCTGTTAAGTAAGACCATGCCAGAAATATGTCTATAAAGGACTCATAAAGAGAGTTAAAATCAGGCATTCTGGTGCACACCTGTAGCTCTAGTACTCTGGGAGACTGATATAGGAAGATTGTAAGTTGGAACCCAGCCTGTGTAACTTAGCACCTCAACAAGACCCCGTTTCAAAATAAAAAATAAAAAGGGATGAATTCAATTCTGAGAGACAGACAGAGACAGAGACAGATATTTGCTTATGCTTCACAAAATTCTAGAAAGTACTTTTTAAAATGTAATTCCTCTCACACATATTGAAAAATACATTTTATCCCATCTAATCAAAGGTCTGTCTTAAAACTTGGTCCGTTGATTACATCTCAGAAATCAATACTTCTTATCAACTTAACCAGTCCTCCAACACTTGAAGACACTGACAAGCTTCCCCATCCCTGAGGGGCTGGTCTTCTAGAATAGGTGTTCTCTTACACATGTGTCACCAGGGCTGGGTAGTGCTGCTCATATTGGCCACTGAAAAGCCCCACTGGTACAAACAGCGAGGATGGCACTGCATACTTGCCACAGGTCTGTGAGTGATCAGGTTTGACTTAGACGCTGTGTTGTCCCTGCTCCAGGTCTCAGGTTGAGACCATGCCTCAGTGCTTCCCAACTTCTCAGGCAGGAAAAGAGGACATAGCACATGATTTTAGCTCTGGACTTTTCTGCCCAGAAGTTATACATAGCACTTTTGCTCATGTCTCATTGACCAAAACAAGACTAAGCTCTTTCTTCCTATCTTCAAGGGAAGAGGATCTGCCCCAAACTTGGAGTTGGCAGATATGGGGCTAGAAATAAGGGAACTGTAGATGATAATTAGGTCCATGAAAAGCAGCTGTTAGAGCTGTGACATTAGAGGATAACATAGAGATACCTGTGAATGTGTCAGGAAAGTAAACTAAGGCACGCACCCCCAAGAAGGGTGACCTCATCCTTGAGGCATGGCTTTCTAAATAATCCCAATCAGTGCTAGGAGAGAAGCAGGAATCCATAGCAGACCATGTGTATTTTGGAGTCAGCTGTGGGGCCCTTGGATGTGAGCTCTGCCTTTGTGTTTCTTCATGGTTTCCAAGACACATTCTGCCATCCATGAGACTGGGAAGCCCTGAACATGGCCACCTATGGGACATTTTCCTCTCCCTGTGTGAAGGGACTCTACATGGCTTGGCTGTATGTCTGTCTCTGGCCTCAGAGGACTCATTGGCCTCTAGCGCACAAGGCGTCAGTTGATATCAGATGTTGGACATGGCTCCCTAGGGTAGCACTAGTGTCCATCTGCCTTGAGAGTCCCTGAGCTTTCTCTCTGGCTTTTCTATGATACATGAACCCTTCTGTTCCCCTAAGGCATAGCCTTTCCAATCCAAAGGAGGAACACAGATCTAGAAAGAGAACTAGATTATGTTGTCTGGTCTTTTGATTCTGAAAGTTTATTTTCACTGAAATGCAGGTCAGTGGACACAAGCTAATGAGGTATTATACATTCCAGGTGTGGATGAGCCTGATTCCTGTGCAGTAATCCAAGAGGTTAGAGATGGGCCCAACGTAACCCAGCTGGTCCAGGGCCTATAATCCCTCCTACATATAGACCTGGTTCTATTGGAATCCATGATAATCTCTGACATGTGTGCCCACAAACCCCACCAGAAGTCCAAATGGCTGAAGCCCCCAGGCCCAGCCTGCATCCTGGTCCTCTCTGGGAAGCCATGCTGATTACCAACTTTGCGTCAGGTTGATAATACAGAGGAACACGTGGTGGGGCCTGTTTCTTTTTTTTTTTTTTTTTTTTTTTTTTTTTTTGTCTTTTTCCTTTTTATCGGTACCAGGGATCGAACTCACGACCGCCTGCTTGCAAGGCAGGCGCTTTATGCCGCTGAGCTAAATCCCCAGCCCCATGGGGCCTGTTTCTGAGCAATCAGTTTGCTTTAGGCAGGGTGTACTCATCATTACAAGGAAATAAGCCAAGTATCTGAGATATGCAGAGTGACCAGGGCATGCTACCACGTGGTGAGAAAGCAGTCAAGGAGCTGTCTCAGAAAGTGCCAACTGGCTGCAGCCTCTATTAACAGGACAAGTGTGGCCACCTGTGCAAATCCAGGTGCCTGCTATCATGAAGGACTGCATGCTTGGTTAAAAGAATGGAAATTCATTATCTTAGTAGTACAAAACTAGTGTCCCAATAGAGTTTATGCTTCACAGGAGTTTTGAAGGAGAATTTGTTCAGTGCCTATTTCTGCCTTCTGGTGGCTTCCAGGAACCCTTGATATTCCTTGGGCTGTAGATGCATCACTCTGATCTTTGCCTCTGTCTTCCCTGTGTGTCCACATGTTCAGTCTTCCTTTCCTTTCAATTATAAAAATGTTATCCTTGGTTTTGGGCCTCAACCTAAATCCAGAGTAGTTTTGTCTCAAGATCCTTGACTTATTTGCATCTGCATAGTCCCTATTTCCAAATAAGGTCACTTTTAAAGAAGTTAGGATATAGACACACACTTTTTTGGGGGGAACATCATCCAGCTCATGCTAGTACCCATGGACTCTGATCCCTAAAATGCTGGAAGTATAAAGGAGAGGACTTCCATTTTCTTCCTTCAGCCCACAGGGAGATGAGGCAGCGCTGAGTGTAGGAAGATACTAGATACTCTGTGTGATGAGGATTTCTAAACCTTGTGATTAGAATGCGTGTTGGGGCCATCAGAGCAAAGAATTAGACCGGGGATGAATGTAGGAAGGGAGGGTTCTCCTCTCACAGACCAAGACATGTGGATGGACAGAAGAAAAGAACAGGAAGCCAGAAAATGGCCTGTGGAGATCCTCATGCTGAGGTCACTCTTCTTTAACTGAATAATTCAGTGCTCTGCCCTGCTTTCGCAAGCCAAGTGCATTGCTCTAAAGTATGAATGAATTACTAAATAAATGACGTAAGTCAATAATTCATATCTTTCAGTATTCTATTTATTAAATTTTAAAATGGGAACAAAACACCAGACATGAGACAATTTCTTTATTCTAATCACAAATCTGTATTCTTCAGTGTCATCTTATATTAATGTAGAATGTTATTATATTGAAAAATCAAATAATGTAGTTCAGGTTATAAAGCTGAGAATTAAGCATCTGGAAAGGAAAATAAACCTAGAATATTAAAAGTCAAATGGAAAGACTATTAGGCATTGAGAGACTATGGAGGTTTCTAGTTATGAATTTACCATACCCAGAATAAGGGACTTGGTATGAGCCAGAGATGCTTATGGTCTCAGTTTCTGACAACAAAGCCAGAATCAGAATTGCATCTGAATCCTGTTCAGAAGGAGACACGACAGTGAAAAAAGATGCACATTCAGAAGGACATGAGAAATGTGAAATGCTCATTGAAAACGTGTTTCTAACAAAGAGCAAGAATAAATATCAATGGAGAACCTACTGTGCTTTGGTTCGTAACAGATGTTTTGGTACGTATTTCAGTCCCCACAATTACTTTCACATTTGGTTTTTAGCTCAATAGGATGTTTGCTTGCTTCTCCCTTTAGTTCTTTCAGATTTTAGTCTTCATGTATTTTGAATCACTATAATTGAGCACACACCCATTTATAATTGTTAGCCTTTCTGAAGTATTGGTCTCCTTATTTTTATGAAATGCTCTTTTATCTTCAGCTGCTCTTCTTGTGGTGAGATCTGTTTTGTGTGATATTGATGTTACACTGATTCCTGCTAACGTGCACTTTCTGGCTCCTATGTGGTCTTGGTGTCACATTTACAGACATTAATATTGCACAACAATGTCCTAATTTTGTTTGCTTTAAAATGTCATGTAGTTAGCAGGTACTATGCTCCTAGTTACTGTCTCCTTTCATTTTCCTCCATGCTGCTGTCTGCCTTTAGTGGACTGCTGCTGCTAAACTGTCTCACTTTTTATTTACATAAGGTGAATTCATTTCAGTTTTATTTTTGGAAGATCATTTTACTCACTATGAAATTTCATTTTTGACTTGTTTTTTTTTCCCATCAGTGCTTAAAAGATGATATTATTTCTAATGAGAAATCTATCTTACACTTGTATATGTCTTTTCTTATATATAATATGCTGTATTTTTATGGATTTTAAAAGATTTTTTTTACTTTAGATTATGCTGATGACCCCAATGTGCCGAGTTATAGTTTTCTTTGCCTTCACCTTACTTATACTCAATGTTCTTCATCAACTTTGGCAAATTTTTAGCTACTTTTTTCAAATATATTTCTACCCTATTCTGTTCATTTTTATTCTGTAACACTAATATATATATATGGTGGGGTGTGTGTCACAGTGGGCTATTTGCTAGCACTGACAGCTCTAAGATGTTCTCCATCACCAGTTCACTGATGTGTATGCTAATCTGGTTGATATTTTCAAGCATGTCTTCAAGACTGCATATTTTCAGTCTCTTTAGTCTTTTTTGTTCCTCCGGTTAGATTATTTTGGTTCGTATGTCCTCAAGTGTGCTGACATCTCATTCCTGTCGCTAGGCTTTTAAACCTGTTGAGTGAGTTTTACAAGTAATTTTATACATTTTTCAGCTTTCACACACCGACTTGTTTCTTTATATTACCTTTGCTCCTGCTGAGATTTCCATTTCTCTATACATTGCGTGTATATTTTCCTTTAATTCCTAGAATGTATTTTCATTGACTACGTCATTGTCTGCTCAATACAACAAATGTGCCATATCAGTATCAGTCTCTGACTGATTCTCTTTGCTGAGTTCAGGATGGGGGGGGGTTACTCTGTGGCCTTTGTGATGCCAGTGATGATAATGATAAGGACTGGGGCTGGGAGTTAGGAATTAAAATACAGTATGTTTCATTGTGGGGAAAGAAGCTGGAATCTCACCTCAGCTTTTTCAGTTAGTAGTCCTGCTTTTCAACAGTTTTCTTTCCTTCCCACATGTTAAACATTCAGTGGGGCTCACAGTCACTGTGCTTCTCTCCCTCTCACAATTTTTCCACTAATATCTGGCTTCATGTGGAGCACTGGTTTAATTTCTGTCCTTCATCACCAGTTTACTAGTTCACCACTCCGGCTGTTACAAATTATAGAATATTCTTAGTTAAAAACCTAGAGATTTATCAACATTGCATCTTAGTTTGCAAGCAGAGATTCCCTGTCAAGTGTTTGTTTTTGGTCTGTTTTTCCTTCACGTCTTCCTCTAGTCCCTGAAGAGAGCTGGATTTCTATTTAAAAAAAAAAAAAAAAACACAAAAATATTTTTAACCCAGGCTTTGTCATTGTTATCTTAGACAGTTGTATTGGTTAAGGCACTCTGTCATTAACTCAGTTTTTTGCTAAAGATCTGGACAAGTAACATTGGCTCTGGCTTCTTAAGAAGAATATTTTAAAGTCCATATTTTTGGCCCACGCAAAAGCTAAAACTCAATGCCATGGTGATAATAGCCTTAATCATTTGCTCCACTTGTCACCCTAGAAAAACCACTCTGTGACTAAATTATGAGGTACTAAAATCACTATGTAATTATTACATCTACAAAGATTGTTGGTAAGATTTCTGTACAGTTCCCTGGGGTTTCAATCGAATGGTCTCAGGGAACATTTTAATAATTACTGTGGTACTTGAACTCCTTAGTATATGTTACCTAATAAGCTGGCACATTGCTCTAGGGTCCACATGCTTCCCAAAACTTCATGGACCACAGAGAAATACTAAGTTGTGAGCACCTGGGGCTTTCTGCCCGGGAGGATACACACTGACAATAAACTCTCCATTTGTGGAACACTGTGTGAACCTATCCAGTCTCCAAGGGAAGAGTGGTAGATAAGACTCTTTTGAGGTGGTCAGATATGAGGAGAAGCTAGTTGTGACCCAGGCCAAAACATTGACATTTCAATGCTGATGGCAATAAGAAACCTCATACTGGCATTGGGATGGCACAGAGGACCCAGGGATTTGGTTTTGCTGGCTTTCTTTTACAGCTGCATCTGTTCTTTTAAAAATGAAAACTACTTTTCCATATGCTGAGGAGAAGGATACAGGGAAAACAGAGGCTTTAGTGACAAGAAGGCAGCAGTGAATACTGGTGTGTGCCAAGATGGGTGTGAGGCATGTGTTCAAATCTGGAGGGAGAGCAGAGCCCTCAGTGGGATGAACACCTCACTCCCTCTGAAAGAAGTGAAAAAATGAGGGAAGGATGTAGATAGAGGTGTTAACAGAAAGTAGTCCATGAAGCTTTGGGGATTAGGCTGATGGTCACTAACTAGCATCTCAGAGAACTGGATTTCTTCTTTACCCGAGTGACCACAATGCCATTTCTTAGTAACAGGCGACTGCAGAAGTAGCTCTTCCTGCTTACCTCACTTCCCCGAGAACCAGTGTTAACTGACCCTGTCTTGCCTCATGCTTTAGTCAGACAGCAAGGCACAGTGAATGTCCCTGGCCATGGTACAGGGAAAAACAAAGCTTTTCTGTTCTGCAGTGCTGATTATTGGCCTGTCTATCATTTTGTTTAGAATGAAGAAGCAGAAGTTGGGGAAGAACTTTGAGACAGGTCCCTGAGCAAATTAGTGGTCAAAGAATACTTAGGCTGTAGCTTCCTCACCTCTGCCATGGCTAGCTGCCTTCCCCACAGCTGCCACATAGATAGTCCTCAGAAACACATTATAGGAGTCCCCCCACAAGAAACGGCATTGTCCTTAAAACTGTAAAAGGAAGTCGTCACTTAACAAAGAAAGTTTTATTTGGCAAAGGTATATAGGTCTGTTTGTCCTTATTGTGCATGGAGAGGGTTCCAGAATGGTCTCTACTGAGAATTCTCTAGCCTGCCCTCTGTTTTCCAGGGCTGAGTGTTTAGGGACAAAGTGAGATGTCCTCTAGGGGTAGATGGTGAAAAGTCAGTTCTGTAAAGGAGAGAGAAAATTGGTCCTCCAAAGAACTAGGACACACAGTATTTTACATTTCAAGGGAAATTGCATTCATGCCATCTCCATACGGGAACATCCAAGGAAAAGGGCAGCAATAACACTTGTTTGGGAGCATGAATGTACTAGTTAGATTTCTTGTCACTGGGACAAAAATACTTGACATACTCTTTAAAGAGGAGGAGTTTATTTTGACTTGAGGGTTTTAGAAGATTCAATCTACTCTTTATTGGCTCCAAGGTGGTATCAAAATGACATAAGGGCATAAAGCAGAAAAGTTGCTCAGTCCATGGCAGCCACCAAGCAGAAGGAGAAGCGGGAGTTTGGGAGAGAGACTTACCTTCCAAGGGGCACATCCCCAGTTATGCCACACTGGCTATGAGCCCATGAGTGGGTCAATCCACTAATGAGGATAGCTCCACCCTATGGATCACCTTTCAAAAGCCCAACCTTTGAATAAATGAGATTTGGGGGGGGGCATTTCAGATAGAAACCAGAAAAGTGAGTATTCTTTCTAGGCTGAAACTCAACATGGTCCAGCTAAAGCTGTTCTACAATCCCTTCAAGCTCATATGCAAGAACAGTTGATGCACACTATTCTGTGATTCTGTTCATCGTTGGTTTTCTACCCCAAGTGATGACCCCCAAGTCTTTAGATGAACAGCTGTTTGGGGGATCAAAATCTTCCCCCAAGCATGACCTCAGAAGTCCCTGGGAGTATGTTTTCAAAGAGCTGACATCAGGTTCCTTTGTAGACTGTCTTTGGCTCATTCCAGTAATGATCAGACTCTGTCTTGATTATGTTCAGTGTCCATCTATGGACCACTGAACCATCAGTAAGTAGGACAGCTCCCTGCCCTTTTCATTTTTGAAACCATGTGCCAAATTAAACATCTTCTTTAAGTTATGGATGTCAGATGTTATTCCTAGTGATGAAAAAACTAACTAATACAGAAAACTGATACCAAGAAAGATACCAGGAATTTTCCCCATGTCCTGTGACTTTGCTGGAGATCAAAATTAAGGTTGGTAGATGAAGTAATGGGGCAGATGAAATTTCATGGCATTTCATATTTGAGCTATGGCTACTTGCTGCTTTCAGCCAGATTTGGAATGGAACTAGAGACAAAAAACAGAAAAAAATTTAAAAACTTAAATTTTATTACAAAAGAAATTATGTGTAAAATTGAGGTCGAAGGAGAGATGGTTGCCAAAGAGATTATAATCATTAAAAAGAAAGCAAGTACTTTATATATGTATAAGAAGAAAGATACCTCAAAGGCATCTCAGAAATCAGCAACATCCCACCCATCACAGTCTTAAGCTGTGTAAATAAACTTTCATTTGAGAAGAGACTTCTGAGACTTCCTCTCAAGAAGAGTCCCCAGGATTCAATTCACCATGCTCAACCATTCATGCATTCAGAGGCCATCATAGCCATGGTCCTAGGCTGTCTAGCTACTGCTTAAGCTAGTAGCAGGACTTACATTGTTTATGTGATATTGGTTTTTCAGACATGCATAATAAAGAATTGTGAAGTCAGAAAGCTTCTACTATCATTTCAAAAGAAGATCAGGGAGACCAGGCAAGGTGCACCTAAGAGGTGAGTTCATGCAGCTGTGAGAATGAAGTTGAACATGGGACATCTGAGGAAAGCTGAAGGCTGTGGGAGGAACCAGCCTAAAAGAGAGGCCAGATGGGTTTTCATCAGCAAGGCGTAGAGCCCCACAAGTCTTCTAGAACTTATATCTCATCACCTTATGCTCTAGATCCTGGACATGGAGATAAAGGATTAACCTGATAAGTTTTCACCTTGATTTGGTTTAATTCTCTTCTATTAGTACCCCATTCTTTGCATTTGGAATGGAATGTTTATCCTGTGCCCTTGTACCTTAAGATTATAAAACTTTGTGGGTTGTTTTTTCCTGAATGTCACAGGTGAGAGTTTGCTTTCTGTCTCAGAAAAGACTTAGAATTGAACTTTTGAAAAATTCTGGAACTGTTGAGACTTTGAAAAAAATAGTATTGCATTTTTGGTTGTATGCAAGGTAATCATATTGTGTAAGGTGCAATAACGAGCTTGCTATTGTCTTTCTTTGGAGATCAAGTGTAGTTTAATGAGCTGTGTCTAATTATCAAGTTGACAAAGAGTTATGACATTAATTTTGATATGTTAACTTGACTATTAATAAACACCAAGATGGGGCTGGGGATTTAGCTCAGTGGCATAAATGTCTGCCTGGCAAATGTGAAGTCATGGGTTCCATCCTTGGTACCAAAAAAATAAATAAATAAATACCAAGTAGATTAATAAAGCACAGTTCAGAGTATATTCAGGTGGGCTGTGGAGATGTGAGCTTGGTTACAATGTATAATTTCTGGCCTCTTTCTTTTAAGCACTCTTTCCCTTGCTCTGCTTCTCTAACCACTGTGAGGTAAGCAACTTTGTTTCTGTCATGCCCTTCTGTCACAATATTTCTGCCTTGGACCTCACCAAGCATCAAATGAATCATTTGAGACTTTGAGCCAAGCTAAACCTCTCCTCTTTTTAAATTGTGGCTGCTAGGCATTTTGTTCCAGCAACAGGAAACTGACTAATACAAGGAGGTTTCATTCCTTTCTCCTTAAACTGAGTATGCATAACATTTTTTCTAAATTATTTTTTTAAATGTTATATCCCAAAGAATAAAAAATTTACCTTTTCCTATGCTGGGGTGGGGGAGTGCCTTCAAGGAGATACTTTCATGCTTGGAGAGACCATAAGGGATACTTGGAAGAGAAGGAAAGATTTTGGGGACAGCTGGTGATAAGGAATCAGATGAGTGGAACACAGGGGCTATGAAGAAAAACAGATAGAATGGGTACCTCACCTCATACTGGTGTAGAGACAAAGCCACAGGTCTCCAGAGAGACAGCAGACCCCTCCGCTGCCTTTGAGTGGGGGCACTAGACTACCCCTGTCATCTCACATTCATGCGGGAGAGTTTGGGATACTCCATCACGAGGGAATGTCCTCATCTCAGTTCTGGGAACACAGCTTTGGTCTGTGCAGGGATAGAACAGAGCTCCTATTTCTTCTTTATTTACCACATCCTATGTCCTTTCACAGCTTCACATGATGGGATAGAGTCTCAGCTGTGGGCGCTAATTTTCCTCACCTGGTGCTTTCCTCATTTTCCTGCTTTTATGGTCATGAACAACACTTTTTACCTTGGTTCTGATCCTCTCAGCCTCTAGGGACCAAGATTTCTTTTTAGATATAATCTTCCCCCCAACACTTGGCATGAAGTTTTCACCTCTGTGATTCACACCACTCAGTTTGAGTCTCATCAAGCCCAGCATCCTCACCAAGCTGAGCTGCCATGTAGTTGAGGCCATATATTGTTCTGTCTGGCTGGAATTCTGGATCCATGCCATAATCAGACACCACAGAGGAATGCCCAGGTACCCATTATGACAGATATGGTGCAGGATAGATAAGGGAGCTGCCAGGCATAAGGAAGGCAGTCATTTGCACATTCAGTGATCTTATATTCCAGGCTCTAGTTCTTGCCTTCCAGGAAAAACCATGCAGTTTTGTGACTTATGTCACTTCATATTGTAGCACAGTACTTTCGCTAACCGAGGCATGGCCAAGTACCTAGATCAGTCTAGTAGCTCAAGAAATTTAGAACTTTGGGCACTGCCTCCTCTGAAGCTCACTGCGAAAACACAGTTATCAGTTGGTTTTAAATTAGATGGTTATCAATTCTGAGAATTAATAAAAAGAACCATCAAAATCTGTGACTAATACTTGACATTTGCTAGAATACAAAATACATTTTCATCTACTAGAGAATTAGCAGGTCCTAGGAACCTCCCCTGCCTCTCACAGAAGCCTTTCCTGTCTCTAATGCAGAAAAGCGACTTCTGAGCCAGGGAGGATCCTGCAGAGCAGCACTCACAATTATTTTTGAGACATCTCTGAGGTTTGATCTCCCCTTCACTCCCCAGTACCCTCCATTTCTTTCTTGACTCTATCAGTTGTCCAATACTCAGAAAAATAGGGCAAAGGGTTAGGGGTGGACATTGCATCTTGGGAGATGACGTCCCCAAAATAAAGTGCTGAGATAGGAAATGGGTGAGACAATATGCTGTGACATACAGAGATGGCTTTATAAAGCTCTGCACAGTTTAAGATGAGTAGCAAAGAATCAGTCACCACCTTAGCCCAAGAGTTGTCCTGGATGACACTCTGTTGTCAAAATAAAAATAAGACCCCCCCCCCAATATTTTTGTTGTGTACTTCTGTTATCATCCATTTCTACCCTTAAAAAGAAGTATAATCACTGAGCAAATGAATAGAAGGCAGAGACAAGATGAATTTCTTCATCTTCTGTAACAGCTGATACTCAATCACATAGGTCTGCACTTGAGAATAATGTAAGATATAACACAAGTCTCCAAAAATTTACTGTTGGCAAAAACAAAAGAGAGAAATGTCCTAAAAACTAGGCAAAAATCAGATGTCAGAAAATTGTCAATTAGCTGAACAAAAAGAAGATAGTTGAGAGCATCTTCTGTTAGATGAAGGGAAAGAAAGAATACATATCTTTAAAACAAAAAAAAAGTAAATAGAAACTGCTTCTAATTAGAAAAGAAATGGATGAGCTGCTCTGACACATACAAAGCACAGTGAATATCAAGATGTCCCCCTGCATTTGTGGTGATACAGAGCAGTTGTGTTGCTATCAGAAAGGAAGTCAGGATGTGTAGAATTAGAGTGGTTTCTCTAGAACTTAAGATAAATACAAAGAGACAAAAAATGATGAAGACCTAGCAGACTAATAGGGGAACATTGCTATGAATATGTTTGTGACACGTGTGAAATAAATACTCTGGGTCCTTCTGCTATCTATTTTGCTGAGTTATGACCACCTTCCTAAGAAGTTTCAGGTTTGCATGAAATATGGTGTCTTCTAGATAAAGGGGCATAAAAATCAGTTGGTCCTTGGGGTCATGATTCCCTGAATGGCATCAGAGTGAGATCAAGGAGGATCAGATGATGATAAGGTGCCCATGAGTTCAGTGACTTTCCTCACTTTCCTAGCTGAGAGCCCACAGAAATGACAACTTCCTGTACATTTGCTGCCTATGTCCCTCTTGGTCCCATCATAGACTGAATGGCGATTGTCGCATTGCTAATTCTTCTGAAAAATAATTCTTCTATGACTTACAATATCTGGAGCCAGTGCTCCTACCACAGAGGACATTGTCAACATCATAAGTGATGGATGCATTTTGAATGCAGAATGACCCAGGTATGCATGAAGCGTAATCATGGCCCAAAGAAAATTGATGAGGAGAGATTTGGACTTGGATGTAGAAATACTATGGCTTATTTTTTAGAAGGAAGAAAAGAAGGAAGGAAGGAAGGAAGGAAGGAAGGAAGGAAGGAAGGAAGGAAGGAAGGAAGGAAACAAAAAAGAAATGAAGGAGAGAGAAAAGAAAGGTAGGAGGAATCTTCAGACAAGAATCAAAATACTAATTTCAAAGAACAAGCCCTGAGCAAGGTGAAGATTCCTACTCTACAGCACTATTACAGAAATAAATCCAGATTTTCTGAAAAAAATCAGAAAAAAAAGTTGATTTCTTGTCAAGATGTCTTGCTTATATGAAGAAGGAGCTGGTGCTCAGAAAATAATGTTCACAATATTTTCTTCTAGAAGTGCTATCTGATGATACACTCTGGACAACAGATGATCAAAGAGAACATGCTTCAGACAATTTGAATCAAATATAATGGGCAAACACAGAGACCTAAAAGAACATGAGATCCAGAAGCAGGTCCTGAAATATCTGGAATCAGCTCTTTGAATTCAGCTAGGTTACTGTGGTATAGTGGTTCTCTTCTCTGGTAGTCATGGTTTCCAGCAGCAGTGTATCAGTCAGGTTTTTCTAGAAACAGGGCCAACATAAATACAAGGCAAATACACACAAAGCACACATGGTGAGTGGGGGAGAGACAGAGAGAGACACAGAGACAGAGAGATGGGGAGAGAGATAGACTGAGATTTATTATGAGAATCTATTCACATGAATATAGAGACCAAGAAGTTCCATGATCCATCATATTCAAACCTGTAGAACCAAGAAAACTGTTAATGTAATTCTTTCTGAGTCCCCAGGCCTGCAAACCAGGGAAGCCAGTGGTGAGGCCCAATCTGAAGCTGAAAGTGCAGGAATCAGGAGCTCTGAATGTTCACCTGTAGGTGAACATAGGTGTCCTGGCACAAAAGGAGATAGAATTCACCACACACTTAGTGAATGGACTGGGTGATGCTGTCACACTGGTTAGAGCAGATTTTATTTGCCTTAGCCATTTGTAAATTTCCAGGCTCCCCTAGTAATAGCTCACAGACATAGCCATAAGTCATTTCATCAGCTGAATGTGATGGTTTGGCTTTGGTCTGAGTGAGTAACCCCAGTCATCACATGTGAGCCTTAGGCCTGTGTGACAGGGTTGAGGTAGAGGAAAATGTAAGCGGTAGATCTACTGGGAGGTCATCAAGTGCTGGAGCTTGAGTTTCATGAGTGCATGAAGGCTATTTGCTTGGAGTGAGCTGGGACTCATGGGAGTTAGTTCTGGGTTGACCAGATAGATAGCAAGGCTACACCACCCACTTGGCTCCTGTACTTATAACAATCTGCCTTCCCTTTTCTCTTCCACCTCATGACTCACCCAAGAGCCTTCACAGTCACTAGAACCACGATGTCTGAACCATTCAGCCATCAGAATCATGAGCCAAATGAATCTCTTTACACATACCCCAATCTCTGAAATTTTGTTAAAGCCATCACAAAATGAGCTAAAACAGAGAAATTTACTCTAGTGAAAGTGGAATCTACAATCAGCCACTATTCTTTTAAAGTCCTGCCATGGTTCACTCTGTTCTCCATCCCAGATACCTGCTTCAGGACACCTGCTTCCTAAGGGGCCTCATCCAGCCCTCACTTCCGTCTGAAGGTTCAGGTTAGCTGATGTTTCTGAACAGATCCCTCATTTGGGGCTGTGTCTCTCATTTTGGTTGTGCAGAGTAATCACCCTTAAGGTTTAGCAAATGCTGCTATCCAGGGCCCGTCCAGAGTTTCTGGAGTAATTGGTTTGGGTCATAACCATTGAATTCATTTTTGTCCTTTTCTGGTATTAGAACTGATCCTAAGGACACTATGTATACTATATGCCCAGCATTTATTTACCTATTTTAATTTTTTATTTTATTTTAATTTATGTCTTTTTCCTTTTTATCAGTACCAGGGATCGAACCCATGACTGCCTGCTTGCAAGGCAGGTGCTTATGCCGCTGAGCCAAATCCCCAGCCCCACCTATTTTTATTTTTAGACGAGGTCTTGCTAAGTTATTAAATTGCTCAGACTGGGCTCTCACTTTCAATCCTCCCAAGTGGTTGGGATCACAGGTGTATACCACTGCACTCAGAAGACATTGGCAGTTTAATACTCCCTGAATAACTCCAAGTTTATAGAGGATTTTGATCTGTCACCTTCCTTGTCTCACATGCACAAGGGTCTCCATTGTTAATAATCAGAGTCCTTTGTGTACTATCAGAAGGAACCCATTGGTTCTGTGCCTCTCTGACTTTGTGGACCCAATACCATCACCTCCATTTTGTACACTGCAAAAACACTTTCTCAGAGACTTCTGTTTCCTAAAGAATTTTTCCCAGTTGTCTATCCATACTGAACAGCTGCAAGGAACCGCAGGAATTGAGATCAGAAGCATTTCCATGGATAGCTCCACCCTCTGAGCCTCTGATTTCTGTTGCCTGGAGCAGGCCTTCTTTGAGTCTTCACAGTCACTCCTGACCAGTAGCTCAAAACCAGTAGGAGACTTTGCATGGGTGGGTTGGAGAGAGAAGGCACCATTTTCCTTCTGTGGGCAGCATGCTGTTTTCACAGAATGCGAGGAAGCTCTTGATGGAACTGCAGAGATGCCTCTGGAAAGAGAGATTCTTAATCCTTTGGGTTTCCTAGAGTGGTCACTACATCTGGCCTGAAGCTGCAATTCAGTGTGCAGAGTACAAAGCCATATCCTTACTGACTGTAGAAAAAAGAATAAAAACAATGCAAGCATTCTTGCTTTCAGTTATTAGATGTAAGACAGAAAGCAGCAGGGAGTAGATGGAAAAGAATTTAAGGGAAATACAAATTCCACCTGTTGTGCTATTTTGAGTCCAAGAAATTTTTAACAGTTTCTTTTACTGTCCACTAAATGCCTTTGGAAGCTTTCAGAGAGGGCAGGCCACTAAGGAACCATTTACATCCTGGCTTTGCACACATAATAAAATCTGGTATCACAATCAAGTCTGAAGAAAGCATACTGAATTACAAAGCCTTTCAGCAAATTTCATTTGCCTGTGCAGCACAGCAAGCATGAACCTTCTTGCCATCTTCAGAGCAGGCAGTATTACAGGCCCTACCTGTGGTACCTCAGATATTGTCACATATAAGGTCTAGATTTCTCCAGGTCCCATCTGGATCCTTTGGTGGACTCCAGCAGGGATGGTGCCACTAAGGAGCCTCTGATGATAGCTCATAAAGCCTTCTATTTGCCCACTGGGCCTGGTGCCAGAACAATGTAGGATGCCACCCCAGAATGGGTTTAATAGAGTTTTATCAGTTACTACCTCTGCTCTTAAAATAGTTTTCCATTTGATCATATCAATCTGACCCTGATTTTGAATATGATCAGCTAACGAAAAAGGGCATAACTTCTGATGGCTCTGAATTCTTAGCATATTCAGCTCCCTGAGATTGCTAAAAGGGATTCCAATCTAACACCACCCCTCTTAAACTAAAAGGACCAATGGGAACATGTAGTAAAAATTCATTTATTAAAACTTGTCTCCCCTGAAGAACCTACTCTCTGCCAGTCTAACAGGCAGTTCTCTGCATTTGGTCATCCATGCAAAAAGCAATGAGATCCTGCTCTAAGAAAGATTGCTTTCTTTATAATAATCGATATGTTATTATGTTATGATGTTAAGTTACATGTACATTGACCTCAAAATGCTAAACTATGGAATGTTTTATATAGGTTGGAAATGAAACACGCAGAAACTTGAAAAGTGACACATCCAAATTGAAAGTTCTGTTATAAATAAAACAAAATTAACTTGATATTTATGTCTATTATGAGTCTGTTTTGTATTATGAGTCTGCCAGCCACAAGGAGAGAAATTGGATTTATGCTCCAAAGGAAAAGAATTGAGCTACCTTGGAGAAGTAGAAGATGCTGTGTTCTTTGTTCACTGCATCAGGAGGTGAATGGGTACAGTGAGACATTTCCTGGAGCCCCAACTCCAGGATGTACTGTTTTCCCTGAATGCATGGTGAATAGTCAGACAAGGTGACAATGACTTAACCTGACTTACATTGACTCCATTTACGTAAGTCTATTGTTACAGATTAGATCTAAATTGACCCTAGAGCCTCATGTGTTTGGAAGGTAACTGGATCATAGGGTGTTATAGCTGACTTGCTATTAGGAGTGGAAACCTGGTTAGAGGTAGGTCACTCACTAGAAGCAAGAGATGGAAGAGTTTATCTCCCATCCTAACTCTTTGCTTCTCTTTCTCTTTGCTTCCTGGCCACCAAGATGTGAGCAGCTTTTCCTCTGCTATGCCTCTCTGTCATACCATTGCTGCCTTAGAGCCTGGGGGCCAAGTATAAAATTTCTGAAGGGTGGGCCAAAATAAAATCCTCCTCCTTTAAATTATGTCAGGTATTTTCTCCCAACAATGAGGAAAGAGACTAACAGAGGTGTGTGTATAAAGTGCTACTATCATCTACAAATCCGTTGACATAAAAAAAAAAAATGACCAGTGTTAAAAAGTCGGCTTATGAAACACTGGTACCCATGACCTCACCTGGTTATTTCGGCAGCACTACAGAACAGATGACGTTGGGGAAGAGAAACTGAGACTAAGGTTGCTACCTTAGAACAAATGATGGACAAGAACCAGAGCTGACACTACATTTTCACAGATCATTCATAAAATGCTTGTAGATTTGTACCAAATCCTTCCAATAGTCTTACAAATGAGCATTTGAACTAGATTGTAATTCTTCAAAGAGCATGGGTATTGTGTTTATTTTTAAGTGGTAGACCCTAACACAAGGCTTTGGTAAAAACTTCTACACAAATATTCTGTGTGTGTGTGTGTGTGTGTGTGTGTGTGTGTGTGTGTGTGTGTGTATGTATGCTTGCATTGTTCTCAGCATCCTCCTCTGCATCCTGATATACACAGCAGCTGTTTTATGAAGAGAGAAGAAACACGGCCCTGCAACAAAACTTTCCTCACCCTCCTTCAGTGGGAAAGCCTCTCTGTTTGGTGAACACATGAAAAGACATTCAGCCCCAGGAGCATGAATACCAGGTGCTGGTAAGGAAATGTATTCACAGGATTTCTTACTCTTTGCTGGTATGGATAATAATTAGTATAATTGCTTAGAAAAACAGCTTGACAACAGTTCCTCAAGTCAAATGTTCATGTGTTCCACTCCACAAACATTCTACTCCTAGATAAATACCCAAAGGAAATTCTTGCATTAGAATAATCAGAGACACAAATTAGTCCTCAGCAGCACAGTTGGCATTAACTAAAATCTGGAAATAAGCCAATTGAGAGGGATTCAATGAATTTGGTATAGATACAGTGTTTATATTTTATGCTTATATTTTGTTATGCTTATGTTTATATTTTATCAAATTGAATAAATGAAATGACACAGCCAATATAGTTTATGATTAACAATATTATATTAAGTGAACAATTGTGGTCCAAGAAGTTACATACGAGAATATATTATATTTGTAGCCATCTATGGTGATGCATGCATTTAATCCCAGCACTTCGAGAGTGTGACATAGGAAGATGGCAAGTCCAAGCTCAGTCTGTGCAATTTAACAATTTAAAATCCTGCCTCAAAATTAAAAATGTAAAAGGGCTAGGGATATAGTTCAAGATGAAAATCCAGAGTTCAAATCCCAGTAATGAAAAATAAATAGGTAAATTTAAAATAATGCACATAAACCATATAGTTGGAGAAAAAAGATATAAATTAGAAAACAAGAATGATGAACTTGTATTGAAAATGACATTTACTTGGAGTCAGAGGGAGGAGGAACAAAACGTGTATATGGCCTGCAAAATTTAGAAGTAGATTCCAAGTTCTGTTCTGGTTGATGCACTCACAGTGACTTATGATATAAATACAGCCAAGCACAAGTATCACTAAAAATGTTATGTGTTATAACAAAAGCTTACTGCCACTGATGTTGGAGATGTGTTGTTTAGGAAATAATTAAGGTTATACAAGATCACAAGACTAAGGTCTCAGTCCAATAAGACTGGTGGTTTTATAGAAGAATGAGAAAAAATCTGCCCCTGCTCCCCGAGAGGGGACATGAACAGAAGCAAAGCCCTCAGAGGGCACAGAGAGAAGGCAGCACAGAGAGAAGGCACTGTGATGCCACTACATCCTGATCGGAGCCTTAACTTTATCTCAGACTTCAATGAGAAAATAGATGTCCATCATTTAAGAAACTAGTCCGTGGTATTTTGTGATGGTGACCTGGGTGGAGTAAGAGGGTATAATCCCATCAGAACAGCTACAAGATCAAAAAAAAAAAAAAAAGCAAAAAGAAAACAAATGAAAAGTGGCTCTGATCAAGCTGGCCCCAGTTGACAGAAAACACTAGGTTTTGTTTCTCTGCTTTCTCCTCTCCATCCTCTTTCTATATTGATCACTGTTCACCATTGGGCCGCTACCTGCCATGTAAGTCAAGGCACAGGGCTCTTTGCACAGAGCTTCACTGGGGCCTTTCAGGCTCTGGGTGAGTCCCACAACCTAGGAGTCTTGAGAAAATAATTAAAGATTAATTAACTGTCTTTTAGTGACACAACTAGTAAACGCTAGAGCTGAGATTTGAACTCAGATCAACCTGTCCAAGGAGTCACAGCCCAAACCACTGTGCTATTTCACCTACAGGGAGGGGTACAGATGGCTCCCTCTGACTAGTGTTATAATTAGCAGCCCCAAAGGAAAACGGTGGAGCCAGCAGGGAGCAAAAGAAAACCTGGCTGAGGAGAACTTCCGTCCTTTTCCCAACTCTTGGGCATGAAGAAATCAGGAAGGGCTCCATTTGTCACTGGAACATTTTTAATTTGGTTTGGTTTAGTTTGCTTTGCTTTCATTTGCTTTCTGAGCACTGAGTACGAAACTTGAGGGAGGGACTGTCAGGGATGTGGAGGTACACATAAGAGGAGGACACCCATTTCCTGCAGGAGGAGGCCAGGGACTTGTTTGAGTAATTCCATAGTGTGGAACCCACTACTTGGGGTTAAGCAGAAAGAAATTTGGTCTACTTGATGAGAGGGCTGCTTAGCAGAATGGGAAAGGGTGCTTATATTCTGGTCCCTGGAGCCCTCCATGGTTCAGAACCCAAAGCAGCAGATGACACTGGACTTTAAAGGAGGACTACACCATGAGAGTGTTTAGGAGACAACGGCTGTGGATGAGACAATGCTGCCTTCACTGAGCTGTTCCTGTTCTGAACTCACTTCTGGTACCTGTCCCTGGAATCTGGCTCCTTGATCCAGCCCACCTTGCATTTGCTTCTGGGTTCTGCATGGCTTCTCTGACACCACCCAGCTTCTCTGCTCAACACCTGTGCTGTCCTGGGAGAGGCACTCAGTCCAAAACCTCACTCCTCATGATCAGGTTCCTGGAGAAGGGTGGGCTCCTGCATCCCCTCTCCCTCTGGGACCTCTGCACATTGGCTGTCTTGAGCTTCCCTCAACATTCACACAGAGCTCAGGAAAGCACAGGCTCTAGATTAGGGCAAAATATATTTATGCTGTCCAAAAATCCAGGAATGCTTCCCTGATTTGGGGGGAATATTTGGGAAGGGTCTAGAAACTACAGTATGAGATGGATGGAGGGGACACTGAGGCTGGAGAAGACAACACTGGCCCAGGAGTCTTTGGTGACAGGACTGCATTCCTTCTGAATGGGTCTGGCTTAGCCCCTGCCCTGACTCAGGACTGCAGGGTGTGAGCTCTCAGCAGGAAAGCTGGGCTCTCCGGCCTCAGCACCTTTAGGTGCAGGGACTGCGATCTTCAGCATACGTATCCTATAGGCTTGTTTGTTCATCTGTGACTCCTTTGTATTCCACCCCTCAGCCAACCTGGCTGCCATGGGTACTGGTGACTTTTTGCTCATCCTGTCATTTAACACTGAACCATTCCCAAAGCTCCTCCTCTGCCAAGTGATAAAGATTACACATGAATACAGACCCTGATTACTGACCCACGAGTAGTAGTGGTAGCCATAGCAGACTGTCCTCATTCTAAGCATTCTGGGATGTTCCCCCATCTTAATTTTCAGCAAGCCCCATTTCTTCTGGTTGAATTTCCCCTTTTGTTCTCTGGACAGTGGTATTGAGTACTGCAGGGCTCTGCTGGACACTGGCACTTATGGAACATGGACTCTCCATATCAACACTCTGCTCTGGGAACAGCTGGTTCCTTCAGCCTTCTGCTGACCCTCTGTCCTCAGAGACTTGGGCTCTAGCCTCTGTCCCTTGTCACTTTCTAATGTTTCCTTACTTCTTGTGACTGTAGGTGGCTCTGCATGTGACTTTTGTTAAGCTGTTGTGGTGGCTTCAGGTGTAAACAACTACCCAACATTTGTGAAGCTGGTTCCTCCCTTGCAGGACTGGATGATACCCTCATGGCAGATGTTCCTTTTGTGGCAAAGACCAAATGATGATGTAATGATAGGTGTGATTATAACAAGACTTAATGGACTCCAATTTGAATAAAAAAATCAAGCTAAAAATTCCAAAGTGAATTGACTTATAAGTATCACCAGATAGTTAGCATTGAAATATGCCCATATTTATATTCACATTATCTTACTTAAGTTCAATTATGGCCCTCTAAGATGTTACCAGTGTTATTCCCATTCAAACGAGAAAAATGTGATCTCAAATTTGTGAGCTCCCTACAGACATTATCTTTCTGGTCAAAGATAAAAATGTTGCTTCTGACCAGTGGAAACATTCCTCAGAAATTTATTCACCTTTCATGTCAGGCTCAATATGGTTTATAATTCACACACACAAATCCTTCTATACTTACGTTGTTCTCTTTCTTAGATTCTTTGAATTCTCCAGTTTCCAAACCACTTGTATTGATGACTCGAAATGTAAAGGAATAAATAACAATTCTAGGGAGAAAAATAATTTTGAAAATAATTAAAGATGATTTGTTCTTTGTTGAATACAAAAGAGGTTCAGTTTTTGCAGAATGTCATCCGGAGGGTTTGATATAGCACTACAGAACATGGAACAGGAAAGACTAATTCCAATTAAGTGAATAACACACATACACACACACACACACACCACATATACAACATTTCTAGAGTCACTATTGATGATCTGAAAGGTTATTACTATTATATCAAACTGTCTTTATTTACTTACTGCTGTGATTCAATAGAAAAGACAGGGAAGACTTTGTCCTTGAGGCTAGCAAACTCTTAGATTACAAAACATATTTATGTATAACATTAATAATCAACACAGAACTACAATAGAGGTTCACTTGGATACATTTTGGGATGAGAACAGAGGTTCTGATTTTAGAGTACTTTTGTCTAACAGTGTAGGAATTGTGTGTTACAGAATAACATAAAACCATTAATGTTCTATCAGAAAAGAAAACCCAGGTATATTTTTGAAAAAAAGTAGCACAGTGAGAAATGCTCAAAGTGGATTTGGCTGGTATATGCATGTTTCCACCTAGAAGCTTCTGTTCACACCAGGTATTGGATTTCTGAACACAGACCTATAGAGCTCTGGCTGGCAGAGCCCCACCCTCTGTCAGGGTCCCTCTTGCTTTTCTGCCACCTGCTACACTTTTGCCCACAGCCTTGTCAGTACATCCTTGCTGTTTTCAAGTTATCCTGCAATTTCTAACTTAATTCTGAACAAAGATTAACACTAAGCCATGTTTTGTCTTCTACCTAAACTGCACAGGGTCATGAAAACTCCTAACTCATTTATACTCCCAGTTCATATGTTATTGCAATAGTTTCAACAATCTGATCATCAAACATCAGGCGTGTCTGATAATGTCATTGTGGGCCTGTTTATACAGGTCTAGCCATGGTCACCACTTTTGTTTCACAGTACGCTGGTTGAGTCTCAGACTTTCCTCTGAAACTGGGTTCTTTCCTGACTGTATGTTTCTTAAAATTCAATACAGTGAGGGCTGAGGATGATAAACTGTGTTGACTGTTTTCTCCTGAAAATATTGTTATTTCAATGTTATTCTTAAAAGCAATACATTTACTGTGTCCACTATGTAGTGTTCTTTTTTCAACTTTGGAGATATTTTCCAATTGTGTTCTAGATTTCTTTGCTGTTATCATGAAACCAGTCATTGGCCAAACTGCCTGGTGTTCCTTCTTTATCATTTCTCTTTAGTTGCCCTTAAAAATTTGTTTCTTAATGTGCTGTGATTTAACTGAGTATTGATTTAATCAAGATTTCATTATTGCTTAATTTTTTTTGCTTTTAAAATACTCCTGACAACCAAGCTTTTTTAATGATGTAGGAAATAAATAGCAATTTGCCTCCAAAAATGGCTTCTTCTTCTGGTTACTTCCTCTTGTATCTCTAAGCAAATATAAATCAGAAGGTCACACTTTGGCCTCTGTGTCTCTTTCATCCTTTCCTTACTTTCCATTTCTTTCCCCCATGAGTATCTTCTGGGTAATTTCTTAGATTTATCTTCTAGTTTACTAACATTTCTCTCCTATTGTTCCCACTTTAAACTTTACCTCATTTATTTACTGAGTTTGTAATATTTAGTTTACTTTAGAATATTTTATGTTCTATTGAGTTACTTAACAAATTATCCCCATTCTTCCAATAGTTCAGAGCTATAAGGAACAGGGAAAGAATCAAAAAACAACTGGCTGATTTGATTGGGGGAAGTCAGACTGAGATGGTAGCGACTGAGGTAAAAAAAAAAATAATAATAATATTACTGTTTGGTTGACTTTGCAGGCATAACACTGGTAGACTGAGCATCTATTTGGAGGATAACAACTGTGGGGGATTTCCTTCTGCTTTATTTTTGAAATCCAGTGTTTTGTTCCATTTTACTGTTTTGTTTTATTCCTGTATCAGGTAACCTGAGCAACTATTTTGAAGATAACAATATGAAGTATACAACCATTATTAAATTCCTTATTATTTTGTTTTGAAAACCTATGTAGCTATTGTTGTTTGTTTACTTCTTAATGTTTCCGTTTTTTATTTTTTTCTCTTTAAAATTAAAAAAAGCAGTTCATAGCCAAATTCTTACCAACACTTTAATGGCACAATTCATCAAAATAGGAGGAAAGTCCCTAATATTCATATGGAGCCTCAGAGGAACCCAAATAACCAAAGCAATCTTGAGAAAGAAAAACAAAATTGGAAGCATCCTTTTTCCTGACTTGAAACTATGTTATTGTAAAGCTAAAGAAATGAAAACATCCTGGTTCTGACATGAAGAAGACACCTAAAGGGACTGGGAACTTAGCTTAGCAGCATGAATGCCCGACTGGAAAGAGCAAGGTCATGAGTTCAATCCTTGGAACAACAACAACAACAACAACAACAAAAGACACCTAGACCAATGAAACTGAGCAGAAGGGCCAGAAAAAAATCTGTGCAAACACGATCAATCATTTTTCTTTAAAAGTGCCACAAAATCAGGGGATAGTCTTCAATAAACAGAGCTGGAAAAACTATCCACACATCCAAAAGAATGAAATTGTATCCTGTTTTTATTCTGCATATGAAAATCAACTCAATATGTTTTAAAAACTTAGTGTAAGACTTGAAAGTAAACAGGGAAAATTTTGAGATTGCTCTGGGCAATGATTGTGTAGATATGAAACCGAAACCACAAGCAGCAAAAATAGAAATCAGCAAGTGGAATGTACCAAACTAAAAAAAACAAAAACAACAACAACAAAAAACTTCTGTACAGCTAAAGAAATGATTAATGACATGAAAAGGCAACCTTTTTCTCCATAAGCAAGGAGACTATACTTGGAAACCAGTATCTGACAAGAGGTGAGTACCCACAATATACAAAAGAAGTAAACTAATTAATGAATAAGTAAATTGATAAAAGTTATGAACAGTTATGTTTCTAGAGAAGGCATACAGTGAGTAGAAAACATATGGAAGTGTATTCAGTGTAACTAGTCATCAAGGAAACACAAGAGAGATATTGTTATTTGCACAAAACCAAAAGACATCAAGTGTTGGTGAGGATGTGCCTATTCATTCTTAATTTTATAAATTCCCCATACAAATATTCAAAACTTCCTTCCTTTTTCACCACTACAAACATATGAAACATATTAAATTTTATATTTTAATATTTCTAATATGTACAAGATTTGAAAATTCTATTTTTTTATATTTGGTAGATACGTTTACTCCTGTTTTTTTGCTTGTACCATTTGCAATTTTTATTTTTTTATTCAATTGTTTATTATGAACTCATGCCTGCTGCAACTCTAGCTGGGAGGATTCTCAGCAGCCTAGTGAGGACACCTTCCTGGAAAAAAGCCATTTCTATTATTGACAGGTATCTGCAGATGCCATTAACCTGGGACTATTTTCAAAATTTTGAGATTCCCTTGGACTATTTATATTGTGTAAATGCAGCCTTAGCAACATAAGTTCACAAATTCTCAAAAGGGATTCCTCACACTCTCTGCCACTAAGATAAATTTTCTCTCTCAGTCTCTGTCTCTGTCTCTGTCTCTGTCTCTCTCTCTCTCTCTCTCGCTCTCTCTCGCTGTATGTGTGTATATGTGTCTCTGTCTCTCTCTTGCATTCTGTCTCTCTCTGTGTCTCTATCTCTGTTGTTTTGTTTTTTGACTTAGGATCTTACTATGCTGTTCAGGCTACACTTAAACTCATTATGTGGTCATACTGACCTTGAGTTCATAGCCAAACTCCTGACTCAATCTCCAAAATGCAAACTTTCCCCCTCTAGTTAATGCCCTCACTGAGAGTTCCTGATTTCAGTCTCTGATTCATGAAGGATTCTCCCCCTCTAATTAATTCCTTCACTGATTCCCCCAAACTTTCCCCTCTAGTTAATTCTTTCACTGATTTCAGTCTCTGATTCATGAAGGATCTCAGGTTGTTCCCTGATTTTGTCTGATGACTTTGTGCTCAAGGTCTCTAAGGTGACTGGAGGCTGTGAAGGTCCAAAGCCAGCTCACTGTTTCCTAGTTTCTTCCACTGCTTGCTTCTGAGGATTGTCTTTACTGCTTCCCAACTCTGTGATGTGCAGAGGAAGATTTTGTTATTTATAGTGTGTCTATCATGTCTAGGCACACTGAAGTGTGAGAACTGTCCATTGTCTGTAGGCTGCAGTTTTGCAGAATCTGAGGCTGTCAGAATCCCATCTGGAGCCTGGAAGGCCTGAGCATCCTCTTCCTGTGTACCTGGAAGGTGAGCCTTGTGTGTCATCCCCAATCCTGGATATGTCCCTATTTTCTAACTATGGCTTCAAAAGTTCTCCTCAGTCCCGTGCATAAACACAACTGCTCACTTCTTATTCAAACATAATACTGCACACAAAGTGAAGCCATGGAGCCCAGATTATGAGAGAAACAGGCAAACCTTTGTAATTGCAGTGCTTTCTTGTAATAGTTAAAAATTTTCAGCTTCTACCATGAGACCTATGTGTCATTCAAAGTCTTCCTCCTGCATATGATTATATTAATGAATGCACTGCTTCCATCTTATCTATGGGGCAGAAATCCCTCTCTTATCAAAGGGTTGACGAGAAGGTCACCAAAAGAGCTGCCTCGAGAAGCTCACTTACACCAGTGACAAGGCTGACTCAAGATTCCAGGAAAAACCTTGTGCTTTGGAAAGTGATTGCTTTCTTGGCTTCTTTCCTGCAGATAAGTAAGTTCTTGTCAGGTTCCTCAGTCCAACGCACATTTTCTAACCTTGTTCTAGGTTTGTGTTCTTCTCCAGGCTGAATCCTCTCCCTGAACAGAGAGCTGTGGAATCTCTAAGATCATTCTGTACTTGAAACTAGTGCCTGGGAACTGTGACTGCAGCGGGGCTGACCATGTACCTGTCCAGATCACTTATCTGGGTTTCTATGCCCCTGGAATCTCAAGCCTAAAACTACCAAAATTAAAGCTTCCTGAAGATAGGCATGTAAGGCAGATGCTTGTGCGACTGAGCTAAATTCCCAGCCCTGAAAATTCCATGTATGGAATTTTTCTAATTGGCCTCTGTAACTCTCACCATTAGGATCTGTGCTTCCTTTCCCAGGAGATGCCAGCCCTGCCCCAAATCAAAATCCTGGAATCTTGTGGTCTGAGCAATCTAACTTTCTAAAGAAGCTTAGCCTACCTCTAAGCAAACAGTTCCCTACCCCTTCATCACCTATTCCTGTAACTGAGCAAGGGGTGGAATTTGGGTCTAGGAGTCCATGCAGATCCTGATGATCCTCAGCAGCTCTCAACAAGTTGCCACTTCCAGATTGACAATTGCTGACTCTGGTCATGGGGACACCGGTTCCCTTATACACTGGATAGTTATTCCCCAATCTATTTTACTATAAAAGCAAACAAGAAGATTCAGTTTTTGTTTCATATGTAATATATACTCTTATCTTTTTAAATCATGCACTTAAATTCTTTTAATCAACTCTACAGGCAATTTTATTTTCTAAATGTAGCAATTACTTACAGAAAATTGTCTAAAAATTCTAAAATGCTATGAATTTCAAAATTACTCATAAGTGGTAAAGTACAGTGTATAGTTCATATAGTTACAAGTGTAAAGTGACATAACCTACGAACATGTCTCATTTTACGGGAAGCCTTTACTATCTAACAGGGACTCTTTTGCTCTTGACTCTCAGTATTACAGACAGTGGAGAATGATGGTATGATGTGGTTTCCTTGATGGGAACTAATGGAGCTCTTCTTTGAAGCATTTTGAAAAGAAAAAAAATCAATAGAAGAGATTATGGTAGCTTACTGCATTGCAGATAGATTGACCCATGGACCCTCAAAAAGCAGAGTGCAAGTAGGACTAAGGCTCAGATGACTGGACTTTCTCAGGATAAATCATTTCCCTGGCATGATTCCCAAGGTATGGAGCCTGACAGTCTTATTGGCTTGGTCTGATATTCCCCTGGCTCCACGAGGAGTGTAAGCAGGTCAATAGTCTCATGAGAACTCAAGGACTGGTTGAGAGCCAGAATCAGAAGAGGAAGAACAGGGTCCTGGGACACCCAAGATAAGCTAGTAAGTGGCTGCTGAAATGCTTCAATGATGAGGGAAACCTGGTCTAATTCCACTTATTCAGATAGCATGTTCTCAGTTTCAGACAAATGATCAATAATAGGATAAGATATAGTAGGTGAACCACCTATTCACACATTTATTTAGAGTTATTTTATTTTAAAAATATTTGTAATAACAAAAATATTTAGCATAACAATAAAAATCACTTGGGGTAATCTGTTTTTCTCGGTGCTTTGATATTTTCTGGGTTTTGATTTCCATCTCTGCATTAAAATACATTTGCATAATCTATTTTGTGGGATTAGAAGAAAAATTATGAAAACTAAAATACAGTGCTCAGAAGTTGGGAGAGGAAAGGACAGAACAACTAGGATAGGGGAAAGCAAGAAAAGGAAGAGAGGAAAAGATCATATGTATGTTGGTAAACATTTATAAAGGTATGTATGTATATGTATGCTAGATAGATAACTATACTACTAATCTCAGTTCATCAAAAAGAACAGTTTGAATATGCAATATATTAATGAGTGCTAATTCTCTACTTTTTTTGAAACTTTATCATTTCAATCCTTTTTTGTTTTGATTTTTAAATAAATAGCAAAATAGTTTTTAAAAAAAGGAAAAGAAAAAAGAAAAAAAAAGAATAAAATAAAAAGATTTCCTGAGTACAATTCTTTTCATCACTGAAATATCCATCTTAATCTATGGATAGGCATTTTCTCTGTGCCTCTCACATGCATAAAATTGAAGGGAATGTTTTAAAAATGTTTCAGTCTCTCCCTGTCTGTCTTTTTCTCTCTCAGTTGTCTGTCTGCCTGATTATCTGTCTACCTATTATCTGTCCACCAACCTCTCTGACTTCCAGGACCATGACTTATGTTTTCAGAGGACACACACCAATGTTTGCGTCATTTCCAACATGTAGGTAAGCAGGTTTTAAAACCAGTGAGACAAATGGGAAACAGTAAGGAAGGTAGCAAAAAGTGTTTGGGATAAGGCAGGTGTAGAAAGCACTTAGAAATAGGCCCCACTTGTGGGAAACAGAGAAGGGTAGCATTTGCACAGGGTGAATTAAGGCTGTCCACAGTAGGAGAGACCCGGGAAGCCTGCCTGGCTAGTATTTATTATGTCTCAGAGTCTGGTGGGAGAGATGATAGCTGTACATGATGATATCTATTCATTTATATGAAGATTGTATACAGCTGCAAGAACAGGCTCTGAAGGGCATGGAAACTTACAGAGCTGAAGAGTGCTTGGGAAAAAACTTTGTTTCAGAGATTTGCAAACTAGAGACCTACACACTGGAAAATGGAAGGGAAACCAAGGCAGGGCTGCTGTGACTTTTCTCTCTAGGCACAGAACCCCAGAATGTCATACCCAAGACAGATATGGAAGGTCTAGCTCTCTGTAAGCAGGGAGGCTGGAGGCTGTCTTGGACATAGTTTGGGCTCTGTTCCCTGGAATTTTGGAAAGAACAAAAAAGATTTAAGACATACTAGTAAGTCAGTGAAATACCCAAAATACCAGTACACATCCCTACTGCTCTTACAAAAGAATATAGTACAAGCCTGCACTCTCAGTAGTGTATACTATGGCTTATACCTATATCCCCCCCTCACCAAAAAGCCACTTGTGCTTATAGATGGAGATTTTTGGAGATGATTTTATGTAGGAATTTGCATATGAATTATGAATATATAATAAAATCAGTCCACTGATTGACTTAGCATGGTTATAGTTATGGATAATGTGAATGCTCACCCTGATTGTGGGTGGAAGCCACCAATACGGTTGTTGGAATGCAAAACAAAGGGAAAAGGTAGCCACTGCTTACTGTTTTCTGCCTCCTCTGCCTTGGACTATTTCTCCTCTGCCATGCCACCACACCCTGGAGGAAGCCAACTATGAACTGAAACCTGTACAAACTGTGAGCTAAAATAAACCTTTCCTGTTTAACTTGTGGGTGTCAGGTATTTTGTCCCAGCAAGAAGAAAGTAATAAGTAAATTCTTTGTTAATTTTTCTGCAGTTGCTTTTGACCATGGAAGCAATTTATTGCTGAATATGATCCTGAACTGTTCACCCCATAAGACTCAAGGAAATCAAAAGTGCTTGAACCCATAGGGGTTAACAGCACCCATATTATCAGGTCCTTATGTCCTCAGTAATGAGTTTTGTTTCTAGTGCAGAGCTGAGATACACATACCTTGAGCAAAAAAGATATTTGTGATTAGTAAATAAGAACCCAAACCATATACCACAGACCAGAAAGATAAGTTTATAAGTCCAGGAGGCCCTGAAGATATACTACAGTCTGTATATAGAGCACAGCGATTCCCTCCTGACAGGAGGGGGTAGATGAGCCATGACAACCTGATGACTGATGTCCTGCCCTTTCCTCAAGTCCTCATGCCATCAGCACAGGTTCGTGCTTCTGCCCGGAAGCCAAAGAGCCCAGGTAAGCTGTTGGGGACAGGAGCCACCACCATGACCCCTTGGGCTATCAGTTTTTCTGAGGGTAGAAACCACTAACCACAGAGTCACCTTTCCAACAAGACAATACCAGAGGGATTCCAAAAGATTGTCAGAGCACTGTGAAGAGATGACAGTCATTTGGACAACTGCACTGCTTAAGTTGAGCAACTGGAGCACTGCACAGCAACTAACTACTCTTGACTAGTTAAACTACTGACTTGAACTGAAAGGCTTTCAGAAGTTAAACTGAATTTAAACTCAGTTGCAAACAAATGTTGTCTTCCTTTAAAAGACAGGATGGCAGTCACACTCAAGCGTAATTCCTGATGCTCTTCTCCCCAATGCTGGTATCTACCCCTTGTGTGGCTTCTTCCCTGGAGTGCAGGCAGGGCAGGGTTTTCTCCTAACCAGTAGCATACAGTGAAGGAGAAGGATGTGTGCTTCCATGACTGAACACCTACCCCTCTTGAAGGTGCTCTCTCTTGGTGGTTTTAGGGAAACCAGGTACAATCCTCTGAGTTACATTGTGGAGAGGTCACAGCCAGAAACAGAGAGTGACCTCTAGCCATCAGCCAGATAGAAAATGAGGTTCCCAGTTTTTGAGCCATATAAAAATGCATGCTGCTGACAAGGAAGTGAGCTGGTATCCCATCTTTCCCCATCCCCCAGATGAGACTCCTGCCTTGGCTGACACCTTCACAGACCTACAGACTCCCCAGTTATACTGTGCTTGAGTTTCTGACTCACAGAAATGGAGACAGTAGTATATGCTCTTGGAAATTCTGAGTAGTGATAAAACTGTTGAATAGTAATAGACAACATAGGATTGGACACTTATTGCTGTCAGAATTGTGTGTAAAATAACAAGTCCTATAGCAAATTAGATATCTGAGATCCCTGTATACCTCAGGCCTTCCTTACCAGAGGAAGAAACATTTAGGTGAAATCACCTGCAAGCAGAGCCACTGAGGTTTACACACAGCACCTATGAATGTCTCTGTTCTTTTTGTGAGTGGCTGGAAATTAAGTGCTTTCAGACCTACTCAGTGTGTTTGATATTTTGGAGATTAGGGGCTCAGGAGTGGTCCATAGCTGTGCCCCAGTGTCTCATGCTCCAGCCCCTTCTTTATCAGCTCATTTGGAAAGCCAATCGTTGTGGAAAAAAACCATTAAGATATAATGATAACCAAAACCCTCCAAATTAAATACTTATCCAGCATCACACACTGCAAAGCACTTACATTTTCCAAGTTCTGTGGAAAATCCCTTAAGCCAGTTCACAGTTGATAAATTGATCAGTTTTTCCAGTGAGATGAAGAATATGAAAGAGCTCTGAAAATGAATCACTGAACAGGTGGGTTATTGTCAATACTCCTCGGTCTGCATTTTATCTGCATTTTACTACTCCCAGGAAAAGGCTCAGTGGGCCCCAGGAAGAAATATCCTTCAAGCCCCCTCCCAGGTACAGCTAAGTTCCAGCATGAAAATTGGTTCAAAATCCTGCTTGCTGCTCTGGTCTTGGCCTTCTTTCACTGCTTTGCTTGCCCATCTTTACCTGCAGCTGTGACTGCTGATAACTTCCTTCCCTTCAGTATAGACAGGCAATGGTTTCACCCCCACTTGTACTGCCAGATGAGGGCTTCTTTAAGGCTTTAGCCATTCTGGGGAAGAGACCGCTGGCTAGGAGAGCATCAGTAGGCAGAGTCACTCAGCTTTGCTCCTCTGATGTGTGAGCTGAACGCCAATGCAGCTGTGAGTGCACAGATCAGCACTCTATTATTCTTCAGTGATGGTTCCACCCCATGCTTGCTTTCATCTGTAAAAAGTTCCAACTGTTGCTTTGTCATTTTTCAAACCCAGCAGCTTCCTATTTTTTATACAAGTGATAATTCATTCTCATCGTTATGTTCCAAAGGCATCCCTGAGACAGGGAATTGGGGCTCCGGAGGGAACATTTAGTTTTCATTGAAAATGACACTTAGAGAATCAGCTCCTCTCCTGTGTGATGAGAGTGAGATGAGTAATCAGATGCACATGACACTGCAGGCTTGTGTTAGTCGCCCAAACTGTAGAAGCCTCTTCACTTAGAGAGGCACCAGGTCCAAGCCCGTAACTGAGTTTCACCTGTAGCTTGAGGCAGGGACACTGCAATACAGTGCCCAAGAGGCCAGTTGGTTTTGTGAGTATTCTGGATCTTAGAAGGTTGGATTGGGCCCAGGAAAAACAGGAAGAAGCCAAACATTTCTGATTACCTTCCATGAGGGCTGGTCAGGAGGTAAGACAAACAAACTTGACATGAAATGTGCATGGTTTGTACTAGGGTTGGTCCCTGGCATGCAATGAGTCTTCCCAGTATGTCAAAATCCTTCCTACTTATACATTACATTCCATACTGTAAATATGCCACACTCTACACATTCCTTCCACATAAGCCCTTGTAGAGCTCACATTTGGAGAACCTCTCTGCTCAGAGATCAAGCCTGCATCCTAGCTTCTCACAATGTGTTAGGTAATTCTTTGGTGTGTGTTTTGGTTATTGTTCTCTCCTTTCAGAGACAAAATACTCAACAACCCAAATTCAATGGGAAAAGGTTCATTTAGCTCACAGTTTGTAGAGGTTTCTGTCCTAATCAGCTAGCTCCAAAGCAGGGTAGCACACAGCATTCAACCTCCCGAATGCTGGGATTACAGACATGTGCCACCACACCTGGCTCATCCATCACCTCTTAAAGTTTCTACTCTTCCAAGTAGTACCACATGGGAGAGTAACCCTCTACCACATGAACATTTGGTGGGTACATAAGACCTAATCACAGCATCTGGGACAGCTGTAATGATGGGTAAAATGAAGGCCAAAATCAACCACCCAGAATACAGGACACACAGAAAAGGATGAAGAACAGAGAGTGGGCAAATAAAATAGAGAATCACAGCACGTATAGCTTATGACGGTAGCAGCTATGAAGCAGGGAGACAAAGGAGGAGTCAGGAAAAGGGAAGTACCCTGCCTTCCAGGTCATGCCCCTGTCTCTTCCAATCAGAACTCACCTCCTAATAGTGAGTCAGTTATAATATCCCCCGAATCTAATTATTTTCCAAACACAGGAGACTTAGGGGACTATTTTATATCTAAACTATAATATTCTACACCTAACCCCCCCCAAAAGTCATGTACATCTCGATGCAAAATATATTTAATCCATTTTTAAGAGTTACTGAAGCTTTCAGATTTTGAGCATAGCTGAAAAGTTTATGTCTAAAGTCCCTGTGAGACTCAAGGCAAAATCTTAGCCATGAAACCTTGTAAAAATCAAAAAGAAAGTTAGAAACTGCCAATATAGTATGCCTCAAGGTAAATACTCTCATTATAAAGGGAGGAATAGGGAGATAGAAACAAATAAGACCAAAATCCAACAGAACAGACATTACATCCTGTAGCTCCATATCCAGAATCCATGGCATAGATGAGAATTCCAGAGTTCTAAGGCAGCCCTGTCCCTACAGCAGTGCAGTTGCTTCTCTAATGGCCTGGATTTTAGGGTTCTGTCAATGCCTACCGTTTGCCTTGACCAACATTCTATGTTCCTGGCATATCAAACCTACTGGAATCTCCAATTCACTTTTAGCTTCACTCTCTCAACTTCTCTCAATGCCCTCTCAGGAGCACATTTATCAGCCTTCCGGGTCTTGTGAAATCTAGAAGCTTCCCCAAGTTCACAATGTTTGCATTTTTATGCCAACAAAACCATTAGGACATGGATGATGCCAAGGTCTGCTGGAAGCTCAAGTAGTAGACAGACCTTCTTGAACCATGGCTACATCAACGTCTGAGTACCTGGGCAACAGAGGTCTATGAGTGGAATCCTGAGAAACCAATTCTCTATGGGCCCTTCTCCCCCGGGGTGTCCTGGGCCTCTCTTCTCAAACCAAAGCCTTTTATTTTTGCATCTTTTAGCCTGTGGAATATGGGGTCTTGTTGATTCCTCACATATTCTCAAGGCATCTTCCTTACTGTCCTGATGTAAATAATTTTACTTCTTTTTTATTTTAAAGAGAATAAGACAAAACAGGACATAACAAAGCAGATCAGAACATAACAATGTAAGCAACACAGAATTTCACTAGAAGACAACCCATAATTAACAGTAACTGCCACAATGTCTCTTTCTTTGAAATAGTTGGGTATAACTTCATATACAATATTATTAAACATAACAAAATAGTATAAAAACATTCAAGGGAATGAGAGTATTACAGTGCATTCAGAACCAAATAACAGAAAACAAACAATGGCTACCATATTATCTCATTTTCCATAGAAAATTTGTTTATACTTTCACACACAATACAATCCAATAAAGTAAAACATGATAGAGCCAGTGGAAACAGAAGAGAAACACTATGGTAGGACTTCAGAGTATGATGATATTATACCAGTACTGGCTATTATAATGACTTGTTACCCTCAAATTAGCTCTTCATACATCTCAGTTAATATAATCAAACAAACAAGGACAAACCATCACAACTAACCAATGTGATCATTATAAAGTTTCAAAACAATGTAATGGGGAATAATGATTACCATAAACTCTTATGTACTCTTACTATTTCTTACATTATGGAGACTATACGGTATTTATACAGGTGAGTTTGATTTATTTCACTTATGAGTATGGTCTCAAGTTGCGACCATTTATTAGTAAATATCTCAGTGTGATCATTATTTATAGCTGAGTAGTACTCCATTGTATAAAAATACCACAACTTGGGGCTAGGGATTTATCTCAGTGGCAGAAGCGCCTGCCTTGAGTTTGATCCCCAGTACTGATAAAAAAAATACCACAACTTTTTTATCCATGCCTCAGTTGATGGACACTTAGGTTGTTTCCAAGATCTGGCTATAACAAATTGTGCTGCTATAAACATGGGTGCACATAGATCACTGTGGTATATTTTCAGTTCTTCTGAGAATATGCCCAGAACTGGAATAGCTGGGTTGAATGGGACCTCCAATCCCAGCTTTTTGAGGAATCTCCAGACTGGCCTCCACAGTGACTGCACCAGTGTATACTCTGACCAACAGTGCAGGAGAGTTCTTTTTTTTCCTCACAGCCTCTCCAGCATTTGTTGTTGGTAGTTTTCTTGATCCTGACCATTCTTTCTGGAGTGAGATGGAATCTCAGTGTAGTTTTAATTTGCATTTCTCTAATGAATAATGATGATGAACATTTTTTCGTGTATTTATTTTCCATTTGTATTTCTTAATCTGAGAAGTGTGTATTCATCTCAGATGCCCATTTTTGGATTGGGTCTTTGAATTTCAGGGATCTGACTTTTTAAACAATTCTTTATATGTTTTAGACAGAAGATCTTTGTCTGAGGGACAGTTCACTAAGATTTTTTTTCCCAGATTGTGGGTTTTCTTTTCACTATGCTGGAGATTTCT
Source organism: Cavia porcellus (assembly GCF_034190915.1). Lineage (NCBI taxonomy): Eukaryota > Metazoa > Chordata > Mammalia > Rodentia > Caviidae > Cavia > Cavia porcellus. Next base: position 103,725,696 of record NW_026947485.1, read on the forward strand.
TTTGACATGCAGAAACCACTCATTCATGATAATAACCTTATAGAAAATTGGAATAGATAGTCTTTTCCTCAATATGGTAAAGGCCATCTATGACAAACCAACAGCCAGCATCATAATAAATGTCCAAAAACTGAAGGCCATTAGCTTAAAATCAGGCACAAGACAAGGATGTCCCTTATCACCACTCTTATTCAATATTGTACTGGAAATACTAACCAGAGCAATTAGACAAGAGAGAGAAATAAAAAGGGTAAAGATAGGAAAAGAGGAAGTTAAATTATCATTATTTGCAGATGACATGTTACTCTACATAGAAGACCCTCAAATATAGCTGGATGCAAAATCAATGCTCAAAAATCAATAACATTTCTATACACTAACAACAAAATTACAGAGAGAAATAAGAGAAGCCACATACTTCACACTAGCATCCAAAAAAAATGAAATATTTAGGAACTAATCTCACAAAAGAAGTAAAAGATCTATACAGGGAAAACTATAATATCCTGAAAAAACAAATTGAAGATAATCTCAGAAAATGGAAAGACATCCTTTGTTCATGGATAGGGAGAATAAATACTGTGAAAATGGTCATTCTCCCAAAACTGTTACACAGATTTAATGCAATACCAATGAAAATACCATCAACATACTCACAAGCCTAGAGAAATCACTCCTAAAATTCATCTGGAACCAAAAGAAACCTAGAATAGCAAAGGCAATTATAGGCAGCAAAGATAAGGCAAGAGGCATCACAATCCCTGACTTGAAATTATACTACAAAGCTACTGTAATAAAATCAACATGGTACTGGAATAAAAACAGATCTGAAGATCAATGCAATAGATTAGAAGATACAATCACAACTACCAACACACTCAAACAACTTATCTTTGATAAAGGAGCCTAACATGTTCACTAGAAAAACGATGATCTCTTTAATAAATTGTGGTGGAAAAACTGGCTTTCCATATGCCGAAAACTAAAACTAAGACTAAAACTAAAACATGCCTCTCACCATGTACTAAATTAAAATCTAAATGGATCAAAGATCTGAATATTAAAACCAAAACACTAAATCTGTTGGAAGACAAAGTAGGTAAACATCTTGAAGACACTGGGTAGGTAGAGAATTCATGAACAGGAATCAAACTGCATAGGAAATACTTCCCAGAATTTTGCTTCTTTCTAATACTAATCTTTTCAGTAATCAATCTCACTTCTGCTTCACCATTGCTGGTTCTTCCTTTCTGAAGAAACTGAAAACTTTAAAACAACTTTTTGTTCTTTTCTTAGTATACACCTGACTAAAAGTCTCTGACAGTACCAATGCCATATTCTCAACATTGGCCTACTCTGAAATTTTCTCTGCCAGATGAATTAGTCCATTGCCTTTAATCTTAATTTTCCACAAAGTCTCAGGATAATGTAAAAATATAAAAATATTTTTTTCAAGAGTATAATGTACATGGCCTGGAGTCCACTGTTAATGGAGTCTTCATTATCAACTGAAATATCCTGAGCTTGGTCTTTTTCATCTGCCTTTTTATCAGTGTTCTGAGCCAGAGCTCAGAATATATCTCACAAGCTCAACTCAGAGCATTATAAGGCTGTTTTTCTAGCTGGCATCTCCAAACCTTCCTAAAACTCTCCTGAAAATCAGTTCCAAACTACATATCAAGGAGCATCACAGTAATAACATATCCCTCTGATACATAAATTTGTCTTAGTTACTTTCTTGTCATTGGAACACAAAACCCAGCACCTGCAGTTTCAAGGAATTGAGTTTATTTTAGCTAATGTTTCAGATCATGGTCAGTTGGTTTCAAAGAATAAACATCATAGCAGTGGGGCATGGTGAGAAAAACCTGCTCACATCATAGCAGTCAGAAAGCATGAAGGGAAAAACCAATATGCCCTTCCTGGTCACTCCTTAACCCAATGACCTACTTCTTTTGACCAGAACCCAAAGACTTAATGTTTTCTTATCACTAGGTCAAAATATCTGACACCTACAATTTAAAGGAGTTATTTTGGCTCATGGTTTAGTTCCATTAGTTGGTTCCAAAGTAGCATGGGATGGAAGAGGAAAAACTGCCCACTTCATGGTGGTCCAGAAGCAGAGACAAATCATAGAAGAAGCCCATAAGGGAGATGTACCCTTCCAGGTCATGCCCATAGTGACCAGCTTCTTCCAACCAGAATCTACCTCCTAATAGGAAGTCATCTATAATGTCTGTGTAGTCCAATCAGCTGCCACAAGCCTCCATCTCTGAATGCATGAGACTTTGAGGAAACATCAAGACATACACTATAATACCACCTGACCACAAGTCAGCTGTAATGCCTCCAAAATGGACTTACCTTCCAAACACACAAGGGCCATCATGGAAGCTTCAGGCCACCAGCCCCATAGATACAGAGCCACACCATGGATCAGATGTAATAACCTGTAACCTTTCATTCACTTTCCAGAGAATGCCTTCATAAGCACAGAACAGCCCTGAGGAGATTTGGTGAGGGGCTGCTGGCTCTGACGTTGGCCAAAGAAAAAAGTGGACAAAAGTCACATTTCATTGAGGACTTCACAGATCAGCCCATGTCACTGACAGGTGAGCAAACAGGGAACCAACCAGGGTCAAGTAGTTTAACCCCTAGTGAGTCTGATATCTTTTGTTACCATTCAGGACAAGGCAGCGTTCATGACAGAACCAGGGAAGGTACTGTGAGGCCTCAGAAGAGAGTGAAACTCTCTGAACCCCATCTTTGTAGCCAAGAGGAACAGCCAGTTTTGTTCTCAGTCTCTATGTTAGTAAGCACTGTGCCCACGGAGGAGTGGGAAAAATGACACACAGAAGCCACCCACTACAGGAGCCCACTGCAAGCTTCCACCTTCATCATCCCCATGTCTCTGAGAACAGCAGCATATAGATGTCCTTGATCACCATGGACTGAAGCATATTTCAAGCATCGTGACCCTCTCTCTTCTCTTCTGGCCCATGAGGAGACAATGGCAGTCTGTTAGGGCTGCTTGCATGCCAGGATGGACTGCTGAAAGCATGTTGTGTATGTTGTCCACAAAACCTTCATCTGAAATTCACCTTAATGACTGATTGGAGGACACTTTGTTAGTCTCAGCACCTGCACATCCTCCTACCCTCCTATCCCCACACATTTAAGAAATGCTGCAGAATGGAGAGTATTTAGCATAACTGTTAGTTTGCATTAGTGTGATGTTAAAAATGCTTGCCAAGTCTTAATAGCATGTAATGGAATACATCCTCTACATCAATTAAACACCTGCATATGCACAAGATGTCCCAGACCCGCCATGCTTTAAAAAGGGTGGTGTAGGCGGGCTGCTTCACATACCTGCCTGGAATGTGGTGTGGGATTCCCTGCAAGGGGTGAATCCCAGAAACATGGCCCCAGAACATTCCACACAAAATGGGAGTAAGGACTTTCTCCAACACCCACCAGCAAAGAAACATTTCACTGAGAAAGTGAGCACACAAAGAGGATTCCATACACACTGTGAGATTGACAACATTTTTCCAGACACCATGGTGAAGGCTATGCATAGCTTTCTGTCTTAGATTTGTGCTGTGCTATCTCTGTTCTGTGCTTCAAAAATAGAGTACCATAGGTTAGATAATTTATAAAGAAAATACATGTAGTTTTCATAGTTCTGGAAACTAGGAAGTCCAACACTGAGGTTCCAACATTGGATATGCTTTCTTTCCTTTGTTCTTCCATGGAAGAAGGGGAGGGAATGAGAGCGACACAGAGTGCAAATAAATATGCCTTTATAGAAAACATCTTGTGATAAAGAACTCGCTCCAAAGACAACAATGTTAATCCATTCAAGAAGGCAGCCCTTCATGAACTACTCACATTTTAAAAGCCCAAACTCTCAACACTGTTATGTTGGGTACCAGTATTGACAACTGAACATGGGGAGGACATTCAGACCACAGAACCATCAAAGCAGAGACTTGGTGGTTTGGAGAGAAAAATCAGTCACAATTGAAATGTTTTCCTACTGAAGAGACACAGCCTATAAACTAATTTGAGAGTCAAGTGTGTTAAAATTGAGAATTTCTGTAGGTAAACAGAAAATTAGAACCATCCATATATTTCTCCATCTAGATTTTAAGGGCAATAAGCTTGTGTGTAGGGGGTGACTTTAGCGAAAACTATCACGTTAGAAGGGTGTGTCCTGGATGCCTATGTCCTACACAATCTCCCAGCCGTGCAATGTCACCAACCCCATCCAGAAGATACAGGTGCCCATACTATGAACTAAGATAAAGGGAAGTCCCTGGGCTGTCTTCCAGAAAGTCTGAAATTCACAGCCTTTGGGGTTTTCCACTTAGATGCCTGATAGCATCTTGCTCCTCTCTTGTAGCTCTGAGACACAGGCTTGTGATTTGGTCTTACTGTCCCAAGGTTTCCCAGATACTGGGTCAGAAGTAGACAGACACATGCTTCTATCTGGGGAGCTTTTTTCAGAGACAGAGCAGGGAATATGGCCGGGCCAGGACACTGGGGAATGACAGCACTGATGAAAACCACCAAGGGTCTGACCATTTCCTCCTCCAGTCCCAGGCCTAATTGTGAAACTCCCTGGGGACAGAGGCTGCATGACCTGCCTGACTCCCTGGAAGAGATTCTTGCAAGCTGCTAGGACAGACACTAGGTACAGGGAGAGGAGAAGAAAGTGCTGGGGCAGGAGGGAGTAGGAAGATTCTCTCCACAGCAGAGGTGACGGCCAGCCCTTGGGGAGAGTGGGAGCTTGCAAATGAAAACTGCTTACATCAGTCTTCAGATGAGTTCTAAGGTCACAAAGTCAATGATGGAAGTTTCAAGGGTCATGAAAACACCCAAGCAAGGAGGGTAAGGGCAGAGAGATGGAGAAGGGAAACTATAGTGTCAGTGTGCAGGCCAGGAGTGACAGGGAGACTTGTACCACCAGGAATGTGGGTGTGAGTGTCAGAGACACTGGGTTCTGGGATAGTGTCCCTAGGCAAAGTGAAAGGCTTGTCTGAGAAATGAACCACTTGATGTGAGCCTAAGCACAGGTTTGTCCTCCATGTGCAGGCCCTAATACTCCCAGTATGGGGACATGTTTTATAATATTTAATTTCCAATGAAAAATATATTTGAATTCATTTTACTGAAAGAGACTTGTCGTACAAATAATGAACAATAATGAAGAACAAGTAATGAAGCCACGTACACTGTGGGAAGTGAGCCTATTAATATAAAGGACAATAGGACCTGGTGGGATACAGCAAGAGCATCTTGAGTGTAGAGACATGATTTGGGAAGACCATATCCAGTAGCCTTTATGACTTCATGGTTGGAAAAGCCCTTTAGGATCTGTGGTGCAGATAAAAAAGAAAAAACGATCTCTGCAGCTTACTGAAGGACGACCTAGGCAGCCAAGGCACACACAGCCCCTGGTGGGCCTCAGGATATAGATTTCCCTTGCAGTTCAAAAGGGGCTGGTCACCACTTCTCCTAGAATCTGGGTGCTCAGTCAAGTGATGCTCAGTTCCCTATGTTGTATGCCACAGCTTCTGTAGTTGCTATGCCGCACTTTATAATCATCTAGCAGAAATGGCCACTCTCTCCCTCATCTAAAGAAATGGGCAGGTAAGTCAGTGAGATATGCATTACAGTTTAGCTAATACAGCGGAAAAGCATCTGCCATTCACAGTCCCATAAACACACACACACACACACACAAGTTAATGGCACAATGATCACACAGTAAGTAGGATCCAGGTCCTGGATTTTACCTAAGCATGAACGAGAACTCAGAATTGATCTGGAGATAGCTGGTTGGGTCCCCATTAAGAAGCCAGATTGTGCCTAGGCATTTGTGTTTATTAAAATTTGCTTCAATTAAAAATGACTGTATGATAGGGAGAAAATGAGGAATGTTGATATAACTTTCTTAAATGAAGATGAATGAATGAATGTAAATGTAAATTGAGCTTGTTCTATTGAGGACCTGCAGTTTGCCAGCTGAGTCAACACTGAGAATATACAACCACCTATTTTTAGGTTCTCTCTGAGTTACCCAGAATCTCTCTGTCTCCTGCCCCATTGCCCTAAACCTATGGCTTACATGTGACTAACCAAGTCATTTGAAGAGTACAGCCCAGCACAGATGTGTTCAGGGTAAGGTTAGGGGGAGAGAAGGGAAGATAACTAGATGACAAGGAGGAGCTGCCATGTTCTCTCATTCTTATGCAAGGCTCAGATTAATCTGAATCATTTCCGAACCACAGATCCAGAGATGTGCCTTAAGCTGTGTCCTTAATCTACTCCTGAACAGGAAGGAGAAAGACAGGTCTTAAGATACATTTCCATATTTTGCACAAATAGGATTAGGAAGGACACCTTTTCTGCTTTTTAAATTTCGAGTTCCTATTGTAGTTGTAATTTATATAAAAAGTTATAGTACCTGAAGATTGATTTTCTTATTTAGCAGAAACAGATATTTGTGCTTATAGTCAAAATTTCCCTTCTTTCTTTTCTTCTAGTAATAATGCAATTGACTTTCTATTTCCAATCCGGCCAGGTTTCAAATCACAGACTGACAGTGAGTTAAGTCAGGAGCTGATATGAGGAGAAAGGAAAGAGACAAGGCCTGAGATGCAGAGTTCCCCTCTTGAGTTTTCCCCATCACTTTTGTGACACAATGGCAATTTATTTTATGTTCATTCATCTTCACTTACACAAACACAGTCTAAAAGCAATCAGAACGCTGACCAACAGTGTGGTGATGTGTGTTTTACGGGGCAATAATTTCTGCTCCATGCTTCTCTAGTGGACAGTCACCAGGTTCTTGCTGTCATGTATGAAGAGGTTAAATACTTCCTGAAAATGTCCTAGATTCCATAGTGTCCCAATGACATCTCGAGGTGTCCGCAGGTAACTGCTTGTCTTTTGCAGGCACAAAAGGGATACTGGCAGCTCACCCAAGGATCCATGGCTGAGCCCATGTCTGTCAATGATGGAAGTTTGAGGGGTCATGAGAACACCCAAGCAAGGTCCGTGAGGGCAGAGAAACCAATAAAGGATGATAGAGTATCAGACAATATAGAGCAGCCCAGGGGTGATGGGGAAATGTGTAACACCAGGAATGTGGGTGAGAGTCAGAGACACTAGGTTCCCTTAATGGCCCAACTTGGCCCATGGAGCAGTGGCATTACCAAGACAGATTCTTCTCCTTGCTGCAGCAAGGGGCCACAGATCATCAGAGATGGAGGAACCTAGTACACATCTCAGCCTTTCCTATTCACAGAGGTGCTAGGCCCCATCACATCTGGAGAAGAGGCCTTCTACTTCTGGGTAGACCTTAGAACTGTAACTGAGTGCAATGCAACAGTATAAGACCAAATTCCTGAGTAGGCACAGGGAGAGAGAAATGCCATTGTCCTAAGGAGTGGAAGAACTTGCCAGAAATAACACCAACTAGTAAAAGAAGCACATGCATAAGAATGAAGCCCTGTATGTACTAAGACTTACTGAGTCCAGAAATCTGCTGAATACTAAGGAAAGCTGCTTGGTCCTTACTGAGGACAGGAGATCAGGAAGTACTTGCATTCTTCCCCGGGAGCACATTGGCCACCTTTGCCAGCTACAGAGTGCAAAACATCAGGAAAGGCTTTCCATGTAGGACACAGGCAGGGATGTGGACAAGGAGAGGAATGAGAATGACCTTCCAGCAGAGATCTGAGAGGAGAGGGTGAGGGGAGACTCAGGCAATGACTGGCTTGAGGTATAATTCTTGTTCCAAATAACCAGATATGCTATGCACTTGAGGGAGTGTAGAGAGTTGAGGGATTTTCAAGTGATAGCTATTCCCTACCCTAAAATGCACCCAGATACGAAGGAGGTCATCAGCTGGCAGTGGCATAAATTTTTCCCTCCAGCAGAATGCTGGCACTGTACGCTACAGGTGTTCATACATTGTGACTCTGTGTAGGGAATTTGAGCCGGCAGCAAACCATAGCAAACCAGTGACCAGTTTCTTCACATAGCCTCCAAATAGACAAGAGCTACTGAGAGAAAATTGAAGTCTAATTGTGGAGGCTTATCCAAAATCTGCTGTCCTGTCCAGGAAGAGATAGTGCCTAGGGTTCCCTGGATCTTTCCACAGGGTGTTGAGTGGAGGCAAGACAGAAAGCAGTAGGCACTGTGGGAGCCTGGTGTCAGACAGTGGCTCCCAACTGCCAGGTCATGGCACTTATGTTTCAATGTTTACTAAAGTATGCAATAATTTTAAAAGCAAATAACTACAGAAACTATTGCAATGACAATATGGGAACCCAAGGGCAGCTTTAATAAATCTTAACACTCTGGTCATATTTCCAATAGTTTTTAAAAGATGTAAAACATTAGGATATAAGTGAGGTCCATAGAGTTCCTCCCAGAGCTCTCTGTACCTCTCCTGAATTCACCCTTCATACCCACATAGCTTTGGATCTGTGCAGTGCAAAGCATGTGAATGGAACCCATCAGGTCATATCCTGCAGGTCTTCTCTGAATCCAGGAATGAGTGAGGGGAGACCACTTGTAGCCAGGGCCTGAGAGCCCTGCGAGGACAGATCAGCTGCATCAAGGGCGTCTGCACAGAGAGGACACCTTGTCCTATAGCATATAGCAACTAGCATTACTAGTTGTCATATATAATATATATATATATATATATATATATATATATATATATGCAGGAAGAATTGTAACTTACAGATAAATCCATAATTTGAATTTGAATGCTCTAACATTTTATGTAACTCTCACTCTAAACTGTGCAATGCGCTTCATTCTGGAGATTTATCCACAATGGGGTTTGTGGCTCCAAGTTGCTTATTTGAAGTATTTGGTAGTAATGAGTCCTATAAACCTACCCTTATTCACACATGTTCTGATTCATGGGAATTCAGTTGTCTCTTTTTATTGCCATGACAATTAATATAGCAGTCCACACTGAGGCATATTTCTGTGTATGTAAAGATTCTTTCCAAAAGCTGTTTATTCACAAATGCAATGTGGGCATCTTCAAATTCACTTTTTCCTAAATTGTCCCAGATGTGGGTGAAAAACTGATTCCTCTGTGTCACTGAAACTGTCTCCTGTCACTCACTCCTTGTCTTCATCACATGTGATTTTGATTCAGTAGTAGGGCTTCTCATTTTGGCTTGCACTTCACTGGTTCCTCCCAGGCTTTGGCAGAAAGCACATTGTCCATCCTTGGCTGTGTATACTTCCTCATCTGCAAGCACTCTGCTCTTATTGACCTGGTGACCATTATTTATTTATTTCAGATTTTCACTCTATATACTGCCACATCCTCTCTGACTGTGCTTTCGATTGTCATTTTGTCTATGATATCCTGTATTACTGGAAATGTAAAAGTCAATGTAATCGCATTCATCATTTCCTCTAGGACATTTTATGATTTTAGTTTTATATTTTTATTTAAGAATTATTTCCATCATCCTAGAGTAAAACAATATTCTCCTAAAAATTATTCTGAAATCTCTAAAAATCTGTTACTTCTTTGTTTCAGTTCTATTCTTGACACACAGATGTTTTAAAATTATGTTTGGACCTAGCCTCATGTCCCTAGCTTTCTTTTTCTATATTTCATGTGTCATTGATCTGCATGAGGAGCTAATGGAGTGCATCAAATCATAACTCGGCAGCCTATCCTGCTCAGAAGTTGGTGTTGATTCTCAGGGACTGGAATTGGTGGGGAGCAAGCAGGGCAGCTCTTTGTAGTCATCACTGGTAGGGTAAGGAGGAGGAGAAGGACTGCCTTGGTCTTAGCTGGGGAGCCTTAACTCCAAAGCAAAGTCCCCTAGCCTCTGTTCCCATTCCTCAAAAAACACAGAGAAGCTGAGAATCAGCTAGCATGACCCAGTTTTCTAGAGCATCCCAGGTGGTGGGTGTCAGCTTGTGTCACTACACCACTTTGACTCATCGCAGGTTGGGGAAAGGGAGCTCTATCAGGACACAGGACTTCTCCCTGGTGTCAACAGCCACCAGCTTAAAATGATGCTGCGGGACACAAAGGCAGGTAGGCCACAAAGGTGCCTCAGCCTACTATATCCCATTGAGAAATGATATGCAAAGGTTGACAGAGCAAAATAATGGAGTCATCAAGCCAAGAACAAGACCTGACACCTCCTAATGTCTTGTGAAGTAAAAGATAAATAGCCTTGTTATGTAAGATGTTGCTAAGTTTCTCTTTCCTACATGTCTGTGCACTCTGGTCAACAAGGTACTTGGCAGGCACCTATCAGTCCAAGAGTCCATGTTCACAAACCTAAGAGAGACAGGAGAGTACTCCCATTTTCTAACAAAACCCAGATGCAGGCACAGCAATCCCAGGTGTGAAGAATGCAGCAAATACCCACATCCCATCAACGGCCTAACTCCAGAGCCCATCTTTGTCCTACTAAATGCTCTACCTTAGTATTTAAGGCTGTGTTGAGGACTGAGCTTGCCCAAAGCTGAGGGACATCCAGCAGAGCCACCAAAAAATAAAACTATACCACTGTGGAACAACAGGGTTTCCAAAGGAGCTAATTGTAACTGACCTCACCTTTCATTAGGGTGATTGTGATGGGTTTTTAAAGGAGTGTGAGTTCTCCCTGTAAATCAGCGAGCAGTTCCAGCAACACAGATCTCAATTCTTTGTGTGGTTAATCGTGGCTAATGGGAAAGTGGCAGACAGATGCCAATATCTATGCAAATAGCATAGCTGCCTAGGGACTATGCCCTGGGGAAGTTCGGCTCAACATGGCCCCTGTCCAAAGACAACAGAGCCTACTTTTGCTGGCAATTTAGACACATTGCAGATTGGATGCAAATAAATTTTGAATATTAATGCTAATGGTGTCAAAGGTTTATAGTCACACTCCACACTCCTAATTTCAGAACCAGTAGTGTATCTGAGAGAGAACAGGTTGGGAAAGCCCTGAAAACCATCTTGGCCTAATAGCATCTTGGGCTAATAGCACAGCTGTTCACCTCTGCTGGCATCCAGAGAGGTTGGATGACCATTAAAATGTGAGAACCCCAATTGCATAAGATGTAGTTTAACAAATCCTTGACATGGCCAGAGTCTGTCAACTCTGCACTGTTCCTGGTCCAGGTCAAGTTACCTAGAAGCAGAGTCAAGAAGTTGGTTCAGGATTCACTGATGCACTTTGGGGATTTCTTTCAAAACATAGAGGTGAGGCAAGAGGAATGGATCAGAGTAGAGGTCTAAGCTTGTATAGGGCTTCTCTAGAGGCTGGATTTATTCTAGTACCTGGTGCAGCAGGTGAGAGACATATGCGGCAGTCATAGGGCAGGGTACCCAAGCAGAGCACCTAGAGAACCCATGCTCTGATCTACTTACTACTCACAGTGAATCTACTCTACCTGAGCACATGCCACTCTCTCAGAAGAAGCACAGCTCCTGAGACTGTGGGCCCTCCTTTATTCTGGAGCTTTTCCTGGTCTGGGGGTGCTTTTGTAATAGGCTCATGGATGCCATCCATGAGGGCTCTGAGCCCCAGGGTCACCAAATCCTTAGGATACAGGCTCTCTGGAACCCCTCATGGCCACAATGGGGATAGGGTGGCCAGGTGCTCTGAGAGCTCACCTCAGTGTCCCTACTTCTCTCTGTCCCCCCCCCCACCTCCAGGCTCTGAAGCTCTGATGACAGGAACTTAACCTTCTTGTTAGGACAAGGACTTAAGCACTGTAGTATCCAAATGTCTCCTGTAACTTAGTAGATTTGCTCTGGGTAGAGGTCAGAGAGGAATTGGGCAATAGACTGTTGAGCAAGGACAATTAAGTTAGGAAGACAACAGAAGATTATGAAGTGTCTCTGTTTTCTAATGAAAAGATGAGAAGGGACTGTGATAATAGAATGCTTTAGCCCTTCCAGGAAAGCAGGGATGGTCTTTATTGCTTAGTATACAAGCACCAAATAAGCCATTCTTCCTGTAGTGCTTCAAGTTAGGAAAGAGAAGGAAGTAAATCATACATCCTTTGCTTCTATCACTTATAAACTGGCTGATGCTCACTGATTGTTTTCTCAACCTGTAAGGACTTTATCCTCATGTCTTCCAGGCAACTTTGGAGAAAGTGTTGATCCTGCAGCAGCAAAGAGCAAAGTGGGGAGCAGACTGAAAGAGCAAAAGAAAGGTGGGGGAAACATGGTCTCTTCAGTCTCTGCAGAGGCACTGTCCTGTCCAGATGAGGTCCAACTAAGTCAGAGCTTGGCTCTGGTCCAATCCGGAGGATCCAGTCCTGTGGGTGACCACACCTCCTTCTGGCTCTGCAAATATCATTCACCCATTGAACACAGTACCTTTCCCAGCCACAGTTTGAGGTGGTCTCCACATCTTTTCCATAGCAAAATTCCCAACTTGTCAGATAGACTAGAGTCTAATTCCTCAGCTACTCTAGTTCCCAGGAGGCTGCAGAGTTTTGATTGAGGAACCGCTGAAGTGATGCTTGAGTAAGATTAACCAGACTGGCAAGTTGAAGTGGCAAGGGGCAGGGCAATAGCTAAGGGTTTAGTTTGGTCCATAGTCTTGATAATTGGAGAGGAAGGCCAGGAAGACAGTGACGCAAAAGCCACGACAATAGGAATGAGTGCATGTGCAGGGGGTCAGAAGCTGCAGTCTTGCAATTTTGTCTTGAAAGGGGAGGCAGAGGCAGCTATTTTCACGGCAGCTTGCCTCACTATGCAGGTAAGCAGAGCAACTGAGATGTTAAAGCCCAGTGAGGTTTCTGGGAAGCAAGGAAGCTAATTAAATCCAGTTTCCTTTGCCCTTTTGAACTTTTTCTCTGGATGGTAATGCAATTATCACGAAGGACAGTTAATTACTGGCCCCTCTCTCATTGTGATGGAAAAAACTTGCGGCTTGTATGGGTCTCAGTAAAATCCCAGCCTCCCCCTTCACTCCTGCACCTTGCTAGTATCCTTGGGAAGAAGAAGCCCAGCTGTGTTGACACTGACTCAGAGTCTGGTGATACATAGAGGGAACCAACTCTCCTTTCTGGAGAGGGTGATGGATGAGTAAAAGCATTGGGGTTGCTACTTTTCAGAAGCTGGGGTGCAGTGCTCACTCCTGTGCTAGTCCCAACTTGCTGCTCCAAGGTGAGAGCAAAACTGTGGGGGAAACCCCCACACTTGAGGTCCTATGAAGTTTCCATACCACCACTGCTTAAAAACCTGGTTCCAGAAGCCAGTGTCCTCCACTGGGCACACTTGCCATAGGCAAAATCACATAGGATGTTCAAGACATCCGCAGCTATTTTCTGGGTCTTGCCACTGTAAGCAAGATGCCTACACTGGCTGCTTAGTGCTTATTTCTTTGGAAGGGGACAGGTGTTTCAGGAGGCAAAGAAAGTATACTGCAGTGGCCACAGAGAAGCCTCAACCTCCTCATTTGCCCCTCATCTTGCAAGCTACCAGGGCTTGTTAGACCAGATGAGGTAAGTGGCAGGTGAGCACCTTTTCTTTACCTATGGCCAGGAAGCCAAGGTAACATCACACTTCAGTGAGATACAATAGCATTCTCTTTCCTGCTTTTGCCTTATAGTAAAAACAAAAGATCATGTCTTCTCTCTTCCTTCACCTTGCAAAAGCATGAATGTGTGGCTGAACTTCCTGTGACCACTGATCCTTAAACATGATCATAGAAAAAACCTATGGCTTTCATGGGTCTCAGAAGACAAGTCCACATCTATCTGGAACCCACTGTCAGCCAGGAGACTATGTGTTAGGTGGCAAAGCTGCCCATGAGTATGCAAAGTTTAGCAAAGAGTCCACTGCCTCCTTCCTATGGAACTTCTTTAAAAAGGGAAGAGAGGAAAGGTAGAAGGGGAAGATGGAGGAAGGCAAAGGGAAGGGGAGGAGAGAGTAGAGAGGTATCAGGAAGGAGGGGAAAGAAAAAGGAGGACAGGGGGCGGAGAAAGAGGCATCTGTGCCAGATTCTACCTGTCAGAAAGCCCACTTGGGCTTTCTGGAGGTCATTACACATGAAAACTTTCTCTATTGGGAAAATTCTTAAAAACAACTAGCTAATAAGGGAAACCGAGAGAATCATAAATTCCCATGCAACCCCCCCACCACCCCACCAAATAGAGCAGATTTCTATTTTTTTACACAGAAGTGTATTATGTGTGCTCCCACCTAGGGTGTGAATTTTGAGAGCAAAGAACATCCTAGAAACTATGGTTTCAGCACAGTCTCCTCTACCTTCACACAATCTAAATCATGTAAAAGAGACAGATATTAACCATTAGACACACATCAACTTCATTAGTACTCTCATAATATTATGCAAATGGGCATAGAGTTTCTATAAATTTTGTTTTGTTTAGTTTTGCTTATTCAGTTTTTTTTCCCGATAACAACAAGATCAGTCATAGATTAAGCCCAAGTTATTATGAAACTCAGTTAAATCTGTGTGGGTTTTCCTACTTGCTTTAAGGTATGTCTTAGCCTGGTAACATATCCAAGAAAAGTAAATTTGACTCCAAAAGCCTTGCAGTGTAAAATGAATATTCCCTGACAGTTTTCTTCAGGGGATGTGAAGAGAAATCACATTGGATGATATGTAGCTAAATTTCCTCAAGCTCTCTTTACCATTAATCACTCTATAATCCTGAAACATATAGATAACTTCCCCAAAGGACATTTTCACCCAAACAAAGAACAAGGCCAGCAGGAAAAAAAGATGAAATAATTTTTCCCAATTTTTCTCTTTTTTTTTCCCTATTGTACTTGGCTGCTACCAAGAACACTTTAAACATAATTTCAGTCTGCGTAGTGATCAGAACAAATCTTTGTCAGGTTCCCAGGTGTCTGGGAAGAAAGGGACTGTAAGAGCTGAGCAGAATACTCTTTGGGCAGCTGTTCCTGAGGGAAGGTTGGTGAGTTGATGGCCCTGAAGGGTGTCTACCAGACACTGTGGTTTCCTGAAGCTTGGCCACCCCTCATCAGGGCAGAAGGTTCACAGAAGCAGGCCTCCGTACCTCCTGGGCATAGAGTCTGACTATCCCCAGCACAGAGCAGCCTTCTCCAACACAGGGAATCTTTCCTGGATAAGCAGGGCTCAGGGAGAATTTCCAAGAAGAATTTCTATGGGGAGATGGATGGAGAACAAAGCAGAGACCCAGAGGTTTCCCTGTGAAACAGGAGAACTGGAGAGTAGGAATGATACAGAGAAAAGTGCAAAACAATGTGTGAAATCATCACTCTTTGGGGTTGGAAGCTTCATTACCACCATAGGGGATGTGTCACAGTGGGGCTACAGTCCCTGCTAGACTTGCCTGGGTCTAGAACATGTCACCCCACATGCCACCCAGCCCCCAACAGTGCACACATCACTAACCAGGTGAATCCTGTAGCATCATTCCACACATCTGTTTGGTGGTTGCATGTTACTTTGTCAGTCAAAATTTGATTCTTTCAACCCTATCGCAACAACCTGGCACCAAATCTATAATTTTAGTGTCCTAGAAAGAAAACGCGATCTTAGTTGGTCCGGTGTTTAGGTGAGACTTAGACAACTCAGCCTCACTGCATGTGAGGCTGGCCCAGGAGCTGTATCACTAGGAAGTTCTCTCACATGCTACAGTATAGGTTTCTACACAAATTATTTTCCTACAGAAATATAATTATCTCTTTCATTCCACAATTATTTATCGAGGTCTCAATAGAAGAAAATGTATTGAGGCTGTGGAGGAAGTGTTGGAAGAAACAGGTCAATTCCTGGATGTGGAATTTAACTCCACATTGAAGGCATCCTACAAGTGGCAGGGAAATAGCAGCACTTTCCTGCTCCAGGAAGGCCCATCTTGCAGGCACTGCCACATGCTTTACATAAATCAATCATCTATTGGTGCAGGTAATAATTTGGTGACTAGGGCACAGGTGTGTGGGGCGGGGGGTTAGGGCACACAGCTATGGTGAAGCAGGACATGTTGATGAACACAGAGACTAGGCAACTTGTCCTGAAACTGCATGCTTATTGAGGAAGTAAGCTAGGCTATACTAGCCAGGTGCCCTGGTTCCTGCTGCACATAGGACCTGCTCCCAGTAAAATACCTCCTACCAGGTGCTGAGAGGTGGACAGGTAGAGTCAACATGGGCCATGTTCTGATGGAACACAGATATGAGAACAACTATACTGAAAAATAAGAAGGGCCAAGCTAGTCCAAGCCACCTTCTGTTAACCCTTAGGAGGAAGAAACCTGTGTTTTAGGGGGACCACCACAGTAGATGTAGCAATATGTGTATGTCTTAATTACTTCTTTCAGTGCTGAGACAAAACACATGACACCCACAAGTTAAGGGATGAAAGGTTTATTTAGCTTGCACTTTGTAGAGGTTTCCGTCTGTAGCCAGCTAGCTCTAAGGTATGGTGGCTTAGCAGAGAGACATCACAGAGAAAAAACAGTCCATCGTGTGGGACAGCAGCCGAGGGCAGCAAGCTATGGCAATAAAAGCATCAGCTCACACTTGCCTCTCCCTTTCATCCCATCAAGGCTACCAGCCCTTTGGGTGCTGTCAAACATCCAGGGTGTGCCTTCCCTTATCCGACTCCTTAATCTAGTGTCACACCCTTAATCCCAGCATCACACCCCTAGTGCCAGTATTATACTCTATCCAGGCACCATCACAACCACCCATCTATGATCTCATGAAGCTTTAGGGGAGCATCTAGATACAAACCCTAACAGCATAGAAATCTCATTAAGTGAAGGGTTGCCAATAAGTACACAGCAAAAAATATAACAAAAATAAAAAAGAATTCTAGGGATGTCAGGCAGCTTGTTCAGATAAGATGGATTTGTATTGTCATTTTAGATTCACAGTTTGTCGTGTTTTATGCTATTATAAATACATGCTACTGCATTTAACTTGTATTTGCAATTCTATTGTCTTCCTTCAAAATTTTTTTACTTTCTCTCCTGCAGCAGTGCCTGGCAGATGGTGAAGTAGCAAAGAAAGCTTCAAATTTTCCCAGGGGAAGTGGCAGAACTTGTGACTTGGATGAAGGATATGCTGTCAGGTCCTGAGCACTGTACACACCAAGAAAGAACTGATCCATGATGAAGTAGAGGACCCAGGACCACTGACTGTCCTGAGATCCCAAAGGCTTCATGGAAGCAACGAGGCAGGTCCAGAAGGGCAATTCCCATGGAAAATGAGAAATAGGTTCAGTTTAGGAATCCAGAGATGCCATTACTCAAAGAAGAGCTGGGTACAAGTGGCTCAAGTGTGGTAGAAGTGGGAATAATGTGATGTGGACAAGGAATGAAAGTCTGGGTATTTGGAGGGTTCATTTGGAGAGTCCTCAGAAAAATTTTGGCCAAATCCCAAGTCTTTAAGGTGACTGGAATAGAGAAGATAGCAGACAAGACAAAGTACAGCTTTCTTAAGGCATGTGAGTTCACACAAGCCTCGCCCTGGCCATTGCAGTGTGAAAAATGGTGACACATAACTGGGTCTTCTTCCTTCTCCAAACATGTGCAAGTGGAGCTCCTGCTCTTGAAAGCGTAAAAGGGTAGCTTCTGTTCTCCTGTTGTGTCCTTGGGAACCTTCCACTGTCAACCACAGCAGCAGTGGGTGTGTGCCCTTCTGATCCTCAGAGGAAGTCTTACAGCATCACCCAGGCCACCACCCACCAGTTCCACAGCCTAGGTGAACCTAGAACTACAGATTATTGAAGTCTATTTCATTTATTTATTTTATTTTTTGTATTGGGGATCAAACTCATGACCTCGAACTTGCCAGTCAGGGGCTTGTGCCACTGAGCTAAATCCCTGGTCCCTGAAGTCTCTTTTAAAGATGAAAGAATGATAGCGGATGGTCCTACTGTGAGGATGTCCCTCCCTTACACAGAGGCAAGCACTTTAGTGAATAAAGACAGAACCCTTAGTGAGTAAAGACCAAATCCCAACCAACCCCAGATGTACTGTGGACATCGGTGATCAGATATGATGCCAGCAGATGCATAATGAAGGCTATAGGTTCCCTGCTCATGTTGGCTCAAAAGTGAAGGTACTTACAGAAAGTAAGGACACTTCAGTGAATGGTTACTTTCTCTAAGCTTCTCTTCCATCTGATTTTGCTCATTGAACCTCTAAGAAGTGTTTCCTACATTCCCCACAGACACATTGGGCAGGAATCCCTTCAGCACCTCACGCATGATAATATGCTGATTCTCCCTTGCCTGCACCCATATATCTCATGTTTCTCTGGGACAAGGGCCAGTCCAATGGGCCCAGAGAGGAGCAGAGGAAATGATAAATGGGGCCAGTAACAAGATTTTCCAAATTCTCATTCTTGCATCTTGGAACACCCCGTCTCAGACTCTTTGGGTGCTGCCTGTGATGTTGGGGTGCCTTGTTTCCATTTTCAGGTTCCTCCTCTTGTTATTTTCCCAAGCCATCTCTTACATTCTTCTTCAGAGCAATGCTGCTATACAATAGAAATTAGGCAATAGAAATATAATTTTATTTATGATGTAACAATGCAAGTCACACATGTAATTAAAGAAAATTCTAACAGCCACATTTCAAAAACCAAAACATAAATGTCATTTATTTCAGTAATAGTTTATTTCTCCCAATATATCCAAAGCATTATCACTGTAACATGTAAATAAATATTAAAATTAATAATGAAATACTTTACTTTTTTCACAGTGAATCTTTGTAATTCTGGATGCATTTTAAACTTAGAGCATACTATAGTTTTGAGCTGCTTCACGTCAAGTGCTTGATGTTCTTACTGGCCAGAGACTTAACACATCACAATCATCTGTTTAAGAGTTTACAATGGTTGCTTATTGCTTCCTCCACTAACATTCAGACTGTGAACTGTACACAGTCCTGGAGGCTGAGGCCACAGGCTTCACAAGATCCAACTGCAAGTGCAGGGATCCTTGGGTGTCCTATAGTTTTGGTTAAAATTGTGAGTTATAGCATCAAACCACCTGCCCCACCTCTTCATAAGTTGTTGACCTTGAAAGCATTGTTCATATTCCCTTAGTCTGGCTTACTTACCCACAAAAATGATAAAATACTAGGTAGAGCTGTTATGACACAATGCTTATCTCCAGGTAAGGTCTTCAAGGATGCCCCTGGTAAGGCTATAATGCTGCCTTACCACCAATATCTGTGGTCCAGGGACATATCTGGGAGCTCCCTGAGACCACCCCTTGCCCCTTACAGTCAACAGGGCCATCCACTCTTCACCACCCAAATATTCATCCCATCTACTGGACCCATTCTCAATCACCTTAGTCATTTGCACTTCCACCCTGACTCCACCTCCTTAAACCTCTCACCATGTTTAATTCCCACCATTTCTCTTTCTTTCATTTTATTAAATATTCCCTGCACACCAACCAGGTCCCAAGACCTGTTGACTGATTCATTATCTTATGTTCAAACGTCTTTGATTTATACTGCTTATATTTTAAGCATAAACACCTGTATGTTTCACAGACCCAAGAGACTCTAGTGGAGATTATGTTATTGATTATTGAGTTATGGGCAACATGCTCATAAATACTTACTGTCTTATCCAGGAGAAAATTTCTTTGTTAAATTTTATTTATTTATTTATTTGAGGGTCACTCTTTGTGATTCAAACTGGCTTTGAACTTACTATGTATTTCAGGTTGGCCTCAAACTCTCAGCAATCCTCCTGCCTCAATCTTGCAAAGCTGGGATTACAGGCATTCACCACCATAACCCAGTCCAGGGGATACTTTCTTGAAATACTGTCCAGACCCATCACTGTAGTCCTGACTGAGCACATAATTTGAACAGTTGTGTTATTGGAGACAAGAATAGTCAAGTATTGGTGAAATTCTGCAGTGTTAATTCTGGTAGTAACTACTTAGAGCTACCACACAGCCCTGCAGGTTAAGGGCACAGACCACCGTTATTTAATTGAGGACTCCAGATCACCCAGGCTTCTCACCAACTTTCTTCACATTTGAGGGTTCTCTTGGCCCTCTAAGACAGTGATGGTGAATCTTTTACAGACAGAATGCCCAAACTGCAACCCAAAGTCCACTTATTTCTTGCAAAGGGCAAACACTGCAATTAAAACTGAATAATGATGTTTTAGTTTGGAAAAGGGAACTCATACACTTGGCTCATGTGCCAACAGAGAGGGCTCTGCATACCCACTGCTGCACACATGCTACAAGTTCACCACTATCACGCTAAGGCATCATTCTCTAGAATGTCTCATAGAATTTAGGTAAACACCACATTTATGGTTATAATTTAGTTGTAAAGGATATAAGTCCAGATTAGCCCAATGTGGAGACATATAGGGTGAGGTCTGGACAGGTCCTAAACATAGAGCTTCTGTCCCTTCCTTATGGAATTGGGATGTGTCACCTCCCAGCTCACTGGTAAGTTCATCAACAAAGAGATGATCCGAGACTCAAAGTTCAGTTTTTACTGGAGTTTCATTAGATAGACATGACTAAGTGGATTGTCAATTAATCAGGAGGCATGATTAATAGAATTTGATCTCCAGATCTCAGTTGTCTCTTACCAGCCAGGCTGAGCCCATTCTGTTCAAAACTCCAACAGAATTATAATCACACCATTGTTCTCTGCACAATTTCCAGCCCCATCCTAAAACTATGTAACACTTAGGATTTACTGTAAGAAGCAAGAGATTGCTTTAGAAAAGCCACAGGGTTCAGACATTCTCCATAGGAGAGAAGGATAAAGACTGGGTTCATTTATTATGCCACAGTTAGTTATTCAAAATGCATAGAAAATTGAGTTCATGTTCACTGTCATTTCTATTACATCAAGAATTATTAAGTCCCCAGTTTTCTCTAAAATTATGAAATGAAAGTTATACACAAGCACACTCATTTTATTGTTTATTGTTGACTCTATTATTCCTCAAGTCACTGGGAGAATATAGCTGAATGATGAAGAACCTTTCAGAACTTTCAAAAACACAAACAACCTGCTGCAGAATGTGTGGCCTAGGTTCACCACCACTAGGTATTCCTCATAAGAACGTAGAAGAAGATGGTGCCATAACTCTTTATTCATGTAACAGCAGGAAAGCGCTAAGGTTCACATATACATTTAAAACAGAAAAGCATCTGATATAGAAAATTATAATAATGAGTATATTTTAATACTATCTTACTTCAATAGTTTAAATCAATGTCCTGGGAATAAGTATCACAGCTTCTGATGGACAAGATTATTTTCCAGTGAGTTAGTGGGCAAGGCTAGTAATGTCACATAGCGACTGTGGCTATTTATATTTACTGGAACCAAATTACAACAAGAAATGCAGAAGACAGATTTTTCACAAGAAGTCTTTGAGTTTTTTCTCTCAGAAATATTTCAGTTCCAAGTCTCATTTTTCTGTTAGGATGGAAAATTGATGTTAAAACACTTACCTGAGAATGGAAGTGAAAAAATAGAAACAAAGCTTTTGTGAATGAGGATGGAGAAAGGGCTGAAGGGCAAGGAGATTGCTGGGAAAAAAAGAAGAATTGATAGATTCTGTTCAGGTACAAATCCTCTATCAATATGGATGTGATCAATATGTATGACAAACATGTATTAATAAAAATAAATGAAATAGAATGATGGAGTGCATTCAAAGTGAGGGAGACAATTTTGAGGGGAATAAATGGCCAGGTGTCTTTAACTGTAATTTCTTTTAATTAAAAAGATACTCGTACCTGCCAAGGTTGGAAGTTTCATATTTTATGATCATTGGTGATTATAATTAAGGCATGAAATTTATTTAAAAAATTTACTCCAGTCACTTTTAGTTTTGTCACAATTTCTAGCACAAAACACAGAATTTCCAACTTCTATGACAAGGCCTCTGTCTACTTACAACATAGGTTTAAAAAAAAAAAAACAGCGAAGTCACTTTTTTCATGAAATCTGATTCCATTCATTCATTTTAGCATGAAAAATATTTATTGGTATATGTTTGCAATGCATAATAGTGACATTCATTTTGGGATATATATATATATATATATATATATATATATATATATATATCAGCTTTTGGTAGGAATTAAAGAAAGCTAGTTTGCCATTATTAATTTATTAATGTTTTTTCTTTGACATTACTTTCAAAATCGAGGTGTATGACACCACTGTGAATGTATTTGCTGGATTTACTTTAGTCCCTAAGTGCAGTACAAGTCCAAAGGATGCTTGATTTTTGTGAAAGTCGATGATAATTTCAGACATTAAGCAGCAATCTCCTTCTATGCATTTACGTAAATACATTGGAGAATGTAACTTCTTTTGGAGAAATACTACAATTTTCAAAAAGACTATAATGTAAACAAAACTCAGATTGGCCTCAGGGCAAAAACCTTGTCTGACACCTTCTGCAAGGCTGCTCATCGTAAGCCATGGCTAAGAAGCCATAAAGTGGAGGCATGTCTAAAAACACAAACAAAAACCTGGGCTTTTGGAGAAAGTTCTGGATGTGTCGCCTGGAGCAGAAAGAGTTTGGGGGAAACAGTCTTGCTAAACGATGCATCCTTTTCAGCATTTCTGACATTTGGTGTAACATTCTCGCGCAGTTTTCCTCTTCTGTGCTACCACACACATCTCCTGATGTCTCTTTGGGCAGCTAGCACATGCATCGCATTATGTTGAATTCTCCGTCACACAACCATGTGATTTCTATCCTTTCTTGCTCCTTCTGTTCCTTTTCTCAACTTCAAAGGATGCACACATCTTTGAAACTGTGGAAAGTTGCTTTTCCAAGAGTACCTTTGAGCATTGGAAAAAAAAAAAAAAAAACCTTAGTATTCAACACACAAAGAAAAAGCTCTACGTCTGGCAACCCATCTGCTTTTGTGTAAAAAGGAACTCCACAAACCATCATGTTTGCTTGCATTTGCTTTCAGATTATGCTCGAAGACTGTCAATAACTTGGAAAATGCCTCATCTACAACTGTGGAATTTATGAAATTTATGAGAGACTGCCTTGAGTTACTGCTTTTCGAGAGATTTTTGTCAAGAAATGGAAGTAGAATATCAGATTTTCTCTACGCAAATCCTTTTGCTTTTCAGAGAATAACTTCTTAAGTGCTTGTTTGAACTTCATACATAAACTTTGCTGTGGAAGAAAAAGAAAGGCGCTCATTCTGGGGACAGTTTGACTGGGCAGATAAAATTCCTGGTATGACTTGACTGTGAATTTTCTGGTATCTGGGCAGCATGGGCAGAAGCCATGCTGTCACCATATTGTGAATGAGGAACATCCTTCCTTGAATGTCCTTCTGCAGGCAAAATCCCAGGAAGAAAATATTTTTCATCCTTGTTAAATAGAAATTTAGCATTCCCTCTTCCAGCAAGTTGGAGCAGACACCTCCCTTATTCATTACACTGGGTACAGCTAAAAATTATGGATGACATATGTATCAGAGACACGAGATGACTAACTATAAAGAGAAAATAAAACCTGGGAACCTAAAGAAAAACATGGCACTGAGTTATTACATTTCTTTGTTTTCTTCATGCATGTCAGACTTGGAACTGAAGACCCAGCTATCCTCAAGTGCCAGTAGATGCAGAGCATAAGATTCTGTGGAGGATGGTTCTCTCCAGTCACAGATCAAGGACAAAGTGGCCTTGCTAGACACACAGCATCCCATTCTGCCATGATGCAAGGTCAAATAGGACTTCAAATAACCACATGCATCTGGATGCAACGAGATGCCCAAACACCCTCCATGGTGGTGTCACAGTGCCCCGAGTAGGGAGCTGGGCTTTTCATTTCTGCTGGATTATAACACAGCACTTGCTCCTACCAGCATGTTGTCAGTGACACCATGCTAGACTTGCAGACATCCAGCAGGAGGTGTGCTTCCCGCCATGGGATATCAGAGGAGGCCTGGTAAAAATTAGGAACTCCTCTGGAGACAAGGTCATGTCACTGTACTTCCAGTAGATGTCGCATAGGGAGTAGCAAGAAGGGATACTTGCCCCTATCAGCCCCAGGGATATCAGTTGTGGCTGTGGGAAGTCAGAACCCAAACTATATTAAAGAACCCCTCTGTGGATGGATGGAGCCTCCATGAAAAATGAACTTGTAAGCAAAAGCAGTTATAGGAGGTACTTCCCACTCTCTGGGGAGAAATATTTGTGGAAACTGGCTGACACAAGATTTAAACCATCATGAGAAACCTGTCACACCCTAAACAGCCAGGCTGCAACAGAAAATCGCTCATCAAAAGAAGCAAAAGTATGTAAATGAATTTAAACACAATCAGTTGATGCCAGCATTGAAATGACAGTAATGTGAGAATTGTCTGAGAAAGATTGTAAATCAACCATCAAAATATGCTTCCATGAGCAATTATGAACACACCTGAGACAAATGAAAAAGTAGAAAGGCCTAGCTCAGGGAAAGATTTATAGAATAAACAAGACAAAACTTTAGGGATGAAAAAATATAACAAAATAAAATTCTAAATAGCACAATGGAGGAGGCAGAGGAAAGAACCAGATTATACTGTACTTAGAAGATTCTGTGTGACACGAATAATGAAATAAATAATTACCCAATCCAGAAAGTAGAAAATAGACACACCCCTCCAAAAATATAAATAGAGACCTATATAACAATAATTTAAAAATCAAACATTTGTGTCAACCATCCTCAAAGGGAAGAAGGGGAAAAGTGGGCTGAAAAAGTTGTTGATATTTTTTGTAGAGGAGAAAACTTTTCAAATTTGGAAAAAAAAAAAAAAAAAAAAAAAAAAAAAAAACTTAACAAGAGCCTTGAGAAGTCCAAATACCAAATAGGATAAATTCAGGGGATGGGCCCATAGTAAGTCATATTGTAGTCAAACTTATAAAACTAAAAGAAAAAGGAGATTTTTAAAAATAGTAAGAGCAATGGTAAAAAAAAAAAATGGAAAGAGTAGATTTTTCCATCAGAACAGTAGAGGCCATAAGGAAATGCCTCAGTGTTTTTCAATGTTAAAAAAAAATATTAAAAGGAAAGAACCATAAACTCAGAGTCCATAATCCACCAAAAATATCCTTCAGTCATGCAAAGGCACAAGGATATTCACCGAATGCTGAAAACGGAGATCATTTGGTTCTCATAGACCTACCAGAAAAGAATGAGAAAAAGAGATTCTCCAAGAAGACACTAAACAGTGAAAGAAGGAACAGCAGCACCTGGAAAGAAAGAGAATATGGAATGTGAGGAGGCAGGTAAGTACAATAGACTATCGGCAGCTTTCTAATCCAGACAAACAAAAGTGTGTATGGGAGGGTCCCAAACTGTACTCTTGAGTGTTTATCTCAAGGAAATTTAAAGTTAAATTTTCAAGAGATCCCACATCCAAATGCTTGTCATAGCTGTATGTGTCATGACCAAATTAGAAGCAACCAGGTATTCTTTGATGGGGGAAATGATTAAAAAACTATTTGGAATCCTACTTAGCAATAAAAAAAGAATGAACTACATATGGATACACATAACAAATTTGGATTCATCTCCACAGAATTGCAAGAATTAAAGCAGTAAAAAAAAAAAAAGTAAAAGGAGAAGCCAACCCCAAAACATTTCATGTGGTATGATTCCATTTATATGATATACTTGAAATCATCAAATTATGGGTTCATCATCCAGGTACCAGGATCCAAAGAAAAGGTAAGGATCAGTGTGTCTTGGTATAACACAGTGACCACAGCTATATGCTTCTGGAGAAGCTTATGCTCTGTGTCTTAACTGGACACTATTAATATCCCACCATTGCATTAGAGCTTTATAAAATGTTACCCTTGGGAGAAATAGTAATGTATATTCAGAATCATTTGTATTATTTCTCAAAATTGTATGTGAATCTAAAGGTATCTGAAAATTAAAAGTCTAATTAAAAACTTGAAAGGAATCTCCTGCTAGGTGCAATTTAGTCAGGTGAGATAGTACCAAAGCTAGTATTTCTAAGACAAGGGTTCCCATCTGGAGTGTGTGATGGGGCTCTTGTATCAGTGATGTCTCTCTCAACCCCACAGGAGAACAAACAGAATAATTTGATACACTCTGAATTCAGAAAATAAACTCTTGGCTGGCAAATCAAATTCTACAAGCTGAAAGTCTATCACAAACAGAGATTTTGGCAAATCAGCGTTTTCCACAGTAACTGCCATTAAAATAAATCAACATCAATTGGATTTCAAAGGTGGTGACTTGGTTGCCACGCACAGGGCCCCTTTTACTTTTGACCTCATCTTCAAGCCCAACTTTTATCAACTTTCTTGTGTGGTTTTTCTTTAATACATTCTTAAAATCCTCTATTTTTCTGGCCTCAACTAAGATTTGTATTAGTTACTTTACATGCACTAGGAATGAATTGTCCTATAAGAAAATGAAAACTAAAAGATACTTCCTTCTAAACACAGTCATTTTTCTTTATTGAAGATATCCATTTCTAATACAATAAAGCACAACTCTATATAAATTACTTTCAGTATGACTAGGTATTACAGCCTTTTTATCCAGAATCTTAGAGGTCTACAATTTTAAAAAGTGAAGGGCCACTCTAAAGAACATATTTTATGTAATCTAAATATTATTTACTTTAAAAAGAGATTATAAAAAGGACAAAGAAATAATGCACAACTGGATTGGTTTCAAAGGAATTCATGTCCAGTGGCCCATGGGCCAGAGTTCACACTGTCCTCTTTGCCGTCACGTTCCTTAACTCTATCTCCTAGATGGTGACATTAGCCACTGTAGTATTTGAAAATGATTCATCTATAGCTCCCCCAAAAGGAAAAGTTTAACCCTTGGCAATAATTTCTTTTCCTTCAGTCAGTGAGATGAAGATCTTGGTTTCAACCATAAAATGAGTGATGTGAATGAATTATTGCCAAGGTCTCCAGTGCTTATGCTCCACGATCACCTGTTTCCACACACAGATCCAAGGGTTCTCTTGCTCAGTAAGCAATACTGAATCTTGGCTCTGACTATTAAGTGAACAACTGATCCCTGGACTATAACCCATTTCCTAAGGCCTGGACCTTAAGACATGAGAAGATGGGCCTGGCATAGGAAAATGGAAGCCAGATGTCAGCCATGATACTTCTCCCACATGGTGAGAATTACTTGTGATCTCAGGCACTTAAGGGTCAGATTCTTACTAGTTACCAGGTCTCCTTCCAGGAAGCCCTCAAATACTGCCCAATTCTGCTGTATTCACATGGGGAATGGAGGAGGCAGAGGATGTCCAGCCTGGACCATCCTATATCCCAACCTTTCTCAGCTCACATCCTTGCAGCAACAAAGATCATCTTTTAAGGAAAATGCCAGCTCTGGATTCAGAGAATCTTCAGATGAGGACCTCCAGCAATGAGGGTCTGCCTCCACAGAGGAATATTTATGTTGCCCTCTGAAAGAAAGAAGGAAAGGAGGTAGCACAACTGGAGGCTACTTTCTAGATTTCAGGAGTTTACCCAGCACAGCTGTGGCCAGTTGAGACTTGGCCACTGGGCCGGGGGACAGTTATCCATACCCTGGCAGCTAGATGCCCCGGGATGAGAAAGGTTGTGATGGACACTGTGAGGCCCTGTGACCTGCTTATCAGTCCAACAGCCCACAATATCCCACCACCCAGATCTTTGGGGTCAATCACAGTTGTGGGAAATCCTGAAGTCTGTGCCTGGACCCCAGCACCCTAGCCTTGTTGTGGACTCCTTCTTCTGGCTGAAACAGAAAAGGAATGTGGAGGTACTTCTGGAGGGGTTCAGAGGCAAGGGAAGATCCATAGATGTCAATTTCCAACTTGCTTCCTTCTCCTACCTGTGTCCAGCCTTTTCACAGGGGTCCAACTGACTTCAGATATCACTGAAGGGTGCCCAACCCCAAAACCCACCACCTTGGACAGGGCAAGACAGGGCTTCAAGGTGAAGTCTGCAGTCTCTTGAGAGGCATATGCTGCCTGTCCATCAGATGAGCAACCTGGAGGGTACAGAGTGATCTTGCTTTGTCCTCCTGGAATCACAAGGCTAGCCTCTGGTACTCCAGCTGCAACATTTCCAAGGCTACAGAGTACTTGCCTTTATATTACCTGTATTAATCTTTGTGGCACCTCTGGACATTTACAAAGGCAGAAAGTGAGACTGTGGGCTGCTAGCCTCATGCATACAGCTGATAGCCCTGGATCAGAATCCGTCTCTACAGCCTCCTCCATTCCTGACCTCTACTCAGGTTTCTGTCCCTCCAGGTTGCTACTAATGGTCCTGCCTAGAGGATTTGCACAGGGAATCCAGGGCCACCCTCTCCAGGTGCCAGGATCTCTGGGCTTTTTGGAAAACACAGTCCAGTTAAGTCTAGCAGAGGGACAGAGTGAGTCTTGGTGGGGACATCGAGGCCATTCCTTTCCTTCAAAACTGCCCCTCAAGAGGCTGAAAGCCACATCACTCTGATAGCAGACCTATTTAATTTCTAAGATGAAAGAGTAATTCAAATTGGGATTCTACCATAACTATAATACAAACTGAATAACAATAAAGCAAGCAAGAAAGAAAAATCCTAAAATACTGAGATCTATAGATGTGTAATGATATATAATGGGCTGCTTCTTTAATCACTAGGGAACAGAAAATAAACATTTGACTTTGCAGAACCTGATGAAGGCTACATCTCTGTAGGGCCTGATTCACATCACAAACTTCGGTGTGTGAAGTCAGCTTGCAGAGCCCATTTTACCTCCTTATTTTCAATGAGTGTTACTGGTTTTCCCTGTCATTACTATTATTTTGAGAAAGTGATACATACTCATGCAAAAGTATAACGAAAGAACATTTTTTAAACACTGTAATGCTGTAACCCAGGGGTAAGCACTGTTAAGTTCATCTGCATTTTCTTCTAGTCTATGCACATATATTTACATAATTGAGATTATACTGCATGTGCAATTTTATAGCCTGACTTTTTTTCACTTAATATAATGTTGTAAAAATTTCTACAAGTCGTTGACAATTTTAGAGAAGCACTTTAATGGCTATGTAATTATCTATTATATGACATAACACAATTTAATTATTCCCCTATTGTTGGACATACAATTCCTGCATTTTTCACAACTTCAGACAATATTGTCATGAGTGTCATTTCAAGAAGTCTTTGATGGTTGTGATGACGATTTTCTTAAAATAGACAGTAAGAAAAGGAATTTCTGAATCAAATTATGGAAATCAAGGAGATAGTAGTCAATTAATAGTCCATCAGCAGCTGGAACGTTTGCTTCATTTTTCCCTAGCTGGCAATGGTTATTATCATTATTTAAATTTTTTCTAATTTAATAAGTAGCAAGTATCTTACTTTATGATAAATTCTCTTCTTAATTATTGGCAAATTTGAATAATTTAATGTTAATTTATCTATAATGTGTCTGCAAATAATATATTCAGTTTCTTTCCTTTTCTGTTGAAGAAAACAAAATATTTTTAATTTGTTGTTTTTGCTTGAGTTTTTTCTCTTCTGAAATTAAGCTGTATTAATGCCTTTCCTTAGCACATTTGTGTAAGTCCTATTTCCTAACCCCGAGCTTTGGAATCACAGATCATTTAATATGCTTTTAAGATAATGTGTCAAATACCCAGCAAGTCATTTCCAGAAGACAACAAACTTCTGCTGATTTATTTATTTTTCATATATATCAGCAAAACAACAATCAAACAAAACACTCATATACTGGGTAATAATCTCTTAAATGTCCTTTTCACTGTTCTCATTCCCCTGCCCCCTCTATTCTGTGTTTTTGTAGTGATTTCCACAAGGCTTTCTTTTGATGTAATAACCTGAAAGTGGGGGACCACAAGAGCACCTCCTCAAAATAACAAAATTTCTTGCAAGATTACATTGACTACTGCATCTTTTCCTAATTGATTTGTAGTTACCTAATTAAGCCCCTGGATGCAGTTGAGTCATTTCTATACTGTTTTCTGCTTTGCTGATCTCTATTCTTTCAATAGTATTATACTATTCCAGGTATTATAGGATTATAACATTTTAAGACTTGTTTCATAGCTATCTCAGCTGTTCCAATGCATTTATTATTCAAACACATAGTATCCTCCAAATATCCAAGCAGAAGCATTTGTCTTGTAAGCCTCTAAGATGAAATGAGAAGCATCCTCCCCTCAACTGAGATTGCTTTTCTCAACAGATTTGCAACCATGTGATTGTGGAATACTGGTAACAGATGGACATTCAAGATCATCTAGTCCATCTCAGGTTATATCTAACACAGATTTGCGGCCAGGTAGGACTGGAATACTGGTACCAAATGAACATTCAAGGTTGTCTTGTTCATCTCAGGTCATACCCAACACAAAGATTATAGCTGTTTCTGATCATCAAGCTGCCCTTGTTTGCTCAGTGTTCCCCATCCACTCTGTCTGAGTAGCTATCATGTTAACAGAGGCCTTTTCTACTCCAGGCTTCCCCCATGTGTCTTGACTTTCACAGCCACAAGGAGTGAGTGGATACCACCATCATGGGGACATGTCTCAGATTCTACAGATCCAAGTAGAAAACCACATTTTGCAGAATAACTCCCAACTATGGTAGATGCAAAAATCATGCTCGCTGGACAGTTCTTTTGCTTCTTGTACATCTTATTAAATAGCCCAAGGTACCAGAATTGTGATTATAGCATCTCTCTTGACCCAGATAGATGATTTAGACAAACCAATTTGACTGGGAAAATGTGATTTCCAATATCAGAAAGTAACTAGAGCATATTTAATGTGCACTAAAAAATAAGATTAACAGAGAGATTAAAAGAAACAACACTGATGTGAGAAATTAAAAATTATAATTTGGGAACACAGAATCAAGACAGCCTTGGATGTCCCAAAGGCAAATGGAAGTAATGGCTTTTTAAAAGGATTTTTGAAGGCTGTTCTTTCATTAGTCAGAAATCCTGAATTGCAGATACATCATGATTAGTCAATCAATTAGCATATTCCCAGCAAAGAGATGCTGAAAGCGAGACTGATGGTTAGTCTTGGCTGTCATCTTGACTGGACCAAAAGATACCTAAAAATAAACAAAATGCACTCCTAAGTGTGTCTATGAGTGCTTAAAAAATGACTGAATGGTATATCAGTGAATTGAGTGGAGAAAAATCTTCCCTGAATGTGGGTGAAACCATCCCATCAGTTGGAGGCCCACACAGCATAAAAAACAGATGAAGAAGAAATCTCTCAAATGAGTTAAATTGACTCTTCTTGATCAGAATTGGGCATCAGACTCCAGAATCTCCAACCTTTAAGCATCTCATCAGTGACTCTCCAGTGACTCTTCTCTTTACCTTTTAGTCTGAGACTAGGGCTGCAACATTGGTCTCTCTTGTGAGGCTTCCAGTGGCTCAAACTGAGCAGCTATTGCTTTTTCTGGTTCTTAAACCTCCAGCCAGTTACCGTGGAACTACACAGTCTCTGTAAGCCAATCATAAATTGCAAACACCTCTTAATCTTTGTGTCCTGTGAGAACCCTAACACACCCCGTCGTTCAACCACATCTACTGCGCCACATGTGTTTTGACCATTAGCAGATCTGAGTTCATTTGTTTTCCAAGCTCCCTGCTCCACTTTAGAAAGCCTTAGCCTTAATCACTTCATTTTCTTTCATGATAGGCAGGCAAAGAAATAACCCCTAAGAAGGCTTTAAGTTGTTTATCATCTGGAAACCTGGGACACTCTTCTATAAAATACACACTGGATCTGTGTACTGTCTTCTAGCAATCCTTACATGATAAACATCAATGTCTGGTGAAACTACAGAAAAATATTTATTTTTAAAAAATGGTAAAAAGGATACTATATTGTGTGTACCTTTTTAGTTTAGTTAACAAAAAAGAGAATTCAGGGTTGACCAGTGATAATTCAGTGCAAAAAGTATTGTTGAGAATGGTAAATGCAAATAATCTTAAGAAAGCAGAAAAATAAATAAGACCAATTATCCTCAGGTGTAAACAAAAATAAAATGAGGCCTGAGTTTCACGAGGCAGGGACCATAGCTCCTTAAACTTGTCATCCCCAGTTCCTGCATACAATACACATGTGCTAAAGATATCTGATTGGTAAGCAAAGCTCTGTATGTGACTCAGGTCCTTTCTGTTTTTAAGAGAAGCTCCTGCCTGTGGTCCCCTTTCGTTCTCAGGCAGTGAGGTGGCAGGTGCACTGTCATTCTATACAGGTCACACTGATGAGGAAGTGGGCTGCAGTTCCATGAGCTATCTCCCAAGATCCCACCAGCCTCTACCTTTATTCACACCTCACAGAAACACTTCAAGTTGCAAAATCAACTCCCCTACATTCTCACCACAGAAAGAAGCCACTTCCTTGGGATGTCTGTTCCCTGAGACAATCAGTAAACAGATGGCTGGGACTCCGGAAACCTTTGTAGGATCAGTTAGGGAAAGTAGATCCCCTGTGTCTGCAATTCTGGACAGCCTGAGAGCCAACCTTAGAGTTGCACCAAGGTGAAGCCCTGACTGATAGCCATTCAACCTCCTGCTATTCAAATTGACACATGATGATGGCCATGTTATCCAGCAGGGATGGTGGACATTCTGAGTAAGCCCTTTCACTCTGTGCACTCTCAGAGGGTGGAGACAGTGGCATCTCACAGCCCCAGAATAGCAGGCTCCTGGTGAGTGTGTGTAGGTTGGGTGGGAGCTAATGTCTGGGCTACCTCCTAATATAATCTCACCCTGCATTGCTTTCCAAATCTAAGAGTACAAATTGGAAGACAAGCATATCATGAATGAAGGCTTAAAATATCAAGTCTATACATTAATAATGTAATTTCTAAAGACTTTGAGCCTTACTCATCCATCAGTGAATTCATCTGGCACTCCATTCACTGGGCACAATGGGTAGACATTTGTTCAATCTCACTTTTCTTAGCATTAGTAGGAGTATAGGGTGGGTGGCACCCTCTTCCCACTGGAAGTTCTTGCTAGAAAGTGAAAACAGTGCCCTAGAGACTCGCCTGTGCTTGAGCCTATCCAGGCACCATGGACAAGAGCTAGGTCACATGTGATTCACAGAGATAGAAGCTGTATGTAGCTTCACCCTTCCAAAGGTTTTACTCCTTGCTGCTAGGTAACTGAAGTACAGTGGAGCAACTGATGCCCTGACCTTAGCCCACCCTACAGGGTCTCATAGCTTATATCAGATCTTGTGCTCCCCTCTTTTCCTTACCCTGAGATCTTCAAGGAGGCAACTTCAAGGGAGGTGCCACTATCAGCTGCTGGACTGACCTTGGGTGGCTTTTACTATGGATTCTAAAAATTCAAAAGCCCTTCCCAATTAAAAAAAAAACAGTAAACTACTCAAATACAAAGGACTGATAGTGATGTCCTTGATTTACAAAAGTATTTCTCAGCCCTGGAGCTAGTGTCATGCTTGATAAGAAAACATTGCAGGATGAAGCCACTATCATCTCTGTGCCTACTGGATGTCACACGGGAAGTGCCAACCAGTGTGATCAGACACAGAAAAAGAAAAGAAAGTAAGGAGGTACAGCTCTTTCTGCTGTGAGAATGAAGACTTGAACTCAACTAAACTCACACCTAAATATGCAAAAGCAAAACAAAGTACAAAGTTAAACAAGATGTCTGGACATAGTATTAACAAAGATGATCAAATAGAAGATATAGTGGATAAAGAAATACTGTCCCAATGATAAGACAAAGGAAATACACGAGGGAACAATCTAAACAAAACTGTGAACTTACCCAAGGAAAATTTAACTCCTTAAAACTTTGGATTCACTTGAATGTAGAGGCATCCTTGTTCTTGAGCAAGATTATTTAAAATTATTAACTATACCAGTTTGCTCACATGACTGTACAAATTTCATCTGCTATCAATAAAAATAGTAAATAGATTTTCTTTTCTGAAACTCAGCAAGTATCATCTAAATTTCATTTTGAAACAAATGCAAAATATCTACACAAATAAAAGAGGAGCACTGAAAGGACACTTGCTAGATACCAAAATGTGCTGACATTTCTGGAGTTCAAACCGTGCCTTATTGGAACAAAAATAAGCAGACCAACAGAAGACAGAAGTTCACAAATAAATGGAAATATATATGTAAATTGAAAGTACATTAAGAAAGACATCTTTCAAATATCAGAGAAAAATATAAATTTTATCAAAGTAGTACTGAAAAACTGAATTCACCTGGAAAATTGTATCCACAATTCATATTTTTCATCAGAATGATTTTAACATGGATCACAAATCTAAATGTAAAAAACAAGCATGTACACATATAGGGAAAAAACATGAGTGAATTTCTTTCAAACTTGGATATGAGAAAAGCTTAT
Source organism: Cavia porcellus (assembly GCF_034190915.1). Lineage (NCBI taxonomy): Eukaryota > Metazoa > Chordata > Mammalia > Rodentia > Caviidae > Cavia > Cavia porcellus. The sequence continues at coordinate 103,760,144 of NW_026947485.1, forward strand.
CTAATTGTAACTCAAAATTTAGAAACATAAAATAATTGACAAACTGGCCTCTTCCTTTAATTGTGTATATGCTACAACTCACTATAGGCAAAATCAAAAGGCAAATAGCAAAGTGTGTGTAAATATTCATAATAAATAAATATTTGATGACCAGGAATTGCTTTTAGGTTAAAGAATCAATGTGTGCTATACCCTGCTTCTAATGCATAATGTTTATCTGTGATGGAAGAACAGCACATTAAGAATGCATCTCAGTGTCATTCTCACCTCAGGTTATCATAGACTCAGTAGTTACATAGACAAGGCCTGTGGAGCAGGTGTCCCTTCCCATACCCCACTGGAGAGCAGAATACTACTGCTTGTCAGAGAAGAACCACACAGCATTTGAGGAAATGGTTTAAACACACACTTTTGACCCCTAAGTTCACTCTTAAGAAATTCTTCTAGAGATGATGTCCTCACATATGGCACAGCTTTTGCACATGTTTTTGATAGCAGCATTTACCTTTGTTAGCAAAGTGCTGATAACAGCCCAGAGACTATCCCTGGAACATGTGCCACAGAATGCCTGCTGATGTGCTCAGGTACACACTGGAGGAAAGGATGTGGGTCCTTCTACCAACAGGAACAGTGACCAGGGATTGCTTTTGGCTGGAAGAAGCAAAGTGTGATAGAGAGTGCACTGTATATTCCTTCTAGTATGCAAAAATAAGTGTAGGAAGAGGAAAGCATGCAGGGGAATAGGGTAGAAAACAGGATCAGAAGTAAGACTTCTCAGGTCAATTCATTACATTTTCAATTCAAAACAAGTCAATATTTTACATATGCAATAAACAAAGTTAGGAAAAGATGAGAAAAAATGCAAGCCATGAAATTACACCAGACAGAATTACAGAGGCTAGCATATAAATTAAATTTCTAACAAAAACCACTCAGAAAAACAATTCATATGCATTTTACAATACTTTGTCTCCCCTTAATGGGATATATTTTGAGAATAACAACAAAAAAGTCTTGAGTTTAATTTTTTTGTTGTTATTGACAGTGGTAATTATGTAGTAATTCTTAAGTAACTGCATATTTCTGGATACAAAAAGTGAATAAGTATCATACTTGATTGCTTTGGGAATAAGGGCTGTCACTATGAGAGAAGGAATACAAGTAGAGAATAGCAGAACATGTACAAGAAACTCATGGAATTTGTTGACTTTGAATTAATTACATCAGTATGGACCCATTATGTTAAACACTGTTTTTAAAATACATAGAAAAAAATCCGTATTTCTCTAAATAACATTAAGTATGCACACCATATATATGTAGCCATGTGTGCAGCATGTGAACATAACCATGACATGTGTGCACATATGGATGTATGCACACATATGTATGCAGTCTCATATCTGCCTGCTGAGAGGAACCAGGTTTCATGAAGGAATGGTTCATTTCCAGCCTGGTCTTGGTCGAGTAACATATGGGCCTTGAATTTGTTGGTGCTAGAAAAGGAAGAGGTGCCCAAAGGTGAATGAGGTAAAAAGGACACAGATACCTGACTCAAGGGCTTCCCTGGTCAAATTTAAGGCAATTTCATTCAAAAAGAATAATGGTAATGATGGGCTGTGTGATACTGATAAAATATAGATAGATAGATAGATAGATAGATAGATAGATAGATAGAGATATATTTTTTTTACAAAGACCATGAGAGAGAAAATGGGCAAAGAAGGAAAGCTTCTGCTTTTACACACACACACACACACACACACACACACACACACACAACGCACGAACTCATACAGAGGTGACCTGTGAACCTGTGGACCTGTGGGCAGCAGTTCTGCATGTGAAAGCCCAGAAGAATGCAGTACAACCATCACTGCAGGGCCAGTGGTTGGGGATACAGTGTCTTGGAGCGTTGCCTACCAGCTTCATACTTACTAGAAGTGATGGAAAATAAGGACCTTTCTTAGAGAGAAGAGAAGACACACAGGAGGAAGCAGTCACATTTACATTAGAATATGTTATATCCTGTGCCTCTTAATGGTCAGTGATGGACACAGCGCCAGCTGACACTCTGGGCAGAGAGGCGGCCCCTGGGAGTGAATCACTGTGAAACAATCTGACAATTCTCAGTGCTGGTGCTGGTGCTGGGCTCTACATAAACTAAGGTCATGTAAAAGACAAATCGGGGCCTTGGGGCTTCAGGAATTTAAAATGTCCAGAAATGTGATCACAAAAGTAGTGAGTATAACTTAACAGATCCTAGGGTAGAAATAGTATGAAAGATGTTTATTTAAATAGATGAAATTTGAATGTGACTATTAGACATTATTATTGAGTTGGTATTAAAAGTGTGCTCAGGCTAACATAAGTATTTTTATTAAGATGGCCAGAGTCATTATTTGTAGATTCTTGCTGAATATTCAAAGATAAAGTGTCAAGAATCTGAAGTTTACTTTCAACCATCTTAGGAAAAAATGAATGTGTTTATATATGTGTGTATGAAGCAGAAGGATCACAAATGTGACAAAATGATTTTCAAAGGTCAAGTCTAAAAATATAGGCAGTTCATTTTATTAGTTTCAAGTTTTCTATGGATTAAATACATTTTCAAAGTACCAAACAGGTGACTGATGATATGTACAAAGATTACCCGGTCCCTCCACTCACTAATACAAAAGAGAAGTCAGAGCATATCTATTTGATCAGATGGAGCCCTCAGAGGCAGGTGACAGAGGAGGGGAGGAGCCTGGCCGTGTGACCCTGGGCACTTTGGGAAAGACAGTCCTCCTCAGTTCTGGAGAAGGCCTGACCTTCCTGGCCTTGGTCCCACTGCTTGCAAGTCTTTCCTGTGCCTGACTGCACCTCGTCTTCAGGTCCCAATGTGAGGTGCTTCAGAACGTTTTCTTTCCCTCCTCCTGAATTATGTCTGGAGTATTGTTCATACTAGTCCATGCATTCGTGATTTCATTTATACAACAGCTACAAGATGTTCTCTGTTTATGTGCACTTAAAAAAACTTAATAGCAAAACAAAATTAATATTTCAAGAAGATATTATGCATTTAATAATTTCAGAACCACAAATTATCAAATACTTGCATCTTCCAAAGTGGGTAGAAAGAGGTGTCCTGTGGTTCTTGCTGAATAAAAATGCACCTACCTTTGTGTCAGGAAACTACTGTCCCTGCCATGCTATTGCCTGTGACATCACCCTGACCCCAAGTGTGGATACCTCATCCACCATCCAGATTTACCCTCTCCTTCCCAGGACACACTCCACACTCAGGCACCCCATACACATTCTTGCATAAGAGTGCTACATATTTACTCCATATGACATACATACCGCAGGCCCCTACTCTAAGATCACAAGTGCTCAGAGAATCCTCAGGTCTCTGTCTTTACTGGGGCTGTGGTTCCTGTGTGAATTTGGCCAGACTAACTCACTCAGCCTTTCCTTGAGCTCATCTCCTGCCCAGCAATGTCCAGCCTCTGCTACTGCCCATATGTGCTGGCTATACTGACTACTGGTCTTGAAATAATTCAGAGAAGGAGAACAAAATCCATGGGTTGGAGACCCATAGGCCAGAGTGCCTAAGTATGGAGATACTGGGGGTTGGAGCTAGGGCAAGGCGGAACGGGGCAGCTGGGGCCAGTGGGTCCACACAGAGCATTGAAACGGCTGTAGGTGCTGCAGGCCTCCTCTTGGGGTTCTGGGAACAAAGCCACAGTTAGTATAGTACCAACCCACATCATCTCATTTTTCCATGACCCCAAATCCTAAAATTTGGAGTACAAAGCAGGTAGAGCATGACAGAATCCGAGCTATTAGTTCCAGAAAGAAGACATTAGTCCATAACATATGAACTGATGAACAAATGCTGAATGGAGGAGGAGGAACCCGTGTGTGTCTTGGCGGTGTGGAGTTGAGGACACCCACATCGCCCCACAGCCACCAGTTCCTTCTACAGCTAAAGACCTTTCCATCAGTCTACCCTTAACCCAACTTGCATACTCAGCACGAGACCCAAAGGGGATTTTTAATCCTCAGTGTTTTTATGTGAATTTGTCTTTAGACTCACGCTAAAAATACAAACGATTCTGGAGGTGAACACATAGCTAAGAGGCTGATGCCTTTTTTGAAGATATTTTCATTATTTGATAAGGATTTAAATGGATTTTAACTACCTCCCTAGATAGTTCTTTTTAAATGTTTTAATTTTAAGACCTTCCTAGCTTAATACATTATATGGTGCATAATCAGGTTATATATTCTCTCTCCTATCTTGATCTGAAAAATAAGAAGACAGGATTATAATAATACCTCTGCAGAGGCGATTAAATGCAGCAATCCAGTGCAAAGCTCATCCCAGCTCATACCGGTGGTACTTATCCCCTACCTGCCAGATCCCTAACCCAACTGACTGCACCCACCACCACCTCCACAGACAGGACAGCTCAAGCTGAGACCCCTACTCCACATGATAAGAATTCCTTGGAGGAAACAAGTTTTTTGTGGTGATGCCTTTAGTGTTGATGAAAGCCCCTTTGTTCCAGCCACTTACACACATGGTTCGAGTTATTCTGCTACCCCTATTACATGGGAACTGCTATTTAGTGGAACAAGAATTCTGGGTTCTGAGCATTCACCTGCTTTGCCCCATTTGGCTCATACACACTGCAGTTCTCTACTCTGAGATCACAAGTGCTCAGAGAATCCTCAGGTCCAAGTAAGTCCACCAAAGCCCTCTGCTGTCTGACCTGCAGGTTCTAAACAGCTCTCATTAATCTGTGGGCCCTTAAGGAAAGCCAGCGTCTAATGTGTGCTGTAAGGGTAGGCCTGAGAAAAATCCCTTACTGAGCATAAGGAGTAGACGCTGTAGATGCCATGGGCACTGGAGAAGTTTCCTCTATGGATGGACACAGTTCAATGCCTGTTCAATAAAAGCTGTCTTGTGGACCTCCTTCTATGATAGAACTTGTTATGTTCCCACTTCTGCCCACAGAACACTACAGCATCTATCACATAGCACTGGCTCAGAATTCTGTGTTTGTAGTGCAAAATCATCATGAGTGACTAGACTGTTTAGCCATCCACAGCTGAAGAGAAGCTGGCAGTGGGGAACTGAGCAGCCAAATGACCTCCCTAGGTAGCCACACCTGTTGTTAACCTGGGGTTTGTTCTCTTGACTTCCTGAGAAAATGCCCCAGCTTACAAAGCTCTCACTGGCCAAGGAAGCTCAGACAAAATGAATTAGCACAAGGAACAATTTACTGCCAGACTGCTGAAGCCTGAGGCTGCCAAGCAAGGGCAGAGAGAACTTCATCTGCTCTCAAGGCACTGGGCTATGTCGATACATTCATAACAGAATAGTTAGGACCTTTATGGGTCATTTCCATTTCTAAAATATGGGGTAGGTTGCAGGCATTGATATAAAAGGCAAGAAATATTTATTAGATGCAGGACCATAATAAATATTTTTTAATATCCTAAATAAAACCTAAAAATTCTGGGTGTTTTGTGAGTCTCTTTTATGTCTTTCCATTATAGTTCTGGGCCTGTGATTTAGCCACAATTTAGTAGCAGTGAACATGAGCTACTGTGGAGTAGTCTCTAAACTCTGAGCATGGTCATTCTGGAAAGCAGTCAGTACATGGTCCAAAGAGCTCATCCTGTAGCTGCTGTCTTGAAAGGAGCCCCACTCATACAGGAAACAGTCAGATGACATACACGAATCACTGCTCAAAGTGCAGAGACAGGATGATTGCATGCAATATGCAATTTCTCATTTGAGAACCACAAATACATCAGGATTCCTCTTTTTATCTTTGGCAGGGCACTGCATTTGGCTGAGCATAAAGTGAAGACAGTAAATTTATAAACATATCTGAATCAGGAGAGCATTTTTATTCTGTTAGTCTGAGCAACCAAAAATGAGGATGCAGATCTCTGACTTTGTTACTATATTAGAGAGATGGAGAAGTGGGGGGAGCTAGAATGGTAGTAAAAATGATTCATTCCTTAGCACACTTTGCCAGAAGGTGATTTATTGTAAAGAGCATATGGGACGCCCACATTTGCCACTTCATGGGCAGAATTAGAGGATCAAAATGGAGAGATTTGTCTTGGATGGACGTAGAAATGAATCAAGTAAATCCTCACTGAAAGCAGTGTGGTATATTTTCTGGAGGTATGGAGAAAGAAGTAGTTTGTCCTCACTTGGGAATGACAGCCAGTTTGTTTTCATTTTCCTGTCCTATATGCACTCTGGTAGAGATTACCTCTCCGAATGAGACCATGCATGGCCATGACCTTGTCCTTTGGAAGCAATGCAGAGGGGAATTTAGGAATAGACCCATCCAGGTAGTGTCCTGTGGAGGCTCACATGCTCTTCAACATTCCACTTGTGAACTGTGTCCACACAACAGAGAAGGATTCACCTGGACAAGAGTGAGAGATGGAAAGATTTGGAGAGGAAGACTATTTTGTAGCATTGGCTGTTTACATATACACAAATCATTCATAGTGTACACACAGGCACGCACATAAATGCTCATGCATATGTACACACACACACACACACACACACACACACACACACACACAACCAGTGTCAACACCATTGGAGGCAAGCTCCACTGTGTTGCTCAACACATTTTTGCTTGGCATGACCTTACTTCTAGAAACAACCATCAGGCACTGGGGATATTGAGACCTTGATCCCAGTTCCCACCCACAGGAAGACATAATCCCATAGAGATGGTATGCCTTGTGATTTTCACAGGAATATTGTACTTGTAAACTGGCAGGTTCATGAGATTTTTTTTCCAACAAAAGTCTTTTGAAATGAAAGGTTCCACTTAGCATATCTTCTCCCTCCAGCTGACTTCCTCTCTTTGCAAAATCCCAGGTTATTGGGATAGCAATAGAGCAGATGGACTGGTCAGTCTCAGTTACAGACTAGGAAGTCAGGATGTGGAAGTAGGTGGCAGAAACAATGGAGGCTGGCCCTGTAGAGGGAGCTTCATCCTTAAAACAGTAACCTCTCAGGAAATGAGCCAGATCATAAAAGGCAGAGAAAATTTAAAAATCTAAACCATAAAACAAAAGTCCCTTCTAAGTATGTGTTACATAGCCAATCTGTACCAGCCATGGCCACTGGATTGAGATAGTAGGTGCTACCTGGGTTAATAGACATAAACGGTGGGTGGCAACATTGTTGTATGGGAGCTGGAATCCCAGCAAAGTAGCTATGTTCTTGCGTGTGATGTCCTGAGAATGAAGACACTTTGTCCCAGGTTGAACTGAGCACAGATTCAAGAGGAGATATTTTTCCCTAGTTTTCCCAGCAGATGAAGACTGGAGGAGTTCTGAAGACTGGATTGAAGAAGAAGGGACTTGCTATGAGCATAGGTATGGGAGTCATTAAGAAACAGGTGGAGGGATGAGTGAAGGCCTTGCTTGGCCTATGACCTCTGACAGTGTCTTGCAGGTTGGCAGGCTCCTGAATCGTTTCAGGCACAATGTCCTCTACCTGGCCCCATGTGGGCTCCCACACTGGGCACTTGCTCAGCAGCCCACCACAGGGTGAAGCAATTGTGCAGATGAGATCTGAAATTCCAGGGATTTGAGGTTTGAATTTTAGACCCCTAGCAGATAAAGTGGGTACACAGGGTTCTCAGTCACTGTGGAGCAGATGGATTGCCTGGATTATTCCTAAAAGTAAAGAATCTGACTGTAGACTACTCTTTCGTTCTTGTCCCTTCCTCTTTGTTCTGGCGTTGCCAAAAGTATAAAAACTACAATTAGAAAAGTTCCATGTTCCAAGAGAGCGCTGGCCAGCACCGATGGAGAGGTTTTTGGCAGGTGGCCTGCTGGAGCCTGCAGTCCTGAAACTTCTGACCAGGTAAGCAAGATGAGCCTACCCATCCAAGTGTGCATGGACTATGAGAAGACTGGACAGGTCCTCAAAACAGTCTTTTGAAGGTGGTCCAGCCTGTAAAACAGGAGGAGAGGGGACTGTTCTGTGGAGGAGAGAAGGTACAGAAGTACCATTCAGTGCAGAGGTCAGGGTGCACCAGGCTGGTAATGACCAGATGGGCAGGGTATTGCTGGCATGAGGATTCACCTGCCAGTGCAACACTCCTTTTAAGGGGAGCACTAAGCTAAAATGAGGGTGTTTGCAACCTCAGGAAAGAGAATTAGCCTCCACAAGTTTCACTCCCGTGGTGGTAGGATTCCTGCCCTACATTGGGGCTGGCAGAGAGAGAACTGCCATTTGTTGATCTCTACAAAAGAAACCACCTGTCATTCTGGAAGTTTCTGCAGAACATATTGGTCTGGGAGCAAATTTAAGCTTCTAAAATCTAGGGCAAAATCCTAACCTGATATGTGAAACCTTGTCTCACCTCCAGCCCTTCTCATCTTCTCCCTAAATTGGTGGACTGCAAAGAAAACTTCCAGTTGTTTTATCTCTTCCTAAAGGTATCCTCTTTGGCTTCACAGAGAGGGACTGAGAAAGCCAAGCTTGAAGGACCCCTCATTAGGGCTGCTGGCCTGGTGCCTGATGCTTGGGCAGAACGGAGATGGAGCTGTTACTCATTTCCAGAGAGAGTCTCCTTCACCCCAATCTCTGTCTGTGGGTTACTCTATCAGTACCCAGAGCAAAATGCCTGCACCAGGCTTTGAAGACAATGAGTTGGCACAGTTATCTGACTGCAAACTTTTGTGTGTGAAGGAGTAATGCCTCCAAACAGGACAGCAGCTGTTTTCATTTGCATTTTGCAAGCAGAGGTCACAGTAGGTTGAGCGCACTGGGCAAGGTGACCAGGCTGGAAATAATTTATCATTTCAGGATGTTCTCATTTCTAACATTGCAAATTCGCCCAGTGCCCAACACAAACTACTGGAAATGTCCAGTGGCCGTGTTTTCAGTCAATGGAAGAAAGAATAGTCAGCTAACAGGGCCTGCACATCCTGTCCTGTCCCATCCAGTATTTGTCAGAAGAGAAATGGGCTACAAAGGGCTTGTCTAGCTGGTATTTCACAGTTACAAAGAATCCTTCCAGTCAGTTATCCATTTGCTTTCTTGGTTTAAGAAGATGCTGACATCTCAAACAAGGGCCAGATGAAGACTAAGCAGGGGCTAGATTGAATATTCCTGCCAACAACTCCTACCCTAAATTAACACAAGATAAACTTACAGGTAATGGGTCAGGAATGAGAGATCAAAATAATTGCTGAGAATGGGTATCAACCCCATACAACGTGGCTTTGATATAATAGTTGTTCATGCTTCTAAAAAAAGAGGCACCAGTGAGAGAAGAAAGGTAGGGTTCAGAAGAACGGGGGAAATACAGAGAAGGTATCAGTGGAGTTTGTCTAGCTACCATGACTGGAGGAAAACTGTTTAAAAGGTCGTGAGAATTATGGGATCTTGAGGAAGATATTCCTCTGATAGAGATGAATAGGCCTAAACTGAGCTTCCCTCCATGGTCAATGGACAATTATGGAGGTATTCTTCCTGCACCTGTTCTGTGCTTGGCAAAGAGGCTCTCTGAACGTTGCCTTACCAAGAGGGGCTGCCTCTAAGGAAAGAGAATTGCCCTGCTCAAGGAAAACCTCTTGGCCCTTGTGAAATCTGAACTCTTCATTATAAAGAAAACTGTTAAGACTTGGTGAGAGTTCAGTGATAGAGCATTTATCTGACAAGAATAAGGCCCTGAGTTTCATCCTCACTACCAGAAAAAGAAGGGAGTAAAGAAGGATTGCTGAATCATTGATTCTAAATGGCATGAGCTTCCATAGGCATATTCCTTGAGAGCCAAGAGCAGGTGCACTAGTGCCCTAGCCATCTGTCCAGCAGGGGCCAAGCCCCGTCATTTCAACTCCCTTGAGTGGGTACCTGGTACAGACAATCTCCTAGAGATTTGCCCACTGCAGGCCGCTGGGCAAAGTCTTCATCTGATTCCTTACTGCCTTGCGAGGAAGATTGGTGCTAAAGAAAACAAACACAGCAATAACACCATCCATTCAGTATTCACCATCGCTGCAAGAGGCAGGACAGGTTTACTTATTACACAGATGGGAAGACAGCCGCTCAGATGAGCAGATTCCTGACTTAGACCCCACAGCTCCAGGGATTGATATCAGAAACCACCAGACTCTCCCTAGAGCTGAGAAAAGGCAGATGCTACACTGGTATATTCACCTTCAGAAGACCTGTCTGGCCCTAGTAACACTGCATGGTTCCCATGGTTGGGGGCACTGGGTCCTGAGTGGTCAGAAAGTCTGATTTTTTATTTTGTCTTAGCCTGTACAGTCTCAAGCCAATGAACATAACAAGCAATGCAGTTACCTGTGGGAAGTCCCATGTGAGTGTTCTGGTGGGATGATTCCAGGGAAGGAATGATCTCAGGTAAAGTCTCAGACTCATCCTGTAAGTAGCTGTGTTTCTGTTTTTGGTGTCCTCGTACTCCAGGCCCTTCCCCTTGATTTTTGCCCTGCTGGCCCAAACTCTTCCTGGCACCAGGGCCTTCTGTCTCAGCCCACATCCCTTGCCCAGAGAGCCCCTCTCATGGAGCACATACTCTCGTACACCTGTCTCAGGTGCTGTGTTCTTCACAACATTCATCTCAAGTCCATGCCACTTACTGTGGTCTCAATTTCTGCATCTCAACAAAATTCATGTTGATACTTATTTCCAAATTGATGGGGATTATGTTCTCGAGGTAGAGACCTTATGGGTGAGTTAGGACCCCGACATAAGAGCCTTCAGTGAGCTCTTTGGCCTTTTTGGTCCTGTGAGAATGTAGTAACAAAGCACTGTCCAAGAGAACTGGGTCCTCTGTGTCCCTCAGCAGTACTTTTGACTTGGTGGACCAGCTGCTCGGCCATGGGACTGGTCCTCCCACTTGTCTCTGGGTAGCATGTAGATCTGGCTTACTTTCTTGTTGTTCATTGAATGAACTGCTGAATCTATAAGTAATGAGAAAAATTATTCATTGGCATTTTCTTCAACTTAATTTTTGCAGTGTTTATAATTACTGAATTAAAGTATGACTCAAGTCAAAGATTCTTAAATTATTTATAAAATTCTTCAAGACAACGAAGAGCACCTTTGCTGGCAACCAGTGGTTTTCTTCCAGAGTGCTGGGTCAGGAACTGCACAGTGGACATTGCAGGAATAATAGAAGGGATGCAGAATGGAGCAAGAGAGGCCCTGAATAGCCTGTTGAGACATGGACAAGGGCAGGTACAGGTTTGCAGACTCTGGAGCCAAATAGACTTTATGCAATGCTGGCTATATCTCTCACTCTGGGTGACTGTGGGTAAAGTATCTTTTTCCTAATCCTGTGTTCTCTGCAAAGTGAGACTAGAGAGGAAACTTACATTCAAGAATTATTGAGGGACTGAATGTAGCAAGGAACAAAGGAACTTGGCTTTATGACTGCTACACCTATTCTAGAAGGATCATTGCTAAGTTACATGTTAGGATTAATATTTGGATTATTTTTAGATCAAAGGTCGTGGTTATTTAGAACCGTGGGGGGGGGGGGTTCCCATCACAGCAACTTCACACCAAGTCACCCAGACACAGAGGCTCGCATTAATGGCACCTTTTGTTTTACTCACCAGCCTGTGGTCTGGGTGGCCCTAGTGTCTGTTTTGCTGGTTGACAGTTGGTACTTCTCAAAGAATGGGAGTTAGAATGACCCAAAATCTCACGGGGACTCTGAAAAGATCATTCTTCCAACACCCTCTATACCACTGGTTGCAGCAAAGAAGCACTTCATTGTCTTTATCAATTTTATGAATAATCGAGAATCTTTGACCTGAGTCATAGGTAATTTAGTAATTATAAGCATTGCAAAAGTATTTGAAGAAAATGCTAATGAATAACTTTCTCTTATTGCCTACAGATTCAGCAATTCATTAAATGAATAACAAGAAAATAAACAGCAGGAACATCAGCACTGATCAAGGAAATAAACACTTGGTAAACCGAGGTTAAGAAATTTGTCATCATTGACCATGACGTGACAGCTGGGATGTGAATCTACTCAAGATTACTACCCTAGCCATGCCTGTTGATGACTCTTAAATTTCTATGCTGGTCACTGTTGCTCAAGGCCAGGAAGACCCAGGGCCCAGGGCCCTCATCCTCTCAGGATTAACAATGGCTGAGGCACACAGTCTGAAACAAGCACTGAGATCCTGGAGAGATGATAGAGCTGAATGAGAAGCCCCAAGGGTACAGAGGAAAAGACAGACCCAGCATCACCAGTGAACCAGATGGCATCAGGAACACAGAGCCAGTCAGCGGAGGTCCAAGCAGGAATGTGAGAGAGGAGTAGAGTCCAGGGGAAGGGAGGTGAGGTCTGGGAAGTGTGCGTGCAGCCAAGCCATGGCTGTCCTGAGGCCCTGGCTACTGCAGCATAAAGGAAGGTATGATAACACGGTCAGTGGCACAATATCCCGTCTCTCCTTCCAACACATGGATTCTGTGTTGTGTACTGACTATGTCTGGCATAGCATTTATCATTATTACTTAATAGTTAGCAGCTACTATAGAGCTCACCCATATTATGTTAGTGGCATTTTAAATGAACATGACACATGCAAAAATTAAAGGAAATTGTAAGTTCAAGTTTTCACATAATCCAGTTTTTCCACAATGTTTTAAAAATGTGTAGACAACTTTAACATGTTAATAACGCATACAAAACTTAGAGCAGAAAAATAATTGAAACATCATCCACCTGCCTATAAATATGAGGATATTTAAGACTTATTTTTCTCCCTGAAGGTTTACTGGATTACAGCCAAGCTCACTTTCCATCTCAACATGTCAACTCATCCACAGGTAGTTAAGAATATAAAAGGAGATATAATTTGGAAATTACCTATCAATCATCTATCTAAAACTTCAAATACTATTTATAAAATCATAAACATAATTATATGAATAAAATTATAAGCTTTCAGATGTTTGGACAAAAATCAAAGCCCTTGGCAGCTTTCCTTCAGCATCACAGAGACCAGGGCATTGCTAACTGCTGAGAGCTGGGTGTCTGTCACATTGCTTCCAGGATGAAGCTTACAATCACATGATCCTGGGCTTCCCACTGCTGATGTCATTCTGAGAGTGGCTGTGTCTAGTTGTGATAATAACTCTTCAGTGCAAGAACTGTAATGCTGGTGATGATTATTAGTGGATAAGTAGACGGCCATACAACAGGTGTCATCAAGAGGGCTTGGCGGAGGTGTGTTTATGATAGAATCATAGCGGAGTCAAAGAAAAACCAGAGATTACAAGTCTCCAAATAAACAAGGCTCTCCTGGAAGGATTTCCAGTTCAGGTCTCAAGGGGTGGGGACAAAGTGTCAGGGAAGCCCTGGAAGAACTCAGTGTTGGGAGAGCTGCCCACAAGCCTCAGACAGGGGCCACCAAAATAAGCAGGGAAAGATGCAGCATAAACAAACAAATCATCTCCTCTCCCTCATTTCCTGCTGCCCTTTCCCACTGGCACACCAAGGGAAAGGCAGAATCTCAAGAGTCCCCTAGCTCAGAGTCCAGAGACTCCAAGAACACTGGCAGGAGAGAAAATGCTAGAGAAGAAGTCAAGGGCAGGTCATACTGGAGACCATGGCCTATACCCTTGGAACACCTGCTGTCATTAGAGAAGAGAAAACTTGTGGGCCCAATGTGAGATGACACCCAGGCAGGAGCTGAGTGCAGGTGGGGCTGAGGTGAGGTCAACATAGTCACCAACCAAAAACCCAAAGTAGTAATCACTGGCCACACGAGATAATAGGGGAAGGTAGGGAGGAGGTTACTAATGTGAAAGCCTAACAACATAACCACTTAGGGCCTACCTCTAGAGACAGTTACGAGACTATTTAGAGGCAATCAAACCTCCAGCCAAGGTCTCAGACTTCTCTTACCCCAACCAACAACTATGGAGCTGCTTTTCAACACAGTAGAGTTCCAGATATTTTTGCCCTAAGTTTTCCACTATTCTTGGTTTATAGTCAAAGAGTGTCCTGCCAGCCAGTACTGTGATAAGAGCAATATTAAAGATGACCACTAAATCCACAGGTTCCAGATACAGACTCCTTATCCCCATTCCCTAGGCCAAGGTCCTAACATCTTGTTCATGCCTCCAATGATCTAGCTTACTTCCATTAGGCTTCGCCTTCTGAAGTTTCCATCACTTCCATCACCACACCTGCCTTTCCTTTGGTGTGCCAGTGGGACTGGGCATCAAGCTTTTAATATGTGAGTATTAAGGGGACTTTCCAGCTTCAAACCTTACCACTAGAGAATTTGCGCATAGAAGGGATTAAAGTAATTCTCTTGGGGTCTTTAGTAGTTCTTGCTATATGAGTGTTATAAAAGAGCATGGGAGCCCTCTGCTCCCCTCTGGCTCATCTCACAGTTGATTTCTCCCTCACTCACATATTCATACCACTACGAGGTCATCTACCATAAAGTCCTAACCAGAGCTTAGCAGAAAATAATGTCATGCTCTTGGGCCTGTCGAACTATAAGCTAAGCAAATTTCTGTATTGTGAAAATTATCCATCTTTGGCATTGAATTACAGCAATAGTAAAAGGACTAATAAAACAAGCCTCCCACAGTTCTCTTCAGCTCTGATCCTCCTCGTGCTTTCCAAATCCCTAATCCGCTTTGTAAACTACAGCCTAAATATCAGTGCCTCCTGTCACAGCATGGATGACAGTTTGCAGAACTATCATCTTCTGTAGCCATAGGCTCTGGTCACAGAGAGAAGCTCACCACTGCCTTCAGGTTACTCCTGAGCATGACTGTGATGAGAGATTGAGCTACCGATCCCAGTCTGTACCTTTTCCTCTTCTCTTATAGATGGCAAGGAGACAAACCAGAGGCAGAGGTATGGATAGTGGAAGAGGCCACGATGCAAGGGCCACAGTGCAAGGGCCACATGTCAGGGGATGTGGATTAATAATGCCTTTTACAACAGTCCAGCCCATTTGGTCCATGGTGTTCATTTTACATGAAGTACTCATATGCTGAGTAAATGAGTACTGGGTGGGTGAGATGACAGTTGAAGACAGGTCATTCAGGTTGCATCAACCTGGAGTACTGTGTTCAGATGATCAGCCTTGACTAAGACAATAACCTACTTGAAAAGCCCTTTAAATGTATGCTACTCAGTGGCAGGAAGGGCCTGGCCTTCCTGCAAACCCAGAGGCCATTAAGCTCCCATCCCCTGAAGCGGCTGGGGTCTCTCCAGCCCCTACTCAGAGGTCTCCAGAGTAAGTAACACCCAGAAGCCCACCTGGCTGGTTTGGGGCAAAGTGCACCCAATGAGACACCGTAACTCATGAGTGGCTCTTTGGGTTCATTGGAGGGTGGACTCCAGCACGTTCCATGAGCACAGACCACAGTGCTTCCTCTGCCTCTCACTGAGCCATGGTTATACCTTTTACAACAAGGTGCCATCCCAGCATTAGAAAGGAGACTTTTTCCTGGTGGCGCTCTTGAGTCCCATGGAGAATAGCTGCTCCATTTGTCTGTCATCCTATATTATCTGCTGTTATCTGACCTTACCCTATGACTCCAGTTGCTTGTGAAATAAATAATTATAATGCCACAATAGTATAAAGTACAGGATAGTTTTGCATTTCTAGTTGGACCGTGGCTGCCCCTGAATTGGTACTGACTCCTCTGAGGTCTCACCCTTGTTCCCTGCTTTGGAGGCTCCTCCACACTGCTGTGTAGTGGCCAGGTGTGAGGGCAGCTCTCTTAATGGTTGGAACCTGAGCAACTCTCTGAAACTTCAGGAGATGCCTGACAGAGGGGACATATTAGCAACCCAGATATTAAGACCAGGATATATCCCACTTCACCCAATGTTATAGTTTAGGTCTAAAATGTCCCCCAAATCTCCTGTGTGTGAAAGGAGATCAGATCATGGGGGTGCTATACTCACCGTGCATTCATCCACTGAGAGGTTCAGTAGCTGAATGCAGTGGGACCCATTTGGAAGTTGGTTACTGGGGACATGACCTAACTTCATGGGTACATACTTCTTCCAGACTTCTTTGTTGACTCTTTGCTTCCTGGCTGCATTGGTTAAGCACCTTTTCCTCTGCTATGCCCTTCTGCTATCCTGTTTCTACTTTGGAGCCTGGTAACTATGCACAGAAACTGTGATCCAAAAGAAACCTCTCCTTTAAGCTGTCAATGTCATGTATTTTGCCCTGGTGACAGGAAAGTGACTAAGGAACCCAATTACTTGTTAATATGTGTGACGAAAGGTGTTCTTATCAGGACTACCAAGGTGAAGGCAGATGAAGAGGCTGTCACTGTTTGCTACGGAACAAAGGCCCCATTATCATTATCAAACATTGTTCAACCCAGCGCTAGTAAATTGGAGAGCAAGATTTTGGATGAGTAACTTACACAGATTTACAATCATACTTCTTCCCTTGAATCTTGTGATTGGATCTTTCTAATTGGAGCAATTTTTCTGCATGAGAAGTAATGGAAGACTCAGCCACAAAATTATACTGGTTTAAAATATTTATTAATTAAAAAAATTTAAAATTTTTATACAAAGATGATGAGAAAAATCTCATGCAAACTCTGGGCATACAATAAAAATAACTTAAATATTAGTATGATGATTTTGTACAAAATAATTCTCTATGTAGGACCACTGACAGCTGATGTGGCTTCTTTCTCCTGGCCAGGATGCCCCTCACAGATGAATGAGGTCACCCTTAGCTACCTGCAGGGGATCCAGGGTCCATGTGCCAAACATTTGCTTGTCACTATGATGAATGATAAAACCCTATTGCTGCTACTCAGAAAACGAGACTGAAACCTAGGGACACTGGAGTTAAGAGTTCCTCAACACCACAGAAATCCTGCAGAAATGAAGTAACACGCAAAGGCTTCAGAGAAGTTTGAGATAATCCTTTTGAGTGATGAAAATGCTTTGAGATCATTCTAGATGCTGCCTGGTTCTGTTTAGTTACAAACCTGCAGTAGATTTATAATTTATGTATATTACAAGTAATTTGCATAATTAAAACAATTAAGGGATCGACATATCATGGTAATTAGAAATGCATCAAACTCTGAACGTTGTACAAAAGAGAGAGCTTCAATATGAAACAGTAATCCTCTGAGAACAAAAGACCTGCAGTGCCCCAGCCTGCCTCTGCTCTGCCAGAGAGGCCCTGCTTCCCAGGTCTTCCCCAGCTGCACTCTCAGCTGCCCCACACCTCCTATTGCACTTTTCACAAACTCATCTCATTTTCCGTAGCCTTAGTCTGTTTTCTTTGTCCCGCTTCTTAAGAATAAGTATGAATTGGTTGAAAAAATGCTCCTGGTCCTTTCTTTTTTGAACAAGTCGAAACCTCTGATCCCGGCCATACTTCTCAGCAAACTCTTTAAACGTGGTCCTGGAAAATAAAACATTTTCTGAGCTACTGTCCCTGAAAGTGAGTCTTGGCTTCCCTTTTCACTCCCACCCTTCATTGTTTCTGTGGCCACTGGAATCATCTTCTTCCATCCTCTGCTCCCACTATGAGCCTCCTTTTCATTGGACTTTGTACATGCTGTTCCTTCTGCTTGATGCATGATTCTCTTTTTATTTATTTATTGCTACCCATTTGGTGCCCTCTATTTAGAAACCAGGATCAGTGTGACCTTTTCAGGAAACTTACCCTTTTGCGATGGCTTTTTCATGGACTAGGTCACGTTGTGACCTTGTTCAACCTCAGTGTACAATCTGACTTGATCCTCTCACACTGAACAGAGGTACCTTATCTGAGCCTCTGCTCCTCTGTACCTTATCTAAGGAACCTTGTTCTCCACTGAGCCATGGCCACCAGGTAGGGAGCACTGAAATTCTGATGAGATGAGGACAATTACAGTGCTGGGAGTCCTGAACAAGAGAATTTGGGCAAGGCCATACTTAAAGGCTGGGGCACTGCACAGAACAAAGAAGTGGCCAAGACTTTGCAGTGACAAGAATAAGCGGGACAAGCTATGGCCCATCTCACAAGTCTTGGACCTAAAGCCAGGGACAGTGGCAGCAACAGAATAGCCAAGGTCTACAGGAGCTTGTGTGATGCTATGAACCTCTCTTCCAAGCCACAGACATCCTGTCTGCCACCCAGGAGCAGGGACCTATCTGGAGGAGGTTCCAGGGGCACATGGACAAAGTATTCTTCTTCCATGGGATTATTATTATTTTCTCCATTTCATTTACAGAGAGGATTTTCTATTTTTCTGTAGACATTTAATTAGCATATTAAATTATTATAACTAAGTTGTGTATGTATGAACAATATTATACTGACACACTGTTAGAGGGGACAAATCATTATTAGATTCAGCCTCATTGTCATCTACAGACAGTGAACCCAATTCCCTCCCCACCCAGCTGCCATCTTCCTGTTTTGCTGGTGGGCAACTTGTTTACAGGTTTCTTGGGGGAAGAAAAGCATTTTCTTTTAGTCTGTCTTCCTGCTTTCCCTCCCTTCTTCTCTTCCTTGTTTGCATGATTTAATAGCTGGTCCTACATAGCTAGCACACACTTGCCTGTGATTTCTTCACTGGACAGTATGTGAAAAGTAAAGTGGTGAGAGTGATGGGGTTCATTACACCTTCTGCCTATCTGCATGGGATCCCAGGTCTTTTCACTTGGGAGTTGTGCAGGGGTAACTCCTACACAGGTCCTTTGCTAGACATCTCTTTGCAAAGTGTCTTTGAAGATGAAGGGAGAAATAAAGCTCTCAGTTCCTTAACCACATCAAGGGACAGTGTTGGCTTCCTATTGGCTCTCAAAAGCTGTTCCCAAGATTGAGAGAAGTCGTGAGAGTCACTGACAATGCACCTTAGTTCTCCCTCCAGGAAAAACAGGGACACTAGCCAAATAGCCAGGGTAGTAGGTGTCTGCTGCAAAGCCTCAGGTGTCAATCATATGGTGGCTCCTGGAATCCAGAGAGGAACAGATGTGGGCCCTCTAGGAGCACTCAGGACTGTTTTCACAGCCAATATTCCTGCAGGGTACTCAAGAGGGATCTGAGAAGGGCAGTCAAGGTCAGGCTGAAGGACTATGTGATACAACAGAGCCCCTAACAAAACTACAGCTAACACTGTAGTGAGTTTCATTCTGGAAGAATTGTTCATAAGTCTGATTCATTCACAAGCTCATAAAATGAGTCTTATATAGCGCACTTGTGAAAGTTCAGAAGTTGGGGACTGACTGTACAAGTACGACTAGTGGATATTTGCTGTTTAAAAAAACGAGTCAAGGCTAATTTTGAGGAAGAATTAAGCTTAGGTATTTTTATAATTTCTAACATTTATTTTCCTATTTGTATTCTTATTTTCATGGAAATAATGTCTTATCTGTTATTTTAGGTAGTTTGGGCAACCAACTCTCTTCCTGCTCTCTGCTTCCTGATTCCCACTGAGCAGCATTTCTTTACCACAACCTTCTGCCATGATGTCTCTGCCTTGGAGCGAGCAGATCATGGGTGGAAACCTCTGAATTTATGAAGTGACTTGCTCTAGCGGGTTTGCAGTTTACCCTCCCTCAGACCATCTGCCAAACCCTCTGAAACCAAGGGAATTAGGAGGATTTGTGTAGGGAGAGGTGGTAGTGCCAGCTGTTGGTTTTGAATTTTGGGCAACATACCATAAGCTGGTCTACATCTAACAAAGGCTCATGGTTGATTTGTTACTGAGGTCATGGAGACAGGGATGCTGATATTTGGAAAACACGTAGGGAGGAGTATGTTATGGTTTAAATGTGAAGTGCCCTCTGAAGACTCATGCATTAGGGACACTGGCCTGCTGGATGGATTAGCCCATGGATGAGTTCATAGTTGAAAGGGCTGTTAGAAGGGGAGTCTATGGAAGGATGTACATTACTAGAAGCATGACTTTGAAGGCTATTTTTTTCATTCCTGTCCTTCCTGTTCTCTGCTTTCTGACTGCCATGAGTTGAGCAGCTTTTCTTCATCAAACCTTCTTCTGTGATATCCCTACCTGGGCAAGGGATATCCCTGCAAGGCAGAAGACAGCAGACCATGGGTCCAAACCTCTGAAACTGTAAGCTAAAATAAACTTTTTCTCTTTTAAACTATATGTGGCAGGGATTTGGTCCCAGGGAAGAAAAACTGACTAATACAGAGTTAACCAGAGCTAGATTGATGAGTTCTAAAGTTCATGGACTGATAGAAAAGCAAGGCTTCTGTATTCACAGGCCTTTGAAGTAACATTTTTGGTGTCTACCGAAAGTTAGGTTATATGCTTTAATGAACTAGTTTCTCAAAACTCTCTCACAATAAATTTATAAATTTCCAGCCTCAGAAAACACCTACTGTATTTCCCCCTCCTTACCTGGGTGACACTTTAGATTCTTCTAGAAGTTTTCTGAACTCTTCTTTGGCTAGCAGCAATTTACTTTTCTTTTCCTTGTATTCTTCTTTTATTCTTGTCTTGACAAACTGTTCAAATATCTTAAAACACATACATAGAAGTATTATGGAACTGGCTACCAGAAATGAAATTTTTGTATTCCAAACACATAGTGAAAAACTAGCAAGAATCTGAGATAATTCTTTTTCCCAGTTCCTGGAGAGGTAAGCAATAACTGTTACATTGCAGTACTGTCAGTGATTCATAGGCATCTAACTGATTAAGCCTGGATTCCCAGGGGTCCCAGTTTGTCTCTACACACACAAGTAGCATCTCTGGGTCAAACATTCCACCAGCCCTACTTTAGGAGTCCTAGAAATGACTTAGTAATGTTCTCTGGGGCATCATAGAAGCCCTGGTCAGTTGGGCAACACCAGCTCTGAAAGCCACCATGCTTCTCACTTGAGACAGAGAAGCAGCTGCAGGGATACACAGTCTGTCAACTTGATTATCACTGCCATAGAGTTATTAACCACATCAGGGTCCTTACTTTGTTCTAGTTAAAATTATTTTTGGAGCCTCAAAAGCCAATTATACTACCATAGGAAGCAACTAGAACAAATTAAGGACCCCGATGTGGTTAATAACTCTATGGCAGTGATAAGCAAGTTGACAGAGAAAACTATTTCATTGCCTGAGGCATGAGGGAATTCCAAGTCATCCTGACCATCAGTGTGCAACACAACCAATAAGGAGACCTGACTGTGTGCACTGTACATACCCTTATTTGGCCAGAGGCAGGTTTCAGAGGCTGACCCTGTAGGAAATCTCTGTTCCTCAGCGTACAGCATGTGAGTATTTTGTGGTTAACAAATCCACTTAAGACTCTAGGATATTCTCTTTTGAAAGCTAGGAATCCACATAAAAATCTCCCTTTGCTATGGTCTACAGAATGCTCACTCTTTTGTTGGAATAATATTACACATCGTTGTCACATCAAAAAATTGTCATTTACAGACTATAAAGTTGGGGGAGGGGTCATGAAGTTCTTTCATTCGTAAGCATTAGACAATTAAAAAAATAAACCAGTGATAATTTAAATGTTTATGCAAACAGAAATAAAGATATTGATTTTAAAAACCCCCAAATGATTGCACAAATGCAGTGAATAGAAAGTCTGTACGGAGTCATGGAAATCTTGGAGTGGGGCTTCAGTTCCTGCTGTGATGAAGGTGGGGAAGCGAACGCCAGGGCAGACAAAAACCCCTTAACGGGGTCTCTTTTGACTGTTCCTTATTGCTTCAGAACCTATTTCTTTCAAGGCAAATCTTTGCAGGATTATAAATACAAAATGTTACTTACCTCCTGAGGACTCAGTGGCAGAATGAAATATTCATGAATTTGACTTAAATTTGTTACACATATATATTTAAGAATATGATTGGCTTATTTTACCTTCAAGGCAAATAGGTATAGTCTCTAGTTGTTTTATAATTTAATTTTTAAAAAAGGTGAAGGCAGGGTTATTATCCAAGTAAAAGCATGTGGCTCCATCATTAAGGAGAGTTTTACTCTATTAATTTTAAATCTGGATAGAAAGCCTGGCTGGCTGTAGGTTCAGAGCTCAAAGGAAATATCTGCATCTCTCTCTGCCTGGAACCATTTATCCATGTAATCAGATTTTTCTCTTTTTTCTCTTTCTTTCTGTTGCATTTTTTATGCCACTATAATTTAATGTAGCAGGAGTTTTTCCCCCTCTAATAAATTACATCAGTTATTCAAAATGGGACATGACTTTTAAAAAGTGATAGCCTTGGCTATTATCTCGTTTCTGTATACTCTGGAGTAATAAAATAAAACACTGCATGTTACCATAGAAACAGGCTTGATTAGTGCTCCCTGGACCCTAATCTCTATTTAGGCTCACTGTATCTTCTTTGGAGACCCTCCTAGTAAAGGAATATTGCAGTGTTCAAACAGAAGCCTTAGTTTCCCTAAGAAAACACTGTGATATTTGGTCCTATGCAGATTCTGGGTTTGATCCTTGCTCACTCAAGTTATTTGTAAAAAGGACTGTGCTTTTAGAAAGGTCCCTAATATTGTTTCTTTCCTCAGTTCAGCTCCAATACCACTTCTCAAGTCACTGCCAGGGCAGTTTCCCCATCAGCAGTCATTTAACCAGATGCTCTCTGGATGCTGAAGTATTGCATGGCTGGCTTCCTTCTCTTCCCCAAACTCACCCCCAAGCCAGTCCTTGCTTTCCTAGGACCTGCTTTCTAAACCTTTCATCCATTACTTATGTTGGAATTGTTCTCTGGACCTTTTCTGTATCACTTTCATTATGTAAATGCTTAAGTATTTGGTATTTCAAACATAGTAGTTGCAGTCATTTGAAATATGAAATATGATTAATGTTCCCTAAACTTACTTTCTTATCTTTGACTATAAATGTTTCCTTAAGGGACATGATTGAATGGTTAAATAAAAACGATTCCTGGCATACAGAAGTTTCCTCTGTACATCTAGCGTGCCCTTCACAAGCTCACAAGCTAGAGGGCTTACTTCATAAGCTCTCCAGCAAAATTAAGACAGCTGGCACCTGTCTGTCAGTAATGACAAGGTTTCCTGGTCTCAGGGTAAAGCAGTCCTCTGTCTCTATGGTTGCCACCTTTTCTAACTGTGATGTTACCTGTTTTCGTTCCTCAGAGTTTACCAGGAGATAGCGTGGGTCAAAGACAATCTTGTGTAATTCTTTCTCCCAAGTAGAAAATGCTGACACCTGAAAAAAGATATTCAATAGAGTTGTTTTAGCATCAGATGCTGAGCCTGGAGTCACACTGAAATGATCAATGGTTAAAAAAAAAGGTAGCATTAAGGTACAATGGAGTCTGTGATGCAGCGTTGTATAAAACTGTGAGATATGTCAAATCCTCTACAAGAATCAATACTGAGACCATTAGAAAATTTAATTTCTAGACATGTGACACTGTTTTTTCCTTGGGTGTCTTCAAGATCCACCCATCTCTCTGGAAGGAACTCCACAGTCTCACATTTCAACAGGAGAGAGGACATTTATAAGAGTTCCCAGAACCTCACAGGTCATAACAAAAGGCAACCATCTTGAAAAAAATGCTTGGTTTAGCATAATTTTAAATGATTCTTAAACCAATGTGACTTTTTTTAGGTAGGTTATTTTACGAAGTAAAATGTTTCATTTTATAGTGGTTTTGGATTTCCAAAAATTTTGCTAGTATGTAGCAGGAAGCTCCCATATCTCCCACACCTAGTTTCCTGTATAGGCATCTTTTATAGTAGTGAGCCAGGTTTGTACCACCATTTTTTGAGAGAATAAAGCCAAATTAAATAAAGCAGTAGTCAATCAAAACAAAATAATGAACATGGTACATGACTTTAAAACAAAATGCAAGGAAATCAATAATGGCTACCAAAATGTTTCTTGATGTCTTCAAGAGAACTGTCCAAACCATCAGGCATAATAAAATAGAACAAACTTGTACAGAATAAAACCAATAAAACCAAAACAGTGGAAGCAGTAAAAGACCTCAAAACCAGATAATAGTAAAACCACAGCAGGTACCATAATGCATCTTGTAAATTCAAAGTAGTTTCCTATACCATCAGGCATGATACAGTTAAACAAAACCAAATAAAATAAAATCAGTCACAACAAAGCAATGAAAGCAATACAGGGTTCAAAACAAGCTAATAGGAAATCAGTAATGGCTACCATAATATATTTCATTATCTTTGAAATAACTGTCCATCCCATAAAATATAATAAAATTAGACAAGTGAAACAGAATAAAACCAAATGAAACAATAAAAACAATATGGGTTTCAAGTCATGATAATAGATTAACAATGGCCCCTGCCTTCCCTTTTTAGACATTTCCTCCCTTTCACTTTTACAGAATGCATTGTGCATTCTGGATCCCACTAACTTCTTTAGTTTTTTAATACTAGGATGACAACACAATATTCATCCATGTGACTCTGGACCTTTTCACCCCTAGCATGATCTCAAGTTGTATCGATTTCCCTGCAAGAGCCTCAAGGTTATCTTTCTTTATAGCTAAGTAGCTTTCCATTGTATAAAAATGCCATGACTTTCTTATCCAGTCTGCGGCTGTTAGGCAAGCTACCCCCACTTCTTTCTGGTTCCCTGTCACATAAAGCATTGTTTTCTCTCCGTTTACTTTCAGTCTATGAATCCATTTTCGGGGTAAATGTGTTTCTTGTATAAGACACATTGATGGACTCTGCCTTCTGATCAACTCTGCCTGTGTTTCTTTTTATTGGTGAATTGAGGCCATCTATATTAGTGTTATGGCCAACATGTTCTGCCTTATCACTGCCATGCTATTTTCCTGCCATTGGCTGCCTACTTTTCCCATCCATTCCATTGTCTGCCCTACTTGGTGAGCCCCTCTGCTGCTGTTCCTGAAACCATGGTCTTTTTTTTTCCTCTCTAGAACGTCCTTCAGTATTTCTTGTAGGGTTGGGTTGGTGATCATGAATTCCTTCAGTTGTTCTTTGTAATAGAAGTATCTTGCTTTTCCATTAATTTTGAAAGATAGTTTTGCAGGGTACATCAATCTGGGTAAGAAGTTGTTTTCTTGCAGGACTTTAAATGCTTCACACTAAGCTCTTCTTGATTTGATGGCTTGTGTTGAGAAGTCTATTGTGATTCTGATGGATTCTCCTTTATAGGTGATCTGTTTCTTTTCTCTAACAGCTTTTAATATTCTGTTCTTGTGATGAATTTTTAGGATCTTGAATATTATATGTCTAGGTGTAGATTTATTTTGGTTATAGCTAGCTGGAGTGCTACATGCCTCACTGCTCTGAATGTCACTTCCTTTTCTTAGGCTTGGGAAGTTTTCGATATTATTTCTGTAAATAGACTTTTAATGTAATTTGTGCTAAACCCAGCTTTTTCACTCACACCTATTACTCTTAAGTAATGTTTTTTTGGGTTGTCTTGTAACTGTTGAATTGCTACTTCCTGGTTCCTTGTTTGTTTGTTTGTTTTTTTTTTTTAAGAGATCTTTCCTTTCACAATCACAAGCTCCAAACCTGTCTTTAGGGTTTGAAAGTCTATCTTTAATTTCTTTCAAGCAGTTGCCAGCTTTCAATGGAGTTTTTAATTTCCTGGATATCTTTCTGAATCTGTTTTATGTATTTTAATTTTCTTATATTGTTCATTCCAGGTTTCCCTCATTTTTCTATGTTCCTCCATTCTTCCATCTGTCTTCTTTAAAGGTACTTACCAATTGATTTATTATGTTTTTCATTCTTCTTTTACCTGAGATAATATTTATGTTCTAGTTTCTTTTATAGTCTCATGAAGTTGTTTCTTTACTTCACTTGCCATTTAGAAATTGCAGGTGTGCGACTCCCAATGTCTTCCATGTTTAAATCTCCTGGACTTGCTCTGCTTTAGTTGGAGGCCAGAGTTTGCCTTTTGCCTCTTCATCTTGGCATATTCCTGGATTCTTCCAGACAAGTGGGTAATGGGCACTTCCCACACTGGATACAATTTCTCTAAAGCAAGAATGTTTGGTTCTTCTAGCCAGTGCTGGCAGAGGCATCTGATGGTAGCCATTTGGTATACTGGTGGAGGGCTGCCTGCTGTTTTTCCCAGCCTACAATGGCTCATCCATGGTTGGTGGAGTACGCATGGGAGTGGGGGGCTGGCCATCACCTCCAGGCTGAACTGGTAACCAGTGGGAAACCTCAGCAATGGCTGCTGGAATGTGTGTTCCTTGTGGAACTGCAGGCTCAGCCTGAGAAATTTCCACAAGTAGGCTCCCAGCTAGCAGCTGCTGGAGGGAGCCAGCCCCAGTTCTGGTTCTGGGCTTATGTGGCCTGACTCCAAAATGGCTCCCATCCAATCTCTCTCTCCTGTGGGAGGACTGAGCCCTCTACAGTCACTGCCAGCCAGTGCAGTCCTCTGCATCTGCATCTGCACCACCACGTCTCTTTGCAGAGGCTGCTGGGTGCACCAGCCTCCACCATCACTGTGACTGTGCATCCCCAGGTTCCAATAGCTCCTCTTGCACAGTGGGTCCAGCTCCGGGCAAAGACATTGCCAGCTACTGTCTTCTTCTTCCTTCAAGTTTTTCATTTTTACTTTCTCTGTAGGCTTCAATTTTCACTTTAGATTCTTCCTGGGCCCAGGGGACCCACTTCCTTCTTGTGTTCCTGACAGTGCTGTATTCCAGCATCTGGACTATTTCTCTCACAGAGGCTGTTTACTCTGTGGCTTACTGTTTTGCCATCTTCCTGGAAGCTGTTCCACCATCCTTAACACCAGTCTACACATGGTTCAAAGTTATTTAGTTTTACTCAGTTTGTTTTTCTGCCCCAGGATCCCACATGTCATCTAGTATCACATCTCCTTAGGATCCTCTACACTGTAATGGTTTCTCACGCTTTCCCTAGTTTTCATCACCTTGACCATTTGGAGGAGTGCTAGTCAGATTTATTGTAACATATCTATCAATTGTGAGTTATTGAGCTTTTACTCAGGATTAGATAGTGGTTATAGGTTTGGGGAGGAAGAACACTGATCTAATGTGGCATTTTTAGCAACTCATATCTAGGGTCCACACCACAATGGGTGAACCTGATTTCCTGGCTAACCAGGTATGTCAGGCATCTCCACTGTCAAACTATTCTCTTTTCCTTTATGTACTGCATCCTGGGAGGAAGTTGTCAGGTGCAGCCTACAGGTAAGGTGATGCACTACTTGTTGATGCCAGTTGCTACATGTGTGACTCAGAATTCTTGTGATAGTATACTTGCCTGTCCTTCATATGATGGTATACTTGTCTATCTTTCACATGATTGTCCATCCTTCACATGATAGTATTCTTGTCTGTGTTTCACTGGATGATATTCTTGTCTATCCTTCACATTCTAATTTTAGTATATGTGCTGCCAAAATGAGTACCATTCTTCATATTCTTTAGATCGTTTCTTTACATCTATATGAACTCATGGAGCTGCAGTTCATAGTTTGTTTTATAATCGGGCACCATTTAAGTTATTTTGCTGCTTGAACTGTTCCAGCTTTGGCCACTGGGTGTTGCTTGGCTCGTCCAGCTTGTTTGGCATATGCACATCATCCTGCCTTCACTTACTAGTTACCCAGTGAGCATGCTTTCACTTACTAGCTCTACCCAGTGCTCCAGGCTTTCCTGATGTGTTTCCTTTCTTAGCATTCAAATCAACCAATCCTCCAATAAGCCTTGGTTCCTTTTATTAGAGAATGGAAATATAACCAACATCTGGACACTCTTTGTTGCTACTGAAAGAGTGTTGCTTTCAGACTCACAGTAAAAGGGGATATTTAAACCACTTTGATTTGTTTTAAAACACTAGCTTAAAACTGACTACGCGTTGGTCACATGCTGAGTGTCAAGGATTCAGAGAAAATAAATCAAGGCTCTTGACATCAGGAAGCCCCTGGTATAAGGTAAGGCAAGTGAGCAAACCAATGGACTTTCCATAAGAGTTTAGTGCCACAGAAGGCACATTTAGACCTGAGAGGACACAGAAGAGGGACATCCTTGGCAGCCTCTAAGAGTGAAGAATCTGGAACTTGATTACTCACCATGCCTCAGGAAGGAGCATAGAAAGCTGTTAGAGAACTAGATGTCCATGTCAACAAAGGTTCAGGTTCATGGACTATGTGTGAGGAAGGCAGAAACTGCAAGGAGTAGAACATGTCTGGAATTTAAGAGCCCATGGAGGAGCCGGGGAGAGGTAGGAGGGACAGATGCACCCAGATGCAGCATGATTAGGAGAGTTGACGTTTCTTTGAGAGCAACAAGAAAAAATAAGTCTGGTGCATTTTAAGAAGGTCTTTCTGCTATCTGGGCAGGGGATGAATGCCTGGTCAAAGTAGGAGTGAAAGGCTAACCGAAAATGTACAAAAACAAGGTCCTATTCATATTTGTAATACATCACTGGTAGAAGACTCATTTCAATAAACATTTATTTGGTACATCATAATAGATAAGTTTTCTTAAATGGTGATTACTACCTTCAATAAACTAAATGAAAGCTCTCTCTGTAATCTACACAAGCTCTTTTTTAGTAGGTAGGATGATGGTATGGCTCCCACCAGGGAAGTTTTCAGGTGATGAGAATATTAGATTACGTTGGTATAGCCAGGAACTGTGGGCTGGGCTCTCTGGGAAAGTGCCACTGCAGATTGTTCTCTTTTCTTTAGACAGAGGACTCTTGCCAACATGAGTGTGTAGAGCTGCAATGAAGATAAGCTGTGGCCATCATATATCTGGCTCTGTCAGTCAGGTGGGAAGTTTTTCTTAGAAGGAATGTTAGAGGATGACTGGGAGTTGGTGTCACAGAAGTAACTCCTCCAGCTTGTTGAGAATTTTTGGAGGTCTAGAGATATAATAAATATATCCCAAAATGTTAAAAATTATATATATATATATATATATATATATATATATATTAATATTATGTCCCTAAAAGAATTTAATAATCTATGTAGAAAGCAAGGGAAATTATCTGTAAAACTACAGTGTAAAAAGTCTTTCCTTTTAAAGTTGTTTCCAGTGTTCCAGGAAAATAACCTTGTGTGAAAAACCTGAGAGGTTTTTAGATTTAGTAGCAAGAGGATGACCTGATGGTTGAAATGGTGCATGGATTAGCCAGGTGTCTCCCAAAAGCTCTGTTTCCTTACCATCTACCCTTCACCCACAGCTCCTGCTTCCTCCAAACCTGTCCTCTGAGTCCTCAGCCAGCCACCCTTTCAGCTGGGTGCCTAAGAACTTCCTGCTTGGCTCTACATATCTTCCCCGCCTTAATGTGACTGTGCCCTGGTCAACTGTGCCCATTTGGGCCACACATCTCCCTAAGTGTCCACACCGGGCCACTGGACTCTGCAGAGGGGAAGACCTCTTCTCCAAGGCATGTCCTACGCCTGGTGGCTGCTTCTGTGGACAGAGGAGATGCACCCCAGTCAGACTAAAAAGATAACCAAGGGGTTGTGCATAAAGAAGAAACATTACCTGGGATAATGACCTTTTGCAAAAATACAACCAGAGAAAACTGCTCCAACGTCACTCCCATTTCATGAAAATTTCTTCAAAAACAGAAAAAAGTGTGTGTGTATATGTGTGTGTGTGTGGGGGTGCACTGTGTTGTCTTTATAGATGATTCAGATTTGAGATAAATGGATTCCTTTTACATGAAGTGGTCCAGATGAGTTCAGAAATGGCTGGAAAGAGCAACGAAGTAGGCGCTGTCAGCACCTGACTCCAGCCAGTCATCTTGGGTTATTACTGCTTAGACAGACCTTGACAGGTGGGAACTCTGGGTGCTACCACTGCTATCCAGTCTGCCATGGCAAGCATAGTGTCTTTTAATCTTTTTACATCGGAAGGCTCTTTTGCATTTTTCAACACTCAGTTAACCCAAAAGGCCAAGGATTCTAAGGGACAGCGGATCAGATGGTTGGGGCCAAGTCTCACCCAGGAAAATGAATCCCCAGTCTTAGGGAGGCTGCTGACAGGGAAAGCAGTCTGGGCCCTCTTGTTATCACGCAGGGACTTCTAACTCCCTCCTGTCATCAGTGTCTGCAGTCGTCTTCACTCATGCACACCTGTAGGAGGATGTACTCTGTCTGCCTGCCTGTCTGCTTGTCTGTCTGTATGGGCTCTGTCTGCCATCCTCATAGCCCTGTCTGTACTCCCTCAGGCACTGGACATAGAGAAGCTGCTGTTGGAATGGGTCTTCAGAAGCTGTGTCTCAAAAGGATTTCCACCTCAGACACAAACCTACTTGTTTCAGAAGTGAAAGTTTCTCAACAAATTTTACTACCAAGAAAAGGTATTTCCTCTCCTACACCTTTGGCATATTAAAATGGCGATACTATACCCAGAATACCCACTGTTAATCAAATTACTGGTAATATTTTCTCCTATGAGCACAAACATTCTACAGATGGCACAACCTGTTACATATGCCCATCTCTTGAAATTGTCTCACAGAAGGACAGGAGCCAGCAGTGGTGCACAGACTTCATGACAGCCCCAAGCAGTACATGCCCAAACTTGTCAGAAATTTGCCTTGTTAAAGAGAGGAAGTGGGGTCTTATGGAATGACTGAGGATTGCCCTTAGGGATTAGAGGTGAGAGTGGTCAGTATTTAGAAAGTCCTTGGAGGCTAGGTGAACTGCAGGTGAATGCAGAGATGAGCCTAGGAGACCTGCAGAGTGAGGCCAACACCACCACACATGCCAGCACTGTTCTCACCCAGGGACCCATCCACACCTGTCTTCAATCCAGGAAGTTAGCAATTAGCCACTTCAGCATTTGTTTTTCTGTTTTAATAAATACACTCAGTTTTATACTGTTATTTCACAATATACTCAGCTGACCTCATTTGCCTTTGAGGATTATTGTAACATTAGGGATGGTTGTATTCTCACCTAGAATTAGAATAACCAGGTTATGATTCCTGATTAGAACTTGATTCAAAAATGCTCCTAGGGAGATGACCATAGTCACATCTGAAGGGTTACATGGCCAGGAAGTATAGAAATAGGCACAGAGGAAGCACAATTCAAAGGACAAATATTATGGAATTTTTAAAATAATCAGTAGTAAATATTTAAACTTTTTATTATTCAAGGCTGATATAGTGTGCCAGAAAATCCAATTTCCAGGGATTCTCAAACATTATTGGTGAGAGAATAAACAATTTAAACAATTTTTTAAAGAAATGAATGATTTGGTTAATGGGTCAAATGTTTTATCTTATGGAAAACAAATCCAACACACACATAGCTTACATAGCTATATTATCATCAGATTATTATTTAACACAGTAGAGTTGGAGACAAGCATGTGATGGTGCTGAGGTCGGAGAAAGCCTGCAGTGAGGGAAAAGTAAGTTCAACCCCAGCCTGGACAATTTAGTGACTTAGTAAGACCCCTTTTCAAAAAGAAAAAGAAAGGAAGGAAGGAAGGAAGGAAGGAAGGAAGGAAGGAAGAAAGAAAGAAAGAAAGAAAGAAAGAAAGAAAGAAAGAAAGAGGTTTAAAACAGCTCAGTATAAAAGTTCAAACCCCAGTATTGCAAGAATGCATAAAAATAATTATTTTTATTTTTAAATAAAACAGCAAACTTGAAACTACACTAAAAAAATTAAATGTAAGACTTCTGAAGTAACAATGGGTGAGCTGTTATACTTTATCAAAAGTGTTCCCCAAGAATGCATGCTAATTTTAAAACCACTTAAGAAAGTAACATAGAAATTTACAAATTAGCTTGAACTTTATGAAACTGATTGCTAAATAACTCTGCACTTCAATTATGGAACCTACCTTAGAACAAAAATTGTCCTTCTTGAGTTTTAAGTATCTTGATTTTATTTCACTTTATTTTGTGGCGCTGGGAAGGAGAACTACAGCCTTGTGATCACAAGGCAAGCACTGTACCACTGAGCTACAATGCTACCCCAAAAACCTAATCTTAGGAAAAAGAAGACCAGAAGGAAACATATCCCACTAGTGATAACAATTACATCTTAGGGTAAGATTTAAGGTGACTTTTTCCTTAATATTATTTTAAATTGATGTATTTATTAACAAGTAATAACTGTGAGCCTTTATATTTAACAAATTTTTGGTGCTAACACAGGTTACACTGTAACGTCATATTTTATTAGCCATATACTATGTGATGTGGGACTTGGAAGAGCTGCCATAGGAACAGGAAGCCAATGAGCTTCCCCTAGAACAAATCAGGGACAGAAGCAAACAGCACAGGCACCCAGAACCCAGGACTCCTATGCATGGCCACCTCCCTTGTGAAGACGATGCTCCCTTCTTTAGCACCTGCTGAGGTCTGAGAGGAATAGGGTACCAGGCTGGCAAGGGAAAGGGTTTGAGCTTCCTTCTCATCACAATGCAGATGCCAGCCCATCCCTGGGGGCTCTCGTGACGGGCCAAGGGGTTAGTCATTTCCTCAAGGCTCACTCCCACTTCTTAGAAGCTGAACAGATATCACCAACCCAAGGACCCTGAGACAACCCAGGGGCAGTCCCTCAGTCCTTGAGTCCAAGTTTACTGTTCTAGAGAAGAGATTTTTTTCCTCCTTGCCCATAAGTGAACATTATCAACTTCCAAGAAACACTTTGCAAAGGAAAATATCCCAATAAAATGTCTCTAATGGACATACCTAAACAGACAGGTTAAATTAATAACTTGCTGTAGGGCTAAATTTGCTCCTATACAGACTGAAGTTTTAAAAGAAAGATCTACTGTGATTTGTACTACTACACAGTGGGGGGAAATGCAACACAGAAATGCCTCTTGGGCCATAATTTACCTACTAACCATAGCCTCCTTCTCAATCTATAATCAATCCCCTTGGAATAGTTTAAATTCTGCCCTTTGCAAGGTGTTAGAAGTCCCCAGGATGTGGCCTTATAATTCCCTTGGTACATGAATTTCTGAACTGAAGTACTGAAAAAATGCATTATAAAACCTTATTAATCACTCAGTCCATGAAAGAGTGACCTTTAGATGCCTCATTCTTTAAGCAACTAAAACTCTTAAGAGTTGAGCTATCAAATTCTTATGAACATGAGCAACTTATGAAATCTGCTGGCATATTTTATAAAGTCCAAAAGTCATAAACGGTGACATTGCTTTATAACATGGGTAGTAAATTTAGATTGATCTTTTCTGCTTATGGGCTGGGTGAAGGCTCCTGAAAATCCCATCAGACAGGTGCAGGCTGCCCCTGGCTCTCTCAGGGTAAACACAGCTCCATGGCTGCTGTTTCACAGCCTCTGTTATTCTTGCTGATTTTCATATAAGAATCTAAAAGTTTGAAACGAATCATTCACACTCAATGAGTCAAGAATTCCCTGCTAATGTCATAGTAAAATCTCTCAAGCAAACCATTTGGATAAATCCAAGAGCCCACATAAAAATACCCTGCCAGCCTTTCTGCCTATAGGGCAGTGCTCATCCCATTGTAGGTTAATATAAAACTGTGTTGGCAAATTGGGATCTCTGCTTCCAAAATAAAGAGATGAAAAGTTATATAATAGGAGTAAATTAAAAGTTCATAATGCCAATGTATCTAATGGAAGAAAAACCATATTGCCTTCCAAAGAATTTAGTTAGATCAGATGTCTTGAGTCAATTCAGAAACTCAGAAACAAACATATATATTTCTGCAATGTCCTTGTAATGTAAATAGAAGTGGTGGTAATGGACAGAAAACCTCTGAAAGACAGTCCAAGCCATTGAGAGCCTAGAGGGGCATTCATTCCATGAGGAAAGAACAGGACTAAGTCTCTGGAGAGAGAGTGCTGTGTTCCATTCCTGTGATGAGCCACCAACTCTGTCCTACAACTGTGCACAGGAGTGTAGCACAGGGGTAGCAAAGAACCACCCTTCTAGAAGAGTAGTCCTTCTGGAAAGTGGCCCACTCTTGCAAGCTCTAGGGCTTTCTCCAAAGCCACTGTGGTACCCAGGCCAAGGATGCATAAGGATAATGTCAGCTTTTATAGGACACCCAGGAAAATGCATATTCTACATACCAGGCCCCAGCCCCAGCTGCACTGAGATTCCCCATGCTCTAGATCCTCGGAGGATGGGTGATGCCAGGAATGTCGTATTGCAGCCTGGCAGGGTATCCCAGAGCAAGGACACTGTGCAGATTTGTGTGATAGAGTGGCTGCCTTAACTCCTTTTCCAAGTCTGACATAGCTATTTGACTTCACTTATACCCTGTCGCCACGTTTGGCCTAATGAAGTCTGTCTTCTAGTTCCTGAGGCCAAGCACTCTGTTTTCTTTCAAGTGGATGGCTATATAAGAAGATCTACACATACAAATTCATGGTATAAATGAAGAGAGGTCTCTAAGAAGAAGAGGGGATAAGCCCCTTCCTACTAGAATACTGAAGAGCAAGATCTGCCTCAGTCTTCCTCTCCCTCTGGGTGACACCTGGCCCTGGGGGAATCTAAATCCACCATAGCTTGTTCTGGCTCTTCCCGCCCACCCACCTTCATGCCCAGTCCTGAGCAGCACCTGCTGTGGAAAGGGCTAGGAAACAGTCTGAGACTTCTCATAGACCACAGAGGGAATTTGATATTGAATTCACAAAGCCATTAAAGTGCTCATTATAATTATCTTCACATATAGGCTCCATTACTACCTTCTGTGTTCAGCTTCATTTTGTGAAGAAATCCAACTGGGCTGCAATATTGTGTCTGGCTCATTTTATACCCAAAAGCCAAAGCAAGAAATAAAAGTCATTGGCAGGAGATTCAAATGTAACCTCCTCTACTCAAAATGAGACCCACAAATCAGCTGCAATGAAGATATCCTAATTTTACTTAAAAACAGTCACAGCCTCCATAGCTGTGGTAGTCCCTAGTGCAACTGTGGCGAACCTGTGGCACATGTGTCACAGCAGGCTGTTTATATCACTGAATTCTCTAAAAGTTTCACCATCACTGCCCTAATGGATAAGATATTCCTGAGCATTTTGCTAAGGTTTGGATACTGCGGCCTGACCTGAAAACACCAAGAATCTCCCCCACACAAGCAAGAGCTTCCTGTGCCTGCTCCTAACCTGTTCCTTCATGGATCCTACTCTGCCTATTCCTCAGAACTCCTTACTCATAAGTAGCAAAGCTGCTCAGTAAAGCTTCCCACATGCCTTACAAACTTTGCTTTTCCACCTTGAGATAAGAAGCATGGATCCCTTCCAGACTGATTTGCTTTCCCAGCTTCAAATTACTTAGTACCTGAACATCAGTCAGCCTGATCATGGACTCAGCAAGACACAAGTGTCTGCCTGCTCTGGCTCCTCAGCAGCCCCTCTCAGTGTTGATGGTCCTTTGGGGGGTCTCTAGGGTTTCTTACCCCTCTCTCCAGGAGCATATCTCGGAAATGGGTCACGCGCTCCTCCAGGGGCAGGAGAATCTTGGGAGGTGGTGTCCGTGTGCCTTTGTCCTCCTGCTCAGCTTCCTCCAGACAGGGACTCTCACAGCCTTCCATCCTTTTGGGGCACAAGAGGCAGACAGTTAAACCCAGCCAGAGAGACCCATCTGTGTTTCACTTTCAAAAACCCTCTCTGAGATAACTCTTTAAGAAAAAAGAACCTGAAAACATTTTTTTAAAGTCAGATATAGTTGGCTGGGCAAGAATGGAGACTTTTGCCCTTGGTGTGCAAACAGTTTCGCTGCTTTGGGGCCAGCTGGTGAGACCGAGGCCCTAGTAGATGGACAATGAACACCAGTTTAAGAGCTGGAGGACACATATGGGCAGGATCCAGGGATGTCACCCAGGATACTCCAGGCAGGACCCTGCCTGTGCCCCACAGATTGGTTGCTGAGATTTACATGTCACTGCACAGAGGCAGTCATCCAGGGAGCAGAGGACAGAGAGCCTTCTTAACTGAGTACTCACTGGTTCCCTGCACTATTGGATAGATGTGTGGAAGATGGCAACTGGAAAAGAACACATCGCACTGAGACTGAGCTCAAAGAGGGGAGTTATCAAAAGAGGGAGACTAGGACTTGTCCTGGCACAGAGACTACAGACAAAAGAAAACCCCAGGGTCCCAGAGAAATATTTATCCCCACATTGAGGGGTGGCCCTAGTCAAGCACTAGGACACTGACTATGTCCTAGGCAGGGAAATCATAGGACCAAGCCCTGAGAAAGCATGGAGTAAGGCATCTTTGAAGGTGCCCCGCCATGCTAGAAAGCTCAACATGGCTTCTTTGGAGTCCCAGGGGTCATGGGCTTTCTTCTCATGGAAGGAAGAGGAGAGGTCTGTGCTTTTCCAATATGGACTCTGTACTTGCATTATTGTCACTGGAAACCTCCTAAAAAGCTCGGGTGCTCACTGCTGTAAGAAAATTATTAGCCAAATGCAGACCTTTCCTCTCATATATTGCTTTTATACCTCCCTGACCTGGCCTGGCCTCAGAAGTAGCAGCTGGCCAGGACCTCTTGTGCCTGTGGATGAAGCCTGATCCTCCTCTGTCCTGCAGTAGTAACCTACACTGGTCTGGAACACAGTTTCATCATGCTTACTCTGACCTCTCTAGCCTGGCTCTGTCCCATGGAAGTCCCTGGCAGTGACCATTCCCAGTGGCAGGTGTAATGTAGGGAGGTTCTCTGACCAATTCCAGTCCCTGGACATTGCTCTGCAGCACCCTTACCTCTGCTGTGCTGAGGTTAAGTGAGACCAGGGATTGTGCAAAGGGGTCATCAAGGAGGAAGGCAACTTAGTGCTACCTGCACAGTGGATGGACCCTAAAGCATCAGGCTTTTAAGAAGTAGGAGCCTCGTCTTTTCTTTTTAAAACCAGCCTCATACCTAGTCTGGACTTCCTAACTTTAAGCTACTGATGAATATTGTCACCTATACCAAACTGTCCAGTTTCCTGAACTTTCTAATGTACTTCCATATTCATCTCTGCATTGTACGATATGAGCAAAAACACTGATGAATTTGTTTCACCAAAACCTCCATCCTTGACACTTTATAACCTGGATATCTAGTAAGTCCCCTCCTCTTCCTCCATTCCCAAGAGGGATATATGGCTACTATGGCTTGTGCTCAGCTTAGCCAGAATTTCCTTGCACTCTGCTGTATCTTGTTGGCAATGCCCTGCCCGTAAGCCACGCCCTGCTCCTCTGATGTAATTTCCTGTTTGCCCCAGCTGTGTTTGGAATTGAGCTCAATTCTGTACCAGGATCTCTTTCCCTCTAATACGCTAGTCTTGACTATGATATTTTAACACTTTACTATTTTCCAGCTCTAGGTGTCTTTGATTTTTAGCAGAATGCTCTCAATGGAGTGAGTTTGCCTCTGGGAATTTTTGGCACTATGGAATGCCACTAGCTTCTAGGAGTAGCAACCAGGGATAATGTTAACCAGAATGGCTCCCACTTCCTGAAGTTAGGCAGCCCAAGTGGGCCTCCTCCAGAATATATGGACACAAGTCAATCCTACACTGCCTCCTCTTGGAGAACAGGAAGGGAGACCAAGAATAAAAGGGACATATGATCAGTTAGCTGCCCAAACCAGACCAGTCCAGGGCTTTCTCCCCCTGCCAAATCCACACCATTTTGGTCATTGTCTGTCCTACAAGCTATAGAAATGAATCAGTTACCACTTTTAGCTGATGCTGACAATATTCAGTGTTTTCTGTCTAACAAGAGGGATTCATTCACAGGGCTATAATATGGGTTTATCCAAACTCACACAAAAAGAAAGCAAAAGGATTGCTCAGCTCATTAGAGAATTTTATTTATAGACTGACTATTTTAGAAGAACTTAAAGTCTTCCACTATTATGGGAAATTTTGCAAAAAAGGAAATTACCAGTGGATTTGAAATTGTGTTATATTCTGAAAGGGATAATTAAGATTTCTTTGTAACAAATTTTCATTAGTTAAAAATAGAAGTGTGCAAACAAGGCCTGTATTGTTGCAACTTGAAAAAAGATTAATTGGGACATTGTGAGCACATTGATGATCACATATTATTGCTTATTCAACAAAATATTTTGTTCAGAATCAGTGGGCAGCTTCCAGAGGGCTCAGCTATTGGCACAGTGAGAATTGGTAAGAAGAAAATACAATCTGCTGAATATACTTGTGATATCCTTGGGGCTGAATGACTTTTTTACTGTTACAGAAATCTCAGTAAATTGATGTATTGCCTTGGGAAGCGTTCTGTGTCTGATGTACGGGCTGAAAGTGCTGGTCTTTTCCAACCTTTCACCATGGTGTTACCGAAATGCTGGCACTCTTGCTCTGGCTCTCCTCTGAAGGATAGGATGGTCCTTGCTTTTCTTTTGCTTCTTCACTTTTGTGTGTAGACAGCATAGTGATCATTTCCAAGCCCTACAAGAGGGGCTTTTTTCTCCCAGTTTTGCACCTTAGCTCAGTCCTCTGGGCACATCTGCCACATTAGAGGTCACCTTAAGCACAGACATAGCTCATGCCACCCAGAGACTTCCCACACAACCAAACTGTATCTGAAATGGCTTCCTAGCAAAGAGTCACAACCACCAACTAGTCCCCTGGTACAGACTGTGAGAAAACAAAGTGATTTTTTATTACTCCTTTTCTCTACTAGTCTGAGGCATTTAGTTACGCCCTCGGGAGCAAGGGCCACATGTGTCATCTCTATCACCTACAAGGAAAGAAGCATAGACTTCAGCACTGAAAGGATCAAGTTTCAAACTTCTGTTGGGAAAATCCACTGAAGTCTGTGTTCCTAAGACAGATGATGTACCTAGGTCTGTTTACCTCTCAGTGAGAGGATGGTAGGGTCCACCTGGCAGGGCTATCCAAGGTCCATGGAGGGAGTCCACATCACCCTCCCCAAAGCAACTTAGATCCCTTACTGTCTGGTCTCCCTTGGTGTACCATGTGACCTGCACTGAGGGAAGTTTAGCTATACGAGGGGTTCCCTGCCCCTCCTTCCATGGATGATAGCCCAGTAGAGAATGGACTGAATACCAGTGGATGCACATCAACCACACCTGAAACTGGAGCCAGAGTTGAAGTCTCTAGCAAATGGGGACCAGTGTAGGGGTTATAGGTTGGTCTTGTAATGGTAATTATCATTCCAAGAGGTTTTTCAGGAACATAAGGCCTTCAGGATGACCACCGGATGGAAGCAGAACCATAAATGAAGAAAAAGAAAGAAATCAAGACTGGTTGGCAGTTGGTATGGTGCCACCAGTTTCTCTTGTGGAAAAAGTGCCGTCAGAGGAGCTGGCTCTGGAGAAAAAGATATAATTTTCCAAGTGCTGGATAAATTTTGGAAACTCCCTGGACCTTATTTGCAGTAGGATACATGGTTAAGACAGTAAGTTCTTAAAATGCTTTACAGAACCACAACCCTACAATATAAATAGAATCCTGTTAATTTTGTCCTATTGAAATAGTTAAACATCTTGGTATTCAGCATTAACTAATCAGCTTCCTAATTTTGTAGTTCCTAGAAGTTTGATAAACAGATCTTCTGTGTCCCCATCCAACTTGTTCATAAAATGTTCAGCGAGAAATGGCAAAGACAGACACCTTTGGCAGGTTCCACCAGCCGTTCCTTGCAGGCAGGCAGCCACATTCATCTGTACTAGTGACAGGCAAGAGGGCCAGAAGTGCATAGCCAGTGACCTCTGTGGTCCTTGCTGCGTCCCGTCTGTCTTGGACCAGGAGCTAAGCCTCTTTCAGCCCCACCCACACAACATACAGAGTGGAGAGAGAAAGGCTGTGCATACAATTAAGACACTTGGTCAGTGATGCAATCAATCATGCCTCTGTAATGAAAACTAAATAGAACTTTAAAGATTGAAGTTTAGGAACATTCTGGCTAGGGATCATTGTAGTTTTGAGATGGTAGCACATAACTGCTCCTTTGGACTCTCCCTGATCTTACCCTTCTTTTCCACCAAACAGTTACCTTTATAACAAAACTGGAACCATGAACATATCACTTTCAGTGAATTCTGAGTCACTAGCAAATTACCAACCCTAAGAGAGAGTTGATTGTGAGAGTTCCCAAATTTGTAGCTGCATGGGGGTACATGCATATTCAAAAAGCCTGTGTTGTGATTTTAATGTTCCCAACAAACTCATGTGGCATTTAGAGTAATTAAAAGGTAGAACCAAGTGGGAAATATGGGAGATATTTAGGATCAGATGAGATTAGGAGGGAAAGGCCACCATGATTGCATTAGAGTGGCTTTGTAAGAAGAGACAAGTTAGCAAGTTTACTCTGTCTTACCATGAGATGCCTTGTGCCACAGCAGGACTCTGGACAGAGCCACCAGCAAGAAAGACTCATTAAATGTGGTCACTCAACCATGTAGCTCCAGGTCATGAGCTGAATAAACCTCTCTTTGCTGTAAATTACTCAGTTTGTGGTACCAGCTATAGCAACATAAAGTAGATTAAGAAACATGGGGACCCATTTGCAGCTGGTCTGCAGAGAGGGTAGTCTCCCTGGTCAGCTCTTGACCTGAACAGTCTATCTGGGGCCACAGAGTGTAAGAATTGTGGAAAATTATAGGATATCCAATTGGTGTCAGAAAAGTATTGTTAGAGCATAGGTCTAGTGGTTTCTGTTTCATTAGACGTTTCTGGAGGCCCTGCTGCATGGCTTCTCTTGCTGGTGTCTCTGAAAGTTCCATGTTCATACATCACAGATCCTTACACACCTTGGTAAAACTTTCCAAGGAGCTCTGTCTGGAAGTGTGCAGTGAGGGGGACAGGGACCCTTGCTTGAGCAGCATCTGCTAGTGTCTTCAGCAGACCCTGCTGTTTCAGATGCTGAGCTAGAGAAACTTTCCTGCTGAGGCTCACACTATGGAGGGAGGACCAAGAGAAACCCACAGGCAACTGATGAGGAAATGGGTGATGTACTGAGATACGTTTCATATTTAGGACGTTTAAAAAGAAAAAAACAAGAGTGAAGAGGCCTAGAAGAAGAGAGAGTCCAGGTCCAATTTAGCAGGGAGAACAGCCATGAAGAAATGCTACAGAGAGGTGCAGGAGCCCTGTGGGACCTGAGAGAACATCCTGAGCCCAGTGCTTCACCCTGCAAAGGCCCCGAGGAGGAGCACCAAGGATATCACAGAGGATGAACCACAGGAGGACAGCATACAGAGATCAGTGAAGGGCCAGGTCACTCTGGTCTCCTTCACCAGGGGAGGGATGTGACCTTTTACTCCAAGTGACATGGGAATCCCCAAGGGCTGGAAGAAGAGTGAGGCATCCTGGAAGACATTGCTCCTGAGGCCTGTGTCCCCATGAGACTTCCCTGTTGTGCGCCCAAGCACCCCTGAGACGTGGGGTGCACAGAGAGCTCAGAGGCATTTTCTGGCACCCTGAGCTGGCCTGGGGCACATGACTGAGACTCCTCAGTGGCAAGGGTGTTTGCAATTTCTCACACCATTCCTGAGTGAAAATTTCTTTGAAATAGTTTTGAAATCTTCCTTCATTCCAAGGGAATATAATCTGATGGCTGCTGCTTGGAGTAGAAGATAGTAATACATGCCAAGCAGGCACTTCGCACCCTGGGTGGAAGCCTCCACTGGGTGCAGTGTTAAAATTTACTGTCACTGCTTCCTAAATCAAAAGTGCTATCTCTTTGATTGACTGTTGTTATAAAGTCAGTGGCAATTTGCACAGGTTATCTGGTCTCTGATCAGTGGTTGGCCACTTTTTTGGTGCTTTGACTTTCAATGTACCAACAAGGTTATTTTTTAATGGTCATAAGGGGGATATTTGAGTGGTCGTTTAACAGACTCCAAGTTGTAGAAAGTCATCTAAGATATATTAGTGTCTTATTCATTCATTTCTCCCTCCTCCTCTGCCTCACTTCAACAGAGGAATTTTTGAAGGAGACAGTTCCATCCATGACATGGTCTATCCTAACTGGATAAGAAATCTAGGCATTGCCAGGATTGTCCCAGATCATTCGTACGGTTAATTTGAGAGGCACTGAGCTGGATAGCAAGAATCCCAGGGCAAGGTGGAGGATGGGACAATCTTAGGGCAAGGTGGAGGTTGGGACAATTCCAGCCTGGTTCAGATAGCACTGCCATCTTCCCCAAGCCAAAAAA
Source organism: Cavia porcellus (assembly GCF_034190915.1). Classification (NCBI taxonomy): domain Eukaryota; kingdom Metazoa; phylum Chordata; class Mammalia; order Rodentia; family Caviidae; genus Cavia; species Cavia porcellus. The sequence continues at coordinate 103,802,252 of NW_026947485.1, forward strand.
TGACCACCACATTTCAAGAGGTTTCTGGGAAACTTTCACCTTTGGCCTGCATAAAATCTCAGCTTCTCCATGGCGTGTTTCCTATCTGTCTGGTTCCTTGGTGCCCTTCTCCAGTGTCTTCTGTCACATATCCAGGGGAACCAGGTCTGTGACACCTCACCTGTGCCTTCAAAGGACACATCCTGGTAAAAGAAAGGTAGTGTCTTCACATTCTCTATTTCCACCAGCCTGATTTGAATGCCTCATACACTCATTCTCTCTTCTTTGCCTAGAGCATCTCTCTTTGCCTTTGCCCCCAGGCATCCTCTTCCCACATGGTTTTCCAGCTTCATGTCCCCCCCAAGTCTAGACTCAGCTTTTGCCTTGTCATTTGACTGTTTCCAAAGGAGGTGGATTTTGGTAAGGAACAAGCAGTGAAATAAATGCTTTGTGGATCCTGTTTGTTTCTTATGGATTTCTTGGAGACACATTCACTGCAGGTGAGCTCCAAGTTCCACCTTCTATAGAGAACAAAGGCCACAAACTTCAGCCTTGTTGCGATGCATGGGCCTCAGTGCTTGTGGCCATTCTCATTTCCAGTTTTTGTACCTGCTCTGCAGAAGGATGACTAGAATTTGTCTATCAGGAAATTCTTGCTGCGTTTGTGTAAGTCTTCTGAATGCGTGATCACTGAATGACATTTATTGACTGCTCCAGCAAAGGGTAAGACCTTGGGCATCAAACATGCCTAGAAGTCTCAGTTGGTCTCAAAAGATCTGTTAGGCATGAATGAGCATAAACCTCTTCAAGCCCTACCTCTCGATCTCCCAGATATCAAGAAGAGATCCACATTGCAGGAATGAGAAAGGAGGCAGAACATGGGGCACTAATTAAAATTTTCATTTCCATACTTATAGAGGCCATGGTCATTTCCAGTGAGATGTTGTGTGCTCCTAGGTAAGTCTCCTAGTTTCACCAACACTGTATTTCTTCTGTCCTTTGTTTTCATCTGTGTTGAAATAATAGTACCTAACTCATGAGATTTGATTGCCAGAATTAAATGAAATAAAAACATCTGGTATTTGTTTACAACTCTCTGTGTAGCTTCCTCTAAACTGAGATAATGCACTTTAATTTATTTAGGACAATAGAAAATACGTAAATAATACTGATCACAGTGATACTAAGGAGGTCATGATGGTGGGAGTAGCTCTGATGACAGTGATGATAAGATGATGATGGCAATCGTGGTGGTGGTGGTGGCATCTGTGGTGATGACCATACTAATGTTAGTGTCACTGTGATGATACTGATAATAATGGTGGTAATTATGATTATTCACTTGTCTTGCAGGCTTTTGATCATCTACACCTGACATTTGTAGGTTAGCTTTAAACCTCTCTTCATCGGGGTATATCTCATCTTTTATTTGACTTCATAGTTGAGAAAAAATTGTTCTGTCTCCCAGCAAAGAGGGCTGGGAATTTATTATCAAAATATCATCAGCCTATAACTCAAGTGTGGGACACAATATAAAATTCTGCAGGAATCAAAATTTCTGTGAATCTTTTTGCCATGGTGCCTCAGGCACCCTATCGTGCAGTTGTAATAAATGATCTTCAGATGAGATACAATCTGAAAGCTCTTTAGTGTCTGGTTTTTAGTCTCAACACTGTGCAGTACTGAGGTGTGATTCTGACAGCTATAGAACAGGTTGGCACATCAATTAGGGGTTCCAGGTCTCTGTGCAGGACTAAAGCACAGGAACTCTGCCCACATAGCTCTGCCCACACAGCTCTGCCCACACAGCTCTGCCTACACAGCTCTGCTAATGTGGAGATTCAAAGGCAATAAGGACTTTAAAAGATGCCTCTGCAGGATGAAATGTGGCTGTGGGCAAAAATTTGACTACAAGGGATTAGTGTACCCCTGAGCAGGAATTATGCCAGAGACTAGTGAGTGGGAAAGTTGAAGAGTTGTTCCTCTTGGCTATATTCAGAGGCAAGACTTTTCCGGTATAGAATGGCAGGACTGTGGGTTAAACAGGGGCTTAGAATCTGCCTGGAAGAGGAGGAATGGGCTGACTGGGATCCCTAGGTACATTTCCCCCTCACTTCAACCTCTCTGCTTGTCTACCCTCCTCACTTCCTACCAGCCCTGCCCTGCTCTGTTTTCTTTACTTATTTTAGTTCTTCCCTGAGCCAAGCCTCTAGTCCCTGATGTGGGGAGTCTTTCTGGTCCTAATGACACTTGCCTCAGAGGGCCTGAAAGATTGACCAAATCCCTGTTCATCTCTGCCCAAGACCAGGCAGGCCTGTCATGGCTGGACAGCTTCCCTGTGTCTTCAATGTGATCCCACTTATCAGTCCCTTTCTGTATTTTCTGTCCACATGGTTGTGGTTGTAAAAACCAATTACATGCCAGGAACACTGCTAGATAGGGAGGCAGAATGAACAGCAGTCAGACTATGGGAGTCCTGCACTCTCCACTGTGCTGAGCATTGTGACACTCCTCAGAGGCGTGTTGCTAAGAGAAGACCCTTGCCTCTAGGGCCATAGCTTCGCCAGTAGTAAGCATCCATTGGAAGGTGTGTGACTGCCTATGGCAGGTGGTCTCTTTTGGTCTGCGGTGCATTTCCAGTGATCACATGCCTCAGACTCCCTGAAGCACTAGAAACAGGTCAGCTTTGTCACTGACCAAGCAGTGGTCCCTAGTGGGAGCAGCAGCCATACAAGGTGGCTTCACTGGTTAACATGCTCACTCTTCAGTGCCGAGTTTATATGTATCTGAAAAGTTCCCCAGCAATGAAGAGGTCTTTGCACCCTGACCGAGTCATATTTCTGTGCCTGTAACACCTCACTTGGGAACTACAATCACTGGACCAAGAGTGATGACATCTATCACCTTCTGCCTCCCACCCACCTTCTCACTGACAGCACAGTGCACCAAGCCACTTGCCAAGAGCACTCCTGGGAACATCTAATCTTCAATGGGTGAGAGGGGTGGATGGGGAGCTAGAGCTTCAGGCTTCAGCATTTGGGATTTGGCTGGTTAACCCCTTTAAGTAAACTAACAACAACTATGAAAACCTGCTTTTACCTCAGTCTGCTGCCTCCAGGTATTGCTTTGGGAACCATCAGAGAAAAAAAGTCAGCCTAGTCATACCCATCTCAGGACACAGGACTCTATAAATAATTCTAAGATTTAAAACTAATAGACTCCCTAGTGCTAAATGAAGCAAAAGCAAAGGAAAAGCATTTTAATCTCTCTATATAAACACACAGAAGCAGACAAAGCTGTAAGAATAAGAGAATGAAAAGCCCTCAGATAACATCTTCACAAACTAAGGGGTCAGAGAGGTATCCTCAGAAACCCAACTCAGAGTGGGCATAGCAACCCCAACAGATCTATCTGAGCCACTATTATAGCAACAGTAACTATCTAAGGAGGTGGATAAGGCAGAGGCTCATCCCAAGGCCAGGAAGCCTGCAAACACCACTGTGAAGAATGTCACTAGATCACAGATAACCACTCTCTTTTCTAACCCCCAGCCTTGGCCATGTAGCAGGTCATGGGAGCCACAGGTGAGGCAGGGGGTCCTTTTATGATCCAAATTTGCAGGACCCCAGAGACTCCAGAAAGGATGAAGGTAATGGCTGGTCCTGGGAATGCTCCATTCTAAGATAAAACATCACATTCAAGAGAAATTGCAGTGACCTCAGGAACAATGAAGGGAAGATTCAGACAAAAGATTCTGCAGCAAAGTCAAATTAATAAACACAGATAAAGTGATACAGTTAAGGTACTAGTATTTAACAACCCTGAAGAAAATAATGGATAAAAGCAAATCACTGGCTCACATCACAGGAAGACAGTTGTCCAGTTGTATTACGCGTCCTGGTGGGAGGAACTCAACACCACTATGAAGCATTCTCCCCAAAACAGAAAGAAAGCCTGGATCTGATCTAGATTTGACTACAAATTCACCAAATACAAGGAGAACAGAAGAAAATGTTAAGTAAACCACACCATAGTATATATCCAAGTATGGGAAACTCTAAGCTATAAAGAAACTGATTCCTTTAGATCAAATGAAGAAAAAAGTGAGTGACATGGAAGGGTAGATATGTATATGTTAGAAGAGATTTGGCAGAAACATTGAACATACTGCAGAGAAAATAAAATAAGGAAGTTTGAATAATAAAGTGGGATGGATATTTGATAATATTAGGGAATTACTGTTGGTTTTTTGTTCATTTGCTTTTTAACTGTTATTATATTTTTGAAATCTTTACACTTTAGTTATGTATGTATACATTTAGTTATGTATGTAGTTAGTAGGTATTTACAAAAAATTTACCTGGATTTGTTTTAAAACAATCTCAAAGGGCTATGGCCTGAGATCTTACCGGCCACAAGGTAGTTGCTGAAGTTGAGAAATGGGTAATTGAAGACTATGCATATTTTTTAAATATAAGTAAGTAAAAGTAAAAAATTAGAAATTAGGTAAAATAGCAGGTACTCAGCCAGCACAATGATGCAGACCTTGTAATTCTAATTACTTGGGAGACTGAGGCAAGGGAATGGAAAGTTCTAGGCCAGTCTGGGCATCTCAGAGAGACCTTGTCTCAAAATTGAAAGATTTATTAAAAGGCTGGAGGTGTAACTCAGTGATAGAGACTGCCTAAGTTTAATCCTCAGCAGCACCACCTCAGAAAAACAAAAGAAACCCTAGTCCTTAGCTGAGTGGACTTAGTTGTCTTTTTCACTGTGTTGGACCCCATACAGCTGTGTTAGCCTGGTATATGATTTGCTTTCTTCCTTCCGCCATCCTGAGACATGTTTGCTGATAGAAACAACTTCAGTGTCCCTGGAGGTTTGGAATGTACCTGACCAGTTTCCGTGCTGAAGCTTTCTCATTGGCTCTCCATGCCCCCAGAGGCAACCTGGCTGATTCCCTGCTGTCGCCTGGTCTCCTGGAATCATCTCTGTCTATCTTGCTCAAATCAAGTAGTTTTCACAATAGAAATATCAGAATGCTCAGAATTAGCCTAGAATGTATCATACACATATGAAAATGCACTGTCTTTGTGGGCAACACAAGGAAGCGACTTCACATGATAGCAAGGCTTCCAAGGAGTTATGGAGGAATGCACCTGTACAATTGTTAATGACAAGCATTGTGGAGAAAGTGGTGAGGTTTGCATATGTCCACCCTGCTTGCCACTGTCTCTGCATTCTTGCAGTGGCAGGCATACAGCCCCCTGGCAGACTATGAGCAAACAGTAAATATGAGCTAGCTTAATTGCACAAAGAAATTGATAGACAGAAGTCTTTCTGGTCAGGAAATAAACTAGTAGAGCATTCCAGTGAAACTAAACTTGCAGGCTATGCATAGTTCATTTCAATCACCCCCAGGCACATCTGTGAAAATAAACTGGTGGCTTAAGAAAACGTATTTCAACTTCAAAAAGCTGCAGCAATTTCAGAAATCATAGCTTTCAGTCGGGCCACCATTGCCAGGTTTCTGATGTTCTATCGCTTCTTCCTGAGGGAAGGTGAGAATAGTGGTGGAGATTGCTCTCAGTGTGGACAGGCACCCCAGGCTCATGCTGCTTACTGGAATGGAAGGTGTTATGAGGATAAGAAGTTTCCAGATCCTATTTAAAAGGGAGAGTTCTCAAGTCCTAAAATCAAAGTAGAGCTGGAAATCACAGCTGTCGTTTACAGTTAAAGACCATTTTCAGAGAGTTTATTTCTTTAGGGCTCAGGGAAAGTCCTAAAATATAGAAGGACGCTCTTTAGAGATTCTTGGGTGAGCTGGGAGCATCAGCCTTTACTTGGCCTGTTGGTAGCCTCTGGGCGACTCTGGTGCTTTTCTAGGGGCAAAAGAAGAGGGGTAACACAATGATGGTGAACTTTGTAGAGCTTTCAGTGATACAAATGGTCTGCTTTGGCATGTGTGCCATCAATTGGCCACTACTGATCTATCAACTCTCTTCCATTCTTCCTTCTAGGCAATATTTTTCTTCATTTGGAAAACCTGCCCAAACCTTGCTCATTATTTAAGACTCAACAGAAGCAACACTCCCAGGTTGCCTGGTAACCACTCGGTTTTACGAACTATCCACCCAGCTTGGTACTCAACATAAATGGAGCAGGGAAGCTCTGGTGATGACAAAACTCAGTGACTCTTTCCCTAAGAGCCTTCTGCAATCCAGGATTATGACTCAAATAGAAAAGTGACTGTAGCTCCTATCACACTGAGTCCTCAACTTGTCCATTCAAAAACATAAGGAGAGACCAGAATCCCAAAGACAAGCCTGGATTAGCAATCCATGCTTGCTCCACACTGGAGTAGGGTTAGGGTCTCTGTGTCAGGAGGGAGCAGGGCTGTGGCTTAGTATAGTTTAGTGTTGGCCAGAGAGCATTGATACAATGAGACTGCCAGTAGCAAATCCAAGCAGCAGGGTGGATGGGGTGGGGAAAGTGTGATAACAGAAATGAAACAGGAAACACAATACTGGCACTATAACAAGCTGATTCCAAGATGCCTCAAACCATGGCAAGAATTGGGGCTCACCTACGGGCATTCACTGAAGCATTACGGATTGTGAACATCTGGGGTGCTGGGAAAGGTAGTGCAGGGCCATGAGCTCATAGTCAGAGATCACCTGTCACATGGCTAACCTTCCCTTGCTCCTGGTAACAGTTCCAAGAAACATGGAATGGCATCTGTGCTGTTGTCTCTGTGGCCCTCTGATCTGCACACACTGGATGATGACAGACATTTTGTCAATGCCTTAAATGCAGAGTTGGGAGAGACTGAATTCATATAATCTGAGAATGGCCATTTAGTTATTCATCTAGCCACTTTGCCTGCCTTACCAAATCATGACTTTTCACAGAAGCACACAGCCTTCTTCTGTACAACCAGTTGACAGGAGATGTGGGTATTACATGGTCCCAGAAATTTCCATTCCACTAGCAAATAAGGAACTAGAAGTACTGTGTCCTACCCACACACATGCTGAGCACCAAACTCAGCATTTGATGAGTGAACAAAAAGCCCAGTGCTGAAGAACAAACAGAACCTCTTCCCTTTCTTTTTGGGAATTGCTTCTTGTTGCTCTATAGCCATAAGCAAGGCCATATCTATGTGCAGGAGGCTGTGTTGCAGAGATAGGAATCCCTGACATTCCCCATCAAGCAAACATTAGTCACTGGGGCATATACATGGATCGCACCAACAGATTTATACAAGGGGAGTCCCTCCTCTTCATTCAAAGGAAGATCAGGTCTATCAGGAAGATCATGACTTAATCTCAGAGTTCTGGAGCCAAATGGCAGCCAGGGCAGTTCCCAGGGTGCATGTCAGCCCTCTCGCCATGTGAGAAGATCATGATAACAGCAAAGGCCAAGTCTTCAACACAATGGAGTCAGTGAGGTTGAAAGCAGGCCAAAAGGGTCAAAGGAGAATCCATTAAGAAAACTCAGAGGTCAAGTGCTCCAGCCCTGATTTTAGATTGGCTGCCTGACAGTCAGATTTCAGACTCTTCTCTTTTTGAATGAAAAGTTTCACAAGAATTGGAAAAGACCACCTTCTGCTCCCCTAGCAGCAAGAAAATCTCCCTGGCTGTGCCCAGGTGCACTACCAAAGACCGTGATGCACAGATCTCAGGATTAAGGCCAATATTTGATCTCCTCTCTCAGTTAAGTTTCACAGATCTTTTTACAAAGAAAATAAATGTCAGAGGATATCTGCGCTTAAGAAAAAAAAAAGTAAGTGATAGTAAATCATTTGTTTTTCATGTCTGTCAAAGACTATAAATGTACCAATGTACTCTGTGTTTTATGAAATCCCTAGAGAATTACATATGATTCTGGTGTGTAACTGGAAGGCAGATAAGTCTATAGTAATCTAAAGACAAATTAAAGACGTAATTTGTAATAACCTTTAGCATTCACTTATTTTACAGCATTTTAGCATTTTCAAACACCCTATTTCTCACTAGGTAATTGTTTTGGAATTTTAAGAATCACTGAATGAGGGGGTTGTGTCATACTATGTGAGAATAGAGGCGTGCTGTGCTCATCCTCCTCCCTGCTGAGCATGCTCAGTAACTATGATTTCCCTCTGTGCCAGGCTACAGCAACTTTTGGCTGTACAGGATATCCCCTTCATTTTTATCCCCTAGTTGACTCTACTCAGACATGGGTTTGATGTGGGGACAGTCTCACAGGTGTTGCCTGCAAAAGCTCCAGATTTGGCCTTGAATTACAAGAATCAAAAGTTACCATTCATTTCTTACGTTGCCTTTTTTTTCTCTCTCTCTCTGGAAGGACCCAATCTGCCCTATGTCAAGCCTAAGTGATATGAAGAACCCCAGGAGAATAGCTCATAGCCACACAACTCCTTGCAGGGCACCTTAAGGTGATGGGTAGGAATGAGGGCAGGGATAACTTATGTGAACTATCTTCTCAGAGCGGCCTGAAAATTCTTTTACGTTTTGGCCCCTTCCATGCTTTGGGCATCCTGTGGTTACCTCAGTTTGCTAAGAGTACAGAAACGCAGGCATATTTGAAGGAAGTAGAAAAATGGCCATCAAGGACACCTCTTATTCATTCCAAGCCCTTGGGTATTTGGCCAAAGATCTATATGCGCCCCAGACAGCATCCTACTTAACATTCTAATTACACAGTAGGTCATTCTGACAATACATATCTAAAGCCATAAATTGGCATCTCCAAAATTTATGAATCACCGTAATGAACTATACTCTGATTCTAGAGATTTCTTTTGGTCACTCATACTATGAGAAATCTATATCAAATGTCATAGAAACATAAATATGTTTACAAAGCTACTAGACCAATGATAACTGAAAACACAACATAGCAGTTTCAATCTCTGATCCTACAAAAAGCCATTAATTTAGCAGAAATTCCCTGGCTCATTCCTGGCAAAACTTTGTTCTTCAAGAAGGGGTTAAAAGTCACATAAATTCATAGAAACTTCTTAATTTTTTTTTATTTTAAGTAGAACAAATGAAAAAAAACAATAAAAATAACAGAATTTCAAAATGAGATGGTTAGTATACTGCTATTGTTATCTTCAAGATAGTTGCTCAGATTACAAGATATAGGCATGAAAAATTAATCAGAAAATATAGGCACTAACTGTTCCTTTCAATCAATTAATAGAATGAGTAGTACAATTAGCAATTTTGTGTGGGTGTATGTGTGTATATTCCCTTCCTTCTTTTCTCCTTTCCCCATCCCAGTTGTTCTTCCCTTTCTAAAGTGTTTTGTAAGTGTTTTCATTCTAATTTCTAAACCAAAGGTTGTATTTTTGCTGAATCCCTAAAATTATTCCACTCAATTATTTGAAATAAATCCCAATGCCTTAAAATAGATAGTACACTCAAAAGGCAGGTTTGAACAATACAAAGGCCTATGTGTCAGAAGCCGGAAGAACCTCTGGGTACTGCACAGAAAGGGGATGAACAACAATTTATCAATTTTCTGGTCTCAGGGAAGATGGATGATCTTGCATCATGAGTACGTTCCACTAAATAGTAAATAACAAGCTTTCTGAAATGGCACTCACAAGGTAGTTTAAAATATTTTAGTAATGTGAAAGCTTGTCATTGTGACATATTTTTCCTCCAAGGGAATTTTAGGAAAAGTATCATTAGGCACAAGGTATTTGCAAAATCAATCAAAATGTATATCAATTGTGCCAGAGCTTCTAAAAAATGTAGGAAGAAATGATTAGTATTCCAGAGCCTGCTTTGCCAGTTCATCCCCTTGTTTCTAAAACATCAAAACACTGCTTCCACTGAGGAGTCATACACTGCAAGAGGATTTTAATATTTTTTGATTAAGAGAAATGACATGATTCACACAAAATGGGCAGGACAAATCTGACCAACCTTGAGTACGCTGTATGGAAGCATGTTCTTTTGGTCTGCATGCAAGATTCTACCAGATAAATAAAATAAAAATACTCGGGACTGTGAGGAATCCTCATGCTGAATGATGATAACCTTCAGAAAGATGAATTAGAAGGCCAGTGAAGTTGGTATTCAACTAGCCAATGGCCATTAGATCTGAGCAAGGAGCCTGCACACACAGATGAGACCTTCTGAGAGAGTTAGAAAAACCTCCAAACAGAATAGGTTTTTTCACCCTCATTTATAAGTGAATGATTGGGGCATGACAGAACCTGTCTAACTCTGGCTGCATATCTCCTCCGGGGCATTTTTCACTGCAAGCTCTTAAGAGGACCAAGCTCCCCTACCACAGCAATTGGCAAGTTCCTGGTACATGAGACGGAATGAGGTAGGTGCCAGTGTACCTCTGTCGCACAGGAGCCTGAAAGGTTGAAGCAAACATGCACATGAACAACTGCCACCACTCAACACATTCGTGCTTGATGAAACTTAGTTTTCAATTCTGAGAATCATTTAGGCAAAACAAACAAAAAAATTTTGACATTATGTAAATGCCAACTGCTCAGAATTCAAGGCCAGTCCCTGGGGAAGGGAAGGAAGTCTGGTGATGAAGGAGACATGCCACAAGGTTTTCCTCCTATACAAACTCAAATTCACTAAGTGACAGCTGCATTCCCACTTCCTCTGCTCTGTAGGAAGCTCACCCTGCTTTTTAAAGTCAGTGTAATTATGCACAGATTACCAGGAGCTGCCTCACTGATGTCCAAGGTGGATGGAGAAGCCAAGAAGCAGCCCTTCACTTCTCTTCCCAATGCCCTCAGGGTCCATCCCCCATGGCCAACTTAGGTGACCTTCTAAGAAAATGTGGGGAGACTGGAAAACAGAGGCCCTAAGGTTGAGTGGGGCTCCCAACCCCAGAGCCACAGAACCTTGACCCCGCTAGGTACACATGCCATACAAGGGCATTGCCTCCAAAGTGCTGTGGGTGAAGTGGCAGCTGCCAGAGAGGAGGATATTTTCACCCCATTAGCCTTTCCCTGGTTTGAAGAAGACAATGTTTAACCTTTCCTACATTATGCTTTAAAGTTCTAGGGTGTCAGCTCATTCCTGAACTCCTCAGGTCTCACTACCAAACAATTCAGGCATCCATCAGAAGGAAGATTCCCCTGAAGCCCCTGGCTGCAGGACACACACTGGGCTTTCCTTCTCTTACCAATGTCTTTTCACTTTTCCTGAAAAAGTTGAGGTGAGTTATGCGATAAGAATGAGCACTGCATCTGACTCAAAATTTCATTTTTCCTTTGCTACAGCAAATATCTACCATAGAAAAAGCATTCCTTCTTCTGAAGCACTTTTTTAAAAGAAAAAATGCTCACAGTGTCTACACGCAAGATCACTGCCCCTGGACACCTGCCACAGGCCTGGGCATCTTAAAGGGGTTGATACATGAACCAGGTGCACAAGAGGAATGCCTGCTGGGGAGAGGCGAGACCCAGTCTCCAGTTTTTGCTCATTGGGCCCCACCTTGGCCACCCATTGGGCTTCATTTGGGCCACCAGCAACTGACTTCAGGAAGCCACATGTGAAACCCCTCACTGATTTGCTTTCTTAACATGCACTCAGCCTTTTCTGCTGATAGCAGAGCCCAGCAGCCAGGCCATTCCTTCCATCCTCTCCACTCTGGGGACCTTGACATGAATCTCCTCCCCTCAAAGTTGTCCCTTTATGTGAGCAGTAAGTAAGCAAGAATAGAACAGCAGCACTGAGGGACAAGGGACCAAGGGGAAGAGTCACCGCTGCCCGAGTGTAAAGACAGATTCTCCTCCCTGTTCTTGCACCCACCATAGCCAAAAGGTGACAAGTTAGCCTGGAAGGAAAGCTTTCCATTGCCAATGGCCACATGCTGTTACGTAGCTGTGTAGCCATCACTTCATGCTGCCATTAGTACCATGCTATCTCACCTTACACACAAGACTTCTAGAATCAGGGGTGGGTGAATCACCCGCAGTGACTAAGCAGCAGGACACAAAGCTGGGTATCAAGCCAGAGCCCCTCCCAGCACAGACTCCTTGAGAGCCTGGACCACCTCAGCCACGGGAAACACAGTGGTATTTCTGGTGCCTCTGGAAACACAGTTAAGGCTAAGCACATGAGCATGTTTGAGGACCGAGGAGGGACAACATTGTCTGTGTCAGAGGTGTCCACAGCCTGTGCACCACCTGCAGCAAACAGGTGTCCAAAGCACATGCTTGGAGAGAATCTGAATCATTTTACCACCTGTTTATCAGTTAACTTATTTCTTTCACCAAAGTGAATATAGGCAACATGATGCTCATAGTCAGTAGAATCAGAATGGCTTCTTTTCACACCATCAAGGTATCCACTAAGGAAAGACATACTAGAAAAGGACAGTGCTACCTACCGATTCCTCTTAGTTTTCACATTTTGCTCTTCCCTGCCATCTTCTGAACTGGATCCATCGCTGCTGTCGGCTGAAAGAAAATGACATAGTCTGAAGGGTTAGCACTCAGGGGCTTAGCAGACCACCAGGCGACTCTCTCACTCAAGCAAGCACATCTGGAAATTTGGAAAGCAGAGTCTCTTATAGAATGCTATCACTTCTTATAGCTATTTCTCCTGGAACACATTGTTTATTTCAGCAGAAAAGAAACCAGATTTTGCTTCTGGTAACGACAGGTAACTTCCAGTTGCTGACCATTTGGAGGCTGTCAAACCTTCCAGAGGGGTTGGGGATTCAGGGTGGGGAAACACCTAGTACCCCTGCCGACTTTGCATGCCTACTTGCAGGTGAACCATAGCTAACTCTGTGCTGTCTCTGCACTGATTGGCTAATGAAGGAGTGGACTGCTATCCACTGCTCCTGGGGACCCTAAGGCTTTCTTTCATCCCTGACAATATATCCTCAGGCTACCTCAGTCCTGTATCCATTTCTACAAATGAAACTGGTTTGTAGACAAGTCCTCTGTTGATATCCTGAGTGGGTACCCCTCAGTGTGCTTTTGAAATAAAAACCTACAAAAGTACTTTAGGGCTCCTTAACTATCTCCAACAGAGAAAAGACAATGAGTAAGACATAGTTCTAGAGTATCATCATTTTGGATTCAGCAGGTTGAAGGGATTGCAGATGTCTGTATTCCTCCGGTCACTAGGCATGTTGCAGGGAAGGGGAAGGGGAGCTTGGCAGAAGCTCCTCCAGACTCACTCACTTGGGCCACACTTTCCCAGGGAGGCTGCAACAAATGTTCCTGCTGAGTGTGGGGTCATGAGAAATCACAGCTGTGACATCACAAAGACCACCATGCTATTTCTTTTGAAACCTGACAGCTCTCATTCAGCCTGTGTTTGTAATCCTAACAGTGCCTCTAGCTTTGCTTTTACTGAGGAATATGGGGCCATGGATAAGATAAGTCAAGTTCTAGAAGTTTCCAGTTCATGCTAGTCCAGCACAATTCTCTTAATACTTGTCCCACTCATGGCCTGTCCATGCCATATACTGTACTACACACACCCAACTCATCTCAGCCTGGAAGGCCAAGAAATGCTCCCTAGGCAAGCACTGGTACAGCCATAGCTGCCTATGAATCTTCCAGCAAGATTTTCATGAAAAAAAGGGCACTATAGGCAGCATCAATCTCTCAAAGGTAGGATGGGAAGGGTGGTGAGGCTTCAGTAATGGGAGCGAAGCAGCTGGACTCCAAGGGAAGTTTCCGAGGGCCCTTGGTCAGGGATCCCTCCTGGGCCCTGCTGATTCATAGGTGAGTCACTACTTGCCGTAGACACTGTGCTGGGTCCTGGGAAATGTTTAGCAAGAAAACTCTTTCTAGCCCATAGAGACTTCTCTGTAGCAGCTCCCCATCCAGAGTGGCAACCAAAATGTCTTCAGAAACTGGTAAATGACTCAAATGGTTATAACTGCTTCCTCTCGTTGAAGGTCACTGGCCCAGTCAACAGATAGCATTGGTATTTCAGGGAGTGGGAAAGAAGCACTGAAAAATGTTCCCTTTGATGTCTTCCTCCAAATGATTCTATGCTGGTGAGCCCCAAAAGAAGCCCTGTAGCTCCTCTGATCCTCAGGCCCATGCCTGCCTCGTGGCCATGTCCCACAGCACCCAGCTCAGCATGAACTGAGCTCACCTGTGCACACCCTGTACCCTGGCTCAGCTTCCATCCACCAGCACCCCTCCAGGGGACACTCTCAGGGCCTGTTCTCACAATCCTGCCTGTTCCCTCTCACCAGGGGCAATGGAATGTTACATTCCCTCTGCTGCTGTTTATGACTCATGGTATTTAAAATCTCTCACCAGGGTGCCTCCTGCCTGGTGTGTCTAGAGGTATGACATCCCATCTTTGCTTTAAAGATTGGTTGGAATTGTTTGTCATTCATTTGTCTTCCAAGGCCGAGGATTTAGCTCAGTGGCATAAGCGCCTGCCTTGCAAGCGCAAGGTTGTGAGTTCAATCCCCCATACCAAAAAAAAAAAAAAAAAAAAAAAAAAAAAGAAAACCTATGCAACAATTGTCTTCCAAGCAGATGAGTTGGGAAATGAAAGAGAAATGCAGAGAAAACCCATGGGAGAGACAGACCACATCCTTCACACTACACCTATACACACTCTAGGAGAGAAAACATGAAGCAGGGAAATTTCATACAGTGTAAAAAATAAGGTCACACAATTATGTTATTTAAGATAAATATACAAAATATTAGTTATTAGCTACAGTTTTTGTTCATTTTTAATAAACTCAAGGTGTGTAAAGTCTTCTTTGTTAAGGTATAAAATTCAAAACAATAAAGGAAAATATTTGTAAAAATGAATGATTCTGGGAATACAAGACCAGAGGGACTACCTTGCAAAAGAGAACTTTTGGGGTTGGTCCCCCAACAAATTTCATTTATGCTGAAACAGACTGGGATCTCTACACCAGAGCTTGGAACACGGTCCACAATTCTAACAATAAAAGGCAGCGCTGGCAAAGGAGAGGCTGTTCTCCCTGGCTGATCACAGAGATGATGGAACAGACATAACAGCAACCCTGCACAATGAGGACCACACTCTTAACGAGAAAAAACATAGAAAGTCACCAACAGATGGCTACAGCTCTCAACAGGCCTTTCAGCTTAATTAGCAATTGCTGTGAAACAGGAAGAAGATTTTCAGAGTTACCATATTAAAATGGTCAGAAAACAAGAAAGTATAGTGATCCCCTGATTTAAGAATGTGTTTCACTTCAGGAGAACACTCATAAATTGGATTCCTTCATAATCTGACAAAGTGAGTCAGATTCACAGTACACCTGTGAATCATACACCATATATCTGTGAAAATTTGCAACCCAAATGTCAGTTAGTTGGAGGTCATTCATCTGATAAACAGAATTTAACAGAGACCATCTCTGAAGAAGCTCATACACAAAAACTCAGAATGGATTTTTTTTTTTTTTTTGGTATCTTTTTATCGGTACCAGGGATCGAACTCATGACCGCCTGCTTGCAAGGCAGGTGCTTATGCTGCTGAGCTAAATCCCTAGTCCCTCAGAATGCATTTTAAGTTTATTAAAAATCTGAGGCTGTAAAATTGTTAGAAGCAAATGGAGGAGGAAACTTGATGACTGCATTTACAATGATTTCTTAAACACAACACCAGAAACAGTCAATAAGAAAGAATAAATTGGATTTAGTCAAAATAAAGAAGCTTTGTGCAGCAAAAGACTACCAACAGAGTGACATGTCAGCCCACATAATGGGTGAAATGTTTACAAATTATGTATCCAACAAAGGACCAACATCCAGAATATATATTAAATCTTCTACCATTCAACAACACAAAAGAAACAACACAATTAAAAAGTGAAAAAGAATTGAACAGACATTTTTGCAAAGAAGAATATGCAACGGGCAAGAAGCACATGAAAAGATGCTCAATATTACTAGACATCGTCAACTGCAAATCAAACATAAAATTCCATACAATTTCACATTCATTCTTATGGGTTGAAACAAGCACACAACAATAACAGCACAAAAGGAAGTAACAAATGTCAGCAGGCATGTGAAGAAGGTAAATCCCTCACGCAAAACTGATTGGAATGTAAAATAGTGTAGCCACTGTAGAAAACTAGCTATTAGTCAAAAAGTTAATAATTATCATATAAGGTACCAATTTTAAAGCAAAGCATCAAACAGTATTTGCATGTTAATATCCATAGCACTCTAAATCACAATAGCCAAAGAGTGGACACAATTTACATGTTCTTTGACAGATGAATGAATGAACAAAATGCGGAACATAATACAATGGAATATTATTGAATCATAGAAAGAATAGAATTCTAACACAGGTTACAATTTGAATAAAACTTGAAGATGCTATATTAAAATAAGCAGACATGAAAGGATGCATGCCTGATTCCACTCATACAGAACATATAAAAAGACAAGACAAGAGACATTTGGATGATTAGAGATTAACAAGGGCCTATGGGCGGAAGGCATAGAGTTGTTCTTGAGTCCTTATAAAGGAGTTTCTTTGGGTGAGGAAAAAGCTTTAGAAATGGCAGTGATGGTTATGTAACATTATGAATGACTTCAATGCCACTGAATTTTCACTGAAAAACAGTTGAACAGTAAGCTTGATGTCATGTACATTTAACCACAATAAATAAAACGATCAAAAGGCGAGGAAAAATATTGGACATTTATTTCAGCCAAAATGCAGGGGTATCTTGATTTACAAGAGTCCATATAACTCAATAAAAAAGATGAGTACTTTATAGGACCACAAGACAAACAGATGGCCAACAAACATGTGAAAAACTGTTTCATTTTATTAAAATTTAAAGAAATCCCAACTGAAACAAAGACTGCTTTTTTAAAAATTGCTTTGATGGTCCAGAGTGCTGATGCAGAATGTATTAGTGGGAGTGTCAGCTGATCAACCCCCTTTGGAAGACTTGGCAATATTTTGTCAAAAATGTAGATGCCTGTATCTTGTTAGAATGTGAATAATGTTAAATCACGTAGTAGACGTACTTGTAAAATGATGCAGCTGCTGAGTTTGTGGAGTGAGGTTGGATTAGTTAATAAAAAGTCCTCCATGTTTCTGTGAGCTTAGTGTCTTTTTTCCTGGGAGGGGAATGGATTGTACCCACTATGTATGGGTAAGCACAATGTCAGCTTAAAACTTGCCAAAGAATCACAGGAGGTGAATTGTGATGGACATGGCCAATAAGATTCAAGTGAGATCCTTCCTGTGAGCAATGCACCTGAGTCCTACAGTGGATGTCAGGTAGAAGGCAGTAAATCTTTCCAAGAATGGCACCTCCCTAGAAAGGCAAAATTCAGTGCCTTTGAAAGTAGACAGGAATCCCCAGGTCATTCTTGCAAGGCAGTCGCTCCCATCCAAATGGTGACCATGCCTACGATCCATGATTTCTCAGCCAGGCAATAGAAAATTTATGCTGTACTTTAGTGTCTCTGCCCAGGATTCTGGGGATTGCTCCCAACATCTGAGCAAAATGCATGACTCAAATTAAGCAGAATTTCTTAGTTGTCTTCAGAAACTGGCAGAAAAGACTTAACAATGGGTTAAGCAACTTCTGTGCCAAGGAAATACACACATCACTCAAGAAACAAGATATGAGAGCATCTCTAACCTCTTTCCATCTGGCAAGGCCTAGATTGACCAACTGAGTACTAGCCTGAGAGGGTTTTCCTGGGTGGTAGGGCCCTCCATAGTCAGAGTTATGTTCAGTCTGGTTTTGGGGAGATCTGCAAATAAGGCAACTCAGGAACCTACAGATGAGGTGGGGCAGCACTTCTGTGTGGACTTGTGAAGGTCATGATCCCTGGGCATTTGCTGAGGTGGTGCTGTAATCTCTCCTGAGCACCTGCACATACAGCTGCAAGCATTGGTGCTGACAAAACCTATGTCAGAAGCTGGATGGACCCTCAGAGTCCCATCTGTAAAACTGCCACACAAGCACAGACAGCAGTTCTGGGCAGGCAGCAGGCCAGACTGCTGGCTCTGGTTCCTTAGAACGAAATCCCAGAAGACAGCCTCTATTTTCCATGCAACAGCTCCACAAAGGGCCAAGCTGACAGCTTTCTTCACAGCTCACAATGAACAGCTCAGTCATTTACAAACTGTCTTGTTTCCTAGCCTAAGGCTCAGGTTTGTGAGTGAAAAAATAGGAATGAGGAAAACAGAGGTTCACCCCCAAGGAACCTGGGCTCCTTTGGGATTCAGAAGAGTGACTGGGTGCCCAAGCCTGGGCACAAAAAGGGACACAACAGAAAGGTTCTTCTGCCTGGGCAAGAACCTCAGAGAAATCCTGGGTAGGTGGGCCCTGTGGATGGTCAGAGAGGGATGCTGACAGGAGCACACCCCAACAGAACAGGGAGGGTAGGATGCTCACGGTTCTTTGGCAGCAAGAGTCCTAAAGGGATTGCACCCCAGCCAGGAAGGGTGGGGTGGGACTGGGGCTTAGCCTGCACTGGGGACTCTACCCTTTCAGTGGAGGAGCAGGTACCCTCCACTGATCACCTGCTCCTTCTGTATGCCCTGCTGAAGGCCCCTACAGATGCCAACATTAAGCCTCTCTGTACTGCAGATGCATTGGCTATGGGGCAGATATAATGAAGTTCAGAGCTGGCCAGCCAAGCCACTTATCTCAGACTGCCCATCTAGAAGCTTGGCTCCCCAGGGTGTTCTGTTTGTTTAGGCCTGGATTCCCTGCAGAAGCTCAGGAAGAGAACTCTGGGTTTGGCCATTGATGGCTCTAAGGTAAGTCTCCATTCATCTTGATGCGCTGCAGGGAAGCTGCCCTCAGTCCCTTGTTTCAAGAACTTCTAGATTTTCCCACACTAAGTGTCACAGAAGTTCTTGCTCAGCTAATGGCCTGAGTACTCCTGTCCTCTATCACCCAGGACACCCACTGTACCCATGAATCAGCACTTTCTGCTGAAATGTGCTGACATTCGTAGGGCTGTGGCA
This sequence comes from Cavia porcellus, assembly GCF_034190915.1. NCBI lineage: Eukaryota > Metazoa > Chordata > Mammalia > Rodentia > Caviidae > Cavia > Cavia porcellus. Next base: position 103,821,199 of record NW_026947485.1, read on the forward strand.
AGCCCAGGGCTGGATCAGCCATGGCCTATGTAAAGAAATGATTGGCTTATGATGGAATTAACTTCACCACTCCTTCCCTCCTTTCTCTTTCCCTTCTTTTTCTGCTCCAGGGCCAGGAAGAGGTAGCAGTTTAAAGTATTAAGGTCTGGGAAACTACTTTAAATTAAGTCCTATCTCAGTCCCTCCCATATAGGAGTCAGGGAATGTGAAGGCATAGAGAAGTGACGCAGCCTTCTCATCACGCTAAGGAAGGGGAGCAGCTTGGTGCCTGTTCACCTCTGCCTTGCCCTGCTCTGCCCTGACCTCCCCTGTTCTTCAGTCTCCCTTGCTAAGGTGACAGCAAGCTAAAAGTGCATGTCATGAGAGTGTCCAAAGATTACTAGCACCAGCATATCCAAGGCTTGTTTCCTCCTTAACAGGAACCACCTGGCAAACTCTACAGGCATTCAACAAGCACCACACACGCTGCTTACCACCAAGATCAATGCAAAATGCAGACGTGACCCTGGTGAGAGGCTGGATGGATCCTGGGAGTCCCACCTGAAAAACTGCTACAGAGGCACAGACAGCAGCACTGGGCAGGCTGCAAGCCAGTCTGTTGGATCTGCTTCCTTAGACTGAGACTCCTGCAGGGCAAATTTCACCTTCCATGTGATGGCTCCATAAAGAGCCAGGCTCTCACGGAATGATTTTTCCCCTCACCTGCTTATCTGGTGTCAAGTGAGAAGCTGCCCAATCTGGTCACTGAAATGGAGCTTAGGAAATAAAGCACCTGTTTCCTTCACTGTGCAAAAAGCACAGTAGCCCTACAGGAATCAGAAAGAGCCCAGTATGGAGCTGAGGCACCCAATATAGCTTATATGAGAGCCTGGAAGACAGATTTTATGTGGGGAGAGCCTCCCACACCAGCCTAAAACACCAGCCAGACAAAATCATTAATCTTGGAGAAGCTCCAGGATTTGCTTTTTAGCCCTCTGGTCTTGCTGAGCACCTTGACCACCTGGTTCTATTGATGTGGAGACCCAGTACACAGTGTCTCAGTCAAACAATGCTGGAGAAAGTGACCCATTCACCAGTCACAGCTGTGTTTACCCACAGGATGATTTTATATCCTACTTAGTGAAATGAATGTCATTATGAATCCACATTTGTCCTGAATATAAATGACTGAAATGTTCACAAAGCTATTGAAGCTGAATGAACCCTTCATATCTCAATCAAGGGTGGGGATGGAAGAGCCACAGGAAGCTGCTCACCCCTGCTTTCTCCTGTAAGGAGAAAGGGCAGCTACAGGAGACCTGGCCACACTGCCCTAGTTAGATCCACCATGGTACAAGTCCTAGTCCCTCATTTGATGAAACTGTGACTTAGCAGGTTAATGAATCCCCATCCTTTCCAATGGGTATAACAAGCATGAGCATAGAATAATGCCACCCACCAATGTCCACATCCTAGTCTGGACTTTGGGAATACATTAGGTTATTATCAAGGGGTCACTAATGTTGCTAAATAACTCGCCTAGAAATGAGACAGCATCATGGATCATGTCAATAGGCCCTGTATAATCTCAAGGAACTTTATTGGTGAAAGAGGAAGAAAAATTCAGAGTCAGAATAGACTGGAAGATGCCATTATGCTGCTTTGAAGATAGAGGAAGGGGCTATTGGAGAAGGAAATCAGGTAGACTCTGGAAGCTGGAAAAGAAGAGGACAGATCCTTCCCAAAGTCCCAAAAAGGACACTATCTTGCTGATGCCTAGGAGACTAAATAGACCATTCCGAACTGCAAGCCAGTGTATTTGTCTTGTTTTAGGACTGCTTATTTGAGATAATTTCTGATGCAGCCACTGATATCCAATACCCATGACACCCACTTGCAGGGCTTTGGGAAGATTACAGGGATCCATGTGTGGGAGGTTGTTGCACATTTCTCTCTACCCTCCTTGCCAGGAAGATTCTCTCCTTTTCAGTCCTAGGCCTCGTGTTACTGGGAGGCATTGGCAGGAAACAAGCAAGAAAAGAGGAAGGGTATTTAATATTCCCCCCTCCCTCCCTCTCTCTCTCTCCCTTTCCTTTTCCCTCTCCCTCTCCCTCTCCCTCTCTGTTTCCTATTCATCACCCCAGATGAGCCCTACAACCTGATATCCGATTACCTCTACTTCATCCCCCGGGTTGCACCAGACTTGTCAGTGTAGGGACATCATGATAGTAAGCAGGGTGGCAAGGTGATAAAACTGTGGGCATAGTGGTCAGGGTACAGGGAGATTCCTACCCATCATTAGGATTAAAGCGCTTTGCTATTGCTGGTAAACATAAAAACGAATTGGCCCTCTTACAGGTTTGGTGGAAAGACAAAAGGGAGTACCCTCTAAACTAAGGAGTGTGTAATATCTCTAAGAACATCACAGCATATAACAGATGGGTTTGGGGTGAAGCCTGGTGCTTCTCATTTCTCTTTAGTTCAACAAGCATTTATTCTCAACTAACAGCAAGGCTACAGAGTCATAAAAAATTTGGATGCATTGCATGGTAATTAGAAAATAATTCAGGTCTTCACTCGAATTTTTCAGCAATGTTAACTGGATAAAAAAAAAAAGACTTTCTCCTTATCTGCAGCATGATGGATGTCTTAGAGCTTTGGGCTGCCTGTATCCTATACCCCATAAACTTACACTACAGACACCCCCCACATTCTCTCTCTCTCTCTCTCTCTCATTCTCTCTCATACACACACACACACACACACAACAAGACACACCCTGTAATGGCAGTTACATGTGGTAGCCATTCTATTTATTTCATTCACCTCTTGAAATATAACGGGAATCATGTACAATGCTTAATTGTTCCATGTCAGATTTGATATAGGCATTAATATATTCAAATCTAGAATGACACATGGTTGAATGAAATATGAAAACAAAAGTCCTTATCAAGAGTAATCATCATGGAGCTTATTATAATAATGGGGGGGGGGTCAACTCATTTGATGAATGACCAGTCCGGGGAAATGCCACTGGCTGCTGAGAGCTAGAGGTTACCAAGTCTGCACCTTTGTCATTGATTTATCCTCCAAAAATACTGTCTTAATTGTTTGGCTGTAAAGCTTTCTGTGTGGGCAATAGGAAATTATAAATTATATTCTTAAAACACCAAATCTTCCTGGCAAATGAAAATTAAAAACTGAGATCACATGTATATCTTTAAGATGGATTAACACTATCTCTTCCTCTCTTTGTAAGAGGAGGTAAGTTACATGTCTGGTTATGAGATGGAATAAGTAGGGTCACCATAATAAACTTGATGGAAGACATTACATTAATAAGTTAAATTTGAATTCACCACATAGTTTTGATTGTATTTGGTTTAAGGGTCATTTCATCACCTTCATCAGTATAAAATAAGGTTCTTTTTATTAGACTGAAAAGAAGAATTGAGATATGACAGGCAATTAAGGTTCCTGTCCCCCACTGACAGGTGTCTCAAGCCTGGATACATCAGATGACCCTGAGGAAGGCTATGAGAACACCTGCCTACTTCTCCTCAGACCTGGCCTGACTGGTTCTAGACAACATGCCCCTACGCATGGTCCTTAAAAATGGTCCTTTATTTCTTTCTCATTCCTATCAGTTCTTTGGAGGGGAAAATAAAATAGCATCCAATTTTCTGGAAGAAGACAAGGTAGAGAAAGGAGCAAAGTATCTTCCTGTATTTGATATTTGCTTTTTGCCAAGCAAACAGAATCACTGTTAGGATAAGGTGCACCATAAAATATATCACAGGATTTGAAGACTTTATAATCTTCCTAAATTGTGTACTACTCTTTTGCCCACTACTAGCGGCCTTTTTCTAAAATGATTTTAAGTTTCTTTCAAGATACGAAGTATTTTTTTAGCACTGGATACAACTTGATCAGAGGCAAAAAACTAAATCACCAAATCCCACACATATTGTCCTTGAATGCAGCAGCACGTTTACAGATTTTACAATTAAATATGTATTTAAAACATTTTTCTTTTCCTAACATCAGCTGACTCAAGCTTTCTGGAGAAAGCCTTCATTATCTTAAGTGAGATAAACATATTAAACTTGTCATCACTCAATCTTAAGAGACTAAAACCAGCTTTACGGAACAATTTCCATTATAAAAGTGGCAAAAAAAAAAAAAACCCTTAATAACACTGTTTTCTAAGTACCTCATTATTTGACTAAAACTGGAAGCTTTGCTCTGCCTTAGTTATATAATATAGAATCAAAAATATCATTACAAACTCCATTAAACACCACACAACCACTAAACAAAGCCTCTCTTCTATAGGGTCAAGATTCCACAACCCAGGCTCAGCCTTTCAGGAATGCATCTGTACCTCCTAAGGTGGCAGAGCTGCCATTCACACAGCTCTTCAGTGCATAAGGAGCAGGGCTTTCCTGATGCTGCAGCTCATAAAAAATGTATCAGATATAATCAGAAAATGATCTCTTCTGAAAATGCTGAAAGTTCCTTTCTGACTCTTAATGAGACAAGACTTACAAGGGCCTCATCAGAAACAGCTACATTTCTGCCCAGCAGTCCATTGCTCCACAATCAAAAGGAATCCTTGCCCCTCCCTGCTGGGATTTCCATGGAATTAAAGAATCTATTCAGACATATCAATGCATGCTTCAGTTCAAGGTCTAGATGAGCATGTAGAGTAAAAGGAATATTCTCCTATCTGTGCATGTCTGCTCTCTCCAGTGGAACTCAATAGAGGTTTGGAAGAAAAGCATGCAGCTAACCAGCGGGGTTGCTGAACAGAGGTGGGAGTGGCTTTGCAATAAGAAGAATCTGTACACTAATGACCTTTACATGGCGCAAAGAAGAGCCTGAGGTGACTGCTTGGAAGGGCTGAAATTTCTGAAGAAAGTGCCATGAAAACTCACTCCTTTATAATCAATTTCCAACATAACCAGGAAAGGCCTGCTCTCACTTCATGGCCATAAACAGAGAGTTTAAACACTTAAAAGTAAGGTAATAACGCATGCTTACTTGCTGAGGCTTCCAGCTTACGCTTGTGAGGTGGGTCCTCAATGATCCTCTTGAGATCCCCGCGGTTCTTCAGGTCCATGGGTTTCTCCCACACAGAAAGCTGCATTGTTGGGTTGAAGAAGAAAACTCGGTCGTCGCCTGTCCAGACCACGCACCTGTTTGAGTTGAAACTCGTCTCAGTTATCCTCAAAGACACTTAGTTTAAAAGCTATTACCACTTTAGGTAAGATACCCCAAAATGCCTTTGCAGCCTGCAATTTACAGTTTGCAAAAATCATTTATGCAAAATATAAATAATAATGACAAGGTCTGACTTAACAGGAATGCTTTCTCCCTCACATTGTATCTCATTTTGATTAACAGGTGATGTCCTTATGACTATTCTACAAGACAAGACATGAAAGTTCAGAGAAGCCAAGCAGCTCAGACAGAATCACATAAGTTCAGCATTCTTCCTAGTACAGAGTGCCCTGTTTAATGCCATCTATTTCAAACTCTGGGGCTTTGGGACACCTCTAGCTCCAGAGATGGGATGGAGTAATTTGGAAACCAATTCCCTAGCTCTCTGTATTTCAGCCCTGGATGGCCATCAAAAATATGCCTAAGTCCACAGTTCATCACTGTCTGGCAGCAAAATACTAAATGGGCCATTTTCATCAGCAATTAAGCCCTGCTGTCCTGATCATTTTCAGAAAAGGAAAGAATTAAGTTTCACATTTTCATAAATGATAATCTAAAATATCTAAAAGGAATAATGTGCACTTTAAAAAACTCTAACCAAACCCTTTACCTGTAGCCAGTTATAACAAAAGATTAAAATGAAAAATAAATAAAGGATGATAAAAGCCTCTTTATAGAGAATGTAGAACAGTGTGTATGTAATATGAAATACACAAGTGACTCGAGATTCTGACTTCAAAGTATCCAACGAATATAACTATCAAGTCCAAAAAGGCTGGCCTCTGGCCCTGTGGTTTGTGGGCTCCTGTCCCAGTCCCACATCCTAACTTCCCTTCCAATACTTCAGAGAATTTCTTATCTGGGCCTGCTATAAAGTTTCCCTTGAACAAGATGACTCCTTCTCTTGGCTTCAGCTTCCTGCAGTTCTCTCTCAGAGTCTTTCTAGCTTCATGAGTGCTTGAAGTTTAGAGATGCTGTGCAAATGGTAGGAACACGTTACACATGCAGAAATATTCTGGCTATAGTTTTCCCTCCAAGGGAGAACACTTGACCAGTAGAGGTAACTGCTAGGTACTATACAGGACCCCAACAGCCTGTTTGTAATTAATCTCAGCAGGTCATACACAATGTCTTCAGTTGGCAAGAGTCCATGCCAATATAATTCACTGTTTTGTAGAGAGAATCACTCCATATTCAACCCAGCTAGCTGTATTCTCTGGGCTAGGCAGAGGGTTCAGAGATGGACAACTCTAGGAAAATCAGAACCTTTACATTGAAATGAACCTGAGAAAGTCTAGTGGATTTACTCTGTTGGCCAGGCCAGGTTCAAAGGTATGGTATACAGAATGATGGCCCCAAAGATGTCCACATCCAATTACTGGAACCAGTAAAAGTGTTATATTACATGGCAAAGCATTTTACAAATATAATGATTAGGATTTTACAATGTATATGTGCTATCTAGGCAGACACTACATATAATCACAGTTGTCCTTATTAAGGGACACAGACAGAGATGTGAGGATGGAAGCAGAGGTGAGACATATATACAGAGACAAGAGAGTGACTGGAAGATCCCTCACTGGTCTTGCAAGTGGAGGAAGAGGCTATGAGTCCAGTGACATGGGTAACCTCTACAAGCTGGGAAAGACAAAGACATGCATTCACCCCTGGAGCCTCCTGAAGGAACCGGCCCAGCTGACACTGTTTGAGTTTAGCCCAATAAGACCAGCTGTTCTGGGCACAAGTGTCCATGTTTTAATGACATCATTCCAGTTCAGACCTTGGGTGCTATAGCAGCAGCTCTGGCCTGAATCCAGGGATAGAATAAAGTGGAGCAAGTTCCTGTTCCCAACCCCACAGGCTTCTGGCTCCATCTTGAACTATGTTGTGGCTAGAAAAATAGTTCCCATACCAAAGGATCCTCTAGTCAACAGTTCATTGACATCAGTCTTGACTGAATTACTTTTCTTCATGATGTTTCTATTAACTTGCCCAGTTCTGTATTATATAAGCCTTTAAGAAATGCCTAAGCCCATAGTGTGCTACTTTTTGGCTGTAGAGTCCTAACTGGGCTGCTTTCAGAATTACTGCTAATAATGTTTAACCTTCAGAACTGCAGGGGATCAATGTATATAGACTAGTCAATGACTTTACCTGGTCTTCACTCCTGCAGGCCACATCCAACAAGCAATGCCCACACTCTACGCAGCATACCCAGAAGCACTGGCCCAGCTGAGATGATCATGGAACATGAAAGAGGTCTGTGACTCACTCAGCCAGCATGCCCTCACACTAGGGCAGCTCTTCAGGGCACCCTAAGAAGCCCTCATTATTGGTAAGGAAGCTGTATCCACCTCAATGGAGGACATGAAAACAGAATGGAACATCACTGCACCTTCATGCCAAGGCCTTGCTTTCATGCTGTCCAGGTCTGCACCAGGGGTTTGGAGACTTGGGGAAGGCTGCGTAATTGTCAGGGTCTCAGCCCTCATTGGCAGGTCCCTGCTCATAGGCCAGACTAGATTCTGGCCCTGAGAGGTTGAGAGGAAATGATTAATCTCTAAGGAGCCTGGAGGGAAGCTGTGTATATCCATAGTACAGAACTTGGATTGGTTAGAAAGTTTTACTGAGAGTAATTATGCTGTTCAGTATATTATGCATGATTCAGCTGTTTAATGAGCTCCAAAGATAGAGCCAGGAGGGAGAATTAACTCCTAATAGAAGACACATTTCTTTCTTCTGGATGAAGATCTTCTGGTGGGAGCTTCCCTATGGGCCTTACAACTGACCATGTGCAGAACTCATCATACAATCTAGTTAGACCTCACTAATCTAGTTTTTTGTGACTAGTGGGTTGAGAAAGAGGGTCTTGTTTAGAGTCAAGTTGGTGGTGGCAAAAGCAAGCTCCTGTCCCAATCCCACATCCAGGCTTCTTCACTGGGCTGCAGCTAGAAAAATAGCTCCAAGACCAAAGCACCTCACATCCATCTATCCATTTGCACCAATTTCACTTGAATTATCTTTCTTCAACGATGTTTGACTGAACCTGGATTGAATGGGACATTCTAAAAGCAGCACATCTCTGCATCCTTGTCCACTGAAGATTGATGATCTTTTGTACACCTGCACAGTCTCCCCAGAAGAAGAAAGGACAGCTCTCCATGGTTCAGCCATAGCAGACAGGCTGGTGGGCACCACTATGTTGTCTGGAGATAATTCAGCCCCAAGGTCCTACAGGCACTCATGATCTGAGCATGGCACCCAGATCCTATGACTTCATATTAGAGCTGAATGACGTGTTCCTTTCTCTAGTGTCTCTGAATGGCAAGAGACCTTGGAAAGGAATCAGGCCTTGTAGGCCTGTGTCCAGTGTGCTTTCGCAATATTGGAAAGAATGGATTCAAGGTAGTGGTTCTCCATGACCTCATTTATGAAGGAAATCTGGTGGACTTGTCCCTCCATTCTCAGTTTTAACTTTTAGTCTTCCTTCCTTTTCATTTTCCAATTTGGGGCCAGGTCATAGGTCATTGTGGCCATTGTGAAGGTCCTTCCCTGCAGATCCACTTTCCCCAGCAGTGGTGCCTACCTCCAGCAACAGGAAACACAGGCTGCTCAAGGCTGGATCCTTGGGGCAGTCTTCTGGCCCTGTCTAAGTGTGGGAGTACTCAGGGTAGCCAAGTCTTCAGTATACTACAGCAGGGTCCAGAGTGTGGCTGGGCTCTAACCAAGGCCATCACGTCCTTACTGAGCACTTCACTGGCTCCCTTCCTCATCTTTCCCTGAAGGCATCCTCAGTAATTCACAGGCATCCAAATCTTTATCTTGGGTACTGAATCTGGGGAGCCCCACTCAAAAGAAACTGCAAGGGGAGTGGAAGGGAGGAGCTTTCCAATAAACAACACGTTGGTCTTTATCAAGAGGAGCCCCTAAACTGACAGATTCTTTGGCAGAACTGTGCTCTGGGCTTTCAAAAAAAAAAGATACTTCTAGCAAGAGCTCTGCCATTGCCAGGACAGAGGTAACAAGAAGAAATCATCATTAAGCAGAGTCCAGTTAATTAAGATCAGTTAATTTGGGAAATTACAGGGATGTTTAATTCATGCCACAAGTGAAAAATATATTTCATGTGAGGATTACTAAGGAGCTGGGGGCCTAGGGAATGTAGACACTGAGGGGAGACATTGGAGGCTCAAAGGTAGCACACAGTGAGCTGCAGGTAACACTCAGAGGCCAGAGTGAGGACAAGGCCTCATCTAATCCTATACCCTCATACTTGGCTATGTACTGGATGCTCCTCCCTTGTAACTCACTAGCTGTTCTGAACACTGAGGTTCTTAAAAGATTATAGTCAGAAGAAGGAGGTGGGAGGAGAAAGCTATGGGCAAGGCTAGAAGAAGCTGAAGATAGAAGAGCTGAGTGATCACAACCTACTGCTCAGGCATGGAATGGTCAGGAGCCCTGTTGTGAAGTGCTAAGGTTAAGGGCAATGGGATTTCAGCTGTGGGGCCCAGGCAACTGCTTAGAGATGTCAGGTGAACACCAGGTGGAGGGCAAGCCACTGGGTTTGGGAAGAAGGTTTTGGAAAGAAATGCAGCAGGGCTTTAATGTTTCTATGAAAACCTCCCGCAATACTAGACTCAGTAGTGTAAGAAGGATGCTGGGCACATGGCCTCCTCCAGTGCCTCCCAAGTTAGGCTGATTCTGTCAGGAACATTGGGAATTACCTGAATTCTCCATATGTCCTGGTTTCCACAGGAAACCAAACTTTCCCTGCAACTCAAGGCAGCCAGGCTTTCTGCACACTTCTGCTGTTAGCCACTAGCCTCTGTTGGGGTACACTTTCTTTTCTGAAGGATCAAAGTTGGGGAAACCCAAGAAACATGAGTATTCCAAAGCTATTCTGATGTAATTTCCCACTCATCTACTTGTAGATGAGATTTTTTCCCCTTCTGGCTTTGAAGCTCCATCTTTAAAGAAGAAACTTTACATTTGGGTATTTGTACTTCCTTGGCCAAATTCTGCCAGATCCCAGATCAGTCTGTTGAAAATTCAGTGTTTCAGGGATACATTAACTCTTTCATTCCTGCTCCTCATGTGCACCTAATCTGGGAACAGACAGCTCCCTGGAACACCACACAGCATAGGAAACATCACCAGCTCCCTAACTTGCATCTGCTGAACATTAACTTCTGAAGCCAAGGAAGAGTGGAGCTAATTAGGAACTTAACAGGGAGTATGGCTCAGGAGAGGAAGGAGTGACAACGATTAACACAGTGCACATTTATATCCAAGCTATAAGAGCCAGTCCCTCAACCCAGGGGAAGCATGTGGAACTGAACCTCAGAGCTGATGGCAGGTAAATAAATGTAGTTCCCAAGAGAAATCTGCCTATTCACTTGTTATGGTTGGTTTCAACTAGACAGAGCCAGCTGTAACATGCAAAATTAATTTTATGTATCATTTTATGCCCATTTTAAGTAACATGGATAGCTCCCCTTCTTTAATCATGCTGCATAATTCCTGGATGGCTGCCATATCTTTCTTCTCTTTAACTGTCCCTATATCCCGGAGGATATAATTAGTACATCAGAGTTATTTAAGTATGATACAGGATATCTCCACTGAGCAGCCCTAATACATAAGAATCCGGATTTTATCAAATTAAAACCAGGGTAGTTGTTTTGTTGCAGAAATATCTTCTCACAGTCACCTTTCAAACATAAATTTCCACGTGTCTAACCTCTATGTGGTGGAGGACATCTAGGTTTCTATCCCTGGCTTCATCTCACCTCACTGGAGTTAAGGATTTATGACCAGTGTCTTGCTTCTACTCCCCTCACACAAAGGCACCTTGTGTCCCCTCGTTCTGGACTTTGCCTTTGCCTGCTCAGTCCCCAGAGTGTCCTGTTTGCTAGATGTTCCTCTACCCAGGTGCAGATCCTTGGGAATGGCCAAGAAGTATCCATTCACCCCCTCCTTGTCTTCTCTGTCTGGAGCTTAGTCTCCAGAAGGAATGACTTGGGCAGGACCAAAGGGCCTGTCTCTTCTAATTGATAGATGGGAGAAGGAAGTATGAAGCTTGCAGAGACAAAGATACAAGAAGAGACTAATCATGTTCTTTGGCCATGGCTACTACCACCCTGTATTGTGGGAAGAGTGCATGGGTAACACAGACATCCGGTCTGGTACTCAGAATGGGGATAAAGCCAACCATGGAACTTGGCTGTCATGTGGTTGTCAACAGTTCTGTGTTCAGGGGCATGCTCTGTATTCCTGCGATATCTCTCAGTTTTGGATATGAGAGTCTCTGACACCTAAGGGATGATTGCTCAAGCAGGAAGGTCATTCCAGAGGGAAGATCCTCAAGGAGATAGTAGAGGTTGCACTGCCAGGTCAAAGAGACTGGGGCCCTCGCTCTTGAGAGCAGTAGTTCTCTGCTTTTTCCTTGTGAGATAAAATTATGCTGGGAAAGTATGCTGAGTGATAAGAGAATAAAAGCACTGAGACAGTGAGAACAGGAGAAAAGGGCTGGAGTGTGATCTGTGCACTGCTCAGATGCACTGTCCGCAAGGCATTCATGCAGACCACAGGAGCAAAATCGCAAGGTTTACCAACTTTGGTACCTTGGTTCACATACCCAGGGTTGTTCTTTGAGGTTTTTTTTTATTTATTTTAAAGAGAATAAAACAAAACAGAACAAAGCAAATCAAAACAGAACAGAACAATGCAAGCAACACAGAACTTTATAACAAGCAAGACAGCAACAGTGGCTACCATAAAGTCTCTTGTTTTCTTTGATATAATTGACCATACCTTCACACACAATAATATCAAACATAACAAAATAGTATAAAACCATTTAAAAGAATGAAAGCATTATAGGACGTCAAAACTAGATAACAAGAAATGAACAATGGCTACAATAATATCTTATTTTCTTTTAAAAAGTTGTCCATACTATTATACATAATGAAATTAAATAAAACACAAAAGAATAGAACCAATCAAAAGAATAAAGGTATGACAGTACTTCAAAACAAGATGATATTAAATCAGCAAAGGCTACCATAATGTCTCATTTTCTTCAAAATAGCTATTCGTACCATTACACATAATAAAATCAAACAAAAAAAACAAATTAACAAATGAATGAAAGCATTTTAAGACTTCAAAACAAGACAATAGAAAACCAACTATAATTATCATAATATATCCCATCATATTCAAAATAGCTGTCCATATTATCAGACAAAGTAAAACCTAGCAAAACAAAACAGAACAAGGCCAAATCTAACAAAATTGTGAAAACAATACAAGAGTTCAAGACAAGGCAGTAAGAAATTAACAGTAGTTACCCACTTTTGCTCTTAGGTGTTTCCTCCACTATCACCTTTACAATAACTGTTTCACTTTCTGGATCGCATTAACTCCTCTTGTTTTTTATGCTAGGGTTCACTCCTATGAGTTCAAACTGTTTTGTCCATGAACATGATCTCCAGTTGCACCCTTTTACCTACAAAAGCCCCAAGGTTATTCTACTTTATAGCTGAGTAGCTTTCCATTGTATGAAAGTACCATATCTTTCTTATCCATTCCGTGGTTGATGGGCAAGTTATTGCTTTTATTTCTGGTCTTCTGTCATGTGAAACAATGTTTTCTCTCCTTTTATTTTCATTCCATGAATTTCCTTTCTTTTATACAGTATATTGATGGATCTTGTTTCCTAATCTACTCTCCCTGTGTTTCATTGCTGACCTGAGGTCACCTACATTAATGGTTACAACCAGCATACATTGATTTGTCTCTTCCATGCTATCCTCCTGCTGTTGGCCTTCCACTTTCCCCATTCATTCAATTGCCTGGCCTATTTGACTATCCTCCTCTGCTGTTGCTCCTGGAACCATGGATCTTTATCTCTTTCTAGAATATCCTTTAGCACTCTCTGTAGGGTTGGTTTGGTGGCCATGAATTCCTTTAGTTGTTCTATGTCATGGAAGCATCTTATTTTTCCATCCATTTTGAAAGATAGTTTTTCAGGGTAGCTCACTCTGGGTTGGAAGTTGTTTTCTTTCAGAGTTTGAAACACTTCACTTCTAACACTTCTTCCTTGATGATTTGTGTTGAACAAGTCTGCCATGATTCTGATTGTTTTTCCTTAATAGGTGCTCTGTTTCTTTTCTCTAACAGCTTTTAATATTCTATTCTTGTGCTGAATTTCTGGGATCTTGATTATATATGTCTGGGTGTACATTTCCTTTGGTTTGGCTAGTTAGATTTCTATATTCCTCAATTATCTGCACGCCAGATCCTTTTCCCACGTTTGGAAAGTTTTCTGCTATCACTTCTGTAAACAGCCTTTTCGTTTCATTGTGTTGACCCCTATTTCTTCACTGATACTTACCACTCTTATGCTTCTTTGTGTCATCTTGCAGCAGTCGAATTGTTATTTCCTGATTCCTTGTTATTTTTAAGGGACCCTTCCTTTCCCAATTGTTAGCTGAAATCCTATGTTCATGGTTTGAAACTCTATCTTTAGTCACTTTCAAGAGATTTTGCCAGCTTTCAATTGACTTTGGTTCCTCTAAAACCTTGAGAACAGGCTCCAGAGAGGTTTATATCCATTCTTTACAGAGCTGGTCAAACAGTTGGCCAGGATTCTGGGTCATCTCACCAGCTCCTGGAGATCACAGGCTTCCAGAAGTATCTACCTTTGTGGAGATGTAAAGTTACTCCTTTTTGGTTTTCATTTGATCAGGGCCCCCCTTTTCTTCAAAACCTAGGGACTCATTTTCCATGGCAATGAAATCACAACTTCTGCTTTCCCTGCTGCATCTGGGACTGGCAAAGTCACCACTGAGGAGCGAACAGTGGATCCTTGAGGCCTAGAGGTGTCACAGAAATAAAGTAATGCCACCTGGAGAAGAACAAAAATGAGCTGAGCTGGAAGCAGCACACTTCTCTCTCTCCTCTCTCTCTCTCCAAGGCAGCCACCTCCAGAGGCCTCTAAAGCGTGGGTCTAAGTGGCAGCTTCCTCATGCCTCCTCTTGTATTTCCCATAACTAAGCACTTTGACATTTAAGTCAGCATTAGTCTTCCCTCCCCAGCAAGTAACTCCTCACGTGTTCCTTCTCTGACATAATAAAGGACTCAATTATGCAAATGGGACAAAGTGACATTTGGTTTCCCTTCAGTAGTATGTACTCAGGGAAGAGTGATGTGGTGTTGTCTTTAAGCTCATAAGTGTCACTGTGTGTCAAGTAAGTGCACATGAAAAATAGATACGCTGTGATGTGTCCAATACCAGTGCTGCTCTCAATAACCGTAATTTCTAATTACCTTTCTCTTGTCAAACATCATCCATATGTATCATGTCTTAAGAAATGGTTCCTGTTTTTCTGGAGTTCTGCCAACTTCCTTCACAAATATACTTTGATACAATTCTTTTAAAGTAAAACAGTTTTAATACTTATTTTAAAAAAACAGAGAACTTGTTTTTAAAATATCATACCCAATAAATTAATAATTTTGGATTAATTAATACCATCAACAGATACTGAAATGTCAAATACAGTCAGAATTTAAAAATGAATTGTTAACATAAAATTAGAGGACCATTGAATGTATTTGGGACTTTGAACACTGCTTAGCTCAGTGAGGGTTTGCTGGACATCTATGGAGGTTCTATCAAATCACAATCGAGGTCTGCCCACCTTGCTCACATCCTGCAGCAGAATTGTGAAATCAACCACTGAATGCTTGGTTGTGACACCAGTTACCAACACCCAGGAATGCCCCATGCTCATTTTGATAGGCATCTCCCGTAGTTTAACTACAATATTGTGAACTGGTTTTGCTTGGAGGTGGCACCTTGTGGAAGTGCCACCTTTCTTACTAATGCAGTCCCTTAACTCTCTGAATGCAAGCTTGTACATCTTCCCAAGTCACTTCAAAGAGAGCTTTGTGCTGTGCTATTAATAGACCAGTTTCATAATTGAAACACTACATCAATCTGGACATTTTAGAAAAATGACAGGATGCTAAAATCCATGTTACATATTTCATGAACACATTCACTTATTTATAAATCTATACTCTTTTAAATAATTTAATATGCTAATGAATCATTGGTGTTGACATTTATTGTCATATAAACAAAAGCTCATGGATTTTCACTTTGTTTAGCAATTATCTTTGAAATTTCCCCATGTCATCAGCAACTTCAAGATAAACACTTTAATTAATTCCCAGTGAGAGAATGGTTTAATTCTCTCAAAATTACCATTGAGGTCAAAAGAGAAATTATAAAAAGAAGAAAAAAAAAAAAAAGAAACAGAAGCTCATGAAGAGATTGAAACAACGCTAATCTAGTACTAACAAACCTAAAAAGAAGAGCAGATCTGAAAAAAGTGATTCAAATTCCACTGCAGCTTTTATTATGATACAAGTTTAGTCTTCTCATTGAGAAGAGGATAGGGAATCACTCTACAAGAAAGCAGATGTGTGCTCTTCAGTTTTTCATTTCTTCTCTAAACTTTATGCTTCCATTAGAGCATACTTGGAACCATCTGAGAATATTAAGCTAAATGCATTGTGAATTGCAGAGTTGGCTAAAGAAGTTGTTCTGGGCTCAGAAACCATTTGTAATGGTTAAACTGGCAGAAGCAGTAAGACAAAGATGAGTAGATGGTTCTTGCTCCATTTTTAGTCACTGTCAAGCATTGGTTTTATGTTTCTCAAGTGCTTGGTATTACATAAATACATGAAAAGGGCTATCCGTCTAGCTATCTCTCAGCAATCAGACTCCGAAAGGGAATTGCATACAACTACAAGTGACTAAGGTACCACCCACTTCCTTTTGGTACTGTCAATGGATTCACTTAGCTCTCTAGTATGAAGCAACTTCTACAGAGAACAAGGAGTAACCACTCCCTCACTTTTCCCCACGCTTACATTGAGTTCTTTGCCTAATCATTTTCTGGGGTGTTTTGTGCAGATTGGAGACAAACAGAATAATTATTGGATGGTTTTCATATTCAGAAGCATGTTTCTTCCTTAAAAGTACACACACGAGATACAGGATCTTATTTACCCTGATGGTCCCTTAAATATTCTATTTTTCAATTCTAATACAGTTTTAAAAATACAGTCACAATAAAATGTTAACCAAGAGAAAGAACAACTTAATTTTTACTTTACATGTTTTGAGGAGATTCCCAAATTTCATGTCTCCTTGTGATTCTAGCCTGGTCCAGAGAGCTCCCTGAATTTAAGACAGTTCTAGCTTAGCTTATCTTAGCCCAGTCAACATGGAATTCTCATGCATCCAGGTTGTCTTAGGAGGCTTTTGGTCTGATGAGATATAAAGACTTCCTGCTGGAGATTCTCATTCAGGGATCTGAGCTGGTCTCCTGGGCCTTGCTCCTCACCTTGCTGAATGGCCTGGTGCTGGACTTGTTAGGAGACTCTTAAACAAATGATGGCCCACACATCATGGGCCAACAAAAACAAATTCCCTGAATACAGGCAAAGGGCTCTGGCCAAGCCTTGTGAGAACTACAGCTTCATTGTGTAGCCCATCAGAACCTCCTTGGTGATCCTGTCTGCCCTTTTGTCATCAGATAGATGACAGCTCCAAAAGGACACCGAGGGTCCTGGAGCTTGACTCCCAGAAACCTGACACTTTCCACCACTCTTTCAATCATTTTCACCAGGAATGCCTCACCTTGAGCCCCAAGTCCAAGACCTTTGTTCCTTTGTTGCCTGTCCATTCTCTCCTGTAGGTTAAGGTGAATATCTGAAGGAGGAAGTTACAGTGAACCAAGAGAAAGGGCCTCTGCCAGTCAGCCAGGTAGGCAAATCACAGCCTCCCCATCAACTGGTCAGAGAGCCTTGCAAAGGCTTCATGGTTCTGGCCTCTTAGTCTGCATTTGCCAAAGAGCTTACTCAGTTGGAACATCAATGGGAAGTTGCAACCGAGGTTGAAGTTGTTTGCAGGCATTCACTCTGAATGCCTTACTAGTCCTGGCAGATCTGCCTACAAGTCCCTCTGAGCTCTTACTGCTGAATGAAGTGCTTATAGGAAGTGCTCACCAGGTAACCACTACTCCTGGAAACGTTCTTATGTGAGCTTGTGCACCCATGAGTGGCTCTAGATGGAAGGCAGAGGGAAGCCAATGATGGAGTCACGTGCCTTTCCCTCTGTGCCCTCAGGGGTCCCACTGAACACTCGAGTCACTGAGAAAAACCTGACACTAGCATACTCCAAGAGCAGGACTGCAGAGGATGGCTTGAGTTAATTGAGGAAGACAGTCACTGCTCTCCTTGGCAGAGGAGCTCTGTTTCTGATGGCAGATGGTAGTATCAAAAAGCATTCTGCTCCTAAGGAGCCCATATGCATAACGCCAAGATTTGTGAGGATGTCATTCCACAATGCACACAAAGTTCTTTCTCAATCAAAGCAACAGCCATAGGAGAAGCCAGAATCAGGCAGTGACCCTGCCCTCTGTAACATCAATCTTTCAGGTTAAGTATAAACCCTGCTTCTCAAGTCAGATGTCAACACTTGCATTCTTAGCCAAAGGGCTGTTCAGCAAAGCAAAGAGCTTCAATTCAACTGGAATCAAGTTAAAAGGATAGAAACTGAGGAATGCAAGGGGAATATTAGAAGCATCTCTGTTACTACACAAGTTCTATCAAGTGGACCTA
This sequence comes from Cavia porcellus, assembly GCF_034190915.1. NCBI lineage: Eukaryota > Metazoa > Chordata > Mammalia > Rodentia > Caviidae > Cavia > Cavia porcellus. Next base: position 103,839,112 of record NW_026947485.1, read on the forward strand.
GTTCTGACTAGTTCAGACCTAGTTCTGACTCAAACAGTACCCACCAAGAAAAGAATCTTATCAGTCAACTGAGGGCATGTAGCTTTCCTCCTGTAACATGATAACTCACACCACTGCCCAGCTGAGCTCTATGGGGAATTTGCTTTCTCTATCAGATTTGCCAGTAGGATACCAGAGGGCAGGAATCATCATCCACTAGGATCTATAGCAAGAATATCAAGATATTTGTAAATCCAGTGGGTTCCCTGTGGCTCTTACTCTCTTCCGCAGACACAGAGCTCTGCTTTCAGCTTTCCCCAGAAGTCTTCCTCACCACCTGTATCACATCTGTCCTTATTCACTACATCATCAAAAAGTGCCTAGTTGTCCAGTCAGGATACAAGGATGGCGCAAGATCATTTTCCTGGGTCAGGGTCTTTGCCCCAGTTGAGCCTAGCTCTCCTTTTGCAGCCCTGAACAACCTCTGCCTCAGGGATGGAGCTCCCTTGCATCATGATTACAGGACACTCAAGAGGCCCAAAGCAAGAATGTGTGTGTACTTATTTATAATTCATAGGCTGAACACTCCCATTCAAAGGCAACAAGCCATGGCTGAGGACCCTGCTGATGTCCAGGATCTCAGTCTGAACTGTGTTGTATTATTAAGGAAGAAAATCTTCATCATTTATAACTGGAAGGTACTAGCACCTATGGTCATGTCTTCTATATAGTGACAATGCGCCAAGAATAGCTCCATGGGAGCCACAAGAGGTTTACAGTGCCCCTGAGCTATCCTGATTCCCTCAGTGTGATGGGCTGAGTGGTTCCTGCATTGGAAGCACAAATGCAAAGTATGTTACCAAAGATTCCCAAACTGCATTTATGGTGTAATACCTCTCTTCTTGGAAAAAAGTTCCTGGCACAGAACTCCTAAAGCTTTTGAGATCTGATGAGTGATAACAGCATTCTCCACTATTGCTGGCAAGAACCCATGACCACATCCAAGCTTTGTTAATGACATGAATAGAGCACCCCTAAGTAGTTTAGAATGGGAGCTGATTTCCAGAGCCTAATCATGTGATAATGGGAACTTTCAACCTCGTGCCAGCTTCCTAGGAAGAGAGGGGAGTAGAAGAAAGTGGTAAATCACTTGGCCAAAGTCCAGTCATGCCTACATAAGGATATCTCCATTGAAACAGACACAATGAACTAGGGGATCTCTCTGGTCCATGAACATGCAACAGTTCTAGGCGCCCATAGATGTATTGGAGCTTTAGGATCACAACCAACTCCTTGACCTATGCATATTTTCCATTTGGTTGTTCCAAAGTTAAATGTTTCATAATACAATTATAATCATCATTAAAGCACTTTCTTGACTTCCATAAATCATTCTAGATTAAGATTACCGAAACTGATAGGAGCCATGAGAGAGAGCTCTGAATCTATAGTCATCCTGGCAGAAGTGTAGGAAGCCTGCTGGGCTCCACTTGTAGTAAAGTCCTGTGGACTGAGCTTCAGAGTTTGAAACCAACTTCTAATGCCCAACTGCTGGATTCAGACTTGAATCACACCTAATGGAGACCTGGTGAGAGACCTGTCTTGAGGAAGCAATTCCCCAAGATACTGGGTATAAAACAGCTTCAGCTAAAGGCAGAGAGCTAGAAACCCCCAGTGCTTGGATGCTACCTACATAAACAAGGAAGGAATGTGGACCCTACAGATAGGAACAGTTTTACCATCCTACACAGCTCACCAGGCACAGTCACAGGGTACCATGGGCTCCAGTCACAAGAGATGCTGTGCTTAGCATACAGCATTGGTGTGAGGCTGTGGGACCATCAGCAGACTACTTCTTTGTGCATGGATGGCAAGTCAGACTGATGCAAGTAGCTACTATTTCTGTTCTTCAAATTAGCAGTTCCTCCCAGCTGCATACTGCACTCTAATCTTCAGGTTTTAAAACTAATTTTTACTATAATAACCTTTTTATCCTGGTTCCAAATTACTCCATTATAAAAGGGCATTTTTAAAAGCCAAAGACTGTGGCTCCCTCGTGGAGGGTATTTTTGAGCATGGCATACTCAAAGATTGGGAATCCTCATAGGGCAACTGAAGCAAACGAGACCCAACTTTAATTAACAGTCATTCAGTGCTGCCTTTTCTTGAAAGAAAGGGAGGAGAATCCTTTGCAGTGACAGTACACTACATTTACTTCGAGCTTCTATGCTATCTCTGAAATGTTTTTCTCATTATATATGTACAATTATATGTATATACATGTATACATATACAACAAAATTAGTATTTTAATCCATATTCACAAATATATCGGAGTGGGAGAACTTATCACTTAAGAGCCATTTTTCTTTCTGAAGAATATAAAAACTGTAGAAACCAATTAGAATTATACCTGCAATGAGTTACAGATTCATTTTTTAAAACACAATATACCTGCAGAATACGCATTTTCTCTTTGGTAACATCAAGCAAATGGTGGGATAAGATGATGGCCTTTCTCATTGCTCTTGGGTTCTGGGCATCTTACCAGGGGGATCCAGGTACTGGGGTAGAAGCCACAGGTCTGTTGCCTTTTGTTGTGCTGTCCTCCCCTCTCACTAACATAGATGGAGGCTCCTTTCAACAAAAAGAGAAGGAGAGAGTGCTGTTTTTAATTCTGAACACTTGTCTTCAGTTATAGACAATCAAGTGAAAAATAATAAAGACTCCTGCAGACAGACCTGCCTCTGGTAGCCATCACATAATGACCTTCTCAAAGCAAAATAGTAAAGTAATAGGGTGAGCAATCATGCATAGATACAGAATTAATAACACAAAAAAACCTACAACAGATAACTCAGCAAAAGTACCCCCTAATTATTTTGAAATGTCTTTTCTGAATGGAAGACAGATGGGTAGCCACAAAGAGAATGATTCTGGCTCTGATGTGTTTGGGGCAGCAAATCTTCATGGATTTATCTCTAGAAATAAGTCTGACCTAATGGCTGCAGTCCTGTACCCCACCACCAAAATTCTATATGTAATGGCAGAGAACCTTAGACCTATGAGGAGGTCCTAAACACCTGTCCAACCAGATCTGTCATGGGAAGAGGAAGTGGCAAGTTCACATTGTTACAGGAAACTCATTCTTTAAAACACTGGGAGATCCCAGGCACACCTTGGCATTCTGGAGCATCTGACTCGGGCAGGATCTAAGGGTCATTCATCTTGCCACATGTGGATGATTCTGATTCTCTTCCAGGTTTGAAAACTGTTATTGTGTCTCTGTCTTCATTTAGAAAACAAAGCAAATTTGAATACATGCACACAGGTACACTCAGACATACACACCTATGACTGGTACACTTGATTAGTGTCAGTGACAGGCAGAATTTTGGTAGAAACAAACACTGTTCAAAATTAGAAAATACAGACAGTCCTAATTTCAATCTGAGCTTAGATTCAAGACTCATGTGGACAGACATGGGCCATTTGTCTAATAATGAGCAAACAGAATCCAATTCCTAGTAGGGGTATTAAAAAGTCCCAGTGAAAATTTATTTTTAAATAAAGATATATCATCACAATTTTGGCATGGCTAGTAAGATGAATTCACACTAGAAAACAGTAAATTCTAGTGGAGAATACTTTTGTTTCCTTGGTTCTGATCTCAAACTCAGGATACTATGATAAAGATTATGCTTTTCATGTCTTTGGAAAATTAGGTGAAAGTAAAAGCCTTTCACCATCCAAGCAAGATGCTGATTCTAAGCTGCAATTTTTTAAAAAAATTGAATGTCATTCTAAAATCTTAGAATCTCTGCTTCTTTTAGTATTAATGTCAGTACTATATGAAACAGTGTAGGTTGCAAGATGACTGAACACAATCAAATGAAGTTGATACTCTGAGCACTGCTGCAGGACCCCCAGTACAAGTTTAGTGTGATAGAGGAAGGTGCTAAGTTATGGAAGGGCTAAAGAATCAAGTTCAAATAAAAATTAAGGACACCAAGTAAGGTAATTTCATTAGCATTTCATTTGTCACACCGGTTTTGAAAAATTAAGCAATCAAAGAAAGAAATCCAAGGAAGGAGACCTATCAAATGTAGCTGTTTACTGAACCTCTTGATAACAGAGTGAAGTTGCCTCTCTTTGATCACATTATTGAGAAGGAAGAGCCAGTGTAGGAAGAAGCCCTGCCAAGAGGAGAGACAAGAAGTCAGCCACATAAATCCCTGCATGGTCTTTGCTACAAAGGAAGTCTGGAAAGGGCAGCTATTGAACAGGAATGACACTGTTCATCTTGGTATTTTGCTGGGGTTTCTCATAAAACCCCATTCATTTCAACAAGTAAGTACATTCAACAAATGATCTGTAATTTGTATAACCTTCTCTCTGTGAGTTTGAAATTTTTAAAATTTTTTTAGAATTTTCTGATAGTAGAAAGTATCTTTGCTTTCTGTGAGAAAACAAGATCAAGATAAATAATTAGCTTAACCGGGAATATTCAGAGACACTTGTCTCAAAAAATATATATTCAAGCCAGAGTTTATATTACTAATCCAATTAGGAAAACAGGAGGAGATTTTCATTATGAAGTTAATTGGACAATAGAACTCAACGAGGAGTCTCTTAGTACCAGATTACCTCCACTAATTATTCAAGTAAATATGGTATGGTGTAATTTGTGATGGGGAGGAACATTTAGTTTGGCAATGCTAGGATTCTCTGCAGCTAATTACCAAGGTTTTCTTCCTGAAGCACATGCTGTGGTTATGATTTCCTGTTGGTGATAAAAATGGCTAATCATGGTATAAAATTCCTGTTCTATGCTGAAGTAATAAAAGTGAATTAGGTTCATGGAAACCAGTGATAAAGCAACTATTTATGGAAAGCAGTAGCAAGGCTATGTGTGTAATTAATATGTGATTCTGGCTAGAATTCTTATCTCATAGAAAAGTCATACATCAGGGCCAAAGGTGTAATTTGCACTAACTAACATTTGTGATTGATGATCAGCACTTAACAGCACCAGGGGCTGGTAAGAAAACGTAAGCCCCACAGTGATTATATCCTCAAATAAAGCTAACAGTGAGCTGGCATAGAGACCAGAAGAACAGAAAACTTGCAAGGGACCATGACACAGAAATACCTAATAAAGTAAAGCAGGAGAGAACACTAGCAAGATGAGTAGGCCAGGGCCCCAGAATATGTGACAGAGCAGGACAGACTAAATGTGGTCTGTGACTTTTTCAAACATAGCAGCAAAGCGAATTCCTTCAGTTATTCAGATGAACGATTGTGCTATTAAAAACATTAACTATATCAAGTACACCATCCTGGTCAATCTCTAAAATGCATTTAGCAAATGGCAAAGACAGACCTCAAATTTGAATGTTTTAAGAAAAATAAAGATGCTTTGGGTTTTAACAGAAGAATCTAAGTATATACTGTGTCTTTGCCAAGTCTTGTCTATTTTCACACAGCCTGGATGCCCTATGTCCTCTCTTTATTCTGAAAATGGACAACATGTAAAGAGGAAGCCAAACGCACTCCTGATGGAGTGCCCACCAGTGATCTGGGAGCCCATCTGACAAGGACAGGAGTCTGCTTTACAAATGCCCTTCTGTCCCTCAATGTTATAGAATTGCAGGCTGGATTTGGCTGTTGCTCAGAGCTGACCAGTAATCATTTCACAAGCACCACGTAAGAAACAGGAGTGGAAGTGCCCTGACACCAGGTCCTCCATGGCTGGGATTTCTGTCTCTACAGCACTCTCAATGGCCAGACCTACCTTTTCATCTTTGTCTCTGGCCCGGCTCTTCCTCTCTGCAGTGTGTAGCACGAGGGCCGAAGAACAGGGTGCTCGGCTGTGCTCTTTGCTTTTATCTGTTGGACAAAACAATTTTCATTAACGTTTCATTTGTCACATCGGTTTTGAAAAATTAAGCAAAGATAAAAGCAATCATTCCACAATGGGCTTGAAATTTCAACATTCCATATGCTGAGGGAAAGTTGTACAAATATGGTGTTTCCATTGTAGTCCAGCAACTGGCTTCTTGTCTTGATACTGGGTGTGCAGGGTATACAAGGCCTGGGCCATAGACCTAAACTACTTCCTGAGTTAGCCCAGCACTACTCTTGAATTTCAGTCTCTGTCCTCAATGGGGTTGGACACTTCCATCCTAAATTCCATTGCTTCTTAGATAGAAAAGCGCAGAATGGATACCCACATGGGAAGGCCAATATACATAGCTGTCTGCTGATCAAGGAAGTACGGGGAAGTGGGCAGTGCTCTTGAAGATTCAGCACACAAAGGGAGTCCATGAGAATGCTCTCAGCAAATGGTCACCACTGCTGAGACATACAGTCCAGTTAGGTCCTGCCAAGATGTATGGGCAAATCAACCTTCTCGCTTGCATTCTCAGGGGTGCCCATGCTCTGGGCAGTCAGCAGCTTCCTCAGTAAGGTCAATCTGCTCACTGGACTCCTGTGCCTGTGCTAAGAACTATTTAAATCACTCTTGGCCAGGACTTCTAGCCACGCCACATGGCTTACCAATGGACAGAACACAAGCCTTCCAAAGGTAGGACAAAAGACCAAGGTGAGACAGAAATAGCCTTGATGAGGCTTTGACAGCTAGTGGACATTATGGGTACCCTTCCCAGGACAGGAAGACACTAGACTGGTCAGACCTCCGGTTACCATTTGCTTATCATCATATGTACACTGGCTTTTCCATAAAGTAGACTACAAAGCATTTTGAAAAGTAGTTGATGTGAAGGAAAGGAAACATAGACAAAACTTTATGACACCAAATATGGAAATAAACTGTAAATTTTCTAAACATGTCTATCTAACTCTCAAAACTGTTCAAGTAGCCAACAGATAACATCTTGAGATAAAGTCACAGAATCCTGTGGATGTGAGGGTTAGGATATTCTGGATGCAGAAAATTGCTTGACCTGGAGCTCTTGCCCATCTAGTTCAGATGGGAGGTTCCTGTGGAAGGGAGGAAAGCAAACATTATGTGTGCACATATACAAATATATGTGCACACCACTCAGACATGCACACAGGAACGGTACCTTTTAGCCTCCCTCAACCCAACACCTCTATACATGCAAATTGGGGCAGGAAAGGGCAATGCTAGGAAGCCAACTTAGCAGTTTTCACTTTCCACCATTTCTCTTTAATCTATTGCCAACTCCATGACCCGTGTAGGTTTGTTGGTGGAGCCACACATCCCTGAACTTCAAGTGGGACTGCCACTGCGCCCATAGTGTGTGTCAGCACCTGGAAGGCCATGGCTGCTGAGCCAGACAACCTGAAGGGCATCTTTCTCTAGAGCTATCAAAGAGGAAGCCCCTCACTCACTTTGGGATTGGCAACTATTTCAAACATAGAGCAGTGACACTGGGAAGATCTAGACACAGATTTAACAGCCCTGGACCATAAAAACTCTGCATCAGAACTACATAGAAACATGTGTATTCCTTCCTGGCCTCCTCTCCTCATCCAAGAGTGGATGGAAAAATGGGATGGATGAATGAGCATAGCAAGGCCCCTTGTCCACCACTGTCACTCTGAAGAGTAACTTGGGTCACAGACACTCTGCATAGGACAGAGGGTTAGTTCTTGCCTTTAAAGAAGCAGCTCCTCTTAACACACTGTTGGCAACAAATAAAGCATACATCTCTGAACTCCCCTCCTGTCATTTTAGCTCTATGGCAAATGTGTCTGAGGCTGAGGTTCTGTCTCCTATTCTTCTATTACATATGAATCAATTGTGCCAATCACAGGACTCCAGGAACACCATGAGCAACTCCGAGATTTATATCCCAGTGTGGCAACACCATCTATGGATATATTTCAAGTTGGTTGGACCAAGGATGTAGCTCAGTGGAGAGTACTCCCTAGCATATTCTCTGTGTTCAATTCCTAATAAGTCTCTCCCCAGAAGGATGAGTCTTGGGAGGAACTAGCAATATTCAAGGAATTGGATACGCAAATCTTAATCATAAAACTAAATTGAAGAGCAGTGAAGATATTTTATTATCACTCAGGATAACAAGAGAGCAAGGGTTTGCACTAACATCTCCTGTTCTCTGTGGAACTATTCCCCAAACAATCCTGCCAAAGTGTAAAGTACAAGAAGAAGCCTAGACCTGGGGTCTCTGGTCCCAACTTTGCACTGAGAAATCCTGTCTCCAGACTCAATTCTGTATCTTTCTCCACAGCATGGAGATAGCAAGAACAGCAAATTACCACGTCTCCACTACAGAGAGAAGTTAAGAGAAGAAAAATGGCTTAAGAAAATAATTACTTCTCATATGACATCAAGGAAAAATGAAGCAGAAATTGAAGGATTAATTGAAAGAACAAATAGACTAACACAACTTGGTTAACCAGATATCTTGGGAGAAGGTTTTTCTTCTTGGAATCACAGGAATATTTTCGTCTAAATTTCTGATGCTCAAATTAATTCTCAGTTCACTGGATGTCAACTTTAAAGCTACTTCTGTCCATATTTTACCTGGCTGCCTCCTCTCTCTTATATTCCACAGAGCCTTAATCATCTAAATATCTGGAAATCTTCAGAAACAAGAAAACAAGGCATGAAGCAAGTATCAGGCTATTCAGTTAAATCATTAAGCAGATTTTCTTGCTACCTACATCTGCCTAACTTGTCACACGAAGAACATGCAGGTAAGCAGATACTCCATTCCCAGAACTGCTATGGTGTTTCAATGGTGTGTGATAACAGAGAGCAATCTTCTCAGGATGCCTCTGCAGACAAATGTGGAACCTTGGTTATTCCCCAATTTGCAGCCTAGGTTAGGGGATAGGGAGAGAACAGTTTGGATGGCCAGAGGTGTGAAGTGTGGTGTTCAGCAGCTTCAGAAGGACTAACCAAAGAAATGCAGGAACTGATGGTATCTAGTTGTTATGGTTCATGTTCAGATTCCCCTTTCAAACCTCATATAATCCTGGGCACAGCCAAATATAGCATTTGTGATTGTTTATTGTCCAGCAGTTGCCCAGGGTAGAGCCAACATATAGTGTAACACTGAGAAGAAAGCAAGTCTTTCTCTCTTTTGCTGTTCATGCTTTGTGCTTGCGGCATCCATGAATAGCACCCCTGCCATGGCACCCTGCCACTTGGAGACAACTGAGTATGCACTGAAATCTCCAAAATTGTAAGAAATAAACCTTCCCTTCCCTAAATGTGGGTGTCAGGTACTTTGTCTGAATGAGAGAAAAGTAACCAAGTCACTAGTGAACTGTGATGATACAGCTTTGGAGAAAAGGATCTCTCAATAAACCACAGGGAAGATTTTGTGGGAAAGAGAGTACCTTAGTGCTGCCAGCCCTAAGAACCTGGTATCACAGGAGCTCCAAAGCCAGCTAGGCAGGCTGAGAATTCCTATCCCTCAGCCTCTACCTCATAGCCCATCTAGAGAAGGAAGAGGACACAAACAGGTTAAACCCACTGCTCCTAGTGACCCAGCACAAGCAGACTCAGGTAAGGGAGGAGAAAAATTAAGCCTTAAACAGAATTGAATATTTCGATTATCTTGAACTCTGCATATTTAATTACTGAACTGACTTCTATTTGAGACTGGAAATGCATAGATAGATTTTTACTATTCAAAACTAAGCCAAAAGCCATTTGTTAAGGATTTTATCCAAAGTACAGCAAAGCAGAAGCCCCACAGAACAACACTGGAAGAGTTGTTCAAAGAAACAGTTACATTTACTTCTGAACTACAGACCATATGGTCTGTAGTCATCCAACACTGTGGTTACCTACAAAACATACAACAATCATATCAACAGACATGTAAGAGCACATAAATAAACATGTATAGTAAAAAACATGCTAGGGAAATTGGTAGTAAGAAAATATTCCTATGAAACTATTCTGAAATTAACATAGCATTGCTTATACATACCCCTTCATTATCTTGAGAAAATATACTAAAACCTTTATTTTACTGAAAACAGTTGACCTCTGTAAAAATCAGATCTTAAAACTTGGCTTTTGAGATAAATGGATTTGCATTGCTTCTTCTGAGTGCTTCGTCCTGAACACATCTTTGATGATCATTTTAAAGTTCCTAATCACAAACACATATTCCTGGAATACTTGTGACAAATGTTACTGCCTTGCCCTGAGTAGTTTCCTTAATAGCTGGCACTTTTTAACAGTCATTGATTCCTGTGGAGGTGTATAGGTAGGCCATGCAGACTCAAACACATAATTGGGTCTGCATCTTGGCCATTCCACTGAGGAAGTGCTTACTCTACAGCTCTCTATGGGCCTCTTCCAGGGTCCACTCTGACAAGCTTAAGTACTCTTTGCTTTGGGCTTCTCCACAAACTCTGATGATGTTGCTGTAAAGTACTCCCTTGAGTGGCAAAAAGAACTAGTTTATGGAAGAAAATCAACAAGTTGTAAGATTACAGACGCCAAGGTACCTAGGGGAGCACAGGATATATTACGCTTTCACAGCAGGGTATGATGGTAATATCTTCCCTGCAATTCATCTATTGATCAAACCTGACTCATGATTTTAAGTGCTCCCCAAAGGCCTCTGCTTTGATTTTCCTCTTGGCAGTGCTGAGCAACAAGGAGAAATGGGAGGTCGTGTGGCATTCTGGGAGGACAGAGGCTCAAGCTGCAAATAGCTGCAGTGATCAACTGGCAGTTTACTTATTTATAGCTCACATGATCCCATAAAATCCCCGCTGTTTGTAGGGAGAAGTGAGGGAAGTGGTGTGAGTAGTTAGACACTGCTCTCTCACAGTGCCGAATTGATGGAGGGTCAGGAAAGTATACCAGAGCCATTGGAAGTTCAGAGTGGTGATAACTTCTCTATCCAAAGTGATGAGAGTAAAACCAGGCCCAATGTTTCAGGCAATTTAGCCCTGTAAATGCTTGTAGGTCAGCAGTCAGCCTTGTTTCCTAAAGAGACAGGAGACTTGAAGGTGTCCTAATCAGGGTTCAGGTTTGGCATCTTGGTCATTACTCCAGGTCTACAACATCTGTTATCGTAAGAGTTCCCAAAACAAAGACTCAAAGGCCTCTGTTGTCATCTCTTGGTATTGAACCACAGATTACAGGTCTCTGCTGTCAGCTGATATTGGACCACAGATCAATAAGTTAAGTATGCAAGTCCCGACTGGTGGCAAGGTCTAGTAATTCTCCTGCCTGATTTCTGCATGCTACTGATAATGAATAAAGTTGCTAACGTTTTTTAAAAAGCATAATAAAATGAAAAGTTGTCAAAGTTAAGTAAAATTATTTAACTTGTCAGAAAGATATGAGAAGCACGTCAGCATCTCCTGATTCAAGGAGTGATTAAAAATTAATTTTCAGTGAATATTGACTTCCCTTAGCCTCTGCTGGAATACAATGAAGTGTCCATTCCTATCTCTTCCAATTGTGGGATGCTAAAAAACCCCAAAGCATCAGTTGGGAGTATATCTCACAGAAATAGAAGCAGCAGCTGTATCCTGGAGGACTCTAAGAATGTTCTTCCAACTTCCTGTGAGGGAAGGGGCGCACACAGGAATGAATAAATCCTGAAGACATTCTTCCCTTTCAATCCTTCTGTTCTGAAAATCAATGGAGACTGCTTAACAACTGTTCTGTGGAACCAAACTTTAAAAAAAATTCAGAAATTGTCAAGAAACCTGATCTTCTATTGAGGGGATGTCAGATCCACAGACGGCTGTCACCACTTGACCCTTACAGTGAATTTCTTGAGGCACCTTTTTGAAAAGATCTGAGTGCCCTGATTTCAGCAGACACGTGATAAAGGAAAGGTTCACAGAGAAGATTCTCAAGTGAACTCCACATAATGTGCATGGGTAGTGACGCACAGATATTGGAAAGAAATGAGACATCTCAGGAAACAGATTTGGCAATCAATACCTCCATCCAGACACCTCCATCCCTAGTTTGGATGCCAGTGCCAGATATGCAGGTGATATGGGAAAACCCAGAGTAAATGAAACTCTTATTTTCTGTATTTGCACCATCTGGTGACCCTGTTACTACAAATAAAGTTTCTTCTTCCAAGGTTATTCAGGGTCACGTCCATGTACAAAACTGGCTTAGAAGGATAATGAACAACATTGTATTCATATATCCTTTCTTCCCATGAGCACCACTCTAAAATAACATCCAGAATGCTCAGGCAAAATAGGTACAAAAATCTCATTTTCACCTAGGAAAGTAGACAAGGTACATCATTTTCTTGGTTACAAAGTAAACCTGGAGAAAGGGCTAATATTTGTCGACAATATAAGTAGCACTAAGTACCTCTAAAAAATTGACAATAGAATAAAAGGAAAATTGAAATTTGTGCTTAGGACAGTAGAAATGACTCACTTGAGGTCCCTTGTATACAGCAAATGAGCCTTGGTGAGTACACTGATTTCAGAATCTGCCTCTGCAGTGAGAACTAAGACATCAAAGGAGATGCCTCCTTGGGAAAGTGCATCTGAATCCTGTCCTCATGCTGCCTGAGCTTTAAATTAGCATGGGCTGCTGGGCTAAAGCAGGACAGAGGCAGAAGGAATACAAATTTCAAGATTAAAAACAAAGACAAGAGAAACCCAGAGCCAGTGAAACCCAGACAGTGGTGTGCTGGGGAGACTTAGCTGCTGCTGTCAAGGCAGCATGAAACAGGACAACAATGGGGAATCTTTTTTAAACCAGCTAACCCCTCCCCTAGACACCCATAGGCACTGTCATGGTTTATGTTGGTGGCCCCCAGGCCTCGTGCATTTGCATTATGCATTTGTGATTGGTTCATTGTTTAGTGCTTGAATTGGGGGTGTGAATACTACACTGGCCTAGGGGTGGAGCCAGGATGTAATGTAATGGCAGGAAGGTGTATCTCTCTGTTCTTGCCTGTTTCCTCCTTGAGGTTTGCAGCCGCCATGAACGGAGGCCCAGCCATGCCACTCTGCCTGAAAGCCAACTGAGTATGGAATGAAACTTCCAAAAACTATAAGAAATAAACCTTTCCTTTCCTAACTTTGGTCATTAGGTATTTTGTCTCAGCAACAAGTAAAAAGTAACTAAGACAGAATTTGGTACTGAGGAGTGGGGTCATTTGCTGTGACTATACCTGACCGTGTTTTTAGAGAAGCTTTGGAAATGGCTTGTAGGCAGAGTTTGGAAAGGTTTGGACATGTTGCCTGGATGCATAGAGATGGAGCAGCTTAGGCTGTTCTGTAGAGGTGATTCTGGTCAGAGCTCAGGAGACCAGAAGGCTGATAGCCTGATGGTAAAGACCAGGCTTGGGAGTTTTCTGCTGGGAAGAAGGACTGAATTGTTTGTTTGACTCCCCATGATGTGTGTTATGGCTTGGCAGAAAGTTTGTCTGAATTTTGCTCATGCCCAGAGACTTTGCCTGAGACTTAGACAAACGGCAATGGGCTGATTAATCTGGAAAAGGAAAGTTCAAGATAGTTGAATGTTGAGGCTGTTGCATGGCTATTATTGGGGGCTGTTAGCCATGTTTATGTTGCAAATCAAGAGCAAAGAGCCCAGAAGGATAATTTACAACTCTGTGAATTTGGCCAGAAGGAAAATTCCAGGGAAGTTGTGGATTGTAAATACGGTGTTGAGACTTTGATTGCTGAGGAGAAACAGAGAGAGAAGAAAGATGGCCCCAGGGCATCCCAGGAAGCATTAGGTCTCTACCCTTTGCAGCCTCAAAACTGCAAAAGTGAAAGAATTTGCTCAGAGGAGAAAGCTGCAGAGCACCATGCTCCAGATTGGTGATGGAGACCACATGAGGTTCCAGAATGGTGACAGAGGCCACATAAGGTTCCAGAATGATGGAAACATAGAGAAGCTTTTCTTCACAATCAGGTTCTCAAAGCCTAATGATCCAGGCAATCAACCCCTACAGCCAAGAGATAGGAAAGCCGGGCTACTGCTCCAGCTGGCAGCAAACCTTGGTAGCATCCACATGGTGCCTATTTTAGGTGCAAGGAAAATGTACAAATTCTGAGGGTAAGATGGCTTCCACCTCAATTGCAAAGGGCCTGGGAAGCCTAGTAGTGTACCCAAGAGGGTAGTTTGTAAAGATGTAAGAGTAAAGCCAAAGGTGCAGTGGAGACCCCAGAAGTTTGGAAAAGACAGGAACGTGGATGATCCAAGGAAAGCTGCAAAAAGCTAGCAGAGAGGATTTAAGAGAGAAGCTGCAGGAGCTGAAATCCCTGCAAGTGCCATAGGGGTGGAATCACCCAAGCCTTTTGCAGCTTGCAACCAGATTGCTTCAAATGTTGAGCATGGAACTCTAGGACTTAATATTCTTCTATGCTGGATCTTGGACTTTCTTTGTTTCCAATGCTTTACACTCCCCTATAGGTAACTTTTGGAATGGTAATGTTTATCTTGTGGCTTTGCATTTCAGAAATGTTTAACCTTGTTTCATTTGTACAGGGGGTTACAGTTAAGAGTTTGCCATAGATCTTGGAGGAGACTTGGGACTTGGACTTTTCAGTAATGCTGAAACTATTAGGATTTTGGCAACTCTTGGAGATGGACTAAATGTCTTTTGTATAAAGGAGGTCCATGAGTCCTTGGGTCCACGGGTAGACTGTCATAGTTTATGTTGGTGGCCCCCAGGCCTCATGCATTTGCATTGTGCATTTGTGATTAGTTCATTGTCTATGCTTAGATTGGGGGTGTGAGTCCTACACTGGCCCTATGGGTGGAGCCAGGATGTAATGTCATGGCAGGAAGAAGATGTGTCTTGCTCTTTTTGTTTGTTTGCTCCTTGTGGTTTGCAGCCGCCATGGAACTGGAACTGCGGCCCAGCCATGCCACCCCACCTTGGAGCCAACTGAGTGTGGACTAAAACCTCCAAAAACTGTAAGAAATAAACCTTTCCTTTCCCAACTTTGGTCATCAGGTATTTTGTCTCAGTGATGAGTAAAAAGTAACTAAGACAGGCACACAGCCTAGCTCTTACCCCACTGAGCCCTGTTTAGGATAGTATCACTTAGGCAAAATCCTGCTGGTGAGGAGTTTGCAAAATAGGGGTCAATATAGCAACTGTCCTTGGAGTCTTACTCATCTGAGAATTTGGAGGGAAGAGGTAGAGAATGGAAATATCAGAGAACCTCCCTTCCTGGCCTTCATCCCATAGTGAACATGCAGCCATGCATGTTGAGGAAGCCAAGCACAGTATATGCAGCCACAAATCAAAGTAGCCAGACAACTGGAGTACAGGACAACAGCAGGGTTTGGAATTGTCCCTTTGATACATAATCTCTAGAGGCAGGACAATGGGCTTACCCTTTGAGGTAACCTCTGCTGAAGCTTGCACAGGGACATGCATAATGGTAAGAAGAGAGGTGGTGGTCACATCTGGACACATCCTCAACCTCTCCTGGGGAGTAAGAGACATGATGAACATTGCTGTTCTTGCTCTGCCAGCAAGACAGCAGGGCACTGCATGCTAGGGATGGTCTGGTTCAGCATAGGCTCCAAGCCTCTTTGATGCCTGGCTATGAAATAGCCCTGGCAGCCTCCACTGCTACCTTCTCCCCAGCATGAACTGGCACAGGAGGCCAGAGGGCAACTCCTTGAACTCCATGGCACCTGAAGATGATTTTCATAGAAACACAAATCACTCCTGAATCCTTCTAAATTTTTCATATGTGGTGATTTCACACATTTGACAAGTAGCAGTGATAATTTTCCACCGATTTTTAACATCCTGGATTTTTTTCTGTACTAACAAAGGTGGTAAAACATACTCTCAGGAGAAGAGGGGCTGAGCTTCCTCAAGGGTTAGGTATTGAATCTTCATCTTCCCCTTGTTTCAACTCTAACCTTGGGATGTGACCCACACTACAACATGTTGCCACACCAGTAACACTTTACCATTGTAATGTGACTCAATCCTTGACCTCTAGTCAATTTCTAGTTCTTCTGCTGATCCATGTGAATAAAGAAGAATTAAAATGAGCGTGGACAATGGCCCATTGTTGTGATGAGTCATTTTCAATGGAATATTTTAGAACTTGAAATAAAGTAGATGTTTGATGCAGGCAGGCTTTAGTTGAGGAGAAGCAATATATGCTAGATATCAGAAAGGCTGCATCCGGAACAATCACAGCTACAGAGACAGAGACTATGACATAACTGCACTTAGTTTTCAGCAGGAAAGCAAAGAGGATGCAGGCTCTGCCTCCCCAAATGTGGACTCAAATGGAATGGCTGGCACTTGGATGGCAGGCCTGGCCCTGAGGTACGTTAGGATCTGTGATGGAGAAGGACTGATGCTATGCCCTTCCCAGAAAGGTGCTTCCAAGTCACTGGTTTATGGCAGACCATTTGCCCTGGAGAGGACAGTGTCCTGCTGTGCCCACAGAAAGTTGGCACCAGGCACAGGGAAGCTCCAGACAGGGACACATACAGCCAGCTTCCAGACCACCTCTCTAACTTCCATGAACACATGTGTGATGATGAATGGATGAGCCTTGGGTCCCATGTAATTTTAGAAATTATATTCCAATATCCAAAGGTAGAAATGTTAAAAGTAAGAAAAGAGACATGTTAAAACTGACATTTTTTTTTTTTATCTTTTTCCTTTTTATCAGTACCGGGGATCCAAGTCATGACTGCCTGCTTTACAAGGCAGGCGCTTATGCCACAGAGCTAAATCCCTAGCCGCTGACAACTTCTTTTTTAAATCTTTGTATTTTATTAGCACATGTTTGCAGTAAATGCAATTTATAAACAACTTGGGGAGTGAGTACATTATATAATTTGTTTCTTGTTTTTTTTTTTAATCCTGTTCCTGTTCCCTCTTTCCTTTCATCCTCCTCTACTTCCCCTTTACCTATTTTTATTCTTTTCAATATTATTCATCTTAGCTCATGTGTATGGTATATTATGATCACATTCATTGAGTTTACTGGGTTCCTGTACATGGCACATCCTTATGCTACTTACTTCTCTTTTCTCTTCCCCTAACCCTTCACCCTTGGTCACTTAGGTCCTTCCCAATTGTAAGATTCATCCCCTTGTCTCCTTCTACACATCCTGTATTATTTTCATTGTTTGTACTTTGTCTCACTTGGATGAGAGATACCATACAGTATTTAAGCTTGTGTGTTTTATGCCAGACAATTTCTGTAATAAATTAGACATCTTCTGAGGGCTCTGGTCTCAGGTACATGATAATCACATAGAACCTGATCAGAGAAGGAGGTGAGAGACTGGAATAGAGATACATAAGGTGGGGATAGAGAGCAAAACAGAAATGGAGACATGAAAAGAGGAGAAAGAGCAAGAGAGTGAAAGAGAGAGAGCAAGAAAGCAAGAGAGAGAGAACTCTTTTAAAACATTTTCTTTCAACTTGAGTGGAATGCAAAGTACAGCATTCATCTTTTTCCAGAAAGCATAAATTCAATTCACTGTATCAAGTTATTATCAAGTAGCACTCAGTGCTAAAAGCCGAGCAGGTCTGATGGGTGCTGAAAGAAAGAAAACACTGGCCACCACTATCCCACGTCCTGTAGATGTGAGAGCCTATATACCCGGCAGTGGTTATTTCTCCAAACTGGTATCATGGAGGTGAGAGCGGGCTTGTCACAGGCATTATCCCTATACTTGTACTGTCCTTAGTGGCTGAGGTGCCCGAAGCTCTGAGAGGCTGCTGTGAACACACACACACACACATACACACACAAATAAGTGCACACACAGGCACTGATGCACACTGAGAAATACACATGCTCAAACAAGCAGAATGATAGTGTTTTACCACCACAGATAACATCATATGCTATGTCTCCCTCTTCCCTTGGCTGAAGCTCACATCTGGTTCCAGCCCAGCTCTGCAGGCATCCTGCAGCTCCTCCATCCCTGCTGCAATTCAAAGTCTGTTCTCACTTACATTTGAGTCCTAGAAATGGACTCTGCAAGGTGCTGCTGTGTATCTGAGCAGTCTCTATAGTCTTGGACAGTTATTAAGTCTCTCCCCTGCCCCTTGTCCCAGTCTTTCTTGAGCTTCTCATGTTCTCCTTGGATTTTTAATCAACAGCTGCTGTCAGAGGGGGCAGATACAATGAGGAAGGAGATTCCACGATATTCCACACCACGCTGTCCATGTGCTGCCCAAGGAACTCTAAAGATTCTGCTGTGTGGCTGGGGTTTCTCCAGGGAACAGTGCCTGGCTTGTGGCAGATGCATTAATCATTTGTACCTGCAGGTTGTGTATTTTACTTTTAATAGGCATATGTTTTTAAAAATAGGCAGTGGCATAGGCAATGTTCCTGGGAACTTGGTGGGTACTTTCTTGAGCTAATGTAAGAAACAAGAAAGCCAACAGGCATGTGGTCTCTGAAGAGGTTTGGGAGAAAAAAATGATATGGCTTTGTGTTTCAGTCTTTTGTTCTTAGTTGAGCTTTGTTAGATGTGACCATAAACATCTCATGATCCTGGGACAAAGACAGCTGATAATAGGTATGCTCTGGAGTCTTACTGAAGAAGGTGGTTTCCTGAACTCACTCAAAGGCCAGCAAGAGAAAGGGCCACAGCGAAAACTAAGTAAGAACTCTCCCCAAAATTTAAGGTCACCCCAACACCTGGTCATACCTGGTCATACTGTGGGATCCTGAGATGCATACAGAACACAGCTGTCACCTGCCCAGGCCCCAAGATCTCTCAGATCCCCTAAGATTCACTCCCAAATCTCCTGTTTCATTATAAATGCTCCCATGGTTGAATATCCAGTTTTTCACACTTCATGGTTCTCCCTTTCATCAAGTTAAATAACAGAATCAACAGATGGGTCTCCACTGTACACTGCAGAGAGCCACAAATTAATTGTTTGAGAAGAAAAGCAATTCCAGTAGTAACCTGCTAACTATTCCATCAGAGTCACGCATTTGATAATTCCTGTGTGCTCGCTAGCACCACATGCTCTAGTATTGTCAACACCTTGTAGTCTTAGCTAAGAAAAGTGGCATAGTCAGGGTGATGCTAAACAAAGAGCTTCTGCAGACACTCACCTCTGTCCTCCCAAAGAGGACTGAAGCAGAATAAGTGTGCACAATGAGGACTATGCAATATGGGGACCTGAGCCAGGCTCTTTGAGAAAGCATGAGGGCAGGTCAGGAACTCAAATAGTCACCTGAGCCCTAAGCCATACTAGTGAGGTGGCTGTTTCCAGGTGTCAGGTCACAGAGAGAGAGAAATCTTTCTGAAGGATGGAACTGCAGGATCTTAAGTATAAATAGAGAAACACCAAAAATCTGCATGACTCAATGGGATTTTAAATTTTTCTTTCAATTCAAGGGGATCCAAATCAGAAGTGCGGAGAATGGTCCTTCAGAGTACCTCATACCTCTCAAGAATGGTCTGAGGAACACAGTACTGCCCTCCCTTAGAGTCCATGGGTAGCCCTGGACTCCTAGACATTGCCTTTTCCAACATGGATAGTAGTCATGGCAACCAAGGTAGGCTGGCAATGATCTAGAGAAGCTCAGGCAAGGACTGTCCCACCAATATGACCACCACCAAGCACCGGATCTGGGAGGCTCTCAGCAATCTTCTAAGCATTGGGTGTTTGATTTGGAAGTGAGTGAAAACTTCTACTGGGTACATACAGAACCTTAAACTATCGTTTACTGTAAGAGAAGTGCTCTGGACATTGTGGATGGCTTTGTCACATTGCTACTGGGGACACTTCTATGACATAAAGTGCTGCACCCTTCGTTCTCTAGCAGCTGCCTTTGGACTAACCCACAGGAAAAGACCACCAGCAATTTTACCTCAAGACAAGGACTGACAAACTGTCTTTAATTAGAATCATATGCCAAGCATCACCCTCTTCTACGCATGGTACAGGCCCTAGGGTGTCCGAGAGAAGAGAAAAGCACAGACTTGGTACTGGTGAGCAGATGGTAACCAACCAACTCTCAGGACTCAGGACAGTAAACTAGGGCCCCCAGGAGTGGACAGGAGCAGGTAAGCAAAACAGGTATGTATTATATCTTTGTAGATTGTGGCAAGAAGGGGAGAGAGAGCAAATGTGAGACAGTTGTGATATGGCACAGGGACAGGGACAGGTGACAGAAGAGAGTGCAGAAAGGTCAAAAGCCAGTTTAGGGTCAGTCTTCAGACCAGATATTCCTCATTCATCCATCACTGGGAGCACTGACAGTTGAAACTCTCCCAGGACACTGATTTATTAAACTGTTAATAAAATGCTAAATTCAGATTATGCGATGTCACATGCAGCCCAGTACATAGTTTTATAAATGTAAGAAAATGTCACTTTGAGTTTGTAGAAGGAAGAATAGTCAAGAGGAACCTGGGCTGGTCTTGGGAGCATTTTAACAATGTCAAAAATATGTGTTTCAGTTCTCAAATTCAAACGCTATGTTTAAGATTTTAGTTATTTTAGCACGAGTGAACACAACTTCATATGTTAAAACTTCTTCAAAGTACCTTCTTATATAACCTTCAGTTCAATGTAAAAGAGAAATGCATGATTAAGTATATTCATTTTCTAAATCACATCATTAAATTTTATTAAATGGGAACATTTTTGTAAAAAAAAGAATTCAATATTAAAGTGATTGTAACATAAAAATGAGATTTTTGAAATACATGTTCTGGAATAGGAATTATTATGGCCACCACATGAATCCTGTCATTAGCGATGTCTATTACTCGAAGGGAATGCGTGATGGGTCTCTAGGTTTGATTATCTATTCACCCAGCGCCCCTGCCTGCTAGTTCCATTCTCAAGGCCAAGGAGCAGTGGGGGTCAGATCAGAAACACACAGCCCCATGCTGCAGCTTAGCTCAGCTGAAGACAGGTTGCTTCCCACCCTTCCTGGGAGGGTCAAAGATAAGGATAGGGGTGAGACAGCAGCCACTATCACAGCACAGGTAGGTCTGGGTTCAGTGCAGAGGCTGCAGTTAGGTCAGACAGGCCAGGAATCTACATCTCAGCCCTTACAAGCTAAGAAGTATGTGGCAATCACTGACCTGTTTCTCTGTCAATGGAGCAGGTCAATAATGTCATTTGAAAGACTCTGACTATGGCTAAAAACACTAACTGCACACTGCTATGTTCAATATCTGTTCATGTTGGGTGCTCATGTTGTGGGATCCTGGTGATCATAGGGGCAAAATCCATTTGAAGCAGCCTCACTCACCACATAGGGTTTGCCTGTGGGTGACATGAGGAGAGAGCCCCAGCCTGGAAGGAGACCCAGGTCAACCCCATCGGTCAGAAGCAGAGAGGGGCTTTCTATGTCTGCACTTGTATCATGTAAAACCTCAGTCTCTCAGGATAAAAATTTCTTCTTTGCAAAATGCAACTTGTGTATTCAGCTGGGGCTTATGAGAATTTGTGGTAGTGATTATTTTATTGTGAACATTTTAAGGGCAAAACCTGACAGTCTTTGCAGATACGTTGGGAGGCCACTTATTCTTCCAAAGTAGCACTGTTCATGCTAAGAGGCAGCTGTAAATTAGGACACAAGGAGCCACACCATTCAGACACAGAATGCATCTGTGTGTATGGAGAGAGCACAGAGGAGTGTGTGTGTGTGTGTGTGTGTGTGTGTGTGTGTGTGTGTTTGTTCATACTACATATTCAAGCTCCTTTTGTCAGGTCTTGGATTTGTCTTGTGAGTGGGCACAGGAAAAAAAGACTGAAGACTCTTTTCTTCCTCTTATAAACCATCTTACATCATCATTACCTGAAAGAGCAGAAAATACTCATGTTCTCATTATTAAAGAAATGTTCATTGTCTTTTTGTCCCCTGCCCCTGGTTGAGAACCTAGTATCAACAGGGTTCCAGTAAGTGCATAAATAAAAAAAATACATTTTCAAAGTACTCAAAACATTTTTTTTAGATATAAAAGTCATGAACTGTAATAGTTTCATGCAAATGTAGCCCATTTGCATGATTTAAATGAATAGCTACTTACAAAGCTGTGAGCCCAATGCATGAAAAAATATGTATGCTTTTGGTTACGCTCCATGACTAAAACAAAAAGTGATTGTGAGAGAGCGCTAGGAGTCTCTCTGCACAATCAACTGGGGCAGCCTTGATTTACACACACACAGTTTCCAGCACAGGTAGCCCAGGTCCTCTCCAGAGAGCTCAGATCAAGGCAGTGCTGACTTTTGCAGGCTAATCTACATGAAAATGCAATTCTCACCTAACTGATTTATTTTCACATTTAGATGTAATAAAATCAATAGTGCAGTTCTCATCTCAGTTGATGAAATTAATTTGGACTTTCTTTTTTAACCAACTTCTTTCAGTTATCTTATCTATTTTCAAAAGGGAAGTTAGTTCAGTCATTTGATACAAATAGCTTTAATTAGTTTTAGGCAAACATAACCTTTAACGGATACAAGCTTGGGATTGCCGATCGTGTGCTGAAGGATGAAAGCATAGCTGAGCCCGTGCATTGATTTGTAACATCAGGCTGCACAATCTGATTTGGGTTGGCATCAAAGCAAACCACCCAGCATTTGAAAGACTGATGCCTTGCCACGGTCTTCAAGGAGCCAGGACAGACCCAAACACACACAAAATGTATTTTTACATCAAGGGAAGAGCCCTGTTTCAAATGATGGGAGAAAGAGATCCAAAATGACTATGCTCTATTTGCCACTATACATTAATGGGGTCTTGCTCTGCCTTACAGTATACAGACATTTTAGAGGGAAATTGCATTTTGAATGACTGTTTTAGAGATATTAAATATTTAAAACGATCAATCCTATACTTACTATGAAGCATCTGGTAAAAAGAGCTCCTTTGTTTGGCAAATGTACAGTGGAGCCTTTGTGTCTGGAATGTGCCTTCCCCAGCTCTGTCAGGCTGTTCCCCAGTAGCTAGCTCTCTATCAACTAGAATCAGAATCTCTGGCCCACACAGCAGCATTTCTATTTGCAAATCTGCCCTTCAACCTTCCTTGCCCTGTGTTGGTTCTGCTCAGCATCCAAGGGAAAAAACTAACCTCGTATCTCATGCTTCGGTATCTTGTTGTCAAGGAATTCTTCACTCTCCGTACCTTCCCCACAAGCAAGCATGACATGCAGTTTCAGGCTCCTGCTCTCTGGAGTGACTGCATCTTTGTTACTGGACAGGCTGGGCTCTGGCCCTCATCCTGCCTGGGACACTAGAATTCTGCTGTGAGGGCAGTATCTTTATTCTTCCTTCCACTCTACATTTATCACCTCCACATAGATTATACTAAAGTTATTAGCTCACGTGTCTACCTCCTTCTTGGGAGATGGGACATGTCTTCAGCATTAGCTACCTATGTCATCAGTGGGACTCAACCACCCTCTTCAGACCTGCCATCTCCCCTCACTTTTGCATCTGGTGTAGCCAAGAGTTGGACTGTTCCCAGGACTTACACCTCCCCTTTTTTGCTTCCATATCCCCATTTCTTGGAATTTTCTACCTGAGAAAGTCTTTTTGGCATTCTAAATACAGAGCTCCAATGTGGCTCCATCACAGACTATGCCCATAGCATGCTACAAGGAGCAAGATTTATTGTCCTTATCTGATTTAAAATGTTATGCATGTTTCTATTTTAGTATAATACTAAATGACCCATATCATATTTGCAAGCCTTCTGGAAACACAAATCATATCTCTTAATCTTTAAATCTGTTTTAAATCAACTGTGTGATGGACACAAAATAGTCATTTAATAAATGAAAGGCTGAAAAAATGCATACATAGATGAGAGAACCACTCTCTACTGAAGAGACAAACAGGGTGGCCATCTGTCCTTCCCATGTACAAAGAAACCAAGTGGCAAATAAACAAGGAATAGGATGTAGCATTTGACAAAGCCAAGGAAGCCAAAAGACCCCTCCCAGTCCATTCATTTAGGAATCTCACTATCGAATGGCACGTTCCTGGTATATATAACCCCAAGGAAAATCTAGTGTGGTGGGTCTACAGAGAGATTGCCACAAGGTACGCTGCTGCCAATTCTGCAGTGTGATGGGACGTGAGGATTGCCAGGCCACAGAGCTAATCTTAGCATGGAACCTGGAAGCCTTTAGGAAGCAAGTCAACAAGTGACAGTGGATTTCAGGCAAGAAAGAAGAGGATGTGGAACACGTTGCCTGCATCAGGCCTGTTTAGGGTTCAAACTGTGTCTCCTAAGGGACTAGACTAGGTACTCTGGAAGACAACAGCACCATGCTATCACTAACAAACAATAAGAAAACACAAGGTAATTCTGGGAAATTTAATACGTACACAGATGCAAAGAGTGGTCAAAAATATGGTAAATGTTAACTTGAAAAAAATTAATTTCATAAAAGACACATTGTCATTAATATCCCTCAAAATTCACCCCCTTAGTTCAAACCCACTTGTCTCATCGCTCTTCCCACTTTCTGAAGCAGTTCTGGGAGTCCTCCTTCGTGTATTTATAAAATGTGGTCAAAGGAACAGTGCATGCTGCTGCCAAGTGCCATCCAGCAAAAAAGTAGGCTTCTCCATACTCCAGTGTGCCCTGTTCCACTTTATTCACTGCATCTGGCATCGTGTGAGTCACGAGTCAAAATGGTGTATCCATTTTGAATCTTCAAAGTGCAAGTGTCAAAATTTAAGGTAAAATTATCCTACTTTCAAATGTTTATATCTGCCATCTACAATGATGGGAACTTAATAAAGAATCAGTGAGAGCTGAACATTATTACTAAAATTTAATAAGTATTTTAACATGGAAGCAATATACTAAATGATCAGAGTCATGGGACAGTCCACAGCAAAATGTTTGCCTCATGCAGATGGCATGCAGATGGTATAACTGAAACATTGTTTGGAGAGAATTGTCGGTATGCTTGTGATAACATGTTTTTTTGTGGGAAAACATTCTGTGGTGCATGATGAGAAAGGAGAACCCTAAAGTCCAGTCTTCACCTCCTCTGGTTTGGGGGATCATCCGAACGCCCTGATTCCCTGGAAAGGCTTGGCTTTTACAGTGAGTGTGTCTGAAGTGTGTGAGTTAACAAGACTTTCTGTGGTTGTCATATTGTAAAAAATCTTCAAAATGTCCTTCCTAATGTAAACCATGTCCTTATTTCTAAAATAAGTTTGGATCATGAAACTTGGGTAAATAGCTTTACACACACACACACACACACACACACACACACACACACACACAGAGTCCAAATGGTCATGAAAGGGAAATGTTTCCAGTAGATTCAGAACACAGAGGCAGCTACAACAGCACAACTAACAATGCTCACCAAAAAGGACTTCTAGAACTGGTTCATGAGTAAAAAGAATGATGGGATAAGTGTGCTTGAACTAAGACAGAGTATTTTGATGGGTCTAAAGGCAATGTGTCTTTTACTATAATAAAGTTTTTAAAAATTTAAATGCATACTGTATTTTTCAATCACACCACATATTATATTTATACAAAGTTATATATGTACAGCTCTCAAAGTTCCTGCTAACCCAGAGCGATACCATTGCCAACAGGTATTTGGTTTGTTCTGCCCACCCTCCCCTTGTCCTGGGCATGAGGATGATTCCACAAAAACACTGGCCACCTGAAATCCAAATCAGATAGCCTCACTTAGGACTGAACGCTTCCTGTCTTGTGCTTCAAAGGGAGCAGCTTTATAAGATATTGCCACTACCCTGTCCTACACTCCATCTTTCCTAAATCCATGGTGGAAAACCCAGGGGTAACACTATGGGCCCCTTTGGGATGATGAGCTGTCCCTCTTTCTCCATATTGTCTACTTCATCATCCTTTGGCCACAAAATTACCCTACATGCAGATGGCAGACCACTTTGTGCTCCTGCAGGGTTCTTATATCCGCTGGCTTAGCTGTCACCTATGAAGA
Source organism: Cavia porcellus (assembly GCF_034190915.1). Taxonomy (NCBI): domain Eukaryota; kingdom Metazoa; phylum Chordata; class Mammalia; order Rodentia; family Caviidae; genus Cavia; species Cavia porcellus. The sequence continues at coordinate 103,865,001 of NW_026947485.1, forward strand.
ACAGAGTAATGGTGTCTTGCAAGGGTTTTGCAATAACAGGTCAAATGGAGGGGGAAGAGCAAACTGGCTAAGAGGTAAGTGCTCCATACACCAGCCCTTGCACTGTTTGGCGTGGGCCTGGTGATGAAAAGTGGTCCATTCAGAAGCGAGTTAAACATGTACTCTGTATTCTAAATTGTACTTTGCTTCCCAAAAGATAGCCTCTCCCTCCTGTCCCCAGCACACTTCCCAAACCAAAGGCAGGGAGCACAATTCCAGTCTTTGCTTCTGGCGCAATTAGAGCAATATGTTCCAGCTTTTGACAAGAAGATGGAGCACTTCGGTGTCCTGGCGGCTAATTGGTGGCGTTATTTATGTGTTTCGAATGCATGCGAAGTTCCCTGGCTGTTTCTGATGCAATTAGTTTCATCGATGACAAGTTTTATGAGTTGAAATAGTGGAAATTAAAGTACTGTCTAATACAATAGAACACAATAAAAGTGAGCATGCTCTGCTGGTTTCTATGCCAAACACCTAGAAAATGGGTTATAAAGTTTCTACAGGGAGATAAGAGATTCTTTTTGCCTGTACAAGTGCTTTATCCACACTAGAAAAACACAGACTACGGTCAAGAAAAATGAAATTCTGAAATAAAAGCTAAGTGTCTACAAAAAAATATTTTACTTTTAGGATATTTCCTGTATCCAATTAGTATAGAAGAAATCAAGGGGAATTTTTGTGTATCAGTTACTCCTACTTTTATTGATGCGCACGTAACAAACATCAACTCAGAACAATTATTATACAAAATTTGAAAGATTTATTTTACACAAATGCTTCAGTAGTTTTGACTTCGGGTTTTTTTATTTTACATGCAAATCAATTATACACAGGGCTATGACTATGATTTTTGAATTGATCTAAAATTTTAATAGGCAAAACTTTATATTCACAGAATTCAAATTTCAAAAGTTAGAGATGGATGTAATGCAAAGGTCCCCCTGCAATCCCAAATCCAGTCACACAACTCTTACCAAAAGTAATGAATGTTACCACTCTGAGTTTAGTTTATTTCACATAGACATAATATACAATAGTGCACACGTGAGTACACACTTTGTGTTTTTCAAAAAATGAAATATATCTTTGAAAACTGAGTGGCCAAAATCTACATCATCTTTTTTTAATCATCCTTTTTAATGACTTAGATTGTCCATTACTGGATTGATAGCAATTGCTTTACTCTTAATATACAACCTCCAGGTTGACTCTAACATTTGCAGGTGTTCTTCAAAAAGGCAGTTTTGTTTACACATCACCCATCAACTGAAACTAGGATAGTAAATTCCAGAAACTGAGGGGCTAGGTCCAGACTGCGCACACTTCCATGATTCTGATAATCCTGCCAAGTGAACCATGTCACGCTCTGTGAGCACACTTCTCACCCCAAGGGGCACTTGTGGGCTTCCCATATCCTGCCCACATAATGCAGCATGGAATTTTGACCTGTGTTACCCATTGTCTGAAGGATGAAAATCTATGTCTTAGTAAACATTCACTTTGCTTTGTTTTTCTCAATTATTGAGAACTTGCTGTGTGCCAGGCACCCTTCCTAGCCTAGGTGAGTTTGAGAAGGAGCAAATAGATGCTATTCTCTGCCCCCAAGGATATTAAGCATGTCATTTCTAGTAAGCTTTACATTAATGATACCTGCCCATTTCCCTGTGAACTGTGTACTCCTTTGCCTCATAGGTTTATGAATCCTTTGTGTAGGACAAGACTCAACAGAGAACACTGCTTTGTCTTTGTGTATGATGCCTCACATTTTTATTTTCAATGATCAGATTCCCATTTCTTCTGGGTTTCTGCTGTATGAAGAGGAGCCTTCCTCATTCCATTGTTACACAGTGATTTTCTCCTGGTTTCTTCCACCAGTTTCATGGTTCCATTTCTTTTTGTGTGACACTCTTGATTCCATCTGTACTTTATCAAGGTGTGAGGTATAGACATACCCTTATATTTCACTGAATGGCTGCACTGCTCTCTGAACATTATTCTCCCAACAATCCATTTTCCTTCTTGGTTTCAAAAGCTTTTTGTGTTGTGTGCTACACACCTGAAGGTATCTGAGTCTACTACGCATCACATTTATACAATGGCCATCTGTACATGTGTATACATATACACACTATTTTAAGATCAAAGTAATGGAGGTTGACTGTAAAACTTGGCTAATGAAAAACAGGGGCGACTAAATCCAGCCAAATGTCCCTGCACTATTTACTGAGGTCTCAGACTGAGATCCATCCTCTTGGTGCCCAAATGGATGTACCAGTAGTCACCGCCCATCTTATGTGTCAGGGCTGAGAAGGTTTGAGAATTGCTCTTATAGGTACAAGGGACAGAAGTGACATGGGAAGCAGATAAGTATTTTTATTTGGCATACTCTGCATCACATAAGGACATATTATCTAGCACAGTTGGAACCAAAACTGATTATAGGAATTCCAATGTATCTGGCATGAGTGTGACCTTCCCTCTCAAGAGAGTCCATCTTACTCCAGAAGCAACAAACAAATGGACAAGGTGATCTAGCACACCAAGGACCCTAGGACATAGCTTATGAAATCAAAATGAAACCAAGAAGAACAATCAATCATTTTATAAGGCTGATCAGTGTTGAGAATACTTTCTGATCCAAGACTAAGCATGCTGGCTTAGGTCTAAAGAAGGAGGTTCTCCTTAACATTCTTCAGGAGCCCCTCCAGCGAGCTTTCTTCAGCAGAAGCCCAGGGATCCAGACAAAGGGGGAGGGGCCTCCTTCATCCCAGGTGTCCAAAGCTCCCCACAAATGGGCTGTGGTCATACACACATGCCACCTCCTCACTTGACCTCACTAGGTTGTTTTGCCTCTTCCTATATTTGTTTTTCTCTATCTTAGGAAAGAAGCCTCTTATGAGGTGTGGTTAGGCCTCTCATCATGCCCTGTGCAAAGCCTTCTCCACTTGGGGACACACAGAATTCACTGTGCTCATGGGACACCTCACTCAAGGCACCAGACAGCAAGTGCAGCCACTAGTGTTGGTAGCCTCCTCTGGTTGTGAAGCCATGTCTGCAGAGATTGGTCCAAACCCAGTACACAGAAAACACACTGAATTGGGCCAGTGAAGGAGCGGTTGGCTCCCTAGTGACCGTGGCCTCCCGTTTGTGCCCCAGCTCAACAGTCCCTTAAAGACAATAATTACCCTAAGGTCCCGTGGGCATGGTGATCACATTGCAAAAGAAAAGAAAGAAAGAGAAGAAACAAAGGATAAAAGTATATGGATCTTGGCATTGACAAAATGTTTAGACAGCTGTAAAACGCAGATGGAGATCTGACCTTTCCCCCTGAAGGTGGAGTTTCTCAGTGGACTTCAGGTGTTTGAAACACCTTCAGCCAGCACATCTAAAGTATGTGGCCATCACATCAACCCTTAAACCACAGGCCAGGTACTGCCAAGGCTATACTGAAGAAAAACAAGGACTGGATGCTCTGCATCAGGAGCCCTGGCTAGGATTGCCACAGCCACTGTCTTCCATATGCCCAAGGAGAATCCACACCCAGTTCCAGAATATTCTCCAAAGACAGTTTCCATCTTCAGGAACTTCCTTTCATCTTCTAGGCCTGGGTTCAGTCTTCACCATCCTAAAAACTTCCATGAACATGGCCCAAGTTTTCACTAGTGCAGGCTTACAGGGGAGGCCTGGAGGAGCAGGGACAAAGGCTCTCCTTTGTATGGCAGAGTCTTTCTAGTTTCCTGCTGCTTGAATAGGCACACTTTACCTCCCCAGACTGGCTCAGATGCACCTAACAAGCAATTGGCTAGACTTAGTAAATATTCTAAGAAGAAAAAAGCAATTGTTTGTGCTAGTATGAGGGTCTAGTAGCCATTTACCTCCTAATATAACTTGGTAATTGGTCTTCCTATTTTCTAATTCTACCAAGAAAAGAAGAAAAAATTCCAAGACAATGAGGTACTTAGGAAGGGTACCTGACTCACCCAAATGAGGCAAGGAAAGGCGCTGGGGATCAGAACCTCAAAGAGGAGGGGAGCACTATAGGGAAACAGACATGAAGTGGCTGTCACTAGGATGCATAGCCAAGGTGGAGGCCACAGCTCCTTGTCCTGGCATCCCTTTCTGTACACAGTCCTGCCTGAGGGGTCCTGTCACATCAGGGATCATAAGTTTCATCTTAGTTCCCAGTCACATACCCAGTTCATGTTTCTCTCTTAGTTCTCCAAAGAGTTTCTTTACTCCTTCTTACTTTTTTTTTTCCTACAGAAAATACAGGCAGTTTGCAAAAGTACAATTTGCAAAATGAAACAAAAAGAAATTAGTCACAAACTAATATCAGAAAAGAGTGTAAACTCTGAGGCTATTTCATTAGATTCCCATCCTTATCAGTCCCCAGGGTTCTGTGGGTGAGATGACCTGAAATAGAAGACACTCATGTAGACAGTTAGGTCAGCGTTTACACAAGTCAGGAGCCTCTTCCAGGAAAAATCAATTCAGAATTACAAAGGCAAAATTAGATATAAATGGAAATCTTTGATTAAAATGTGGAAAGAAATTACCACTCATTCCAAATACTTACAAAAACTTAAATATCACAGAATCCAAAAAAGTAGCCTAAGAATTTTATCAGCTGCTGCCACAATTCCAAGTTACCTTCAGCTAGGTTTTGGGGTGTATTTTTATTAAATATTTCATCACAAAAAAAATTGTGTGACAGTTTTATGGAACAGAAATTGTCTGCATCCCTAACAGTTTCCATGTCAAAGCTGCTGATACAGATAGATGCATGTGTTCATATGTGTGAACTTCTGCAAGGCGCTGTCCCAAAATCCAGGAATTCTGTCACTTCTGTGGGATTTCAGGGGAAGTTTCAGCCAGGTGAGGGATTTATATCTGTGTACCCGATTCAGTATCAAGTGTATTTGGACAGGAGAGAAGTCAAATGTGACTAGTTGGAGTTGTCAACCTAAAAAATGAGTTAACATATGCCAAGGGTGAGAACAGAGTTTATCCAAGCCAAAATTAGGATGCCACCCAAGAGACACAAAATGTCTAGCTGCCCAGAATAAGTGTTACCATGGGGATATCCAAGGGTTTGGGATTTAAAGATTTTTAAAAAGCACAAGTAGAAGTTTCCAGCAAACTCCTAGTACAGTTGGGGTCACCGAAGAGGACAGTACAGGGCACTGACTGACCATTAATCATTTATGTTGAATAATCCAAGTTAAAATGGAATAAGCAGAAATAAGATATTCTCCAAGTTATTCATTATTCCAATGTTGCTAGGAATAAAGCCAAAGTAGTTAAACATTAAAATTAACCAGATTATGAGGTTTTGCAATCCAAGAGGGCATGAATTACTATACCAAACTTATATCTGTCAGGCCTGATAGAGGTTTGCGGACTCATTTTCTGTTCATTATATCTTCAATATTGGGAATAAATCTTCATCTTATAATTTTACAGGTCAATGATGGGAAGAATTTTTTGCAGATCAGTATCCAGTTCCACACACATCACACCTGGTTCCCATGTGACCTGGTGCCCACTTGGTGCCCCAGTGCCAGGTATATAAGATATATCCTGGTCTAGCTCCTTCAGATCATGACCTCTGGCATTAGTCATGCCAACTCTGGCATGATTAGCTCCATCTTACAGGAAAGTGACAACAAGACCCACAAAAATCCCCATTGCACCCAAACTAAATGACTCCAACTCACATGTGCTGGCCAGATACTGCCGTGCCCACAAATACAGCACCCCTTGGCAGGATGTGAACAGCCATTGAGGGTTAACCGGAAGCAAATGGTAACCTCAGTTGTGCAGTGGAATGCCCTTACCTATTGTGGAGGAACACAGGATCACATGAGCACAGTGCAGGAGTACCCAAGGCTTTGGAGAAATGTAAATAGAAGAATCCCAGGGCTCAAGCCTCATTTGTGCTAATAACTGATACCTGAAAATTTAGAATTGCTTGGTTTACTTTTCTCCATGATATCCAAAGTTCTTGGTAGGTAGGGCTTCAATGGCTGTCCCAGTGCTTCTACAAAAACAGACTTAAGCACACTCAGTCCCTGCTGCTGGGCATTTGGACTTTTCTCATTCTTAGTTTCCCTGCTTTAAACTGTGGGATATCATTATGTATCACTCTCTTTGAGCCTGTAATGATCTTCTAAATGTCCATTCACTGCTGTTATCTAGGATCTGCTAGGACTTTGCTAAATCTCGTCACCACTTTATTTCACTCATATTCACATTATAGGTATGCAAAAAGTACACCTGTTAACCATCCTTAAAAATGAGGAAAGAACAGATCAAAGAAGGTACAAAAAGGCCCAGATCCCATGGCTTGGTGGGGTGCAGTTGTGGACAGAGCTGGTCTACCCCAGGTTTAGTGGAGTGCAGGCAAGGTGATGAATTTGAAGACTGTTGCTTGACTGGAGCTCATGACTTGAACTTTTGGGTTAAATGACACAGAAAAAAATGACAGTGATGATTTATACTAACCTATTTCTTCCCAGAACATTGTACTAAGTCACATTCTTACCAGGTGTATAGGTCACTACTGCCTGCACGAAAAGGTGCAAAGGACTCCTTAGAAACTTCTTATGACAACATGCATTAGAAACAGCCTAGCATTTCAACCACGAACAAAGCAGGTATGTGCCCACACTGGGACCAGAGTGGAACAAGCAAGCCTGGAAACACTGTACGTTATCACGCTTTGCTCTTTTAGTTATGCTACTAAGTAAAAGAAGCACTGAGCCAAAAAAAAAAAAAATGTGGTACACAACCTCCAGTTTAAAACTCCACACTGTCATGAATATATATGTGTCCACCTAATGTGTTAATGATACCACACTGCCACAAATTTCCTCTACGAGAAAGGAGAAGGTAGATTCCATGTTCTTCTAAATTGCTTCCATTTTTAAAATAGAACATGTTCACTTTTTACAGCTTAATTAGAAAATATAAACATTTATATAATTAAATCTCTACAGAAACATATACCTTGGTTTTAAATTGCTTTGTGATTTATGTTAATCAACTGCCTTCCTATGTGGAAGTTTGGGTGAAGAAGCTTATTCTGGTTCACCATTTAAGGGGCAAGAGGCTATTGGCTTTGGACTGATTGAACTTTTGGGTTAAATGATACAGAAAAAAATGACGGTGATGATTTATACTAACCTATTTCTTACCATATCAGCCAGGAATTATCCCTTATCAGCCAGGAATTCCACTTGTAAATTTAAACCTTGGCACCAGTACAGGGTGTTTTGTTTTGTTTTGTCTTTCCTGCAGTGTTGGAGATGGCTTTACATGTTAGGGCAAGCACTCTGCCACTGAGCTACAACTCCATCAACTTTTATGGTTTTATTTGATACAAGGTCTCATCAAGTTGCCCATGCCTGTCTCAAACTTCAGCTCTTCCTGCTGAGGGACTGCAGTGGAGCCTTCTGGATGGAGAGGAACTATGATCCTGAAAGGTACTTAAGCCTCATGGGAGTCCTCCCTCTAACTACACTCACTCTATTTCTTTTTCAGCTGTGTGGCAAATAGCCTTCTTTACAACTTTAATATGCTACTGTAGTGACACTCTCTGGTTCACTGCTTCTTCCCACCTCATTCCAGTGAAGGATGGATGGTTAGCAAGGCTGATGACCAAGAAGTTCCCTGAGAAGGCTCTTCTATCATGAGACAAACCATTTCTGCTAGAATATTCACCATGATTGCAAGAGCCTGTATACATTTCTATCTGGAGGAAAAGCAGGGATTAACCGTGTGTTAACTTCTGCCATGAAAACATTCTGATTGCATTCAATCTCTCAAGTTTGGAGGCCTTGTGCAGTGGTCAGCAACAATGACTGAGGGAAAATTTTACTTCCTTTTGGGTGCCCTGCCAGTCCCAGTGTGCTTGGACTGCAGCATGGTGGGGGAGGCAGGTCCCCTTCCTTGCTGCTAACTCAGGAAGCTGACACATCCATGTGCTCACCTTGGACCTTAATGGACTCAGGGAGGACTGAGAATGTGGTTGTTCTCTGCACTCACTTTCTAGTCACAACTCTACACACTGGGTGAGAAAAGGGGGATAAATCACAAATGGGCAGCTGGAAGGGATGTGGCTAACTGCAAACAATAGCACTGTGGGCCAGAAGCCAGGAGGGGACTGGTGTGACCAGCTCCACCAGCTCCACTAGTGGAGCCAGGTGGTCCACAATTCTCCTAGTCCAGATCACAATACCTCAGTAATTTCTTTGTGCTCACCATCAGAGTCCCAGGGTGTCTCCTTGCACATCCAGGATGAGGGTCCTGGACATTAACTTGTGGTCTTCCAATTCATGTATTTGCTTTAAGGAGGACAAGAGTTCTCCGGAAGAATGTGATCCCTCACAAAATCATTTCATTAGAAGTATTTGTCATCACAGTCATTCTATTTGAGCTGTTTGTCCACAAAGGGTTCATTACAGTGCATTTCAGAGATAAATGAAATTGTTCAAATGAACTTTTTTCATCAATCTACTCTGAACATGCAGCGAAGGATGGATGCCTTATCAAACTGCAGTCCTGTTATTTTAAGTTTTGAAATTTTATTAGTGTGTATTTGAAACAATGATTATATTCATTAAGGGAAGTCAGTACATACACATAAAACATCATAGTTCTTGTTTGCTTCCAAGTTCTGTTAAATTTTACCTCTTTTGACATCAGTTTCCTTTTTCATCTATTTCTACCATTACTGTTCATATCCTAACTATACATGAAGCACTGGGTACAGAGTGCACTGACCCTTTCACTATGGGGAGAGCCCTGTGGGATCTGAGCTGAGAGGGGACAGTCAGTATGAAAGACTTGTTGTTTTCTATGAACTGAGCAAGTTCTGAATCAAGGCAATGAATGAGGTGTCCTGGAGTCCAGAGGTGAGTACTGATCTTGACCCTGAGTCAAATCTAGCAGGCCCTGAGAATCTGGCAAGCCATTTGCTTCTCAGCCTGCACCTGCACACTGTAAAGTGGAAATGAGATGTTTAGATGGTCAGGGCTCAAAAGCAGCTGTCAAAGCCCCTTCTAATGGAAAGTGTTCCATCAGGGCTCCTTGACCCCCACTGCCCAACTGAGTTGTTGTAGTAGTCATCAGCAGCTTCCAGTGGGGCTGGCCAGGTCAGATCCCTGAAATGCATGTACAGTTGAATCAAAGGACAACTTTGCAAGATTCTTTCTCTGACCAGTAAGCCTATGAGGAAATTTGTCTTTCAGGTGGCCAACTCCCTTCAGAGACTGTCCTCCTCCTTAGGGAACTATTTCCATCCAACTCCCCTATAGCCCATCCCTAAAACATGCAAGCAGAAGCCAGCTCTACGGTCCTGTGGACAGGCCAGGTCTTCTGTGTACGTGCTTGGATGGCTAAAGGTGTGCAGGAATTGGAGGCTTATCATGCCTATGCCATATGCAACATGCCAGACTTTGCTCTTGCCTTTCTAAATAATTCACACTGCTGTTTGTATTTGTTTCCTGGAGCTTCTAGAACAATTATCACAAACTTGTTGCCTTAAAATAACAGAAACATATTTCTTCATGGCTTTCAAGACCATAAGTCTGGTGTAAGGTGTAAGCAACATGGCCCTTCTTGAAAAGGCTCAGTGAAGGATTCTTTGTACATCTTCCAGCTCTTGATGGCTCCTGCTGAGCCTTGGTTCCTGCCTGCACTATTCTAATCTCTGCTTCCACCATTACCTGGCCTCAATCCCATGTCTGTACTCTCTCCTCTCTTATTTTTTCCTTTCCTTTTCCTTACTTTTCATTTTTCTTTTCTTTTCCTCTTTTTATCTCTTTCATTCTTCTCTCTCTTTCTTTCTTTTTTCTCTTTCTTTCTTTCTGCTGTGATTGCATCGAGGTCCTTGGCACTGATCTACATCCCCAACCTTTTTATTTTTATTTATTTTTGTTTTGTTTTTAGACAGTCTTTCCAATTGCCCATCCTGGGCTCAAACTTGAGATACTTCTGTCTTTGTCCCCTAACGTGCTGAGAATTACAGATGTGCACGACCACATGTGGCTATCTTTTCTTATATAGACTCTAGATCTTGGATTTATGGTACACCCCAAATCCAAGATGATTTCACCTCAGAATTCTTCACTAATTGCATTTGCAAAGAGTCTATTTTCAAATAAGGTAACATTCTGTGGTTTTAAGTTGAGTAAATTTGGAGGGCCTTTATTCAACCTAGGATCCTTGTAAATTAAATTTAGAAGTAATAAGGAAATTAAGGTTCCTGTTTCCAACCTGTTCCAAGTTGAATGAACACTAAGGAGTTTGCACAGAGATTGGCTACCAAGAATACACAGTGATACACAAATGTGTGATGGTTCCTGGCTCTTCGTACTAAAAAGAAACATAAAAAGAATCACATCATCTCTTATTTTAACAGTGAATAAGGAAGAAATGATTGTCCATGGAGGTTAAGGTCATCACCAGCTTCAAATTTAGTACTCTTTCTGTCTAACATTCAAGGTTCTTTACAGGGCAGAGGGCGCAGCCCTGACTGTAGGCCCAGATCAGGTCTCAAGCCTCTCCCACTGCATTGAACATCCTCATAAGTCTCCTTTTTCCATTTTGTTTCTTTGCTCTTTCTGGGCTGTTCTGAGAATCTAGCCATATCAGACCAAGTGGCCCCATTTCATAAAATCAAACCCATCCTTTTTCTCAATCCAATTTCATCATACCTGGTTTTATTGCTTTTTGTGACTGATAAGTGGTACCCTTAAAAAAGGAAAGAAAATGTTAATCTTAACAATTTATCCTTTTAGCCCAATACTTTTCCTTTGTGGAATTCCACATAATTAAAAAGCAAAGCAAAGGTTTCATTGTGAAGCACAAATCAGCTGCGTCCTGGCTGTTGGCTATGTTACTTACTTCTGAAATGTGAAGCTATGAAATCTAAACAGGTTTTCAATTTCTCTTAATGTCAGAAAATGGTAATAAAATCAAAAAGTGAGAGAAAAAAGGTGAAAAACTTAGACTCTGGAAACAGCATCTTCCATGAAACTACATTAGATGTGAATTATTCCCAGGATGATTTCTCTATGGAATTGCCTCATTCCAGCCTGTATCTCACACTCTTTAACACAACGATCATCTATTTTTAAAAAAATCCTTCTTGGTGGCCCCAGTGAAGCCCGGTTTGCACTGAAGTGAACACCATTTGTGGTTTCTCGCCACCGAGTGTTCCTGGGCTGGGGCCATGGGCATTCAGATTCCTTATAAGCCTCTTCCGGGAAAGGCACACTGAGGTGTTCCACAGGCCCACAGCTGCACAGAGCTTATCTTTCCCTAGAGACAAGATCAAGTAGAGGAGAGGCAAAGGGAGCCCTGGGACAGATGCAGAGGCCAGTGCATAGCTAATGACTTATGGCCACATGGCCAGATCCCATCCCACCCAATCCACCCTGAGGTCTCCGTGTAGGGTCTTCCAAGCTCTGGGTATAAGGGGCCTGGTGAGGAATGCTGCAGACAACTCAGGATTCTCTGGGCTCAAGAACTGTGATGGTTGACTGATTGTGTCAATTTGAGTAAGAGAAGTTCCACTAAATTGGCTCAGCAATTTCATATCCTAGGGTGTGGAAGACCTACCTTAAGGTGGGTTATTGCCTGGATGGTATAAAGGGGAGGATGTGTATCTGTTTTTATTTCTTCAGAGGAGCTCCAGTCTTTGCCTTTACCTTGGACATCATCTCCTAGCTTCCAGTGCAGCTCTTCAGCCACCTATCACAGACTTATAAGCTTTCTGATACGGACTCCCATGGGACACTGCAGTGAGTCCCAGACCTCTGACTAAATCTTGTGATCTTCAGTGTGCAGACAGACTCTGTACTCTTCCACATCTGACTTTGTGGGTGGCCACTGTAGGCCAATCTTGTAATTCTTATGTATTTACATATCTTATGTTATATCTATTTCTCTAGTGAAGATTGACTGATACAAGGGCTCTGAATTCTGGAACAAAATACACAGGTAGGACATGAAGAGTGCCCTGGGTGAGAAGTAAATCATCCACCTGGGCTACAGCCAAGGCCAACAGGAATAGCAAGGCCCAGGGGAGTCAGAACTGGAGGGAGGGATGGGGAGTGAGAAGACTGGGATGAAAATCAGTTTAGGGAGCTTTGCTGCTGCTTCCAAGGCCCACTAGTCCCCAGACAACATAAGAAGGACCAATTTCATCTATACAACACGAGTGCTCGATGAGAAACCACAGCCTCAGAGAGAAAAGCAGATACTGAGGGAGAGGGCTACAGGAAAAGGCAGCAACCTGGACATCTCATCCATTTAAGGAGCACCTATGATGCAGACATTGTATTAATCTAGGATGCAGAGCTGGTCCTAGCAGCACTCAGTGGGCAGGTGTATGGAGGAGGGATGGAAACAGCCATGACTCAGTCAAGTGATGGGTGGGAAGGAGAGCTTCAAGAGATGAGCACACCTTTGTCAGGAGCCCAGAAGTGGCACTGAGCTCAGCATGGGCAGAAGCAGGGCTAGAGGGCTCCCTGGACAAGATGACTTGTCAAGGTTTGAGGTCCAGGTTCTTCACAAAGAGGATGAGGTCAGTGAGGGAAAGTAGAGTCCTTCTTAGGGAGGATCAAGAAGACCCTGAGACTAAGAGGAGTGGGCAAAGTAAGCAGATGACCTTCAAAATGCTCTATTCTAACTATTTAGACTATTTCTATTCTATTTCTCTTCTGTCCTATTTCTAACTCCCAAGGAGGTCTTTGTGCTGATATCCCATGACTGGCCACTCTTTCCAGTGACCCTCCTTAGACCTAATCCAAGAATCATCCAGAAAGTGTGCTCCAAAGGAAACTGAACAAGTGGAAACATGGGGCGCATAGATGATTTTCCAACCAGCTTAAAGTCAAAATAGGCATGATTTTCAAGCTCGGCCCTCTTGGAGAGGAGTCTCGTGGCTAAGGCCATTATGCTCCTTGTAAGCTGTGCAGGAGCCAGGCCCTGTGGGTTGAGCTCTGGAGCAACTCAGGCAGAGGAGAGCTCAAGTACACTATCTGCTGGTTACCAGTGTCTCCAAAATAAACATAGAGGTTCCTCTGAAGTGAGGCTTCTGGCTTCTCCCTGTCTCTCTCTCCTGTATCACTAACCTGTTATTCCTTTTCTATTCCCTGAATCCAACTGCATACAAGAAAGAGTTGTCAGATTTAGAAATATCTATGGAACCAAAGCCTAAAACAGAAAAGAGTTCTCTCCATTAGCCTAAAGGGTCATGAAGATTGAGAAGGTCTTCATTTGGTCTCATTAGCAGCACACATCCTGTGGCCCATGTAGTATCTGCCAGTTCCAATCATCCTGTTGGCCTCAAACTGGCCAACTTTGAAAAGCCAGGAAATTTAGGCTCCACCTCAGTGGCCTTTCATAAGTAACCATCCATGAAAAGAAAAAGATGGTCAGCATCTGCAGGGCTCATATCTATGTCCAGAACAGAAACCCCAAAGGTCCAGACAGTTTTGATAGGCTGGGTTCAAAGGGAAGTGGAGCCAGGAGACTGGTAAAGGTGACTGAGTCCTGCAGTTGATATGACCACTGGCACAAAGCCATCTAGATACTCTACAGAGACTAGTTGATCACAGATGTACTAGCCTCGCTTAGTCTTCAAGGGACCCTGAGTTTCACCCAGAAGACCAGGAGATATAAGTCCAGGCGCAATCAGCATGACCTTTGTTAGTCACTTCTGATGGCCTCTGGTGCTCAGTTCAAGGTATCGTCCTTCATAAGCCATCAATTTTCAGATCAAACATCCACATCTTCTATGAGTGCCCAATTACATCAATTAGAAAAGCTTCTTTCCTTCCAACAGTGCTGGATGACACAATACCCCCATGGAGCTTTACAGCTTCGCCTTCCTTAGCTTGGCTATAGCAAGTGTGCTGAGCTCCATGAGGATGTGGTTTGCATGGTACTTTGTGGGACCCAGCAGCGCCCCAGAGCCACACAGCTCTTCCAGTCCTCAGCGGTCTCTTGTTGTCTATTCGGCAGACAGAGTCCCATCATTGAAGCCAAAGTAATATAGGTACTGATACTCTGCCTGCCTTTTCTAGGGAGGAGATTAAGCCTTAGTCTTGGCAAAACATGCTTTCCTAGCTTGGCTTTAACAAATAACCAAACTTCTGGAAAATCACTATTTAAATAGAAATATGATCTAAGATCATAGATGCCTCTGAAGATTTCTTCAGTAACACTAAGTGCTCTTCTTAACACTAAGTAGAAAGTGGATAGCTGCATACTGTAATATGATTTAAAACAAGAATTTTTAAAGCATTAGAAAATCACTATTAGAACTTTAACGAGCAGACAATTTTATATGCATGTGGCATGACTTCTATAATAATTCTGCTATTACAAATATGTTCTAGATAAATGTACTTATAAATATAAAATATGTAGCCTCCACCATTTGTGAGCCCTGCCAGCCTTTTCTAAATAACCATTCAAATTCTCATTCTATAGAACCTTGTGGCTAAACACCCTCACCTGTTTCCCCACCACAGTGACAAACACCATATCTTAGCTGGGCAATAATTATATTTTATGATTATCCAAGTAATCATTAAAATAAGTAACAAACCATTTTATAATTATCTAAATATATTTAATTATTTAAATAACTTTAAGCCTTTGGAAGTCTTTATGTTTTTAGTATTAATTTTCTAATATAAATGCCACCAACATATCATTGGTACATAAATCAGAACTTTAATGATGTAACACCCGAAATAGCAAGTTTATAAATATATTTAAACCTAGAAACAAGCACACATTGATTAGACTACACTGTGATGCCACAATCATTTCACCAGGCTGGTCTTCATATCAACAGAAGTGAAGTGAGAATTAAAAATCTAGAGGGTACACTTCCTCCCTAGTTAACAACAACAACAAAATGCTCTTTTTCCCTTGCACAAAGAATATTAATGCGAAAACCCGGAGGGGAAAAAAAGGATCTGACATGAACTCAGCATAAATAATACAGATTTTCAAACATTCCTCTTTTACTAGTACTGTTACTGGTAGAAGAACAATGGGAGCTTCTCTTGTGCCCAGTCCACAGATGAGGAGACTGACAGGGAAAGGATAAAGCTCTCCCAGCAGCTGTGCAAGTGTGCAGGTCATGTGAGCTCAGAGACCAAGCCAGGGGATTCCTGGTTTCCCTTCCCACCCCCCACCCATCATACAACTGTTTTCACTTCCATTCCGTGGCACCAGACGCACCCCTGCCATGTCCTCTCTCTAGAACACTCCCAGGAGGGAAACAACCAAATGACCATGGCTCACAGTCAATATTGAAGGGGAATAAGGTAAGGGCATTATCACGGGGACAAAGCGCCACTGGGCAATGCTTACATACTGGCTCTGCTTGCAAACTGGGATGCTTAAAAGTACCTTGCTGTCTGGATCCTGGGACCTGCCATCAGATGTCTGCCAAGCCCATTTCAGTGGATCCAGATGCCTCTTCCTCCCTTCTGCCACCTCCTGCTTTCTTCTCCTTCAAATTATTCCTTCTTCTTGCTTTGCTAACTACACCATCACGCCCAGGTTACAAACATATTTTGCTTATTAGTAATAAATTATATCTATAGTCAGTAATTCATTTTCCAAAAATTAATTTGGGAGTGACAACAGTCTCCCTTGTAAAAATCAAGTAGGCATTGCAAACTGCTGAAACACCAAGTCATTATTTTGTGCTGTTTACTATTTTCTCATTTTCCTCCAGTAAAGATTTACAATTTCCATGAGGCACTGCCATGCACTTTAATGCTTTAATCAAAATAAAATGTCTACAGACATGGTTCAGTCTTCCCTCTGCTTCACACCCACTCGAGGAC
This sequence comes from Cavia porcellus, assembly GCF_034190915.1. Lineage (NCBI taxonomy): Eukaryota > Metazoa > Chordata > Mammalia > Rodentia > Caviidae > Cavia > Cavia porcellus. The sequence continues at coordinate 103,880,921 of NW_026947485.1, forward strand.
AGCCTGAATATCCATTTTTGAGCACCACTTGTATCCTGTGCACCTGAGAGAGAGCAGCAGAGGGCTGATGGGTGTATTAGGCAGTGAGAAGTCAGAACAGCATGACTGACCCTCCTGCCAGGGACAGTACAGCCCTGTACCCACAAGAGAAAACCGAAGTCAGCTCCAAGAGAGTGCAGGGACCACGTTGGACCCCCAGGACGCAAGCAGATTGCTTGCCTCACATCAGGCCAAGGTGTGGTAAACCTTTTCTGGTTTGCCCTTCCATATTACCACAGGATGTGCAGAGGGTCTTCCCACTTACACATTCTTCTCAGTGCTCAGACCCAGACAGTGGAGAGCTCAACTTGCCAGAACTTCTATTTTATGGTACCATGACATGTAATGTCCTAGTGTGCACTGAAAGTTTCATTCATATCCTATGGTGAGTCCAGGGAGAGCAAGCCCTCAGCTAGAGTAGACACTCTAGACAAGAAGTGAAACAGGCCTGGACAGCATGAGTAGGAGTGTCTGATCCTGCAAACAAGCAGCGTTATCATTACTGGGACCTCAGAGTTGCACAGAGCCATGAGCACCCAGGATGAGGGTGGGAGACCAGAGAGCAACAGTCACCTGTAACAATCAAAAGTATTAAAACTATTCTTTCTGAAGTCAGACAGAATCTGGTACATGTACCAGCTACTCACAATGAATGTGTCCACTGTGCAATATAAACATGTACAAAAAAGGAAAACAGTCCACCCAGGAGCACCCAGTGCTGTGATGGAAATGGAATAATCAAGAAGTATAAAACGTCCATGTTGTAGTTAGGGGTTGTACACAGAGGACAATCAGGATTAGGACATGGAGTTTGTAATATTTTTGTGATGGTCACCAGAAGTTAACACAGGGAAATGCAAGAAATCTATCTGCAACACCAAACACATAGATTATTTAGTCAAGAGCCTAAACCCCATGGCAATGTCCCACATGAGTCCAGATAAAAACCCAGAGCTCAGGACAATGCCTCCCACGAGTCCAACTGGAAGGCCAGAGCCCACAAGAAGGACTCATGCCAGTCTCTTTTACAGATCCCTGCCGGGAAGACCCAAGGGTCAGTGGTGGAAGACAGAAAGTCTATGCCAGTAGGATTAAGGAGCTGTGCTAGTGGGATGAAGGTTCTATGCTGGAGCCAAGAAGTCACACTCACAAAGACCAGGGCTATCCTGAAAGGCACCACAGCTGTCCTCAGCGACACAAGGGCCCGACAATAAGCACAGTTGGGTACGTGCCAGGAAGCAGTGTGACAAGTTCATCCTGGAGACCAAGCAGCACATGTCTTCCCGTCTGGAGCCAGGAAGCATTGCTCGATGTGAGAACCAAAGCCTCTCCAGGAGAGCCAACCACTCAAACAGCAACTCGTAGGAGAATCCACAGTGCCTCCTTAATGCCTCAACCCTCTACATCTCCCTTCTTCTCCACCTATTTATCCTGGCAACCCTCCTCAAGTGGAGCATTTTCGCTCAATGCATGCTGATGTAATCCAGCTGGCATTAAGTTGACCCCTAGTTCTCAACCCATAACAGTCCACATGCACAAACCAGCTGGAATCTCCACAGCACCGGTGCCTGCATGAAGTCTCTCTACTGCTGCTGACCATCCTTAGTTTCTTTATTCCACTCCCCGATTATGAAGCAAAGACAAATGATAAAGCAAAGCAGGTTAAGCTTTTGTGCAAACACTTTCACACACACAGACATGGACATGCTCTCTCTGTGTGGGAGTAAAGGAAGAGGACTCTAGAGAAAGAATGTTCAGCCTCTTCAGCAGTGCGGCTTCGGAAGAGATGCACAGCCTCTCTGTGTCTCAGCTGCCCCATTTGGAGAGGGAATCTTAAAACACTCCACAGGCCCTTCACCATGGGATTGCAGGGAGAGTAAGATGAACCCTGTATCCATACTTTTGCTTTACCTCTTTTCAGTTACCCATGGTCAACCTTGCTCTGAAAATATTAAATGAAAATTTCAGAAATAGCCAGTGTCTAATTACATGCCACTCTGAGTAGCATGATGAAGTCTTAAACAGTCCTAGCTGTTACACGAGTCACCCCTTGTGCAGCACATTTATGATACTCGTTAATTAGTTAGTTGGTAGCTGTCCTGCTTCTCAGCTTGATTGTCAAGGTATCACAGTACTTGTGGTCAAGTGACTCTTATGTTACTTAACAGTGGTCCCAAAATGCAAAGGTCAATGATGCTGGCAATTGAATATGTCAAAGAGAGGCACTAAAGTGCTTCCTTTAAAATAAAAAGGTTAAAAAAATCATCATAAGCTGAGCTTGCTAACATTAATGATAAGAACAAATCTTACATCCATGAAAATAAAAATAAATTCATGTTTGATTTACCACTGCATCTCAAATTTTGCAAAAGGTATAGTCACAGTATGTAAGTGCTCATTTCAAATGGAAAAGGTGTACAATTTTTGAGTTGAAAACATGAACAGAAAATATATTCTGAATGGCATCAACACATTGCACCAGAATCATCAAGCCTTTGCAAAAACCAACAAAAGACAGTCCAAGGGTCAGGGTGGCCTAAAGTTACATCATGAAGCCCATATCATTCATCACCCTTTGCTTCATCAGAAAGGCAACGCATCATCTTACATCATCACAAGAAAAAAAGAGTGATATAAGATATTTCAAAGGAGAATAAACTCACACAGCTTATGCCACAGTATATCATTAAACTTATCGTATTTTATATGAAGTATTGTCATTAATCTCTTACTGCCCTTAAGTTATAAACTGAACTTTATTATAGGCATGCATTATGTAGAGGGGGGGAAACCCAGTATACTTAGAATTTAGTACTAAAGCTTCCAAAGATCTTAAAACATCCCTTCTATGAATGAAAGATATCTTAGTCCATTTTGTGTTGATACACAATATACTCCAGAGTGGATATTTTATTTTAAAAGAAGCTGGTTTAGCTCACAGTTCTGGAAGTTCAAAAAGCATGATGTCATCACCTGCTTGGCTATTCTGTGGGCCTCACTGCAGACAGCATCGTAATGATATGAATAAATGCAGGAGAGGCAAATATGCTTGGGGAAGAAGAATTCAGCAAAGGTGCCAGGCTCCTTATCACAAGGTATTCTCATGGAAATGAGCCTTATGTTGATCTCTTCCAAGAGTAATACCCCAGTAACCTAATTACTTTGTGCTAGGCTGATACACTGTGGACCAAGTTTCTAGCACATGACCATATCTGAACCATAGCAAGAGAGAGCAACTGTACTTAGATCCCTGCCTAACCCAAGAAACAAGTTAGCGATTGCTCCTCACATTATTATTCTTCAGTAGAATTGTTTAAGATAATAAATACATGGAAAATCTAGATAATTTCAAGTGGTAAGCAATTTAGAACTATGAGGCTTAGAGAGAATCATTCTATTTCCAGACTGAAAACTTATAGCTACCACCTTGCTAAAATCTCCCAGTTAAGTTTAGTCCTCAGTTCCACCCTTAGTCTAAAAAAACTGAAAGATACAAAGCACCAAGTTTTTTTGACCAAATATACAGTCAATTCCATTATTCTGATCTCCTAGGTGGATGGAAAAAACATCTCACATCCTAAATGATTTCCTCCTTTTCATGTTACCCTTGAGTTGAATTTAAGTGTTTCTCCAATGCATGATAAGAAAATCCATTCATTCATGCCACAAACATGTAGGAACCTCATTCATCTAGCCTTCACGCATGATGAGAAATGTCATTCACCTAAACTTAGAATCAGTTGGTAAAATCAAAATGACTAGGCCTTGACTAAGTTGTCTATAATTAATTATATCTTGCAAAGTGATATGGCAAATAAAAAGGATGAGGCGCCAGGTGATTTGATGAATGCATACAGTTAATTCTTTGAAGGTTCAGTACTTCACTGAAATTGTCCACTCTGGTTCTTACATTCAAAAGTCTGCTGATCAAGATTCTTAATTACACTTAAGACTATCTAATTAGGCTTATTTGTAGGTGCCTAATAAAACAACTAATTCAGTTGTGAATGTGAATCAGCAGCCACAATGCAAATAAAGGCTTCTTTTTTATTTTTATTTTTCACAAGAGATGGAAACAGCAAAGGCCTACTGAGTCAGGGTGGGTTAAAAAGGACTGTTGGTACGACTCCACTGCATGCATAGTGGCAGGCACAAGAAAGCACCCTGCCCAGAACTGCATCCTGAAGTATTTCCTACAGAAGCTTCCCAATGTATCCTCCTCTGACCACCCACCCCTTGACTTTCAGTTATACTAATCACTCATTAGCCCAAAATGCTCTTCTTTACCCTGTGGGGCAGGCTGTCCCTAATAAAACCTCAATCAGGGGTTGCATCCACAGTAGTGGAGCACAGGCTCATCATAGCCCCCAGAATTGAGAAGGCCGCCTCTGTGGCTGGCCTGGTGACTAGAGGAAAGCAGACTCTGCCAACACTCAGATCCTGCCACCAGGAAGATGCACATCACGAAGGCAAGACCAAAGCTCAGATTTTATAGGATTCACATCAGCACCCTGCTTGCCTGTGATCTGGGGAGGGTTTGACACTTCCTAGAAATTTCTACAGAAATGCAAACAGAAAGAAGTAATTGAAATAATTCACGCTACAAAACCATTTTTCGTTAGGACCAGATATTTGTAAGTCCCCATAAGTTATCTGAACACAGTCTGTTCTTTGAATCCTTTGTAAAATACCAGTGGGCAGGTAGGCATTCATGGTTCAAGTGGCCACAGCCTCAGTTCGTATTTTAGCTTGGTTGGGTCACTCTTCGGACTGGCTATGCAGCAGAGTCCCCATCCACAGAATCGTGCCTGTCTACAACTCACAGCTGTCTCCAGGACAGTGTTGAAAGTACAATGAGTGCGTATCTGAGACTCACCTCTGCAGCACTGTGGTACTAAGAATTTCCCTGTCCACTGCTTTCTGGCATGTTTGCGGAGGAGGCACCTTAATGAGCAAACACTGGACACAAACACAGATGTATAAATTCATTTCCCCCAAAACACAGGGCCATATGCTGAGCTTGGCTCTGGGAGCTGCAGGTTAGTAGAAAGAAAACAATATCCTGTCCTACAGAGACCATGCTTGGCAGGAAGAAATGCAGTTTCACAGCTTCTAAGCAAGTGCTCCTAAGAATCAGTCTACCCTACTGGTACAGAAAAGATAACACAGATGCTAAGGAAGTCAATCGATTAATTGGGAGAGGCTTCCTCCTTATCTGAGGATGAGGGCAGATTTTTCTTGTTAAGCAAAACAAAGCAAACACAGTGAATCTATTGTCTGCAGAACTGGCACTTGTTTGGGAATCCACAGCTCCTATAAAAAAATCAGGCTTCCTGAGAGATCCTGGCGAGGGAGAGGCAGGGACTGCGGCCTTTGTAACCACCTTTTAACCCGGCGCTATCACTGTTTACAATCACAGATGTGGAGCTGAAGCTCAGCACTGATCTGACCATCCTGGCCTCTCATATACACCCTGCCCTCATCTGGCCCGAGGGCCCTCCCATGTCTGTTGCATACCCTCCCACCGGCCCAGGGCACAAGTCAGGGTTGGTCCATAAGCCACTTGTACTCATAAGCTGGTCATCTCTCTCTTTCCTGGGACCTTGCTGGAACTGGTATCTTTTTAGCAGCTCTCAGGCACTCTTGAGATTGCTTTGCCCTTGGTTTGTGAGTTTTCCCATTCTAGAGTCAGAGCACAGTTTATGGGAAACTAGAGTGATTCCATGTATGCTGTAATGAAGGGCTCGCTGTCATGGTTGAGGCCTTCTATTTCCTCTAAGCATATCCAGATGGCAAAGGCACCACGTGGCTCAATTAAGTCACTTTCATAAAACTTAACACTCAAGAAATGTCATATAATGCTTCTAGGGACAGCTTCAGCTCAGCTCTGAGTAGAGTTTCTCATGCTTTACATACATCTGAAGACAGAATGGATGTCAAGAGAGGAGAGCTAATCCATTCAGAGAGCGCAAATGCCTAGAGTCACCTCCAGGGATGGCTGAGTGAGCCAGTCAACTCTCTAAGGTCAGAGCTGCTGAACACATTCCAGTAAGAAAGATATTTGATATAGAGAGCCAGCGGTATACACTGATACTAATTGATTTTCATTTATTTAATGAGTACATTTAGTACTTATTCTAGGCAAAGTCTCCTCTATGGCCTTTACAAAGAACACATCATCGAATTCTAGCATAGCCCCATCAGGACTGCCCCTCCTACAGATGGAAAACCTGGATCTCAGAGTCATGAATAGTTTTCCCAAGGTCACAGGGTAGAGAAAGTGGCAGATGCCATCCAAGCCAGGCTGACCCTTCCTAACTGTGATGCATTCCAGGTCTGATACTTTCCACTTGATGCTATTTGATTTAAAGTCATTATTCGTTCTTTTCCACAACTAATTTCCTACCATTTGCACACTTCTAGACCACACACTACTCAAGATTGCTTTCCTCCCTGCCCATCTATGATTTTCATATTGACTACACCACCCCAAAGGGAGCCAGAAAGAAATGGTTAATCAGAGAAGAGCATTGTTTAAGGCAAAGGAAGAATTTTAAGTTGGAAACTCGCCACTAGATAAACACATCAACTGTGGAGAGAAAATTACCTTAAAATGTATATTTAAATGTAAATGGAAATGTTTGATTAAAATTGAATAAACATTACTAGAGAAAGTCTAATTCTCTGAGGATGCTCCCAGCTCACTGATGACATGAATGAACCTCTCATGGGAAATAATGAAGCCCACAGCATGTCTTCAGGGCCAGGAAGAACACATTCCAAATTGAGATAAGTGCCACCTGCTAGGAGTGGTATGCAGGGGACCAGACTCTGAGATGCCTAATCCAGCTCCCAGCAAGATGCTCACCTACCCCGGAGAGAGAGAAATTAAGCTGCAAAGATGCCTCAGACTTCAGAGACTATCGCTAAGGAAGGGAAAGAAAGTTCCCCTGGGCCAAGGGTTTACTCTGACCCCCTAATGGATCAGAAACCCAAAACACCTATCCATAGACAAAGACAAACCTTTGCTGCAGGGAAATATGAAAGTGTTTACTATGGAAAAAGTTACATGAACAAGACAAATAGCGGCCCAACCCAAATGCCCAGAGCAGCACAGTCAATGCCTGCGCTGGTTTGAATCTAACACCACACTGTGTCACAAGGAGCCTGTGACGTAGCCTCCAAAAAGACAGTACCGCGGTCTCAGGTCTCAGGGAAGGAAAGTGAGCAGACAGACAGCCCTGACCCTAAGGTAGCCTGGAAGTACCACAACTGGCTGTATCCAGCTCACCATCACCAGCAAGATGGCGCTTGCTCACTCTACCCTTGTTTAGCATGGACAACAAGGAAACAGTCCCACCAGTGCCAAGAAGCCTGAAGAGAGAAGACAGACAAAAGCAGGTCAGCTGTGTGAACTCTGAAGAATGCTGCATCCCAAGGGTAGATCCCCAGTGACCAGTAAGGCCTATATCAGAACAGAGCCGTGTGGTCATTTGCTGACTGTGGGGTCACATACATACACTGTGTTCTGCTTAGAGCCACAATTTAAGCTTGGTGGCATTTGCAGTGACCTATTCTTCTTTCAGCTGCCAAGATAAAGGGTCCCAGAATGTCTGATCTTGCTGCCCGGACCTAGCCAAGGAGCCATGATCTGCAATCAACCAATCACGAGGGAAGGCTTTGGCACACCGGGTGCCTTATCTATGTGGGAGGCTTGCAGAGGGAAACTGGTAGGAATTTTCTCTTTAGAAGCCAGTCCCTCCCTTTCCTGCAGTCTCCCCTAGTTTGTAACCTGTTTTCTTTATGGGAATAAAGTCTCCCTTGTTTTGCTTCTTGAATTCCATCCTATTGAAATTTTGTTGACAGAATACAATAGGAAAGGGGAGAGCCTGCAGCAGTGTGGGGCTCCTGCGCTCAGAAGAAGTCATTCAGCCTGTAGACCTACACCATTTGCTGTCACAGATCTCACTACTGCCTGCTCTCTTAGCTACAGTGAGGCCTGCAGTCGGGACAGTGCTTTGCCTCTTCCAAGTATTGAGAATGTGGGAAGGAAAGTGAACACAGACTTGCTCTGGAAACTCTACAGCTCGTTTGATCATTTCTATCACAAAGGACACAGAGTCTCTTCAGAGCCAGAGGCAAAAAAAGAACTTACTTTTTTTATACTCGGTCACTCTCTCTTCCTCTTTAGTTGGGCTATCAGGGATGGAACATGAAAACAGAGCTATGAAAATAGCTCTATGTGAAAGTACTGCCAAATTACCTAGTACAGTTGGATTTAACCCGCACCTTCATGCCAATCACACAGATATCACTGCCATTTATGATGTCAATGATACAAAATGTATGACACTTATGAAAATGTGATTTGTACCTACCATAAGGTAAATCTGGGAGGGAGGTATGTTGCATGCATCTGGAGCCCACCCCTTGGCCAGAGAGGGGAAGTTCTAACAGTCTAATAATCTGACAATCTACTGTGGGCCTAGCAGGATTCAAATCTTGTAAAAACACAGTGGGGACCAGCTACCATAGCAGCTCTTGGAGAGGCTATTTTGACTGCTTTCACCTTAGAGATGAGGCTTCGCATTCTAGCAGGTGGTATCAGGAATGTGGAGACGCAGGAGGCCCATATGAACTACCCAGGTCAAAGCCAAGAGATACTGCACAAAACTGAAAAGTTCACAGGTCTCATTCTGCCCCCAGACTGACCCACAGCACATCCCACCACCATAGCACTTTGTAAAGATAGAGACAAACTCCCTATAACTCTGGTGTATCGCAGTCCCACTGACAACTAACAAAATGGCCAGATAAATAAGTCTGGTATTAAAAATTAAAGTCATGCCTTGTAAGTGTTAGAAAAAATTAAGGTGTGGTCATAAAAGTACATCCATCATTTGAATGCATTTCTTAAAGAGAAAGACACCTAAAGTTAGAAATTCACAAACATCACCCTTCAAGGACGGAATAAGATGACAGCTAATCCTTGCACCCAAGGTGAAGGCTGCACAGATGACCTCTCATCTCTCCAGGGCACTGAAGCATAGCAAGGAAGAGGAGGGGTAGCACAGTCTGTGTGCTGAGATGGGCTGAGAGGGACTTTTAATGGCATCCATTAAAGATGCCCCCTATGTTAAGAAAGCTTTTAGGAAGAATTTTAATATCTAATTTTCTCACTTGGAAAATTTGGCTTGATAAGTGGAATTGAATTAGGCTTTAATTTCAGTGCATAGTTTGTGTATGGATGGAGTGTGTGTGAGTGTTCTGTGTGTCTGTGCCTGCTCCAAAATATGTGCTAGGCCTGAGATATCGATACTGCTTTAATCATGAAATAACAATTGCACTGCTGCTTGCTGACTTGTCCTGTGTCAGTGTGCTCTGCCTGCTTTATAAACACAGTCTCTGATCTTACAATATACCTAAGTGGGAATAGTGCCCTCCACTTCAGAGATGAGGCAGGAAGTTCAGAGAGGCTAAGTAACTACAGGAAAAATGCACATGCATGAAATGCTGGAATTAAATGCATAAATAAAACTAGACTCCCAAACTCCACAGTGTGTTCTGTCTCTGCTCCAGTAAAGGTTCAGGAGGCTGCCTGGCCAAAATGACCACTGGTCACAGCTGAGTGATGGTTGCTGTGGATGGAATGAGGTAGGATATATGCTTCTGCCCAATCTCCAACCCTAGTTGTCACCTCAGTGGGAAAAACAGACTTACAGGGACCTCTGAAAAGCTCTGAGGTGTATGTTTTCTATAGTACTTGCAGGGCACAGAAGTCAGAGAAAGCCACAAGCAGAGCTTTGTTTGCAGAGTTGGTTCCTAGCTATAGTGACAGACAAGAGTTTCCAAGGAGAGAGGTCTTCCTTCAGGAGGGCTGTGACAAAGCTGAAAACAGAGATCACCATGTCTGTCCTGTCCAAATGGGCACAGTAAAGAGTCAGGGAGACAAAGTGACAGGGACACAACCCGGGAAGGCCCACAAGATCCCCTAACTCAGACAGCATTTCTACACAAAGAATCAGTAGGAAAGAAGCCGATACTAGACAGCTACATTCCTAAAGCTTTACCACTCAGACAAAAGAATGTATGGCTAAGGATGAGTTGTCACAGGGGTTTTCTCTGCAAAGGTACTTCATGGCAGCAGCAAGATGGCCCTTTGTCCCCTCAACTTTTCTACCTATTCCTGCAGTGACTGGCACCACTGGTGTTTCCACCATTAGTGCCTGTAGCTTTCTCTAGGCCCCCTCAACTTCCCACATCCAGCCTGGGCACTGTGCTCCACTGTGGTTGTTCCATGGGCTCTTAGCCACCTTATCATCCATCCACCATCCATCTACAAACCCACACTCTCCAAAGAGAACTGATGGTGAGGGTTTTTCCAACTTCCTCTATTTCCCCCAGCAAGACTTGGTCAGGGTCAGACCAGATCTTGTAAAAGACTGAATAAAAATGACCTGGATCACAGACATGCAGATCAGTCAGGGGCTAGATATTAGTATCAAGCAAAGTGCAAATTTTCCCTCTCCTGATGGAGCGGTCACATGCTTTTAGATGCTAACCTCCACTGAGTCCACTCATACTGCCCTTGCTAATCCCATCCTTTGCCTTCTTGTCTCTCTTCTTCTGATGTAGCCTAGGGACAGGCTGACCCCAAGCCTCTGAACTTCAGTCATAGCCACAGCACCAGTGCTGTTTTCTCTAAGTGGCTCACTTTTTGTGCCTCTGCACATTTATTCAAAGGAAAGAGCATCAGTATCAGAAATACATAACTTTCCAGACACAACTGAATTCTAAACATGCTTGTGATTAAATCGCAGAAGCAGCTGATGGCACTGGCCCTGTGGCTTACACACTCCTCAGTCTTCAGGACCATCAGAAGGTGGCAGAGGGCCTGGAGTCAGGGCCTACCTATCCAGGTGGAAGGAGAGAGTGGGAAGAACGGCTTAACCCAAAGCCATCAATGCTGTGAGAGTCACTGGGATCATCGCACAAGATTTCCCTCCCATCACCACCTTAAACATAGAAACAGAAACACACTGCAGGCCAAAGAAGTTCCTTGTACTCAAATATCCTCACCATCATTGGACCGGTTTGGGACCAGTGGTCACAGTTGAATGATGGATGCTGTGGATAGAATGAGCAAGAAATAGACCCATGGGTGCTACAGGAGCTTTATACTGAGGGCTCCCCCTGGTTCCAAGGATCAAAAAGCTCTGGGGCTTAAGAACCTTTCCTAAGGAGTTGCGGAATGTCAACAAGGGTCAGTGAGGAGGCAGCCCTAAGCCTGAGTGTGTACAGTGCACCACAGCTGGTCAAGATGTTTAGGGTCAGAGGTCAAAGCCTAGAGACAGAATGAGATAATAAGCTTAGACTCAAAAAGGAGGCAGCTGAAAGGAAAAAGATAGACCTCAGAGGCAACAATGTGGACCAAGGCATCTATTGCTGGTTGCTTTGTTCACCCCCCCCCCAACACACACATTCTGTCTAGATTCTGCTATCCTCTGTGGCATATCCTTGTCTTTGCAATTTAAGAAATGCACCTCAATCCTGGATCTTCCGCTTGCAAATACTGATCTTGAGCCAACTCTGCCTCCTGAAAGGCACACTCACCATGAACCTTCCAGAATCTGTCAGAAGACTAATGAGGCAAATCATGTGAAAACAGCGCAGCCTGTAGTAAGAGCTGAACAGATGCTAGATGTTCTCCCACTTGTTGGTTTTCAACAATTTTTTGTGCCCTATCTTTTCTAGACCTTTGCCAACTGATGGGAAGATCCTGAGCAGAAAGGCTGTGATTGTGGGCTGGGGCTGGTGTGAGACAACGAGCAGCACAGGGTCATTCTGAACAGCAGCCTTCTTTACAGACACAAGAAACCTGACCCAATGGTTAGAAATTCTAAGCACCATTTGGGGAACAGCACACACTAGGAGGTCTTCTCAGATTCACAGCCATAAGATCTATTCCTTCCTTATGTCTAGGTAACAGGTGAGGTTAGAGGTCTCAGTCTCCAAAGGAGAGAAGATGGTAAGTTATGAGTGATCTTTTCTCTGGTATCTGAAACCTCAGTCTCCCTTGTAATTCTCCAGAGTTTGTTGCCCAGGGAATGTGTTATGTCCTACATTCACTGTCTGAGTTTAGAAAATGAGCACACCCAGTGTTGGCAATCCTCTGTAATTTATACACTTTGAGCTGAATATACCTAAAGATTTTATTAAAGAAATCATCTTGTTTTTAGAGGCAAAACTCCATTTGTAATACCAACTGTGCATTTATATGCCTTTAATTTATAAAGATTCCTGAAGGATATATTTCTTGTTAATTTTTAAAGTTTAAACATGGCTTTTCTTTTATGCTAAACTGGTCTAGTCACTTATACACAGAGTTTTCATTCTAACAAAAAGCTACTATTGTTTTCAGAGAAAAGATGTATGCTGCTGAAACTCTAATCATGAATAATAACACCATGAAACAGATTCATGGGATTTCCTCTTCATAGCTTAGTACAGAAAGGGCCAAAGGATACTCCAAGGGCTGAGTGCTGGAAGGCAGGCAAGGCAGCAGGGGAAGACTCTCGAGTGATACCCAGTTCCCTGTGCAATTAGAAGGCCTCAAAGAGTCTTCTAACTGGGACTCGAGGCTCCAAGTGAAAGATATATAAAAGGGATGAGAAGATAACACCTTTTGAATGTGCTAGGCATATGTTTAAAGTAAAGTCTGTTATTGTAGTTCATTAAATGCAGATTAGCCTTCCAAAACCTACCAAAATAGCTCATTCAAAAGATTCCTCAGGCTTTTTCTGAGGGCTTATTGACCAGGCCTTAGATACATTTGATCCAAATGTAGAGCATCTGAATTCTTTATTGTCTGAGTTATTTTCTTGTTGCTGGGACAAAATATCCAGCATTCACAAGTTATAGGCGGAGAGGTCTAATTTGGCTCATGGTTTGTAGAGGTTTCAATCCATAGCAAGCTGTCTGCACATACAGCAGAAATAGTAAAGGGGGATTGCATAAGAAAAACATGGGCATGATAGGTAGCAGCATTCAGGGGAGAAGATCCACATCATGCTTTTGGTGACCTGCCTCTGCCCCACCAGGCTTCACCTTCCAACATCATGCCCAGAGATAAACCTATCAGTGAACTAATCCAGCATTATACAACTATGATCCACTATCAAAAAGTCATGATCCATCACCTCTCAAAAGCCTCACCTATGAGTGCACGAATCTTTCAGGGACATCTAGATATAAACTATCTTACACGCTCCTCAGTTTTCAGGACCATCAGAAGGTGGCAGAGGGCCTCCTCCTCCTCCTGGAAACTGGAGAACATGGAATTGGAGAACACTTATCCTGTGGCCCAGAAATCCTACAGGAATGGATGGGGTCTTTAGACCCCTTCCTCGACTGTGGCGTAAGTAGTGTAGAATCTATGGAAGGTCTAAAAGTCACCTCACTTCTAAGTACTGGAAGAGACCAGGGAGTGGTCATAAGGAAACTTCCATTTTTGCTTATTTCCTATAGTTTGCAGAGCTCTGGATTCCTATTCCTCCAGAGAACATGAAAGCATATTAATCTCACATACTCATGGGTCCCTCTGTGCTTCTCAGCTATCCAAACAGTATAGGGTGACCACTGCCCTCCTCCAGAAAGCAACTGTGTGACACAACTGTGAAACGGCCTTACAAGTTCCAAAGTAGTAAAAAGGGCTACTTTACTGCACCACACAAGTATTAGCACATGAATACTACAAAAGACTATCATTCCCATACCAATGCTTGTTGGCAGATTATAGTTTTGATTGGACAGAGATGATTGCAATTTAAACCACACTTTGCTTGCCATTCGTGAATGAGATATGGTGTTCTAATGGATTTGAATCTCAAAATGTATAAGCAGCTTGAACAAGATTCTGCCTCCTCCTCCTCCTCCTGGCAACTGGAGAACATGGAGCTCATGGAGAGTCAATTCTGACACCAGGACACCCCACCAAGACACCCCATTCTTCACTTTCAGATGGCTTTTTCAGCAAAGTGGACTTTGAAAAGGCTCCCACAGTGGACCTCCTTGAGATGGACATATGGTATCCTGGACGCCTGGGGTAGCGGGGTAGCACTGTGTCCCTGTAGTTCTTTTTTTTTTTTTTTTTTTTTTTTAATCAAGTTAATAGGAAATCAAAGTTTGTTGAGATAACAACAAAACAGCGCTGGTCAAAGCATAACCATTTAAGCAAAATAGTGTTTCATCACAAGATATCCTGACATAAAAGTAGTTACCATAGTGTCTCATTCCTTGAAATCTTTGAGTATATCTTTGTATACTGTAGCACCAAACATATCGAGACAATGTAAAACCATTCAAGAAATGACAGTATTACAGGGTATTTAGAACCAACTATCAGAAAATAAACAATGTAGTTCTATCATGATCATTAAGATGGCCATGCCCTCTGATCCCTTCCTGGGTCCCTTCCTTATCACATGAGATTTCAGGAGCAGAGAAGGTCCTTTACCATGTGAAAGCACTGTAGGGATTATGAGAAATGCCTCCAAGGTCCCATGAAGCAACTGTGTCACACCTGTGTGAAGTCAGTACTAGACAGTAGCCTTGGAATAGACAGTATGACCACCTAGACTGGACTTTGCTGCAGAATCTCATTTTGAAAATGACTTGTCTCCCACTCCTCCCCAGCCCCACAGTACACAAACATGGCTTCTGTGTCCCTCTGAATCAATCAAGAGGGATGGAGGCCTCTAAGTGAACAGAGACCAGCACAACCTGAGCACACCCCTAGAGTGGAGGAACCTCTCAATTTCACATATGATTGAGCCTCACTGCCAAATAAAAATTCCCTCAGCTCTCAGGAACCAATAACCTCAGCGATGGAAACACTCCAGTAAGAACTGGGCACTTTTCCTTCCTCAGCAAAATGACACACAGCAGTGTCCCTGCTCTAGCAGAGACAGTGTAGATCCACCCACAGGTGCCATGGAGCAAGACTGCAGGCAGCCCCGCTCTGCTGCTCTCCTTGAGTTCTCATTATTAAGAGTTTCCTTTAGCCTATCAGCTCAGATTGCATTCAGTCTCAAGAAGGGTAAACTGCATGCTTCTTATGATTTATTCATTATTCTTTTAAGTCCCCCCTTTCCTGTATCTGCAATTTCTTGCTATTTGTCAGCTCTTTTTACTTAGAATATAAAACATATCCTGTGTCTTTCACTCTGAAAACCCACAGCTACAAAAGCAAAAGACACACATACTCACACATCACTTGCACACATACTAACACACCTGCACATATAGCCACACATACCTGCACCCACTTACACATACACACTTCGCCTTGCACCCACTTGGGGTCCAGTTGCCAGTCCACTGACTTCCTATTTTCCACCGAATTGTCCCGAAACTTGGAATCCTCTGCTCTGAGTTTCCTTCCTGCCCCCTGGAACACTCTTCCTGAAAAACCTGTTGTAAAAATGTCCATCAAATTAGCTATTTTCTCCTCTCCTTGGAACTCTAGAAGCAGGGATTCCATCTAATTTGCTGCATGCTCAGGGGTGGGAGATCACAGTGAGTTGGGGCACTGTTTGGTCGAGTTATTGAACTCACCAGCTTCAGGACAGAAAAAGATCCATCCTTTTCCAGGTCTTCTACAGGATTAACAGGCAAGCCATGGAAAATCCCCAGCAGAGCACCCACTACACTTCTGGTGGCAGCTCTGTTCTGAATGCCCTCCTCTAAGTCTTCCAGGTAAAAAGTAGAAGGAAATATAAATAATCTGTGGAAATTAAAATAGTAACTTCTGGCAAGTACATATTGTGCTAAAAACATAATTTCTACCCTAATTAGTATACCTAAGCATTACAAATTCTGAATAGGTTAGTAGAACATATTATTAGCAGAGACACTAATAATAATTAATTATGGTAATCCGGACATTGTTGTTTATTATCATAGACATGGCAATTTGGAAAAATCATTTTGCAGGTGGGTACAGAGGTTCTCAGATGTCCAGCCCCTGTCTCACAGCCCACAGACACAGAAATTACAACTCATTCACATTTGAAGCCAGAACTTGGGCTTTCTTCTGCATGATGCATTTTATTACCCCATTAGAAGGAAAGGATTAAGAGAGAAAAGTGGCTGTAACAGCTGAAGGTCAGTCTATGAGGAGCCATGCATGCCAGACAAGCAAGTCCAATAGCAACATCCAGAGGCCAGATACCAGTCAAGCTGCACAGACAGGAAACACTAGGTAATAACCAGTCATCAGTAAGATCCTAAGATCAATAATTTAGAGAAGATAATCACATCTACTTTTTCAAGGATACTATTCTACTCACATGTAGGAAGGAGAACAGAGGCATCCCCCAGTTTTCAAAAGCAATGGCTTCCAAAACCTCCTCAGAGTAAAATGCCTCAGCTTCGCATTGCTAGCGGGACACCAACACTTCTGTTTTTGTTTCAGACTGAGGATGCATTTCAATTGATTTCAAGACTCAGTCACCATTTAGTGCTTATAAGCAAAGCAACACAGCTGAAGGAAACCCCAGTCTCACAACTAGTACAGAAGTGGTCCCCTCAACTCCAGATGGGTTGTGTGAGAGGCAGAAAATGTCAGCACATGTCCCTGGACACTGCACATCATGTCCACAGACCCAAGTGTAGAATGACATGAGTTAGCTTTAAGTTACAAGCAAGGGTTATCTGTCTCATGAATGTGTACCAAAGTTAGTGACTTTGTTTTAAACCATCCTAATGAGATGAACTTAATGAAGAATGCATTTGTCAGAGCAACATAACCAGCAATCCAAATGTACGTTTCATTTAAACCCAGAGTAATGGTTTAGATCATAATGACCCCCAAATCTCTTATGCACTCACAGGCAGAGGTTTTGGAAGATGATTAGATCATGAGGGTGTTATAACTGTCTTGCTGTTAGGAGGTAAAGCCTAGTTACAGGTGGGTCACTAAGGGTATGAGCTTGATGGGAAGATCTACTCTCCAGCCTAAAACTTTCTCTCTCTGCTTCCTGGTCACCATGATGTGAACAATTTTCCTCCACAAGACCATTCCACTATATCAGATCATTCCACCATGCCATTTCTGCCTTCCAGTCAGCTGACCATTGACTTACACGTAAACCTTCCTTTTTAAAACCAAGCCAAAATTAAGCCTCTTTTCCTTGAATTACAGATGGTGTATATTGTGTCTCAATAAGGAAAGTGATTAGTATACTTTGCCAATAACTATTCACTCAGCAGAACTCTTATCCATCTCAGAAATAGGTGACCATCTTCCAGAATCATGGAGAATCAAAAAAAAAAAAAAATTACTGGTTTTCCAGGTTTTTTCAAAAGCATAAAAATCAGGATTATAGCTATGAATATCAGCATTCAGAAGAAGTAGGCTTTCCTCTGTGCACAAAACTAAAGCATGGTCTTATTAAGCAGACAACTAAAGGAAGTAGAAATAATGGAACAGCTGTTGTGAAAGAGAGAAAAATACATCTCACAAATTCAATTTTAAGGCATTCAAGGTAAATTAGCCACATAGTAAATACATGTAATCAAAAATAATTATAGCTTAGAAATTTAAAAGCCCAGGCAACAAAAACTAGGTTCATTTTTGAACAAAAATAAGACTTGTTCTTGCCTTAGGCAGATGGATACATACAGTGCTGTATTTTCATGTTTGTGTAAAACTTAGAGGAAATGCAAGTGTCCTGCTTCACAATAAAGCATAGCAGCTAAACAAAGCAGACATGGATGCTCTAGCCTTGCTGGCATTTCTATCATCTCCCAGAGGCAGGGGCCTGCTACCTAGGGCTACATGGGCTACAGGCAGGGAAAATTTCCCTTACCCTCCTCGGGTACTTACCTGGCCTCCCAACTGAACTTTGTGGTGTCCTTCTGCCCTGAAGGCCCCAAGACAGAGCAACACCTCATCCAGAGATCTTTCCTCTACAGTATTCTGCAGAGTGTGATCACTGACTACAGGAAGGAGCCTTTTTTAAATGTGAAATGTACATCCGCAGTTGGAAGTGACAATGATCGATTTAACCCCATCTGGCACCTGTCCTGAGGCAGCTCCCGCTTCCGTCTGCATATGAAGGATAAACATGAACTTAGTCCTCATTCAGGAAATCTGGGCTTGGAGCCTGCAGACTAAAAAGGCAGAGGACACTGGGAAAGGTGTGAAGTAGGCAGAGGTGGACTGAATGTGTCCCACATAGTGGCCTCAGGCTAGTTCCATTTTGGCTTGATTATGAAAGTGATCACCTCCCCTCCTCCTCACTCCATACACCAGGTGCAAATGTAAGATGGTGACACCTTCAGGGGCTGTCCTCTCAGGCTCAGAAGGGATGAGCAGGAGGGGCTTAGACATCTATCTACACACACACACACACACACACACACACACACCTTGGCTGTCAGCTTGCCCAAACCACCACATGAGCTGGAGTGCTTCCATCAGTCAAGCTACTGTCTCCCTAAATTGGCCATTTTAGATTAGATAAATGAGACATGAGCAAACAGGTCACATTTGATTACTATAACAAGATTACAGTCCCATTCATTAAAATATTGATCACTTATGAATAATGTTCCCGTTTTCTCATTTTTTAAACAAGAAAAGGGAATCCTCCTCATAGTCTCTGTTCAATATTTAAATTTCAATTTGAGCACGTTAATCTTTAGTGTCAGTGTCACCTGCCATCTGAAAGCAGCAACAGGAGGCTTGTCTTGTTCTGTGGCCTTCACACTCACTTGTCCTCTGCTTTTCTCCTACCCTCCCCTCAGCACCTGAGTTTGGTTCTTTCCTCTGTGATCAGTCAACCACCTCTCCCATCTCATCCTCTTCCATTTTTTTCTCTCTTAGTAACATCCACAGTTTTGGTGTGCCCTAGTTTCACATGCTTCAGAGTTAAAAGGCAGCTATCAATGCTACGGGGTGTCTACCTTAGTTTAACCTCTGTGTCACTGTCCCTGTAAGACAATACCACAAGTCCCACTGCTTTAGCACAACACTGCTCAAAGACAACACCTCTCCCTTCAGAAATGTATCGAAAATTTTTTTTAGTTTTTCCAAATAGATGGCCAGGGAAGAAATTATGTACCTTTGCATACAGTATGAACATCATTAAGAACAAGTCTTGGCCCTGATGACAGAAAACCAGTATTTTTGTTTTTCTGTTTCTACCAGTTTAATGCCTAGGCAACTCTACACATCCCTGGCAAAAGCAGTCCCACACAAGTCCTCATGGTGAAGATGAAATATTGGCAAAATCTCAGAATACCACATAGACATGCCAGCGGTCAGTTAGCACGGTGTTAACTTCCAGTTGCAGGAGATAAATGAAATCTCCATGCCACAAAAGTCTGATTTCTAGAGAAAGTGATTTTGTCTCCCTTTGGTTCATCCTCTTGCACTGCACTTTACAAAGACAGGGTGAAACTCATTGGCTTGCCTCTCTCAGAACTAGTTTGAACCCTGAGGTTTCTTTGAAACAGAGACTGAGCAGCAGTAATGTCAAATACATAGATAAAACTCTCAGGACGGGGATACTGACTGGAGATATATACTACCGAGTGGAGTTTCAACATTAATATATATTCTACCTCAACACCTCAGAGGGCCTCACATAACTCTAGCCAACTGCCAAACATTCAGAGAGCAGACCAAGTGGAGACACACTCACCAGCACAGCAGACATTCTCCTTAGGCCAGGGCACTGACCTTGGTGTCATGGATGAATGCATGTCTTTTGCTAACTGCCACCAGCCCAGCCACTGACACGAAATTTTGCAGGTTGTTTGCAAGGTTCGGTGTTGAAGTCAGTGTTTAGTGATCACATGTCTTTTGGGTCATTATATATTAAAGTCAACTAAAGTCAACGTCTGAGAGTAATCAGGGACTATGGAAGGAACTCCTATTTTGATGAGAATACATGATTCCAAAGTTCAAGTGTAGGAATTGCAATGGTGACAGCATTCAACATATCTGAGAGCTTTAACACTTAAGGACACTTTCATAAACTATCCATAAACAGAATAAGAGTGTCTTTCATAAGCATGTAGGGTCTAGTTGGGCAGTTTTGTATCTGTGTATGTCCATGTGTATGTGTTAACATAACCATATATGTACACAGATCTGTACTTATGTAAATAACATATGCATATGTTTAAAACCTGCCCTTCATTTTTATGTATGATTTAGAATTTCTAATTAATATTTAAATATACACTGGTGGAAAACCTCACTCATCATTATGAGGCAATGAACAGATACTCATTTATAGTTTTAGCCACACTAAACCAAATGCAACTCCAGTGTGGCTGGAGCCCAGCATCATAACCAGCCCCTGTAAGAAGCCTGAGAATGCAGCCTCAAGACTCCACGTGCACCTCTAAGTCAAATTCTTAATTTAATAAGATTCGCAAGTGGTGCCTGAGCATGAAAGTGCAAGCCTGAGTCAGGACATCTTATTTGATGAGAGTGATCTCTGTCCCAGGGCCCAGGCCCTGAGCCACATGGCTCAGACATGAGCACTTTCCTTCCCTACCTCCATGTCTGCCTCTATCTGTTCACTTGCTGTCCGCTCACCTGCCCTTGGTGCCATCTGAGTGCAGTTCCCTAGCCACTCATCCACCAACTGATTTCCAGTGTTTCCTCCCACCTGTGCAGAGGGCCAGTTCTTCAGTTTGCCTACACTTTGCTGCCTCTTAAGTACAGACTTCTAGGTGACTTTCTGCTCATGCTTGCTGCCTTATGCCAAAACTAGAAACCATCAAATATGACCAATTTTAATTTTAGCAGTAGTAATTCAGTAATACCATAAAAGGATTGCTGATTAAGCACTGACTCACTTACAGGGCCACGCATTATAAAGCAGTTTTAATTATGTGCCTCTTACACTTACTTCACATGGAGCCATCCCAGGTCCCTGGATTGGGGCTTTTATCCCAGTGCCATGGGGAAGCTTACCAGCAAAATGATGGTCTTAATCATTCCCGCAGCTACCAGCCCACGCATGCATGCAGTTTTACTCATTATGATATCAAGGTAAGGATGGGAGAATTAAAACATAAGTTATAGCATCTGGGCACAACCGGACACCAGGCAGGCTGAGACAATGCTTTCACTTTCCCAAAGGAGGGTTCTGTATGTGAGTGTGTCTACCTCCAAAAAAGAAATCTCAGAATGTTCCACATCCAATCTTATGTGTGGCCTCATCTAGATCCCAAGACCACTGTCAAGACACTTATTTTTCTTTCTTTACAGGTCCTACTTCTCTGCTCCATGCATTACTTCAAAAAACATGTAATTTGTAATCAACTCTGTGTCCACTATGCACATGTGTCCAGGCTTTCCCCACTTTCTTCCCTCCTCTGACAGGACTGTCCTACAGCAAGAAGACCCTGACTGCCACCCACAACAGGTCAGACCAGGGATCCTTTGTAGCAAATCCTAAAGGACTGAAGAATGTAGATAAAACAACCAATGTGCAAAGCAGAGGGATGTGTTGCTCCAGCTAATGGTTCTGATGGGCCACTCACTAGAGGGAGAAGCCATGGTAAATCATATTTTAGCAAAGATATTTTAGCCTATTCCTGTTAGGAATAAAACCATGGAGACAGGGACAATGGTTGGTCACTAGCACATATGTTGGATAGATGGCAGTGCCTTTCAACCCTCAGACATGACACTCACAGCCCACTCATGGCAACACCTTCCAGGACCTTCTCAGGCACCTGAGCTCACCAGTCTTTGGAAGAAATGCCACCACTTTCATGCCTCAGGCAGACAGTTCCAGACAGAATGCGGCAGTCGTTTGTCCAGGGTGTAGTAGTCCACTTGTTGACCATCAGAAGGGATGCTGTGTGTGTGTGTGTGTGTGTGTGTGTGTGTGTGTGTGTGTAGTGGGGGGTGGGATACACACAGGCAAAACACAGGGCCCTTCTTAAATGCTTACAGACACATGTGAGTGACCTGAGACACAACCACTGAAAGTATGCAAGATTGAGATCTGGCCTAAAGACTATGTGATGGTCATACACAGAAAAGGACCTTAGTGTGACCATCAGATTAGGAGGTGAGCAGTGGCCTCACTGGTTGCCAGCTCAAGGCAAATTAGTTACAAGTGCACTCCCAAAATCATAGCGAGTCCCTTACAAAGGGCTTACCTGAAAAATGCCAGTTTGATTACAGCATAGCTAATGCTGAGCATTTCTGACAGTGAGAAGCCAGCAGGGTCAGCTGCTTCTCAGGGTGCTGCCAACCTGTGAGGGCAGAGCTATGCCATGGAAAATGAGCATAAATAATTTTGTAACCATGGCAGCTTATGAAACTCGTCCATGTGGGGAAGCCCAGTCAAGAGGGTAGCTGCCCAAAGACCCGGAATGCATAAGCCAGATGTTATTGCCAGGTGTTGTGGAGACTGTGCTGTTTGTTATGCAGCACTAAGAGGAGAAGATATCAGACAACAGGGTCACAACTGTGATCAGCATCAGCACCCAGCACCCACTGTTAGAAGTGCACTGATGGCAAGCACTCTGGTCCATGCCCAATTTTTAGTAACAGAGTATTAATAACAGAAGTTGATGAAGCCTAAAGTTTTACAACAGGTTTTGGTCTTTCTTTTCAAAACTGAATTGTGAAAAAATGTTGTGCAAAGTACAGCTTGCTCCATATCTCAAGGGAAGGGTGGAATTTGGAGCAGATCACTGAAAAGTGAGAAAGGGGTACAGAAATCCCTCATTCCTACACTACTGTGGCAGTGTCCCTCTCCAGCTCACAGGGAAACTATGGCAGCCAGCAGAAGACTAGAATGTCCCCACCACCTCAAAGCTGTGCCTCTGAAAAACTTTCTAAATAAACAGCACTTCAAGTTATTGTGGCCTTTGCAAATAGCTGTTTAGAAAGTTGCACAGGACAGTGACTTCAAAGAATATCATACATATACTACTACCAGAAACACAGATTGCCACAAATAGCTTTCCCTATTGGAAGAGGGTCTGTATCCCAAGGTTTAGTACCCCTAAGGAATATCATTGCTCAGAGGACAGGAACATGTCTAAAGCCAGTGACATAAACTCTTAATATGGTTTTAAAGGGACTCCTTTCAAAGGAACTCATAATATGCTTTCTGTTCTCAATCATCTCTGTCAGATTACTACCTCAGCTCTTCAAGCACAGGGCCACAATGTGGGGTGGAAAGAAGGAACAAACTATGAAATCTAAAAAGAAATATCACTGAAGTCTTTCTTGGGAAGATTTTTAAAAAGCATCTGGTTCCTGGCTTGATGGAGGATGATTCAAAAGGGTTGAGAAAGTTACTTCAAATCTACCCTAGTCCATCTCATGGGCAGAGTCCACTCACTCTATTCTGATGCAACATCTTGGAGGAAATCATTGAGAAGCTCTGTTGGGTTCCTGAACTGTGGACAATTCTGCTAGGTGGAGGGCAGACTGCCATCGAGGATGGTAAGCCTCTCTCAGGAGGAGGAAGTGCCCCAAAGGTGAAAATGTCACTCAGGTAGGGCCAAGGTCAACTAAAACCCTAAAATTATCATCCACGAACTCCCTAGGCATAAATAATTACAAAAATGTGTACATACCATCTGTGGTGATAAACTAAAAAAGGTAGTGACAAGCAAATGACTTAGTAAATCAGGGCAATTTAAATATTTGGAATATTCTAACACACTTAAACAAAATGAAGTAGACTTCTATGTATTGATATGGGAAACATTCCAAGAACAGTTAAGTTTCACTTTTTGGGGGTGGAGGATTATCAGAAATCCAAACTCAGGACCTTGTACTTGCCAGGCAGGTACTTATGCTGCTGAGATATATCTCTGACCCTACTTAAGTTTCCAATGTCAAGCATATAGAACAACTTATATGACTCTGTTTAGGCAAATTGGCCAGAGACAACCACAGCTATCTGAGGCATAGACCAAGGTCTGGCGGGTGGCCGATAAGGATTGGGGTGGCTGGGTGGCTAACTTACACGTCTGACTCTGGGTACTCATGCTTTTAATGATATATATATATATATATATATATATATATATATCCCTATAAAAATGTTTACAGAGTTAGACAACTATATAATAAATATGATATGGTTGGAGTGCAAACAGTACCCCCTCAGTATGAAAAATGAGATACTCCATTGTTATAAGATTCGGCTGAATAGCTATCATGCAAAACTTCCAACTGAAACTCCCAAAGTTAAGGTGAGCATTGCACTCCTATCTGCCAAGATGCTAGATA
Source organism: Cavia porcellus (assembly GCF_034190915.1). Classification (NCBI taxonomy): domain Eukaryota; kingdom Metazoa; phylum Chordata; class Mammalia; order Rodentia; family Caviidae; genus Cavia; species Cavia porcellus. The sequence continues at coordinate 103,905,249 of NW_026947485.1, forward strand.
CCTTGCTTAGATGCAAACCCTCAGCTCCTATGCTTTGCTATGCTTGCAGGAGATATTAGCCTTTAATGCCTACACAGAAAAGGACCAAATAAGCCTTGATCTATGATCTACAATATAACAAATCTAACCATGAAAACCATTCCCAAACTACCAACAAATTAGTGATTACTGCCATCTTTAAACAATTTGACTAAAATAGCCATGTGCTCATGAGCCAGAGAAGTCAGCCTTAAATGACAATCAGGCCACATTAAGTAGATGTCAACGTTTCAGGGCCACCTGGTTAATGCCACTTATGGAGCTTTCTTTGAAGGTGAAATTCCACATCCACCTATCACAGCACCCAGCAGCATGTCCTTCCTGCTTAGCTTATTTATGGATTAAAATGACATTTCCTCAATTACAGCCATCCCTGCCCAGTAGAAGAGCTTCATGTCTTTTTATCAGCTCTCTCCCTATATTGGAACACAGCTGTTGACTGTCCAGGAGCGAGGATGCTGAATGGAGGTAATCGTGTCTATAATGAGAATCAGCCAGGAGCTTATCCTCGAAGACAAGCATTAAGGCAGATAAGTAAGAATGTGTACACTTGTCCTTATGGGCAGGTGCAAATAAAAAGCTTACCTAATCCATTTGCTTTGTGGGAATCAAGAATCCTTTGTTTTTACACATTTCATCCTATTAACATTTCATTTCATTCTGTGTCTCCATGGTCTGTTCTTGGAAGCTGTAGGATGTTCACAGGCTCCTCTGGTACAAACCCTGCGGTGGACCCATTTTGCCTGGAGCAAAGGACAGTTGTGTAAAGTCCTTCATAGCCAAGTCCCCACTGCCTCCTAATCCTACCTCCTCTGCTTTCTTCTGTTCTTTCTCACTTGCCTACAAACACACCACATTCACTCCTCACAGAGGCCATTTTGTGACCTATTCCCTCTTCTAGAATGCTCTTTCTCTGAGCTCCACAGAGAGAATTCTTTTGACTGTGTGCAAAAAAAATATCATAATTTCAGTGTGCCTACCCCAGCTCGCTGTCAGCATAGCCCCATGGAGTGCTAGGCATCCTCTACCTATCAGTGGGGCCCGTTTTCCAGAATGTTTGTCACTTCTTAGCACCCCATATAAGTCACCCATATACGACACCTTCCATTTATGTGGGCTTCTGCTGGGGCACAGTCCCAGAAGGAAAGAGATCTTTGTTTTGTTTTTCCTGCATTCACAAGTACCAAAAACAGTATCTGACATTTAATAGTAGCTTGATGAATGTTAACTGAAATGAATGGATGCATAAAAATAAAACTACTACATCAACTAGTTTAATAATTCAGTTCCATTGTACCTGATTAAGTAGAATTGCAGATAGATAATTTCAGAAATTCACATGAAATTTCATCATTTTATAAAGTACCTGATAAGGGTATTCATGAGTCCAAAGGAAATAGGTTAAATCCCCAGGTGTACTTTAAGCAGGCTCACTTGGACAGAAGGGAGATCCCTAGATGGTACTTGTAAAAACTGGCACATCTTGGGCTCAGTGCAGCCAGGGAGCAGGTGCTATTGACCTTTAAACCCTCTGTGTCTGGCATGTGGCAAAGGAGTCATAAATCCTTGTGGAGCAAACAGAGGGTTGAAAGTCCTGCTGCGTCACACTTGATTGAGCTCAAGAGCTGAGCAGGCTTGTGTCCACTCAAGAGTTTGCAAAGATATCAGGTGCTTGGGAGGCAGAAATTGATCTTACCCAGAAACCCTTCACAGCATTGCAGCAAGTGAAGCTGGGTTAGGACAACTTTGTGGATTTATTCTGAAATAGTAAGGAATTAGAAGGGGGAAAAGAGACAAACCAGGATGGGATTCCTAACTGCTGGGATGCTGTATCACCAGTCAGTCATCTTTCCAGTGACTATGAAAGCTTGCCTAAAAGCCTGTCTTTGCGAGTGGGGCAGACAGTGGTCACCTGGGTGAAAAATGTCAATTCCACAGCTGAACCAGTTAAACGTCTTTTCCTCTAAAGATCTCCAGCAGGTAGAAGGGGCCTACAATCCAAAGACACTAGACACTATGGGACTCACAGTGGTATCAGGGATCCCACATAACATTTCCTGAGTGTTAAGCTAGTTGGCTATCTATGTGCGTCTTCCTTAGATATCTATCCATTTTGGAGCTGGAGTTTTTGAAACTCTGTCACTGTCAACACCCTACTTCAGAGAACTTCTGACCTAGCATGGCAGCTTACATTGTCTTGTTTGCATCAAATTGTTTTGTTTTGAGAAAAATCAAGCAACCATCAGTGACATGAGGGTAGGCATGCCTCCCAAGCTGCTTACAGCTTTCCCTCACTCTCACCCAGGCAGCCATGCCCTCCATCAGGTTCTGCCAAGCCTAGGGCCCAGGAGTTGGCTCTTCCAGTTTGTGTGTCCTCTCAGTAAGGAATCCGTACCAGATCACAAATAATGACTGTGGTTCCCCTATACACATATGTGGTGTCATTTGTGCAGAAGAGGTGAAGATTTCCCCAAAAGAGGACTGTTGTCTGGAGGAGCAGAGTGTTCAGGGCAGAGGTCTCCCCTACACTGTCCAAGCCCAACCAGGAGCCTGCCGTGCACAAGTCCACCCACAGGTCATGAGACAGCGGCAGCTCCAGTGAGAGGCACCAATGAGAAGGCAGAAAATTATTATTATTCTACACATGACCACAGTGAAGCAAAGGAGAATGCCTTATGGAGCAGAGGATTTCTGAATGCTCCCTGCATGCCTATTGGGAGTTCCTCACATTCTTTATCTCTGCATTCGCTCAGCTCTGTGACTGTGTGAGACAGAAAAGCCCTCTTCTCTTTGTAACCATGGTAAAGATTACCCCAGAAGTGCTGTTGGCTGCATGCTGAAAAAGGGCCCTCACGGCTGGCTGTGCCTAGACAGGTCAGCATGCTTCCCATCCTGCAAGCCGGATCACACTTTGACTCATCTGAAATGTCTGGAGGGTTCAGTGCATTGGCAGTGGGGGAACAGCATGCTGAGTACAGTGGAATGTCATTCTTGTCATTAAAGAATCCTTGGCAAAGCCTGGCCTCCTACTGATACCCTTCCTCATTGGGTAGACAGACATGCATCTCTTCACTTTTCTGCCTGAGAACACACAACCCATAGCCCCAAGGGCCACACATGTTTTCCCTCTGCCGTGAACCAGCAGACTGCCCTCCCACAGGACAGTCCTCCGGGGCTGCTGATACACTGAGAGCTGGAGTACCATGAGCTCAGAGTCGAGTCTGGGACAGAACATTTCCCACCCTCACAGAAAAGAAATTCTGCACTCACTTTTTGAAATGTAATTCCATGCCCTCACTTGGATGCAGCCTCAATTATACATTAAAAAAAAAAAAAGTCCATAAATTGTTTCCTGATATGGGAACCAAAGATATGCAGATAGAACAGAGCCTCCTAAAGACATTTATAGCAATGCCCAGAATAAAAATGAGAATGAAATGTCAACAGACACCTTATCTCCTAAAAATAAAGGCATGTCCAAAAAGGAATATACTTCCTTGTTATTTATTTATTACCTCTAAAGAAAGCCTTTTACAGATTTTGACAAGTGCTCAAATAATGGAAACAAGTTTGGTAATAATCAGATGTCTTTCAAAACACCATACTCAGGGCTCTGGGTTTGTATCCAGAGGGGCTGTCAGCAGCTTAGAACTTGACATGCTGGAGATAAAAGGCAAGAAGGGGTCAGCAGAGAGGCAGAGGAGAAAGGTTTTTGTAGGATTGACTTGACAGCCTAAGACACTGCATAATTGAGCAGGCACTGCTCTCTGGGATAGAGAAATCTTGCCACTTGACCCTCTGTCTAGGCCCTGCACATGCAGGATTGTGCCTTCTGCTCAAGGTTCAGAAACTCCAGCCTCTGTTCAGAGCCAAGATCCTCCAAGGCCCCTCCTAGCCCACAAATGGTTTGGGATATCTTCTCAAGGCCTCTCACACACAGGAGGGCCTACCCAACAGGCAAGCACACTCCAAGTGGTTTCAGGAGACAGGATATCTGAAACTGGGGAAGGAGTCCTTCCCTTCTCCCAGAGCAGCCTGGCTGTGCTGGCCCCTGTAACAGAACACAGCCCCAGTCTGTGGACACCTGTTCACAGGAGCCCAGCAGCAGCCAATCAGCCTCCATGTCATGGATTCCACATGTAACCGTGTGGCCTTCTTCCAGAAACACATTCTGTGCCTTCAGCAGTCCTCATCAAGCCCTGCTAGGAGCATGGACCAAGTACAAAGCAGCCTCTGGGAGCTGTATGCAAGACACAAGGGTGTGATCCTCACTCTGGTCACAGGGTTTGGTTGCCCACCAAGGAAGAAAAATGTTTCCTCCTACCTCACTTTTCCTATTCACTTACCTATTGAATAAATCATGATAGATTTTATTTATTTTATCTGTGTCTTCCTGCTCCCCATAAGTTTCTTGAGAGTGAAGGCTTTGAAGTCTTTCATAATTTGACAAAGTTAAGCACTAGCACAAACCTTGGCACAAGAGTCTCAGTATTTGATGAGTGAAAGAGTAAATGTGCATCTATCCCTGGGGCTGCACCCCCTCCACATGCTGGAATAGGACTGCAGGCACTGTGCTTGGTGCTGGGGCTCACTGCCTGCTGGAGGAACAGGGATTACATATTTTGGGGGAACAGAGCCCAGCAGGGCCCTTCAGGTTTTCAGAGGAGATAAATGCGCCTGCTCATTCCTTTGTGCCCCTTCAAAAATGGAGAAAAGGCAAAGGTAAAGACCCAGCAGATGCTAGGGGAGGCAGTCTTGAGCAGATGAGAGAATTCTGAAGGGCTGACAAAGGTGGGAAGAAGGGGTCAGGGGCAGTGATGAGGTGAAAGGCAAGATAACCTCTGCCCAGTCACCTCCAGGGTTGCAGAGACATTAGAACCTTTGGTTTATATTCAGAGCCCCTGGACCATGGTTGTTTAGAGCAGAAAAGGCCCAAACTCACACTTAAGAAATGACTGATTAAGAAATGACTGATTTCTTAACCAGAGACAAGAGGCCCATGCCTATGACCAGCCATGATAAGAAGCACATGCATGAAAGCATCAAAACTAACATGACCAAAAGGAAAGTCACAATCAGGAGGTTAAGATGAATTTAGGATAGGACTAAATTTCTGTAGAACTACACCTGCTAGATTTCCTAAAACCCATTTCACCTACATTAAAGGTTTACTAGATGCCCCTTTCAGTTTCTCAGAAATTTTCTATTCAGTTTTAACTTGACCAATACTTCCAGTATGAACTTATGGATCCCTGTTATTCACTGTTATTAAAAACACTGAAAACAATGGCTTAAACCAGCCACCATGTACTAAGCTCCTAATCCAGGGTTTAGACCCTAGGGTAGCCCAACTGAACAGTTCTCTTGCTGCCTAAGCTGTTTCTTTATACCTTGCTGTCAGTTGCCATTTTACCTGGTAGATGACTGATCTCTGATGGGTGACTTATCAGATTCTCAGAAATCTTTCAGGTGTAATTCTGACAGAAGTATAATCCTATATGCACTGTCAACCTAAAGGAGAGTTATTTCTTAAAAGCATGTGGGCTTTTCTTGAGTCTAAAATGCAGCACAAAACTCATCCAAAACAGATCCAGTAGCACCAAGGGACTACCCACTGAAGCCCAGCCCAGTCTGCGATCTATAGAAGCACAAGTTACACAAATGACCATTTTAAGCCGCTCTGCTTGGGATGACTTAGTATTCACAAGGAGCTTACTTTCCCCCTATGCAGCAGCACAATCTTCAGTTTTCATAAAATTCCAGTAGCGAATGTCAAAGGTTGACAATTCAAGAAAAAAATATCAAGCTAGGATGGAAAGTTAACTCAAAAAACTATATAATATAAAATAAAAGTAGCTTCAGCTGAAGAAGCCACCCCTGTGTGTGTATGGGGAAGTTCCTTGGGACAAGAGATTCTCAATCTTTTATCATCAGACTTTTAACTCCATGTGTAGGTGAATAAAAATAAATGAGAAGAGATGTTAAATCAGACTGAGGAAAAATACTAGGGAGCAGAAGTATCAGATGTACCCCACATTACAGTCACAGTTACATCCCTCACCTGGGGCTGAGTGTGTCTCTGAGAAAGGAAGGTTTTTATGCAGATATTCACTGCCAGAGGTGGGAGGCATGCAGGATGTGAGAGTAGGCCATCTCAGCAGCCTGTAAGAGTGAATTCAGGTGTTCTGGGAGGAGCAGCTAGGAGAAATGCAAGGAGCTCACCACATAGAGCATTGTGGGTTCCCACTGGCCACAGCCTAAATTAGTCTCCAGAACGTCAGGATGCAGGGGATGTCCTCCCCTTCCACTCAGTTTCCAGTCAGGCAGGCCCAAGAGGATTTCAACAGTTTATTGTCACTAAGGTCACAGTAAAGCCAAAATGTGCTTTCTCTCTGGGCTATCATCTGGTCCAGGTACACAGCTGCTGCCTAGAGCCTGGGCGCCGCTCCCCTCAGAGAGATAAATACCTTATAGGCCCAGTATCATCTTCCCTCTCACACTCAGGGGAGCAGAAGGAGTCTGGCAATAATGCAAAGAGGCAGGTGCACAGGGGAGAGTCCCAGGTGTGAGTACTTCAATGAGACCAATCTCCAACCCTAGAAACAGGGCCATGCTGTGGGACTGTCACTGTTCATCATGCCATTCCTCTGAAAATGAGCCTGACTTGAGTTACATGCTCCTGTCAAAGGAATCAGGAATTTCTTGGCAACAGGTCTGTATGATGAAAGCCTGCCAGGGCTGTGAGCTCCCGAAGGGGTCTCATTGGTATTACTGCCACTGATGTGCAGAGCAGGAACCATGACTCTGCCATGGGCTGGAAAAAGAATCAGCAAAATATAATTAAGAGTCAAATGAGAGGAGGCTTCTGGAGCAATATTAATTACAGCATTTAATCTATTAGGTGGAGTTGCCCAGCTTAACCTCTTTGGAATTTTTTCAGTTTGCCTATAATTAATTATTTTGGGGAATAACAGCCAACATTACAGCTTGTTAACAAGTTTAAAATAATAAATTAAAAAGAAAATCCCAAGAGATGAAGTCAGCTTTAACTTGCTAAGTACCTTGAGTTATTTCACTTGAAAGTGTCAGCTCCTTCTGGGGCACACTTCACCCATCCACAGCAATGCTCCACAGCAGGAAAATTCAGATCACATCCTTCCCAGAAAACTGTTTCTCCAGAAATCTCCAGCCCAAATGTGCAGACCAAAGCAGGACTGACTAGAGTTCCAGGTGTAACGAATTCCAGTTAAGAAACTGGGTTCCAGTATAATAGAAGGGTGGGTGGCAAACTCAGGCTGTGGTTAGTCCACTCATTCTCAGCACACAGTGCTCCATGCTGATACTCTTTATCTGCCTCGGGGTTAGGGAAGCACTGTCGGTTCTGCTTAGAAGCCATGCTGCCCCTCCATGTACTCATCATGAGGAGAAATCAAGTACCACTAAAAAGCATCCTGGAGCAAGGAAAAGGCCACAGCCTGACACAGGGGGCATTCCCTCAGATGAAAGAAATGACTGGTATTTTTATTAAACGGAGCCCAAGCAGTCACCAAGCACTGGGTTCTACTAGAGAAGCAAAGTCAAGAGATTCAAACAGTGCCCTGCTCTCTGAAAGCTTCCCACACCAACCACCAAGGACTGGATGTGCCTGAGCAAGGCTAGAGAGCAAATGATACCTCAGGCCTCAGGTAGGGCTCAGGGTTCAGCAGCAACCCTATGCACTGTTGAGCTCAGAGTAGGAGGATGCACTCAGAAAGACTGTCTGGGGATGACAAGCTGCGTGGAGGAGGGTCAAGAGTCAGCCCAGAACACTGCAGAAGAAGGTTCATGGCCCAGAGATGCAGTAAGACTGGGCATAGAAAGAAGAGAAGATTATGGGGCTCTGCACAGGGACAGCTGCTGGACCAAGAAGGCTCTGCTGGCCAGGCTAAGACCCAGCAATGGAAAAGGGGAGGAAAGTAGCCCAGGATCACATATGTAGAGGGAAAATTAGAGCTTAAGGCAGCTATGGGAAGGACAGACAAGCCCAGGGCAGGAAGAAAACCGTGGGAAAATTTGTCATGTGAAGAAAGCAGAGAAGTTAGAGGGATGTAAAACCATTTCCATTTTTACTATATCTTAGTATATATTAAAATATGCATTAGCTATAGCAAATCATAGTGGTATGCTCCTTTTCACCATTAACAAACTTTGAAGTATGTATATATAAATCAGCATAATCTGGTTGGTATAGGAGGCCTTTCCTTTCCCTTACATGCTCACTCAATTCCCAGATAATGCTTAAATGTCCACAGGCCCTCTGTTGGCCTTGTCACTACGATATTCTCTTAGTTACTTTTCTTGTTGCTGAGACAAAATATCTAAAATCCAAAGGGGGAGAGTTCATTTAGCTCTGCTTGTAGAGGTGTCTATCCATAATTGGCTGGCTCCAATACAGGGTGGCACATGGCAGAAGAATTCATGGCAGGAGAGAACAGCAAAAGCAGTAAGAAAGAGAGAGACAAGCTCTGTTTGTCCCTTTTATTTTATCTAGATTGCTGGGATTATGGTGGTACCAATCCAATCACACACTCTTAATTTCGGCATCCTCAAACCTAGCACTAAGGTATGAATTCTTCATAAACTCTAGGTTCAGCCAAAAAAGCCCCATCTAAAAGTGCATAATACATTGGGGGACATCTAGACATGAACTATAACAAGTACATAGACAGAGGATAAGGTTCTATAGCAGAGAAGTTCACTTGATAAGCAAGATATAACAGAAATGTCAAAAAGAACCATGAGTGAATAAAAACTCTCAAAGACACAACAGGTCAAAATTGAGATTTAGAACAAGCCATCTTTCACTTTCCTGTCTACTGTCCTCCGCTGATCAAGTTACTGGTCCCTGAACATGTCCCAGGTCAGCCTCACATCTGATGCCCACAGCAACCTCCTCCAACCCCACCATACCATCACTCATATCTTCTCACCTGCCAGGCCCAGATCACACTCACACACACTTGTAAAAACCACTGTCACATATGCTGGACTCAGAAGCATCTATGTTTACAGCCTTGTTAATATATCCTTGAGTACACTAACTTGTACACATATGCAAATTGCTCAGCAAACTTTAAGGGAAAAGATTATGAATTCTAGATAGTAACACCTTTTGACTCCTTTGTTCCTTAATATGAGCAACCTTAAGAAACATCCATGCTCTGGCGCAAGTCTAAAGTGATACATTTAATGAATGCAAAGCAGTTCCCCTGGAAAGGCTGAGCTGAGGTATCCGTAATAATGAGGAGTTACTGAGTCTCCCATCAACCCAGCAGTTAATCTACTGCTGTCCACGGATCTGGGAGGAGGAGTGGAAGCTGAAGATCAACAGCAATACTAGGTTCAGAGGGTGAGGGAGGTCCCCATGATCATCTCTGTGGGGCCCAGGGTCTCTTACAGATGTCTTGGGAGCAGAAGCCTGGACCTGTAACTCACTACTGTTTCAAAATGTCAGCCAGCAGTTCCACCCTAGAACATCTCATGTTGTTTACCCTTCATGTTGCCTGGTAAGAAAAGCCTAAGGGAACCTGGACATCCACTCCAGGGCATTCCCAACAAAAAACAACCCCATGCTTTTAAGACAACAATCATGCAGACCCTCAAAGCTACCAGCAAAGGAATGAAAATGACTTCAAGATATGCTTAAATTGAAAATTATTGAAATTAATCTGTTTGATAGTCCACTTCTGCCCTCTTTGTCCACAGAAGCATGTTTAATTGTCAGGTCTGAAGTAGGTTTCCCTCGTCTTTCTCTAGAGAAATTCAAGCCTGTGGCAATGTGGTTTTACACCTTCCCCAACAAAGCTTCTTACAGGAGCTGGGATGTAAATGAGTAAATTCAGACATGCATTACATACTGTAAAATTCATTCCCTTGTAGTGTACAGTCAATGTCATTTCCTAGGTTCACATAGTGCACAGCTATCATCATAATTAATTTCATGACATTTTGCCCCCAAAAAGAAACCCTGCCTGTATTAGCAGTCACTTCCTTTATCCACCAAGCTTGTCCAAAACGCATTCCTCAGAAAACACTAATCTACTTATCTCTATGATTTTTTGTCTATTCTGCACATTTGGCATTAACAATTAAACAAAATGAAAATTAAAGTGACATTAAACAAAATGAAAACTTACAACATAAGTCATATAGCATGTGGATAAAGGTTTTAAAATTTAATCCATGCTGTAGCATGTAGTATTTCACTTCTTTTTGTTATTGAATAATCTTGTATTTTATGCGTAGTCTGTATTTAGTTTTTCCACTCATCAGTTGGTGAATATTTACATTGTTTCCACTTCTTTGCCATAGTAAATAGTGCTGCCATATATATATACACTTGTATACAAGTGTTTTCTTGTCCTTTGAATACGTACCTAGAAGTGGACTTGTTAGCTCAGGTCACTCCATAACTGTCTGAGGATCTGCCACATCTGGTTTTCCTCAGGAAATATACCAGTTTACATTCCTACCGCTAATGTGAGGGTTGTGATTTCTCAAAGCCAATGCTTGTTAGTGTCCATTGAAAAAAATTTAACTGTTTAATGAGTTTGAAAATTTTCACCAACACTTATTGTTGCCTGCCTTTTTATTTTATCTTGGAGTGTGTGAAGTGATAACTCATTGTGGTTGCATTCCCTAATGACTAAAGATACTGAGCCTCTGTGGTGGCTACCTGAATATCTTCAAAAAGGTGACTATTTAGAGGCAATGCCCTTTATTAATTGGTTGTTTATCTCGTACATGTCCTTTCACAAGCCCAAATCAATCTTTTACTGACTCCATTATTCTACAACATCCAGCCAGTGGCATCTATGTCACATATATAACGCAGATCTGATGGCTCATATGGTAGCAACAAATGTTTCCCTGTTAGACCACAGACCTCTTATTAAAGTCTCTAGGTCCATATCTAGCAATAAGGGCACATTTCTGCGACCTCAGAATTTTGACAGCAACCGTCTGCACGGCCACCAGTCACACTGACCCACCTCTCAGCCCAATGGCTATCACATTTATCTCACTGTTCATACCAGAGATCCTCTGTTATTTCTGTCCCCACGTGCTGCTATGAGAAAAATCAGTACAATAAAAATTATATCTATTTGATAAAGTGATAGGGGTGTTTGAGCTCAATTTGGGATCTGTTCAATGCAATGCAAATAGCAGTGGAAGTGGGAATGTCACATGGACATTTGTACACTCAGTTCCAGAATTAGGGCAGTGGTCAGGTTAGAAGGAACTCAGGAGCAGTAACGAGGAAGTTACTGGATTCAGGGGCAGTAACAAGGAGGCTGAAGATGTTTGAGACTAGGTAGTTTTACTGGAAGTTTTACCCATAGCCCAGGCTATTGTGCTGTAATGGAGAGCAGGCTGAGAAACAAGGAGCCTAGGCTGAGCTCAGGTCAGCCCATACTGACAGGGGAGAGAAGGGAAAGCAGGTCATGATGGAGAGAGGTCAGATCAACCAGGCACAGGAATAACCTGGAGGAAAAGCCACACAGTTCCAAGAAAGAGAAACTCTATCAAATATGGATAAAACATCACTAAAGGAGTACAGAGAATATACTGAACTTAGGAAAATGCAAGTGTTTGCTGATTTCCATGAGTTATTTCAGTGCTGCGGAGGGGACAAAGTCAACATGGATTAAGATAAAGAATAGTAGGAGAGAAACTGAACTGCCAACCACAGGAACCTTATCTGGAGGAATCTTGTTTAAGGAAGACAGACACAGGCAGGTGGCCAGAGGCAGAGTTAGAGAAGCCCCCAGACCTGACTCCCACATCTGCATAGCTCTAGTCCTCAGAGCTTCCCTTCACAAGGGCATTCCTATGCAGTTGCTCAGGATGCAACCTTGGCAGTCATCCTTGACTCTTAATTCCTCTCACACCCACAAGCATCCCATCCAGCTGTTGTCTGAACCTTAAAATCAGATCCAAAACTTGACCACTCCTCAGCACCTATTTCATCTGCTTAATCCAAGCCTGCAGCATCTCTCACTTGCCTCTATCACAGCAGTGTCTACACGCCGGCCCAAAAAATAAATAAATCAGCCTATGAAAGTGTCTATATGATGTGTAGATATATCACAGAGACCTGAATACTGACAGCAGGGCATACCACAGAAGACACACCAGGCTGGCAACTCACTCGCCAGTAAGGGAAGCAACACAGAACAGCCTTGTTGCCCACGTGGTATCCTACTCTGCAAAGGCTCTGTGTCTGCCCTGCCCTCCAAATTAGGCCCACTCTTAGAAAGTTCCCCAGACCATCTTGTGCAAGACTGATGAATGCCAGAAAGAGGCAGGAAGAGTGGGAGTTTCATGGTCCTCTCATGCAAGCACTGGCTTCTTCCTGGGAAAGAGGGGGCCTCTGTGTGCTCACTACTGAATATTTAGATTTCCACCTGCAGGGGGCCCAAGGACAATAAAGTGGACAATATAGAAAAGGGGTAGAAAAAATGATTTAATTAAGAAAAGTCAGTTTTAGACATTTTGCTGCTGAAGAACGTATTTTCTTAAGCAGTTAGAAGCAGGTCATTCCTGACACTTTAGCAGATACAATTCCATTTGAAATAAAGAGGGAGTATGTATGACCACCACTCTGACTTCTATGACCTTGGGAGGTGACTGCAGCAAACACACTTGAGTCCTTCCAGCATAAAAAGCATGTTCTCTTTCTTTGATAACTTCAGTAATTAAAAAAAAAAAAACACCTAAGATACAAGCTGTCTTTTCAATTGTGAAAACTGTCAGATGATAGAAATCCCCCCACCTTAAAACTGGAATGGCTACCCCAGCTTCTTCTCTGAGTTCTACTTGGCTGGGGACATCATGTGTGTGCACACTGGTGCATGCTTGCTCATGCACAGCAGTGGTTGTTTATCCTACACAACTGAACCACTGCAGGAAGAAAAAGCATTCAGCATAGCAAATGAGAACCTGGAAACAGAAAACAGTGCTCTGTGCTTGCTCAAAGAACAATGCAAACACAGTGTTCTCCCAGAAAATAAGACTGTGTTTACAAAAGCAGCAGATACCTGCTGGGCATCTGGAAAGAACACCTTGAGTAAATACTGATCATGCCAGGCCAAGACTCTCTGGAAGCAACACCATTTTAGCCAAGTGATTAACAACGAGGATTAACACACAAGGTGCTCAGTCCTACAGAATCAAAACTCAGTTAGATCACACTTGCTCAAGTGCAGATCCTTCCAGAGACATCTATGTGAAACCACCTGACACAGTCAGAGTGAGAAGCTCATGTGGCCTTACAGTTTGTAACTTTAAAGAGGCAAAATGGAACTGCAAGTGCTTACGCAGGGTACAACCTGTAGCCTACACACAATGTAGACAGATGCAAGATATGCAATCTTTATTTTCTTATTTATGCTCCTCTACCTATGTTTATAAATGTTCAAATGAGTGCTCATCACATCAATAACTGGGGAAAATCTATGGGTTATAAAACTTAGAGAAAAAAATACCTTTGGTTCCTCAACTTCTAAACTTGCCAGGCATCCTCATCAGGACTTTGGCATAATTGTAAAAGGATAGGTGACTCACTGTCCCCAAAGTTTTCTTGCTCTCAGGGTTATATTTCCAGATGTAACTAAAATCAGAACCGGATTGGGATAGGAGTTGACGAGAGGCAAAGAGAAAAGGAAACTACCAGTGGGAACTGTCAAACATGAAGACAGCATAAGGGTGAGCAGGCGAGGTTCAGTGTCCCCAAGGTGGCTGCTCCAAGGACAACGTAGAGTGAGAGAGTGAGTGTGAGAGTGCGTGCAAGTGAGACAGAGATGGAGATGGAGGGAGGCACACAAGAGATGAGAGGAACAGGAGGAGAAGAGAGAGATTGAGAGAAACAGTCTCTCAGAACCTAGTTCTGTAATTCAGAGCTCAAGGTGTTAGGTGGTGAAATAACACTGTCCTCACACAGTTTCACCCCAAACAATGAAAGAGAAAAATACCAAAATCTGCCAATCTGGCAGCATTAATTTCAAATCAGGTTAGTGTATTTACCCATCTCATGGCTCTGGTGTCTCCCATTTGTGTCCTGAGTGACTTCAAGGGGAAAAAAAAGGCTTTCATTCTGCCTGAATGTGAGGCTTGATAGAAGCTTCCTGGACACAGCCTGTTGTGAGTGCAATTCAGAATGAGCCATTAGTCATGGAAGCAGATAGTTCAGATTATGGCTCTGTGGTATTTGATCCTTTTCCAAAGTCATGAATGTGCTCCCTACACCACAAAAACCTTTGCCCCAGCTCTTGCCCTTGAACTCTCACAGCATCCACTTCCAGCAGCCACTCAGTTCCTCTGGGTACTGGGGATAGAACCATGTCTACTTCCTTGAATCCCCTCATCCACAAAAGTTGCCACTCTTCCACTAAGACCCCCCCATCACCTCCTTCCCTCTTTCCAACAACGTTTCTTATAGCATAATTTCTCATATATGAGAAACCCAAAGTATAAATAAATGAAAGAGCAAAATTAAAAATAGATAATAAAAAAACAGGGAGATAGATCTTTGCAAAAGGAAAGAAGACCAAGAGATAGTGGGAAGGATGAGGAAGAGAAGGGAAGGAGATGAAGAAAGGTGTGCTGTGTACATGTACCAACCCTCCACAATAAGTATCATCACTATGTACTACAAAGATGTACTATTAAAATTTTTAAACATGAAAAGCAACCTAGGAATTGAGAAATAGTATCTGCAAATTAAACATCCAATAAGGGGTTAACACCAAATTTGTGAAGAACTCATACACGAATCACAAGGAGATATAACCTAACAAACAAATGGGCAAAGGACCCTAAATAAATATTTCTTCAAAGAAGACATACAAATGAGTTTGGGGTATATTAAAAGGTTCTTGGCATTATCACTGTCAGGAGAATGAAAATCAAAATCATGATGAGATATCACACTCATTAAGATGGCTATTATTTAAAAAACAATAGATAATAAATGTCACCAAGGGTTTGAAGAAAAGCAAATAATTGCATGATGTCAGAAACAAAGCAGATTGCTACAGCCTTTATTAAAAAAGTCTGGAAGTTTGTAAAGAAACTAAAAATAGAACTACTATGTGACCAATAGTTTGTCTTTGAGATAAATACCCAAAAAGATGAAATCGGCACCTCAAAAAGGTATCTGCACCCCCATGCTCACTGCAATACTATGTACAAGATCCAAGACATGAGAATAGCCTAGGTGTCCATTAACAGACCAATGAAAGATGCAGAAATGCGGATAGGTTATACTACATGAAATTAAGCAGGCACAGAAAGAAAAATATTGCATGATGTTACTTATATGTGAAATTTGTTTACAAAGTCAAACACATTGAGGTAAAATAAACAGATAAATAAAACATTAGAGAAATTTAAGACAAAGGATACAAAGTGGTAGATATTTTTAGAACTAAATCTGAAGATGTACAATATGAATATTATAATAATAGTATGCTGCATTCAGGATTTTGCTAAATGAATAGATTATAGCTGATCATGAGAAAAGAAAATAAATGGGTACCTACATGGGATGATGAATATTTTGTTTCACCATAGTAACCATTCTATTATTTATACATATCTGATAGTAGTGTGTTATATATCTTAAATATAGACAAAGGGAACCAGTGTGTGAATCTCTGTCAAGCAGTAGGATTAAAAAGTGAGAAAAATATGACCCTGTCAACTGCATGTATATTTAAGTGTATAAGATAGAAAATGATATCACTGAGTTTTATTGGATCATTGAACAGAACTGTTTGCAGTATCATTGTTGGAATGTCCACTTTACAAGCTTTAATTTTGTGACTTGAACAATTATTTCTAAGATGACAATATGTAATCCATTAACTAGTGATTTCCTACTGTTTATTTTTTTTCTCTGTAAATCTGTATAACTTGTACCCTTTCTCTGCTTTTTTTTCTCCTTAAATAAAATTTAAAAAAAAAAAAGAAAAATATGTCCCTGTCTTTAACAGCCTCACTAAGCAGAGAAGGAACAAATTTGGTGGCTGGAACACTACACTTATGTGTCCTGAGAGCCCATGGCAGAGGAGCTGGGCCCAGGAGGCAGGGCTGGATCATTGTAGAGCAAGGGCTACTGTTAAAAAACAAATATACAGGCACAGCATGGAATTAAAAATTAATCAGATCCTACGAACCACTTTATATCAGTACTTTTGAAAACCTAGGGAAAAATTCTCAGGAAAAATAATTCTAAAGTTGATTAAATAACATACAGTAAATCTGATAATCATGAAATTAGCAAAAGTTATTGAATAATTAAAGATTTTTAAACAACAAAAAAGCCAAATATATCGAGTTCTGACTTCCAGAAAGAGATTATACCAGTCTTATAGAGATTCTTCCAGAATGTAAGAGAGCTTAACTTGTGACCAGGTATGTTCCAGACACAGGAACATGTATCCTCTGATTTTATGAAACTTCTGGAGGCCTTGAGTCCACAGAGACAGATTAGTGGTTGCCCATGGCCAGGGCTTCCCAAAGGGAAGGAAAAGATTCACAAATATGGGGTTTCCTTTTGGGAAAAGGTAAAGGTACTAGGACGGGATGACCCATCATTCACAAAGAGCTGTGGGTATAATAAATAAAACACTGCAAAACAGGTCATGGTTAATTTTGTTATATGATTTTTTAACTCCTAAACACATATACCCCCTGTAGTCATGGAATGAGGAGGAAATACTTGGAATTTCCATGGAAGCATGTCTGTGCATGGGCTGTAGAGAAGGCTGGCTTGGAAGAAACTTAAATTCAGTACCCCAACAGCACAGGTACCTTGGAGAAACTCTCAGGGTTTCTCAACAATGTTTCAGGGTCTCCAGAACCATTCTTTGTCCCCTAACCCAATCACAGAGGCTACTAATTCCCAATTAAATCCGTGAAAATCACACTGTACAACAATATTTCACTAAAAGGAGGAAGGAAACAGAAAGGACAGGATGCGACTGGCACAGTTATTGACTGCTATCGTGAGAGGGTAAGGATACACCAAGAATATTAAAGCTGAAATGTGGGTCCCAGGAGAATGCTTAGCATGTGTGCCACTGTAGCCATCATGAAACAGCAGGGCCTCCAAGAGGAAAGGCATCCTGGGTGCCCAATGTGGGACCCATCCTTCCCAGGAGATATGGCCTGTCAGGAACAGAATTGTGTACTTAAACCACAAACAAGTCTGAGAACAGTTGCCTTCATATTGTTTCAGTGCTGCTCCTCTCTCTTTCTACTAGAGCCAGAGACTGCTCTCACCTCACAGACTTCTTAGGCAGCCATATATCCTGCCTGTAATGAGATTAGTAAACTCAGCCTTCTCCTCACTCATAAAACTCCACAGACTGTAGATGACCATTTCACATCATGCCTCTCTCCCTTACTAAGCAGACTACCAGTCCTCACTTCTGTCCTTATGATCTGGAGTGCATACAGCATCCAGGGCACTTTGGCCCTGGGTAATATCTTTGATCTCTTCTTATGGGTCACAGCCAGAGTGATTCTGTTTTCTAACTGTGTGTATACACGGCCATGCCTAGGAGAGCTGAAGTTAGGATTACAGGATGTCACCATGTTCTTAGGCAACAGGTCCATTTCAGAGTCTTTAGCATACAGTATTCTTTCAGGGCTCCAAAAAGTTCCAGGAAAACTTAAGTTTCCAGATTTAACACTGCCACATCCTTAGTCCTCTAGGTGCCAACCTTAGTCCCCACCTGTCTAGTCATCACTCTCACTCTCATCCCTGTCTTCCTGGGACACAGCTCCAGCCTTGCAGGTAAGCTCTCTGCCTCTACTGCCCCAGGCTCATCCCAGTTCAGGGTAGCCCTTCATTCCTGCTACTTCCATAAGCAGAGACCCTTTAGTTACGCCCTCAGGCCAGGGGCTCTACCTCCATCCAGTTCCTCCAACTCCTACTGAAGCTTCCCAGCTGCCCCAGAGGGGCACAGAGCTCTGTGACAGATGAGAGGTATCGCACTCTTGCTTAGAAGTATCCTTCCCTCTTGACTGTTTAGTTTCTGTGTTCCACAGAACACAGAAATTTTGCCCAAAATCTGGCTTCAGAAGGCTGTCACAAGAGTTGAGTAAGAGGATACAGGTGCTAGACCATCAGAAATTTAACTTACATGAAAGTGTAAGCAATTAGATGTTTTATCCTCTTCTTAATCAATATTGTTTTGACACTTTGCAAATTCCCTAAAATAAATGCCATGCACATGCTTATGAGAACACACTTCTACCAGACATGGAGGTTAATGGAGCCCAGACACCACCGGGGACTCTTCTAGAGAGTGCCCAGTACACACAGACCCTGGGCTACTTTCTTCTTCTTGCTTTTTAAAAAATTGTAGTTAAATGCATAAGCCTTTAAAGTTACCACATTAACCATTTCTGAGCATACAGTCCAGTGCAGCATGAAATTGTGCAGCCATTGTCACTGTCCATTTCCAGAGCTTTTCCACATTTTCAGTCTGACTTTGTTTCCACCAGACACAAAATCTCTATTCTCTTTCCTAGCCCTGGATACTCCCCATTCTACTTTCTGTCTCTAAGGATCTAGGTGCTGCATAGAAGTACAGTATTTGTGCTTTTGTGCCTCACTTATTTTACTTAACAACATGTCTTCAAGGTTCATCCATGTGTCAAAATTTTCTCTCTTTCTTAAGGCAGTATTGTATTGAGCAATATTGTATTCTATGTGCATTCCATAATTTGTTTCCCCATTCATGTGTCAGCAGACACTTGGGTGGCTTCCACCCTTTCTCTATTTTGACTATTGCTGCTATGAAAATTGGTACTAGGGACCCTGCTTTCAATTTCTTTGGGTATATATTGAGAAGTGGACTTTCTGGATCATCTGGAATCACATGTTAAACATTTTGAGGACTCAAAAATATGTTGTTCATATTTTCATGGTTGAGTTACTTTCAAGCACCAACATTGCTTTAGGAATGTTTTCCCAAATGCAGCTCCCACATGGCCTCCCAATAAACACAGCCCCCAGGTCCCTGTGAATGTGCAATCCTCCCAAAGGCACTCTTATTTATGTGCTACAGAGGTTTGCTTGAGACCTGGACTCTTAGCGGGAGCCCTGTCCACAGTACCTTAGGGCTTCTTTCCTTCATGTGTCCTAGAACATGTGTCATTTTTCCTGCTTCTGATAGCCATCAAGCATAAATACTATTTCCAATACTACTATTTCACAAATTAAATGAAGTGGCCACGCTTGTAAGGGGTCCCCTGCTCTGGTTACCTTGAGTATGTGAAGAAAAGGCTTTGGCTTGTGACCAAGCAGCACAATCTAACACAGCAACAAGTCTTCTCATAGGATGTTTTTCCCTGAAGCAGCAATGAACGATTCCTTTTTCCTTAAGCAGTCCAACCTATTTTTCAGAGTCCCTCCACAGTCCTTCCAGGGGCTTCTAAAGACGGCCCTACCTTGAAGATCAGAAAGACCTGCTCAGGGTGGCACTATGCAGAGCTGTGTGAGTGAGGTTAGTCCCTCTCTGCCCAGGCTGGACACTTGTTGTGGGCCTTCAGTGCAGCAAGAACCCAGTCCATGCAGGCTCTATACCTGTGTCTCTCTGGCCAGCAAAGCTCAACCTATCCAATATCTCTTCGGTACCAGCAACCTGGCCACAGTCCTCGATCACGATCATTGATTTTAACAAGATGATTGTTATTGCCTTGTGGATGGATGCAGTAGTTAAGAAGAAATGCTTGAAATATTTGGGAAAAGGGAGCTAATTTCTGGCTTTTCCTGCCCTTCTACAAAGGTTTTTTAAGTTGAAAAATTTGGATTCCAGAAAATTCAAATCCTACAAGAATGTAATTATTGGAGGTTGAACAGTGCATTAAGCTTCTTCATCAAATACTCTGAGCTTCCTAGAGATTCTACCTAATTCTGACCAAAGAGTGAGAAGTATTATCTGTGATACTGGGGAAGGCCTGAAGCAAGTGGATTTTGGTTTGTGGTGTCTGGGCCAGGTGGGAAATGGAGTAACTAGTGCCCCAAATTATCTCTGAGGAGAAGACCTCACACATTTCGGTTGTGTTCATTCAGCTTTAGAGAGATAGTTCTTTTCAAGATTTCACCATTCAATGGTGAACGAAATATGGAATCACAGCCCTTATAAATCTGAGAATTCAGAGAAGAGGAAATTAACCATTGGTAAACACCAAAGAAAATTCTAGCCTAAGATAAATGCTAAAAAGTGATTGTAAGTTTATTCCAGAGGGCATTTCAGAATGAGAGGATTCAGGCCACCTCTCAGAATTGAGGCCAGAGTGACAGAAATACAACCAGCCACATGCAGTGCTAGGTGACTGGAAGAAGAGTATTTGTGGCAGGAAGAAAGGCCACTACAAGGCTCTGAGGAAGTCAGGGGCTTGACATACTCATGGAAGCAGCAGCAGCCAACATGGTTGAGGCCTAGAAGACAAATGGAAACTCCCCGCTGGAACCAGAGCATAGGCAACCATAGGAAACACAAGGATTTTCTCTTGTTTTTTGAAGAGTAGAAACTGAGTTGGAAAATCAAAAGTTTCTGAATAGAACAGAGGAGTTTGAGATTCCCATTGGAAAGCAGAGGTACCTATTGAGAAACTGCTCTGTAATCTTAAGCACAAGCAAGCCAAAGAACCAAGGGAAGTGGGTGATCAAGCTGAGATGGTAGTTATCTCAGATGAGGACAGAAGATACCCTAAAGGCAGAGGAGGCCCCTGGCTCCAGAGTGCTGGCAAGAGTCCCAGAAGTCTACACTAGTGGTCTATACTGTCATATTTCATTCTAGCAGAGCAGGTTCAATTCAGGAGAGGAAAGCACTTCCAAATGAAGGAGACAACAGTGTCTGGGACTTCAGGAAGCCCCAGCACTGCCAACCACAGAAGAGTGCTGTGTGATGTTGTTCATAAGGATGAATGGTTCTCATCAAAGCACAGGCCTGTGTTGTACCACCAGCCTCAGAGCAGCAATGCAAAGGAGCATACATCCCAACAGAGAGACAGCCATCCAAGAACTCATGACTATGGTTATGTTTATGGAAAACTGCAGGAAGTCTGAGCTCTGCAGTACATTGTCCTGGATGATACATTTGCATGCAGTAACATTCTTAAAGAACAGCAGCAGAATAACTAGCATGTAACCAGAAGTGTGGCTACCTCTGGGATAAAGAAGAGCAAGGCTGCAGAGAGGGAAGGGGACTAGGAATGTCTAATTTCTTCTCTCAGAGGAAGGCATTTGAGTGTCTGCTGCGTTAACAATCCTTGAGCTCCACATAATCATATATGTGCTTTTGAATATATACTGTAGTTCTAGTTTTTCTTTAAGAAAAAAACCAATGGGCTGGAGCTAACAGTATAGACCACTAGTGTAGATAAATTGCCTGCCATTTCTCAAGGAAAGGAACAGAGATGGGAGATTTCTGGGTACATGAGGTCAGAAAAACACCCTTTCCTAGGTGGGTAATCAACATCTTGCTGATTGAAAGGACTGTGTAAAGCCAGTTCTCGTTTTTAGATCCTAATAGTGTAGACAAATCTGTCCCTGATGCAACTAAATGTAAAACTGTCAGTTTATATATTTGCAGTTGCATTCTTAATAGAAGTTCACTGATCACAGGTAATAAACTATACAAAGGTTTTGCTTATTGGTTGGTTTCTGTCAAATAATTTTTCTACTAAAGGCATCATAGTCCCTCCCATCAGAAATGCCTGCCTTTCTCACAGAAATCCACAGAATTTCAACATTTTGTAGTGTATGTAATTATGTTATTACAGTGTTAGAATATTTTTATCCCTGGAAAGTTCTAAAATGCTAATATGTATTATGACATTTTTTTATTATAGTAGAGGAGAAAACAATTGCAGGATTTTTAAAAAAGAAAGAATTTATCCTGAATGACTGGATCATTGTTGTCACAGAACCTGTTTCAGCATCTGCAGATTCTGCTAATGAGGAAAGCTGGCGGCCACATGAAAAGGCTTGGTGGTAGCATTCTGGCTTGAAGACTTCGCTGGCTTTTATGCAGTTTGGCTGGCAAGTTAATGGCAGAAAAAGAAAATAGTCACCCCCCAGCTGTTCTGTGGCAAGACAGCATGTTAAATTTAAACCATTAAATATTTCTGGAAGCAAAAGAACAGGTGGCAAATGATCTCCAAGGCAGATGGTCCTTTTTAATATTTGTATTTCATAGTAATTTGTGCTACTAGAGACGATTACTACTTTCTCATATTTCACCTTTCTCACTTGAATGCGTAAGAAATGGTTAGCCAAGTTTGTAAAATAACTACCATCATTTTTTAAAAGACTAATCCTTCCATTCATCCCATCCAAAAGGGATGAGCACCGGAGTTCTGTTAGCACATCTGAATCTTCACAGAAAATTCTTGCTACCCTGGAATAAGGTCTGACCAAAACAGTGGATCAGCTGCTGCTGCAGGCTTGGGGGATTTAATCCTCAGGATATCCAGGGGAGTATTTCTGCTCTCTTCCATAAGATCTACTTGACTTTTATCCTGCCCTTGATAAACAGCATGTTCTTCATCAACACTAAGAGGTTAAAAAAAAACCTAGATCTTTGGCCCTGAAGATGTTTCTGCAATAGTCTAAAGCCCTAAGATATAAATAAACAGGAAGAAATGAACCAAACTGTTTCACTGACACCTACTTGCAGACAACAGTGTCACAGAGACACTGCTTTGGCGTCCTCTTCAATGGCTCCCTCCAGCTGTCCCAGTTCACACTGTCAACACAAAGGACAGCACAGCTCTAAGTACACCCTGCGCTCCACTCAAACTGTCCCTGTGCCTTGCACTCTGATTCAGGAGCAGACAGGTTGGCAACAGCATTAGAAATCATGCAATGAGCAGAACCACTCTGCTCAGCCCAGCAAGGAGTTCGTGGTCTTTAAATGAGGACATGGCTAAGTTCAGTTTAGCCTACCTGCAAGTTGTTTAGGCAGCAGGAAAAGAAGACACAGCCGAGAAGAGGACATCTGTGTGAACAGACTGTCATGGGCATGAAGTCAGAGGGTGCCTGGCCTATATAGAGGACCAAGCAGCACAGAGGTAGGCTGTGCTGACAGCACTCTGAGGGAGAAAATTTAGTTTACTTTAAATTTGGAGTGGCTTGTGGGGCTCTTTAAATACTCTCTGGTAACTTACTCAATACTGCAAGCCATGCACATAATTAGGTGTAATTCTCCTGGGTCTATCTTCTTTCCAACAGAGCCTATTTCCTCCAGAGTCTTGCAGCTAATAGACCATGAACCTTCCCAAAGTAGCTTTTCTGAGTCCTCACAAGGGATCTCAAAATTCGTTAAGTGGCATTGTTCTCTTGATGTTAGCACTAACTAACATTTAAAACTGAAATCTTGCCATCGGGTTGTCCCAAGGGTTGTAGGGTGTGAGGCAGCCCCCAGCCCCTACACATGAGATCCAAGGCCATTTGACCTTTATCACCATGTCAAGGATATAAATCAAATAGCCCAGGCCACTTATCTAAAACGAGGATAAATATCTTCCAGTGAAAAACAGGATTGCTCACTGGTAACTACATCAAAGGTCACAGACATTTATAGCATCACTTGCATAGGGAGCAAACTTCACAAGACTTGCATTTTCTGTCTGCAGAAGCCTACTGATATTTGGCTGTTAGTGTTGTCCTACAAGTCCAGTCCCCTACAAGTTAACACCTCAGAGACATCCTATAATTTTCTTGCCTCTTCTTGGTTCACCTATTTGAAGGGGTGTTAAGAATTCCCTAGTGCTCATCAGGACAGGCAACTCCTCAATCTCACTCTTCTACAGGTGACTGACAGTGTTTTAGAATCAGCCCTGAACAGCCCTGATCAGTAAGGAGCTGTCCATCCCTCCTGTTCCTTAAGCTCTGGATTTCTAAAAGACTCAAGGAAAAGTGATAAAAGTTTCATCATTGAGTATGACCATCCTCACCACTGCATACATGGGGAGGAGGCACATGAGACAACGTTGTTCAGTAATTGCATTTCACAAAGAACAGTTCACTCAGGACACGCTGGCAAGAGTGCATCCACCAGTACCTCTTCAACTTAGTTCAGATGAGGTCACTGGTCCTGACCCAGCCCTGACTGCATTCCAACCTCAATCTATGTTCTCTCCTCAAGAGCTTGGTTTTTAAGATACAAAGAATTGTTCCAATGGCATCATCTTGGCAGATGCTACAGGCCTGCATGTTGATACCTGCCTTTTTCACTGAGTGTACAGGATTACTGAATTGGATACAAAACCTTAAAGAACTACAAACATGAATAGATGTCTAATTTTAATGAGATTTAATAAATCATATAAGAACATGGAAAGTAAAAACCATCCTAAGATACACAGTTTTATGTTCCAAGATGAATTTCCTTGAAAAACAGCATAAGCCTTACTATTGGACTGAATGATCTCAGCAAACATCTTGATACAACTGTAAATGTGGGTTCAGTACAGAGATTATCCATTATCCATGTGATTTATTTATTGCCCCACTCTATGTGCATGTTCACTGACATGTAAAAACAGAAGTGAGATTTCATTCTTGAGAATAGAATTGCCTACTGATCAACTAATTTAGTAAACCAATGTAGAAACACAGAATGCCAAAGGTCCAGTAGAAAAAGGTTAGATTATTCAGAAAAAAAAAAAAAAAAAAAAAAAAAAAAAAAAAAACTCAACAAACCAAAAGCACTCTAGAGAATAGGGAAGCATTAAACTAGGTTGTCTTTCTATTACAAATAGAGAGAGACAGACAGAGACAGAGGGAGAGAGAAAGAAAGAGAAAGAGAGAGTGAGAGAGAGAAAGAGAGAGAAAGTGAAGACCTAGTGATAAGTTTCCTGTTACAGAGAATCTAAGAATTAATTAAACAGATTGAGTATCCCTTATCCACAGTGCTTTGGATCTGAAGTGTTTTGGATTTCAGATCATTTAAAATTTTGGAATACTTGCATATACACAATAAGACACTTTGGGTTCAAGACCCAACTCTAAACATTAAATTTATTTATATCTCATAGATGCATTACATACATATTCTAGAGATAACTTATATAATATTTTTAAACCTGCAAAAAATAAAGTTTCATAGTATAGAATTTTCCACTTGTGATATCATATTAGAGCTCAAAAAATTTCTGATTTTAGAGCATTTCAGATTCTGGATTTTCAGATTTAGAATGCTCAACAAATTAATACTGTGTTCCACAGAAGTTAATATTCATATCATGTAAACAAGTAAAATGAAAACAATAGCACCCACTCATAAGAATGAAGGATTTACTCCATGCCCTTGGAAATAATTGTTGCTACTCTGCATGCAAAGTAGGCAGCATTGCACAAGATGGCTGGGCCACACAGCATGCTGATTCCAGTCAACAGACAGACACAGGGTGGTGGTTACAGCAGATCCAGCACTCCACCTTCTCCCCTCACAACTGTCAACTTTGCGGTACCCTTCTTTTCTCCAGCACTCCACCTTCTTTTCTCTCCTGCGTCCCCACATCAACAAATCTGTACCTCTACAGCACAAGAATGTTTGCTAGTGCCTCCTGCTCTGGAACAGTAGCTCCAATGCTCTAGGGCAATCCACATCTCATAGCCAGTCTTCTTGGAAGATGGCCTCTCCAGCCCAGGAGAGCCATCTGACAATCCCAGCCCAGGGCAGTTATATGCAACTCATTCTCTGCCTTGGTGCATCATAGGTTCAGATACCTTGGCTTGTCTGATCAACTGCCTTTGCTCTCTAATACTCTCCATATAAGAAAATTTCAGAAGTCTCAGCACCGGTCAGGTTCTCGCACAATCCCTTGGAAGTGTTACACACATACACACACACACACACACACACACACACACACACACACACACAGAGCCAGAGTGGCTTTAAGACAGTCTGACTCT
Organism: Cavia porcellus; assembly: GCF_034190915.1. Classification (NCBI taxonomy): domain Eukaryota; kingdom Metazoa; phylum Chordata; class Mammalia; order Rodentia; family Caviidae; genus Cavia; species Cavia porcellus. Next base: position 103,931,272 of record NW_026947485.1, read on the forward strand.
GGATGGAGGAACATTTGTACAACTTGATATTGAACAAACTCTGCCTGATCTCACTGAATGTTTCTCCTAGGAGCTACATTCAAATGTCCCACAGCACACATCTACAGCCAGACACAGAGACCAGGAAATCACCAAGCTAGGCCTGCTGGCCCAGCCTCACTCACAAGCTGTAGAGTCCAGGAAAAGTACACACTCTACAAGGATAGCACTTTGAGTTTACCTGAGAAGGGAGTTGTCCGCAGAGGTATTTTGATGGGTGCCAACGTCAGGAAATGGCATGGCTGCACACTGGAGGCAGATGGGCCCCGGAGTCCCTCAGGGTCCACAGAGACCATGGCAGCAGCAGCGGCTGCTGCAGCAGCAGCAATGGCAATGGTGGGACTGTTGTTAATCGGCTTAAGGCTGCTGTGGCAACTACCTGTGAAAGAGAGACAAAAAGTTAGCATGGGACAAATAGTGCCTATGTGTGACTGATACCAACTTCACTCAGTCAAGACACCAGAACCTGGAAACCAAGCAAGAGCAGCACCAGCTCCCTTTAAAAAGAGCCCACCTTGTGTGTCACTGTTTCAGAATGAATGGTTGTTGATGAGTTCTCAAGCTATCAAAGCAGGGGCTGTGCCCCAAGCGCACACACACACATACATCACTGTGTGATGCTCAGGGTACCGCAAAGTTGACAGTTGTGAGGGGAGAAGCAGGACATGTGTGCCATAAAGAGAGAATACTTTGCTGCAATACACAAGTGACATGTCATCAGTAATAAGTGTGACCAGTGTGCTGTCACTCAGAGAATTTGCTGAGGTCAGCCAAGGGAGAAACACACAGAATATGAGTGAGACTTTGCAGATTTCCATAGCACACAGGGCCAGCTTATCACTGCAGGATGCACCAGACCACTGAGGGCCCCGTGGGGAAAATGACAAACATTTAAATTTGGGGAGTCCCTTCAAGCACTCAGACTCCAAAACTGAAATCTAGGATGAAGATAAAAGCCATGCAGGTGGCTCACAAGACATTAATAAAACAGATCATAAAAGCATTTAAATGTTTACACCTTAGACATTAAGTCAACCAATCTTCATTTAACTGACAAGCATTTATTTGAGTGACAAGCATTTATTTGGATGCCAAATATAACCCATATTTTAGGGACAGAGCAGTGAGCCACTTAGAAGGGCTGCCTTCAGAAATGTCCCTCCCAGAGAGGAAGGACACACTGTATCTGTATTTTTATTTGTTAATTTTATGCTATAGATTGATGAGCACAAAGGTAAAAGTAGAAAGACTCAAGTGCTTTCAACTAGATCTCAACGTGGGGTGGTCAGGAAAGTCTCTACTGGGAAGGGGACACTTAGATAAAGTCTTCCTGAGGCAAGCAGTGGAACTGTGAGTGAAGAGATCTAGGAAGAAACAGCAGAAATCACAAAGGCCCTGTGGCAAAAACCAAGCCTGTGTGTTCCTGGAGCTGCAAGGAGACTGAGGAGGTCAGAGTGGAGTAGACAAGGGAAAGGATGTCGGGAGATGAGGCTACGAAGTCTGTCAGGGGACAGCCATGCTGTGTGGGTGGACTCGGGTGTACCAGTGAGTTGGGTTTTTGCTCTGAGTGAGGCAGGCCATGAGCAGGGGTGCAGTGTGCAGACTGGTAGAGTCTGCTCTGCTCTTCATGTGGGCAAACTCTTCTGGGCTGCTTTTGGAGGCAGGAAACAGGGCTCAGTTCTGGATGTGCCCAGTGATAGAACTTACTGAATATTGGTCTCAAGGAAGGATCCAGATGGGACACAGAATTTGGGAATATATAGAAGACGTTTGATACTATGCAATATACAGACTGCATGTAAAAAGTGAAAGAGCAACTTGAATGTGAATATATCAATATGACAGAGTTATAGTTGATTTTCTCTACTTCCTGTCTTTCTATATTTTCCAAAATCACATATACATATTTTGAAAATAACTTTTAATTTTTAATCAAGATTTAACTGGATTTTTAAATTTTTTATCAAGTACTCTTACATTTATAGAAAAACTGAGTGGAAAATATAAGGTTCCCTTGCATGGTCCCATCCCCAGTTCTCTGATTATTAACACCTTGCCTGGTGCAGTATGCCTGTCACATCTGTTGAGCTCACACTGACCCATTATTAATAAAGCCCTCAGTTTTCAACAGGGTTTACTCTTGGTGTTGTAAATTCCATGGCTTTTGACAAATGCACAATGACATGCATCTGCCAGTACGGTATCAAACAGAACAATTTTACTGCCCTAAAAATATCCTGCATGCCACCTCCTCATTCTCTTCCCCCAGCCCCTGGCAGCTACTGATATTCTTATTGTGGCCACAGTTTTGCCTTTTGCAGAATGTAGTATAATTGGAACCAAATGATACATAGCCTTTCATATTCACTTCTCCCACTTAGCCATATGCATTTAAGTTTCCTTCATGCCTTTTTATGGCTTGATAGCTCATTTCTTTTTACTGCTTAATAATATTTCATTATAAGAATGTACACAATGTATCAATTTACCTACCTAAGGGTGCCTTGGTTGATTTCAAGTTTAGGCAGTTACAAACAAAGCTGCTACAAACAACAGTATGCAGATTTTAATGTGCATCTTGGGAGTGTAACTACTGGATAATACAGTAAGAGTATACTTAGTCTTTTAAGAAACTGTCAAGAGTGTCCTCTCAAATGGCTATCCCATGCTGTAGTCCCACCAGCAATGAACGAGAATTGTTGCTATTCCTTGCACTTGGTAGTGTTTAGTGTCAGCAAGAGTAATGGGCTTTGTGCATTCTAATAGGTGAGTAGTAGAATTCTGCTTATGTCAGAAAATCAGAAACAAACAAGTGCTATTTCAAATACATCATCTTAATAAAAATACACTAGAAAACTGGTAGAGTAGAATACTTACATGTGAGAAAATACCCCCAGCCCCACCTTTCAGAACACTGTAGATCCTGTGTTTATGGATGTTTTCTGGCAGCAATGTCAGCCAGTATTGTGATGCATCACAATCACACTGTATGCTCTTTCCATGAGGTGATGCAAAATAAACACTTCCTTTATCACAATGGCCCAATCAAAGAAGCCACTGACTCCTACTGAAAGCAGAGGGGATGTAAAGGGGTGGAAAAGTACACAGCCCCCAGGTTACCCAACCACTGTCCCCCACCCCTGCCCAATGCTCAAGTCCTGCCCAACCCAGGAGCCCCAGGAATCAGTCCTGAAGAAGCTTCCCTCCATAGGCACATGATTTTCATCCTTATAGCATAACCCACTCCAGGGCCAGGAGGGACACAGCAGCAATACATCTCTGTTCCTGCCACTCTGTAAGGTCTGCCAATCTGGGATGGGAGAAGCACCAGGGGAGCCAGTCTCACACCTAGAGAATCCACCGTGATGATGGTCATGAAAGGCCACCATCATCAGAAAGGCAAGGTCAGGACAGAATATCTACACGATTTAACACATTTGTAACATCAAATTAGAAAGCAGCTGTCCTGGGACATAGCACACAACTCTTTGGTTGACACCAAAGAGTCTGACTCCTGGTTAAAAATATGGGTGATTTTTCAGATCTGGCCACAGGCAGTTACAAAAGCTGTGCCCAGTCACCCTCCTGGGCAGCTGCCTTCCCCACAAGACTGGCTGCATGGAAGACCAAGAGGGCACAACAATCAGGACTCATGTCCATGTGATCAGTTATGGTCCTAGATAGGGCAGTACCATCACATCTGGGCCTATCCATCTGAGGCCTGAGAAAGATGGCTTCTCACACTGCCTAAGTTGAGACCTCCTCATTGAAGGTGAAGAGGACCCTAAGGACACTTTCTCACTGGCACCCAGGACCTGGGATTTCCCCTCCAAGCACTCCCATTGCCCTCCTCCACATGAGGGTCCATAAAACTGCAAGAGCTCTTTGTTCACCAACCATGAGAGGGCCCTTGTCTGTCTGCCCTGATTCCCTGCCATAGAGCCTGCACTGTTATGCAGGGGAAGGGAGCAAACCAGAGAGTCGGCTCTGTGACTCTTGTCCTGGCAATGGAGGATAAGGCTCAATGCCTTCTTGTCAGTCCTCTGACCCTGACTCTTCACCTTTGTCTCTCAGCTCACCTTAGCTCCTGATGGGATGAATTCCCCACTTCAGAGGTTCTCCTTCCAGCCAGACTATATGGTCTATCAGAATTTCCAGGGGAGATGAGATCAGGGTGTTGCTATGGAGCCTCCACCCTCTATGACTATGTGCTTCAGATGTTGGCAATGCTTTAAAGAACAAGGCCTTTCAACAAGCAACTTTAAAATGTGTTACAAGGAGACAGGCAGTGATCATAAACCTCTCAGAGGGGTCTGCTAATGAGTATGGTGCTTAGGGGACTTGTTTTCTTAATGTCTCTCTTTTATAAAAAGACAGGGCCAAGTCTCATGATCTCAGGGGTGAACTGACCAGTAATATTTCGAAGTAAATTTGATCTATTATTTAAAACGCAGATGACCTTTCACGATGAATATGAAAGTAACCAACACTGTTTTAAAAGAAACATGTTAAAGTGAGAGTGTTTTGCGGACGCAAGTGGAAAAATATTTTTAACACCAGGTGTTTTGGTGCCAAAATTCATCTGTCAACTACAAGGAAAAATAAATAGGTACATATTTTTAATATGAATTAAACATAAACTTGGTATAATGGCAGACACCTGTAATTCCAGCAGTCTAGAAGGCTGAGGTAGGAAATCTGTGAGCTCAAGTTCACGCTGGGCAACTGAGTTACTGAGATCCTGCCTCAAAACAAAAGATATGAAAAGGGCTGAGGAGATAGCTTATTGCAAAGGCCCTGGAATAAATCCCCACTATTTCAAAAACAAACAAACAAAACCACTTAGAAGGCCAGTTTTTAACCTGCCTTGAATTCACTTGGTTACATATAAAAATGCAATACTTTCCTTCACAAAATCACCTGAATATTAGTGGAGACAGAAGTTAATAACCTGCATCAATGAAATGATTTTCATAATTGGTAGATAAGATGGAAATGAGAGGTCTCCATTTCAATGTAAGACTTCCTGGAGCTTTGGGACCTAGTGACAACCATGATTACTATGAGAACCAAAATCCTCTGTGGCAGGCAGCCAATGCACTAAGCCTCCAGCACAGACTAGCACATCCTGAAAGCAAGTAGAATGCACTTGAGGAAGAGGATGCTCAAGCACTTCCACTGATGGAGACACAACAACACCATACAACTGTCCCAGCTTTGGGGAAAAGTGTGTGGACTGTGTTATGGTTTCCTTTCTACCTCCTTCCCTACCACACCTCTATAGCAGACTGTGCACAGCTCTGGGACTGAAAGATGATATGACAGAAGACACAGATGCAAACAGATAAACACCCTCGGGTAACTGCTGCTTGAGGACATCAGCCAGAAAGAGTACAGAGCCAACAAGAGCCCTAGACGCCAGCTGCTCCTCTTGAGATCTGCTTCTTAAGCCTTTGGAAGATGAGCAGGCACTCAATCAATTGTGTTGACTGATAAATAATGATAATAACTTGCTTTCCCTTAAGGACTGTAGAAAATCCCTTAGTAGAGTAAATAAATAGTGAGCTAAGATGGGTCCAGCCAAAAAAAAAAAAAAAAAATCTGCTAAACCAGCTAAGAGATAAGCCAAAAATGCTATCCCATAAGGATTACTTATAAAAATCAATGTTTTAAGCAAAACAGTAATTAACCGTGTGCTTCCCTTGAAGACAGCCAGAGAAGAGGACACAGGCACAAGGGGCTCCAGAAGACCCAAGCATGCTCAGTTACCCTCATGACACTGCCATTGGAATCATTATTGCCACCTCCTACCTTCTCTGGTTAGCACATTGGCAAAGAAGCTTCGATTGTTTTATTTCAAGTCATCGTACTAACCATATACAGAGGAGACAGCTATGGGTTATACATCCACACAGAGGATGCCAAGGCTCTGTGAGGTTTAACATATTCACAGGAAAGCCAAAGTGAGAGGGCACCAGCATTCTCTAGGTGGACACATTTGGAGTATAACTCTGCAGAGCTGGGCCCAGGCCCACCTCGTTGAAGATGTATCTCCCACATCTGACACCCCTGAGGACAAGCTTCTCTAAGACTCTCCTTGACGTCTCCAGCACAAGAAGCTTCCAGCTGTGATCCCCCAACTTTTTAAGATGCCACTGGCCTCAGCAATGCAGGAAGGATGGCAAGCTTTGTATAGGCTTCTTTGCACATAGACAAGACTGGCATGCTGCCTGCCCTGTCTCCAAAGCCTACAGACCATTCAGCAGCTGGATTTTGCTCATCCTAGAATTCAACAGAGACAGGGATAGGATGGTGTCTTTGGGGCTGGGATAGTGGAGCAGGTACAGGCTCCAGAGCCACTGACATAAAGCTGAGGAAGCTGAGCTGCTACAAATTCAAGATTACCCACTCTAGTGGCAACATTTGCCTGGACTTTCTCTTCCTGAGCATACTGTATAACAGGAGACCCCTCAGTCACCAGTCTCTCCTGATGCTCTGCCAAGAAGGGACCCAGGCAGACAATGTCAGAAGAGATCTGAAAGAAGAGAGCCAGACTCACCCAGGCTCCTCCACTCTGCCACAGGATGCTTGGCCCAGAAAAGTATGATGTATCACCCCAGGATACCAGAGTCATCAGACAATAAATTGGAAATTATAACCATGTGGGTTGCAAAGTAGATGAGATGCTAAGTACACAACTTCATTTTACAGAATACCCAGCTAAAGGCCCAGGGTGCCATATCTACCTGTGAAGACAGTCATCAGGGAGGATCTTTAGAACTCAAAGGTAACAGAGTGTCAGATAAACAATTGGATGGCTGGCAAGAGTCCTCTGTCAGAGGGAAAACAGAAGCTGACAAATGCCAGCTGTCACCTTCTCTATGCTGAACAACGTATTCAAAGAAATAAACAATTATTAGTGTACACTGTCTATTTAGCAAATGATTTCAGCTCTGGTGGAACTACCAATTGGCAGTTATTTCTGCAAAAATAACTACTTGATCAGTACAGTATCTTCTGGCGTGAAGAGCACATGCAGGTTGTTCCCACAGATGAGTCTGGGGCCTTGTGGGCACAGTGGCTGTGACATCTGTAATGTGCAGCAAGCAAAGAGTGAGCCGGTATGAAGATCCCAGCATCTACAGACAGACACTTTCTTCCTTTCTGTCCTCCGAGAGCATCCTGTTCTTGTGCTCCAAGCAACAGAGGAAGCCATAAAGATCTAAATACATTCTTTTTTGAAAGACAAGCAGATTTTTTTCAGATCTAAGTGAAATACCAACGCAAATCTGGTGTGAGTGTTTGAGTTGCTACTTAACTATGTGACCAATATTTGATTTTTTGCTGTTTGCTGTTCTGATTGTCTTCTGAAACAGACATCCTACTCCTGATATCATTATATGTTTTGAATGTGCCAAAGAAGCAAACCTTTAAATTGGCTGTGCTGTCTGCCAAGCTCCACAGACCCACACCTCTCCCTTGCCCAGTGACCTGTTTTACAGCTAGGATCTTGCTGGACTTCTCAAGGACCTGCTGTTTTCATTTTCCCTCTCTTCTGAGTAATAGGGGCAGTGTAGTACTGCAGTGCTCAGAGACTGTCCCATTTGCACAGACCCCTCGTGGCCTGTGGGATGGATGGGCACTCCTTCCTTTACCTGATCTTTACCTCTTCCTAGTCAGTGAGAGCTGAACCCAAATTCAGATGGAGGTGGAACTCTCAGTCTCTATCCTAGAGGAAAGCATAGACCTCTTAAGCCACTGCCTGGGCTACCCAGGACAGGATCCATTTCAGCAGCAACCCACAGCAGTTCCTGTATCTGTGAAATATTCTCTAAAGCTCCAAATGGCCATGGGATGATGTTCACTGCATCCCAGTTTCCTCCTCTTTCCGTCTGAGAGCTTGTCCTGGTACCTCCATAGATGACTGTGTTTTAGCGTTCTCTGTGTTGGGCAATGCTATGGTTTCAACTGCTACCCTCTGGTCCTATGTTGGTGCTTTTGTGGATCATAAAGACCAATCTCCTTGGCACAATCTCCTTGGCACAAAAAGAAGTCATGTGGTGCCAGTTAAAAGTTCCTGTTGCTAGTCGCTGAATCTGCATGCCAGGAAACATACTAAAAGTAAATATAGAACTGTTGAGTTCAAAGATTAAGCCAACTAACAGGAAAGTAAAGATGAATAGAGAGAGAAGAATATGCCATTAAAGACTGTACAGGTAAAGAACTGTCTTGGTCACTTTTCTCAATACCAACACAAAATACCTGATGCCCAAATTATGGGAATATAAGTTTACTTAGCTTGCAGCTTGGAAGTTTCAGTCCATAATCAGCTGACTCAAAGCAGGGTGGCACACGTTAGAGGGCCAATAGTTCATTTCACCATGGACACGGAGAAGACAGGTCTTTAGTAACACTCACGAAGCTAAACAGAACCAGAGTGAAGGTTGAGCCCTTCTTCTTGGGACTTGCTAAGAAATAACTTCAAGACTTAGCCCAAAGTGATGAACTTTAGCAGTAAAAGACCAAGAAATCAAAAGAGGAGGAGCTAACTTCTTTTCCTCCCTTACACTTTGAGTGGGCTACATGCCCTAGGGCAGCACTCCCAATCCCAGCACTAAACAATGAACCAATCACAAACTCTAGATTCAGTTGCCTTTGAAAAACTCACCCCCCATGATCACATGAAGCTTTTGGGGGGACATCCAGACTCAAATCATAACAGGGGCTAAGGCCACACTACTCCCTCTTATCCTTCCAAGGCACCACGGTGTCCCACGTTGGATAAGAGCACAGACCTGTGTAGAATCTTCAGTCTCCCAGCTCCTAGGAACATGGTGGGCCATGGATCTTCCATGGAACCTCTTCCTGCAGGACATGATCAGGCATTGTGGGGCAGGGGAGAGGAAGTCCTGATGAAGATCAGGCTAGGAGGGGGCCTTCAAACAACAGTGGTGGAGTAGTAGGGATAGTGATCAGGGTTAGCTTGGCCTCACCTCAGGCCCAGGGAGCCTCACCATGGCACCTCTGCCAGCCACTCCTCTGCCTGGCCTCCTCCACTTACCGGGCCTGTGCCACACCAATGACATGGCTGGACTGGATTTCTAGGCACTGTCAGCACATCCAGGTTCCTGAGAAAACCATAAAAGGGTCACCCTGGGTGGCATGATCAGAGGACAAATGGCACTGGAGAGCATTTCCCACTGATCTCTACCCTGGGTTTTAAGTCACATACTGATTGACCTGAAATAGTCACCTGCCTTCTGGAGAATCCCTGTTCAGTGCCTTGGTTTTGATGTCACTGTATGTCAGCAGCCAGAGCTGTGGAGAGGTCTGGTCCCAAAGGGAGGCCTCCTTCTTCAGCGCACATAGTGACACAGTGCTGACTGCCTGTCAGGGCACAGGCATCCTATTGTTCCTTTCCTTCCGACCCATGCAGAGCTTAACTCTCATGCTCCATGCACCTGCATGTTGCTCTTGCTCTCACAGGTCTCCTAGATAGCCAGTAGGTGCCCAGCAAGCCTGGAACCTACAAGTCCATGAACTTCCTGAGGTTCCCATTCCCCCAGCTCAGCAGCTAGAATGATTTAACTCCTCCGACACTCTTGATGCTATGACAACCACAGACTCTTGTGGCTACCTCCCATGCACCCTTGGGTTTTGTGCCTCTGCCTCACTTCTCTGACTGCATATCCAGTGTCCTCCATGCATCTCTCACATCTGACTTGGATTTTAGGAATGCATGGGTTGCCCACATCCATTCCCTACTCAATCTCTTTATACTCCACCTTCCAAGAATGAAGGGATCCCTGTACTGGAGTCTCTCTTGAGCTGCATCCTCTCAACAAGCCACACTAGGCACACAGGTACATGGATAATCCCATAGGTGTCTCAGCCACTACTGTTCCCAAGTTAATTCTGCCTCTTCTCTCTGACTCTCCATCAAATTAGTGTCAGATCTGCCAGTTGAGCAAAGAATTCCCAAATCCATGTTTGCCCTTGTATCCACCATCAGTGTGACCCAGATCCACATATGCACAACCTGGATTGCTGCAAGTTTCATGTCAGCTTATTGGCATCTCAACAACCTCCTCTCCAAACTGCTTCCAAGTCACTTCAATAAACTGTGATTAAAGGCAGGTCTCTCGCTCTTCTCCTGGAAACTTCAGTAGCCTCCCCTTTACTTCTCCCCAAGAAGTTAAGCACTAGCTTCTTTGCAGGGCCCAGCTCTCAGGCAACTTATTCTCCTTCAACATAGACTAACCGCAGTCCTGAAAAATAATGATACCTGGCTATACTGCCTTCATTCTGTCCCCAAGGTCCCTTTGAGCCCAGTACTCTTTCTAGAGCCACTGGTCCAGGAACAGCCTCCCTTTTAACATAGGTCCCTACCATGTAGCCCTCCCCCTTTCACCATGGACACGGAGAAGACAGGTCTTTAGTAACACTCACGAAGCTAAACAGAACCAGAGTGAAGGTATGAGCCCTTCTTCTTGGGACTTGCTAAGAAATAACTTCAAGACTTAGTCCAAAGTAACAGCCAGTAACAAGTAGAAAGCTTCCCAAATAGAAAGAAAATAATGTGTTGAGAAACACACCACCATGGAAATAAACTTTCCTATCTAAATCTCCAGTTCTCTTGTCTCTGTGTCCTGGGAGAGTAATCACCATCTAACATCCACTTATGCCATAGAGAAGTGGAACATGCTTTGCTCCACGTCTTCTGCTTTGATCACGGGCAACTTGTGGAAAGGAAAAATTCCAATAAACTGTGTTTCTATAGACAACCATGCTTTCATAATCTAAAACAATCACTCAGTTTATTCAAAATAATATTCAGCACACAGAAAGGAGACGTGAAAAACTGATGGATAATGTGCACCAAATGTCTCCCACGATAACACTGACCAGGGCAAAGGGCTCCAACACCACTCCCATTTGCCTCTGTTCAGCTGTGCTAACCGTCCCAACACCGAGCAAACCGAGACCGGGAGATGCGAGTTTCCATATTATAACTTTTTCTTCATCTCTATCCCTGAAGGAATTTTGAAAGTGACTTGCCTGCACAAATTCCTTTAGTTTTCCACATAGCCTCTCCACATTTATTGATCTCTAAGTATAACCTGTCTGTATAAAGAAATTGTTTTGCAAAGGGCTGGTGTCATGTTAGTTGTGTTTCACTTAAAAACAACAAAAGTAACTTACTTTTCACACCATGAGGCATTGCTGCTTTTTGGCTGGTTTTGCTGTTCTTGTTGTTGCTGTTTTAGTTTTTGTTTTCTGACAAGGTCTCAACAAGTTGTACAGACTGGTCTTGAATTCGTGGGCTCAAAGAATTCTCGTGCCTTGCTCTCTCAAGTAACCCTCATGCCCAGATTTGCTTGTTTTTAAACTATCACACATTTATACATCTATTCCATATAATGCCAAGACGCCTCCCAGGCCCCAGAGCTGGGAGGACTTACTGAAAGCCCAAAATGTCCTTTTTCCCTTCTACTCTTCCAATTTTTGTCCATTAGTAAAACCACTTTTTAGCTGTGGTGACCTTGAAAACAGTGCAGACTGGTCTTCCTGTCTCCACATTTCTCAAACCAACTACTACCTTGGATGGAACTGGCAGGCTGAGGACCTCAATTGGAACCCAAGACACAGAAGTGTCCTGAGTGGTGTTCTGAGATACTTACTTCGTAACCAACGCTCCTTGCCTGATCACTGTCACTGGATCCCATGATGAAAAGTGCCCACCTTTTCTAGCTCAGGCCTGAGGGGCTGCAACCAGGATTAATCCCTCTCCTCACAGCATCAGACCTTTTCAGCTGGGTCTCCTTCCACTGTAACTGCTACAGTTACACACACAGCTTTGACTGTGTGCTTAGAAAATCCCAATGATGCGAGCTCTGTTCCCTATGTACTATATAGAAGCCAAAATGTCCAATCAGAGTCACCTGAGATTTGCATATAGCACACTTTCTGTCCTGCCTTAGCAATGTGGATGTACAGGACAAGATCGCAGGAGTTATTTAATGCCAAGAAGGTGGAAAATTCATTTACCTCTGTTCATCAGTTTAGGAATACTAATGTATTGTTATTTTTATTTCACGTACCTTGATGCACAATAATCTGAATATTCATTTTATTAAAACGAGAGATTAATTACACTACCTCAAAGAACAAACTGCTGCTAATACTCAGTAATTTAAATATCCTGCTTACTGTAATGAACCAAGTCAGAGAAGACAAGAAGAAAGAGCTGGGTAGTAGCTACTTTCTTCATGAGACACAGCAACAGTTTCACAGTCTGAGTGCTATGAATCCGGCCATCCACTCACTCTGGCCAGCACCCATGGGCCAGCAAGTTTTTAGAATCAAGCCCCACGGGAAGAAAGCCTCTTGATTCCTCCTGATTCACTTGTCATCAGAACATAAAAGTTACCTACCTCTGCCACACAAACCTTACACTTTTGTGTGTACAGTTGATGTTCAAAATACATGTTAACAGGCTATACAACTGGTTTCCTGGAAGATCCATTCAGTGAATGGCTTTAGTGGGTTACAAGGGTCCACACACCCAGTTATGACTCCTAAATTCACTCCTTCGAGGGTCTGTCTTTTAGGGAATTCAGTAATACCCATATTAAGGGCGTCCCAGGAGCATGTGTGACTGCTGCTAAAGAGTGTCTTTTATAGAATGTGACCGTACTAATGGCAAAGGAGAGATTAACCCTTCACCCTGAAATGCACGTGTTCACCAAATTATACCGTAGCAGGTAGACTCAAAACCTAACAGGCAGGCAAGTCTCACTGACCTTGAATGTGGAACAGAATCCTATTTGTTTGCTCTACAACAAAAGTTTTGCAGAGGGTTCCTTGATGCATTAAGCAAAGTGCTGCTGTTTATCATCAGGCAGCTATTTTCAAACCACTTCATTATGTTTGACACACACACAATTTGCACTCACCTCTTACCTACTTGCAATATCCCACAGCAGTAATAAAACACAGGAAATTATTCTTAGCTCATATCTTTCTCTTCAGAGACCCATTTAGACAGCGGTGCAATCAGCCAGCTGACAGTTTTTAGGAATTTTCCTTCTTTGCTATGCCTACATTCATTATGAAATTAAAATGACTGAATGCCTCATAATTGAGATACAAGATATATTTTTTTCACTTTACCACCTGCGTGCATGTGTTCTGGTCCTGAACCTTCTCAGGTAAATGCACAGGGATATTTGCTGCCCAGACTTAAGGATGCGGATAAACAAGTGAACATGGATGACTTCATTTCTCAAACCCAAACACATTTGCAGGAATCAGTCTCTAGACTAGGGTTTTATGCATACCCGAGTGGATATATGCAGTATTTGAGAATTAAAATAGAAGACAGAAAAATTGTCAGAAAATATTTCTCATTGTATGCAGAGGCCGTTGAGATGTGTCTCACTGAGTTCCTTTTTCAGAGTTATAATATGGTACAACTTTATCTGTCCTTCTGGAATGAATGCCCTAAGTAATCTGAGAGCCTGGGATTCCATAATTAAGGCATTGGTGGGAATAAGGAGAACAAGGTGCTTGTTGAGGCAGGAGCTAATACAGGAAAGTGCTCCTCACATGTGTAGATCTAGCCCAGAAGAGAAGGACCTCACACAAATCTGTCAATGAATGGTGACCACAGAGGACAAAAGGTGCTTAACATTGACAAACTGGATGCAGAGACTCTGTAAACCATGAAGGTGATTTTAGCCCATTCTTTGAACCCTAGCTATGGAGTCTTAGGAAGTATCTCCTAGGCTGTGTGTGTACGGTGAAGCTTTAGCCACCCCAGTCACTGCAGTCACACCAATAGATACTTAAAAAATTCTGAACGTACCAATGAGGTTGCCTGTCCTAAATCTGAACCACCAGGAAGACTCCCCACAAGAGCAAGAACATCCACATCCATCCACAGATATGTCTGGGCACTCAGGTATCCATGGCACCCTCCCAACTCTGGTGCCATGCCATCCCTGATGTAGCAGGCTTGGATTAACCTGAGAAAGAAACATGTGAACAAACTAACAGAAGAACCAATGATGCAGTTGGCATCACTAAGGAAAGTGCCCGGAGCAGGAGAGGGGAGACAGCTACTCCTGTGCTCCTTCACAAGGTAGGTGGGCAGGAAGTTTCCAAAGTCAGATCAGCAGAGGAAGCAGGATGAGCTGCCATAAGGAGCCCCAGAAGGAAGGTGTCCCAAGAGAAGAGACAGTTGCTGCAAAGGCCCTCAAAAAGCTACTAAGCTGCTCAAAGAAGGGGAAGAAGCCAGTAGGGCAAGAGCCACCCACAAAAGATAGAATGGGTATGAGGTAGAAAGGTAATGAACCACACCAAGACTTCAGGGGAATTTTATCCCACAGGGTGATTCTTTCCCTAGGGGTCACTCTCTGGGGCTCTGGAAGACGCTTGCTGCCTCCTGTACTAGAGACATCACATGAAAGAGGAGACTGAGGTGACTGTCTTTGTAGCACAACTTTGTAGCACTTCGCCTAGGAAATACTTTCTATGATTCAATAGCTGGGGTTCAAAGAATGAACTAAAATCACCTTCATGGTAGGACATGACTCTCCTTCTAGGTCAACTTCAATTTTCTCTTTTGTTTAATGGATTCCAGGTCAATGTAGCCCACAGTCATCTCTTTGATCTGGGTACCATCGGTGGTATGACATGAATCTATCTAGACAAATGTCATTCAGTCCAACTCCCCCCTTACTTTACTCCTGATGAGGATGGGTTTTCAGCTGTGCTGTGGATGACATGTCAAGTCCTGGGGAACCTAAATTGAACAATGCCAGAACTTACTCATTGAGATGATATCTATGGGGAAATATGCTACACGGAGTATTCAATGCCTCTGTCTCCCTACCTGCCCTGCCTCTTTTCCCGCTTCCCTTCATTCTTTCTTGCTTGCCTGTCAATCAAATGCACCAGGGAAATGGTCCCTGAATGATCCGATGGAATGGAAAATGTGTTCAGAGATTTAGTGGATCTCAGATAACTCAGATTCCCACAGTAAACCCAGTCTAACCCCACACCTGAGCCTCACTGCTGCCTTGCATTGCTCAGGCCAGCTGTTCCCTTAGGGGAGATAGTGAGCACCTCTATCTATTAAACTACATAAGGAGACCTGCATGTGTGTGCATACATACACATACACGTACACTCAGGTTCTTTTTACAACTGTGATGTGTGCATACAGTCACATGTGGCCCTGCAGAGGCAGCCCCTGGTGAGCTCTGCCATCTGCATCCCAGCCATCCACCCCAGTACCAACCAGAGGCACCTTCACTCAGGCTACAGTCTACTTTCTCACTTGTCAAGTATAAAGCAAAGACATTTTGCTACTTGTGGGACATGAGCGAGTCTGTAGCCACACTTTCCCCATACTCACATCTTGACCTTTAAGAATCAATCAAAAAATGTCTCTATTCAGGTGATTACTGTGGCCCTCAGTGAGAATTCTTTTTCTCTTATCTAAATGTGCTCCTTCTCATTATCCACCACTGACACTTACCTGCCTTCTCACTTCTACTGCAAATTCAAAAATCCTATCCTTTGCTTTCCAAGTTGCCTTCAGTCTTCTTTTCAACAGGATGGACAGGCATTTCTCAAGTGTCCCTCACTGCCAGGTTTTTCAGCAATGAACGTGCCAGGATGCCCTGCATTCCCGGATGCCTAAGGGAATCTATACACCTCTCTATCATGCAGAGTGAATGCAAATGAGATAATTAGAAAAAAGGAGACTCAAGGTTCATTTTTAATTTTTTAACATACACTGCAATGAAGATAATGCTGCCTGAAAAGAATACTTACAGTCTGTAGAGAAGTGAGCACCATATTGCTTATATGAAAGGCATTTGTATTAACAAGGGGAAACAAATAGGGTCTAAATTTACCTTGAGACCACCAAGAAGAGTGCAGAGCTCCTTCACTGGGAACTCTCACTTTCCTAAGTTCCTAGATCTGCCTTGAAGTTAATGAGGCATAATTTCTAGGGCACCTCTCCAGGCTCTGTTCTTAGCTCCCTAATGCTAAATTTATATTTTCCTCCTTAAAATGGACCTTCCACCAAATTTGTACAAATTTACAAGCCCAAAAACTACTGTCTATGTTTGCCTGTCACCTTTACCAAATGGAGTAGGACAAGGGAAATCCATCCTTCTTCAAAGCCACTTACAGGAAATTTACCCAAATCTTCAACCCTCAAAGCACACATAATAGCCAGATATTCAGATTTTAAGCTTGCAAGATTCTTGTAATTTAACATGAAGTCACATTCACATGGACCCACAGTTATGTGAAATAAAACTATGATACTTTGGTGTTTTAGGGCAAGCATATTTTTTTTTTTAGAATTCTTGATGTGATTGCTTTGAAAATGCACTGTGATCAATGATACATCACAGGCAGAATGCAGCTGATTCTCCATCAAAAACACTAACAAAAGCAGCTGTAGCACCAGGAAGACAAGATCTCCCTACCTGAAAAGCTCTTGCCAAAAGTTTAATAATCTAAGGAAAAGTTAATACAGGAAAATATTAACAAAATAAACGTGACTATAAGAGCCATGGAAGCAGAATTCGGCCTCTGTTTCATTCACTACTGTATCTCTCGGCACATAGTCCAGTACATGCTCTACGGGAGATGCGCAGCCCATATTGCTCCTGTTGCTTCCTGACTTGGTCTTTGTCAAGTCCTTGTCACACCAGGCCTTTTCCAGGGCTTCCATATCCCCATGACAGGGATAAGACAGGGAAACAAGACAGACAGGGATTCTGCCTTCAAGAGCTCACATTCTTACCTACTTGCCCTTACTATTGGATTTTCAAAGGAAGAAAATAATGAACATCAAAGTGAATATTTCATTTTTATCTGGTATCACTTCTCATAGTTTAATTTTGCACAGGTCATGAACCTAACTTTCTAATCAATTAAAGCTCCTGCGGTTGCTGCACCTCAGAGGAAACTACGCACCTGCTTATCTGGCCCTTTGCCCAGCTATCAGAGTATATAATTTGAGAATGGATAATTTGAGACAAAACAGTATTCTGTGTTGAAGAATATTTCTTACTATACAATTTAGAGATAAGTGCATGTAGACTACAGGGCTGACCAATCTCCTCAGTAGAAACAGCCAAACTGAGTTAGGTTTTCAACAGTGCTACCAGTAAGGCTCACTGAGGGATTTCTAGATGCAATAAATAATAACATTGGGTAGAGGCATGGCCAGGGCTATGAAAAATAGAGCTAGTCTCTAAGGATTCTATTTCCCTTCATGCTCCAAGACTTTTAGGTTAGGTCCACAGGCAGCAAGCAGGAGGGGAAAGTCTGCCATAGGTTTACAGCAGCTGAGCCCAGGACCTTAGAACTGAGCAGGAGACAGACTCTCAGTGGGATGGGTCTGGCCTTGCATTGGTGGTGGCTCTCAGGTCTGCAGGTGCAGGGAATCAGAGGAGGACACAGCCAATCTACTCAAGTGGAGTGCTGCAAGCAAAGATAGAATGATAAGCTCCTAATTAAGAACACCAGATACATAAAGATGCAAGCCATAATGGGTGAGTCAGCAAATCCACATACAGGCAATCTGTATTCACAGTGATAGACATATCAAAATTTCACCTGAAGAATATAAAATAACTGCATGTGAAATGTGTACTACAGGGACAGGAATCTATAAACTCTAAGGAATGATGCAATTGAAAAAAGCGTATTATGAAATTTCTAGAGATTAAAATTATAAATTTTATAATGAAAAAAATTAGGGAGTTAAAATGTAAATCAGGCAAAAGTTGAGAGATTTAGTATCTACAAAATATAGCTGAAAAAATTATATGAATGACCATGAGAACAAAGAGATAAACACTATGAAAAAAAGCAAGAGAGATGAGATTTAGAATAATGAAGTATCACACATCATTCACCAGCATCGCAGACAAAATGGGAGAAAGGCAACACCTAAAAGAGGTCCCAGAAATAAAGAAAAACATGAATCCATAAAAGCATAACCACTTCTAGATACCTTGTGATGAAACTATAAATCCTATGGTCAAGGTAAAACCTCTAAAGCATATAGAAAAACAAAACAAAACAAAAAAGGTGAATTCTCTACCTGGAAACATCATTTAGATTGACATAAATCTCCACAGAATGTTACATATGCATACAAGTATCCTCCAAAGAATACACTTTTTACATATTACAAAAATACACTAGTAAGCGGGAAGGGATATACCTCAGCAGCAAGACACCTGCCTGGCATGCACAAGGTCATGAGTTCAATCCCCTGTATCAAAAAACAAGCAAACAAATACACTAATAAAAGAATTTTAAACTAACTAATGAATATCATAAAACCCTGAGAAAATATTCTCAAAGAGTTGGCAAAAAAATAACTGTCAACAAGAAAAAATACTCTTCAAAAAAAAGTGAAAATAAATGTGTATATTCAGATGAGAAAAACTCAGAAGGATTTCTCTAGCTGACCTCTATTTAAAGAAATGCTAAAGGATCTGTCTTAGTCACTTTCTCCTCACTAAGACACAATATCCAACGCCTACAGCTCAAAAGAGCAGAGGTTTATTTTGGCTCATGCTGCAGTCACTGGTCAGCTGGTCCAAGGAAGAAAACTCTGTGACAGAGAGGACTAGCAGACAAAAAGCTACTCATATCATGGAATCCGGAAATAGGGAGAGAAGAGAGCATCCTAGCAGGGAAACGCTCTCTTCCAGGTCAGGCCACCAGGACCAGGCTCTTCCCCAGAGGCCACTTCCTCACAGCAAGGCAGCTGCACTGCCCCTGTGACTCAATCACTTTCCAAAAGGCCACCTATGAGTGCACGAGGCTTTGGGGACAAAAACCATAACAAGATTTGATAATAAAAATGATCTTCAAAGGACCATCTGAGGAAATCAAGCATTTAACCAATATAGAATAGGAATGAAGATAATATTTAAAAGAGTACATAATGAAAAGTAAGAACATCTAAGGCAAAACCGAGAAAAATGGATGCCATTACCAAGTATCATGCATATTCCTGAATTGCTTAGTGGGGTATGAGCACCGCAAGCTTTTTAGAGCCAAAGTGTGTAGTACAAATTAAGCATACATTCAAATAATAGAGTTAATAAATTACAGAAATAAAATAAAATTTTTAAAAGGGAAAATTCAATTAACAAAAAGATAAATGAAAACAGGAAACAAAAATGAGAAAAATGAAGTGTAAAACTAAAGAGATAAGAGCAAGTCCAATGAGATCAATATTCATAACAAATGTAAATTGGCTGATGAGTTTAAAATCAGATTGCTAATTGGGAAAAAAGTCACACACTTTAACTCTAAGGACATAACGCAGAAAAGTTGATAGCAACTGTATGGAAAAAATAGATTCACAGCTGAAAGGGGATACAAACAGACTTCCTATGCAGCAGGCAACTATATGAAGAAAGAAGTAAAATTCACTATAAAAATATATAATTTAAAATATGGGCAAAATTAATGAAATAGGGTAAAAATTGATGAGACTATAAATAAACTTTTTGAGATATCCTGATATCTTTTTTTTTTTAATCGATACCAGGGATTGAACTCACGACTACACGCTTGTAAGGCAGGCGCTTATGCCGCTGAGCTAAATCCCCAGCCCCTGAGATATCAACCACCATACTCTCATCATACCCTATGACCCTCAGCCTACTTTTCTCAAATATTTTCAAAAGAAGAAATATAACATAACAGCATAATAATCAACTTTACTCAGTTGGACAAATATAAAGCCTAACATTAACAGATGCATTCTAAATAACCATCCGTGAGACATTTGTGAAAGTTAATAAAATATGAAGCCTCTATACAGTTTAAAAGAACTGCTGATGCATATAGGTCATTTATATGACCAAAATTTTTAAACTTCAAATTAATAACAAAAAGAAAACTACAAAGCTGGGGATATAGCTCAGTGACAAAAGCGCTTGCCTGGCAAATGTAAGGTCATGAGTTCCATTCCCAGAACCAAGAAAAAACACAGAACAATACCAAAACATTAAAAAAAAAAGAAAAAAAACACAGACCACTGTATGTCAGAAAATTAAACAGAACTTTCTTAGAAAGCCTATAGGATATAAAATTACAATGAAAATTTAAAATACACACATATATAACTGAGTGATAATAAAGTAGCAAATTTTAAGTTTATGAAATACAGTGAGAATGCTAATTAGAAAACAATGTACTTTATGACCTTGAATATGTTATTAGAAAAGGACATAGAGAACTAATATGCAAATATATAACTTAAAGATTTACAGGAAACAAAACTGAACAAATCTCAAGAAAATGGAATAAAACACAGACAAGAGCAGAAATCAACAAGGCTGGAAAACATATAACAAATACTTTTAAAGTCTGAAAGTTATTTCTTTAAAGAAATAATTAAATGAACAAAGTTCTATGTAAAATAAGTCAACTTTTGTATGATGAAGTACAAATGATGTCTTTCATTTAAAAAGATAACTGTTAATATAGTATATCAAAAAGTATTTCACAATTGCACATTCTTACACCAAAGACAATTTGCAAACTAATGCAAATAGGAATTTTAGAATATATAATATCACCAAAACTTCCAAAGAATTAAAAAGAATGTGACCACTTCCCAATATATTCTATGAAGACAGTATACCTGTCATACTAAACCAGGTAAATAAAACGGAAGAAAAAATCAGAGCATTTTCACAACATACATATTAAAGAAAAAATAATAGCAATAACTTCATCAGTGTACATAAAAAGGTATTTCACCATGAAGAACTTGCATTTTTCCAAAGAATGCAATGATTTAACATGATAACATGTTTAAATGTCATATAACAAAATAACCAATTGAAGTGCAATGTGATTATCTTAACAGAAAAATGGAAAAAATCAGCATTAAAGTATGGTAAATGCTAAATTATGGTAATCCAGCAAACTACAATAGGAGAAGCTTGCCCAAGTTGACCAAGGATAGTTAATAAAATCCCTAATGTGTATCACTGTTAATGGAGAGTATCAGAACCCTCTCCTTAAACATTAAAATAATACAATAGCTATGTCCTAACACATGAGACGTTGCAGTCGGAGTCCTAGAGAGTAAAGGCAAAAGTAAATTTCAAAAATTTAAATGAAAAACTGCACAAATAAGAAGAAAAACCTTTCTCTGAATGTCATCACTTCAGTGGTTCCTGCAAGATGGCCTTTGAACGTCTCCTAAGATAGGGGAAATACTTTAACAACTTGGACTAAGAAGTCTTTAAAAAAACTTTAAACTATTGGTAAACTATTATAAAGTTGGTAAAATATTATAAAGAAAGTAAACTAAACTCTTGAAAGTGTTTATGTAGAAGTGAACATTTGGAAACAGTTTCCCATGGTATATTGATAATAAGAAAGACATAATTTACCAGCTAGATTTTAAAAACATATAAAAGGTGAAATAAACTATATATTAGTATGATGGAGAAATATTCATTAAAATACTAAGTCACAGTGAAACATGAAACTGTAATTATGATGTCACATCACATGTGACAACAGAATTGGAAAGAAGCACACATATCCCACTGGGTGAAGCACAGAGCCCAGATTGGCCACCAAAAGCTTCAAAATTTCCAAAGGTTCACCTGTCATTCATAAACCAAACTCGGTTTTATCTTCCACTGAGATGTCTGTTTTCCCATATTATGTGTGTATCCCCTATGTCTACAAAAATTGGAAATACAGAATAATTTGTTTGTCTCATGATTTCAGAAATGTTCAGCATCGTGGGGCTCCCCCTCCCCACCCACCATTGTTTGATACACTGAGGTGAAGCCGAGGAGCTTTGACACCAGTGTTTTTTCTTTTAAGTCAGTACTAAGTCATGACTAGGAACAATTAGCTCTAAATTCACATTTTACTCTCCCATACCCTGTAGCAATACATCCCAACTCACAAGGGTGCACCTAGGGACCAGCCCAACCCTCTGGGTTGGATGCTTAGTGGAGATGTTCACTGTAGCAGAAGGCAGGTGCTGCTACCTGTGTGTTCCCTGGAATGTGTCCTCTGACCCAAGATAAATGATGTTATGCTTTCACAAAGACCACTCCCAAAATTCTAGTGTGACAGAAATTTTAAAATTTTAAAACTAACTAGCAGCCTGATAGCACATTGGGACAAGATATGCTTATCCTGCCTATCACATAGCTAGAATGCTAAACCCTGTCAGCCTTGACTGTGTCCAGCTGCTTCTCATTGACAGCCTGACCTAAGTCAACCTGACCATGTCCAGCTGCACGTCTGTGCTTTCCCACTTAAAAATATATCCTGTTTTTCTAACGTATTGCAAGTACTTTCTACCCAGCAACAGGGCAACAGTTTATAGGAAGCCTAACCCAATGAAAACCCCCCACACTTTCAAGCTTCTGTACTTCCTGCTTTCAAATCTATATAAGCCAAAACCCAAATTGACTTGGGGTTGGTGATTTGGAACTGATTCCTACCAGTCCACTGGCTTAATAAACAGCTGCACCAACTCTTTGGTGCAGAGCATCTTCATTTGGCATGGTTTCTGCTACAGTAGAAGATGCTATGACTATAAAATTCATCTCAGAATGGAGTTTTAATTGGGAAATAGTATTTGCAGATATAATTATCTAAAATAAGGGTAGGCCCTGAATCCAAAAACTGTTGTCCTTAGGAAACACACAGAGATGTCTGCAGAGACTATGGCTAGGGGATCATGCCTGGAGACAGAGATTGCAGTGTGTCAAGAAACATCAAGGAATTCCAGAACCACAGAAGCCATCAGAGAGCCCAGACAGATTCACTATCAACCTCCAGGGGGAACAAGCACTGCTGAAGCTTTGACTGCAATCTTCTGGTCCTTAGAACTGTGACTGATTTCCGTGACTTCAAATACTCAGTTTGTGGTATTTAGTTATGACAGCCTTAAAAAAGAGTAAGTGTAACCAAAACTAACATGTAATTTCTAAACTCAGGGTTACAGAATTTAGAAAGTTCTTCCTGTTTCCTGGGATAATATAAAAATAAACTAAACTTTTAAACAGAATACTTACAAATAGTAAAATAGCTGAAATAACAAAAAGTAAAGCAATCCTTAATAAGGCCTCTCCTCCACGGAACAGAGGAGCAAGCCTGTACTCTCTGCTCTCTGCATGAGCTACACCACAGAAAGCAGCTCCAGCAGCTGCTGGTTTTTCTCATTTTCAATGGCATGAGTAAAACAGAAGTCTTTTCATGCATTTATGGATTTTTCTGATTACAAAAGTAATAATACCCACTGAAAATAGAAAATGAAGATACTATAAATCTCAAAATAAAAGCACTTCTTAGTCTAGTATCTAGAAATAACCACTCCTAACGTTTTGGTGGACATCTATTTCTCTCTTCCTCCCTCTTTCTCTCATCAGCATTCATCTATGTTACTGTGTGAGCATCCACGTGTACATTGCTCTCAAAATTTGGACCCTATTATTCATCAGTTTTGAAACCCACGTTTATAAACATCAGCAAAACAAAACTGGAATGTTTGCTTTTGTCATTAAATAATACTCTAGATATGATTTTATCAAGAGTTGAATTGATTTTTAATAATCTGCATGAATCCTGAGAGTGCAGAAGAATGAAGGCATCCTCCACTGCAGTGATTGGTGAAAGTCACTCAGTAGTAGAATATTGTGTCTGGTTGTTGAAATGTGCAGCCCAGGAAAAACTGTGCATTTCATCATGACCATTCATAATTAGTATATAAGTCATCTGTTTCTGTATTTTTATTATAGTCTTAGAACAAACTGTCCTAATAGCAATTCTTTTATGACTTATTACATTGATCTATATGTAGATTACATCAGCACCATATTTTTTAAGAAACTGATGTAACTACAACAATAGCTGCCAGATTTACACATTTATGTAAGCTTTGTTGATCACACGTGTACATCCCATAAGCAGCATTTCTGAATCATTTTCTCCCATTTGAAAAATGTTATGCAATTAGGACCACATCATAACCAGGAATTTACTTGGGAAGGACCAATACTCTCCCAATATGCACTTCCCAAGCCAAAATCCCAGTGAACATCTCTACTTTGAAAATACACTTTCTTTGCAACCTTGCAGTTCTTTTTATATGGATTCATAGTAAAGACCAGGACTCATTTACCATGTTGACTGTTTCCAGGTATCTGGGGCAGTTTTTTATGCTATGTGACAAAAATGTACCCATATCTATGTCTAAGGAACTGTTAAAATGTAGGCTATAGATTGTCTTTTGTACATCTATATTTTATCAATCCACTTTGTGGAACTGTTGTTTTAATTAATTCTGTGTATTTTTAAATTGACCGTCCTGAGTTTTGAAGTATAAATATTTCTCTAGGTAGTATTGAGTATTTCTGTTTCATTTCTTATTACATGAACTACAACTTCCTGAAAACCCTTCAAGTCAGATGACAATGATGCTGATGCTGTAACCGCCAACACTGGTGTGATCTGGCAGCTTTGGGTCACTCTTCTATACCAGGTTCCCTTCACCTTTTGACTTTTGGCTGCTGCATTTAACAAACCATTTTCACATAATCTATTGACATGTTTTTTCTTATTAAACACAAAGACATGATGTCACTATGAATGCTTACTTTATTATTGTAGTTTTGTGATCATGAAATGCACTCCACTAATTGCTGTGATTTCTCAATACTTTTAGAATTTTTACAGCTAAATTTAAGATTTGTTTATGTAACTTATCTGATCCTAATTTTTTCATTTTTAAGAAAATAGTAATAAAGTTTGTAACCATTTTCCTAACATGCAAATTAGAGTTTCACCACTTCCTATGTTTCAAAATAATCTCTATATTATGAGAAAATTCTCTTTGGAATTTGGGGAATTTTCCTGGTAATAACCTGCAGAGTCTCAAGTTCAAGGACCAGGATGATATCAGCGAGATCCTGCCCAATCAGGTGAGTGCAGGAGACTTTAGGAGATTTATGCCCCTGCCCACTTGGGTTCCAGAAAACAGTTTTGCTAATTAAAGAGACACAATATCAAGCAGAGATAATGCTGATTTGTTACTTTTCACGGAGTAATTTGTTTTTGTGTCCACTGAGGTGGAGGGAAATTTTTAAACAATTTATTTTCTAAGTACCACTATTTGTCTATTTGTATCATTTGCGTCTTCACATTTTGCATTTTTTCCTCTAATTTTCCAAACCCTTGATTTGAAAACTAATTTGTACTGTGCACATACATTTATACTTAAGTGCTTAAGTGCTTACCATCATCATTCCAGGTTTGGATTTCCTAGTTAGTACTACTGGTTACTTATTATTTCTAATATATTCACTTCTTGTCTGGCTGTCTTATACAGTAGGTGCTTTTGCAATTTTGATTTTTGTTTCATTCATTTACCACTCAACAGTCTACTTCAAGGTTCCGAATTTTTTTATTGTCCATCTTATTTTTCAGTTCAGTTACACTTTGCTATGCAAGCAAAACCTATAGAATTTTTTTGTAATTTCTTGAAGTGCTTCATCATGTTAAGTACATCACATTTTATACTTTTTTTCCTTTCTGATTCCTTTTTAACTGTTATAAAAACTTTAATTTTTTACAGAAATACAGGACAGAGCTCACATTTCGACGACCTATCCACTATATTAATCAGGTCAGCCCAGCCTTGTCTCACAGCTATTACTCTGCTTGAATTATTTTGAAGTGGAGATGATGTCTCTAAAATACAGGGAAATCCTAAATTGCAAGTATAAAACTCTAACTCCTACAACTTAATAGCATTTCTTAAATAGTAATTATTAAATATATGATCAGTGTTTGGATTCATCCAATTGTCTCCATATTTTTGGTTTGATATGTTCACCAGGATCAAATAAAATCCCCATGTTTTGTTGCATGTGTTTCTAAGTCTTTTTTTTAATAGTTGGATGAATTAAGGTACAACATATACATTATAGAATTGTCCTTTTACATTTGAAATTTTCTGAGTTGTACCAAAACACACAGGCTTGTAAGGCTGTCTAAACTCAAACCCCAAAATATCCCTTCTGCTTGGCAGTTGAGGCCCCTCCTCCCACACTTACCCACTTCAACCCACTAAAATATGGCCTGTTTTTTTGTTGTTGTTGTTGTTTTGGTTTGGTTTGGTTTTTGGTCTTTATCCTTTTTATCGGTACCGGGGATGGAACTCATGACTGCCTTGCTTGTAAGGCAGGCACTTATGCCGCTGAGCTAAATCTCCAGGCCCTAAAACATGCTCTGTTCTTAC
The DNA here is from genome assembly GCF_034190915.1 of Cavia porcellus. NCBI lineage: Eukaryota > Metazoa > Chordata > Mammalia > Rodentia > Caviidae > Cavia > Cavia porcellus. The sequence continues at coordinate 103,957,655 of NW_026947485.1, forward strand.
AGTTCTGGTTTTCCTGGATTTCACAGGTAGAACTGTATACAGTGTATATTTTTATTTTGGATTCCTTCACACAGCATGATGCTTTGGGGAATTCAATCATGTTATTGCTTTTAACATAAGTTCATTCCTTTCATTTCTGTGTCACCATCCATTGTTTGGATACATTCAATTTTATCAACACACAGCTAATGTTGCTTATGAAGAAAATCAGGATAAACATGTAACAGCTATTTATGTGTCTGTATCCTTTACTTCTCTTAGATAAGTACATACGAATGAGACTGCTATGTGTTAAGGGCATGTGTTTGACAAATCGAGAGCTAATGTCCAACATTATCACTGTGCTGCATCCTCATCAGCAGTTCTGAAAGGCTCGGCTGCTCTCAGGCTGCACCACCACTCAGTCCTGTTGAATTCAGGTTTTATTTATAACCACTCTAAGTGAGGCACAGGGACTCTCACAGCGGGTTTAATATACACTTCCTAATGATATAAGATACTGAGTGTATTCTTCATGTGCTTATTTGCAAGCCACAGTTTCTTAGCTGTTGATGTATTTTGTGCTATATTTTGTCCATTTTGTTGGGTTGATTTTTCATAATCTATTTATGAGGGTTCTTTGTGTAACCCACATATGAACTTTTTATCAGCTCTATGTTTTATGAATCTGTTCTCTCAATGCGCGCCTTTTATTAAAAGTTCTTTGAAAGAGCAATCACTCTTCATTTTGATGGAATTCAATTTATCAACGTGATTTCTTTTATGGTTGATGCTTTTTGTGTCACATCTAAGGAATTTTCACCCAAAGATCAAAAAATTTTTCTTATATGTATTTTTCAAAGTAAATAATGGATTTTTATTTTATAACTAGATGTATAACCTATTTTTGAGTTTATTTTTGTTTGGTAGAAGGTATTGATCAAGATTTGTTTATTTTGAAGATAGATGTTCAATGGCTCAGCCCTTTTGCTGGAAAGGAAATCTTACTTTAACCTTTACTGAATTTTCTTTATACTTTTGTCAAAAATCAACTGACCGCTTAGGTGCATTCCTCTTTCTAGGTCAGCTGGATTCTGTTGATCACGTGTATTCCTATGCTTCCATTAATTCCACGAATGCCTAATCCTGTTACACCACTGGAACATTCACATCAGTTATGTGAGTCCTTTGTTTGTTTGTTTTATCAAAATTGGTGTGGATATCCTCCTTTAAGAGGCAATTTTTGAATTTCCTTATCAATTTCTATGAAACTGGGATTTTGTTCAAAGTTGCCTGAACTAGCATCTTAAACATTATGAGTTATATAGTCTGTGATTAAAAATTCTTTCTTCAGATATGCATGTCTTCTTTAATTTTTCTCACCAACATTTTGAAATCTTCAAGAAATACAGATTAGACAGATATAGATACAGATATATAGATATAGATATAATATAGATATAGGTCAATCCCTATATATTTCATGCTTTGTGCTTTTTTAATTATACTATTATCTTTTTTCAGGTTCTAACTGTACATGACAGGTAATACATGGACATTTACTGATTTTTTACATTAACCTTGCATACTTAACATTACTAAGTCACTTATTAAAATTAGTACCAGTAGTTTTCGGCAACTTTTCAAACTGGTCTAAACAGATAATCATTTTGTCTGCATACATAGATGGTTTCATTTTTTTCCTTTCCAGCCTGAATTATTTCCTTTCTTCTTTACTTACTTTCTTCTTTCCTTCCTGGTCTCTTTTTGCTGATGGTTTTTAGTATCTGCATGCAAGGGTTCACAGCACATCTCGGAGAAAAGCTTTCACTGTTACACACAATGCTAGCTTTAGTTCTTTCAGAAAAGTCTTCTGTCAATCTGAGGTCAATCTCTGCAACTCTTAGTTGAATTAAAAGTTCAATTTTTAAAAATTTTTTAACATAAAGGGTGCTGAGTTTGACCAAAGTGCTTTCTAAATCTATTGAAATGATTCTATTGTTTTTCTTCTTTGTTCTTTTGATAAATAATATGGATTGATTTTCTAATGTTGAATCAGCATTGCATTTCAAGAAGGGAAAAACAATCACTTGCCTTGACATATTATCAATCGTACACATTGCTGGATCTGGCATGTTGATATGTTGAGCACTTTTGCATCTGTGTTCATGAAGTATATTGGTTGCTACTGTCTCCTTGTAATATTTATGGGGTTTTGTGTTCAAGGCATTCTGGCCTCAGAAAATGGGGAAATGTTATTCTCAGATCTGAGCAAATTTATTTAAATTTGTGTATTACTTTTTCTCAAAATATTTGGTGAAACTTATTAATGGAGCTCTCAGGACCTGGACTTTTCTCTGTCAGGAATGACATAAACAGCACTGGAAGATTTAAGCAATACACTCAATGTTTTAAATGGATGTACCATGGTATGCTCACTATTTCTTCTATAGTGAGCACTGGCAGCTTGGAACCTACAGAGAATTTATTTCATGAAAGATCTTAAATTTACTACCAAGATGTAGTTTATAATTCTCCTATTACATTTTATTAGGACCTAGCATAATGTCTCTTTTTCATTCCTGATGTTAGTAATCTGTGATGTCTTTCCTTTTTTATTCAATATAGACAGGAGCTTATTTACTGTATTGATCTTTCTAAAAATTCAGCTTTGAGTTTCATCGATTTTGTATAGATTTTTATGTCTTTAATTTCTTTGATTTCTGTTCTTATCTTTTGTACTTCCTTTGGGTTTTTTGGTTCAAGTGGGTCTCTTTTCTCCAGTTTCTTGAAATGAAGACTAGATAATTGATTTGAGATTTTCCTTTTATAATATACGCATTTCATACTATAAATTTTTATCTAAGCACTGCATTAAGCTATGTCCCATAAGATTTTCTTATCGATTTTCATTTTCATTTAAATCAAAACATTTTCTGATTCCCTCTGTTTCATTGACCCATGTGTTATTTGAGAGCATTTCATTCTATGTTCATATTTTTGGAACATTTCTTTCCAGTATATATTTTCTGTTATTGATTTCCTACTCAATTCTCTTGTGATAAAAAGTGTACATTCTACTAATCATTTATAATCTATTAGCTCAACTTAGAATCCAGAGTATGTGATTAATGCATGCTCCATATGCCCACAAAAACACGCTGTCTGCTGTGAGGTGGAGGTTTGCTGATGTCAGTGTGTCAGGGTGGTGTTCTCCAAATCCTAACTGCTATTCTGCTTTCCAGCTGCTCAGCTGCTAACATGTGAATGCTGACATCCCTTAATTATGACTTTATCTATGTCTTGTCTCCTATCAGTTTTGTTTCATGTATTTTGAAGCTGTCTTACTGGAACTGCTGTTTTCTTTGTAAGTTTTCTCCTTGCATAATTTTGAGTCATGTGGTATCTATGTTTTAGCCCTGGCAATACTTCTTCGCTGAACTCTGATTTGCCTCCGAGCAATACTGCCATCTCAGCTCTCTTCTGACTAGCATGTGGTGCTGTCTCTTCCCTCTCGCTTTCCTTCTTATCCTCTCTGTACCCTCATACTAAATGTGAGTTTTTTGTAGATATCACATATTTGAGACTGAAAATCTGGAAAGCTCTGGCATTTAAGTACGGAGTTTAGTCCTTTACATTTAAGTCTGTCATTTTATAGTTTGTTGTTGTACCATCTGTATTTGATCTTTGCTCTTCTTTTTTTTTTTTTTTTTTTTTTTGTCTGCTTCTGGGTTGAGTTGAATATTATAATTCTATTTTTATGATTCATTGATTTATTTTTTCACAATTTTAAATGTCTACTCTGTTTCACAGAATCGAATTGCAATATTGATTTTATATTAGGAAATCAATTGCTGTCACTTATCAAAAGAACAAAGAATTTTATGTAAGAATTTATGCATAAAACATATAATGAAAAGCATGCCTATATATATCATTTTTGTGTCTGATATCATGCTATCATGCCTTGTTTTTTCTAATCTTTCAGTTTCACCTTCTATATTTCCATATCTCCAATGAAACTCTCCACATACCATTCATGTCACTTTACTTTCCATCAGATCATTTAATATGTTAATCAGTTATGTTAAAGTCCCTATCTAATAATTTCAACATCAGTGCCATCTCAGGGTCTGGTTGCATTGAGTATTTTGTATCGTGATAATATTTTGTCATTTCTCCTTTGGTTGGTATGTCTTGTAATATTTTACCAAACACTAGACGTTGTAAGTAGAACAGAAAATGTGATAATTAGGAATGGGTTCGCCCCTTGTATTAAAGTTGAGTCAATACATTCAAGGGTTGACCTGGATTCTGCTTTTTCTGTCATAGTTGCTTTTTAAAGCCCTCATACTTCAAGTTCTTTTAAAAACAGCTTTTGCCTAGGGTGAGTCCTGGAGTATCTGATGATATGTCTCGGTATTTGTGTTCCTGCACCAGCTTTTAGACATCACACATTCTTGCTCCCCATACAGTGTGTACCTCACTTCCCCCCTGAACGAGTGGTAGGTGCTGAACTGGTGCTTGGTCAGGGTCCTGGTCCAGACTCAGTCTCTGGTAACCTTCTTACCAACTTTAAGTATAGCAGTTTCTGACTGCTTCTTTCTTTTTCTTAAACAAGGTGAGATATTTGAAAGTTATACTCCCACATCTCCCTTTACCATCATAAGTTGAATTTATGTATTTAATAGCAATTCTTACAATAATCTCTTCTCCATCAAGAGAATTGAAGCTTTTCATTCATTTCTGTAACCAAATAAACAAATGTTTACATGGATTTTAGACAGTTAACAGAAATTGATGACAATTACAGATATTTTGAAATCTGACTCCATCATTCTTAGTTCTTGCCTTTGACTTCTTAGTTGAGCAAATTACAAAGAAAAAAGAAAATTCTATAATATAAACATTTTCCAAATTCATCATTTTTCTTTAAAAGATTGTAATGTAATCAGATTATCATGATTCAAAAAATAAAAAAGCATAAGGTTAGTTCTGTTTTTTAAAAATTCTTCCTGGTCCTGATGTCTAAGATCAGTTCTGACTCACTTAGGGAGCTGAATTCATGGCTCTCTGGGAGGCCAGAGAGGTGCTCGTTCTTAGTGGTTGTCTTGTTATCATCTTTCTAGCATGAGAGCTCTGAAACCCCAACCAGGGAGAGAGTGCCTTCCCAGAAATCCTGCTCTAACCTGATGACTGAAAACTGAAGGTTGGGAAACTACTCCTTCCCTGGGTTTGGAGTCCCTAAGAGGCCTAGACTTCATCCTCCTGCCTTGACACGCAGACAGCTAGCCCTCTCTCAGTTCCATGGATTTTGCTGGCAAAGGATGTCTCCTCTCTGATGTTGGGTAGATCCTGAGAGCTTACATTAACCCTGTAGTAATCTATATGAACAGGTGTCATCTCACTGGGCAAAAAGCTGGCTGGAATTTGTTTGATTTTGTTTTTTTTTTGTATCAGGGATTGAACTCACAACCTTACACCTGCCAGGCAGTGCTGTGTCGCTGAGCTATATTCCCAGCACACTGGCTGGAAATTTTGAGTCACTCTGGGTTAAGTAGAAAGTGTTTACTTACATTTATTTTGTTTTTTGCAAATATCTTGTTTCAAAACAATTCCAATAAGGTATTTTAAAACAAAAATAAAATACAATAAAATTCTTTCTGATAATTGCATAAGAAAATAACAGAAATGTGGACATATTCCAAATAACCATACAAGCAAAAGTAAACAAAACATAAATGTCACCAAGAAAATAGAAACAAAACAAATAACAAATGAACATAAAAATTCAGGCTATAGTAACAGAAAAATATAAAAATTAAATAAAATATAAATATGCTAAACTGCATTTTTAAAAGGCAAAGGTAGAAATTGCGTTTTTAAGCAGTCAACCTGAGTTTAAAACAAAAGACAAGGGATAAACTGATAAGGAAAATAAAATACAAGATGCAGGCAGCGCCAAGGTGGCAAAATTAACGTGAGGCAAAGTACACTTTGAGGCGAAAACTCTGAACACGGCAAAGTCAATCCACTGCTACTTTCACAAGGTCTTTTTCTTGGTTGTGCACTTGTCTGACTTTTATGAGGCATAAGCTTTTTCACTCACAAAACTCACTTGTTTCACTCACAAAACTCACTAGGTCTCTAAACATTTTTCCAAGAACTATAATATTCAATATTTTGCGAGAAATCAAAGCTACAAAGCTGTGCCAGCTTCTGCTCTCTCTTATACGGTGTTTTCCACTCATAGGATATCACTAGTCCACAAGCCAGGCACGCAGCACACTTTGTCACATTTAATACTTCTGCTGTGTGCCACTCAGGCCCAATAAACAGGTATTATTGGCTCTCTGCTTTACACATTATTCATCTCTCACTGTTATCTCATTTTCATAGTTACAACTATTTATGCTTCAGAATGTGTCTGTATGGTCTTCTCTCACAAGTTCTCTAATTGCATTAATAGCTGGTTTTAAGTGTTCTTGCTATCTGGTGACTTCCATTGTCACTCGATATTGGCACCTCTTTTTTGATCGAATCTTTTATTGCTTTTCTAAGATTATTTATTTACACTTGCATGTTAAGGTAAGCCAAAAAGCAATTTATTGAAAAATGTTACTAGGTCCTGTGCAAAATCAGTGCTCCTCTTCATCTCTGTCTGAGTACTTTCCACTTCCCAGACTGGTTTGTATCTTCTCTCCATCTCTCCAGTCATCCTTTAACAAGAAGGACAGCCAGTGTTTCCTTGATGGCAGTTCACTTTTTCCCAATATGGTGTTAGTAGAATCTGACTCTTTGGTCTTAAGATGACAAGCAATGTCACACAGACAGCTTCTAGATAAATCTTCAGTTTCCAGCAAGACATTATTATTTTACATGTCTTTACTGGACTTTGGCTCACAGTTAATGAGATTCTCCCATTTCTTGATATTCTGTCTCAGTAATTATGTTTCTGAATAGCCTGAAGGACTCTGAAGCTCTTACTTTAGAAATGGAATACAAACTATTTCAGAACTATTTCTACCCTGGCCCTACCTCTACCACTGCCTGAGATTCACCTCCTGTCCTACCAAGCAGTGACACTCATTTTCCCTGGGAAACGAAAAGACTTGAAGCACTGCAAGGGAAAGAGGCTGGTGAAGAGATAAAGGTGAGTGCTGCTTCACGATTCAGAAAAGGAGCAGCCAGTGTGCTCAGACTTACTGCCTCCTTCCTGCCTGTATGGCCCTAAATCAACTGCCACCAAGGTCTGGAAATGAAAGAGTCCCAGATTGTTCCCCAACTCGACCATTTACACTATAATTAGAGACAATTTCCTTTAGCCACTAGGTTATTGTTGGAGGCCTTAGCTTCTAATGTACTTGCAACTGCAAAATTTTGCATGTTTGGATTTACAGATCATTTAAAATGCTGTCTGCCTTCTTGGGGCTCCTTTGCTTCTTTCAGTGAAGCAGGGTAACATAGAATCTGACAACACTCCATAACAGGCCTGAAACACTGCATAACTGGCCTGAAACCCATAGCACTATTCCAAAGGGACGCATCTTGCCTGGAGAGCCAGGTAACCCAAGTACCTTTTGCTAGTCTCCTCCTCCTATGTATGGCTGAGCCACAGCCAGCTGCCTGCAACTAACTGGCAAACAATCTTTCTCACGTTTTTGCATCTTTGAACATGACACCCTTGCTTCAGAATCTATTCCCTGCTTCTTACCCTGAGGACTTCCTTGAAGGAAGTCCGTTCTCCTCCTGAGGTTTCCTGAGGGTATCTTCAAACTGCACAGCATCATTGTGTCTTTACCTATGACTGGTTTGCTCCCCACTAGACTGGAAGCTCTTCCACAGTGCTGCTAGAGACTGGATATTTGTTATCCTTCATATTCACATGTGGAAGCCTCCAGTACCTCAAGGACCATTAGGATGCGAGAATTAGGAAATGACGCCATGATTGTGGGGCCCCATGATGGGATCAGTGTCTTTATAAAAGAGGGCCCAGAGAGCTGCTTTGTCCCTTCTGCCATTTGAGGACACAGCGAGAAGACAGTCTTCTATAATCCTGACAAGAAGTCCTCATCGGATCTCAAAATTGGTCCCCTGACCTCCAGCTTCCAGCCTGGAGGAATCATGTCTACTATTTAAGCCACTCAAGCAGGATTTGTCTTTTGATTATTATTGCAGCAGTCTGAGCTGAGAAGAACAAGGGCCTTGGACAGACCAGAGCCTGCAAGAACATGTCTAATGAATGAGGAAAAAGTGGAATATTAATTAGGAGTTTCGATAGTCAAAAGTGACCAACAACTTTTTATAGATCTAAGTATAATCGCAGGAGACATCACCATCACTGTTACCACAGATGTTCAACAAATGAAGTCTTTGTAATCTAAATTTTAGATGGCTTTCTGGATTCATTCATGGTGTATTCATTTTATCTGTGCCTTCTACCATGTGGCTGATTCTTAATTGATGGAGGACGTACAATATCAATCTCAGTTGTAAAGGTCATTCCCCAAGTCTCCCCCCGATAGTGACTTCTAACTAGGTTCATACAATAGCATATTTTCTTGAACCTGCTTGTTATTCACACATTGGTGTGAATGTTGGTTTCATGGTACAAACTGCTACTATCCCTAAAATAACAGTGCATAGTTACAATGTACTTAAAGGGCTGGGGATTTAGCTCAGTGGCCTAAGCACCTGCCTGACAAGCACAACCTTGTCAGGTCAATCCCCCATACCAAAAAAATTTTTTTTTAATTTAAAAAAATTTTTAAATTTACTTAAAGAGAAATTATTACACAAAAACTCTCTAAGAAAAGAGAATGAGCTTAGCTCACTAGACCTGTTTAAATGAAGGTTTTGATTCACTTGTTAAGCTTTGTGGGATTTCCAATTAAACTTCTCTGATTCATTAAAATGGAATCAATAACATAAATCTGATACTAAAGGCACTTATTTCTGAATATAAAAGTATATGACAAGATTGATTGATGTAATATATTAAATGCATAATATACTTGTAATTATATATTTTGTATTTAGCACACATTCATAGAACTGTATACATTTATAAATATATAAGTTAAATATAAATTTATCAATTTACAATGGCACATAAGATTTTAATATTAATTTTAATGACACTATATCTGAAAATTACATGTAAATGTTTTAAAAATTTGTAATTTGTAGTTACTTAAACTATAATTTCAAAGAGATATTTTAATTTTGTGTGTGTGTGTGCAGCACTAAAACTTAAACCCGCGACCTTCCATTAAGCAACATCTTTGGCCCTTTTTTTAATTTTATGTTACATTTTGAAACAGGATCTCACCAAGTTGCTAACTTGTTCAGACTGGGTTTGAACTTGTAATCCTCCTCCCTTAGCCTATCAGTATTTATACTTGACTTGGAATTCACCTTCCACCAGTACTTGTTTCTCTTGGGGCTCTCTGGTAAGCAGTTAACATCAGATAAATAACTCATTGAATATTTTCTTGGGACTAAGAAGCATTTAAGATATGCTTTCTAGAGCTGGATAACTTTTAAGAATTCAGAAATTCATCAAAAGATCAAAATTTTAGTGAAAAAACAGAGAAACTAAACAAATGAACCTGATTACCAAATTATCTTTGGAGGCAGGTACATTTCTCCCCAAAAGATAAATGAAACTACATTTGTGACCCATATGTCAAAAAGCAGAAAACAGATTTGACAAATGGTAGACTAGGTTTGAATGAAAAGTAATTCTAATATTTATCACATTTGTAAGAAATACCAGCTTTTGTCTTTTAAAGTAGATTGGTCAAAATGTCAAAAGTTAAAATTAATGAAAATTCTGCGAATAAAGTATTACATATCTGCTACACAGTAGTAAGTTAACAATATTCATATGATAAAAAAATTATGATACATTGTGAGGATCTGCTCCAATTAAATGGTATTTTCATAGAATGAATTTCCAGTGAGCTGAGAAAGGCTCTATAGCATATTTAGTGACGCACTGGGAAACAGAGGAGCTTCATTCAAAGTCTTGGTTGAATTAGGTGAACTGATTTTACCATTTTTTATAGAGTGAACTTATTTATTATTTTTGCAACAGTTCTTGCCAGTACATTAGAAAACTGAAATACAATTTCATTTACTAAGAGTCACCAAAAGCCATGCCACCTTGGTATGATACATGCCAGGGAAGCATCTTTATCACTACTATGTTAAATAGGAAACATGATAATCTTAGTGTAAAATGTTTATAAACGTCTGCATGCACAGTGCTCAACTAATCAATAATGCACAACCGAAAGGACAGAAGACAAATTTCAGTCAAAAATCATTAAGGCCTGTGAGCAACACCCATAGGTGTGTTGTTCTTCCCGACTTAACACTAAACAAGATTTATAGCAAACTGAAATAAATAGGTAGGCAAACAGAGGAAAATAAATATATCTCTCCTAGACTTGCATGGCATTATCACAGGAACATCTCCTTATTACTGAATTTTAGAGACACATATTGAGATAAGCTTGGTAGGTAGGAAATTACAGGAAGATAATGTAATTCTAAAGTCATAAAATATTCCATAATGGAAGGGGCCGCAAGACAATTTTGGCACCAGTAGCATTTGCTTTTATAATATGATCATATGTTACGGTGATTTTAAAAAATCAACTTAAAAATTCATAAGATGATTTTATTCTCCTGTTATGACATAGGCTTATTTTCCAATCTTTCATCCTGGGATTGTTTCACGGGAGTCTGTACCAGGACAAATGTTCTTTCGGGTCACCAGATTTCAAAGTTAAAACCAGAGCCATTCTCCAATAAGCAGCCATTCTCTGCCCCTCTCCAGCACCCCCAACACAAAGGCAAAATTCACAGAAATCAGATATGGGTGTCCATGTCCTATAACCCAGCAACCATGCCTGTCTGTACCTCACAAGAGGCAAATAACATTTTTAAACAAATAGACTGATCAATTATTGCCCCTATTAAGAGGTGTCAACAGAAACCAGGATCCAATTCTACAAAGAGAGCACCACAGATACAATACTGGGAAAATCTCAACCAAAGTAGTTCTATATTCTTAACAAAGAAAGAAAGAAAGAGAGAGAGAGAGAGAGAGAGAGAGAGAGAGAGACAGAGACAGAGACAGAGACAGAGAGACAGAGAGAGAGACAGAGATAGAGAAAGGAAGGAAGGAAGGAAGGAAGGAAGGAAGGAAGGAAGGAAGGAAGGAAGGAAGGAAGGGAGGGAAAGGAAGGAAAGTGAATGAGCTACCCAAGACCATTTTAAAAGTAAATTCACACCATAAATTAAATTACAAGAGGATTTATCAATAATATATGCCAGTAAAGTGACAAAGAATCTTTTATACTAAATTGTGACAAAGATAAAGATTGCCACCATTATTTGGGAACCAACCTGGTAGAGACGGAGGTGCTAACACCATGGTGGAAAGAGGCCTGGATGCAGGTGCTGGTCTGGACAGCGACAGAGCTATTTGATTGGCCAGGACGTGAGGCTTCTCATAGCCATGAAAAAGTCTGGACTCCTCAGGATGTATCCACATTGAATCCAGAGCAAAGGAATCATTAAAAAAAATCTGTCCACAAACAATGAAAGCATAAAAGTTAAGGCAAGGCACACAATTTAAGGTAAGAGAATGTCATCCGTAAATTTGAATTTAAAAGTCAAACCAAGCCATCAGAAAGACAAAAAGCAACACTAAGAGCAAAGCAGTCTATAAAATTAAGGCTAGGGGCTGCAGGTTTAGCTCAGGAGCATAGTTCCCAGTTTTAAAAAAAATTAATGTCACATTCTTGTATGGAATCCAAGTATTTTAAGCTAAAACAAAATGAACCTCTGTTCTGCTGATGCTTTTGACAAGGTCAATCTAAGTCTAAAACAATTTCTATTGCTACATCGCCAGTATATTACAATTAGAACATGCATGATGTTTTCTCTTGATATGATAATATCCAACAACTTTTAATAGTTAAAAGTCCACTTATTCAATTAAAACATTTGCACTTGTACCTTGCAATTCGGTATCCTTTTATCTATCCAACTCTTCCCAACAGGAGGTGGCAGAGTCGAAGCGCAGACATGTGGGAAAATGGGCACCAACTCCACAGTGGAGGAGGGGGACAGTCCTATTGATGGAGAAGGGCCACTCAACAGCCACTATAACACAAAGAAAGAAGGGAGTCCTCATTAGCTCAAGTCAATCAACTCTGCGTTGTACCAAAGGCACTGGAATAACTGCTTTCAAAAAAATAAATTTTAATAGATGTTTTGCAAATGGGAAAGAAACCAAACAATGAAAAGAGGGAGAGAGAGGAGAGAGGAAGGGGTCATAGAAAGATTTAAAATGTGTTATGCATATGTACCAATACCCCATGATGAATGTCATTATTATGTACTGCAAACATGTATTGATAAAAATAATTTTTAAAATGGAACCAAAAAGGAATTTTAATGTGTGCGTATATATATATATATATATATATATATATATATATATATATATGATTCCAAGAAAAATTTCTTTCCTCAATCAAGAAAAATAAACATTTACAAATTGAAGAGAAATTTATGGAACTTTTCATAGCTGAATTAGCAAAAAACACTACCAATACTGCATTCTTCAATAAAGAAAAAGAACTAAGCACAAAACCATGAAGATGCAGTAAGAAATGGGTTTCTGCTCAGAGATAATGAGAAACCACCATGGAAAGGAGAAAAACAGGGTATTCCTTTTAAAGCCCTCAATTCTTTTCATAAACAAGCATAGAGCTATAGTTTATGACACTCTTTTCAATAGAGCATCTTAATGGATTACCATTATCGTTTTAAAAATCTTAAGCCAATATTTTCAACCAATATTTTCAAAATGCAAATAGCTAGAGTTAAGAGTCAAAGTTTACCAAGGTTCATCAACACAAATAGATTCAACAGTAAAGAAAATGTAAGTATCACATAACTAATGATCTTAGTACAAAGAATAAAAAGAAAAATATCAAAAGGGGAAGCCAAGGTAGGTAACTCCCCAGTTAAAATCACTGATCCTCATCAAGGCAGAATGAATAAAATGCATTGTTCAACAAGCACGGAACACTTCAATACCTATTGTTTTAAAATCATAATGCTGCTTTTCTCCTGATCTGTGAAAATGCACTTCTGTTTCTAAGTATTGTTACTTAAAACTGGATAGCACAAAAATATTTAAGTAATTGACAATGAAGTTTTTCTGGATTTTTCTTTTTAAATTTATGCAAGAAAAAATGCAGTTTTCTATATAGAAAAAAAATGTAGTTCTTTGACACTATATACCTCTAGTGGTAGCACTCTGATATAACAACCTTCCAAAATATAGCAAAAGCAATCAGCGTTTATCCAATAAAACCCAATCATATATCAAAATACGGTATCCAGTACTGTATATGCGATGTGTCATCAAGTTTAAAAAACAACGTAGGAGTTTAACTACATCGTTTAAAAAGCTCACAAGACAATATTAGAATGGTATTAATTAAAAGGTGAATTCCAGCAGTGCTCATTTGAATATGTTAATGAGGTCAATCCTTCGCATGAAATAAATGTTATTCTCTGATTTAAATGCATCTGCATAATTAGGCAACAATGGGTCTTGCCACAACCAACCTGCCTTGTTCTGTTGCACCGTTAATCAAAGATACAGTCACTTTTTCTTTCTGATTCCAGGCTTTAAACGCCAAACTCTTCTAAAGTGGAATAGGCATTAGCGAATTTGGTGGACCCAGGCAGGCCTAGGGCAGGAGGGAAAATCGTCGGTAGCATTTGTCAGTATTAAAGGCAGGATTCCCCTGCTAGTTTCCATTGATTCAATTCTCTTAAGCATTTTTCTCAGTCTATTTGCAAGGGGAAGAAATCAGATGAGAATCAGAAATCGCTCTTGATTCCCAGCTCGCTTTTCAAGTCTGGCAGAGACTGTAAAAGTATTAACTTCGAGACGATGTCAGCCGCTGTACGAGGCTGCATCGCTCGGCTCCGGTGCCGGCTACTTGGCTACCGCGCTCTGCACAGCGACCCTGGCGAGGGCAAAAGTTACGGTCAGGCTGTCCCAATCCTGGCCCGGGATGAAGGTTTCCAAAGGACTCTGTCCAGAGGCAGAGAAAAGATACAGCAAAAACTGCGGAGAGGCAAAACGGGACGTCGAAGCGTGAACTTTCTTGCCGATGCACGGCTTCCAAACTGCGCCCTGATGGGCTGGGGATGCGAGGACACCGGGGGAGGACCAAAGCCACTCTGCGCGGCGAGGGCAGCGCAGGAAAGAGCCGCCCAGGACAGAGCTGGGGACGGGGACGTTACCTGTCCGTGGAGCAGGGGATAGTGGTGCACGGCGGCGTGGTCTGGCGCAGAGGGCAGAGGCAGCAGTGGCAGCAAGGGCTCGCCCGGGGCTGACCAGCCGGGCAGCCCGGGGAGCAGCGGGGCGGCGGGAGGCTGGGCCGCGGCGAGCAGAACCGGCGGGGGCGCGACTCCGGCACCCAGCCGGACCAGCCCGGCTGGGCCAGGGACCATCCAAAGCCAGGGCGGCGGCGGCGGGTCCGCATTCATGGGCCAGAGGACGGTCTGCCGCCGCCGGGGCTGCTGTGGCTGTTGCAGCAGCCGCCGCCGCCGCTGGAGCCTGGCGCCCGCCAGCATCCTACATCCCCGCGCGGGCGGCGGGGGCGGCGGGGCGGCGGGCGCCCGAGGTGCGGGCCGGCGGCGGCGGGCTCCGAAGCGAACTCACTTGGTTCCGCGGCGCAATGGCTCGCTCCGCCCCTGCCCCGCGCCGGGAGCCCCTCCTCCTGCCCGCGCCCCACTCCGAGCGCGCCGCCGCCGCTGCCGCCCCCGGGCCGGGCCGGACTCCGTCTCCGCCCCCGGCCTCACTGCGCCCAGGAGGCCACGGGGAGGCGAGGGCGCGGGACCCGGCGGTAGTGCGTGGGAAGAGGGTGGGGAGTGAGGCCGTGGAACCGGGCAGGGGCTGGAGACTCCCGGGTCAGGATCCGGCTGAGCCTGTCCTTTGCAGCCTCTTGCTGGCCTCCGTGCTGCCACTGGTGGCCGCCGGCTTTCGGAGAGGATTTGCACCTCAGGGAAGGCGCGGTGGCTGACCTGGCTCCGGGTTCCACGCGCAATACCAAGCCCAAGCTAAAGTGGTGGCACAGAAGCAAGGCATGTCTGCCGCCCGAAGAAGCTGAGGGCACAGGTGCATTAGCTGGTTTAATCCCAGAATAGGGTGCAGGGCCTCAACTGATACTGGATTGTAGTTCCCGATGGTGAGGTGGGCGCCCCGAAACTACTATTGGACAAGGTATGACTTCCGCCTCGACATATCTGGCAAATATTTTTCCTAAATTCCTGAAAGGTCTTACGTGGCTTAGAAATCCAGGGGTTGGTAGTAGGCCTAAAGTTTGCTTCTGATGGTGTCTGCTGACTTCAGCCCCTCCTCTGACTTGGTAGGCCCTATTCCAGGCCTACCCGGACTTGCTGTGTTGTGAAGCACCAAACAGGTGGCCTCAGGGCCTTTGCACAAGATGTCCCCTTTGCAGGGTGGGTTTGCCCTCTCTGAGCTTGTCCTGGATTCCCTCGGGGCACAGGACCTTGCTTCTCCATGCTTTGCTCCAAGTGACTTCTCCTGCTTCTGGAGGTTCCAGTGATTAAGGTCAGACAGACCCTTTTCTTAGAATCTGCTTCACCCAGAGCGCTCAGGTGAATCCTGCAGAAAAGAGCCTGGATAAATGCTGGTTTATCACCGCGAGGCGGCGCTTGTCCCAGTCATTGGGCTGTTCTTAGGGCAGCAGACCTGGGTCCCTTGTTTGGAGGCCGGATTTCTCGGCCTCCCTGTCCTCTGACAACAGCCTAGAGCATCAGCTGTGAGATCTAGCCCATCCCTGGGAAGATCGTGCTGAGGGCAGGGAAGAGGCTTCCGTGAACTCCAGGTTGCTACTCTGCAAAATCTCGACCCCAGGGAACCAGCATTTCTTGGGAGCCTCCTGTGAGGGTGGCAGTAGGGTCCACGCATTTAAGAGCTGGCTAGAAAAGCCAGCCTGATCTTGGTTGTTGCCCAGCTGTCATCCACCTGACACCCCCCGACATACCTGGGACATCCTTAGTGTTCTCGCCACTTCTCAGCTCCTTGGCAACCCCTCCTGATACAAACTAAAATACCCAGTGCTGTCAGTGTGCTTCTAGGGTTGATTCCTCATTCTCCTAATTTGCCTAATTTCCTCCCGTTCTCTCCAAGATCTTGGCATATGCTAATTTACATAGCTGCCATCCCCATACTTTCCTCCACGCAAACCATTTTTCAATTAGTAAATTTATCTCTCTTTGATACAAGCGTACTGACAAGATTCGTTTTCTCACCTAAGATCAGAGAGCTCTGCAGATGAGAAGGCTGATACTTTTTGCTTAAACCCTAAGTCATGCACACAGATATGTATATGCACACATGTTAGGTAATGTGACCATTTTGATCTTGAGTTTTATAACTAAACTAAATTCATTCTGTTTGAGTAGGAGTTACTGGTCCCTTCTATGTTGGTTGGAGGCTGGGAATGAAATTGGCATTGCCCAGCTTGCATTCTGCCCTCAGCAAGAAGCAAGACTCTGTGAGTATAGCTCAGGCTCCTAGGAAAGGTCCAGCTAGCCACATCCGGGTCTCCTGGGAAAGCAGGAGCTCCACAATGGATGGGTGCTGCACTGAATTGGAGGAAACTCTCATCTGCATTCTCACATAATAGGATGCTCTTGGGATGATTGTGCTAATTAGCCTGGCCAGCAGGCAAGTCCCTCCTTGGGCTGCCTACTGCCCTGCAGTCTGAGTGTCTTGGAAACTCCTGACTCCAAACTAAAGCAGAAAGACACAAGTAACTGTTTTCAAAGAACCTCAGAGGGGCCCTTGCTTTTTGCTATTTCTCTCCACAGTTTCAGCTGTATTCTTTAGCACAATGCTGTGAGTCCCCAGTCTGTACCATGCTCCGTGGTAAATTATGCATGACACAAACACAGTGGTTTCTACCAATCAGTTCCTTTGAGGATGGACTCACAAGAGAATCTAACACCTTGTTTCTGGCTCCTGTTTCAATGGAATTCATCCAAGCATTTCCCATATTGACCATCACAGAGGTCCCCAATATTTTATGGCACCAGGGCCCAGTTTTGTGGAAGATAATTTTTCTGTAGATGAAAAGGGGGTTGAGATTAGAGTCTCATGTAGACCACGCAGCCTAGCTCTCTTGCATGCAGAGTTCACAGTAAGCTTCATACTCCTGTGAGATGCTAATGCCACTGCTGATCTGGTAGTGTCACACGCAACTGAGTTAGAAATAGTATAGGCAGGGGCTACGGATTTAGCTCAGCGGCATAAGCGTCTGCCCTGCAAGCAGGCAGTCGTGAGTTCCATCCCTGGTACCGATAAAAAGGAAAAAGACAAAAAAAAAAAAAAAAAAAAAAAAAAAAAAAAAAAAAAGAAAGAAAGAAAGCAATAGTATAGGCAGTCCGACAGGGCTAGGTCCTAGAAGGAGCCAGTGCAGGACAGACACCTAGCAACCTTGGGGCAGACAGACACCTCCCATTGTGAGCCAGACCTCAAGACAAAGGATCAAACAAATGCACCCACATCCTAACTAAATAGGTCTCCATCACCCTAAGAAAGCCAGGAGTCACCACCCCAACCCCCTACAGAAAGAGTCACTGTTCTTTAAGCATGCCTGCTTGCTATGTTACTCTTTTATCTATTTGTCCCCAATTTAATCAATTTTACCTGAGCAATTAATCTTATTGGTTAACAATAGTCCTGTCTCACCTCATGCTCACCTTGAGAGTCCATTTTTCCCCACCTTGGATCAGTCTCACCTCATGGTTTTACTCTATAAAAATCCCTAGAAAACACAGTCTTTGGCCACCCACTCGGGACTTTTTCTGTCTCTCAGACAGAAGCTTTTTTCTCTCAATAAATACGTTCTGCTCTTAACCCCCATTGTTTCTTTCATTCTTTGATTTATTCTTTGATTTTAGAGAACACAAACTCATACTAGGACGTCTAGTAGGTAGGGACATTCATACCCCTTTATCAGACAAAGGCAAAAGCAGACAAATAGCAACCACAGCATACGTGGGTATCATACATGCCATAGATGGAAAGCAACATTTCCTCAAGGACCAAAAACTAGGAAACTGATCTGAGGCTACCTGCCCATCTGTGTGCTTTTGGTGGGCACATCTACTTGTTGAGCAACTCTTCAGGGGTCTCCCTAGGAAGTACCCCAGAAGTTCACTTGGGCAGGACAGGGGTCTGGCACCCTATCGGCACAGATCCTGTATTTCTCTGTAAAAGTATAAAACTTTCTATAGTAAGAGTTTATACACAGATTAGCCTCAAATTCTCCCAACTAATCAAAATAATCTGAAATGTATCCTTAATATGCAAAACTAGCAGAAATTTCCAGCTAAGGAGAGACAGAATGTTGCCCAACCAGGTGAAGATTCAAGGTAGGAGAAAACATGTGAATTACCTACTATCCTAATGAATCCTGAAATATGTATTACCTTTTAGGAAGACAAAATGTAGGATGTTAGGGAGAGATGAGTGGGATGAGACTTTGCAGACTGGAGAAGATTTTTAAAATTTATTTTGTATCCTTTTGTTTTTAGCAAAATGGCAAAAAATGTTAGAGAGAGAGAGAGAGAGAGAGAGAGAGAGAGAGAGAGAGAGAGAGAGAGAGAGATGAAAACATTTCCCACACTCCAGGCCTGCAAAGTTAAAATAAATACCAGGGGGACAGGAAGGAGGGCTAGGATGTGATGTCCCCTGAGCATTTATGCCCCCACCCACTCATCACATGGATTTCTTTGCAAAGCAAACCAGGATCCAGCCTGGTCCTTCCCCCGGGAAAACCCACCAGCATAGACATGAGAAGGTCCTGGATCCAAGCCAGCAAAGCAACCAGCCACCGGAAGCAAATAGCAGGTCTGATGAAAGGAATCATAGTTTGATACTTCATTCCCTGTGTGGGGAGTTGTGGGGCAAGGAGGAGGATGTGAGCAAGGTCTCCACAGTCCTGTGAGTCTTAGAATCTGTGCCACTGAGAATCACTCTCCAAAGCCACAGCACCTGGGTGCACTGACTTTGAAGGCTGATGGGGCACCTGGGAAAATTTCTTCATTGCCGTTAGAAACTTCAGTCTGGAGTTCAGAAGGAAAGTCTCCAGGGAAACTAGAACTGAGAGTGACAGCTGTCTGAACTCACCCAGATCGCAGATGCAGATGGATCATTCAATGTGAGTGCAGAGTGAGAAGAGGATGTGTATACAGTTAGGGAAACAGAGGCACACCAGGCCCATGGACCACCCAGCAAGCAAAGCTGGGCATACTTGGAAAAGGATGCTGTAATAAGTTATAATTTTTGTTATAAATGTTTAAGGAATGTCTGGAAAATAAAGAAAAGCATAGTGAGTCAATGAAATGAAATGAAATGTCAAATTTCACAGCATTTTTAAAATATTGATTACTTTCTACATATAATGTGAAATATACACACATGCATGTATGTAATGTGTACATATACTGTATTACATTGTACAATGTTGAATTTTACATTAAGTTGCAAGATGCAATAAATAGCTTTAATTCAACGTATCCTATATAACTGCAAATTTTACTTTTCATTTAGCATGTACATGAGTTATTGAAAACATTTTAAGAAGCCCACTCATCGATACAGAGCACATATCTCACAAATGAGAGAGAAGAATTAGGAGAATGATCCTGTGGTTTGAAGAAGGTTGTGAATTCATGTCTGTTACATTGGAATTCAGTCACCCTTGCCGGTCTGACTCTCTCCCTGGACATACCCAGCCTTAGCAGGGGTCCTGTGTCATTGCCAATCTCATCATTTCACCTTCCAAGTTCTTCCTTGAAAACAGGTACAAAGATGCCCTAGTACTAACGCTCCTCCTGCTTTTCAGGTATGCAATTCCACAACAGTTTCACTAATGTTCTTCACACACCTCCAATCTTACAAGGGGCTGTTGTGACACCTTTAGCCTCACACGTAAAAAGTCTCCTCTTTCTGTTGGCCGCCACCATCAAGGTCCCACATAAAGACTTCCCCCTTTGAGTATGATTCTTAAACTCCCCACTTTCTTGTTTAGTCTGCAAAGATCACAAACTTGCTTTAATGGGCTGAATTGCATCCCTGCAAAAGATGTATCTACACAGAAACTCCTTTGGTGGGTGCAGCCTCATTTGGGATATAATACTATTCTTCCAGTAAAATGGTGTTATAGAAGAATGCTAATTGAACTGAAAATAATTACACACTATAATTTTTAAATAATCAAAGAATTATAAACACAGTTCTACACATAACCAGTCCAAACACGGTAGGTGGTGTGGAGTTGGGGGGATGGCGCTGGGTTGCTATTCTGTTCAGTTACTACTCTTGTGTCTTACTAGTTTTCTGGGACATACTGAACTGGGTTTTCTTCTTCTTTGAGTTATGGATCTGGGTGACCTTACAGCTTCCAGATATTCTATGTGGGTGTCCTGTATGTCCAGCACCCAGCACTGCACAGGACACTCCCCTGGGGACCCAGAGTAGAGATATCCTTTAATGGATCCTCCTTCTGGCTTCCTCTTCCCCACAGCCACTTTCTCCTCTATATCTTGGCAAGAGGAGGGAAGAATGTTAAAACCAGGCAAAAGTCTTCAAACTATTTTGAAGGTAGTAGGCCCTCCTCTGTTCTCTGGGTTACAGGTGCTAGAGTCAGTTGGTTTTCAATAAGGATTTCAAGGCTTCTAGAGGCACAATTCCCAGAACTGGGATTCATTCTGGCTTCCTTTCTATGCTCCTGCTGTTGATTCCTGCCATTTTAGTCCAGGCCCTATCATCCAAGTGAGAACATCCTGCTGCTTGGGGTGCCCACAGGACATCGCAAGTGAGAACATCCTGCTGCATGGGGTGTCCACAGGACATCGCAAGTCTGTCTAGGCTCGGGCTTGTAGAAGTTCAGTGGAAGCTTCTTCTGCTCTGCAATCCCTTTCTCTCCACCACTTTTCCCCCTCTCTCTGGCACTATTTTCTTGAAGCCAAATCTGCATATCTAAGGCCTGCCTACAGCTCTGCCCACTCAGGGACAGAGATGTGGTGCAAGCCCCTGGGGGCTGGCTGGGAAGTACTTCTGGAGAGAAGCAGCCTCCTCCCTGCCTTGGAGGCCGAGAGTGAGGAATTCTCTTGTGCAGAGCACAGAAAAGAGAGGGTCTAGTGTTTCATATCTCAGTAATCACTGCCTCCAGGGCATCCCCCTCAACAGCCTGCAGCTCTTGCTGCTCTTCTAGTTATGCAAATCTATCTGCCATTCTTCTCTCTACTTAACTATTTACCTATCCTCTGCCTGCCTACCTACCCATAATCTGTGATTCCTATCTACTTACCTATTATCTACTCTTTACCTACCTACCTATCATCTGCCTTTCTACTTACTATTATCTACCCATTTCCCCATTATCTATCTAGTATCCACCTATGTGCCTATCACCTACTTAGCCACTTACCTATCATCTATCTACTGTCTCTCTATGTACTACCTAACCTACCTATATAGCCTATCCACCCCCAAGGTGAAGGTCAGCGAAAGAGAGGAGAGGGTTAGGGATCCACTCAGTGTGTCCATTAATGTCCATACACAGCCAGTCTCTGAGCCCTTCTCCACCCAATCCATTCATTCCTCTCTTTTCATCCAGCAAAAGCAGGGAAAGCTGGAGGTGTGGATGGCGAGAAAAGAGAGAAAAAAGTCATGGGTAGCAGAGGAGATCAGAAACTGCTGGTCAGTCTCCAAACATGGGCTCCAAGAGTGGTAGGCCATAAGCCACCTCCATGCCCATGAAGCCTTCTGTGCCCTTTGTGGTCCCACTGCTGTGTGACATCACCAGTTGCTGGGGAAGGGGCCAGGAGCTTTAATCCTATTAAAAGGTGATTTACAGGCATGTACAACAAAGGAGGGAAGGGAAGACCATACGGTCCTCGCCATCCTCACAAGCTGTGTGACTTCCCTGCCTCATCAGCACACACATATGGTGGCATGATTTATGGGCTTAGGAGACATGAAATCACTTCATTTTCTCCTCAAAGCTCCAGTAAACAACTAGAAAGCCATAATGATTTACGTTAAGTAGGCCTTTTGCCAGTCAGAAAGCACAGAAACTTCTCATTCCAATGCGAACATTTATATTCATTTGCAGTTCTATTTCATTATTCCAAAGCATGCTGATCTCATAGTGGAGGAAGCAATTGTCTTAACCCCCATCCAATCTGTCCAACATAAAGCAACATATCCTCTGATTTTTTTAACTAGAGTTGAGGCGAGAAAATTTGCAGGACCCAATTCCTCCTGCAAAGGCACATTCTGATTCACCCAAGCTGGTGATTGTGGGGTCATAATAGGAAAACACCTTCCAACAGAACTGTTAATTGGAAATGTCTTGGTCTGAACTAGAGGACCATGTGGAGAGTGTGTTTCTCACAGTCTTACAGTTTGAGGCATAACCAGCCGCCAAGGAGAGCAAGCACCCACAGTGCTAAATGCATAGGGACAAAGTTTCGACAGTTAGGGCTCTGAGAAACACCTGCCTGTCTTTGGAAGCCAACCAGTCTCCTCTTTACGGAAGAGGAAACCTTATTACTGTCTACCCCGAAAGCAGTGAAGAAGTAGATGTGACCAAGTTCAAATTGGCAAAGTATAGGATCTCAATTCAAGACGGAGTCTAAAGGACAATTTCCTCAGCGGCAACAGAGACCAAGACTTTCAGAGAAGCACATCTGGACCTTTCCTTGTAGCTCAGCATCTCCCTATGGGATCTTGTCCAGAATTTTAAAAACTCACCAACACACCCCCATTCTATTAGCAGTACCTACATCAGTACACACTGGACCCACATTCCAGGCTTGTTGTACAACACTGTTAGAAGCACTGAACTCAGCCGAAAGTGTTGGCTGCATGCTTATAGATTGGACTCCAACAAAAACCTAAAGTGACAGTGTCATTCAGTGAACAGATCTACTTGCCAGAGGCCATTGATCAGCCAGGGCGAGGCTCTTGTGCAGGACTCTTTGGAGAGCTTGCTTTGAATTCCATCAGATTATATGCAGATGAATAACAATGCAGCATGTGATCATTGGCCATGCATCCAAAACCAGATATTATCCTAAGCTATTTCACATATCATTTCACTAAACTCATCCCAGAGTACCATCAAGAAGTGCCTGTATAAAGGACAAAAGGAAACTTTTGACAATATATTCAAGGCCTCAGAGCTCATATGGGTAGAGCTGTTAAACAGACCCAGAAACCTGATCCCAGAGACAGAGCTTTCAAGAGAAGGAGGCCAAAGGTCTGGGATATTGCAGAGGTTATGGGATATCTTGTGACCAGAGGATGTGTCCTACCTTGTTCCCTCCTCTCTGGAAGACTCTTGAGCCAGACAACTGCTTTCCATATGCCTCTGATTTCATTGCATCAGAGGTTCTTGAAAAGTGGTAACTCTTAAACTCCAGTAATCACAATCCTTTAAATTCAGGTTCTTCACTCTCGATAATGAATTATATTTCAGCAGAAAAGATTGAAGATACTAAATGTGGCCTCTGTACCACTGATTGTCTTCATATATTTCACCTTGATAAAATAGTCTTAGAGTAAGAAAAAAATACATTACCGCAGAATATAGTCTGTTTTTTTTTCTTCCCTAAATGGTTAACTTAAGTAATTTTGTGCATTCAGCAAATTCTGCCACTTAGCTTTTTCTCTGACCCTTGCAACTCATTAATAAATATATTGAAACATTCTTACCTTGGGACCAACTCCTAGGGCACCTTACTTCTAACCTTTGTCCATGTTCAGCATAGACAGGGCAAGAGTTTTGATCATTTAAGGAACTAAGTGGTAAAGGAGAACTGTGTACTTGAAACTATGGGGCTATAGGAAGGTGAGATTTTCATGGGGATCCTGGTCAAGAGAGCTGGGCCATTGGAATAGACTGCTCATGCCTGACCAAGAGGAGACCTTTTCCCCAGTGAAAAGCCCTCCCATAAGACATCCTCAAGTTGTTGGAAGGCGATGCTATCACCATTCTATTCAAGAAGAGTTCTCCTCATAAAGACCTTTCTCTTCAAGATAGTACCTGTCAGGGAGTTCCCAGCCCCAACACTGCTGTACCTCAGGTGTCTAGCACATAAGTGAGGGGTTTTATCAAGCCAGCCATTATCACACTGAAGGAGGTACATCAGGAGCTCATTCTGGACATGCTTTGCTTTGAGTGGCCAGGTGAGTCTGGGTAGGTCCTAGTATCTCTGCAGGCTCAGATTTCTCAAACAAAAGCAAGGATCTCTTAGAAGCAAAATGAAAGAGAGTTTAATAAATGTTGCCCAAGGTCTGAGCTGAGGTCAGGCTTCGAGAAAGCCAGCAAGGACTGATAAGCATTTAAAATTCCATTCTTACCCCACTGCCAGGTTCAGTAGCACGTTTATCCCTTTGGGCTCCTTCATCTGATGCATGTCCCTCTCCCTAGATAAGTGATGTGGGACATGGTAGCTCAATGAATATTAGCCTGACAAACATGAAAAATGTTCTGAACTTCATTGCAAAGTAAAACTAAATGTGCAGGGAGCCTGAGTAGTTGGAGGGGAAGGTATCAAAGAGACTGCAAACCTAAGATTAAACAGTAGCCTCTTTCAGTATTCTGATCCATCCAAAACCTGCCCAGAATTTATCTGTGTATCTGTACCTGGTGACTTGAGCTCTGACAGTCCCATCCACAAGCTTAGAGCCCTTGAACCATATACAAGCAGGTCAGCCACAGCTACCTCCCTGAGCCACAGAAGGAAATATTTTCCTACATAGTCAGAAAAAAAGCACACAAATAGAGTAAAATTTAATAGGCACTGAAAAGGGAGGAGAGAAAGCAGGCTGGGCCCAGGGCTTCTGCTTTCTGGAGAGGTCCTTTCACACCACCTGGTAGATTCACACAGTCCAAAGCTGAGCTGCCCACTTGGACCCACTGGGACCAGGCTGCCTGTTGGGTACCGCTGCAGCATGTGGCTTGGGTTAGAGGAAGAACCACACCAAGGAGCTCCATGCCCAAACCCTAATGATGAGAATTATGCAGGAGCTTTGGGAGCCAAGGACTCCTAACCAAACCCTTTGATCCTCTGCCTGGCTTGCAGGGCAGTCCGTGGACAACCAAATCAGGGTCAGAATCCTGGTTCCTTGTACTCAGTCCAGGGCACTTTTGTCAGAAAGATGAATGTCCACTACGCAGAGAATGACTGGTCTTGGAAAGTAAGAAGCCCATGGGACAATTATGGGGAAAGTCTCAGCCCCACCAGGCCAGCCAAAGTGCCTCAGGTGGGGCTGACAGGGAGCCCAGGTTTACAACTGGTCCTTGTGCATTCCCTTCTCCCCCTCCCCTCCTATTTTCTGGTCTCTACCAGGATAACTATGTGATCTTGAGAAAATTAAATATTCATACAGAATGACAACCCCTCCACATCTGCAATCCTGGCAATGACATGGCAGAAGCACAAAGTATCCCCGTAGTTACTGTAACTTCCCTCTAAGGCCTTCCAAGCTAAACACAAAAAGCAAACAGAGGAGGCCATTCAGGGTAATCTGGAAGCATCCCTCAGGAGAGTGAGATGTGGGGCTGCTTTCTCTGATTTCTAATAATGAAACCATGTACTGCTGGGGTTCAGGGACCATCCACTGCATCCTGTGTCACTGCCCGGCAGCTGTCATGGAGGGCTCCCAACAGATAAAAACAAGGGATGAGGACAGGTGAGTTGGCCCCAGAGCCTGGAGTAAGCCTGTGGCTTGATCTCTTGTGTCTAAATGTCCTTGTCCTCTGTAGTCCATCCCTTACACTTGCCAAAAGTGCCTACTTCTCCACTAAATATCTCGTGACAAGAAAAGACATTTTTAACATTCTACCCAAATTCAAAAGGTGTTTTCTCTAAATATTGTCCCTAGTTTTACTTCTCCACATGTCTGAGAATGAGCAAAGTTCAACTCATAGCTTTCCTTTGGGTTCATGTATCCTGGACATCAGCAAAAGAAAAGCCAAGTGCATGCCATGGGGACAGGGACTCACCTGCATGATGCTCCTGGAAGGAGGATGGGGAAGCAGGGTTCTCCCAAGAGATAATGTTCTGCAACAGGAAGTAGTGACCTTCAGGTTCAGGGGAGAAAATGTTCTTATGCAATGTGCAGCCCCAGACTACACACGCACACACTGCTGCTGGAGTCAGAATTAGTACCTGCTCTGTGACTCAGGAAAGAGTCTGAGGTGGCCCTGGACGGGAAGGGACCTCAGATTCTCACAGTGCGGGATACAAAAAGTCTGGAGTGATGCATTGTAAATCCAACCCCCAAAGACATGCCACAGAGAAGGATGCAGATGACAAATCTTGAAACAAGAAGTGCAGAAAGGAAGAAGCCCACAGCTGAGATTTATAGGAAAACAAAAGGTTGGAACTCAACTATGGTTGGAATCACAGAATATTTGTTATAAAATCTGAGTGCTTGATACATTTAAAAATGTTAGTGTATCCCTTTATGAAGGTTTTTAAATATTTTTTAATATTTTAAAGTAATATACTAAACTTAAGACTGAAAAATGAGAAATTATAAAAGCATGGAAGTGAATTTCTATGTTAATTTAATAAATCCTTTAGAAATGAAAAAAATGGTGTTTAAAATTTAAAATGCAAGTTGTAGATTAAAAAGCAGATTAGACACATCCCAAAAGAAGACAGGACAAGCATCACATACCCAGAAATCACTCAGTGGTGATTCTGGCCCACACAGAAATGAGGATAAAAATAAATGGACAGTAAAGTAGATATGGCCAGTGCATGTCTGGTGAAATCTCAAGAAAAAGAAATAAAAGACAGGCACTATTCAGAGAAATAATAGTCAAATATTTTTCAGGAATTTATGGAAATTCCAAGTGCCCAGTTCCTGAACTTGTGCTAAATGCCAGCCAATTTCCTGCATCCATTGAAGGAGACTTTGTGGGCACTGTCAAAGAAGCTCATGAACAAAGATTGAAGAACCCATTGGAAGCCATTGTTCATGGTAGCAGGATTGATGAATGACATCTAAAGTAGGAATGTTGTTATGTATCACACAGTGTTAAACTGCAGAATCCAGGACAGCCAAACTGTTTTCCTACACAAATACATCCCCAAGGGCTGTGCTCCTGTGAATTGTACGAGTGTGCCTTTTTGCTATGTAGAAAGATGTGAAGTTGACTACAAATAGCGTATTTGATGATAATGAATGTGAGGAGAAGCTATCTGAAAAAACAGATATCTGACTCATATAGTAATCAAGAAAAGAAAAAACAATACCTGACTCATACGGTAATCAAAGTTCTTCTCCACCTATGGTCCTCAGTCTTTCTAGACAAACCACTATGCTCCAGACCAACTCCCAGACTAACAAATATTTGCATCAAATTATCTCTATAGATGGGGTGCTGCATAAGAGAGCTCATTTATAATTGGGTATTCAAACTCCAATGGGAAAAAGCCTGGTTTGTATATATTCATATCAAACAAAGCATTCTTTTAAGAAAGAACTCTTATTAAGTGTTGAGTGGGTAGCTCATAATGAGATAATAAGAAAATATAGTAGTTGTTCATGTATATGTGCCCAATAATGTACAAGATATACACTTATGAAATTCTCTTGTAGACACATAAATAATTGCAATGGGAAATTTTAACATATGTCTCTTAGTTACAGAACAACTAGAGGAAACAAGAAATCAGCAAGTATATGGAAGAAATGAATAGAGTGAGAATAAAATTCTTTTTTCTTTTCTTTTCTTTTTTTTTTTTTTTTTTTTTTTTTTTTTTGTCTTTTTTGTTTTTATCGGTACCAGGGATCGAATGCAGGACTGCCTGCTTGCAAGGCAGGCGCTTATGCCACTGAGCTAAATTCCCAGCCCCAAAATTCATTTTTGACAACTACGGAACACAGTACCCAAATAAAATGTAAAAATGTGAAATAAAAACGTAAAGACAAAATGTGAGGATGTGGAAAAAGTAATGAAAACTGAGAGGATGTGAGCCAACAGACCTCCCCAACAGAGTGGTGATAGGGCCTGCAGGAAGGAAGGAGAATTGTCTCAGGAGGAAGATGAGAGATGCAGCAAGTTGAAGGAACAGATGAGAATATTTCCTTGACTGTGAGGCGAAAAGAATGAAGGAATATTTTGTGAAGTTAAAAATTAAGTTAGAACTACAGCACTCAACAAAAATAGCATGTAGATTTGAAGGGAAGTAAAAGATACTTATTAAAATTTAACTTTGCCAAATTAAATATGCATGTTAGCATTTCTAGAGTGAATACTGAAAGAATAAAAATAGGATTTGACAAGTTTTTTGTAAAAAAATCAATATAAGAAAGTTATTTGCATTTCCATAATGCATGTAGTAATGGTACATGTAATTTAAATATATACTATTTACAATAGCAACAAAAGGTGAGATCCCAAAGAGTAAACTAACAATAAATATGCAATTTCTTTATGAATAAAGTTGTATGACTTTACTGAGATATTTTTAAAGCATTTAAAAAGAACAGAAAGACGGTATTTTAAGGATTCACATTCTTATGAAATGCTAAAATTTAGTACAATCAAAAAAATAAAATCAAAAGGGTTTTTAATAGACCTTGATAAGCTTCTCCTAAAATATATTAAGTAACTGCAAAGGCAAGACTAGTCAAGACCTGACAATTTACTCAGTAAGGAAAGAAAAATATTTTCAACAAATAATTCTGGAACTACTACATAAAAGTGTGAAATTTCAAAAAAACAAAAGAAGGCCTGATCTCTTCCCTCATGCAAAATATATCATATAACTAAATGTAAAAGCTATTTGCTAAGCTCTAACCAAGAATGCATGTTTAAATCTCACGCTCATCTTTGGGTAGACAAAAATTTTATAGGACAGAGAAAGTATAAAAATAAAAAGAAACATGGATATATTAGTATTCATCAATATGTCTTTAAAATTTTGCCCTTTAGAAAACATCACTATGAAACTGAAAAAAATACTTTGACAACTGAGAAATAATTTGTAAAGCATATATCTAACAAAGACTCCAGAGTGTATAAGAAATATCTAGTCCACATAAAAAGCTTCTGCAGAGCTGCCCTTCTCCGCTATCTGAAAGACCTCAGTAGCCAATGGGATCATTGACTGCCCTTTCCTTGTATCCAGAAAAGCTCAGCAACTGAGGCGAGCCTCAACTACTCTTTCCCCTACCTGAAAGACCTCAGCCTCCTAAGGGATTGTTGGCCACTCTTCGCCTGGACCTGGATGACCTCAGCAGCTGAGAGAACCTCAATTGCCCTTCTTCCATACCTGTAAGACCTCAGAAGCCCACAGGACCATTGGTCACAGTCCCCCTGCACCTGACTGATCTCATCAGTCAAGGGGAACCTCGGCACCCCACATCCAGAGAACAATATCAGTCAACAGGATTATTGGCTGCCCTCCCCTTGCACCTAGATGACCTCATCAGCTGACAGAAGCCTTGACTACCCTTCTTCCTCACCTGAAAGACCTCTGCCTCCAACAGAATCATCAGGCACTGTTCTTCAAACCTGGACAACCTCAGCAGCTGAGACTCTCAGCTGAACTCCCCCATACCTGAACAACCTTAGAAGCCCCTGGGATCATTGGCCATCCTTCCCCCACACTCAAAAAAGCTCAACAGCCTATGGATCATCAGTGAACCCTATTACCACCTGCAGTACCTCAGTGTGCAGGTGGGAACTTCAGCAACCCCTCTACCCACCTAGAATATCATGGAAGACTAGTGACAATGTGGTGAGTTCCCCGCTCCAGTAGAGGACCTCAGGGGATCTACGAGAGCCTCAGCAAACCCTCCCCGTACATGGAGGATTGTGTCAAACTGGCAAGAATGTAGGCGTGTCCTTCTTCCATAAAATGAACCCAGGTGGGTTGGTGAGAAATCTGGTGAGGCCTCCTCCTATATGGAGGAATCTGAAAGGGCTTGCAAGACTCCCAAGTGACACAGTAAGGCTCAAATTGGAGCACACACCATAGACAGATGTACCTAGCAGCCTGGAACAGCCTGGAAGGGACTGAAGCTGCATTAACAATAGGAACTAATGGTTGGCTCACATCCATATTCCTAGGCTAGTCAGCTTAAGAATAATACAGGACTTACTCAACAGACCCTGCAGGAGGATTTCAGGTGACTGGCCCCTCCCCTTCATTGTAGGACCAAGCAACTGGGCAAATATCAACCATTCAGTAAGACACTAAGACACACAATGGATGGTTGAGAGTAGCAGGATTGAAAGAATCAAAATATAAACCAAAGAGGAAAAAAAGACAAACTGATAAAGCAAAATGCAATCTTGAATACCCAGTACATCATAAACAAGTGCAGGAAACATCAAAATAGAGGACATTGGAAGTAATATACCTGAAATTTCAGAAAAATAGCAAATGGAATAAAGAAACAAATCCTTGAAGCGATGGAGGAAATCAGATTAGAAATAATCTCTCAGGTAAAGAAACAAATGACACTAATAATAAAGGAGTTGCCCAGAATAGTTAGAGAGAAGACACAGATTTTAAAAAGTACAAGAGAATGGGAAAATGACAGAAACCATGAACAAACAAATAAAAAACAAGTAGAATGCTTGAAACAAATTCAAAGGAATATCCAGGAAATTAAAAATTCCATTGAAGGCTGGAAAAACCACTTGAACTAAACTGAAGATAGACTTTTAGACCTTGAAGATAGAATTGCATCTAGTGACCATGAAAGGAAACAACTCTTAAAAATAACAAGGGACCATGAAATAACAATTCAACAGCTTTGAGATGATGAAAAGAAAAACAATGTAAGAGTGAAAGGTAAAATGCAGGACTCACCTCAAATGACAAAAAAACTATTCACAGAAGAAATAGCAGAAAATTTCCCAAGCATGTTAAAGAGTCTGATGTATAGCTAAATGAGGCATATAGAACTCCATAGTCATAACCAAAATAAACCTATACACAGACATATAATAATCAATATCCCATAAATTCAGCATAAAAACAGAATACTAAAAGCTGTAAGAGAGAAGAACAACTCACTTATCAAGAAAAGCCCATTAGAATCATGGCAGAATTCTCAACACAAACTCTTAAGTAGTGATGAGCTCGGAATTACATATTTCAAACCCTGAAAGAAAACAACTTTCAGTCCAGATTGATGTACCTTTAAAAACTTTCTTTGAAAATTAATGAAGACAAAGAACAACTGAAAAAGCTCATGTCCACCAAACCAATCCTAGAAGGAGTACTGAAAAACATATTAGATAGAGATGAAAATGATCATAATTCACAGAAGAGTAACAGAAAGAAACCACCAGGCTTCACAAGCAATTAAACAAGGAGGAAAAGCAGGAAACAACAGGAAAATAACATGACTAAGTTAAGCCAATACATATCAGTTATAACCATATATGTAAATGGCCTCAATTCACCAATTAAAAGAAATAGGTTGGTAGAATGGATCAAGAAACAGGATTCAAAAATAAGCTGTATACAAGAAACATACCTAACTCAAAAGGAAATTCATAGACTGAAAGTCAAAGGATGGAAAAAAGTATTCCATGTGAAAGGAACCTAGAAAAAAGCATGGATAGGTATTCTGTTTGCAGGCAATGTGAACTTCAATCCAAAAATGATAAAAAGAGATAAAGAAGGTTACCATATACTTGTTAGGGGAAAAATTCAAGAGGAAGAGATAACAATCATAAATATATACACACAATACAGGAGTATCCAGCTTTTAATGCACATACTAGTAGACAGGAAAAGGCACAAATATGCAATAACACAGTTATAATGGGGGCCCTTAATACCCCATTGTCACAAAGACATAGATGAACTAGACAAATGGCCAGAAAAGAAGTAACAGAAATGAATTAAACCTGTAAATAAATGGACTTACTGGATGTTTACAGAGTGTTCGACTCAACAACTTCAGATTACACGTTCTTCTCAGTTTCACGTGGGATCTTATCTAAAATAGAACACATATTAGTTTATAGAACATGTTTAAGTAAACAGAAAAGCACTGAAATTATTCCATGTGTATTATCTGACGATAGTGCACTGAAATTGGAAATTAATGGCAAAAGAAACAGTAAAACGTAAACATATGGAATTTAAATATCATCCTCATGAACAACCAGTGAGTTACAGATGAAATTAAAGAAGAAATTAAATGATACCTACAATTCAATGAAAATCCAGATACAGGATACTAAAACCTGTGGGATACAATGAAAGTTGTCCTAAGAGGGAAAAATATAGCAATGAATTGTCACAACAGGAAAATAGAATCAGCACAAATAAACAACCTAATGCTGCACCTCAAGTTTCTAGAAAAAAAAGAGCAAGTCAAGCCCAAAACTCATAGAAGGGAGGAAATTATAAAAATCAGAGCAGAAATTAAAATAATTGAAACTAAGAAAACAATACAAAGAATTAATGAATTGAAAAATTGGCTCTTTGAAAGAGTAACCTAAACTGATAAACCCCAGCAAATCTTATCAAGAAAGGGAAAGAAAAAACTCAAATTCATGCAATGAGGAATAAAAAGGGTAAAGTTACTACAGAATCTGTGGAAATTCAGAAGATCATCAATACCTACTTTGAAAATCTTTGCTCATATAGCCAGGAAAACATGGAGAAATGGACAAATTCGTAGAAACTTATGAATTACCAAAGCTGAATCAAGAAGATATGAAAATTTGAATAATCCAATATCAGTTACCGAAATTTAAAATGTTATTAAAAAATAACCAACAAAGAAAAGCCCTGGTCTTGATGGATTTGTGGAAGAATTCTACAATAAATTTACAGAAGATTTAACACCAATACTCCTCAAGCTCTTTAAAGAAGTTGAAAAGGAAGAAACTCTCCCTAATTCATTTCTGGAGGTAAGTATTACTCTGATACAAAATCCAGAGAACGATCCAACCAAAAAGGAGAACTATAGGCCAATCTTCCAAATGAATATTGATGCAAAAATTCACAATAAAATACTAGTAAGCAGAATGCAGCAAATCACCAAGAAGATTATATCCTGTAAGTGGGATTCATACCAGGAATGCAAAGATGCATCAACATATGCAAATCAGTAAATGTAATACACCATATCCACAGAGCCAAAGACAAAAGTTACATAACCATCTCAATATATGCAAAAAAAAAGACTTTGATAAAGTCCAACACTCATTCATTATAAAAAAAACCCTATAGAAAATCAGAATAGATGGTATCTACTTCAATCTGATAAAAGACATCTATGACAAACCACATCACATTAAATGGGCCAAACTTGACAGCTTTCATTCACTCTAAAATCAGGAAGAAGGCAAGGGGATCCACTATCACTACTCCTATTCAAAGACTAAAACTAGACCCATGTCTATCACCATTCACTAAACAAATATCAAAATGAATCAAATATCTTACCATTAAAATTGAAACACTAAATCTACTGGAAGGCAAGGTAGGTAGAAATCTTGAAGACATTGGGTAAACAAGGAGTTCATGGGTAAAATGTAAACTGCACAGGATGTACTTCAAAGAATCAACAACTGGGATCTCATTAAAATTTTTTTGCACTTCAAAAGAAATTACCAACAGAGTGAAAATAAAACCCACAGAATGGGAAAGAATTTTACCAGCTTTCCCTCAGACAAAGTACTTATATCTAGAACATATAAAGTATTGAAAAAACATCAGGCCATCTAAATTCAAAGACTCAATCCAAAAATGGGCATCTGAGATGTACACACACTTCTCAGATGAAGAAATACAAATGTCAAATAAATACATGAAGAATTATTTGACATCTCTGGTCATTTGAGAAATGCAAATTAAAACACCACTGAGGTTCATTTCACTCCAGAAAGAAACTCTACCATCAAGAAATCAGCCAATAACAAATGTTGGCAGGGATGTAGGGAAAAGGGAATGCTTCTCCACTCTTGGTGGGAGTATAGACTGGTACAGTTACTGTAGAAATTAGTGTGAAGATTCCTCCCAAAACTAGGATTGGAAGTCCCATTCAATCCAACTATTCCCCTTCTGGGTATTTTCCTAGAAAAACTGAAAACATCATTTTGTAGCAATATATGTGCACCCATGTTTATACCAGTGCAACTTGTAATAGATAATATTGAAAACAACCCAAACTACCATCAACCACAGCATGTATAAAAAGACGTGGTGTTTTATACAATGGAGTATTGCTAAGCTATACAGAAGGATAAAATTGAGGCTTTTATAGATAAATGGAGGCAGTTTGAGACCATACTCATGTGAAATAAATCAAACTCACATTTGTACATATCATATTGTTTCCCTTGTGTAAAAAGTCCCTAAAGAATAATAAGATACAAAATATGCAATAGATATTGTGATGACAAAATAGAAAGACAGTACTCAAAAGGAAAACACAACTGAGACAGTGGAAAGGAGAAAATAAAGAAGGGAAAGCATTTTATATAAATAGGTATACATATGTGTATGTGTGCATATACAAGGCAGATAACTATACTAATCTGTTAGTTCATCAAAAATAATGATTTGTGTGCCCATGGTTTGATTGTTTGATCAGTTTTTCATGCCTAGATCTTATAACCTGAGCAACTACTTCTAGGATAACAGTATTACCTAGTGTTAATCTATTTTTGAAATTCTGTATCTTTTCTATTCTCTTGTTTTGTTTTGCTTTTTAAAATTAAAAAAAAATCCTCTGCAAATCAGTAACAGAAGAACCAAATAAGTAAAGACTTTAGACATTTCATAAAGTAAAGTACATATTTATGAAATGTTTGAAAATGTTAATTACCAGGAAAAAATGCCCATTTTTTATGTCCATCAAAATACCTAAAATTAAACCAAAAAAAAAAAAAAACTGAAAATACTGAATATCAGCATAAGGCTGTAAAGTGACACCGACCAGAGTTCTGATATGAAATGTCTTTGAAATATGCAATGAATGTTTAGATTCAAATAATTGTTACAGTAAAAGACACATTGCATTAATCCTTCTCAAATTACTCACCCTTGCATGGAACACATTTATCTCATTGTTCTTGTCACTTTCTGGAAGTCCTTTACTGTAAATCTCTTTTAAGAATTTTGATAAAATATATTGTGAAGGCTACTTTCAAGTGTCCTCCAATGGAAAGCAACTCATAAAAACATAATAGTTTTTATCCAGTTTATCCAGTGGATCTGGCACCATTCAACTTCTGACTCGTCTCCAAAGTCAAGAGGATCATGAAAGGTAAATATTTTGAACCACTTCAAAAAATTGAAACAGCCATGGTAGCACAACTAAAAACATAAAATAAGACAGCCTAATCCCTCAGGAAGTAGGAAAACCAACAAAATAGGTATAATTGAAGTGAAGAAGAGTATTTGAGGAGGATTAATAGCACCTTTGTCTTTTACTGTGATAAAGCTTTTTATTCATTGTATTTTTTAATGGTACCTGGTATATCAATGAGAAAAGTGTTGGAAATCTTACCTTCCCTCACATTCCTTAGCTTTCTCCTGTTAAATGGTTATTTTTAATATTTCCTCTACATATATTTAGTTCTCAAACAATACAGTGTTACAAATTTGCTTCAAATTATAAACAACTTACAAAAATGAAAAAAGTGCATTATGTTACTATTTGCTTTGTTTTTCTTCCTGATATTCTAAGGTATATTTTGCTATCATTTTCTTTCCCATAAGGAGCTCCCTTTGGTTATTGATATAGGGTCATGGTTCCGATAACAAATGACCTTAACTTTCCATTATCTGCAAAGGTGACTTAATATCTCCTTCAGTTTTGAAGGATTTTTTTATAAGATAAAATATTCTGGGTTGAGTGTTACATCTTTCAGTTCTTGAAATATGCTGTGAAACTTCTTGGCTCCACAGGCTCTTTTACCATTTTACATCCATCAGGTACCTAAAAGGAAAAGAACAAAAACCTGATAATACTGAACACCCGTGAGGCTGCTTGTTCCCACTAAATAACTGGCTATTTCCTCTCCTTACTATCAAAACCCCTTCCTTTGTCTCTGGTGCCCAAATGTTTGACTGTGTTGTGTCTTAGTGATGATTTCATCACATTTGTCCTATGTGAGGTTTTTGGGTTTTTATTTATTTTTTTTTTTTGTCTTGTCTTGTTTTGATTTTTTGATTTTGTACCAGTAATCAAACTCAGAACACTGTGCTTACGTGGGAGGCATTGTTCCATTGAGTCGTATCTCTGGCCCTTCTTAGCTTCTTGAATTTCTGATTTTCATTCTTTTTGTCAAATCTGAGAAATTCCTGGGCACTATTTTCCTTAGTACATTTTCAACTCACTTCCCATCCTTTCTGCCTGGAACTGCATCTGACACAAAGGATAGATTCTTTATCCTTGTGTCCCAGGGTCAGGGGTTCTGCTCAGTTCTTCAGTCTGCTGCCTCAGTTATTTAGACTGAGTAAATTCTATTGTTCATTTTCCAAGGAACTGAAGGGCCCTTCTCCTGTCATCTCCATGTTTCTGTTGCATTGGGTATGTTATTTTTTTAAATTTTACTTAAAGAAAGACTAGAACAGAAAATGAGTAAAAATAATACATACATTCAAAGAAAAAATAAACAGTAAGAAATCACTAGTTGATGTTTACATACTGTCCTCTTACAAAGAGTTGTTCAAGATATAAAAGTGTAACATATAAAGTGTGAATTCAAACAGTGAGACCGCAAACGGTTCTGTTCAACTATCCAACAAAAACTTAGTAACATTGTTGTCAATACTATACACTTAAACACACATTCAGTTATCCATATCTTCCTTTATGTTGAGATTAAACAAACTAAAGCAGGGTAAAATCATTCTGAGCAAAGAATAATAGTACTGCTGGATTTCAAATCATGACACTCTGGGATAAGCACTGGGTACTGCAGTGTTTTTTTGTTTTTTAATTTTATTTAAAGAAAGACTAAACAAAATAGAAAATGGGTAGAAATAATACATACTTTCAAAGAAAAAATAAACAGTAAAAAATCATTAGTTGATGATTAGAGATTGTCTTTTATAAATAGTTACTCAAGATATTAAAGTGGAGCATAAAAATGGGGATTCAAACAGGGAGACTGCAACCAGTTCTGTTCAACTATCCAACAAAAACTTAGAAATATGGTTATCAATCCTATACACTTAAACATACATGCAGTTATCCATATCTTCAATTATGTTGAGATTGAACAAACCCAAGTAGGCTAATATCACTCTGAACAAACAATAATACTATTGCTGGGTTTCACAGTAGGACACTCCAGATTCAGCATTGGGTACTTTAGTGTCTCTTTTTCTTCAAAGTATTTGTTCATTTCATCATGTGTCATAAAATCAGTGGTCACAAACTGTTTATAGGTTCTACACACGCATGAGTCTTAAACACATGAAATGAAAAAGACATATAAGACCACTCTACGAGGAGTTCTACCATAGTTCCTGTGTTGTCTCTTGTTATCTTCAATAGATTGGGTATATCATCTGACATAGTATAATTGAATATATCAGTACATAACAGTATTAATAAAAACACAACCTTGTATATAGTATAAAACTTCAAAAATAAGCAGTAATCAAACCAGAATGTGTATCATAATAAGTCTTGTCATCTTCAGTGTAGTTGCCTATACTCTCCGACTTGGTACTATCAATCATATCAGTTTTGAATAAAATCTGTTGATATTAAACAGCAATCAAACAAGCCAGATTTAACTAAGATCAGCCATGATAAAACAGTATAAATCATACAGGGCTCCAGATTAAGTTAATAGGAAATTAAAGATGATTGCTGTGCTATATTCTGATGTTTTGGGGATAGCTGTCTGTGCCCTCAAGTCTAATGCAAGTAGACAAACTGGGACAGAATAAAATCTATCTAAGCAGGGTGGTACAAGTAATGTTGGTTTTAAATCCTAATACACCATTAACAATATCCTCTGCCAACTTTTTTAAGACTCTCCCTCCCTTTTCACTCCCCTTCCACTTCCCCAGGGTACACTGTGCATTTTTGGGTCTCATCAAGACCCTTGGTTTTAAATTGGAGGAGGGTGCAACTTGTTATTTACCTAAGTGATTCCAAACGTTCTCTCTCCTGGACTTGATATCTAATTGTATGCCTTTACCTATTACAGCCTGTCTTTCCAGCCTGTCCACAAATACTGGTCTAGTTGCCCCTATTACTCTCTGGTTCTCTGTCACATAGAGCATTGTTTTCTCATATTTGATTTTCAGTCCATGTATTCTTTTTCATGTTAGTTATATTTCCTATAAATAGCATACTGGTGGACCCTACCTCCTGATCTACTCTATGGGTGCTTCTTTTTTTTAATTTAGTGTATTAAGGCCATCTATATTTGAGACTATAACCAACCTCCTTTGCCTCATTTCTGTTATGATCTTTTTTTGCCATCAGTTGTCTGCTTATCTTCTTCATTCTGTTTTCTGCTCCATTCATTGAGACCACTGTTCTCTGCCACTGTTCCTGAAATCCTAGTAATTTTCTATCTTTCTAGAATGCCCTGCAATATTCTCTGTAGAGTTGGATTGGTGGTCGCAAATTTCCCAAGTTCTTCTTTGTCTTGTAAGCATCTTATTTCTCCATAAATTTCTAGAGACAGTTTATCAGGGTATATCAATCTGGGTTGGAGGTTATTTTCTTTCAGGGCTTGGAATATTTGACTCCAAGCTCTTCTTGATGGTTTGTGTTGAGAAGTCTGCCATGATTCTGATGGGTCTTCCTTTATAGGTGATCTTTTTCTTGTCTCTAAGAGCTTTTAATGTTCTGTTCTTATATTGAATTTCTTGGATCTTGATTATTATATGTCTGGGTGCAGCTCTGTTTTGGTTGTAGATGGCTGGAGTGCTGTATGCCTCATACATCTGCATATCATTTCCTTTTCCTATGTTTGGGAAGTTTTGCTTAATTATTTCTGTGAATAGCCTTTATAGTTCCTTTGTTTGTACCCCTGCTTCTTCATACACATTCTTTATTCTCAAGATATAGATCCTCTTGTCATCTTCTAGCCTTTGTATTGTTACTGCTTGTTTCCTTATTATTTTTAAAAAGTTTCTCCTTTCATAATTCCACATTGCAAACCTGTCCTCCAGTTTAGATAATCTATCCTTAGTTTCTTTCAAGCAGTTTTGCCATCATTCCATAGAGTTTTTAACTTCCTGGTAATCTCTTTGAATCTGCTTCATGTATTCTATATTTTTTAATATTCTTCATCAAATGGTTCTCTCCTTTGTTTGAGTTCCTCCATTCTTATGTCTGTGTCTTCTTGAGGGATGCTTAGCGTCACTTTTATTAATTTTCTTATATCTTGCTTTACTTGGCTAACTGGTTCCCTTTCAAACTCATCTATGAGGTCCCAAAGATAACTCTTTATGTCCACTGGTGCTGTGTTTGATATTGCATGTTTTCTGTTCTCATTCTCCTTTGTATTTACCTGTCCTGGATCAATGTTCTCAGGGTTA
The DNA here is from genome assembly GCF_034190915.1 of Cavia porcellus. Classification (NCBI taxonomy): domain Eukaryota; kingdom Metazoa; phylum Chordata; class Mammalia; order Rodentia; family Caviidae; genus Cavia; species Cavia porcellus. The sequence goes on from NW_026947485.1 coordinate 103,997,303, forward strand.
GGACCTGGGGATTTTTTGTTGTTGCTTCCTCTTCCCATCTTTTTTTGTTTCTTCCAGAAGACCATAGTTTCTTTCTTTGTTGGTTACAATTCTTCTGAAGAATGCTGGCTAGGTGACCCTTCCCACTGCAGTGTGCTAGTGAGTTGCAAACAGGGTCAGTGTATGCTTGCCCCTCCCCTCCAGATCAGTCAACCTGCTGAGGCCGTCATTGTGTTAATGTCACTGCTGCCTAGGGAATTGATTTTGGATAACCTATTGGGTCTCAGCCAGGTTGTGTGACCCAGGCCAAGCTCACTCCACCAATCCTGTTCAGAATGGGAACAACTGATTGAAGTCTCTGCTGCCCCTTTTTCTTGCCAGTCCTGCCCAATTCCAGATGTTGTCTTCTGGAGCCCCTTTTTCTGTGGAATAGCTTTATTCCTGTCTCTCACCACAGGTTGATGCAGGTTCCTCGCCAGTGCAGCTCTCTGTTTGGCTCGCCGACTCCTGACTTCAGTGTGATTGCGTTTCCAGTGAGTCGAAGCGGTGGGATTTTAGGTGGCTTGGTAGGTTGCTGCCACTAGGGTTCGGGTGCTGCAGTGGGAGCACCGAACCTTTAGCTGTTCCAGTAATAGCACCAGGACTGTATGTTTGATTGGTTCTTTTCACCTTAGTTTCTTCTTGGGACGAGAGAATTCATCTCCCTCTGTTCAGGACTCCCCATGCTGTATTATGTTGAATTCTAAGTTGACTATCTCAGGGAGCCTCTGTAGCCTGCTGTTATCTATCTGCCATCTTTGCTCCTCCTCTGAACTTGTTATTTTTATGAGGCTCCCATCTCAGCCTTTACTGAGAGTGTGTGTTTACAGAGCTAGCGTTGCACTCACTGTTCAAACACTCTCTTTCTGCTGACTTTCCCTTTTCTGGCTCTTCAATTTAAGAAGACAGCTTTCTATTTTTTTGGCCACTGTCCACTGACATGTCTAAGGTTTACTTATTCAGTTTCAAGTCTGGTATATAAGAGGAAAAAAGCCCTGGAAATTTGGTTCCATGGCATTCTTTGTTCCCAGTATCACTAGACAGTGGACCTTCTCTCCAGTATTTTTAAGTCTGTGCTTTGTAGAGTGAAGAAGGATGCACATTATATATATATTTTTTATTTTGAAAGTATACAACAGAACAAGTTAGAATAAAGCCAACTAAAATTGTACAGTGAAATTGGTACAGAAGTTCACAGCAGGTTACCGGGATAACAGTAATAGGTATCACAGTATATTTTTTTATCTTTATAATAGTTGTTCTTTCAATCCCGTATATCAAAATGAGATGAAATATAGAACACTATAGAACTTATCAAAATAGAATATTATATAGAGCAGTACCATTAATCAGAAAAGAACAAAACAGTAATAAAAATATTTGCCTTCAAAGAAATGTTAGAAGGAAGTCCCTCTTATTAGCTATGGTCAACCTCCCAGGAAATGCTCAGATTTCTGGTTCCCATTTGCTAGTGGGCAGGGGGTGGGGGTAGAAGGAGGATAGGGGAAGTGGGATATTTGACTCTAGGCCATGTAGCAGTAGGTTCACTATTGCTTAGCAGGGAAGCAGGATGGTCATTTGTTTTCAAAGCGTCCTCAGTTCCAACATAGTGCAAATCTCAGGAGACTCTGCTTGTTCTCCCCCTGGAAGGGCCAGAACACCACCTCTTGCCAGGGAGAGGAGGTGCTTGCTTAGCTTCCCAGAGTGCTAAGTTCCAACATGGCATGGATCTCAGGAGACACTGCTGGTTCTCCTCCTGAAAGGGCTGCAGTCTGCCACACTGCCTCCGCTTACCAGGGAGGGGAGGTGCTTGCTTGGCTTCCCAGAATCCTAAGTTCCAACTTGGCGTGGATCTCAGGAGACACTGCTGGTTCTCCACATGGAAGGGCTGCAGTCGGCCAGATCACCACCACTTACCAGGGAGGGGAGGAGCTTGCTTGGCTTCCCAGAGTCCTGAGTTCCAACATGGCGTGGATCTCAGGAGACACTGCTGGTTCTCCCCCTGGAAGGGCTACAGTCGGCCAGACCACCACCGCTTTCTAGGGAGGGGAGGTGTTGCTTCTATATTTTAATTGGAAAAGAGGGAAAAGGTGTGCAAACTACTTTCACAGAACCAAATTTCAACACATATTTTAAAACTAATTAAATTGATTAGTGTTGACCTCTAATACAGGAATAGAGCAACAGAAAAAGTGAACAGAAGAGTACCCAGAAACACGCATGTATGGTATAGTTTCCCATGACAAAGATAGCCCTGAGGATTACAAGTTTCAGGATAACGTATTTTCTCTTCCGAGAAGATGAGCTTTGTTCTTGTGCCTCACTGCTTGCAATAAATGATACAACACTAAGCTAGTATACTACACTTTTATAAATGTAAATGAATCATAAAAATCAATAAATGAAACATAGTTGCCTGTCTCATGGATCTAGAGAGCAAGATTATGATTCCTGGAGACTTGGAAGAGAATCAGGGAAAGACAGATAGAGAAGAGTTGGTTAACTGGGATAAGGGAAAATACAGGCAGACAAGAGGATTAAGTTCTGGCACTCTTTAGTACACAAAAGGGGATATAGTCAATAATTTTTATATGTTTCAAAGTTATCTAAAAGAAAGAATTTTGATTATTTTCAGCATGAAATAACAATATTTGAAGTGATATGTATGGTAATACCCTGATTTGATCATTAAGTATTATATAAGTGTGTCTCAGTGATAGGAAAAGTGACTAAAACAGATTTTGACATCAGAGAAGTTGGATCACTGTGTGGTTTCCTGACCTTGGTTCAGAAGTCTTTGGAACTGGTTTGAGGGAGTAGTTTGGAAAGAGGTACCAACTGAATAAACAGACCTAATAGGCTGAAAGCCAAGATTGATGGAAATTGCTCATCAGAACATAGATCAAAATATTGATAAAAATGCATATAGCAAAGACTAGGCTAAGGAAGTGTGAAATGATAACTGGAGGGCAATTTGTAATACCAGCTGAAATGAATCTGCAGAGTGCAGTGCATGGATGGTCCACCTGAGGATTGGTGCCAAGATAAAAAGGCAAACTGGAGAAGCGCAAATACTGTTGTTGGTTCTCAGTGGTGTTTTTGGTTCTCTTGTTGCTGTTGGTTGTCTCAGAGGACTTCGTCAAGCTTTTTTCCTGATATAAACTTGTCGGTTCTCATAAGCAGAGGAGCTTGGGGCCTTTTCACTAAGAATGGCTGTGGTTCACTTTGGGGAAGCTCTGGTCTTTATCTTACCACTCCTGGCTTCAGAGTGGGAGAGAGTGCACTGCTAAATCTCCAAGAGAAGCTTGTCATGCTGGGTTCCAGATATGAACTAAGCTATTCTTATCAGAGGAGCTCAGAACCTCATTGTAGATGAGGATCGCTGTGGCACTTTTCAAGGGAGCTCTTGTTATTACTTTGAGCATCACTTCCTGGTTCCTGTGCATAACCCTCAACCTACTGGCACAGAACTTTCATCCAACTGGTACAGAATTTCTAGCTTCTACTGCTGACTTTGGGCTTTCTTAGCATAGATCTGTGAAATAGACTTGCATGAGTCATTGCTGTGGGCTCTAGGCTTCCAGTTGAATTTGTCAGGGGCATTGTCACAGGCTCTAGGTTTTTAAATGGGACTCATGAAGACATTGCTGTGGGATCCAGTCCCTCAGATGGATTCCTTGGATCTTAATGTGTGGATATATTTCCTGCACTTCTTGTATTTAACTCTTTGGATGACTCTCATAAGATAATAATTCAATAAATATGTGTCCTGTATATAATTACTTTCCTTGCAAATCCTGACCACAACTGGAAGTTTTAGTTGAGAAGGATTCCATTGGCAGTGCATTATCCTCTGCCAGAAAATTTGTCTACATTTCACTCATGTCCTGAGACTTTAAGGGAGAATAAGATAAAAGACAAAGGGCCAATTAATCTGGCAAAGCAAATTTCAAGCCCAACATTCATGTTTTACATGGGTTCTACAGAGTGCTTCCAGCCAGCTCTACATAGAGAATCAAGAGCAAATGGCACAGCTGAATGATTTTAACAGTTTTGAATAATTTTAACTACAGAGAGCTGGGTGCTGAAAAGGTTAGCATTAAAAAGTCAAATATAGTACTGTGCATCAGGACAACAGAAAAGATGGTTTGAGGGCATGTGAGGAACTAGCAAGACTTCACTCATTGCAGGCTCAAAATTATGAAAATGAAAGGTTTCACTTTGAGAAAATAGCTCTGGGGCAGTGTTCTGGAAAATGGCAGCCTAGGGAATTGGTATCTTAGAAATTGGTACCATGGGATTAATTTTACTGTGCTCAGCTACCCAGGCACTTGGAGGCCTTTGAAGTCATTATCCAAAAGGATCTGGTTATAGCTCAAGCTGACAGCTTACCTTCGCATCATCCACAGTGCTGAAGTTGTGGGATCAGGAAGGCTTTAAGCATAGTTTCAGTGCAGTGTATCTGTGAGAAAGCAGTACCTGAAACTGTGAGACTGAACTGAAAGTGCAGTGGGGACCCCAGAAATTCAGAGAAGCCAGGAATGTGGGACATCTGTGGATAATTTCAAGAAGTGAGCAAAGCATCTCAAGAGAGAAATTATGAGAGCTACAACCACTGGAAATGCATTGAGGAGAGTGGCACCCTAGCCATTTGGAACTTACATCTCATTGTAACTTGCCACAAATGCTAGATTTGGAGATACAGGAAAGGCACTCACCATGTGGCCTTTCAGTCTTATTTTGGCTCCATTGATCACTATTCCCCATTCTTCCCTTTTGGAATAGGAATATTTCTCCTATGCTTTTAAGTTTGTGTGTCAAAAAAATGTTTAACCATGATTTTGACTTTTACAGTGACACAGCTAATGGTTTGCCTTAAGTCTTAAAGGGAGACTTTTCAGCAATGTTGCTATTCTTAGAGGTGGAGTGAATGCATTTTTCACACAGAGATGTGCATCAGTATTTGGGTCTTCAGAAGTGTTATGACTCATATCTAGATATCCCACTAAAGTCTCATGCTATCCTAAGTGGGAACTGTGGAAGATGATTGAGTCATATGGGCATTACATCTGACTCATTAGAAGATGGAAACTAACTGGAAGGTGGGTGTGAGTTGGAAGGTTATCTCTCCCTGGCTCTTCTCTTGACTCTGCTCCCTGGATGCCATGAGCAGTTGTCTTCCAGCATGGCCCTCTACCTTGGCTGATTGTGCAAGGATTGAAACTTCTAAAATGTGAGCCAAATTAGACTTATTGTTCTTCAAGTTACAGGTGATGGGTATTGTGCTTCAGTGATGGGAAAATGACTAAGACAACATATGTCACAATACCACACTGCATCCCATAACTATGTACAATTCATTGTTAATAAAAAAAAAATAATGGGCATAGTGGTATATCCCCATAATCCCAGAAAGCCGTGAGGCTGAGACAGAATGATTGCTAAGTTCAAGACATCTTGGACAACTTAACAAGAAGTCAAAGAGAGCTGATTTCTCAAAAAATAAAAATAAAGAGATGGCAATGAAGCTCGGTGTGATGATCTTGTATTCAATCCCCATTATCACCAAAATATGATTTTTTTAAAAGATAAAAATTCAGTTTATTCATTGCTAAAGCAACCAGTAAGGGTTTTCTAGATGAATTATGATGGCCAGTAAAACTTTGAAAAATTGTTCTCCATTACTAATAATAAAAGCACAAATTAAAATCATATGTTTCCATTACATACCATTTGATAACCAAAGCATTAGTAATCATAACATGCCCCTTAGGTAATCATATATCTTAAACCCCTACATTAAGTCAAATGTTGGAAATGATCTGGAGCAGAATGTTTTTAAAAAGTCTTAAAAATTGGCATGGCAACTTTGGCAGGGTGTGGTGTTATCTACTAGTATGTGTTGCTTATGTCCTAATAATTCTGCTTTCTAGCATATATGGTGAAGAAATCCTTGCTTGTGTTTTATATGTGTTTACAGAAATACTGAAAGTGAAGCAAATATTCACAGAGAGGAGGAAAGTTCAGTCAGGAAGGAACTGTGGACTGGAGCACTACATAGCAGTGCAGAGTGACAGCCTGTTGGCTCTCATTTACATAACACTGAGAGTAAAAGCAAAAAAATGCAGAAAAACACATAAAAATATTAATCTGTTTACATATTTGCAAAAATGATTTAAACTCAAAATATGAGTGTGTAAGGAAAAGGTAAGGAAAATAGAATGGCAAGATATAACATCAGGGACCATAGTCACACCCAGGAGAGCAGGGAAGTTCACTGCACCAGAAACAGAAGCTGTAAAGTTGCCAGTAACATTACACATTCTCCTACATCTGTGTTATGCAGCCAAGAAAAAGGGAGACGTCACTCTACCAACCATTTTTTTGAACAAATAAACAATTCTTCCTCAATGGTCTTTCAGTCTTCTTACATTTTCTCTCCTCTTTCACTCTATTTTCATGGTCCATCATCCCTTCCCTAAACTCAAGTAATCAGTAATTCCCAAGAAACTTATTAAACCTGTTTAACACAAAGAAAATTTCTATTGTGAGTGCTTTTCTCTCCAGGTAATTGCATTGGTACCTTTGTGACCTTATCAGCACCCAATCAGGTCTCTCTCTCTTGAGTCCCACCACCTACCTTCCTAGCATGGATACTTGGGCACCCTTAGATGAGCTCCCCTTTGATCCTCCCTCTGCCAGTGCCACAGTGGCTGGGAGCGTGCTCCACACAGGATGACATGCTTGACTGCTGTGGAATTCCTAGAAGTTCTCAGGGACAGTGACATCTGAGAGTCCAGAGCACTGTCCTTCTGTCCAGGCATTAGCTACTCATAAGACTTGAAGTGCAATCCCTAAGTGAAAGGGCTCTGGGTGCAGAATCTCCCAAATTAAAGGAGAACTGGTCCCACCTTTCACAGGCAGGCTGAGTTCAGAAAAGCGATGGAGGAGGGCTATGAAAAATGTCACAAACTGCCGGTTCATATGGTGGTGTCGCCGGTGATAAATTGCATATCTGTGGGTAGCTCACTTAGCTCTAGAACATCTGTGCTTCCTCATCTGCAGGACAAGAATGACAAGAAACTTACCTTCAAGGGACCATAAATCAGAAAGTATAAAGCCCTCCAAGCAGTACCTGGTATATTATAGCCCACTGTCAATACTTACTGTTGACATTTCTCTATTTCTTTTATCCTCAGTTATCTTATCTATGAAAAGACTAATTAATTTTTATTTCCTAGGTTGTTGAAAAATTTAAATGATGTAATTTTTATAGAGCACTTAACATAACCCTAAACATGATAAATACCTTGATAAGGACTTTAAAGATTAGTATTATTTATATGCACATTACCAGTATATTATACCCATTTTCTTCTGTGAAATAAGTCAGGTGGACTTGCATCATGCGGCGGGGGTAAAAGTTTCTAATGAAATAACCTTAGAATTGCTTATCAACGAATTTTTTCGCATTCTTACATGTTATTTTGGAGGTAGGTCATAGCAGGCATGACCTACCTGCTGCTGACCTGCCTGGTTTGCTGGATGATTCTGTCTCTGGGGCTGCTATGGAATACTTATCAGTACTTGTGGCCTCTACCCACTGAATGCCAGCAACATGCCCTGCCAAGTCATGAAAACCCAAAAATTCTCTCTAAACATTGCCAGATGTCTTTTAGAGGATCCCCTCACATGCATACACATAGGCACTGAGAACCAGTGTCATAAATGAAAAAAACAAAAGGGAAACATGATGCCATGCTGATACAGTCTAGTTGCCAAGAGGGTCAAACAAAACCTTCCATGACAGTATGAAACACAGTCCAGTAGCATTCATCATGTGAGCCGGAGCTCCTGGAACCACTTTGGTGAGCTGATCTTAAACAGGTGTCTTCAGATGACTATGTTACTCCTGACTAAAGCTCCATTTCCCTGTGTCACCTGGCTAAGCACCCAATTGAGCTTAACAAATAAATCCCTAAATCTGTTAGTGGTTGACTTTAATGACACAGGGGATAATCCTATGCCCTGATACAGGTTCTCCATTACTACCCAAAGGCTGCCCAGCATATTTTGTCCATTTCAACCAGGATAGCTGGAGCTGAGAAGCTATTATTCACCTTGGTGAAGATTCCTTCACCACTGGCTGATGAAGTACCTGAAGAAGGACCAGCTTTGGTTGTCTGGTACTTCCACAACTCAGGAAATACTGGTCTTCATTCCTGCTACTATGGAAATGTCGCCTAGCAACATGAAGTTTTTTGGTGGTGGTAGTTTTTTTTTAAACAAGCAAAAAAGAATTGTTTAGTTTTTACTTTGCTAAGCAAGCATTCTACCTTTGAGCTACATCCCCAGATCTTGAATAGTACCTAAACTTTTGAAAAAGACAATTCCTTACTCAGATTTCTCATACAATAACATCAAGAAAAGTTGCAATCCCCAAAATAAACGCATTCATTTCCCCTCAGTCAGATGAAAAACCATAGAGACTGATAAGTTGTCCTACAGCTATTTCACTGTTAACATCAAGCAACAAAATAATTTAAAATAACACCATTCATGTGCCTGCTGGAGTCAAGTCCCATATGCAGGGACCTGGCTCATAAAAAGCCCATGAATGAAAAATTCAAGAGCAAATCTCTGGGGATACCAAAAAAGGTAATGCAGGGAATGAGGGGTGAGGTGTAGATTCACACTGGAAGCCTGAGTGCTTTCCATTTCCAGCATTCCTGTGATTACAGGTCCCGTTTCGAAATGGAGGTATGTCTGCTACTGTATAGTCCATCAAAGCAGCCCATCATTATGCAGGAAAGATTGTTTGAAGGCCAAATCACCCTGATATATGTTGGCCCAGACACCTGTGGATTTAGCTGCTAAATATCCAATGACTGTGAAATTCTAAGAATATGTTAGTGAAAAACACATGGTCCTCATGTACTTGCAAACCTGCCTGGATTGGGGGAATGGAGAAAAATGGAGTTGAAGTTTTTGCTGTATTGCACTTTGATTTCTGGGGCCAGTGTTTTCCTTTGCTTCTCTTACAAAGGTTTTGTATGGACTGTTAGTGTTCCCCAAATCTAACTATGAGGACTTTAATTCTTCATGTGAGAGTGGTAGGAAATGGAGCCTCTGAGTAGGGATGAAAGTGAGATGACATGATAAGGGGGGAGTCACTGTGATGAGATTATATTCTTGTTAAAAGAGGAAGAGAGACCCCATGGGAATTAAGAGCAGACACAGATCTACAAGCCTGAACAAAATACTGGCTAGGTCTGACTCTGCTGACATCGTGGTCCTGAACTTGTAGCCTGGGGACCTATAAGAAATAAATGTTTATTGTTTAAGCTACATAGTGGATTTGTTCTATAGGACAGGAGCTTAGCCCCACAAGGAGCCACTGGAACATGAGTGAAGCATGGACTTTACAAGAGTGTCAAGCAGAAGGTGAGCATCATTAAGCATTCTTAAAGCAGGAGAAGAAGCTTCGCAGGAAGTCAAACAAGAAAAGAGAAGACAGTTTTACCCATTTCCAGGAGAAATGGGGTGAGGCTTGAGCAAAGTCTCTTGGTTCTCAAACCTGTGGCCCCAGTGACATCAGAATAGTGACTTCTCCATCCAGCCTGTCTGGGTACTAGACCCTTCCGAAATGGACAGGATACTTTGAAGTACTTTTCACCTGCAATGTACAACTTCTCCAAATACTTCCTTCAACTATGACAACCCACCTCTTCCTTCAGGGACCATCCCAGAAATCATGTCCTGTGCGCCTGAGATTTCAAGGCAAGGCTGGCCACTGTCTTCTCTGCGTTTACATAGCATTGGCACAGATGACCACAACATCTCATAGTATTAGTCATTCCTCCCTGAAGTGGAATGTATGTGATTTCCTGAGCACTAAGCACAATGCTGCGTATAGTAGACATTGTGCCACAGTGAAACAGCAATGTGTAAATGGCTGAACAGAACAACACAAGGCTACAAGCACAACACCTGTAATACATGGTTAGTGATGCAGACAGCTGGTTAAAAAAGCACTTTTGACACCTCAGATATTAATATGAAATGAAACAAACAGGGAAATACAGAATAACTTTAAAATACCTTCAATAAATAAAAGTATAAAGTTGCAATTGGTTTTTGATCTATGTGTGTACACTCAAAGCCCTTTCTAGAAAATGTAAGTCAGCTTGGTTGCAATCATAATACAGAGTATCCAGACAGAAGCAACTTCAAAAGTAAAAACTGTCCCGCAGGCTGTTCCAGGTGTTAGGTGGGAGGGCTCAAAGCAAGCAAAGCCAACCCACCCAGTTGCACCCCAAGTGCAGAGCAAAGCCTGTACTCCCTCAGCTGATGAAGAGGGATTCTGCTCCATGCCAAGGACAGACTTCTCCTGAGGCACTAATTACTATCATCCCACACACTGTTTCATCATTTCTCATAAATTGCCTAGAAAGGGCTGCCTTGCAATGCCTTTGCATTAAAGGACAGTTGGTACGTGGATCGCTAGAATTTATTTAGAATATTTCATGGGGGTGGATGGTGGGATGCAAAAGACACTGAAAAATATTATATGTACCTGTTTTCCATATCATCTTTATAGTTATTTCTATGTATTCACTGGCCAATTCCACCTCAGCAAAATGCACATGAATTTGAATACTTCCAAAACGAATGACTTAGCCCCCTCATTTTTCTGCCTTTTGTGAATATATTTTTTCTCTTTTTGTCTGTATTTTTCCACAAGGAAAATTCCAGGTCCAGTACCTCCATTTACTTCCATTCATTTTATTTTAACTTTAAAAAGAATTGGAGGGTCTGCCCCTGGAAGAGAAAATGCTGAATTGGATCAGATGGCAATACTATGTTTAACCTTTTTATGAACTGTCAAACTGTTTTCTATACCATCTACACTACTCTACATTTCACCAAATGTACAAGACTTCCAACTGCTGCACATCCTTGCCAGTGTTTGATATTTGCTGTTTTTTACTTTATTTTATAACAGCCATCCTAATAGATGTGAAGTAATATCTAGTTATGGTTTTGGTTTGCATTTCTGAATGATTAGTGATCTTGAGCATGTTTCATGGACTTACCAGTAATTTGTATGTCTCTTTTGAAGAAGAGTCTTTTCAAATTGTTTGCCTATTTTTAATAAGGTTAGTTGTTTTGTTGTGGAATTGAAGTTTTATACATCTTTGGTGTCAGCTTCTTACCAGGCACAGAATTCGTAAATACGTCATCCTACTTTGTGGGTTGCTGTTTCACTTTACTCAGCGTGTCCTTGCATGTACTCAAGTTTTAGATTTGGATCTAGTGCAACTTACCTGATTTTCCTCTGTGATGCCTCCTTTCCTTTTTGCATTCCTTTCTGCCCTTATTCTCTGTCATTTTCTCCTTTGTCACCAGTGAGCTGAGAGGCTCTAGGAGGCATCAGGCTTTCTGGATGATGTGATCTTTGGGTCACACTGCCAGCGATAAGGCCCTACTGAGTTCAACCACTCTTTAAGAAACACTGAACAAGGTGCTCAATACCTACAGCTCAATTTTTCCTTTGGGAAGTTGAGTAAACTTTCTAGCATTTATTGCATCATATTTGGTGACATTATAAAGCCAGGTCAAATGCTCCCTCTCGGGAGTATTTTATATCCTGCTTTCAACAGCACAAGATTGGAATTTTCTGGTTCCCCTGACCCCATGTGCATGATGCATATTTCACAGGATAATGTATGGAATTCTATATCCTTCTCGATTTCATATTCTGGAGTAATGCCTCAGATTTTCCTTCTTTAGCTCCACATTGGCTCCACTCTCTACACAGATGATAGATGATTTTCTCTATAAGTGCACTTAATACATACTCCATGATTAAGATAATTTCAAGTATTTCTTTCAAATCAGAGTCAGTAAAAATGAGGATCAACAATAAATTCCCATCTTTTTTATCTAAGAACTCATATTGAGTTTTGTCTCTAACAACCAGAAATGTTGAGGACAAAAATTCAGGGGCTCTGCTCTTAGTGCCCTGGGGACCCAGGCTCACTACTATGTCCCATATGGTTCTAAATGGAATTTCTGCCACAGGCCAAGCAAGATATGGAAGATGTAATATGTGCATGCCTGTTGTTCCTTAAGGGAAAGCTTGAAACATGACCATATCTACTTGAAGATTATAAGTTACCCATCTGAACCTGTTTGTTACAGTGTCTGGAAATGTAAGTTTTAGACTTTGTGGTGGAAGGTCTGAACTAAAGACTTCAACTTGGTAAAAGGGAGAGAGGCTTTAGACAACAAGCAATCTCAACTTTGGGAAATATTTTATGAAAATTTTCCCTTTGCAGAAAATAAAATAATTTCACAGCATGTTCATGGTTTCAAAGCAGCACTGTAAACAGTCACTACTGTCTTATCTGCATAAGACATGACCACCCTTAGGGCAACACTAAGTGGGGGATATCTAAATTTGAATTCTGACTTTTCATTAACTCTGTGATCTTGAGTGAGATCTTCAGCTCAATGTTTGGCACATGGCAAGAATTGAACATTCAGTCTATGAAATAGGTTACTATTTCTGAGGTCAGGAGATCATCACCCTGGTCGTCCACATACTTTCTGAGGAATAATTGGATTTGTGCTGGGAAACTGAGGGGTTAGTAGTCTATAGAGAATTCACTTCCAAAAATTTGTTCCTTTCCAACACCCTATGCTTTTAATGGCTATTCCAAGATTGCTTCTTTTCCAGTTATATCTTTCTGAAAAAAATACTTCATTAGGTGACAATACATTTATTAATGACTACTTCAGTAGCATAGATAGGAGCTGATTCACAGTGTACCCATTCAGGGACTGTAGATAGCTGTCTTACTTTCCTGGGAACATAATGTTCTGATAAAATACTATGAATTTTCCAGTTTTTGGAAATGCATGCCATTTTTTCCAAAATTCTCAAATAGATGAAATTATTATAGAAGAAGAAAAATTAGTGTTTCTTTTCAGTGGTTTCTTTTATTTTATAATCTATTAAATAAACTTTGAGGTGTATGATTTGTGCAGTAAATGCACCCATTTGAAAGATTTTGCCAAATGTAAACACCAATGTAGTCATCACTATAATAAAAATGTAGACATCTCTGTTACTCCAAGAACATAGTTTAGAAAGCCATTCCACTAGCTAACATCAGGCCACAGGCAACCACTCACTTGTTTGCATCCTATTAGCTCTATGTATTCTAGTATTTAAATGAAAGCCTATATATAGGCTGTTACCTGCTATGCCTTCCTTCTTATTAGGAAGTAATATCCTGCAGTATTAATATAGACATGCCTGTACATCATCATCGATTCATCCACTAACAGACTTTCTAGTTGTCTCAAGTTTTTGGTCATTATGAAAAAAAGTGATATAATGATTTATGTATAATTCATGTTTTCATTTGTTTTTAGTGAGATATGAATGGACTTTCTAGGTTATGTGAACAAATGTATGTTTAACTTTATCACACAGATTGTTAAAGTGTTTTTCAAAGGGGCACTTGTGGGAACCACTCCAGACCAAAACAGCCCAGCAGCAGTAGTGGGAGTGGCTCAGCAATGTTTAGAAGCTGTTTCCAGGACTTCCAGGAGAACATGGCAGATAGATAACAGCAGCTATGGAGGCTCTCTGAAATAGCCAGCTTAGATTCCAGGAATGGTGCAGTGTGGGGAGTCCTAAGCAGGGGGAGATATACCCTGCCGAACCATGAATGAACTAAGCTGAGAGAAACCAACTGGAATTGCAATCCTGGTGCTATGACTGGAACAGCTAAAGTCTCAGTGCCAAAACTGGAACCTGCACCTCTGGAAACTGCGCTTGAATTTCCTGCTGCTGCTGCTGCTGCATCTGAATCAGCACAGAAGGGATAGAGACGTGAAAGCTATGAGAGTGGGAATTGGTGAACCGAATTGTGAGCAGAGCTGGTGGGGAGCCCTACATTGACCTGCAGTGATTGAAAGGAACAGGGACCCTTCCATAGACTAGGAGGCTGCGACAGAGGACATTCTGGGACTGGGAAGACTAGCCGGAACAGGATGCTGCAGTGACTTCAGTGACATATTCCCTTCTCAAGCAAGATTGGTGAGGAGTGCTTGACCTAGGTGATGCCACTGACTAAGACCCAGTAGCCTAGCCCAAACCAGGTCCCTGTGCCTGGCAGTGCACCCTAATGCAGTGAAGCCTTCATCAGGTTGACTGATCTAGAGGGGCAGGCCCAGTATAGACTGCCCAGGTCTGTGTCTCCCTAGTACACTTCAGTGGGTGGGAACACCTAGCGGGCGGGATTCAAACAAACTGTAACTGACAAAGAAAGAAACTAGGCCTCCTATATACGTTTATATGGAAGGAACAAAAAGTATGGGAAGAGGGAGCAACAAGAAAGGGTCCTGAGTCCCCAATCCTGAGAACACTGATCCAGGAAAAGTAAATGCAAAGAAGAATGAGGACAGAAAACAGGCAATATCAGGTATGGCACCAATAGACATAAAGTGATGTCTCTGGGACCTCATAGACGAGTTCAAAAGTGAAGTATTTAACCAAGTAAAGCAAGATATAATTAGAATAGTTAAAGAAATGCTAAGTACCTCCCAAGAAAAAACAGATGGTGGAATGGAAGAACAGAAAAAAAGGGGACAATTGTTTGATGGAGAAGATAGAGAAAATGTAGAATTAGATGAAGCAGGTTCAAAGAGATTACCAAGAAACTAAAAACTTTATGGAAAGCTGGCATAACAGCTTGAAAGAAACTAAGGATAGATTATCTGAACTGGAGGACAGATTTGTAATGTGGGAGCATGAAAGGAAAAACTTCTTAAAAATAACAAGGAAACAAGCAGTAACAATACAAAGGCTAGAAGATGATAAGAGGATCTATAACATAAGAATTAAGAATGTAAAGGAAGAAGCAAGGATACATACAAATAAACTGCAAAGGCTATTCACAGAAATAATCAAAGAGAACTTCCCTAGTATGGGAAAAGTAAAGATACTCAGATGTATGAGGCATACAGGACTCCAAGCCACCTACAACCCAAACAGAACTACACCCAGGCATATAATAATCAAAATTCCAGAAATCCAATATAAAAACAGAATATTAAAAGCTGTCAGAGACAAGAAACAGATCACTTACAAGGGAATACCCATCAGAATTACAGCAGACTTCTTGGCACAAACCATGAAATCATGAAGAGCGTGGGGTGAAACAATTCAAGCTTTGAAAGTCAACAACCTCCAGCCAAGGTTGATATATCCTGCACAACTCTCCCTAGAAATTAATGGAGAAACAAGGGGTTTCCAGGATAAAGAGAAACTAGAGGAATTTGCAACCACCAATTCAACTCTACAGAGAATACTGCAGGACATTCTAAAAGAGAAAAATACCAAGATTCCAGAAACAGTGGCAGAGAGGCCACAATGAATGAAGCAGAAAGTGGAACGAAGAAGACAAACTGACTACTAATGACAGAAAAAGAGCTCAGAGAGGCAGAGAAGGTTGGATGGTAGGAACAGCTATTTTGGAGAAAACAAGACATCATAATAGCTAGTACTGATTTAATATCTTGTTTTGAAGTCCCATCAAGCTTTTGTTCTTCTGTCTCCATCGGTCTGAACATGTTGTATCTTATTGGATTTTATTATATGTGATAATATAAACAAAACTTTTATAGACAAGGAGATAATACAGAAACCATTATTCATTTTCTGTTAGTTGTTTCCTAATAACCTGTAATACTGTCATTCTCTTGAATGGTTTTACATTGTCTTGATATGTGCGATGTTACAGTATACAAAGTTATACTCAAAGATTTCAAGGAAAGAGACACTATGGTAACTACTTTTATGTCAGGATATCTTGTGATGAAACACTATTTTGCTCAAATGTTTATGATCTGACCTGTGCTGTTTTGTTGTTAGGTCCTCTTTCATCTCAGTCTCCTTTATTATTTTTTTTTACCTTTTTAATTAAGGGAAAAAAATAAAAAATAGCAGGATATATTATAGTAACACACTTTGATTTCCTATTAACTTGATTTGAGATGCTGTATTGCTCTCACCATCTTGTTTTGACTGATTTTTACTCTATTTTGTTTTGCTTGATAGTACCAAGTTTGAGAATATAGGCAACAACTTTGAAGACAGTAAGATTCACTATGATGCCCATTCTGGTTTGACTATTATCTTCTTTTGAAGTCCTGTAATGTCTCCAATGTTTTGGTTTTATTGGTTTTGTTCTTTACTGTTTTGTTCAATTTTATTATAACTGATGATATAGGCAATTCTTTTTAAGGTCGCAAGAGGCATTATGGTAACCATTGTTGATCACCTTGTATTCTGTTTTACATTATATACTATGTTCATCCTTTTAATTTGACTGACTCTGTTTTGTTATGTCACATTTGGTTTCATTCTCTTCCAAAAAAAGTAATAAGAACTGTGGGAGTAATAAAACCCAAAATGTGTAATTGTCATTGTAAAAAAGAGAGGAAAAGAAAGTGCTCTAAAGGATATAACTGCATGTATATTTAAGCATATAAGATAGATAACCATATTACTGAGTTTTTGTTGGATCATTGTACAGAACTGTTTGCAGTCACTGTTTATGTCCACTTTATATGCTTTAATTTTGTAACTTGAACAACTATTTCTAAGATGACAATATGCAGTCTATTAACTAGTGATTTCCCACTTTTTTTTTGAAATTCTGTATAACTTGTACCCTTTTTCTGTTTTTTCTTTTCTTTTTCTCCTTAGATAAAATTAAAAAATAAAATAAAAGAAGCTGTTTCCGGAGGAGATCCACTAAACCGGCAGAAAATATCAATCTACCAAGGGAAACTCATTATGTACAAGTTCCTGGTATATGCAAAATATTGTTGTATAACTGTAGCGCTTGCTCCAATATTCAAAGGTACTAACGTAATAGTTACCACAATTGGTCAGTTGCTAGGCTGTCCTTTGTGTTATTGTTATTGCTAATAGTAATACTTTTGCTAGTATGTCATACATGTTGTAATCAGTTTTTCTTCCTCATATGACAACACTGTGATGGCCTGGTGTAAAAACTATCACCACAGTTGAGTACAAAAAGATGGAGTGCAGCAGCAAATAGATAGCAACTTCACATCCTTAAGAAATTAGGAAGGTAGGTTATTGGGAGAGACACAAGACCCATGAAGGCATCCCTGAGTAACAAGCATTTCCTAGAGAATCCATGATACTAATGATGAAGCTATAAGAAATCTGGAAGCACCAACATAGAAATTATAAAAGGACAAGACATAGAAGGAAAATGCAAGCTCAGACCTCCAGTCCACCCAAGACAAGTCCAGAGCATGATGAGATAGAAGAAATCAGGTGCTACACATTGGAACATTCTGAAATGATAGCAGCAGAAGTAAAAAAAGAAAAAAAAAGTGGAGGTGGCTATAGAAAAACTAATTTCTCAGGTTAAAAAAAAAAAAAAAAGAAATGATGACTGCCCAACAAATCTAGATTAGACACAGATAAAAACAGAAGTTTAGGAAAATGATAGGAACCATGAATGCCCAACATAGAAAAGAATGGAAGCCATGAGACAGGATCTGAACAGATAACCAGGAGATTGAAACTTCCATTCAAAGTATATGCAACAGATTGAAAGAAGGCAAAGATAATATATCTGGTTTGAAGATAGGATTGCAGTAAGCAACCATGAAAAGAAAGACACCTTAAAAATAAGCAATGGACCATGGAAAATCAAGCCAATACCTGAAAGATGAAGCAAAGAAGGGTAACTAAGATTGGTTGGAGTCAGTGAAAAAGGTGGAGATAGCACAAATGCCTTAAGAAATCTCTTCACAGAAGTAATGGCAGAAAACTTTCAAATATAGATAGAGAATTTGACATACAGATAAAAGAGGCATATAGAACTCCAAATGATCAAAAACAAATGTACATCAAGGCATGCAGTAATCAAGATTACAGAAATTTAACACAGGAACAGAATATTAAAAGTGGATAGAGAAAAGAAACAAATCAATTATAAAGGAAAATCCATTTGAATCACAATAGACTTCTAAACACAAATCTTCAAGTCAAGGAAAGTGCTGAGTAAAGTATTTCAAGCCCAAAAAGGAAACAATCTCCAATCCAGATTGATGTATCTTGCATACCTATCTTTCAGAATTAATGTAGAAATAAAATACTTCCATGACAAAGAACTGACAAAATTAATGACCACCAAATAAGTGCTCCAAAATGTTGAAAGACATAAGAAAGACCACAATTCAAAAACAAATCACCAATAGAAAGAACTCACCAGGCATAGCAAGCAAGTAAACAGAGGGGAAAGACAGGAGAACAACAGGAAAACAAACAAGAAGTATAAGGCAATACACATCAGTTATGTTAATCAGTGCTTTCAATTCACCAATTAAAAGAAACAGACTGGGGGTCTGGGGATTTAGCTCAGCGGCATATGTGCCTTCCTTGCAAGCAGGCAATCCTGAGTTCGATTCCTGGTACCGATAAAAAGGAAAGAGACAAAAAAAAAAAAAAAAAGAAAAAAAGAAACAGACTAGCAAAATGGATCATGAAGCAAGATCTGACAATATGCTGCATACAAGAATCACATTTGGCCTGGGCCCTGACCATGTGCACAGGTTGAATTCCAGCACACGGGAAAACCTTGAAACTTTGCTCACAAGCAGTAAGACCATGCCCTGCATCTGAAATCAACCTAAACATCTGAGAGGTGCCCGTGGGTCTGACAGTCATGCTCAGTGAACTTCAAGCAACAAGCAGGGCTCAGAATCAAGTCCCCGGCCCTGATCATGTGCGTGGGTTGAATCCCAGCACATGGGCAAATCTTGGAACTTCGCTCCCAGCCTGTAAGACCATGCCATCTGAAATCACCCTCAGATGCACATGAGGTACCCGTGGACGTAACCAGGCCAGGCCAAGTGAACAAGCAGCAAGTAGGGCCGAGAATCTAGTTCCAGGCCCTGACCAAGTGCAGGTTATTCCAGTACATGGGAAAGCCTTAGAACTTCACTCCCAGGCAATAAGATCATGCTCTGCATCTGAAATCACCAAACAATACATGGAGTCCCCGTGGACCCAACTAGCCCACACCCAGCAAGCTCCAAGTGGCAAGCAGTTGCCAGCAGTCTGCCCTGGGAGCCAAAAGTGAGCCAGATGATTCACAGTGCACTGAAGAAGCTTTGAAACATGGTTCAAAATCTGGAAATGGGCACAACTCCAGCCAGCACTGAAGATTGCCACACCGCCCTGGGACCTTGGCCCTAGCTACTGTGCACTTCCTGCGCAATTCCCACTGGCTTCGAGAAACACATGCTGTGCTCAGACCTTGGCCTGCAGAGCTGCCCACTTCCTGCATGACTCCAGTCAGCACTGAAGAACGCCACGCTGCCCTGGGACCATGGCCCGTGCCCTGCAGATGCCAGGACTCAGGACATCTGCTGGCCCCTCGGAACACTCCCTACCTCCTGGACCTAATACTGCTATTTGTCTTCAGCTCCCATCCTTTCTCCCAGAACCTTGGACTACAGTGGACTAACTGTGCTAGCTTGAAGGGAGATTCAGTAACTGCCTCATCCAAACAGAAGGTCTCAGCACACTCCAGTTAGTGTAGTGAGTATGCCCCTATAATAGAGGTGTAAAGTGGGTAAATAGGGCCAGTAGTAAGCTCCCTCCAATTAACTGCAAGACCTTGGAGAGTCTGATAAGAGTGAGGGTGACTCCTTCCTGCATACAGAAAACATCAGGCAGGGTGAGGAGTGCGCCAATAAGGACTCCCCCAACTTGGAGAAAATCAAAAGGGCTTATGAGACACACAGGAACACAGTAGGGACATAGTAGGGCCTCAGTCAACATAAACACTACATACAGGGAGATTTGATGACCTGGAATAACCCGAAGATACAGTAATAGCAGGAACTAAAAGTTGACCTACATCAATACTACTAGGCTTGTCAGCCCAGGAAGAATATAGGACTCACCCAACAGGCCCTGCAACGAGAAGTCAGGTGACTGGCCCACCTATTTATTGTAGGACCCAGCAATTGGGCAAACATCAACCTTACATTAGGACCCCAAGATACATACTACCAACAGTTGACATTAGTGGGTTTGAAGGACCAAATATTTACTCTAGAGGGGAAAATTGCAAAACAAAAAAGCAAAATGCAATCTCAAACATCTAGTCCACCAAGAGCAAGAACAGGAGACACTGAACTAGAAGACTTCAAAAGTAACACACTTGAAGTCTCTGAAAAGATAGCAAGTGAAATAAAAAACAACTCCATGTGGCCATAGAGGACATCAAATTAGAAGTATTCTTCCATGTAAAGATAGAAATAATAACCTTAGTAAAGAAGTTACTGAGTTAAGCAAGAAATAGAGAAAAAAGTACAGGAGCATGGGAAACTGATTGAAACCTTGAATGATCAATATAAAAAACAAGCAGAATTTGTGAAACAAACTCAGAGGCATCCAAGAGACAAAAAATTTATATTAAAAACTGCAAAAACTGTTTAAATGAAGCTGAGGATAGGATTTCAGACCTTGAGAATAGGATTGCAATTAGTGATCATGAAAGGATAGAACTTAATCCAGCAGCTTTAAGATGATGCCAAGAGCAACAATATATGACTAATATGCATCAGTGAAGATGCAGGAGTCAGTGAAGTGACATAACTAAAATATTCACAAAAGTAATAGCAGAAAATTTCCCATAATGGGGAAAAATCTGATATGCAGACAAGTGAGACATATACAATGCCAAACAGTCACAATCAACATAAATCTTCACCCAGACATATAATAATTAAGATCCCAGACACACAGCTTAGAAACAGAATACTAAAAGCTGTTAGATGGTTTTGGAAAAATTGGCTCTCCACATGCCAAAGACTGGAACTAGATCTATGCCTGTCACCATACACTAAAGTCTAAATGGATCAAAGTCCTAAATATTAAAACAGAAGAACTAAATCTACTGAAAGACAAGGTAGGTAGAAGTCTTGGAGACATAGGGTTAGGCAGAGAATTCATGAACAAAATGCAAACTGCATGGGAAACACTTTAAAGAATCAACAACTGGGATCTAATATTATTGAAAATTTTATGCACTTCAAAAGAAATCACCAACAGAGTGAAAAGAAAACACACAGAATAGGAAATTTTAACCAACAACCCCTCAGACAAAGAACTTATATCCAGAACATATAAAGAACTAAAAAACATCAAGCCCCCCAAATTCAAAGACCCTCTCCAAACATGAGTATCTGAGATGAACACACAGTTCTCAGATGAAGATATACAAGTGACAAATAAATACATGAAGAAATGTTCACCGTCATTGGTCGTTCAAAAAATGCAAATTAAAACAGCATTGAGATTTCACTTCACTCCAGAAAGAAGAGCTGCCATCAAGAAATTAACTGATAACAAATGTTGCTGAGGCTGTGCAGAAAAAGCAACACTGCTCCACTGTTTGTGGCAGTGTAAAGTGGTGCAACCACTATGGAAATCAGTATGGAGATTCCTCAAATAACTAGGTTTGGAAGTTTCATTCAATCACCCTATTCCCCTCCTGGACATTATCCCAGAAAAACTGAAAAGGTCATATCACAATGATATGTGTGTACCCTTGTTCATAGCAGCACAATTTGTAATAGCTAAAAGATGCCCATCAACTGCAGAGTGGATGAAAAGATGTGGTATTTTAATACAATGGAATAATACTCAGCTATAAAAAAGGATGATCTTGAGGCCTTCATAGGCAAATGGAGACAACTTGAGGCTATTCCCATTACTGAAATAAATAAGAATCATATTTATAAACATCACATTGTATTTCTAGTGTAAAAAGTAATAAGAAATGTAGGAGTATTAAAACCCACAATGTATAATTGCTATTGTAAAATAGAGAGGAAAAGAAAGTGCTCTAAAGGATATAACTGCATGTATGTTAAAGTGTGTAGGATTGATCACCCTATTACTAAGTTTTTGTTGGATAGTTGAACAGAATTCTTTGCAGTCTCGCTGTTTAAATGTTCACTTTGTATGCTTTACTTTTGTAACTTGAACATCTATTTCTAAAGGAACAATATGTAATTTATCAACTAGTGATTTCTTACTGATTATTCTTTATGAAATTATGTATTATTTCTACTCTTTTTTGTTTTTTTCTTTAAATAAAATTTTAAAAAAATCATATTTGTCTCAAAAAATCATAGACTGAAATTCAAAAGATATAAAACAATACTTCATGTGACAGGATACCAGGAAAAAGTAGGGGTTTATTCTACTTTCAGACAATGTGAACTTCAAGCCAAGACTGATCAAAAGAGACAAAGAAGTCACTGTGTACTTGTTAAGGGAAAATTCTAAGAACAAGAGATAACTGTCATAAATATATATGCACCAAATACTGGTGTACCCAACTACATAAAGCAAATATTAATGAACATGAAAAATCCCAATCAAAATACCATTAGTATATCTCACAGAGCTAGAGAAAACATTCTGAAAACTCTTTTGGTTCCAGAAGCAACCTAGAAGAGCAAAAACAATCCTAAGCAACAAATACAAGGCAAGGGGCATCACAATTCCTGACTTGAAATTATGCTACAAAATCCCTGTAATAAAAACAACTTTTTGGGGAAAAAACCAACACCAACCAGACCTGAAAATCAATTCCTCGAAAACTAGGATTGGAGGTCCCATTTGACTCAGCAGTTCTCCTGCTGGGTACCTTCTCTAAAGAATCGGAAACATCATACCAAAGCAATATATGTGCACTTATGTTTAATAGCAGCACAGTTTATAATAACTAAATCTAGGAAATAACCCAAATGCCATCAATCAAGGCACCAATAAAAAGATGTGTTTTTTTTTTTATACAATGAAATACTTCTTAACCATAAAGAAGGATAAACGAGACATTCCTGGTAAATTGATGGATCTTGAAACTATACTCTTAAGTGAAATAAATCAGATACACATGTGTAAATATTGCATTGTTTCTTTGATGTAAGAAACTGAAAGAGTAAATAAGGACCAATGTGTACAATAGGTATTATGAAACTGGAAGAAATAGTTCAAGGAGAGAGGAACTGGAGGGATGATTGGGAAAGAAAGGAAAAGAAACAAAAGATGATAAAAAGGAGGATAAGGCCAGGGATTTAGCTCAGTGGCACAAGTGCCTGCCTGGCAATCACAAGGTCGTGAGTTCAATCCCCAGTACAAAAAAATAAAAGATACCGTGGAAACCTTTGTAAGTACCAAGGGGATAGTGATTGAAAGGAGGGGAGGGGACCAAAGAAAAAAGAGGAAGCAGGATATAGAATACATTGGTAAAAATTCCATATGATGATTGTTCATCTAATTATTATTATTCATCTAAATTGTACCAATAAACTTTTAAAAGCCCCTGTTTTTCAAAATTGTAGTTGTAGCATATTTAACCCCCCAGAAATGTAAGTATAGTAGCTTCTTCTCCATCACCAAAATTTTTAATTTTTACGTATTAACATACTGATATTACATCATTCTACTTCACTTGCTTTTTGATAATTCCTAATGCTACTGAGCAATTTTTCATGTGCTTTTGGTCTTTCATATATAATCCCTAAGCATATATATCCTCAAATACTTTGCTCAGATTTTAAAATTAAAATTTTGAAAACAATTCCACTGGGATTTAGTTTATGTAGAATAAAAAGGACTTACTTAAAGCATATAGTTCAAATATTTAGCATTATCTTTCACTGAAGGCTTTACCCAAATGTTTTGACCATTTTTATTGGATTGTTTTTCTTTTTATCAAGTTGTATGTGTTATTTATATGTTTTGGATACAATTTTAAAATACAACCTTTTTTCTTCAATAAATGTTCCTAAAATTGTTATGAGCTTATGGTTAATTTACAGAGTCCTGGAAAAATTGATTTTGACAGTTGTTTATAGTGTTCTTACTGCTTTAATGGAATGGCAGAATTCCAGAGGCCCTAGAAATTCAGAATAGTTTCCAATACCTCTTCACTCTCCACTGAACAAGACATCCTGTCCATTTGACGTGCTTGCTTATCCCCTTGCAAACTGGATATTTAAAAAATACATAGGATGATTGTCAAAAAATTGAAAACAAACTGGGGTCAGGTGTTTAGCTCAGCAGCACAAGTGCCTGCCTGGCAAGCACAAGGTTATGAGTTCAATCCCCGGTACACACACACACACACACACACACACACACACACACACTTAAAAAAGTCAAAACAATTTGAAAGAAAACATTAGAGATGTATATGTCAATTTAGTAAGGTTAAAGAACTCAAGGTCAATCATTTTTGTTCAGGTGTTCATTCATAAGCAAGAAGTGTCTTCTGCTTATTACCTACTCATATTTTCATCAGAGATGGACATTAGATTCTAACAAATACATTTTCTACGTAGACTGAGGTTATAAGTTTGTTTAATATGGTGAATTATATTGACTGATTGTAATGTAAACCACTCTTGTATTCTGGGAATAATCATCACTAAAAATAATATATTATTCTTTATAGGAAACATGCATAATTAAAATACCACAAATAACCTTCAACTACTGTATAGCTGTGCCTTTAATACAGAAATTTATTATAGTATATTTCAATTTTCACTGTCTGGTCTGTATGTTAATTACCAGCTATTTTACTCCTGTGCATGTTATAAACTCCACAGTATGATTTTTTTCAAATTGTTTTCTTAGGTTTTTGGAGACCACTGGTGTTGAAAAAAACCACTTACTGTTTGCCTGGTCCAAACCAAAACATCTTCACCTGTGCTGAGGCATTGGAAATTATGCAACTTGCAATCAACCAGTAGTTATTTGTTTACTAACTTTATAGAGTTCTACATTGTGCATATGCAACTGCACATGATCTGACACATCCTTATGGAAGCAGGAGCTGGTTAAACTCACCAGTTAAGTGCACAATGAGGGAGGAACCCGTGATGATTTCTGGGGGTCTTTCTCAGTAGGACTTCCTTTCTTCTATTCTGCAAATTCTCCCTGTGTGATAAAAGAACATGAAACTCTGCTGTACTTTCAAGGTAAGACAGAGACAATTACTGTTTAAATTCGATGTCTTTTTGTTATTTTTTCTCCAAGATATTGTGAAGATCACTCATTCTCTACTCCACAGCAAGTTCCCTCTACTCAGTTCTTGCTACAAAAATTTTGGAGCTTTGTAATGGACTGAATTGTGCTCCCTTCAACTTTATATATTGAAACCAACCCAGTGATGAAGAAACTTTTAGAAACTAATTGCCCAAACTTTAACCCAAAACCTAGTATTAACACTACAGTTAAACCTGAATATAATTCATGATGTCATTGCAGAGAGGACTCCATCTGCTCACTGCAGCACACATACTGTAGTTTCGCCGTCACGGCTCTAACCCATGATGTGGCTTCATGTGAAGATTAGGTCGTTAAAGAAGTAATTAAGGTTTTGTAAAAGTAGGATTCTATTCAGTTTGACTGATAGCTTTGTAAAAGGAAATCAGTACAGCAAGAAGGTGGTCAGCTATAGGAGAACACGAAAAGCCCAGGAGAAACCAAATCTGTCAATATTCTACCTGGACATCTAACATCCAGAATGTTCAGATTATAAATACCTGTAGCTGCCCAACCCATATTTTGTTGTGGTAGCCTAAGAAGACTGACACAGCCTTTATCAGATGTTAGGTGGCAAAATATTTATATTATTTATGGCTCTAGAGGTTAGGAAGTACAAGACCTTGAGTTGACATCTGCTTAGCATCTGGTGACAGCCTTCTTGATGCATCCTAACATGCAGAGAGTATGAGATGGTGAGACAGGGCAAGACAGCAAGAAACAACTCACTTTTAAAACAAAGCCACTCCTTCAGTGCCCCAGTAGTGCTTATTTCCCTTAACTCACTGGTGAAAGTAAAACTTTCACCACTTGCGAACAGCCCACTGCTCAATATGTATGCATTGGAGACAAGTTTTTCTAACAAGTGAAATTGAAGGGACATACTCAAACCAGAACACATAGATTCCTACTTCCTGAGAGAGTGAGTCTGGGTTTATTTTGTACTTCTCCACCCAGGGTCTACTTCAGTGAAGATATGTTGGACCATGGTCAGTTGGCCTTATTCTGCAAGGGTGAGCTACCAGAGAATCAGTTAAAAGAGTTTCATGTGAAATTTTCTGCTGAAGATGATAAACTCCCATACTGGAAAGTGAATTTACTCATACATTGCTATCCCTAAAGGCAGGCAACATAACACACAACTTTTGTATAACTGACATTAATTATGCATTTTGTTACATTAATGAGCTTTCCGTGTCATTCATTGAATATGAGCTTTCCATGTCATTCATTGAATATATCTTATAAACATGATTTTTATGAGCACATAATAATTCATGCATGAGCTTTTCATCTTCCTAGGTTGAGTTTGTAGGGTTCTCAACATTGCTAATGTGCATAGTTCCAATGGTTATCTTTGGATGCAGCTCTTTGTCTCCATTTCACATTGCAGAAGACCACCTGGCAGGGATCCTTTTTAACATTCTGAGTGCATCTGCCCAGTCAGTAGTATATGAGTGTGGTCAACTCAGCTCATTAAGCATCATGGAGTGCTATAATGTTTTAAGTCCTCTAATCTATTTGGCAACAAATAATACTTTTGTATAGTTTTGATTTACATGTACCCCATAACTATTGAGGTTCAATCACTTAAAAAAGATGGCTCTTAGCTCAAAGCCCACATTTATGTCTTCTATTGTGAATCATTGGGCAATGTCCTTTGTTTATTAGTCCATGACACAGTACCCCTTCCACATGGAAACTCTGCCAGAGAAGGTTAGAACACTTTTTTCTTCCTCATACTTCAAGGCCTAAATCAAATATCTCTCATGAAAAGCATTTTATTACCTCAGTGGCATTTCTAATCCCACATCGTTCTGTATTCCCACAGCTCATTGTACATCTTTATTATACTCGTGAATACTACTCTGTTCTTCCAGAGCAGGCTCTCAATAAATCATTCTTAGATAAACAGATGAATGAATGAATGTTTGCATGAATGCTGGTGCTGACCCATGGTCCTGGTGTATTACCTTCAGGTCTGTGTCAAGATGTGAGCAAGGATACTTGGCTCTTCAACTGAGGAGGAGCTGGGAAACCTGGTTAACATCCATGCATATCAGATTCCAGGCAAAATGGGGAGACTGGCCATTCAGAGATCCTAAAGCAGAAATCTGACGAAATAAAAACACAAAACAACTCTGAGCAAAGTCCTTGGTTGAAAAGTTGTCACTTGCTGCTTGTCAAATTCAGCCAAAACAGCCAGGGAAAAGCCATAGTCAGGTGCTGTCAGGGGAATGATAGTTAAGACACAGTGACATCCCGTGTGCCTGTAATGCAGAACCCCAGACTCCCTCACAGTATCCCACCCACATTGGGGGCTTCTTGGTCTGGCAGATAGTAGGCCTTGAGGTAGACCAGTGCTGTCCAGAGTCAACCCAAGTCTGTTTCATAGGGATGCCGAGTATCACTGAAGAGAATAAGGTACATGCTTATGATAATGTCAACCCCCAGAACTTTTTTCTTGGGTTTAGAGGAGGATCTACCCTTGCAATCATGGGTTTATAGGAACTTTGACTTTATCTACTTTGTCAGTGATAAATATACATCTGCTCTTTCTTTTCCCTTTGTTTGGACTTCAGAAAAATAAGATTAACTTGATTATTTATCCTGACTCTGAGAAATATTTTAAAATGTCATTGGACCAGAAGAAAGAAAAATGCATGTCACACAATGCAATTGAGCATATTCACATGAGACAAGGTATTGTGAAGGTCAACAGCACACATATGTCTTATTCATTCAGATAGAGTCTTCCTCACATTTTCCTTTGGCACTGAATAGTTAAAAGAACCTTTTTTAAATTGCCAGTTGTCTCATTTCCAAGAGTAATCGAGATCCTGAAATAACTGGATGAAATCTTTTTAAAAAATGTTTACAGAAATGAATTTTTCTATAGCTCAAATAATGGAAAGTCAGGGTTGCGCTTCTGTTCCAGATTTTTGTTTAATTTGATTCCACCAATCCTGTTTCTCTCTGGCTCATCACTGTCCAAATGCATCACTTTATCTCTTTAGTATTGATTACTATAGCACCATGCTATAAAGTCACATCAAATCATATAGCTGCATTTATGGTGAGATGAGACAGTCCATTTCAGAATGAAAAATCATGCTTCTCTTTTCTTTATTCAGGAACTGAGTCCATTTTGTTCTTTCCCTGGAAGTATGGTTGTCCCCAGGAAGGCACCATGCTCACTTCTGAAGAGGAAGAAAATCCACTCCTTTAGCTATTCGTTCCCCATAAAATCTTCAATATGATTTAAGACACAAACAGGGAGCAGCGGCTCTCTGAGTTCCCCCACAATAGGTCTTCAGCAAGTAGGTCTGCCAGTTGATTTCCTTCTCCTTTGTCCTTAAGCAATTCCTCAGGACAGGGTTTGCAGAAATAGCTGAGAACACCACTGGGCCCCAGTAGCAGGTGTCTCCTTCAAGTACTCTTGGTCTTGGTTGTAGGCCTCGCCTGTGGTCATAACTGTCAGTTCAAATGATACAGGTGTGTCAGTTACTTACAGTCACAGGAGCCACCATGTAACAATTGACCTTGCACTCAATGGCTTAAAACACAAATATTCACTTAACTCATGAGCCTTTCGGTTGGTCAAGTGATTCTTTTGGTCTTACCTGAACACTTTCACCTGCCTGGAGGTTGAGTGGCCCTCAGTGTCTACAGCAGGTTTGTCCAAGAAACCTGGAAAGTCCTAGTTTTCTTCCCTTTATCTGGTCCTCTGTCAAGTGGCTGAAGCAGGCTGTCCTAGGTCACAGAGAGACAACAAACTCATAAAGTAATTTTTGAGCTCAGGGTTGTATCTCTGTGACCCAGTGCCAGCACCCATCACTCTGAATCTGGAGTCAGAAGATGGGATGAAGGTGAGACCATTTTGAATCCATAACAACAGTATTCTGAAGACATTTTCTCCCATAGGTGGGCATGGTCTATCTCAGTTGTGATCTTGGTGGCACTCTTGGATTTTAGGACCCAGAGCAATGTGCCTTTCTCCTCTGTGGGCCTGTTTTATTGCCACCACACCTCAATAAGCAGCAGCAGGGACTGCAGAAGTGGCATCACCATCCAGGAGGTAGAGGATGAGAACACAGGGTGAGCAGGCAAGTCTTCCATGATTGCAAAAGGGCATCTCAGAGCAGGAAGCCAGGTCTCAGGTTCCCAGCACGTGGTCTGTGACTGACTCCTTGGTTGGAAGGATCCCAAGGAAGAAACCTCCTCAACTCTCAGCCATCAGTGTCCACTGGTATGGTAACCATGGAAGTTGGTGTGCACAAGGGTCCACAGTGACATGAAGTGAAGACCCTAGAGTGACTAACAGCTCACTGGGGAGAATCTTAGCTGCATATCACTTTGTGCCAGTTCCCTCACCTGAATCAACAACCCCAAATGCCCACCAGAGCTCCTATAGGCTGTCATAGTAGGGTGAAATTCATTGTGGGTTCAACAACTATCTGCTTTTAATTCTAGTTCTTTTGAAACTGGTCATATTACCTTGAGCTAATCATGTGTCCCTCTGAACCCTGATTTCAAATGGTTATGGCAAGTTCTGCATTAGAGGCTCATTGAGATGCATAGAGATACATACACACACATATTCTGTTCGTGCACATATATACATGTGTATATGTAGCAGATAAAATATCAGTTATATGTTGTTATAACTTTTCATAGCATTTTCCAGGATCATAGCAGGATGAAAACCTTTTCTAGATTTTGATTTGTTTTAGAGTCTCAAAGGTCTTTTTGCTTGACCAGTGTTGGGTGCTGAGATGTTCCAAGGAAAATGCCTTCTCGATCAACTTCCGGGAGAACATGGCGGACAGATAACAGCAACTACTGGAGGCTCTCTGAAAAACTAGGCTCAGAAGCCAGGTATGGTGCGGACTAAAGAGACATAAGCAGGTGGAGTTATGCTCTGCTGACTCAGGAACGAAATCGGCTGAGAGAAACCAACTTGGAATGCAGTCCTGGTGCTAAAACAGGAACAGAAAAGTCTCGCTGCTGAGGCTGGACCCTGCGCCATTGGAAGCCGCAATTTGGGTTTCCCACCGCGCGGTGGCTGGCTGCCTCTACATCGGCTCGGCAAGGAGAGAGACGCGCGGAAACTCTGAGAACGGGAGTCTGCGAACGGAGTCGAAAACAGGACGGGCAGGGAGGCATGTTCTGACTTGTGGCAAGGTGAGTGAGAGAAACTGACACTCCACCACAGTTTGACTCCAGCGGACTTTCTGGGCCTGAGCAGTCCTGTGGGAGCAGGGCGCGGTGGCGACTCCAGCCACACATTCCCCTCTCAGACAGGATTGGTGAAAAGTGCCTGGCCTGCGTGATGCTGCCGGCGGACCCCGTAGGCTGGCCCAACCCAGATCCCAGAGCCTGACGGAGGCCGGGAGGGGCGGGCCCCTGCGTAGGCTGCCTGGTGCGCAGCGGTGAGTGGGAACACCTAACCGGCACAATTCGATCAGGCTGTGGCTGACAGGGAGAGAAGCTGGGCCTCTCATATAAGCTTGCATATATAAGGAACAGAGAATATGGGAAGAGGCAGCAACAAGAAAGGCTCCTCGGCCCCCAATTCTGAGAAACAGGCAATAACGGACACCGCACCATACACATAAAGCACCATATAGAGAGCCTCATAGACCAATTCAGGAATGAAGTTATCAATGACCTGAAGCTAGAAGTATGCAAAATAGTTAGAGAAATGCTAAGCCCCACCCAAGAAAAAACAGATGGTGGAATGGAAAAACAGAAAAAGAGGGGAGAATTGTTTGATGGAGAAAACAGGGAAAGCATAGAATACGTGAAGCAGGTTCAAAGGGACTACCAAGAAACTAAGAAGTCTATCGAAGACTGGCATAACAGCTTGAAAGAAACTAAGGACAGACTATCTGAACTGGAGGGCAGAATTGTAATATGGGAGAATGAAATGAAAAACTTCTTAAAAATAACAAAGAAACAAACAGCAATAATACAAAGACAAGAAGATGATAAGAGGATCCATAACTTAAGGATTAAGAACATAAAAGAAGAAGTAGGGACACAAACAAATGAACTACAAAAGCTACTCACAGAAATAATCCAGGAGAATTTTCCTAATTTAGCAAAAGGTAAAGATACTCAGATGTATGAGGCATACAGGACCCCAGCTACCTACAACCCAAACAGAGCAACACCCAGGCATATAATAATAAAAATTCCAGAAATTCAATACAAGAACAGAATATTAAAAGCTGTCAGAGACAAGAAACAGACCACTTACAAGGGAGCACCCATCAGAATTACAGCAGATTTCTCTGCACAAACCATCAAATCACGAAAAGCATGGGGGGAAATAATTCAAGCTTTGAAAGATAATAATCTCCAGCCAAGATTGAGATATCCTGCACAACTGTCCCTGGAAATTGATGGAAAAACAAGGTGCTTCCAGGATAAAGAGGAACTGGGGGAATTTGCAACCACCAATTCAACTCTACAGAGAGTATTGCAGGATATTCTAAAAAAAGAAAAATACAAAGAATCCAGAAATAGTGGAGGCCACAACGAATGGAGCAGAGAACAAAGTGAAGAAGACAAACTGACAGCTACTGACAGAATAAGAGCTCAACAGAAATGAGGCAGAGAAGATTGGATGATAGGAACAGCTATTTTGGAGAAAATGACATCTTAATAGGTAATACTGATTTAGTATCATCTTGTTTTGAAGTCTCATCTAGCTTTTGTCCTTCTGTCTCCAATGGTCTAAATAGGTTGTATCTTACTGGATTTTATTATGTACGATAGTATAAGCAAAAACCTTTTAAAGACAAGGAGATTATACAGAAACCATTATTCATTTTCTGTTAGTCGATTCTAAATACTCTGTAATGCTGTCATTCTCTTAAATGGTTTTACATTGTTTTGATATACTTAATGCTACAGTATACGAAGTTGTACTCAAGGATTTCAAGGAAAGAGACAATATGGTAACTACTTTTAGGTCAGGATTATCTGGTGGTGAAACACTATTCTGCTTAAATGGTTATGTTTTGATCTGTGCTGTTTCGCTGTTATGCCCTCTTTTATCTCAATCTCCACTCCATTATTTACTTTTTTAATACTTTTTTAAAATTTTTATCCTTTTAATTAAAGGAAAAAAAATAGCAGGATATATTATAGTAACCCACTTTGACTTTCCATTACCTCGATTTAAAGCCCTGTATTACTCTCACCATCTGGTTTTTAACTGATGTTCCCCTATTCTGTTTTGCTGGATAGTATCAGGTTCGAAAATTTAGGCATCAGCTGTGAAGATAATGAGATTCATTATAACGCCCATTCTCGTTGACTTTTATCTACTTTTGAAGACCTACAATGTCTCCAATGGTTTGGTTTTGTCGGTTTTGTTCTTTACTGTTTTGTTCAATTGTATTATAACTAATGGTATAGGCAATTCTATTAGAGATAGCAGGAGGCATTATGGTAACCATTGTTGATCACCTTGTATTATGTTTTCACATTATCTATTATGTCCACCCTTTTGACTTGACCGATTCTGTTCTGTTATGTCACATTTGGTTTTACTCTCTTCCAAAAAAGTAATAAGAACCGTGAGAGCAATGAAACCCAAAATGTGTAATAGTCATTGTACAAAAGAGAGGAAAAGAAAGTGCTCTAAACTATATAACTGCATGTATATTTAAGTGTATAAGATAGAATATGATATCACAGAGTTTTATTGGATCATTGAACAGAACTGTTTGCAGTATCATTGATGGAATGTCCACTTTACAAGCTTTAATTTTTTGACTTGAACAATTATTTCTAAGATGACAATATGTAATCCATTAACTAGTGATTTCCTACTGTTCATTTTTTTTCTGCAAATCTGTATAACTTGTACCCTTTCTCTGCTTTTTTTTTTCTTTTCTCCTTAAATAAAATTAAAAAAAAATAAAAAAAAATAAAAATAAAAAAAAAAAAAAAAGAAAAGAAAATGCCTTCTCAGGAATGCTGAGCAGACACTCATCCCAAAATCAACAGTCTTCCAGTCCTCTGTAGTGTATCACAGGGTTGCCTGGCCAGACTTCTGCATGATACCACAGAATCACTTCTAAGATTCAGCAAAGCCAAGGATTTCCCAAATCAAATATGCCTCCAGGTAGATAGTGGGGACACTAAACCAGGCCACATGCAAACAGGCTATGGAAACTTGTTTAATATCATATACTGACCCCTGTCACAAGGTTAAGAAGAGAGAAGTTGATGAGTAACTTTGCTGATCAATCAGACTTGTTCATTCTCAGTGTTTTATTGAACACTAGTCGGGCCATCAGAGCCCAGGCCACAGTCTGAGAAAACGGAGGCTGACACATGACTCCTATAGCTTGCAGTGACTACATGGTAGGTAATTCATTGCTATTGCTTTATTGCTCCCTCTCTCCTTCTTCTCTTCCTCCCAAGGACCCATTTCGAAGGCCTAGGACCAGCCTCTGGGCTTCTTTCCCCAAGAGGGGAGACAAATCAAGCAAGCAAGGGATGATAACAATACTGGAATAAAACTTATACTTTGGTTAAGTGATATTTGTGATCGTGATTTACAATTCATAAAGCATTTCACAGCCAGGTACTAGATGATAGAAGTGCTCCTGTGCAGCTTTATTTCTGCCCATTGTAGATGGTTTACTTTGTAAGTCTCTTAAAATTAATCTGTTCTGGTTGAAAAATCTGAAAAGTGCAGGTGGAATTGTAACATGGAAGAATTAAAGGTGGAGATGCTGAGCCTGGCTTGTTACATAATGTGATCCGTTCCTTGTGGTTAGAATAAGAAAAGCTCTTTGTAAGAATCTGTCTTCATGCAGCTCTTGCCCAGGAACTTTCAGGACAATTTCGTTGCAGGAGAGTAAGTGTGAGCTTCAAAGATCAGTCTCCTGCAGATCTATGCAGCTGCTACAGTTGGACCTGGCAGAGCACCCTGCTCCATCTGACTTCCTTCCCCATTACACCCATGGAAATCCCAATGATGATCACAAAGTGGGCTCCAGGCTCAGAGGCAGCATCACCTGGGGCATGTTGGAATAGCATATTTTCAGGTCCTACTCCAGGCACTGAGTTACTCGGCATTAGGGTTCTCCTCTGATGTCTCTAAAGTCTAAATCTCATTGACCCTGATATCAAGTCTTTCTGAAGGAACCAGGGTATGCATTGCTTTTCAAGTCACTGGATTCTGGTCTGCTTTCTTTAGGGACACAGGGTGATGTGATATTGTTTTTCTTGTTTTCTGCAGTATGCTTTCTCTCAGCACCACGTGGTTTCCCTCAATCTCATCATTGGAAGTCATGCAAATTTGGCCCATGTCAGAAGGGAATGATAGAGAAACTGGTAGCATTTCCTTCTCCAAGCCTCAAGGTGAGGACAAGGCCAGCATTCCATGAATAATGTCACCAGCCTTACTCCCTGGATCTAAATATACTTGCAAGAAGACAAAAAAACTTGTTAACATTTCCACAGATTGGGAGGCATTTCTTATCCCCAGGGTGATGAACTTCATTAAGAATAAATTATTTTTAAAATTTTACTGAAAGAAAAATTATTTACTACAAAGAAGCTGCAGTTTAGTTCTGAGGGTCTGGATGTATATATTCAGAGATAACTGTGTATATTCAACGAGTCACAGAATATGTCTGTCAGTCTTATATGTTCTTTTGTCTGTGTCCTCCCATACAACCCTGACAGGCCTGGAAGATGGGTGCTGACATTTCATTTATGTTAAAAATGATCAAAATAAAACAAAAATACTGAGAAACTCAAGCAAACTGTGAAAATTTGAAGGGTGGCAGGATTTGGAAGGAAGAATCAGAGTGACAGTTCATGCACCTAAGGTGCCATGGAAAAAAGGACTGGATGGATGGCACTCTAAGAAACGTTTATTGTATAAATCTGGGAAGATGCCTACCTCCCAGCCTGCTCTGGGTGGGTAACTCAAACGGTGGCTATGGTCAGGGCTTGTTCCTCTCCAAAAAGCCCCTTCATAGATCATGGCAGTGACATTATGCTAGGGAAAGGCACATGTGGCCCAGGCTAATTTTTTCTAGAAACTCGGACAGAAAGGGACCCAAGCACCAGCCTCAGATAATCAGGGTTATCTTGCAAACTTTGGCTTTATCATAACAAGCCAAACACAAGCTATCTGGGCAGAGTGCTCTTAGGCTACCAGCCTCCCTTACCAAGTCTGGGAAAGCTTCTGAGTATTACGAAGAAAGCCAAGCATGGGCTGAGAATTTAGCTCTGCAGCATCAGCGCCTGCCTGGCCAGCACAAGGTTGTGAGTTCGATCCCTGGTACGAAAGAAAGAAAGAAAGAAAGAAAGAAAGAAAGAAAGAAAGAAAGAAAGAAAGAAAGAAAGAAAGAAAGAAAGAAAGAAAGAAAAGCAAGCTAATCAACAGCCAGGGTCGGAGCCCTGAGGGTGTTTACTTGTCCAGCATATGAAACTCTGTGCTCACATGTGTAATGTCACAGAGTCTTTGAGAGTAAGTGAAGCCTTTGGAAGGAGCCTGGAAGAGGAGTCCTGAAAAGTCTCCACTCTGCCTTTCTCCAACCCTGACACACAGGCTGATTTCTGCTCTGGGTGCTCTGCTGTGGCCCTGATGAGCAGCAAAATCCCAAACTCCCTTCCACTGCCCTAGTCCCATCCATCCTTGGGAAATTCTTGCCAGCAATCCATCCACAGTACTTTGTAAGGTGGCCACTAGAAGTGAAGGAGGATCTGAAAGCTAGGGCCTCTTATTTGTCCACCTGCTCCTGCTGTCTTTGTTCCAGCCACACCTTTATGGAACAATCTGTACCTCTGGGAAACTCCAGCACATATGCTTTGATCCAGGTTTCTTTTGGTTGCAACATCCCTTTTTTCTCTTTTGCTCCTTGACCCTCAAATCCTTTGGCCTTATTTTTCTTGTTAGAAGATAGCACTTAGACTTATGGGAAGAGAAGACAAGGGAATTATCCCCTCTACTTCTCCCTTGTCTGGGGAAGGGTTTCTTGTAGCATGCCCTTGGCTTCCTGTGTCAGATTCACCCACGGATCATTCATTAGCAGGCATGCTTTGGGCCCATCCTGGGGTCTTAAGGGGCATGTGTGCATAGTCTAGGAGGAAGCACTTTAAGTTTTCATTGCTTGCAAGGAAAATAATGAACCTAGTGTAGACCTGCAGGGACCAAGAGGTGTCACTGACACACTTTCCATGGTGCCTATGGCATAGGTCAGAAGGATGCATGTGTAGCTGCTTTGAGTAAAGAGCCTCACCTGGGGTGGTTTTACAAACAGGAAATCACTCTATGGTGTTTAAGTCATCTTGAAGGGAAGACTTTGCATTCAGTTTTTATCACCCAAGGAACAATTTCACTCTAGTGTCCTCATTTGATATGATATTTGCCGACAGACTCCTGGCTATTGTCTAATTCAGCTAGTTCCTCTCCAGAGCTCTCCAGTTACCTTCCAGTTAGTGCAGTGGGCTAAATTAGGACACATTTACATTCCACACCATGGATGTAAATATTACCCTGGGAGGTTGGAAGGTGGTTGGGACAACAGACTGACAACAAAGAGGCTTTTTTTCTGTTCTGCTGCCAGACACATCTAGTGGTTATTGTGAGGAAGAATTTTTATTGTCCATAAATCTCGAACAGCCAAACTATAGTCTTGCTCAAAGGGGATAATCTCTTGATGAAATCCAATAGTCTCTGACAGTGTCCCGTAGACTCAGATGTAGAAAAGTCAGGAGTGGGCAGAGTATGGGGGTTGTGAGATGAGAACCATTAGCCTTCCCTGGGAGATGGAGGCTCCCCAAAGTTCCTAAAATCCCAGGGGAGCAGGTGGATGCACACCCACCTGTCACCTGAGAAGCTGTTGGGAAGTCACACACCAGATGGTGGAGATGGCTTGAGTCTTACAAAGTGTGCATGCCTGGGGGTGAGGGGAGGGCACCCACATGTTGGTCAGTAGAAGCCGTGCCAAAAAAGCTTTGTTTCTGCCTAGGCAATGGCCCTCTGGCAAGCCCACCAAAACACTGACAAAGGAACGCTGTCCTGCAACAATACCCATATCCCTGCTGTGTGGTACCCAGGCCCTGGAACTTGTACTGACTCCTAACTTGGCCCCTGCCTAATCCAAAATCTCCCTCTGCCTCTTAGCAACTGAGGAGAATAGTTGAGGACTGAAGATTGATGGACTGATTTGTCGGTAAGAAAACACTGTATACTATGAGAGTCTATAATTCATTATAATATTATGTCACAATAATACATAATCATTATAACAAGCGTTATTTATGAGGAACCAGTACACAGTTGACAACCATTCTGTCTCTCCCATCTGATCCCTCATATTCCAAAAAAAGACCCCTTAGAGAGCAGAATTCCTTTCTGCTGTTATTTTGACCTACTTTCGTCAATTCTTTGGATCATCTGACTGAGAGTGGTGTGCGCAGAATGCTATAGTTTTCTCAGGTTTCCCTGGAGATGGGGGGCTTCATGCCTACTACATCAGGACTGGAGCTGTGGCTCCCTGCTCCTGCAGTGTTAAATTCATTTCCTGAGACCTGAGTTATAAGAACACATTCTCTATAATTTCTGGATAATTAGAAAAGCATTGTAATGAATGAAGTAGATTGGAACCTGAGTTGTGATAGGCCTCATAACAATAACAAAGTGGTTATTAACAGATGCTTACTAATACCAAGGCACTCTGAACTCTTAGGTAACAATGTTGACCCTCACAGAAAGCCTATGCGGTAAATGCTTTCAATAGTATCAACCCCATTTATAGGGGAGAAATGTGAGGTAGACAGGGTAGGTAATTTATGGGAGACCAGGCAGCTAAACAGAGTCAGAGCCAGTTTTTAAACTTATGATTAGGAC
Organism: Cavia porcellus; assembly: GCF_034190915.1. Lineage (NCBI taxonomy): Eukaryota > Metazoa > Chordata > Mammalia > Rodentia > Caviidae > Cavia > Cavia porcellus. The sequence goes on from NW_026947485.1 coordinate 104,035,414, forward strand.
TTGAGTTTTTATCCTTCACTCCACATTCTCCCCACACATCATAAAACCCTTCTGGGGTCAGCACTCAAGATCTGGGCACACATAACTTTCATAAGACCCATGTAGGATAGAGAGAATAACATTTGCTTTGTGAGTTTATCCAACTGAAGACATCAAAAGTCATCCAGTACGTAGGCTATGCAAACAAACAGTGTCAGGAGGAACAACAGAGACCTACTTACTAAAGAAATAATAATCTTGCTGAAAACACAGGAATGTCATTTTCAGATGAAGTTAGCCATGTTCAAAATTATTTTACTTTGAATCAGAAGAGCTGTCTTCTAAGGAGGAAGTTGCCATTTTAACTTAGGAGTGCAGCTGGCTTGGAACTACTGACCATCTAGAGCAGATTATCCAGAGCAGCACAGGGGCTAGGGAAGGTTGGGAGGTCTGGTAGCATGTGCCTGCCTGAGTGAAGGAGGGCTGGAGCGACTGCTCACCAGGGTCCTGAGCCCAGAAGCCTGGGGAGGGCTTTCCTGGCCAAGGAACAGGAACACAGCTGGATTGAGGGGTGTCTTTCCACAAGACCTTGGTTTTTAGTCTCTCTACCCCTGCATCTTCCATATGATCAGCTCATTCTGCACCCTCAGGGCTGAAAGTGAGCAAAGGAATGTGCTTTACAGTCTGCTTCCTGGGAGAGCATCACGAATTTATCTTCATCTCTGGCCTCCATGACTACAAAAATATAAGTCAGACCATTGACACTTAACTATTTCTGAACATAAAAGAAAAGTAATAGCTTGTGACAAATAATGTAAAAATTGGTAGTATTCTTTTATCTTTTATTTTCTTTTGGTTATTTCTCCAGACACAAATAGCTATGGAACCATCATGAGCTCAGCCTTCAGTTTCTGGCATAATGAACAGGTTCCCAACCTGAGGGGACCCCATCTCATTCTGGGGCTGAGCAGCTGGTAATTGGAAAAGTGGTTTTGTTTTGTTTCATTTTTTATCTTTATAAAAAATATATAAGTAATTTAGTAGAGGAAGCATCCAGCAAAAATTGAATTCATGTGTTAAATAAATGTTTGTGTATTGTAAATTTTCAATTGCAAAATAGGCTGATGAAAAATTAAATGATTTGAGTCCCAACTCACTAATATCCCCCAGAGGCAGCTTCTAGGCAGTAAATTAGGTAGTAAGTGGATTTGACTCAACAGCACTCAATCTGTTGACTTCTGAATTTTCTTTCAACATTAGAAGCCTGACATAACTTTATCACACAAGGAGAGTGGCTCAGAGTTGCAGGTCTCTTTCTGAAATAGTGACAGATCACCTGTGTCCCTCACTCCTGATTAGTTTCACTGTCTGACATCTTAGCAGATGTTTGTGGACAAAAGGCCAAGCTTCGTCTGAACATTTGCCAAGGGATAGTATAAGGTGTTATAATTTTACAGATAGGGCCTGGCAAGTCTGAACTCTGCAGAACAGGCTGAAAATAGATGCTCAACCTTGAGGCAGAATTCATCCTCTGGGAAATCCTAGTCATTGCTCTTTAAACCTGCAGCTGGACAGGCATCGTGGTGCACTTCTGTACAGAGGAGGCTGAGGCAGGAGTATCACTTCAAGTTCAAGGCCAGTCTATGCTAAATAATGAGTTCAAGACCAGCCTGGCATATTGTTCTGGTCTGTGCCCATGTGGTCCCTCAAAGCCTCATGCAGTAATGGGGGGGGTGGCTGAATCTGGAATTGGTGATTAATTCATGGTTCAATGCTGGGATTAAAGGTCTGAGTGCTTCACTGACCCTACATTGCATACAATATAAAGGACAGAAAGAGGCTTGTTTCTTCACCTTTGGTTGTTGATTTTGTTGTGTTCCCCACTATGAATGGTTGTCCCTCTGCCATGTGCCACCTTGTTTTGGAGTAAGCCTATTATAGACTGAAACCTCAACACATTGTGAGCTAGATAAACCCTTCCTCTCTTTAACTTTGGATGTTGGATATTTTGTATCAACAATGAGAGAAAAGTAACTAAAACAAGTAACAGTGTGATTCAGTCTCAAAAAAAAAAAAAAAAAACCAAAGACCTCCAGCTGATAGGCTGAAAACCCCTTACACTGAGGCCACCTTTACTCATAACCACATGACTACAAATGTCAACTACATTTGCAGATCCTTCCTCAGCCCACTAAGCAATATGTGCTAACATCTCCCAGCACTGCAGCTTGGCTAGGTGGATGCATGAGGATGACTTCTCACTGATCAAGTTTTGAAGTTCAGTTTGAGAGCACCAGCAATTCCTGTTTTTTTTGTGTGTGTGTGTGTCCAAAGTGAGAAACATAAACATTCTCCCCGTCAGATGCCATCTTACCCAGGAGACCCTGTGGGAAGACTGGAAGATGCAATGTAATCCTCCACATCCTGCTTCTCCTGGAGCTCTGAGGAGGGACCCAGCTTGGTGTGGAGACCGTCTGGGCTCTTCTTTTGGAGTTCTGTTGTGTCAGCCTGTGAGGCAGCCTGGAGCCAGTTGAGAGGTACATACTGGAGAAAGGGAAGTAAGTAGAGCAGTGGTCTTGGGACATCATAGGCAGGGAACTCTTGCCCAGGCCATATAGGGTGAGGAAATCCGCTCTTCATGTGACTTATGCAAGAAGGTCCTCCATTATTATAAGACCATTTACAACTCACAGCTTCAGGTCAATGACAGGGTTGACTCCAAGCACATCACCTTGACGCAGCCATCAAGGCTCCCCTCTGAACCATTCACCCACTTCCCAGTGGGGTTACCTGAGTGTGTCTCTGCTAGCAAGGTGGAGAGAACCCAGAGGAGAATGAAGGTCCAGGTCAGCATTACAGCTTTTATGAATGGAGCCAGTATGTCACTTAAACTGTCTGGGCTTTAGTTTATTTATTTGAAAAAACAAAATCAGTCTAACAGGTGAAGGCCAACCAACTGGTGTTATGCAAATGTGGATTTCTCCCCCATCGCTTCCAGATGAACTATTTACTAATGTTTCCATGGCTCCCACCTCATCACACACCACCCAGAATCCCAGAGCCTTCCTCTTCTTCCAGGTGGTGAAACAGGCATGGGAATGAACAGACAGGGTGAGGGCAGGCTCTCCACCAGAGATGGCTCTGGCATGACTACCAGAACTGATCTTCTGACAGTCCACCCACCAATAGTCAGAATCTTTGCATTGATCCATTCCCTGATAAGCACTGGCCTGACCCCCTCATGGTATCTTATAGGAGAACAGACAGCTAGGATTGGTTTTCAATGTTTTCACACTTTGGACCAGTAATAGAAACTCCTTTTCAATAACCTCACTCCCACCCTTAACATTCAGTTCTTGATTATTTCTCCTCTTGATTTTCTTGGAATTACCACATCTGTGATTATTCAAATTGCCACCAAAAGCACTCACTCATCACATGGATTGACTGTTCTTTTGCCCTTTCCACCATGCCTGTTCCTTTCCATGTTCGTGGCCAAGAACTGCATTCACTTAGAGTCACAATGCCAAATGTTTTGCTCCTGAATTCCATATACTATCTGTGTAGCTCACTTCTCTGACCATGCCCTCCTGCCTGAGTCACCCAGTGATCCTGACCCCCTCTCCACTTCCTCCTTGCATCTTCACTTCCTTCCATTCCATGGATCACTCTCATTTCTTTATATGTAAAAAAAAAAACACCTATTCTTTCCCTTTGTTTTGGTCAGAATCACCAACCTGCCAAGGCCAGCTATCCACTTGCCACCTGCCATACTTTCCAGCTGGATGGGCCTAGGAAACATTGCTCCTTGCTGGTTGTCTTCACTTCAAGCCCTAATCCAGCCCATGAGTGTCCTGGACGCTGCCAAAACCTCTTTACAATTCCTAGCTGACTCTCCTATTCTTACTTAATGACAACCCTGTTCTTTCAAGGTTCAGGCCACTTTCCTGGGCAGCCTTATGATTCTCCCCTGCATCATAGTCATGTCCACTTCAGCATCATGCACTCAGCATCACCTGCCAGAGTCCCACCACACCTCATTGCTCTCCTCCCTGGATCCCTCGGCTCTCTCCTGCACTGCCTTACTCCCTGCCTTCCTGCCATCTTTCAGTCCTCACACTGATGAGCCTGTCTGCTGGTCCTCAATTGTATTCTGGAAGGGAGCTCAGTCCTAGCCACCAAGTCAGCTTGCTGTCCCTCTAGGTTCCCAGGCACACATTCTCCTAGGACTGAGCCCTTGCTGAGCCTTTTGCCAAGAACAATCATCTCACAACAATGCACTTGGGTCACTCTCATTCTCATATGCTTCGTTTCTCCTATAGCAGTTCTTATTCAGCACAGCTTTCATTTACTTTTTTGTTTATTGACTATGCCCTAGAATGTAAACTATAAACTATTAACTCAGATGTTTTTACTATTTTCTGATTTTAAAGCATTAGGCATTTATTATTGGCCATGAGTCTACAGTTTAGCACATGCTTGTGCAACCCAGGGCAGGTTCCAGTGGTACTTGGCTGGATTCTTCTGCTCTGTATCTCAAAAGGCAACAATTGTTAATGTTTTGCCTTCCCGATGTATTTTCAGCACCGTGGATAGCTCCATGCATACTCCATGAAATTCAGTTAATGAAGGAATTTTGATTCAGATCCCTAACTGCAGGATGAATTTTCCTTTCATTGTAACCCAATTTTAAAGCATCCCTAAACTTTAGGGGAGCTTCCATTTACTATCTTATCATTTAATGATACAGAAATCACAGGAACATGCAGCACTTGAGACTCACTTTTCTGCCTTTCTTTTCTGTGCTTTGCAGAGAATAATGATCATGTTCACTACATCAATTTGGGCCTTAAAGTCACAGGGTGATCCAAAGAGCACTTGCTTTATAATTTAGAATTTCTCCACCTAACATTTGGGCTTATTTTTATGGCAGAGTATCTGAAGAGATTTTTTTCTTTCTCTGAGTTTTCAAAGAAATTTAAGGTTATTTCCAATGTCACCTTATTAAAATAGAAGCTGAAAGTGCTTTGAAGTGATGCCAAATGCTGTGAATTTCCCATTTACTGAGGCTTTTTTTCCAGCATGAACCAATGGACCCTCTTCTCTCCTTTGCTATGTGATAGGATAAAAGTCCTCCTTCCAAACTGGTTTATCTCAGACCACAGGAGCTTGCAGTACAGAGTCGGGAAAGAAGCCCTTCACTTGGATGTGTTTCAGCATGGAATGGAGAAGGATGCCAGTAGGTAAAATTGTCCCCACTGAGATGTGGCCACTGACTTGATGCCTTTTGCTTGGGCCTCCATCCCAGGAATCTCTGTAGAAATAGGGGGCAGGAGGTAGACTGCAGCTCACAAGCTTTCTTTACATCCCAAACCCCATTCTCCATAATGCCAGACCTCTATTTCCTTCTGTTATTTAAACTCGCTTAAGATAGGCCTGAAACATGGATGAATTACTTCTTTCTGTTCTTCCCCATATAATTAGTTCAAAATAAAATATGTGCTATGTTACTGAGTCCTCATATGTAATAATTTTTATGTTTCCTGAACTGTTGTCTCTGCCTCCTGCTACTATCAAGATTATCATGAGTGGGAATTTGACAAAAGTTACCACTTTTGTGGGAGCAGGGACAAGGAACTCCAGGAAGACTCATCAACCAGATCCTAAAATATAAAAACTGACCCCCACAATCCTGCTGGTGCTAAATGACACATTTAAAACAAAAACCAGGTACCACACACCATTGGGCTTATGTTCCTTGAGTACAGATGGTTTCTAAAAACATTTAAGTTCAGATGAAATACAAGACTAATGTCTCCCACTGGTAAAAATGCTCTGATGTGGCTTTTCATTCCATGTTCCAAAAAGTGTTGTATGCAACCTCAGTTGTGGCTGAAACTTATCCAACTTGCTCCATGTGAGGAATGTTATGCCTCCAACAAGCACTATGTGGGCCTTGTTGATGCCAAGAGCTACTCTTGCTATTAGCTTGATGTTACATTCAAAACAAATGATGATCATCAGAGATGACAGTACTATCACGCTGCTGTCACATAGCTACTTTTAGAGAAAACATGGCTGCTCACATCTTGTTAAGGGGATGCCCCACAATTACCCAGAATCACAAATGTAGCTCATTAAAATCATAAGGTTTAATGTGAAATCCTGACACCTCTTAAATATAATCAGATCTTTCTACTTTGAGCTTCAAAATGACTATTACGGGTTCAGGTAAAGTAGTATCTTCTATTGTGTAGATAGGTTGAGTACACAGAAGCCATTTTCTTTATTACTTATGTGTCAGTCATTTGAAAACCAGTCAACTATTCATATTGTTTTCCATCATTTTGCAAGAATAGTCTCTGATTTTACCCTCTAGCTCTGCAAAAAAGTCTCAGGCTGTTCGCAAATGATGATTTAGTTGAAGAAATATGAAAGCATACCTTGGTACAAGAATCTGACACAATAGTTAGTTATTGTATAAAAATATAGAGCATAGGTACCAAAATGTGCTCACATGAAACTGTAATTTAACAACAGAAATGAATGAGAAAGATGATATTTTCTAAAGTAGCTTAAAAATCAGCAGGTTTTCAGTGGGAAAATATGCCTACTCAGTACAATTATTTTTATCTTTCACTTAGCAAGAAATAGTTTGCTGACTTTCTGAACCCACAGCTCACAGCCAAACATGCCTGAATTGTGAGAGATAACTTGTCCCCCCCCCCAAAAAAGGCATAGGTTATTGGCTTTCTCTCCTGAAGTTCAGTGTTCAATTCTCCTGACTGGAGGTTTTCTAACTCTGTCACTTAGTTTCTACAACATAAAATGTTTCACTGCTAAGAATGTCACCAAGAAAGACAGAACACGGCAGGTGCACAGGAGAAGCTGGCTGGTTCTCTCAGTGCCCCTTGTTAGTGTGTCTTTCTTCACTCATCATCAATCATCTGTGACTGCAAGAGGAACATAAAGGATGACGCCCTTTACAACAGAGGCTCATTAGCCAGCCTCCCATTCTTGTGCCCAAGCGGACATCTGGCATCAGTGTGTCTCAATCTCTGTCCAAGAAGAATGCTGTGCGTGGGGGCTTATCTTCCCACGTAAAGTAAAACATCTAGCAAGTCTGCAAATTCACCACAAGGGGGCCTCATACTGGAGGATTCTCCTCATTTGTATTCTCTAACACTGAAATTATGATTAGTAAAACAGAATGGTGTAGTCTGCATCGATTGGACAATTACAAACAAATAAAATGAGGAGTGCCTCCCTTAATTTCAGAGGTAGCCTATCCGAGTCACGTGACTAGGTAGCCCACGATGGCATGGAGCAGCTCTGGGCCAGATGAGTGCAGCTGTTTTCCTGGCTGGAGCACAGAGGCGTCCTGTTCTGCAGCTATCAGAGCGGTGCCTGCTGTCTCAGCATTTTTACTCCTCAAAGGCAGTTGATTATCTCTTCATATGGTCTGCACACCGAGTAGATTTTCCTTTGAAACTGAGAAGGAAAAGCACTTGGTGAAATTCCCCGAAGCAGATAATGAACCTTCCCTTAAATAATGATTGCAGTATCAGTGCTCAGGAAACTTGTCAACATATCACAATGACAAAAGTGCTACTGTATCTGTTTCAAAATAGTCCAGAGTAATTCATGGCTTCTTTGACGGTTTTCACAGAAACTATTTTAGGATGAGTTGCCATCACCAGTACTGTCTTTCTGGTGCTCCCTCTATGCTACGAGCTTGAAAGTGTGTGCATGCATGTGTGCATGTGTGAGAGTGTTTGTATGTATATTGGCATCTGTGTGTGGCCTGTCTTGTACAGGTGCTTTGCATACTTGTACATGTGTGTGCCTTGTTGCATAGCGGTATATGGGTATGTATGTGCAAGCATGTGTATGTGCATGTATGTCTGTGTGTGTGTTTTGAATGTTAGTACATCTATGTTTGTGTGTGAAATAAGCATGTATATTTGTGTTTTGGGGGGAGAATGCTAAGTATTTAGAAGATCAGAAAGAAAAAGCTAAAAGTTCCACAAAGACAAGGACTATAGCGTGTCTGCCAAGGTGTCTCAGATATATATGTGTAATGAACCTCCAGTTAAGGGTTGAGAAATGAATGAATAGTAGAGTAATGGGTGACAGAGCTGCTAACAAAACTAGAGTAAGATTCTCATTTACAGAAGTCCTATAAGGCTTCTTCTCACTTGGAACTTGTCTAAGAGACAGACACTCATTCCCACCCTACAGCTTCCACACTGCTATCCTTGTGTCTCATGTCTGAGTGACTAAAGTTTGAGACAAATACGTGGAAGTCCAGTTCTTTCTAGTTTCCCATATGTTGAGAATAAAGTATCAAATAGAATTGAAAATGAATGATGTGAGACTTTAAAAGACTGAACTAAAATCAACTGCAGCGTAAGTGCCTAATTCAAATTAAATTCCAGAAGCAGTGTAATATGTGTGCCCCTGTTTAAAACCTAACAAAGTACATTGATTTATAGCAGCAGTAAACTAATGATTAGCCACTTGCATGACAATTTTTCTTTAAAAGCTTTCATTCATTCATTTATTTGCTCCACCAACATTCCTAGGCACACACTGAGCCATGCAGTAATTAAGCTGGATGCAGCACCTGCCCTTGTGGATCAGAAGCTAGAGAGGCAGAGAGACAGTAAACTAGTGTCACTGTGTTACAGTAGGATGACACCCCAATGCAAGCTGTGTTAAACTAACAACAGGGGACCCAGAAGATAGATAGCAGCTCTGCATGGTGGGAAGGACTGAAAAAAATGCAATGGGAATGGTACAGCAGGCATATCAGTCAGGACACATGAGGTTTGGGCAAGTAACAAGAGCTCTCAGAGTCCAAGACTTCAAAGGACAGAGATGAATTTCATACTTGTGCAGATTCCACAAAGAGTCAGAGACTGGTCCCAAGTTGCTTTATTTTGGGACAGAGGCAGATCCTGAAACAGAGCCAGAAGCTCTTAGACAGAGGTGGACCTTGTGGAAGCTTCACTGGCTTGACATGATGTCCTTAACCCATTGGAAGATCTTTTGTTGGTGCCGACATGATGGACCTAGTGGAGATGCACAACAGTTCTACCCGCCACCTACTGGATTTAACATGATATGTGGCTCCTTCTGACTCTGAGCATCTGAGAAAGGATGGTCCTCCCATTTAAGGGAAATGAAATTAAGGGAAATGGCTGTTACCAGCAGGTGGATTTCCCTTCAGGAGAGGCAGAAGAGCAAGACCATGGGGCAAACCCTTGAATTGAGATGGTCCAGAGAACCTTTTGAGGTAAGTAAGTGTTTATGAGGCTGAGGGACCCAGCATTTCCTTTAGGCTCCACTAGTCACCCAAGGAGCCTCTGTACTGTGTTAGTGTGGGATCAGTTCAGACTGCACCATGACACCAGGTGACATCAATCAGTATTCAGCCTCTGGGGGTGAAAATTGCATCTGTCAAAAATTAAGGTTCACCTACAGTTGAGAGGAAAAAATACTAATTACATGTAGAAAATATTTTGATTTCTTTCATCTAGTTGTTTCCATATAATAATGTTTGATCAAGAAATGGCTTATGATCACTTGATTCCTATCGAAAGAATTTCCAGTAGATAACAAAGATATATTAACCAGTGACAAATACATCTTGGGATAAGAGATCCCTGATTTCTCATGATCCTGCCTTGGATGCTCATGCATAATAATTGAGGAGCATGTTTCCTCCCATTCCCACTCCCACAGCCGCACCCTCCCTCTGTCCACTCTAAACCAAGACACCCTGTGAGGCCCAGGAAGAGGCAGTTCAACTGGAACCTGCAACCTGGCATCCAAGACCATAATTGTTCTGCCTTTCCTGGAGAGGATCTTTTCTACTCAAAGATTCCCAACTCTTGGTAGGTAAGGAGAGGTTAAATATACTGGGAAGCAGGTGGCTGCTCTAGAGCCCTGCAAAAAAAAATGGGAGTGATGGCACCACAGGGGCATGGGCCAGAAAACAATTGGCCTCTTGATGGTTACTGGCTGAGTATCATCATTTAGAGATCCTTGGCACTGCTAGTTTCCTGGCAGTTAAAACCCTAGGCAGTATTGCTGAGAGTTTTAACAGTAATATTTGTTCTTAATTAATGTTTTTGCCACATGAACCAACTGAATCTCATTAGAACTTAGGACTTAATTGGTGCAAATTTGTACCAGGCATACATGAAGGATTTTGAGAAATTCTGTACCTATGCCTTGGTGGTTCAAGGGAGGGAGTTTTGCTTATGTATTCATCTGTTCGAAGTACTGGTTTAGAACATCAGGCCCTCCAGATAGGAAAGCATGGTGCAACACTGTACACCTTGGTGGTGACCAGTATCAGCCTCTCCTGGTGCGGAGACCAACCTGTGCTTTAAACCTTAGCATGATAACCAGATATGGCCTTTTCTCTGCCCATTGGCTCCTACTCCACATTTTCTGAAGCCGCCTTGAACCACTCCTCCCATGAGTTCTGTGATTTTAGAGCTTTATTTTCTCCATTCAACCTGCAGACACTTCATGTAACCTCACTGTAATGTTTTCTTCCTCAGCTCAGGGTTGGCCTTCTGATGCTCTTCAGATGCATCCACCTTATGCTACCTCTTCTCTGAATGACTTCAAGCAAAATTATTCTGGTTCTGCCTCCCTGTCACACAAACTCTAGACTCTGCCAGGTTCTAGTTCCATGGGCAGCACCCCTCAACCAACAAGCTCAAAGCTCACTGTCTTTCTCCCTTGGCCCCTACATGTCTGTTTTCTCTGAATTTCTATGAAGATCTAGATTCCCCAGCTTCTTGACCATCACTACAAGAACAAAAGCATTGTCCACTCTCTAAGGACTCCATATTCAGTTATAGTCCTGCTAACTAGTGTATCCTCCAATATCCTGTCTTCCCTTTTTATCTTGCTTCCAGTGGGTCCAAGAAAGAAAAACTAGCAAATTTCTCAGAACTCTCTGATTTGAGACTCATCCCTCCCTTTTGCGTGATACATTCTGCTTTGCAACACCTAGACTCAGGTCATTTCTGTAAAACTGATGCCTCCCATGTAACTTTATAGCTTGTCAGTGCCTAATGCCTCATTGGGCATTTTTGCTCCCACACAAGGGTTCCCTCACTACCTGGCTCTCCTCTCAGATGCTCTTGCTGTGCAGCTATGAGCTAGTATCTTTTGCAAGGCCCGTGCCCTCTCCCAGTTGTCCATCTGTCAGCTCCTGCTCTAGGATCCAAGTCAGATGCACTTCTCTGGTGATGTCAGTATACAAATCTCAAACACAGATGGATAATCTTTACTTACTATTTGGTGTAACAGGAACTTTCTTAGAAACTACATGATCCATATCTTGGCTTATCCACTTCTTATCCTTTCTAATCCAGGAATTCTCTCTAAGGAACTAAGAGAACTAGCAGTTTAACTATCTTGTGTGTATATATATATTTTTTCCTTTTACCTGTCTTCCTTTCACCATTTCCTCATGACAGTTTGTGTTTCCTTGTGAACAGTTTCTTCCTATTTCACAACATCTTTTGTATATTTTCATCCTATTTACTTGTTCAGCTTCCACACTAGTGAGGCAATACATTGTTTACACATATTGATTGGTCTGATTAATTCCACTTACGAGTATGGTCTCAAGTTGCATCCATTTACCAATAAAAGTCTCAAGTTTATCCTTATTTATGACTGAGTAATATCCCATTATAGGAAAAAACACATCTATTTTTATCCATTGCTTGGTTGATAGACATTTGGGGTGTTTCCAAGATTTAGCTATTACAAATTGTGCTGCTATGAATATGGGTGCACATATATCACTGTGGTGTGTTGTTTTTAATTCTTATGGACAGATACCAGGAATAGAAATAGCTGCTTCAAATGGGACCTCTTATTCTACCTTTCTTGAGGAATTGCCACGTTGATTTCCACAGTGGTTTCATCTGTCTACATTTCTATCAGTAGAGAAGTGTTCTTTCCCCCTTCATCCCCTCCAGCATTTGGTATTGGCTGACTTTTTGATAATAAACACTCTTTTTTAGGATGAGATGGAATCTCAGTGCTGTTGTAATTTGCATCTCTCAAATGACCAATGATGTTGAACAGTTTTTCATATATTTATTTTCCATTTGTATTTATTCATCTGAGAAATGTGAATTCATCTCAGATGTCCAACTTTTGGATTGGGTCTTTGAACTTGGTGGGAGGAGGGTCTAATTTTTTTCAATTCTTTATATGTTCTAGATATAAGTTATTTATCTGTGTAACAACTGGCTATAAATTTTAAACACTCTGTGGGTTGTCTTTTCACTGTGTTAATGATTTCTTTTGTTTTGCAAAAGATTTTTAATAAGGTGAAATATCATTTGTTAATTTTTTGTACTATTTCCCTTGCAGTCTGGGTTTTGTTCATGTAGATGGCTACACCAATTCTTTGAGATTTCTATTTATTTTCTTTTCCAATATATTTAGTGTTTCTGTTTTAATATTTCAATCTCCCGTCCATTTTGACCTTAGTTTAATGCATGGTGATAGACATGGGTCTAGGTTTAATCTTCAACATGGGAGAGCCAGTGTTTCCAACATTATTTATTAAACAGAGCATCCTTCTTCCAGTGAACTTGTTTGGCTCTTTTGTCAAAGATAAGGTGCATGAGTGTGTTTAGGATTTATCTGAATCTTTTATTCTGTTCCTCTCATCCTCAGGCCTGTTTTTTTTTGCAATACTATGCTGCTTTTATCACATGTTCATGATATATCTTGACTATTTTTTTCTCATTTCATTCCCCCCGGAAACCCTTTTACCTCTCCTTACTTACAAAAGCTTTTTTCCCATTTTCCTTCATTTTTTCATTTTTGTCTTTTCCATTCTTTTTTCTCCCTCCCTTGTTCTCTTTCCCATCTGAACACCTTCTTCCTATTTCACACTCCATTATGCATTTTCACCTTTATTAAAACTTTCACATCAGAGAAACATTGAAATATTTACATGCATGTATCTGATTTATTTCAGATAACAGTATGATCTCAAAGTGCATCTATTTACCTAGAAATGTCTCAAGATTATTCTTCTTTATAACGGAACAGTACTCCATCGTACAAAAAAGCGTATCTTTATCTATTTGTCAGTTGACAGGCATTTGGGTTGTTTCTAAGATTTGGCTATTACAAATTGTGCTGCTATAAATATGGGTGTGCATATATTTCTGTGATATATTCCTTTTAATTCTTGTGGGACAATACCAAGAAGGGGAATAGCTGGGTTCAATGGGACCTCTAGTTATAGATTTTTGAGGAACGTTCACAGACATTTTCACGGTGATTGCTCCAGTTTGCACTCTCACCGACAGTGGTTTCTTTCTCCTTAGAGCCCCATCAGCATTTTTAATTGGTTGATATCTTGGTAGTATCCTTCTTTCTAGGGTGAGATGGAATCTCAGCATTGTTGTTTTAATTTGTATTTCTTGAATGACCAACAATGTTGAAGACATTTTTATGTATTTATTTGCTGTTTGTACTTCTTCATCTGAAACTTATGTATTTTTGTAGTAGGTTTTTAAATTTGGTAGATAAAAATTCTTCATATATTCTAGATATTAATCTTTTGGCTGAAGAGCACCAGCAATTTTTTCCCTCCACACTTTAAATTGTCTCTTTACGCTGTTGGTGATTTCATTTGCTGTGGAAACGCTTTTTAATAAGATGAGAACCCAACTGTTGACTCTGTAATATTTATCTTGCAATTGGAGTTTTGTTCATGAAGTCTTTTCATACTTTTATAGTTTCAAGAATTCTACCTATTCACTCTTTCAGCAGTTTTAATGTCTCTGTTTTAATATGTAGATCTTTGATTCGTTTCAACTTTGTTTAGTGCATGGTGAGAGATATCTAGTTTTAGTCTTCTTAGAAATCCAGTTTTTCCAGCATTTCTTAAGGAGGTTACCATTCTTCTAGTGAAGGTGTTTGGGCCCTTTGTCAAAGATAAGAAGCAACATAGTGAAAATGGCCATACTCCCAAAACTGTTATATAGATTTAATGTAATCTCTATCAAAATACTAATAGCTTACTTCCTGAATTAGAGAAAACAATCCTGAAATTCATTTGGAAGCTGAAGAGAGCTAGAATAGCAAAAACAGTTCAGGACAACAAAGGCAATGCAGGGGCATCGCCACACTGACTTGAAATTACACTACTGTGATAAAGTGTGTTGAAATAAAAAGACACAAAGATCAATGGAGCAGATTAAAAGATGCAGAAACAACTCCAGATTTACTCCAATTCTATGAGAATTTTATTAATGAGAAAATTAGGGCTCAGAAGTGAAGTCATTCAGTAAAGCACTCTAGCTAATTTAGACACCACTGCATCTAATTCCAAAATCATAATTCTGTATTCCTGCCTCTGTTTCACGCTATTTTAAAAAGAGTTTGGATTTTACTTTTCAAATGCCATAATTACCTAGCAAAGCAGACGACCTGGTTCATTTGCTATAATTGGACATTTTGTTGCTGTCAAGGTTGCTAAGTGCTTAATGGTTGCCTAATTACACTGGAGACCCTTGGTTTCTCATTGAGGAACAGGCTGTAGGACATGCCAGTCCCAGATATAAGTGATGTTTATTTTTCACACTCAGCATCTTATCCTTACAGATGAACATCCACCACAGCCAAGTAGACAACCACCTTGAGATCACTGTTTTAAAATATGTGACAGCAATACTTAGCTAATTGCTAGGAGGAAAAGACATGCTATCTGGTAAATGAGGTGGTTTCTTTGGAAAGTTATGTTTAAAATGTTTTAAGTTCTGGTGCAGAACTAACTTTCATAAAACAGTCACCTTGTGAAACACTCACAAATAGTCAGAGCAGAAATGTTAGTTTAATTTACATGTCTGAAAAGCAGCCAAGAAAGCATTGAACAGCTTGAGAATATGGGTGCTGCCAAATAATATGATTTAAAAATTCAATTCAACTTTGTAAAGAAAATATTTGTCTTCCCACTTCTGCATGGCATATAAGGGAAAGGGCTAGAGCTCCAGGATTGGTAGAAGCAATGATGGTCACAGCCTGACACTGGCCTCACCTTCAAAGATGCAGGACATGTTAGTAATTAGCTGTAGCCTACTGATATGGCCTCTGTCACCAGTGAGGATGCATGTTTGGGGTTTGAGACATGTTTAAAACCCCATCATGGGATTGTCCTTCACTGTCTGCATACCCAAAACTTTGGAAGCGAGGCAGCTTTGTCAAGCAGCAGCATCACAATTGAGAGAGCATTGCAGTAAATTTTAAGAAATGGGGCATGATTAACAGATCCAGGCAGAGAAGGAATGTGATCTGATGACATACCGTGAAATTCCTACAGAAATTAATTCTCAGGAACTGGGATTGTGCTCCAAATGTGTCATGCAGTTGTTGTCTAAGAGGTAATAAAGTAATATATGTGCACTAAATGAATCCAAGATCATGTTGATCCCATGAAATTGAAAGCAATCTCTGATAGCCACAGATACTGTTGTGAATACCCTTGTATTACAGGTACTGCTAGGATACTCAGGACAGAGTAGGAATCTGGGACCTTTATTTGTTAGGAAACCTGGCCAAGGTCACAGTTCCTGCGAAAGACAGAGCCGTGACTCAAGGCCAATTCTACTTGTTTTTAGAATCTGAGCCTTTTTTTCCTTTTAGTGCTCTGTGATTGGAGTGAAGAATTTGAGTACCAGCAAAGGAACACCATTTTAATAATTTATGTGCTTCAGCAAAAGAAATCACCAACAAAGTGAAAAGACAACTGACAGCGGGAAAAACTTTTAACCAATCTTCCCTTACACAAAGAACAAATATTTGGAACATATAAAGAATTGAAAAAAATTAGACACCTTCTTGCCAAGTTCAAAGACCCATTCCAAAAATTGGACATCTGAGATGAATACACATTTCTAAGATGAAGAACTACAAATGACAAACAAATATATAAAAAAATGTTCAGCATCATTGGTCATTCAAGAAATGCAAATTAAAAGAGCACTGGAGGGCCTGAGGTGAAAAAAGAACATTTCTTCACTTTGGCAAAGTAGACAGATTAAACTACTACGGAAATCAATATGGAGATTCTTCCAAAAAAGTAGGATTAGAGATCCCATTTGAGGCAGCTATCTGGATATCTTCTGATAAGAATTAAAAACACCGACAAAAAAAAATTAAAAAAAAAAAAAGAATTAAAAACACCACACCACAGTGATACATGTGCACCCATATTCATAGCAGCACAATTTGTAATAGCTAAATCTTGGAAATAACCCAGGTGCACATCAACTGAGGAATGAATAAAAAAGATGTATTTGCTTTCTATAATGGGATATTAGTCATAAAGAAGGATAAACTTGAGACTTTTATTATTGGTGAATGCATGCAACTTGACACCATGCTCATAAGTGAAATTAATCATACAAATATGTGTAAACAATGTATTGTCTCACTAGTGTGAAAAGCGGAACAAGTAAATAGGATGAAAATATACAATAGGTATTGTGAAATAGGAAGAAATTGTTCACAAGGACAGACAAACTGTCATGAGGGGAAAGGGAAAGGAAGAAAGGTAAGAGGAAAACTTATATGCACACACAAGATAGTTAAGATAGTTATACAGCTAATTTCTCTAGTTACTTGAAAAGAAAGTTTTACGCTAATATTGTTTGGACAAGGTCATGCCTATATCTTGTACTCTGAACAACTACAAGGACAAAACACAGTATATCAACAATTGTAACAGTCCAACTAACCTGCTTTGAAACTTAGTTTCTTTGTTATGTTTATGTTTTTTTATTTCTTTAAAATAAGATTTTAAAAAAGATATATCATTTATAGGTATAAATTCCCTATGATAATTATCATCATTATTTTTTAATTTTAAATAGAATTTAAAAAACAGAACAACAGTAATCAGAACAGAACAATGCAAGTGACACAGTACTTCAAATCAAGAGCTTTACAAAAATCAAGATAATAGGAAATCAATAATGGCTACCATAATGTCTCTTGTCTTCTTAAAAATAGCTGCTCATACTATCAGACATAATAAAATTGAACAAAACCTATCAAACAAAAGAATGAAAGTATGTTTTAAAGGGAATAAAATCAACAAAATAAAACAGAATAAAACCAATCAAAATAAAATAGTAAAAATGATGCAGGATTTCAAAACAGGATAACAGGAAATCAACCATTGCTACCATAATGCCTCTGGTTATCTTCAAAATAGCTGCCCATACCATCAGACATAATAAAACCAAACAAAATTAAACCGATGAAAAAGAACATTGAATAAGACAAAGAAATAAAACAGAATAAAACAAAACATCAAGAACAATATTGGATTTCAAAAACATGACAGAAGGAAATCCCCCATATTTGCTATACTGCATAATGTTAGTCTCTTAATAGATGCCCAAAATACTAGCCTTAGGCCTGCAAAGTCAATCAAACAATGCAAGCACTAAGTTGTTTTGTACCTCAGTTGCTATCAACTCAGCCTGTACTCTGAATCAACTAGTTGCTTACGGGAGGGAGGGGGTGTTCTTGTCTCGGGGGCCATGCAGTGGTCAGCTCTCAGGAAGGGCAAACTGGTTTCTTGCTACTCCTCCCAGGACCAGCATGGCTTTTTGAATGTGATCATTATGTATATCTAAAACATTCCAGTAAACTTAATTAATTGTTTAAAAAAACAATAAAACAAAAAAAAATTAAGTTAAATTGTTGATGCGAAACATCTTGAACAAGTTAACACAGCTGAAAGAGTTGCTGGCCCAGACCGGACACTTTAACCAGGAAAAGCCACAGCCAAGTTAGGGGGCTCCTGCCTCCCCCGCCCCTATAGATTTGCCTGTAACCCTATACCCCCATCCCTGTAACCCTGGCGCCAAACTTGTGCCAATGAAATACCTGTGCATCCCTAATGCCCCTTGTGGTCCACCCCAGACAGAGCTTACTTATGGGCCTGACTCCACGTGTTGAGAGGAGAAGAAGAAGAAGAAGAAGAAGAAGAAGAAGAAGAAGAAGAAGAAGAAGAAGAAGAAGAAGAAGAAGAAGAAGAAAGGGAGAGTGTGTTCCAGAGAGAGACCACCAGCCCCGGGTGCAGTGGAGATGCTGCGCCCTGGGGCCGGGGGGGGGGTCTCTCCCCGCATTCCCGAAATAAAGGTTATTATATTTTATATTTCTTATCTTTGCAGCCACCGCCGCCCACTACTTTCACGGCCGTCCACTCCACTCCTTCCACGGACCTCTTTCCCCTCTTCCCCTCTTCTTTCCCCTCTTCTCAGACCTAACAACAGCTTCCTCTCTTACCATTTCTAATGCTTCATGCATTGGCACAGATACATGTTTCTGCTAAGAAGTATTTGATATCATTAAATTTGAATAAATGGTATGCATCTGCAAAAAAGAAGGTATGGATATGAATAACTCCACTTTCCTGTTGTCTAATGTCTAATTTGGAATACTTTTTCTGAAAAATGAGTTATCATATCCTGTTCATGCATAGACTGAGCTTTAAGAGCATGATCTATAAAATAGTATGATACTTTGAAGCTAAATACCGTGAGGTAAGCAGGTGTCCCTAGTTGTGCATACAGGTGTGATTGGGCTTCTCTCATTTGAAGTCCTTGTCCCTTTTGCTAATGGGTCACAATGCAGGCCACCATCATACCCTCCATCTGATTAGGCTTGTCTTTGCTATGTAGTCTATGCTATGTTCCCTCTTTCTGTAGCATTTTCTAATTAATGTAAAACAAAACTATTGATTTAGGAAGAGGAGGACAATGTTGTTTTGCTGAACTAAGCTTATTTTAAATTAATAGGTAAAATGGTTGATAAATACTTAACATACTAATAAATGATCAATAGAATATGTCTCTTCTAGGAAGCTGGTTATGCTCCTTAAAAGTCATCATAACTAAAGCTTTTCAGGGTTAGTTATGAAATATTTTTGTGTGTACAAAAGTGTACATTCAAACAAATATACAGACTGTTCTACCAAAAGCGAAAGCTCCAGCATTCGTATCTATCCTTATAGTCGTAAGGAGTCAGTGCGTGCCTCCTGAGCCCAAAGGCCTTCAGATTGTGAAACATCTCTAATGTCATTTGTAGTCTTTAATTTCTAGTCTAATATTTTTCTCATTATTCTATTGGGATATCTCTATTTTCTTCTTTTTTGACATTCTATTGAGTACATTTTAAATAGTTTAAATGTTCATAATATTGCACAAATAAAAATCTACATCCTGAATTTTCACAAAGTGTGCACATTTATGAGGCCAGAAGTCAGACCAAACAGTCCCTACAACACTAGCAGAATACCCTGGAGTCTACTCTGGGTCAATACACCCTGCCTCTACAAGAGAAGCTATACCCTCACTCTAAAAGCCTTGGAGTCTGTCTAGATTGCTTCTGGCAGTCAGAACTAGGCTCAAGAGCTTTATCCACACCACAGTATGTAGTTTCAATTCCTCCAGGTATACTACAATAAACTGAAATTCTTCACTCTTTATAGCATCTGTGTTGTTCTCGTCAATGTATTAGGGTTTTTCTTGGGAAGCAAATTTAATATAAGATGTATATATGATTGTATAGGATTTTATGAAGTGATTTTTCAGGAATCGCAGGAACCACTTTCCAGCCCAGAAAGAATCTAAATGGTCGTTTGTAGACTGCACACTCAGAAGATCCAGTAGTAGCCAAAGGTTGAAAGCATGGAAATTCATTGCAGAGCTGCCAGTACAAATCTGTGCTAGCTGAAAAGTCTGTACTAGAAAACTGAAAGAACTGGAGATCAGTGTCTGAAGACCATGATGAAGACAGGAGGTCCTTCAAATAAAAGGCAAACACTTCTTTGTTATTTCCTTTTTTATTCTGTCCAATCTGCAAGTCTCATGCCACCCACATGCATATGGGTCTTCTGCATCAGTTTGTGGCCGACTTGCCAGTCATTCACAAAACTTGCTAATCTGCTTGGTGGCTCTTACTCAGGCCAAGTTGACACACCACAATTAGTAATCACAGAGCAGTAGACAATGCTGCTTCAGTGACATTGCAGCACATGCCTGCTGCTCACACATACCTATGTTTTCGTGTTGTTAACTGGGAAGGAAATTGGAGGATCCTATACTATCACATTTTGGTAGGACTGCCCCTTGGATTTTAAGAACTGTACCACATTACACTCCTTCCAGAAGCCTAGAAAGGGCCTGGTCATTCTAGATTTATTCAGCCAGTAACACCTGCTGTTTTAATTGTTGCCTTTATGCTGATAGGGAGTACTACAATATTATGTTCTATTTTTACTTTTGTCAATTCTTAGTGCATGTTTGCAGTGCATAATGATTGCATTCCCCACGGAGAGCAGATACATGTGCATGACACATCTTGATTCTTTTTCACCCTTTTTCCTCCCCCTTCTCCTCACTCATTCTACCTCATGGTCCCCATTATATGATTCCTTCAGTTTTTATTTTTTAGTACTATGTGTTTGCAGCACTAAATGATTACATTCCTTGTGGGGAGTTGGTATATAGACATAAAACATCTCAGATCAAGTCTGCTGAGGCATAATTTGCCTACTGTAAAATACACTGATTTCAAATGCACAGGCTGATGAGTTTTCTATCACCTTGAAAAGGTTCCTAATTCCTTCTAGTCAGTCTTCCTAATTCATCTTCAGGTCACAGCTAAGTCTCTCCAAATTCCCTCTCTTTTAGTGTTCCAGAAAACAAATGAAATTGTGTGGGATGTACTCCTTGTGTCTGATTTCTTTTGGTAAGAATAATGTCATTGAGATCCATACATGCTGTCATGAAACTCAGTATTTTGTTTATTTTTATGGCTGAATATTCTAAAATATTTTTACATATTCTCCTATTGTGAAATGTTGAAATGATTTCCTCTTTTGCAATATTAGGAGTTATGCTATCGTGGACATCAATCTGTAAGTTTTTTTGGACACATATTTTCATTATTCTTGGGTAAGTGCCCAGGAGTGGGATTGTTGGATCATGCAGCAAGTGTCCTTTTTAACTTTATAAGGAACTGTCAAACCACTTTTCAAGTAGGTTGTACAATTTCACACTCCCTAAATGAAGTATGAAGTTTCCAGTTGTTGTGATTTCTCACTTTAATTGATTTTGTCCTTAAAACAATTTTAGACTTTTCAGTAGATAAATAAGTATACCCCATTGTCATTGTAATTCCAATTTCCCTAATAACTACTGAAGTTGTATATTTTTAATGTACTGGATGATTACTCACATGTCACCTTTTGAGAAATAACTATGCTTTGTCAATATCTAGCTAAGTTGTTTTCTTGAGTTAGGTTATTTTCTTATTCTACTGAAAAGCTTAAATGGTATGTATGCAAGTCTGCCATCAGCTGTATGTAGTATAAATGTTTTCTGCTCATACACATTTTATCTTTTCATGCTTTGATATTTTTTTTTTGCCAAAGAGCAGAAGTTTCTATTTTGATGAAATTCAATTTATCAAACATTTTCATCTGTGATTAAATAATCTTTGCTTAACACAAGATTTCCTCTTCTATGTTTTCTTGGAAGTTTTATATTCCTAATCTTCCACATGTTGGTCTATTTTCTGTGTGAAGTTACATAGTGTTTGTGGAGTAAAGAAACAGTGACAGACTTGTTCCGCTATTTGTTTGACATTGTTTGTACTTTAGAGCATATTTCTGCAAAGTGCATGAGCAATCATTTCAGATGGCCTAGTTGGGGCTTGGGTATCCTATGAGGTCCAACCTGCCCAACGTACTGTCCTTGACCTCTCTATTTGTCCAGACTCCTGAGATTGCACTGTGATGGAAGAGAACCCCAGGGTCCAGCCTTCAAGCTCTTTTGCCTGGAAAATTCCTTAAAAGCATAATGCCTGCAAATTCTAACTACCCTCACCTCCCTGAATCTCTCCCCATCACTTAAAAAAAACTCTGAACTTTCTAAACACCATTTTTAAAATTCATCACAAATTACCCTTCCTTCAATTCATTCTTCTCCTGGGGCTTTCCTTGCAGATATTTAAGGTATCACATCATATCCAATTTATCTCTCATACATTGTCCTTTATCTCAATTTCCTCCTACACTTCAGTTAGATATGTTCTATGAACTTCCATTTTCTGAATGTTTTTTTTCATTGTTAAAGATTTACGGTTACATTAATCCAGTGGTTATTGATTTCAGTTACATTCAATTCTAAACTTTCTATTTTATCATCTTTATAAATTATCATTTTTGATAACACTCCATTTTCACATATTCTCCAAATTTCATATTTTTAAAAATTTCTTAATCATAGTTTTGTGAAAATCTTTGTCAGCTCGCATGGATATTTGTATTATCCATTGGTTTGTTTCTGTTGTCTATTTTACCTCTTTAATGTTATCTTGGTACCTTATCAAGACACTATTTCACTAAACGATGGACCTTGACTGAAAATTGTTGCCATGCTGAATGACACTATTCTGGAACTGTGTGAGAGAGCCTCTCTTTCTTTCACTAAGTCAATAGTGCAGTTCATCACCTTAATTCAATTAGTAAATGTGCTCTACTAAAGCTGTATCTCAAGCTGATTTGCCATGGTCTTCCTTTGCACCTGCCAGACGGATGGCTCCTTGGTGGGTCATAAATTCTAATCCTGGGTTTATGAGAGTGACAGAAAGTTCATACTTAACCAAGTTTTCCTATACAGACTTTTAGTTCCTAACTCAAGGCATCCCAGGAATTTGCCAGCTTTATTGAAGGAAAATCTAGCCAATTTTCTTACTATTTAGTCTTTGTCTTTTAGTCTTTGCTACTGTCTCTTCTGGTTTACTTAAACACACCAAGAATGGGAACAAACCTGGATTCCCCACCGCTGCCCTGGTCCAGAATTGACTAATACACCAAAATAAACTTGTTGCAGAAGCCAGCTCTGCTCACCAAGGATCATTCATCATTTTGTTGCATTCAAAATGATGGTTTGTGTCTTTTATCTCACTGTCTAGCTGTTCATTCATCTCCTCTATTTCATAAAGAACACTCATTTGTGTGGTTATATATTAAATTTTCATTTATACTTTTGGGCTTCTGGTTCACTCTCTAGTAGGCCTTCTCTTGCATATTGAGATGAAAAATAACCTTCTATCTCTTACATCCTCCAGTATCATTTCTTGTTTTATTGTTAGTATTTTATTACTTAATCCAAGTAGAATATACAGAAGTGCAAAATCCATATGTAAGATGAGATCTAGAATTTGAACAAAAGCCACAGAAATCAGTTTGCTATCAGACTTTGTGGAGACTAACCAAGCTTTTCTTCTAACGACTTAAGAATTCTGCCTTCGTCTCTGTTTTGGTTTGAATATTTCTCTAGGAGCGTGCGTGGAAAACTTGATCTTCACTCCAACAGGACTGAGAAGTGGGACCTAATAAGATTAGGCCATGAAGGCCCTGCCATCACGAGTGGATTAATGTCGTGATTGCAGAGTGGGCTTACTAAGAAAGGCGAGTTTGGTCTCCCTCTCTCCTGCTCTCTGCTTTCCACTATGGGATGCTACAATGCAGGGGCCCTCATCAGACTCCATACCTACACATCGTCCTTCTCAGTCACTGACACTGTAATAGGGCAATCACTGCACTTTAAAAATTGCCAAATCTTCGTTATTCAGTCATATCAGCATCTGTCACAGAAAAGTATAGGTCAGCTGTATTATAAATAAGTATATTTCAATTTTCTATCCTGCCACCTTGTCTTATTGTTTTATTTATCCTGTGATAGACACGTGCTTTTAAAAGCACCAGACCTATGGCATACTTCTGATGTTTCAAAGAGTGAATTCTCTCATCCTTCCAAAATGAGTCTTAAAATTCAGTTGTTATGTTTCTCACAATGTACTATTAAGATTTTGATATAAATTTCACTAAGCTGTTGGATAATTGCTAGAAAAATAACATTTGCCTATATTAAATTTTAAAATAATTGTTAAGAATTTATAAGTCTGTATTTCAAGTTGCTGAATACTAAACTAAGAATATACCAATTAAATTTGAAATATAATTATTGAGACTTAACATTTTCTTATCTTTGGTGTATAGGGGAAGCAGATCCCCTAATTCTGTGTGTTTATACTGTTTTATATTTGCTTAATCTAGGTTTCATTCTGATATAGGAACATAGATGTTTTGCTGAGTAAAAACAGGGGCTGCTTTAGTGCATCATTCAAATCTTCTTTCAAGACAAAGATGCCCCTTTTGTTAGCCAGCTTTCCATAACTCTAGAAAAATACCTGAGCTGTTAATTACAAAATAAAAGTTGTTGTGGCTCATGATGTTAGAGATTCAGTCTATGACTGCACAGACTCATTGTTTGGGGGCCTTTGGTGGGGGCCTGTACATCACTGCAAGAGCATGTGGCAGAGCTAAACTGCTCAGTTCATGACCAGAAAGCAAAATAGAGTGAAGAGAGATTCAGGGTCCTCCTGGGCATGATCCCATGACTGAAGACCTCCCATCTGGTCCTCACCTCCTGAAAGCTCCTCTACCTCCTCACAGTGCCACTCAGAGAACCGAGTCTTTAATGTATAGGTCTTTGAGAGAGGCCTTCCACTGCCACACTATACCTTTCCCCAGCGTCCAGGACTGTTGTCAGCTCACAGCTTTGTGTCTCCCTGGGGGTTGTGCTGCACCAAAGAGGGCACCCTTACGGAGTCCAGCCTTTCCCTGGAGATGCCTGTCTTATAGAAGATGCGTCCTCATTACAGTTTGGAGCATTCCAAAGGACAATAGTTCATCTTTTATCACTGCCAGTCTCACTTGCCCCATCCCTCTCAGGTGATGCTCTGAAACAAACGCTGGTCAACTTCCGCAAGCAAGCATCTGCTTCCTGTTTCCTAGGAAGTTCTACCCAGAGGGAGGACTGCTCTGAGAAGAGATCTGGGTTTGGGATGGCTCAGGTAGCAGGGCCTATGATCAATGGTGGTGAATGAAGCTCTGATCATCCGTGACATGCAGTCAGGATGCAGTGGGTGTCACATCTCAGGCATGTGCAAAGGTGGTCCCATTCAGGAGAGCCACCCCCACTTTTACCACCCACAGTGACACCCCACTGCTCCAGTTGCCCTTTCTCACTTCCTTCATGCAAACCTATATCTGAGAGCCCACTTCTCCCAAGAATCAGGCAAACTAGACCTTTTCCTGCCCAGTTATTATTTGCATACAATAATAACTCATTCTTTCAGTTTACACTGCAGCTAAAATTGATATGAAACTATATTTTTCAAAGTGTATTTTGTGCAACAATAGTCCCAAGAGATGCATTAAGGGAAAAAAGTGTTCTGTGGTCACCTAAATCTAGGAAATGTTGTACAGCATTTCCTTCCTAGGTGTTCAAATGGACGTTAGTTATTAAAGGTTTCAAAGAATTTTGTCACAAAGAAAATTATTTATTTTTAGCATAATGCTTACAAAATTTAATTAAACATGCAATTTCTATTGGTTATTACCCCTGGACTCTTTAGTAGTGGAGACTTTTCAGAAAAGCCCTTGAAGTTGTTATTATGTAACCACACTGCAGTTGTGGGGAGAGGAAGTGAAATCCCCGGTGTTAAGATGTTGTCACTGTAGTGCAGTCCCCGTGGGATTCTACTGTGAGATTCTCAGTAAATCTTTCTGACCCCCACAAATCTGAAATGATAGCAGGTAGCAAAACCTTCTCACTTCTCTCTCGGCAGGAACAAGCAGTCCCTTGCTATATCCTCCTCACATTCTGCCTCTTCCTCGGCTAGAGGCAAAATTATCAAATGACACTTGGCAGGCCCAGGAAGGAAAACTTTATGAAGGATCGTCCTCGAAGGCGCAAATCCCTCCCGCAATTGTGTCTTGCAATGAGGGACAGAAACTGGGCTCAAATCTAAATTCAGGGGAGGCAAGTGGGAAATGTCGGCCAAGGAGGAATCAGCAGATGGAAAAATTACTAAGAAGAAGCATCGGACCTGAGGGGGATTCTGAGCAAAATGGTACAATGAAATTCTGGGTGAAGACAGGGTGATGAGCTGTCACCTGGGGGACAGCAATTGATCAGAAACCCGGTCACATACTGAGGGCGGTCAGATATTAAGACTGAGAAATTTTTGCTAAAATGAATTAGAGCTCTTTGACAGGACCAAATATTACAAGGAAGTGAAAAATGAAGCTAAGAGAAAGCTCAGGAGCCTGGCTGGACCAAGTAATCTTTGGATCCTCTTTCAATAAAGTCCCTGGATGACCACGAGGCTGCACATGGAGCCTGCATGGGGTGCCAACGTAGAAATGGATGGGCAAGTGGATTGTAAAGTGACAGCAGTCATCACCAGAGTCCAGCATTCTCCCTTTTGCAGTGGTCTCGTCTCTGGGTTGCATTAAACCTGGATTCTTGACTCAGTGTCCTTCCATATTGACATTCCACTTTGCTTGTGTTAGCAGGAAAAATAGCAAAGCACAAAGCCATTTTCTATCCATATTATTTGGACAAATAATTTACTCGTATTACTGGTGAACCCTGTTTGAGTCCCCATTTCAAACTCCTATTTTGTTCTTCAATAAATGCACATTGGGATTTGCAAGTATCCTCGGAACCCCAGAAGTGGTTTTCAGAGAATGCCCCATGGCTGTCTGAGAAGTGAAATCTTTTCATGTCTGGGAGTGAGAAGCCCTGAGCTTCAGGCCTCCAGGCATTCAGGAAGGCAGCCATGATCTACGTGTGGCACTCGCAGGAACTTTTGGGTAAAAGAACTCCCCCTTCTCCCAACAGGCCATTTCTTTAGGCAGAGATGGAGCAGTAATAGGGATACAGACTTAGACCCCTGTGGAATTCCTACAACCTTTCATCCCTCTGTCTATAGAAATACAAAGGCACTTTTAGATGCAGACAGCTGGAAACAGAACAACCAGATCCAGTCATATCCCTGAGGAAACTGGGCAAGACCCACTCATGGTGTCTTTCCCATTGTACACCCTCTTCCCAGCTCGACTCCTTCTGCACTCAGGACACTCACCATCCCAGATTCTGAGTTGTGTGCTCAGTGGACTCACCGAGGGAACCCTAAATTACTGATTAGTGCATTCCTCCTCTGAGATTCCAATTCCATCCTTCTGGACAATGACCTGGTCTTGTTTTTCTTGTTTATCAGATAATTCTATTGTGTGATCAAAGTGTTGTACAACTGCAGGAAGGGTCAATGACTTTTAATCCCACATGTGCCAATAGGATGGCATTGATCAATAAGTCTTAAAAAAATGATCACTATCTGTGCCTTCCACTCACAAAGTCTCTAATAGAGCACTGATGTGAGGCGGAGCAGTGAGGATGGGAATGATGGCAGGGACGCTGGGTTCCTCTTCCCCATTCATTATCCAGCATTCAGCGGGCACACCTAGAAATTTTCTAACTGAAAGAATGGTTAGTGAGTGTGTAGCTTTATCCCTCCTCTACCATTTTTAATATTCAGCCACAGTACAAGATATTTTGAGATATTTTCTTTTTGTTGTGAAAATGTTCTGCATGACAAACTTTGTTCATTTCCCTGTTTGGAAAAAAGCCCTACACTTAGGTCATAAAGAGTTACCGGATCTGCAAAGGTGACATCCTGACAAATCGGTTGTTTTCTTCAAGTTGGTTTCAGTCTACAGCATCAGGGTCGCTCGGATTGTCTGGTAGTAGAAAAAATATCTTTTTTATATTCTCCAGTAGCATTTTCCTAAAGCATAATAAATGAAGAAAATATGTTTTGACACAGTGAAATTTTAAAATATACCAGACCAGTTGCTAAATATGACTTTTGTAATTACTAGAAAATTCTTATTTTATATTATTAAATTTGGATATTTTAAATGAGATTTTCTATCCCCTTGAGCAGCCCCAAATGCAGTTTTTTTAATAATTGAATTTT
This sequence comes from Cavia porcellus, assembly GCF_034190915.1. Lineage (NCBI taxonomy): Eukaryota > Metazoa > Chordata > Mammalia > Rodentia > Caviidae > Cavia > Cavia porcellus. Next base: position 104,063,368 of record NW_026947485.1, read on the forward strand.
CGCACATTTTGATTAAACCCTTAGCCAAGATCATCATGTATGAATGATAAAATGAAATTACTTTTAAAACCATAGTTGACTTCAAAATTTCCATAGATGGCCTGAATTTAAATGTAATTTATTTATTCAGAAACTTAGCTAGGGAGCAATTGCTACCATCTCATTGCTGGCAAGGTTCTGCAGCCTCATCCTCACACCAGCTCTGGCTTGTTTTCTGCTCTAACCTGCTCGCTTCCACCTCACAGACTGCCTGCCACAGTCCTTTTGCACGTGCTCTTCTTATGCTTCACTCTCCTCCAATTCACTCTCCTCCAATAAAAAGGAATGATCCTTTTTATCATTCCCTGCTCATCCTAGGGACCTCTTCCCCAATTCCACATCCACAGCAAAGGTTTCTCTGGCCCTCCCCGTGTCCTACACCAGCCTTTGGAGTGCTAAGATTTTTCTTCTCAACATTCATACCTGAGGCTTATAAGCACTTGTATGATTATTAGATTATTGGGATAGTGTTTGTTTCTGTACCGGACTTAATCTGAATCAAGAGATCTGTCTCTGTTGAGAGATATCCTCATGGGGTGTTGCTTACAGTGGCTTGATCAGAAAGGGCAGCCAATGGGGACACAGTAATGATGAGAGACTGGGCCACCTCAGGGGTTGGAGGGTCAGGTTTGTCTCAGTTTTGCCACAATCCTAGATACTGTTTTGCTACCTGTCCAAAGGACATTGTCATTGCACTGGAGAGGCTGCGCGGGGTTTATTTTCTTGAAGGTGTCTGGAATTCTGACATTTTATCTAATACATCTTTTGACCTTGGGAATCAAAGCTCACGTATTCGATACCATCAGTACTGTAGCCCAGTTGTATGTTCTTTGTACCCTAAACCTGGAGACAGTTTTGCAGTGGATTTATATTGTGCACACAGGGATTTTCATATTTTTACCTACTTGGAAAAGTGCCTTGTGCTTCCAAGATGATTTTAGCTACACAGTGTTTAACGTGTAGGCCCTTCACTCTGTCAGTACTGACTTTCTCCCCACTCTGGGCCATGCCAGTTTGTTCACCAGCACCCCTCCTATGACCCTGAGCTGTTCTGTGCATACTAATCAGCTGCTGTATCGACCCACCCTCCTCTCCAGGGCAGCCACCCCTTTATTCCCTCTAAACTAGGTCAGTGCGATCAAAGCTGTCCACAGTAATGAGGGGCAGGAGGAGGAGCCTAGCTCCTCAAAGACCCATATAAAATTCACCTGGCTCAGCAAAGATTAGAACAGACAGGACTGGAGGAAAGTCAGTTTCCACATGGTGTTGGCTGGTGTCCATCAGTGATTAGCCAAAGAATGCCTAATGGGCCAGGGAGCTTTAGCCAAGTTTGATTGACAGGGCATCGATTTCTCTATTTGTGGTTCTGCTTGTCTCTTCGAGGTAGTAAATGGAAACTTACCTTGTAAAACCTCCTATTAGTTGCTTTATGGGATCTGTTCTCAGGAGGCTGCCCTGTTATCCAAGTCAAAGTTGGAGTGAAATAAAACCAAGCACATGACTCTGAATCTGTTACTGAAAACTTTGCTATTTATGTTTATCTCCTTCTGTGGATAATGATTTAGAGCCTTTCACCTTATCTTCAAAGTGGGCATCCTTTGAAGTTTTTCATGATTTACATCACACAGGTCTCAAACCTATATGATGCTATGCTTTGCAAGTCATCTGACTCGTAGCTAAAATTTCTCCTAAAATTCTCATGTGCAGAGGTACAGTTTTCAGAGGGTGATTGGATTATGGAGGCTGTGACTTCATCAATAGATTAATCTATCAATAAGATCATAATACGGTGACAATATTGGGAGGTGATGGAAACACTCTCAAACAGCCTTGAAAGTCAGATGCTTGAAACAGTTTTCACTGTCATTTTCTTTCTCAAGACTAGAATGATGGTGTTTGAGAGTTGATGCACAGATACATGTCACCCCATGTTGGGACATGTGTCTAGATGCCCTCCCAAAGCCTCATACGAGCATAGATAGAGCTTTTCAGAAATGGCTGGCTCCAGACTCTGTGATGTTGGCATTAAGTATGTGTATGTGATGCTGAGGAGATGGATGTGATTAGTCCTGAGGATTGGTTTGGCATAGTTCTGGGAGTGGATAATTGGAAGGCGTTCCCTCAGTGTGAGTGCCTCTTACCCTAAAGGAGGGAAACCTGGATAAGTAACAAGGCACAGAAAGAGTATTGTGGCTTGCCACTTGCTGATTTTGCTGGTACTTGCCTGCCCTGAACTCTTTCTTCTCTGCAATGCCCCCCTGCTATGCCATCCTTCCTTGGAACAACTCAAGTATGAATTGAAACCTCTACAAACTGTGAGCCAAAATAAACCTTTGCTCTTTTAACTTTGGGTGTCAAGTATTTTGTCTCAGCAACAAGAAAAGTAACTTAGACACATTGGAATATTTCAGCAACATTAAAGATGCTATGGCCAAGAGTTGCTGGCATTTCAGTGCCTATTTCACAAAAGCATACTTCCCTGGCATTGAAGAGGAGATGAGATAGCACACTATGTGTGTGGAAGGCAGTTATGTTCCCTACTGAGTTCATGTACAACATAGTCCATCTCCATTCCAAGTTCAGGGACCACAGGGTCAGAGTGCTTCCAGAATCAGGGACATGACATCATAACTATTGGTAGAACAGAAGACTGAGCTTACAGACAGGAATGTAGTCCCTGTCTTTATGCTGTCAGTTAGAGTCCTCTAATTAGTCATCTGTGTTAGTGCCACTTAATTAATTAATTCCTCTGTGTTAGTGCCACTTCAAAGAAGGAACGTGTTGTAGAAAGATTTAGGGCAAACGGGAATGACCAGGAGGTTAACCAACAGTGACCGAAGCTGCTGTTCACCAGCAGGATCTGGGACACTGGTTACCAGTCACCTTCAGTGAGGGGGTTATCTTCACCTGAATGTTTCACCTGAGTCACCTCAGATGCGTTGTTTCCTCTAGGTACAAATAGCAGGTCAGGTGCCTTTGTGGTCCATAATGTGAGAGCTGACAGTGGAGGTCAACAGCAGGGGTGATCAGCCCTGCAAAAGCTCTTCTGTCAGTAATTTAATCCCGAACGTGTTTCCTTTTATTTTATTTTCTATCTTTTCATTGAATTTTCAAGTCTGTACTTCAGTACTGGTGACTCTTACCGAAGAATGCGCAACAGAGCCCCCAAGATTTTCCCAATTGTCGGGCTCAAGCGGTTATGTTGAACAGCAATTGCCGTCTCCCTACTGGTCCTGATGCCCACCATCTACTGTCTGCTCCTGGGGGTATAATCATTTCAGATTGCTTATTGAAGTGGCATGGGCAGGACACACAAGGACAATGCTGCATGATCTCAGAGACCAGTTTGGGCACAGATCCTGTACCAAGGAAGGAAGTAATGAGAGAGAGAGTTGAGGATGCCCTGTGATGGGTTCAGACAGGGAGCAGGACCCAAGAATAAACTGGCACACTTAAGGAACACAGGTATGAGGCTATATGGTGGAAGCTTGGATCCTGCAGGGTTCCACAGAGAAGCAGTGATGGCCCATGGAATAGCAGAACCAGAAGTGTGGTAGTGTCTGTTGGAAGAAGAAAGCCCTTTCCATTGGCAATGTCCCCATGATGACTGGCTGCCTGCCTGCTAGACTGCAGAGATATCCTTGCAGCATTCAGCTGGAGTCCTCAGATTTTGCAAGCCCTGTGATGAGGCTCTGTTGGAATTTCATGGGCCTCATGAGTCTCAGAACCCAGTAAGTATAGTTATGCTTTTTGATAACACATCTCTTCCAGAAATGTCCATTTTGGACACACGCCAAATCAATAACTTCAGTTGGGTGGGGATGTACATTCTGGACATAATTTAGGTTGTGAGGAGTTGGACTAGAGCCAAGCCTTTGTCCTATCTAGCTGTCTCTTTTGAAGGATCAGCCCCTTGGGTTCATAGATGGTGACAGTAGACTTGATTCTTAGTTATTTAATCAGAAAAGATGAAACTCACTAAACCCCATGGGGCATGAGAAGCAGTCTGTACAGACAGAAACAGAACTTCAAATGCTTGCTTTTCTAGTGGCTCAGTAGGGATATCATACAACTACACTGAGTGCTGAGTTTTGGATGTTCTCTGGCACATGAAGGTAGTGGTGATTCTGATAGAATCTTTAATGTAGGAATCTTCTTTGGAATACTCTCCTCTGGAACTTTTTGTTCTAGGATCCTCTGGTTTGGCATCTTCCTCTGTGGAAACTTCTGATCTAGAATTCTCTGGTTTGGAATACTCTAGCCTGGAATCTTCTGCTTTGGATTTTGATCTTGTCACTATTGAGAGTTTTCAGACTCCAGTTCCTGATACAAAGTTCTGGGCAGATCTTTCACACTAAAGGATTCCAGAAGTTGAGCCTGGGAGGCAGAGGCAAGAGGGAACATTGGCAGGTGTTATATGATTCCTACCCAAATTCACAAGTGGAAGATTCTCCAAATGTAGAAAAATTATGCAGTTAATTTCATATATCAACCTGACTGGGCTGTGGAGTGCCCAGATATTTGGTCAGGTGTTTCTGGATGAGCGTGATATTTGAGTTTGTAAATGTGGTCAGGCAAATGACTCTCCCTAGTGTGGGTTTCCTGTCCCCTGAAGAACCTAAGGGAATTAGAAGCTGAATAAGCAAACAGTCCTTTCTCTCTGGCAACTGTCTTAACGTTAGGATGTTGTCTTCTCCCCTGGATACAGACTTGGACTGGAATATACACTATCAGCTCTCCGGTTCTCCAACTGACTCACTGCAGAGCTTGAACTTCTCACTCCCCCTAGTAACATGAACCAATTCCATGTAGTTACTCTAGAAGGATGGATAGAGGGAGTGATAGACAGTCTCATTTTGGTATTGGGATAGTTTTATAGGATATGCAGTCCTAAACTTCATTCTGTGAGTTTATTTTAAAGACCACAATAGACTTTACAATCCAAGATATTGTGTGTGTGTGTGTGTGTGTGTGTGTGTGTGTGTGTGTGTATGAAACGTTAACTGAAAAATTTTATATATACTTTTTGCTAGTTTTACCTGGAAATTTTTTGGCTCTCTGTCTCTCTCTCTGTCTCTCTGTGCCTCTTTCTCTGTCTCTCTCCCTTTGTCTCCTTCTCTCTATAAGTTTCCTTTTCTCAAAGTTGTAGGTCAAAATGAGAAAATAGCAGATTTTTTCTTATCCTGAGTAGAACATATGCCCAAGTTTGTTCTGGTCCTACTTGAGGCACATCAAAACAAATAAACAAACAAACAGCAGAATATTTGAAATTTTCTATAAAAACAAAATATCTATATCAAGTTCATGGGAAGACATGTAAGAGGTCAATTGTTATGATGTGAGGTTGACTCTAAGCTCACTAAGTGACAGTGGAAGTGCCTCAGATGACCTTAAGTCACTTTGAGTATCTCAAGTGTGTTTGAGAGAAAAGGGAAAGAGCAAAATGGAAATCAAAACATGCAATCTTATTAGTAGTTGTAACTTTGTTCAATGTTCTTGTTTTGTTTTGTTTTGCTGGAAAGAGAGTAAGGAGGAGAGGGAAAAGAAAAGGAGAGAGAGTTTTTCTTACAATCGGAATGAGGAGATAGTTCCACTCCAAAGTTTGAAATATTCCTCACAAGTGAGGTGGGGCTTTCTATGTGTAAAATAGCAGAGAAAAGCCTATCAGCCCATTGATCATGTCACAGAGACTCTGACCTTGACAAGGAACAGGGAAAGGAAGTGGCCAAGAGCTGGTGACAGGAGATGGTGCAAACTGGAGTCAGCAGGCCTTTGGACACAAACCTTGCACTTACACTGAATGGCATTCCTAGAAATTATGCTGAGGTCTCGCTCAAAGTTAAATTTAAGCTGTGTAACATTTACTGTGATTTTTATTTTTAAGAGACCTTGTCTAAGTATTACATGTAATCACCCAGCTGGCATGTCACAAACAAAAGCTATCTACTGTGCTAGGCAAGAGACGGGGAGCCAGGTCCTGGGCTGCTTGCTGCCTTGGGTGGTAGAAAGGCGTCAGCAGCACCCTCTGGTGTAGAGCAAGAAGTGGTTTTGTTTGCAACTGGGAACACCCTGATGGTGTTTATCGATGATGGTGCTCTCGATGGTGTCATCAAGAAAGTCTTACAATAGCCAGGGACTAGAAGGCTGTGAATCTGGGGGCTGGAGAGAGGAAGTGATCAGGACTGTCAGCCCCAGGCTGTCCCAAAGCTGTGTCACATTTCCACTCAAGCCTTTCTGGACTGAAAATTGTCTTCAAGAGCCAGATGCCTCTCATTCTCCTTCTGCTCAGTGATGCCATAGTTAAGAGGTAGACATGGAGAAGGTAGGTATCCACCAGCATCATTCCTCAAGGGCTACCTCTCAGTGAGCTCTGGGAATATCAGCTAGTCAGCTAGTCTCTGGTGGAAGACTATCTGTGTCTGGAATCAGATAACAGGAAAGTCAGTGTATATTCTTTTTCATCCTTTCCAATGCTAGTGTAGAAAATAATGGTCAAGTGGAATTCTCAATGTTACATTAGTTTTTATCATCTCTGAGAAAAATCGTTATGAACTTGGTGACCTCAGCAATATGACTTTCAACCTCTCCTTTGGGTTAGAGACCCATGTGGTCCCATCAGCATCAGAGGCTCTAGAAAGAATTCGTTTCCTGGCTTTACTTTCAGGCTGTGTAATTCCTGAATTCATGCCCCTTCCTCCACCTCAAAGCCAGTGTCTTCACACTGCCCTTTCTCTGTCTTTTCTTGCCTCCCTCTTCCACTCTTAAGGATCCATGTAATTATGTCAGGCCAGTGGACCATCTTCATTTCATTTACCACTCAGTTCCTCTTTGACATATTTACAAGCCTGTGAATCTGTACAAAAGAACTTCTGCAGGGACATCACAAACTATTGCCTATCACAACTGCCTATCACAACTACTACTTGTTTTTGTTTGTTTGTTTGTTTGTTTTTGGCTTTTTCGTTTTTATCGGTACCAGGGATCAAACTCACGACTGCCTGCTTTCAAGGCAGGCGCTTATGCTGCTGAGCTAAATCCCCAGCCCCTCTACTACTTGTTTAAAAAAAAAAAAAAAAAAACCAATGTTCCTTCTGCAAACTCTTTGGGCAAAATAAAAGAATTAAATAGAAACTTATTCTTAAAGTCGTATTTTTAAGGTTAATTGTACTACATGTAAAAAAAAAGAGGATAAACAAAAAACTGCATGCAAGACAAGGTGAAGTCATCCATCCAGACTTTTTGTCAGTAAATCAGTTGCTTAGATCTAGCAGACTTTAAATCAGCCATAAATATTTAATAAAGAAAAATCCATTTTAATTCCTAATCTTCAACTCATCAAGGAAATAGTCTAGATTCTGTCCTCAAAGTCTTTCCCTAATAGTTTTCTTACCAGTATTACAATAAAATATTACCCCTAAATTCCAGAAGCAAACAAAAATGTGATGGGGGACAGTGTGGTCAGAAGTACTCAGGAAGAAAGAATAACCAACCACCCAAGTTTGCCGGGCCCTGACAGGTTTTAAAACCAGGGAAACCCCAGACATTCTAATGCAGTTACTTATCCCAGCTCAGGTGATTTTTCTATATGAAGCAGAGAATCTGTATACAAGGAAGCAAAGGATGTTTTGACCTTCCTGCAAAATGCAAAAACAGATTTGCAAATTACCTCATCTCCTAGGAGCCTCACAATGACTCATGAGGTTATCCAGTCTCATTTCACAAGTGGGGAAACTGAAGCAAAAGGACACACATCTGGTCCATAGCAGAGTTTAGGGCTCAACCCCAGACCTGTCGGACCCCGGAGACCACACTCTTCATCTCCCCATTCAGTGACTCATAAGAGTGCTTAGCTGCCAAACTGCTGCCCCATCCACTGCCCACCACTGCAGGGAGCAATGGTGAGAAATTCAGCATGATGCATGTGGTATCTGTGCAAGTGAATGTGCATGAGTGTGTGTGTGTGTGTGTGTGTGTGTGGTGGAGTATTTAATACCACAAGAATTTCCCAGTGACTGTGGGATTTATTTAGTTATTTTATCTAAAACCTTCATAATGAATACTCCGTGGCCTGAAGCTCTACCCACCAAAAAACAAATGTAACTTGCTTCCTTCCAGAAATTGGTTGTGCCTTATATTTTTATTTCCAGATTCAGAGCCGAAGTCTGTAATTACACAATCCTGTAGACTTGGAATTGAGCCACCTGAATTTAGGGCACTTGGGTGCATTTCATTTGGGTCTTCCTGGAATGTTAAGACCTTCACTACAGGGATATATGGCTAAGGCTCCAAAAGTATCCTGCTGCTGAAAATAAGCAACTCAAATAAAAGGTGTATTGGATTTGAGGGGAAATAGATATAAACAAACACAAAGGAAAAGAAAGGCACATGAATTGAAAGCTTAGAATAACATATAACTATTAAAAGATTTTGAGAAATTTATGGTATCTACTCAGTAATCTCCAAGGTAAAAGGAGAGAAAGCCTCCACATAGGGCTAATGTTATTCATAGGCAGTCCTTATCAGCGCCCATCCAGCTAGCATATTTTTATATTCTGCTAAATTTCTCTTCCATGAAATGTGTGAAGCAGGGTATTCTAGTCTTGCCTCATGGACCACACAAAAGAAGACAGCAGAGTTCTTTAATTAGGGAGCTTTACACTGGAGAGCATTACCAAGGTCTCTATCATCTTCAGTCCTAATTGTGAGACTATCTGCTGAAAGATAAAACTCAAGCTAGAGGCAATGTATTAAAGTGAAAAATCCTATCTAATATCTTGCTTCAGCAGTTTATTTTGGGCCCATGTAGTCCATGGCTGACTTCCAACCCTGCTGGGGGAGCCAGGTGTCTTGGGGCCAGTTGATTGCTGTCCTTCCCCAACCTCACTGGACACTCCCACACTGCTCTTTGCCTGGCCAGCCCCATTCCAGGAGGTTCTTCCATTTACTTTCACCTTGTTGATACTTTAAACAGCCCACATCTCTAAACAAGAGATATATACACATGCACAATTATGCACACACATACACACACATGTACCTAATATATATGCACACATATTCATACCCATATCACAAACACATACATGTGTGTGAATACACAAATAAACACATGTATACAAATACTCATAAACACATAAGCATACATATACACACAAATATTCATACACATGTAAATATACATACACATATACTCAACATGTACATACAAGCATGCTCACTTACACATGTAGATACACACATATACATACAAAGACACATATGCACATCCATACATATAAGCATACCCATATATACACATGTGAACACATATGTACACATATATACATACATATATGAGCACAAAACATACACTTATGTATATATCCACACTTACACACATAAAAATATACAACACATATATACCTATATATTACACATGTATACATATTTGAACACATATACATATACAGACAATGTACATATATATGCACACATACATATACATACAATCGTTTATACATACATAATCTGTTCTCAAGGTATAAGCACAGCAAAATTGATTATTTCACACCAAATAGGAATTTTTACTCCAAAACAATACATCTTTATCTTATGCTTGTCTTTTTCTTTCAGATGATAAATGTTAAAGAAAATATTGTACTTTTTTAAAAATTTTATTTAAGGAGAAAAAGAAAAAAAGCAGAGAAAGGGTACAAGTTATACAGATTTACAGAAAAAAATAAACAGTAGGAAATCACTAGTTAATGGATTACATATTGTCATCTTAGAAATAATTGTTCAAGTTACAAAATTAAAGCTTATAAAGTGGACATTTCACTACAACTTACAGTAAACCTTTGAAAAGATTCTCTTTTACCTGACTTAAGAAATTCTTGAAAGGCAGCTTGCTAAAAGATTTGGGAAGATTCACAGATGTTAATGGAGTCAACTCTGCATGTTCTCGAGGACTCACTGTTGTTTTTTATCATAGTTTTCCTTGCATCCCCTCATGTATGTGGAGCAGCCATAACTTGTAGGCAAGGAAAACTTGTTACATCTGTTCTGTGATTCCTGGTCTCTCTGTCTGGCTTCCACTTTCTAGTCTGGTCCTGCCACTGAAACGAGCGTGAGAGACTGGTCTGTGTGTCTTCCACGCAGCCCCTTTCTGGATAGGAGTGCCTCCTGGCTGTAGCAGGCTGGGACTGGAGCTCCCCACTGCTTCCCCACTAGCTTTGTCTCTGGCCGCCCTCTACCCCCACCCTGAGTGCAGTCCCTGAAGCCCCTCCCCTCTCCTCCCTTCTTCAGTTCTTCCCCACCTGCTCCCCCAGCTGCTCATGCAAATGCCCAGCAGCAATACCATTGTTATCAACATAGACATCACTGTGCTGAGCTCTGACATTTCAAAAGACTTTTTAGTCTAATTTCACGTTCACAGAAAAATTGAGGAATTTACGTAGGTTTCCCATACACTTATACAGCCTCTGCTTATGACATGCCGGCTCCACCCTCTCTCAGTGCTCACACACAGTGATATATTTGTGGCCATAGACAAAACTGACACATCATTGCCACCCTAAGTCCCTGGTTTGCAATGAGGTTTACTCTTGGTACTGCACTGTTTTGATAATGTACAGTGGTACATGGTAACCATTACAGCACCATCCAGAATTTCACTACCCTTGAAACCTCTGTGCTCTGTATATTCTTGCATCCCTCCCTCTCCATATAGCCACTGATATTTTTATGATCTCCATAGTTTTGCCTTCTGTGGATCACCTTCAGTTAGAATCGCATAGTGTGTGGCCATTTCAGATTGATTTCTCTCACTTAGTAATATGCATTTAAGTTTCCTCCATGCCTCTTCATGGCTTAACAGCTCACATGTTTTGCATGGAATAGCACTGAGTGGCTGAAGGACATCTTGAAGTTTTTCATGTTTGGAGCAATTATGAAGAAAAGTTGCTCTAAACAATCATGTGCATGTTTTTTCCTAGACTTCACTTCCAGCCAGCTCTAACACTTATCACAGCCAGAAATTAGAGCCATGGTAATGGGCACAGTGACTTGGGCAGAGGAGGAAGAGAGGTCCCTTTTTCAACACATGTCATCTTTACACATCTGAAGAGTCGCATGACATCTATACAGAGCAACATAGGTAGGAGACTGGCATACTATGGTATAACAAGTGCCCTTGGCCACCAGAATGCCAGTTGGGATATAGGATTAAAACAATATTTCTATGGAATGTCCCTTTTATTTTGAAAGCTGGGGGTATCATAATAGGCTAAAAGGTAATTGAGAGCCACCTATGGGCTATATTCTGAAATTCTCCAGTCCTTTCCTGCTCACATGGTTACTTCCCATTAACTACTACAACACTGACCATTAATTTAGTCTGACAAATCCATCAAAGATTTGGAGGTTGTTCTAAAAGCTTTAGGCCATAAACAGTTGCAATTATCTATCCAACTGGCAAGCCTCCAGTGTCTTCAGTATTGTTGATGCCTTTATTCTCATGTCACTAGTTTCTTTCATAAAATTCAGGCCTCACTTTGGAGATAGTGGGTCTAGCACCCAATATTTCATAATGAGAAGTCAGGATCCTGTGACAATACATAAATCTCTCATTGGCTCTCTAGACTTTGAGATCTCTCTGGCTTCCTGTCTGGTCATTTTCGGGGACATCTGTGATGCCTCAGCTCTTGTAAGTGCTTGGCCTATGATCTTCTGGGGCCTGTCTCTTTCGAGACTAGCAATGACATTACACTTGTTTGATGAACTACTGCCTATGAGCAAGGAGACAGTGGGCTGAGCCACCTGCTCAATGTTCCTGGTGTCACAAAGATCTCCAGGTGCAGAACCAGCAGATGGGGATCAATTAGAATGGTGATTGGAGTTGAATGTGATTAATTATATAATTTGAGTGATTTGGATTTTAATTACACTAAAATTGCATTACATACCCAGGGTATTTGAAAGGATCCCCAACAAAGGCATCCTCTGGGTAGAAATGTAGTCCTTACATTCTTATTTGCATCACTTCCTTGACCCTGCTAAATGTGGCCTGCCCACGTCACACTTATAAGTACCTTACAACCTGCTTCACTCATCCACTTCTGAGGAGGAGCAAGTGCTTGATCCCACGGCCCATTAGTGATTGGTGAGTGGAACTACTCTGGGCAAATTGGTATAAATGCTTTGTTCTTGAGATTGGCAACAAGAAAAATGGGGAAAGTTTTTTTTCACTGTCTCTCTGAAACTTGGTTGATATAGGATAATATACTCTTGCAGTTTCTTTGACCTAAAGTTTATTCGAGACTCCAACTAGTCACTTTAGTGTACTATACTTATAGGGTATGGATTGGTCTGGAGAACAGTTAGTTTATAGGATGAGGTTATTATCCAAGTTATGGGTGTGATTGATTTCTGAAGCCTTATGGAAAATCACTGAGAGAGGACACTTGTTCTGGCAGGGATATCGCAGTCCCAGGTGTGCCCTCAACGTGCTCCTATGAACTGGGTCACTGCACCTCCTGAATTTGCTCCAGTGTTAATAAGGATCAAATGTGCCTGGCAACAGGTGTTTTGGGTACTCTCTGGGGAGTCTCTATGGCCAGAACCCACAATATGCACTGAATACAGAGATTTCCCTTTTGGAGGACATCCATCCATTATCACCCTGCTAAATGTGGCCTGCTCAGGTCACACCATTTAGCAGACTCTTGAGAAATAGATATCCTTGCTGACACACTGTCCACTACAGTGGTCACCTCTCTAGACTCTGGGTCTTCCAGACAGCATTCTCTAGCATACTCAAGTCATCTGTAGCAGAGAGAGAAATAAGAGCCACAATGCCCAGAGAAGACTGACACTGCAGGTATACAGGAAACTCTTGTTAACATGGGTATGAGATACTGGGCTCTACTTTGTGCAGAAAGCAGCTCAGATAGGCGGCACATACACCCTCTCAAATGCACAGAACACTGCCCTAAGTTATTTTACAGCAGGTGCACACACCCACTTCCCTATCTTTCTAAGCAGGACACTTCACGACTTGCAGGACACTTATAATATCATCATGGTCTGTTTTAAGCCAGTTCTCCTGGTTTCTTTCTGCCCACCAAGACTCCTGACCTCCTGGGTTTTTTTTGGCTCCTCTGGGCTATACTCCCAAATCTGTGTGCTGGTGATGACTCCTTGCAGCAGTACTGTCCCAGTTCTTATGAATATGAGCTCACATCTTGGCTCCAAGGTCAGTGTTAAATGGCCTTGAGTAAGTGATTGCAACCTGGTTTCTGGAGAACAAGAGTATCTGTGGCTGGCACTCACATGGGAGAATTGAATCAATGTGGAAGCTCTCTATAAATTTTAATATTTGGAGAAAATTTGGGCTTTAGTATTTTGCGTTCTATATTAAATTCCCTGTCATACCTAAAGTATCTTCAGGAATATTGTACCCATAGATAGTAAAGTACATTGCTTTTATCATTAGGATAAAAGAATGTTCAGTTATAAAACTAAATTTATTCTGATGCTAATGGTCATCGCTTAGTGATCCAGGAGTTTATTCATTTTAAAGCTACACAGACACCTGTTAGCAAATGGAAGAATTATCTAAGCTATCTATATTAGGGGAACTTAGAGATGATCTTAAAGCCATATTTCCAAAGTTTTAGCACTTGCAAGAGTGTTCCAGACAAGGCAAGAATATGTCCCAAAACTTTGCCAAATGCAATGTATTATTATTTGAACTTTACTCATTCAAACAGGATACTTAGCTTGCAGCAAGGCTCAGGGGCTATCATCTCAAGGGTGTTTGCTGATTAGGCTGTATGTCAAAAAGACCTTCATACATAATAATTACCAACTTTGTTGATTTTCTTGCATCCTAATAAATTACATGATGCAAATGACAGGGTCTATCGATTTGTACTTCAAGCCATATTTTTAACACAGCAGACCAATATCAATTCATTCAATTTCCCCCACATGCTGGGTTTAACCCTGTGTCTGTTTTCATGAGGTAAAATGAAACCATTAACTCCTACATGATCGTGACTTATATGGGATAGATTACATGCCACAACAAGCAGAAATATGAATGCTGCAGTTCAAAGCTGTAAGACAATGGTATCTAAGGGAATGAATACTCTTTAAGATAATTTGAAGATATATGAGACTCTTTAAATCTCAGAATAGTCACTAAAGATGAGTTTCACAGTCTCATCAATAATATCCCTCACTGAAAATACGCCATTGTTCCTCAAAGTTCAATTTTAGAAAATTGAGAACTAAGACCTGATATAATTTTTTCTGTGATAAAGCAATACACCAGAAAATTATAGACAATAAGTCTGATTGAATCAGTATTATTCATAAGTACACTGAGTGATAAAATACAAAGTGTATAGAAGCAGATGATTCTAATTGCTAATTCAGTCATTGTGTACTGGGCATCTTGCTGAGTACAGCACTTTGGAAGTTGGCAAGGCCTTTTGTGTCCCTGAGCAGTTGAATCTAGAGACACACATGGTCTGGAACAAGACCAACAACTATGCTCTAAATAAGGTCTGCTATCTTCCTGTTTTCCAAGGACCAGGCATCTATCTGGAGGTCAGGACTAGAAGATAACCAAGTCAAATCACAGGACTATGTTACTGGCTTCCCTTATAACCCACTCCAGTGCAGCCAGGTATGTTTATGAATTCTTCAATGAAATATGTGGATTTGCCTTGGTCATAAGACTGTACAGGAGAGGTTCAAGAACCCCCACCATATGTATACAGTCTCATGCATGTGCATGCATATTTCAGTCACTGTAGCTCACCATTTATATACATTGTCAAACATTTTTATTTTTCCTATTTATAAAATATGTGAAACCAAGATCTCAGTGTAGGATGGGTTGTGATGTCCTCAAAGCCTCCTTACTACATGAGAGCAGTGATTGGTGTTCTGGCCTCCTCCCATGCCACCATCAGCCTTTCTCTGTCTTTTGAATGAACTTATCTGAGCTTCTTTGTCATCTCCAAGAGGGGCACTGAAGAGCAACAGCTATTCTATGCTCTTTGTCTGAATATCCAGTAACTTAGCCCCATGAGTCCACTGCTACAGTCTAATTTTAAGCTTTCTCCTCTTCCTCACCAACAAAACTCCATTTCTGTAGAAGATTGCATTCAAAGATGGATGTGGCCAGAGTCAAGGTGGAGAAACAGGATTCAGGCCTAAAGGAAAAGAATGAAATAACCTGAGAAACAGGGAACACTGAGTTTGTCTTTTTCAAGGAGCATTCAATCCTTTGAAATTGAAAATTAACAATTCAGTGTTGCATGTAGAAGTTGAAGTATCTAAATGGGAGTAGCAATGAGCCAGGAGTCTCTTAGGAATTTAGAATTTCTTCTTCACTGTCTTCGTTCTTGTAGTAAATAACTGTGAGATCCACGGTTTTAGTGTAAGATGTGATTTTATCCATGGTGTCAGTGTAAGGTGTGGAAATGCCTTATTCAGGAGCATTTCTACATTCATGCAGATACTTTAGGCATTTGTAATCTATTTCTCTTGGTTTCTGAGATCAAAGTGATCCTTTTTAAAAATTCAAATGTAAAGCTGGAGTAGCTCTTGATCCAGTCTATAGCTCCAAGTCACAGATTGTCCCAAAGGTTTGCAGCCTCTCTCTGCCCATCTTTGCAACCTCAGGCCTCGACCTCCTATTTTCTCTACATCTAGACCTTCCTTGACCCCTCCCTGAACTCTGAGTCCTGAGTGTCTTTCCCATTTCAGGTCTTACTCTTTGCTCTGCCTGCCCATGCATTGCTTTTATTACTCCCTCTGCCTGCGACCTTCTCACCCCACCTCATCTCTCATCTTCATTTGCAACTTATTTTTTAATTTTATTTTTTTGAATTTTTTCCATTATTTTTTTAATTTAAAGAGAAAAAAGAAAGGAAATTTTAAAAAAGCAGTAACAGGGTACAAATAATACAGAATTTCAAGAAAAAAATATACAGTAAGAAATCACTGGTTAATAAGTTACACATTTTCATCTTAGAAACAGTTGTCCAAATTACAAAATTAAAGCATATAAAGTGGACATTCATACAGTGAGATTGCAGACAGTTCCATTCAATGATCCAACTAAAGCTCAGTAATATGTTTTTCCATCCTACACATTCAAACATATATGCAGTTATATCCCTTAGACCACCTTCCTTTCCTCTCTTTTTTACAATAACAATTACACTTTTTGGGTTTTTTTTTACTCCCACAGTTCTTATTACTTTTTTTTGAAGAGGACAAAACCTAATGTGACTAAACAAAACAGAGTCAGTTAAAACAGAAGGATGGGCATAGTACATTATGCAAAAATAGAATATCAGGTGATCAAAAATGGTTACAATGGTGTCTCTTGCTATTTTGAAAAAGAGGTGCCTATATCATCAGGTATAATAGAATTGATCAAAACAGTACAGAACAAGACCAATAAAACCTACACTGGAGACCTTATAGGACTTCAAAAGAAGATTATAGTCAAACCATAATGGGCATCATAGTAAATCTTATTGCCTTCAAAGTGGTTGCCTATACCCTCAAACTTGAACTATCAAATAAAACAGAATATAGTAAAATCAGACCGAACAAGATGGGGAGAGCAATATTGGGGTTCAAATCAGGTTAATAGGAAAACAAAAAAGTTACTATAATATATCCCACTATTTTTAATTTAGTTTTCCCTTAATTGAAGAAAAAATATATTAATTTTAAAAAAGGGTGGAGATTGAGATAAAAGAGGACATTGTAACAGAACAAAAGAGGTCAGAATCGAACAATTTAAGCATCATTGTGTTTCACCCCCAGATAATCTAACATAATAGTAGTCACCATAGTGCCTTTTCCTTGAATTATTTGAGTATAACTTCATGTACTGTAGCATCAAGCATATCAAGACAGTGTGAAGCCATTCAAGAGAATGAAAGAATTACAGGATATTTAGAACCAGTTAACAGAAAACAAACAACGGTTTCCATATTATCTCTTTGCCTATAAAAAATTTTGTCTATACTATCGCATATAGTAAAATATAGTAAGATACAACATGTTAAAACCAGTGGAAATAGATGTACAACAGGTTGATGGGACTTCAAAACAAGACGATATTAAATCAGCATTAGCTTTTATGATGTGTTTGTTTTCTTCAAAATAGCTATTCATACTATCACCGATACTAAAAATCGAACAATGCAAGTTAAAACCTTTGCAATTAATGAGTGAAAACATTATATGGCTTCAAACCAATATGATTGGGAATCATGATTACCACATACTTTTATGATTTCTTATCATTTCTTACAATAGGGAAACTATTCGGTATTTGTACATGTGAGTTTGATTTATTTCACTTATGAGTATGATCTCAAGCTGCGTCCATTTATTTATAAATATCTCAATGTGATCATTTTTTATTGCTGAGTAGTATTCCATTGTATAAAAATACCACAACATTTTTATCCATTCCTCAGTGGATGGACACTTAGGTTGTTTCCAAGATCTGGCGATTACAAATTGTGCTGCTATAAACATGAGTGCACATATATCACTGTGGTATGATGCTTTCAGTTCTTCTGGGAATATGCCTACATGTGGAAGAGCTGGATCAAATGGGGCTTCCAGTCCCAGGTTTCTGAGAAATCTCCAGACTGACCTCCACAATGGTTGTACTAGTCGACAAGCCAACCAACAGTTCAGGAGAGTTCCTTTTTCTCCACAGCCTCTCCAGCATTTGTTGTTGGTGGTTTTCTTGATCTTGGCCATTCTTTCAGGAGTGAGATGAAATCTCAGTGTGGTTTTAATTTGCATTTCTCTAATGACCAGTGATGGTGAACATTTTTTCATGTATTTATTTGCCGTTTGTATTTCTTCATCTGAAAATTGTTTATTTATCTCAGATGCCCATTTTTGGATTTGGTCTTTGAATTTTAGGGGTCTGATTTTTTTTAATTCTTTATATGTTTTAGATAGAAGTCCTTTGTCTGAGGGGCAGTTCACTAAGATTTTTTTCCCAGTTTGTGGGTTTTGTTTTCACTATGCTGGAGATTTCTTTTGATGTCCAGAAACTTTTTAATAAGAGGTGATCCCAATTATTGACTCTGGGAAGTATTTCCCGTGTGGTTTGAGTCCTGTTCATGAATTCTCTACCTACTCCTATATTTTCAAGGTGTTTACCCAATTTGTCTTCCAATAGATTTAGTGTTTCTGTTTTAATATTCAGATCTTTGATCCATTTAGATTTTATTTTAGTGCATGGTAATAGGCATGGGTCTAGTTTTAGTTTTCGACATATGGAGAGGCAGTTTTTCCAACACCATTTATTAAAGAGACTGTCGTTCTTCCCAGTGAACATGTTTGGCCCCTTTATCAAGGATAAGGTGGGTGAGTTCTGTCTGTAGTTGTGGTTGTATCTTCTAATCTATTCCACTGATCTTCAGCTCTGTTTTGATTCCAGTACCATGCTGATATTACTATGGTTGCTTTGTGGTATAACTTCAAGTCAGGGATTGTGAGGCCTCCTGCCTTGCCTTTGCGGCTTAGAACTGTCTTTGCTATTCTAGGTCTCTTCTCGCTCCAGATGAATTTTAGGAGTGATTTCTCAAGTTCTATGAGGTATGTTGATGGTATTTTATCGGGATTGCATTGATTCTATATAAAAGTTTTGGGAGAATGGCCATTTTCACGATATTTATTTTTCCTATCCATGAGCAAGGGATGTCTTTCCATTTTTTGAGATCTTTTTCAATTTCATTTTTCAGTGTATTATTATTTTCCTTGTATAGGTCTTTCACTTCTTTTGTGAGAGTAATTCCTAAATATTTCATTTTGGGGGTTGCTAGTGTGAAGGGGGTAGCCTGTCTTATTTCTGTCTCTGACTTTGTTGTTAGTGTATCTGAATGCTATTGATTTTTGAGTATTGATTCTGTATCCAGCTACATTACTGAATTTATTTATTATATCTAGGAGTCTTTCAATGGAGTTTTTGGGATCTTCTATATAGAGTATCATGTCATCTGCAAATAATGATAATTTATCTTCTTCTTTTCCTGTCTTTGAACCTTTTATTTCTCTGTCTTGTCTAATTGCTCCGGCCAGTATTTCCAGTACTATATTAAATAGGAGCGGTGATAAGGGACATCCTTGTCTTGTGCCTGACTTTAAAGGCCTTCAAATTTTGGCCATTTAGTATGATATTGGCTGTTGGTTTGTCATAGATGGCCTTAATTATATTGAGGTAAAGACCATCTATTCCAATTTTCTGTAAGGTTCTTATCATAAATGAATGTTGGATCTTACCAAAAGCTTTTTCTGCATCTATAGAAATGATCATGTGATTCTTACTTTTGGCTCTATTGATATGGTGTATTACATTTATTGATTTACATATATTGAACCATCCCTGCAGGCCTGGGATGAATCACACTTGGTCATGGTGTATGATCTTCTTGATGATTTGCTGCATCTTATTTGCCAATATTTTATTGAGGATTTTTGCATCTGTGTTCATTAGGGAGATTGGTCTGTAGTTCTCTTTTTCAGTTGGATCCTTCTCTGGTTTTGGTATTAGAGTAATAATTGCTTCTAGGAACAATTTAGGAAGGATTACTTCCTTTTCAATTTCATTGAAGAGTTTGAGGAGTGTTGGCATTAGGTCTTCTTTGTATTTCTTGTAGAATTCTGCAGTGAATCCAGCAGGGCCTGGGCTCTTCTTTGTAGGTAAAGATTTAATTACATTTTCAATTTCATTAATAGAAATTGGGTTATTCAGTAGTTTTACATCTTCATGACCTAGCTTTGGTACTTCATATGCTTCTGGGAATCTATTTCTTCTGTGTTATCAAACCTTTCAGAGTAGAGGTTTTCGAAATAGGTGTTGATGATCTTCTGTATTTCTATAGGGTCTGTAGTAATTTTGCCTCTTTCATTCCTTATTGCATGAATTTGAGCTTTATCTTCCCTTTGTTAATAAGGTTGGCTAGGGGCTTCTTGATTTTATTTATTCTTTCAAAGAACCAACTCTTTGATTTGTTGATTTTTTGGATTTTTTTTAGTCTCCATTGCATTGATTTCTGCTCTGATTTTTATAGTTTCTTCTCTTCTTTTGGCTTTGGGCTTGACTTGCTCTTCTTTTTCTAGATGTTTGAGGTGTAACATCAGGTTATTTATTTGTATTCATTCTGTTTTCCTGATGTGGGAACTCAGTGCAATAAATTTTCCTCTGAGGACAGCTTTCATTGCATCCCACAGATTCCAGTAAGTTGTATTTGTGTTTTCATTTGTTTGCAGGTATTGTTTAATTTCTTCTTTAATTTCCTCTGTGACTCACTGATTACTCAAGAGTGTGTTATTGAGTTTCCATGTGTTTGCGGGATTTTTGCAGTTCTTTTATCATTAATTTCTAATTTCATAGCGCTATGGTCCGATAGTGTGCAAGGGATAATTTCAATCCTTTTGCATTTATTTAAATATGTTCTGTAAATTAATATATGATCTATTTTAGAGAATGACCCATGCACTGCTGAGAAGAATATATATTCAGTTGTTGTTGGGTGGAATACTCTGTATATGTCTATTAAATCTATTTGTTCACAGGTGTGATTCAGTTCTTTCATTTCTTTGCTTATTTTCTGTCTGGTTGATCTGTCCATTGGTGTCAATGGTGTGTTACGATCTACTGTTAGAATCGTGTTACTGCTAATTTGGTTTTTCATTTCTGTTAGTACTTGTTTTATATAACTGGGTTCTCTGGAGTTTGGTGCATATATATTTAAGATAGTTATCTCTTCCTCTTTGAGTTTTGCCCTTACCAGTATGTAGTGACTTTCTTTATCCCTTCTGATCATTATTGGCCTGAAGTTCACATTGTCTGCAAACGGAATAGCTACCCCTGCTTTTTATTTTGGTTCCTGTTGCATGAAGTATTGTTTTCCATCCTTTGACTTTTAGTCTGTGAATATCCTTTTGGGTTAGATGAGTTTCTTGTAGACAGCATATGGATGGATTTTGTTTCTTGATCCATTCTGCCAGTCTGTTTCTTTTAACTGGTGCATTGAGACCATTTACATTAATGGTTATAACTTTTATATGTTGGTTTATTGTTGACATGTTATCTTTCTGCTGTTGCATCTTTATCTTTCTGCTCTGTTTAATTGTCTGCTTTGTTTAGTGGTTTTTTCCTAAATGTATCTAGGCTGTCTTTCAGTATTCTTTGCAGGGTTGGCTTGGTGATCATGAAGTTTTTCAGCTGTTCTTTGTCATGGAAGTATCTTATTTCTCCATCGATTTTGAAGGACAGTTTTGCAGGGTACATCAGCATAGGTTGGAAATCATTTTCCTTTAGGATCTGAAATACATCACTCTATTCTCTTCTTGACTTTATTGTTTGTGCTGAGAAGTGTGCTGTGATTCTGATAGATTTTCCTTTATAGGTGATCTGTCTTTTCTCTCTGACAGCTTTTAATGTTCTATTCTTTTGTTTGATTTCTGGGATGGTCATTATTATATGTCTGGGTGTAGTTTTATTTTGATTATGGCTATTTGGAGTTCTATATGCTTCATTGATCTTGATATCATTTTTCATTCTCATTTTTGGAAAATTTCCAGCTATTACTTCTCTAAATATCCTCTTGATATCCTTTATGTTGTCCCTTTCTTTTTCATTTATCCCTATTAACCTTATATTGTTCCTCTTTATGTCATGTTGCAGGTGTCAAATTGTTATTTCTTGATTTCTTGTTATTTTTAAAAGATCTTTCCTTTCCTGTTCACTGGCTGCAATCTTGTCTTCGAGGTCTGATATTCTATCTTCACATTCATTGAGGCAGTTTTTACAACTTTCAGTACAGTTTTTGATTTCCTGTATCTCTTTACATCTGCTTTATATATTCTGTTTTTTTTTCTTATATTGTTCATCCAGGGATTCTATCTTTTTGTTTAGTTCCTCCAATTTTTTAACTGTGTCTTCTTTAGATATGTTCAGCATCTCCTTCATTTTTTTTATCATTTCTTCTTTTACCTGACAGACTATTTCTAGTTTGAATTCCTTTAAGGCTTCCCAGAGTTGCTTCTTTATTTCAGTTACTATTATTTCAGGTATTTCAGGTATGTGGCATGTATTTTCTTCTATGCACATGGCTCCTAGGCTTTCCTGGGATGGGCTGGATGTTTGAGAGTGCATTTTGGTCTTTTGTTTTGTCATTTTCCTATATTTTCGTCCTTCAAGTGTTGTTCCAAGTGAGGGAGAGAGGACCTCTCGGCTGGGACGGGGTTCTGCACGGGGTTCCACAGCTTGGCCAGACTCACTGTTCCTGGCAGGAAGCCGAGGCCTGGCCCCCAGGCGAGGAAGAGAGTTTCTCCAGACTGGGATGGGATTCCGCCCCTTGGTCCCACTCACTGGTCCCATCAGGAAACCGTGACCTGGCCTCCAGGTGAGGAAGAGAGTTCCACCACACTGGGACAGAATTCCATGCCTTGTCCCCTATTTTTTTTAAATTTTATTAGCACATTTTCAGTACATAATGATACATTTATTGTGGGGAGTTGGCTGGCACCTGTCCACAACACCTCTTAATTCTTTTCAGACCCCCTTTCCCTCTCTTCCTACACCTTTTATCTCTTTGTCCTTTGCCTGTTTGCAAAAGATGCATCTCCCTGTTTCTTATTATCTATTTTTTATTTTTCTCTCTCATCTTTCAATCTTCCTCTCTATTGTTACTTCCTTCTGGAAGCCTTCCCTAACCTCACACAGACTCCATCCCAGAGAGAATACCTCCATGGAGTCCCAATGAAGCCTAGGCATTCTTGTTTCACAAGTCTCTTTGTTTCTATGTATGCACTTACCTGTGGCTGCTACAACAAATTGCCACAAGCTTATTTGTCTAAAATAATACCAATTTGTCATCTTATATTTCTGAAGGTCATGAGTCCAAAATCATTTCATTGGTCAAAGTCAAGGTGTCAGTGATCTGCAATCTTTTTGGAAGTTCCCAGGTGGATGGGGAGGTTGCTTCCATGCCTTTTCCAGCTGCAAAAAGCTCCCTTTATTTCTTAACTTGTGGAAGTTTCCTTCCCTTTCAAAGCCTTCTGTGTGTCATCTTCAAACCTCTCTAGGACTCTGATCTCTCATCACTTTCTCTGCCTGACCATCCTTCTTTCACTTCTCTCTTATAAGGACTCTTGTAATCAAAATGGGATCACCATGATAATGCAAAGGTATCTCTAAGTCAAGATCCTTAACTTAGTCACATCTGCAAAGTCCTTTTGGACAGATAAAGTAACACATCCACAGGTTCTGTTCAAAAGCATGTGAATGATTTGGGGCTTGATATTTTCAGTTGACTACAGTGCATCTCAACACATTATAAACACTGAAGCTCAAAGTCTTTATGTTTTCTGCTCATTGTTGCAGATCCCATAGGTGGCACAAGGTCTGGTCAATTGAGCTGCTTATAAATTCATGTTGAATTAGGTAAAGGGTAGATGGATACATAGATGAATGGACGGATGGATGCATGGATGGATGAGTGGTTGAATGGGTGGGGGTGGGGGGTATTGAGTGGATGAGTAGATAGATGAATGTAGTAACTTCCTTGATACTTGACAATCTCAAGAGTAGTCTTAATACAAAACTGCTCAGTAGGGTTCATTTTTCTTGGAATCAGCCCAATCTAGATAGCAAATTAGGTCACCAGGCTTTGCTTAAACTGTCCCAAAAGGCTAACATCTTATTGCTCTCAAACTTACTTCCAGAGAAGTACCATTCTCTCTGTCTCTTTCTAAGCATTTTTATCATGACGGTAACAATGTTGTAAGAAATAAAGGAAACAGTTCAGAATATGATGTTCCACAATAAGTAACTAGATATTCATGAAGAAACAGTGCATAGAATAATCTAGTCCTCCAAATGTTTTCTGTGGAATGTCACTAACAAGCCACCTACACATTTTCAATAAATTCAGGATTCTATGTGCAGAGAAGTTTTCAGGAAAGGATGATCAGTTTGAATGCATCAACTCCACATTGCCAGCACTAAGACTCTTCCTGTGAAGCAGCCACCACCTGTCTGTCTTTAAAAGATAAGAGAATTTGATGAGAACCAGGCTTGGGCCTGTAGCAAAGGTCCAGGGAAGCTCAGTCCCTCTTCCCAATGAGCAGGAAGTTAGCAGCTTTCGAGCTATGCGTTTGCCATTTCTTCCAAGTCACACATACATTGAATTTATCAATAAAACCATTTATTGAACACTTATGATGTGACACATAATATCCTGTGTTCTTTATATATATATTAGCCAACTTCAATAGCAAGTGAGTAGATAATATTCTTATTCTTATTTGATACATCAGGTATAGTAAGAAATGGAGCTGGGATATAAATCCAAGTGACTTCTTTTCCAGCATCACAATTTATAAATTCCAGGTTGAGATTATTGAAACCCAGAGTGGTACTCAGAAATTATTTTTTGCCTGCAAGATATTTGCCAAAAAAATTTAAGCTTGAGCTACTCCTACCAAGCGAATTCTATGTCTGTTTGCCTACTTCTCTTAAAATTCTCGCTTCCATTTGGATGGATTCTGTCATCTTGCTACACTAGTTTAGGGAACATTTGCTTTTGTAAATGTAAATGACATTGTAGACAATGTATTTTATTCTTATAGATTTACACACCCTCAATCCCACCACCATAGCAGACTTTGTTAAAATATAAACATCTTAGTAACATAATGATACTGCAGAGTCTGGATTCAAGAATACGTTTACTCTAATTTATTAGAGACTGTCTGTATTGTCTTCCAAAATAATGCAGAAATGAACAGCAGAGAGGAAATGATTCACACAGCTCACTGAGGAAAAGAACATCCTGTTTGTCACAACCTGAGTCACCAACTCAGTGAACTCCTCTTCAGTTAATGTCCACACTTAAGGAAGTCTTGTTATCTTAGTGCTGTGGCTAATTCTCCCTGCACAGTAGCATAGGGAAAGGCTGCACAGGGAGATGTTCGAATAGAGCCTGGAGACACCACTGACTACAGAAAGGGAAGAATGCCCCAAAGTGTGAGGACATCAGGAGCCAGGATGAGCCTGTGAGTTCATTACTGGTGACACTGAGAGGAAATAAGCTTGGCCATAAGTTGAGGGCAACTTCTGCAGGTAACATTATTTTGGCGTCACAAGCGGAAGGAAAGTCAACAGTGGCAGCAGAAATGTGATTATCAGAAGATTCCAGGCAAATTAAGCACTGTAATTCTGAGGCTTGAATGTTTCTGCAGTATTTTGTGCAAAACTTTGTCCCTTACAATTGCTTGACCTTAAGACAAGATTTAGTAGGATGTGTGCACACTGGTTTCCACACACACAGTTGCCATATATTTGGGTGATTTTGTGATGAAGATTATTATTTTCTAAGTTGGATAAATTTGTCAAATTATTGCATAATTAGAATCTTAGAAATGTAGCCTGCCTCTTAGCTTTTTTTAGTCCTTCATTTCCTCATTTTCACATCTCTGTTTCATCTCCAGAATTAAGTTTCTAGCAGGATGTGCCAAAGTCAGAGTAGAAAAGTCAAGTGAAACTCTCAGAGTTAGATCATAGAGATAGGTTGGCCATGTTATTAATATTTAAGCTTTCATTGGATAAACACATTTAAAATCTCTGAAAGTTAACTAAGAGATGTAGCTGAAACTATGATCATAGTCAAATATTTAATATCAAAACATTTAAGGAGGTGCAAAATGTCCTACCCAATAGATTAAAGTAGGCTTCTGCCAAACTCATTGTAAGGGGTTCCACCATTCCCGTCTCTTCTCATTTTCTTGCTAATTTCCATAAGAAAGTTTTAATCCAGTTAGCCTTAAAATTCACAGGAGTAATAGTGATGGAGTTAAACAGTTTATCATAGCCCTAACTGCCCTCTTTTCTACATATAGCTACAGACTTGGGAACTCAGTGTTATGGATTAAAAACTGGTGGTCAACTTAATGCCTGTGGAATTAAATCACCATGCTGCTGAGCATAGCTGTTCCACCTGAGAAAGCTGCCTTTCAATAGAGATGTGGAGAAGGAGAAGGCATTGTGGGTTTTCCTATGAGTTGCTGTTTGAGCCGTTGGTTCTCCTGGAGAAGCTCTGGTCCTCACATCAAGCATTGATTCCTGGCTCCAGAAAGGAAGCCATGTGCCGCTTGGTCTCCAGGATGAACCTGTCACGCTGGCTTCCTGGCAGGCACTCTACTGTGCTTGTTGTTGGAGGAGCTCAGGGCCTCCATGTCACTGGGGATGGCTGTGGTGCCTTTCAGGACAGCCCTGGTCTTTGTTGTGAGTGTGACATCTTGGCTCCAGGGTGGAACCATCAATCTAACAGCACAGCTCCTTCATCCTGCAGGGATGGACTTTCTGGCTTCCACCGCTGACCTTTCGACCTTCTCAGTATGGATCTGTAAAAGAGACTGGTGTGAGTCCTTCCCATGGGCTCTAGACCTCCAGTTGAACCTGTGGGAGGCAATGTCATGGGCTCTAGGTCCTCATCTGGACTCATGTGGGACACTGCTGTGAGAGTCAGGCCTTTGGCTAAATATTCTATGTCTTAGGTGTTATGGATAGATTTTCTGCATTTTCTTGTGTTAATTCCAGGTGACCACCATAAAAATAATATTATAAACCTCATGTCCTGTTTCGAATTGTTCTCTGCACAACCCCTGAATATACCACTTGGTAATCTGTGTTATATTCAGTATGGAGGATTTTTTTAGTGAAGGCAATGAATGATAAGCAAAACACAACAGAGAATCAATCCTAAGAATTATTTCATTAAGCCTTTCTGAATCATTTAAGCAACACAACAGTATGAGAGTTACAAACTAATTATTCCCACTTTACAGGGAAGCCACAGAACATGAGGGTGGAAGTAACTTGCCCCAGGAATAAAATGAACCTGGTAGGCGTGGTGCCTCTGACATATCTCAACAACTGTGCTGTGGTGCTGTCCTAAAACAAAAAAAGTGACAATGTCACTGCTTCCTGCAGTTTCTCCCAGCATCCGGGAGCTGTGCCCACAGCTCCACTTCTACCTGTAATGTGTCCCTGTCTAGTGCACCACAAACTAGTGATGGTATTAATGCTTTGATTGCTTATCACAGTTGTGCCTTTAGTCAAGGGAAGGAAGTGATTACTCCCTTCATTCCAAAGAATGAATACAAACATTACACCTTTCTCATGATTATTGATTCTTTTGGAATGCAGGACTATCATGGCAGTGCTTTTTAATCTACCCTTTTCTACACTAAACTCACTGTTCTACTCCACAGCATGTCTGGTTCCCCCACATTTGCATTACCCATTTTATAAGCAAGTCAAGCACAACTACTACAAAGTCAGCATAGAAAATTGTTCATTTTTTAACACTGGTGAATAGGCAAACAAATGAAATCTCTCTACAGAAGCAAACAGCAGGCCACCAAGCTGGCACTTATATTCCTCAATGATGCTCTTTGCAGAGCCAATCTAGCTGTGATTCCAGTCTCTACACTTCCAATTTAGTGATTCAATCTGACCTCGAATGGATTGCAAAAATTCTCAAATCCCGAAATGCAAACTCTAACTTTGACACAGTGAAATTTTCTCCCATCTTCCTGTTGTTTTGAAAGACCATTTTTCAAGAGAGTGTCTCCTGTATCCCGAGATCTGCCCATGTGAACAAAGATCTGTCAAGAAAAAACAGATTCTTGTGGGGACAGGATCTGTGAGAGCAGTCAGTGGTGTTGAGAACAGGAGTTTTCTGGGATGAACAGTGTGCATGAGGGGAGGTCAAGAAGGATTTCTAATGTGGTGAGCAGAGGAGATGATGGGGCAACCAGTGATGGGATAGGGAGAAACAAAATGAAGTTCTAGGGAAGCCTGTCCTTGAGCACACTCTCTAGCTGACTCTCAGTTCTGGCAGATGCTGGAATGTAGACGACAGTCTTTTCCCTGGAGTAAAAAGGAAATTTTCATCGATGAGGTGTTTGAACAATAAATCAGAAGCAATAGGAGGATCAGTAATTATTGGCTGAATCAATGGGTATTGGCTGAGTTGATAGTTATTGACTGGGCTGAGTCTCCACTCCAGAAATTGGCCCATATGCTGAAATAAAGTGAGCTATGAACTCTGCCCTGAAGAGGATGGTCATCTGCCAGAAAACCTGGCGAAGGTGAACACAGGGAGACATGGCCCTGTGAAGCTGTTCCGGTTAATGGAAAGGCACCAGAGCAAAGGGTGCTCATAGCAGCAGCATAGGAAGGGAAATGGAATAAGTGCTAGAGACAGTAGGTGGAGAACCACTCATGATTCAACTCAAGGAAAAGCACAAAGCAGATGTGAAGCCTGGGCTACTGCATAAAAAATTAGAGGCCAGAGAAGCTCAAGTGACAAACTCCGTATCACAGTGGAAAATTCTGGTATTTACTGGTGGAATGGCTGTCATGCTTTGTTTATGACTGCTGAGACAAAATACCCAGTACCCAGAGTTAAAGGAGAAAATGTTTATTTCAATTCACAGTTTGTAGATGCTTCAGTCCATAGTAGGCTGGTTCTAAGGCACTACGGCCTGGCAAAAGAGCATTGCATAGGAAAAACAGTCCATGGTGTGGCAAACAGAAGGTAGGAAGAAGCAAGCAGCAATGAGCCTGCCTTTCCCTTTTATTACATGTAGTTTATAAACCATTTTTGTGGTGCCATGCACATTTAGGGTGGGGCTTCTGTTTTCAGCAAATTCATTCCGCCACACCTAGGTCTATGCTAATTCCAATCACTGGACCAGTATAGTACTATGCATCCTTAATCCCAGTATCACCCTAGATCTAACCAGTTAGAAAAAATCACCACCTACGTCCACATAAGACTTTGGGAGAATATTTAGAGGCAATCTATAACATGGACCACTATACAATTCAGTTTGACTGTGTCACTGTGTGTCCAGTCGTGTTGACACACATATATTCTGATATCGCTGCAGGAGTGTTTCTGAAAAAGACTTGTGTCTGAATTGGTAGATTAAGCAGATGGTCCTCTCAGTGAGGGTGAGCCCACTTCACTTAGCTGAGAATCAGAATAGAGTAAAAAGACTGTCTCTCTCCTTAGTGATGGAAAGTCCTTCCTGTCTGACTGTCTTCAATCTTGGGCATTGGCAATCTTTCTCATTTAAGCTGGAACTCACAGCATCAGCTCTCCTGAGGCTCCAGTCTGCCAATTCACCCAGTATAGCATGAAGCATGAAACTTGTTTACTTCTGTGATTAGTTCCTCATAATACCTCTTTATATGTATATACTCATAGTGGGTGCATGTGTGTGTTCAGTCTTTGTTTCCCTTAAGAACTCTGCCACACGGGATAACCCAAATCAAGGACATTTTCCTCAATCCACTGAATGCCATGTTCATAGAGTCTCAACTTGAAAGATGGGCCATGGGTGAAAACTTTAGTTGTATGACCCAGAGCCAACTGGAAATATTAGAGTTCATCTGATCATAGGACACAGACAACAGAAGATAGCTTCTTATAGCAAAACTAGTCACATTTTCCCAAATGTTAGTTAAGTTTGGGAATGAGAAAGGCAAGGAAGAGAATTGAGTAGCCTTGGAATCTCTTAGAAAAGACTCAGCAATAGAGGCTTCTGGGGGACATGATTCAGTGGGGGCCATGGCATGGCAGGAGCAGTGAACTTGTAGATACATCACCTTGAATTTCAGCAAACTCCTGCAGGTCTCTGATACTTATGGCAGCTACATCCTTCTTCCCCATCACATTTTGCCAGATCACTTAATTTCTTATCATATCCTGTTGTGTGTGTGTCCCCTTATTCACCTGTAGAGTCACATAGATTCAGAACCACTTCCATATTGATTTATTCACCATTCTCTCTCTATGTAAACTGTTTAAAGCTCCTCTGGACCATGTGTAATGTTTGCTGATCTCTTGTAAGTCTGGGATAGTTCAGCATCAGATAATGCCTGTATATTGAGTCACTCAATATTGATCCCAGCCCGTTAATGATCCTCTAAATCCATATCAAACACTCCTACTGAGAAGCAGGCAGGTTTGTCAAATGATGGGCTCATTCCTAATTCTAAGTGGTGCTAAGTGACTGGAGTGGTTGTATTAATCTAGCCAATGTGTTACAGATGTGAAAAGAGTTGTGATCACCCTTGTGTCATGCACAGGAGCATGGGTCTTTCCTTATGTTTATAAAGTAATGACATTCCATGGGATATACTAAAACTTTGGTTTCTAGTTCATTAATTTTCAGCATTAATGGCCTGCAATTGGAGATTCTGATAAAAGAAAAAATGTTCAGTTGCTATTAGAATTTGTCTTAAGCAGTTTAAACTGTTAGCTGTTGAATAGTTGTTATTATTGTAAGTTTCTGAGAAAACCCAGGTCACATAGCCTACTAAAGAGTCCTCAGCATTGTGAGGATTCTCTCTCCTAAGCCATGTGGTATGACATTAATTGGCTGGACATTTAATACAGCCACTCACACACAGAAGATGTATCTTGGAGGATCCCATTGGAGGTTGATAAAACAAAGCCTGGTACTGAGTTTTCAGGAGCACATTCAAATACAGATTTGGAGGAGCTCATGAACTTTCTTGTCCTGTAGATGGTACCAGGCTAGCCCTAGTTCTGACAGGGACACAAGTGTCAATGGAAAGCTCCTGGAATAGCACACACTCTTTCACCTGAGGATGTGGTTTTTGGGTTCACTGCATGATAGATGGAGAGGCACAGGTGACTTCTTGTCACCCTCCTGCTGGACACTGAGTCCCCCACTCAGCTGATGCATGTGATCCTGCTAACTGACTAGCTATCATTTGAAATAAAGAAAGGAAATGAACAGTAGGAATGACACTGTAGCCAAGCTCTACTTGTCATTTTGAATAATGGGATTCTTTTGCACCAAAGATTAATTCAAATATATCCTCACATCAGGCTCAACACTTTCTCCAAAGTGGCCTGTCAGTGGGGAGTCTTTCTGACCATGATTCAGCTTCCAGGAAATCTACCATCCTCTTCAAGTCACCAAATCAAAACAGATGGCTCTTCTCCAGTCTGCGATCCATGACCTTAAAATTACTTAACTGAGGATTGATAGGGAAATTGGCCTCCAAAAACCTGACATTTTCAAATTGTAGATCAAAAGGACTGCAGTGTCTGACCCACAGAAAAAAGTGAATGAGGTCCTTGATTCAGTATGAAAAGACACATGCAATGTAGAACATAGCCTCTAAGTGTCTAAACATGAAAAGGGGTCATTTAAAGCCACACAGTTCCAACTAATTTGACTATTTTCAGCTCTCAGGGAATTAAAGTCCCCTGGCCAATTTCAAAGGATAGAAATTGCTCATTCAGGACATTCAGAGGGTCCATAGAGCAGAATCTGACTTAGTGGCTCAAAATTGTGAACTAAGTAAACAATTTTAGGTGCTCCTGCAGCTATTGAGGACAATTGAGCAAACTGGGAAAATAGACAAAATAGCCTTTTCTGGGAATCTGTCACCACTCCATGCTGGCAGCACAGGAAGGAGGACAGTCATGCAGCATGCTTCACATTCAAAATTTATCACCAGGCAAAGAAAGTGAAAGACAAATCCCTCCACTGCATGGGTGTGGGAGAGAGGTCCATGTAGTAGAGTGAGTGGGGGTCATGATAAGGAGCTGACCTTGTACCAAGTAGCCTGTAGGACCACCCACACCCTTCCTTACAGACCCCTGATGTGAGCCTGACTCAGTCTGACCTACCAAGAAGTGATCTTATATCTTTCTCACAATGAGCTCTTGGATGGATTCTGATCTTCAACACTCATGATGAAACACAGGGACAGATCACAGTCACCTAAAGAGCACTGACAATTCTCAAAGGAGCCCAAGAATTCAGAAGATAACTATACTGGCTATTTTCTTGCAATGTTTAATGAGGTCTTGGCTGGCTTAGAGAGATCCAAAAGCATAGTGCATAGAGAATTGATTCTTCCCACCTGCCAGACCCATTTTGAGCGGCTCCACAGGGTCAGGGAGGCATCAACTTCAACTCTTACCTTGGCTTCCCAGTTAAGAAAAGCTCAGAGCTGGAAGTTCACTCAGGGGCAGCCTTCTCCCTTCATCGGCACAGGCAGTAAACTCCAAAGTCTACCATGTACTTCCCTGCCCTTGCTGTCAATCCAGGGAAGTCACTTTATTTAGTATGTGAGTGTGTAGGTGTCTGTACACTTCCCTGTGCTCCAACTTGTGCCTCATGTCATAGGCAACAAAGAAATTGAGATGCAGATATCACCACCCTGGTTGTTAACTCACCCAGGAATGTAGGTTCCATCACCAGGTGCAAGATAGAACAGATACAGATGGCTACCTCGGGATTTTACTGTAATGTGCAGGGCTATAAAAACTGAATACTACTGATGACTTGGATCATACTCAGATTTTCTTTCTGAAAATAGCAATAAATAGCAAGAAAAACATTTACTATATTAACAGTCTTATTTCTGAGAAGCATCTAAAGAGATATAAATGTCATTTCTTCCAGGATTAAGTAGCAAAGAAGTCTTCAGGTGTGCCTCTTGGCAAGGAGCTGGCAGGATGCAGGAAGGAAGGAAGGAAGGGAACCTACTGAGGAAGTTCATAGATGTCAGGTAGGGAGATACAGGAAGAAGCAGGCTCTTAGCCTCTCTGAGGAATGGCAGAGCTGAGACCCTATGGAGGCCAGAGTGGTCCATGTGCTCAATGTGGAACCAAGCCAAGTTGTATGATCATAGATGAGAGAGATGTGTGTGAGTTCAACCGGTTGAAAGACAAGAGAATGTGCTCTTCTAGAATGGCACCCAGCGAGCTCCCAAGGTCCTTTAACTATGGAGTGAGTAGGTTCTTGTATGTATAGAGATAGGAACAGGAACAGGTAGGCACAGTGAGGAATAGTCCGGATGTGCCTATTTCCTAAGGCCAGGCCTCAGGCAGGAAAGGTGCTAACTCTGCTGGGTGACTGGAACCGTAAGACGGTGCTGGAAGGACTGTGGGTCTTGGTAAAAGGAGCCAGCATCCTGGTGTTTCGCTTAATGGTAGGCCAAGGACACCGTCACAGTTGTCCAGTTGATCTTTGTAACCCATAGATTCCTTATTTGTGAATTCACTTGCATGCTAAAATGTGTTTATAACCCCAAATCCTACGCCTGATGCATTCATGATCACAGGTGAGCACAGACAGGGAGGTCACAAAATCTGAGTCATAGACACATCCCCAGTTGATTCCTACTGTAGACACCTTTCTTTTCCACAGTGTTTAGTGTGAACTTTTTTTGCATTGTCATGCTTTTTAAGAGTGATTTCACTGTATTAGTAGACTCTAAGAATCTGCCAAAATTTCTGTTTAAGGTTCTCAAATGCAAGAAGGCTTAGAGAAGCTTCCTTCAGGGAAGTCCAATGTTACTGATCAATATTATGTATTAATTTAGGTGCCTGGAAACTGCTATGCCATAAAGCAAGGTTACACTGTGATTGGTGAAAGGTACTGTTGGAAGTCTGCCTCACAGTGACCATTCCTGGTTTTGGGAAAAGGGCTGTGACCTTCAGAGACCTTCAGGGACAAGCAACCATTATGGTAGTTATCTAAAACAAAACACACACTAGGGCTCCAATGTAAGGGCTACACCAGGCATTCACCTGGCAATGAGCCTCCTTGGGTCCCTCTTAGCAAGATATGTATGTAGAAAGTTGTTCTCTGAACTCATCACTCCATAGCTGCATTCATTCTGCCTGCTACTTTAAGATTAAGCCTAAGGAAGGTGCAGAACAGGGAAACTGATCTCTGCATTGGTTTGGGAAACTTTCCAGCAAAAGAACTCTTGATGAGGGGCCAGGGCTCAGTAGCCATGTGAGGTTGCTAAAAGTAGGAATAGAGGGATGCCTGATCAGCTAGGGGGCTTCTTGTAGGCAGAGGGATGACGTACAGTGTGTTCCTGAAAGGGAGGAGCATTATTTTAATGGATAAAGTGGGAAGTCAGGGAAGAGGGGCTGGGATGTATAGCATTGAAGGAGGGAGCAAAGGGGCAGTGGCCATAGGTACTGGGGTCTCAAACTTCTAGGACCATGGGATTGGCACCATCCTGCCAGGAGCCCTCCTACATCTTACAGAGCACAGTTATAGGACCTCACTGTGCCTTAGTTTTCCTTCTGATAAATAAGAACAGACAGGATGACTTTCATTAGAGTTGTGAGGATCAAAAAGAGATAACAAATACAAAGAAAGGGGTTTCAAGGATCCTTGGAACTAATATTTATGTGTAACTGCTTTTAACCTGCATCCCATTTTATCTCACCACTTTCTCAGTGCAGAGTCGTCCTTTGCGAATTCATCCTAAGCTTTATAAACATTCAGACTTAAACTAATGCCAACTACAGGAAGTAGAGACCCATGGGAATCTCTAGACTGAGATAATCTGATTTAGTTCCAGAACATAAGCACTCTCTCTCTACGATCCATTAGGCTTCTCTCTCGAATGTGAGGATGGCTCTTCTGTGACTGTTCATGCTCCTGTTTCATCTTAATGGTTAATGTTACACCAAAGTAGGGTAATTATGAAAACACAGATGACAGGTAAGTCAATAGGAGTGAAATTTGTGATAAGAGTTATACAGCCTCATTTCAAATTAATCCATAATAATGGAACACTTTAAACATGTTTAGCTCAATAACCCTGATTACTAAAATGACAGCAGAAGGCTCAACTGCTGATCTGATGCTGAGAACCAGACAGCCAGAGGTCCCAAGAGAGGGTAAGATGCTTCTTTAAAGGACACCAGGAAGATCCACATGGTCAGGTTCATCCTGTGAAATAACAGAGATTGTTTGATCCTCAGAATGCAGGATCAGCCCTAGAAAATCACCCTCTGGAGCCTGGGTACCCTTGAGTCTTCTTGTTTTATGAGTGGCTGACTGATAATTGCAAAATGATTCAGGCTCAATAGAGTTACGTTAAAAAAGAATATTTCTCAATTACTTGCTAAGATTATAGCCATTACACTGGATATGTTCATCAAATTTGAAACTTCATGGAAGTTATGAAATAAAGATGCAATTTATTTTTCCAAGAAAGAATAGTGCTTGTTATATTTTCTTTCTACTATCAACCCTTCAGAGAAGAACCAGGGCTAGCATCAAACAGGAAAAGGACATTTGTCTAGTGGGACTTCCAATCTGATCTTTAGAGATCAAATGCTCCAGTGGCATAACAAGTTTAGGAGTCTTAGTTAGCTCAATTTCAGTTCCAGTCCTAAGTAGTGAGTCCTTGCAGCTCACCGAGGTGTAACCCTTCTCTATGATGTTCCCTTAGTTACTCACTTGTTGCCAAGACAAAATACCTATTACCAAAAGTTAAAGGAAGAAAAGTTTATTGAGTTAAGAGTTTGTAGAGGTTTCAGTTTATAATCTGCTGATTGCAAGACAAGCTAGCACTTGGCAGGGAGGCAATTGCTCATGGCAGCAGAAGACAGAAAATGCAACAAGAGAAAGAGGGAAGAGACAAGACTGTATCTATCCCTTATGCTATATGAGGTCTATCCACCGTAGAGTGGTTATAGCACTTATACCCTTAATTCCAGCATTGGACCGTAAATCAATTGCAAGTTTTAGATTCAACCACCTCTGAAAAACCCTGCCTCCCCATGACTTCATGAGGCTTTGGGTGACATCTACACACAAGCCACGATAGATATTATGTTTCCGGTTCATCCAATTCTCCAGCTACTGTTAGGTCAAGTGAAGACCATAGGACTGTCACTAGAGTCCACTGTCTTTACCCTGAAATCCTGCCCTCATCCTCTCCTCAGGGAGGAAGACAGGTAGGGCTTTGTTCACACATATTGGCCATTTGATCCTAAACTGAGAGAAAAGGACCTGTTATGCAAAAGATAGAATGACAGTAACTGCTTCTTTGAAGCTGAATTATGTTCTTGCCATACCAGATGTCATATAAAGAACCAATGTCATGGATTGATATCCAAGGTATCTTGTTCTTAGTCTTTCAGGAATACCTGCATTATAACTAAAGTCGTATAACAAACTTGCAAATCTTCAAGGCCTCTTGCTTAGACCTTGCAAAAGGTGCTTTAGATTTAGATAAGGACATTCATATGTTTTAACTTTTTGGAGAAAGAACATTAAGTCAGGGAGAAAAAAAAGAAGTTTTTGTATTTACTTATGAATTATGCCATTTTTAGTTCTAATTAAAATAAGCTGTGCTTTGTGGCCATTCAGTGCTTACTTGGAAGAAGTGTGTTGTCAAAGATGTTTGGGTGCTGAAAACTTTAACCCTTTCCTCACCATAGTCTCCTTAAGTGGTTGAAGCACTAACCAAGGTATCTGAGATGTGACCTTATGTGAGACTGGATTCTTGTAGGTGTAGTCAAGTTCAAACAAGGTAACAATGGACTAGGGCACGCCCCAAACTCAAAGGCTGTTCACTACAGCAGAGAGGAGAGCAGATTGGAGAGGTACGTCTACAGCCTGGAGACTCTCAGGATTGCTGGCAACACCAGAAACTGGAGAGAGGCTGGGAACAATTTCTCCCTCCAACCATGCACTATGAATCACTCTTGCTGATCCTGTGACTTTGTACTACTACCAAGAAGCAGAAGTTATAGCTGAAATTTCCACTATGCTGTAGCCAACAACTGTCCACAACACAATAAGTTTTCAGATTTTAATATGTACCTATCAATCAACAGCAAATTCAGACTTATTTGATCTGCTTGATGTGACAGTGCAGAAGTCCCACTCAAGCAGCACCTTGCAAAATACAGCCCCCTGATTGATTCCGCCTAGGGATCACAAAAGCAGCTCATCTAGTCCCGGTGCCCCAGGTAAATACCAAAGCTGCTCCTTTTCTGTTCATCCAGACAAGATGCTTCAAAGTGCACTGCCTCTTGTGCCTTCCTCCATGCAGGACCTTCTCAGAGACTGGGGACCAAGGATCTGGAACCAATCTGAGCTATGCCAGCAGAGGAAGAAAAGGCCAACTTTCCACATCATTCATGGGTAGTCACATGCCTCAAGTGCTAACTAGCCAGAAAAAGATGATTTCTGTAAAATGCCCCGGAGGAAGACAGAGCTACTTTTGGTAGGTTCTGATGTAAAAGTACATGAAATTCTGAAGAAATGAGAGCAAGAAAGAGGATGTTATAATTGAATTTTATAAAAATTAATTTCACTACAAGGAAACCTCAAACACATGTTCAGCAGGAGAGGAACGTTTCTCTGATAGTGAAGATGTGAAAGAAATTAAAACAGACAAGAATACCAAGTACAACTTGTGTTGACACTGAAAAGGAATGAGCTTATCTAGTTTAATATAGAATATCACCTCAAAGATTCATATATTCACAAGTGGGGTTTCTGGAAAGTGAATGGCCCATGGGGGTGCTGTAGCTGACTTGCTATAGTTAGAGGCAGATCACTAAGGGCCTGGCCTGGAAGGGTATATTCCCTTCCCCAGATCTTCCTTTTTTTCTCTGCTTCCAGGCTGGCATGAAATGAGCAGCTATTCATAGTGAAGGCCTTTCCACCCTACCATTTCTTCACTGAACCCTGCCAACCATGGATGAGTATTCTAAAACTATGAGCCAAAATAAGCTTTTTCTTCTTTATGTGGCAGATGCCTGGTTTTGTGTCTCAGAAATGAGAAAGTAACTAAAACAGGGACAATGAAACAGCTCACACCACCCTTATATCTAGAATTAGGAAACTGCTGGTCAGGTGACTGAGCACACGAGGAAGTGAGGAAGTTTGTGGCTCATCAGATTCAGTCTCCTTCAAGACTCTCCTTCCCATGGTCTTCCTGTTGCTTGATTCCACTGCCTGATTCAATCTTATAATGTCACCAAATGAGATTTCTCCTCCAGTGTAAAAACTGGCACATGGACAACCCCAGACACATTTTTCCATCAGTCTATAGATTAAACTATTTTGTCCACCACATGAACCCTAGGAACCAGAGTTACCTGTGTTTTGGGGATGTCTTCATAGTTTTACAGTTGCATAGTCAACATTCTAACTCTGATATACAGGGGGATCTCCTGTAATACTATTGCCTTCAGCGTACCTGGCCCCACCCACTGACACCCAATACCCTGATCTGCATGTTTCCATCTTCTGGAGCAGGGCTGGCACACTATCCTGTGAAAGACTGAAAGTAAGCATTTTATGTTTTGTGGACAGATGATGTCGGTAGCAGTGCAGAGGCAACCATTCACAGACATACAGATAGACAGGACCGTGTTCCACTGTGAGTTTATACATGGACACTATAATCTGAATGACATACAATTTTTACATCTTGAAATATGATTCTTTTTAAAAATTTCTGACCATTCGTCAGGAACATCAAGACAATTCGTCCTTTGCGAGAAGGCTATTTGGTTTATGGACCATAGTTTGAAGAGTCCTCATCTTGATTGTCAAACATTCAATAAACTCTTCTCAGGAGTCTGGCTTTGCTGAATTTCACTGCTGAGTCATCTTCAGTGACTCACAGACACAGAGACTTCCTGCTGAGAAGCACCACTGGTCAACACCATACAGGTACCAGGAAAGGTAC
Organism: Cavia porcellus; assembly: GCF_034190915.1. NCBI lineage: Eukaryota > Metazoa > Chordata > Mammalia > Rodentia > Caviidae > Cavia > Cavia porcellus. The sequence goes on from NW_026947485.1 coordinate 104,102,039, forward strand.
CAACCATGCCTGCGATGGACGGATCTTTCTCAGCTGCTCAGGTGACCTCCATATCACCTGAGCACAGGATCCTGAACATCACACTGGCTTGCAAGGCACCTCTTCTGGGAAAATTCACAGCTTGATTCAGGCAGCCTGCAGGATAAGGTTCCTCAGCTCTGTGGGCTTTGCCCAAAGAAGCAGTGATTGAACCCTGAGTTTTGCAAAGCACAGACTCATCTTCAGCCACTGGGAAGGAACTTAGGAACCTTTTGCCCCCTTCCAGAGTGGGGGCCCTCCCCTGGTGGTTAAGACCTTCATATGGTCCAGAATGAGGTGCTGGAAGAATTCATTTCTAAAGTCTCAGTGTGTGTGTGTGTGTGTGTGTGTGTGTGTGTGTGTGTGTGTGTGTAGTGCTTAGGGACTTGGATATAAGGGGAAGCCAGATTGATGACCCTAGGACATCAGGGACACTGGAAGCCATCAAGAATTCAAGTAGGGTGACTATGTTCAATTTGGAACTTAGAAACATCTCTGGCTCCCTTGAGAGAGCACAATTGGAAGAAAATAAGATGAACTGTGGATAAGAGAATAGGAAATTCATGCAGAAATTTGACTCTTTTTAGTTCAACTGTTCAGAAAGAAAAACATCAACCTAGGATAGAGCATAAGCTTCAGAGTGAGCAGGGGGGAGGCAGGGTTAAAAGGGAGGACTTCTTCGGTTGATGGTCACAGAGTGCCTAAGATTCCCTAGGACTGGGACCTGCTGAGTGTCTGACAGGGGTTAGAGGAATAAAATCTATTATCAGCTCAAATACAGAGTAGCCCTTCAGTCCATTTCATGTTGCTTATTACAGCCATTATCAAGAAGTAAGTGGCATTGGGGGGGGTGTTTCACACTTGGTGTCAGTGCCAACCAAAGCACAAACTCAGAGAATTTACAAGGCAGAAGGAGGGAAGCATTAAGGAGCTGAGTGATTCTCAATCAGCAAGAAGCTTTAGGACCTCATTAAAGACCCAGAATGGCTTATTGAGACAAAGTAACCTTGGTAAACACCTGAAAATCCTGGAGAAACATTAAAGAATCATTGAAATTCTTGGAGAAACTCGTAAAATTCTGAAGAAACTTGAAGAATTTCAGAGAAGACCAAACAATTCTGGATAACTCTAGAAAGTGATGGAAAGTCCTACAGAAACATAGAAATGCTTAGAGCTTCCTGGACAATGTCAGAGACACATGGAGAGCCATAGAAAATTCTGGAGCTATAAGAGCAACCAAAGACATTTGACCTTGCACACTTCTCCCTCTTAATAGGGCTTACAACAGAGTTCACTTGCTAAGATGTGAATGCAGTTTTGAAAACCATTTCCTTTGTTCATATTTCCAGAAAAGTATTATGGATCCCAACTATAAAACATTATTCTGAGAACTTACACTCCAACTATACGAAAAAGGAGATTACCTATCTGAGTGTTACTAGCAATAATGAGGCTATTTTAGAAATGCACTTCAAAGAGATGGACAATGTGGTTATATGCGACCGTAGCATTCCACTTTTAAAGGTAGAGCTGGACTTGCACAGTTCTCATGGCTAGCTAGAGAAATGAAAGCGCCAGGGGCTTGAGTGATGAGCGCGTATCTCTCAAGCAAGGAGAGAGAATTTCATTTTCTCACTTATTATCCCCTACAATGTGTCACCAATGGTCTGTGAAGGGAAAAATGGAGAGGAGCACAGTAAATTTTCTCACTAAGCTAAAAAGATTAGGGAAGAGGCAATGTGCACTCTTAGCATGTATTTCTTTTTGAGCTTAAAAAATTAGTTTACTAAGCAAACCTTTTAATATTCCCATTGGCTATGAAAATGAAGAAAAGAAAGAAGAGCCAATGGATGAATCTGACAGGCAGAAAAGTTGTCTTAATAACCTCGTTTGGGTAAATGTCCTTAGAATGCTTTTTAAAAACTATAAACATGAGGAATGGTTCTACTCAGATCCATTTTCTAAACGTTATATCGCCACAACCACTAAAATGACTTCTTGCAAGTGCATTTGGGGGGATGGGACTTACACTGTGAGTTAGAAGACTGGGCTCTTCTTCTCTGATTATCTGCAGATAGCAATGGTTGACCTTGGAGGAAAGTCTGTCCTTCTGTGTCTATAAAACAAGGCGAGCATCTTCCAATTATTCCCCAATGAGCCTGGGAGTTTCTCAGTAAGTGAACATTCTTAAAGACAGGCAAAACTGGAGAAGCAGAGCTAGATATTCTGTTTCTAGCTCCTTCCTGTCTCGTGCTTCCCTCTGGGAAGGAACTGGCTGAACTGTGGCTTCTGGGCAGCGTCTGTACTGTTCCTGACTGAATGCTTCCTCACACACTATCTTAATTAATCTGCGAATCTTCTGTTAATGTGGATTCCACCCTAGTAAGGACACCATGTAAAATATGCAGAATGTAACTGGTCTGAATTCTGTAGCCTATGGGATTTGAAGTTGAGTCTCAGATTAGCTAAAAGAGTGCAGTAAGTTTTAAAAAATAAACAAAGGGAACTTGGCTTTTGAAAAATGAGCTAATGAGTATACGGAAGTTAGACAAGTGATTGGAAGGCATTAACTGCTATATTCATGTTAGTCACTGATTCCGGGCCGTTTGGTCTGATGTTATGTGTTTTAGTGTCATCAGTTTATCCAGAATTCATGTAAAACAGGAAGCTGTGTATATACAAAAATCAGAGAAAAGTGCTTCTTGCCAGTGTCCACCATTACAGTGCACACTATTTTATATTTTTAAAGAAAATCCTGTCAGATACAATTTTTTGGAATATCTAAAAGATGCTGAGCTGTGTTGAGTGCTGGGCTGCTGATTCCTTAGAAATATTTATGCAAATGTCTGTACTTCTCCTTATCTCTTGAACACACCTTTGGCCTGTTTGAGTCCTGGTTCCTGCTCCACCATTTCAACATCTTTAGTGGAGCCAACTGTTTATCTATCTATTGTCTGTAAAACTCAGTTTTCTTTTCAGTAAAAGGGGAACGAAACAATGGAGGGTTATTGGATCTCTTTTATTAGGTAACCTGTTTGTATGGTTTTTATTCTTTATCTCTTTTCCTTTCATTTATTCTTTAATTCCTTCCCCAACTTATTCTCCACTCACACTTTTTACCAGACTTATGGAAATACATACACACACCCACACACACACAGACACCCCACAGTGTTCCTTTCCATGTATATTCAATTCTAACTACTTTAGCAAAACTCTTACACATATCAAAGATGCACACCTTAGTAAATTATCACAAAATAAACATAGACCTAGACATTTTGAATGTCACTAGAGCTCCAGAAGATCCCTCATGCCACCTTTTGGTAACTCCATGCCCTTAAAGATAACCACTATTTTGAGTTTCAAATCCATAACTCTATAGAAGCAGGGTCTCTTGTTACTGGCTGATTTCACCCAACCTTATGTCAGGTCCATCCGTAGTTTTATGGTAATTTTGCTCATCTTAGTACTATCTAATATTTCATTGCATGACTATACTAAAATATATGCCTCCATTACAATGTTGATGATCATTTAGATTGCTTCCAATTAATGGATATTTTGAATAGTGCTGCTATTATCAATTCTGTGCAGATATTTGGTGCACACATCTATGTTAGGTTTATATTTAGGCAAAGAACCACTGGACCTTCAGTTCCACCTGATGATACTAAAAAGTATCAACTTTTACACACCAGACACTATTTTAAAATGCATGTTAATTCACATACTTGCTAAAACTTTGTACCATCTGTCTTTATTCTAGATATTGGATATGGGCACATTTTAATTTGTATTTCCTTGATGATTAATAAAAGCCATATACTTTCTCAGAAGTTTATTGCTATTTGAATAATCTTTCCACATATTTACATTTTGAAGGTACATTGTCAGATTTATGATTAGTGTTTGTATGACATATCTTGTTCTATATTTTGCTTTCTAAATTTCTGTTTTTCTACTGAATATTGTGTTTTACAATTCTTGTACACAAATAACAAATCACTCAGAGAAATTAAGGAAACACAACCTTCATAGTCATGTTAAAAAATAAAATACTTGGGAATCAATCTAACACAAGAAGTAAAAGATATTCTACAGAAAACTACAGTACTCTGAAAAAAGAAATTGAAGAAGATATCAGAAAATGGAAAGGTAATCTGCTGGGTAAGAAAAACCAAAATAGTAAAAATGGCCATACTCCCAAAATTGTTGTATGGATTTAATACAATTCAAATCAAAATATGATTAGCATATGTCACAAAACTAGTGAAGACAGTCCTAAAATCATTTGGAACCTGAAGAGATCTAGAACAGCAAAAACAATCCTAGGCAACAAAGGTGAGGCAGGTGACATCACAATCCCTGACTTGAAATTATACTGCAGAGATACTGTGATTTTTAAAAAATATAACATAGTATGGGCAAAAAAACAGACTTGAGGATCAATGGAACGAAACAGAAGGTGCAGTAGCAACTTCAAGCACACTAAGCCATGTTATCTTTGAAAAGGGGATCATGCAGGTTCATGGGAGGAAAGCCTCTTTATTATACGGTGCTGGGAAAACTGGCTTTGCACATGCCAAAGACTATAAAACTAGACCTCATGTCTATCAACATGCAATGAACTAAACTCAAAATGGATAAAAGTTCTAAATTTTAAAACAGATTCACTAAATTTACTGAAATAGAGATTAGGTAGAACTCTTGAAGACATAGGTGTAGGCAGAAACTACAAAGGATCAACAACTAGGATCTCATTTTACTAAAAGATTTTTGCACATCAAATGAAATCACAGAGTGGAAAGATATCCTAGCTAGTTGTTCTTCAGAAAGAAGACTAATATCTAGAACATATAAAATTTTAAAAATCAGACTCCTTAAATTTAAAGACATAATAGGTATTTGAAATGAATAGGTAATTCTCAGAAAAGAAAAAATACATACATGGAAAATGTTTAACATCATTGATCACTGAGAGATGCAAATGAAAATAATGCTGAGAGTTCATTTAAAATTTTGTTTTAGTGAAGCTCTTCAAGTGATGAATTCTGTTTTCTGAGGGGAATGCTGATATGTCACAAATGTTTTTATTTTGCATTAATTGTTGAAAGATATTTTGACAATTATAAAATTCTAGGTTCATAAGTCTCTCTCAACACCACATGTTAGTAGATTTCTTAGTTTTAGTATTTTTGTTGAACATAGCCTAGATTTTTTGTTTTTACTATCTTATTATTTATTGTTTTGTTGTCATTTTGATTCTATGATACTCTTTTATAGAAATTTTATAATATTTAAATATTTGCCATCACAAATTTTATAATTTTAAATATTTCTCCAAATGTTGTTTCTCAAAAATAAGTCAAAGATGTTTTAGGACATTTCTGTGTTTCCTATTAGCATCTATGTGTATGTCAGCAGAGGAATTGGTGCTGGCTCATCTCTCAGTGTGCTTATCCCACCATCTTCTGTGTCTAACTCTGACCATGTCCATCGTTCATTTTGCATGTTGTTGTCTTTCAGTTTGAGAATTTCCAAATTGATTGATGAAATTCTCCCTCTGTTCCTATATTTTGCCCATTTACTCATCTATTTTCTCGAAGATATTAATCATCAGCAGTTTGATGTTCTTTTCAGAATCACCCATGAGCCTGTTCTTTTACTGTCATTTTTCCTACTTTGTGTCTCATGACCCTATCTCTTCACATACCTTGTGACTATTAGTGAATGATAGCATAGAACACAAAAAGTTTTGATAACTTGTTCCAGAGAATATCCACCTCTGTTAAGCTTGGAAGGATGATGTGGCTCTCAGCCAGGAGGTGGCAAACTGCTGCCTATAGGCAAATCTAGTCAATGGTCACATTTCCTAAGGGACAAGGAATAGGTTTTACATTTTTAAATGGGAAAAAAGTGAAAAGGAGATATGACCTGAAAACTATTAAAATTTCAGTGTTTATTAACAAAGTTTCATATTGTTTGTGTTACCTATGGCTTCTCCTAAGGCTGGGGGCAGAGTGGAGCCCACATAAACTGCAAAACTAAAGGTTCTTGCTTTTTGGCCTTCACACAAAGAAACCATGCCACTGCATGGTCAGAGAACACTGAATTAAGTGAAGGGCAAGCTACAGAGTTGGTAAGTCTCTTTTTCCCTGGTTCCTAGGTCTTAGGCCTTCAATCCCTGTAACTGGGAGTTTTCCATGTTCTTTGTGGTCTTCCCCTTCTAATGTGAGGACTCAGTTTATATTGGCTCCTCTCTATGGAACTCCTGGAGAAACTTCCTTGCTTTACAGAGAAGTCCTGAGTCACCACACCAGCCCCACACTAGAAACCCCTTGGAGCTGCATTTTGTGTCTCAGCCACGGGAGACTGCCTCTGGCTCTATCAATTCCTCCCTGAAGCAAATCTCAAATTCTCAGCTTCTGTCCTTGCTCTACAACTGACAGGCAGGCTAGATAAAAGATGATTCTGAAACACTTGGGCCATTCCTTGTGTTCTCACTGCTCAGTCCTCTGATCCCATAAACCACTGTTTGGTTTTCTTAGTTGTCTTAGGGCAGAGGTGGGCTGCTAACTGTACCATCCTATCCAGAAACTAGTCCTCCCACCCTGAAATTCTCTGGCTTTCCTTTTCACTGAAATGTGATCCACCTGGAGTTGTTTTCCATGTCCTGAAGTAAAAGGGGAAAAGTGCATTTTTCTCCCCATGTGGATATTCAACAGACCTATCATTTACTGTCCTAGATTCTGCAGTGCTGACTCTGTCATAAATCAAGCGTCCACACACCTGGGACTTGCATCTGCACTCCATTCTGTTGCATCTGTCTATGCATACTTCTTTGTCTAATATTATAATTTCTTAAATGCCACCAAATTTAAATATTGATAAGAGATATGTGGTACCCTTTTCACTATGGGTTTCATTAATTGGGGCATTTGTATTTGCATATAGATTTTAGAATTTGGCTGTTAATTTACCAAAAACATTTAAATTAACAAGATAGGGGCTGGAAATTTAGCTCAGCGGCATAAGCACCTGCCTTGCAAGCAGGCAGTCGTGAGTTCGATCCCTGGTACCGATAAAAATGAAAAAAGACAAAAAAAAAAAAAAAAACAAGATAAAAACCTCTACACACAACATATACACCTACAGAAAACAAAAACCTATCACTGATTTGACTTGTATTTCCTTGTTTCTGTAGATGAATTAATGGATATTGATAACTTTGTAATATTGAATTTTTCAAACCATTTGCATCACATATCCTTCCATTTAATTTCAACTTTTACACATTTCCATACAGTAGTTCCCCCAGTTTTCCTCATTGTTCTCTGTGGATCTAAATGAAGTTGTCCACAAATTCCAAAAGAATTCATATACATGTTATCTTTGTAAAATGCTACAGAGCTGAACAACCTCATCAACCGAGGGGAACCTCAGCTGCCCTTCCCCAACACCTGAAAGATCTCAGCAGCCCAAGAATTTTCAGTGACATATTCCACCACCTGCAGTACATATTCAGGTAGAGGATCTCAGTGGGTCAAAAGGAGCTTCAGTTAACCCTCCAAACAGCTGGAGGACTTTGGTGAGCCGGAAACTGTGTGGGTGAGTCCTTCCATACAGAGAACAGTGGGTGGGTTGACGAGAGCATGGGTGAGGCCTCCCCCAAGCTAGGAACACAAAAGGGCCTACAAAACCCCAGTTACAAGGTACGGTCCCATCTGGGGTCCACACTATAGACAGGTGGAGCTGGCAGCCTGGAACAGCTTGAAGCTGCAGTAAAATAGGAGCTTAGGGTTAGCTTACAACAATACTGTCAGGCTAGGAAGAATATAGGATTCACCCAACAGGCCCTGCAGGAGGAATTCTGGTGACTAGCCCCTCCACTACTTTGTAGGACCCAGGAGTAGGGCAGGGCTCAGTCACATAGTAGGACCCTAAGACACATATTGAGAGTTGAGACCAGCAGGATTCAAAAGACCAAACTATTAACACAAAGCATGAAAATGACATAATGAAAAGGCAAAATACAATCTCAGTCCATCAGGAACAAGTGTGGGAGACATAAAAATAGAGGACATTGGAAGTCATATATCTGAAATATCTAAAAAAAAAAAAAAACAGAAAGCAGAATAAAGAAACAAATCCATGAAGGTTTAGAGAAATTCAAATTAAAAATAATCCGTCAGATAAGAAAGAAAAGACAACCTTAATAAATGAGTTGCTCAGCATAGCTAGAGAAAACATAGATTTAAAAAAGTACAGAAGCATGGGAAAATGATGCAAATCTTGACTGAACAATATAGGAAAGAAATATAATACATGAAACAAATTCAAAGAGATAACCAGGAAATTAAACATTCCATTGAAAGCAGGAGGAACTACTTGAATAAAACTGAGGGTAGACTCTCAGACCTTCAAAACAGGATCACAGCTAGTAATTATGAAAGGAAACAACTCTTAAAAATAACAAGGGGTCATGAAATAACAATTCAACAGCTTTGAGACGAGGAACAGAAAAACAATGTAAGAGTAATAAGGATCAATGGAAATGTAGGACTCAACACAAATGAAACAAAAATTATTCACAGAAGAAATAGCAGAAAATTTCCCAAGCATGCTAGACAAAAGCTGATCTACAGCTAAGTGAGGCATATAGAACTCCAAATAGATGACAATATGTAATTTATCAACTAGTGATTTCATAGTGTTCTTTTTTGTTTTTTGGAAATTCTGTAATATTCCTAACCCTTTTTCTGTTTTGCTTTCTTTCTATAAATAAAAAAATAATTAAAATAAATCTACACCCAGACATATAATAAACAAGATCTCAGAAACTCAGTATAAACCAGAATACTAGAAGTTGTTAGAGAAAAGACACAATTCATCTATCAAGGAAAGCCCACTAGAATCACAGTAGATTCTCAGCACAAACTCTCATGTTAAGATAAGCTTGAAGTAAAGTATTTCAAGCTCTGAAAGAAAACAACTCCCAGATTGATGTATCCTGACAAACTTTCTTTTGAAAATTAATGTAGAAATAAGATATTTCCATGACAAATAACAACTGAAGAAATTCATATCTTGCAAATCAACCATAGAAAGAGTGCTGAACAACATATTAGATAGATGAAAATGACTACAAATCCCAGAAGAAAAAAAAAAAACCCACCAGGATTCAAAAGAAATTACACAATGGGGGAAAATCAGGGAACCAACAATAGGACAATAACATGAGAAAGTTAAGCCAGTACATATCTGTTATAACCATCAATGTAAATGGCCTCAATTCACAAATTAAAAGAAATAGATTGGCAGAATGAATCAAGAATGAGGATCCAACAATATGCTGTGTATAAGAAACGTACATAACTTGAAAGGAAATTCAAATACTGAAAGGCAGTGTGAAAACAATGTTCCATGTGACAGGAACTCAGAAAAAAAGCAGGAGTAGCTATTTTGTTTGCATAAAATGTGAACTTCAAACTAAAAATGATCAAAACAGATTTTTAAAAAGGTCACCAAATACTTGTTAGGGGAAAAATTAAAAAGGGAGAGATGATAATCATGAATTTATATGCACCAAGTACAAGAGCACCCAACTCTGTAAGACAAATACTAACACAGATGAAAAACCAAACACACAATAACACAGTTGTAATGGGGACATTAATCCCTCATTGTCACAAAGAGATAGATGAACTATACTAAAAGTCAGCAAAGAAATAACAGAACTGAACCAAACCTGTGAACAAATGGACTTGCTAGACATTCACAAAGTCCTCTACCCTAACCAGAATACACATTCTTCTCAACTGCACATGGGATATTCTCTAAAACAGACCATACATTAGCCCATAGAACATGCTTAAGTAAATGAAAAGGAGTAAAAATTATCTCATGCATGTTATCTGACCATAGTGCACTGAAAGTGGAAATTAATGGCAAAAGAAACACATGAAAACTAACCACCATCCCGAACAACCAATGGGTTACAGATGAAATCAAAGAAGAAATTAAGCAATATCTACAATTCAATGAAAATGCAGATGCAACATACTAGAAGCTGTGGAACAAAATGAATGTGGTCCTAAGAGGGGAAAAATATGGCAACAAATTGTTACAACAGGAAAACCAAACAAGTACAAGTAACTTAATGCTGTACCTCAAGCTCTAGAAAAAGAACAGCAAGTGAAGGCCAAAACACATAGAAGGGAGTAAGTTATAAATATCAGAGCAGAAGCTAACACAATTGAGACTAAGAAAACAATACAAAGAATTAATGAATCAAAGAGTTGGTTCTTTGAAAGAATAAACAAAATTGATAAACTTCTAGCTAACCTCAAGAAAAGGAATGAAAAGGCACAAATTCATGCTATAAGGAACATAAAGAATGAAATTACTGCACATCTGGTAAAAATACAGAAAATCATGAATACCTACTTTGAAAATATTTACTCATAGTTCGGAAAACACAGAGGAAATGCACAGATTCTTAGAAACCTATGAATTACCAAAGCTGACTCAAGAAGATATGAAAACTTGAATACCCAGTATCAGTTACTGAAACTGAAAATGTGTTTAAAAACTTACCAACAAAGAAAGGCCTAGATCTTGATGGATTCACAACTGAATTCCACAAGAAATTTAGAGAAGATTTAATCCAATATTCCTCAAATTCTTCAATGAAATTGAAAGGGAAGAAGCTCTCCCTAACACATTCCTGGAGGCAGGTACCGTTTTCTGATACCAAAACCAGAGAAACACACAACCAAAAGGAACTCTAGGCCAGTCAAAATATGAGGAAATAGAATGTAGCAAATAATCAAGAAGATTATACAACATGACCAAATGGGAATTATCTTAGGAATGCAGGGATGGTTTAATATATGCAAATCAAAAAATGTAAGACACAGCATCAAGAAAGCCAATGACAAAAACCACATGATCATTTCAATAGATGCAGAAAAAGCTTTTGGTAAAGTCCAACACCTGTTCATGTTAAAAACCCTACAGAAACTAAGAATAGATGATATCTACAAATATGATAAAAATTATCTATAACAAACCAACAGCAAACATCACATTAAATGGGCAAAAACTGACAGTTTTCACTCTAAAATCAGGAACAAGACAGGGATGTCCACTCTTCAACATAGTTCTGGAAACATTAGTCAGAGCAGTTAAACAAGAGAGAGAAATAAAAGGAATAAGGATAGGAAAGGCAGAAGTTAAAGTATCTCTATTTGCAAATGACATGCTACTCTACATAGTAGACACCAAAAACTCCATTAAAAGACTATTAGAAGCAATAAACAAATTCAGCAGTGTAACAGGATACAAAGTCAACACTCAAAAATCAATAGCATTCCTGCACACAAACAACAAACCCACCAAGAAAGAAATTATGGAAATAACACCTTTTACACTAGCATTCAAAAAATAAAATGTGTGGAATCAACATAACAAAGGATGTAAAGGACCTATGCAGTGAAAACAATAGTACTCTAAGGAAGTACTATTGACTGAAAAGGAAGTCAGAAAATGGAGAGATACCCTTGCTGTTGGATGAGAAGAACCAATATAGGAAAAATGATCACACTAGCAAAACTCATTTGGAAACAGAAGAGACTTAGAATAGCAGAGGCAATCCTAGACAACAAAAGTAAGCATGTGGCCTCACAATCCCTGACTTGAAATTATACTACAAAGCTACTGTGATAAAATCAACAGGATACTGGTGAAAAAGCAGACCAGATGATAAGTGGAACAGATTAGAAGATGAAGACCAAACTACAAAGACACTCAGCCACATAATCTTTGACAAAGGGCCTAAACATGTTCAGTGGAAGGAAGATGGTCTCTAATAAATGGGGCTGGAAAAACTGACTTTCCTCATGCAAAAGACTAAAACTAGACCCGTGTCTATTACCATGCACTAAACTAAAATCAAAATGGATCAAAGATCCAAATATTAAAATAGAAACACTAAATCTAACGAAAGACAAGGTAGGTCGAAATCATGAAGATGTAGTGTAGACAAAGAATTCATGAACAAAATGCAAAGGAGAAGTACTTCAAAGAATCAACAACTGGGATCTCATCTTATTGAAAAGATTTTGCACTTGAAGAGAAATCAACAGAGTGAAAAGAAAACCCACAGAACAGGAAAGAATTGTAGCCAGCTGTCCCTCAGACAAAGGACTTACATCCAGAACATATAAAGAATTGAAAAACACCAGGGCCCCAAAATTCAAAGACCCAATCCAAAAATGGATATCTAAGATGAAAATGCACTTCTCAGATGAAGAAATACAAACGTCATATAAACACATGAAGAAATGTTGAACATCACTGGTCATTTGAAAAATGAAATTTAAAACAGCATTGAGATGCCATCTCACTCCTGAAGAATGGCTACCCTGAAGGAATCAATCAATAACAAATATTGGTGGGGTGTGGGGAAAAAGAAACACTTTTCCACTGTTGGTGGGAGTGTAGACTGACACAACCACTGTGAAAATCAGTGGGGAGAGTCCTCAAAAAACTAGAATTGGAAGTCCCATTCAATCCAACTATTCCTTTTCTGGATATTTTCCCAGAAAAATCAAAAATGTCATGCCACAGCAATATATGTGCACCCATGTTTATAACAATACAATTTGTAATAGCTAATTCTTAGAAACAACACAAATATCCATCAATCATGGAATGGATAAAAAAGTGGTATTTTTATATAATGAAATATTACTAAACTATAAAAGAAGGATAATCTTGAGGTTTCTACAGATAAATGGAGGCAACTTGAGTCCATATTCATAAGTGAAATAAATCAGACTCACATTTGTTAATATTGTATTGTCTCTCCAGTTTAAAAAATAACTTAGAATAGTAATATCTAAAATGCACAATATATATTGTGAAAATGAAAGGGCAAAAGTGCTCAAAAAGAAAGAACATCTTGGAGAGAGGAAAGGAGAAAAGGAAGAATGGAAATATTATGTGTACAGGTATACATGTATATATGTGAGTATGTATATATATAAAAAATAGATACCTATACTACTAATCTCTGTTAGTTGTTCAAAAAGAATGATTTGTGCTTTCATTGCTTAATCATTTTTATGCCTTGTAATCCTGTAACCTGAACAACCACTTCTAAGATAACAATATGCAATATATTAACTAGTGTTAATTTCCTGCTATTTCTTGAAATTCTATATCACTTATATCCTTTTTTCTGTTTTACTTTTTAAAGTGAAAAGATAAACAAAATAATAAAATAAAATGCTAGCAAAATGCTATAAGCATTACTCAGTTAACTCAAATGTGCATGCTAATTTATGAATACTACTTTGTTGTTTCTAATTATATCAATATAATCTAGCAATACCCTTAACATTTAAGGAGATTTTACAAAACCATAAAATGTTAAAGTCCTTAAAGGGATCTAAACTGGTAAGTGCATAAAATTTTCATGCAAATGGACAATGCATATATGAAGAGATACTCAGTTTCACTAACAAGCAATAAATGTAGCTAAGAACATTAACTACTATTGTGCCCATCAGTGGCAAAACCCAAAAACAGACTAACAAAAGGAGGTAACACTCAAATTTAGTTATGATGTAAAGCTGTCCCTGCCTTTGAGTTTTGCTGGAAACTAAACATCAACTTCTCAATAGCTGATAAAATGAAAAGTGTATATATCCTCCGGTGAGGTAGACTTTTTCCTGATGTGTATCACACCAAACATAATCATGAGTTTGCCCACAAGTATGTAACATGATAATCGCAGTGGCATGGTTGCAGTAGAAAAGCAATTCAATTATTTTACATGTCCATTAACACAAGACTGACTACATAAAATTTTGGTACAAGGAAAAGGTTTCATAGCTGTCAAAAATAACCTGAAAGTCTTACATTAAACTACCTGTTATGTTGTGAATATAAAAAAAAATTTCAGAAGCATAAGTATAATCTTAGCTCATTTCATTTTGTAACAGTATAATTTAGTATCCCATAAATATGTTAAATGTGTATTAGGTAGCATAAACTTTTAATTAAATAATTAATTTAAAATAACACCATGGATTCAAGAAGATGCCAGAACAGTAAGCAGCAATATATCATTCTCTCTAAGATTTAGAATTCAGACAGTGGAAAATAACAATGCAGGGACTAAAAAAGGAAAGGAAGTGAATCTCCAGTACCCAGGAAGGATCTAAAGGGAAAATTGGACCCTACTGAGAAATTGAAGAGTCAGGTCACAGTGCAGAAAAAGGAAGGAGAAGTCTGCATTTTCTCCCTGGCTTCTGGTTTGAGATGAAAGAAAAGAAAATAGAATCTACAGAGACACAGTGAAAGTGGGTGACTCCAGAGGCCTTCAGGGAGAAATTCACCAGTAGAACAGAACAGTGGATGCTGTGTATTCCAACAGCTGATGAGTGACCCCAGTCCAAATAATTGTCGTTTACTCTGGAGAGGATTCCTGGTCAGGGATCATTTTAAGGAGGAGTCAGTGAACCTGGGATTCAGAGCAGCCACCGGTTGGCTTCATCTCAGAGCTTCCACTGTAGTTAAACTACCACAGTGACTGGGTGAGGAACCTCCACAGGATATGTCCCTGGTTAGAGAGGCCAGCAAGAGACACTCAGAGTCTTATAAACTAAATGACTCAGGCTCCACACTCAGTTGAATTTCTGTGAATTTGAAAGTTCCAAACAGGTTTGTCACTTTAATATTACTGGGAGCTTTCTGGGACTACTCAGCATGGATCTGGGATCTGACTACCTCTCTCATATAACAGTAAGAGCAAAGTCACTTCTTTATTTGCTTGGACACTGCCACAAAAGAACACCAGAAGATAACCACAGATGATGACCATCTTGAAGGAAATGGTTAGTTAAACTAGGGTAGATACATACTTTAAAAAGAGAGAAGCTTAGGAAACATAAGGGTTTCCATCAGTGCCCATTATCACCACTTACGTTCACCATGGTTATAAAAACATTAGCCAGAGCAATCAGATAAGAGAAATAAGTAAAAGAAATATATATTTAAAAAAGAAATTAAATTATCATAATTTTCAGATGACATGATACTCCACATAGAAGATCACAGTAACTCCACTTTTAGAATTAATAACCAAATTCAGTAAATAGCAGGATACAAAGCCAACACTTTAAAATCAGCAACATTCCTTAGTTACTTTCTCACTGCTGAGTCACACACCCAACAACCACCACTCTAAGGCAGAAAGGTTTATTTTGGCTCACAGTTTGTGAAGGTTTCTGCCATGGTGAAATCCAAGGCATGCAAAAAGGTAGAGAGGTGAACTAGAGGAAAATTGCTCATAGGATGCAGAAAGAAGCAAGGAGCATTGAAGAGAGGAGGGAGAGAGAGATAAATCCTTCTAGGCCACGCCTCCAGTGACCCCTTCCTCCAACCAGGCTTCACCTCCTAACATCACAATTACCTACAATCTCATTAGTGAACAAAGCCACTGATAAGTATCATGCACTCATGACCCAATTACCTCTCCAAAGCCCCACCTATGAGCATATGAGGCTTTGGTGAGACATCTAGATATAAATCATAATAAATGATAACCGTAATTATAATAAATGATAACTGTAATTATTTGTTTTGTTTTGTTTTTTGTCTTTTTCGTTTTTATTGGTACCAGGGGTCGAACTCACGACTGCCTGCTTGCAAGGCAGGCGCTTATGCCGCTGAGCTAAATCCCCAGTCCCTTGATAACCGTAATTATTAAATATACTCATAAATTAAGAGCCTTACATGTATAATAAAAAATCTTAAATAATTGGAATGTGTGTTTATTTTTAAATTTTTTATTAGTACTTATATATGATACGTAATGATCACATTCATTGCAGGTAATTGACACGTGCATATGACACATATTAATTCTACCTCCCCTCTTTCTGCCCTCCTCCCCATCTCTTGGCTCCCTTCCCATTTGCAAAAGATCTATCTCCCTGTTTTCCATTATCTATTTTTTATTTTGCTCTTCTCTTTATTTATACTTTGAATTTCTCACATAAGAGAAACCATGGGATATTTAAACTTGAGAGTCTTATATGTTTCATTTATCATTATGATTTCACCCATTTTCCTACAAATAACTCAAATTTATCCTTCTTTATAGCAGCATAGTTCTTCAATGTGTATAAATACTGTCTTTTTTATTAATTCTGTTTCTATTCTATTCTATTAATTTTGTTTCTAAATTAATGATACTTATGATATTTCAACTTTAAAATGAGCATTTGCTATTTGTTATATTTTATTTTGGGGAACATCATAGATTAAAGATGTGATATTTTTCATGAAAAAAAAAAAGCTATAGCTGTCTTTCTAGGTGCTTTATGCTTACCCAGCTATGCCTTGATGCCAGCGTTGATGACAGACTCCTCCTTAGGGGCAGTCCCATGGAACACGAATGAAAAGAAAGTGGCTTAAGATACCTAATCCCAAAAATACCAGGCAATAGCAATGCAGAGGAGTTTTCAGCATGCAGTGACCTCAAGACCCATGGACCCCGTCTCTGAACCCAATAAAGACTGTTATGCCAGAAAAAATAAAAATTCCAAAAAATAAATAACGTTTGGAGTTCTTGGGTTTTTTGTTTGTTTGTTTGTTTGACTTTAGATACCACAGAGCAGGTTTTTCCATTTAAAAAAACCTGATACATAGCAATGCACTTGGCATTACAATTAGTTAAATTTACTTCTAGACTTCTGATTAACTTCTTTTAACAATTTAAGGCTTTTACCTCCTCATGCATTACATGAAAGTTTTTTTTTTATTGTTGTCATTGTTCTATTGTTCCTTTTGTTTTAACAGCTCACATGATACATGTCTGCGAATAATTTAAAAGAATTCAGCATCAACTAGTGTTGATTTACAGTACTTATTTAGAATTTTGTCTACTTCATAGGATGCAAGCTTCACAGTTCAGTGACTTAGTTGTCCAACTCTCAGGCTGAGCTAATGATTACCTCGATAGGTGACCACTCTGATTTGACCCCGTCTTCTGATGCATCACCACTTGCTGTACCTTGTCTAGAACAGAAAAGGTGGAAGTGACATTCCATGTAAACATAAAATCATTGTGTCTATTGGAGATTTAAAAGAAAACAACTGAGTAGCACCCTCCACAGAGCTGAACTTACATGAAGCAACTCTGGAGGTGAGAACAGAAGCAAGGAACACCAAGGTATGCTGACACATGCTAGATCTAGCAAAAGAGGACACCTTATCTCAGGATGTCAGGGGTGAGGGACAAGTCTGATGTTGAGGAGTAGGGTTAAAAAAAGGCAAGATAAATCAGGGAAGGCAAGGAAGAGGGAATATGTGTGTCTCCCACTTATCTATCCACATCCCCTCCAATAGTTCTTTTGACTCAAATCACTTGTAAACAAAGTCCAGGATGCAGCCCTGGGGATAGTCCTTCTGGAGGACAGGGCAGTGGAGGGCTCTGGTTGCTCCAAACTTTATGATCTTGTCATTACCTAAATGGAGATGTGCTTAAAAACCTGATAGTTCTTTCCTTTCCACTTGATTCTGACCCTCACCTCACCAGAGATCTTAGGTGCACTAGGTAACAGTAAGCCATGCTTACACTTACAAAGAACCTATGATATGCCAGGCAAGTTGCACAGACTAATTTCCTTGGTCTTTGCAGCTGGCCTTTGCAGCAAGTGTTATGACCAGAAGAAAATGAGCTTTAGAAAACTTGGCATCTTAATTGCCTCACCCCAGTGCAATTCTATTGTTTCCATTCTCCATGGAATTCAACCCAGCAGCAGAGCAATCTTTAAACTGTAAATCATGCTGTGCTGCTTCTAGTTGAAAGCTTTCAATAAGTTTCTCAAAGCACATCTGTCCACTCTCACCGTGAGGGTAGTGTGAAAAGACCCACTGAAGACCCACTCTTCCAGCCTATGTCAGCGGCTCAGTCGGGGACCAATGGGGTCCTTGGGCCCTGTTCTGCTACCTGCTCCTGGAACATGCCAAGCTCTTCCCCATCTTGCCTCAGCTCCTTTGATTGCTAATCTTGCCACCCGCAATGACTCACCAGCTCTCTGCACAGGAAGCTTCTGATTCTCTCTCTGGCAGCTCAAGTGTAACCCCCATAAACTTTAGGACTGGTTCATGGAATGTTTTCCCATTTAGTCCACATCACAGACTGTGGTCAAACTCTTTGGGTTTGTTTGTTTGTTTGTTGGAGCTTTTTGTTTGGTTTTTGAAGAGAATAAAACTAAGGCAAGTAAAACAGAATAAAACCAATGAAAAATAAACCAGAATAAGTGATACAGGACTTCAAAACCTTACAAAGCCAACCATAATTACCATAATTCTTTTTGCTGTCTTCAGATATTTCCAGACATAGTAAAACTCAAACCAAACAGCATAGAATAGAAATAATAAAGCCAAAAACAGTGAATTCAGTAAAGGATTCAAAACAAGCCACTAGTAAATCCAAAGTGGCTACCATAATACGTCTTATTATCTTTCAAATAGCTGCTCATGCTATCAGATTTAACATAATCAAATAAAACAAAAGAGAACAAACCCCAACCCAAAAAAAACAATAAAAATGATATGCTTTCTCAGCCAGGATCATCTCCTGGTGCGGTCAGGACACCTCCCTCCCCAACACGCGCTCCAGAATGACACTGACTCACTGAGCAAGGTTTGAGTGTGGCTGTCCCCACTCCAGCAGCAGGAGGATCATGGCGCTGCTTTCCAGGCAAAGGTCACCTCCTGGGGAGGCCCCTGGTTCTTTCCCCTTGTACTCCCCACAGCCTGTGAATGGTGCAGACTTGCAGAGAGAGGCTTGGGTGTTACAGGCAGCTGCCAGAGTAGGGGCAGCCACACTCAAACTCTTTCTTTGAACTTGGCACACATCTCATGAATATTTGCCTATTTATTTTTTGTTAACATGCTGAAATTCCATATTCCTTTAATTCTCTCTCTTTTTGTCCCTGTCTCTCTCTGTCTCTTCTCTCTCTCTGTCTGTCTCTTCTCTCTCTCTGTCTGTCTCTTCTCTCTCTCTCTGTCTCTTCTCTCTCTCTGTCTCTTCTCTCTCTCTGTCTGTCTCTTCTCTCTCTCTCTCTCTCTCTCTCTCTCTCTCTCTCTCTCTTATCTGTCTCTCTCTTCCCCTCTATAGATATGCTTCATGAAGAAAAAACCATAGCATCCAAATTGACCACTGGTTTCTGCAGTCCCAGAACAGTGTCTGCTTAGTGACTATGCTGGAAAAACCTCTAAAAGATGAATGGGGTGAAATTCCCACACTCATGGCCCCTGTGCAGTGGAGTCTGTGCTCTTCCTGATTCAAAGCTCATCCCTAAACCACTACAGACACCTCTGAAGACACACACATGCACACAAGAAATGTAGATCCCCTTCCTCTTTTGCTTATTAATGAGCAAATATGCCAGCTCACATTGTTAACCAGACTGTTTTGTTCATTTTGCTGCTGAATATTTCTTTTGCCATGGGTCCTCACTGATGAATGGTGGCTTAACATACAAGGTGTTCACCATCCTGTGTACACCCACAGGCACTTTCACATGCTTTACACCCACCCATCTTATCCCTTGAGCATTTTCCAGGACCAGGTCACTACTATTCATGATTGTGTGTTTGTTC
Source organism: Cavia porcellus (assembly GCF_034190915.1). Classification (NCBI taxonomy): domain Eukaryota; kingdom Metazoa; phylum Chordata; class Mammalia; order Rodentia; family Caviidae; genus Cavia; species Cavia porcellus. The sequence goes on from NW_026947485.1 coordinate 104,121,746, forward strand.
TTACTTTGGGCCACCATTCTCTCCACACACACAATGCATGATCAATTATAATTTCAGGGTCAGCTCTTTTGGACCAATTTCCCTCTCCATTGTCTCAGGGTTTATCTGAGTTGAGCTATAGTAAAGTGTGAATATAGAGTCAAGTTTTGGTTCATATTGACATTTTTAGCTAATCCCTTTCTGGATGTTTTCCCAGAAGTATTGAAAACATCATGCCACAGTGATATATGTGCACCCATGTTTATAACAGCACAATTTGTAATAGTTAAATTGTGGAAACAACTCAAATGCCCATCAACTGCAGAATGAACAAAAAGATGTGGTATTTTTATGCACCGGAGTATTACTCACCTATAAAGAAAGTTAAACCTGAGACTTTTATTGGTAAATGGATGCAACTTGAGACCATACTCATAAGTGAAATAAATCAAACTCACATGTGTATGTATCATATTGTCTCTCTAGTGTGAAAAATATATACCTGAAAGATTATAGGTATACATATATGTGTGTGTGTGTGTGTGTGTGTGTGTGTGTGCGCGCGCGCACACACAGGATAGATAACTACACTACTGATCTCTGTTAGTTCATCAGGAAGAACAGTTTGTGCTTGTATTGTTTGATCATTTTTTATGCCTGGATCTTGTAATATGAACAACTCCTTCTAAAATAACAATATGCAATATATTAACTATTGTTAATTTCCTACTTTTTAAAAAATTTTATATCCCTTTTATCCATTTTGTTTTGTTTTTAACATAAAGACCAAGGAGCCTCCTGCCACTTGTTTTCAAATGGTAAAAGATACTCTGCTGCAGTTGCATAGTCTTTCTCAAAATCTAAGGTATCTGGAGACTTCTCTTGAGGACCTGAGACTTGCCATAAACTCCACAAAGTGTGTCTGCCCACTGCACCTAAGTATTACCAGGTCTGCCTGTTCAAGTAGACAAGGATGTAAGGCAGTGTAAGCTGTGGCAGAGCCCTCTCCTTGGAACAGTATGCCAATGTGGGTGGCTTTTGGGCTAGAAGAAGCCCATCAAATTCCATGCCCCTTTCTTAAGATGAAGTGATGTCTTTACTTTGGAGTAAATGCTTCTGTATGCTCCAAACTAGAAAGGTCTCAAAAGCTTCACCAAGGATTTAACTCATACTCTGGAGCTCAAGGGCTTGGTAAGATCTCCAGTGACTTTGCCTCTTCTTGCCCAACTGGCATGACTTTCCTGATATTGTGAATGTGATAGATCAGTAATTATATTGGATGTTGGATACCAGATTGCCCAGGACTCTTGGGATTGTAGACTGATGGCAGAATCGTGGAGAGAGTTAACACAAGGCATGAAATGTGTAATACCATTCACCTTTCATGAAAGCAATCTGTTTATGATGTCCTTCCTAATAGATCTGGAAAGTAACAGGTTTACCCAGTCAATGGCCTGTATGCTGAGCCTGTATTCACCTGCTCTAGCATATGCACATCCTTTCTCCATATGAGCTCCAGAAACCACTTTCTTTCAGTTTCTTGGTAACTTTTCCTGGTATTCAGTCTTTGTCCAGCCTCTTGCTGCTCCTGCTAAGCATGTGCACTCCTTCACTTCCTCCTCCTAAGCAGGTACTTAGAGCTGCCTCTTTATTACAGCTTTCCTCTTTAAGGAAGAGAAAATTCTGGTAATCTTAACTTCCATCGATTCTCAATTTTTTTCTCTTCATCTCAACCAGAATGCCTTCCTCTGTCTCCGTCCCCAAATTCCTTGAGGCAGAAAATCAGGACATTGGCAGTGGCCATCTCTCTTGGTTCCTTTTCTCAGGAGTACCACCCTGTCCTGGCTCTTGTCCAACATCTGAAAACAGATGTTCCTACATTTTGTCCAATTTGCTGCTTGTTTAGTGCTATGGAGCAATCCTAGCATCAGTTACTCCCTAATGGTCAGGGATGGAGACCTGCACTAGATTCTTACCCTTATCTCCCATCCTGTTTTGAGGAAGGGAAGAGGTGGCCCCTGAGGATACAGGCACCATCTTGCCTGTATTTGAATTATCTTTAACCACCTCCTAAAAATGGGACTGAGTTGCATTTTCTGTCCACAGAGCAGTGGGTCTAGGAACAATGGAATCTCACAGTTGTCAGTTTCATCTGCCAAATCTCAGGCCTCACGCCTCCTCCTCACAGGGCCCAACCATTGCCTAGGGGAGCAGCCACAGTCACATGCCTCTCGTGTCCATTGCCCCTTGTGCCCTGAGCTGTCTTCAGCTCTGTATAATGCTGCTTCCAATTGTCACCATTCCTTCCATACTGTTTAGGAGCTCTGTGATTTCTCAGCCTTGTCTCACATCAGTGTTTAATCAGACTCTCCACTTCATTTCTGGAATGAATCAAAATTTTCAGCAATGACTGCCCTGTTCCATAAACATCACAGCCTTCATAGCTGCACCTTACTTCCAGTAAGCCCTCTTAGTGTGCCAGTGTGCCAGTGTGCCCTCTTAGTCTGCAGGCCATTCTGGTTTTTGTTGTTTTGTTGTTTTGAGACAGGTTCTCACTATGCTAGTCTTGAGCTCACTGTGTAGCCCCAGTCTTACAGCAATCCACCTGCCTCAGCCTCTTGAGTGCTGGAATTACAGTCATATGTCACCACATCAAGCTTGTGCAGGCTACTCTGATCCTCACCAGTGCACACATTAATCCCTGTTCCCACAGAGCTTACCAGCAGGAATTTCACCTCATGGTTGTCAATAACAGAATCGTAAATGCAAACAACTGGAGGAATATAAATCCTGACTAACAGTCTTTTTAGGACAACAGACAGATATTGCAGAATAAGGATCTTACATGGGGTACCCTGGAATCAACTCAGAAGTAAAAATATTTCCTGCTTAAGATTGTCGAAGAAGGAATGAAGGCAACCTCTTGGTGAATCTTGCGTTAGTTAGCTTTCTCTCACTGCTAGGACAAAATACCTAATACCCAAAATTTAGGATCGAAAAAGGCTTTTTTAGCTCACAGTTTGTAGAGGTTTTAGTCCATAAACAGCTGGTTCCAAGGTAGGTTGGCATTACAGAGAGGCAACAGTCCATGGAAGTCACACGAGATACAAAAGCAACAAGAGTTTTTTAAAAAGCCAAAGCTAGCCTCTTTTCGTCCCTTATATTGTAAGGATAGGCATCTTAGGATGGGTCCTCTATACCCTAGAATACCGAACTGCTAAGTCACTTAAACTTCTAACCTCAAGTTGACAAGATGTATCAACCATTACAACATCCTATGGCATAAACAGCAGCTCTGGGGCATGTCTTCTACATCCTAGGATGTAGAACTGCCAAATCATTTAGTTAAGCTTCTAAACTGCTCAAGTTGACACAGTGTATCAACCATTATAATCAATCCCTTGTCAGCCTGGCAAAAACATTTCTTTAAACCAGTTTCCAGATACAAAGACATTTTTATTCTTATCATTTCACAAATTGAACATTATAACACGGGTATAACAATTGTTAGGAACCAGTATTAAGTCTATCGACATTATATTACATTAGAAGCATAACATTCTGTCCCTGGACCCAAAAGATATACACATTCCTTTATGCAAAAGTCATTTAGTCCATCAAGAGTTGCCACAGTCCTAACAGTTTCAATATTGCTCAAAAGTCCCAAGTCCTAAGTCTCTCTCTGAGATGTAAGGCAAACTCTTAGAAGGAGTGCTTATACAAATGAAAAGTCAATCACTTTCAACATTCAATAGCACAAGACAAGCATTTCCATTCCAAAAGTTACAAACAGGGGAATACAAAGGAATGATACCAAAACAAGTCCAAAATCCAGAAAGGCAAATATTAAATCCTGAGTTCTATGTGCAGCATCTGAGGTCCTCTGTGGTAAGATGGAACTCCAAAGGGTTTGGGTTGCTCCACCCCTATGGCACGTCCAGTGATAGTAGCTCCCATAGCTTCTCTCTTGGACCCTCTCTGATCTTAAAGATTTCCTTAGCTGACCCATGTTCCTGGATTTTCCAAACTTCTGCTGTCACCACTGCACCTTTGGCTTCACCCTCACAGCCTCACACACTCTTCATGTCTCTCCGGGTCACACTGCCTAGTTTCCCAGGCCTTCTCTTAAAATTGAGGTGGTTGTATGGTTCTTAACCATACAACTCTTGCATTCTTCATGCACCTGAAACCAGAGTCATGTCGGTGACATCAAGCTTTGGTGCCAGCTGGAGCAGTATCCAGGGTTTCCTCTGTCTTGGCTGTAGGGGTCAAGAACCTAAAGAACTGCGCACTCCAAACCCAATTCTGAGGGGAAAATTCTCTGTGCTCCTGCCATTCTGGAATATGGTACTCTGAACCTTTCTTCTCAGACTAGTCCTTCACTTTGCATTTGTGAGCCTGGAAAGGATGGATGCTTACTGCTTCTTGTGATATCCTCAGGTCATTTTTATATTTACCTATTCCTTCTCAGCAGTGGAGATCTTCTCATCTTTATTTTTGTAGTCCACAGCTTTACTGGACCTTCCTTTCTGGTCAAATCTACAACATTTTCAACCGTTCTGCCAGGCTCTCTGATCTTGATTCTCAACAAAAATATGCCTAAATCTCCCTACAGTAGCTACCTCATTGCCCAACATTCAACCAACTTGAAAGTTCTTCAGCAAGATTAATTCATTCACTGACCTTAATCTCAGTTTCAGCTAAAGTCTCTGAACACAGCAAAATGCAGAAAAACTTTCTTCCAAGGCATAACACACATCATGTGAAGTCCAAGTAAGGTGCCTCCATGACAAAGAACAACTGAAGAAATTTTCTTTCAGGACACAAATCCTCAGGTCAGGAAGAGCTTGGTGTGAAGTATTTCCAGTACTGGAAGAAAACAACTGCCAATTCATATTGATGTACCCTGCTAAAGTATTTTTCAAAATTGATGGAGAAATATGATACTTCCCTGTCAAAGAACAATTGAAGAAATTCATGCTCACAATGCCTAGTTCTGGATGGGAAGATGGTGTGATGTTCAGTCTCCAGAAGTTTGTCACGTTGGCTTCCTAATAGGAACTTGGCTGTTCTCATCATCAGAGGAGCTAAGGACCTAGTTATCACTAGAGTGGCTGTCATACTTTTCAAGGGGAGCTCTGGTTCTTACTTGGTTTGATGCTGATCCATCAGCCTACTGGTATAGATCCTCAATCCCACTGGCACTGACTTTCTAGCTTCCACCACTGAACTTTAGGTCTTCTCGGCACAGATCCATGAAACAAACTTGCATGAGACATTGCATGAGACATGGGCTTTAGGTCTTCAATTGAATGCATGTAAGACATTGCCATGGAATCCAGTCCCTTAGCTGGATTCTTTGGGTCTTTAGTGTATAGATAGACTTCCTGATATTTTTGTGCTTCACTCTTTGGGTGACTATTATAAATAATTCTGTAAATTAAGTGTTCTGTATTAAATTTTTTTCTTGCAAACTCTGACTACAATAGTGCCCAAGGATTTCCATTACGTACTTCTTTCACAGAAGAGGAGGATTTATTACTTTTCATCTGGCTCTGCTGGCCAATGTGTATCTCTGAACACAAGAAATGATGTGCTTAAGATCCTAGATCCCCTTGATAATTGAGTCCCAGAGACCTTGCCTGCTGATTTCATCCCACTAGAAATCTTGATTTCTTATCTATGTCACAGGCACCTTGCCTTCTACCGCTGTCACTAGAACTTTAAATCCTGACATTGTGTCACGGGGATTTTGCTTTCTTTTTTTAGATATGTTTTGTATTTTAAAAACAAACTAAAAAAGGACAAAAACAGTACAAAATTTCAAAAAAAGAAAAAGACAGGAAGAAAAAAAGTAAGAGAGAGAGAGAGAGAGAGAGAGAGAGAGAGAGAGAGAGTCGGGCGTGGTGCTCATGCTTGTAATCCCAGCACTCGGGAGGCTGAGGTAGGAGGATCGCTTCGAGTTCGAGACCACCCTGGGCTCAAAGCCAGCCTGAACTGCATAGCAAGACCTTGTCTCAAAAAGACCAAAAAAAAAGAGAGAAAGAAACAAAGAGAGAAAGAAAGAAAGAAAGAAAGAAAGAAAGAAAGAAAGAAAGAAAGAAAGAAAGAAAGAAGAAGGAAGGAAGGAAGGAAGGAAGGAAGGAAGGAAGGAAGGAAGGAAGGAAGGAAGGAAGGAAGAAAAAAAAGAAAGAAAGGGAGGAAGGAAAGTTCTGTGCTTTCTTATGCCATATTACTTTGACCTTGCTTTCAGGGTTTGGCTTTTCAACAGTGACTGTAGTCTTTACCCAAATATACATCAGTACAATGGGAAACTTAAGAACTTTTTAGTGGAATGGTATAAGAACTTGAGTAACATATTGGGGTAGGAATTTAATTAGGACGTAATGGTACTGTTGGAGCCTTTGCTGTGCCCATTATTGTATCATGTATTTGTTAAAGCCAACATCAGAGACTGAAAGTACCTCATGTTCCATCATCAGCTCTCTGTCCATACCAGAAGATACTATCTATGCAGTTCCTATAGGCCATCCTGGGGTCCTGGGGTACATCTAATTGCTGGAGGGCATCTGCTCTTCCCAGCTTGGGCTTTCAGCAGCAGCATGCACTGAATCCTGCAGGATGCAGGCTTTCAGAGGGGATATCAAAAAAGGCTGGGTCAGAGAGACTTTCCCTTCCCATATATATGGGGATGTCAAGCCTGGACTTACTTTTAGGGGCTGGAGTGTGAATCTGGGCAGCGGCCCAAATTTTAGCTAGAACATTGGGTCAAAGCTGCTTCCAAATCCCTTTGCCATTATTATTTGATGTGCCCATCATTCAAGTTTAGAGGACCTTGTTTTCACAGATTATAGCTTGAACTAGTAGCTTTAAGGGCCAAACACCATGAAAGAGGCTGCTATTGAACAGAATCAAGGACATAGGGACATCTGTGTATGTGGAATAGCTTCCCCTAGACTGGACGCCTAGGAAATGAGCACTCTTAAATTCATGTGCACACATATGCAGCCCAGTGGGTCTCCAGTGGATAGATAAATAGCTGAGGCATTAATCTCTAGGACTAGTTTTACTCTAAGTGAATTCTTATCTTGGCTTCCCCTCTAATAATCAGAACAGCCAGTAGAATACAAGGGGTTGCACATGATTTGTCATTTAGTCTTGCAGCAAGCATACATGATTTCCCCATTTTACAGATGAGAAGAGGGCGAGGAATTTGCTTACGTGATGACATCAGCAGAGAAGAGTGCAGCTGTGGGAAATCAAGAACGTGAAGTCAGGGTCAGGCACTGCTATCCTCCCCTGAACTGTTTCTGCTTCAGCCCATTTTTATGGCTCACCTTTCTGGTCCTGAAGATGAAGTGAGAAGACTACAACTCTGGGCATTCAGCCCCCTCTCATGTCTCATTATGACTTGAGTCTACAAACCCTCCCTGTGGATGCTGTACCTTCCTGGGGCACTTGCTCTATGCCCATGTTCACCTGCCCTATGGGGACAGGAAAAGTCAGTGTCCAGCTCTCTCCATAGCTGGACAAAAGCTAAAGGAGGCATACTGGCAGTGTCATTTTTCAAGAGTCAGGTGGTATGGTGGGGAATACCATTTTTAATTCCTATAACACAACTACTTATACTTTCATTTTCTAAATGCAGGACTTTTTCTTATTAGAAAAGTCTAGGCCTTTAAGATTCACTTCCTTCCAAACATTTGCACTGTATATTGTCAGTGGAATCCTGATCTGGCCCTCTCCTAATTTAATACCTGAAAACAGAGCTATTTCTTTCATGGGTTGTTTTCCTCAAACCAACAAAGCCATGATTAACACTTAGTAAAACTCTGAAATAACATTGTCATCCTCCATCTCAAAGGGAAGGGAATTCAAACTTTGGCCAGCTTTCTTCACTTCAACTAGAATGCAAACAAATGGCCAACATCAGTAAAAGAGTATTCAGGTAGACAGATGTTTATTTCAACAGTTAACATTCAAGCCAGAGGGAGGAAATTTTCTCTCAACACGCAGGTAAATAACACACAAAAAAGTTCTATTTGTCATTTCTAGACATCAATACTGTCTCCGTTTAGTAATTTTAATCACGTTCAGAACCTGCAAATTAGACTATAGCTTGTTTAGTTAACATTTGTTTGAAATGAATATACATTAATTTGAGCATATTTAGGTTTGTTCACTATGGGTATAATGTGAGCTATTATCAAGTAATTTTCTCGCCAGAATTCTATTACTTTTTCACACACTATTATTCTTCTATTTGTTTCCTTTCCATAGAATTTGATTATGAGACGTTTCTACAATAGATTAGATGGAAAGATAATGTGGGAATGCTCTAGGAAATGCCAACACATTTCAACTTGCTCTGGTGTGCATCGAGGACCTTCCTTTACTTTGGTCTTCCCACCCAAGGGGAATGTCAGAATCTCTGCTTTGGGGCTGGTTGTGGGACTCCTGCTAGCTCTCAGATATATATGTCATGGTGCCATGTGCTTCATCATGGTCTTAGTACTTCAGAGGGAAGGACTAAGGGACCCAGAGTAACGTAGCGTCTTGGGTGATGGGAAACATCTTACTCTGCTCACATCTGCCATTCACTGGCCCATTGCGTTCCTGGAAGCTTGATTTCCGAGAGCCCTGGATTCTGCAGACAGCTGATTCATAGCTTGGCAGTTTGGAATGATATTGGAATGATATCCTACCTCTGCCAAATACCTTTCTCCCACCCAAGACAGAAAGAAAGAACACATTGTAAAAAAAATGTGACTTTTAAGATTATTAACCTAAATACAGAAAATTATTTAGACAACAACTTCATATTATTTATTCATTTTGAAGTATTACAACTGTATTTTGAAAGTGCTGAAGACTGGGCTTTAGCCAGAGAAACCCAAAAAGAACCGAGGAGGAGAACATAGCCTGGTCCTGGCTGGTGACCACTTACTGAGGAGCAGAAGGGGCTCCAGGCCTCTCTTTGCCTCTGATTTTGGCAGAGCAACCTGCAAAATGGACACATAAGCTCACCTAGTATGGAGTCACAACACAAGACAAGGAGTGGCCAGTGTTGTAGCTTAGTTCATTCAACCTCAGAGTTTTTCATATATGAGCTAGTAGTCGACATCCATAACTCAAACAAACACATGTTTAAAATCCGAACTTCCAAATTTTGTTTCCTACTTAGAGGTTCAATTTTCATGTGAGTAATGTCTGGCCCTGGATGTCATGACTGATGATTTAGTCCTGTCTTTTCAGCACACAGGCTTGAATCCACACTACAAGCCCAATACTCCTGGCATTGCCAGCCTCTCTACACTTGCGGGATCCTTCCTGCACCAAGCAGCTCTGGCTGTGTCCCATCTCACCACTTTCTCACACTCTGCCTCAAAGGTTAGTACAACTGTGTCCTGCTAGTATGTTAGTGACCCAGGTCGATAGTACCAGGGTCAACAATTCTTCAAGGCAACTTTGGTGGAGGTCACCTTGGCTCCCCAGAGCAATGGTGGCTGGTGCGCAGAGCGACTATAGAAGACCAAATTGAGGGACAGAGAAAAGAATACAAATGAATGTGGGGGTGCCTCAGAACACAAGGCAGCTCCCAAGGAGAGAGATCTCTTTTGTTTCCTGCTATCGGGGCTTGCTTTGTTTAAATTGGCAGGAGCTCTTCAAATCTCATGGCACAGAACCACTGGAATCCAAAGGCTGGAATTCAAAAGCAGAGATTCTGAGTGAGCATTGCATTTGTAATGTCTAGGTCTAACCTTGGAAGAAACCATTATCAGTTGCTGAAAGGTAAGATGATTGACAGTTTCAGTATTGAGTTGAAAGAATTTGATCAACTTGATGACCATTCAGCCCCTGAAGTCCAAAGATTCTTCAAATGCGAAAGAGGTGAGGCACCTGCCTGGAGAGCAGGAGGCAGGGTGTGGAGGCGGAGCTCGGGCTTCACTGTCCTCACTGGAGTCTTGTTTCCTGTCCTGCTGATTCTGGGAAACAGAAGAGACATATCTTGATGCGTTTGGTATATTGGTATGATTCAAAAAGTAATTTCCACAACCAAAAGCATCCTACTTATAAAATACTGAAAGTTTCACCACATACTTTAGATATTCTACCTCTATAAATACAGTATGAAATACATTATTATGAAGTATAATTCTGAAATTGTTACTAATTGATTTGAAATGAATTAATTTTCTAAACATGTAGGGTAAGGAAATTGTAAATATATGTGTTCTCTGCTGTGACTATGAGGACATAGATTACTTACTAGATAAAAATAATGCAAAGAATAAAAATATTGAAAAAGCAATAAATCAAAACAAGATAATAGGAAATCAACAATGTTTACCATATCCTGTATCATTTTCGCTGTTTTGATTTTTTTTCTGTTTTATTTGGTTTGATTTTAATATGTCTGATGGTATGGGCACCTATTTTGAAGATAACAAGGAACATTATAGCAGCCATTGTTTATTTCCTATTATCTTGTTTTGAAGTTCTATATCACTTTTACTGTTTTGTTTTGATCAGTTTTATTCTGTTTTATTTTGCTTGGTTTCATTCTCTAAAAAAACAAGAAATCATTGTAATTTAATTGATAATTCAAAGAAGATTAAGCTATTTTATTGTTTTCACAAATTATTCTGCATAGTAGAATCATGTTAAAGATGAATCTATAAAATATATTTAATTAAAATATTATTCAAAGTTATTTCAATACATATTCTAGTAGTAGCAAAGCTTATCATGACTATCCATGATGGATAATCAAGATAATCAAAGATAAATTATATCAATAGTAGGTGGGAAATAATATAAACATCTTGGTGCAAGTATTTGTCGTCAATAACTACACGTAAAAACAATATATATAGTGTGCTATTGTTACCAAAAAGTAAAAAAGATCAGGCATTGCGTCACATGCCTGTTACTCAAGCACTGAAGGAAGTTGAGGAAGGAGGATGACAAGTCTGAATCCAGCCTGGGCAATTTAACAAGAGCCTGTCTAAAAATAAATAAATAAAATAAAAAATGAAGGCTGGGTTTTGCTCAGTGGTAGTGCACCTCTGGGTTCTCCAGTACTGAAAAAAATCCCTGCTGAAAGGTATGAAAAGTAAATAACAGTGACACTGCCCTGTTTTCCATCACTCTGGGCTGCAAGGCCAAGCAAGTATGCAGAAAACAAGGGGCTCAAAGAAACCTCAAGGTTTCTTTTTCAACTTCTAACTTAAGTTTATTGGTACAATTTAGATATACATAATTTAGATCACATTCATCATGGGGAACTTGTTCCTATACATGATATAGCCTCTTTCTTTTTGTGTCCATTCCCTCCCCCTTACATCAACCCCTATTCCCTCATTTACAAAACTTTGTTGCTATTTTATCCTTTCTTTCTCATTTTTTCTTTTCTTTCCCTCCTCCCTGCCCAGTTCCCCTTCCATTTTGAACAATTTCTACCTATCTCACAGTATCTATTAGACATTTTGTTTCTTACTTACTTTGCAGACATGATGTGATACATACGTGTGTCTAAATTATCTCACTTAGGAGTATGGTCTCAAGGTCCATCCATTTAGCTATAAATGGCTCAAGTTTATTCTTCTTTATGGCTGAGTACTACTCCATTGCGTTAAAAAATATTTTTATTCCATTCACCTATTGTTGAGCATTTGATTGCTCCCAAGATTTAACTGTTACAAACTGTGATACTATAAACGTGGGTGTACACACATCACTGTGGTATAATGATTTTAATTCTTTTGGAAAGATATCAACATGAAGAATAGCCAAGTCAAATGGACCTCTGGTCTTAGTTTCCTGAAGAATCTCTACACAGATTTCCACAATGGTTGCACCAGTCTACATTCTCATCAGTAGCGAAGAAGGGTTTCTTTTTCCTCCATGGCACCTCAGATTTTATTACTGATTGATTTCTTGATAACTGCCATTCTTTCTGGAGATCAGATCTCAGCATTATTTAGATTTGTGTCTCTTAATTGACCAGGGATATAGAACATTTTTCATGAATTTACTTGACCTTGGTACTTCTTCAATTTAGAAGTGTGTATTAATCTCAGATGCCCATTTTTGAATTGGGTCTTTAAATTTAGGCTATCTCAATTTTCTCAATTCTTTATGTGTCCTAAATATTAATCCTTTGAGTAACAACTAGATAAGATTTTTCCCACTCTATGTGTTGTCTTTTCACTCTCTGGTAATTTATTTTACTGTGAACAAGGTTTTTTAATAAAATGAGATCTCAGTTGGTGACTCTTTATAGTATTTCCCATACAGTCAAGGTTTCTTTCATGAAATCTTTGCCTACACCTATATTTTCAAGAGTTATACTTTTCATCTCTTCCAACAGTGTTTCTATTTTAATATTTAGATCTTCGATCCATTTTGATTTTAGTTTAGTACATGATGATAAACATGTCTAGATTTGTAGTCTTTGGCATATGGAAAGCCAGTTTTATAGTCTTCAGCATGTAGAAAGAGGCTTTTTCTTCCTGTGAATGTGTTTGCCTCCTTTGTCAAAATTAAGTTGGTTGAGTGTGTTTGGAGTTGTTACTGCATCTTTGAATCTGTTCCATTGATTCTGAGGTCTAGTTTTTGTTTTGTTTTGTTTATTGAGTTGTTTTGCTTTTTCCATTACCAGGATGTTTTGTTTGTTTGTTTGTTTGTTTATCACAGTAGCTCTGTAGTCTAATTTCAAGCCAAGGATTGTGATGCACCCTGCCTTGCCTTTGTTGCCCAGAATTGTTTTTGGTATTCTGAGTTTCTTCTGATTCCAAATAAATTTTAGGAATATCTTCTTTACTTCTGTGAAGCATGCTAATGATACTTTAAGATTCTATTAAATCTGTGTAACAATTTTGGGAGTATGGCCATTTTTACTGTGTTGTTTTTGCTATTCAAGAGCAAAGGATGTCTTTCCATCTTCTGATATCCTCTTTAATCTCACTTTTTACAGTACTGTATTTTTAATTCAGAGATATTTTACTTTCTTTTTTGATTCCTAAGTATTTCATTTTTTGGTGCAATTATAATGGATGTACTTTTCCTACTTTCTCTCTGAATGAGTTTTTTATTCATGTACAGGAATGCTATTAATTTTTGAATGTTGACTTTATATCCAGCTACATGACTGAATCTAGAAGTCTTTCTGTTGAGTCTTTGGGGTCTTCTATGTAGAGTATCACATCATCTGCAAATAATGATCATTTAATTTCTTCCTTTTCTATCTTTATTATTTCTCTTTCTTTCTCTTGTCTAATTTCTCTGGCTAATGTTTTCAGAATGATATTGAATAGAACTGGTGATAGTGAATGTCCTTCTCTTGTTCCTGATTTTAGAGTTAAAGCTTTCCATTTTTTGATCATTTAGTGTGATGTTGCCATTTGGTTTGTCATAGATGACTTTCATCAGATTGAGATATCTATTCCAATTTTCTTTTCTGTTTTTTTTTTTTTCATGAATGGGTGCTGGGCTTCATCAAATGCTTCTTCTGCATCTATTGAGATGATCATGTGGTTTTTGTCCATGGCTCTGTTAATATAGTGCATTGCATTCATTGATTTGTGTATGTTGCACCATCCCTGCAACTCTGGGATGAATACCATTTGGTTTTGGTATATAATCTTCTTGATAATTTGCTGCATTCTGTTTGCCGGTACCTTATTGGAGATTTTCGTGCTTATGTTCATTAGGGAGACTGGCCCGTAGTTCTTTTTCAGTTGAGTTCTTCTCTGGTCTTGGTATCAGGGTAATGCTTGCTTTCAAGAATAACTTTGAGAGTATTGTTTCTTTTTCAAATTCATTAGATATTTCAGAGAGTAGTAGCGATAATTTCTATTTCGTTTCAAAAGAATATCTAATTTCAACTTAGAAGTTCAGTAGACATTGACCTTTGCAATTTTCTATATATCTATTGATTTCCCTTATTGTTTTCTCTGAATATTCATTATTTTCACATGAATCATTTTTTAATTTGAGAAATAAAAAACATCTTAAAAGTATTATAATGAGCTGAAGAGACAGATGTGGCAAGGAGGTATTCAGAAACCCTACAGTGGCCCCTGCTTCAGGGCTGTTTTTGGCAGAAAATCTGCCCCACTCTTCCCCAGAGCACTAGAGTCTCATCGCTACAAGATGCTACCACTTCCTTCCTGACCATGAAAATACATGGAAGTCACCTTCCCAGATGCTCATCTTTTTCACAGTGGGTCATACACATGTCAGCTTTGTGAGTTCCCCACAGCCAAGTCACAATATGCATCCAATAAGTACTGACAAAGATTGGAAAAGCTGCTAGTGAGATCACAACATCACCACAAGATCATATTTTATAGTTAGAACTGTAATATGTGGGTATAAAAGCCACCAAACATGCAAGGCTATCTATATAGATACACAGGGACACATACAGACACCTACCTAAAGACACATACAGGGACAACATTTAAACAAATCAATCATTTTGTATACAGGATCTGAAGTCTTTTCTTTGTTTACTCATTATTAAGCTGTGACCACTAGTTACTTATTACACAGTCACACAAAGATCTGTAGGTAGAATAAAATCATCCCTTGCCATTGGACAACCCTGTCAACAATCACACTTTCATCCACTTAACAATCTGTATGCACTACATATCACTTGGAATTCTCCTTTTGGTTTTATTTTCACACTGTTAGTGACTTTCAAATATATTTTAAAAATATTTTTAGTCCTAAAGAAATTGCACTTTAATTTTACAATTACATTCACACCAATTTATAACAAATAAGTTACTCAAAATAGATTTATCTAGCAGAATGTGCTTAATGGAGTGGAAATACAATATTTTTCTGAATCACTGTCTTTAAAAACATTTGGTAAATTCATCTATTCAGTTTCTGCATGCATACACACACACATGTATGTACAAGCACAGACAGGTGCAAATGGCATATTTGGGGAGTGTCAAGATAAAACAGTGAGACAAGATAAATGAATGCAATCAATTATTTGCATTCAAGAGAAGTCTGTGTATGGCCTTTTCACTGGGCGGTCAGCAGCAGCCTCTGCCGGGGATAACTCAACTGCAGGAGCTTTTCTGTAGTTGTATTGGTCACTCATATTCCTTGATAAATATATTTCTAACCTGTCATTACTATGGTAGATAAAATTTAAATATACTCCAAATGTTTCAAATATTTTTGTCAATGTATTGTAGCTGGCCTATAGGCAATTTATTGAATTTGTGTAATTTTTTAATGATTTTTATTTGATTCACTTGGGTTTCTGAATATTCTGTCTTATAAGAACTGCTGTTTGTCTCTTCTAATTAGAAAGCATTTCTTTTCTCATGGTCTAATTACCATCTAGACCTTTAGTACTAACAGCAAATAATCGTGGTATCAGAAGCCATATTCATCTTCTTTCAGAGTTTATCAAGAGCCTATCAACATTTTAGTATGATGCTACTGTTAACTGGTAGGCTTGGTAGATATTTCTTATCATGTTAAAATAATCCTCCTATCTAGAATAGGATGAATCTTTACTGATAATCATAAACTCCAGAGTGTATAAGATGCTCTCTCAACTATTACTAAGATGATGAGAAAATCTCAATTGCATCAACCATGTGTTTATATTAAACCCTCAATGTCACACCAGTCTTATATTCACTGGTACATAACACAGTTTATCACATCTGCTGGAGTTGTAGTCAGCTTTTTTATTTGTGTTTCTAAATTAAGATTGGTCTTAAGTTTCTTTTTTTCTTTATATTTGTCAAGTTTTCTAAGATCTAAATTTTGGAAAATATTTTTATGTTAAAATTAACCTGACTTAAAGGTATTATGTAATATTTATGAGGGAGAAAACAGTTTCCTATATTAAATATGATATACAAGTGTGTCATTCTTTGGAAAAAAATTGAACATTTAGCAACATGTCCCTGAAACATCCCTTTTCCATCCCAAGACCAGTTCAAGGGGATATTTTAAGTAAACAGGGACAGGAATGTGCAGATAAATGTTACCTGAAGGGTGCTGGGAACTGGGTGAGCTAGTGTTACCTGTAGGAGCAGCATGCTTGTCTATCTGCTAAGTCAGTTATTCTTTGAAATGTTGTTCATGGAGTGGGGCAAAGAGAGCTAATGACATCACTGCTATGTACCTTAATCTATGAAATACCCTCTGCAGTAACCCTAAGAGCTGCTGAGTAGTTCACATAACCAGCCCGCCACTAAAGCAGCTGGGTGATGTTGTTGTCAGGTCATGAATCTCTCTTATAAATTTTGCTGGGTGGTTTAGGCACACTGCCCACCACGTGATTCTGCCAGGAAGTGTTGTAGGACCTTCACATGCTTCTTCTGGGCCCTCTCTTGGCAGTTAGATGCAATTAAACTTGCAGTGCTTGTTAGTTAGGCTTAATGAACTTTATTTCTCACAAAAAGTATCTCTGGGTGTTTTCTCCAGCTTCTTGGAAACATACTCCACTGCCCCAGCACTCCTGAGCTGAGGTTGAAACAAGTGCTTACTGAACAAGACTTTGTTGCTGTAGTTGTTGTTTTTACAAAAGAACATTTCTTTCCTTTGTTTTTTTTTTATTTTAAAGAAAAAATAAAAAAAATTTCAAAGTGAAATAATAAGAGATTAACAATAGTTAATATATTACGTATTGTCATTTTCAAATAGTCGCTGAAAGTAGAAGTAGGCATGAAAAGGTGGGCATGACAATGGTCCAAATGACATTGGCACAAACTCTTCTTTACAGTGAACGAAGGGGACGAGTAATATAACTATCTTCCCTCCTTTTTCCTTCCCCCACTACAGTTTCTATTTCCTTCTGAAACAGTTTCTTCCCATTTCACATTATCTATTGTACATTTTGGTCTTTCAGCTTCTCACACCAAGGAAAAAAATACAATGTCTACACATGTGAGTCTGATTTATTTCACTTATGAGCTTGATCTCAAATTGCAACCATGTATCTATAAAAGTCTCAAATTTGTCTAGTTATTGAATTTTTCAAATGACAGCTGGTAACAAATACATACTCATCTATGTCTGTGCTTAATTATGACATCATGCATCTTTTATTGCATCAAAATCTCCATTAAGTGACTACCATGAGTCAAAACACTGTGCCACATGCTAGAATATGATGAACAGATGTAAGAAAAGCTCCTCACTTTGAAAATAAAGATTATATGTGAAAACAAACATCAAACCAATGTAACAGAAGCTGGGCTGGAGGACATTACTGACCCCTTCAACAAATAAGTACTGGTTGCATAGACAAGGTCAAGTATGAGCTAAATTTGGGGAAATATATATATATATATATATATATATATATATATATATATCTGAAACCTACCTCAATATTGTACATATCATGTGCTCTGAGTGTACGTGATCACATGTGTAATAGTCCATCTAATTCTTAGTCCATAAGAGCTCATAATCAGCTGAAATACAGGCAGATAAATTGTAAACAGTATTTTCTGAGTGTGAGGGCAGAGTCCCTTTTAGGGAGTTACACAAAATGAAGAAGGCACTTTTACACGCCTGGGTAGCAGAAGAGGAATTCACTTGAGCTGGAACATCCAAGAGGTCGGTATCCCAGGGACCAGCTCCTTTAGGGAACCTGGCAGGCTTGTGGAAAGTGAAGCCATTGAAGTCAAAGTAGCATCTGGCACCATGGAGACCATCAGAGGGAACAGGCTCTGGCATCCTCACTTCAGGCAGGCATCTGGACGGGTGGAAAATCCAAGGGATGAGCAAGTGCCGTGAGGGAGATGTTATGCTTAACTGGTGGTCCACTGTTAGGTTAAATGTTAGACAGAAGAGTAAGAAAAAGTACCCTAAAGTGATGGAACGTTTTGTTTCACTGCCATTTGAAGTGGAGTTAGTCAAAACAGTAATGCAGAATATGAAGATAGCACAAATAGAATAATACTATAAACGTGTCCCTTGAAATTACTAAAATGCCAGGAAATGTAGCAGTTGTGAGGCACACTAGTTAAATGCCAACTCTGCAACATGTTTTGAAGTGCTTGCCTTCCCCAATTCATGGTGGGAATAAACCTCAGTGAAATTTCTATAACCTTATTAGCCCCTGGAAACAGAAGGAGTTTTCAAGGCTATGCCTAATTTATGCTGTCTTCAAAAAAAAGACCCTGGTTAGCTTCCCAAATACTATGACTGAGCAGAACATCATTCCTTAGAGCAAGAGTAACTGCAGGACTTCTACCTGCCTTCTGCCTTGCACCAAGGACAACTTGGGTGGTAGCCAGTTATGGGGACTACTCTGCAGATGGTTAGCAGGAGCAATGAAGCATAGAGTTGGACCCATTCACCCTTCCCGCAGTGGGCAGCTTCTGAGGTGTCTGAGTACTAATGTACCAGCCAACAGCTGCTCCTTTGCTAATGAGCTCTAAGTAAAAGGAAATTTATCTTTGCACTGCCACTGGCAACTTGGCCCAGTGCCTGAAGCCACCACATGGAGCTGTCAGGCTCTGTAGACTCAAGCCTCTGAGAACAACACTCACTTCCTAGGGCGGCCTGCATCATTTCCTGCATTGCACATATATTTTTAATTAGAAAATGAACTTTCCCTACAGTTAAATGACTTTCCTTTTAATGGCTAGCATGGATTTTTTCCCCCACATACTAATAAACAACTTTTCAAACTGTGTGGCATTAAGTGTATTAAAGGACCACTTTTCCCATTGAATCAAACTTTAAAATGGTCTTAATCAGCTAGAGTCCAGACAGCCAGAAGGAAAGAGACAGTGGTCCTGTAGTTTGACTCCTAGAAGAATCTGCCCTGGTGAGAACTTCTACCCCCACCCCGTAAGCATTAGTATCCCTCTAGAATGAAGTAAGGCTCTCAGTCACTCAGCTGTACAACACAGGGAAACAACCCCAAAGAACACCAGAGCTCACACCCCCGAGGAAGACAGTGAGCAAACAAATACAGAATGATGCATAAAGCAGGGTGCACAGTCAGAGGCACTGCAAGGTGATCTAGTCTGCCAGGTTTAGCGGCAGGGATCCGAAAGACCTTACCATAAACGGCCATCAAAACTGAGCCCCAAGCTATATATTTCCATGAAATTGCAAAAAGAAAATGCAACCCAGGAAGGGGTTAGAAGCAAGAGTTGCCTGGGAAAAGCTCCACAGCCTTATTCAGCAAAGTACTGTGGGCCCAGGACCAAGTGTGGTCCAATAAAAATCGAAGGACTGAGAGAGGCTTGAAAGACAGGTGAACTCAAGCTCCCTCCTGTGGTCCTGTCTGTAGACCGCAGTAGATACCTACGCCAAGTGACACCCTGCACACAGAGAGTGATCAGAATCACATACTGAGAAATCACTCTGGCTACACTGAAGTGTGAAGAATGGATCCAGAAGAGCAAGAACTAAAGAAAGGAGGCAAACGAGAAGGTCATCACCCTGGTCCAGGTAAGGGATTATTGTGACCTGAAATATCAAAGGGGCGAAAAGAGAAGAGTGACATGGACTGAATTGGGAATCCTTTATGGAAAAGTCAGTGGAATTATCTTTGTCTAGATGTAAGTAAGGAGTGTGCAGTGAGGAGCCTGGAGAACTGCCCCAGGTATTGGTCGGAAAGGACCCACAGGGTAGAGACGTGGAACACTTGGGTGTCTCAGAGATATTCTTGAGGGAGGGATGAGGAGGTATTGGGACAGCGGTCTTGGGAAAAGATTGGAACTGAAGGCACCAGCTTCTAGGTTTTCATGTCGTGTGGCCAGAGGGGCCACACAGTGCAGAGATTGGGCTCCTTGACCAAGACTGCATGCTTTGAGGCAGTTTAGAGAGGGACTGACTCAGAGGAGATGCACCCGTGCTGAGGGAGAAGCCGGGGAGGCAGCAGCAAGGAATTGCCCAAAGGTAGAAAGGGCCTCTCCTTGAGGTGCCAAAAAGAGTCAAGTGACCACCTGACCTGGCTTCGGGAGGAATTCACGACATTGACAAAAGCTGCTTTCAGGCCCTACACAAGCACTACTCTCCTAGAGCTAGAGACCCAGCCAGAGAGATTTAGTCTCATAGCTAAGAAAGAAGCATGGTACTTACCAAAGAGCAGTCATCCTTTAGTTAAATGCATAAGATAAAGTTGTAAAACTGCTTTGAAAAGGGGAAAAGTTTCTGCCCTTGAATGTTATTAAGCCAAGAAATTTCACATGAATTTGTACATTGAACACACAGTTTAATTAGAAATATTGATGATCAGAAATTATCCAACCTAATTTAAAATAAAAACAAAATTTAGAAATGTTTTATTTCAGAAAGGGTTGCACACCAGAGCAAGATGTCCAGGGCTTAGGATGTCTTGCCTCTGCTCATCACCAGTCCTGAAAACCATTGCTTGCTGCAATGTGATCATCAATAGTGATGGCACTAACAAGTGTCTTCTTCTGGGACAGCAGTAGCTCCCAAGGATGTAGACATTAACTGTTTCTGTCTGGTCCATGAGGAAGCTCTAGGAAATTCAGTGCTGACAGACACTGTAATGAGAGAAGACTAAGCATGTAGAGATTCATTAGTGGATGTGACAGGCACTCAGAAAGGTGTGGGGACACAAGGAGGACAGGCAAATGTGACAGTAGATGAGGAGCTTGGGAAGCAGCTAGCTTAGTTCAGGCTATTTGTTTGGGTCATAACCCAAAGTAGGGTGTTGAGACTGTTCAGACTGTCACTGTTTGAGCAAGGCTGGCTGGCCTTTGGCCTATCTCTGGTCTTTGAGTGTAGCAGGTGTGGACTAGACGCTTCCTAGAGGATGAATAATGTCCTGCTTCTGAAGGAAGACGCTTCCTATTGTACACAAGCTCAGTCCAGAAGTCCCTAAGCTCCTTACAATTTAATAATACAAAACTCCCCATTTTTGAGTACTTAGCACATGTGTAGCTTAGTGTTAAACTGTGTCACCAGGTCTTGGACACTTTGTCAAGATTAGCATTTTGTATTCAGGCAAACCGAGGCCAAAAAACCAAATCTCTGTTGTCACATATGTGGTGTGTGACAGAGCTGAAGAAGGGTTTTTGGGAAATTATTTGGGTGCACTTAATTTCCCAAGATGACGATGAGGCGTGAGGTTCATTCTCAGTGCCGGAAGACGGGAACTGTCACAAACTTCGTCACTGAGTGAGAAACTCTCAGCGAGCACACAATGCCTCATTCCACCCCAATTTAAGTGCCTGAGAACAAGATGCCAAAAGTGGGCTAGATTCTGCAGAGGGTAAATCCCATCAGGGGAATCACGGTACCATTTCCAGATATTGGAACTTGGCTTCTGGGGTGTACAGGCTTGTTCAGGGGGTCTCCCTGGGCACCAATGTCATCTCGTTGTGTAGCTGTCTGTCTGTATATGAAACCCACAGTTCTGACAGTAGGGCCTTAGGCCCATTGGCCAACACCTTTCCTTGCATCCAAACATGTCTTCAACCCTCAACAGGGATCTCCCTATAATGCTGGTAAGACTCTTTCTCATCACTGGACAACCGGTGGCAGTACTCCCACTGGGTTGAGGGCACACTAAATTATGTAGTTAAGTACTTCCAAACACAATGTACATAGCTTTCCCTTATCTTCACTACCATCGTGAAGCACAACTTCCAAAGCCAAGGATTGTTAACTGATTGACAGATGGAAAATGCACTGTAAAAAATGACATCTCTTAAGAGTATGTTAAATAAACTAGACACACATGTAAATACCACACTGTTTCTCTGTTGTTAGAAACTTAATACTTAAATAAGAACAAAAATGTATAATAGACATTGAGAAATGGGAAGAAAATATTCAAGTGGGAAGGAGAACCAGGGATGGAGAAGGGGGAAATGAGAGGAAAAAAAGAAAAAAAATGAGAAAAGAAGGAAAAAATGAAAACAAATCTTTTGTAAATGGAAGATGAGAGTTCAAAGGTAGAGTAGGGGAATGGAAAAAAATGAATCAAGTTGTGTCACATACAGGAACAAATTCCCTATTATGAATGTGGTCCCTAATGATGAATTCCCTGTGATGAATGTATACCTAGAGTATAACAATAAAGGAAATTAATTTTCAAAATGGTATTCCTAATGCCCAGCTGGATGCTGATGGAATTTAAAAAGTCATAAGCAGGGGAAATTCAATGTGGACAGATTTGCTCCAATTGCTCAGGAGCATTTGCATGCATCTGAAAACTTAATATGAACAGTTGATTTACCATTTGTCACTTTACAAAGCATGTACATATGTATGTATATATATTCCCGAGGAAGGAAGGACTTAGGCTAGCTGAGTAACTGTGCTTATTTGAAGATGATGAATTAATTATAAATATCCAGCTCTATAAAAAATCTCAACCATTGTAGTGTTTCCCTCTGAAATGTATGAACTTAGTTTCTCATTCTGTATGTATTACAAGAGATTTCAAAGAGATTGTTAAAAGCAGATTCTTTCATTTAAAAAAAGGAAAGGGCTGAAGCCTCTAAAAGATCATGGACAAGCTGAGTGATGGGGTGTGCTACTGTAATTTCAGCAATCTGGGAAGCTGAAACAGGAGGATCAAAAGTTCAAGTTTAGCCTTGGCAATTTAGTAGCTTAGAGAGACCCCCAACTGAAAAAAAAAGAAGCCGAAGAAGAAGAAAAAAAGCTGAGGATGTTGTTTAGTACAAAGACCCTGGGTTCTACCCCAAGTACTTAAAAAATAATCATGGTTATACAGCTCTTGGAGGTTACTGATTATTCACTGAGAGTCAGAGAGTCACATAGACCCCAGCATCCCAATTTGGTGACATCCTGCAGGTTCTCAGACTACAAAAGCCCTAAGGGCTTGGCTGGACATTCCCCCAAGCCTGTAGTGCTGGAAAGATAAAACAACTGTCCCCTTTTTCCAAGAAGATGACTACACAGAGTGTGACACAGGAATTCTACTTTTGTAAGTCCAGGTTTCATTTTTAGGTTCTCTTGTGTACAAGGTAAACAATAAATGTAGCCTGAAGCTGGAAATAGGACTCAATATGATGATTTAAGTGGTAGCTGTTCTGTCCTTTTATTGTCATCATCTTTGTCCTTTGGATACTTTACCCAAAGGGACAGTGTAGGTACTGCTGCCACCAGCATAGTCTCTATGTTATAAGGGGAGCCCATGAGTGCTGTGGGGTACTGAGACTAAGAGACTCTGTCTGGGTATCTGTGGTAGAGGACTGGATAATAGCAGATGCCCTCAAGCCCCGGTTAGATGACAAGCACTCACGTCTGTGATGTCAGTGCTCCACTTTGCTTCATTTTGGCAAAGCACTTGTGACTTGAGGAGATGACACTGTTGCTAGGTTCACAGCCCCACACCCTCCTTGGGTATGAAGTTCTTCTACTAAGGCGATGAGCTTTCCAAACTCCACCAAATGTGAGCCAAAGCAGCCTGACACTGACCTGTGGCATTCTGATTGGCAGCTGGTGGCCCTGGGAACACGGGCTTCTTCAAGGGCAACTGACTTTAATTAAGCTTGAGCCAAGGACAACCCTTATGTGGCTGCTGAGTAACGGTGTCTTCATTGATAACAACAGAAATGTAATTATTAATGGGTTTCTTCCAGGAAATGCTGTTTCCTGCTTGCATCTGCTAGCAGGGGAACACAGCATAGACTAAAACCTTTTCTTTAAAACACAGAAATGGAAGAGAGGGTTTGCCTGTGCTCTAGACAGGCAGCCACCCCTCTGAGGGCAAGAATCCTGCCCTGAGTCCACAGGGATCTGAAACAAGAGCTAATGAGAAGCAGGCTTATGAATAAAAGAAGGGACTAGCTTCGTAAGCATGCCGGAGGAATGCTAGCACGGCTCTAGAATCGGAGCAGCCTTTAAAGCAAAGGGAGGTCATTAATGACTCTAATGATTTCTTCCTCCTCTGCTACGTAGGAGCCTTCTCGTTTTAGGAAACTATTGGTGCATGCTTGTTAGAGAGAGAAGTCTTTGAAATCCATCTGACTTTCCTCCACATCTGAGTCATTTATAATAGAAGACTGATTAATGTTTGAGGCAACTCCAGTCGAAAGAATTTCAATTTTTAACGCTCGGTGTCGGCCACAGTGTGCTCATCTAGAATACGCAGATGAGGGAGAGAGTGCTCTGGGAGCACACTCATCTGCCAGATGACACAGTCATATCACACGGAAGACCCTAGAGATGCCTGTCTTCCGAAGACTTACTTCTTGGTGCTTGATTTATTTCCATTGTGAAGAGAAATTTTGCAGAACACTAAAACTGTCATAATTTCTAAGTTGTGATATTACAGGTATCTTAATCAAAATCTAGGCCAGAAGTGATAGGAATTTAGTAATTTCTCAGAGGAAAAATGATCAGGGATTCCAAGAGCCAGTGCAGTAGGGGCAAGAGGAGAGGTTCTTCTACCCCGCTACCCTGTTGTGTACAGACCTCACAATCCCCACATCCCGGCCCTCCGCTGCCTGGCATGCATCAATTGCAGGGAAGACAGAAGCGTCAGCTGAGGTCTCCCATCCTCCTGGGGCTGTCTCCACTCCCACTTCCCCGGCAGGAAGTACAGGAAGAGGATGTTCATGAGCTACCATCTGGCTGGCTTGCCAGTGTTACCTCTCTTTATTGATTGTGCCACCCTGGCTTTCAAGGCAAGGTGACCCAGTTCTGTCCTTATTAAAATGCTGTAGCCTTAAGAGACCACCCTGGCCACAGGACCCTGCACTCTGACTTCTGATGACAAGGCTTTGGACTCAGACTCCACCCTTTTGAACTCTGTGACTTTGCACAAGTCTCCTCGCCTTTCTAGCCTCAGGTTCCTCTCAGGGGAAAGGATAGCACTGGTCATGGTGCTGCTGGCAATAGTTCGTGGCTCACTCCCGGGTCCTGCAGACAGAGAGAGGAGATGGTCTGGCCAGCACAGTGATGCTTTCTGATGGTGGGAACACCACCCTGGGCTAAAAGTACCCCGCAACTTGTGAAGACTGATAAACTCTGGGCCTGTGACCCTCACTTTGCAGGACTGCATAGGAGGCCTTCACAGAGCTCAGCCATCTGCACATGTTAATGAGCAGTGTTCCCAGGAAATCTGCTCCAGGGAACATCTTGGAATCATAATCAACAGGGAGAACAGAGCCAAGACCAGATGCCAGTAAGCAAGTTTCACATCCTGTACCAGGAGTCTCTGAGGAATCTTCCTAAAACCCCACAAAATAACAACCTTGCTGTGGTGCGTAGGCCTGACTGCTGGACAAGAGAGGCAGTAGGGAGTTTCCCTGGTTCGTGTTACCACAAGGGAATAAAAGCAGCCCTGCTTCACATGTGGGATTCAGGCTGGGATTGCTCCAGCCTCTTCCCTGGGGAAGTACATTGCAAAGCTCAAGGGCACCGTCTCATACAGAGAACAGGTGAGGGTAATGTTGGAGCCCCTGCACACCTGAAAAGCATGGAGGCACCTCTAGGGCCTCTCCAAACAGAGTCACACTCTGCCCATGTCTGTTTGCGTTCCCTCTTGGCCTTTCCATTTGGTTCCTCCCTCTGGTCTTCCTCCCTCGACTATTCTCATGTTCCTTCCCCTCCCTTTTCTTTCTTCTGCACTTTCTTTTTAGTGTTTCATCTTTTTCCTCGCTTTCTTCTCCCTCCTTTCTTTCTTTCTTCTGCCCATTGATTCTATTTGCTTTCATGTGTGCTTCTGTCCTTTTCACAGATTCAGTCAGCATCCTTTTCTTCTCCTTCACTCAGTCTTTTATCCTTTCATGCACTAATTAACTTATGAAATGGACACACCATCCTTGGTGCACCTGGAAGTCACCACACTTGTTGACATGAGCTGGTGACTACGCTGGCCCCAAAATCACACCAACAGGCCTCCCTGCCTTTTTTCCATTTGTGCACAATTTCCAAGATCACCTTTCTGTCGTGACTTCTCTCTGCCACAGTTCTGCTAGTGGCTGCCTTTCTCGTCCCTCCTCCCAGTGCCAGTCACCTGGACAGTTCCCCCTGTATTTTTGTCCCAGCAATTGGGTTTAACCCCAGAGCTCCAGCAAGCTGAATTTTTCTGCAGCACCTGTAGCCAGCTTCTTCCAAGTCCATCATTGGGGAGTAGCAAGGACCAATTGGGGGCCCTGGTGGGGATCTTTCCTCTTGAGCACAGTACAGTTACTGGCAAAGCAAAACAACAGTAGCCTCATAGGGTTCTGTGAGGAGGAAGTAGCCCTGTAAAGCAGCTCCTCCCACCCATGCTTGGCACTGGTATTCCTGTTTAATTGCAAGTCCAAATGAAGGTTACTTCAATTATTTAATGCCTCTAAATTTAGATTTTACTAAGCGTCTGTTAAAAGGTTTCAGCTGTGAGGCCCCAGTGGCCAGGTACTCCTTCATCTTGGTTAACTGGAAGATGTACATTTCCTTGGTGGTGGATGCAGCTCTGTGATCCAGCATGGTAGCCACGCCCAGATGTAGTGTGGGGACCTTTTTAGGCTTCTATGATATAGAATTCTTCCAGAAGAGAGCAGGGTCTTCCTCCAGGGCCCACTGAAGATGATTTTGCCCCTGTGGGCTTCAGATCTCATAAGCAGTGGGACTCAGCTCTCCGCAACAGTCTCCTGGCGGATGTTAGTCAGGTAATGCTGGGCTCCACCTTCTCCTACCAAAATAGTATACTCAAATTGCAGTTTAAAGCAGAAAGAAGAATTCATAAAGTGGGAAACATTTGACCTGAAAGAAAGAGCCCTGAGTTCACCATTGTCAACTTTAAGTCCAGTCTGTAATACTTGAAAGCAAGCCCTGACCAGGGACACAATAATGAGAAGCTCTCAGCACCCATAGTTCCTTCGAGCTCTAAATTGTGTCTCAATTATAAGCATCAAGCAAGATTCCTCATTTTTTACACTGTTTAATGAGCGGTTTCCAGATCAACAATGCAAAGGGAAGGGGACCCCAAGTTCAGGCATAAGGCTGGAAACCAGCACAGCATGATTCTGTGAATTGGTATGGGATAGGGTAAGGAACACATGACTCAGCATGACAGAGAAGGGGTGGCTGAGCACTCCCTACTGTCCTCCCTACCTACCCAGGATCTCTTGCTCACCATACCTAGCTAGTGGTCACCCATTTATTCCTCCTACAGGGCCAGGGTAATAGGCCTATGACCCTCACTGAGGAACAAGGTCCCAGGATCAGAATGCCCAAAATTGGTTAATGCTTTTAGTAACTTTTGAACAAAGGTCCCCATGTTAACATTTTGCACTGAGTCAACCAAATTTTATAGCTGGCCACTCCAGGCTGTCAATGGGTTTAGCCATACACCTAAGGCCCTCAGCTGTGTGCACTGCACTGATGCCACCTGTTTCCTGTCTTGCCTGCTCAGCATCATCTGATCAGTTAAAATGCCATTATCCTGGGATCTTCCCTGGTCCTTCCCAGAAAAGCATCAGGTAAAGGTATGATGGCCTTTGGGACATAAACTGAATCATACATGGCAACCAAAGCAGAAAGGACAAAAGGAAGGAAGAAGGAAGGAGGAAAGGAAAAGGGAAAGGGATAGGGGAAGGGAAGGAGAAGGAGAAGGAATAAAAAAGTATACAGAAAGGAAGGAAGGGAAGAAGGAAAGAAGCCAACTCTCCAGTTCTCCTCTGTTCCGCTCCTACTCTGTCCCACTGGTGCCTGTCCATGACTAAACCCCCACGTAGCCAGAGGCTGTGATCTTGTGATGCTGCTATGCAAGTCCACTTCAGATGGTGAAGCACCTCAAGCAACAGCAGAGAGGTGGAAGCAGAAAAGGAGAAGGGAGCTGGATGCCCAGAAGGTAGAGAGAGGAAGCCCAGAGGGTGAGTCTAAAGGAAGATGATAATGGCACCCAGAACACACTGGAATCAGGCTCATGTTGGCACACAGGGTGAGCCATCCACCAAGCTAAGAAGCTGTGAGAGAACGTCTGAAAGGTTGTTTATTGGAAACACAATATGAGAAAAGCAATAATGATACTTAAAGGTAAGTGTGAGTTATGGACAATGCGGACAATTTCCTCATCTAGGCCAGTTTCCTCTCCAACATCTCAGTACAGTCTTTAGCGAGCACTTTCCCAGGGCTCAGGATATATCTGGCTCTGAGTTAAGCAGTGAAGATATAGAGGTCCTGGGCCAGAGTATCCCCTGAGACATCATGATCTGCAGGTCCAGGGGAGCCATAAATAAATAAGATGGCACAGGATGCTACCAAGGTGAGGCCAGAACCAGGCTAGAGATCGAGGCAGAGGGTGAAAGGGTGAGGGTGTTTACTGGATTTAAGCACACACACAGGTGAGCTGCCCCATAAGCAGAAGGCTCCCTGTTGTTTGTGGAGATCACATGCAGATGTGGGATGTGAGATACACACGATCATTTAAACTCATGTTCTTAATTCTGAAGTCCTTTCTTATATATTCAACTACATTTCACACTTTTAGGATTTCTTGATTCTTTTATTTCTTTTACATGGACATGTGTGAAAGAGATGGGTTTACGGATTGAAGCTGTAGCCCTTAGCAAATGCAAGAAGCCTGAACCAGTCTACAGAGATGTGCAGTGGGCTCAGTGCCCCTCCAGAGAGCCCCTGCACAGTGGCCTTTTGCAGATGAATTTGTGGCTGCTGCCCCTCAGATGTGGGACAGGAAGCCCCAAGCATTCAGAGCCCATCACCACAGTTCCCCTCCTCTAAAATGATTTTTGAATAAATTGCTGACTATAAGCACAAATAGAATTTAATCATGTGCTTCATCTGAGCAGCTTTGGGTTACACTCTTTGCTTTGTCTTTCTGCACCGTTTTTGTTCTTTGCTTACAGAGCCTGTAGCTCCCGTAATTCATTATCAGAGTCTGAGTCAGATCCACAACTTTGGGCTCTAATTCCTCATATTAAAAACAAATGTAACTAATTTGATTACTGGAAGCTCAACTCTAAGTTTGAAAAGTTTAATGTCTATAGTTGATAAGACTCAGCACAGGAGAAAAAATGTAGTCATTTTAAAGTTTCAGCTGCAGACTGGAAACATGCTAATGACACTCACCTGCAGCCCCATGTGAACTAATTAAAACTCTTAATTATACTTTTAATGCAAAGTGAAATGTTTTCAGTAATGGATTCTGTGTTGTTTGCATTTTTAAACAAAGGTCTCTGTATGAAGAGCAAGCTGGCCATTCAGGGACCAAGAGCAGTGCTGTCCCTTCCTACTGCTGAGGCCAGCACCTGGTTTCTCCAGATCTCATCCTTTAGGTAGAGTGGGGGGCACCTCCCCATGAGGGCTTTTCCAGAATGCACAACCTTGCCATGTGGTCATTTAATTTCTTTTCGAGGACTGAAAAGAGTGAGTGATACAAGAGGCAGATTCTTCCCCTGAGTCTGAAGCAGCAGCACCCAGTTAGTTACCCTGGAAGAATAGTGGCATAGGGAGAGCTGTGCCAGGGCAGCACACGGGCTGAAGGACCCTGGGAAGTAAGGAGGCCTGCACCCAAGCTTCCATGTCCTTACTGCTGGGTAAACTGGGCTGGGGAGTGCGGGATGCCTAAGTGCCAGGTCCACTCCAGTGTGTGGCTAGGACTAGGGGTTCTTGCTTCACATTCATCAATGTTCCCACTGGCCCAGCCACCACAGGTCCATTCAATACTTGTACAGGCAAATATAGTAGGGCAGAAGAGAGCTGCTGTATATTGAATACGAGCATGAAAAATAGGGTAGCAACTAAAATAGGTTCTTTCTTTCCCAAGCCATGTTTCACTCCAGTATAGTTATTCAGAACTAACTCCAAGTAGAAGGACCACACCATCACCTCTCACCACCAGGGCCAAACTCTGAGATTCATTGCTAACACAGATGGGCACGAAGGCTGTGGTGGTATGTGGGATGTGCTGTGTACCTGAGCCAGCCCCGCATCGCTAGAGTTGGGGATGAAAAAGATGCACTAGGAGCAGTATGAGAGAGTAGAGGAAGGCTACAGAATTCTCAGAGAAAGACTGAGTACATGAGAGTCACTGACAGAGCTGCCCTGGGCAACACAGTTCCCTTTCCCGGATTCACTGTAGACTTAAGAGGTCAGGTGGAAAATGAACTTTCCAGAGCAATGCCAGCAAGGCAGGAGGCAGTTAATCAGCATGTCTCACTCTCCTGAAACTGAAGCCAGATGTGGCCAGTCTGCCACACACAGGAAAATACTTTTAATAATTACCTGAGTGAAGCCCCAAGGACCTATTGGAAGTGATCTATTTAAATGTCAATGCCATTCATCTTTAATGAGAAAACAAACCCTTTTGGTATTATTAGTATTTGTAATTAAATAATAAACTAGTTGATACTGTGTCATTTTCAAAACCCAATATGGAAGAAGCATTAAAGAACTGAGTATGATATAATTTGCCTGGCCCGGGTCTCCGAAAATGCATTGCCACCATCTGAATCTGCTGCTAGTTGGTTGTAGCAATGTCACCATCATGATGTATGGCTCAATAATGCCATGCCAGCTGGCAAAACACATTTTGGGGATTCAGGCTATGTAAGTTAGATCAAAAAATTATGAAGATAGATAGCATGATAGGAAGGTAGAAGAGAGTTTTGATAATATGCTAAGCACTTAGTATGTGTGTGTTTGCATGGAGGTGTCAGAAGCAGAAGGTGCATTAGCTAAAGGCAGTGTAACAGACAGATATAGTCATTGCTGAAGTTAGAAGCCCTGAGACATGGGCAATCCTGTACCTTTCACAGATTCTATTCCCCACGTCAGATTCCCAATCCCAACCCTCAATTTGCCATCTGATGCTTGGACAACCTGGTCCCTGGACTCTTCCAGGATTTGCAAAGGGCCATCAGAGTAATCAGCATGCCATAACCAGGACTGTACCTCACTCTTGTCACCTTCTTGGCATTGTAATGCAATCAGAAAATGAAGAAATCAAAGTCCAAATAGAGATTCAAATGTAATCAATGTGCTTGGCTCTTGCCAAGCCTGCAGGGAGATTTGGACAAACTGTAACAAGTTAATAAATGTGATGCCCCTGCCCACTATTTCAGGAGTTATTGGTCAGATGTATTTGTTTCACAGGATTAGTGACTTATTCATAAGCTTTTAAATAACTGAAAGACAGTTATTTCAGTATTCTAACAATAGTTTTGGGGCAACCACCTTGTATCGGTCACTGTTTAAACTTCAGGAATGTGATAGGAAAATGGGAAAGGAAAAAAAATCCTCTGACACAAGGCATAAGCCACTCTGAATATTTTACATAACTTACAGCCATATATAATTATTTTGCATATAACCACACATAAGTATAATTTTAAATATAAGTTTATATCAGTATAGCTATTAAAATAATTAAATATTATCATTTATAAGTGTATTGGATTTATACAGTATGCTACAGTTTTTTTGTTCTAAGGAAAAAGTTGAAGGATCCTCGCTTGTATCCTCCATAAAAGCAAATTGTATAAAAACCCATCTCTAATTCCAAAAGATCTAAGCCTCTGATGTTGACTGTCTTGCAGCTTATATTTACTAAGCCTTGTATCAGGGGCAAGGCATATATCACAACTCTAAGTTAATGTGCCCAAGTGCTTTCTCCAGTGATCCTAACACACCATTGGAACTGCACATGAACACTAACTTCCTTTCCAAAATTCCATTCTACCTGTCCCTTAAATCCAGAAGGGGCAGGCAGTGACCTATAAAAGTATCTATGATTGGACAGTATTTTTATCATCACCACAAATTCAACAGCACAGAGCATGCCTCTTTATTATACATTCGCCCTTCACTAAGTAGTTAAACAACTGTATTTGAACATTGGCAATGAGCTTAGAGATCTCAAAAAAAAAAATGTGTTCACTAAATGCAACATTAAGCATTCAATTAATTTTTTAAAAATTTAGTTTCTAATATGGAACTGGATTATAAGGAAAGCTTCATGTTCCTCATAAGCCTGAATTTATAAATTCTCTGCAATCGTGTGAGGATTAACCTTGATTGTCAACTTGATTGGCTTCAGAGATGTCAAGGAGATTAGTAAAGCATACTTTGAGTGTGTCTAGGTAGTTGTGGGCGTGACCTTAGGAGCCATATCTGGTCCCTGGGCCATGATTCCTTTCTTTTTGGCTTTTCTGCTGCTCTCTGCTTTCTGGCTGATGTGAGGTGAGCAACTTTCTCTGCCATGCCCTCCGCCATGTTGTTTCTGTCTTGAAACCAGCTGACCGCAGACCAAAACCTCTGCAACTGAGCCAGAATGAACTTCTCCTCCTTCAAATTGCAGATGTAAAGTATTTTATCCCAGCAGTAGGAAAGCTGACCAACACAAATGTGATACTTTCTCCCAAACACAGTGAAAGCAACAATACAGACACAAAGCAGTTTTCAGACAAGGAGTATAGATACTGATGTGGGCCCAGTACAATGTTATATACCTGTGACATTTCATAGGGACAACCAAATTTCTCTCACCCCATACCCTACATAAGTCTAAACCCTGGTTTCAAGCAAGGGGAGTGATCCTGGGAAGGACTGGCCCCAAAGAGAGATGGGAATTCAGATGGGTGCCTCCTGCCCAGAGGTTCCCAGAAGCCACACATTTTTCTGCCTGTCCATGTTTCAAAAATAAAAATAAATGCACAAGATGGTTCTCTGCAAAGGGAGAGCTCCCTGTGAACAGCATAGGTCTTGTCAATGTATCAGAGCAGGACTTGGGCACTCAGGATTTCTACACAGTTGGCTACTCCCACTCCAGGGACCCCCCAAGAAGACCCAGGGATGACAGGGATGACAGGGATGGGAGGCAGGTTGAGTCTGTATAGCCAAGGTCCAGGCCTCAGTCCAAGGATGTTGTGAGTTAGTCTGAGCTGTAAGTGAGTTCTCGCTGCTACTCTTTGCAGACCTGTTAACCTCTCTGCCTGCTGTCACCATAGATTCTGTGGGCTGTTTTCCCTATGAAAAAGCAGCTACTAACTTCCCAGGATTGAGGCTACAGTTACTCCTACAGTGCTGCCTGGATTCTACATCATGAAAACTGCCCAAATGCTCAATCGGCAACAGACTGCCAGACCATGTTTCCTGTGGCCTGGCGATCTCTGTGGATGAGCAACCAATTATCTCTCTTGGAAAACTGGACACATTTTACATTTGTCATTGTTTTTTTTTTTTTTTAAATCAAAACCTGGCCCCTCTCTAAATCTAATGGCTTCGTAGACCAACACTCACCACTGGGATGCCAATTCCCAATTCTCATTCCTCTCCTTTCTTATCTCTGATTCCTGAGGCCTCCTACAAAATCACCTTGCACTTGCCTAGCATTCCTTCCTCTCTGCCTGCTGGGTCTGTCTTTGAGGTCACTAACTCCTCATCCCTCACCCCTTCATGACCAGGGTGAGGCTAATAAGATGGAGCACTCTATTAACTGGATCATTGCATCTGAGGGCTTCTTTGAGCAGCTGGGAAGATCTATCTGCAGACTTGAACTCTGACAACTCCACCCTAAGCCTGTCACTGAATAGTAACACAACCTCGGACTTAGTTCTCAGACCTGCAGCTTCTATGTACACTTTTGCAGCGTGGAAGGTAGTATCAACATCATGAGGCAGCTTCAGGGATTAAAAACCCTGTAAGTATCATTTTGGTGTCTGATCATAACAGAAATGATCTTTCTCCAGATTTTCCGAGAGTATCAAGAGCAGCATAATTTTGTTTCCAGTGTCTCACCATACTATAATACTTTCTGTCATAAATGTGCACCAGTAACTCTAACAGAGCCAGTTCTTCATGGACTTGTCAGATATCAGAGTACCGGCATCCCATGAACACTTCCCATGATGCACCTTTACCCACGCTGTTAATACTTTGGATTTGTTCTTAATATATGCTTTCTCTTTTCTGTTCACTGCTAGAGCATATGAGTGTGCATCTCATGATCATGGTAATCTGGGTTTTAACACATTTTTTCCATCATGGAAGTCACTTATTCTAAAATCAATGACCAAATGTCAGACTCACTGACTGACCATCTTTCCTTAGTATGAATGCCTCTATTGCAAGCAACAACAGAAATGCAACTTATCACTGCATTTTATGATTCAAATTATAATTGGGCAGAATTAGCTTTGGGGAAACTAATTTTCAGCAGCACAAGTTGCCTGCTCTGTGAAGAAATACCTGTGAATAGACAGATAGATAGTGGGAGGAGGTACATACCAGACTTACTTTTTAAACTTTCTTTTGCCAAGAAGCCAAGGATGATTTTGCAGCTAGAGAGAGACCACAAAGGGTCTTGGGGCAGGCCACATACAGGAAGTTAACAAGAGGTCAGGAGCTAGAGCCCACTCCCCCTTATCTCCAGCTCTAGCTCTGTTTATGGAAAAGAAAATGCATCATGTAGACTGACTGGCAAAACCTTAGTTTCACATATGGAACGTCTTGAGTACAGCTCTCATACACACACGTGACTGAGCTTATTTGTACTCTGTTATGTATTTCTAGACTCTTCCTTGTGCCTGAAACCTCAGTTATTACCAAACCCAATATATAATATGTTTTCCTATGCATACATAGGATAAGATTCAATTTATTAATTTAGGTTCAGCAAAAGAGTAGTAATGATAATTTTCTAAAGATCCTATCAACTTCAGCAAAAATGGTTTTTTTTAATTTCTTAAATCAAGAATTTTCATGTTTGCACATGAAAGAAGCACTATATGGCCTCTCTGTCATATCTGACTTGGCAGCATCACTGTTTTTGCATTTGATATTATTGAGAAAAACAGCATCACTGGAACATAAGCACTACAATAACTGCAATGGGTGAGGTAATGAAGGGATGGCTACTAAATACAAATAGGAGAGGACAGAGCAGGGCCTGGGGAGATATCATCACACTATGTAGGCTGACTTCAGTGTAAAATTTGTGAATTGGTTCATTTCTGCCATTTTCCTCTTAAAATCTGGGCCACGGTTGACTCTAGGAAAACGAGATCTAAGAAAGTGAAACCTCCAATAAAGGGGGTTAAGGAAATACTGTAATATCAGACTGGTTTTCTCTGTATCTATAATAAGGCCCTCCCATATTCCTGTCATTTATACTCTCACTGTTTCAGAGCTAAAGTTTTTTTTTTATATATTCTATTCCATCAAGGCTGTTCCATTAAAGCTGCTTTGATAGGTAGCATAATTAAGCCAAAGAATCTTTATATAAAAAGTGTAGCTCTTTCTAATTGTGGATTTGGGTCTCTGAGTATTAAGCTTTCCAAAATCAGGACATATATTTTTAAATATTTAAATATTTTATTTAAAAATCTCCTGACAAAATGTTGTATTCAAATCATTTTTCTTACTCTACTATATAGCAAGTAAAACAGTAACCATAGTTAAGTACTTGCTTTGACTTGCTTGATTTGAACATACTATTACCTACCTTACTTTTGTGAAATGTGATCCTATTTGGAGAAGCAGCTAATATTTCAGGGTCAATTTTGCAGTGACACACTTATCCCAGGTCTGACAGCAGCGTTTCACAAGGAACACACCAGAAACCACTACTAGACCTAATTCTATATGCTTAGGACCTGAGAGTTCAGTATTCTCAAAGGGTGGATCCACTTTGGAGTCTGTCGGGGTGAGTGCCCCCTTTGCTGGCCACACATTCCCTGGGGCTTCAGGAGAAAGCAGAGAGGTCAGGGGTTACTGATAGCTCTGCTTTCTCTCTGGGAGTCAGCACTTAGATGTGCCAAAGGCAGGCCACTGATGTGCCCATCCAAACATATAGGTGGCTGGACAGATGGTCACTCTTTCACTGGGATCTGCTGCTCTGGCTCTCAAGCCCTCTTGGTCATTTGATTTTCTTTAAAATGTGCTTAAGAAATAAAAATGAGAGAATTCTCAGAATGTTTCACTGCATGTTAATGCTTTCCTGTCAGAATATCATACTGTCTAGACTTTGCTATATCCAGCTTTGAAAATCTATCTTCTCTAAATCTGTATTCCATAAATACAGCTTTCACAGAATATATTAAAGTTGAAGGGAAAAGCCAATAATTGCGGTGTTTGAAGATTCGATTTAAATACTTACAGTGGTCAAGAGTAGTCCCAGGGGAGCCAGGTAGAGAAGCCCAGTACTTGTGGAGTCTGCTTTAAATGAGTTTTTAATATTTAAAAACAAAAAATATGTCATCCGTTCTTCTAGAGTTTTTGGTATGACAGCTGCATTTCTCATAAACTGAGCACAGAGTTTGCTTATGTCGGACTTGGAGACCACCCAGCTGACTATGTGTGCAATACTGTAGTTCTGATATCCTGCAGTACACATCGTTCCAGGAACATTTAGCGAGTATGTATATTACTCAGAATGGAACCAGACTCATGCCCTTCTGTAAATAGCAAATGTTTTTCCATAGATGACCTTGCTGACATTTCCATTTTTCACATAACTACTTATTTCACAGCATCATGGAATTTTCCAACTCAAGACTGATGAAGAGCAATTGGACTTTGTCTGTAACACAGTCAGCCTCATAAGGTGTTGAGCTCTTAACTCTAAGGGAGTCTGTATCTTTCAGAAGGTCACTCTTTTAGCTCTGGGTCACCTGTCAGACTCAGTGGCTGTCAAGATGTCAGGGTGGGGACCTGTGCCCTAACCAGTCACCTCCAACTGAGGTGAACTTCATTGGCCCACTAAGGATGGCAGAATGTTATAATATATTTCATGTTACAAAACATTAGAGGCATCTCTTTGGAGAATGTGTGGAAAATGAAAGCAGGTGACTGTTATGGCTTGTGTCTATATGCACCCCTTACCAAGTGTACTCATGATGCACATTTCTGAGATAGCTGAATCCAAAGTGTGTGGATATGGATTAAAAGTCCATAATACCTGGTTTCATTTACTAGTTAGATTAACATAGTTCTGGGTATGGACAACAGGAAGGCCTGCCCTGGGGGTGGACAGCACCATCCAAAGGCTTTTAGCCTGGATTAGACAAAAGGGAAAGGTAGACTTACTGCTGCTGCTTCCTGCCTTACTACTTTCTGCCTGCTCTACCATGGACTGTTTTTCTTCTGGGATGACTCTGACTCTGACTCTCTGTCATGTCACCTTGCTTTGAAACCAGCCAACTGAAGCCTCTACAAATTGAGCCAAATAAACCTTGCCTACTTCAATTTATAGATTCCACATATGGTATCTCAGCAACAAGAAAATTAGCTAACAGTAGCAGATACAGAAAACAGAAGAAAAAAGTAGATGGGAAAGTCATTAGTAAAACTGAAAGTCTGGTCTATGAGCCCTATCATGGGGACATAGTGACTGGAAGCCTTGGTGGACAAAGTCCAACCAGGTGAGTTCTCATTGCAGACCGCCCCCCCTCCCACACACACCCAGAAGGAAGCAAGTTTTGAGAAAGGTGTGGCTGGTGTGTGGAGAAAGAGAAATGACACTCTGCCAGACAAAGGTGACTGGGCATCCAGAAGCCTTTAAGACCCTGCTGGCATGTTAGATGCTGCCCTGAAGATGGGTAATAGAAGAGGCTCCAGAAGCCCAAGAGCTCTTGCACTCACCTCACAAGAGAAACTGTAGTGTTGCCTAAACACCTTTCCTGGTACACCATGAGGCTTCCTAAAATTCACCTGTGTATACATACAGGAAGGTGATTTTTAGTAAATGTCCAGATTTCTATAGCGTTCATCACAAATCAGGTGGAGAACATTTTTATAACACTCAAACCTCCCTCATGTCTGGTCTCATTCAATACCAGACATTATTCTCAGTCCCAGGAGACCACCTGCCTCCTTCTTTCTCTATACATTTGCCTTTTCCACATGCATCATAGATACAAGAACCCACAGCATGAGTGTCCAGAAATAACCCGATGAATGTACAACTCACTAATTCTTGAAAGGTGTGCCTGAAAACATACATTTATGAAAAGGTAGGATATCCACGTGCAGAAGAGTGAAACTTGACCTATATCTCTCACCCAACACAAAAATAAAATGGGTCAAAAACTAATTGTAAGATCTGAAACTCTAAACTGTTAAAAAAAAAACATAGGGAAATCATATAAGGTTAGGCATGAATTTTTTTTATAAAAACCAAGAGCACAGAAAACAAAAGCAAAAATTAGACAAATGGAACTATAGTTCCAAAAGAAACAATCACCAAAGTTATTGCACAACCTACAAATTTTTCATACAATTAATCTGACAAAAGATTAAGGAACAATATATGTAAGAAAATTCTTTAAAAACCAGTAACAAGAGATTTCCTGGAAGAACATGGCAGATAGATAGCAGCAGCCTCAGAGGCTCTCTGAGAAACTGCACTTGAAATCTAGGAATGGTGCCGGGCAGGAAGTCCGGGCAAGGGGGGATATTCTTTGCTGACCCAGGAATGAACCAAATTAAGAGAAACCATCTGGAAATGCAATCCTGGTGCTACAGCAGGCACAGATAAGGTCTCAACATGGAAGCCGGACCCATGCCACTGGAAACTGCGGTTTGAATTACGTGCAGCCACTGTTGCGACCCGGTCAGCACAGTGGGGAGAGAGTTACGAAAGCTTGGAGAGTGGGAAGCATTGAAAGGAGTTGGAAGCGGGACTGGCCGGGTGCCCTGCATCAACCTGCAGTGAGTGAGTGAATCGGGACCCTTCAATAGAGAAGGAGGCTTCAGCAGAGGACATACTCGGACTGGGAAGACTTCCCGGAACGAGAAGCTGCAGTGACTTCAGTCACATATCCCCCTCTCAAGCAGGATTGGTGGGGAGTGCCTGGCCTGTGAGACACCGCTGGCTGAGACCCAAAAGGCTAGCCCAACTAAGGTCCCAGCACCTGAAGGTGCACCCTAGTGGTGAAGCCTGTGGTAGGTTGACCTGGAGGTGTGGGCCCAGCATAGGCTGCCCAGGTCTGTGTCTCCCTGGTGCCACTGCAGTGGGCAGGAACACCCAGCTGGCACAATTCAGACTATGGCTGACAGGGAAGGAAGCTGGGCCTCCTATACATGCTTAAATATAAGGAACAAAGAATATGGGAAGAGGGAGCAACAAGAAAGAGTTCTTGGCCCCCAATCCTGAGAAACATGCAGTAGCAGACACTGCACCAATAGACATAAAGCGCTATCTCCAGAGCCTCATAGACAAGTTCAAGAATGAAGTTATCAATGACCTGAAGCAAGACATAAGCAGAATAGTTAGAGAAATGCTAAGCACTGCCCAAGAAAAAACAGATGGTGGAATGGAAGAACAGAAAAATAGGGGAGAATTGTTTGATGGAAAAGATAGAGAAAACATAGAATACATAAAGCAGGTTCAAAGAGATTACCAGGAAACTAAAAACTCTATCCTTGAAAACTGGCATAACAGTTTGAAAGAAACTAAAAATAGATTACCTGAACTGGAGGGCAGACTTGTAATATGGGAGCATGAAATGAAGAACTTCTTAAAAATAACAAACAAACAAAAAAAAAAAAACAGCAACAATACAAAAACTAGAAGATGATAAGAAGATATATAACTTAAGAATTAAGACATAAGAGAAGAAGTGGGGACACAAACAAATGGACTACAAAAGCTATTCACAGAAATAATCCAAGAGAATTTCCCTAATTTGGCAAATGGTAAAGATACTCAGATATATGAGGCATACAGGACTCCAGCCACCTACAACCCAAACACAGCTATACCCAGGCATATAATAATCAAAATTCCAGAAATCCAATATAAGAACAGAATATTAAAAGTCATCACAGACAAGAAACAGATCATTTACAAGGGAACACCCATCAGAATTACTGCAGACTTCTCGGCACAAACCATCAAATCGCGAAGAGCATGGGGGGAAATAATTCAAGCTTTGAAAGATAATAGCCTCCAGCCAAGATTGATATATCCTGCACAACTGTCCCTAGAAATTGATGGAAAAACAAGGTGCTTCCAGGATAAAGAGGAACTAGGGGAATTTGCAACCGCTAGTTCAGCTCTACAGAGAATACTGCAGAATATTATAAAAAAGGAAAATACCAAGATTCCAGAAATAGTGGCAGAGAGGCCACAATGAATGGAGCAGAAAATGAAATGAAGAAGACAAACTGACAACAAACGACAGAAAAAGAGCTCAACAGAAATGAGGCAGAGAAGATCGGATGGTAGGAACAGCTATTTGGGAGAAAACAAGACATCATAATAGCTAGTGCTGATTTAGTATCATCTTTTTTGAAGTCCCATCAAACGTGTATTCTTCTGTCTCCATTGGTCTTAAAAGATTGTATCTTATTGGATTTTATTATATATGATAATATAAGCAAAAACTTTTATAGACAAAGAGTTTATATAGAAACCATTGTTCATTTTCTGTCAATTGGTTCTAAATACCCTGTAATAATGTCATTCTCTTGAATGGCTTTATAGTGTCTTGATATGTTTGGTGCTACAGCATAGGAAGTTATACTCAAAGATTTCAAGGAAAGAGACACTATGCTAACTATTTTTTTGTCAGGGTATCTTGTGGTGAAACACTATTTTGCTTAAATGGTTATGATATGACCTGCACTGTTCTGTTGTTATGCCCTCTTTTATCTCTATCCCCCTTTTTAAAAATTATTTACTTTTTTCTTATTTTTTTAATTAAGGGAAAAGTAAATAAAAAATAGCAGGATACATTATAGTAATCTACTTTGATTTCCTATTAACTTGATTTGAAATCCTGTATTGCCCTCACCATCTTGTTTTGACTGATTTTCCTCTATTCTGCTTTGCTTGATAGTACCAAGTTCGAAAGTATAAGCATAACTGTGAAGACAATACGAATCATTATGATGCCCATTCTGGTTGACTATTATTTTCTCTCCATGACTATTATTTCTGCTCCATGGGAAACCCTGTAATATCTCCAATGCTTCGGTTTTATTCTTTACTGTTTAGTTCAATTTTATTATAACTTGCAATTCTTCTTAAAATAGCAAGAGGCAGTATGGTAACCATTGTTGATCACCTTGTATTTTGTTTTTACATTATCTATTATGTCCATCCTTTTGATTTGACTGACTCTGTTCTGATACGTCGCATTTGGTTTTACTCTCTTCAAAAAAAAAGTAATAAGAACTGTGGGAGTAATAAAACCCAAAATGTGTAATTGTCATTGTACAAAAGAAAAGAAAAGAAAGTGCTCTAAAGGTTATAACTGCATATATGTTTAAGTGTATAAGATAGATAACCATATTACTGAGTTTTGTTGGATCATTGAACAAAACTGTTTGCATTCTCACTGTTTGAAAGTCCACTTTATATGCTTCAATTTTGTAACTTGAACAACTATTTCTAAGATGAGAATATGTAATCTATTAACTAGTGATTTCTTACTGTTTATTTTTTAAATTTTGTATTACTTGTGCCCTTGACTGTTTTTTTCCTTTTTCTCCTTAAATAAAAAAAAATCAGTAACAAAAAACTCTAATTTAAAAAACAAACAAAGAATATTAGTCTCTTCTCTAAAGAATAAACTCATATGGCTGACAAATTTATGAAGAAATGCTTAATGGCTTTACCTTCACAAACAAGGAAGCCAATACCATAATATTATATCATCTGACTCCAGTTAGAATGGCTATCAAAAAGTAAAGAAAATAACAAGGGCTGGAAAAAAACTTTTACACACTGTCAGGGAAATGTAGATGATAGTACAGCCATTTTGAAGAACAGCATGAATGTTCATTAAAAATAAAAGTAGAGTGACCATATGATCACCCATCCTCTGTGTGGATATGTATGCAAAGAAATGAAATCAGCATATCAAAGAAACATTTGCACACCCATGTTTGTTGTTTGGACTATTCACACGCGCCGAGACATGGTCAGTCTAGGCATCTATCAAGGAAGACTAGATAAGGAAACTGTAGTAAATGTACACAATATAAATTTATTCATCCATAAAAACAATGGTATCCCATTGCATAGAGCAAAATGGGTGGACATGCAAGTCACTGTGTAAGTGAAATGCCTCTTTACTCTTGACAGCACTTAGCATTGTCTGTAATTTTTATTGTAGTCATTCTTCTATATGTGTGGTGCTATCTCCTTCATTTAATTAGTATTCTCTTGGTGACTAAAAATATGGAGCGTATTTTGGAGGCACTGTTTAGCTATTCTGTATTTTCTTTCATGAAATAGCTACTTATATCCTCTGTTAATTTTTAAATTGAGGTATTTCATTGAGTTTAGGGATTCTTTATTATTTATTTTTCATTTTGAAGAAAATAAAACAATAAAAAGGAGCAAAA
The DNA here is from genome assembly GCF_034190915.1 of Cavia porcellus. Lineage (NCBI taxonomy): Eukaryota > Metazoa > Chordata > Mammalia > Rodentia > Caviidae > Cavia > Cavia porcellus. Next base: position 104,163,989 of record NW_026947485.1, read on the forward strand.
CAAAACAACGAAAACAATATTGAATTTTTTTTAAAAAAGGAAATTCTTCCTAGTTATGAATGTGCATATTATTACCATCTAAACAGATGCTCAGACTACTGCCCCCAGGCCTGCAAATTTAATCAGTCAACACAAGCATTAAGTTGTTTTTGTGCTTAAGTTGCTATCATCCCAGCCTGTGTTTCTCCAAATCAGCTGGTTGTCTACAGGCAGGGGAGGTGTTCTTGTCTTCCAGCTCATTTACTGACTGGCTCATGGGAATAGTAGGCTGACTTCTTGGTTCTCTTTCTGGTCCATGTCTGCTGCTAGCTCACAGGAGCGGCAAACTGACTTACTGGTTCTCTTTCCAATACACAGCTGCAGCTGGCTGATAGGAAAGGGAGGTTGCCTTTTCCTGGCCTATGACTGTCACTGTCTCACCTCTGTATGATTTATAAATATGAATTCTTGATAAGAAATTATGATTTTAAAATATATAATCTTAGTCTGTATTGTGTATCTTCATTTTGCAATGATACCTTTAGAGTACAAAAGTTTTTTAACAAAGTCATAATTATTCCTTTTATTTTATGAATTATGTCTTTACTTTTGTATATAAAAACTCTGTTAACTCAGGGTTGTAGAAAATTTATTTCACATTCTATAATTTCTCTACTTTTGTCTCTTACATGAAGTTTACAATCCATTCTAAGTTCATTTTTGAATGGTATACAATAATATGAGGTCTGATGTAAACATACAGTGAGTATTTAAAATTTATTACAATAAAAGACATTGCCACTAATCCATCTGAAAATATTTTCTCTTGCTTCAAACACTTATTCCATTGTTCTTGGATTATGAGACAGTTCTGAAAGTCCTGTTTTCTTAGTGTCTTTAGGTACACTATCCTGGATGCCCCAATGTCCTGAAGCAATTCAGGAAGTTTACCTTTCATGGTCTTTTTGATTTTGGGGAACATTCAGAAGTAACATGGTGCCATGTACAGTCAATATAGTGGATGGAGACATGCCATAATGCTTCTATGAGCCTGTTTTTCCAGTTGGTTGTCACTGGGCAGTAGTATTCATTGTACTTTTTACCATAGTCTAAAGATACTCATGAAAAAGACTTGCAGAAGTGCTTCCAAAAGTGACAAGAAAGATGAGCTAATGGTGTTCAAGGAAAAGGGGGAGTATTCTGAGGGTAATTAACAGCAATGGGTCTTTTGCTAAATAAAAATATTTTAAACAATCACTGTGTATATACATTTGGATATGAAATTGTTTTATTACTATTGGTGAAGAGTTTCTGTTCTCCACTAACAATTTTTCACCTTTGATGGAAATCTATTAATCAAATAAGCAATGATTTATTTCTGGTCTTCCAATTTTGTTCCATTAGTTTGTATGCCTAATTTGAGAACTAATACACTGTTTGGACTACTATATTATAATTTTCCAGTAATTTCAATGTAACATAGAGTAGGCTTTCCTACTTTATTTTTATCAAAATAATTTTAGTTGTGTTCTTTGTATTTTCCTGTAAATTTCATGATTGGTTTGTCATTTTCTATTTCAAAAATTTGCCAGGAATTTCATTATCTCTATAGAGTGATTTGGGGGAAATTTGCATCTTGCTGCTCTGTCTCCCTACCATATGCATTCTTCAGTTTCTCTTACCAACATATTACTGCTTTCAGTAGATGAGTATTAGCAAATCTCTCCCCATTCCTACTTTATTAAGATTTTCTTTTCTACAGAATGATGAATTATCAGATGACATTTCTGCATCTACTGAGTCACACAAATTTTGTCCTGATTCATTAATATAATTTAATTCAATAGTTGAAGTATAGATGTTAAACCAATCTTGTATTCTTCAAATAAAAGCCATTTGTTATGATCCATTCTACATGCTGTTAGATTCAGTTTGTTAGCATTTTGTTAAAAGCTTTGTCTTCTATGAGAAATAACTTTTTCTTGTATGTCTTTGTCTGGCATTAGTATCAGAGTAATATGGGATCTAGTCAGCAATATGTGGTCATGCTCTGAACTGAATTTCCTTCCAGGAAGGTTTGCTTTCACCACCGTGCAGTATCTCATCGGCATTGACTTTGAGATGGATGTTTCCTCTGCAGCATGTAGCCGAGGAGAAACTGTGTACCATTTTAGAGACCTCTGGTGTTATTGTTAGCATCAACTCAGCTTTCTAGAAGTCACCTGTTTCTGCAACTGATGATTGGTCAGAATGTGTTGTCAGATACTTAGCTGCTCTAACCACTGCTGAAAGATCTGCCTTTGGGCTCAGGAGAGCATGTGAAACCCAGGCATCTTCAGACCTGCCCCATTTTTACTCTCTACTGAGCACTTTTATTTCACCATGCCTATGAGCTTACCATAGGCCAGGGTTATGGGGAGAAGGTAATTGGCTCTTTCCTGTATTTCCTGATTAAATTTCTGGCCAAACTATTCTTGTTCCAACCCGACAAAGTCACTTCAGGCCAATAGCACAGCTGGTCATAGTGGCTCACTTGCCACTGAGATTGCTACTGATTTGGCCAAGTCGATAGGCAGGGATATTTTTGCCTGCTGTTCCAATAGTTGTATACCATCTGATAGCGAAGCAGTTGGTAATTTGCAGCCTGACCCAGACTGTCACAACTGCTCCACAGATAGAGCCATGATGAGCAGGGTACTGAGGAGAGAGCAGAAGCAACTTTGTTCAAGAACACCACAGGCCTAATTCCTCTTTCCCTGAATCTAGCATTTAGAGAATTTCAGCTTATTTGAAAGCCTTGGTTGTCTCCTAAGGATCTGGAATGTTGCTTTGGTCCTGTGTCTAGTTTATGACTCATTTTAGACGAGCAAAGATGGAGTCCTTCTCCCTCCATCTTCTCCCTGCCTCAAAACCCTTGTTTGACACACGCTTCCAATTCTATCCTCTGTTCCTCTGGCTGAAAATTGGAAAATGAGCTAACTGTCTAGTTTGTGTTCATTCTTCTTTCAAACCCTGCTTTTGTTAATGCAAATAAAGGGATATTGACAAAGAGATGTCCGCAGTCAGCTCTCAAGATTCATTAACTCAAAGAAAAAAAATACGTAATGTTAATCAAACAAAAATCATCTATAAAACACTTGTTCTTATTTATGTAAAATACAGTTCTTATTTATGTAAAAGCACTTATCTTTTTTTTCAGATGAGAGTGTAGACAGCCAGTCCTCTCTTATTCCATCTCAAAATAGCCACAAGCTTCCATCTGGGTGCCCATCTGCATTCTCTGGCGAGCTTGGAGGATAATTAGCAGGTATAGCTGACTGTCCCAGCCAGGTCATTGGAAAGCCTTGTCTTCCCAACAAGGATCCTATATTTCTATGATTATAGACTGAACTCTCCTGAACATGTTACCTTTTCTTGACAGCTACAAATAAAAATTTCATAAAAATGTTATTGTATTAGTGACACAATGGCTGTGTTCTCAGGTTTCTGTCTCTGGGTAATAACCCCAGTTTTGGAGTTCTTATCCCCAGTTTTGAACAATTGTAATAGGCCTGTATCTCACTCCTACCTTTTCCTCCCACCACTCCCATCACTTCCTGCTACAAGGAGCCTCTGATCTTTCCCATCAGCACTTGCTCCTTACCTCCATAGGCCCCTCCCCTTCAATGATGGACACTAAAGAGTTGCACAGAGCTGTGTGTCTGATGGATTAATGATAGGAGCACTCTGAGGCCATAGTGTGATTCTTAGGGTAATTTTCTCAACTAAACAGCATCCTTAGCTTCACCTATATCTAAGTTTTAAAAAACTTCAGTAAGAATTCATTTTAGCTATCACAGATTTTACTACAATAATCTGAGGCTTATTTGCACTGGTAACTGAACAAAAAATTTTAATCAGTTTCATGGTAATTAGTAATTGTGCGATCTATTATGAGTATTTAAAGATGCCTCACAACATATATAAGCTGTATGCATGTATCTGTTCAATTTAATATATTACTCATTATATGTACAATAATAGTACTGCTTAAGAATCTTTTGTTTTATTTTTAAAATTTAATTTTTGGATTTTCACTTTATTGAATTATTGACAATATCGCATATATTTACAGTATGTATCATGAATGATTTTCACAACTAGACTAAACATTTATCATCTTACATATATATCATTTCTGTGTGTATGTGATGACTACATAAAAATACACTGTCTTTACAAATTTTTTAAATATAGCACATTATTAACCATGATCATATAGTCATTGTACATTAGATCTTTAGAAATTGTTCATATTATGGTGCCCTTGACCAATATCTCCCCGTCACCTCCCTCAGAAACTACCATTTGTTATTTCCATGGCTTCAATGTTTTTTAGATCCAACATGTAAGTGAGATATGTGGCAAGTGTATTTATCTTTTTGTGTCTGCCTTATTTCATTTAACATATCCTGTAGATTTTCCACGTTGTTATACTGGAAGTATTTTCTTTCTTTCTAAAGCTGAATAATAGTCTTCTGTGAGGTGCATGCATATGTTTATGTGCGTATGTGTGTATAAAATCTCATATTTTATCCACTTATCTACCAATGGATGCTTAGATTGTTTCCATTCTTTGACTATCATGAACATCACATACAGATAATTTCTATGACATATTTATTTCATTTCTTCTAGCTATATATACAGAAATAAAACTGTTGAATCATGCAATAGCTCTATTTTTCATCTTTTTGTAGTATTTCCATACTATTCTCACAGGCAGCATGTTCTACTCCATTCATTCTAACAATTTACATTCCCACCAACAGTGTGCAAGGGTTCTCTTTGCCCCATGTCATCAACAGCAGTTATGATTTTTTAACTTTTTATGGTCACCATAGAAACGCAATATCTTATTGCAGCTTTGGTTTGCATTTACTTGATGGTAAATGAAACTGACTGAGATTGAGTATTTTTTCATGTGTTTGTTGACCATTTGTATATCTTCTTTGAAAAATTATATATTTCACTTCTTTGCTCATTTTTTTGTGATTTCTCCTTAAGGTATGTGAATTCCTTACATATTTTGGATATGAATCATTTATCAAATCAAAGGCTTTTGCCTTCTCAATAGTTGGTAGACAAAGATCAGAGGTGGTAGTTGGTTGCTCCATGACAAGGTGCAATCAGTCTTCTTAGGGAAGTGTTTTTGGAGGAAGTGCGAGAATGATGTAGATGCAGTAGGCAAAACACATGGGGTTGCCCAAGTGAGGGTCTGCATGAGCAGAATTGGGGAACTCTGGGACCTACAAGGGAGCTTCCAACTCGGACATTCTGTGGTCTGAAGTATAGAAATGATCTGCATCACAGCTTACAGATAATGAACTACCTACTCTGCACTGTCATGTAACATAAAATAAATGTCTCCTGAGCTTGACTCAACTTGTCACAGAGGCCCACACTCCCTCGACTAGAAACTCTGGAGCCATCTTGTCACAAATTTCATCCCTATAATATGATCTCTATTGATCTTATAGATTTATGAAATCTAAGGAATTGAAATTGTTTGCTTCTGACCTCTTCTATGCATGAGATGTTATTTTTTTCACAGAAGGAACAAATGTTAACTAGATTATGTTATTCCTCTGTATGCTGTTTCATATCATGCACTTGGGAGAGGAAGAGCTCCTTGGAGAATGGGTTCCACAGTAATTAGTTTCAGGGAATCTTGCTCACAATGCAGTTACCATTTGGGACTGTCTTCAAGCATACTGTGTCCTGCCTCACCTCCCTCATCAAATCCACCAGAAGGATCTGTGCATTCTAACTCCAAAAGGGATGTCTGTAGAGTCCTTTCCCTGAAGTTTGCCCACCTTTCTCTGAGTCAGTGAGAAGACTTTCATAGCTCTCCCTGGACCAGACTCTCATTTTCTTCTCTGTATCATGATTCTCCCTTGTTGGAAATGCTGGGAGTTATTATTCTTCCCTGGAAATGCTTCAGATTTCACAGGAGTGTGGCCCTCCAGTCAGGCTGCCTGGTTAAAATACACCCCTTACTATGTGCTCACTGGTCCTGAGCCTCAGTCTTCCCAGCTGTGGAATGGGAAGAATGTTCTCTGCCTGTGGTGGAAATAGTTTATTATCCACCCCCAGATAGATGTTCCCCTTGCCATAACCAAGCAGGTTATCATCAGTGAGCCTTTTCTTGTCCAGGGAAAACCTTTCTCAAAATCCTTAGCATTGAGTGGTGTCACAGGACTGGCCCAGCTAGTGGGATGTGAGTGAAAATATTGTGTGACTCATACCAAAGTGGTTAATAAATAGGCATCCCTACTCCTCTTCCTTTCTCTACTTGTCACTGGATTTGGATGTCATCAACCCCCACAAGGCCAACACTGAGATGGGCAATCTGTGTCGCAGATTATAGGTAATGAACTATCCATGCCACACTGTTATGTAACATAAAATAAATGACTCCTGAGCTTGACTTAACTTGTCACAGAGTCTCATACTTCCCTGACTAACATACAGCCCCAGAGATGCAAGAGCAAACAGGAGGGAGGTGTTGGGGGATAGAACCTAGCAGAGTAACAGAGGTCAGCTAAACCCTGTACTCACTTGAAAGCTGTCACCTACACACATTGCCTTGTGCTACTGAGAATAGTGAGAGCTAGTAATAGAGCTTACATGGAGACAGCACTGTTGTTCAAACATAGAGAGATTATTTCCCAATTCAGTACTGGATGGGACTGCCTTAGGGTCACTGTGCCCTTCTGACTCAGAGGTGTTAGATGTGTGAGCCACGTGGGGCAGCTGGCTGCTAGTCGCTTTCACACTGTCTTCATGGGAGACGAGGGAAACAGTGTCTGAGTGCGAATGTGCTCTCTCCAGTTCCCATTGTAAAGTTTTGTATAAGGAGACTTTTAGAGGCGTCAACATACAATTTGATCAATTCTAAATTATTTCTAAAAATAAATGCAAATAACAACAGTACCTCATTACATCTTCCCTTTTACAAAGAATTGATGCCAGAGAGTGAAAAGCATTTGCATATGTTGTTTTCTGTTTCTTAGGGCTTTTAAGACTCCATCTATTTAGCACCATTTCATAGGCACACAAGTAGAAACTGTCTAGAGTTCTTGAGTCCTTCACTAAAGGTCCCCATGCGGAGGCCAGCAACGTATAACTGAGGCTGGTTCTGCTTCGCCTCCCCACTGCCCACTGCAGTAAGTTCCCAACCACTTCCTCTTCCCTACATGTGGCCAAGAGGCAGACTTAGCACCAAGGGTCCCATCTGCAAGGAAGGAGAGCAAGCATTGCAATTCCTGCCTCACAGGCTAATGCTTCAGTCAAGATTCTGACCATAATTGGATGCAAGAGCAGTGTATTTGAAGAAAAGGGTAAAGAAAGTCATGCAGACAGTCTCAAAGAACAGTTTCTCTTCCCATCACTCAGCAGCCCTGCCTTTTATGGGAAATAAGCCAAAACACAGGCAGAGATCTGGGTTATAAGGAAAAGGAATGTGTGCACATTTATGTCAACAGTTGAAGCTCACAAATGTGTCCAGTCTCTTCCTGCATTCAGGTGGCAGATATCAGATCAATTCCTTTCACAGACAGTATGACATTCCTGTTGCTCCAGGACATGACATGGACCAAGAGCAGGAGACACACGCGAAAGAGACAGAGGAAAGATGGAAGAACAGCCCCTAGACAGAGAATGTGTTCAAAATCTTCTGATGCTGGAAGGCTCCTATGTGACAGCTGCTTTTAAAAAACAGCAATATATTCTGAGCTCAAAATATGCCCTACACATAATGCCCAGAGCTTTCTGTGCCCTATGATGGCTGATCTCATGGAGCTCTTCAGAAGGAATGGACAGACGTGCATCCAGTTACGGAGATTAGCCAATCTGTCCAAAAATGCTGTGAGTGGAGGTTATGGGAGGACCCAGCTCCAAGCTTGCCTGATTCAAAGTTAGAACACAAGCGGGCAGCCAGGTTGATGACAGGAACACACCTGACTGGAGGTCCAGGGGAGACCCTAAGGAAGTAGCAGCAGGTCCTAAAAGGCGAATGTGCACTCCCAGGCTGTGCCAGAAGGAGGGAACAGGAAACATCCTGTCACACTGCTGCCATCATGGCCCCTCAGAAGAAGTTCTGTCTTCCCATTCTGGCTCTTGACCAACAGAAAGCCATAGAGGAGATGCATGGTCAAGCCTAAACTTTGGGAAAGCCTGGAAATCCTGGTATCCTCTCTCAAGAAATCAGAGAAGTGGTTCCTTAGAGAAGTCCACTTACCCTGTGGTGCCACACACAGAGGTGACAGGGACATTACAACAGGGAGAAACACTGAGGCTGGATGCAGAAAGAGAGACCTAGTCCACCCTGGACAGCAGCTGAATCTTAGACATGCAACTCCATAGGCTCAAGCCATAGTGAGCCATGCCAGCCCAGATTGCAGAGCTGCAGGCACATAAATTGACTGGTGGTATTCAGAGTAACTAGGTTCTGGTAGCTTGCACAGACAATGACCCAGGATATTCAAGGGTGCAGGGATGCAGGGAGACATAGCTGAGCAAATGCAAGTGGTCTGAGTGATAGAGATTGAATGATATGTGACTAGTTATCTCACTTTCAGAGATATCAGGCCAAAATATGTCTACTCTGTGAAGGTCACTCTAGGTATCCACTGAAGGTATCTCAGTGAAGTCACATGCAGGTTATGCATTGCAGAAAAAGAAAACTGGTAGCAGTCACACAATGGATGTGGACCAGAGATGGTACAGAAACCTGGGGGCTACTGTTCCACCTGAGACTAGAGCTAGGTACAAGTCTCCTGGATAAAATATGGAGCCAGGAAGTCTTCCCTCCCAAAGCTACCAGTGAAGAAAAACATTTCCACCTGTCCCCAGTGATTTCAGTTGCCCCCATTCTGAATCAGGATAACAGATCATTCCTAAAAGCACCTCAGAGACAGAGCTCAGGTACCAGAGGCTGGAGACAAGCTAACCCAGCCATCTCAGCATAGGAGGTGCCACTTTTGGGTCCCAGGTGAGCCTAATACCAGCCTAATACCAGCCTAATGCTGTAATGGGATCATTGCTTGCCTATTTCTTGGGAGTCATCTGAACACAGAAGTCATGTGTGCTAAGGGGATGATAGAGGCTGGAGGAGCTTCCGCAGTGACAGTGAGAAGACGTCACAATGTCCAGTGCCATGAGTGAGCTACAGATGTTCTCCACACCTTAGGGATGTATGCCACAAAGGCATTCAGATGCTAAACTTTCACAGTAGTCCCTCATGTGACAAGGAGCCAGTCAGCAGGGTTACTGCAACTTGAATTGGTCAGATTGAAGACTGCTGGCTGAACAGTTTGGGCTTAGGGCTTGTATTCATCCATTTCCCTTGGCTGTAATAAAATACCCAATGCTCAATAATTTATAAAAAAAAATAGGTTTATTTATCTTACAGTTTCTGAAGCTGAAAGTCCAAACAGCAGGGCTCTGATCCTGGAGAGAATCCCCTGATATTTCATATCAAGACTGATGGCACCAGGGCAGGAGTGTGTGCAAGAGAGGGGGATCACATGGTGAGATAGGATACCAGAGCTTAGGGAGGAGCCTGGATTGAGTTTCTATAACAATCCTCTCTCAAAACAAATCAGAATCCCGCAAAAACTACCTTAGTCCCTTCTGAGTGCCATGTCTCCAGTGACTTAAGAGGGTAATGTTTCACTAAACTCCACTTCTTAAAAGTCCCATTACCTATTACACCACCATACGGAGGACCAATATCCTCTTGGAGGACAAATGATAACTAAACTTTAGCTGCAGTGATATCTGAAGCCCTCTGTAATACCCCAACCCACCACACATATGACCTGCCCTTCTCATGCACACAGATGGTTGTCTTTCAAAGGAATTTCAGAGGAAAGGGGCCAGAGGCCATGTACTGAGGTTTCTTATTCAGAAAGTAAAGGGAAGCTTTGCAGAAGCAATTTACAAGTTGCATCAATGGTTGCCAAGAGGGGTTGAATGGCCCCTGGCTGAGGGTGTTCTAGAACATCCACAGAATGAAGGCCAATATCCTGAGGTCTTTGGCCTCCAAAATCACACATCTTAAACCAAAACCAAGCTCCCCCAGAATCCTTCTCAGTGTCAGAGATGATGAGACAAATGGGCCTCCAGGATGACCTTGGCAGCCTCTGAGAAAGATGACAAGGCCTGCCCACATCTGAGGTTACAGGTACTGCATTACAGGGGGACTTAGCCATAAATCACTTAAATTCTTCCCTGCTACCCTTCTATCGCTGCTGTAGGGACTGGCCTAGCATCAAGAGCCCTCGCTGCAATGATTAGGCACTGGTACAGCACCTGTGTCTCACCATTGCTTGATGCAAAATGCAGGAGCCCAGAGTCATCTCCTGGGAGTTATTCCTCACACTGTCCCTGGCCCCAGCCCTCCATGAAGAATGTCTCTCTGCCCAGACAGTGGCAGCAGCATCTGTAGCAGCCAGCTGGAGAAGTTAAACAGATAATTACCTCCGCATGCATCGTGGTGAGCAGGTTATTAAGGCACTGATTAATTGCTTCTAAAGTATACGCTGAATGACATTGAAACCACGTGAAAGAGTGTTGGGCAGATATCTGAAATAAGAACATTCCTCAACACACCAATTACTCTTCTTCATGGTGTCCTCTCACTTGGAATTGTAGAGAAATTTCAAGAAGATAAAATAGCATTGATGTCATTTTTATTTTGCTGCTGATAGGTAAAGTGGGGCCCAGAAACCGGGGCCACATGGCATGACCACACAGAACCAGGCAGAGTGGACATCATAAGAGGAAATTTTTGACATTCTTTTCTATCTGGCACACGGTTTTCCAGCTCTTCCAAAAATGCAGGAGTTTGCTATTGCTTTTCCTGTGAACACAGCTCACCTCCAGGGTGCTAATAGCCTTTTAACACATTACATTTTTCCCATGAGCTGTATAACAACACAGAAATGACCTTTTTGCAAGTGAGAAGCAAAAGCAAGTTTGGGGATCCCCCTTGGAGGAGCCCAGCTGAGGATGTGACGCTAGCCTGATTTTGAGTTCAATGCTCGACTTGCTGAATCTCAAATTCCCGATGGAAACATTCCGTCAGGGCTCTCATTAGAGCAAAGGCCAACAACCTGTGTTCATTTCTGGCAGTTCACCAATGGATTGAAGCAAAGGATGTCATTTATCCTCTTTCCTGTCCCACCACCCATGAACAACAGGCTGAGGGAGGCCTGAAGTCTGATCCTTCAACACAGTGACCGTGTTTCTCAAACAGGGTCCACTACAGGCCTGGAGCCTCGAGAGGCATGATGGTGGTCTGCAGCTAGCAGTGCTGGTCAGTGCTTCCTTCCTCCATGCTTGCCCCTTGTGTTCCTGTCCACTATGTGGAACACAGTTGAAATCCATTTTTTATTTTTTCCACTACTGAGAACTGAACCCAGGAACCTCAGAGTGAACTTATTCCCAGTTCTTTCATTGATGTATTTATTTCGAGACAGTTCTAACAAGGTTGTTAAGTTGCTCAGGATGAGCTCAAATTTATGATCCTACTGTCTCGGCCTCCCAGAGTGCTGAGATTGTATGTGTGTGTCACCGTGCCCAGCTCAAAGTTTATCACTTTATGTGTCATCCACCTGCACATTCCAGAGTGAAGAGATGCTGGTCCTGAGGGAATCTGGAGGGCTGCAGTGCAGCCCATTCTACTCTGAAGACAGTATCCCTAAGCATACACATCTGCCTGTTTGGAAACCAGAACCTTGCTGTCTGCCCATAAGTTCTGTGCCTCCTCCTGAGGGTAATAAGCCCGATCTCCTGTAAATATATATATATATATATATATATATATATATATGGTGTTGAATTGGTGCCTAAGACCACTTTGCAAAAGTTTTTAATTAGTAATAGAAACCTCATGATAAACTATCTAAAGTACATACAAATGAAAGTACACATCTATGTCCTCAGAGTACAATTATAAATGGTTTTCTTAGAACAATAATCCCACAGGGGCACAAATCCTGGGAGAGGGACATTTCCCTAAAGCTCTGCTCACCACCTTGGCCCTTCCTGACTCCCTTCTCTGCAGTGCTGATGAATCACTGATGCAGCTCTACTAAAGATTTCCACACTTGTTTCACGCCTCAATTTCTCTTCACTGGCCCTTGTTCTTAGAGTTTAAAAGGTAGTATGAGTCTTGATTGTATTTACAGTAAGGAGTACACTTACATGACCATCCACAAGTATATACACTCTATGCCTCAGTTTCTTCCTCTATGAGAAAGGAAAACAGTAGCCACTGTGGACTGAATACATGTGTTCCATTTGTCCCCTACTTTCATGTATTTAAATTCTCTCCCACAATGTGACAGTATTTGGAGAAGGAGCCCCTGGAAGTATTAAGATTAGATAGTGTCAAGAGGGTGCTACCATCATTACAATGGAATTAAGAACCTCAGGAAGGAGAAAGACACAGGACATCTCTCATTCTAGTGCACTAGTCAAGGAAGGGCCATGTGTGGACATCACTAAAAGCCAGCTGCAAAGCAGGAGAAATCCTCTTATCAGACATACCTTGATCTTAGACTTAAGTCCTGAATGAAAAAAGTAAATGACATCAGGCAATGACACTATGGCATGTCCTTCGTATTGACAGATGATGGCAAGTGCTTGTCTAAAGTCGCACATCATGGCTGAGCAGGGTTGTGTGGTGGATTAACTGCTGATCAACAGCTGAGCTGAATCAGCCCAGTTCTGGGTGTGGAAGGCCCACCTGAGAATTGTTGATAATAGCATAAAAAGAGAGAACTGGAGGTGAAGACAATGTGCTGTTAATTCTTCTGGAGAAACTTGTCACGCTGATTTTCCTGATATGAATTCAGCTGTTCTCATGGTCAGAGGAGGTTGAGATCCTCATCACTCAAGATGGCTATGATTCTCTTCAGGGCAGCACTGGTCCTTACCTTGAGCATTGCCTCCTGGCTCCAGTGCAGATCTCTTAGGCTGCTAGCAGATTCTTCACCTTATTGGCACAGACTTGCTATCTTCTATCAATGACTTCTGGGACTTCCCAGTTCATATCCTTGATACAGATTTGCATGGGACATTGTCATGGGCCCTAGACCTCCAGCTGGATTTGTGGAGGACATTGCCATGGACTCCAGGTCTTCAGTTGGATTCATGCAGGACATTGCTGTGGGATCCAGGCTTTCAGCTGGATTCTTTGGGTTCTAGTGCATGGCCAGATCTCTTGCACCCTTCTGCATTTGACTTTTGAGTGAATAATATAAAATAATCCTATAAATTATGTATCCTGTGTTAAATATATTCCCTTGTATTTAGTCTGTTTGGTTACAAGTTCTGAGTCTCTCCATTGAACAGTGTGACTTGCTTTTAATAATGTGACTTTCCTAAATACATCATTATACCTGTTTAGGAAACCTTGTCAGTGATAATATCTTCACCCAATAGACTTCCACTGACTGAATTTCCAAATTAAGGTAATATGTTTATAGCTGTTTGTGCCTATAGTGCACAGTGTTGTTTTCTTTATTGTGTTTGCATGTGAGTTTTTGTTTCTAACATAGTTTTCCTCATCCTCCCTGCCTTTACAACCTAACGTGATTAGGGCTCTGGAAAGTGGAGCTCATTAGAGATGCGAAATCTGGAGACTGCTAGAATTTCAAGTGTCTGAAGCAAAGTGAACGAGCCCTTCAGAACTTTTCAAATCAGCAGAGCCTGGCCACATTAATTATTAACTGCACTGTGACCTAAATAAATCTGAGGCTCATGCTTCATTTAAACATTGCTTGTCACATATCGTGTTCACTCGATCTTCCAAATAGTTTGAGTGCAAAGGAAAAAAAAGACACTGTCTTTCAAGTGCAATTATAACTGGGGTAACTACACAGATTAACACAGTCACCTTTAACTGGTACAAAGGCCTGCCTGATCTAGCATGTGCAAATGCACAATGATCCCTCCATGGTCAAGAAGGAATGGTGGGTGGACCTGAAACAGGAAGATTAAATGACTCTTCTTTAATAAATATAATTTATTACTATAGAATGTCCATCTATGTTCATTCAAAATTTCTCAGCAAGATTATTGTTGGACATTTATCAAAGAGATCTGTTTTACCAATAGTCAAATGACAGTTAAATGACACCAATTAGAATGAAATGCACATTTATTAGAATAAAGGCCATCCTTACTGATAAGTTCAAATCCCTTTTCTGGCTATGGATTTGTGTCAGTTCAGTAAGCTCTAAATACTCCTTCTATGTTTGCTAGCAATCATGGATCGGGTGACGGGCATACAGTCTACAAATTGAGAATCAATATCAGTGACTGCACTTTAAATGTGTGCGTTTCTAAGTGCCCAACGAATTCTACCTTTCATTCTTTACAGGAGAATAACCACAAAAGGCTGAGAATGGAACCCTCCTTGTGAACTTTCTGGATATATTCTATCCTTTTCGACACATAATGGTTTATATCTAGCTATCTTCCCAAAGCTCATATCATGCATGTGCTCATAGATGGGGCTTTGGGATGAGACTGGATCATGGAGGTATGACAGGCATCAGTGGATTAGTCCACTGCTAAGTTGATAGAAAAATGTGGTGTTGGATGGTAGAAACTGGCCAGAGGAGGCGTGTCATTGAGGCTCCATCATTTGAGGCCTAAAAGTGTCTAACTCCCTCCCTCTTCCCCATCCCTTTATCTCTCTCTCTCTCTCTCTCTCTCTCTCTCTCTCTCTCTTTCTTTCTCTCTCCACTGCTATGCCATAAAGGAACATTTCCTCTTCCGTGACCCTCTGCCATACCACCCTGCCATGCAGCCAGAGGACAATGGACTGAAACCTCTACCAATTGTGACTGAAAATAAACCACTTGTCCTTCAAATTGTGACTGTGCCTCAGCAATGAGAAAGTAACAAAGACACACCAAGTGTTTGGCATCAGCAGCTTTCAGGAGTCCGGTCTCCTGAAAAATGACCAAATGAGCATGCTCACCACACACTCTTGTCCTCGGTCAATCATCTTGAAGCAGGAATTCACCAGTTGGATGAAAGGAGTAGACAGTCTACTGTTGGTAGAAATGTGACCATTTGTACGGTGTGTCTCTGTGGCCCTAGGTAGGGAGCCCAAGTGGACTTGGACATTCTAGGAGCCAACTCTAATGCTCCTGATGTCTCTGGAGTGGGAAGATGACATCCTTGTGATGTCCAAATCTGAGTTCAACCAAAGTCTGGTGTTAGAGGTATGAAAACTAGCTTCTACCTAGTGTCCTCCTCTTCATAAGCCCTCAAATCTGGGCACACTAGGTTGGAGAAGAGGGGAGGAAGGATGGAGAGGAGGAGAAATGAGGGAAGAGGAAGAAAGGAAGGGAAGGAAAGGGGAGGGGAGGGCAGAGGGGAGGGGAAAAAGTGAGGAGAGGGGAAGGGAAGGGAGGGGAGGGGAGAAGAGAGAAGGGAAGGAGCAGGGAGAACATGAGAGAAAAGGGGAAACGACTGTAAGAAAATGTTTTCATGTTATGCTTTCCTTTCCTGAACTTTTAGGATTTCAGCAAGCCGAGGACACCGCTCCCAAAACATCTTCTTTCCTACTTTTCCCCCTGGAGTCTGGGGCTGCATGACATCTGACCCAGGTGCTTCAGACTACTGGATTCTCTGGGGATAAGCCATTCCATCCAAAAGCTATACTCAAGGGAAGCTAATGCTCTTTTTCTTTCGCCCTCAGCCCCGGAGGCTGAGATGCCTTGAACTGCACTTCTGCCTTAGTCTCCCTCACTTGTTGCTCCCATTTCTCTACTGCTGTCCCCAAAATCAGGGACCAGCACTGTGAAGCAGAGTGCAGGCATTGCTGAGGTGGCTGGTTTTGTTTTGTTTATGAATGTTCTTAAGAGTGTGACTAGAAGTAAGTTTAAGTCAGGAAAAAAAGCCTATAAAATAAGCATTTTTTAGTTTTGTTAGAATAAAAGATTTTAAGGTTTTTGTAAAAAAAATCACAGAGTCAAATATTTTTCTTCTCTCATTTTCTTTTTTCAGGCATCCAGAATCTAGGTAAGTGACCCATGCACTCTCTCTGAAGAGCTTTTTATTCTATTACAAAACATGTTGTTTCCCTTAACAAGTTATAGCTATTTTTGGCCTTAAAATGTTTTAAAACTTAGAAATTTAGATATTATAGATTTGAGGACTTCATTTACTGTTTTTTTCCTCATGAAAGACATCAAAGTCCTCTAGTGACTTAACTCAGTGACTGGATGAGCCAGCCAGCAACATTCAGTGCCAAATCATTCTAGACCAACAGAACAAAAAGCTACACATGGCACCTAAAGTTAGCATACGCTAAACATAAAGTGTGAGGTAGTCATGTTATCTGGAAATCCAAGGCAGGAATATTCATCCCAGATAAACTGTGTTGGTCCACAGCCTGGGGCCTGAAACTAGGTGTCTTGTTAAAATGCAAGCAGAAACATTATGAACTAATCTGCTTGGGAGAGGACTGTTGTCTATGCTTCTCATGGGAAGAGAGAATGGGGAGAAAAGCAGCCAGGCATCCAAAGGAAGAACATGGCCAGAAACAGTTTATGGACAGCTCAAAGGATCCCAGGGAAAAAAGAAGAAAATGTATTTCAGCTTCTTAATTCTAACAAGCAGTTAATGTGCCTCTAAAGCACCTCAAACCTCACTGACATTTCCTCTCTGAACTATACAGAGGATCTCATTGCTTCCTCTAAGCTTCCAGGCTATGAAGAGAGTGCATGTGCTAAGAACCCACAGAGATGAATGGGTGGCCCTGCTGAAATATCATCCTGGAAATGTCATAGCTTATGGGAGTGTGTTATTTCGTTTAAATTGGGATGATGAGAAAGGTAGTGTCATTTGCCTTGTTTAGGGAGTACTCATTTGCATATTTCTCAAATTTCTTATAACAATGAGCTGGGTTTTGTATTTGATTTACATCATTTAAGGGGAACAAGGACAATCTTAAGTGGCCTAGGGCCAGTAACTCCCTGATTGATGCAGCGCCTTGCATGTCTGGCAATGAGTTATTCCTTTACAGAACTGGCTCCGTGCATATGGTCTAATTATTTATTACTGGGGCATTCCCTGGGCCAGTGAGCTTGCTTTGGGGAGGTTTCTGATAAAGGCAGCCAGTATCTAGTTAAGTGAGCCACACATTTCCTTTCTGCAGGGCACAAGTGCTACATGACCACAAGCTTGCATCCTGATTCAGTTCATCACTCTTTCACAAAAGGGCATCAGAGACAGCAGAAAACACATCATCCTCATGATGTGGTTGGAAGGATTGTCACTGTCACTGTTTTTGGAATCTAATCTCTAAGATTTGGAGCAGCAGGCCTTTTAGAGCTGCTCTGAGTCAGACAGTAGGGTCTTTGCTGTCACCGTGTGTGTGTGTGTGTGTGTGTGTGTGTGTGTGTGTGTGTGTGTGTAACTGATTTTATGTACAATGCAAAGCTTTACAACAGACTTAATTTAAATGTCTAAAGTCTGAATAATTCACAAAGGAGTGAATGGGGCAGAGCCAGGGATCCCTTTCAGTGTTTAAGAAATACAAGAAAAACTTAAAGTACCTTGGAGTCACGGGTTGCTGGTCTGCAATCTTAAGTTGTGACAACACTGAGGTTGAGACTGAAGCACTCACAGCCTAGCTTCATTGAACCCAAGCATATTTGTTTTTTCTTCAGCTTAGTCATAAAGCCTAGGAGTTAGAAACTTTATTGTCTGGCACTTTGGTTAGCACTTTGTGCTAATTATGATGAAAAAAAATCTTCAAAACTAAAGTAAAACCTGAATTTGTTTGTTCATGAGTAAAGAATCCTTGGTGTGAAACATTTGATTTTCATGACATTTTTGACCACATAGATAAATATATGCCTTTTAACATTTGTGAAATCTGGTATCTGAAGACATTCTGAATACAAAAAAACAGGTAAAATAGTCCTACAATGGTTCTAATAGTCTCAGGATACATAGGTCCTACAGAGAGGCTAATAGAACATGCAGGTAGTGACTATGGTACAATTACAAAGCAATTAGAAGAATTGATGTTTTTCTCAGGCTGGCATTTTGTTGAAATATGGGTAGCCAATTAAAAATACGCTTCTTTAAATAAAGGAAAGAAGTATGATAAACTAACCTTTCTGAAAATGGAAATTTAGTCAAGGGACACATATATTGAGTAAATTTTAGAGAAGATGACACCCAGATAAATCAATTAATATGACAATTCTAGCTCTTCAGAAGTATCAGAGAGAAAGAGAGGTGTTGGACAATGCCTAGTAAACATCCTCATATTTCCAGTTTATTTTCTATAGCCACCACATCAGTAAAGACTAGGAGCAGCAGTGGTCCTGATTAGGTAAATAAATATGAGAGCCAGAAAGCAGGAAGATAGTACTCTCTAGCCAGTATTCTTTTTAGGCAAACTATAGGAGAAGGGGACAGATAAAGAACCCACCTGATCACTCTCTGTGATCCCACATGGTCACTCTCCTGCTGTACTCTTCCTGGTGGACTCCAACCAGAAGCCAGAGCATACAAAGAGTATGATGCCATTTCTTCAGGTTAGCTTTCTGGAAACAGGACAGAAATGAAAATGAAGATAGTACAGTGTATTAGCTGGTGTGAAACACCCATTACAGCATCTAATCAGGAGAAGTGCTTTGTCATGGGTCACTTTGGGCCCAAAAGACATTCCCTTAATGTCCATTCCAGAGATTTACATTAGTTGGTGCTGGATTGACATTTGAAGAGTCTTAGAAATGGATTGACAGACGCATGGATAAATTGAAAGATAAGTAGATCAATAGATGAATGAAAGGGTTATCTATAGATAAACAGATGGATGCAGGGAAAGAGGAAGCTTTATATATGTTCTATACCTAGAAAATAATAATAAAAATTTTAAGTAGATATGATTTGCAGATTTGATTTTTTTGTTAAAAAAACAGCTTATACAAGTGGTGATCAAAATGCACAATAAACACTTTACTTTAAAATTTATCAGAATAAGAGACTGATTGCCACTAACCCATCTCAGAATACTCCTCTCTTCAAACACACTTGTCCCATCATTTTTGCCACTCTCTGAAACAGCTCTGAAAGTCTTCTTTAATAAATGAATGTCTTAGTTACTTTTTACTGGTCGCTGACACAAAATACCTGATAGCCAAAGTTGGGAAAGGAAAGATTTACTTCTTACAATTTTTGGAGGTTTAAGTCCATACTCAGTTGGCTCCAAGGCAGGGTGGCATGGCTGAGCCATAGTTCACGGAGGCTACAAACAGCAAGGAGAAACTGGCAAGAGAGAGTGAGACACACCTTATTCCTGCCATTATGTTACATCCTGGCTCCACCCCTATGTGGGTGTCGCATTCACACCCCCAATCCAAGCACTAGACAATGAATCAACTACAAATGCACAATGCAAATGCATGAGGCCTGGGGGCCACCAACATAAACCATGACATTCCAGCTCTGGCTCCCAGGACTCATGTGCATCCTTTATACAAAAGACATTTAGTCCATTTCCAAGAGTTGCCAAAGTCCTAATAATTTCACCATTGTTGAAAAGTCCAAGTCCCAAGTCTCCTCCAAGAACTATGGTGAACTCTTACCTGTAATCCCTTGTACAAAACAAACAAGATTAAATATTTCTGAAATGAAAAGGCACAAGATAAACATTACCATTCCACAAGTTGCAAATGGGAATATAAAGCATTGGAAACAAAGCAAGTCCAACATCCAGCAGGATGAACATTTAAGTCCTAGAGTTCCATGCTTAGCATCTGAAGCAATCTGGTTGCAAGCTCCAAAAGGCTTGGCTGATTCCACCCCTATGGCACTTTCAGGGATTTCAGCTCCTGCTGCTTCTCTCTTAAATCCTCTCTGCTCACTTTTTGCAGCTTTCCTTAGATGATCCATGTTCCTGGCTTTTCCAAACTTCTGGGATCTCCATTGCATCTTTGGCTTCATCTTTACATCTTTACAAATTGCCCTCTCAAGGGCACACTGCTTGGCCTCCCAGGCCCTTTGCAATCAAGGTTAAAGCCATCTTACCTTCAGAATTTGTGCATTTTCCTTGCACCTAAAATCATGTGGATGCTGCCAAAGTTTGCTGCCATCTGGAGCAGTAACCAGGCTTTGCTCTCTCTTAGCTGTAGGGGTCAATTGCCTGAATTGTTGAGCTCTGTGAACCTGCTTGTGAAGAAAACCTTCTCTATGTTGCTGCCATTCTGGAACCTCATGTGGCCTCCAACACCATTCTGAAGCATGGTGCTCTGCAGCTTTCTCCTCTGAGCAAATTTTTTCACTTTTGCAGTTTTGAGGTTGCAAAGAGTTGGGATCAGCTGCTTCTTGGGATGCCCAAGGGCCATCTTTCTTATTTCTGTTTCTCTTCAGCAATCAAAGTCTCAATTCTGGCTTTACAATTCACAGCCTTTCTGGAATTTTCCTTCTGGCCAAATTCAAAGAGTTGTAAATCATTCTGCTGGTCTCTTTGCTCTTGATTCGCAACATAAAGCCAACAATAGCCATGCCACATCCTCAACATTCAACTGCTTTGAAATTTCCTTTTCCAGATTAATCTGTCCATTGCCCTTTGTTTCAGTCTCAGGCAAAGTCTCTGGGCATGAGCAAAATTCAGACAAACTTTCTGCCAAGCCATAACATACATCTTGGGGAGTCCAACAACCAAAGCAGTCCTTCTTCCCAGCAGAAACCTCCCAAGTCTGGTCTTTACCACCAAGCTTTCTATCAGTCTTCTGGTCTCCTGAGCTCTGACCAGAATCTCCTTTACAGAACAGCTTAAGCTGCTCCAGCTCTATGCATCCAGGTGACATGTCCAAACCTTTCCAAACTCTGCCTACAAGCCATTTCCAGAGCTTCTCAAAAAGCATGGGCAGGTATAGTCACAGCAAATGACCCCACTCCTTGGTACCAAATTCTGTCCTGGTTACTTTTTACTCCTCGCTGAGACAAAATGCCTGAGGTATCAAGCTGGAAAAGGAAATGTTTATTTCTTACAGTTTTTGGAGGTTTCAGTCCATACTCAGTTGGCTCCAAGGCAGGCTGGCATGGCAGGGCCACAGTTCATGGTGGCTGTAAACAGCAAGGCAGAAACCATCAAAAGAGTGCAAGACACACCTTCTTCCTGCCATTACCTTACATCCTGGCTCCACCCCTATGTGGGTGTAGCACTCACACCCTGAATCCAAGCAATAGACAATGAACCAATCACAAATGCACAGTGCAAATGCATGAGGTCTGGGGGCCACCAACATAAACCATGACAATGAATTTACAAGGTAAGGTCAGAAATATAGTGAATGTTGCTGCCAGATTCCATCCAATGGGAAGATGTGCTCATATAAACACAATAGTGAGTCCTCATCTAACTTATTCATTGATTCTGGCACCATGCTACTTTCAGCTCTTCCCCAAAGCCAAATGACCCTGAAAGGTCAATATTTTGAATCAATCCAGGACATCAAGGCAGTCATGACTAGACAACTAAAGGCATTCATGAAAAGGATTTCCAGAACTGCTTTAGAAACTGGAAAGAATGGTGGGTGTTAATGCTTGAATCCAGATATCCCCTGAAAGCTACACACAATCATGGAGGTAGGATTCTAGGGTTTGTGAATGACTCATAGTCCAGAGCTGGGGTTATGACTGTGAGTGCTATGCCCCAAAGTGAGTAGCCTACATACAATGTAAGGAACAGAAAGAGTCTTTTCTCTGTATTTCTCCCTTTTTGATCTTGTTGCTTTTTCTGTCTCCCATTACCATGAACTGCTGCCCTCTGCTATGCCACCTTGCCTTGGAGCCAGCTGATTATGGACTGAAACTTCCACAAACTGTGAGTCAAATAAACCTTTCCTTCATTTTTGGTGTCAAGTATTTTGTCTTAGCAACAAGAGAGAAATAAATCAAGACAGTGGGATAGGTGTATTTGAACTGAGGGGAAATATTTTGAAATGGATTAATGTCAATATGTCTTTTACTATAATAAATTTTCAAAAATGTTAACACTCTGTTCTTTTTTAAAATCACATCCTGTATGATAGGCATAAGTAAAGATATCTCAAATGGAAACCTAGAACTTGCTTGTATTTTGTCATTTAAAAAGAAACAGGAAAATAAATGTAGTTTCTTCACTTGAAAGTACCTACATGAGGAATCACTTTTTACATGTTTTAATGTCATGATATTGGATATTGCTTGGTTTTATGTAGTTATTCAGTTATCCCTCCTATCTGTGGGTTCTGCATTCTTAAATTTTACTAACTGTATATTGAAAATATTTTTTAAATTATGCCTATATTAAACACATGAAGGCTCTTTTTCTTGTCATCATTTTTATAATAGCAGATATTTATATGATATTTATATTTTATTAGGTATTATAAGTAATCTGGAGAATGTTTAAATGTACACCATTTTGTATAAAGAATTTAAGTACTTATAAACGTATCTGCAGGCCTGTTGTAAAAGCAAACAAATGTGTTGTTTTAAAATTTCTTGATAATAAACTTGCTTCTTTCTCTCCAAAAAACTTTGAAAGAAATTGAGTAATATGTAAAAACTGCTACATATTTATGGAATATTTATAAAATAAAGATTAATACATAGCACACTTAAATGTGTAATAAAATCTCTAGTACACCAGAGCTATAAGCCTTGAGTTACATTTAGAGAGAAAGATAGAGAGAGACAGAGTTTACTTACAATTATATCTTTAATACCAGGCAGTCACTTAAGATGAAAGCCTTTAAAGGCCTGAGGAAGGCTCCCGAAATGATAAATAACCACAAAAGTGTTTCCCTACTAGTGAGCCACATAGCTCTTTACTAAATATTTCCCACAGTTTTTATCCTGACAGAAGAGGGTCACATAAATATCACTCTCATGGGCTGACCTAAATTTTGACAAAAAGTGTCTAAAAGAAAAATAGTGTTCTAATTTAAAAAAAATTAGTTGGGAGGAAAAATAGTCGGGCAATTTGGAGAGTCTGGAAAGCATGAAGATACTTTACAAGCATTAGAGTGTTGAAATCAACCATCAAACTCAAAATATTTTCATTTTTAAAGAAAAATTCAGAATTAGTGTGTTTTTTATAAAGCGAATTCAAGAAACCATAGTTTTCTTTTCAGACCTATATTCCACAGAGATTAGAAAACAAGTACATGTTCTTAAAGACTAACGTATAAAATAAATACATAAACATTAGAGATTATTAATGTACCTAACATAATATGGAGTTATTTCAAAATTCACCTGCCTCTGTACTCTGCTGTTAATGTCACAGCTTCTTGTTTACGTTGCTCTACAAGCTACTTCCAGAGTAAGGTTCAGTTGTTAACTAGGATCGCTTCATCCAACCTGACTTTTCTCTGATTAAAAACATCCATGGGTCAAATGAAAATGATAATAAAAGTCACCACAATTCAGATTTTAAGCACAGTATTAAGGTAGTCTGTGTTTCAACCTCAGATACAATTCTTGGATAGTTAGCTTTGTTATTCTCTCTCTTAATGAAAATACAAGGAAAGTGACATTGTGTGTAAAAAAATGTGTCATTCACTTCTCTTTGCCTAATGAATAGTTCATGTGCTACTTTTCAATAACAGGTTATTTGTTGACATAAGGACACACTGGGTCTATGATTGTAAAATGTCACATGTATATGTGTATGCATGTGTATTTTTGTGTGTGTTGATGTGTGATCATGTGAGTGGATGAGCATTTGCTTATGTATATGCAGAATCTGTATGTATATGTTATGGTGTGTGTCTAGATGTTTCCTCAAAACCACATGTGGTCACAGGACTTTCTCAAAGGTGCATGAATCTAGTGCGCAACACTGGGATTAAGGGTGCTGGGATTAAGGATGGGTGATTGCTGGATTAGTCCACTGACTGAATTGGCACCACCCTAATCATGGCAGGCTGCATACAATATAAAAGACTGAAAGAGGCTTGTCTCCCTCTCCCTTGCTTGCTTTTGGAATTTTCTGCTACCGTGAACTGCTTCTTCTCTGGGATATACCTCCGTCAAGCCACCCTGTCTTGGAATCAGCCAATTACAGACTAAAACCTCTAAAACCGTGAGCAAAATAAACCTTTACCTTAACTTTAGGAGCCAGATATTTTGTCTCAGCAAGAGAGAAAAGTAACTAAGACAATATGTGTTTTCATGAAAGAGGATATATATGTGTATGTATATGGATATGTGTGTTTTTCACTGTTATATGCATGGGTGTGTGTCTAATATACCTTTGTGCATGTATGTATTCGTCTGTATTTCCATGCATATTTGTCTGTAAATGTTTGTTATATATCTGTTTGTGTTCATGTTGGTTTGTGTGTGCATATATATAGGTGCATATATATATATGTCTCATAAATGTGTGTATGTGTAAACATATATACATCCATGTTCACACTACTGCTTGTCTCAGTCACTTTCCTATTGCTAGGAAAAATATCTGATACATACAATTTAAAGGAAAAGAGGTTTATTTTAGTTCACAGTTACAGTTCCTAGTAGCCTAGAGCCAAGGCAGAAATATCATGGTGGAAGAGTCTCACAGAGAAAGATATTCACATCCTGGTGACTAACACCCAGAGAAAGAAGGGAGGAGCAGGAGAGGGAGATCTATCATCCCAGGTAACATTGTCTTAATTATTTTCCTTGTTGCTGAGAGAAAATACCAATACTCAAAGTTAAAGTGGGAAAGGTTTAATTAGCCTCAGTTTTTAAAGGTTTCAGTCCATGTCCTCTGGCTCCAAGGCATGGTAACATGGCAGAGGGTCAGCAATTCATGACAGCAGAATACAGCAAAAGCAATGAGAGAGAGAGAGAGAGAGAGAGAGAGAGAGAGAGAGAGAGAGAGACTTTTTTCTGTCCCTTATATTATATGCATCCCAAGGTAGATTGCAGTCACACCCTTAATCCCAGCACTGGACTATAAATCACAAACTCTAGATTCAGCCACATTTAAGAAATCTGTCCCCAGTGACTTCATGAGACTTTGAGGAGGCATCAAGACACAAACACTGCACATCTTGTTCTGACTGATTTTATTACATTCTGTTTTGTTTAACAGTATCAAATTTGAGGGTATAGGCAACCACTTTGAAGGCAACCAGATATTTTATGATGTCCATTATGGTTTGACTATTATCTTCTTTGGAAATCCTTTAAGGTCTCCAATGTGGGTTTTATTGGTCTTGTTCTGTACTGTTTTGTTCAATTCTTTTATACCAGCTGATATAGGCAACTCTTTTTAGGATAACAAGAGGCATAATGGTAACCATTGTCGATCACCTAGTAATCTCTTCTTGCATTACATACTATGTCCATCCTCCTGTTGTAACTGACTCTGTTTTGGTTTGTCACGTTGGGTTTTTTTTTTTTGTTGTTGTTGTTGTTCTGTTTTGTTTTGTCTTGTTTCTTGTTTTATGTTTTTTTTTTCTTTTCCTCTTCAAAGAAAAAGTTGTAAGAACTGTGGGAGTAATGGAACCCAAAATTTGTGATTGTTAGCATAAAAAAGAGAGGAAAGAAAGTGATCTAAAGGATATAACTACAAGTGTATTTAAGTGTGTAGGATAGAAAACCATATTACTGAGTTTTTGTTGGATCATTAAACAGAACTGTCTGCAACCTCACTGTATTAATGTCCACATTGTATGCTTTAATTTTGTAACATCTCAGACAACTGTTTCTGAGATGAAGATATGTAATCTATTAACTAGTAAATTCTTACTGTGTATTTATTCTCTTGAAATTCTGTATTACTTGTAGCCTTTTACTGTTTTGTTTTTCTCTTTAAATAAAAAAAAGACACAAACACCCAGTGACTCCCCATCCCACTGAACCTTATCTCTAAACAGGCCATTCAGCTGTTAAACTTATTAGTAGACTAATCCACTGGGTATATTGTTCTCTGAATCCAGTCATTTTGCAAATGCATGAGGCTTTTAGGGGATAACCAAATCTAATCATAACGCTGATATGACTTCAACACAAACTAAACAGAGCTTCAGTTAGCCTCCCAGAACTTAATCTTGCATAGCAAATCCTGGAAGCATTTCGCATTTCCACTTTGATCTAAGTAACAATTCTAAAACAAGCTTATTAATGGCCTCTTCACAGCTTCTCTATGCTTCTGCTGTACACGTGAGTAGTCCCAGCCTACAGAAAAGGGTAGGTCAGCCTCACTGTTCAGACTTCTCAGAGGCATCCCTTACCCCTCCAACCTCTCCCTGACAGTGCGAACCCCTATGGTAGCCTACCCATCTTCCTCACCAGCAGTTCCTGTGCCAGCTTCCAGCGCCACATTCCACAATGGACCACAATGAACCATCTCTGTCTTTAAAGTGCTTGTGGAAGTTTGAATTGGTCTATTTTCAATCTGGAAAATTGTGTTTTCTAAACCCATTTTTACTATCATATTCAAATCAAAGAGTTCAAATGAAGAATTAAAACCATCACATACATATGTGGCTTTATTATTTTTCTCAGGTTTATAGATTAGAGACATTTAACAAATATGTCCCCAAAACCAGGCATGCTGGCACACACCTATAATCCCAGCAATCTAGAAGGCTCAGACAAAAAGACCACAATTTCATGTCAGGCCCAGGCAATTTAGCAACTGAGTAATATACCCTGTCTCAAAATTAAAAAGAAGAAGAAAAGAACAATAAGGAAGAGGAGGAAGAGAAGGAAGAGGAGGAGGAAAGAAGGGGAGAAAGGGGAGAAGGAGAGGCGAGGAGAGGGAGGAAAGTAAAGAAGGAAGGAGGAGGAAAAGGAGGAGAAGAAGGGGGCTGGGGAAGCAGTTCGGTGGGAAGGCTTCAATCTTCAGTACCACAATAGATAGATGATAGATAAATAGATAGATAGATAGATAGATAGATAGATAGATAGATAGATAGATGATAGGTGATACATAAGTAGATTTTTAAAAAGTAAAATATTTCTTTTTTTTTTAACCAGAAAAAGGAGTGAGTGGACATAGGAAAATCAGGGATGGACATAGAGATCAAAAAAGCGAGGCTCTGAGCAGCCTGCTGCAGACCACACCTACCTTCTCAGAGGTGTCTCTCAGCTCTCGCATGCTGCTCTCACGGCACTTCTCTAGGGAACTATCTGCCAGTGAACTCAAAGGAATCCAAAAATTAATTCTCACTGAAAAGTAGACTTAAGTATCAAGTCGTTCCGGAATGCATGTTGTCCTGGTGTAGGGAAATAATTTGAAAACTCAGAGTTTAGGAAAATTTTAAAAGTGAGTTTCTAGTGTTTGATAGTGGTGATTCTTATAAATGGCTTTAGTTTTTATTCATATTTTATACTGGCATAGTGGCAAAACAAGCATGTAATGGAATATAGGAAAAACATACATCTCAACTTAACAAAATTTCTGTCAAAACCAATAGCTAACACCATATCTAATAATAAAAAACTGAATACTCTCCCTTCCCCCAGGTTAGAAACAAAACAAACATGTCTGTCTGGGTGCTTCTTTTCAACATGGATTTGAAAGTTCTAGCTAGAGCAATTAAGAAAGAGAAGGTAAAGAGGAACAATAAAAACTGTAGATTTGAAAAGAGAAAGAAAAACTACATCTGCAAATGACATAAATTTATGCATTGAAAAGCCAAAGAAATTACTGGAATTAATAAATAGGCTCAGTAAGACTGCAAGATTCAAGATCAAAATAGAAAAGCTTATTCTGTTTTGTACAGTAGCACTGAGTACACTGACAACGAAATTAAGAAAACAACTGCATTTGGAATAGCATTAAAAATAACATAATACTTATAAAGTTAACAAAAGGAGTGGGAAACTTACTTTCTAAAAACTACAAAATATTTTCAAAAAAGAAACTAAAGACTTAGATAAACAGAAAGACAGTTTATATTCAGATCAGAACATTTAACATTCCTAAGGACACAATACCCCCAAAAAATTATTTTATAAATTCAAAGCAATTCTATCAAATTCTCAGCAGGTTACGGAGACTGACAAGCTAGTTCAAAAATTCATATGGAAATAACAAAAGATTCCAAATATAATATGAGTCAAATTATAATAAGAAAGTTAAAGAATGCACGATTTCCAATTTCAAAAATTAATGCTAAATATTATATATTGAAACAATGGTACTGGAAACAATAATCATGAATCCATGGACTAGAATGGAGAATTCCAGAAATAGACAAATATATTTATGTTCAATTAATACAATTAATTTTTGCAGAGTACCAAGACAATTAAATGAGAAAAGAAAGGTATTTTCAGCAAATGGTACAAGGAAAACCAAATATATGTTTAAAAAAATGAAATTGGAACTGTACTACACAGTATATGCAAAAATTAACTCAGAGTAAACCAAAAAGCTACAATTAACTCAATTTTGAAAAAGACAATCCAATTAAAAATTGGAAATTGAGCCGAATAGATATTTCTCTAGAGAAGATGGATAAATGGTGAATAATCACGTGAAAAGATGTTCTCTGTGACTAGCTGTCAAGGAAATGCAAATCAAAATCATGAGATTCCACTTCACAACCACTACAATGGTCACAAAAAAAAAACCCCACGAGTGTGACTGAGCATGTAAAAATTAGAACCCCACATAGTGCTAGCATGAGAAATAGTGTAGGCATTTTCATAATCAGTCTGGAAATTCCTCAAAGGCGAAACCTAGAGTGACCATCTCACTCAGAAACTCCACATCTAGATGTGTACCCACACACACAACAGTTGGTGCACAAATGTTCATAGCAGCATCTTTGTAATATCTAATAAGCAGAAACTCCTCAAATGTCCATCAACTGACAAATGAACTGTCAAAATATGGTGAGTCTATATAGTGGAATATTTTTTAAAATGAAACATTGGTGCATGCTAGAACATAGATAAACACTGTGCCAAATGAAAGAAACCAAACACAAATGACTACATATCATTCATGATTCCATTTTCATGAACTTTAAAAACAGGAAAATTCCGTAGCTATCAGGAGTTCCCTAGATTAAGCGGAGAAAATGGGTGATTGTGTAAGGGATTTCATTTTGAGAATGATAAAAATGTTCTAAACTTGACCACAGGAATGGCTGTACATATGAGTGACCATACTAAAGCCAATGAATTATGCATTTTAAACGGTGCATTTATGCATGGTGCATTTATCAACTTTTTGCTACTGTAACAAAATACCTGAAGATATCAATTTAAAAGGAAAAAGATTTTGTCTCACAATTTCAGGAGTTTCAATCCATGTTTAGCTTTATAGTTTTAGGCCCATAGTGAGGCAAAATATGGCAGAGAAGAGGTGCTCACCTTGTAGCAACTAGAAAGCAGAAAAAGAGTGAGAGAACCCATGGGAAAGTTACCCAGGACTAGCTACAATCTCTACAGGCTAGTCTCTAGGACACAAACCCTTTAACTAGTCCCGTTTCCTGGTTCCCTCACTTCCTACTACTGGCTTCAAATTACAACTGCATTAATTAATCCATTTGATGGAGTTAAAGCCCTCATGACCTAATCACTTCCCAAAAGACCCAACCACTGACAACAAACCCTTTAGCTCAGGAGTTTTGGGAGATATTTCAATTCCAAAACATAATGGTATGTATGTTATTTTTCAATAAATTAAATTTTATATATACATCTGTAGGTATATATATATATATATATATATATATATATATATAATAACTATATATGACTATTACCCAGGAAAGGGGTTTATTTTTAAGTGAGGTAATTACAGTATGGAGAAAGGATGGGATGATTACATCAAAACAAGTCTCCATGGTGACGGCATTAGAATGTTAAGTTTAGAACTCAGTATGCTGGCCTTCATGACTCAGAAGGGAGTCATTCTTCCTGTCTTACTCAAGGAGAAATGCCATATCTCTGAGGACCTATCACTTCTGCTGAATTCCAATATGAGTCATGTCGTATGCAAGCTTTTTAAGCAGCCTTACAGGAGAGATACCCACCTATTTCATCAGCTGACCTCTTCCTGTTTAGAAGGAACACAGAGCATAACAGCTCCTCAGCTTTGCATCTGGACCAATCATCGTGGCATTGGATTCTGTAAATATCAGCTGGCACACCCAGGCTGTGTCTGTGGGAGCGAAACCCTTGGTGTGGGACCAGCACTCTCCTGAGCTGCTGCAGAGTCTGGGCTCCTGGACTGGGAGAAAGCGAGGAGCTGAAGGGCCGTGTAGTCTTGGGAGATCCTACGAGGGCATTCCACATATGCCTCAGCCACAGGGAAGGATGTGGGTCTCATCCACCCTAGAGCATCTCAGCAGGACATATTAGGTGAATTCACTTTTATTCCCAGCCACATGCTGGAAATGCAGTACTAATTTTCAGGGGAAGAATGTGTCTGGAGGGGATCAAAGCTTGCTTTCCAAAAAGCTGCTTTGTGTACAATACTGTTGCCTCAAATTTGGGAAAGAAAGAAAGAAAAAAGAAGATGGAGCATAGATGTTTCCTTTCATCTGCATTTAGACGTTGCATAATCACTTCTAACAAAGCTGAGTGGTCTAACAGGTGTTTTTTTTTTTGTTTTGTTTTTTTTGTTTTATTGTTTTTTGTTTTTTGTTTTTTGTTTTTTACTTTTCACAGCATCCCTGAAGGTAATTCTCATATTATCCTGCCTTACAGATGAAGGGACTGAGGCTGCCTGGTCAGGGTGGGAACCAGGTCTCCTACTCCTCTGGAGCAAACTTCATTCTTTGTGGGCCTAGTGTTGGTCTAAACTCATTCCTGGCTTCCTTAGAAGCCTTTTGTCACTGACTGTGAATGTTGGTGTCTCTTCTGACCATCTTCTTTGCTAGCTTCTTGGCACCTTATTAGGTGTGTTAAATCACTGTACCTACCATGAATACATAGGAGACCCAAAATTACCGTCAGGTTGCCTGAGTCAGAAGATTTGGGGGGAACTATTATGACATTATTAAAACAAGCCTGGCTCTCACCTTGTTCTTAGCTCATCAAAAAACGTCTTGTTGCTACCCTACTATTAGAAGATGCCCTTCCAGGTCCGACTTCTGGAAAGGAAACATAGAAATTAATTCCCACATTCATCTCTGTGTCAGGATTGCCTGGGGTAGATGGTGTCTGTGCTGAGCACATAGTGAAAACCTAGTATTCGGGGAAATATCACTGAAGAAACAATAGCATTGCCTTAAGAGAAAGAGAGGCTGAAATTATGAACACTTGATCAAACAGGAAGAGGCCCAGGCCATTCATGCCACAGGTTGGGGGCATGATTAATGACAATGACTTGGTTAATATGCCATGGCAATGAATAGCTTCCACGAAACTCCGTCCTTTATCACGCTCTCTTGCAGTGGGCTATTAATAGTGGCTGCACCTCAACTTGTTCTTTCAAACATTTCAGGCACAAATAATAGACGATTTCCAATTAAAAGGGATAATCTCCCGTTCAGAAGCAAAGAAGTAAGCACGGTGAATAATTTAAAAAGCTTTTGGTATATAAAAATTTGTTCTGTCTCCCCATAAGCAGTTAGTCGGCAGATTTGATTAACAGTTTAAAAACAGAAGGCAGAAGGCATGGAGAAGTCGTGAGACAAGGTCTTTTGTCCATGACTATTTATCACCACTGCTTTTCCAAAATGCTGTCATCACATAAAACATCATTTCAATTAGTTTTCTCTAAGCCCCCAAGTCATATTCAATATGTTTTTACTGATTTAGAAAATAGGAGCTGGGCAACAGGAAAAAATGTGATTACTGAGAAAAATAGCAAATACCCTCAGGCTTTGAGATGCTTAAAACCAAGTTTGAAGACTTTTCTTATCTGTTTGCCATTTAGGATGATGACACACTTTGATTAATCACGAGCGGGAGACAAGTACTAGGACTATTATCTGATGCAATCTACTCATATGGATTTATTTAATAATATCTCTGGGGAGAGCAGTTTGGTTATTACTCCTAGTATGGATTCAAAATTAATATATATGAAATTTCAGAACCATTACTTATATGGTTTCTCCTTTCTGCCTTTCATAAAGAATCTGATAGTCCTAGACACAATATTAACATGAAATCCAGACTGGAAGGAAACTCCAGAAGACTGAAGTTTCTGTCTATTCATCTCCGATGGGATGAATAGATTTTAGGTCACTTTCCTCTAAGCCTTCTGATAAGTTCTAGAATAATACCAGTCAACAGAAAGACAGTGTCTGGGTTAATGCAGATGGAGAAATGGCACTATTTTCTCTGGAAAAATTCATTATATCCAAAGGACGGCTTGTTCAGTGTTCTACTACTGAATACTTCCACACATTTCGTTTCCATTATTATCAAGCCTGTCCCTAAGCAGACTGTAGTCTCCTTTATGAACAGAATGTGTTCCCCTCTCCAGTCTATTATTAGTTTGAATAATATTAATGATTCTATCAGTAGTCTAAATAGATCTTCATAATTGGAGTTTGCAAGGTTTCTTTGGCAGTACGTTTTGAAGAGCTTGGGGACACGGGAATGTATAGCAGATCAGTTAGGGAGGGCCACAAAGAATGAATTAACAGTAAGAGTTGGCAGAGCCCAAGTTCTCAAAGTGCTTCCAGGAATGCTGCATGCACACTGTGATGTTTCTTTTATAACAAGCTTGGGAATTAGGTTGCATTTCAGATCCTCATTTTTCCCAAGTTGACTGAGGCTACAGGAGTTCAAAGAGTTCTCCAAAACCAGACTAAGTGCATCGCTAAGATTCATATTTAGACAAGCTGCTGCTTTGTCCACAACAAACAAGGGCTCAGTCACTGGTTTCCACCAAAGGTATGTGTGTCCCCAACCTGGCCTATGAGTGTGGATTCTTTAATTCCTTCAGTCCTCTAAAGATATTGGGCATCCTGTGCCCACCATACAGAGAAGGATATAGAGGATCAGAGAAGAGAAGCAATTCAAACTTGCTACACAATCAAGAAATGTCAAAGCCTGATAAACACCCAGGTTCACCAGTTCCAGCTTTGCATCGTTTAAGCTAGGTACAAACTGTCCCTGAGGTCAGTTTCACTCAGGAAGATGATCACAGATGTATAATCATGTCAAAGGCACTAGGAAAAGCTCATGGCACTCATCGTAGGGCAAGGGGAGGGTAGGCACAGAAATAGAAAGGGATGCGCCACCCCTGGGAGATGCAGACTGGGCAGTGTTTCCTCTATAGGCATGCCAACACAGGAGGGTACAGTCAATGCCTTGATGTCCTTTCTAGTGCTGTCATTGCTTTCAATTACCCTCAACATGGAGGTGTGGAAAGTACTGGTTGTGTGGTCCCTGCTAGATAAGGCTGGGCTCAGCACACAGCCTCCTGAGCTGAGCTCTCAGTCTTTAGATGACAGGCAGTGCCTGGTCCACGACTCACCCCATGACTGAGCACCATACCTTGGTACTCCTTTGAAATACACTCATGAAGTACAAAGATATGCTGTCACTGAGGGGTTTTGTTTTGGGTCTTGTGCAATTTGCCTCAGCAATGAGAAAAGGAACCAACATATCAACCAATGGCTCAAACACCAGACACCAACTTCTCATAGTTCTGAAGAATGGAAGCCGGAGAACAGGAATCAGGCAGCTTCTGCAAAGGCTACCTTCTCAACTTTCAGATGATCACATTCTCTTTGTGTCTCACAGGGCAGAGATCATCTCTTGTGACTTTATTATCAAGTCATTGATCTCATTCATCAGGGCACTACCCTCAGTACATCATCACCTACTAAAGGGTCTACCTCCTCTCACTATCAATTTGAGGGTCAGCTCTGTGGTTCACGATCTTGGGGACCAAACATTCAGTTCCCAGCAGTTGTTTAGACTACAACCAGTGATTCAGAGTCGGTTACAAGACCAAAAAGAAGATTGCATGTAACACACAGGTGGTTGATGCTCTCATGAGTGTGTTATAGAAACTGGGTCACTGGGTAACACAGAGACCCTACGCATCTCCTCCAGGCTCTCTCTTTCATATATCTCCTGCACGATCCTTATGTGTGCTGCCCAACAGCAACCAGCAACATTCCTGTCTCCTATTAAGACTCTCCTTGCCAAGGCTGAGGTGTGAGATGCCATAGGACTTAACTAGCAGCTGTCCACGCATTGCATGCATCCATGGATGTGTGAGGCTGTCAGCACACACATGCCAAGACTCTAGTGTGCTGCCTCCTCCCTGTCCAGCCATGGACTCCTCAAGCTAGTTTCTGTGCCATCTCAAGAGGCCTTTGGAGAGCAAATATTGTCATCTTAGCAGGAGCAACTGATGACAGTCCATGATTCTCCCTCTTTTCTGCCTCAGTTCCCAAGACTCTTGTTCCTACTCACTGAAATTACACCCCTAACAAAGACACGGAGGTCTCTGATTTGTGGGAATCCAAGTTTAGAACAAGACAACGATACAGGCAGTATGAGGACCAAGGAGCTATTGGAGTTAGATAAGGACACATGGTGGCAGCAGAGCCCAGGCCCCTTCTCAGCTACTAGGCCAGCGTCTACACCTGCCCAGATCTCACTTTGTTCAGTACTGTCATATATCTCCTCCTGTCTTGAATGCTTCCCTCACTCCAAACCCCTTCAAACTCCATTAAATACTGTAAATATTTTAGATTTCAGCTTGGTTGGCTTTTCAGAGAGGCTTCCCTGACCCCTCGGGTTAACTACAGTACCCCCTCCCTATTATCACTTCAGGGCTCACTGTCTGCCTTTTCACACAGGTCAGCTTCCACCGAGGTGTATGCAGCATGTTTAATTTCTGCTTCCTGTCTGGCATCTCGGAGGATCACATGCCAGCGTGCTCTGTTGGAGGCTGAGATTTAGGATCTAAACATTGCTGAGAGATCATGCTAGAAGTTTCAGGTCTGGTGCATTTTTAAAAATAAAATAGTAATTGATGATTGGTTTTTTGTGAAAATAATCTTAAATCTGTTTCTAAAACAGGGCTGATCTTTCCTCTAGAAACTCAGAGCATATATTCAGAAATTTTATTGGCTCTCAGGCTTATGGACAAGAAGTCCAGATTTGCTGGAATATCATTCAAAAGTAGAACCTACTTCATACTCCTGTTCTTCAGAAGCAGAATGTTATCCTTCCTCTAACTCTGGTTTCCACCTCAGTCAGGGAAATGAGAATCCTTTCCACACACCAGAGTTCCTCCTTAAAGACATCTTCCAGCCACACTTGCAATCCCAGTACTCTAGGAGACTGTGGTGGAGGATTGCAAGTTTGAATCTTTCATGGGCCAATTAGCAAGACCTTGTAAAAATGAAACAGCTGGCAATGTAGGTCAGTGTGAAGACCCTAGAGTCAACCCCTCAATACTACAGAGACAGAGAGAGACAGAGAGACAGAGAGAGAGGAGGAGAGAGGAGGGAGAGAGAGAGAGAGAGAGAGAGAGAGAGAGAGAGAGAGAGAGAGAGAAACATCACAACATAAGGAAGGAAGGTGTC
This sequence comes from Cavia porcellus, assembly GCF_034190915.1. Classification (NCBI taxonomy): domain Eukaryota; kingdom Metazoa; phylum Chordata; class Mammalia; order Rodentia; family Caviidae; genus Cavia; species Cavia porcellus. Next base: position 104,199,514 of record NW_026947485.1, read on the forward strand.
CATTTCCTTCTGAAACTCCAACCCGATGTGAATGGGCCTTTGATGGTGTGTTCGGTGAAGGTGTACGGGCTGCATGAGTTTCTTAGGTGGCTCCTTCTTTCACCAACTAGATCAGATACAATTTTTATTCTGTTCTGTGCCTATTCTGGCAGCTGCCTCTGCTCTCGTTCCTGCGTGTAAACTGCTCTAATAATAATGAACATTCACACATGCACAAATGCATTTCCCAGTTATGCACACACAGGAATACACAACAAATCTCCCCTAGACATTCTCTTTCAAAATACAGTGTCTTCAATAGGAATTTCAGTTTTTTAAATGTCAGCCAAAATTAGGGGAAAATTCAGGTTTCTGGATTCTCTTTCTCTCTCTCCTATTCCCCATTTTCTTCTCTGTTTGCCTGGATGTATATCTTTAAATCCCAAATTAATTTACAGCTCTTTGGTGACAAGAATATTGTGAGATGTTAGAGACAGTATATTTGCATGAAAAAAACTCTATTCTCCTAACTTTAAAATGAAACTTCAAATTGGAGGCCCTCAATTTTTGCTTACTAATCTGTTATTAAAAGAAATAGATTATATGCAAAAGGAAGGTAATTGGCTGGACTAGAAGTTCAGAGATGAGTATAGAGCAAGTCTCATCTCTTGAGTCAACCTTCCTCTTGAACTAAAACCTATTAGAGTTCAAATTCAGGTTAAGATTTTAAAATAGTTCAATTATCTCTTTAATTATTTTTCATTTAAGGAACATACACACCCTTCAGTCTAGATCAGAACTGGAAATACAAAAATAATACTTTAGAAGCCAGTATAATGGTCCCATAATTCTACTGGAACAGAAAACAAACGTCACAGGAAACATCTATGAGTCTGTAAGCATCAGTATTAAAGAAGCAGAACTATATTGCAACCTTGCCTAGTGAGATCTGACACAATGAATATGTCCCTGAAATTTCAATAAGTTCAGTGTGCACGTGTATAATGTGTGTTTGTGTAAGAGTGTGAGCCATGCATCACACAAGGGACAAGGGTTCGTAATTAGCTCTCACTACAGTTAGGCAGGAGTGTGAGGTGTGAGCATCGGTGGAGGCATTGCTGCTTCGATCTTGGAAATCAAAGCCCAAAGGTCCAAAGTCAGAGATTTAAGAAGACAAAGGCCTGAATGGAGGCAAAACTAAGGTCAAGGAGCTCAGCTAGGAGGACCTGGAATTATCCGAGGAAAAGGAAGTGGTCATCTAGACCAGGCAAGGAATAATAAGGACCAAGAAAGCTGAATTAGCCTGACAGTAACTTAGAAGCAGGCATAGAGAGTGGCTGACTAGATTGGTGATGCAAAACGGAGGGATGAATCAAGAGTAACGCCTGCCTTTTCAGCTTGGGTGCTTAGATGCTTGTGGGTGATGTTTCTGGTGACAATGTGAATTCGATGATATACTTCCCTGTCATCAACATGATGGAATAATTAATAACATTCTGATTTAGCAATGCCACTTGACAAGGTGGTATTTTCATGTTCCATGGATCTTGTTAGGAACAGTTCAAGGATGTTTCACCCAGGGAGGGTCTGTGCTCCCCCTGTGGACCTGCTGCCTTCCTCAGGCACTGGCCACACCGGAACCAGTGATCCTTTCCAACTCAGCATCTGCATAAAGACCCCTCATCAACTCCTGTCCCTACTTCCTTGGGCAGAGTGGACACATGCTCCACACCTGCCACTCAACAGGACCACAGTGCCAAGACACCACCATGGCCCAGGATCTGCTGAAAACAAGCCACTGCAGGAGTTAGAGTCAAACGCCCTAGCTCCCTCCAATATTATGAGGCTATCTCTGGCCAATTATCCTGCTGTGTCCCCATTTCTCTCTTTTTTAAAAAATAATTTATTGAATATGTTTTGCAATGAGATGCAGCACTTGCCCTCAAGGAACTTATCAGTCTGGCTGAAAAGCTGGAGTACACATATATAAACATGTAGACAGAAAATGTAAAAAGTGTGTAAAATGACATGAATACATTGCTTTTTTCAAACTGCCAACATCACTTTTCATAAAGATTAACATTTTGACTCTTACATTTCTGTAAAAATAGAAGAGACTTAGAACAGTCTAAACAATTTTAATAAAGGACCAAATTAGAGCTCCAACTCTCCCCAGTCCCATGACTTATCACAAAGTTTATACCAGTCATGGCAAAACGGCATTGATATTAAGACAGCAAAACCACAGAAGTACCACTGTACAGTCCCAAAATAGATAAACACAAAACATCAAATTGATTTCTGACAAAGATGCAAAAGCAATTAAGTGGAGAAAGGATTTGACCTTCAATAGATCCACTGCAACAACTAGACATCAACATGCAAAAAACTCAAAACTTATACCACATCAAAAATTTCTTAAAACATCCAAAGATCAACTCAAAATGGCTCACAATGGGTTAGTTAAAGTAAATACAGGTGTGTCCTGAGTCATTGCTTGGCTGAAGACATACTCTCTGAGACAAAATACATGTTTTTTCCTTATCAGACTAATGAAACAATATGATGTTTATACATGACATATTAATTTCACTAATAAGTATGTTCTCAAGATGCATCCATTTACCTATAAAAATGTCCAGTTTATCATTCTTTATGGCTGAATAATGTTCCCTTATATAGAAATTCCACATCTTTTTTTTTTTTTTTGGTCTTTTTTGTTTTTATTGGTACCAGGGATCAAACTCACGACTGCCTGCTTGCAAGGCAGGCGCTTATGCTGCTGAGCTAAATCCCCAGCCCCAGAAATTCCACATCTGTTTTATCCATTCCTTAGTCAATGGGCAATTAGGCTGTTTCTGATATTGGCTATTATAAATTGTGCTGCTATAAACATGGGTACACATATATTGCTTTAGTGTGAAGTTTTTTATTCTTTTGGGAAGATACCCAAGAGGGGAATATCTGCATTGAATGGGACCTCCAATCCTAGTTTTTCGAGGAATCTCCACACTGATTTACACAGTGGTTGCACCAAGCTGCATTCCCATAAACAATGGAGAAGGGTTCTTTTTTCCCCACGGCCCCACCAGTATTTGTTGTTGGTTGATTTCTTAATACTAGTCATTCTTTCTAGGGTGATGTGAAATCTCAGCATTGTTTTAATTTGCATCTCTCAAATGACCAGTGCTGTTGGACATTTTTTCACATATTTATTTGCTGTTTGTACTTCTTCATCAGAGAAGTGTGTGCTCATCTCAGATGCCCATTTTTAGATTGGATTGTTAAATCTGAGAGGACTGACTTTTTTGGATAATAATCCTTTTTGATAATAATCCTTTATCTGAGGACCAGCTGCCAAACATTTTATCCCACATAGTGGGTTATCTCTTCATTCTGTTGGTGGTTCATCTTGCTGTGCAAAAGCTTTTCAGTAGGATGAAATCCCATTTGTTGATTCTTTGTGATAGTTCCTATGCATTCTGAGTTTTATTCATAAAGTCTTTGCCTACACCAATGTCTTCAAGACTTTTACCTAATCTTCCAGCATATTTAATGTTTCTGTCTTTAATCCAATCTGATCTTAGCTTAGGGTATGATGTGTCCCTGTTTCTCCACAGGACCACTCTCCAGTCACCTCTGGACACAGTTGCATTCTCCTTCTCACCCCACCTCCTGACTCAACTGGCAGCTTCACTTACTCTTTACACAAGAATTCTGACTTCAGATCTGTGCTCAGGAAATTCAAACAGAGACATGACTCTTGGGGGCTGGACAATAAAGTTTTGCTCAGACTTAAGTCTCCACAGAAGACGTCTGTTGGGCACATGTGTGGTCTTAATACAACATTCAATGTTAGTACGTGTGGCATTTGCCACAGCCCAGAACACCTTGGTCTGATTCACAGTGCTATGCAGAAACTAACCTGGCCCCTTAGGTGACTGAAGTCCTTACTGTAGCACCCAACTCCCTGGTGATGGAAAATCAGCAGGAGTGAGAATGCTAAGTTGTGCAGCAAGAGATCTGTAGCCAGCCCTAACAATGCCAGCTTCTAAGTTGAGTTATTTTCAGATAATTTTGGAAAGTATTTGGTTGGCTATGGACGCAGGGATAGGATTGTTACTAAAATTGTTGCTAAAATTTTTTACCTGAGATCTTGGGCACAACAGGATTTACTAAGTCATCTTCACATTAAAAAAAATCATAAAGTAGTCCTGTGCTCTCTTGGTTGGGCAAAGGACATGGGCAGCTTTGATGAACCCATAAAATGTCATAATAAATGCTTTAGTTACTTTTCTTGTTGCTGAGACAAAATACTTGACACCCAAGGATAAAGGAGGAAAGATTTGTTCAGCTAGTTTATAGAGGTTTCAGTTCATAACCAGCTGGTTCTAAGGTGGGTAGTATCTGGAAGAGGGGTAACCACTCATGGTGGTGGAAGACTGAAAAAACAACAAAGGATAAGAGAGACAGAGAGGGAGGGGGAGAGGAAGAGGGAGAGAGAGAGAGAGAGAGAGAGAGAGAGAGAGAGAGAGAGACAAAGAGAGAAAGAGCTCTTTCTGTTTCTTATATAGTATATGTAGTACACAGACTACTGTCCTAGGGTGGGTGTAGTGCTCACAACCTTAATCCCAGCACTGGCCCATGAATCAAACACAAACTCTAGATTCAGCAACCTCTGAAAAGCTTGTCTCCCATGACCCCATGAGGTTTGGGGGATACATCCAGGCACAAACCATAACAAAAACTTGTCAACTGATTTTCTTTAGTTATCCAGTGTGTTGAAGCCTTCCACAAACAGCCCATACTCTGTCTCTCTTCTGAACAGGGGTCTTTTTCACCAACAAATGTCTACATGGTAGAGCACTGCAATACCTCTTGCAGGAGCTCAGGAAATCTTGCTTCCATGGTGATTTCCAATAAAGTGGACAATTTCCAAGTGTAAATCAAGACCACAAATAATCTTTACTTACTCAGACTTAATCTCTAACCCTTTCCTTATTTGGCTGTCCTCAGATTAATGGTAGTAATCTGAAAGAATTAGTCAATGTTTATATCGTTGTTTGGAAGTGAAAAGTAGTAGTCTGTTGAGGAATAAAATTAGTTGGAGTTTTGGTTGACTGAAGGTACCACATGAACCAGTGTGACATGATTGTACACGCTTCCATGAGTCTTGGGTAGTCAAAGCACTAAGATAAAACTAGGAACATTTCTCAGCTAGGATGAATCCTTACAGCATCTAGTTCTGAGCATGGCCTCTGGAAAGGGCATGGCCTCCTCACTGTGACACGTGGGACTAAATGTTTCATGCATGGCAATGCTCAAAATAATTTAACATGTTTGGGCATAAAATGAAAAGGCTTGTGGTCAATACCTCTTCCTCTAAAGCACATCATAACCACAGCCAGTATCCATGCCAGAAAGGGCCCATTTCAGCTCTGTCTTCACTCTAAAGCTTCCTCAACTACAGCACCTGCTGTCCTTCTGGAAAACCAGCCAAAGACAGACACAGATTTTTGTTTGTTTATTTTCACAATGTTGGAGATAGAACCCAGGGATTCACTCATGTGAGCTAAGCATTCTACCACTGAACCTCACCCCCATTTGAAAAGAGATGACTTTAGCTGGAATACTGTACTCTAAGTCAACTCAGGCTTATTCTCAAGATGACTTTTTCTTAACTTATGAACAAATCAATTATTTCATAACATCTTCTTAAATCTTGCCTATGATTACCATCTAGCTACAAGTGTGCAGCTAACTTTCGCTACATTCTGTAGTTTACAAAAGCATGAAAGGGTTTGGTATTCTTTGGCTACACCTAGTGTTTGGTTTAATCTCCTCAAACTCTTAATGTCACATGTCCAGGTAGAGAAAGGTCCTTGGCAGGTTCTCTCAAGTTGTCTTCTGAGTCTCTAACAGTCATTCCCATTTCCTGAGCACCTTCCTACCCTTTTATCATGAATAAGATTACTCCTTGTTATCTGAAGACTGTTCCTTTCGGTGGCAATTGGAGTCAGTGGTATCAAAGATATTTTTCCTGCATCAATATTCCATTGATGGTTGTGTACAGTAAACTTGGACATTACAGAGACACATTGTTGCCTGTACTACCTAAAATGACACTTTCCTCCTTATCATTCTCTTCAGGTTTTGTTTATCAAGCACTCTCTTCCCCAAACACACATGCTTAGAATTTATAATGTTTTGGATCTTTAGCATTTGGGAAGGGAACCAGGAGATTTGGTGGAGCTCATGAGATTTAAGAAAGGGAATTGTGATGTGTTATGAGCATGTAACAAGTCCCTATGAGGAGAAGTCCAAAAGATGAAGGGAGAAGGAAGAGAAGGGGATAAGAAAAGAACTAAGATATGTCATGTACATGCACCAACTGCACTGAGAAATGTTATACTGTGTACCACAAACATGAACTAACAAAAACAAGAAGCTAAAATGTTTTTGTACTCTCTCTAGTGGTCACAATTTTCCTTTATTTTGTGTATCTTCAAAACCAACCTCAGCAGAAAGACCTTTACTTTGGAGGTAGCATCTTGTTGTTTTCTCTTTATATTAATTCATGATGACACAGTGAAATTGCATCTCGTAGTAATTCTCTTATCCTTTTTGCCTTCTCCTTTCCTGTGGTCTCACTTGGAAGTAGGTTTCCTGGTCTCTGCTCTGAATATGTTTGAAACCTTCCTTATTACTGCAGTAGCTGATAGGCTCCGATTCTCTTCACCGATTACCACAAATCCTAAGTGACAGGATGACTTCTCCAATCCTCACAGCATGTCTATTTTAGTTACCAATTCTCTCTTGTCTTGAGGAATATTTTTTTCAACCCTCTGTTCTTGAGGAGATGAAATTGTCAGAAAAGAAATTTAAGACCAAGATTGAATAGAACAATTCAGGAGTGTAGCACAACACTGTGCAGGGAAGGAGACTCTAATTCTGTGGTGAGCTATTTCTCCTTCACTTATGCAAATGTACAAGATAGCCTAATACAAGGATAATTATTCTAAACTTTAGGATCTGTTCTCTTTCCAAGCAACTCCAGAAATGGAACTTAATTCTTTGAAGTTCTCAGTGTTTTGTAACCAAATAACAATTGTGTCCTGTCTCATCCACAACCTTCCTGATGTGCTGGGGTATTCCAAGTCAAACACATGCAAGTTGAATTCAAATGGTTTAGTTTTGTTCTCATCTCATGATGAAGATTAATCTCTAGATGCAGGAATAATTTAGTTTAGCTAGCAGTACAGAGCAAATGACCTCAATTTTGGTCAAACTGGCATAGAAAATTTAAACTTTGTTGAGTCTTTTCGACTCCAAAACACACCACACACACACACACACACACACACACACACACACACACACACATATGCACGCACACACACACACACACGCGCGCAGCAAAAATAGATAATATACAACAGACAGAGAAAAAGAGTCTAGGACTCAGAAGCAGAAAATTTTGCTTTGAGAATCAGAGCATAGAGTTAAGAAAGTTCAGCTATGATTTTTGACTCACATAGGTATCAGTTCGCAAGAGAAGTGGAAGCCAGTTTAGATCACGTCAAAGCCAGCTTGTGTACTGGGATGCACACAATTTGTATGGCAAGTGTTAATTGGTACCTGAGACCATAAACAGTAATGAGCAGATGTCCAAAAGGCAAGACGTAAGGGAGTTCTATAACCAAGAACTCACTGAAACTTCTCATGAGATTGTGACGGCCTGAGGTAGCCCCAACATCTCATAGCTGGAGCAACATTTAAGATCTGGTTATGGATTGAGGATCCAGAGGCAATAATAGTGCTTCCAGAAGGGTAAATCCAAGAGAGAGAAATAAACAACAACAACAAAAAACAAAAATAACAAAACTATTCAAACAAAAAGATTCTCTTCAAAATAAAAAATCAGAACATGTAAGGAATATTGCTTAAAAATGCAATCCACACAATCAATAATTATGATAATGATGTGCTCTAGACAAAAGCATTCTATAGAAGAGATTAAATGTATACATTACTCAAAAAGATAGTAAGTAGACACAATATCCATCAAAAACTAAACAAGAAGTCATGTGATGGCACACAGCTATAATCATAGCTAGCTGACTGAGACAGGAGGATCACAAGTTTAAGGACAACCTGGAAAACTTAATAATATCTTATTTCAAATCAAAAAACATAAAAGTACTGTGGATATAGTCTAGTGAGAAAACCCAGGCTTAACTCTCAGCATCAAAAGAACAAAGTAACAAAAAATAGAAAGAAATGCAACAAGAACAAATAAGTACAAAAACAAACAGGTCATAAATGTTGGAAATAATATTTTCAAGGAAATAAAAATTTCAATAAATTTATCAGTTTTCTGTGATTCATGAGGATTAAAAGGCAGGTCTGTGTCATTCAAATGAAATCTAGAATGTAAAGACAGATAATTAAGGCTCAAATCTTAAAAGATATTCCAGAAAAAAATGGAAGAACTAATGGGGAAACAACACGGAAAAAACTAATTGCTGAGAAGTTTCCAGATTTGATTAAAAACATGCACCCTTAAGAATTTCATGGAGAAAAATAAACTCTTGTAATCTTATCAGAATGAAAATGTAGACCATGAATGAATGCATAGCTTTAAGTCATTAAATAACTCACTTGCAGAATATTTAGAATGAGAATTAAATTCCTGTCATCAACAACAGATGATATTGGAATAAAAACTTCAGAACACTATTGTAAAATTATCTGCCTAGAATTTGGTGCCTAGCTAATTTTTCAATCCAAATTTTAATGGGAAGTATCAATTATATAGAATTCTCCTGCACCTCACCCATGGACAGTCAGGGTGAGCTTCATTTCCATGTTCCATTCACTTCAGATCCAGTCTTACACTTTGGTTTGGCCAATAGAAACTGGGAAGAAGTGAGCACCAATCCCTTCTGAGCAAGGGATTACAAGAGCCATTATGTTTCTCTGCTTGTCTTTTGGCCATCTCTTTTTGGCTTCCATGCTAAGAAACTGGTTCTCCTACAGCCTAAATCTTCAGAAGATCATGTAGGATTATTAAACACCAGGAGGTTTTTTTTTTTTTTGCTCATGTGGCCATTACTGAAAACTAACTTGCATAACCCCTATTAAAAACCAAGACAATAAATATTTTAAATCTGTCACTTTCCAATTATGTTCTATAGTTTGCTATAATCTACATGGCTGCAGTTTTCTATTTGTTGTACCTGAGTGGTAGAAGACTGTGGCTGCTGTCCTATTGTCCATCTTTTCACTTTGGGGTTTAGCAAAATCAGATTGGATGCTTGTCAGAAATTAGCTATGGAGATTCCGGGAGAACATGGCAGACAGATAGCAGCAGCTACGGAGGCTCTCTGAAACTCCCAGCTTAGAATTCAGGAATGGTGCTGAGTAAGGAATCATAAGCAAGAGGAGATATGCCCCGGTGATCCAAGAATGAACTGGGCTGAGAGAAACCAACTGGAAATGCAATCCTGGTGCTATAACAGGAACAGATAAAGCCTCAGCGTGGAAGCTGGAACCCGCTCCATTGGAAGCCACCATTTGGGTTTCCCACCGCCGCCACTGCATCTGCATCGGCTCGGCAGGGAGAGTGACGTGCGGAAGCTCTGAGAATGGGAATCGGTGAACGGAGTTGAGAGCAGGACCGGCGGGAAGCCGTGCATCCACCTCTGGTGAGTGAGGGAAAACTGGGTCTCTTCCACGGTCTAGGAGACTCCAACAGAGGACATTCTCGGACCGGGCAGACTTGAGGGAACAGGGCACTGCAAAGACTTCAGTCACCAATCCGCCTCTCAAGTGGGATTGGTGAGCAGTGCCTAGCCCACGTGACGCTGCTGGCTGAGACCCAGTAGGCTAGCACAGCCCAGGTCCAAGCACCTGAAGGTGACCTGGAGGGGCGGGCCCCGCATAGGCTACCTGGTCTGCAACTTCCTGGTGCGCTGCGGTGGGTGGGAACACCTAGCCGGCGCAACTCAATCAGACTGTGGCTGACAGGGAAGGAAGTGGGGCCTCCTATATATGCTTGCATATATAAGGAACAAAGAATGTGGGAAGAGGCAGCAACAAGAAAGGGTCCTCGGCCCCCAATCCTGAGAAAGAGGCAACAGCAGACACAGCACCAATAGACATAAAGCGCTATCTCAAGAGCCTCATAGACAAGTTCAGGAATGAAGTTATTAATGACCTAAAGCTAGACATAAGCAGAATAGTTAGAGAAATGCTAAGCACCACCCAAGAAAAAACAGATGGTGGAATGGAAGAACAGAAAAAGAGGGGAGAATTGTTTAATGGAGAAAATAGAGAAAGCATAGAATACGTGAAGCAGGTTCAAAGAGAATACCAGGAAACTAAAAAGTCTATCGAAAACTGGCATAACAGCTTGAAAGAAACTAAGGACAGATTATCTGAACTGGAGGGCAGATTTGTAATATGGGATCATGAAATGAAAAACTTCTTAAAAATAACAAAGAAACAAACAGCAATAATACAAAGACTAGAAGATGATAAGAGGGTCTATAACTTAAGAATTAAGAACATAAAAGAAGAAGTAGGGACACAAACAAATGAACTACAAAAGCAGAAATAATCACAGAAATAATCCAGGAGAATTTTCCTAATTTAGCAAAAGGTAAAGATACTCAGTTGTATGAAGCACACAAGACCCCAGCCACCTACAACCCAAACAGAGCAACACCCAGGCATATAATAATTAAAATTCCAGAAATCCAATACAAAAACAGAATACTAAAAGCTGTCAGAGACAAGAAATAGATCACTTACAAGGGAACACCCATCAGAATTAGAGCAGACTTCTCAGCACAAACAATCAAATCATGAAGCATGTGGGAGGAAATAATTCAAGCTTGGAAAGATAATAATCTCCAGCCACGATTGATATATCCTGCACAACTATCCCTGGAAATTGATGGAAAAACAAGGTGCTTCCAGGATAAAGAGGAACCAGGGGAATATGCAACCACCAATTCAACTCTACAGCGAATACTGCAAGATATTCTAAAAAAGAAAAATACGAAGAATCCAGAAGTAGTGGCAGAGAGGCCACAATGAATGGAGCAGAAAACAAAATGAAGAAGACAAACTGATAACTAATAACAGAAAAAGAGCTCAACAGAAATGAGGCAGAGAAGATTGGATGATAGGAACAGCTATTTTGGAGAAAATGATGTCTTAAGAGGTAACACTGATTTAGTATCATCTTGTTTTGAAGTCTCATCAAGCTTTTGTTCTTCTGTCTCCATTGGTCTAAACAGGTGGTATCTTATTGGATTTTATTATATATGATAGTATAAGCAAACCTTTTATAGACAAGGAGATTATACAGAAACCATTGTTGATTTTCTGTTAGTTGATTCTAAATACCCTGTAATACTGTCATTCTCTTGAATGGTTTTACATTGTTTTGATATATTTGATGCTACAGTATATGAAGGTATGCTCAAAGATTTCAAGGAAAGAGACAATATGGTAACTACTTTTATGTCGGGATAATCTTGTGGTGAAACACTATTTTGCTTAAATGGTTATGTTTTGATCTGTGCTGATTTGCTGTTATGCCCTCTTTTATCTCAATCTCCATTTTATTATTTACTTTTTTTATCCTTTTAATTAAGGGAAAAATAAATTTAAAAATAGCAGGATATATTGCAGTAACCCACTTTGACTTTCCATTATCTTGATTTAAAGCCCTGTATTGCTCTCACCATCTTGTTTTGACTGATGTTCCTCTATTCTGTTTCGCTTGATAGTACCAGGTTCGAAAGTTTAGGCAACAGCTGTGAAGATAGTGGGATTTATTATGACACCCATTCTGGTTGAATATTATCTACTTTTGAAGACCTATAATGTCTCCAAAGTTTTGGTTTTGTTGGTTTTGTTCTTTACTGTTTTGTTCAATTTTATTATAACTAATGATATAGGCAATTCTATTAGAGATAGCAGGAGGCATTATGGTAACCATTGTTGATCACCTAGTATTATGCTTTTACATTATCTATTATGTCCACCCTTTTGATTTGACTGACTGTTCTGTTATGTCACATTTGGTTCTACTCTCTTCCAAAATGGTAATAAGAACTGTGGGAGCAACAAAACCCAAAATGTGTAATTGTCATTGTACAAAAGAGAGGAAAAGAAAGTGCTCTAAATGATATAACTGCATGTATATTTAAGTGTATAAGATAGATAACCATATTACTGAGTTTTGTTGGATCATTGGACAGCTATTTTGGAGAAAATGATGTCTTAAGAGGTAACATTGATTTAGTTGAGACTGTTTGCAGTCTCACTGTTGGAATGTCCACTTTATAAGCTTTAATTTTGTAACTTGAACAATTGTTTCTGAGATGACAAAATGTAATCCATTAACTAGTGATTTCCCACTGTTTATTTTTTTCTTTTCTGTAAATCTGTATAACTTGTACCCTTTCTCTGCTTTTTTTTCTTTTTCTCCTTAAATAAAATTAAAAAAAAAGAAATTAGCTATGGGGGGAGAGTTTATACCACAGATATCAGCAGAATGGAAGACAACTCAGTTAGATTTGATTTACTGTTTTGCTGAAAGCCTAGACAAAAGAGTGGCAGAAAAAGTGTTATGGTGCAGATTAAACATGAAAGTGAATAGCACACATTGTGAAGAAATATTATTCCAGCTTTTGAAACTCTCATTTAATTCAGTCAAGGCATTTCTCATATGGTAGCTTAAATGAGAACAATTTGCAATTTCTATTTTGCTGTTGATTGTGACCTTTTCCACAGAAACCAGAAAAATCTATGCAAGCTTTTAAAATCTTCTTAGATCTAAGAAATATAAAACATTTTTACTTTAAATACTCAAATTATAGTTTTACGAACTCAGTGATGCATTTTGTCTCTATAAGACGTTTTAACTTTATCACTATTTTCAAAATGCCAATAAAAATAATATTGCCAAAAGATCATTAACAACCTCTGTATTCAGGCAGGTTCCTCAGTAAACCTGGATCTCCTGGGATCCTGGCAACAGCCTTGGAAATGACACTCAGGTGGATAGCACAGCAAGAATATGTTAAGTGCTGATATTGAAAAGAACCACAGAAACTAGGACACGCAGTCTGTTCCTTGCTACTTTATTGCATGAATGCATGCAACATAGTGCAGGATGTGGGCCCAAAGGTGAAGTCTGCACTCAGTACTTTTGCCTCTCCAGGCTTACAATTTCCTTTTCTTCTGGTCCTTGGGTTCCCCTTCTGAAACAAAGTCATCCATGCTCAGTGTGGACTACTTTCCTATAAGGACTAAGGAGGGGAAAAAAGAAGAATACTCGTCTGTTCTCATGGTATGTGTGCGTGTGTGTGTGCGTGTGTGTGTGTTCACATCCTTCTATTTTTTTCACAGCTCTGATGGGGAAGTGATAAGAAAATCTGTAAGAAAGAAATCTGCAGGAGTTAGAGTAGCCATAACGAGAGTGTCTCACCTTTTCTTACTGTGCACAAGGGTAGACCAGAAACTCCAATGCCCCTGTGAAAATGGGGCTGCATTGCTATCTAGTGTACAAAAGTCAGGCTGACTAAGTGCCCTGAATGGTGTTTCTATAGACAGGGTGCAGTTTCCATTCCAGGTTGTCATCCATTGGCTGTGTGCATTTGGGGCAATCACTCTTCCGTGAAGGACACAGCAGAAGCCTCAGTAAAGTGGAGCTTTATTGGGGAGGTGTTTCCAGGTCAGAGAGCCCATGAATGCCCTGCATGTTTGAGGAGTTTGGTTTGGAGGAGCTATGTGTGCCGTTGAAACTGCAGAGCCTAATGCAAATGACCAGGTAACCTCTCTATTTGAGTCTCCTGGTTTGGTAGGTAAGCATGACCAAGAGGGGTAGCAGGCCCTTGCCACGCAGTTTTCCCTGGGAAGTTGTTATGATGCCATACAGAGGTACTCTCTCGGCTACCCCAGAGCTGGTTGAACTGCTGGTGATATATTGGTTTTATGTGACTGTGTCAGAATCCCAGTGGCTGAAACTCAAGGATCAAACTTCCATCTTCATTAAAAACTCAAAGATAGAAAACCACATGTGCCCTGAAGTTATCTATTCATTTTCCTGTTGGCCCAGGTGTCCCCAGCCAGTGGGAGAAAGAAACCTACCTACCCCAGTGACTGGGGAAATGTCTACATTAATTGCTCTGATGTCCAGGATATTTATGGCATGTGTTGTGTGGTTTGTGGAATTTTTGTCACCTGAGATGACAATATCTGCTTCTGAATGAACAAATGGATGAACTTATTAATGTAGTGAGCCAGCATATTCCAAGCACATGTGCTCAAAACCTCTCATCCTGCAATATGGTATTCTCTGGGCCAGAATCCAAAGCCTGCAGAGGCCAGCAGCCAGCAGCCAGCAGCCCAGGGATGAGCATCACAGCGATAATGAGTGTGAGCGCCCAGCAGCTGGTCAGTCCTTCCTATGCAGGGAAGAAGTGAAAGAGCACAGGGCAGCAGGCCTTAAGATTAACAGCCTTGGACTTTAGAGTCCACTTAGTCAGCAGTTCCAGGAGAACAATGAGGGCAGGAGAACTTATACAGCTCTGCAGAGACCTCCCTGGCTGAAAGCCAAGCAGACAGCCCTACCACCCACCCTAGCATGGCTCCTGTGCTATGACTGACAGCCAGCTGGAGTAGCTGAGAGAAGGCCCACACCATGGGGCTCAGCCTTTCTCTCCTGTCTACATGCTCCTGGCTGTCACTCCCCAGAAACATGTGCCTGGATGTCAATCCCTGTTTAAAGGCCCAGAGTGTGTGTAAGCTTTACATGTGTGAGAGTCAGTTGCAGCCTGGGGATCACCAGACCATCCCAGACTCATCCTGATGAAAACATCCAAATGCATCACATGCAAATTATTCCAGTCTCTCAGCATCAATTGGTTTGCAGTTACAAACACTGCAGTTCTTAGAGTCCTACAGGGAGCTGATTGGAATGCATCTCATGTTAATTCTAACAACTGATGGGAACTCTTTCATGATGCAAAGAAGAGCACATGGCTGCTGGGACCAGTGCTCTACAGAACTCCACTCTGGACATTGCAAGCAGGCGGGGGATCGCTGAAGAGTGAAAAAGAACACAGAAACAAGAAAATATGGCGAGCTGACTGGGGGAGAGCCAGAGTCCAGCCCCTTCTGCTGTATGAGCAGGGAGACAAGAAAAGTCAACATTCTCCCCTTCTCCTTCATAAGCCCCTGGCTGATTCAGAGAAACACAGGCTGTGATGACAGCTAATGAGGTAAAATACAATTTAATGTTTATAGTGTTAGTGCATCACTGACTCCGAAGGCCTAAAGCCTGTAGTCTGATCAGCTGTTCAGAGGTAACATTACATAATGTGCATCTATGCGGGAATCTCCTTATGAAGGTAGTGGTCATTGTTAATTTCCTATTATCTTGTTTCAAAATCCTGTATCATTCTCACTGTTTTGCTTTGTTGGCTTTTATTCTATTTTATCTTGTTCAATTTTATTATGTCTGAAGGCATGGGCAGCTATTTCAAAGATAATAAGATATACTACCGTAGCCATTTTGAATTTACTATTATCTTATTTTGAAGTCCTGTATTACATTCATTGTTTTGCTTTTATTGGTTCTATTCTGTTTCCATTTTGTTTGAATTCAGTACGCCTGAATGTATGGCAGCTATTTTGAAGGCAACAAGAGGGGTTATGGTAACTATTATTGATTTCCTATTTTCTTGTTTTAAAATCCTATGTCACTTAAACTGTCTTATTTTGATTGGCTTATTTTGTTTTATTTTGCGTGGGTTTATTCTCTTTAAAATAAAATTTTTTAAAAAAAGATAAGCAAATGCTTTTCAGACCGTGAGCTCTCTGGCAGAGCCAGACCCTGCTCTGGTAAGGAAATAAATCTCAGCCAGTCTTCAGCCACAACTCAACCTCATCATTCAGCTCAAGCATCTTTGGCGTTTTCCTCACTCTATTTGCAGAGATAGACTCCCAGAACCATCTGAAGAATGACCTTGCTCTCCTCTAGAGTTCTGAGGCCTACCAGGCCCTTAGCATTTGCATTTCTCCTCTGTGCAAGGGTCAGGCCATGAGGATCTCTAGAATATTGTTCAGCAGAGTATCACTGGTACGTACACTGAATGGCTCGTACTCTGTTAATAGAGTTGGAATCAGGCAGGATCCACAACCCTAGGTTCCATGTCTAGCCTTGTGCATATCCCCTGAAAACTGATGTATGCTTCTATCTCATCTCTCAGCCAATCTTCTGATTATTGGGGTTTACAAGGAGAAATCTTTCCAGTGGGAGCAAAGGAGCCAAGGAGGTGGCATTAGTGCCCAGATAAGTTCTGAAGCTCCAGCTCTGAAGGAACAGAGTGATCTCCTAACAAAAGGATGATTTGTCTAGAAGGATGCTCCTTGGAGTAGAGATTTAAGAGACACACTGAACAGGAGCAAGGAAAAATACTCAATCTAGAAATGTAACTCCATCATGCTCTGTACGTAAAGCTAATTTCCATCATCTACATAACTAATAATGCCCCAGATTAATTACTTACAAAATTCATTTTCGTATTTTCACTGAGAAAGTGTGGAGCTCTGCTAACTTTCCAGATTTGAAAATCCAAAGTGTTAGCATTCTTCTGTCTATGATTCTGGAGATAGAATTCCTTTCCCATAACGGCCAGGCTGGTAGTAAGTACATGGACTGTGGTTGGTGTAGAGGCTGCTGGATGATTCTTTGTGACAGCAGCTACAGGTGCTTGGCACATGCTTAGCATTTTCTTACTGATATCTTACCAAGGGGCTGGGAGTCAGAGGCTGGGGGACAGTTTTTTAGTAATTGAGACATCATTTGACACCTACAGGATTACAGTATGGATGGCAAAGTAGATCTGCATGATTTCATGACCTTCCAGTGCATCTTCTTCCTGCCCCCTCTCCTCCCACTGTGGAAACCATAATAATTCTTCAGAATTATTATTAATTCCATGGCCTCCATGAACACGGGCTTGAATTACTTCTTCCTCATCCTTTTCAGTACAGCCCATCAGACTAACAATGCAGTCAACTCAAGTGACTTAGGAACTTTTAGTGTATAATTTTTCACCATGGTTTGTGGCAGAGGGGCTTAAATCTTGGTTACAGATTTCATAAAAACAGGGGAAATAGGTAAAGAAATCAAGTAGACTCGTGTAGTATCTTCCTTAAATATACCACAAAAATCATGGCATGCATATAGTAAAAAACAATTGATCTTATTTTTCTAATCTTTCATTTCACAGAAGAAAAAGGACCTGGAGAGATGAGTAATTAATCTGGACTCTTAGCAGGTTTCTTGAATTGAATTAGGGCTGCACCAACCCTGGTATTGGACTTAAAACCTTTCCAGTTGGGCACTATATGGTTCAGCACCTGCCTTCGTGATTCATTTAGGTGACACAGCTCCTCTCATCTCGCTTTGGTTAGCCTTTGACAGGTACAGCCCTGCCACAGCACCAAGTGCAAAGAAAGTCCCCAGCCTCTCACTCTTGACCTCTCTACAGTTCTTGTACCACTGATCACTGCCTCTTCCTTACAAAAATTCCTGTGTTAATACAAGTTAGTTGTACTACTCTTGTCTCTTAGTTCATTGAAAAGGAAGATTTGTGCTGCCATCACTTGAAGAATATTTAATGCCCATGTCCTGTATTCTGAATATGACTTTAAAGTTAACAATACACAATGTATTAACTATTGCTATCCTCCTATTATTCCGTTATGAAATTCTGTTTTTAATTTTTTACATAAAATTAAAATTTTTTAAAAGTCACTGTGTATCTTCAACAACCTCTGATTGTTTGCCTCCTGCCTCTCCCTCTTCATCTGCTAAGAACCCTTTCCAACAGCTTCCATTCTTCCTAAATCCCTAAAATGATGGCTCTAAGGACATAACAGTGCATTTCTCCAACTCTGCACCCTTCCCTGTCCATTGTATCTTCCTGTGTTCTGGACTAAGGCCAGCCAGCCTTACCTGTCTATTTCTACTCACATTTCCTCTGAGCTCCACATTGATTTTCCCATCTCCACTTTCAAATGCCCTGGAGACATGCAACTAAAGTGCTTGAAAGTAATCTCTTGTAATTGTCTTCCCAAATCATTCCTCCTTCATAATTTGTCATATATTTTTCATTTATCAAACATTGGTGGCATGTCCACTATTGAAACATCTGGGCAGAAGGACCATGAATGATCAGATGGACGATGCCTCATCCCTGTGAGTTACCTTCTCAGTAAATGACATCGCATCCCATCTGTGATGTCTCCATTTTCCTCATCACACCTTGCCTGTGCCAACTGATAATGAGTGCTGTGAACTCTGTCTCCATCGTATCCTCTCATCTGTTCAACATCTCCATCACCACTGGACTTCCATTTTCCTGACTTCCACCACCTGTCACCCAGACACCTTCATTATCTTCCAATGGGCTTTCTGCTCATCCCTTCATCCATCTTTACAGCAACTCTAAGAACCTTAAGAACACTCCGAAAATAAACTGTTTCTATGACCTACATAAAACTCTGTGTGACTTCACAATGTGATTAGAAAAATCAATGCACTTTGGAGAGCCCCTCCCCTCTCTACCTTCCTACTTGTCCTACTAGCCTTCCCCACTCACTGCACTTGGCCAAGCTGGACTCTGCACCTCCACATACAAGATCTACTCTTTTGTGCCTCAGAGGCTTTGCAAGTTTGGGTTCCTCTATCTGGAACCTTCTCCATCTCTGATCCAGCTGCCTTCTGTTACTCTCACTTCTCAGATGAGCTACCTTGTGCTTTTCATGAGGTCCCTGATCACAATTTATGGTGCACATGGGTGATGCCTTCTATTTCCAATAAGTTATAAGTTCTATGAAATGAGCTTTTCTTCCTTTCCCATTTCCCAAATTCTCAGAATCTAAAACATTGCCTGGAATGTTTTCTGGGCTCAAAATATTTTGCCACCTTTCATCCAATTGCCCTGACAGAAGCACCAACTCTCTGTGGAAGCTGATGTTATGGGTCATGAACCATGGAGTGAAAGGTTCATAAACTAAAAGGAAATCACCTCCTTCCTAAGTCACAAATCGTCCCAGAAGGCAGTAGTTTCCTGCTGCGCAGAGCCCTCTACCAAGCCTGACAGAGGTTAAAGATGCCCGTATCCTAGTGGAATGCCACAAAGATCTATTGCAAGGTAACACATAAAGGCTGGCCTTCAGGATCACTCAGACCACAAAGGTACATTCATTGCAGCTGCATCAGAAATATATTTGATATTACAGATAAATATTGGAACAGAAGGTTAAATTGTGTGAAATCATAACATGTTGAAATCCCAGGAACCATGAAGAACTGGTTTCCACACCAATTGAACAGGAACTCAACTACCTAGAGCTTGGCTCTTTCTATTTGGAATTAAAGAATTGTCCCCTCAGAAGACAGGAAAATGAGAACACCAGCCCCCCTCACTACCAGTACCAAGGCCCCCGCAGACATCACCTCCTTTGCCTGGTGGCTATGGGCTATACTGGCCAAAGTGAATGAGTAATTAACTCTGTAATAGGAGAACTGGGGATTGGACTTGGGGCCTTTGCACTGTGCTATAGCCCCATCCCTTCTTTTATTTAATTTTTTAAATTTTAAATCACCTAATTACCAAGATTGGACAACATTCATAGTTTTATGTGGGAAGACAGTATGTATAAAATATGAAAGCCCAGAACCTCAATTCCAACTTCCTGAGTTCAAATCAAAAAGTGTAAGAGTTGTCTGACACTGGACAAGTCCATCAACTTTTCTAGCTTCTATTTCCTTACCCATAAAAAGCAATGACAGCAGAAGAGAGTACTTGGGAGGATTAAATAAAACCATCCAGGTAAAGCATCACTCAAGACCTTCCCAAAGCCTAATGTCAGAAAAGCAACTTCTCAGGTAGTTGATCCTTTTATGGGGGGGAGGGATCTGACAGCACAATTTTCCCCAAGGAATGAGCTATAACCAAAACACTGAACTTTATTCACCAAGTCACATTCATATATGCCCAAGCTTTGATCTGTAACAACCAGCAATGTTTTTCTCCATGTGGGAATGGAGAAGGATGAAGAACCTGAGTAGGCTAAATTCTGGCTAGCTTGGCACAATAATGTGTACACCACCTGGATATGCAAGTACAAATGATTGGATCAACAAGTCTGATAGCTAACAACGATAAACTCACAGTAGCTTCAAATTTAAATGCATTTGGCAGACTGAGATTCTCCATAGCGAAAAGTGCCATTCACACGCATGTTACCCATGTGGGTTTGGTGTATGTGTTCTTGTCACTGAGGAGAACAGGGCATGCCTTAGAAACAAAAAGGAATCATTTCTTCATAGAAGTTCTTCCATGTATTGAGTGCTGGGTAAATCCTTTCTGTGATTCATCTAACTGATTCTGTCTTCAAACATGGACACAGTAGATGCTGCCACTAACACGGTATTACAGAGGACTTTAAATATCAGGCTGAAGATCACATGATTTAATTATACAAACACTTTTAGCAATGACCAGACATGTTGCCCGCCAAGTATATCAGTAAAAGGCTAGTGACCAATTTGTGTCCTGAAGACTGAGCTTTATTTCCATCTTACTTCCACTTACCTATTTGTCCTAAAAGTTTATAGTGTAATAAATGTCTAGTGAAATCTTTGACTTCATATACAGTCAGATGAATGGCAGGTCATACATCGCTCTGCCAAGAATCTCCAGATAACTGTTATTTATTTTAAATTTCTAAAAGTTCCAGTAAAAGCCTGCATTTTAGCAACATATTCAGGGACCTCGTAACTTCACTTCCTAAAAGAAAAATGATAGGTAACCTGTCTTCGTGCCATGTCATATGTAATTGCAGATTCAGAGGAGAATTTAAGGACTGAATGAGACAGGGCAGATACCTGAAGGACTTCACCTGGTGTTCAATATCATTTCCACTAACAGAGCAGGTGGAAGATGGTGTGGAATAGGCTGCAGTCAGGGTAATAAACAGGTGCAAAGATGACCAGCTAAGGCAAGAAACTAGCTAAGGGCTGTTTGGGGGTCATCACAGAACATACTGCAAATACCTCAAGGTGCCAGATGGTGATGCCCAAAGGGACCAGGAGTGAGACAGGAAGTAAACAAATGGTACTTAAGTGCCAGGACTAGAAAGCCATAGTCAGTCACCAAGAAGACCCTGAAAGGTGTTTTGAGAGACCCCTTGCTGCACTCAAGAAACCCTAATACCTCTTTGGGTAGTGTAGATGGTAGCAGCGGTGTAATTCATGCTGTCCTAGTCAGAGCCAGGATTCTGCCTGTATGTGCCCCACTCAGCCTTTTGATCAACCCTCTACCCATGCTTCCAGCTCCAAGTAGCCAAGAGGTCAAGGGCTTTGGGCTCCAGTACCTTGACTTTTTCATTGTCCACACTGCAGTTATACATTTGCTCCATGACAGTTTTTCCCTGTCAACCACACAACCTGAAGGTCAGAATTTATCTCTAGAGGAAATCAGAGGGAAATTAATTCTATGCCAGAAAAAGGGAGGAGTGAAAAGTCTGTTCTGCCAGAAAATCAGGGAGATGCTTCCCTATATTTTGAAATTGTTCCTTTACAAACAGTAATTAAGACCAGATATGTGTGTGTCTGAAATTACAAATTTGCCACAACAGATAATATAATTTGAATCTTCTCAACAGACTTGGGAAGGTGACATCATTTTAATAAAGGTATTTGTTCCCAAAGTGACTTACTTAGAAAAAGTTAGCTCATTTGGATTTGTCAGTTTGTGACAAAATGAGAAAATAAATGTCATTATTTTTATGGTCCTATCTGATCTAAAATTCTGTCCTTGGACCTGGGATTTAGCTCAGAGGCATAAACACCTGCCTGGCAAACCTAAGGTCATGAGTTGGATCCTCAGAACCAAATAAATAAATAAATAAATAAAATTCTGCCCTTGGATATAATGAACAATATTTTAAATTAATAATTATTGCTACTTGTCTTGTTTTACACTTGTTGGAGAATGAGAGAGAAAGCTTGAGGTTTTTAAATATCCAAGTTACATAAATTAAAGTATTTGAGTATTAATGTAGACATCCTTGTTTCATTATGAAAAAAGTCTAAAATGGCCTTAATGGAAGATTTTTATTTAGTGAAGCAAACTTGATCAATAAAACACAAGATTATACTTACATATAACATGGTTTTGTCCTTAGCTACCTTTCTATTCATGAAGCCCTGAGATTGTCTAACCTATAATTTCTAAAACAGTATCTACTATGTAAGCCACTCTCGAGTGTTAACAAGCAAGGTCTATGAATGAAGATAATTTTGTTTAAAAATTTAAATGCTATAATTAATTGAGATCTATGCCTGACATATATCCATTAAGTTATTGTTAGCCTCCACAAGGACAAATATTACTCATACTTACTGAAAAAAAGACTGGTGAGTCTCTCAGATAAGAGTTTTTCAAAATTTCATCCACAACAAATTGTCTAGTGTGTATAACTCACCCATTCTAGATCCTCTTTAAAGCTCTATTACAATATTAAAATAATTAAAACTAAAACTAGAAATTTCATTTGAACTAGCTATTCTTCTTCTAGTTATCTGTCCAAAAGAGTTAAAGACATTGTATTACAATGATACATGCACACTCGTGTTTATAGCAGCACAATTTACACAAATAGCTAAATCTTGGGAATGACCTACAGGCCCATGACCAGATTAATGGAAAAAGAAAACGTGGTATTTATACACAGTGGAGTACTGCTCTGCCCCAGAAGGGTTAGGCTCAAGTTATGCTTTGGTAAACTGAGACCATAATTTTAATACAAAATAGTTTCTCTTAAACATAAATAAAGAGTAAAATGAGATAGAAAATCAGAAGTATAAAGATCCTTTTGAGTTGGGAAGAGGCTCAACAATGGACAAAGGGAGGAAGAGAGGAGGAAAAGGGAACAAAAAAAGACTTGAAACTGAGATAGACCTTTTGAAAATGGGAAAGAGACCAAGAGATGGAAGAAGCAGGGACCAGAGAATGGAGGGAGTGGGGTAAGGGACATAAAAAGAAGATGTGTTATGTGTATCTACCAACTCCTCATGATAAATGTAATCATTATACACTGCATACATGCACATATAAAAATAAAACTTAAAAATGAGTATCTAGTTATAAAATAAGTTAAAATAAGATCATTTTCAAGACCATACTTTGATGGCAGCAAGTGTGCCTTGCTGATTATTCTGAATATTTGATCAAACACCAAAGTAAAGAGAATAGAGCAGTTTCCCTGCAGGGCATCCCCACAAAGAAAAGTGACCCAATTTAGGAAAAACAGATGGGTAGATTCCCCCAAAACTGCCTAATTACATTAGACCTCAATCTTTTAAGATATTAGTCACTTTTGTACCTAATTTTGAACACGACTAAAAATATTCCACATTGTGTTTCCCAATGTTGAATAAAGTCTTCAGTGAGATCCTCTTGTGTTAGAAGCATTGGTCCAATTAGACTTTTTAATATTAGGTATCTGACTCACCCACTAACCCATAAAC
The DNA here is from genome assembly GCF_034190915.1 of Cavia porcellus. Lineage (NCBI taxonomy): Eukaryota > Metazoa > Chordata > Mammalia > Rodentia > Caviidae > Cavia > Cavia porcellus. Next base: position 104,223,125 of record NW_026947485.1, read on the forward strand.
AGCCTACAGCCCTTACAGATTCCAGCGGCCCATTCATCTTGGACCCCACGTAGCCATGCAGTGGGAACCCAGCAACAGCGTCATGAATGTGCACTAGCATTTTGCTTTTTGAGTCTTTGCCTACTATAGCTGCTCCACTGACTTAGGAACACCGGTTAGTCTCCGCCCATGCACTGAAAATGTATGCACAGCAGACCTGATCAATACACCACTTTTATACCATTGATCCATTCCTGCGACTTAGACACATCATTCCTCAAATGTATACTAACAGAAAACACAAATGTCTCAGATCCTAAATAATAACATATGTTGTTTAAATATGCATTGTATCTCTGGTGTAAGAAACTGAAAGGGTAAATAAAGACCAAGATGTATAATAAACATTGGAAAATAGGAAGAAAATGTTCTAATGGGAAGAGGAAAAAGGGAGAAGGAAGGGAGAAAGAGAAGAAGGAAAGAAAGAGAATAGGAGTAAAAAATGAGAAGATTTTTATAAATAAAGAGTGGAAAAAGAGTTGAAGGTAGGAGAGGGGCTGGGGAAAAAAGAAGAATCCAGATCTGCTATGTTCAGACACAAATTCTCTATAATGAATGTGATATATATATATATATATATATATATATACATATCCAATAAAATTAATTTATAAAAAACAAAATAAAAAGGATACTCTTCAATAAATAAACAATAACATATGAGAAGTACATTCCTCAAGGTAGCTGGGCCCTCATACCATAACCTGAAAATGTGCTTCCTGAAGCACTTCTGAAACCTTTAAGCACACAATGACTACAGAGAAAACATTTACAACTCTGCCAAAAACAACTGGTTTATGAATATACATTTTACATTCATGAGATATATGTGAAAACTACTTCCCATCTCCTTTTTAAAAAGTGCTATTCTGAGTTCTGGAAAGAAGCCAGAGTGGTTAGAAGCAGAGAAAGATCCGCTCCAAGATTTGGTGCCCAGACACAGGAATATAGCAACATGGGGAAGAGAAGAAGGAGGGAAATAGATCCCCTGGACCCAGGAAGGATCTGAAGTAAGACTTGAGGCCCATGTAAATAGATATTCTGGGAATCCAGCAAAAATAAGAAATCCAGGGTCACTGCTGTGGACCAGCGAGAAGAAACTGTATCTCATAGTGAGCCCACCAGTATGTGCTCCGAGGAGAGGAATCCATGCCCAGAGTGCATCAGTGGGCTGCCACATGTACCTCTCCACAACCTCAGAAACCTTGGGTGCCTGACCCTTTTCCCTGCACCGAAAGATGGATGATCAGTGTAGAAAGTACCCAGGGCTCAGCAACCAGTTGATCTGGAAGAATGCAGGAAGATACCAGGACGAAGGAGCAAGGTACAATATCAGACCTCCAAGTCCTTGAGACATAGGCATGAAAGATATTGGAAGTTACACCCTTGAGATGATAGCAGTTGAGTAAAGAAACCACTTAACACTTATATTGCTTGATTGATTTTTACATGCCTATATCTCACTTAGAACAAATTCAGGAGACATAGACATAGAAAAACTAAAAAGCCACACACCTGAAATTTCTGAAATAATAGCAACTGCAATAAAGAAATAACTTAGGGATTATATCATTTGATTAACTTTGCATGCCTGTATCTGGTAGTCTGAGCAACTATTCAGAGGATAACAATATACAATATAATATATACTTCTAGTTTCCTACTGTCTTGTTTTTGAAATCCAATATCATCATTATTATTTGGTTTTGCTTCATTGTATTATTTTGTTTTGTTTTATTCTCTTTAAAATAAATATTAAAAATGCTATTCTACCTGTAAATCTGTGTGCTCTGGGACTCACTGATTCAGGCCTTGCATAAATTTCATTGAAGTCCCTCACACTCTCCCACCACTGGCTTTCTCCATCATACAATGTACAATGCCGTACAACTATATGTTAGAAGGACCTTTAGTGGTGCTCCACTAAAGTTTATCTCACAAAATGGTATTTGAAAAACTTAGAAAATTCATGAATGATATATTGCATCTAAATTAAATTGTGTATTTTGATTGTATACATTCCACTAAATTTGTAAGAGATGTTTGTGGAAGTTAAAATGTTGATCACATAGAAGAATAGAGTAGAAGAGAAATCAGTGAAGGCCAAGAACAGTGACTAACATGGGGGAGGGGAACAGTGGGAACAAAAGCCCAGGCAGAGGGGGACTGGTTTTGAGTTCACAGAAAAGTAGGGTGACTACAGTCTACAACCATTACTTACACATTTTAAAATAACTAGAGAAGAAACATGGTGGTGCACACCAGTAATCCCAGAACTCTAGAGGCAGGGAGGCAGCAAGTTTGAGTCCAGCCTGGACCACTTGGTAAGATCTTGTCACAAAATAAAAAATGAAAAGTGCTGGGGATGTTGTTCAGTTCAGAAATCGTGAATTCAGTGACCAGCACGGGGGAAGAAAACCCAGTTCTCCTGGGCTCAGGTCACATCACCTCCAACTAGGGCGTTTTGCTCTTTGAGAAAACTGCAGGAACAGGAAACCACTCTCATTTTCCCACTGGAAATAGGTTCTGAGACCCTTACCCTCATTCAAAGGCTGCTCCACATACCCTTATCCACATTGCTTTATCCACTGTCATAGTAAAATGCTTATGTCTAAGGATTCTTATGTCTTAAGAAGAATCTGACCAAACAGATCCTGTTAAATTATCCAGTTTAGTAGCATTATGCTGTACCCCTTTGTCTAGCCATCTCTCCCTCAAATCTCCCATGCTTCATTAAACCTCAACAGAAAAATACATGGGTTGCTCTGTTTCTTTAGGTTTTCATTCTCCCATGAAAAGTCTTGTGCCGCATGAAAGGGAGGCACTTAGGAAAGGGAGGGGGTCAGGAACAAGATCAAATCCACAAGGTCATGCCCCCAGAATCAAATCCCTTCACTTAGGCCCCACCTCCTCAGTTTTCATCACTCTTCAACAATGCTATCAAAGTATGTATCACCAGTGGGTCAATCCACTAGTGAGGCGAGAGCTCTCATTATCCAGTCACTTCCTAAAGGCTTATAACCTAGCAACCAAGGCTCTGGTACACGGCCTTTGGAATACATTTTAGATCCAAACCACAACACATACTAATGATACTTATTAATAATAAGAGAAACTAAGCATGCATATATAGGAACAATTCATATTATTTCTGCAATAGTTCTGACACTGTAAAACCACTCTAAAATTTCAAATAATTCTAAAATTTAAACAAAAATTTGGCGGGGAGGATACCCGGAATCATGACCTCACACTTACCAGGCAGGTACTCTGCCAATGAGCTATATCCCCAGCCCCTAGCATTTTTTTAAAAAAGTAAAAACATTGCTGGGAAAAAACAGACATAGAATCAGCAACATGTTGGGAATTTCAAGTATTCCACCTTATGCCTAATTACATTTCTAAAGGTATGAAGACACACATGCTAGAAATTCATCAGATTTGGTACAGAAAGCAATCTATAAATCCAAGAAGCATAATAAATGCCAAATACGATCAATTCAAGTAACACTGATTGTGGGCATATCATAGTTAAAATGATGAAAACTATAAATAAAGAAGATGTGTAAAAATCTGTAAATGAAAAATACATATCATGTGTGGAACTGAGACAAGAATAACTCCAGACTTGTCGTGCAACACAAAGCATGCCAAAGGATGGTGAAACACTGCGTTTAAAAGCCTGAAAATAAATCCTACCAAACTAGAATTCTGTGCCCCGCAAAGAAGATGAAGACAGATGAAGAAGAGAAAGTGCAAGCGGAAGAAGGAAGAAAAAAAGAAATAAAGAAATTTTCTTAAAATTGAGTGTGGAGAAATCTGTGGCCCAGAGACTTGTGTGGCAACACAAGCAGGAGGAGGCTTGCTTAAAAGGAAACAAAAGCTGCAGGAAGCCGAGTCTGCAGAGAGAAGTGAAGAGCAGCAAATCTAAATTTGAGGACCAAATAGGTTTTTTTTCTTAATTACTTTGAAGACAAATACCTTTTTCCAATCAGTAGCAATAAGCAGCAGGTTTTTAATTCATTGGAGTAAAAAGCAGACAAGAAGATAACAGAGGATAAAGCAAAATGGAAGAATTTTTCTGTAGGATTTGTGTATTTTGTGCCAAGAGGTCTAATATTAGCTACTCATCGATTATGATGAGCTATGGGGTACATATTAGCCTCTCAGCAATGACTAAAATACAAAACAGGATGCATTCAAATCAGGGTAGGATATAAAATGGAATGCTCATTGACTAATCATAAGAAGGTTAAAAAAATAACAGAGAAAATGGGATGAACGAAAGAAATGAGCAAGAGAGTGGATCTAGAACAAAACACACTAAAAATTATACCAAATTCAAACAACCTACACACTCTAAAAATCAAGTCAACAAACTGAATTTTAAAAACAAGCAAACAGACTCCAACCATGTGCTGCTACCAAGATAGTCAATTTAAACATACAGGGAGAGAGAGGTTAAAACCTAAGAGCTAGAAAGGGAACAGCATACAGCACAGATACAGAACCTAGTTGTGGTGTCAACAAAAAGTAAAATGGACTTCAGGGCAGAACATGCCACTAGATCCACAGAGAGTACTTCCTGAATAATAAAGGACAAAATCATGAATAATACTTCAGCATTTTAAACTGTTACTCCTGATAACTGAACTTCAAATACAAAAGCAAAGATAGACAAATCTGCAAACAATAAGACAAGTATGAAAAACACTATTAAAATACAAAAGATTTAACCAACAATTTAACCTTCCTGACATTTTCTCAAGTGCAGTAGCCAAGAGGTGTGTATCCTGTTTGGTGTTATGTGGCGCTGCAGGAGTGAAATCAGAGCCCAGGCAGAGGGTGTTCCCAGGGTCAGTAGTGAGAACGGGATGGGGAAACAAGAGTTCTTCTGAATAATGGAAATATTCCATAATCAGATTGGGTTATCAGTTATACAAATATACCAACTGATTAAAGTTCATTAACTATGCATTTCAAATTAACCACAAAACTGTATGTAAGTGATAATATACACACAGTATGATGGGAAGGAGGGTCTACAATATAATGTAGTTCAGCATAGTATAACATAATTAACATCTGGATAAGTTTCTGAAACTCCCAAAGTCTAATTATTCTGTCTTCCACATTAGAGTCACTGACCCCACATACTTCAACCAATGCCATCCTGTGATGTCACCAGGCCTGTAGACATAGCACATCTTAGAGAAAATTACACCAGGGAAATACAAGGAGGTACTGGACTGCAGTAAGCATCCAGCCCAAAGGGGTGAGCTGATCTGATTTCTGTGTGGAGATTGTGGTTTCACACACCTGACCCTTGAGCCTTCTGCCCTCCCACCATTCCATCTCTGAATACAAGCACAGTAGCCTGCCAACCAGCTTCCAACAGTCATTCTGTGGGTTTGGGATTAACTAATCAGACACCTATGCCTGCCACTCAGCATGCAGCAAAAGTAAGACACGCTGCAGATTGTGAAAGAATCTTCATTGATGTTGAAGGGAAAGTTTTAGCATTGATGAGATACCAGAATCGTTTCTGTTAACTGAAAATCCATGTAGCAATAACAGAAAAGGGGCTGTCTTGGGAAGCCTAGGCCAACAAAGGCAGGAGGACAAGGAGTGGCACTGGCTCCCATTGCTCCACTTCACCTAAGGAAGGAAGCCAAGATCTCTGCTGTCCTCTTCTGTGGTCACCTCCAAGAACCTGTCTCATATCACCCCCAGAGGCCTGTGAGGAAGGAGGAAAGCAAAGATCTCCTTTTAGCCCACCTGTGCATGGAAACAGCATCAGTGATGGCTAGTAACAGAAGCTGGGCCAGGCGTGGAAAAACCGCTCTCAGGAGTCACCAAGATGCTTGATAGCACACATGCCAAGACTAATGCCTCTGTACCTGGAGCATTAACTTTGTAAGCAGATGGTCTAAGATACTTCCCTATTGCCACAAACTGACAGCAAAAGGAAGCCTTGACTTCTGTTGGTATTTGTTGAATGGACCACAGTTCTGTTCTATCTTTCCAGTGTCTTTAAGAAATGCACTTTCTTTGGCTCCTGTGGTGCTAGAGCTTGCCTTGCTGCCTCTTAATCGTGCCTGGCCACTGAGACCAGTCCTGAGAGGGGCCCTGTGTGGCCTTAGGCAGCTTCAGTTTAAAGATATTTCTTTAAAGAAGATGTCTAGGGCCTTAGCCAGATCAAGGCACATGGAGATCCAGTGAGGGAACTGGGTTCACCTGCTGACTACACAGGGGAGGTCACTGAAGATACTGCCACAGGACACTGTCTTTGCCTTTGAAATCACCATTATATCCTGATGAAGTTATTTATGCTTGGTACCCTGCTGCCTGCATTTTTCCTATTAGCTATTCTGTTATGATCACCAGAGCCCAAAAGTCAGTCAAAATTTCACTGCATTGATAGTTTTCTCCAGTGCTGGGGATGGTTCTCTATGAAATAAACATATCCATGGCAGGCCCCTAAGTGCAGGATGAAGTCCATAATTCACACCCTGAGGTTCAGGCCAGCTATCCTGGCCATTACTGATTCTGGCCTCTGTGACAATTTGCAGTAATATGCAGGAAACAGATATCGCTTACCCAGAATTCAACCCAGTTCTTTGCCATGCCATAGTAAATAACTGGTTTCTCACATGCAGAAAATGATAAAATTTGTCCCATAAAATGTTACTATGTAAGCCTTTTGCAAAGAAGTCTGATTCCACAAACATGTGTATCAGTACACTCAGGGGCCCAAAGGAGAGTTTTGAGGATGAGGTCCCAAGGTTAAAATTCAGGTGTCAGATATCAGCAAAAACAGCAGGAAGCATGGAACAGAACACAAGAGCAAAGAGCATAGGAGCCAGAGCAAGAGCCTCCTGTCTTCATTGAGTAATTCTTACGCAGGTTGTTGTCCCATATTTACATTCCTGTGTAGTGGCATAAGCAGCACATGCATGTTTGCCTGTGCTAAGTCATGGTTACAGAATTGTACTCCGCTACGTGCCTGTGCTGGACAAACCGGATCACATTCTCCGGTGTCCTTAGATGTCCCTGATCTTTGAAGCAGTCTAAATGATTTCCCACAGTATGAAAACAAGCATTTGAAAAGCTGTACTTTGATAGGGATAAGTTAGACTAATGAATCTCAGGGTTATGGGCAGCCGGGAAGATTTTCTTTCGAAAGCCATTTATTCAGAGACACATATGTTGAGCTGAGACAGAGGATGTACTCGATGTAACCCAGGAATTTGGAATGTGACTTTGCTTGGGAAAAAGTTTTGTATAGATATAATTAAGCTAAGGATCTCCAGATGAGTTAATCATGGATCATACAGTGGCCTCAAATCCTTCTAAGAGCCAGAAGAGAAGGTTCAGACAAGAGTGAGAAGTCCAGTGAGGACAGAGGCAGCAGTGGGCACATCTGAAACCACCAGAGGAAACCTGAAGAGGCAGAAAGGGTCCTCCTGCGTGGCATTCAGAGTGAGCCTGCTGAGAACTTAGTGCAGATATCTGGGCTGCAGAACCATAAAGGAATATGTTTCTGTGTTCCAAGCTCCCACAGTAATGCATTTCTAAGGCAGTCCCAGGGTATGAGTCCCCTAATCTGTAGGGTGGTTTGAGGGCCAAGTTGCCCATGGATGTACAGGGCTAAAGCAATGCCTCAAAATCCTTCACCTTCCCTCTCTATTTTTAATTTTTTTCCTTTTTTTATTAGTACATGTTCCATTACATAATGTTTACGTTCCTTGTGTGGAGGTGGTACCTGTATGTAACACACCTTAATTCTTTTTTTATCCCTTTTTCTTCCCCTCCCTCCCCACCGTCTCTTGATCCCCTTCCCTATGCAGAAAGATCTATCTCCCTATTGCCTATCATCTGTCTTTTATTTTGCTCTTTACCTATAATTTTGGTTTCTCATATAAGAGACACCATGTGTTATTTAAGGTTCCTTACTAAGCACCTGTGTCCTCAAACCTCAGCATCAGGACCCTATTCACTCTCTCCCTCCCTCTCTTTCAGAGTTTTGTGTTTGCACCTGTTCCCCTCCAAATGGGGAGCAGGTGGAGCACGAAGGCACCTCACAGGCTGACACACCGGCCCTGTCAAACTGGCTATCCCAAAAATCGGGGGAAGAGCAAAGACCATGTCCAGAGGGAGTGCCATAATTTCCAAAGGCCATCCTTTCTTGCCCTTATCAGTGTTTTCCTTAGCTCAGAATTGTGGCCCTGAAAAGTACAGGCTGAGATGTACTCAGTCTGCAGACCAGAGGGTGTCCCCCAGGCTGAGTCTTGAGAGCAGAGAAAAGAACCCTCCATGGCCATGAGTCAAGGAAGCAGTCTATCTCTGGAATCCTTGACAGAGTTTTCAAAGAATGCACTCCTCCCCAAACCTGTGGCTTCAGCTTGTCACAGAAAAAAGAATATGGGGCCAAAATCTATCTCCCCTATAGCTCGGCTATGTGATTATGACAATTCAGCCCACTCCAAACATTCACTTTCAGAGAAAAAATATTAACAATTTAAATTCTAAGTGCAGCCTTTTGTTCTTTATTGTGGTGTGATTTTCCTTTTGAATCTTTAAAACACAATTTAAGAGTTGTTTAGACCAGTTGGGACCTCTGAATTCGAGGCTGGCCAGCGAGCGGATAGAATGATCATTTCATCTGCCTCATATTCCAAATTCACTGGAGCAATAAGGACAGCCATTGCCTTTCCATAATCTGATTAGTGAAAACCCACTGGGAAAGAGGCAGTGTTTTAAAAAGTAATTGTTTAAATGAACTTGATATTTTTATTACAAAAATACATCACAACACGCTTTAAGGTTGAATTTTAGCTCAGGAGCCACATGCATTATTCAAGTGATACATGGTGAAGCTAATGACAAACACTGTTGTCTTTTAAATAATCTAATACAGAGCTTACTAATGTAGGGGAGATATCAATTGGTTACACGCTCTCAAAGTGATGTATTCATTTGGTGTAATAAGTTGAATTCTGTCGGATGTCACTTTTTTCCCAATCTGGTGCTGGTGGCAGCCTTCTCTCTGTTCCTATCTTCTTGCAGGTCCTTTGACAGATTGGAATACAGCTAAAAATATGTTTTATGCCTCGTCTTTGGTAACATTTTCCTTTCATTGGTTCTACCTGTGCAGATAGGTTCCAATGTATGTTTAGAATGGCATCACTTCCAGCAGGAGATCCATCCAAGAAGCCTTAGATGTTTTACAACAGGAACTTTCTACAAAGTACAGAACTTTTCAGGCCACAGGTGAGAGGGTAAAGAGCAGAGGAGCTCCCTACTCAGGAAGGAAAGGGAGGACCAAGTCTCCCTAACAAAAGCTTGGAGGGAGAAGATGGGGAAGCCCACCCCCACTCCACTACTTGTCCTCTTGTTCTAAGTGAGGAGATATGGGGCTCAAGGAAGACTCCAGATGTTGGGTCTCAGTTATGCAGAACCTGTATGCCCAGTGATGTGTCCTTTTGGCTGGTCCCATAACCTGCAGTAGGAACATTTTTTAGTACCTACATCAAAGGACTCAGAGCCACACCAGGATGTCCAGAATGACTAGAAAACACAGGTGTGGCCCCCAAGGACCTGGGCAGGTGCTCCGTGCTTCTCCGCTCCCCCACTCTCCTGTCCACAAACTCCATCTGAGCTTGTCCCTGTTGGCTCCATTGCTTTATTCAACAGCATTCTAACACTTCTCTGGGCCTATATACTGTACCTAGAACAGACTGTGGAACAAGTAACAGGTTGTGACTCTGGGCAGTTTACAGGGCCATGCCAGAGAATATGTCCCAGTGACTTCAAGTATTCAGAGGGGCCAATGACTTTGAGTGTGCAGAGGGGCCAGTTTGAGAAGCCCAGAGTTCTAGGCTCTTGCTGAATCAGCCAGGGACAAGGAACAGTAACCCAACCTATCCTTGCCTCCTTTCTCTGTGTGAAAAAGGAGAGAACAGGGTGGGAGTTCCACTTCTCAGGACTCTTGCAGAGCCTATGACAAATGCACTCACCTGGAGGCTACATTTGACAGGAAAGCAAAGCTTCACAGCCAGGCTGCTGGGCTTCAACCTCAACTGAAATTACCAGTGTCTGGCCCCTGGACCAATCACTTTGCTTCTGTGTCTTTCTTGGTTTGCTCATGTGAACGTAGAGATGATGATGGCACCATCTACTTCACAGGGTCGTGGTGAGAACAAGCCATGTTATGCACCTAACATATATCCAGTGACTTGTACACAGTTAAGTGCCAAGCAAATACTACGCATGAGTTTGTAAATTTTTCTTCCATCCAGCCACATGACCCATCCCACCTGTATACATGATGCACCCACAGGTATTGGCAAGGTTGCTCTCCATTCTTTTCATGTCCCCACCCTACCACCACCTTCTCAGTAAGGTCTTAACCATACACTGTACACACACAGACTGCTCAGAACCAGGCTGCACCCTCCACTTCTGCTTTTGGTTATATGTTTATTCTACACAGAATTTATGAATATATGACTCAGTTACTATCTCTTGTTTAGAATGAAGCAGAAACATGCTTCTAAAAACATATTTCTTATGCTTAAGAGGTAAACACTTCAATTGGATTATTGAAAAAAGAAAAAATAATAAAGTACATGTCAAAATTCATAAAACTGAATTGACCCTGAATTCAGAGAAAATTCTTTATTTTAATGCTTCTATTATTTTAAAATATGAATAAAATATACTATTTTCTCAAAAACCTAGAAAAAGGGAAATAAAATGCATGCAAACAAAATAGCATAAACTAATAAAGACAGAATTAAATGATGCATAAGAATTTATGAAGAAACCTAACAGCTAACCAACAAAAATAAAACTTTCAAAATTGATTATTAGAAAATAAGAGCAATTTAAAGAAAGATATGAAAAAAACAATGTATCCCAGTTACATATAATACTACTACATGATTTTAAGTTTAAAATTCTTGACAAAAGTGTTCATTTTTCAGGAACAAATGAATTATAATCAATGAGGAGAATTTTTTTAACTACGATAATCTTTGAAGACGAGGTGAGTCCTGAAGGTGTTCACAACTGGAAAACCAGGCAGCCAGCGCCTGGTGTACTTGGGCAACACTGTTTCACTCCAAAGTGAAAAGTGAGAAAAGAACAAATAGTGTCCATGACCTTTCCAGGTCCCTTTCCAATTGAACATATGAAAGTAACAAACATTATCACAGAACTTGACAGAATATAGGCAAGGATCCTATTTTCCACTGGTATTGTTTTAGAGTCAAAATTCTAAATAATGTAAGCACACATGAACACACACATGCACACACACAGATATAGTGGATATATAAGATTCATTAAAGGACTACAGGAATTGGCACACAGTGGAACATATATAAATGTAATTCATACTATCTGTAAGTCAAATATCAAATGGTATTTTCCATCTCCAAAACAGCATCTGATAAATTATAATGTGTATTTTTTAAAGTTCATGATAAACTAAATCTGAAAAAATTTCTTAATGTGGCAAAATATGATTATCTCAAAGTAGAAATCAGCAGCATACTTAATTTCAGTCATTACAGATAATTAAATTCTGGAGTGAGGAATGGGGCTTGCTATCACTAAAATTCAAAAAATGCTGAAAATACAGTCTAGTGCAGTATACTAAGCAAATGGGAAATATAAATAGAATGAGACAAAAATTTGGTTATTCAAACAGAGGGTTCTTTAAGTATTACAAAAATGCACAAAAGTCTATAAAAATCATAGATTTTTTACAACAAAAATTTCAGCTAACAGCAAACAAAAAAATGAAAAGCCAAAACTACACTGAAGTTGCATCTCACCTCAATCAGAATATCTACCACTAAAAATATAAAAATAAGATATGCTGGCTAGGATGTGGGGGTAAGGAATCCTTATACATTGGAAAAATCTCTGTGGAAATCCACATGGAGAGTCCTCAAAAACAAAAATTAGTTCTACATGGTGCAGTTGTACCATTCCTCTGTGTATACCTGAAGAAATCAAGGTCAGCATACAATAATAATAGATCCACACCCAGGTTTACTGTTCAGTTCACAGGAGGTTCAATTCACAGGAGCCCAGTAACTAGGCGAGGTGCCCATGAACAAATGAATGGACAAAGAAGATGGAGTATATATACACAGCGCTAGTCATAAAGAACAAGATCATGTCATTTGCAATAAAATACATGGAACTGCAGAACATCATGTTAAATGAAATAAGCCATAAGCAAAATGATAAGGATCACATGTTTTATCTTATTTGTGCAATCTGAAAAACAAGTTGGCATGAAACTAGAAGGGAGGCTATGAGAGAAAGGGAAGGGAACGGGGGAAGAGGAAGGGCAGGTAAGGGCAGGAAATGGCAAGGAGAAGAGAATCAAGATATGTTCACATTTGAAAATGTTATAATAAACCCATTATTCTGTATCTTGCTAATAAAAAGTAATAAAATGCCACTTTCCACTAAATGTATTAACTATGGCAATAATTAATTATATCTACATAAATACATATAAACAGTTGTTCTTACCTGTGAAAAAATGGAGCATATTTACATATTTGAATGCTGTTATAGATGATTCACTTTGTTGTGTTGGTCAACTATTAAAAAGGAATGTTTATATGTACAATTATATTATATAATATAAGCAGATGATTGTGCAATGTTAAATATAAAATAATGCTTAAAACTATCTCATATCGGGGCTGGTGGTTTAGCTCAACGGCATAAGCACCTGTCTTGCAAGCAGGCAGTCGTGAGTTCGATCCCTGGTACCGATAAAAATGAAAAAGACAAAAAAAAAAAAAAAAAAAACTATCTCATATCCTATTTTTCTCTGTATCTTTTGTAATTCTTAGAAGAACCAAATACTGATGGTAATGATGATGAGACAATGATGTTGATGATGGCAATGATGATGGTGATGATGATGACGGGGGAGCCCTTCTCTCTGCTTATCTATTAACACGAAGCATATGTCTCTTCTATAATTAAACATAGTTTTAGATGAAGACCAATATACTCGGGTTGTAAAACTTTACACAGGGTACACTAATGTAGGAAGAAAGACGATGATTCTGTGCCTAAAATTTTATCTAGTTTTCAAATTATTTATAGCAGCACTTTTGTATATAATGCTGGTTTTATGTGGCCTTGTTTCATTTGAATTTCGTGATAAAAGAGACACAAATAAGCAGAGAATAGAAACATCTCTCTCAGTGAGTGTGCAGGACCTGGTGTACCATGGTGTACCTGCCGCTGAGCCCCAAGGGGCTCTGCTGGACAGGTCATGGGCTGCAGACCACTGCCCAGGGCAAGCCCAGCCACCTCCCGTGGACTGTTGTATTTTTTTGTTTTGTCTTGTCTTGTCTTGTCTTGTCTTGTCTTGTCTTGTCTTGTCTTGTTCTTAAGATGAAGAACACTTTTTTGAATCCCAAAAGTGCTTTACTTTTTCTTCCTCTCCTGTCTCAGGGTAGTTCTTTCAGGTACTTGACTTCTCTGTTCCCAGATGGAGACAGCTCTACAGTTGTCCCTGACTGGAGATCTCCTCTATCTCTGGTCCAGTCCCAGTGCAATGGTAGAAGATGCAGTTCCTCATTCTTTAATTCAGTCGGTCATCTGCACCTCATTATCAGTGTGGAAGCCAAAAGTGCATCTGATATTCTTATGCAAGAGTTGGGAAAAAATACATCATAAACCCAGGTAGGGTTTGTTTCCTTTTTTTCTTGCGTATATTAATGTATACTATCCTCACTTGTTCCCCACATTGAGACTATGAAGGTGTTTTCAAAGAGGAAAAACTCCTATGGCCCTTAAAGACTGAGTAGTACAAGAGCCCACATCCAATTCTGGCAGAACCAGAAGGTCACATCAGCAACGTCTCAGGTGAGCTATTTTTGGAAAAATGTTCCCCAACCCCCCTGGGCCCTAGAAAATTCTGGAAAATGTGAACATTTGTAGAGGACAATCGAATGCATTTTTAAACTGCTTAGGGTAAATGGTACACACATTGTAAGCGTATGTGATTCTTACATGCGCCCTTCTCTCCTCATTTTCTTGCTTGTTCACATTTCCTGTAAAAGGCAGGAAGAAATCCAATCCCAGTCCTCTCGGTCTTCTCCTTCCACAGGAGGCCAGTGGGGGTTTCTTTCCCACAGCAGCTGCCTCATCCCATTGGAGTAAACACCGTGAACCCTCTGGAGCACTGGCCAACTGACTACTCTTCACTTGCAAGGCACACTTCATCCACACGAAAATTCTAATTTTCAGCAAGATACACAGTGTACCTGCTACTTCCTTAGCACACAACAGACAATGGAGATGCAGGGAAACTATGATGGGTTTCTTGGAGTCACAGAGATGAATGAAATTGAGGACCTATGACCAGAGAAGACACTGAAGCAGAGGCACGTGATGGATATTCATAAGATCTGTGTTTGCATGAGAATGATCTCTCTTTGAACTGAATAAACATGTATTTCAAGAAACGCATATCTGGTTCTCCAACACAGAGACAAGGAATATTTCCTGTTTAATGAGAAGTTACTCAGGACTCCAGAAAACATGTAGGCTGTAATACAATGCACCTCACAGGAATGCAGGCAGCCCTGAGGCGAGGTGAGTTCATAGAATGCCCAGCATGAACTCTGTTGTTATTGCTACTGTCATTATTAATATTGGAACCTCTATCAAGGGAAGGTAATCAACCTATTTATATTTCTAAGCCTAGTACCAAGTGGAGAAGGCCTTCGACAATTTCTGAAGTCAATTAACAAACGAATGCTTGGATGCCCAAATAAAGACCCAGTGTTTCAAGGACTGTCATAAGGAATTACATATCAGGCTAGGTCTGGATTACTAATAAACATCCCATGAAAATAAGATATTCTAGGGTCAAGTGCATTTCAAAATGTATATTTCACTGGGAAAGATGCCCAAAACTTGAGATTTTTAATGACTGGGCGATGCCACCAGAGAGAAATCTGCTTAATCTTCATAAATACTGAAAATATGACAGTTTGGAAATTTACATCCAAACTGCAATGTATAGCATCAGAAAGATGTAGATGCGGGAAAACAATATCTAGAGAAGTCCCAGCATTACCTGATTCTACAGTCTTTCCAGGCAGGTGGGATGTTTGGGGATGGGTGACAAAGGCCAGAAATTCTATAAATTTTCATGATCCATGTCATGGTTTATGTTTGTGTCCCCCAGGCCTCATGAGTTTGCATTGTTCACATGTGATGGTTCATTGTATAGTGCTTGGATTGATGGTGTCAGTGCTCCACCCACATAGGGGTGGAGCCAGGATGTAATGTAATGGCAGGAAGAAGGTGTGTCTTTCTCTTTGCTGGTTCGAGTTTGCTGTTGGCGGCCACCATGAACTGCAGCCCAGCCATGCCTGCCTGTCTTGGAGCCAACTGAGTGTGGACTGAAACCTCCAAAACCTGTAAGAAATAAACCTTTCCTTTCCCAACTTTGGGCTTCAGGTATTTTGTCTCAGCAACGAGCATAAAGTAACTAAGACAATCCATGAATCCATATAGTGCCAAAGACTTAAGACTAAAGTTTTTTTTGTTCGTTTGTTTTTGGGTATTTTTGGTTGTTGTTGTTTGTTTTTTGAGACAAGGTTTCACTATGCAGTTCAGGTTGGCCTTGAGTGCACTTTGTAGCTTGGGCTGTTCCCAAACCTTCAAGGAGCCTCCTGTTTCAGCCTCCCAAGTGCTGAGGAGACTAAAATTTCTTAAAGTCAGAGGAGCAAAGTCCCTGGAATGCACTCCTCTTCATCCTCCTCACCAGAGATAACACAGGGCTGTGGAGGCCAGAACCACAAGCACTTCTTCCCACTGCCCTCCCACACAGCCAGCCAATTTTGCATGTGAAAAGTAAAATCAGTTTCTAAGTAAAGTTTTGGAGCATCTTTTTTGCACAATAGAAGATGTTTGTGTTGAAACAGGAAGGCCTTGCAGTGGGAGAAAACACAAAGCCACCATTCTTAGAAGTGCATCTGCCTTCGTAGGCAAATGGAGACAAATTGAGACTATCCTCATTAGTGAAATAAATAAGAATCATATTTATAAATATCACATTGTGTCTCTAGTGTAAAAAGTAATAAGAAATGTAGAATCAATAAAAACCAAAATGTGTAATTGATGTTGTAAAAAAGAGAGGGAAAGAAAGTGCTCTAAAGGATATAACTGCATTATGTTTAAGTGTGTAAGATAGACAACCATATTACTAAGTTTTTGTTAGATCACTGAACAGAACTTTTGCAGTTTCGCTGTTTGAATGTCCACTTTGTATGTGTAACTTGAATAGCTATTTGTAAGAGGACAATATGTATTGTGATTTCTTACTGTTTATTTTTTTGGAAATTATGTATTATTTCTACTCTTTTTCTGTTTTGTTTTGTTTTTCTTTTTTTTCCTCTTCAAATCAAAAGAAGTGCATCTGTCTGCCACTTGATTAAACAGCTGTGCCCTGTGAAGGAGCCACCGAAAGCAGAGCATCTTCACGTCGTTCCAGAGCTAAGCCTCCCTTCTGTTCCACATTTCTGTAGCACCCCCACGCTGTCCATATAAAGTAGAATCAAAGGCCATACCAGGACCACTAAAAAGTGGCAGATTGCATACAAGTACTTCCTTTCCACAGTTATGGCTAGAAATACTCACAGGAGTAGTCAGAGTCCTTAGAAATTTGTCTGGAAGGTTGAGACAATTACTCAAAATTGCACAAATGACTTCAAATGAATATCACATCAAGGCAAAACTCTATATCCCTGGCCTTTTCGTAGAATCCTCTGATGCTTCATGAGTCTCATGAAATTGTACAAGTCAAGGGCCCCTGCTAGGTCCTCCTGTTCAGTCCTCCCCCCACCCCCACCCCCCAACATCAGCTCTCTGGAAATTCCCTCCACAAAGAGCTCCTCACTGCTGCAGACATGCTAATGAGGTCCCTTTGCCTTTCTCCACATCAGAAGAAAAGGTTACACATCTGTATGGCTGCTCACTGCCTCAGAGCCATCTAAATGTCCTGCTGTCCCATTCCATGTGGCCTTTCAGCCTTAGCCTCCTCCCAGGATTCACTCAGGCTGGTCTTTCAAACGGGCATAGAGGACATTCACTCCTCTAACACTGTCAATAATCACTATGTCTTCATCAACATTTTGTTTTTAAAATCCTCAATATTAAGGAAGAAGAGAAAAAAGAATCCCAAATTGCAATCACAGCTATATTTTTGCAGAATAGAAAAGTGTTTGCAGTGCACACCACACATGTACACTTATCTACACACATCAGTCCACAGCCCGGATGTGCACTGTCGCCATTGATTCCTTGCCCAAATCCCATTACAGATGAAGGGAGAAGCCATTTCCATCATCATCGTGATTCTCCTCCTGGTCAGGAGGCTCTTTTTGATCTGGGGAAAACACTTTCCTTCGTAGTTTGTCAAGTCTTCCTCATCTTCAGTGGCTTTGGTCTGCTGGCTGTTTGGTCTTTCTTGGATAATTCTTTCCTTTCAAACATATCATTATAAAGATACTGCTTACATGGTTATAGGCCATTTCCAACATTGTTATTATTTCACTCAAAGAGAGCTCCCCTTCCTTTCCTCTTATTCTTTGTCAGTGCAGACCTTCACACACTCTTATGTTATGACCTGGTTCGATTTGCAAATGTTTTGGCACAGTTTCCAAAGATTTCTCCTCCTGGGTTCTGCATTTCATCTGTGTTAACCATTTCTTCCATCTCCCTGGTACCACAGTAAGCACCTTCTGAGATGCTATCATTCTCCCTAAGCTGTCTATAGCACTTCTGCCCTTAGTCCTAGCATCCCCTCAAGCCTTTCCTAAGTTGTTCAGACCCTCAGCCACTGCATTCTCTGATGTGATGAACTATAAATCTCAGGCTCTTATGTGGAGGAATGAGGACATCAAGCAGAATCATGGGAGCCTGGGAAATAGCAAGTTCAACAGGGAGAGTGCCCTTGTCTCTGCTTCCCCTTTGTGAAAACACATTGTAGGAAGGCTGAACTTGGCAGTCTTGGTCCTGGAAAGATGGGGCAGCAGGGGCTGGAGGATGCGCCCTGCCTGTCTCAGTGTACACCTCAGGACACTTTAATCTGATAGGAAGGCAGGCAGCATACCCTTCGGTTTCCTAAGGATCTGCACATCTGTGTCCTCTGCTGTGACTCCTTATGCCCTATGCCCTTCCATGTCTGAGTACTCCTAGGGCGAGGACCCTCTTAACAGCGGTGTTGTCCTAGGCTATTCCTCTACTCATTTCTTTAAGAAACAGAATGACTTTAACCTGCCAGTTGATGGTAATCTGGGGATTTTCTGACCCTGATTTAGTACTAAAACTCTTCTCAGATACACTGCATTCTCCACATTTTAGGTAAAGACATTTGAACCGGAATGGTTAGTTTGGTCAGCTTCTCTGTTGAATTCTCCTGAAAACCACTTCTTTATGTGACAGCTGCCAGGGCCCATTGTCAAGGCTGCTCCCAGTGTTCCCAGAGGAGCACACAGGGTGAGTGATCAAGCCCTGGAGCACAAAGGAGACTGTGTTAGGTTTCATGCAACTCTGAAGCCAGTTGTCTAGGTCACAACCCTTCTGCCTCAAAGCTAAAAAAACTGGAACCTAGTCAAGGTGTGAGCTGTTTCCTAATATCTTGAATGCTGTAAACAAGTGGTGGTGATGTTAAAGAAGAGAGTTTGAAGAGCTTTGCTTTTCCTCCAAGCAATGCAGAGAGGAAATGTGTCCAGACACTGAGAGCACATTTACAGAAGCAGAAAATTAAAATTAATAACAGCTCTTTCATTTCTGGAAAATAAAAAAAAATCTACAAAAAGATTCCATGTTGCCAAAAACTCAAGTACTGTTACAATATATTGGCTAGTATTAAGATAAAGTGACTATTTTTAAAATACTAAGTTTTGGTCATAATGAGACAGAAAATGTCAACAAATATATCTACTTATTTATGCTGCGATTTATTCAACAAAAATCTGGATGCCCATTGGCTGCCAGAAATTAAAATGTTCTGGCTCCTTAAGCTTTCTCTAAGCATATATTTTGCTCCATATAAAACCAAATCAAGTTTTACTCCATGGCAGGGGCATATTTTTCATTTACTTTAAGGATGGTATTTCAGAAGCCATATATAACTTACCACCTTGAGAACAAGCCAGCATTGATTAATTTTTTAAACTTTAACTTATCTCGAATAAACTTCCAAAATAGTGCATGCATTATAAGATGTTCAAATAAAATAAGATATATTTGCAAAGAGATAGAAATAGACTTACAGATAGCACCACAAGTCTCTAGGAATGAACATAATGCTTTTGTAAAGCAAGTTAAATAAATGAATATTGGGTTTTTTTCAACAATTAAACTGACAAAATGTTCTTGCTTTCTGTAATTGCTTTGTGATGGGCTCTTAAAAACACATACCCATCCTAAATAGCATTCCACAAATCCACACATGAAGTAAAGCTCTCTGCTGGATCAAGGAGGAGGGCAGGAACTTGCCACTTTGAGATGCTTATAAATCAGTTATGCAAAGTGCTCAGAAGTGAAGAAAATCTAGGGCCCCAGATGGTTGATCTCATCTGCTTGACTTTTTGCTACTCACTGAAACAAATGTAGGCTAAACAATTCTGCTTTTGTACCTGTAGCATTTATCATACAAAACACACAAACTGGGATTGAGTATTGTTGAATTGGATAATTTCACTCCAAGGAATACCTCTAAGTTTTCTATGCAGAAGTAAAGATACATAGTCAAAGCAGACAGTTGAAACTATTTAAATTTTTGAGCATTAATGGTACTTGAGTTTTGTTTTGATGTGAAGAAATATGTGTTGGTTAATGTGGTCACTGGGCACTACTGGAACACAGCTTTAAAACCATCAGTCAGAAAATGATCGTGTAGAATTTTCCAGAGGATTCTAGAAAATGACATAGCTTTCCAAAGCAAGTTAAATAAATGAATATTCTTCCAACTGCAAGAATAGAGTTCTCTTGCTCACGTCCCTGAACATCCCAGAGAGGTCAGGGTTGTTTGGCTGACAACCTTTATTACATTGTTGGCATTAGCTTTGATTTTTGGATAAATGACATCACCTTTGGGCCACCTGATATCACAGGAAGGTGAAGTAGACCAGGGCAAGTGAGACCTGAGCAACAAGTCTAGCCTTCTCCCCCCTGCCCTGCCAGCCCCACCAACACACCCCGTGCTTCAAGGGCTATCCCAGATGTGAGGCCACCACAGACCAGCTGAGCTGTGAGAATGTAGTGGTTCCCGTGAATTTCATATAGCATGAAAGGAGCTGAGGACTCATGAGGAAAGCTGCTTGCTGGCAGTTTGATGTTCGGTGTCTGCCTTGTAAGGAATTCCCAGCTGGGGTAAAAGTAGGAAACTTTAAAACGTGCAGACATTATATTCAAAATGCAGTGAATCAGGCACTTGGAACTAATAAGCCCACAATAAACGTGGCCCTAGAGCTGACAGAAATGACACCGAGTGTGCCACAAAGCATAAAAAGTCTTCTTGTGAGGCAGGAGCTGACAGTTCTCATAAAATGCAATACTTTTTAAAAGGTACCAATGTCAATCATAAGCAAGAGCCTGACAAATCCTCAAGATAATATCTTCTCTTTTCTATAGAAAAGAAATCAAGGAAATGGAATTCACTAGGAACTTCAATTACCCTAAAGAAACATAATAATAAAAATCTGTGAATTCTTGCCCAGAACCTGCACACTCATGAGCTCCAGGCTCGGATATTCCTCCTCCTCCTTTGGAGACTCTTCTTGAAGACCTGTAGGAATTTCAAATCCAGCTCTTGTGAAATAAAACCTGTCCTGTTCTCAGTGCAGAGGAGAGCCATGTCCACATCCAGGAGGGGCTGTGAGAAGATATTAGAGTCTAGATGTTCAGGGGCAAATGCATGAAGAGTTCTAGTGCTCGCCTCCGAAGGCACATGTGACCTGTGAGAGGCAAAGGGAATTCCAGTAGACTGTTCCCAGGTGGTCACGTGTCCATTCTGACTATCTTGCTCCCACATGTGAAGCACTCCTCCTGCTTGGTTCCCCCCTACTTCAAAGATTCTGTGGGCTTAGTGTAATTATTATCAAATGCATTTGCATGTACAGTTTACAAGAAAATAGAATATGGGATTTCATGAGCTGGAAAGTTCATTAAAACATGGGACACAGGGAGATGAGAGCACAAAGTGATGAAACCCTTAAGCTATCCCTGGTACTCCATGGACATCAGGAAATCAAAATTGTTCAAAGTTGAAAATTCTTGCTTTACAGTAATTGAAAACAAGATTCCTAAATAAATTACTTACATCCAAAAGCCAGATACACAATCTGATTCTTCACGTTGTTGAATTACTAGGCAAGCTCAGAGTTTTATTCATAATTTCTTAAGTAAAATCTAAGGTGTTGATTGGAGAGAGAAGAAAACTGAAAATTTTAATAAAAATATCTGAAGAATGAAGCCAACAATGAATCCAGCTTCCCTCACTAAATGTAGCAACGTCTTATCCCTCACTAGGGACTGTTATATTGCAAAAGGGTGCTAATTCATTTGCCCCATCACCCTCCATTTTTTGGACTTAGAAGGCGATTCTCTTCACAAGCTAGGAGACCATTACAGCATCAAACCTAGAAGTAAATATGTCCACAGAAATCCCAAGACTTATTAATTTATATCAGAAATAAAATTTAAAGAATACATGTAGGTATGGGTTTAAGGATGCTGGCCCTAGGGAAGAGAGATACATTCAGATAAAGTTTAGATTTTGAAGTTTGAGAATTCGGCAGAAATTTTGGATTCAGTGTGCTAGCTTTGTCATGTGGCAATGGGTTAAGTTCATTGACTTTTAGCTGGACTCTATGATCCCTTATAAATAAAACTGAGACAGATGCCAGGAATCTCACAGCATGGCAAGCCATGACTGTCAGGACGGGTCAAGGCTCTTAGCTACAAACAGCAGAGAGGGTGCAATCACTCACAACATTTCTGAAAAGGGATTTCCACAGGTTTGAGGCTGTGGAGTCAGGATTCCTACACACTGAAGAAGCAGCCAGATACAGTTTCATAAGATTTCTGCTGCTACTGCTGCCACTGTTGCTGCAATTGCCCCTGATCTAGGGATAAAATACCAGTGTCTTTGGTAACTGTAAAACTACTGTAACGAGGGCCTGAGGGCCAGTTCCCAGGAGCCTTCTGGCTGCTAGGGATCTCTCTGGCTGAACCTCCAATCCCATTAGATCTGATTTCCAACATCTGGAGGACAGGAAAAGTCTCTACAGAAGGGTTGCTACTTGCTAAAAGAGCCAGTCTGCATACTTTCCAAAGGACATTTTGTAACTCTTTCTGTGTAAGACTGGTGGCATCTGTTTAATAGAGCAAGGGCTGTGACTTATTCACTCATTTATTCATCAGGGGCCATGACGAATTAGAAGCCTGAACACAAGGTAAGAGAGGATGCATTTGGTGGCTGGAGAAGCAAAATGAGGCCATCAGGGCAAGTCTTCCCTGGGAAGAAGGAATATTTCAGGTGAGCTCTAGGAAAGGCAGCAGAGACTCTGCCCCTCTTAGCTACTTAATGAACTGGACAGTTTTTCTAAGGTAAGAGCATCAAAGCTCAGTATGCTGAAATAGAGAATCTAACTACAGGTGTCCTTCAAAACTGTCTCTCTAAATCTGCATCTCATGAAGCTTGCTTTATCTATTTTTAAATCAAGAAATAAATAGCAAAATCTCCCACTTCAGTTATTCAGATACAGGAATGATTGGTCTCACATAGCAATCAGGTACTGATGTAGTAATCATTTGAGCAAAATACACTCTCCTTCAGAAAACCATGAAGTTTCCTGATTCATTCAGACCTCTTGCCTCAGCTCAACTCCAAACTGGAACACATCCCAGTGATCGGTGGTGACACTTGTGACCCTACCCTCAAGGACTTCACCACTAGAGTAAAGAGCATCACATTGACACCTGTCTTTCCTTTCCAGAGGCCGCCAACATCTTCCAAGGATAAAGAAGACCCAGGAGAATCTAGATTAATACCTGTTTTATAACTAAGAGAATTTTAACAGGAAAAAAAGGTGCAGAATGTATCCAAAGTCATACAACTACTTAGGTGTATAACCAGAATCAGACATGTATTTCCCATTTTCAGTTTCATGCATTCACAAAAACTGTACTGCTTCAAGTCTAGGAAAGGAGCTCACAAGTGATATTTCTGTAGAGTGACTTAGGAGCCCACGTTCAACAAAAAGAGACTACAAGCCTGTGTAGGAAGATGCCAAAAAATAGCTGTATAACATTCCTGCAGACATGCTGCACTGTTAAATTTACTGTTAGTTACCATTTTGTGCCTCCAAATATAGAAGATACATTGAATTTTCTCATAGATTTTATCATATTAAGATCTAAGTGATGACTAAATATACACCATTATTGGAAAGGCCTGCACTGGAGAATATAGCTCCCCAGTGGGGGAATGTTCTAGTCCCAGGGTGCAGGTAAATTTTGCAAGGAAGAACTGTGAGGTCAGAAGGTGAGTTTCCATGCCACTTCACCCAACTATGTAACTGTGAGGTTGCAAGAAAGGCTGAGTGTACTTTCTTTCCCCTTCTTCCTAATTCACACATCATTCTCATAGAGGCTCTGGGAAGGCCTGTGGCCAAGAAACACATTAAAGTCATCCCTGCTCTGTCTCAGTATTGGAGACTGTGAAGCCATCTTTCAGGCCGTGACCCCAGTACACTGAAGATCAGGACAGGCTGTGAGGTGTTCCACACTGAGGGTGGGTCTGTGTGTGCAGTTTGTCTCCTGAGTGTTCAACCAAGAAAGGAGCATCACCGATGGGATGGGTTCCTTATGGGAAACCAGACAGTACTATCCCTAAACCTCAGGATGTGAAGAGTGAGACTCCTGGATAGTTTTTTAAAAAGCAAGGCAGAAAAAAGAGCAGAAATAATACAGAATTTCAAAAAATAATATTAAGAAATCAACACTAGTTAATATACTGCACATTGTTATCTTAGAAGTAGTTGCTCAAGTTACAAAATTAAAGCATAAAATGAGTAGACAATCAATGACAGCACAAACTATTCTGTTTGATGAACTAACAGAATTAGTAGTATGGTTATCTATCTTGCATGCTTAAACATACATACAGTTATATGTCTATAGCTACAAGTTGTTCTTTCCTTTTGAGCACTTTCTTTCCTTTTCATTATTATAATATCTATTGTACATTTTGGGTCTTGTTACTCTTTCTGTTTATTATTATTATTATTTATTTTTACACTAGAAAGACAATATGATATTTACAAATGTGAGTCTGATTTATTTCACTTATGAGGATAGTCTCAAGTTGCCTTACTTATCAATAAAAGCCTCAAGATTATCCTTTTAAATAGCTGAGTAATATTCCATTGTATGAAAATACCACATCTTTTTCATTCACTCTGCAGTTGATGGGCATTTTGGTTATTTTCAAGATTTAGCTGTTACAAAGTGTGATACTATAAACATAGGTTGCATGACCTTTTCAGTGCTTCTAGGAAAATACCCAGGAGAAGAATAGCTGGGTTGAATGGGACTTCCAATCATAGTCTTCTGAGAAATCTCCATAGTGATTTCCACAGTGACCACACTAGTTTACAGTCCAACAGTGGAGAAGTGTTTTTTCCCCCTGTAGTCTCGCCAACATTTGTCATCAGTTGATTTCTTGATGGCAGCCATTCTTTCTAGAGTGAGAAAGGATCTCAATGCAGTTGTAATTTGCATATCTCAAATGACCAGTAGTGGTGAACATTTCTTCATGCATTTGTTTGCCATTTTTATATCTTCATCTGAGAACTGTGTGCTCATCTCAGATGCCCATTTTTGGAGAGGGTCTTTGAATTTGGGGAGCTTGATGTTTTTCAATTTTTCATATGTACTGGATATAAGTCCTTTGGATATAAGTTTTGGTTACAATTCATTCCCATTCTGTGGGTTTTCTATTCACTCTTTTGGTGATTTCTTTTGAAGTGCAGAAACTTTTTAATAAAATGAGATCCTAGTTGTTGATTCTTTGTTCATGAAGTCTTTGTCTATCCCTATGTCTTCAAGACTTCTACCTACCTTCTATTCCAGTATATGTAGTATTCCTGTTTTAATATTTACATCTTTGATTCATTTTAACTTTAGTGTAGTGAGCAGTGATAGACATGGGTCTAGTTTCAGTCTTTGGCATACGAAAGGCCAATTTTTCTAGCACCATTTATTAAAGAGGCTATCCTCCTTTCAGTGAACATGTTTAGCCCCTTTGTCAAAGATTAGGTAACTGAGTGCCTTTGTAGTTTGATCTTCATCTTCTAATCTGTTCCACTGATCCTCAGATCTTTCTGTGCTAGTACCATGCTGATTATATCACAGCTTTGTAGTATAGCTTTGTAGTATAATTTCAAGTCAGGGATTGAGAAGCTTCCTGCCTTGCTTTTGTTACCCAGAATTGCGTTGTTATTCTAGGTCTCTTCTGGTTCCATGTGAATTTTAGGAATGTTTTCTCTAGATATAGTAAGGTATGTTAATGGTATTTTGATTGGAATTTCATTAAATCTATACAACAGCTTTGGGAGTATGGCCATTTTCACAATGTTGGTTCTTCCTAACCAAAAGCAAGAGATATCTTTCCATTTTATAATATCATTTTCAATCTCCTTTTTTAGAGTAGTATAATTTTCAGCATATAGTTCTTTTACATTTTTTGTTAGGTTGATTCCTAAGTATTTCAGTTTTTTTAGAAGCTATTGTGAAGGGTGTGGTTTCCCTAATTACTCTTTCTGAGTTTGTTGTTTGTGTACAAGAATTGATTTTTGAATATTGACTTTGTATCCAGCTACACTATGAATTTGTTGATTAACTCTAGTTGTCTTTTGATGGAGTTTTGAAGGTCTTCTCTGTAACGTATCATGTTGTATGCAAATAGTAATCATTTAACTTCTTCTTTTCCTATCCTTATTCCTTTTTTTCTCTCTCTTGTCTGATTGCTCTGGCTAGTATTTCCAGAACTGTATTGAATCGGAGTGGTGATAGCCCGTATCTTTGTCTTGTTCCTGATTTTATAGTGAGACCTTTCAAATTTGTCAATTTAGTATAACGTTGGCTGTTGGTTTGTCAAAAATGGCCTTTATCAGATTGAGGTAGATGCCATCTATTCGAATTTTTGTAGGGTTTTTATTATGAATAAGTGTTGGATGTTATCAAAAGCTTTTTCTGAATCTATTGAGATGATCATGGGGTTTTTGTCTTTGGCTCTGTTGATGTGGTGCATTACATTTATTGATTCCTGGATGTTTTCTTCTGACTGACACTGTAAGTCTATGTTTTGAACCATTGCGCCCAGGGCCTAACACAGGTGATCTATATATTCTGAGAAGCAGACTCTAGAGATGGTCTCAGAAGGAAGAGAAACCTCTGAGGAGCAAATGTAGGATCACAATGAAATCCAGAGGTAGGTGGGGACCTCACCAGCAATACATGTGTCAGGGATTAAACACTTATGCGTGAAAAAACTGTCTTCCCACTTGAAATCCAAAATTCAAAGAACAAACCTTGGCCTAGGAATTTGTTTTTATTAGCTCTCTGCTGCCTACAAGATATACAGTTATACAACAATCCCAGAGGAATAATTTAGTAATGTGTTAATGAAACCTCTTAAAAGGAATACTCAGAAATCTGCCTTTCATCGTTCCAATGAAGGAAATTAGTTGAGAAGCATGCAAAGATCTGTGCGTCAGAAGCTCATAGAACATTCTTTATTACAGCACAGAACTCAGTCTAAAACTCTGACAAAATAATGGTGATAGAGATACACAAACAAATACTATGCAGCCATCAAAGGGGACACCTCAGTCAGTGGTTTGCTTACCAGCGCCCTCTCCCAAGGGTGTGTTGCTTGGAAACCTTTCTGTCTTTTAGTAGAAGGCACTAAGAGCTATATAAGTGCCTCATGTGGGACAAAACTGAACCAAGAAAATTGCTCCTCCTGGAATACCACAACACCTGTGTCAGTGTTTATTGATGTGGCACCAACATGCACTTTCCAGGGAGAATGGCAGTTACAACAGGCATGTATAGTATAACTCAATTATTCATAATTCCAGAACACCTGACTTTAAAAATTCAAAAGTTTAAAAATTTCAGGGGAGGACCCAAGGGGGCAGTGAAGAGAAACCTGGGCAGGAGTGAGCTGGGCAGGGCCAGAGTAGGCTCTCCTCCTACAGGGTCTTCCTTTCTGGGCCCAGGGCCACGTGATTTATAAATACACAAATTGAAGTGAATATAAATAGTGATATTGCCAAGTTAGATACTGACATTGCCAATAATCTTAATTTTAATTTAATTTTCAATTTCAGTATTTCAGAGACTTAAAATGAACATGATTTTTTCACAGTTTTGTCACAGAGCACTTGATATGACTAATTAGCATGCAGTTTAAATAATAAAAATAATGAAGCAAAAAATTTATAATTAGGCCCTCATAATATCATAACACTTTTAATCTGTGTATAAATGTTTGTGTATGTATATGTATATACATACACAGAGCCTGTCTATGTATATGTATGCATGTGTTCATGCATGTATTGTTGTGCATGTACAATTGTGCAAGCAGGCATCTGTATGTTAGCTTACACAGAAAGGCAAACATAGCTGAGGGTTAGAGAACCCTGAGCTTGGAAACCCAACAGAAGTAGATAACTGTCACGAGCAGCTGTGGGACTGTCCTGCAATAGAGACACACCTCAGATGTCCTGGGCTTAGTGGTGAGTGCCAGCTGCTTGCTCAAGGAGTCTCTTCTTGGGCATAATCTGAACCAACAGCGTGGCATAGTAGGAAAAACAGAGAACTGGATTGCTGTGGCTTTTTATTATGACTTCGTTCACACCTGGAAGTGAACTTGGGAAAATTGTTTTAATACTATTTATCCTCAGTTTTTTTTTCACCTGAAAAATGAAGATAGCAATCCAAGTTTGCAGCATGGTGAATAATATACAAGTATGTCTCATGTAGTGAGTGGATGCCCTGAGAGTCCATACTACCTGGTACGAGCAAAGCATGTGGTCCTGGTGGCTCGAGTCTGTGTGCTACAGGGGAGGCCCAGAGGGGAGTGAAGAGGCCCAGGGGGAATTGAAGAGAAGCCTGGGCAGGGCCAGAGTAGGCTCTCTCCTACAGGGTGTTCCTTGCTGGGTCCAGAGCCACCGTGCAGAGGAAATAGGGGGCGGAAATTCAGGACAGGCATCACCCTTCCTTTCTCAGTTTCCCAATGGGAAACAACTGAAGAACATTTCCTGCTAGCTTCAAGGGTTTTCATTAAAATAGCATGATACCCACTGACCTTATGACATCCTCTAAGAATAGGTTTCTCAGCTCTTTTTAGGATAGTTCACTTTTCAGCAGAGGGCATGCTCCTTGGCATCATCTGAGTCTCTTGGCTCTGGGTCCACATCTGCCTTCCTTTGAGTCCAAGAGGAAAGCAGTCAGTACTTGATACTTGTTCATCTCTTCTGGGAGACCCCTGGGCAGTTGAGAGGAGCTCTCCACCCATCAAGGTTCTACAGGGATGCTGGCTCTACACAGCCTGCACCACAGCACAGGTCTTGACCTTGCCTTCTAAAACAGCCTCTGTTCCCTTATTCCTGGAAAGGAGCAGGTTGCTGGGGTTTTTGTTTTTTGTTTTGTTTTCTTTCCATAGATGCATAGGAAAAGGTGACTGGAATGAAACAATTTGCAAAGATAAGCAGAGCATCCTCTTTCTTATACTTCTGTGTAAGCAGGCCAGATATCTACCTATGCTATTTCCTGTGACCAGGCATTCAGACTCAGGCTCAGATGAAGGTGGCTGTTAACACCTGGAAGCAGCCCCTGGGGTCTATAGGAAGTGGAAGGGCTCAATCTCAAGACTGATTATCACACTGTCCTCCATTATTCACAGCAAGTTTTTCATTTACAAGCAGATCTCCTAATATATTATTCTACCTCATTAACACAAACAGCAGTACTAAGTGGTTAAACATTTACTTTTATAAATGCTAACAAACCGTTAATCAGTCCTCTCAGAGGATTTGCTGCTATGAACTTTGTGTCTTAATTTTACATTTTATCTTTTAGCTACCATCCTTTCTGTTCAAAGTAAATGGCATTATTGGTGGGTAGCGGAAATATTGGTCCTTACCTGGTCCCTTAGAGCCACAAGTTGAACCTCCTGCCTTTCTCCACCCTTAGTCCTAGGAAGAGGAGTTTATCACAGAATGTGTCCAGGGCAATTCACAATGAAGTTCAACCTGCGTGAATCTGACAGAAGACAATGCTTCAAGGATACAGACACACATCAAGGGAGCTTGATACTCTCCTAAACAAAGGCCCTAGAGGTCTTCAGGGCTTCAGGTAAGGCTGGGTCCAGAAACCCAGGAGATGTCACTGAGTATCCAGATTGGAACCCTCTCTCAGCTCTTCATGGGTGGTATTAACCCCATTCAGGTTGCATGCAGGAGAAGCCACAGAAAATCTTCCATAAAGTCCTGGTCAGACTCTTGACCTCCTAAGAAGGGTAGAACTACTACCCCAGCCACTCCCCATGCTCTCTGGCATGGGACCTGGATTTGAACAAAACTGTCATTACTGGCCTCCAATACTGTTATGAGAATGGAAACACTGGGTATTCCAGTGAGGCAACCACCTGCCCAATAAACAGTTTATCTAATCAATAAACATACACAAAAGAACAACTGCGGAAGACCAGTGTCCTCACACTCCCAAAATGAAACTAAGGAAGCTGCCATTCCATACTTCACAAGAGAGTCGTTAAGTACTCAGTCTGTGCCAGGACCTGCCGAAGTGGACGAAGCTACAACAGCTCAGTGCTGTGATCCGTGGAGCATACGATGCCTTCACAGAGTGTCAGTGGGCTGCAGCAACTGCTACCAGATGGGACAATACCTGATATAGGTGGTCAGGGCTTGGGAGCAGTCTAGCAGGAGAGCGCTTGCATAGCACATGCCAGGTCCTGGATTCCATCCCCATTCTTAAGCAAAGAGAAGAAAAGAATGGAGAGAGGGAAGAGAAAAGAAAAAAAGGAAGGGGAAAAAGGAAAAACCACCTATCGTTGGGGGTTTCAGACAACAGAGTGACCTGCAAGTGACCTTCACAATCTGAGACCTCACAGCACAGTCTATTTGGACAGGGACACAGGTGACCTGCACTGGAGCTGGGTATGCATGGCTAATGTGCTGAACTCCGGAAAGTGCATTTCTTGTCTGGTACAATATTCTCTGAAGCTACATTTAAGCAGATCTGTGCTTCTCATGTGTGTACAGTGCTTCCTCTCTCTTGAAGTATTGCTATTTCCTGAGCACATGAAGACTTACTGAAGATTAGTAACACTAGCTGGAGGCTGGTAACGCCTCCAGTCAGTACCAAGAAACAAACTAGTTGAAAAATGGCTGCTGAACATCACACAGATGCAGGGACATGGCTGCTATTGGCTTAAAGAAAGTGGGAACTGAGGAGTCTCGGGACCTTATTCCTCAGCTCAATGACACAGGGAGCCCAACTGGGCCAAGATGGACACAGAGCCACCAAGGGTTCTTTCCAGACCCACTGGCTCACAACTTGCATGAATTTTACTCAGGTCCATAAAGCAAGGGCAAGCAGAAAGCCTAGCAGGTGTGTATAGGAACGTCAAGATAGCTGAGCCTCTTATGCAGAAACAGCAAAGGTTGTTAGGAACTCATCACTTAAAGTCACACAAATGTCAAAACGCTGTACTTCCAGTGAGGATGGCAAGCCAGACCCAGACCTCACAGAACCTTTGGTTTCAGTGAAGGACAAAAGAGACAAAGAAGGAAATGAATTTAAATTATTTAAATCACTGTGAAGAAACACACAGGCATCATGTGGATCAGAGAATTGGGGGCAGCATTGCAAAGGCAGTGCCATGGCTTCTCATAGCAAAAGCATCTCCACTGGGAACTGAAGACCAGCAAGGTTCCAGCTCCAAAAACACCCAGAGGGCCATGCCAGGCTAAAACAGAGGGCCCGGACTGAGCGGACAGGTCAGCTGGCTCTCACTGATGGTCTTATGGTAAGAACATGAGAGGGATAGCCACCAGGAAGAGTCCCTGCTATGTACCCACAGGTGTCACAGAGCTATACTAAATCAAGGTCAGATCAAGGACTAGCCAGTAGGACAAAGTTTATGTTTGTCCCTATGTTACTAAGGGGCCTGAAGACCCAGACCAGGAGCTTGTTAGACCAGAAATAGCTCAAGAGGGACAGATGACAGTCACCCTTGTATATCTCCACAAGCAGGGGAGCAGATATTCTCTGCTACTGGATGGAGGAGGAAGAGAAAATGCGGTAAAATTCAGCCCAAGTCTGGGGAAGTCCATTCTCTAGCTTGGTAAACTCCACCTGCTACCTGCAAGACCAGGGAAACTCTTAGTGGCTGAGCAAGTAGATTTCACATCTCCGTGATAAATAGGCAAGATGTGAGTATTCTTTAGTTGTCAGGAAAAGGTCATCCCTGACAGGTATCAGGTCAGCTCCCAAGGTCAACAGCTGGTTCTCTCTTTTAAGGTCCCACCATCCTCCCAAAGACCAGAAACTCAGCTTTGTTTTTTAAGGTGTGCTCACACTCTGCTTTAGCATGATGGATTAGAATGACGCCTTGTTTTAATTACTTTCCTAGCACACAGCATCCTGCTATAAAAACACCATTCCTCTGCCAATGAGATGCATTTATTTGTTTTGCTGTGCCTTCCAAGATCACTAAGTGTTTATAATTAGATTGTGAAATCATGCGATCCTTTAGCCGGGGTTTGCTGTTTTAAAAGCAGACTTGATACACATTTTCAAGTAAGAAAATGTTACCACATACCAAGGAAACTATGAAGAACTCTAACTCTTTAACCAGAATTCAAAGGATGAGGAGACCGTATTTTTTTAAAAGCTTTATCCTATTCTAGACATCAGCTGAGGGACCTAGTGGCAAAATATACTATGATTCAATAAGAAGAGGCTCATTTAAATTATAAATGATTACAAAATTGAGACTCGACAGATGACTTTGCTCTGCTAATGTATAGAATAAATGATCTCCTCATATAATAAAGTCAGTTGTCCCCTTCATTTGCAGTTTATATTAAAATATCACTCAGATGCGATTCCCAGGAAGGTCTCTTAAAACATTCCCGCAGTATACAGAAGTTCAATAACACTGGATCCGGTACAAGAAACAATTAAAAACACGTGTGCTGTAGGTCATTGGGAAGTCTCAAAACTCTGTATTAGAAAATAAATTATTCCTTAAGTTTCTGGAAAAATCTTGGTGTTGCAAAATCCAGCTTTAGAGTAAAAAAGTCCTATTTTTATAGACTAAAATGCACCCTACTTGAGATTTATTTTGCAGCCATAATGATGCAGTCAAGGTACGGAAGAAGTGTACGGAAGGGTCATCTCAGAGCCAGGGCTGTGCAAACAAAGCCAGCAGGAGCACACTTAGGTTTCTGAGAGACTAGAATAAGGATCAGAATCAAAAGTCACAAAGTGGTACCTCCCACTCTGGGAATATTTCAAAGTGCAACCACATTTTTCTACATAGAAAGAACCATGGAGAATGAGATCTTTTTCAGAACAAGGTGCATCTCACATCTTCACCTGAGCAGGGAACTTCTTAGAGCTTCTTCTGTGCAGAGACCATCCAGAGCTTCTGCTGTCCAGGGAGCATCATAAGCTTTCCCCTGAACAAGGAGTAGCTCAGACTTTCTCCTGGACAGGAAGCTTCTCAGAGCCTTTTCAGACAGGGAGCATCTCACAATTTCCCCCTTTAGGGAGCATCTCAAATGTTCTCCTGACCAGGAGCATCTCATCGGCAACAGTTGTCAAGCCTGGTTCCTACTCATCCAACACATCACACCTCGAATCTCATTCTGGTGGCTTATTTATTAATTTTAATGATATTTCACCAGGAGCTAGGGATGTGGTGAGCACCGGTGACTCTACCTGCAAGGATCCTCTGGCCTCTGAGGGTGCATGGTAACCAGAAACCACTGCCCCTCACCTGGGCACTCCATTGAATCTGGCTTCGTACCTAGCAACTAGCTTCGGTGACTTGAGTACTCTCCTCTGCTGAGGGAGCCAGTTTCTTGGGTCTGTCTTGTCCTCTAGTTCTCTCAGCTGCTGTTTCCTAGCTTTTCTGCAGAGAGGATGCTGAAAGTACCCTGCAAGCTGTGAGAGTCCTGTGTGAGAAAGCCCTGGGGTCCTATTCCCTGCCCTGCAGCCTTGTGGCCCAGAGGTTGGGTGAAAGCAGAGCCACTTGCCACAGCCCTCTCCATTTCTGAATCAGACTGGGGTTTCTCAGGGTGACTGTTGTAGAAATTTTTACATTAATTATTTTTTCTTTCCTTGTTAGTTGCCATTGCTGATTATTTCTTTCTCTCTTAATAGTTTTATATCATTGAGGGGTTTTCCCATGTGCTAGATACTGAAAGAACCTAGATGCAGTTTCTGTTTCTATTCTTAACCCAGATGGTCCTGAGTAAATATGACTAAAGGTCCATCCCCAGGAGGGAAGGTTGGGGAGAAATGCATTGATGTCCTACAATGCACGGATGGGCACAGTGCTCACTGTCAGAGTTTGTACCAATCTGCCTGGCCCAGCGATGCAGCAGAAGGTCTAAGTACCCCCACCTCCTATCTTAGTGCATTCAATAACCATTATTTTTGCTTCTTATGGGTTTACATTTCATTTTATGTTCTCTTACTTACCTTTCTTTTGGGAGATTTTGTTGTTTTTTATTAATAGCAAAGAGATCTTTATATTAATATGTTTATCTATTGCAACAAAATTGAATTTATCACAGCAATTTCAAGTTTCCAAGAAGGTGGGGCTTGTTCATTTTGGCACTATCTGATTCAACTTCTTCAAAAATCTTTCCCTGTTAGGTAGAAGGGGTAAATAGCTAATTTCCAGCCTGATATCAGATGTAGTTCAATCCTGGGATGCAGCAGCCTGCTTGCTAAGGTCCTGAACCCTCAGAGGGTGTCCATTCATGCTGTGTTGGGAGCAGGACATGGTGACCACATTCCCCAGGAAAGGAGAAAGCTCTGCCCTAGAGGGTGGCTTCGTGTCCTACTGGAGGCTAGAGTTGACCTGGTGTGAGCCAGTCTCTCTGCCTGTCCTGAGACCCAGGGACAGCAGCTATTTCCTCCCTCTGGTCTCTCCAGAGCCAGAATCTCCTCTGAAACCATTGGTATCAGCAATGCCTTCCACTCTGCAGTTACCACGCCATTCACTAGGACCTCAGACAGTTCCACTGAAATACTCCAGGCTATCTCAGCCCAGAGTGCACAGCCAGGTCCTAGAGCCCCTGTGTCATAGGGAAACCAGGTCCTAATAACGGAAAAGAGCCAGTAACATTCTTTCCTCAGTTATTTGTGCCATTGACAAAAGGTTTCAAACAAGAAACATAGGCAGTCATATAGAATACAGGCAGAGTTTACTGCAAAATGATAGCTTTTCAGAGCAATAAAGAAGATACTCCTTCAAGCATGAAGGTGGGCAAGCGGCAAAATGACAACTGCACTGAATTAGGTCTCAGGTTATATGTTTATGATTAAATGAATTCTGAAGGAATATCATTCTCTTCCTGTGAGGTCACTGTTCTTTTACAAGGAAAATGAGCTGTTTTGACCACTTCAAAGAACAAAGTTTCCTTTTTGCTCTCTGGATGAAATGTTTTTTTGTGTAGTTTGTTTTGAGACCTAGAGGTTTTCTCAACCTATACGCTCTGGACTTTCTATAAGCCCTGGACCTTGTCGACATGCTCAAAGGTAGTTACATTTTCCTGGGCTGAAGTTTGAATCCATATGCTTCTTTGGATTTTATCTATCACAAGTGATTAAGAAAACACAAAGACATCATCATAGGAAAGCACAAAGTCATCGTATCTTCTTTGCTTTCCATGTAGAGGCCCCCCAGCCATCTGTCACCAGGATTGTTAATGTTTACTTCTGCCTCACACCTGGGAATCCTTGCCTGATCTCCCTACCCTGACATTGGAAGCCCAGCATCCACTCCATCACATCCATGTTGGAGCTCAGCTGGAGTGTGACATGTTGGAGCTCAAGCCTGGCCCTCACTGGGCCTATAATCTTAGTCTCTGTTGCAGTTCGTCCCTTTGAGCCGAGGGTTAGAGAAGACAAGGGAACGGTAGGTCTGAGGTTTGCCCTGCCTCCCACCTCTCCTGTCCCTTGCACAGTCTAGGCTGATGCACGCAGCTCCCTTTTCTCCTTGCCACTGGCTCACTGCAATGCAAATCTTTCTCTATTGTTCCCTCATTGTGTTGGGATAGCTTTTTGTGAAGACTTTTTAACCATTATGGAAACAACAGTACAGCTAATGTCTTTTGAATACTGTGTTTTTGGCAAGCTATATGTGATTTTATTTCATCTTTGCTGTGATTGCCACAAAGTAGGGACACATTTTAGTGTGTCCCTACATCAGTCCCATTTTAGAGGTGAGAAAATTAGAAAACACAAATGAGTACTTTGCCCAGGGCTTCCTATCAGGTACCGATGGAGCTGGACAATTGCAAACCAGTGCTTCCCTTCAGCTGTCTGCAGTTACAAGAGCCCAGTGGACTTGACTCATTACTGTAGTGTACAATAGGAAAAAAAAGCACAACTTTTTTCTTTATGTTTAGATGCATGTATGTTCTGCTTTTTTAATATTTCCTCAATCCTGATGAGACATATTTTTTGTCATTTTAACTAAAGATAGAATTTAGTTTTCTCCCTACAAATTTAACCAGTTGCTCCCTAATAGTTATTGGTTAACTTGACTTTTCTACAATGACTCTAAGAACCACCCGAAGCATACGTCTCATTCCCACTGCAAGGTGGAAGACTGGTCTTCCGTTGCTATTTGACCTAAATCACTCTCAATTTTGACTCTAGGAAATATTTTCACATCTAGTGGAGCTAATTACTCTTAATAGTGTAGAAATTTTTTAAATGTTCTATTTGTTCATTCTGTCATCTGATAACCTTCAGACTCCTCTGCAGATGTTGCCGGGGATTACACTGTTAGATTAATTAGCGGAAAATGGCATCTTTATACCATCAAGTTAATAATCCTCCCATTCATTTGTCTTCTTTTATTCCTTCAGTAAAATTTTATAGATTGTTTCATACAGAATTGCATTTAGCTTAAGTTTACTTCCAGAAATTTATGTTTGGTTGCTATTATGAAGCCATTTTATTTATTATGCTTTCTAACTGTTTCTAACGTTTGGCATTTTCAGAATCCATTGATTTTGGTGCATTTTTATTAGCCATTCTTCCTCTTTTGTATTCATTTTTGTAGTTTTCAAAGAATTCTCTTAGCCCTTTCAGGCAGGCAGGCAGAGGACATATATTATATATAGTACATGCAATGTGTGCATTTTTCTAGGAAATCAGTCACAGATTTAATCAAATCCCTTTTGTCAAGGTGATTTTATAAACATTCTTCTCCAAGCAATTAATGTGATATAATAATGTTTTCTGATAGTAATTCACCATTTTATTCCTAAAATAAGTTGTATTTGTAGATATCATATTAATATCATAAGAATATTGTTTTGATTGTGTTTCAGTTCCTGAGAGTGGCTGTAGCTAAGTGCCATAAACTGGATAGCTCAAGACAACAGAAGTTTATTATCTGTAATTTAGAGGCTGAAGTCCAGACCCAGGGTATTCACAGGGCCTGCTTCCTACAAAGGCTCTGGAGAGAAGCCTTCTCTATTTCTTCCAGCTTCTAGGATTCTCAGGTGTCATTGGCTCGTGGCAGTGTTGCTCCAGTTTCCACCTCTGTCTTCACATAGCTGCTGTCCCATCATGTCTGAGTCTTCATACAGGAGGGCTGTGCACTTGTTTATGTAAGAGGAGGACTCCGATCTTTTTGGATTAAAGGCCTGCTCTCATCAAGTGTGAACTCTTCTTTACAGATTATATCTGCAATTATCTTATTTACACATAAGACCATACTCTGAGGTCCTGTGAGCTAGGACTTCAAAATATTTTATTGGGAGACAATTCAACCCATAAAAATGTGGGCTAGTTTTTACTTACAATTGTTGTATTAAATAAGGTTGAATTTTTGGGAGCTTGAGGGAAGTAGTAAATTTATAAAATTATGGCTTGGTGTTATGTTATTTATAAAATTAATTTTAAAATAATGGATTCTCTTAAATAATATGCATAGATGATATAAAACTTTTAATTCTCTTTAAGCTTTTAAGCTTTTTTCTTTTAAACCATTCAGGCTTTTAGAACACTTAGACTGCTGATGACATTTTTATTGACGATATTATAGAAAACAAAAAATGGAAAGATGGATGCCAGTGGCAGGAAGTTTTTATTTGTGCTAATAGTTTTTCTAGATGAAAAGTCCTGGCGTCGGATGGAGGATGATAACTACACAGCAGTGTGAGTGTATTTACCACTACTAAGTTGTCCACCAAAAATGGTAGAGATTATAAATTTTATGTACTTTGAACTTCAATTAAAAATAATTTTATGTAAAAGGAGATAAGGTAAATGTTCATTCAAACTTATCACTGTGTAAGAAAACAGAGGCCCAGAATAGTAGCCATCTGGACACTACAAGCCTGCCAGAGACTCATCCTCCTGTGATAGAAACTGTGATTTCCAGTGAGAATTAAGATGACAGAAACCATGAAAGGGAAATAAAAATTGCAATTCAAAGGAAGTTAGAAAGGAGATGAAATGAGGAAAACTCAGAAATTTTAAAAACCATTTGAGAAATGAAAACTAAGCTTCAAGAAACATGAATGGAATGCAGTAAGAAAAAATATATGCTAAAGAAAATAGAAAAACATTTAAAAACAGGCGCTTTTCATCAAAAAGAAATTAAGACAGAAATGAGCTTCAAGAAAAAAGTGACTAATATTAAAGATAAGCAAAGAAAATCCTACATATATGTGGATCCTTGTAGGAGACACCACTGCAGGTACTGAAATCTGTACTTCAAGACAATCTTATTTATTGAAAAATAGATTTACAATTATTGTATTAGAAGTACACACTTTGCAACTAAAAAATAAGCCAATAAAACTAACTCCAAGGCATATATTATTAAAATTATCAAACTTCTACTAAAAAAAAAAACCCTTATAGGCATTGGGGTACATACAAGTTATTTTAAAGGAAATAAAAATAGATTATCATCATTTCTTTTTTTCAACAGGAAGAACTGGGGAACTATATTTAATACAGTAAGAAAACAAACTGTGAATCACATATTCTATATCAACAAAACAGACTTTTAAGTACAAAAGACACAAGGTACTATCACAATTCAGGAACGAGGGGATATTGTCCCCATCTTGAAAATGCAGTAAGATGAGGAGCTTTAACCACAAATGGCTCCCGTTGAGTTTCCTGTGTCTCTTCTTGTTTGAAACCAACCTGCACATGTTGGTTCTTCACAGGTAAAAAAACTTCTTACGAAGCCCACATTTGCCTATTCCTGAGTCTTCCTGCTGACTTCTGTTTGCAACGTGCCCAGCTGAGGCACTGGGTTCTGCTATCCAGGGAGCCTAGAAAGGGATGGCGAGGAGGGGTAAGACATGTGCAAGAATCTTAGATGCTACCCAGGTTGGGAAGTCTAGGTGGCTCCCGTCACAACTCCTGGGCTTCGGCTATGCCAACCACCTTCCCAGGAATCCAGGGACATGTGCCTCCTTTCCTGCTTGAGTACTTCCTAGCTGCCTGCTCAGGCCATCTGAATTATCACTGGATTTTTGAATCCTCCACACAGCTTTGTCACTTAAGGGTCAGTAAACTGGCTTCAGTTCTCTACAGGCTCAGAGTATTCTTTCTCCCTGAAGGCCCCAGGGACCCTGGTTGAACACCACGCCCTGCACTTCATACATCTCTAGAGGGCACTTCTAACAGTCATTACAGTACACCTCTTATCTGGGTGACTCTGGACAAGTTTTCCTGCTCTTTAACCTCAATGCTCCCATCTCCTAAGCAGGAACATAATAATATCTGCCAAATGAGGTTATTGCAGGGACAAAGGTAAAAATATGATTAGTGTATGAACCATGGTAACCCTCAATCAGCATGATTTATTAAGCCATAGTCTACATTTCATTTAGGAGTGTGTTATGCAACACATATCACGGGTTCTCTTGAAGCTGGCCACCCGCTAGTGAAAGTGAGTGCTGCTCAGAAGTGCCAACCCAGGTCACAGCTCCTCTTTTCTTCCACAGGAAAAACTAGAGAGCATGAAGTTGGGATGTTAGTGCCACCTTTCACCTGTGACTTTGGCAAGAAGGCTCTTCACCTTTAGCTCTATTGCATTATCTCTATGAAGGGTAGAGACAGCATCTTCTCCCAACTGGCTGATAAAAAGGATCATGGCACTGCAGGCAGCAGTTCCAACTAGACAAGCAATTCCTACTGATGGTGTCCCAATGCCGTGGGCATCTTCACATCTGCCCCAAGTGAGATGTATCCTGCAGAAGAGGCCAATAAGGTACATGTTGACTTTCTGATCCCAACATGGAATTAAACACTTTAAATGTAAATTTTGGCAAACTTTTTGTAAAAGAAGGGCCAGATGATGACCAACTGAGGCTGCAGTGTCTTCAAATGTCTGACTTTGCCCCATATGCAGTAACAGTGGGCATCTCTGCATGCCCATAAAGCTTGATATACAAAATCAGTTGGGTTTGGTCTCTGAACTACAGTTAACTAACTTCATCTTAAAGGATGAAGGACACCTCCTCAGTTCTTATCCACTCATTGGTTTTCACATATTTGTTGGTATTCTATTATGTTTCAGGCATAGTCCCAGATACAGGACCATAACTGAACAAGACAGGCTCCACAAAGCCTACATCCAAACAAAGAAGACAGATATCCTCACTTGTATACCTGTTTTTAAATTACTTGGGTTATGAAGAGAGCTACAATTATGTCAGCTCCTCACTCAAAGAAAACATCTGTCACAAGGAATGTTGGCCCCATGCAGTCTTTATATCCACTCTAGTTTTAACCCCAAAGATGCTAACCAAAGGATACTTTCAAATCTCTGGGTTTTTTTTTGCAATGGATAAAAATGTACCAACTAAATATTTACTAATGATCAGCACTTTGCTAAGATGTCTCAGGCATAGGCAACCACTGTATAAAAGTTAAGCCAGCATCCAAGGATCTAACCAATGGGGTGTGGATGAGAAACCCCTGGGATGGGAAACAGGCAGAGTACGGGAATAGAAAGATCCAGAGACAGAGAATATGAACAGTCTCGGGCGTTTCAGGTTTTTAGCCTGAAGCACGGCATCACAGTGGGATGTCGAACCAGGGACCCACATAAGTGCCTGCCCATTCCTTGGAATGAGCTCTATATACATTCAGATATGAAGTCATGAATCAGAACTCACTCATGAGGCAGCTGTCA
The DNA here is from genome assembly GCF_034190915.1 of Cavia porcellus. Taxonomy (NCBI): domain Eukaryota; kingdom Metazoa; phylum Chordata; class Mammalia; order Rodentia; family Caviidae; genus Cavia; species Cavia porcellus. The sequence goes on from NW_026947485.1 coordinate 104,263,749, forward strand.
GGTAACCCAGAAAACAGGGAACAAGACCCCCAACATTGTGTTTTGGAACTCAGGCACCTGTGGAATCCAGCTCTGAGAAACCCTCCTGTGGTATGTGATAATTAACTGTGGTACAATTTGAGTAAGAAACATGTAACTGAGTGGTCTGACACAGTTCTGGCGTGGAAGATGAATTTGTCAAAGAGGGAAGACCCATCCTGATGTGGGTGGCATCAACCAATAGGGTGACAGTCTCACTGGAATAAAAAGGAAAAGAAGAAGGAAGTCTCACTTCTGATTCTTCAGAGGAGCTCTTGTTTTGCCATTGCCTTTGGACATCCATCTCCAAGTTTCCAGTTCAGACTCCTCAGTCTTTTGGTGCACAACTTTTGGCTTCCTGATAGACTCACACAGGATTCTGCAGTGAATTCTAGGTCTTCAACTTTTGCCTGGGTCCTTCAGATCTCCAGTGTGCAGACAATCCTTTTGCATCCTTCCACACTTGACTCTGTAGGCAGCCATTGTAAACCTACCTTGTAAATCCTTTTATATATATATATATATATATATATATATATATATATATATATGTTTATATCTAAATGTGCCTGAAAGTCCTCATGAATTAGTAGGTGGGGCTTTAGGGAGATGATTGGTTCATGAGCATGTGATACTCCTCAGCAGACTGGTCCACTGATATGTTTATAGCTGGATGTGATGTTGGGAGGCAAACCTGGTGAGGAAAGGTGGGATCCCCTAAGCTTGGCCTTGAGGAGTACACATCCTTCCTTAGTTCTTCTTTGCTTCCTGAGTGCTCTGCCATAAGAAAGCTTCCTCCGTCATGCTGCTGTTCCTTGGAGCCAGTCAATTATGAACTGAAACCCCTACAAACTGAGTTTGTAGTAGGTGTTGGGTATTTCGTAACTAAATAGTGTGCAACAACAAAGTAAACGTTGTGCTGCTTACAATGCTACAAGTTAAAAGGTATTTTTTTTCCTTGCTGACTATATATTCTGCCTTTGAACTTACAGTTTTAGGTGGTTCAATTTCCTGAGGCATTGGTTCTCCATGGGCAGCCCAGGATCCCTGTGCATTTGAATGATAAGACAAGACAGTACCAACACCCTGAGAGCCACCCACAGCTGCCCTCTCCCATTCCACTGCTCCAACAAATGTGGATATGCCTAGGAAGAAGCTGTAGCTGAACTTAATCTCACACACCTCCTACAACTTACACCCAAAACCGAGGTTTTCCTTTTTGAAAATCATCAGTGTGGGAGACAGAAGAGACACACATAAATGCTATAAAACATTGCTTGTGATAAATGACCTCTGCATATAATCAGAGTTGGCTGCATCTAATCTATCCATGCTTATAATTATCATTTTTGACAAGAAGAAAGTGATATGTATTTACCTTCCAGTGATACCTAGGACACCTTTCATCTTCCATCAGCCCAGGTCCCACTTGATCTCAGCGAGCTATCTCCAATCACATGGAGTCACATTTTGACAAGACTGTCTTTGTGATATTTCCGTATAAGAAAACACCTAGAATCAGGTGTCTGAGATGGAAATTTTCATCGTCACTATAAAACTTTTAAAGTTTAATGAAATAAATGTCAACCATAAAACTTCACTCATATTTGGAAATGTGAATTCTATATTTGAGGATTGTATAGCAGAAATGAATAATGAAACCATATCACAAGAACAACACAACCTAGTGTTTGTGTTATATTTTAAAAGAGAAATTTTTATCTTATAGAGTGACAAAAAGTGAAATGATTTGTTTTCCTTTGGTTGTCTGAGAAACATGTGAATCTTTGAGAATTGACATCTCTATCACAAGGCCTGGTAAAGGGATCACCATCAGTAGGCAGGATGTGAACGATGTAAATGTGATGCAAATATTGTGAGCTCCAAAAACAAAGCATGGAGATTTTGCTGTAGAACACGCTAGGGTTTTTGGTCAGTGATGGTTTCCTGGTGTAGAATAAAGTAAATCAAATATCCTACAGCAGAGGAGTTGGCTCCTCAAAACAGTTACAGTGTCTCCTAGGGTGTGATTGTCTGGTCCCTTTGATTCAAAGTGTGCATCACTGGGAACTGTGAAAGAACAGACATACACCCTCTGCACACACACTGAGAAGTATTGAAAGTAGGGACAAGATGAAATTCCAGAGCCCCTGCCATGATTTGAATATGTTGCCCAAATTTCATGTGTTGGAAACTTAGTTTGCAAATTCATATGTTATTGATATTGGAGGTGCGCATTTGGAAAGTGGTTGGGTTAAGGGGATTTTGCCCACATAAAAGAATTAATTTATTCATGGATTTGTGGGTTGATGGATTAACAGATTAATGGGCTATCAAGGATGTACTTTTGTTATAAAAGCAGCTCTCTCTGTGCTCTGTGTCATCATGTGATACCCTCTGCTACGTCACTATGCATTGGGATTGCCCTTGATCCCCCAACGCTTCATAGATCCTGCATCATGCCTTGAACTTCCCGCCCTCTGGAGCTATGAGTCTAATGAAGAGTTGTGCTTTATTAACTACTCTGTCTGTAGTATTCAGTTACAATCACAGAAGACAGATGGGCTCCAAAAAGCTACAGTGCTCAGTGGCTGGGCAGATTAGTAACCAGATCAAAACTGACCAAGAGACTATTGAGAGCCACCTCCCCACAAATCACTCATTCATGAGGAGGGCCATCTGTACTACCCACAGATTTTGTGACACGAGTCCACTCTTTGGTCACTTCAACTTAATTATGCTTAGGACTACATGGGAGAGAGGATTTATGTCCCAAATGTCCCAAGTAACTAGATTACCCCAACTCAGCACCAGGTAGGAGTTAGAACTTCTCAGAGGTCTACATCTAAAGAGACTGAACCTGCGATGCTGACTGGTCCTATTGCATGTCCAGTATGACCAGTCACTTCCTTAGTCCCCAGCACTCTCTCAGGTACTTTGCAAGCCTTTTCTGCTTCACCTGTAGCTTTAGAGAAGAGGAAATGAACTACATCTCTTAAGATTACAGAATCAACCTGTGCCTATTTAACACCAGTGCTATAATTCCATATTTGCTTCATATAGAAGCTAAATGCTGGACACTTTGTACACAATAAAGAGCTATCAACTTCTACCTTTGCTTTGAAACTTTCAGAGTATAGGAATAATTCATGAGCCGTCTAAATTTACCTACCTGAGCATCTGTGTAAATGTCCTCCAGAGCCTTGACAGCAACTGAAAAACAGTAACATAGTGAAGTGAGTGAACAAATGCTCCACTGCCATATCCTGAACTCCAGACCTACCAAGGTCCTGAAGTTTTGATGTCTGCAATGGTCATGCCCCATGCAGCTCCAAGTCCAAGCTTGATATATGGGAGGCATGTTACACCAGCAGTCCCAAAATGCCCAAAATATACCAGAATGCCCAAAAGAATACATAAGCTATCCATATTGGAAAGGGTTCACATGGACCTCATTGAAATGAACCCAGTTGCTGGAGAGCAAATGCTTTTGGAAAGGCATAAGAATGGAAAATGAGAAATGTGGAAAGAAAAGGAGGGAGTAGAGGAAATGCCCCTACAAGTCCTCACACAAATGGAGAATGATGTTTTTTAAAAATCTGATCTTTTGAGATAAAAGACTAGAATAAAAAGGAGTAAAGGAGAAAGTTCAGCAAATTTATTTTGTTTGTCAGTGTTTGGTTCAATATGAGAATCCTATTCTTGGTTGTGGTGGCAGTCTCCTGGGTAGAGTATTTTGGTGTTCTAGCTCATGTGACCAGAGAAATCATAAGCTCCAGACCCCTGAATTTACAAGTTCCCGAAACAAGAAGGATCCCCTTGACTGGTTGAGGTTATGAATACCTGCCTATAAAAAAATTTCTGGCTTTCCCATGGTCCAGCAATGGCAGTCTGAATGCCACCATTAGGCTGGTGTTAGCCAAGGCCCCCCCCCCCAACCCCTGAGTGTCAGTTGGCTCCAAGGATGAGAATGGCAGGGAACCAGGCTGGAATGCAGGAGAGCTGAAGGCTCTTCCTGTCTCCCATTCTCTTCTGCTGCTGCAGGAAAGCCCCATCTCTATCCACAAACCTGGGATTAAAGCAATTGTGAGCTGGGATCTATTTTTTATTTTAGGACAGGATTGAAATGTCCTGTTGTGTCTGTTTTTCAATAAATTGCTGGTGCTCATATTTGAATATCTCCATTTCAGTGAAAAAAATTGCATTGCATCAGCAAGCTATTTGTGAATCTAGGTTCCTTAAAACTTAATCCACAAGTTTACTGGGTAAAAGTTTTTTGAAAAATAAACTGGGTTGTTAAACCTATGTTAGTTCCTTGGCTCTAGAATTTAAATGCTTTGCTATGTTATAAGCACCATGTTGCTCAATTACTTTTTTTCTCTATATTTTCTTTCTTTAACCAAAAATGGAAAATTATCTATGAACACCTTTTTTGGGATTACCAGAATGCTGATGTTCCTGTCTCAAATTGGTCCCCTTCCTCTGTGTTTTAACTGAGAGCTCCACAGCAGTCTGTCACTGCTGTGTAAGGACCTGGGAGGTTCTACAGTCTAGCACCCAGAGATATCTGCCCCTTGTCTCTGCCTGTCTTGCCTACCTATGACAATGATGGCCATGCAGACTGTATCACCCAGCAGAGGTGGGTGCCTGCAAAGCAGAGTGAGGGTGAAGAGAGGCTCATAGATCCTCTCAGGAGGAAAGGAAGCCCCACGGACTACACCCCTTAATGCCGAAACAATACACTAGAGGCAAGGCTCCACACATCTTTACCTGGAACAGAATGACATGCTGGTGTCGGATCACTGTGAACACATCTGGGAAATAAAAAGTTCATACTTGTGCCATTTCTTTTTCTTTTCTAACCAGTGAAGACTCTAGTCTCAGTTTTAAAACTGCTGCTTCTCTAGCCAAAACAAGAACAACAAAAGAGTTTTCCCCTGTGTGCTAGTGGAGAAGGTGGAGATGGCTGTCCAGACAGTGAGGAATCCTACTCAGGAGCTTTCCTCTGCCCACTTGTGGCAGGAACTCAACTAGAATGCTGTCAGTGAATTACAAGGAACAGGAAAACCCTGGGACAAGTTCCTGAGGGAGTGTGTTCGCTTTTTTTTTCAGTTTTACTTAACTCATGACCACTACATGAATGTGGGTGTGTTTGTATGTGGCCAAACTGGAAGAGGTCATTGTCCATACAGACTAAACACCCTCCACAAGATATGTAAGGCACAGGATCTCCTCTCACTTCTTTTTTCTCTTGATTGGTAACCAGGATTGCTCAGAGTCCATATGCCTTTGCTGCTTCCCCATGTGCCCATTGTCGTCATTCTAGATTGGGCCCCAAGGTAAAGGATGAGGGACATACCCAGTCCTGCATCTCTCTAGGTCCTCAATTTCCCTCCAAGCTGCTAACTTCTGGCAGCTGCACACTGAAGATAAAGAGCACTGGTACCAGAAACAAATGACTTGCACACTGATCTCACATCCAAGGATGTACCAGATTACCTCCATGATGAATCAGGAACTGATCTTTAGGTATTCTGATTCACACAAAATGTGCTTTTTTATAGCCTGTAAATGTGAGTGATGATCCACTGATGGAGAATAATTAACAGAGCTCACTAATTTTGTGGAGATGCTGCACTAAAAGCAAATACTCAATGAGAGTAGACATACACCTGTAATTTCAGCTGCTAGAAGGTCTGAGGCAGGAGGATCACAAGTTCAAGGCCAGTCTGGACAACTTTATGATACCTTTTCTCACAACAAAAAAATAAGGTCTGGGTTACATCTCAGTGATGGATACCTTGCCTAGCACATGTGAGGACCTACGGTCCCTCCCCAGTATCACAAAATTTCTGTCATTCAATTAACAAGAATCTCTTAAAGTATGAAACAAGCCAAGAGGACATGTTAGACGATAAATCCTTGGATTTCAGGAGACACTAGAACACAAAGGCAAAGGAGCTCCAGGAATCTCAGGTAAAACAGTAGTGCTTATATATGTGCATCTACCCCTGTTCTAAGCCATCAATGATAAGAAGTCTCCTTGCTTGAGGGATTGGGTGTTTTGATGGCATTTAGTCAGAGCCAGCAAATGGCAGGGCCTTGCTCTGCTCAGCCTGAGGGGTGGGCACTGGAAGAGAAACATGCAGAGTGAGGCTGTACAAAGGGACACCAGATATGTGTGTTGCCGGAATTAATAAGGGATAGCATGCGGAGTAAGCCCTTAGACTGGGTAGTCCAGGAAATGACATATTAAAGACCTCTGAGGATCTGAGCCACAGTCTCCTAGGTCATGCATCAAACCCCAAGATGGAAAATTCTAGAGAGACTTTCTCTTTCAGCTCTGCCAGGGATACAGCTGGGGTAGAATCTAACGAGGGCAGTTCTAATTGTCATCTTTCTAGAATGAGAGTAGCCCCCAAGGGGAAAAAGTCTTGCAGAGAGGGCCAGGTTTGGATTCTCTTGGACTTTCAAGAAATTGAAAAGTTTCTGGCCAGAAGCAGTTGTGTGAAAAAAGGGAAGTCTTTATTTTCCTAAACTTTCAGTTCCTTCTTAGAGTCCCAAAGGGAAGAGTTCACACCAATCAAAAACAGTATTTATCAACCTAAAAGCTCAATCTTTTTTCCTGCCAAGCCTAGTCATTTATAAAAATAGCTGGTTATTAGGTTTTCTGGGACAGAGTTTTACTGAGTATCAGATTTTGTAGAAGCCAAAAGTAGAAAAAAGCTGACTAAGATATTCAGGATCTAGGCTTCAGGTTGTGCGTGTTTACTGAGACCCAGGTTTGTAGAAGCAGGTGGAGTTTCAGCACAGGTGCTAGAAATCCAGGAATCCCACAGGATTCCAACCAGCTAAAGAAAAAAGCAAATGGATAGAGGTAGTGATCGTGCTTATTTATCCACCTTCCATGAAGAAGAAGAAGAAGAAGAAGAAAAGGAGGAGGAGGAGCACTGTGCTATTTGAAGCTTATACTTAATTTATGTAAACATCATAGAGCTGCTCCTCTAGCAATTAACATTAGCCTCTGCCTTAAGGATGTGAATATATACATCAAAGATGCCAGTCAAGAAATAAGTATGAACCAGAAAGACAAACTCTACATGACTGTACTCACCATCAGAATTCACAGTCATTAAAGAAGTAGAGTGGAACAGGGGCAGTGAGTGGGCTGAGGAGTTATAGGTCAAAATACACAAAGTTCCAATTACACAGAAGGAATTGGCTTTTGTGAATGACTGCACAGCAGCATCACTATGGTTAACAACAATGTACACTGTAACTGAAAATCCCCTTAGAATAGATTATTAGTGTTCTTACCACAAAAAGATAAATATATATTTCAAAATATGTTGTACACCATAAATATAATTTTTATTTGTCAATTGAAAATACCAATTAATTTTATATTTAAAAAAAAGGGTACAGACACCTCCAGCCCTGACTTTCCCTGAGAAAGATGCACCCATTTTTCTAAGACTGAGAAGCAGGCATGTAGATGGGTATGTGATTGAAAGGGTGCTTGAATGTTCTTTAAGGGGATAAAGGAGATCATTTGGTAGATCTATAGGGGCAGTTAGAGACAGAGGATGTCTTCTCATCCCCAGAGTTGTTCACACTTGCTATTCTCCAGATCACTTCTCTCTTTGCCCCTGATAGGGACTGTCAGCTTTTCATCCTTCCTGTGCCCTGGCATGCCCACCACAGTATGCCTGTGTCATCTTACGGAGCCTGGGCATGAGCATCTAAGTGTGGCGAGGCACCACTGTGGGTTCTACTCCAAATGCCCCACACCTGGGCAGAGAGTCCGATCTCTGCTAAACAGAACTGAGTGTTGGAGTCATGCGGCCTCTAGGAAAAACATTCTCTTGCAGGAGGCGAGATGCCCCTTTCCTTCTCTTTCTCACACAGACCAGCCTCCTGAAGAGCCACAAGTTCAGAGTTTTCAAAGATGGGAACCTCATTCTCTGAGCTTGAGAAAGAGACAGCCTCCAGTACTTAAGGAATACAGAGAAAAGGGAAGGCATTATTTTTATCTTCTGAAGGGAAAGAGGAACACCCAGTCTCCCACTCCCCTCAGGCGGCTGGTAGAGAGCCACTGGAAGGAAACCCTGGTTTCCACTGTTGGTCTTGCCCTGGCCCTTCACCCATACATAGCAGCAACTGCAGCCTGATGCAGGCTGGGTCCTGTCCTCAGAGACCTCTCTGGCTAGTCAGGACCTGGACCAAGCCCAGGACACAAGGCTACCGTACCAGCTATGTTAGCCTACACTCCTAGAAGTTTTCCTGCATACTAAAACTAAAATGCTAAGCAAGTCTTATATGTCTAGTTATAAGCAAGAACATCCCTGCAGCTTATCACCACCTACTTAAAACATGCCCAGCCTTAGTGAAACTGGTGTATCCCTGTGGAAGATTGCACAGTAACAACGGCTGATTTTGTGTGGAGCCACTTAATGTAATTGTTTATGTGGCCACTTAGCACTGAGTTAGTGTTTAAACCAGTATTATTGAAAGTAGATGCTCACAGTTCACATTTATTTGGAAGACATTTGGTGTGCTTGATATCTGGGCCTGCTAAATTCACCACCACTTTTGGAAATAGCATTTTGTCAATGTGGTATGCAAATAAGACCCAAATGCAATTTCTTATGTAAATAAGGCATGATTCCAAAATATGAACTGTGGAAACAGAGAGTTTCTCTTAATGTAAATCCATATGGCCATTTATGTCACTTATAAAAATCTAAATCACATGGATGTCACAGCTCACTGAAATACAACTGTGACTATTGAATATTATTGCATTCAAAGGAAGAGCCACATTTCGAAGGCTTAAACAGATCATCCAGTGTGTCGGGTTAATTACCTTTGTGATTGAAGTTGGATTGTGTAAAAGCTCATTTTTGCCTTTGTGCTGCAATGCTGGGTATATTGTACTCTGAGCATATAGAGAATAGCCCTTTGAATTGCTGTTTCATATTTCCTTAAATGAAGTTCAGGAAAATCTCATTTTAATAGACCTCTTCATTATACCCTAGATTTTGTCAAATATTTGGTTAACTCCCCTCCACGAATGCAGTAAGGTCCTCTGCTTTCCTGTTTAGACATCAGTCCCATCCCTGGCCACTGGAAATGAAACTGTCTGAAAGCGCTTAGAGAAAAATCCAGGCTCACACCCCAAATCTTTTCTGGACTCAGATTTCCTTTGCCCAAACCTAGCTGGTAGGTTTGTCTGTGCTCCAAAGTGCAAGAACAGGGGACTAGATTCAAAATAACTGAATCTCACATTCTGAAGGGTAGACATTTGCACTGCTTAGCTGGAAATGCCTCTTTTGGCAGCGGCGTGTGAGTCCTCAACAGATGCCTACCTAGAGAACCCAATACACAATCCTTCCAGCGGGGCCAGTCCCACAAAAGATGAATTTATCTAAGCCACAACAGATGAATTTATCTAAGATGAATGTAACCTGCAAGAAAAAGTAATAAGCAGTAGAGGGTCAATCATCATTTGCAACTTTATCTGCAGGCAGTTGGACTTGACTGTGCCTTTTCCAAAGGGCATCTGGATTCCAAAGGGCACCTTGCCTGATCATTAGAAGGTGATGACTCCTCCTGCATTCTAAGAGGAAGAGGGATGCCTCCCACTGCAGTACTCAGAGCCCTCAGTGAGAAGTGTTGCTGCCTGTTAGTTACTTTTCCTTCATTACTGAGACAAAATACCTAACACCCCAAATTAAGGAGGGAAAATTTATTCAGCTCACAGTTTGTAGAGGTTCCAGTCTGGCTCCAAGGTAGGTGGTCTGGTGAGGGGCAATAGTTCAAGGTGGCAAGACAGCAAAAGAAACAAGAACAAAAGCCTCTTTTTCTCCATTATATTGTAAGCAGGCTAGTGGCCTTCAAGTGGGTCCTTTATGCCTATATCATCTCTGTGCCCTCCTTTTGCACAGGATGTAGAAGTTTACAAAGTAAGGACCCTGGCCCCTTGTTGAGTCGCTTAAACTTCTAAACTTCCCAAGATGATACCACATATCAACCTTTACACTGCCCCAACTAGTCCAGCCACACCATGGAGGTAAGGGTACAACAGAGACTACCGGGACACAAAAGATAGGCACAGTTTTGGACCTTAACTCAACACCTGTTACTCATTAAAAGCATGGTATATGTTCTTTTCTATCTACCCTTACCCTCCCAAATGATATTATCAGTGTCAGAAACCAAGTACGGCACTAGAACAAGGATGCCCACAGCAAAGTATCTCCAAGAATAAACTAGATGGCCACATAAAACTGTTAGGATCGCCGCAGAGAGACAAGCAAACCCCTGAGCCTTTAACCCATTACTCATTCAAAGCATGACTTGTGTTGATTTTCAAGGCAGTCAGGGACTTGAAGTTTGTTTTTGCTAGAAAATGGAGTCTTGTCATTTGGGCCTCCAAATGCCCAATAAGTAACTAAAAACAGAACAAAGTTTGACCTTTGCTTGATTATCAGTCTCCTTTATCACCTAAAGCTTTGGGTAAGATCCCTGCTCAGCTCTGCCTAGAACATGTTAATCATTTAAGGATTACCTGTCTAAAATAAATAATATGAGTTGTATTAACCCTACATTTACCTCACTTATCTCATCCCCCTTCAAGAATGAGAACACTAAGATAAGACACTTTTCAGGGATATTCAACTACTAAATTACAGAAAAGTCTCCAATCATGGCCCTCACCATGGACTCCATTAGAGCTTTTGCAAAACCAAAGCTGCCCCACCAAGCAGGAATGAACATCAGGAGACCCAGATTACCCCTCCAACAAAAAGAAATATCACTCGTGGGAAATGGACACCATCATCTGGTTCTAGTCCCTCAAGAATGTGCCAGAGAAGGAAGGCCAGGGATCCAGAGCCAGAACTTTGGGCAAGAAATCAGATGAGACAAACAGGGGCCTCCCAGCCTATTTCTTAACATTTTCAAGGAGCTTGGGTTCTGGCTTTTAATGACCTGCAGCCAAGAGAAACTACAGGATATCCCTGCCCAAAGCAAAGGTATGGGTAAAAACCCTAGCTGCTAGCACAAAGATTTAACCTTGAGTGACAAATAGTAGGCAGCGTGCACATCTCTCCTGCAATCATTCCAGCCACGAGTGAGTGAACAAGCAACCAGAAGATGTTTAAAAATGGCAGCTGCTTGTTGTAGCCCAATGGATTTTCTCCAAAGTAGCTCCAACTATTAGAGGTGCTGATTGAAACTACAGCCTTTCCATGAGACACAAGTCACAGGGCAGTCAGAGGAGACAGAACTTCAGCACTCTTCCTCTGACTTCTTCTGAAGGGTAGGAAATCCAGGAAATAAGTTCTAGGGACCCAGTCTTCAGGAATATATTAATCAGTTCTCCAATCTCTGGGGCAAAATATGCACTTTAAAGAAGGAGAGGCTTACTTGGGCTGTAGTTTCAGTGATTTCGGTCCATGTTTAGCAGCCTCCAACACAGAAACCACATGATGGAAGGACTTGACAGAGAAAAGATCTTCACACCATAGCAGCCAGAAAGCAGAGAGAAATTGGAGGAGCCCAGGATGAAAATATACCCTTCCAAGTAACACTCACAATGACCCACCCCTTCCAGCCAAGCCACCCCCAAAGTGAGATGGGAGGGCATTGTAGTTCTAAACTATAACATGGAAGGTCATCCTATCATCAAAGCTTGTATTCCAGGTACCAGGAGACATCAGCAGCCTTGGCAGCCTACCAGCCTGCTTAATATACATTAAAAATGCAAAGGATGCCTTTGGAGACCTCAGATTAAAAGCTAAATTTTATTTAAAATACTGCAGGCAATACCATTCTTAGAAGTTTAACAATTTCAGGGAATGACAAAGCTATATCTCATGACATCCAAGGGATAACCTGAGTCACCTGAGTCACTTGCATTGTTCAGGGGTAAAAAATTCACAGCCATGAGGAAAGGCTGTCATGAAGCATGCATTGGTAGCAAGAAGATCTCACCAGACCCCCGCAGCACCTGCTCACTAGGGATTTTTCTGCTAGTGTGTGTGAAATATTTGCTTATTCCTACCATGGACACACCACTGATATCAAAGGAAATGGGGACAGCTCAGGTCTACATTTACAGGAAATCTGAGAGGTGTCCCACAATAGCACAACAAAACCACCTGCCACACATTGCACCATAGCTACCACACCCTCTCCTGATACCCAGTCCTGACCAGGTACGAGGACCGGGGAGCTGTTCTGGCTTGCACAGTAGCAGCCTCGGTGTTCTTTACCACACACAGCTGGCATGCAGTGTAAACACATATGCTCAGAGAGAGTGCACTAGCCACTGGGACCATACTGGAACACAGGGCCTCTGATGACCAGTGCAAACTTTGCATAGACGATGGACCTAGTGGTTTTCCGCCTCACTATGGGGCTAGATACATTTCAGAAAGAACCTAAAGGCTACACAAAGACCAGCAAATATGTCAGAAATTCAGGTCAAGGCTCAGAACAAAATACATTTCCAAGGCTGATGAGCCAAACCCCACCCCTGTGGAGAAAGAACCTGATTAATTTGGGAGGATTGGCTATAGTGTCATTCCAGCATGTGAAAAACGAAATTTAGATTCTGAAGATAAGAAAAATATGCATGCATCTTCAATAAAATCTTGTTTCAAATGCTGACAACCAGCACAAAAAAGTAAAAAGCTGGAAACAGCCTATTAAAGATGTTTAAATGATTTTAATTAAGAGAAGACACCATGTCTAAAACATAGAATTAAAAAAACTCAGACCCCCAAAATTCATAGATCCAATCCAAAAATGGGCATCTGAGATGAACACACACTTCTCAGATGAAGAAATACAAATGACAAATAAATACATGAAAAAATGTTCATCATCATTGGTCATTAGAGAAATGCAAATTAAAACCACACTGAGATTTCATCTCACTCCTGAAAGAATGACCAGGATCAAAAAAACCAACAACAACAAATACTGGAGAGACCGTGGGGAAAAAGGAACTCTCCTACACTGTTGGTGGGAGTATAGACTCATACAACCTTTGTGGAGGTCAGTCTGGAGATTTCTCAAAAAGCTGGGATTGGAAGTCCCATTTGTTCCAGCTATTCCACTTCTAGGCATATTCCCAGAAGAACTAAAAGCATCATACCACAGTGACATATGTGCACCTATGTTTATAGCAGCACAATTTGTAATCGCCAGATCTTGGAAACAACCCAAGTGTCCATCAACTGAGGAATGGATAAAAAAGTTGTGGTATTTCTATACAATGGAGTACTACTCAGCTATAAAGAAGGATCACATTGAGATATTTATCAATAAATGGGCGCAGCTTGAAACCATACTCATGAGTGAAATAAATCAAACTCGCATGTGTGAATATCAAATAGTTTCCCTAGTGTAGGAAATGATTCAAATGTACAAAAGTATGTGGTAATCATGATTCCCCATTATGTGGCCTTGAAGCCTTATAAAGTTTTCACTCATTAACTGGAATGGCTTTATTCTGGGCTGCTTGATATTATTGCCTGTGATGAAATGAACAGCTATTTTAAAGAAAACAAGACATCATAATAGCTAGTGCTGATTTAATACCATCTTGTTTTGAAGCCCCACTAAACTATGGCTCTTCTGTTTCCATTGGTTTTATCATGTTGTATCTTGATGGATTTTATTATATGTGATAGTATAAACAAAAATTGTTATAGGCAAAGAGGTAATATAGAAACCATTGTTCGTTTTCTGTTTAGCTGGTTCTAAATACCCTACAATGCTTTCATCCATTTGAATGGTTTTACACTGTCTTGATATATTTGATGCTGTAGTATACAAAGTTATATTCAAATATTTCAAGGAAAAAGACACTAGGGTAACTACTATTAAGTGAGGTTATTTGGTGGTGAAGCACTAGGTTGCTGAAACTGTCGTGCTTTGAACTGTATTGTTATGTTGTTATGTCCTCGTTTATCTCAAACTCTCATTCATTAAAAAAATTTAGTTTTTTTTTATTATTTTTTTAATTAAGGGGAAAAAACCAAAAAAAAATAGCAGGATATATTATAGTAACTTTTCTGATTTCCTATTAACTTGATTTGAAGTCCTGTAATACTCCCACTATCTTGTTTTGACTGATTAGACTCTGTTCCATTCTGTTTGATAGTATCAAGTTTGAGGGTATAGGCAACTACTTTGAAGGCAATAAGATTCACTATGATGCCCATTCCGGTTTGACTATTATCTTCTTTTGAAGTCCTGTAATGTTTACAATGTTTAGGTTTTATTGGTCTTGTTCTCTACTGTTTTGTTCAACTTTATGATACCTAATGAGATAGACAATTCTTTTTAAGGAAGCAAGAGGCATTATGGTAACCATTGTTGATAACCTTGTACTCTGTTTTTACATCATGTGCTATGTCTATCCTTGGTTTTGACTGACAGCTATGTTTTGTCATATTTGATTTTATTCTCTTCCAAAAAAAAGTAATAAGAACTATGGGAGTAATAAAACCCAAAATGTGTAAATTTTGTTGTAAAAAGGAGAGGGAAAAATAGTGCTCTAAAGGATACAACTGCAAGTGTGTTTAGGTGTGTTAAATAGATGACTATATTAATGTTTTTGATTGGATCATTGAACACAACTGTTTGCAGTCTCACTGTTTGAATGTCCACTTTGTATGCTTTGATCCTGTGACTTGAGCAACTATCTCTACAATGATAATGTGTAATCTATTAACTGGTGATTTCTTACTTTTTTTTTTTTTTTTTGTAGTTCTGTATTACTTGTACCCTTACACTGTTTTGTTTTGTTCTCTTTTTCCTTTTAAAAAAATTTTTAAAAAAAGATCACTGAAGTGCCTATGGAAACCCACCACTTAAAGCATCCCTACACTGAGAACATTCATTATAAACATGGACTGTGATCAATACAAATTCCCAGGGTCCCCCATTCTGTATCTGGGGAGTATAGTGGGCAGATTTGAAAACCCACAAAGGTTCCCCAAAGATTAGGATGGTTTTTTTCATAAGAGGAAGCATCAATCTTGACCCATTCCTACCTGGTCCTGTGCAAGACTCAGTTGCAAGTGGGGAAATAGATAATTGATGAAGGTCATAATGTCTGTTTTGTACAAATGGCCACATCTCCCCACCTACTCACTCTTGGGAGATGGGTCCAACCTGCATCTTCATCAGGAATCAGATATATCTCCACCCTCCACTCTCAACTGGGTGGGTCCTAAGGCATCAATGATCAATAGGACTGGACTGGCTCTTAGTCTTCAGCCACTGTGGCTCCACCTTGGGAAGACTTCTGTGAAGAAATGCATGGTGGCCATTTAATGTAAAAAAACACTTCTGATCTCCCAGACTGAAAGGAATCCCCAGATAAAGGCATGAGCCGAGATATCCAGCAAGCCCCAACCTTTCTTGCCCATACCAATTGCAATACCAGACACTAGGCAAAGATCCATCTGGATACACAGTCCTATTGAGACTTTAGATGTACCATACATGAGACCCCAGCCAATGGAAAGCAAAGAATGAGCTGCCATTGACAATGGCAGAAGAAGCCAACTTCCTTGCCCTGCAGTAGGCCAGAGTTCACAACGTCCAGTGTGGCTGGGGCAGAAAGAACTAGAGAAGCCAATGTAAGCAAACAAGACTCAAGCCAGTTTGACTATCAGGTAGACAACCTCACAACCTCCTCCTCCATGCCATTCCTACCTCCAAGGCTGTCATTCATAGCACAAAAACAAGCTTCTGTCCCACAGTCCCAGCCTCCCACACATCCAGAAAAAGAGAACAGGATCCCAGAAGGGCACCCAGGTAAGGTCTCTGAGCCAGTTTCCCTTCCCTTTTCTTTTACATCTCCATTCCTCTTTCTTCTCTCCGCCACCCCCCCCCCCAGTTGTCTTTGCTTGTTTGTTTGTCTGCCTGTCTGTTTATTTTCCAGATAAGCTATAAAGACTTTTCCAATGTCAGGAGAAATATGTTTGGAATGCAAAGTTTCAATTTACGTGTGCTTATCTTTTTTGTCGTGGTAAAATGTGTTGTCAAATCACTGAATGTACATTGACACAAAGAATGTGCAACCATTGTTTAATTTATTCCAATCCACCAGGACAGAGAGTACAGAAATTAGGTTGCATCCAGAACCATTAATGAACCATGAAGTGGAACACACTTTTCCCGTGGGACCTTAATTTCTCCTCTCACTAGTACTTATTTCAGATTAGCATCATTATAAGGACCTCACCTGCCTTCTTCCATTGTTGGAAACAGACAGTGAACACTATGACAATCAAAACTAGGAATCCACAGGATCCTCATTTTTCAAGTGCTTCACACACCAGAACCATGAGTTGTTGTACTTGAACATTTTCACATTAAGCAAGAGTTTCTCAGTATGTAAGTGAACAGGTTTTCATTATGGAATGGATTATACAATTACACGTAAAGCATTTAATGTTACCAAGATCATTATAGATCAGGATGAACTACAATACTGTGTATTTGGAATTGCCTCATTTGAAACTTTTATGCTATACTGAACTGTATCACGTCCTGATAACAAAAGGTGATATCTTTTAGTTTCTTCAACAGATGAAAGACATGAGCACTGTTTGAATTGAAAAATCATATCATGTGACTCTAAAAATTATTTTTGAAGCTAAGAACAGTGGCACATGCTTGTAATCCCAACTACTCAGGAGGGTGAAGCAGGAAGATTTTGAAGTTTAAGGTCAGGCTGAGCCAGTTTAAACATAGCAAAACACTGCCTCAAAATGCAACTACATCTTTAACAGTTTATTTAGGCATAATTGACATACTATACACTGCACATATTAAAATGCACACTTTAATAAGTTTTTAACATGTGCATACACCTGTGAAGCCAATCAAGACAAAAAACAAGAAACATTATTTCCCGAGATCTCTCATGCTCCTTTGCAATCTTTCCCTTCTGTTCATTCTCATTTTCTTAGCAGAGATATCTGTGTATTAGATGGCAGTATGAAAGTGGAATCTTCAAGAATGCATCCTTTTTAGGGAAGGAAATCTAGTTTCTTCTAATCAATATAATTATTTTGAGGTTCAACCACGGTGTTTCAATCCTAGTATATATAATTTATATTAATAAGTAGTAGCTTACACCGTGGATACACTGCAATATATTTATTCATTCACCTTTTGGTCTATATTTGCATTGTTCCCACCTTGGTTATTACTGATAGAGCTACTAGGAATAGTTGTATGTAAGTCTGCTTTCACATCTTCTGTGTAAATACATAAAAATGAAGTGACGGTACTAAAGTATATGATTATGTTTTGAAGAAATGTGACCACCATGGTTTCCAATATTTTGTCCCATTTTGTAGCTGTTTTGATCAAGACAGTGAGCCTGGTTTACACATTTACTCTAAATTAGTTAGAAACAGAGATCAGAGAATTTTTTATATCCAATGAAATGAAACTCTTGAAGTCTTACAAAAGTATGCAGTTAAAATTACATTGAGTGAAATATGTATAAATTGCCTTCATTAAATAGAATAAAGTTGTGTGACATCAAGACAGTACCAGATAAATCCATATCGTTACAATTAACAACATTATATCTTTTTCAAATATAATTTTAAATGCATTGATAAATTAATACTTTTAGGTGAAAGCATCTACATTTCTTAGGTGGCATTTATTACATAATCTTGTATTAGTGCTATTTTGTTAGATTTGGAGTGTATCTGAGAAAAGGCAAATAGATATCTATGTTTTCTTTTTTCCTGCCTTTTTATGCTTTACTTCATCAAGAATTTATTTTAGTGTATGGCATAATGCAAAGATTTAATTTCTCTTTGACAAAAACCCAACTGTGTTTGATACTATATATGCACATGGATTCAGTGTATTCACATATGTTAATTGTTGGCCATGTCCTTTTTTATTGCTTTTCTTTGGAAAACACTGTCTTATTTGTCATGCAGGTCTTGTTCTTTGTTTTTGTTCCTGTGACCAGATGCCATAGTGAGAGTAATTTTCAAAGCACAGAAACTTATTTCTCATAATTGTAAAGGTTGAAGAAACTACAACAATGGTGCTGGCAGACTGTGCAGGCAGATTCTGTTTGGAGAGGGCCCATTTACTGCATCTTCACAGCAGAAGGCAGAAGGCAATAGGGCTCCCACCAATCCTTCATGCAAGACACCAATTCATTCCTGAGAGCAGAGCATTATGACTTCGCCACTGCCCAGCTGCCGGCCTCTTAATACTATGACTTTGGGGCTTAAGTCCCACATGTATGAATTTTGAAAGGACATGTACATTTAACCACAGTGTGATAAAGTGGTCTTTTAACACAGCATTATTGTGAGTTTCAGTTTACATTTTGACATACCAAAATACTGGTTATTTCCAAATACTGATTTCAGAATTACATTCATGTCTTCTAATGAATAGGCTAGCTCTCCATCTTTCTCTGTTCTTGGAGACAGGTTTGAATTATTAACACCTTTAAATGCTGAGAGGATCTGCTTGTTCGTCATCTAGATCTGGGGCACTTTTAGGGATAATTAAGAAATAAAATTTAAAAAGTCAACTGTCATCAGTAGTTAATTTTTCAAGTTCTTTAGTTTTAGTATAATTTTGAAAAAAAAAATTTCTTTCTCAGGAAAACTTCAGTACTTCCCAAATATAGCCACATTTTCCCTCTGCATAAAGCTCTTTTTCCAGAAAAGGAACAGAACCCTGTTCAATTTCTATCACTCCTTCTTCTACATTTCTGAAAAGTTCATGCCCAAGTATAAATTACTGTACAGCTATGGCAGTGGTCTAATATGGAGAAAGGCCAAAATGGGAATTCTTACCACTTCCTGCTTCTTCAGCCCTAATTGCAAGTCCTCTTCCTGTTTGCATGCATAGAGAATTCCAATCAGTTCCTCACACATCATTAATACCTGCCCCATGTGCCACTTCAGTCAGAGGTCATATAATCCTCTGCCTCTCTATATCTGGTTGAAGGAGACAGCCCAGCCACCATGCGTTGTGTGCTCCTTGCCACGTCCTCAATTCAAATAAACCTATTTATTTTGTACCTTTGCTTTTCTATTGTGCCAAAATACATTAACATTATGGTGCCTTGAGACTCAGATGGCAGAGTGCATTAGCTTCTGAGAACCACTCCCAAATCAAGCCACCCTGCCTATGAACCACCTGTTTTTTCCCTCTGAGACTGTTTGCTTGCTGCCACTAATCCACATGCAACAGCGACCTTTCTCACTCATCATAGGTGGGCTGCCATCGTGGGTTTTCTGTTTCTGTTCCTAAAATTTGCAAGCTTGCATCAGAAAACCTTGCCATCCCTGGACAGAGATAGCAGTTTTCACGTTCCTTGGGCAGGACAACCTGACACAAAACTGTTATTTTTGTTCCCTCAGATCCTGCCCCACACTCTTTGGTGATGGCCGAGGAAAACTGGTGATGGCTGATGAAAATGGATGTTGGGACCTTCCGTGTCACACTTTCAAAACAGGTGATGACTTCTTTTAATAAGTGTGACACAGGACAGCTTCCATGTTCTTTGGAAGAGAGCTAAAGCTCTTACATCCCAAGGCAAAGTTGTTCTTTCACTTATAATTCGGTCATGGGGACCATTTCCTGTCCCCCCAAACCACACCTCTGAGGTGCCTGGTTCATAACCTTGGTGCTCCTGGCCTCAAAAAGGCTATAAAAACCAAAAATCAGATACTTTATTTATACTTTTGTCACAGTGGTAGTAAGATGGCAGAAACCCCTCATTTTTAGGCCTTTTTTCACTTGGAGTATGTGTCTTTCTCCCATTCTGTCTTGCATGATGGCCCAAATACTTCTGACTTGCTCTGCTCCACCAGGAACTCTCCCTCCCTCCCACCAAGCCCCTTAGATGATGCGGCCCCTGTCCTTATGGCTCCTCCCCTGTATCTGCAAAACCAAATCCCACAGCTTTCTCAGCCAGAGGTTTCTGTGCCCCCTGCGCTGTCCTCTCCCTCTTCTTCACTCCCAGCAGCCTCTAATCCTTCCTTTAGTTTCTCTCTCCAGTCTCAGATTTCTCAATCCCTTCCATCTGAGCTATCTATTCAGTAAGACAGCTCTTCTTTGTCCCCTACTCCTGCATCACCATTTTCTCTGCTGGCTCACCATACTTGGTCTTGTACGTTTCAGTCACCTACCAGGCCACATGGTTCTCAGCAGGCATCCTGCTGCAGCTCACGTGAAGGACAGCTGCCATCTTGTGGCCCTCAGCCACACGACAGTGTGCCACCATCTTGCAACAGGTCTTGTCTTGCAGTCCAACATCATGTGACCAGCAGCAGCCATCTTGTTGCAGGTCACATGATAACCAGTCACCATCTTGTGCTCCTCATTATGTCACCAGTAGCAGCTGTCTTGCTGTGGGTCACATGGTAATCAGTTGACCTCTTGTGTTTCCCTGTTGCATGGTGATAAGCAGCCATTTTGTAGTCAATCATCAGATAATTGTCCACACATACCTGCTGGTGATTAGCCACTCAGGGGCCATCTAAGCCTTCTACTCCATAGCCTTCTCAGCCTCAATCTACATTCCCACTTTGGGAACAAGCTGGCCCCAAGGGACTAGTTCATACTTATGTTCTTTTTTCCCCTTACCAATCTATCTCAGAGTAACCATAAATTAGTTTCCTTTTCTGCTATTCTTATTTCAAGAGATCTCTACTAATTAATCTACAAAATGGTTCATACTAGTCTATTTATTATAGTGCAAATTGGCCAAATATATTTGAGTGCACTCTGGTTTTGTAAAATGTTAGTCAGTCTATACAGCTGTTGTCTGTTTGTCCAGTCTGTTTATACTGTGCATATCATCTATCCATGTTTGTACATTTATCTGCTCTGTAAACAGCTGTTCCTTTTTATTTGAGCTCAGCAATCTTTTTTTCCTCTTCTTTTACATTTTCAGATCATTTAATCAAGGTTTATTTGGGTTATAGATTTAAAAAGCATGCTTCCACCTAGGTTACCAGCTGGTCAAAATGATGCTATGCTTAAACCAAATCTCTAGAGGTAAAGAAACATTGGACAAGACTTCAATTGATGAATAAGAAAGTAGCCACCTGGTAACTTTAACCAGCTCTTTTTCATTAATCAGAGGCCCCAGTAACTTCTAGTGTTATGAGAGATACCCCAACTAAAGTTCATATGACTAAGACAATTCATTGTTGCTGATCTGATGGTATATTCATGCCTTCAAATATAAAATTGGGGTTGTTTATGCAGATCTAAACACCTGCCTTTTTCTTGTGCTCCAGCCAGGAGATCCAAGTCAAACCAACATGAAGTCATCAGTCAAATGATAATTTTTAAACAAAAACTTATGTAATTTCCATCAACAAAAGGACCTAAGAGCCAATGAGTTACAATTTCTATAACCTAAAAGCAGTTTCTAAACTTAACTGTCAGCCTTACTGCTCATGCTTTGATTATACATGCTTTATACTTTGATTATACATGCTTTATTAAAATTTGTTCTTGCCTAAAAGGTGACAAGCCCCAAGGCATCATAACAAACATACTAAATTCTTTTTAGATTCCTTTTACTGGGATCCAGCAGATCTTTTCCAGAAAAAGGTAAAATTAATAAAACAGGCTATCATCCAAAAATCAGATGACAGTAGACATTCTAACAGCACAGGAGGTACCTATACAACTGTAAAATCTAACTGTGTGTATGACAAATGAATGATATATCAGTTTCTAAAATTCCCTGGACCTTATCCTTATCCTTCTATGGGAAGCTATTACTAAAATTATACTCATAAATGTTCCATTGATTCTATTATTTGACTCCTGCATACTTAATTGATTCTTTGCCTTTGTCTCTTTTAGACTTAAAGCTGTACATACCAAGATGAAAATGCCTGCTATCTGCTGAGGCCACTATTTAAAAGCTCTGCAGAGTATCCCTGACTAGGTTTAACAACTTCAACCCCTTCAGCCTGAAGAAATAAAATTGGTCTCTGCCCATCATCCCTCACAGCAGTTTGGGTTACTTCTTCAGAGAAAAATGCTACAGGCAGCTAACACAGTTAAAAAATATTAGGCAGTCAGACAGGGTTAGGCCCTCAAAGTAGCCAGCACAGAGGACCAGATGTCTGTGACTGTGGAGGAGACAGATGCCTCCTGCCGTGGGTCAGATCCCAAGACAAAAGGCTAAACTTGGCCCTCAAATCCCACAGGGAGACTTTCTTAATATGGTTTTTCATGTTTTCAAAACAGAGATAAAAATCAAAAGGGAAAATAACAATCTGATCTTTTAGCAGTGACACTTGGCTGCAGAGGAGGAGCTGGGCAGATCTGGGGTGCCCTCACTGGCCTCTCTGCGTGTCTGGAGGACTCTGGATTTCTGCGCCCAGACTGCTGGAGTTCCCTCAGGCTTCCAGGTGCAGTGAAGGAGAGAGGTGGGTTTAAGGCTTCCACATCAGCCTCCCCATTCCCGGCTTCATTTGGAGACCTGCTGAGCTCCCGATAGGTGGGCTGGCCCACACTACCAGCCTAGCCCAGCCTGTTTAGCTGCCGCGCCTGGCCACAGGTCTGCAGAGGAGGAGCTGGGCAGATCTGGGGTGCCCTCACTGGCCTCTCTGCGTGTCTGGAGGACTCTGGATTTCTGCGCCCAGACTGCTGGAGTTCCCTCAGGCTTCCAGGTGCAGTGAAGGAGAGAGGTGGGTTTAAGGCTTCCACATCAGCCTCCCCATTCCCGGCTTCATTTGGAGACCTGCTGAGCTCCCAATAGGTGGGCTGGCTCACACTACCAGCCTAGCCCAGCCTGTTTAGCTGCCGCGCCTGGCCACAGGTCTGCAGAGGAGGAGCTGGGCAGATCTGGGGTGCCCTCACTGGCCTCTCTGCATGTCTGGAGGACTGTGGATATCTCTGCAACCAGGGAGGGTCCACAGGTTCCTGAAGCACTGCGGCCTGTGGTGAGTACCCTAACCCGGCTGCGATTGAAGAACTGTGGAGCTTCCAAGGGGCAGGTGGGCGCACAGTGTCCCTGAGGCCCAGCTTGTCTGGAACTGCGGAGTTCTGAGCAGGCAGAGGAGGTTCCACTGGTTCTGTAGGCCTAATGGCTTGGAGTAGCGCGGCGCCAGAGTCCCAGTAGCTCCAAACATAGAAGGGGATTTTCAACAGATCCTGAGGAAGCTTTCAAGTAACACTTGAAACACAGAAATATAGGAAAATGACAAAACGAAAGACCAAATTACAACCTCAAACCTCCAGCCCATCTCAAGAAACCCTAGGAGCGATGTATATAGAAGAAAATATATCCCATCCACCTCATATATCGGACACAATAGCCACTGAAATTGACAAGCAACTCCAGGAAGCTTTAAAGAAATTCAAACTCGAAATAATCTCCCAGATAAAAGAAGAAATGATAAAAGAAATGAAAGAGATTCTAAATATATCTAAAGAAAACACAGATAAAAAATTGGAGGAACTAAACAAAAAGATAGAATCCCTAGACGAGCAATATAAGAAACAAACAGAATACATAATGCAGATGCACAGAGATATACAGGAAATAAAAAACTCCACTGAAAGTTGTAAAAACCGCCTTAATGAAAGTGAAGATAGAATTTCAGACCTTGAAGACAGGATTGCAGCTAGTGAACAGGAAAGGAAAGATCTTTTGAAAATAACAAGGAACCAGGAAACAACAATTCAACAACTGCAAGACGATGCAAAGAAGAATAACATAAGAATGATAGGGATTAATGAAAGAGAGGGAGACAACATGAAGGATGTCAGGAGGATATTTAGAGAAGTAATAGCTGAAAATTTCCCAAGCATGAGATCAGAAACTGACATCAGGATCAGTGAAGCATATAGAACTCCAAACAGTCATAACCAAAATAAAACTACACCCAGACATATAATAGTCACCATCCCAGAAATCCAACACAAAAATAGATTATTAAAAGCTGTCAGAGAGAAAAGACAAATCACTTATAAAGGAAAACCTATCAGAATCACAGCAGACTTCTCAGCACAAACGATAAAGTCAAGAAGAGCATGGAGTGAAGTATTCCAGATCCTAAAGCAAAATGATTTCCAACCAAGACTGATATATCCTGCAAAACTATCATTCAAAATAGATGGTGCAATACGATACTTCCATGACAAAGAACAGCTGAAGAACTTCATGAACACCAAACCAACCCTGCAAAAAATATTGAAAGACAGTTTAGATACACAAAGGAAAAAACCACTAAGCAAAGCAAATAATTAAACAGAACAGAAAGATAAAGATGCAACAGCAGAGAGATAACATTCCTACAATTAACCAGCATTTAACAGTAATAACCATTAATGTAAATGGTCTCAATGCACCAATCAAAAGAAACAGACTAGCAGAATGGATCAAGAAACAAAATCCAACCATATGCTGTTTACAGGAAACCCATCTAACCCAGAAAGATACTCACAGACTGAAAGTCAAAGGATGGAAAACAATTCTTCATGCAGCAGGAATCCAAAAAAAGGCAGGAGTAGCCATTCTGTTTGCAGACAACGTGAACTTTAAACCAACAATGACCATAAAGGACAAAGAAGGTCACTACATACTCGTAAGGGGAAAACTCCAAGAGGAAGAGATAACTATCTTAAATATATACGCACCAAACTCCAGAGCACCCAGTTATATAAAACAATTATTAACAGAAATGAAAACTCAAATTATCAGTAACACAATTGTAACAGGAGACCTTAATACACCACTGACACCAAGGGACAGATCAACCAGACAGAAAATGAGCAAAGAAATAACAGAACTGAATCACACCTGTGAACAAATGGGTTTGATAGACATATACAGAATGTTCCACCCAACAACATCAGAATACACATTCTTCTCAGCAGTACATGGATCATTTTCTAAAATAGACCATATATTAGCTCACAGAACATATTTAAGCAAATGCAAAAGAGTTGAAATCATCCCTTGCATATTATCGGATCATAGCGCTCTGAAATTAGAAATTAATGACAAAGGATACTGCAAAAATTCCGCAAACACATGGAAACTAAATAACACACTCTTGAGTAATCAGTGGGTCACAGAAGAAATTAAAGAAGAAATTAAACAATACCTAAAAGAAAATGAAAATGCAGATACAACTTACCGGAATCTGTGGGATGCAATGAAAGCCGTTCTGAGAGGAAAATTTATTGCACTGAGTTCCCACAACAGGAAAACAGAACGAATACAAGTAAATAACTTGATGCTACACCTCAAACAGCTAGAAAAAGAAGAGCAAGTCAAGCCCAAAGCCAAAAGAAGGGAGGAAATTATAAGAATCAGAGCAGAAATCAATGCAATAGAGACTAAGAAAACAATCCAAAGAATCAACGAATCAAAGAGTTGGTTCTTTGAAAGAATAAATAAAATCGATAAGCCCCTAGCCAACCTTATTAAAAAAAGGAACGAAAAAGCTCAAATTCATGCAATAAGAAATGAAAAAGGAGAAATCACTACAGACCCAATAGAAATACAGAGGATCATCAACACCTATTTCGAAAACCTCTACTCTCAAAAGTTTGATAACACAGAAGAAATAGACAGATTCTTAGAAGCATATGAAGTACCAAAGCTAGATCAAGAGGATATAAAACTGTTGAATAACCCAATCTCTGCTAATGAAATTGAGAATGTAATTGGGTCCTTGCCCACCAAGAAGAGCCCAGGCCCAGATGGATTCACTGCAGAATTCTACAAGAAATATAAAGAAGACCTAATGCCGACACTCCTCAAACTATTCAATGAAATTGAAAGGGAAGCAATCCTTCCTAAGTCATTCCTGGAAGCAAATATTACTCTAGTACCAAAACCTGAGAAAGACCCAACTATAAAAGAGAACTATAGACCGATTTCCCTAATGAACACAGATGCAAAAATCCTCAATAAAATATTGGCAAATAGGATCCAGCAAATCATCAAGAAGATTATACACCATGACCAAGTGGGATTCATCCCAGGAATGCAAGGATGGTTCAACATACGCAAATCAATAAATGTAATCCACCATATCAATAAAGCCAAAAATAAGAATCACATGATCATCTCTATAGATGCAGAAAAAGCCTTCGATAAGGTCCAACACTTATTCATGATAAGAACTTTACAGAAAATTGGAATAAATGGTCTTTACCTCAATATAATAAAGGCCATTTATGACAAACCAACAGCCAGCATCATACTAAATGGCCAAAAATTGAAAGCCTTTACTTTAAAATCGGGTACAAGACAAGGATGTCCTTTATCACCACTCCTATTTAATATAGTACTGGAAGTACTAGCCAGAGCAATTAGGCAAGAAAGAGAAATAAAAGGGGTAAAGATAGGAAAAGAAGAAGTTAAATTATCATTGTTTGCAGATGACATGATACTCTACATAGAAGACCCCCTAAACTCCATTGAAATACTCTTAGATACAATAAATAAATTCAGTAATGTGGCTGGATACAAAATCAATACTCAGAAATCAATAGCATTCCTATACACGAACAACAAAATTACAGAGAGGGAAATAAGAGAAACTGGACTATTCACATTAGCAAGCAAAAAAATGAAATATTTAGGAATTACTCTTACGAAAGAAGTGAAAGACTTATACAGTGAAAATTATAATACACTGAAAAAGGAAATTGAAGATGATCTCAGAAAATGGAAAGACATCCCTTGCTCATGGATAGGAAGAACAAACATTGTGAAAATGGCCATTCTCCCAAAACTGTTATACAGATTCAATGCAATCCCAATAGAAATACCATCAACATACCTTATAGATCTAGAGAAATCACTCCTAAATTTCATCTGGAACCAGAAGAGACCTAGAATCGCAAAGGCAATTCTAAGCAGCAAAGACAAAGCAGGAGGCATCACAATCCCTGACTTGAAGTTATACTACAAAGCAACAGTAGTAAAATCAACATGGTATTGGAATCAAAACAGAGCTGAAGATCAGTGGAATAGATTAGAAGATACAACCACAGCTACGAACACACTCAACCACCTTATTTTTGATAAAGGAGCCAAGCAGGTTCACTGGAAGAACGACAGTCTCTTTAATAAATGGTGCTGGAAAAACTGGCTCTCCATTTGCCGAAAACTAAAGCTAGACCCATGTCTATCACCATGTACTAAATTAAAATGTAAATGGGTCAAAGATCTGAATATTAAAACAGAAACACTAAATCTATTGGAAGACAAAATAGGTAGAAACCTTGGAGACATAGGAGTAGGTAAAGAATTCATGAACAGGACTCAAACCGCACGGGAAATACTTCCCAGAATCAATAACTGGGACCACTTCTTATTAAAAAGTTTCTGCATGTCAAAAGAAATCTCCAGCATAGTGAAAAGAAAACCCACAAACTGGGAAAAGATTTTAGTGAACTCTCTCTCAGACAAGGGCCTCTTGTCTAAAACATATAAAGAATTAAAGAAACTCAGACCTCCGAAATTCAAAGATCCAATCCAAAAATGGGCATCTGAGATGAATATGCAATTCTCAGATGAAGAAATGCAAATGGCAAATAAATACATGAAAAAATGCTCATCATCATTGGTCATTAGAGAAATGCAAATTAAAACCACACTGAGATACCATCTCACCCCTGAAAGAATGGCCAGGATCAAGAAAACCGACAACAAATGCTGGAGAGGCTGTGGGGAAAAAGGAACTCTCCTGCACTGCTGGTGGGAGTGTAGACTGGTACAGCCTTTGTGGAGATCTGTCTGGAGATTTCTCAAAAAGTTGGGACTGGAAATCCCATTTATTCCAGCTATTCCACTTCTAGGCATATTCCCAGAAGAACTGAAAGCATCATACCACAGTGATATATGTGCACCTATGTTTATAGCAGCACAATTTGTAATCGCCAGATCTTGGAAACAACCCAAGTGCCCATCAACTGAGGAATGGATAAAAAAGTTGTGGTATTTCTATACAATGGAGTATTATTCAGCTATAAAGAAGGATCACATTGAGATATTTATCAATAAATGGGCACAGCTTGAGACCATACTCATAAGTGAAATAAATCAATCTCGCATGTGTGAATACCGAATAGTTTCCCTAATGTAAGTAATGATTCAAATATATAAAAATATGTGGTAATCATGATTCCCCATTAGGTGGCCTTGAAGCCTTATAAAGTTTTCACTCATTAATTAGAAAGGCTTTATTCTGGGCTTCTTGATATGAAAATATTTGAAGCTAGAGTATATGAAGTTTTACCCAAATATTTCAAGGAAAAAGACACTATGGTAACTACTATTAAGTCAGGTTATAAGGTGGTGAAGTACTAGGTTATTGAAACAGTCATGCTGTGACCTCTATTGTTATATTGTTATGTCCTGTTTTATCTCAATCTCCCCCTTATTGTTTCAAAAAAATTATTTAGTCATTTCTTATGTTTGTCTTAATTAAAGAAAAAATTCAAAAAAATTAGGATATATAAATAGTAACTCTTTTCGATTTCCTATTAACTTGTTTTGAAGTCCTGTAGTACTCCCACGATCTTGTTTTGACTGATTAGACTCTGTTCCATTCTATATGATAGTATCAAGTTTGAAGACATAGGCAACTACTTTGAAGACAATAAGATTCACTAAGATACCCATTCTGGTTTGACTATTGTCTTCTTTGGAAGTCCTGTAATGTTTACAATGCCTAAGTTTTATTGGTCTTGTTCTCTACTGTTTTGTCCAACTTTATAATATCTAATAAGATAGACAATTCTTTTTAAGGAAACAAGGGACAACGTTGATAACCATTGTTGATAAACTTGTACTCTGTTCTACACCATGTGCTACGTCTATCCTTGGTATTGACTGATAGCTTTGTTTTGCCATATTTGACTGTATTCTTCCCCCCGCCAAAAGAAAGTAATAAGCACTAAGGAGTAATAAAATCCAAGATGTGTAAATTTTGTTGTAAAAAAGAGAGGGAAAAAAAAAAAAAGAAAAGGAGCTCTAACGGATATAACAGCAAGTGTGTTTGGGGGTGTTAAATAGCTGACTTTATCAATGTTTTTGGAACATTGAACACAGCTGTTTGCAGTCTCCCTGTTTGAATGTCCACCTTGTGTTCTTTGATACTGTGATTTGAGGAATTATTTTCAAGAAAATAGTGTGTAATCTACTAGCAGGTAATTTCTTACTGTTAGTTTTTTGTTTTGTTTTGTTTTGTTTTGTTTTGTAGTTCTGTATTGCGTGTACCCTTATGCCGCTTTGGTTTGTTTTGTGTTTTTCTCTTTTTCCTCTTAAATAAAAAAAAAAAAAAAAAAAAAAAAAAAAGCAGTGACACTTGGAGCTTTAAGACCGGTAAACCAAGACAAGGTAGAGCTGCCTGAGCCCCTCCTGGACCATGATTTATGTGTGACAAAAAGAATGCAATCTCAAGGGCCATTAGAAGAACAACTGTCTTAGCCACCTGAGAACAGGTAAGCAATCCTCTAAATCATTGCCTTCACATGAGATCTCATCACCACTGCATTCATCACTGGCTGATCTTCTTGGATTTGCTGCTGAAGATTGATAGGGCTTAAGGCCCACAGCCCCCCATTAATGTATCCTTCTCAGAGCCCCAAGTCTCCCTGGAAGTCTCAGGTAAGACATTCTCTGTATTCATAGACACAGAGGTCATACATACTGTTCTTCCTGAGTTTTCGGGCCATTGTATTAAGTCCTCAGTCTCTGTAGTGGGTGTTGATGGCCAACCTACACAACCTTTGTAAACAGGGCCTATTCCATGAAGGTTTCAGACTCTCTTCTTTACCCGTAGCTTCCTAGCAATTCCAACATGCCCCACACCCCTTTTAGGTAGAGATCTTCTTCAAAGATTAACTTCTCCTTTATCTTCTCCCCAGCCCATAGTTCTAGTCCCCCAAACATCCTCACAATGTGCCACAAAGTCATCTCCTCCTCTACCTTCTTCTCTGGTTGATCCCATAGTTTGGGATACCTCCAACTCCACCCATGATACCCATGCCACACCTGTTTTAATTTGTCTCAAGTATCCTTCAATTTTTCCTTGCATTCCCAATATCCTATAACTCCCAAATATTTACACGATATAAACCCATAATCAAACAACTTTTAGACAATGGTTTTCTTAAACTGTCCCACTCACCATATAATACTCCCATTCTCCTGGTACTAAAGCCTAATGGGTCCTATAGTCTGATACAAGATCTTAGGATAATCAGTGATGCTATTATCCCAGTTCACTCAATGGTGCCAAACCCTTGTACTATATTCTCTCATATCCCTTCCTCCACCACTCACTTTATAGTCCTAGACCTTAAAAATGCCTTTTTTTTTTACTATCCCCCCTGCACCCTGATTGTCAGGATTCCTTTGTGTTTATGTAGACTAACTCAGATGTACTCAGATGTACAACAACTTACACCTGTCATCTCTATTGCAAATCTCTCCACAGAGACACATACCACCTCCTTTCTTTCCTATTCATCAGTTTTGCAGACATATCCCTGGTCAGGACTGGCAGATAGATTTTACAAACATGCCCTGCCACAAAACTCTCAAATATCTTCTCGCCTTTGTTTGTGTTTTTTCAGGATAGAAAAAGCCTTTCCCACAACCAGTGAGACTGCTAATATAGTTACTGTTACAGTTCTGTTCTGTTCTGTTACAGGAAATCATCCCAAGGTTTGGTTTACCTCAGAGTATTCAATCAGATAATGGTCCAGTCTTTATTTCTCAGATCTCTCAACAGGACTACAACTAAAATGGAGTGGCACCTACCTGGTCTTCCTTGGAACTTCAGTAGTGGTCAAGGTTACTGAACTGCCAAACTTGTTCCACATCACTCAAGCTAAGTGGTGCCCTCCTAACACTAACTCACCTGATTCTAAACATTCTGAATGGTCATCTCATCTCCTATCTCCTGTTTCCATCTCACCAAGTCCCCACAGCCACAATTTTCAGGCGAGGTCATGTTTTGTTATCCTATTTGGTTCCTGATCCCTTACATTCTATTCGTTAGTTTTTTCACTATAACCATCTCAAGTCTCTCCACCCTCAGCTGTTTAGTTAAACATGAGACTCCTACAGGTCTAAGATCTCATGTCACTTGTAATGACACAGCCATGGCCTTCCCCACCCCTAGTCTATAATTTCCCAAACACAATTCAATCATCAGGCCTTATATTTCTCATTCTTTTTATTCTTTCTAGCTCAACCTAGACCAAGGACAAGTCCTATCTACCTACACTTTTAACTTTTACCCTTTCAGATGGGGGAATAATTACCTCTCGTAACTCCACCCCTCCCAACTCCATGCTTATTTTTCAGATTATTCCTGACCATGGCTCTGATGGAATGACACATTTGGATCAAGAGCACTTTTCTTTCTACCTTTCCTGGGTCCTTTAATTATGATAGTGATATGCCTCCTCATAGTGCCTTGTGATTTTTATTTCTTCAATCAAAGATGTGCACATTCACCAGTGATAAAGTGGTCCTGGCTGAAACACCTAGTACCAGCTTCTACATGGGCGTCAACCATCATCCTGTCAACCTTCCTAAACCCCAAAATGGCACCCCCTTTCAGCAGGGAGTAGTAAGAGAGAGACTTCAACCTTTTCCTAGCAATACAAAGATAAGAATGAAAGGTTCTTGCCCTAGTATAAATTACTGTACAGTTATGGTGATGGTCTAATGTGGCGGAAAGCCAAAGTGCTTACCACTTCCTGTTTCTTCTTCAGCTCTAATTGCAACTGCTCTTCCTGTTTGCATTCACAGAGAATCCCAATCAGTTCCTCACATGTCATAAGTATCTACCCATGTGCCACTTCAATCAGAGGTCATATAACCCTCTGCCTTTCTGTATCTGGTTGAAGGAGGCAGCCCAGCCACCATGGGTTGTGTGTTCCTCTACGTCCTCAACTCAGTAAACCTATTTATTTTGTACTTTTGCTTCTCTATTGTGCAAGAATACTCTAACAATTTCTAATTTTGTCTGTTCTCTTTCACTTATGTAGTTATGAAACAATAAAAGTAATGTTGGGTGTATTAAATATTCTAAGTTTCTCATGTTTCTAAATTACTAATTTTGCCTGTTTCTTTATTAAAATATCCCTCTCAATTTTTAAATTTTATATTTCCGACTGTTTCTCATGAACTTCTTGAGTGCAGTTCATAGACCAAAATGTTAATCACACATATAATTGTGAGATATAGTATGTAATGGGTATTCCTGACTGTCAGCTTGATTGAAAGCTGTCTAGATCAGTACAGCACACTTCTGTGTAACTCTGAGTAAGCAAGAGGTGTGGCCTTAAAGACTTTATTCAGTCCCTGGCCCTTCCTCTGTGGCTTTTTCTTCTGTCCCTTGTGTCCTGGCTTCCATAGGTTGAGCACATTTCCTCCACCAGGCTTCCACTATGATGCTTCTTTCTTGGAGCCAATGAGAGATGGAAACCATGAGCCAAAATAAACTTTTCTTTCTTCCTTTAACTTTCAGATGTCAGATGTTTTATTTCAGTAACAGAAAGACACTAATATATTTCTAAAATTTAAATGTAACATAAAAATAAAAACATACATGATACTTTCAAAGCAGCTCTCAGAATAAAATTTACCTTGAAAATCATATTTTGATAAATTCTGTAGTATTTTATTTTAGCTCAAGAATAACTTTTAACTGTAACTGGCTTTGGGGCTTTAAATTAATGGCAGAATTTAGAGGCCTGGGATATAGCTCAGTGGTACACCACCTACCTGGCAAATGCAAGGTGCTGAGTTTGATTCTAGGTACCAAAAAATTAATTAATCAATGACATACTTTAAAAATTCAGTGAAATATTAATGGATCATAGAATTCTTAATATAAGATAAAAAGTTTGGGATCTCTAATAATAATTGCTGTCAGCAGTACTACATTCTAATAATATACCTCTTACATTTCAAGTGTTATGACATCAGTTTATATGAATTTTATTACTAAGTTTAACTTGCATGTCACTACCTTTTAGGTAGGCACTTTTATGCTCATTTTAATATAGAAGCTGAGAATCAAATGTTAAGAATGTGTCTGTGATCTCATTGTCGTGAAGTAGAGAGTTCAAATTTTAGCTTACTTGCAAATATCATGCTGTTACACCATACTACAGACTATTTGAAATCATCTTAATTAAGGTACCAATGTTTATTTTTGCCTGCCCCATTTTTGAAAGACTTAGTTTGTTTATACACCCCCTCTAAGTTGTTGGAAGCATTTTCCTTTGTGCTGTTAGCACCTTCTCCTGCCTTGCTCAGATGCTGTCTGACGTGTGACAACAGGTACAGGCGTTGCCTACATGGCATCTGCACATGCCTGCTCAGAACCACAGTGGACAGCAGCTCTCCATGCAGTCACAATCATTGCGATCACTGACACATGAAAGCAGCTCAGCCATGCTCAGCCATTCAGCCAGAAGTATAACAAGGTTGACATCCACAGGCACAGCCTCTGGCCTGTGTGATAAAGACTGTAAATGCCCAATACCCACTTTTGTCAACCATGTAGAGGGGCAATCCTAGGTTTTTGAAGAGCCCAGTGCTGTTGACCTCCAGTTGTCTACAACAAGCTAGTGCATCATGGGATGGTGAATTTTATGGGTCAAGGTAACTTAATCATGAGTCCTCTGCTCAGAAATACTGTATACAGGTGAGATTAACATTAGAAAAAGAATAGACTGAGTCAAGAAGAAGGCCTGCCAGTGGAGACACCTCATCCAATCTGATGAAAGCCTGAATAAAACAAAAAAGGGGAAAAGAGAGGGATAAATTTGCTTTGACAGTGTGCTGGACATGGTATCAATATTCATTTTCTCCTGACTTCATGCCATCAACTCTCCTGGGTCTCCAATCTGTCCAGTGCAGACCTGGGGGTGTGTTACCTTCCATAATCACACAAACCAACTGCTTACAGAGCAACAAGTAATATACGCACCCTCATAAATACGCATATCATATATTAGCCTCTGCCTAGCCCTGTCACTTTGCTCATCTTTACACCTCACTTAACAGGTTTGTGTCTCCGATAACCCATTCACAGCCAAGTCTTCATCTCAGCGCTGGGCTTACAGAAAAATTGAAACTAAAGAAGCTTCAACAAAAGCTGACCATTTACCAACATAAAATATGCCTCACTGTTTGGCTTAATGTTGGTCTTTAAATCTTCCTTGTCAACTACTAATAATTCTTCAATACTTTCCTGTATAGAATGAGGATTTAAAAAGAAAACAATTGGTTTTTAAAGTCCTTATCTTTCATCTTGTTTGTTTTCTCTCATAAATTCATTGAGATGACTTTAGTTTATTGACACGGGAGTCAGTGTCTCTCATTCTGGAGGACTCTTCATATTTATTAGGGTTTCTGATGAGTCTATTCCAGCTTCATAAATGAGAAATCTTATTTGGGTTTTCTTTTTTGGTGTAAACCTTTTGTACCATTTTACTGGTTTGTAATTTCCACTGAGCTTTAGCCCTAATCTTGCATAATAATTTTATAGGAAGGAAGGGACAAGAAATCTCAGACAATGTGTTGTCTTGCCCTAGCCTATACCATGAAGGACTATAAAGTCCTAACAGTTCAGTCAGTGAGTTATCGGTATAATTACAGAGAGCCCAGAAGAGCAGATGGGCTCAGGGAGCGGGAGATAGCAAGCTGGGTGGTAGAACACAAAGTAACATGCTAACTTTTTTGTTTTCTGGGTAAAATAAGAAAAGATTCACAGCAGGGAACATAAGGCAACACTAAAAGCCCAGTGGAAAGGTGTGGAAGACAAACAGCATGAGGGGAGTTGTCCTGGGCCCATCAACTTGACGAGACCCAAGATAAGAGTTATCAGAACATATAGGTTTATTCCTAGGTGCAGGGTGATGGAGGCTGGGGTCTTCCCAGGCAAAGAGATGGAGAGATAGGGGCCAGACATTATGTTCCTGGAAGCAGATAAGTCCCATGGTGTTGTGGACACCAAGTGGAAAGTAAAAACACAGAGAGAGCAAGGCCAGTACTGAGTGGTGGGGTGAGCAAGGTGTGTCTGTGGGTATAGAGAACAAAAGTGAAGCTTGAGGTTGTGAAGAGGATAGGTTGGAGCCACAAGGTACAAGGAATTGAGGCAGATTCATTGTATATATCAAACTGACTAAGCCACAATGCCTTGACATCGTACTGGATGGGTCGATCAGGGTGTTTCTGGTGAGTCTAACACTTGAATCTGTCTGCTGAGAAAGCAGATGGCTCACATCAGTGTAGGTGGGTCTCATCCAATCAGTTGAGGACTTGGATAAAACCAAAATTTCTGACTCTCTGCTCTTGCCTAACTGCCTTGAACTGACACACTGGGGTTTTTCTGCCTTTGAACTCAGTCTAAAGCATCAATTTTTGTTTTGTTTTGTTTTGTTTGATTCTCTACTTTGCTGGCTTTTAGACTGGAATTTACACCATCAGCTTTTCTGGCTCTCCTGTGGGCCTTTCTCTCTCTCCCTCCCTCCCTCCATCTATCCATCCCTCTTGATCCTATTTTACTGAAAATCCCTGACTAATGTGTACAATGGGAGAGATGTATCATTGGAAACCCACGGTCCTAAGCATGAGAAGCTGAGATGAAATGTTGTTCACGTGGATGTTGGGACTCACGGGGACATTCAGGGAAGGGAATCAAGTTAGCTGACACCAGGCCAATGGCATCTGAGAGTCTAGGGAAGGGTTTTGAGAAGGGAGTTGGAACCTGGGTCTGAGCAGACAGAATCAGTGTTAAGAGTAAAACCTGGGAGGCTGGGGCTGCTGGGTCAACTTTAGAGAGCAAGTGTAAGAGGTAGAGATTGGTCTTGGGTTCAAGAGGGTCACAGTCATCCTAACTATACTTCCTCCTGGACTATCCCTGAGCACTCTGGGGAAGAGAAGCAGCTGGTGAGTTATGGTAAGAGTTTGGGTGTCTTCTTAGGAACTCAGCTCTTGGAAGCACCCTTTCAAGCCCTGGACCTGATCTATTTCCCTCAGGTTCCACATGCCCCATGGCTGCCTCTCAGGAACATGAGAGGCTTTCCTGCTGGGGTTTCTCCTCCACCTCCCTGAGCTGCCTCTCACTCCTTATTTTATTCTCTCCTCCTGGGAGATTTTAGGAGAAATCCTCAGGATTCGGTTGCCTTCCCTACTGTTGTAGTCAGAATTTATAAGGGAAAGTATTTAATACAAGATACATAATTTTTAGGACTATCCTACAATATTCACCCAAAAAGTCAAATGCAAAAGTGCAGGAGATCTGTCTGTCTAGACACTAGAGACCCAAAAAATCCAGCTGAGGACCTGGATGGCAGTGTCCTGCATGAGTCCAGCTGGACGCCTAGAGCCCATGGCAATGTCTCATGCAAGTCTGTATCAAGGTTCTCCACTGGAAAAGCCCAAAGGTCAGTAGTGGAGCTAGTAACTCTGTGCTATTGGGATGAAGGATCTCTGCCAGTAGGCAGAGGCATCTGCACTGGAACCAGGAAGCAATGGTCATGGTAGTAAAGACCAGAACTCCTCAGACAAGAACCTCGGCTATCTTTAGCAACAGTGAGGACCTGAGGTCCTCTGAGACAATGAGGACAGCTGAGTTCATCATGAAAGCCAGTGGGACAAACTTCTCCAAGAGAATCAACAGCACACCAGCTTCCCCCACCCCCGGCATAAAGTTGTGCTTTTATGGTATTGGCAACAATCCCCAGGTGGGCCTTCCATACCCCATACCACACTAATTCAGTTTAGCTGGGCATTACAAGTTGAGCATTAGTTGATCCCTATACCAGTCCCAAAGGCACAAGACCAAGACCCTACACGACACTAAGTCAAGCACAGGTAACAACTACCACTTTTAAGGTTGAAAGCATAGTTTTTGTGATTTGGTGGCTCCTGGGGAATCTTTCCTTATTAGTGTATGTTTTTCTGTTTCACTAACTTTTAAAACGCATTCATGAGGTCCCAGAGAAGACAGATTATATGATAGCACTTCACTTTACCTCCTTTACTGGACTTTGATTCAACAGTGACAGCATTTATAAGTTTTATTTAACTATGGATTAGTGAAACACTCTATTTCTTAAATCCCCTTAGGTTATTTGGCCACATTGACTATTTATTTTTTCCTTCTACAACTTTTGATTCTCAGTGTGTGATATCTTCATGTACAAACCAGTTTCTCTTCTGTACTCCTTAAAGAATAAAGCATTGCAAGCTTGGAATGTTTCAAGCAGAGATGCTCACGAGGCAGGACTGGCAGGGGCTGGACAGCGAGGGGTGGGGTCCATCATGCCCTTGTCCTTCTCACCTATCCTATTTGACACTGCGAGGAGTACTGGAGAAACAGCCTCACCTGCTCCCTGATGGATTTCAAGTCTGGAGATTTCCCAGCAGGGAAAAACTGGTGCTGGGAAAATAATACCACTTCCAGGGGCTTTTTCTTGATTGGGCATTTACTTGGTTGCTGCAGATCCTTGACTGATTTCTAGAGCTCCTACAAATTTATTTTCATCAGTCTATCATCGTTTCCTGATGTTTCTGTAGGAGAGCAAGGGCCTGGAGTGTCCAACCTTCACCACTCCAACCTACCATATTAAAAACCATGTTGAATCTCTTTTGATTTTGAATGCACTATCATAACTCTTCAGAGTATGGTGAGATTTTTTAACATCAACATAGAAAATGGTAATATGGTGCATTAGTCAGGGTTTTACTAGAGAAAAAAACATAACACAAGATACACAAATGTATATGAAACTGCAAGATTTGCTTAAGATGTTCAGCCACAGAGCTGGATGAGGAAGCATGCAGAGGATGTCCGCATGCCAGAGGCATAATAAAAGATTCCTTCCAAGGTCCTGAGATGACTGCAGTGCCCTATGCATGTCAGCATCAGCAGGTCAGTGGGTCTGAAACAGAAAGCTGAAGATTCTACACCCCAGAAGTCTGATGGATCCAAGACAAAGTCAAAGACTACGCGCTGGAAGCCACGAGACAATGTCCAAGTCAAAGGTAAAGACTGGAGCTCCTCTGAAGAATGGAATCTCATCCATCCTTCCTCCTTCCCTTTGTACCATCCTGTGATGATTCCCCCTAAGGGAGTTTTCTATACCCTGTGGTGTAGAATTGCTAAACCAATTTAGTCAAACTTCTAAATGTCTCAAGTTGAAACAATCAGTCAACCTTGACATACAGGCAAAGAAACATAAAAAATTTTAAATGTAACTGGTCATTCAGTCAGTACATTATGCCCATGATGACCATCCTGTCATGGTAACTACAGGCCCTCTTCCCAGACCACAAGGGTGTTGAAAGATTGTGAGAGGGTGTGGGTACTGGCCCCAGCATCATAGGAGCAGCAGACCACGTACCAACCAAGGCTGAATTTATAAACCATTCCTATTCTGTTTGGAATTCCATTCCAGTTCCTGCTGAATTGAAAGCCCAATACATTTTAATATATTTTAATGGCAAATAATTGTATGTTTGTATGTGTGTTTTGATATTTGGGGATCGTCAGCATCATGTCTGTCAAAACCATGATTTTGAAAAACACAGATTTTGCCCTTAAAATTACTTTTACAGATTCATCAAGTTGAATCCTTCCTTTATTTCCTGCAGGCCTTTCTCATGCTGAACTTAAGACATCGCAGGTGTTTTAATAAAATTTATGTTGAACTTCCTGCATTTCATTATGGAAAAATGGGTTTCTAGCTGCCTACCCTAATTAAGGAAACGACACTGTTAAGTGAATGTGTTTTAAGCAAATCCAACTGCATTACCTGTGGCTAACCTCACATAGAAATAGCCAAAATACATTACTCTATACAAAAGTTGATAGTTCAAAGTCATTCAGATGCCAATTGTGCACCTGTTTGGCTCATTCTTTGTAATTTTATATAGCATTAGATTTGCTGTTCTTAGTTTACAACCTATTAAACCTGATAAAATTGAAATATAGGTTCCCTGGGTCGTAAATGAATACAAGGTACTTTCAGACAAATGAATTACTTAGAATAGAAATATTTACTGCACCTTAGTGAGAGGTTTTCATAAAATTCCTCAAGCTAAAAGGTGTTCTTTGTAAAGAAGCATTCCCTAACCTACCTGAGCAAACCATGTGTTTCCCGGAAGACAATCAATCTTGACAACAGAAAATGAACAGAATTTCGTTCTCCAAGTGGAGAAGTGGCAGCAGCCAGAAGCCCCTCAACACCACTGATATGGAAACATACGTTATCAGCATAAGTCACAGAATTAAAGATGTCTCTCAGGAGGCATGGACTTGAACTCTCCATCCTGCTTGCTCCTTCAGGCAAATAGTGTTTCCTTCCTAAAGGAGCTGTAGGCTGTACCCTCTGGGTGAGACACTTATCTAATATCTGGGGGTGATACCGGAGTGAGGAATGGCCCTTCACATCAGGACTGCGGTACTGAAACATAGACAGTGAAGTAGAAAAGGGCTTCTCTACTTCCCAATAGTCCGTGCTGCTCTCACCATCTACAGAAGCATGAACCAAGAAAGATCATGAGAGAAATAAATCAAAATAAACAGCCAGTGAGTCAGACTGAGCCAGTATCCTTGCACAAGGCAGGAAGTAGTGGCTGGTCACACACTCGGTCATCTACAGGGAGTTTATAATGTGATTTACCGGGTGTTTGTGGTGAGCAGTAATGAGGTGACAACCTGAGCTAGTCACACTGGAGTAGCTTTGCACCATAGGTCTAAAGTAATGAGGAGAAGGGAAAAGAAAGAAAAAGACAAATGTGTGCAGGGCCTGCCTGTCAGATCTGACTCCACTGAAGCTTGAGAACTCTCTGAAAGGGTGAACAGGGTCAAGGGAACAGACATCAAATTTCACTATTTGGCCTCTCTTTGATACAGGGTGACAGTTCACCTCAGAATGCCTGAGCCTCTGCCAAGTGAGCATTGAAATTCTCATGTTCCAGGCAGCCTCCGTGCACAGAGGTGAAAGTCACCCACCTGATCCAATCAAGTAACTTCAGATGGGAACAGAAGATAGGGAGCTCAGGGGTGGAGTCCACCAGAGGGGACCTTGGCACACACATGGAGTGGGAAGGGACCAGAGACAAAATGAAGTCATCCACAAGATTACTTTTTAAATATCTATTAGTACATGTTTGCAGTAAAGTTGTATTCCTTATGTAGAGTTGGTACATGTACGTAACACACCTTAATTCATTTTTCATCCTCTTTTCCTCCCCTCTGATTTCTCTCCTCCATCTCTTGATCCACTTCCACTTTGAGAAAGATCTCAAGACTGTTTTAGCAGCAAATATTCCAAATTTACTGTAAAGGACAGAAATCCACTTAACATATGCATATACATCCTCCATGCAGATTAATCATTGTTAATACTCTGTAATACTGTTTTCAAGTTGTTTATCATCAAATCATTATTTATCATAACATTATTCATTAAGAAATGTTATCTATTTTTTTAAAACTATACTCACTTTATATTTGCAGAAATAATGCTGAAATCATTATCATTTCTTCTCTATTTGTTACTATTTTATAATAGTTTGTATATATCCCTAAGTAATAAATAGTGTACTTTTAAATATTTCATTTCATAATTGCATAGAACATTCTGTAACATTTTCCTACTCAGTATTATTTTGGGGAATTCTGCATCTTAGTACACTTAGCTTAGATTCATTCACTTTATCTGCTGAAATGCAGACAAGTCCATTGTATGAATATAACAAAATGCAAAGTGGAACGTAAGTTACTTAAGTAACTGCCAGGTCTTTGCTATTATAAGTGATACTACAGGAAAGATCTGACGCATGCACTTTATGTGCACCTGCTGGAGACTCATGGAACATCATGTGAACTGAGTTGAAGTTCATAGGCAAAGGCATCTCCACTCTTGCATCAAATCCCTGTCAATAACAACTGAAAGCATCTCTGTGATGTTGTCAGGTACCTCTCAAAATGTTTCTAAATAATGAAGGCAAAATAGTACTTATACACTTTAATCTGTTTACATTTACTTTATTTTACTTAATCTTTTATTTTGAAATAACTTCAGACTTTAGAAAGTTGCCAAATCAATACAAAGAATTCTTGTTTTTCTTCATTCAGATTCCCAAAAATGTTACATATAACCATATTTGCTTCCTTTTTCTCTGTCTCTGTCTGTCTGTCTGTCTCTCTCTCTCTCTCTGTTTTTCCCAACTATGTAAGAATAAATTTTCAAATGGTACTTTCTCACCCAAAAATACTCTAGTATGTATTTCCTAAAAGCAAAGAGTATTTTCTTATGTAACTATTACTGTTATCAAGATTAGGGAATTGACATTGGTGTAGTAGTATTAATTAATAGATCTTATTCAAAGTCTGCCAGCCATCACACTGATGCATTTACAACAGAAGATAAGAATTCTGGAGTCTAGTCCTATATCACGTGTTGCAGTCATTGCCCTGTTTAGTTTCTTCCAGTGGGGGACATTTCCTGGGATTTTCTTTATTCTCCTTGACCTTGATATTCCTGGAAAGTGCAGCTCATTTATTTTGTAAGATGCTGGTGCTCAAATTAGAGTTAATCTCGTGTCTCCTTGTGATAAGACTCCTGAAAAGCATTTTTGGCAGCAATATATACCAAAAAAGTGATGGCGTGTCCTATGGCATCACATCAAGAAACACTTCCATTGCTTTCCTGGTGGTGTTACATTTGATCACTTGGTCACAGTGGTATTCCCAGGATCCTGTATAGCACAATTATTATTTTTCCCTCTTTATGTAGCAAGTACTTTGTGGGGAGGTGTTTTGAAGCTGTAGATTACCTGTTTTTTCACCAAACTCTTGCCCAATAGCTGTAGTATCTATTGTTGACCTGATGTTATTAGTCTATGGTGGTTGATGAATTATGGTTTTGTAATTCTGTCACTCATTCCAGCCTTTAGTACTATATAGTTTCTACTCAAAGGAAGACTTGTTTCTCTCTCTCTCTCTCTCTCTCTCTCTCTCTCTCTCTCTCTCTCTGTGTGTGTGTGTGTGTGTGTGTGTGTGTGTGTGTGTGTGTGTGTGTATGTGTTTGAAACATATAACTTCATGGACTCTCATCTTTTCTTTAGGTTACACTACTAACTATATTTTGGGGAGATTTGTTTTGTTTTATTTTTCCATGGTACAGATGGAACTAGGGCCTTGTGATTTCTTGGAAAACACTCTGAAATGCCAGCCTTTTTTATTTCTGGAGAGAATCTCACTGGATATCCCAGTCTGGTCTCAAACTTGCAGTTTTCTTGTCTCAGCTTCCCAAGTAGCGAACATTAAAGGACCATGCCTGGAATATAATTATCTGTTTTGAGGTTTAGTAGTAGCTAGTAGAAATCTTTTAAAGCTGACCCTCATGTGCTTTTTTCATTTGCTTTCTTCCTCTGATTATATTTTTTTGCTTTTTGTCACAGAAAGATACTCCAGAATATAGTGTGCTTCTCAGTTCTAATTAAATGATTCTGCAGAAGATAATTTTGCCAGTTCTACCTCATGACAAACTGTATACATACGGTTACACATAAACACATGCACATGACTTGTCTATCTCTACTCCTACTTATCTTTTGCCACAAATTTTCAGTGATGTCTCCAGTTCCAATCCAACACCAAAGAATTAATTTCAGAATACTTGTATACTGATTGCTCCAACAAGAAACTTCACTACCATTTTCCACAATGTATTTCTTTATTTGTGTTCCATGAAACACACTCAGTACTTTCAGAATTGCTAATGAATACTCTGTGGATTTATTTACAGTCCTTTTGATTTTAGCCTGAGGATATAAAGTCAAAATGTTGTGCTCTAGAATCTCCCCTTCACTGTTTTTGTACTATTGACTTGAAATATAGGTGCATTCATTTTCATCTGTTTATTTACCTGCTATAGTGCATGAGTAATTTATATTAATTAATAATTTGCATTAATGTTTTCCTAATGACTAATGGTAGTGAATATCACACCTGTACTGAAAACAGTTCATACATAAGGGTTTGATAAAGTTCTTTGTCTAATTCTATCAGATTATTTCTATTCTTATTACTAAATTATAATCTATTAAGATAGATACTGTATACTGTATTTTTATCAGATACATGCTTTAAACTATTTTCCTATTATCACTGTTCTTACTTAGAGTATTTTGAATTGCAAAAGTTTTCTTTTGCAAGAAGCCCAATTTATCAATATTTTGCATTTCTGGTTTAATCTTTTTGTGTCCAATATAATAAATCTTTGCCTAACCCAAATACACCAGATATTTTTCCTGTAGTTTCTTCAAAATGTTTTAATTTGGATCTATGATCTACTTTGACTTAAATTTTATACATAGTGTAAGATATGCATTTAAATCCAATTTTAATGTAGATATTCAATTTTTCAAAAGCATTTGTTGAAAAGAACATTTTTACTCAGTCAAATTACCTCAGTACCTTTGTGGAAAAACCACAAAGCCATACAAGGGTGATTCTATTTCTGGACTCTCCATCTCCCTCTACTTATCTAAATGTCTATTCTTATGCTAATGCCACCTACACTGATTGGTAGGTTTTATATTAAGTTTTATTTCAGCCATTGCAACTCATCAAACTTGTTCTTTTTCAAAATTGTTTTGGCTCTTCTAGGTCTTTTATATTTCCATATAAATTTTCAGCTAAACTTGGGAATGTTCAC
The DNA here is from genome assembly GCF_034190915.1 of Cavia porcellus. NCBI lineage: Eukaryota > Metazoa > Chordata > Mammalia > Rodentia > Caviidae > Cavia > Cavia porcellus. The sequence goes on from NW_026947485.1 coordinate 104,307,555, forward strand.
AGAAGCTGAGCCAGAGCCCAGCTATGAGTCATCCCTGTTCTGGAAGGGGACAAATTTTCCCCAAAGGGACGCAACCATCCCCAGCCTGTGTTCACCCCAGGAGCTTTTCAGTGTTGTTCTCTAGGCACCTATCCTGCTGAGCCTTGTCCCATCAGGAGCCATAGAGCACAGGCAAAGCCTCGAGGACATATAGGGGGTCTGTATAGTTCCCTTTCCTCAATAGTCAACCTCTGCTCTCTACTCAAAGATTGAGTTGTTTCCATCTGTTCAAATTCCAAATGTTTCATCAATTTCATAAAACCACTGTTTCTTGTATTCTCATTAGTTTATAAAAGCCCCTTATCTATTTTGAATCCATTTTTTTATCCTTTACATAAATGGCAAATACATTCCCCTAGTCTATCATGAACCATGTTCAGGTGATTCTTTCTCCTTTGGAAATATTTTCCTTTCTTTTGTTGGTTTATTTAGGTTGGCTTGGTGGGTGGATAATGGTGAAGAATGCAAATAGAATATTCATCTATTTTCTGGATTGTTTGTACTTTTCTTTCTATGATATCTTCAAGGCAGCCCACCATATTCTCATCTAAGGTTTCAATATTTCACTTCTCACATTTATATTTTACTGATCTTTTTTTTCTATGCAGTGAAATAAGAATCTATTTTTTCTATTCAGGTATCAATTTTCCCAAAATCATTCATTAAATGATACTTTTACCCAAAGAATCATAATACCATATTCTCTGTTATGCTTTGTGTCTAGATGTCACCCAAAAGCCTCATGCGGTCATAGGGGCAAGCTTCTAGAGTTTTTGATTGATTCATGGTCTGATGCTGGAATTACGGGTATGAGTGCCACAAGAGCCCTAGAGTGGGTAGCCAGCATACAATATAAGGGAGAGAAAGAGGCTCACACTCACTGCTCTCACTTGTTGCTCTTGCTGTCTTCTGTCACCATGAACTGTTACCACTCTGCCATGCACCACCCTGCCTTGGAGCCAGCTGATTGTGGACAGAAGCCTCTGCAAACTCTGAGCTAAATAAACCTTTTCTTCTTTTAAGTCTGGGCATTGAGTGTTTTGTCTCAACAACAAAAGAAAAGTAACTAACACTTTATCATGCAAACATGGGCCAGTTCCCAGTCTTTTTTTCAATATATTTGTTCTCATTTGTTTATCAGAGATGCTTTTCCATAAGCATTGATGTCTAGTAGGGCAAGATCATCCATGCTATTCCTCAAAACTGTCTTGGCCCTTTACTCTGAAAATATTCAGAGAAGGAAGAATGAACCAACTGAGAAAAAGACCAGACAAGTATGAAAAGGCCAGGCCTGAGATTTAACTCAGCAGGGTAAACACCTACCTGGCAAGCATGAGGTCCTGAGTTCGACCCCTGGTACCAAAAAAAGAAAAGGTCTAAATGGAAATTCCAGACTTGGAAAATAATTACTAAGTGGAAAATGCGAAACAAACATACAGTTGGTGAGATACAGCTGAGAAAATTAGTAAAGGTAAAATCCAGAGAGATAAAGAGATGGAAAATTTAGAAGATATTGACAGGCTTCGGTCTGGATAAGATGGGCAGGCTTCCACCTCTAACCATGAAAGTTCTCAAAGATGAGAGAGAGTGCATGAGCCTATATAGATGTACAGTCTCTTGCTAGTCTATCACAAGTAACCATTTTCTTCATGTGTACAGTATTTTGTAATTAGAGAGATGAAGTGACATCTTTCAGGAGAGGATCAACATGTGATAGCTGATCTACTTGTCATTTCCCAACACAGGTACAACTTTCCACAATACCTAATAAGATTCACAGCACTGAGGAGGTGTACCCCTAGACCACTGGAGCCCCTGAATCCCTCATCCACCTTCTTACTATGCCACCTCATGGGACGGAAATGACCCAACTGCCACTGGGCTCTGGATAAGCGTGAGCTAGATATAAAGGTGGAAACACTCCTTGGAGACACCATGCAGGAAGTTTTGGTTCCTACACCTGCCACCAGCTTCCAGTGTCTCTCTCCCTATAAAAATAAGTGAGAGACTTAGAAAGGTGTGGGATGAGAAGAATGGAGCTAGTGGAACAGAGCATGAACCCATAGGAATAGTTCACACGGATCCAGGCACGTGGTAAGCATCAGTGCTATGGGAAAGAAGTAAACAAGAAAGAGAGTAAAATGTGACCCCAATAACAGTCTTTGGCTGCTGGGCAGACAAGTGAGCTGGCTCTTTCCAAATAATAAATGTTTTCCATAGTCACTGAAAGAACTGGACCATGGACCTAATACATTTTTAAATTAAAATATAATCTTACTACTGCTATCTTTGTAATTAAAACTTTGATTTGTGGATAAGGTTTGCATTTCTTCTCTCTTATTAAAGACTCAAATCCTTCTTTCTAATTATAGAAACTGTACAAAGCTCAATAACCCCTCTCCTGGGAACCAAGTACACATTGCATGCCCCCGTGATGGGCGGGAACATAGTCACCAGCACCTAGAGCCACCTTCTCACAGCTACTGCTGTTGCTATGGAAACCACCAGCTGAAGAATGGAGTCTCTTTTTCATTTTGTTTCCTGGGCTTTATCCCAAGTCTTTTTTTTTTTTATCCCTAGAGAACCCTGAATTAGCTGTGGGGACTGTTGGTGACTTTGGTCAGACCTCCCTGGATGGACAATAGCAATTGCCTGTAGGCTAGGGGAACAGGTGGGAGGATGGTCTATGTTTAACCTTTGATTTTGGTGAAGGCAGCTCCTGAAGCCCTAGCGTAGGTCTTGAAAATTGCACAGAGGATAGTTAGGAAACCTGTAAACCTCATATGATTAGTCAAGTCCCTATGCAAAGCCCGAAGTCTCAGGACCCTTCTTGGAAGGCTCTTCCCAACGGCCCCACTTTTCTGAGACGCCAGGAAGTGTACAGACTCCCATGACCATGGGTAAAATGTGCCATCACAGAAAGGTGTCACAGGACCCACTATATATATATATATATATATATATATATATATATATATATAATGTCTGAATGCTGGTGGAAACCAGCCTCAGGCAAGCCTGCAGTTGTACACTGTGTACCATTTACCCACCAGGGGTGCAGCTTCCCCAGCATGGCTGAGTGTGTTATCTGAGATATAGAGTATGGACAGGGAGAACCTAACTGAGAGGGAAACCAAAGGGGTCATACTCCAGAATATTCCAAGATAGAAAGATGAAACCTCAGGGAAATAGAAGCCAGCATTCAAATGACTAGATTATGATTGTTGTAAAGTCTGAGCAGGTCAACACAGAAATTGACACTGAGAGTAGAAGGGAGCAAAGAGGGAAGCCCTGCTAACCCAATCCCTCAAGACTGGAGACACAGGATAGGACAAGAAGAGCAGCAATATCAAACACTCTGCCACATGGACTTGTACCTCTTACAAGGCAGACTACGGGAGTATGGGCAAGCAGGCTAAGGCAACAGAACGGTCCTGGGAAAGGGAAGACTGGAGTGTGAGGAGCCCCTTTGCTTTCCTGTGGATTCTGAAAATCTGTGATCTTGGAGTGTAAATGAAGTTTCCATATGAGGTACCAGTGGGGAGCCTCCAAGACCCATAGAAGCCTCCCAGGCAAGCCTAGCTAGAAAACACTGAGAGGCGGCCAGAAGCCAGACTCTTGGCAAGGTTTTTTCTATTTGCCAAAGACCAGGCCATTGTCACAAATTCCCAGGAGGAGATGTACTGAAACTTAGGCCAGAAGATAGAAATAAATCATATCTCCAGCACACTGAACTCATACAGATTCAGTAACTTTGGTGTAGAGCATATGAAGCAGCTGTCCATATCAGATGACATCTCAATGAATCTTTCAGCACTTTCTCGGCAGTAACTCTGAACAGTTAGACACAGAAGAGCACCCATACCCACTGGGTTACATCTCCCTGAGAGATAAAACTCCGCATCTTGTCCGGGGCTTCCTCCAGCCTTGGGCTCCTGTACCCTTTGATGAGATGATACTCTGAGCTCAGGGCTTGAGCCCACCCAGGCCCACCACCGGCAGGGACTCTGGCCTCCTTGCCCTCTGGAAACTGTCAAGAGAAGAACCAGCTCCCCTGTTGCCTGGACATTAGATTTTTTTTAAAAAAAGCAAACCACAAATAAAGGATAGGAATAATACAGAATTTCAAAAAAGAAAAACAAAGTAGGGAATTAACACTGGTTAACATATTACACATTGTTATGCCATAACTAGTTGTTCAGGTTACAAAATCTAGATACAAAAGTTGTCTCTCTAATATAAAAAATAAATAAATTCATAATAATGGTAATAATAATAAATTGAAAGAGTAAAATGATCCCAAAATACAATAGATACTGAAATAATAAAAGAGAAAGTGCTGAAGAGGACAGAACTATTGGGTTTGCATAAGATGCAGACCTCTCCTGGCTGCAGAAGTGGTGCCCATGATTTAAAACACCAAGTCCTTCCATAGAAAAGAAAGCACAAATTTCTAGGACCACCACTCCTGCTGGCAACAAAAGACCTGAGCGCTGAGCCCACGTCTTCATTTCCCATTGCCCTGGCCCATCCAATGTCTGTATTTCCCAGGGCCTCTTCTCTTACTCCATAGTTTCCATCTGGTCCTTCCTCAGTGAAGGCAGAATGTGTTTCCACTCTCCCGGAGGCACTGTTGATGGCCTAGAAGACATGCTATCCTCCCTTCTTTGGGATCACCAGGAGGAGAGTCACTGTTACTATTCCTGGGGTGCAACACTCCCTGCCCCCTTCTTGAGGTCCCCACACTCTATGTACACTTTTATTCTGTGGGCACGGCGAATTGGGCTCCTTTTAGTGGACTCCCAGTCCCTCAGAGAAGACTCTTTTACCGCCCTTGCCAAAACACCTACAGTAGGGCAGGGTCCCCTCTTACCTCATCTCTTTACCAAGACTCCATGATTCTGTTGGATTAAGCAGAACAAAGGATGTTCACCCACTCCATGAAGAGTCCTTCAGAGGGGAGTGCATGAGTGTACATTTCTCTGGTTTGAATTTTGTGCTGATTTGATGGAATTTTCCACATATTCTAGATAAGAGACCACTGCTGGTTACATGTGTAAAGCTTTCTTCCACTCCCTGGCTCACCACCATACTATCTCACAAGTGAGTTTTGGGCAGAAGTTCTTAATTTAGATGCTGCTCTAGTCTGTTTTTGTCACTCCAAAATTCTCAGGCTGACACCTCATCACCACTGAAGGGCCGTTAGGTCATGAGGGTGAAGCACTCAGGAATGGGCTATGGCCCTGATAAATAGGAGCGAGGGAGCTTGTTTGTTCCTTCTTCTTGGTGGGAACACAGCAAGCCGAGGGGTTGCTAATGGTGCGTCTCCTTCGAAGATACCTGTAATTGTGTTTGTGATTGTGTTGCGGATGTGCATGCGTTCGTACTCATGTGTGTGTGTTAGCCTGCTCTGTGCATGGATGCCTACATATGTGCTACAGTTTTCATCTGAAATGTCCCCCAAAAGGCCACCTACTGAAATCTCAGTTGTCAACCTGTGGTGTTACTGGGAGGTGGTGTAAACTTTAGGAGACAGGATCTAGTTTGAGGAAACAAGTCTCTGGGAAGGTATGCCCTTGTCCTTTCTGTCTCTGTCTCTCTCTGTCTGTCTGTCTGTCTGTCTCTGTCTCCCTTCCTTTCTGTCTCACTCCCCGCTGCTCTCTCCCCCTAGCTCTAGCTCTAGCTTCATCATCTCTATCTCCATTTCTCTATCTCTCCTTCTCACCCACCACGAAGCAAGCAGTTTTGATCTATCACTTACTGCTCACCACAATGTTCAGCCACTCCTTAGCCTTGAAGCAATGGGGTCAAGTGACCCCATGACTGAAACTTCTGAAACCATTAACCAGAGAAAAATTTTCCTCTTCTGAGGTGTTTATCTCAAATATTTTGTTGCAATGATAGAGATCCACCCATGCATGTGGGTGGGTAAATGTGTTTTTTCTGTGTGTACACATGAGGCTCATATCTCCAGGGACACCAGATATGTGTAAACATTATATGTGCATATATGTGCAAGAACATGGGGTCCTGTAGTGTGTCTGTAAATGGGTGTATATGCATGTGTACACACATATAGGCATATGAGTTGACAGGATAAAATCAAAGTTGACCCTTTTTACTCACCTAATGACCTTTATAGATATGACGATGTTTTCTCAGTTCCTGTAATAAAAGCAGACTTCAGAGTGTGGCTTATTGCTAACAAACACTAATTAACATCCATCAAACATATCTAGTTTATGAAGAGTTTTTTATTTCACCAACATTTTCCTTTCAATGTGCTGCCTTAGAATACCTGTAGGGAGCCCCATGGGGTCAGGATCAGGGCAGCCGGGACACAGCTCATGTGCCTTTCCTAGCCTCTTGGCAAGCACAGGAGCTGCATAGGAAGGGAAGGCTTTGCTCTAGACCTTGTCCTCTGCTGCCTTCATGTTTGCTCTATAAGCTGATTTACTTATCCCACATCAGGTTACCTCAGATCACACCCAACAGAAATGAGAAATAAGTCTCAGAAAAGTTTAAGAACACAAGGGATAATGTGTGTCTCTAAACACTCAGAAAATTCAGTATTCAAGGATATGAGGACATAAGAAATGTGCTAGGATTTTCTTGACCATGGCTCAGGATGCTGGCGATTATTCCACCTGCTCCATAGCAAATGGTAAGATATTGTGTGTGTCCCCTACTGAGACCTAGGAGGTCCGCAGGGTCATTATTGCCTCAGTTTCAGAGGAGAATATTCAGCTCCTTACTCCAACACATGGTGAATCGGGAAGCACAATTCAAACTGAACTGCATCCACTGGGCTCAAGTGCTGTGGGTTTCCCTACCCACCACCAAGCCTAGCTACAGGTTGGTTTTCAGCAGCCACAGCAAGGAGTGTAACCTGGGAGAATCAACTCTCCCACTCAAAGCAGAGCAAATCTACCCTATACCTTGGCTTCCTACTGTCTCTCCATTAGGGGATAAATGAATGCCCAATCTAGCTGCCATCTCCCACCCATAGATTTTTGTTTTCAAATCTGCCTTTGAGAGGCTGCATGACATATGTGCACTCATGTTTATAGCAGCCCAGTTTATAATAGCTAGATCTTGGAAACAACCTCAATGCCCATCAACTGAGAAGTGGATAAAAAAAGATGTGGTATTTCTATATAATGGAGTACTATTCAGGCATAAAGAAGGATAAACTGGACATTTTTATAGGCAAATGGATGTGTGTTTTTTAAAAACATACTTATTAGTGAAATAAATATGTCATGCGTACATAAAAAAGTAACATTTTGGTAGTACCCTCTTCATACTCATTCCCTACAAATAACAATTTCATAAGCACAACAATGACTCTCTGCTCTTAAAGACAGAAGAGGTACTTGGACCACAAAAGTGATTAGATGTGTTCTGTATCCATCATGCTCCCTGATTACCATCCAGGCTCTGAGCCACTGTGATTAAAAAGACAACTATTAAAAAATCTTCCAGCTCCCTGCTACTAAAATACCAAACATTTCCAGTCAAGAAAGCCAGGCTTAACTCTGACCACACAAAACTGAATTGCTCAGAACAGGTGGGTACAGTGTGACGTCAGCCTCTATAAAGCAGCCCACACAGAATCCACTAGGCTGGTTTCAGGACCTAGCGTGATGCCCCAACCTGCTGCTTGGCCTCATTGGCACAGGAATCAACTACTGCTGTTGCTGTAAAACAGTCAATCTGAGTCCCTTGAGGTAGAATAATTCTATGGTCATGACAACAGAAATTTATGTCTCACAGTACTGGAGGCTGCAGGTCTAAGATTAAACTTTGCCAGATTGGTGTCTGCTGAGGATCCTTTTCCTCATTTGTAGATGGTACTTTCTTGCTGTACCCTTTCTCTGTAGAAGAAAAGACTTCTTCAACCTAATTTATAAGAATAGCAATTCCCATTCTGGGACTGGAGAAGCCACAAAGAGACCATCTAACCAGCTTTTCTGGTAGGCCTCACAAGGTGTGCGGGTTCCAGGGAGGGAAAAGTCAGTGTCTCCTGAGAATCAGCCATGCTGGAACTAGGAGAAGCCACCAAGAAATCAACTAGGCAGCCTTTCTGCTAAGTCATGCGAGCTGTGTGGGTTCCAGGGAGAGAATGCCAGATAGCGCTTCCCATGAGCCTACCAACACACAGTTTGAGAATCAAATTCTATGCCCCTCCCCGTAAGCAACAGGCTGGTTCAGAGCACCGGCTGAGTTGATAGCAACTAAGGTACATAAAGCAGCTAAGTGCTTCTGTTGTTCTGTTGGTTTTGCAGGCCTAGGGCCAGCTGTCTGAGCATATTTTGAGAGATGACAGTATGCAATATAGCAAATATGGGGGATTTCCTTCTGTGTTGTCTTTAAAGTCCAATGTTGTTCTCACTGTTTTCCTTTGTTCTAATTAATTGTTTTGCTTTAGTCAGTATTCTGTTTTGAATGGTTTTATTCTGTTTTGTTTGGTTTGGTTTGCTGTACCTGATGGAATGCACAACTACTGTGAAGATAACAAGATATATACTATGTTAGCTATCGTTGTTTTCCTAGTATCCTGCTTTGAATTTCCATACAAATTTTGCTGCTTTGTTTTGATTGGCTTTGTTCTGTTTTGTTTTGTTGAATTTTACTATCTTTGCTATCTTTAAAATAAAAAAAAAATTTTAAAGAATACCAATCCCACTACTCAGGAAGACACTGTCCCTATAACTTGATCACTGCACAAAGGCTTTACCTCCAAATAGCTTTTTCCCACCAAGGGTTAAGGTTTCAATATATGAACCAGGGGAGGGAGCAAGCATTCAGAACATAACAGCTACTTAGATCAGCAAATGATTTCCTCTATGTATTAGTACCTGTGGCATATGGAACCTGGACACTTCCTGACCTGCTAGGAGGTTTTAATGAGAGCTCTGTGAACTGCTCATAGGAACTGCCTTAAACTAAGGGATGCCACCAGGGGACAGCAAGAGGGATTTGGCTGACCAATAGACACTGTCCATCTGCAAAGAGCTCAGCAGGTGAATAGAAGCTGGCTTATCTATGTGGGCCCCTCCCACTTGTGTGATGGATCCACATGAAATATCTCACACGTAAATCTTACTTGCCCTCTACCTTCTCATCTGTTCAAGCTGACATTGTCTCTTAAAGAATCCTCTGTGCCTAACATTCTGACTTGTCTACAGGGCCCAGCTCCTCCTGGGCCCACAGGTTCCTCTCAGAGGACACTCATGTTCCCTCTGTCAACAGAGTATCTCCCTCAGGAAACCTCAAACTGCTAAGGGTCATGATCAGATCTGGTTCATTCACCAACGAGATCCCACACAGGAAAATCTCCAGAGGAAACTCCAGGGAAGAGTACCTGCAAAATTAATGTTGAACAAAGTTGATGTTGAACCTCACAGATTACTTGATAGCCCTGGCTAATATCACCTGGTAAGGTCACTCCTCCCTAATCAGGCTGTCCACAGTGTTGGAAATATATGCATCCTTTTTCCAACAGAGTTCAACAATTACCAGTCAGGTCTTAGTGGGAAACAGATCTCTTAGATAAGGGTACATGAATGAGCTCAACAAAGCATTTATCCACGGGGTACAGGCAAATCTCATGGTCTCAGAGGATTGAATTCCCTGAGGCTAACATCAGGCACAAGTGGCCTTAGGTATGGCCAGGCCAGGCAATACCTTCTGCAGAGGACTGCCAACCTGGAGGGGCCTGCTTCAGTAGATATTACAGCCAGAAACTGTGACCTGAAGGGAAGGTCAGGGAGAACAGATGCCTAACACACTTCACTCCTTTCTTCTACTCTTTTACTTTGGATTCCTACTAAGCAAAACAAGGAGTAGTGGACAGAGCAAGATGGTTCTGCCCTTGGGGTACCAGGCCAGGGCAAAGGCTGAGGATTGGTATAGAAGGGCGAGAGGAGGCACTTATTACTCATGTTTCAAGGACAGACTCAGCGAACAAGCAATTAGATAATGAAGGATTTGAATGGGGTCAGGGCCAGGAACAAGTGTGCACCTCAGAGTGAAGGTGTCCTTGTAGTAACAGATTTCCATCCTCCTCCCAACTAAGAGGATTAGAGAAGAGCCAGGCTATCTGCTGTCCTAAACTTATCTACCCTCTGCACTCTGGATCCTCACCAATCGCCCATCAAATTTCCAGAGAGCAGAGCTGCCTTGGAGCACAAAAGTACGTCCAAACAATGCAACCGTCTTCTCTTTCTTGAGTCTTGATCCCTCTTCATTGAACTGGCCTGCAAAAAGGGCAGGTCAGGTCTAAAAATCTCATCCCTCACAAGGACTCTGAGCAGAGAAAATGGCTTTGTAATAATCTATAGAATTACTTTAACATAACCATTCCACTGGATGACTCAAAGGAAGGGTTCAGTAAAAATGCAGAAGGAAAACAGTTGCTCAAATTAACACACAGTGAGAAAGATTCCAATAACTGAGGAAATCTGAGGAATGTCTATGGCATTGGCTCTGTACTATTTGAGGTCTTGGATTACAGATTGTCAGACATGTAAACTCTCTGAGTTGGCTTATCAATGATGAAATTAAGGAAGCTTGGATTTTTTTGGCTATGCAGTTTTCTAGCTGCTCTTTTTATGGACAGTAGTGTGCTGTGTTTTAATTCTCCCAACCTACACTCAGATCAGACCACACTGAGCACTGTCTCATGAAAATCCATCAACTCCAACTCCAGTGACACGTACACAGCTAAGGGATTGTTTTAGCATCACTCTCATACAGCATACTCCATTCATGATTTCATTTTAGCCTATCAATGTGTATGTGCAATTACGCAGAATTTTTCAAATAAGCAAATGGATAAGCGGTTAAGCAACATCGACAAGTCAGTGGTGCTCTGGTCAGAGAAACTAAGCTTTGCAGAAATCTATAAAATAACTTTAGGCAGAAAAGAGAGAGGTCAGGATCAGCTTCCAACTTTTCAGAATCCCTTTCCTCAAGCTTCTCCTTTTTTTATACATTTACTTTATTATGAGTTGAAATTTACATAGTGTAAGATTATGCACTTTAAGGTACACAATTCAGTGGCTCTTACTACATTCACAGTGTTGGAGAAACACCACCTCTGACTACCAGAACATTACCATCACCCCTAAAGGAGACCTCAAGCTGTGTAAGCAGTTATTACTCAAGGTCTCCTCCCCCTGGCCCTACAATCACTAACCTTCCTTCTCTCTCTATGATTTTATATATTCTGTACATTTCATTAAAATGTAACCATGTTACTGAGAGCTCTTCAGTGGTTTCTTTAATTTTGCATAATATTTACAATAGTCATCCTCATTGTTGCTATATTCATTCAGTTTAATAGCTTTTTTCCCACAAAATGGCTTTCATGCCTTCTGGAAATCAGTTTATGCTGGACATATGGATTTATTTCTGGATTCTAGGTTCTATTACACTGGTGTGTATGTTTATCATTATGCCAGTACAATACTGCCTTATCATTATCCTAATACAATTGTTGTAGCCTTGTACTTAGGTTCTGCAATAAGTAAATGTGACTTCTCCAACTTGGTCTCTGTGTGTGTGTGTGTGTGTGTGTGTGTGTGTGTGTGTGTGTGTGTTAGTAGGAGTTGGATCCAGGAACTCACACATACTAGCCAATGACTTACACACTCCTGAGGTATGTATCCTGCTCAACTTTCCTTTCTTGTCCCAGTATTGCAAAAGTTATTTGGGGTCTTCACAAATACACACAAATTTTAGTATTGAGTCTATGATTTTTGCAAAAAGCATCTTTTCAAGATTAATTGGATTACAGAATGTCTTTCCATCCATTTACCTCATCTTAGACATAAGAATGACATCCTATGTTCATAGATAGTGAAGATTTAAGATGGTAATACTACCCAGGACTTTCTACAAGTGCAGCGTAAACTATCCAGTCTTGAAAAGACCACTTTTGCAAAACTGGTAGACCCAATCCCAAAATTCATGTGGATTTGCAAGGAACCCTGAATAGTTTTTGCAAAAGTGGAACAAGAAAGGAAAGTTAGGCTGAGGATGTTGCTCAGTGGTAAAGAGCTTAGCTAGTATGTATGAGAATATGGTTCAATTCCAAGTAACACACACACACACACACACACACACACACACGATGGAGGCAGGATTGGAAAACTCACACTTATTTCAGAAAGTTTATTTTTATGTATCTTATGATTTTTGATGCTTGTTAATTGAGTTGTTATTAGTTTACCTCTACCATAATCTGATTATAATGTCTCAATATGTCTTTGGATTCATCTTATTTAGTTTGTTGAGCTTCTTGGATGTGTATATTTAAGTACTTTATCAACTTCTGGAAGTTTGGGGTCATCATTTCATCAATCTTTCTACCTTTTAAATCACATTTCTCCTTCTTAAAATGTAAAATTGTTTATCATCGTGGAGTCAGATAATTCCTAAGGAACTATTCGATTTTTTTTACTTTTCCTCTTATGTTTCTCAGGCTCAATAGTTTTAATTGTTGCTATGATTTGGATGAGTATCTCCAAAAACCCATATGTTAAATATATGGTACACAGAATAATACTGATAGGAAGTGGCAGAACCACTGGAGGGCAAGGCATTGTGAATATGCCTTCACAGGGCATATGCTCTTCCTGTTTATCATCATCATCATTATTATTATTATATGTTTGCAGTATACAATAATTTCATCATTTCTGTTTTCTGGTTGATACAGTGAGCAGTTTTTCTGCCAAACATTCCTACTATAATGTGTCCCCACAGGCCCAAAGCAATGGAAACATTTTGTCATTATTGCAACTTACAAAATTATGAAACCAAGTATGCCTTTGTCTTTATAAGTCAAATTGCCTCTGACATTACTATAGTCATGGGTAGTTCACCAATACAATTTTCTTATTTTCAGGTTCTACGATTACTTCTCCTTGCTCAAATCTACTATTTAACAATCCTAGTTAATTTCTCATTTGTTATTGTACTTCTTGTTCTAAGATTTTTGTTTTGTTCTTTTTTATGTCTTTATTGCTATTCTCTACGTTGAGATACCATTTTCTCAGTTTTTTCAGTTCTCATTGCTTTCTACAACTCTCTGAATATATTTAATAATATGCTTGATTTCACATATGTTCAAATTAATTTTAATCTTTCTCTAATAAATTTAAACTCTGCTTTCCCAAGAAAGACTTGTTAATTTCTTTCTTTGATAAACAAAGCATGCTTTCTTGTTTTTTGTATGTCCTGTAAATTTGTTGAAAATGAGACATTTGAATATTACAGTGTGGTAACTGTGAAAGTAAGACTATTCCTCTCTTCAGAGCTTTTCACTGTTCCTTGCTGTGACTTACAATTTCTTGCGTAACAACTGTCCTGAATTGTTTTTAAACATAACATTCTTTGTTGTGTGTTATAGCTGAAGATTCTATTATTTTGCTTGTGGGCAGCTAAATTTTGGCAGAGATTTCCTTGAAAGCCTGAAGCACCTTCCTTCTGCTCCCTGCACCCCAAAAAGGAAATGCTTTCCTCACCTTTGCAAGTTGGCTCTCTGCTGTAGCACTTTTTTACCACCCTGCCTTAGACTTCACTTTCTGCATATGCTGAACCTAAAAGCAGCTGGAGATGAAGCGTTAAAGTTGCCTCAGATCTTCTCTTAGTCTGTGTCTTCCCCTAGCATACGCATGCCATTCTACAGATTTTCTACAGTATGCAGGAGCTTTTCAAATCTCTTAATCTTCAAAGCAATCTTTCTCCTCCAAGCCATTATCTTATCTTTTGTTTGACTTAGGTCTCAGCAACATGTTTTGTTACTTATTGATGTTCCCCAGTAACACTCTCTGCTAATCACTATTTACATTCTGTTACATTTTGTTCAATGTTAGGCAAAATAAAGGCTTAGTGTCACTCCTTCAGGAAGCCCTCAGATATGACACAATGAACAAACAAGATGCATTTTCTCTCTGCTGTGCCAGGGTCCCACATCAGGTATCCAGGCCACCCTCTTTAGGACTACCTCCATGTTAGGAAAAAGTAAGACAATGCTGAGTTCAAATTCCAAGAGGCTCTTTTGCTGGATTTAAACTGCTTTTTTCTTTAATGACCTTTGTTTTATTTTGTTTTGTTTTGTTTTGTTTTGTTTTGTTTTGCTTTGTTTTGTCTTTTTGACACAGGGTCTCGCTATGCAGTTCAGGCTGGCCTTGAGCTCACTTTGTGGCCCAGGCTGGTCTCAAACTCGCAACAATCTTCCTGCCTCAGCCTCCCGAGTGCTGGGATTACAGGCGTGAGCCACCACGCCCCGCTTCTTTAATGAGTTTTGTGTAGCCACAAGAAACCTTTGAAAATTTTCTAGAGTCCTTTAAAGGCTGATTTCAATGTTTTTTCTCACTTCCTATCCTATTTTTCATTTTTTGATTTTTCGTGCTTTACAGAGGAGCAGCCCTTGGAGCTCCCTACCCCACCCTTCTTTCAGGTCCACCTTCTCCATTTCTTCTTGCCTAGAAACTGACCTTCAAATCTTTCCTACTAATGATTAAAAAGAAGTAAGTGAGATTACCTTCTATGCCACCTCCTCAAAGCAGGAGTATTAAATTCGAAGTACATAAACCCCTCTTTTTCTCAACCAGCCTGGAAAGATAAAGACTCATATGAACCATGAGTGTGTGGTTTTTCCAGGGTCACCATGGCCTGGGTTCCAGAGCTACTGAGCATCAGAGAGAGAGGACTTAGAATCATATCAACCCTCCATTCACCCATTTTATACAGCTGAAGTCTTCAAACTGCACAGAGTTGTGTTCCTTCTTTTCTCTTCCTTCCACCCTTAGAGCCTTCTTTTGATGGTTCAGAGTAAAACATGGCATGCAGGGGGCGGGGGGAAGCTCTTTGGTTTTGATCAGATCTGAATGAACAAAGTCTTCTACCCTGATATTTGAAAACTTCAAAACCTGAAGAGTTTTGAATGCTATAGCTCCAAACAGAAAAATTTTTAAGGTTGACTAGTCAGTTCTTTGCAGATTTTTTATCAATGAGTTTTGAAAACATTATATTTTTCTTGAGGAATAAAACAGTTGGTGTTTATCTTGCATTGCTTATCTGTAGTGTGATTTAAAAAACAAACTGATTTTCCAGCTGTTGAGTAATTAAAATGTTTGGAAACTTATGTCTTCATCTTTGACTTGTGTTAAAATTAATATGTCCCTTCATGTTTCTAGGCTAAGCCCAACTTTCAAACCCTCAGGGCACATAGAGTATCTTTCTAAAATATGCCTATTGAGATGAAACTAAAAATCAGACCTTGAATTAAATTAGAATCCTTCTGAAATTATTTAAACTGCAGTACCAAGTTGGTAACATTTCCCAGTGAACTGCATTCTGTCTCAAAATTGACCTTTACTGCAATCTTGAGGCAGGGTTTCACATAATGAGTTGTTTACAAAGGGAAGTTTTTGAACGGAACTTGATGATATATGGAATTTCTTTTATTCTTTTTGGTATCTGCATTATAGAATCATCTACCATTTTAAAGTTAGAGAAAAGATGATTAGTGGAGAAAGAACAACTGGAATTTAAATCACAGTAAATTACTATTGGGTGCACATGCCTAAGCACAGAAACAGGCTCTCAGAGATATAGGAATGATTATTTTACAAACAGAATCATTCCAAAGTATAATATTCAAACTTGTTATCTGAAGACAACATCTAAGTTCCTATATCGCTCATTTATGAACCAATCCCCATAATTAGTAAAAGCTCTACTTCTAAATACATGATTTCTTATAGTGAGAACTTCAGTAAAGTTCAGTGGCACTCAAGGGTCGGGGAATCTGACTCTCTGCCTTAGGAGGTTTAGGCTCCAGAATTTCATTCTAGTCAATGGCCAGATCAGAGAGTCAAGTGGGAACACTAGATCTGAGATGGAATCAGGAAAGAAAATCAAAGAGAAATTGATGGAGTATCAGCCACTAGGGGAGTATCCAGGGAAATTAGAAACACCCTTCACCTGGAACATGGTCTGAAGTACCATTATCACATGTAGAGATCCTTCACACTTGTGATACCTCAGGCAAGAGATTGGCTGAGGAGGCCAAGACCAGCACCATTTCCAAGGTTCTTGGGTACATCTTGTGACAAGAGCCCAGGAATGGTACCCATTACAGAATTCTCAGGAGGCTAAGACCTGCCCAGGTGGCACTTAGAAATATGTTTTGTAGAACACTGAGTGAGGGAAAAAGTCACTGGTGATATCTTAATTACTTTTCTCATCGCTGAGGCAAAGTAACCAACACCCAGATTTAAGGGAGGAAAGTTGATTTAACTCAGTTTATAAAGGTTTCATTCCATAATCAACTGGCTTCAAGGCAAGGGAGGCTTGGGAGAGGGGAATCAGTTCATGGCAGCAGATGGCAGCAAAAGCAACAAGAGAGAAAAGCAGAAAGGGTTCATATCTCTTTCTGTCCCTTATATTGTCTTCAGGCTACCCACCCTAGGGAAAGTTTGGCACTCACAATCTTAATCCCAACACTGGATTATGAATCATTCACAAATTATAGATTCAGCCACCTCTGAAAATTCCTGCCTGTAATGACTACATAAGACTTTAGGTGTATCTAGATACAAATCATAACATTTTGCCTCTGGCCCCAAAAGATTCATGTACATGTCTTTCCACTAATGGCATTTAGTCCATCTCAAGAGTTGCCAGAGTCCTAACAGTTTTAGCATTGCTGAAAAGTCTAAGTTCCAAGTCTCCTCTGATATTTAAGCAAACTGTTAGCTGTACAAAGGAAAAGAAAGATAGACACTTCTAACATTCAATGGAACAAGATAGGCATTCCATCGCAAAAGTTACAAACAGGAGAATACAAAGGAAAGCAACCAATGCAAGTTCAAATTGCAGCATGGAAGACATTAAGTACTGTAATCCCATGTGCAGCATCAGAGTCAATCTGTGACAAGCTATGAGCTCCAAAGGGCTTGGGTAGCTCCACCCCTATGATGCTTCACTTCCAGTGATAGTAGCTCCTATGGCTTCTCTCTTGGGCGTGCTCTCTTTCTTCCTTGTAGTTTTCCTCAGATGATCCACATTCCTGGATTTTCCAAACTTTTGGGATCTTCACTGAATCTTTGGTTTCCCACTTACAGCTTGACACACTACTATAGTAGGGGCACACAGCTTGGCCCCTCAGACCTTCTTCTGAAACCTGGATAGAAGCTTTTCTGAACCCACAACTCTTGTATTCTGCATGCACCTGAAACCAGCATCACATAGGTGGTGCTAAGTTCTGCAGCCAGTTAAAGCAATAACCAGGCTTCTCTCTCCACTGTAGGGTTGAATACCTGAATGGTTGAGCACTTTGAATTCAATCTGAGGAATAAATTCTCTGGATCACCACCATTATGGAACATGGTGCTCTGGGGCTTTCTTCTCAAAGAAAAATCTTTCGTCTTTACAATTTTGAAGCTGTGAAGAGTAGATTCTTGCTGCTTCTTCTGATGCCCTGGGGCTATTTTTTTATTTCCTATTCTTTCTCAGCCATCAGTATATCTCTGGCTCTATCTTTGCAATCTGTGGTTTTACTTAAACTACTTTTCTGGCCAAATTCACAGTGTTCTGAATCATTCTGTTGAGCTCTTTGCTATTGTTCTCAACATAGATCTGGTTAAAAGCCCTCAACAGCAGTTACGCCATGGCCACAACATTAGACTGGCTTGAAATTTCTTCTGCAAGAGTAAGTAGTCCATTACCTTTAATCTTCCTCTCTGGAAATGTCTATGGACATGATAAAATGCAGGCAAACTTTCTACCAAGCCAATAAACACATCACCTGGAAGTTTCCCAGTAGAAACTTCCTGAGCCTGGTCTTTACCAGCAAGATTTCTATCAGTTTTCTGGTCTTGAAGGCTTGGATAGAATTTCCAATACAGTATAGCCTCAGGAATTTTAGCTCTGCTTTTTCAGCTGGCATTTCTGAACCTTTCCTAACTCTTCCACTTCCCACAAGCCAGTTCCAAAGACTCTTGAGCTACATGTTAGGGTAATGCCACAGCAATGGACTCATTTCTCTGATACTCAAATCTGTCTTAGTTACTTTTCTTGTTCCTGAGACAAAATGCCTGACACACAAAGTTAAATAAGGAAAGGTTTTTTAGTTCACAGTTTGTAGAGGTTTCATTCCATAATCAGCTGCCTCCAAGGTATCCTTGGAAGAGGGATATCAGTTCATTGCAGCAAAAGACAGAAAGAGCAACAAGCAAAAGGAAAGAGTACAAGCCTTTTTCTGTCCTTTATATTGTGTAAAGGATACCCACTTTAGAACAGATGTGGCACTCAGACCCATAATTCCAGCACTGAATCAATCACATCACAAACTAGATTCAATCTCTGAAAAGACTGCCCCCATATCTACATAAGGCTTTGGGGGGACATCCAGATACAAACCATGATAGGTAGTCTGTATAACCCATCAAACACTGGGCCTTGAAAGTTCTACAGTCCCCAAGTCAGCCAGTATCTGGAAGTTAGCATCCTGAGCTATATAGTACTGCCACAATTAGAATATCTACTCTGTTTCCCATAGCTGGCCTATGGGTTCAAATTGGAGATAGTCTAAGAATGAGCCTACAATTTGGGGTTCCTTCCCTGGGACCAATCACTCACACTCCTACAGACCTGTAATCCAAGGGCACAGGCACTCTTGACTGCACATTGTAGTAATTGTGGCACCCCTAGGTCCAGAGATTTGACCTCTGTCAAGGTCAATCATAGCCAAGAGCAATTGAATATTTCTTCATAGCTTTTGTTCCTTGTTCCAGATTCCATGTCCCTGAAATAATTTGCATGTGGACCCACGTGTTACTAAATAAAACTCTAACCTAATATACTCAGTGAAATCTCCCACAGTTTAGAACAAACAAGTGGGTAGCAAACCACCAAGAAGTTATAAAGCCTGGCAGGAGTGAGAGATACACTCTTACCCCAGGAACATGGAGGAGCCTCCCATGTCTCTGAGGGCAGTCATATTGTCATCAATAATACCCTCAAACATTTGTCATGCTCTTGCTTTGGTCTCATTTCAGGAAGCATGAAATCTGATATCCAGCTATGTTGCAATAAAGAAAAAAACATATTCCCCATGGACACTTTCCCCCATTATAAAGCCTTTATGCCCAAATCAGTTTAAATTTACTTTCTAATTATGTACATAGCTTTCTTACGTGAAGCTTCTGTCTAGAAATATGTATCTCATTTTATTTTATGTTATTCAATTGACCCAAACACAAAGGCATTTTTCTTAAATACTGAATGTTCATGTACCTTTTTAATTAAAGCTTAAAAAGCTCTTAATTAAAACCATAAATCACAGACAGTAATTTCTGCCTAAATTGTCTTGCAAGCCTTCCTATTTATCCTTCTGCTTCCAGAGTGACCTGCAAGGCAACCAAGGAGCAAGGATGACTTTCACACTTAGTTAACTACCAGGGAGCAAGGCCAGGGAGTCACAGTCAGCAGCCAGGGGCCTATGGTGGCTCGCAGGTTTGCAATGCTTGCCCAAGGGCCATTAAGTACAAGCAGGCCTGCCCTCTGCCTGTGCCACCATGGTGGAGGACACTTACTATTCCTTTACTACTGGGATATGGCAACAGCTTTGGTGGAAAATTTTATGTCAGAAAGATTTGCTATGAATTGATATTTTGAAAAATTAGCAAATAGCTTTCAATACTTCATTTCCTGAAGTATAATTGGCATTTGATAAATTGGGTACAATTTCACATGTTTTGAAATATATACAATGGTAGTCAAAATATATGGTGAATGTCTACACTTTAAACATTTATTACATAAAAGAGACACTGCTATTAATAACCTTTGGAATACTTACCCTGGCTTCAAACACACTTATCCCATTCTCTGCCACTTTCTCAAGCAGCTCTGTAAGTCTTCTTTTATGTTTTTATGAGGTACAATTTTAAGAAAAAGCGCAGTGAATACTGCTAATGAGTGCCATCCAGTGGAAAGGCAAGCTCACAGAAATATAATGGTGTGTCTTCATTCACCTTCACTGAATCTGCATCTTGAGATTCCTGGTTCCTCCTTAAAGTCAAACGGACCATGAAAAGCGAATATTTTGAAACTATTCAGGATACTGAGGATGCCAAGATAGCCACAATACTACAATTTGAAAGACACTCTAAAAGAAGAACTTCCAGAACCACTACAGAAAGTTGCAAGAATGATGAGATCAGTGTGTTCAATGTGAAGGAAAAGTATGTTTAGAAGGATTAATGGCAAGTGCTATTGCAATGTTTTCTTAATTTAAACACTTACTGTATTTTTAGTCACACTATATATATATATATATATATATATATATATATATATATATATCCATGGCACCATTACCCTAACTGAGGTGACAAAGATTCCCAGTGTTCTCTCAGAACAAGTGTTCTTCTTAATCTCCATAGCTCTCCCATTGTCTCCCTCAATCGCAGGCACCTTGGTCTGCCATTATAAGCCATGTGTATTTTATAGAATTTTTTACTCATGCAGTCATACAAAATGCACAGGTTTTTTGGGTGTCTTCTTTCATTCACAATAATTCTGAGTTTCTCCATACAGTTGCATCACCCATAATAGTTCTATTTTTTATTTGTCAGTAATGTTAGCCTAAATAAGTAGATGTGTTATTGGTTAATAAATTTTGGTTGCTTTCAGTTTGGAGTTATTCTTGACTTCTATAAATATATATGTACAAGTTTTTATATGAAAATATATTTTCTTTTCCTTTTGGAAAATGTCTTGAGAAGTCAGATCACAAAGTAAGTGTATCTTCAACTTTTTAAGAAATTACAAAAGTGTTTATTCAAAGTCACATCAGTTTTTATCCCCACCAACTCTATATGAGAATTCCAAGTCCTCCACAGGGTCATTAAGACTCAGATGATCAGCAATTTTAAATCATTTTTTAAATGATTTTAATTTTAAATCATTTTTACTTGTGAGCAATCGTAACTCTTGGGTTTTAATTTTAATTTGTATCTCCTAGTAGCTAATGGTATGGATCATATTTTGGTGCTTTGCCATCTGCATATTTTGTTTAATGAATTATCCCAATTAAATACTTTTTTATTGCATCACTTATTTTCTTAATACTGAGTTTTAAGAATTTTTTTTTACATCCTGGATACACATCCTGTATCAGAAACATAGCTTGCAAATGATTTTTCTCAAATGCATAGTTTTTCTTCTTATTATTCTGGTGGTGTCTTTCAAAAAGTAGATATTCTTACTTTTGATGAAGCCAAATTTGACATTTTACTTCTTTTATGGATCACAATTTTGTTATGTATAAGATGAAGCTTAATAAATCTAAGCACACAAAAAACTTCTATATTTTCTTCTTTTATAGTTTAGCATTTAGTTCTGTGATTCATTTTGTGTTAAATTTTGGAGGTTTTTGTTTGATTCTTGTATTTGGTTTTTTACCAGAAATCAAACTCACAACCTTGTGCTTGCCAGGCAGATACTTATGTCACTGATCCATATCCCCAGCCCTATTTTGTGTTAAATTTTGTGTGCAGGAAGTTCTCCTTTACAATTATATTTTTCTTGTAACTCTATTATTATGAATAAAAGTATTTGCAGGTGCTACATCCTCTTGATGATTTGGTTCTTTATCATTATGATGTTAACTCTTTTATGCTTGGTAATATTTTGCTGTAAAACATATTCTAATGTTAACATAAACAATCACATTATTTTTATTAATAGTAACATTATATTGAGTGCACCCCTTACTTTTCTACTGTAAATTTATACTTTAGCAAAATCCTACCCACCTATGTATCTTAGTACCTTCCTTGAGGGAAAGGAAGCAATCTATGTGTTTATCTACTTGGTATGATTAAAGGGAATATGTGTGCCTATGTGAAAAAATGGCCAAATGAGACTTTACCCATGTTACGCTCTAACTAGCTTTGTAAATGTTTTACTTGACCATAGCAGGGGGTCCAAGACCCCCTACACCACTCCAGGACCACACCACTCCAAGATTTCTTAAAAATTTTCTTTTGATTTTTCTGGTAGAAGTAACCCAGTTCAGTACAATGGCATATGAAAAGCCAGATTTGCAAGTTCTGGAGGAGGTAAACATATATAAGATTGCTAACCTGATGATATTACTAATTGCATTAGTTATTGGAAAAGAATAATTAATACTCATATATTTAGATCAATTTTACAAGTCTATATCTGTTAATCTAAGCAACCCTCTTAAAGATAACAATGTACAATGATACAACCACTGTCAAATTCCTATCATCTTGTTTTGTAGTGTTATTGTATTTGGTTTCTTGTTGTTTGTTGTCTCTATTGCTTTTTTTATTTTCTTTTCTGTGTTTTTTTAATCTTGAATAAAATTAAAAAGTGAATCACCAGATTATTCATGACTAAATCATGTTGATCTATTATGGTGAAATGCATGCTTTCATAACAGAAGAGTAGTGTGGTTGTACAGTGGTGATGATGATGATGATGATGATGATGACTTTAACACTGCCCATGTGAGTCAAAGTTCCTGTGACAGTGAAATGGAGCAAAAACTAACTTATACAGACCCAAGGAATGCAGATCTCTTTGACTCAGATGATAAAGAAAACAGCAATGTGAGTGCATATTTCACTAGTTGAAATGTTGCAAACTGGCTATTCAACCAAATAAAATGGTTCAATGTTAGAACTAGATTTGAAAATATACTGAGGGTCTCAGCAGGGATGAAACATACTGGACAAAATGCTAGCACTGCCATTAAATATTGGAAACTGTAGCATACAAAATGCTCCAAAATGCTATGAAATACATAAAGACTGAAATGCAAGTAAAATTATCTGTATGCACCAACAACCATACTCAAAAATGTACTTATTTTTACACCTCACTAGTTGAACTGAAAGCATTCAAATTCATAAGTCTGTTGTACTTAGCACAGATTTTTCATGGTGATCACAGAAACATAAAAGACTTATGAAAAAGTGATGTCAAAATATGGCATAAAAGTTATGCCCTTATAGATGTGAAGACTTACTACACTGTCAATTTAGACGTTTATCCTGACCTCAGCTATCAGGTCTTTATTACTATAGTAATAAACTGAATGACGTTATAAACAAACTGGTTGCTTCCATCTCTCAAACTAATCAGAATGTGATATTTGGCAACTGGTTTATCAATTTCCAATTGACAATACATTTCCTAACAGAGCACAAGTTGACCGGTACAGGAACAAAGAATAAATTCCAAATGAAGTGCTGCAATTTCAAAACAGAGAATTGTATAATACAAATTTTAGATTTCAGAAAAACTCAACCTTGGTCTTGTAGATAGTAAACAAAAAGAAATTGGTATTGCTGATGTCAACATTTCACTATCATGGAAATATTGATAGGAAACCTCAACAAAATGGAAGCCTGAGCTGGAAACTTTCCACAAAAAACATTAAAAGTGGAGTAAATGGTGTTGATAAGTGATGCAACTACCATTCTGTCACTCAAAGCACAAAGCATTGGCCAATGGTTGTGTTTCACGCAGTCCTAAACACATGTGATATAAACAGTTTGATAGTTTCCAAAGAAAATATCAAGTAAACAATTATCATGGAGAAAATTTCTTTCAGGGTTGAGACTGGAGCTCATATGAGATAACTGACAACAGAGGAAAACAGATTATCTCTTTCTAGGAAACTATGTAAAAAAAAAAAAAACTTGGACCATGTTGGTGAGCTGATAAGTGAACAGGCAGATGCAGCACCACAACGATCTAGTACAATAGGAAAACAAAAAAGATGTCAACTGTACCCTAAAATAAAGGACAGGAAAACAAAACATGTGTGATCAATCTAAGAGATACTTGTATAGGGAACATGTAGTTGTTATGCCTGAAACAAAGTTGAGACCAGGCTTACTTCTGTGATAGACTTGATCGTGTTTTCATACGTTGGGTAGTTCACATAGGTTTTTATTTTGATGTTATCTTTTAGGTTTTGTTCTCTTGTTTGTACCAGGGATCGAACTCATGACCTTACGCCTTGCCAGGTAGACCCTTATGCTATTGAGCTAAATCCCCAGCCCCTCTTTTAGGTTTTGTTAGTTAGTAAACTGCTGATGTGAAATGTTGATGTCTACTCTAATCACTCTTACATATTTGATATTTTATTTATATTTTATTCCTTGTTAACTGAATGTTGTGCAATATAGTAGGAAGCCCCAGATAAAATGGAAGAGAAAGGGCTGGAAATATAGCTCAGTGGCACAGCACCTGCCTGGCAACTGAAAGGTCTGAGTTCAATTCCCAGTAACAAAAAACAAAACAAAACAAAAAAAATGGAAAAAATGACAAGACTGCCACATAGGAAAGGGTATCTAGGCATATGTGCTGTCATTGTAAGTGAGACATTTGCCTGGAACATGCAGTTATCACGTGTGAAGACTCTTGGATGTGACAGTTGAAGCAATGTTTATTTTCGTGGTATAGTTCTATTGGTAGTTTCATTGTAGTTCATATTTTTTAGGTTTTAGGTTTTAGGTTCACATCAGGTACGCAGCTGATGTGAAAATGTTGCTGCATATTCTGAAGGCACAATACTTATGAAGAATTTAATGCTTTACTTTATTGATCTTTTATGATCCTGCTAACTACACACTGTGTAATATAACTAGAACCTCCTAACAAAACAGAAAAACCATTAAGATGCCAAGTGTATCCTACAAAAAGACCAGGAAAGCAAACCTCATGTGCTGTTAGGGTATGCAATACATGTGTTTGGAATGTACTGCTATCATGTGTGCAGATGCCTTAGGTGTGATCATTGAACTAAAGCTTTTTATATTAAATGCTATTGCTATTTTCATTGTAGTTCATACAAGCATTTATCGATATTGTTCGTTTTCAGACTTTGTACACCAAAAAAGTCAGTGTTGAAAATTTAATGTTTTTATAAACAATAAATATTTAAAATTTAATGTTTTATTTTTGTTATTTTTCCCAACTATGCATTGTTTAACATAACAAACTCATAAAGTTAAAATTAATAATATTCTAAAACAATAAATGTGTTGGACAGTCTCATATTTCTGTGCCTTTGTGACAAAATTAATGTTATGCTCTACATTAATAGTATAGTGGAATATGGTCTCAAGCTTTTTTTTAGCTCCTTTGTGCCTAATTTTGAAATGTGTTACTTGTAGGCAGTTTATTGCTGGAACCTCACTTTTTTCTCAGTCCGGTATGCTAATCTATGCCTTTTAATGGTGGCATTTCAGACGTTTACATTTAATACACTGACTGATAAGGCTAGGTTTGATTGTATATCTTATTGTTTGTTTTCTACTTACCCTATGTTTGTTTTATTTTAATTTTATTTAAAATGAAAAATAAAAAAACAGAAAAAGGGTACAAGTAATACAGAATTTCAAAAAAATGAACAGTAAGAATTCACTAGTTAATAGATTACATATTGTCATCTTAGAAATAGTTGTTCAAGTTACAAAATTAAAGCATACAAAGTGGACATTCAAACAGTGAGACTGCAAACAGTTCTTCTGTTCAATGATCCAACAAAAACTCAGTAATATGGTTAGCTATATTATACATTTAAATATAAATGCAATTATATCCTTTAGAGCACTTTCTTTGCCTCTCTTTTTTACAATAACATTTACACATTTTGAGTTTTATTACTCCCACAGTTCTTACTACTGTTTTCTGAAGAGAATAAAACCAAATGTGACATAACAAAATAGAGTCAGTCAAATCAAAATGATGGACATAGTACATGACGTAAAAACAGAATACAAGGTGATCAACAAAGCCTCTTGCTATCTTAAAAAGAATTGCCTATATCATCAGTTATAATAAAATTGAACAAAATAATACAGAACAAAAACCAATAAAACCGAAACATTGGAGACATTACAGGACTTCAAAAGAAGATAATAGTCAAACCAGAATGGGCATCATAGTGAATCTTATTGTCTTCAAAGCAGTTTCCTATACCCTCAAACTTGGTACTATCAAGCAAAGCAGAATAGAGTAAAATAATTTAAAACCAGTCAGTGAGAGCAATACAGGGGTTCAAATCAAGTTAATAGGAAATCAAAAAGTTACTATAATATATCCTGCTATTTTTATTTATTTTCCCTTAATTAAAAAATAAAAATAAAAATAAATAATTTTTTTAAAAAAAGGAGATTGAGATAAAAGAAGACATAACAACACAACAGCACAGGTCAGAACATAACAATTTAAGCAACGTAGTGTTTCATCACAAGATGACCCGGCATATCAGTAGTTACCATAATGTCTGTTTCCTTGAAATATTTGAGTATAACTTCGTATACTATGGCATCAAACATATCAAGACAGTGTAAAACCATGCAAGAGGATGACAGTATTGCAGGGTATTTAGAACCAACTAACAGAAAATGAACAATGGTTTCTATATTATCTCCTTGTCTATAAAACTTTTTGTTTGTAGTATCACATATAATAAAATCCATTAAGATACAACATGTTAAGACCAGTGGAGACAGAAGAACAACAGCTTTATGGGACTTCAAAACAAGATGATATTAAATCAGAACTAGCCATTATGTTGTCTTGTTGTCTTCAAAATAGCTGTTCATGCCATCACAGACAATAAAATCAAACAACCCAGAATAAATCTATTTTCAAATAATGAATGAAAACATCATAAGGCTTCAAAGCAATATAATGGGGAATCATGATTACCACATACTGTTATGCATTGTTATCATTTCTTATACTAGGGAAACTATTTGGTATTTATACATGTGGGTTTGATTTATTTCACTTATGAATATGGTCTCAAGCTGCACCCATTTATTTATAAATATCTCAATGTGATCATTCTTTATAGCTGAGTAGTACTCCATATAGCTGAGTAGTACTCCATTGTATAACAGTACCACAACTTTTTATCCATTCCTCAGTTGATGGACACTTAGGTTGTTTCCAAGATCTGGCTATTACAAATTGTGCTGCTATAAACATGGGTGCACGGGGATCGAAATCACTACCTCGTGTTTACCAAGCAGGCACTTACTCTGCTGAGCTAAATCCCTGAACCCTCCCCCCTCCGTGTATTCTTTGTCCTTTGTTCTCCTTTTGTTCTTCTTTCAGATTGACTATTATGTTTCTGTTTTATCTCCTTTTTTATTGTTAACCTTTTTGTCTCACTTTTTAAAGGTTTATTCATGCATCATATCATGAAAACTCAATTCAAGTGATTTAGATCAACTGACATAGTACACAAGAACCTCAGACTAGGGGCTGGGGATTTAGCTCAGCAGCATAAGCACCTGCCTTGCAACCCTACAGTTGTGAGTTTAATCCAGGGTGCTGATAAAAAAGAAAATCTTAAACTATTATACTTGTATTTCTCTCTCTTGAGCTTTATTTTCACGTATTTTGTTTCTGGATATGTTGTAAACTTTCAGTACTATTTCTTTGCTTTAAACAAATACTTTTCAAGAGACTTAAATAAAAAATAAAATGTCTTTGTATTTATTCCTATACTTACTACTTCTAGGACTCTTCATCATATAAATTCCCATTTCCACCTAATATGATTTTCTTTCTGCCCAAAGGAACTTCCTTTAACAATTCTTGTAGTGTAGCTCTGCTGATAGTAATAGTCATTCAGTTTTCTATACATCTGACAAAGTCTCTTAAAAATATTTTCATGTCAAGAATTCTAAATTTATAGGTTTTTCTTTTATTTAATACTTTAAATTCTTTTCTCTGTGTTTCAGCATGTTTTGTTTCCAACCTACTGATATTCTTATATTTTCCTTTTATACATCTACCTTTTTTTCTCTGGACACATTTAAGATTAAAAATTTTATTATAGCATACCTTTGTGTAATTTTCTTCATGTGCTCAGAGTTTGTTGAATTTCTCGTCGACTAACAAGAAAACTACTGACCACCACAGATTTATTTTACCATTCCACAAGCATTTTGAGGATTCTAATTACAAGTTTACTAGGTTCGTTGAGTATGCTCCATGTCTCTTGTGTCATTAGTGATACCTGCCAAGTTAGGTTTGGAATAATGCAAAAGGACTGTCTACACCCCAGAGATCTAAAAAATGCAGTAAAAAGTTGAAGGATGCTCACTACAAAGTCCCATGCAAGACTATATCAGGAAGCCAAACTGTCTGTTCTGAAAGGCTGAAAAATCTGAGCTGCAAGCCTGAAAAATCTATACTTGAAAAGTGGAGAAAGACATCCAAAGACAATGGCAAACACTGGTGCCTCTCAAAAGGAATGAAAGCAAAACTTCCTCCTTTTTTCCCTTTTTTTAAAATAGTTTACAAATATATTTTCTGGTGTCACTCACACCTAGCCTAGGTCTTTCCTCTTTAGTAAATCCCACATACAGACACACCCAGAATCATGTAAACCAATTCATTATTTTGTATTCAAGTTGACACCACAGTGGTCATAACTTGATTTCAGACTTTTTCTCCATATTTTATTTTAACTTCTATGAAATCAAGTTGACAAACTCAGTGCCTGATGCAATTAGCCACTGGTGACTATTTGTGGTGGATTAACTAAAGTTCATCTTGTAACACCCAGCTGAGCTGAATCAGTCAGATGCTGAGTGTGGATGGCCCACCAGAGGATTATTGAAAACAGCATGAACAGAGAACTAGAGGGGAAGATGGGGTATTTTTTATTATCCTAGAGAAGCTTTTCATGATGGTTTTTCTGATATGAACTCAGCTGTTCTCATCATCAGAGGAGCTCAGGTCATCACTGTCATTAAAAAGGCTGCTATTCTTTTGAGAAGTTCTAGTCTTTACTTTGAGCATCAATTCCTGGCTCCTATGTAGATCCCTTAGCCTGCTGGCACATCCCACTGGTGCAAACATTCTAGCTTCCACCACTGACCTTTGGGCCTTCCCAGAACAGATCCATGAAAAGGTCTTTTATAAAGCACTGTCACAGGCTCTAGACCTCCTTTGAACTCATGGAGGACAGTATCACAGGCTCCGGGTTTTCAGCTGAACTTACGCAGGATATTGCCATGGGATCTATGACCTCAGCTGAATTATTTGGGTCCCTAGTATGTAAACAGATCTCCCGTGCTCTTTTGTGTCTGACCCTTTTGATGAATACTATAAAGTAATCCCATAAAATTTGTGTCCTGTATTAAAATGTTTCCTTTGTAAATTCTGACTACAATACTATTAATTACTTAGTGTTTGCTACATAACACTTTATGTCATGGTTACTTTTCTCTCACTGTTGAGACAAAATACCTGATGCCCAAAATTAGGGAAAGTGAGGTTTATTTAGCTTACAGTTTTGGAGATTTCAGTCCATATTCAGCTGGCTCTAAGGCAGAATGGCATGGATGAGGGGCGGCCATTCATAGTGGTGTACAAGAGCAAAAAGGCAAAACAGGGCAAAGCACACCTCCTTCCTTCCCCTATATTATATCGCAGTTACCCACCCCAATTCCAGTGCTAGATAATGAACCAATCACAAATGCTATATTCAATTATCTCTATGACTGCTTGAGGTTTGGTAGACTCTCCAGACACAAATTATAACACGTTATGAAATATGTTGTGTAACATTATCTCACCCAGTTTGTTTTTACTGAAAGCACTGTATTTTTTTCCTCTAAAAGTCTGAAGTGAGTCTTGTTTATCTCTTCTACATTTCTACCTAACATGCTCAGTATTTTCTCTCGCCTCTTGAAAACATGAAATGTGATTATAATAACTACTTTAATGTCTATAATACCTACCAGCTACAGCACATGTCATTTCTGAGTCAAAATTTATTGACTTTTTCTTAATTTGGGGCCATTTTTACTGTTTATTTGTATGGATGGTAACTTTAATTGGACACCGAATATTGTATTTCTACTTTGTTGGTGCAATACATTTTTGTATTCCTATTTTTCTCTTTGTGAAGGGATGTAGTAAGTTTCTTGGAAAAACTTTGGTCCTTTCAATTTTTGATTTTTATAATGTGTTAAGCAGTAACTACAATGCCCTAAGTCTGAGATACAAGGCTGCAGAGTATTCCACAAGAGGTCCTGTGTTCCACTCTGACTTTTGAGAACAGGAACAATAGCAACCCATTGTGAACCCTGAAGGTTGTTCATCTGTTTCCACTTCTTTCAGCTTTGTCTCTGGACTCAGGCAGTTTCCTCACATATATGCGCTGATCAGTAGTTTGCTAAGAACTCAGAGGCATTCTCTGGCCATCCATCCTTTGCTGCACTCTCTTCCTTGATGTCTTGCCTATGGCTTCCAGCTGCCCAGGTCTCTCCAGAACTCCAGCTCTTTCTCTGTAACTCATAAAGGCCTTACATCCACCTGTGCTACACATCACCTCACCACAGGCTAGAAACCATCCCCCAGGAGGTAAACTGGATATATTGTAGGGCTTGCCTCATTTTTTTCTGCTTCTAGGGGACCACTGTCATTGACTTCCCAGGATAAATGTCCTGGAAAGTCATGTCATATATTGCATGAAGATTTTTGATGATTTGGAGGCTAAATATAGTCCTGTCATTCTACCTTGATCAGAAGCACAAGTATCCAAAGTCTCTTTTTATTACATTTCTTCCTCAATCACAGTTCCTTGCTCCTGGTTACAAGAATAGAAAATGCAATGTTATCGTACTGTTTCTCAGCATGAAGTCATATGAATGTACTTAAGATCTTTAATGATTAATTTTAAAGGTCTATCCCAAATACTTTCAGATAAACGCGTATCTCAAAGGTAGGAAGGTCAGCTGAGAATAGGACATGGGGTGTATACTTTTTTGCAGGGTTGTGTGCTGCATCACTCTTCCATGCCTCAAAGAGAGAGGTCCCTGGTCCTTTCTCAGGGCTGTGTCTGCAAGAATGACATCGTCTGCATCACCACTGCTTATTTGTGATCATAGGAGGTGCCAGAGACTCAGACAAAGCTGTATCTGTTGTCAAATCAAATATACATTTATGGATTCTCTAACCTTAACAATGTGCAGTCCACCCAGATTCAAGTGTTCACAGTGAGCAGAGCCATGCTTGATACAGAAGACTGAAGCCAGACCTGGGAGAAGAAGAAGAATACACAGGTATTCTTTATATATATATATATATATATATATATATATATATATATATATAAAGAATATATTATTCTATACATTTATATAAAGAATATATTATTCTATATATTTATATAAAGAATATATTATATATATAAAGAATATATCTAGGTTTTGAACAAAAACATAGATCTAATGGGAAAAAGAACAATTCCATGTGAAAAATAATCAGGTGAGAAAGGACACCTGTGTTTATATTCCAAGTCACAGGGTCATATTAGGTCATGCCTACAGCTAAGCCTGTAATGCATAGAGAAAAGCCACATCCCAAGCACAGCCTCTCTGGCTCAGTCACTTAACAAACACGTGGTGTTCTGCTGGGGCCACATGCTTAGAGGTATCAACTCAATTATCTTTAATTGTCTGTGTTTTACAGAAAAGGGTAAGGAGTCACTGAGAAGTGAGGGCCCTTGTCTAAAGCTATAGAACTAGGCAGTGATGGAGCAGAAGTCTGTCCCCAGGACCCAACATCTTCCATAGTTTTCTTTCATCCACTCCCTAAGTAGCTGCCGACTGCTTCAGTCCTCTCTAATAAACTGTGGTGAGATATCAATCTGACATAATCATTCTGAACATTAAACAGCAAATGAATGCAGAACAGTGGCTCAGTGACTGGCTCCTAACTGCCTAGTTAACAGGAGCTGTTGTTACTAATGGAACAATTTCCCCAGTCCTGTCTGAAAGGTGAGCACATGGGGAAATCTGTGGGTCTAAGCAGGAGAAATAAGGTTTGAACTGCAGCAGTAACTGGGTGAAGACAAGAAGTGGACTGGGAGACCTGCAGAGGGTTGTACAGATTTTTGATGTCCTAACCATAGAACTGAGGAGGAAACTTAAGAGATACAGCAGGATCAGTGACTTATTTGAAAGTTAAAAGATGCAATATATTCCATAGCGTGGGAATGGGACCGTGAGACATGCAAGGGAATTTGGTGTTGAAGATTTTTAAGGGCTAAAGCTTGGGGTGAGATTGAGGTGTAGATCCAAGTGTGATTCCTGCTGAGCACATTTGACTTACCCCCTCTGTCAGGCAGTGGAGTTTTGAATCTTTCATGGCCCTAGAAACAGTCATGACAACCAAAGCACATGGCAGGGGGATGTCCTACATACTCAGTGACACAGTAATTAGGGTCAGCCAAGAGTTGCAGAAAACCATGGGTGCCTGTCCAGGGACATATTGTGTATAAGCTAAATTATCTGACTACCTTTTTCTATTGTTCTTAGACCTGGGCATTCTAGTCCTTAGCTAATGTTTAACTCAAAAGTCTGAGAAAGAAGGCTTCAGTGTGGTCTTTCTCTTCATTAAAAGCCATTTCCTTGGTTACCATATGTATCAGATATACCCCATAAAGTAAGCTCTAAAGTTGGCGGAATTTCCCATCTTTCTTGAGCCCTTTTTGTTAGCTTTCTCTTACCTCAGAAAGATGAGGATAAAGGCAGATCAGCAAGAATTTGAGGCCCAATGACTGGTCAATGGCTTATAAGAACCAGAAGGAAAAATCAGTGTGATTTTCTGGGGGAAATGATTACCTATTTCCAGTGGGGCAAATTTGTTCCAGGGGTATGGCCTCTGATCAGGCAACTGGACATCAGAGGAAGTGCTAGGAGCCAACATCCTACTTCAACCATCCCTCAGAGTGCTGTGGGGACATCTCACAGGAACTCAGGGACAGTATCCTCAACCGAGGTTTATATTTAGCCTTCTTCCAGAGAGGGTGTTCTCTCATATTGAAAGACACTGATAAACACTGTAGAAGACAATAGGTGAGTGTTTTGATTTCCAACTCCACATACAGGGTGAGAGAGACTAGAGAGCCATCCCAGAATATGAAATACAGACAGACAATGAGGTGACAGTGACACTGGATCATGGAGCCTACAAATGGATCATTTGTAACATCAAATCAAAACACTAGAAATAGCCTGCATATAGTAGCAGCAAATGAGGCAGAATACTCACGGCTGTCATTAAAAATGATGGTTAAGGAAAGTTTGATGTTTTGGGAGGATTTCCAATGTATTTATAAAGAAGAAAGTATTACAAAAATAATATATACTTGCATTACTCTGCTTTCCAATATTATAATAAAATACATGAAATAGTGTACTTCATAAAGAAAAGAGATTTACCTTGTCTACGAGATATTTGAGGCTGAAGGGATGCATCCTGCTGCAATCACCCTAAGATGGTGCAAGAATTAGTCTGTGTCTCTTCTTGTCTCTCATCTTTCCTTAGGAAGTTGACAAGATTCATGGAGTCTACCACCAAGGACTTTATCTAATCCTTATCTGAAGCTCTCACCTTCAAAAATCACATTCAGATTACATCCTCCCCTATCAACACCTGAGAGTGGAATGAAATTCCAACATGTGATCCCTCGAGGGACACTAAAACCCTCTCCAAACGACACCAACTTCCTGAGAACTTCTACCCTGTGCAGTCACAGAAAAGAACCAAAGAACTCCTACCAAAACAGGAAACATAAACCCTGACTCTAGTTGCTCACTGTGGCTTACCTAATTTCTAAGTTTCATACAATCCACTTCCTTTTCTTCAGTAAGGAAATTCATAGGAAAAAAAGGTGATTTGTTTGTTGTGGTCCTGCAAATTAAACTCAGGGCTTCTCAAATGCTACATCAGTGCTCTACGTCTGCATCCAGCTATGATGCATCTTGCAGCAATCACCCCAAGATGGTGCACGAAAGAATCAATCTGTGTCTCTTCTTGTCTCTCCTATTTCCTTATGAAGTCTAAGGAAATGTCTCCAGCTCTTTTTAGTTTTTTGTGAAATTTAATCTGTACAACTCTCACTGTGTTGTCTAGGCTGGCTTCAATTCTCCCAAGTAACTGAAAAAGAGTGTTTATAATTGAAAAATTTTTAAGAGATGAAGTGGACAACTAATATCTCCATAGAGATCAGTCAGATAGTATCTTAGTCACTGTCCTTGTCACTGAGCCACATTAACTGATACCCTTAAGGTAAAGGAAGAAAGGTTTATTTTGGTTCACAATTTCAGAGGTCTCCATCCATGCATGGTCAGCCAGCTCCAAGGTAAAAATAACATGGTGGGAGGGCCTGGGAAAACAGGAAGGACAGAAACCAGGGAAGGACATACACTGTTCCAGGTCATACCTCCAGTAATCCACCTCTTCTCAGCCTCACTTCCTAACACTACACTCAGTTATTGAACTTATTAGTGCATGAATCCATTGATGACTATTGCACCACCATGACCCAATCAACTTCCAAACACCTGAAATTTTAGAGACACCCTAGGTGTGAACTATGCTATTCTACCCTGGTTCCCCAAAGACTCATGTCTATCTCCGTATGCAAATATATTTAAACCATCTCTAAAGGTCACCAAGGTTTAACAGTTATAGCATTGCTGAAAAGTCCAAATCCAAAGTCTCTTCTGAGACTCAAGGCAAATTCTTACTGTGAACCCCTATAAAAATCAAAAAGAAAGTTAAATATGATGGTTCAGGGAAAATATTCTCATTTCAAAAGGGAGAAGTAGGAAGATGGAAAGGATTGGCACCAAAGAAAGATCAAATCCCAGGAGGGAAAATGCTAAATCTTGTAGTTCCTTGGCAAGCAACAAGGGCAGGTTGTGGCAACATGTGAGCTTCAAAAGATTTGGGTGGCCCTATTCCTTTGGCATTTCCAGTTGCAATGTACATGCCCTTTCTTTGCTCATTGTCTATAGCTTTTAGCATATGATCGAGATTCCTGCAGTCTCAAACTTCCTGGAGTCTCCACACTTTTGGCTTAATTCTAATAGACTCATCCACTGCCCTTTCAGGGGCATACTACTGGCCTCCCATGGATTCTCCTAAAATCTGGGTGGAAGCCACCAGAACCTCATGATGCTAGCATTCTATATGCCTGAAAAAACAGCCCCTTGTAGATGATGCCAAGGTCTGCTTCTGTTCTAAACAGTAGCTAAGATCCCTTAGATCATCACTGTGGAGCCCTCCAAGTGCCTTGATGATTGATCACCTTGAAATGAATCCTGGGGAACCAATTGAGAAAGGGACCTATGGGCTTTCTTCTCAAAGGAAAACTTTACAGTTCCACAATTTTGAGCCAATAAAGGGTGAGATCTACTGATTCTTGAGATGCCTTCAAGGCATCTTTCTTATTTACCTGATGATGCAAACTACTTGTCATCTTTTTGTATATGAGATACCTGAAGCAAGAACTTGATTTCTTCTTAATATTAATCTGCTCAGTAACCATAAGTTCCTTTGCTCCAACATCACAGGCTATTTCCTTCTGGCAAAACTCCAAATTTTTCAAACAGGCTCTTTGCCCTGATTCTCACTATTATTCTGACTGAAAACAGCCATGAGTAGTCATGCACAGCGTGACTGTTGGGCTACATTGAAATTTTTTTCACAAGATTAGTTAGGTTAATCTCAGTCACCTAAAAAAGTCCAGAATATGGGCAAAATGTAGATAAATTTTCTGCTGAAACAAAATATACATGGCTTAGAGTCCAGCTTCCAATAAATTTGTTTCCAACTGAAACATTAAGAGCCTGACCTTTACTGTCTGCATTTGGGGGGGGGGCATTCTATTCTTTTGGGCTCTGACAAGAATCTCCCATCAAATTCTGCTTACAGCATTCTAAGACATCTCTAGCCTACATTGCCAACTCTTTCTAAACTCTTCCCACACACAAGTCTCACAAACTTCTGAATCACTTGGTCAGGTATAGTTACAGGGAACAAAACCAATTCTTTTTGCCAAAATCTGTCTTAGTCATTTTTCTCATTGCTGAACTATAACACCAAACTCTCATAACTTAAAAAAGGAGAAATTTATTTGACTCACAGTTTCAGAAGTATAGTACATGCAGGTCAACTAGTTCAAAGGGAAAAACAGAAGTCTGAGAAAATGGTGGAACAGTAAGCAGCAGAGTAAATAGCCTCTCTGAGAGAACCAGTCTAGATGCTGGAAGATAGCATTCTGGAGAAGACAAGAAGGAAAGAAGTGGGTCCCCTCAACCCAGGGAGAAACCAAAGTAAGAATTGAAGCCCACTGAGACAAAATAAAAAAGAAAAACATAAATAGAAGAAGGTAGTAGTGGGGGGCACTTTCACCAGAGCTGTAACCACTGTGCCAGAAGTGCTGTTGGAAGCCGGAGACACATTGGCACATTGAAGCTTGTGGCTAGCAAGCCTGAAGGCCTTGGCAAGGAGGAGGGGAGCAGCAGACCAGAGAACTGTACTGGCTGGTGGTGAGTGTGGGGGACTCAGTCCTCCTGCAGAAGTGGGCAATTGGCCAGGTGCCATTTTGGAGTTGGGCAGGATAAGCCTAGGGACAGAACTGCAGCTGACTTCATTCAGCCACTCCTAGCTCAAAGCAGAGTGGTGGAAATTGCTTGGACTGAGTCCTGCCTCTCTGCAGTCTAATAGCCACTGCTGAGTTTCCCTAAACCAATCCCACCCACCTGGTGCACACTAACATTGTGAAGACTCCCTATGGTTAACCAGTTCAGAAGGGAGGCCCAGCCTGCCCCACCCCTGCTTACACTCCCCACCAACAGACTGGGGAAAGCAGCAAACAGCAGAAATAGCTAGCCAATACACTTCAGAGTAATTATAATCAATACAGGAAGTGTTGGGGACCCCACTACCCACTTTTCCAAAAGAAACCAGTAACATGACAAGAGGAAGAAGCAAAAGGCAGTCTCTGGCCTATAACTCAAGCAGTACTGGTCCAGGAGATGTAAACACAGAAGAGATCAGCAGTTGCACACCTGCAGTTTTTGAAGCAACAACAACTGAAATAAAGAAAAAACTCCATGAAGCTATAAAAGAACTTAAAAGACAAATACTATTACAGGTAAAAGAAGATATGAAAAACTAATAAAAGAATTGCTAGGCACCTCTAAAGAAGACACAGATGAAAGAATAGAGGAGCATAGAAAAAGGAGGCAAACCTTCAATGAAGAACATAAAAACAACTTAGAATACATGAAACAGATTCAAAGAGATTACCAGGAAATTAAAAACTCCATTGAAAGCTGGCAAAACAGCTTGACATTAACTAAAGATAGATTATCAAACCTTGAAGACAGGTTTGCAGATTGCAGTCATGAAAGGAAAAATCTCTTAAAAATAACAAGGAATCAGGAAGTAACAGTACAAAGGCAGGAAGATGACAAGAGGATTTAACTTAAGAATAAAAAATGTGAATGAAGAAGCAAGGGTAAACACAAATGAAATACAAAGGCTATTTACAGAAATAATTAAAGAGAACTTTCCAAGCATAGGAAAAGGAAGTGATATTCAGATATATGAGGCATACATAACTCCAGGCAGCTATAATCAAAATAGATCTACACCGACATATGGTAAACAAGGTCCCAGAAATTCAACGTAAGAACATAATATTAAAAGCTGTCAGAGAAAAGGAACAGATCACCTATAAAGAAAAACCCATCAGAATCAAAGCAAATGGCTCGACACAAACCATCAAATCAAGAAGAGCTTGGAGTAAAGCATTCCAAGTCCTGAAAGAAATAACCTCCAACCCAGATTGATATATCCTGCAAAACTATCTCTCAAAATTAATGGAGATACAAGATACTTCCATGACAAAGAGGAACTGTGGGAGTTTGTGACCACGAAACCAACACTACAAAATATTGAAGGACATTTTGGAGAGAGAGAGAGAAAAAGACCATGGTTTCAGGAACAGTGGCAAAGGGGGCTCACTGAATGGGGCAGACAGTGGAATGAAGGAGAAAAGTAGACAACCAATGGTAGAAAAATAACATGGCAGAGATGACACAGAGAAGATTGACTATAACCACTAATATAGGTGGCCTCGATTCCCCAATAAAAAGAAACATGGGCGGAGTGGATCAGGAGATAGGTTCTATCAATATGCTTTTATGTAAGAAATACAATTAACCCTAACCCTAAATAGGCTGAAAGTCAAAGACGAGAAAACAATGCTCTGTGTGACAGGGAACCAGATAAAAGTGGGAGTAGCTTGCCCATCAGCTACAGATTGGCAAAAAATCTGTAACACTTTTATACAATGGAAAACTACTCAGTTATAGAGAAAAAAAACCCTTGAGGCTCTTGTAGTTAAATGGATATAACTTAAGATCATGCTCAGGGGTAAAAGAGTTCAGAATCACTGAGGTGAACTGTGATTCTCCCTAATCTAAAAGCTAAAGGAGTTGGTGGGACGCAAAATGTACAATGCACCCTGTGAAAGTGAAAGGGGAGGAATTTTCTAAAAAGGGAAGGCAGAGGATATTGTTAATCTTTTATCATGATTTGAAACCCATATTGTTTTCATTGTTCTGTTTAATTTGCTTTTATTCTGTTCCAGTTTGTCTTCTTATATTAGATTTGATGGCATGGACAGCTATTCCAAAGATAGCGGGATATATGAAGCCCTGTATTGCTTTTACTGTCTTGTTTTGACTGATTTTACTCTATTCTGTTTTGTTTGACAGTATCAAGTCTGAGGGTATAAGCAACTACTTTGAAGACAATAAGATTTATTATGATACCCATTCTGCTTTGACTATTATCTTCTTTGGAAGTCCTGTAATGTTTCCAATATTTCGTTTTTATTGGTTTTGTTCTGTACTGTTTTGTTCAATTTTATTATACCTGATGATATGGGCAATTCTTTTGAAGACAGCAAGAGGCATTATGATAATCATTGTTGATCACCTTGTATTTTGTTTTTATGTCATGTACTATGTCCATCCTTTTGTTTTGACTGACTCTATTTTGTTTTGTCACATTTGGTTTTATTCTCTTAAAAAAAAGTAATAAGAACTGTAAGCGTAATAAAACCTGAAATGTGTAATTGTTATTGTAAAAAACAGGAAAAGTGCTCTAATGGATATAACTGCATGTATGTTTAAGTGTATAAGATAGATGACCATATTACTAAGTTTTTGTTGAATCATTGAGCAGAACTATTTGCAGTCTCACTGTCTGAATGTCCACTTTGTATGCTTGAATTTTGTGACTTGAACAACTATTTGTAAGATGACAATATGTAATCTATCAACTAGTGATTTCTTACTGTTTTTTTTTATTTTGTATTACTTCTACCCTTTCTTCTGTTTTGCTTTTTTTCTCTTTAAATAAAATTTTTCAAAAAAAAAAGTGAGGAAAAAATTTTTTTTAAAAAAAGGAAAAACAGCACCATGGAAGGGCTCAGTGGAAGAAAACTGCCCATAACATTGCTTCCAAGAAGCAAAGAGAAAGGGATCTAGGAGGGTGGATGCACCTTTCCTGGTCACACCCTCAGGGACCTACTTTTTCTCAATTCCACCTTCTAACAGCATGCCATATCTCATATGAGGAGTTACTCTAGAGGAGCCTAGTAGCCCTCTATCCACCACCCCCCCCCCATTTGAACTATATGCTTTGAAATGGACCCGTCCCAGTCCTGTCAGTCCACTAGGACACCTATGATTGCATCCCTGTCACTCCTATCAGGAAATGAAAATCCCAGGCTCCAGTCTGCTGAATTTAAGAGGTTGATAGAACAAGGGTCATTAGAAAAACTAATCCTAGCGTGGTTACTCTGTTTCATAGCACCAAATGATGGGCATCTTCTACAGGGCTTGGTCAGCTGCACAGGCCTTCCCATCCATTGAAAGGGACATTGGTCTGTGTTGTTCCTTTTTAAATGTTGGTTTGGGCTGGAACTATCATATTAAATCAGAATACCTATCCTAAGTACATCCCTGCACGGTTTTCTAAGACTCAGTATAGCCATTACCTCTCTCATGTGGTCCACAAAGCAAGAAACCTTTAAAGTGAAAAACATAGGCAAGCTTGAAGACTTCTTCCTAGAAAGTGTGTTTTGGATATCTGGCTTGCTGACTTCAGCTTCTCTCCATCACCAGGAGTCTGTGTATAATTGGATGGTCTGGTTACAGACAAAATGGTGGTTACTTTACAGCTACACTATCGGCTCCTTCATCCACTCACAGAACAGCAGCTAGTGAAAGCCAAGGCTGGACTGTGGGGACAGAGTTCTCTTCCTGGGGGATGAGGGCTAAATGATGTTTTCCTGGGACCTTGTTATCCTACTGCATGAGTCTCACATTTCAGGCCATGAGCAGAATGAAACTTGGCATGCTAGAGGAAAGCATGGCTGTGATGCAGTGACCTGAGTGTATTTTGATGTGACCCTTCCATGTGTGCTGTGCCCTGTTCAGTGACACAGCACTTGGAAGACATCATTACATTCACCCAGATCTTCCAGCCCTGCACATGCCAGCCAGCAGTTGCTGCTAAGCCAGTGGCTTGAACAAACATTGATTTCTATGGTCCTAATCACACAAGCCAGTGTTTGCAGGCTGACACTGTGCCTTTGTTTCCAGAATGCCAGGTGATCACAGCCAAGTTCCCACTCTTGGCACTTCCATCACTGTCCAGGCAAGCAGCCCAGGGCCAATACCCATCTGTTCTTTCTTTAGCTGCCAAAATGAAAAGATTGTGGACCTTCTGCTTAGTAAATACTCATTACTAGGGTGGCATGTTTAAAACCTTGATGCTGGCACTAGAAGCTGCTGTGAGAATGCTTTCAAGCCCACAGTTAGTGAATTCCTTAGAGGTCAGATCAAGGTGTGGGAGCGTAGGATGGTAGCCTGTAGTCCAGGAATCAGTGGACTCTCAACCAAAGCTATATGCAGAGAAAATAAATATCAACCAAGAGTTCTCATGAAAACCAGCTTCAGGGAAGATATAAAGAGTGTGACTCCATACTTCCACGTCCTCAAACCAGTGGAGCCTAACAACAAGCCTGCTGTGCAGGTAGCCTTAATGTTGGAAGATGATCAAGTAAGAAAGGCTATAGCTCCCCTCCCTAAGACTAGGCTGATCATGAAGACAGAAGCTGTCACAAAGGGGCTCAGATGAGCTGGGTTTTGCTTCAGGGCCCTGTGAAAGTCTGATCTTTCCTCAGTGACAGCTTTTCCTGCATTCATCTTGCTACACTGCATAGTAGAGCCCAGTATAACGAGATGCCAATGCTACCAAACAGCTGCCAGCTTATCCTGCGCTCGTCTGCTCTCACCATG
Organism: Cavia porcellus; assembly: GCF_034190915.1. Classification (NCBI taxonomy): domain Eukaryota; kingdom Metazoa; phylum Chordata; class Mammalia; order Rodentia; family Caviidae; genus Cavia; species Cavia porcellus. Next base: position 104,348,873 of record NW_026947485.1, read on the forward strand.
CCTCATGGCCAGACTTCATTGCCATGGTGGTGCCATGAATGAAATGCAGTGAGCTCTTCCTATTCCGTGATATTGGTACTCAAGAGCCCAGCCACCTAGTCCAGTGACAAAGTAGTAGCTTCAGTTGCATTGCACAGCAATACCTGCTGGCTGCAAGATACACTATACCACACCTTACTCTTTTTAGCTACTTCAGTGGTATTCAAACTTCTGGGCCACACAGCAAGTTATCATGGACTTGCAGCCTAAAACATCATGCAGTTATTATTTTAGAGTTTCTGTGGGTCAAAAACATGACACAACTGGCTAGTTCCTTGCTCAAGCCTCTCCAAGATTGAGGCCAAGTGTCGGTGGAGAGCATTCTCTGGAAGGTCTGGAAAGAAAGAGACACCCAAGCTCATTCCACTCCTCTTGCTGTCAGAATCCTTTTCCTCATAGTTGTAGGTCTGAAGGCTCAGGCTTCTGGCTGATGTTAGCTAGAGGTCATTCTCAGTTTCTAGAATTTGGTCTCCATTCCCAGACAACTATGATAGTTCTTCTCCATGGCCTCTGTCATTGAGTCCACAAGGAAAATCCCTGGAGTAGGTTTTCTAATGAGTCACATATCATTGTGTCAGTCATGTAAGCCACTACCAGAAAGCCCAATGTGCTCTAGGTTAGAAGCCATTAGCATTAATAGTGGTGGTAACACAAGGGCGTGAGCCCCAGGAAATCAGTCTGAAGCCACACAAAACTATTTACAAAACCAAGAGATTCCTAAACATTCAGCCAAGGCTTACAGTATAGGAGAAATGTCCACAATCTGGAAGGAAAAAAGGAAGGAAGGAAGGAAGGAAGGAAGGAAGGAAGGAAGGAAGGAAGGAAGGAAGGAAGGAAAAAAGGAAGGAAGAAGGAAGAAAGGAAGGAAGGAAGGAAAAAAGTAAGGGAGGGAGACAGGAAGGAAGGAAACAAGGAAGGAAAGGAGGGAGGAGAAAGGAAGTTGCTCCTAACAAAGTAAAGAAATCATTATATAAAATGTTAACACTGTTCCCCGAATAATAATTGTATTAAGTCACTTCCATTGCACTTGTTAAAGATACTTTATTTTTAAATAATTAGTAAGATTTTAATAGATGTTAATATTTAAAATACATAGTATTTTAAAGTCACAAGACTATTTTACTTTTAACACACCTGTGGTTTCTCTTACACAAGAAGATGCCACCTACCCACACACCTGAGCCATGCTTTCCTTGTAACACAAGGTTCTCTCCACAGTAACAAGATGATACAGGAGTCATCTCCCAGCCTTTGAAGCAATCATATTCCTTTGATTGCCTTCATCCTCTGTTCCTCCCTGGGCAGGTCTTAGTGAGCAGTGGTGAAAGACTGTTCCACTGCGAGGTACTGAAACAAAGGCAGATAAACCCACCACTCACCTTGCTGAACTCACCTGACTGAGCCAGATTTACCTCAGACCCAGGATCCAAGGAGACTTGGGAAATATACAGAGGAAGCACTGGAAAAGTGTGTACCTACTTTCATTAGGTAGGAAATGTGAAATCTGTAAACATGAGCATATTTAAGTATTTCTGTGGACTATGATATTCATGGCATGTAGCTCATCATATTTCACAAAGTCAGACAGTTGCTAACACAGAGCTTTGGCACAACTTGGCTGGCTCTCTGCTTGAGCCTATTTGAGAGGGGGAGACTCTGGTATCTCATCCAAAGACACTGTATCATCAAAGGGGCATAGGTCTGGGGGACAGAACAGTATGTCTCATGACCAACTGGGAGTCCAGATACCCATATATTGTTTAAATATGTGAAAAAGAAATGGAAAACCACACACCCATCAACTCAGCCAATACTAAAGGGTCCCCAGTGTGTCCCCAATTCCAAGGCCCACTTTCCATCACTGAGGATTTTATCTCAGACTATGGGGAACTTTTACTTTAAGAGCATAAATTAAAATTTTAATGGACTTCCACACCAAACAAATTTAGTCTCATTGAAGAATATAGCTGGGTTTTTGAAAAATCATTTATAAAGTAAGTTATTTGGTAAATAACTATGAGGGTCCTTTAAAAAACTATGTGATTCCTGTATAATATTTATATAAATGATTACCAGCAAAACCTGATATCCTCACAACTCTGTTGTATTAGCCAGATGGAGCCCTGAATGCATCCCCTCACATGGTGGAAGCCAGTAGGTATTTGGTGTGAACATTACAGAGATTTATTATCCCAAGGAGGGAAGAGTTTTGTAGCCCTAATCTCTCCTGGCATTTATCACTTTCCACCCATGAGATGGCTAAGGAAACTCAAGGCCATAGTGTTTTCCGGTGGATTCTCAGATCATTGGTGATAGTTCAGGCTGGAATGGGTGGTGATTTTATTGGGCTCCCAACAGTGTTTACCAAGTAGACAATCTCCTAGGAAAACCCATACAGAGATAAAAATGAAGAAGTTTCATGTTGGTTACACAGAGTTCCAGAACCCTAATTCTTTGCTGCTGAGGGCATCCTGACCGAATATGGCATATTTCTTCCTACACAGTTTAAATATGTCACCCAGATCAGTCTCCCTGTGTCTTAGTTACTTCTCTCTTTACTGAAACAAAATAACCAACAACTAGAAGTTAAAGGAAGAGAAGTTTTAGATCACAGTTTATAAAGTTTCAGCCTCTAGTTGACTGACTCCAAGGTGGAGTGGTTTGTAAATGGAAAACAGTCCTTGGCAGAGCAGGAAGAAGCAACAGAAACAGCAAGACTGACTTCTTTTTGTCCCTCTATGCTCCATCCAGGCTACAAGCCTGTTTATTGGTACCATCCACACGCAGGGGGATTTTCCCTCTTCAGTAAATTTATTCAACTACACTCAGAACTATGCTAATCTACTAGCAGACTAAATCAGATGTCACACCCCCTTAATTCACATTAATACACCCTAGACCGAGCCACCTCTAAACAGCTTCACCTATGAGCACACAAAGCTTTGGAGGAACATCTAAATACAAGCCATAACACTCAAGTACCCCATCCCAATCTCACCCACTCCACCTAACGAATCCTGAATTCACCACCCAGCACATGGTCTACCTGCTATATGTCCATCAATCCTGGTAGCCTCATTGGCTGGTCAAAAAAACTTGACATCAGGGTAGCCATGAAAGTAAGGTGCAAGATACACCTGACTACTGTTGCGTCTCTGTTCTGCATGACTCAAAAATTATTTATACACGGGAGTGCTACAGACTCAGGGCAGCTTTCCTTCCTTCCAAATGTTCCTCAATCATTTGCAGAACAGAGGAAGAGTTTAGGGACTGGCCCAGAGCTTGCAGTATGTATCTGCTTCCCACTTTTGTCAATTACCTCAATAGACTTATTTAAAGTCTATATTGAAAAGGAAGTTAAAATATTTTCTTACTCACTAATACGTTTTTGAGTGTGTAGCACTCCCATGTACCTATGGCCTTCAAAAACATATCTGATTCATTGTAGCAAACCCAATTTATTTTCTACTCAAATTAATCACTATCCAAGTAGATTTATACTACCTCAATTCCAGGGCACTTGTAAAAGACTACAATCTCTTATGCAAATTTAAATAGCCAAATAAAATTAAATGAACCTTAAATTCATCTAGTATGAACTTATTAAACCTGAGATTTTGATCCTTTTTATATATTTAGATATCTAGCTCCCTCTAAAACATCATCATTTAAAGAAAGATGAGAATCCTATCAAACTGGCACCCAGAAAGCCACACTCCAGAGAGAGCTACACTTCACACCACCTGGTCTTCTTAGTGGTAGCAGTGCCCTAGAGACCAAGGGAACTTAATCAGGGCCATGTCTTGGTAGGTGTGTATGAAACATCTGATGCGTATAAATTAACTAATCCACAAAGTGAGCCAGTATCATATAAAAATCTGTCTATCCAGTGCCAGAGGAAATTCTGTTGTGTGATTGTAAAGTTGCCTATTATTTGGATTTTTCATGTCTTACATTAATAACTTTGTGTTCCTTACTGATTTTGCTAAGGAAAAAATAACAGCTCCAGAGTGTGCCAAAAGCACAATATAATTTGTACAACCTAGAAATCATTCCACCTGCTGGGCAAGGCCTCTTTAATGCTGCTTCTGTGAGCCAGTCTTAGCCCAAAGTGAAGAAAAAGAGCAAGCAAAGACCACATGCAGAAAAAGAAACTGGGTTTCTATCTTTGGTCCCAGGTGAACACAGCTCCAGAGCCCAGCAAACTGATGGTGCAATTATCTCCCCCTCTGCCTGAGTAAACTGCGACACCAACTGTGCAATTATCTCCTTACTTTGGCCAGCGCCAACAGGCCAAAAGACACTCGGAGTCAAGGGCTGTTTTGCCTAAAGTGGAAGCTAATTGAATCAATCCTTTGAGAGGTCTGTGTGAAAGGAGACCTTGTTTATGTTTGGCTGCTGAATTGACCTCCTTGACTGAGATGTGAACAGTCATGTTGACTGGCTGGGGGAAAATGAAACTTGGCTTGCAAAGGAATTTGCTACCACTGCTGTGCTACTCAGTGACCCAAAGCAATTGGCCAACTGGTTTCCGATCGACTGTATTAATAATTCTGGGCAAAGTCACAACCTGCATGAGACCAAGCAAATGATTACTTACAAGAGGCTTCAATCAATGGCTGCTTCCCAGACCCCTGTTTGTTCAGGACCAAAGGCAGCCAAAGATAGGCAGCAACTGAGTCCAGACCCAAAACCAAGGTCAAAACTCTGATCTGTAAACCATGACTGGAATTTGGCACTCTGTGCAGAAAAAATAATTTCCTAGAACTCAGATAACAAAATGAACACATGCTTTTGTGAGTGCATGGCTAGATCAATTTTAATAAGCTCTATAAGGAGTTAAGTAATAATGTATAATGAGGTAACAATCAAGCACTGTGCACTGCATTCATTTTCTAAAACCTTGTCACTCATCATACTGTGAGCTTTTCTGCATTTTCTGTGCATGGCAGGTAGGAAGAGGGTTTATCCATAGGTTAAATCCTTATTAACACACAACTTACACTATTTTTCCCAAAATCTGGGTTTTTTCTGCACATGTAGCAACTCAGGGTCTGCTCAAGTGAAATCAGATTGGACCGAGATTTTGCTTTGCAAAAAACACTATTAGCAGTTCAAATGTACACACTACTACCAAGGGTGCAGTGAAAAGATGCCAGGAGCCCCTGAATTGTGCTCAAAGCTTAAAGCCATATCCTCATGGGAACATGGCCTAGTCAGTTTGCTCCAGCAATCACTATGTTCATTACTTTCCTGTCACCAGGACAAAATACCCAGCACCTTCAACTTAAAGGAGGAGTACTTTCTTTGGCTCAGTGGGTGCTGGCTCCAAGGCAGGAATGGCATGGCAGAGAGGCATTGTAAAGAAAAAAATTTATCCCATGGCATGGAGGATACAAAGAGCAAAAAGAAGGAGCTGGTGAGGCAGACACATTCACTAAGGGGTCCCCCCAGTAATTCCCCTCTATGAACAAATCCTTCCTTCAAACACTTCAGACTTTTGGAGTACATTTGAGATTTAAGCAATAACATCCCTTTCCTGACCCCCAAAAGTTTCATGTTCATCTCATTATGCAAAATTCATTCAATCCATCTCTAAGAGTCACCAAAGACTTAACACTTCCAACATTGCTGAAAAGTCTTAAGTTCAAAATCTCTACTGAGAATAAAGGCAAACTCTTAGCTTTGAGTATATAAGTGCTTCCAACATGCAGGGTAAACATTCTCATTCTAAAATGGAGGAATTGGTGGGGGGGAATAAAAAAGAATCAAACCGAAGCAAGATCAAAACTTAGCAGTGCAAACATTATAGCTCTATGGGCAGCACCTGACCATGTGGGGATGAGATGTGAGCTCCAAAAATCCTGGGAAGTCCACTCCCATGACCTTGCTGGATGCAGCTGACATGGCTTCTCTCTTAGGCCAGCTCAACTCATTGCCTACATTCTCCTCAACAGGTGTCCCATATACCTAACATCTTCATCTTGCTGAGGTAACAAGTATCTTCAACTTGACTTTATTTTCACACATTGTACTCTTAAGGCACACTGCCAGTTTCAAAGTCCTCCCTTTGGTATCTGAGTGGAAGCCTTAGTGGCCCCGTAACTCTAGCATTCTACATACCTGAAAAAGCACTGCCAAGTCAGTGATACCAAGGTTTGCCACCACTGAGAGCAGAGCTTGGGAGCTCAACGCCATGGCTGCAGTTGTCTCTAAGGACCTGGGTAGGTGAATGCTGGGAAACACTTTCTAGGTGTCCCTGAATGACCTGGGCTCCTGGGCTCTCTTCCTAGAGCAAAGTCTCTCAAAATTCTTACCCTTTTACCTCACTGAGCCTATAAAGAGTGGGGCCTGGGTTGCTGAGATGCCATCAAGACTACCTTCCTTTGGTCCTGATGGAAATGCTAACTTTTTAATGCTAATATTTTCTTCAACCATGCTGTCCTCGGCCCCAACTTTCAGCTACTTCCTTTCTCACCAAGATGCACAATTTTCACATCTTTTAGCTTCCCTTTTTGCTCTTGATTCTTATTATAAGTCTTGCTAAAAGCAGCCAAAATCTCCTATCCCACAGTCTCAGCATTGATATTTCTTGCCCTAGATTAGTTAGTCCACACCGTTAAATTCAGCTTCATACAGTTTTAAAGAAGAGACAAAACTTAGACAAATTATCCACTAGAATGAAGGGCACATTGCTTCTAGATCAGTTTCTGATAAAGTTCTTGTTCACAACTGAAATATCATGAACCTACCACTTGTGGCAGACATTCCTATCAAAAGTATATCTTTTGAGTTCCCATCAGAATTTTCCATCACGTCTGCCTTACAGCATCATAAGGCTTCTCCAGATGACACTGCCCAACCTTTCCAAACTCCTCCCACAAACTAGTTCCAAAGGCTTCTAGATTACAAGATCAGGTACAGGCACATCAACAACCCACTTTTGGCATAAAATCAGTTTTAGTTAACTTCCCATGACTGGAAGAAAATCTAACACTCAAAACTTAAAGAAGCAGAAGTTTCCAATGGGTTTAGTCCAAAGCCACTAAGTTCCAAGCAGGAATGGCATGGCATAGGATCACTGCAGAGAAAAACAGGGCGTCCTATACTAGCCACAAAGGCTCTAAAATCAAGCCCCAGAGAAACACCACCCACCATCAGAACCCACTTATGAATGAGAATTGGGGGTATATTTTATAAATAAACCACAGCAAACATAAAACCTTATTTAATCTTTAGACAATGGGGATCCATATATTTTTATATTTTTATAGATCCATATATTTTTATAGAGTTCCTCAAAAGGTCTCTAGTTATATTTTAGTCACTGTCCCATCATTAGGACCTAATATCTAACACATGTAACATAGAGGGGAGGTTTATTTTTTCTCAAATTTTCAGAAGTTTCAGTCCATGATTGATAGTATCAGAAACAGAAATGGCATGATGAAAGGGCTTGCCACAGAGGAATGCTGTTCATATCGTGGTGACCAAGAAGCAAATAGTGAAAGGGAGATCTAGAGAGGGAGATACACACCTTGAGGTCACATTCCCGGGGACCTCCCTCCAACCAGGCCCCACCTCCCAGCAGCACAGTCAGTTTTTAGAAGGGATTAATCCAATGATGAGGATAGAATCTTAATGATCCAATAACCTCCCAAAAACCTTTGAACACAAGAGGCTTCTGGAAGACATTCTAGATCTAAACCATATCAGCATATTTACATTGCAGAGATTTAAATCCTTACAAGGACTAGAGTGCCAAATTTCTCTTTGCTTTTTTTATTTTAAATAATATAAAACCAAGGGAAAAAAATAAAACAAATCAAAATAAGCCAGCATAAGTAACACAAGACTTTAAAACCTTATAAAATCAACAATAGTTACCATGATACCTTTTGTTGTCTTCAAAATGGTTGCAGATATTTTTGGACATAATAAAAATCGAATAGAACAGAGTAGAAACAATAAGAACAAAACAATGAATGCAATAAAGAACTTCAAAACAAGCCAATAGTAAATCCAAAATGGTTACCATAATCATGTCTTGCTATCTTTAAATAGCTGCTCATGCCATCAGATTTAACATAAACAAAAAAAAAAAAAAAAAACAGAGAATAAAACCCAACCCAGCAAAACAATGAAAATGATATGGTTTCCAGGCAGGGATCACTAGATCCTTGTTTACTCCCTCTTCAGTCTGCAAATGGAACTGACTCACCAAGAGAGGCTTGGGTCTGTTTGTCCCCACTCTGACAGTGACCTGTGCATGATGCTGGTTTCCAGGCGGGGATCACCTTCTGGGGATGCCTCATTCTCTCCTAGAGTGGCAAATTTCTTAGTATATTATCTCCATGGAGGAAAAATATGCTCTCAAAATAGAACAGATGAAAACACGGAATTTGCCTAGAAGAAATGGAAAGAATGTCCATATTTTATATTTCTCAGCTGTGTTTGCTGTTTTACATACAAGAGAATAGTGGATTGGTAGCTGATGGTCAGCCTAAACACCAGCTGAACTGAATCAGTATGATGCTGAATGTGGATGACCCACATGAGGACAGTTATCAACATAAAAAGGAGACCTGGAGAGGAAGAGTAGTGTTGTGGGTTCTCCTAAGTGCTGTTGTTGTTTGGGTCCATTGGTTCACCTGAAGAAACTTTTCATACTGGCTCCCCCAATATGAACTCAGCTCTTATCAGAGGAGCTTGGGACTTTACTGCTAAGAATGGCTTCGGTTCACTTTGAGGGAGCCTTGGTCCTTATTTTGAACATTGTTTTCTGGCTCGGGAAGGGAAGATGTGTGTGCTGTTTAATCTCCAGGAGAAGTTTGTCCCTCTGGTTTTCTAATATGTACTCAGCTATTATCACCAGAGGAGCTTGGAACCTCATTGTTGCTGAGGATGCTATGGTACTTTTCAGGGGAGCCCTGGTTCTTATTTTGAGTATCACTTTTTGGCTCCAGTACAGAACTCTCAGCCTGTTGGCACAGATTCTTCATTACACTGGCATAGACTTTCTAGCTTCCACCACTGACCTTTGGGCCTTCACACAGCACAGACCTGTGTGACAGATTTGCATCAATCATTGTTGTGGACTTTAGGTTTTGGACTGAACTCATGCAGATTATTGCCATGGGATCCAGCCCCTCTAGGTCTCTAGTGTTGTGGACAGATTTCCTACACTTTCTTTGCATTTGACCCATTGGGTGACCATTATAAATAATACTGTAAATTATATGTCCTGTATGTAATTATTCTCCTTTCAACCCCTGACTACAGCACAGACCAACCCAATAGACTAACATGCACAAGAGATTTTATGGTCATTGCTAGGGATGCTTTTGCTCAGCCACAGGTCTCAGCTCCTCGTAACCCACACCCCAGTCTCACTGGGTAGATGGAATGACCCCACTTCTGTTTCTACACTGTGCCAGAATAATGCTACTACAGCCAAGGTCCTCATGATTCAGTGACTACAGATTCCCATCATCAGATCAAGTCAATGAAAAGAAACCAATAAGCAAGGAAGTCCCTTGAGATAAGAAACGTATATTATTCTTGCATTTTATAGACTCCATCAATATTTGTGAATTGAGCCCTTTGGGAATTGTAAGGGGCTAATATGTTATGTGAATTTTACATAAAAATCTTCCAACTGAATAATTTTTGAACATTGTATTCAGAGAGTAGAAACTGGGTGACAATACCTGAACAGCCTTTGATTCAACTCAGTGAATATTTATTGGGTACTTCCATGTGCTGTGCTATAGAAAAGGAAAATAAATATGGACACAACACTACCTAGAGACTATGCTAGCTTTCCTCTTAGAGATTTTAAATTGTAATGTTAGGATTTCAGGCACATCTTACCAAGGAATGTATTCTTTGAAAACAAATGTGTAGTTGAGATGGTGGCACACATTTATAATCCTGTAGTGTTTAGGAGGCTGAGACAGGAGGATTGTTATGCATTCAAGGCCAACCTGGGCTACATAATGAATTCAAGGTCAGCCTGAACTATATAGTGAGACCCTGTCTCAAACAAAACAAAACACAAATATGTGTACAAATTAGATGTTTTTAGCTATGGCAGAGTTCCAAACAGCAGATTGTATTTCATAATTTTACCACCAAAAGAGAAATAGTCTTCCTATTGTTTGTCATTCCAGAATTACAGGCATAAACAGCATCATTCACACACACACACACACACACACACACACACACACACACACACACACAGCAGCTTCTTTATAAACACAGGAGCATACTCCTTTGTAATCCCCTGCGTATGGTAGCAATCACTACAGTGAAGTTGCACAGTAAACTCCCACAAAGCGTAAGTGCCTTATAATAATGGCTTTATCCCCTTGCTCATGGCTCTGCAGGTCTTCTGTAACTCAGCTGGCCCTCGTGGTCCCAGGGAAGCTGCACTTGCAACCCTATTCACGTATTCCACATTTCCATTCTGGCTCTCTCATCTTGTGGCTGGCCGCCAGAACCAGGGTGAGGCCTTGCCACTGCACATGCCTCCTTTCTTCTCTTCTCTTTTCTTTTTTTATTAGTATATGTTTGTCGTTCATAATGCTTACATTCCTGTGGAGTTGTGTTACATTTTTTCACAGTCATTATCCAAAGCAACTTGCATATCCAGCTTCTGTACCCAAGGGAGGGCATGTGGGCTCACTTACCGAAAGGCCCTGTAAGGCCACATGACAAGAAGAAAATGAAGAACAATCCATCTCATGTGTCACCTCAGAAGTTTCAAAAACACATAAAGACTGTCTTTATACATCAGTGAGAACAGCAATATCATCTTCCTAGTGATAGCAAAGTATCCTGTAGTACTGAAGTACAACAATTTTTCTAATTAATCCTTTCATAAATTAGACATTTAGGTCACTTTTAAGGCTCTGAAAGCATGGTGAACTGTGCTATATAGAACACTCCTGTACAGACGCATTCCAAGCAATGCAGAGAAACCTTCTTTTCCATGTGTGCTGAGTGGACAGAGCCATAAGTGACAACTCTGGAAAACTCTGATCATAAAACAGGACCCAGCATCTCATGCCCCCCCCCCACTCTCCAGTCCCTAACTCATCTGAGATGCGTGCTGTGAGGGTTGTGCTAATCTTGCATGTTGGCAGTGATTCTCTGCCACTCCCTGGCTAGCAGAGTGGCTTGTTTCCTCAGGGGAAGCAAATAAATTGTCTCCGCTCACTCCAACTACAAGGCTGCTATAAACACCACAGGGAAGTGAGGTCTGGAAATTTCTTGAGAACCACAGTTGCTTCAGGAAATGGTGGGTGAAGATGATTACCCCACACTTCTGAGCTTTCCTCCAGTGATGTTAGTTACAAATACCTGTGTCCTCTTACCTGCCCTCAAGGACAGAGGGTAAGGCTAACAAGTATCTGAAAGTGTCCTGAACTGAGTCCAAATGCTTTGGTGCAATCCACACTCATTACTGACTTTCCTCCTGACCTTGAACAAAATACCTCTCAGTGTCCAAATACTCTCATCAGGAAAATAAGAGGGGATGACTACACCTATCCCCTGTCAACTCCACACAGGCATTCTTTAGATAAAGCCGTTGTGTTTGTGGACTGCATTTAACTTTTAGGAAGAAATGCATAACATGTAGAAGATGTATAAATCTTTATAAATAAAAATAAGTTTAAAATATTTTTGGAAGGCTATGTTGAATACAGGCATATAGCTAATCTCTCTCAGTGAGTGGAATTTTGTGTAAGATCCCACTTCAGTCCTCAGATGTGGACACCACCGTCCTAGCAGAGCTGCAAATGGAAAAGCTGCTGTGCTCAGAAACAACTTCAGAGCACCCAGTAAGACAGGGGCTGCTCACAAGGTTGAGCTACCCTGAGCAGTGGTGGAAAGTGGCCCCCATTTTTCTCTCTTGCTCTTAAAAGGCAGGAATTTTACTTCCCTTTTCAGACCCACCATTGCCTGCTGTTTTCATTGTTGCTTTACAAGGGTGTGTCTCATGCTACATTGAGCTACAATCACAACAACCTGGAAAAAGGGATGTTCATTATGCATGAGCTCAGAAGGTTTTAGCATGCTCTTGAAATCAATAAATGTACCTCTTTCCAGCTTACAAATGATGGCAGCACTTCAACCTTTGCAGAGAAAAATCAGGAGCCCTGGTTTTAGTGAAGAGATTGAATTCTTGTTTCACCAGCAAGCTGGAGCTAAGTGGGGGTTCCTGTGGCCTAATAGCAGCATCTGTACCTTGCTTTGGCATGTTTAAATGGCTACTTGACAAAGTGGCCTCTTGACAAAGTGACCTCTGGCAGCCTTTGGGAAAACTTGGCTGAGGCAGACACTACAAGGATAGTGAGGAGGCTGTTTCCCCTCCTAAAGAGAGGAGGATTTTTAATATTAACTCTGATAATTGTCCATTCTGCCCTTTTCATACAGGACATTTTTAATGGATTTTTGTATCAATCCATTTGGTGTCTGCTGTTAATAAAATAATAAACCATGGTCCAGATCTTTGTCAGTAGGTTGTTCAGCTCCGCAAAATCATTTTGCCAGATCCCTATGGTAGCTATGACCCATGGTTAGTGCATAAGTACTTCTTTACTTTAAAAGGACATTTTCAAAGTTATCTGAAAGGGGCTGAGGCCCCCAGAGAATTGCTGAGTCAGCCAGGACTGCTGCTGAGGAAAAGGTCCTAGTGCTCTTAAGTCCCAGATAGATTGTTCTCCCTCCTTTCTTCTCAACTCCCCTCTCTCCCTCTTCCTCCTGGAACTTTTTCTTTCCCCCTACCCCAAGTCCTCCTCTCCTTTAACCTGGTGATGTCCCTACCCTCTTCTTTTTCTGTAGTGCTGAGACTTAGCACTGGGAGCTGCTGGGTCTGCAGGTCCTGAGTTAACATTGCATTTGCAATGATTAGTGTGTTAAGCACACTTACCCTCAGTTCTCTAGTCTGGTGGCCAATCCGCAAACATTTACCATTGCACTGGGAAGGATTTTCCTCAAGGTCTTTGCTCACATATCCTGTGGGAATATTCAGCTGGTTTCCATTTTGTAATTGTTTTTTCCTTATTGACACTTAGATTAATTCACCTTACAAGTGTAAAATATTCTACTTTCAAGTAATTCCCTGTTGATTTATATAGTCACATTGAGTTTTGTCTACTAACAATATTGATCTTTCATTATTTTTCTATCTTACAAGTTACCCATAATGTCTTTGGGGCTAATAAAGGGCTTCCTTAGTACCCTCAATTAGTTTTATTACTTGTCATTGTAAATTTAGGATTATTATTTAAATATTGTCTTTGCAAGGATTAATTCAAGGAACAGATCAATAAACCACACTTAGTAGCCTCACAAAGAATGAAAAAGGAGAGAGAAACAAAGTCCATGTGGCTTTTCGTCCAGGTGTGGCCCTGGGTGTCTGCATGCCCACCTCTCCTCTGGCAGCAAAGGCAAGAGGGTGAGGAGCCATGGATTTTCCAGGGATGGCAGGTAAGTGCTTTGTACACACAGGAACTCAGATCCCCAGGGAGAACAGGAGATCGAAGACAAAACTGAGGAGCCTTGCACATAGGTCACTGCTGCCTCTCTACAGGCCAACTGTAGTAGCACTCTGATTGGTGGTGTGAGTGCCTAGGGGTGGAGCCAAGATATGATGTAATGGCAGGAAAATGGTGTGTTTCACTCTCTTTTGCCAGCTCACACCTTGCTGTTTGCAGCTGCCATGAACTGTGGCCCCACCATGCCACCCTGCCTTGGAGCCAACTGAGTATGGACTGAAACCTTCAAGAACTGTAAGAAGTAAACCTTTCCTACCCTAACTTTGGGCATCAGGTATTTTGTCTCAGCAATGAGTAAAATGTAACTAAGACATTAATTTAATGCTCACCTGTGAGGGAAAAGGTACTTATATCCCTGTTTACAAACAAAGAAATATGCATAGCTGGGAAACAGAAGCAGGGAGGGTATGACATTCACCATTGTTAGCTACCTGGCTAGCATCTGACCTCCCTCAAAACTTTACTGCTCCCCAGTGACCAGCAGCTCCTTATTTACAGTTTCTGAGCACCCCTGATCCCACTACCTACCTGAGAATTTAATGGCCATGAGGTTTCCCACATCCTTTCAGAGTTACAGAGTAGCTTCTGCTCTGGCCAAGACCGAGGAATAAGTGATCACCTGGCCTTGGAGAAATGTTGGTGTCTGTGGTAGCTTAAAGCCTTCTTCCAAAACAGCATTTCTCTGCACCCATGAGGCATGGAGTAAAAGACTTAGAAAACATAGCACAAAGCATTGTCAGACTGACAGACTGTGTGTGTTATTCGGTAAACCTCAATTTGAAACCCCAAAGGCTCAGCCCTCAGTTCTCAGACAAGAGCCTACCTTCTCCATTGCAGTGCAGGTCACAGACCTCTTATTTCATGATTTGCATGATCACCCTGTAAGAATTTTCTGAGACCCTCGAAAGTAGGGAACTGTGCATCATTTTTAGCCTCTTAAACTCAGCCAGTACTTGAATGAATGGATGAACAAATGAAAAATGAAGGTCTGATTGGCTTACAGAGCCTGTGACACAAGGCTGTCATGGCTCTTAGCCTCCCATGGTCAACTTTCTGGTGCTCCGGCAATGTCCAGAAAAATCATGTACCTTTCCACCAGGCTGGGCTCCTGTAAAGAGAGTCTGGCTGCTTATACTTTCCTCCTTGTTTATATCTATTTGCATTTTGATCACTTAAGACTTCAAGGAGACACAAAAGGAGAGCACTCCAAGGTCCCTTCTTCTCCTTCTAATTCATTTGCATCAGCAAATCTGCATATAAATGGCAAAGCCACTGCATGGGCTTGATCCAGCCATCATCAGAATCTCCTTCCTACTCCTCGTAGCTGTGCTGACATCAATTTGCACTCTCCTGTTACCAAATTAGACCCAGTAATTGAACTGCCAGCTGGCAGCAGAGGATGGAGCTGCAGATTCTTTGTCTATTGGGGGTTCAGGACCCCTGCTGCTAAGGGACATAGAAGAGCAGACTAGGGGCTCTGCCATGTCCTGCTGCAAGTTGAGCATCCCTGGAACAGTGCTCTGGTTCCTGCCAGGGATACTCACTCAGCAGGCTAGCTAGGGTAATCTCCCAGGCAGTGCATCCCAACACATCAGGGGCTCTTTCCAGATGAGGCTTGGAATTTGCAACTTAGCAGAAGGCGAGTTCACTGCTGTGTTTATGGGGTGTACTTAATCACATTTTCACAGACAACATAAACATAATTTTAAGTATCAAACATCTTTAATGTCTTTATTCCTCAGGAAGTGACAGTAAATGCTCCTCTATTAATGGTCTGTTTGCTGTAAGGAGGAGATAAAACCTCTATTCTTCTCAGCTGGGCCAATCCCATTTAGCTTACTTTGACAGTATAAGCATCCGTCTCAGCTGCTTGCTTTTTTTTGGGGGGGGGGGGTGCTAATTTAGAGTTATGACATCCCACACGATGCTGTTCAAACTGAACCTAATTCAAATTCCAGCTTTAAAAACAAGGTCCTTTTCTTGCTCTTTCCTGTCATGGTGGATCTAATTTCTTTTGTAGTCCCAAATCTTAAAACTATCTTTGAAAATCCTTACTGTAAGGTCAGCCTAATGACCAGGTTTTAAAAGGACAAGCCAGCAGAGTGGCCATGAATGGAAACATTCAGAAATCAGCACATAAGCAGAAAGGGTGGAGAGTCAACTCGTTTTTGCAGTTGAAACCAATTGCCCAAAACTAAAAAGATGATAGCAATGGTTGGAATCAACTTGCACAGAGTACTTTTAGACACACACACACACACACACACACACACACACACACCCCTGCGCAGACTATGCCTCTTTCCTGTACTTAATACTTCCTGCTGGGAAATAAACTGGCTGTTTATTAGAAATACAGCCACATTTCAATTTGGAAATGTTGCCTGTCTTCTACTATAATAGATGAATGCATGCAACCATGTCTCATTCCAGAGTTTGTGCTCAGAAACTGAGATAACCTCCAGAGGTGATATGGAAAGAAAGTGAGTATCAGTGGTTGGTGTCTTAAGAAGCAACAATCACATCCAGAACCACAAATTATAGTTCTTACTAGTATTTATCAGCTCCAGCAATGCTCTTAAAAGCTTCCTAAACAATATTCTCAGCAATGTGACTTTAGGACTGAATTTCTAACCACATGGAGGAATACTGGCACCACACATGGATTGTCCTTAAACTATTGTAGACCCAAGGAGTGGAGGAGTTTCTTAGCACCAGAGAGCCATGCCAGGCCCTGCACAAGGTGAGCAAGGAGCCATGGAAACATCTTCTAAAAGTCAGCCACTAACAATGGGCTTGCATAGTTCTCCTGGCTGATCTTCAAACCCAGTCATGAACTAGGGCATGGGCAGGGGCTGAGGCATGCAAGGTTTCATGGGCAGTGGGTGTCATAGAACAAAGAGTCACAGTCTTTGGAATTGGACTAATGGAAGCCATTCACTAATACTGCTGTGAGAAACGTATTCATTTCCTTATCTGCATTTGACAACAACTTTATCTCTCATCCCTAAGGTGAGGAGGATAATATATGAAGTACTTGGACCTCCAAAAGTGTTCTGCAGGTGTTCTCTGTTTGTAAACGTTTACTACTCTGTCCAGCAGCCCTAGGATCTATGAAAAGGTAAGCACATGTTTCCTGGCAAAGGCTCTGTCCTGGATTTGGGAGACAGATAAGTTGGTAGATATCCATGCACACTGATCACAGCCTCCTGGTGCACTCCCTGGGGCAGCACCAGCCTGTATCCTTCAGTCTACACCAAAAGAACCCTCTCAGGTAATTGATGAATAGACTGGAATTCTGAGTCCAACTTTGACATGTGCTCACAGAGAGGCACAAGACACTTGCACATATAGCAACACAACATATACATACACGCATGCATGCATATACCCACTTTTGTGCACACAGCACATACACACACTCATTCCCATCAGGGTACATAGGAAGATCATAGCCTGAAATCAAGTGTCTTCATCAGAATGAGCTTTCTTGGACCTGTTGAGAAGATAATAGAGACACTGTAAATGTTTGGGGACTGTAGGGGACAGCAAAGAACCGGAGCTATAGGCTGGCCTCATAGATGCTAGGGCTGAGCTGGAAGACCTCAGCAAGGTCCTAAACTCAAGACTGTTAATCAGCCCCAGCTGAATTAGGCCTGAAGCTCTAGGACCTCACCTTGGACACACCCATCTAAAGCAACTCCCAGGAAGACGCTTCAACATTTGGGTGCATAATCCTAACTCCAGAGCCAGCTGGGGTTGCCAGTCACTGAGAGGGATACCCACTATGCTTGGCAAATTGGACCTCCCACTGGCCAGGTCTCTACAGGATGATGGCTGAGATCTGGGGCTCAGTCACTGCAGATCACTGTCCCACCCCAAAAGTCCACCTTACGTTCTGGGGTCACAGGTCACAGTAGCTGTTGGGAAAACTTGGACTAGAGAGAAGAATCTGAGCTGGGGATGAAGACCCAGGTTCCAGTGCTGAACACCAGCTTGCAAGTCTGTGAAATGGGCTTGAAGCAAGTCCCAGTGATGGCAAATCTTTTAGCAGTTTCAATGACACAAAGAGCCCCGCTATGGCCTGCATTCCACAGGTTCACCACAATTGCCCTACCTCAAGGACAGAGTGAGAAACCTTCAGAGTTGGTGGTGCAGCAGGACAGCTAGGGTGCCTACACTCCTCAGCCCACCTTTCTACACCTGCCCCAGCCTCACTTCAGCAGTGGGCAGTGTTGTAGTCAGAGGTTGTGCAGAAAACAATTAGGATCCAGACACAGAATTTATAATATTGTTTTATGATCATCACACAGAGTTTAACACAGAAAACGCAGGAAATCTGTCCACAACACTAAAGACTCAGAATATTCAGCCAAAGGCCTGGATCTTACAGCAATGTGCTGCTTCAGTCTAGATGAAGACCTAGAGCCCATGACAATGCCTCCCACTAGTCCAACTGGAGGTCTAGAACCCACACAAGGACTCATGCCAGACTGTTTTATGGATCCAAGCTGGCAAAGTCCAAAGATCAGTGGTGAAAGCCAGAAAGTCTATGCCAGCAGTGAAGGAGCTATGCTGGTAGGTTGAGGATTCCACGCTAGAGCCGAAAAATCACACAAAACAAAAACCAGGGCTATTCTGAAAATCACCACAGCCATCCTCAGCAACACAGAGGTCTCAAGCTCCTCCAATGATAAGCACAGTTGAGTACATGCCAGGAAACCAGCATAATGAGTTTTTCCTGGAGATTAAATGGCATACAACTTCCCCTCCAGAGCCAGGAAGCAATGCTCAATGTAAGGACAAAAGATCCCCCAAAGTGAACCACAGCCCCTCTCACCAACAATGTCCCAAGCTCCTCTGATGACACTGGGGAAGTTAGTCAAGAGGAGCTCCTCCCGGAGAACCAGCGGCTCAGACAGCAACACTTAAGAGAAACCCATAATGCCTCACTCATCTTCTCCACATCTCTATTTATGCTGGCAACTTTCCTGAGGTGGAACATCTACACTCAGCACCATGTTGATTTAACTCAGCTAGTGTTAAGTTGACCACCAGTTTTTAATCCATAACAGGCTGCAATGATTCAGGATGAAGGAAAGCATAGTTTGGGTCTCCTCCTGTCATGGCTCCTCTCAGAAAAGCTGGGCCCATCTGTCTCTCAGAACATCCACGGGAAAGAGGTAAACCAAGGTCAACTGGCCTGACTAGAGGCAGACTGGGTCTCAGAGATCACACACCCTGGATCCTCATGTCCAGCAACCTCTGTGTCCACAGACCATTGTTGCTTGTTTGGGGTTTGCTCATCATCTCAGAGATTTGCAACAAAGTCAAAGGGCTCTCTCTCTCTCTCTGAAAACTGAGATTTTTTTCTGAGTACTGAAGGGACCATGCACAGTGCTCCCCTTCTGGCAGCACTCCTAGGACTTGCTGGGATCCTGCCCATCCTTGGACCTCCTCTTGATCCCCTGGGTCCTGTATGAGGGCTTAGTGCCACAGCCTCCCTGGTGGCTCCACCAGTGTTCCTGGGCCTCAGCATGACCGTGATTGCCATAAGGCTGAATGGAAGCTTACCAAAGCTGTGCAGGGGCAGTAGGAAGGATGCCATATGTAACACCCTACTGTGACTCAAAGCGGCACCCAGGCTTACAGCCAGCTGGTCAGTTATTTCCTTGTCATCTTACTGTATGT
The DNA here is from genome assembly GCF_034190915.1 of Cavia porcellus. Taxonomy (NCBI): domain Eukaryota; kingdom Metazoa; phylum Chordata; class Mammalia; order Rodentia; family Caviidae; genus Cavia; species Cavia porcellus. The sequence goes on from NW_026947485.1 coordinate 104,368,171, forward strand.
CCTTACATGGCTTTTGGTCAAAGAAAAGTTGCTCAGTGGCTCCTCTGTGTTACTTCTCTGTCTCTGTTTTGTCTATTCCTTCTGTTGTGTTTGTCCCCATTCCATAGATCACACAAGGGTCTCCGAACAGTTCTGCAGTTGAAGCCCATTCTTATGTTGGCTGAGATGGAATCTCCCTAAAAAGGAAACTTCATGCCTCCTCCAGGTAGTCTGGGCACTGTCAAAGGTATCACTATCCCCTTCCTATACTGAGACTATGACCTTTCCAGCTGGTACCCTTTGGCAGGATCTTGGAGCTCATCACTGGGAAACCTGCTGTCACACTTCAATACAAATGATCTGGATTTTTATGTCCTCTCTGGGGGCAGAATCTGACTGTTTTCCAGCTCAAGATTCCTATCACAGCCTTCTATTTAACACCCCTGAATGATGGAAGGAGTGAATTAATGAATGGTCAAGTGCACTCCAGAGAGGAAAGGAGGGCAGGAGAGCTGGGATTGGCTGGAGCTAATAAAAGCACTGCCTGGAGCAGCCCACAAAGGCAAGTGAATCCCAATATTTTCCCATGAATATATTTTCTACTCACCCATGAGAACAGAGCATCTGCTAATGAAAGTCCCTGCAGAAGGAGTCCTCTCAACAGGGCCTCAGAGTTTAATTAAAACAAAAACATAGGCGTCAGGTGGTGTACACACAAAAATAGCGAGAGCCTTTGTAACTATAGACTCTTGTTTGCAAGTTGGTATTTAATTTAACATTAAAACTGCTCATCTTTAAAATAAAGGGTAGTACAAGTATTATCTTGGCTTCAAAACATTTCTGAAAAATTTCTCCAAAGTGTGGATCTCAGGAAATGTTACTCTGCTCCTTTTTTGTTTATTTGTAGCTCTCTTCCTTTGAAGTGGAGACTATTGTTTCACTTTCCTTTGTTTTACATTTCCTTAAAAGTCCGTTTTTATCCTTCAAAGTGTATAATAGATTTAGTTACCTCTTCTTCTCATAGGACACAGACTCTGATTATAAAAGAAGCAGCTCGAGGAGCTTCTGGGGCCCACAGCACTGTAGAAACAGCCTTCAGATACAATGGATACTTCTTTGTTCAGAAGGGAGCCCTAGAGCTCCTGCTTCATTCCCTGTGCAGCAGAGGATGCTGTCTGAAATCTATGCCCCTGCACAATTCCCAGAAACACACAAAGCAGTGGGAGAGAGAGAGAGAGACAGACAGAGATAAAGAGAGAGAGAGAGAGAGAGAGAGAGAGAGAGAGAGAGAGAGAGAGAAAAGAATGATTACATGAAGACTCCAGAGCCCAACTATTACCTGAGGACCCTGGAGCCAAATCCACCCCATCTAACTCTGCATCCTCAGTGGAATGAGGAGCCATCATCTTGGAAGGCTGAATGCCAAGATCCAGCTCTGCTTCTAGGGGGGACCTTTTTCCCTAACATCTGAATTACCCTCCAGAAAACAAAAATCAAAAGCCAAACTTTTTTGAAAAGTTCAAAGACTCTGAAGTTATTAGTATCATAATTCTTCAGTAGCAAGGATTGAGATAAGAAGCACTTAACTCCATATATAAAATATAAAAGAAAACACTATTCATAGCAAAATATAAAGAAAAGTACAAGATGTGTACAGGAGGGCTTGTCACAAATCCCATGTGCACAGTGCCCTTCAGTCAGCTCCACAGCAGCTGATCATCAAGGCCACAGCACCTCAAAATGTTAGCTGAATCAACATTTGGTACTGACTTGAGATGTAGTCCTTATAACTAATGTCTATTTCCTACGGGTTTTTTTTTCCACAGTCACCCCGTCCATATTTTCAGGGTAATTATGACTTTGTAGCTTTTGTAGTTCTCTGCTGCAAATGTGTCCTTTTCTTTTCTAAGACTGTTTCTGGGTTCAGACTCACTATGTACTGTACCATCTGTAGGGTATAATTTACAGCTCAATTGCTTATTGAGTGCTTAAGAACATTGTGCTTCCCCAATGGTTGTCTCTTATCAAAAGTTACTTCTCTTTTTTCAATATATCATTTTTTATAAAAGTTCCTGAAGCTCTTACTGTTTTGCCCTTGATTATTTTACTAAAATGATACTGCAATTTTTGTTGCCAGAAAGGGGAAACATGAAACCTCCTAATGCAGAGGCTAGCATGTGTCAGAATCAGTAGCTTACAGCCCTGTCTATCCCACTAAGTAGATGCTATGACTGCATGCAGCCACTGAAGTTCACAGAGGCAAGGAGGTAAGCAATCAAGAGTACAAGAGGGAACTCCTTCAAGGAGAACCACAGTGTAGAGCCCATGGAGAGAAGAGTCCAGTGTTTGCACCAGTACCTGAGCTGCAGGCTGAGGATCAAGAGGGATTGTGTCAATGTAGGAGCAGAAGAGCAGCATTCTGGGTCAAGGAAATGGTCAGCACAAAGGAGGAACAAGAAGCAACACCAGAGCACTTTCAAGAACATGCAAACAGAGTCAAGCTGAGGGATGCATGCTTAGTAAAAAAAAAAAAAAAAACCTTGGACAACCAAACAGAAGAAGAAATAGGTCGGAAAAGTGTTCACATGAACTAAGAGGCCAAAGGGCTACTCAGTGACTCAAACAAAAGGCAAGCACTCATCAGTCTCACAGAGGCAGGAGTGGGAAGGGGAGCTGAGGACAGGAAAGGTGGCTTTAATCTTACTTGGATGCTAGTTAATGGCATCACCCTAAATCAGATTGCATCCTGAGCTTAATGTTCTCCTTGAATCCGAAGGTTCCAGAGCTAACATTTTAGGGTTTCCTCATGGCATGCCAATGATGGCTAAATCCGATGAGAACGTGAGTACTGTGCAGAGAAACAGGGAGGCCAAAAAGGGGCAGGCAAAGCCACACTCTCACTAATGTTAAGGAGCCAAGGAGTCACTCATATTGCCTTGCAGCTACTCCTGAGGGTTTTTTCCTCACTACAGATGAAAAGGGCTCTAAATCCCTTTTGATTGAAAGAAACACAAAGAGGGAGTGTGCTTCAGGAAGGAGCCTGCTGCTCCTCATTGTGTCCAGACACGAAGACAGATCTAATGAGAAATGGGCTTTGGAGACAAATGTGAGTGAGGTCAAGCTATGCAGCCAGGCAGAGCCTACAAATCATTCAGATTAGAAGGTACCACACTCTGGGACCCTTAGTGCAAGGCCCAGGCTTACCTTATCCTACTGTGCTAGAAAATCTTCCTTTGTGCCACTTTCAGAGACACTTGAGCTACTGGCAAACAACTTGTCTTGAAATCTGGGTCATATTTGGTTTTCTTCTCCACCTCTCTCTGCCCTCCTCCTTCTCACTGTTTCTCTCCTCCCCAGTATCCTCCTCCTCCACCTTGTCCTCCTTCTGTCACTCTCTCATCTTCTCTGTGATACTCCTGTCCACCTAGATAAGTTATCTACCTGTCAACCTGTAATAGTGACTCAAAACAATTTCAAGAGACTGTCTGGACAGGAAAAGCATGTCTTTGCCCTCCATTGCATCCCTGAAGATCAGTCAAGAGTAAGAGACACCCTCCAGGAGAGTTATGTACTAGGAAAGGTGGGTGAGTCACTTTTCTATACCGAGTACCCCAGGTGGGTTGGTGAAAGTGCCAACGAGACCTTCTCCACCTGAAGGAACCAGAAAGGGCCTAAGGCAGAGTCAGTGACACTACAAGGTCCTAGCTAAGCACATATGATAAACAGAGAGATTTGGCTGCCTAGATCAGCCTAAAGGCACCATAACAATAGGAGATGAGGGGTGGCTCTCATCACTACTCCTGCTAGCTGGCCTAGGAAGAATATAGGACTCACCAAATAGTCTCTGTAGGAGGAATTCAGGTGACTGGCCCCAACCCTATGCTGTAGAACCCAACAGCTGGGTGAATGTCAGCCACACAGTAAGACGCTAAGACCACATGATGGGAAGTTGACTAGCAGGATTGAAAACACCAAAATATTAACCTAAGGTAAAAATGACAAAACAAAAAAGCAAAATGCAATCTCAGACACCCAGTCCATAAGGAACAAGTGCAGGAAACATCGAAATGGAAGATATTGGAAGTCATACACCTGAAATTTCTGAAAAGATAACAAGTAAAATAAAGAAACAAGTCCATGAGACTACAGTGGAAATCAGATTAGAAATAATCTATCAGGTAAAGAAAGAAATGACAACCTTAATAAAGGAGCTGCTCAACATAGCTAGAGAAGACAGAGATTAAAAGAAGTACAGGCGCATCTGAGATGAATACATGCTTCTTAGATAAAGAAATATAAATGACAAACAAATATACTGAAAGATGTTCAACATCATTGGTTATTCAAGAAATGCAAACTAAAAGAACACTGAGATTCCACCTCTCACTACGAAGAGTGGCTATAATAAAAAAAAAATTGTCCAATAACAAATGCTGGTGGACCCATGGAGGAAAAGGAATCCTTCTCCACTGTTGGCAGGAGTGCAGACTCCTGCAACCATTATGGAAATCAGTGCAGAGATTTTTCAAAAAACTAGCATTTTAAGGTCCCATTCCACCCAATTGTTCCCCTTCTGGATGTTTTCTCAGAAGAATTAAAAACATCATACCACAACGATACATATGTACCCAGTTTATTGCAACATGATTTGTAATAGCTAAATCTTGGAAACAACCCAAATACCCATCAATTGGGGAATGGATAAAAAAGATGCGATATTTTTATACAGTGTGTACTACTCAGCTATAAAGAAAGATAAATTCGAGGCTAAATGGTTGAAACCAGAGACATATTAATAAGCCCAATAAATAAGACTTGCATGTGTATTTTCTATCTAGTGTAAGAAATTGAAAGAGTAAAAGAAGACCCAAAATGTACAATAGATACTGTGAAAGGGGAAGAAGCTACTCAGAGGGAAAGAACAACTGGGATGAAGCAAAAAAGAAAAGAAAGGAAGGGAAAATTTTTATATATGATATCTAAGATAATTGTATTACTAGTTCTAACACTACGTGGAAAAGAACAATTAATGCTTATATTATTTAACCAATTTTTCATGCCTATGTCTGGTAATCTGAGCAACTATTTGAAAATAACAATATGCAATATAATAACAATTCTTAATTTCCTACCATCTTGTTTTAAAATCCTATACTGTTTTTGTTATTATTCTCTTTTTTAAAAACTACAAATAAATTTTTAAATAACTGGAAAAATCTCTAAACACTTAGGAACTAAAGTAATATATTTCTAAGTGATCTATGGATCCAAGCAGAAATCTTAAGATCATAAAACACATTTAACTGAATGAAAATTTAAATGTGACATACTAAATTTTCAGACAATAATGAAAACTTTGGTGAAGGTTAGCTTTATAACAGTGAATAAATAAATTTTAAAAACAGAAAAATCTCAAATCAATTGTATTAGTTCCAGGCTCGTGTATCTAGAAGAAGAGTAAAATGAACCAACAATAGAATAAAGGAGATCTAAAGATAGGAATAGAAAGCAATAGAATTTTAAAAATTAAAAAATAAATGAAATAAAGTCTGATTCTTTGAAAAGATCCACTAAATTGTCAGCCATTAGCAACAGTGACAAAGGAAAAACAAAAGAAGTCATGATTCACCAATATCAAGAATAAAACAGAGATTACTAGCAAATCCATACAGCAAAAACTGGACTAAATAGACCAATTCCTTAAGAAAAATAAATTATTTGGGTCATTCAATATGAAATCAATAACTTTTATAACTATTAAGGAAATGAAACAGGTAATTTCAAAATCTTCTAAAACAAACAAAAAAAACCCTCCTTTTGGTGAAATCTTTCAGATGATTTTACTAGATCATTCCATTGATTGATTAAAGAAGGATGAGCACAATTCTATCCAGTCCTTTCTAAAAGGTATCAAAGATGGAAGCATATCTCAATTCATTCTATAACACTGTTACCCTGATTTTTCTTTAAAAAAAGATATTTTTAAAAATATACAATATTTCTCCTCAATTTATACCTAAAATTTTTTTTATTTAAGGAGAACAGAAAAAAAAACAGTGAAAGGGTACAAGTTATACAGATTTACAGAAGAAAAAAATGAACAGTAGGAAATCATTAGTTAATGGATTACATATTGCCATCTTAGAATAATTGTTCAAGTCACAAAATTAAAGCTTGTAGAGTGGACATTCCAACAATGATACTGCAAACAGTTCTGTTCAATGATCCAATAAAACTCTGTGATATCATTTTCTATCTTATACACTTAAATATACATGCAGTTATATAGTTTAGAGCACTTTCTTTTCCTCTCTTTTGTACAATGACTATTACACATTTTGGGTTTCATTGCTCCCACGGTTCTTATTGCTTTTTTGGAAGAGAGTAAAACCAAATGAGACATAACAGAAAAGAATCGGTCAAGTCAAAAGGATGGACATAATAGATAATATAAAAACATAATACAAGGTGATCAACAATGGTTACCATAATGCCTCCCGCTATCTCTAATAGAATTGCCTATATCATTAGTTATAATACAATTGAACAAAACAGTAAAGAACAAAACCGACAAAACCAAAACATTGGAGACATTGTAGGTCTTCAAAAGTAGATAAAAGTCAACGAGAATGGGCATTATAATGAATCTCATTATCTTCACAGCTGATGCCTAAACTTTCGAACCTGATACTATCCAGCAAAACAGAATAGGGGAACATCAGTCAAAAACAAGATGGTGAGAGTAATACAGGGCTTCAAATCGAGATAATAGAAAGTCAAAGTGGGTTACTATATTATATCCTGCTATTTTTTTCCCTTTAATTAAACGGATAAAAATAAAAAAGTAAATAATGGAATGGAGATTGAGAAAAAAGAGGGCATAACAGCGAAACAGCGCAGATCAAAACATAACCATTTAAGCAGAATAGTGTTTCACCACCAGATAATTCCGACCCAAAAGTAGTTACCATATTGACTCTTTCCTTGAAGTCCTTGAGTATAACTTCGTATACTGAGCATTAAGTATATCAAAACAATGTAAAACCATTTAAGAGAATGACAGCATTACAGAGTATTTAGAATCATCTAACAGCAAATGAACAATGGCTTCTGTATAATCTCCTTGTCGTTAAAAGGTTTTTGCTTATACTATCGTACATAATAAAATCCAATAAGATACAACCTGTTTAGACCATTGGAGACAGAAGAACAAAAGCTAGATGAGACTTCAAAACAAGATGATACTAAATCAGTATTACCTATTAAGATGTCATTTTCTCCAAAATAGCTGTTCCTATCATCCAATCTTCTCTGTCTCATTTCTGTTGAGCTCTTTTTCTGTCAGTAGCTGTCAGTTTGCTTCTTCATTTTGTTCTCTGCTCCATTCGTTGTGGCCTCCCCGCCACTATTTCTGGGTTCTTTGTATTTTTCTTTTTTTAGAATATCCTGCAATACTTTCTGTAGGGTTGAATTGGTGGTTGCAAATTCCCCTAGTTCCTCTTTATCCTGGAAGCACCTTGTTTTTCCATCAATTTCCAGGGACAGTTGTGCAGGATATCTCAATCTTGGCTAGAGATTATTATCTTTCAAAGCTTGAATTATTTCCCCCCAAGCTCTTCGTGATTTGATGGTTTGTGCAGAGAAATCTGTTGTAATTCTGATGTGTGTTCCCTTGTAAGTGATCTGTTTCTTGTCTCTTACAGCTTTTAATATCCTGTTCTTGTATTGAATTTCTGGAATTTTTATTATTATATGCCTGGGTGTTTCTCTGTTAGGGTTGTAGGTAGCTGGGGTCCTGTATGCCTCATACATCTGAGTACCTTTACCTTTTGCTAAATTAGGAAAATTCTCCTCGATTATTTCTGTGAGTAGCTTTTGTAGTTCACTTGTTTCTGCCCCTACTTCTTCTTTTATGTTCTTAATCCTTAAGTTATGGCTCCTCTTATCATCTTCTTGTCTTTGTATTATTGCTGTTTGTTTCTTTGTTATTTTTAAGAAGTTTTTCATTTCATTCTCCCATTTTACAAGTCTGTCCTCCAGCTCAGATAGTCTGTCCTTAGTTTCTTTCAAGCTGTTATGCCAGTCTTGGATAGACTTCTTAATTTCTTGATAGTCCCTTTGAACCTGCTTCATGTACTCTATGCTTTCTCTGTTTTCTCCATCAAACAATTCTCCCCTCTTTTTCTGTTCTTCCATTCCACCATCTGTTTTTCCCTGGGTGGTGCTTAGCATTTCTCTAACTATTCTGCATACTTCTAGCTTCAGGTCGTTGATAACTTCATTCCTGAATTGGTCTATGAGGCTCTCTATATGGCGCTTAATGTCTATTGGTGCGGTGTCCGCTATTGCCTGTTTCTCAGAATTGGGGGCCAAGGAGCCTTTCTTGTTGCTTCCCTTCCCATATTCTCTGTTCCTTATATATATGCAAGCTTAGATAGGAGGCCCAGCTTCCCTGCCTGTCAGCCATAGCCTGATCAAATTGTGCTGGCTAGGTGTTCCCGCCCACCGCTGTGCACCAGGAAGTTACGGACTAGGCAGCCTACGCGGGAGTTAGTCGCCCTTCCGGGCCACCGTCAGGCTCTGGGATCTGGATTAGGCCAGCCTCCCAAGTCCGCCCGCAGTGTCACGCAGGCCAGGCACTTTTCACCAATCCCGTCCAAGAGGGGAATGTGTGGCTGGAGTCACCACCGCGCCCTGCTCTTACAGGACTGCCCGAGCCCAGAAAGTCCTCCGCTGGAGTCAAACTGTGGTAGAGTGTCAGTTTCTCTCACTCACCTCGCCACAAGTCATTGTACGCCTCCTTGTCCTTCCTGTTTTCGACTCCGTTCACAGACTCCCGTTCCCAGAGCTTCTGCACGTCCCTCCTTGCCGAGCAGCTGTGGAGGCAGCCAGCCGCCGAGCAGCAGGAAACCCAAATTGCGGTTTCCAATGGCGCGGGGTCCAGCCTCCACACTGAGTCTTTTTTCTTCCTATTTTAGCGCCAGGACTGCATTCCAAATTGGTTTCTCTCAGCCCAGTTCGTTCCTGAGTCAGCAGAGCATATCTCTACCAGCTCATGTCTCCTTAGTCCACATCATTCCTGACTTCTGAGCAGAGCCTTTCAGAGAGCCTCCGGTAATTGCTGTTATCTATCCGCCATGTTCTCCCACAAGTCTATACCTAAAATTTGTAGGGAGCAGCTCACAATGGCTGCTGCTGCCCTGCCCCTCCCACCTGAGGGCATTTTGTGTGTCAGCCTACATTTCCCATGATCCTCTCCTTGCCTACAATGCGCATGACGTGAGCAACTTCCCGCTTCAGCCTACTTCTCCCATAATCCCCTCTTGTTGACATCATGTCCACTTACCTATGTGCCTACCTATGACTTCCTGCTAGTCTGGTAGGCCCACTGCATATGAGAAAGTCCAAGCTGGCCCATCCTATAAGGCCACATCCCCTTTGACTCTATATAAGCCATGTACACTTCCTGAATAAATGAGACTCGATTAGAATCTCAACCTGTCTCCATCTCTCTTTTCTCTTGCCCAGCCCTTCACCTCCGTCCCCTCTCCAGGTGAGGCCCATGGACCGATCCGTGGGACTGATCAAAAATTATCATAATATTACTATAACAAATTCAGCAATCTATAAAAAGGATTAAAATTTATTAATAAAAGAGATTATTACAGGCATGAAAGTTTGGTTCAAGACTTTAAATCAATAAATGTACTATATCAACAAATCAAAGGAAAATGTGATTGTATCATTTGATTCAGAAAGAATATTTGGCAGTCTAAAACTTATCCATGATTTTTAAAAAAAACTCATTAAGTTAGGGGTAAAGGAGAATTATTAGCTTAAAGAATATGTGTAAACATAAATCTACATCTAGCATCATCATCAATAGTGAAAGACTAAATGTCTTCCTTCTTAAGATAAGGAAAACAGCGTGGCTTTTATTCAATATGGCAATGGGGAATCTGGCCACAATAATAAGTCAAAAAAAGAACAAGAAAATAATTTTTAATTCAGATTAGAAAAAAAAAGAAGTAAATCTGCTTCTATTTGAAAATGGTATGGTTGAAAATCTCAGAACCAAAAGATAACAAAAAACCTTAGAACTAATTGGTGAGTTCAGTAAGGCCACAAAGCATAAGGTGAACACACGAAAATCAATTGTACTTCTGTATACAACAAGAATACATAAACATTGACATTAAAATCCCAATACTCTCAACAACTATTCAAAAAAATAGAATTGTTGGGCATAAATCCATAAAAACTATAAATACAAAAAAAAGAGATTCAAAGAAGTAGAGAGGATGCTACTGTGCTCATGGATTAGTTGTATTCTACACTCTGTTGTTTCTTTTGCTGTGCAGAATTTTCTAATTTGATGTAATCCCATTTATTGATTGTTTTTACATTTTTTGTGTGTGTGCAATTCAGGTCTCACTCTGTAGTTCAGGCCAGCCCTGAATTTACTACATAGCCCAGGTTGGTCTTGAACTCAGAGTGATTCTCCCACCTCAGCCTCCAGAGTGCTGTAACTCTCATGAATTAAAACACTCAGCATAATAACTATATCAGTTCTTTTAAAGCTGATTTTTTGTTTTTAATTTTTATTAGTATATATTTATAGCCATAATCTCCATCATGGAGCACTGGCATATGTATATAACACATCTTAATTCCTTTATTTACCTTTTTCCTCCCCTTTATCCACCCCATCTCTTGGTCTCCTTCCAGTATGCAAAAGCTTTACCTCCCTGTTGCATATTGTCTGCCTTTTATATTATTTTTTACTTTGATTTTTCTCATATAGGAGAAATCATGTGCTATTTAAGCATGTGTGTCTGATACACTTAACATTATGGTCTTAAGGTGCATTTCCCTACAAATGGCTCAAATTTATCCTTTTATGGGAAACTTGTACCATATTTTATCCATATATCTGTTGAACATATAGTTCATTTCCAAGATTTAAATATTATGATTTGTGAAGCTATAAATATGAGTATATGTGCATCGCTGTAACGTGATGTCTGTTGTGCTAATCAACAAAATACCTAGAAGGAGAATAGGTTGAATGGAATTTCTGGTTTTAATTTTTTGAGGCATCTCCATGCTGATTTCCATGGTGGTTTTACTAGTTTACATTTTCACTAATAATAGAAAAGAATTCCATTTTCCCCCACATCCTTTCTAGTTTTTTTGTTTGTTTGTTTGTTTGTTTTTTACCTCAGGCTGGTGTGGAACTTGCAACAATTCTTCTGCCTCAGCCTCCCTAATTATGTCTGTAATCCTCCCTGGGATTACAGACATAAACCACCACACCTCACACCTAGCAGTTATTTGATTTCTTGATGGTAGCCATTCTTTATGAAGTAAGATAGAATCTCAGTGTTGTTTTAATTTGCATTTCTTTAATGACCAGAGAGTTGAACATTTTTTCCATGTACTTTTTCTGCAAAGTATTCATTTTGGTTGCCCATTTTTTTTATTTAAGGAGAAAAAGAAAAAAAAACAGAAAAGGGGTACAAATAACACAAAATTTAAAGAATAAACAGTAAGAAATAGCTAGTTAATAGATTACATATTCTTATCTTAGAAATACTTGTTCAAGTTACAAAATTGAAGCATATAAAGTGAACTTTCAAACAATGAGAGTGCAGTTTTGTTCAATGATCCAAAAAAGCTCATTAATATGGTTATCTATCTTATACACTTAAACTTATATGCAGTTATAACATTTAGAGCACTTTCTTTTCTTTTCTTTTGTACAATGACAATTACACATTTTGGGTTTTATTACTCCCACCGTTCTTATTACTTTTTTTTGAAGAGAGTAAAACCAAATGCAACATATCAGAATAGAGACAGTCAAATCAAAAGGATGGACATAATAGATAATGTAAAAACAAAATACAAGGTGATCAACAATGGTTACCATCTTGCCTCTTGCTATTTTAAGAAGAATTGCCAGTTATAATAAAATTGAACAAAACAGTAAAGAATAAAACCAAAGCATTGGAGACATTACAGGACTTTAAAAGAAGATAATAGTCAACTGGAATGGGCGTCATAATGAATTTCATTGTCTTCACAGTTTTGCCTATACTTTCAAACTTGGTACTATCAAGTAAAGCAGAATAGGGGAAGATCAGTCAAAACAAGATGGTGAGGGCAATACAGGATTTCAAATCAAGTTAATAGGAAATCAAAGTAGGTTACTATAATTTATCCTGCTACTTTTTATTTATTTTTCCCTTAATTAAAAAGATAATAAAAAAGTAAATAATTTAAAAAGGGGGGGGATTGAGATAAAAGAGAGCATCCTAACAATGGAACAGCGCAGGTCAAAACATAACCATTTAAGAAAAATAGTGTTTCACCACAAGATATCCTGACATAAAAATAGTTACCATAGTGTCTCTTTCCTTGAAATCTGAGTATAACTTCGTAAACTGTAGCACCAAACATATCAAGACACCATAAAGCCATTCAAGTGAATGACATTATTACAAGGTATTTAGAACCAATTAACAGAAAATGAACAACGGTTTCTGTATAATCTCCTTGTCTATAAAAGTTTTTACTTATATTATCATATATAATAAAATCCAATAAGATACAACCTTTTAAGACCGATGGAGACAGAAGAATACAAGTTTGATGGGACTTCAAAACAAAATGATACTAAATCATCACTAGCTATTATGATGTCTTGTTTTCTCCAAAATAGCTGTTCCTACCATCAGATCTTCTCTGCCTCATTTCTGTTGAGCTCGTTTTCTGTCATTTGTTGTCAGTTTGTCTTCTTCTTTTCACTTTCTGCTCCATTCATTGTGGCCTCTCTGCCACTATTTCTGGAATCGGTATTTTCCTTCTTTAGAATATCCTGCAGTATTCTCTGTAAAGTTGAATTGGTGGTTGCAAATTCCCCTAGTTCCTCTTTATCCTGGAAGCACCTTGTTTTTCCATCAATTTCCAGGGATAGTTGTGCAGGATATATCAGTCTTGGCTGGAGGTTATTATCTTTCAAAGCTTGAATTATTTCCCCCCACGCTCTTCATGATTTGATGGTTTGTGCCAAGAAGTCTGCTGTAATTCTGATGTGTGTTCTCTTGTAAGTGATCTGTTTCTTGTCTCTGATGGCTTTTAATATTCTGTTCTTATATTGGGTTTCTGGAATTTTGATTATTATATACCTGGGTGTAGCTCTGTTTGGGTTGTACATGGCTGGGGTCCTGTATGCCTTGTACATCTGAGTATCTTTACCATTTGCTAAATTAGGGAAATTCTCTTGGATTATTTCTGTGAATAGCTTTTGTAGTCCATTTGTTTGTGTCCCTACTTCTTCTTTTCTGTTCTTAATTCTTAAGTTATAGATCCTCTTATCATCTTCTAGCCTTTGTATTGTTGCTGTTTGGTTTTTTTAAAGAAGTTTTTCATTTCATGCTCCCACCTTACAAATCTGCCCTCCAGTTCAGATAATCTATACTTAGTTTCTTTCAAGCTGTTATGCCAGTTTTTGATACAGTTTTTAGTTTCCTGGTAATCTCTTTAAACCTGCTTCACATATTCTATGTTTTCTCTATTTTCTCCATCAAACAATTCTCCCCTATTTTTCTGTTCTTCCATTCCACCATCTGTTTTTTCTTGGGTGGTGTTTAGCATTTCTCTAACTATTCTACTTATATCTTGCTTCAGGTCATTAATAACTTCATTCCTGAACTCATCTATGAGGCTCTGGAGATAGCACTTTATGTCTATTGGTGCCTGAGAAAATTGCATGTTTCTCAGGATTGGGGGCTGAGGACCCTTTCTTATTGCTCCCTCTTCCCATATTTTTTGTTCCTTTTATACAAGCAAATATAGGAGGCCCAGTTTCTTTCTTTGTTGGTTACAGTTTGTTTGGTTGTGCCAGCTCGATGTCCCCCCACACACACACACTGCAGTGTACTAGGGAGACAGAGACCTGGGCAGCCTATGCTGGGCCCACCCCTCCAGGTCAACCTACCAAAGGCTTCACTGCTAGGGTGCACCTCCAGGTGCTGGGATCTGGTTTGGGCTAGCCTACTGGGTCTTAGTCAGTAGTGTCACGCAGGCCAGGCACTGCCCACCAATCCCGCTTCAGAGGGGAATATGTGACTGAAGTCACTGCAACAACCTGTTCTGGCTAGTCTGCCCGGTCCCAATATGTCCTCTGCTGAAGCCTCCTACTCTAATGGAAGGGTCCCCGGTCTGCTCACTTACTGCAGGTCAATGCAGGGCTCCCAGCCAGTCCCACTCTCAACTCCATTCACTGCTTCCCACTCTCAGAGCTTTCGCGCCTCTCTCCTCACTGTGCTGATTGGGATGCAGCAGCGGCTGCAGGAAATTCAAATCACAGCTTCCAGTTGTGCGGGGTTCAGCTTCCACACTGAGACCTTATCTGTTCCTGTTATATCACTGGGGTTGCATTTTCAGTTGGTTTCTCTTAGTTTAGTTCGTTCCTGGGTTGGCAAAGTATATTTCCCCTTGCTTAGGATTTCTTGCCTGGCACCATTCCTTGATTTTAAGACAGCCTCCGAAGCTTCCACTACCTATCTGCCATGTTCTCGTGGAAGTCCCTCAGTGTAGTTTGGTTGCCCATTTTTTAAATTGGGTCTTTGAATTTGGGAATCTAATTTTTTTATTTCTTTATATATTCTAGATATTAATAATCCATCAGAGAACTAACAAATTTTTCCCATTCTTTAGATTGCCTCTTCACTCTGTTGTTTCTTTTGCTGTGCAGAATTTTTTCATTTGATTTAATTCCATTTGTTGATTTTTTGGGGGGGGGGCAATTCAGGTTTTATTAAGAAAATCTTATGCCTATTTCTCCCAGAATTTTATCTATTATATCTTCTAACATAATAAGTATTTCTGTCTTCATATTTAGGTCTTTGATCCTTTTTCATTTTAGAATATAATTAGAAAAATGGATTTAGATCCAATCTTCTGCATGTTTAACCATTTTTCCAGGCACCATTTCTGAAAGAATAAACATGATCAGACACTTTACCAGTGACAATCGAGTGCATGAAAGCAAAGAAGCTAAAGGAAAGTCTCAGCTGTCTTCCAGAAAAGACGGGAGCAGCGAGGATACAGTCACACCACTTCTGGTTCTAGTGCACTAGCGAGGAATGTGGGCTGGGAACAGAGACAGCCAGGAACAAAGAGAAGCCATTTCTCCTCAGGTCTAAGTCACAGGAATGGGACATCCCACTTACAACATCTCTGCACTGGAAGAAGAAACTAGAGATCATTGGTAAATATCTTCTTCATCCATGACCTCCTCATGGCTTATACAAAGTATGGGACACAACAATGATCTATGATCATTTCTAGCTGTTGGACTCCAAATCTGTTGAGTAGCGAAGGAGTTCTCTAAAGCTCCTCATGAGAACTGCTCATTGTGTCAACAGCTGGCAGGTCCTTGCTTTTAGCTTCCAGTGATCACTGATCAAAGTGAAGGGAACCCACTGCCTCATCTGAAAATGACTCCTCCGTGAAGCTACTGAGCGAAAACTCATGCATGACACTGAAAGATCAATGGAAGTTACACAACATCTGAAGCAGTGCACAGGGGCTTTCACAGCAGGACTTGGTGTGTGCAGACACAGGGGACCACCAGGTACAGTGCTATTCTGTGGAAGATGCAAGCTATGCTTCTGTGTACACAAATAGCTTGCTGAGAAGCTTGATAAACACATAAAAGCTGCTGGTTTATCTCTTTGATGCCTTTGAAACCTAATTTCAAATCAAAATGCATATTCATCCTCATCAATAGACCTTTGCTAGGTTGCTCCACTAGGTTTTGCTCCAGTAAATGGAACTTCTTCACATTTTATCCGTTTTGGGTGGCTGTATCAGTCAACTTAGGTTTCTGTAGCAAACCATAGACTGAACACTCAAACAGCAGACACCGCAAAGTTCTGGAGTCTAGGAATTCCAAGATCAAGGTGCCAGCAAGATAGATTTCATTCTGAGGCTCTTGTTAGATTGTAGTCACTCATCTTCTCACTGTTTATTCACCAGCCTCTTTTTTTGTGTGAAGTTGGAAGGGAGACTTCCTAGCATCTCTTTTAGTTTTGCTTTGCTTTGTTTTGCTTTGTTTTGTTTTTGTACCAGGGATTGAATACACAAACTTTGCTTACCAGGCAGGCACTTCTGTTGCTAAGCTAAATCCCCAACCTTGGTATCTTTTCATATTCAATCACTAATTTCAGCATGAGGAATTCACACTCATTACCTCATCTTAATCTCTCACTTTCCAAAGGCTTTTCCTGCTACTATCATCTCATGGAATTCGGAGATTCAACAGGGGAACTTTGGTGGGGCATATTCATTCTTTAAGTTGTAATGGTCATATTATTTGGGGGTTTTCATTTTCCTCTTAGACAAAAAAGTTGACTAGGATTTGCTATACAAGAAAACATCTCTGACCTTTTTTCTTCTATGTTATATATACATGGTCCTAGAGTAGTGTCTATAGTATGCAGTCATTCATGAAGAATCTTGAAGGAAAATCAATGGATGAGAGGACAGATGGATGGATGGATGATCGATGGATGCACAGATGAATGGATGGATGGATGAGTGAGTGAAAATTGTAATCTCCACTTCGTTGCAGTTTCTTCCTTAGTGCCAGGCAGAAATTGGCAGCTTATTCAAATTTTCACCTTTTCTTTTTTTTTATTTTTTTTATTTTTTAAATTTTATTTAAAGAAAGACTAAACAAAACAGAAAACAGGTAGAAATAATACATACTTTCAAAGAAAAAAACAAACAGTAAGACATCACTAGTTGATGATTACTGATTGTCCTCTTACAAATAATTATTCAAGATACTAAAGTGGAGCATAAAAAGTGGGCATTCAAACAGTGAGACTGCAACCAGTTCTGTTCAACTATCCAACAAAAACTTAGAAATATGGTTATCAATCCTATACCCTTAAACATACATGCAGTTATCCATATCTTCAATTCTGCTGAGATTGAACAAACGCAAGCAGGTTAATACCACTCTGAATAAAGAATAATACTATTTCTGGGTGTCACGTTGTGATACTCCAGGATCAGCACTGGTTATTTTAGTGTCTCTTTATCTTCAAAGTATCTGTTCATTTCATCATGTGTCATAAGATCAGTTCTCATAAACTGTTTATAGATTCTACACATGCATGAGTCTTGACATGTATTTCTATCCTTTATTAGAAGAAGAAACAAAACAAAGCAAGACAAAACAAAACATTCCTATAAACACATGAAATGAAAAAAGATATATAAGACCATTGTACAAGGAGTTCTACTATAGTTCCTGTGTTGTCTCTTGTTATCTTCAATAGGATTGGCTATATCATCAGACATAGTATAATTGAATATATCAATACATAACAGTATTAATAAAAACACAACTTGTATAGTATAAAACTTCAAAAACAGGCAGTAATCAAACCAGAAAGTGTATTGTAGTGAGTCCTGTCATCTTCAGTGTAGTTACCTATACTCTCAGACTAGATACTATCAGTCATATCAGTTTTGAATAAAATCTGTTGATACCAAACAGTAATCAAACAAACCAGATTTAACTAATATCAGTAATGATAAAACAGTATAAGTCACACAGGTCTCCAGATTAAGTTAATAGGAAATTAAAGATGATTACTGTGCTATATTCTGATGTTTTGGGATAGCTGTCGGTGCCCTCAAGTCTAATGCAAGTAGACAAACTGGGACAGAATAAAATCTATCTAAGCAGAGTGGTGCAAATAATGTGGGTTTTAAATCCTGATACACTATTAACAATATCTTCTGCCATCTTTTTTAAGAATATCCCTCCCCTTTCACTTCCACAGGGTACAGTGTACATTTCTGGGTCTCATTTTGGGTTTTAAATGGGGAGGGGGGAGAAAACCTGTTACTTACCTAAGTGGTTCTGAACCTTCTCTCTCCTGGACTTGATCTCTAATTGTATTCCTTTACCTGTTAAAGGTATTTTACCTTTACCTACCCACAAATACTGGTCTTGTTGCCCCTATTACTCTCTGGTTCTCTGTCACATAGAGCATTGTTTTCCCATATTTGATTTTCAGTCCATGTACTCTTTTTCATGTTAATTATATTTCCTATAAATAGCATCTCAGTGGACCCTGCCTCCTGATCTACTTCAAGGGTGGGTCTTTTTTTTTTAATTTAGTGTATCAAGGCCATCTATATTAGAGATTTTAACCAACCTTCTCTGCCTCATTTCTTTCATGCTCTTTTTTTGCCATCAGTTGTCTGCTTATCTTCTTCATTCTGTTTTCTGCTCCATTCATTGAGGCCTCTCTGCCTCAATGTTACTAGTACTTTTATCTCTCTCTAGAATGCCCTGCAGTATTCTCTGTAGAGTTCGATTGGTGGTTGTGAATTTCCCAAGTTCCTTTTTGTCTTGGAAGCATCTTGTTTCTCCATTAATTTCTAGAGACAGTTTATCAGGGTATAGCAATCTGGGATGGAGGTTATTTTCTTTCAGGGCTTGGAATATTTCACTCTAGGATCTTCTTGACTTGATGGTTTGTGTCAAGAAGTCTGCCTTTATTCTGGTGTGCCTTCCTTAATAGGTGTTCTGTTTCTTGTCTCTAAGAGCTTTTAATATTCTGTTCTTATATTGAATTTCTGGGATCTTGATTATTATATGCCTGGGTGAAGCTCTGTTTTGGTTGTAGATGGCTGGAGTTCTGTATGCCTCATACATTTGAATATAATTTCCTTAATTATTTCTGTGAATAGCCTTTGTAGTTCCTTTGTTTGTACCCCTGCTTCTTCATACACATTCTTTATTCTCAAGTTATAGATCCTCTTGTCATCTTCTAGTCTGTGTATTGTTACTGCTTGTTTCCTTGTTATTTTTAAAAAGTTTTTCTTTTCATAATCCAACATTTCAAAACTGTCCTCTAGTTTGTATCCTTAAGTTTCTTTTCAAGCTGATTTGCCATCTTTCCATAGAGTTTTTAATTTCATGGTAATCTCTTTGAATCTGCTTCATGTACTCTATATTTTCTTTATACTCTTCATCAAATGGATCTCTCCTTTGTTTAAGTTCCTCCCTTCTGTCTGTGTCTTCTTGAGGGGTGCTTAGCATCTCTTTCATTAATCTTTTTATATCTTGCTTTAATTTGCTAAATATTTCACTTTGGAGCTTGTCTATGAGGTCCCGAAGATATCTCTTTATGCCCACTGGTGCCATGTCTGATACTGCATGTTTTCTGTCCTCATTCTCCTTTGCATTTACCTGTCCTCAGTCAATGTTCTCAGGGTTGGGACCTGGGGACTTCTTGTTGTTGCTTCCTCTTCCCATCTTTTTTGTTTCTTCCAGGAGGCCCCAGTTTCTTTCTTTGTTGGTTACAATTGTTCTGAAGCATGCTGGCTAGGTGACCCTTCCCACTGCAGTATGCTAGTGACTTGCAAACAGGGGCAGCTTATGCTGGCCCCTCCCCTCCAAATCAGTCAAGCTGCTGAGGCCATCAACTGTATTACTGTGCACTGCCTCCCCTCCAGGTCAGTCAAACTTCTAAGGCCTTCCCTGGGTTAGTGTGTGCCACCACCATAGGGAATTGATTTCAGATAACCTATTGCATCTCAGCCAGGACACATGACCCAGGCCAAGCTCACTCCACCAATCCTGTTCAGGAAGGAAACAACTGACTGAAGTCACTGCTGCCCCTTGTACTTGCCAGTCCTGCCCAGGCCCAGAATATTGTCCATTGGAGCCCCCCTTTCTGTAGAATGGTTCCACTCCCATTACTCACCACAGGTCGATGCAGGCTCCCCACCAACTCAGCTCTCCATTTGGCTGATCCACTCCTGACCTCAGCGTGACCATGCCTCCAGTGAGATGAAGCAGCAGGATCTCGGATAGCTCAGCAAGTTGCCTACTGTGGCAGGAGCACTGAACCTTTAGCTGTTCCATTAATAGCACCAGGACTGTATGTTCGATTGGTTCTTCTCACCTTAGTTTCTGCTTGAGACAAGAGAATTCATCTCCCTCTGTTTGGGACTCCCCTGCTGTATTATGCTGAATTCTAAGTTGAATATCTCAGGGAGCCTCTGTAGCCAGCTATTATCTATCCACCATCTTTGCTCCTGCCCCCCAAGTTTTCACCTTTTCCTTCACCCAAGATTCCCATGTCTGATAGTAGACTTGTTCCCTCTAAAATATGTGAACTCTGAGTAAATCATGTTCCCTCTTTGGGCCTCAGGCTCTTCCTTGTCACCACAGAACTATTGGACTAACTTCACAGGCTCCAGGCTTAGGTGTATATCCATAAAAATGTGTCCACATTCATATGCTGAACCTGCAGAAGACAGTTCATCCCAGTAGAGACAAACGGTATGCTCACCTGTGTGTATGCTTGCAGGCTTCCCAAAGGAGAAAAAGACTTCCCAAACCACATAAGTGCATGCATTTGATTTGATTTGCAAACTCAGATGGTCCCCTAGGCTGTGGAGCATAATGTGCAGCTATTTTATTAGCTCACTAAACTAATCTTCAGCATTTGGATGCTTGACTTTGACCCTGCATTAAGAAAGAGGCCTGGAAATGTTTCCTCCAGGTGCTGGTGATTGACGTCCTCTTGCCAAAGCCTGCAGCCCCAACTATCCACACATACCCATGAACCCAACAAGCACTGCTGGAGGACTCCAAGGGCTTATGAGCTTATTATGCAGACATTTAAGGGCTGTGAAGGCTCACACTCTGCAATCCACTGCAACTATGGGAAGGCAACTGCAGGTGAAGGTCACATTTCTAATCTCCCATTGCCAATTCACTTACCTTCATGGGCAACACAATCACAGCCACAGACCCAGGCTTCCCTATGTAGGTCACAGCACTTACCCACTAAACTTATTTAAAGTTTTCCTCATTGAGCTAGGCAGATCTTACAATAAAGTCCTTCCTGGGGTGAGGCTAATCTCCTCTTCCAAGCAGCCTAATTTGTTGAGGAAAGGCAGAAGTGCAGAAAGTTCACACACACATTCAGTGACTTGGAGGTCAGTTGGGAGCTGAGCTATGATGCCTATGGGGAGGGAAGAGGCATTGCATAGAAATAGGAGAATCTGTTGTTTGTGACCCTTGTCTCAGGCTGGATTTACCTACACAAGTACCTCCATGTTTGTGGTGGACCCCTACACACACACACATACACAAACACACACACACACACACACACACGCATATGTGCAGTTCTACTTGTGTCCAAGTATCTTGTTGCAGGATCTTCCCCACCTGACATGAGGAACAGAAAAGCAAATGCCCAGGCCCCATGTGGTCAATGCCAAGAATCAGCCTAGGAATGTGAGAGTGGCATGGCAGAAGCAGGTACTTTTGAGACTCAATTGTTTCTTCTTCAAGACAAATAAATGGACCAACAGATTGAACTTGAAAAGAGAGTTATTTTTAAAGAGAAATTAACAAAAAAAACTCACTCTATTTCTCCTCTACTTGAGGATTAACTGCTGTGGGAATTGACCTTCTTGTGAAAACAAGTAGAAAGCCCAACTAAATATATAAAATAATTGCTTTCAAGTATTGGACAAGAGGTACCAGATAATTGTGATTCTAGAAAGAAAAGAAGCTAAAGTGATGAATCCTACAGTTTCCCAGCTTATAGCCCAGAAGCAGCTCCCAGGGAGCATGGCAGAAGAAGTCTCACTGAGTCCAGTTGACTCTTACTGAAAGATGAAAGAAGTCATAAGGTGCACAGCAGAATACCAAAAGGACAAAAGCAGTGCAGAGAGCTCCAGAGAACTTCAGGGGACCCGGCATGTGAGTCTATCTGGGTGGTTAACTGCACTTGCATGAGGCTGATGAAAGCACACCAGAAAGCTGCTGTACCAACAATTCCTAGAGCTCACATATGGATGGGAATAGTTGTGCTACCATTAAAATGAAACACTTTGTGATACGCAGGGTACCAGGTAAAATTCTAAGAAAGGTTACACATTAATAATGGTTAAATTAGGCTTAGAGTAATTACTGTACTCATAAACTTCAGAAGCAAGCCTCAAAAGAGCTAAACTGTTCAGTGCATAGCTGCATTCCCAAACAAAGTCTAACACTCTTATTAGTGTTTAGATATAAAATGTGCCCCAAGTCTCATGTGTTTGGAAGGTGATTAAATTATGGTGCTCTATAATCATCAGAGGTTTCACTCATTGACTCAGTTCAGTTAAATGTGCTGCCACGTAATAGGGCTTGGCTGGAGGTGGGTCACTGGGTTGTGACCTGAAAGGGTATTGCTGTTGTTTAGATCTAAAGTATTTCTCTAAAGTACTGGTGACAAGCCTATGGCACAGTGCCACAGTGGGCTGTTTGTGTCATTGAAAGCTCAAAAGGTTTATCATCATTGCTCTAAATCTCATGTGTTTAGAGGTGGCACTGTTTGCAAGTGATTCTATCATGGGGGGGGGCTTTAATTACAAGGGGTTCCTGATGAATCCGCAGCTAAATGTGCTGTTGGGATGTGGGGCCTGGTTGGTAAATGTGGGGGGTCACTGGGAGCCTGACCAGGATGAGTGATCCCACTCCCTGACTCTACCCTTCACTCTCTGGTCACCGTGGCATGAATGGCTTCCCTCTGCCAGACTCTTCCACCATACTGTTCTTGCCTTCCCTAAAATCCATGAGCCAAAATAAACCTCTGTCGGTATCAGATACTGTGTCTCAGTGATGAGAGACTGACTAAGATAAGCATATTCTTGTCCCCAGTTCCTGCCTTTACTCTCTTGTCTGCCATGGAATGGACAGCAGTCTTCTGTTAGGCCCTTTCACAACCCCCGTCCTCCCTCTCTGCCCTGAAGCCAGCCAACTATAAACTGTTCCCTCTAACCAAGAGAAAAGTCAAGCAACAGAAACAGACCTCAAAATGATAGGATGGTAATAAAGACCGATAAAGTTCTGAAAGACCTATTATAAATATCACAATCATGTCAGTGACTAAAAGGAAAATATAAAACATAATGAGAAGATAAAGGGAAGCTATAAGCTAGACATCTCAAAAACTGCAATGTCTGAAATAAAACATGCATTGGATAAAATTAACCAATTAAGATGTTTCAGGTGAAATGATCAGTAAACTTTAAAACAAAGAAATTAAAACTGTTCAAACTGAATCACAAAGAGAAAGCATAAAAAAATTTAAAAATTAAAAAGAGACTCTGTAACTTGCAGCATAATATCACTATCTAATACACAGATATTTGAAGTATTGGAAAAACAAGAGTGACAGGACACAAAATCTACTTTAAAATAATGGTCAAATTTCTAGATTAAATTTAAATATGTACTTCACAAAATTATGAACCTTAATAAATCCCCAGGTGAACAAACATAATGAAAAGCATAGTCATAATCATACAACCTTTCCCTAATTTCAATGATGTTAAACTAGAAATCAGTAGTGTGGCAGTCTCCAGAAGGCTGCTCCTGCCTTCAATGGGCCTGAACCCTAGACCCCTGGCTAGTCTGCCCCTGAGAGAAGAGCAAGTCCCTGCCCTCCGTGTAGCCTCTTACACAGACATTCTGGACTCAGCCTCACATCAGCTTTGCAGGTCCTCCTGTTCCATATGAGCCTGACACTTTCGGGGTCTTTTGCAAGGTGTCGGATCTCTCTTACCAATTGAATTCCCAGTTCCCCATCACTTCATAACTTATAACTGTTCCTCATTCACTGTTTTCTTCTCCAGAGGGTTGCTCCTACCTCATGACATTGAGAATTTCTTCCCAACTTGAGAAGGAATTTGAATCCATGAGGTCACAGGTGACAGTGTCTCAAACCTCCCCCTTCCTAAAACCATTAAGTGAGTGGTCCCTATGAACCAAGAGGGAGGCCTTTGTACTTTAGACAAGGAAAAACAGATTTAAGTTAGAGAAACATGAGTTTTTGGTGAACATAAACTCAAACTTGAAGGCAAAAGTAGAACCCAGGTGGAGGTGGTATCTTTGGAGACAGTCTCATGCTAACAAGGACATGAACTTCCTTGAGATAGAGATGGAGAGAGAGAAGGAGAGGGAGAAAGGTTATTCCTAAGTTTCCCAGGCTGACCTTGAACTAACAGTCTTCCTGTCTCAGCCTACCAAGTTGCTGGGATTACCAGTACACACTGTCATGGCTGACATCTAATTCTGTTTTTCTATTTGGACCATGACATGCCTCAAATTCTCTGCCTTTACCACAGGCAGCCAGTCATATGGCAGTGTTTGCAAAGCCCCCACTGGACAAACAACAGGTCTAGACAAAGGCTGATGGGGTAACATGGAGGCAGAAAACCAAAGTAAAAAGGAATAGAATAGTCAGATATGGAGGGCTGGGGGTCCTTGACAATGCATAGATCAGTGATTATTGCCGAGGAGAGAGAGAAGGTGCTGGCCATGCTGCTGTCTCCCATAAGTCTCACATATGTCAGTTCCACCATCTAACTCTTATGAGACAGGCACGGTGGCCAAGATTGGAAGCATCTTTGCTTCCTCAGTTGCTAAGTTAGAGAGTGGAACTTGATGACCTTTGAGCCCGTCTGTGGTTCACCCAGGTACTTGTAGTTAATGCGTGTTGGCTGGCTGCTGTATTCACATTGGGAAAAATCAGGTTGGGCTGCATGAGCAAACAGGACCCCAAATCCCAGTGACCTCAAGCAAAGAAAGGCTTATTTTTGCAGTCATGCTGACTGCTCACCACTGACTGGTCAGGGCCATGCCTCACAGGCCCCCTACTCAAGGTCACTTCCTGGAGAAGGAGCTGTCTGCACAATCCTGTTGCAAGGTCAAGCAGAAACACCAAAACCACACCTAGGATTTCGAAGTAGATTTATTTATGTTGACAGGCACTGATTGAGATCATTCACAGAGTATCAGGCCCTCATCTCTGGTTGTTTAGGGCTTACATGAGATAAGCTAGCAGGAAGTACAGAGGCAGAATGGCTTGTCAATAGGGATTGGTTTATACAATGTGTATCATAGTGATCAGCTGTTTCTAAGAGACCAGAAGCAACCAGACTGGAACGGAACTAATATCTTGGCAACTGAGGAGTGCACTGCCTGGGCAGGGGGGTGAGAATATTCTGTTACACCATTATTGCTGGGTTGTGAGATGAGAAGTGGAAAATCAAAAGCAGCCCCTGAAATTTCCACCCAGGTGTGACTCATGCACACCTTCTGTCCTCCTTGAAGTTACTCACACATGTCACTTTTCACTAGTCTCACTAACCAATGCAAGTCAGGTGGTCAAGCCTCATACTCCTAAAGTACAACCCTGCTGTGTTTTCTGAGGGCGGAGTGCTAGAAAGGAACGGTGAACTACACTCCACGTGACTCCCACTGGTGATGGTAGCCTAGGCTGGGCCTGGCACCACAATCTTCTTTGGCTCTGAGTACCAGCTGGCCTGCAGTGCTCCCCGGCCCCTTGCAGATTAACTGGGGGGATGAGCAGAGCAGCCCCTGGTAAGGGGACACCCTCAGCTGCCGATGCCTGCTGTGGACGTTCTCCCACCCACAACTGCAGCTGGCACAGCTCCTAACCTAGCTGCTTCTGTCTCGCTTGCAGCACTTACTCAAGACAAATTTCAATTACATCCCTCACATCTGTAGGTTGCGTATTCTGAAAATTGGCTTCTTCTACACCAAGTCTTCTTTCCAAACCAAGGTTCTATTTTCTGTGACCACATCTTGTCTGTTCCAGCTTTCCAGGCCAAGGCCCTCTGAGATTTCTGTGACTTTGTGTCTCTGACTTGAAAGATTCCACTTCTCTGCAGGCAGATGCCTCTGGGTCAGCCAGGTAATCTAGATTTTTAACTAACCTGCTCCTTCTAAATATTTTAAAACAATGTGAGAGAGTTAGAACAAGAAGGAGGGAGGAAGACATGGAAAGAATCTGAAGGGAGCTGCATTTCAGCCCTTCCGCACAGGTGCCTGGCTTGTGCTCCTGATTAGCGCTTAGCAAATGCCCAAAAAAAGTGCTCCCTGGAAGCCCCAAAAACTGCCACTGCAGCTGCCTGCTAGCACATTTTCTATTTAAAGAACAGAGAGGCAATCTCTTTCCACATCTCTTCATTTTATGTTTCTCCCTTTTAAGATATCCTGCAAGTGAGTCTCCACATTTATAAATATTCAGGGCTTTTCTCATTCTTTGACATTTCAAAATGGACCTGAAAGTGATTATTTCACACAGTAAATTCAGGCAATAGGACAGTGTCAAGAGGGACTGACCACTTGCTCCCATCTCCATCTAGCAAGCCAACATTAAGAAGGAGGATAGGCACAGCTAGAAGGCCAAGCCCGCTAAGTCAGTAGCCAGGATGGACCCCAGCTAGTATCCTCAAGTTACAGCCATCAGCCAGGAATTGCCACTACCCGGGCCTCAAAGGACAGCAAAAAATAGAGATCAGCCAGATCAACTTTGTCATTCATGTGCATTTACCCATCAACTGACAAATTCCACATCATTTTTATGGTTTCTGATAAAAATGACTGCAGCTATTACAGACTTTTTTTAAAAATACTTTACCTGAAAGAGGTGATTTATAATATTTTCTCCCTTTTTTTCTTAAAGGGAAAGAAAACAATGCCTGTCCTTGTAGTCGTGGATGGTACAATGGGATGAAAAATCAGGGGTGCTCTCAGTCCTGACTATGGGGTGCCACTGAGGAAACTGATTAACCCGCTTCCTGCTGTGTGGCTGTAACCAGCAGTGATGATAAAGTGAGTAGGTGGAGAAGGGGATCTTTGAGAAGCCCTAAAAACTGCAAAATATTGCAAAAACTCTCCACTTGCTCTTGTTTGGAAGCAAGCCTTCCCCACTGTTTCAAACTGTGTTTATTATGGATACTTTTAGGAAACTGTGCTTTTGAAAAAACAGTAGATGTATTATACTCTGAAAGAAAAAAAAAAAACAGTCTACAGCCATAAGACTGAGTAAACTCATAAAGATAACAATGAACAAAGACCAAGTGTTTTAAAGTTGGGCAGAAGACACGCTTGCATGCTTGATAATGCTTTATTTTTATATGAACTCCAGGACTTCAAAATGTTTCTAGTAGTGCTTTAATGCACCCCAAATCACTCACTTCTAGCTCACTATGAGACATCTAAAATCAGGAGCAGCCTGGTTTCTTATACAGAAACCAGTCAAGGATGGGCCATTTCTGCTGGGGCCTAGTTTCTTACGTAGAACCCGCAGAAACCAGCAGAACTGGTCCATCCTTGACTGGGATCTGCTTCATTCAGCCATCCCTCCTATCTCAGCCAGCCATGGTCTGTAGCACTCTGCTGCTAAACAAAGATATTAAGTCATTAAAATGTAATAACCATCTATCAATAGTCATTTAGTTAATTCTGTAATTTACAGATGCATGAGCAGTCACAAGAGCCAACCGTGCACAAAACTGTGAGCCTCTGCTGGCTGGCCTGGCCCCTGCCTGAGCCCTGGTGGTAGAAGGATGTGATACTTCACTCTGCATCCCAGCACTCAAGAAAAGAAGTATGGAGTGGACAATGTGAATTATGGTGCTTGTGAATCAGGGGATGTATTAGTAACAGCAGGCTTGAAAGAAAAATAGAATAGCTACAAAGCAGAAATAGTTCTAAGAAAGCAAAGAAATTAGGTACACATATTATTTAATTTTCTGACTGTCCTCTGAATGTCAAAAAAAAAAGCATGGAGCTGACCCCTGGACCATGTGCTGTGGCTGATTCCACTCAGAAAATCTCTGTTTTGTCTGTCAAAAAATAATATAATAAATTATTTGAAACTCATGTAAATACTCTCCAGGAACTGTCCTAAGAAGTGATGGACTGATCCATCTTAAGTCTGGATGCTCCACCTCAGGCCTCTGTCTGGTTATTGAATAAAGGCTCCATCTGTCTTTCCTCTGCACTGTTTGCTAGGAAACACAGGCTCTGCTGACCCACAGTAGTTACACGATTGTTTCCAAGTTAGAATGGGGACTGTGTCTCTACCTCTCTGAGTCACCATTCCTACCTCTTTAACAAGAATTGATAGATGTTTGGCAGTCATGGCCAGTCATGACCTGCTGCCAGGCAATGTCCAGCTCCCAGCAAATCCTTTCCCATCTAAAGCACAAGTACAGTTTACCAAAGATATATTTTAATCAGACCCAAGTGAATATCCTATTCTTTTAAAACCTTCACACAAGGGGCAGCCTGCATCTTCTGGCTAAGGTGGCACTGGTTTTGTTAAACTGTGTCTAAAATAAACACGAATCTGGGTGGTGCACAATAACCACACTGGCCCAGTGGGGCCTCGGAGGTTTGGCTGGTCCAAAGGGGAGGTGGTGCAAAGTAATACAGTAGTTCAGGCAGGAACAGCTTGACTGATCAGGAGGGGAGGGGCCGGCATACGCTGTCCCTGTCTGCAACTCACTAGCACACTGTAGTGTAAAGAGTCATCTAGCCAAAGCGCTTTGGAAGAATTGCAACCAAAAAAGAGAGAAACTGGGGCCTCCTGGAAGAAGCAAAAAAGATGGGAAGAGGAAGCAATAACAAAAAATCCCCAAGCCCCAACCCTGAGAACATTGACCCAGGACAGGTAAATACAAAGGAGAATGAGAACAGCAAACATGCAATATCAGACACAGCTCCAGTAGACATAAAGAGATACATTCAGG
Source organism: Cavia porcellus (assembly GCF_034190915.1). Taxonomy (NCBI): domain Eukaryota; kingdom Metazoa; phylum Chordata; class Mammalia; order Rodentia; family Caviidae; genus Cavia; species Cavia porcellus. The sequence goes on from NW_026947485.1 coordinate 104,396,821, forward strand.
ACTTCATAGACGAGTTCAAAAGTGAAATATTTAGCCAAATAAAGCAAGATATAAGAAGATTAATAAAAGAGATACTAAGCACCCCTGAAGCAGACACAGATGGAAGAAGGGAGGAACTCAAACAAAGGAGAGAACCATTTGATGAAGAATACTAAAAAAAATTCTATAGAATTCATGAAGCAGATTCAAAGAGATCACCAGGAAATTAAAAACTCTATGGAAAGATGGCAAATCAGCTTGAAAGAAACTAAGGATAAATTATCCAAACTGAAGGACAATTTTTCAACATGGGAGTATGAAAGGGAAAACTTTTTAAAAATAACAAAGAAACAAGCAGTAACAATACAAAGGCTAGAAGATGACAAAAGGATCTATAACTTGAGAATAAAGAATGTAAATGAAGAAGTTGGGATAAAAACAAAGGAACTACAAAGACTATTCACAGAAATAATTAAGGAAAACTTCCCAAACATAGGAAAAGGAAATGATACTCTGATATATGAGGCATATAGAACTCCAGTCACCTACAACCAAAACAGAGCTACACCCAGGTACATAATAATCAAGATCCCAGAAATTCAATATAAGAACAGAATATTAAAAGCTGTTAGAGACAAGAAAAAGATCACCTACAGAGTAAGGCCCATCAGAATAATGGCAGACTTCCTGATACAAACCATCAAGTCAAGAAGAGCCTGGAGCGAAATATTCCAAGCCCTGAAAGAAAATAACCTCCACCCCAGATTGATATACCTTGCTAAACTGTCTCTAGAAATTAATGGAGAAACAAGATGCTTCCAAGGCAAAGAGGAACTTGGGAAATTTGCAACCACCAATCCAACTCTACAGAGAATACTCCAGGGCATTCTAGAGGTAGAGAAAAGTACTAGGATTCCAGGAACAGTGGCAGAAAGGCCTCAATGAATGGAGCAGAAAACAGAATAAAGAAGATAAGCAGACCACTGATGGCAAAAAAAGAGCATAACAGAAATGAGGCAGAGAAGATTTAATTCAAAACTGATATGATTGATAGAGTATAGGCAACTACACTGAAGATGACAAGACTCTATGATACACATTCTGGTTTGATAATTGCCAGTTTTTGAAGTTCTATACTATATACAAAGTTGTGCTTTTTATCAATACTGTTATGTACTGATATATACACTTATACTATGTCTGATTATATAGCCAATTCTATGGGAGATAACAAGAAACAACATAGGAACCATGGTAGAAATGTTTGTACAATGGCCTTATATGTTTATTTCATTTCATGTGTTTATAGGAATATGTTTTGTTTTTCCTTGCTTTATTTTGTTTATCCCTCTAATATAGAAGGAATAGAAATACATGTTAAGACTCATGCATGTGTAGAATCTATAAACAGTTTATGAGAACTGGTCTTATGACACATGATGAAATGTACAGATACTTAGAAGAAAAAGAGACACTAAAATACCCAGTGCTGATCCTGGAGTGTCATAATGTGAAACCTAGCAACAGTATTATTCTTTGTTCAGAGTGATATTAGCCTGCTTGGGTTTATTCAGTCTCAACATAATTGAAGATAACTGCATGTATGTTTAAGTGTATAGGATTGATAACCATATTTCTAAGTTTTTGTTGGATACTTGAACAGAACTGGTTTCAGTCTCACTGTTTGAATCCCTATTTTACAAGCTCCACTTTAGTATCATGAATAACTATTTGTAAGAAGACAATCTGCAATCTTCAACTAGTGATTTCTTACTGTTTACTTTTTTCTTTGAAAGTATGTATTATTTCTACCTGTTTTCTGTTTTGTTTAGTCTTTCTTTAAATTAAATTTGTTTTAAAAGACACTACAGGGGCTGGGGATTTAGCTCAGCGGCATAAGCACCTGCCTTGCAAGCAGGCAGTCGTGAGTTTGATCCCCAGTACCGATAAAAAGGAAAAAGGAAATAAAAAAAAAAAAGGCACTACAGTACCCAGTGCTAATCATGGAGTGTCATGATGTGAAATGCAGCAATCCTATTATTCTTGGTTCAGAATGATTTTAACCTGCTTTAGTTTGTTTAATCTAAACATAATTGAAGATATGGATAACTGCATGTATGTTTAACTGTATAAGATTGACAACCATGTTACTAAGTTTTTGTTGAACAGTTGAACAGAACTTTCTGCAGTCTCACTGTTTGAATTCCCACTTTACATGTTCCATTTTTGTATCTTGAAAAACTATTTGTAAAACAACAATATGTAAACACCAACTAGTAATTTCTTACTGTTTACTTTTTTCTCTGAATGCATTATTTCTACCTATTTTCTGTTTTATTTAGTCTTTCTTTAAATAAAATTTTTTTAAAATTAAAAATAAAATAAACACTAATCCAGAAGAAAAAGGGAACCATGATGTCCAATCTCAGATCTCTTGCTCTTCCCTATGCCTTCCATCCATTGATTAAAGGAGATGAGCTGCAAAACAGGTCCTCAAACATCCCCCATTTCTGATGCTCTGCATACAGGGACATCACTACCCAATATTGCATCCACAGGATTTTTGGAGTCAGTGGCTGGGTGAGGGCTATGGTCCCCAGGCATTGACACAGCCTTGACAATTGATCACTCACATATGCCTGTATGAGGAATATATGAGGAAGAGCATGGAGGAAGCCGTGGTTGATATCATGTGAGGTCATCCAGTTGACTGCTCTGAACACAGCCTGTGAAGGCTGAGGGCTCAGAGAAGGATCCATGACAAGTGGGTCACCCCAGAAGAAACCAGAGACAAGGATGTGAGGACAAGTATTTAGCTGGAAGGAGGGACTAGAAAATCTGGTACAGGGGACTCCTCCATCTCTACTTGACCCCGCAGCTGGAATTTACTTGCAATATTGCTGAAACTGAAATCCCCTTCATTTGTGGCTGCCTCTGGTATCAGCTACTGAGACCAGACTGGACATACTTTGTCTGTGCATGTGGGCTCTTGAATGAGGGGGAAGTGACAGCCTTTAGGGCTGAGACAGAGCCTAACCAGGAAGCAAGAAGCCAGAATCCCTGAGCTGCCATAGGAACTCAACCAGTCGTCTGAATAGGCTTTCTGCCAACACATGGAAATGCTGCATTCTAAAGCAAACCAGTTTGCTGAACTTGTGCTTGGTAACTTTACTAGATTTTTACTTCATCCTCATGAGGCTTCTTAGGCATTCAGCCATCATACCTGCAAATGTGTTGTTTTTCTCCTATCCAGTATTATCCCATTTTCTGTTTCCTGCCATACTGCATTGGTCAGAATGTACACTTGCAGTTTACTAGTTTGGTGAAAATCATGTTGATTTCTTGAGCAACAAAGGGAATTTGAGAAGAGAGACAACAGAGACAGCTTGTACAGCTACAAAGTCACGTAGGAGTATGGAAGACTCCTGATACAGACCAGGGCAATGGTGGGTGGGACAGTCAGAGATGCTCATGACCAATGATTTATTAAGAGGCAGTTCTACCTGGATTTGGTCAAAAAATCCTGAAGAGTCTAAACCTGAAACTCAGAAGCTAATTGGCATCAGGAAATAGCACCATATTCCAGCCACTGTTAAAGCTATTGTGAGTTTGTTCATGTGAAAAATGTGAGAAATGAGATTAATTAGGATTCTCAATTTACAATCAGTTCTCTAAGAATATGGACTCAAATTAAATTAACAGCTGTTTTAATTTTCTCCTCTACCTCCATGGTCTGACTCTTAATCAAGCTACAGCCAAACTCTCTTATCATAATTGAATTAGACAATGGAATTACAGTTCACATGCCAACTCTATACATATTGGCTCACCTCTCACCAGAGCCTTAAATCTGAAAAATATTGTCCAAGACCAAAATGTCCTGTACAATCCACTGTTGCAGGCTACATCAGACATAGCTCTGTGACCAAGGCTTGGAGGAATCAAATCCTAATTTAGTTCATTGATTTATATTTCAATGGCCACAGGTGGCTAACAGCTGTCTTACTGGATGGCACATGTCTAGGCTCTGGCTGCTGGAGATATGGCCACGGAGCAGTGTCTACGTGTGCCACTAATCTCAGCTTCCTGGAATGCTGTATGGAGAATGGAGAATTTCAGTGTGTACCAGGACAAGGAGAGTCAGAACCAGCATTTATCAAGACACTCAGGGAACATGTATGGACAATGAAGCTTGGGACATTCTGCTCCAGGCAGTTGTAAGGCTCGTGGTATGGATTTTACAAAGCATCTTGGTTGGTACTGGTAGCACAGTCCAGGGTCTCAGTCCAAGACATGGCATTAGCTGACCAGTTACACAAACTCTGTCTCCTATCTTTCCAACTGAGATCCCATCTGTGGCAACTACCCTCCTCTACCCAGCCTAAGTGGAGAAGGACTCTGTCCTTTACACACTTGGTATAGGTGTGGCCCATGCCTGAAGGCATGAATCCAAGCATAGACTTGGAGCTGATACGGCTCTATGGAGTCAACAGCCAAGTGGCAAGTCAGGAAAACTCAATTCAGCTACTAGCTTGGGTCTGTATGGAAATTTGCTTAATAAGAAACAAAGATAAAGAATATCACAGCACTCCTTTCTCTAAAAAAAAAGTCAAGTTAGGCACAGTAACTACCTATTATGACACCTGTAATACAGCATTTCAGGAAGCTGAGGAAGAAGGATTGGGAGTTCAAGGCCAGCCTGGACTACATAGCACAACATATCAAGCCTCCAATACAACTACCAAATTTGACAGTCACTCTCTGATTAGACTTAGGCACCCTCGGCTGTCACAATCAAAGTGGAGAGGAACTCTTCTTCACTCTGTAAAAAAAGAGGGTGCAGCGGGACACAGGGTGGGTGCTACCTAAGCCTGGGCCTGAGCCTTTTTCAACAAAAAAGAGAGAGTCTATCTACTCTTGTTGGTAAGTAGGTTTTCCATTGACTTATTTAAGCAGTGTTATTTGCTGCATTCACTTTTAGGACCAGATGGAAGGAACTGCCTCCTAACACCTTCAATGTCTGCCAGTTCCACAGAGAATACTCTTCCTGAGGCTTTTCCCATGTGTCAAAACAACCCTGGACTCAGTAAATCATCAAAATGCTAACCCAGATCACCAATTTGTGATTCTGAGCAGAGACAAGGATTCCACTTTTCCCTTCCACTTCAGAGACATGTTGGACTCCCCCCGCTCCTTCCCAGGTCTTGACCCTCTGCTTCCACACACTTTACTTACCTGTCACTGGAGTAGTGTGAGTAGTGCCTGGTGGTGGAGGTTTTGGTGCCATTACATAATTTTGATGGCCACCATTTCCTGTGTGCTCTGACTAGCTCACTCCCTGCGACATCCCCCAGATATCCTCCAAGGTAAATTTTGTATTGGTCCCGCTGAGAGTCCCCCTGCAAAAGCTACTGCTACAGCAACTTCAGCACTCTCAGCTACTTTGTGCAAGCTCTCCACCAAGCTACCTGACCTTCTGCCTGAGAGGAGTTAATATGATGCTTGGATTGGCTATATACCGCCCTTATGTCTCTCCTGAGCAATTTCTATGATCACCAAAATTTGGGGACCAAGTCACAGGTAGAGACTGAAAACACAAGTCTCCACATTCATCTTCTCCAGGAGCAGCCATGCAATCATCTCATTCTGCAGAATGAGCTGGCCCTGCCCACTCCACAGATGCCCATACTTGCCCCTTTCCTCCCTTAAGGATGAGCCAGCTGTTCACTGGAAGCTATTTTTGGATGAAGGTGTTTACATAGCTCATTTAGGATGGTGAGAATAAGCTGCTGTGGTGCAGCAGCAGCCCAAAATCTCCATGGATAACATTTCAAATGTATATCACACTTCTTTAAGAAGTCTAGGGGCTCCCTGATCCCTGGAGTATTCATTCTGATCCCAAGACCAGATAGATCTAGTGGCCTCCAGGTAACACACAGCTGTCACCATGACAGAGGTAGGAGTAAGTACCACAAAGACCACACTGGCCCTCAAAGCTTCAGTCACTTGTGTTCATGTGCTATAACCACAGTAAGACCTAAACCTAGACACACACACACACACACACACACACACACACACACACACACACACTATGGAGGAGCTAGGAAGGACCCTCACATGAGCCAGGCCATCTGTGGAAGCCTTGGACTTCACGCCACATATCCTGACCCTAGGGGACTTTGCTGGCTTATGTTGAGGCCCTGGTATAGTCTGCCCTGATAAGCTCTGATGAATCATTAAGGATCCCTAACTGCATGGTACTTTTAGAAAAAAAATGTTTATAAACCACTCATCTCTCTTGCCTTATCCTGGGAACCCTGTGGAATGTCTTATAGCAAACCTGAAGCACTGGCCCCAAAGGGCACTTCCAGAGTCCCAGTTCCTTCCAGACAGTCTGTATTGTGCCTGTTGTGCATAATCACACCAAACTTTCTAGCCAAAGGACACTGTAATTTAGAATAAGTAAGCAAAATCCTTAATGTGATGTTAACAATGAGGCCTGGCAAAGCTTTCCAATACCCTCAGCCTGGAACTGGGTGGCTGCATCTCAGAATGAATAAGTTTGCAGATGTGACCCACTTTTGTGGGGATGGACATGGTCTAGCATTTCCAGAAAGAGAATACGTCCCTCTCCATCCATTCTAAAGATGTCCAGGAAGATCCCTGAGTATGGATAGTATGAAGCCCAAAACTTACACAGTCATCCCCATGAGACCTTTATGAGTGTCTTCTGGCCGTCTAACCCTCCTTTAGGGCACTGCAGGGACATGAAGGTGTTCTCTTTCCTTATGACTGCCTTGACCTCAATGACTATGCTTTCCAGTTATGGAAGAAAATTAACTCACTCTTCATACAGAATACTCCAGAAGGTTTCTTGGTTTTTAAAACATCCTTTCCCCAGGGAACTCAGAGGCCTCAACCAAGCTGGCAGCTCTGGAGTCGAGAACCCTGTGTTGGGCAGTTCTGTACTGCCCCAACTCCAGGAAGGAGGAAGGGAGTGGCTGTGCTATCATGCTGCACTGTAGGCTCAGGAAATGTAACCCCACTGTAGTAGAACCAGAGTGCCCCCTAGACGCCTGTTTTCTCATCAGTCCCAGAACACTGGCCTGACCTCCACCACTCACCAGATTAGAGACCAAGTCCCTTCTCAGCTTGTTTGCAGAGAAGGGTAAAGGTATAGGTACATTAGTCATGTTTTTAATTTTATGATGTCTGTCACTTTGGTGGTGTAACTGGCTGGGCAGAGGCTGCCCTGAGCTTTCTTATGCCTACAATAATAACAACTTACCCATAGCATGTCTTGCATATACAAACCAACAAATCTGGCGTCCATAGCCACAGCTGCTGCGTTAGCTAATTCTCACACACCAAGCCAACATTGGTCCTACCCGAACTCAACCCAAGCCCAGGCCTCTGATGACTGGAAATACCTTGTTGCCCAAAGCCTGCTGAGAAGATTCACATTTACCAGCCCTGGACCATTTCCAGCACAACAAGAGCTCTGGTCAATGCTGTGGCCTCTGCTTTTCTTGCCTTTACTCCTATCCCCTTTGGTACAGCTCCATATGCATCTTGTTTTTAGGAGGCCTGTGAATAAAAATAAATTCTTTTTTGATGGCATTGATTCCCTCCAGTCTGTCACCTCCATAAACAAAACCCCACAGGAATAATTGACACAATGAAGAATTCGCATCCCTGGGAGCAATACTCCAACATGCAAGGTTGGGCTATGGGGGCAACCACCCAGCCCCCTGAGACTCAGCTGGGGTAACTAATGACACTGTGGTTGTAACTGACAGTGTTTTACTAGAGAAACAGATATAATACAAGATATACAAATGTGTAAGAAATTACTAGATCAGCCTACGATAGTCACCTACAGAGTTGGATGAGAAAGTGTGTGGAGGGAAGCTATACCCTGGGGACTCAAGATTCAGTTAAAGCTCTGGATCTCACTGCACTTTCTGTGCAAGTTCATATCAGGAGGCCAATGAGTCTGCAACAGAAAGCTGAACAGTCTACACTGGAATCCAGGAGACAATGTCCAGGCTAACGGCAAAAGTTGGAGTTCCTCTGAAAAATAGTAGAAATGTACTTTCTCATTTCCCCTTTATATCATCCAGGCAATGAGCCACCCTAGATAAGTCACCACACCTTATGGTGTGGAATTGCTGAGCCAATTTAATTAAGCTTCTAAACTGTTCAAATTGATACAGTCAATCAACCATCACTATGGTCTATGCTACCTTCTAAAGATCCAGCCCATGTTGAAGCTATTCTTGAGGAGGTGCTAGGATCCCCACTTCATCTGTTAGGTATGCAAAGACCATGTGCAATGTTTCCCATCCTCTCACATGAAAATGCAGAGGAATCCTGCTATTCTCACTTCTTTTGCAAGGATTACATGTGAAACATGTTGAACCCTTGAAAGGTAGGTGCTTCACACATTTGCTTGTTCTTGATTGATCCAAGTTTTCTACTCAAGCAATGGAGAAATTGCACTGCCAACAAAAGCACTTGCTTAACAAAATACAAAGAAAGTCTTGAATTCCTGGTAGTGCTCATGGAGACTTAGTTTTATTGATTATTCACTGTATACCAAACATTGTGCAAACCATGCGTGAGCTAGTTAAACTCACAATCCCTGCAGAATAGGTATTATTGCTATCACCCTAGGTCTTCGCATAAGGCCTCCTCGTCTTTTTCTGTTAGGCCACTGGCCCCAGAAGAAACTTTCATTGCACCTGCTCTCAACTCTCTTGTTTCTGGTCTTTCATCCTTTAGAATCCCTTGGGTGCTACCTGCCCTTTAATTCTGTTGTCTTTTTGTGTTGCCATTCAGACTACACTTTCTTCCAGGGGAGTTGCTTTCTTTCTGCTGGCTTTTCTGAGCCCCCGGATGCCCCCACTCCACTCTGCTTCCAGGCCCCCATCTGTGCAGGAAGCAAGCTCCCTGTGTCCCCTGCTGGGGCCAAAGGGACCCACCTGCACAATTTAACTGAGGGGCCTTTCCTAGGACATCATGAAAGACACCATGAGTGAGACACAGACCTTTCCAAAGCACAGGCTCAGCCTCTGGGGAGGAGGTCATGCCTGGTGCTTCCAGATGCTCATCCTCAGGTGTGGTTGGAGATCTCAGTCTGAGCACAGTAGACGTGGGATTGAAGGATGGAGTCAGAAACAAAATCTCTATGCCTGTTTCATGGCTTCTGGATTTTGTGCAGTGAAAGTAGCTCTCTGAAAGGACATTGGGGACTGTGAGCAAGAGCTCAGCCCCAGTGGAGGAGGTGGGCCTACACTTGGATGGAAGAAACCTCAGAGCAGCTCCTTGTAGAGGCCCACATGCAGCAAGATGACTGAGGGTGGCCATGACACTGCAGGTATCAAACAGCTGGCTGGATCAGGATGGGGCCAATTCAGAGTGTAGCAACATGACTGAGACGGAGTGCAGCAATCCAGGAATACCAGCTGGTTAGGGCAAAGTCTGTCATCTTACACACATGCTTCTGTCTCAGTCATGTTACTTCTTTATCTGCCTCTTCTTTTTCTTACAGAATAGTTTGTCTTTTGTTGTTAAAAAATTTGAACTTTCTAAATTCAAATTTTAATTACTTCAGAATAGAAAACACATTTTGCAGGAGTTGCCAAACTATCAAGTTGTAACTTCCAAATACTGATATGAAGCATTAAACATGAGGAAGAAGGTATCAAAATTCAATGTGGGCTCAAGACTCTAAAATTTCCCCCAAAGCCCTGATATGACCACTCAATAGTCAGGGAAACACCACACTTGCAGGCAGAGAGACCTCTCCCACCTACTTCTGGCTTTGACAGAGGTCTTTCTATTGAAGTTAATCACCTCAAGTCTCTGCTAAACCCACCATCAGCTCTCAGAGAATTTTCTTGTTTGATTAATTACTACTAATCCCCTCAAATCTTCCTGCATGATTGACTCTCATTGAAGACTAAAATTCCTCACTGATAATTTAGAAATGTCTGCCATTAGAAACCACCCAGCCGTTATTCACACATATATTACAGAGTTCTGTAAGATTATTAGATTACAATAATGACCTGAACACTGAGCAGAGATGATACTTTCATATCACCAAAAAAAAAAAAAAAATGGTGCAAGAGCTGTCTTGAGACATGAGCAAGTGTAACCTAGCCTTGAAAGAAGCCTCTCCCATCCAGTGTCTGCAGTCTCCCAACCCCACAGCACATGCAGGTCAGAGGGGCCCTACCCTTCTCTCAGTTGCTAAAACTATCTTGATAAGGGAACTATGTCAAAGACTCAGTGCAAACAGGGGGTCCCAGCTGTCATTTTACCTTTGCCATAATTTATCAGTCTAGATTTCTGCTCTTAGACAAACATTTGAGTAGAAGTAACTAGACCCAGAATACAGGGATCTAAATTGGAAGGAACCCCATTAAAATGGTGACTGAGATTTAAAATCATGAAGTGTCCCACTGGAAGGGACTTAGAAGAACCTGGATCAGATTCTTCCCTTCCCCTCTGACAGCCTTCCCTCCCCACCATCTCCCCTGTGGAAAGCATAGCATGGGTGGCTCTCAGTCCACTCCTTCCATTCACCAGCCTGTGTGGATAAGCAGAAAATGCTACACTTCTGGGATTTGGTCCTCAAGCCATATTAGTGCTTACTGTGTTGGTAGGACCCCAAATCTTACCACAAGAGGAAGTGCTCAGTTTCAGATAACTTGTCTCTCTGGGGTAGCACCTCTTCTCCCTCCTACCATGAGTGTCCTCCACTTTCATGGACACTTCTTGTCCTTCTGCCTCCACTGATTTCTCCAGTCCTCTACGTCTTTCTGTCCATTTCACTGCAGCAAGAGATGAATACAGTGCATTAGGTGATGAGTGTATAATCTACTTTTCCATCAATGAGATGGGGCAACCAAGGCACCTGCTCCATATAGAAATCAATGTGATTAATGATGGTCAACTGAATTAACTCAACTTTGCACATTCAGAGAAGCACACTTGTGTTCTCTCTCTTCCTCCTCCTCCTTTCCTCCCTCTTTCCCTCTCATTCTCCCACACTCCTTCCTTCTGAATATATTCAATAAATATATACTTGACAGAATTTTAATAAATGTTTTATGTGATAAAAAATCAATAACTACTTTAGCCTCCTTTCTAACATATTATCTTTAAGATGTTTAGGAAAAAGAAGAGCTGTACTTCAACATTGTTATAAGACAAAACCCTCTCTACTCAAGGATAGTGTACCATTTCAATGGATTCAAAAAGAGACTGTCCTTCAAAGAATCCCTAAAATCTGCTTTGTGATAAATTTTGCTAAATCAGTGGTTCTATATTTTTGGCAAACATGTCTATCAGTGTAGCAGCATCTCTTGGAAATTAACCTACTGCCTTGCTAATGATTCTTCTGAAAGCGGGCCACTTGTCCTTCACTGACTTCATATGGCAAGGTCCAGCCTTAAGCCAGTCCTAGCTGGCAACAATAGCTTCCTTCATCTGTGAAATTCTGCTAGTCACCCTTGGGTCCACCACAGCCTCCTTATGAGCTCAGTGCATTCTCAGGTGCAACTCAGCTGCAACCTGGCCAAGTTCATTGAGATTGTCCCACTGTCCCCATACTCCCCTGGTGCTCCAATGCTCCATGCTTCCCACTCACTGCTGCTCCTGTCCCAGATAGTGTCCACTCAGGGCCATCAGTCTTCATGTCTGCCCACCCACAGCTATGCAGCTGTCCCCTTCTCCCACCCACCCCCAGCCACTCACAGCTAATTCCACTCCTTCTGCAGCTCCTTTTTCTTGACAACTCAGGAACTGCCCTCTCTAGAGAGAGTTGGGTCCACATAATCTTTGTGGTTCTCTAAACTTTCCAGGGATATAAAACATCCAGTAGATTTACTAGATTTCTAAATTTACTAAATGTCAGTATAGACATTTTACCGACAGATGATTTTTTTATTCCTTCAGAAATTAAAACAGAACTCAAAGTCAGACCAATAAGCAACACAGTGTTTGGCTTAAATGCTTTTAACTGATGATCAGATCTCAGTGAGAAATAATCTCACTTATTGAACATTCAGACCCTGATTCCTAAAAGTCTGAGAGGAAACAGGAAAGAAATGTAACTGATTCATTCATGCATGCATCTTACAGAAACACGTGGCACACATTCATGCATGAATCCACATGCATGCCCTACTGACACACAGCACATACATAGATATATACACATGCACTGTTCATGCACATCCAATTTATACACACATCCCTGTATGTATATAGAAATACAAAAGTCACACACATACACACATATACCATATTAACACATGCACATATACAATACACACATTGACACACCACACACATTCATAACCTCCAAATGGTAATAGAACCCTTGAGAAATCTTCCAACCCCCAATTGGCAAGACCCTCCAGCTGGGCCGTGAGCCCCACAGGGTTCTGCACCTATTTCCTCCATGTCGAACATCACCAATGCATGCTTCTTTCCCACAGTAAACTCAGGGAACTGTGCTGAGAGTGACCTCCTGCCCCTTTCTTGACTATGACCGCAGTCACCATCCACAGCCTCACTGGCCTACTGCCCCCATGCTTCTCATTAAAGCACCTCCAGGCAATGGGTAGGCTGGACTTTGCCTCCCCCTTGAAAAAAGAACATCCCCCATGGGGGAGGCTGGTCTGCATCCAACTGCCCTGCCTCACTGACTTAGTTCTCAAGTTGGTGCTTTTGGTGGTTCACACACACAGCCAACAAGACACCACCAATGGTTTTTCAAAGGCCATGCTCCAATTTGGCTCATAATGCCTGCTCTGATTTTCTACCCACCTCCCAGATCTTATTTTTGTAGTCCTCCATTAGCTTCACTCAGCCCCAGAAATTGTGCCTTCCCACCCATTCCCCTCCACACACCTTCCCAAAAGTTCTCCTCGTTCCTATTGCTTGAACAACAACTCCGCCCCAACTCAGAGCCTCTCTAGTGTGGAAATGGCTCTTCTGAGTACCTGAGTCCCAGGTATCCCTGCCCATGGACACCTACCTCTGCTCAGTCCCAGGGTTTAGTGTGTCTAGAATAAATGCAACCTCTTCTCCCTGCATTTTGTTCTCTCTGTCCAGAAAGGATTCTTGGTGCTTTACTGGACAACATGAAAACCAGGTCACCCTTGATGCCTGCTAGCAGCTTTCCTGTCCACATGGTCACTGAGCCTTTCATATCCCACTGCTGGCAGGAGTGTAGCTCCAAACAGTCACTTTGCTCCCCATTCTGCACTACCTGACTGCACCCTGCCTTCCATGCTTCTCCATCCTGTTCATTGCCAAGCACATACCACTGTATGATCCCCCAGCAGAATGTCATGGAAGTGTCACTTATAAGCATAGCCCGTGGGAGCTATGTTCTCTCATTTCCTGTTAATCCATTTGTTCCTCCTTTTCCACTCCAAAGGTTCTCCTGAGAAACCATTTCCCGGGGCCTGGGGATTTAGCTCAGTAGCATAAACACCTGCCTTGTAAGCAGGCAGTCGTGAGTTCGATCCCCTGTACCGATAAAAAAAAAAAAAAAAAAAAAAAGTTAAAAAAAAAAAAAGAAACCATTTCTGGAGACAGACCCTTATAATGGGGCAACATGTGGCACTTTGGAGTTGTATAGCCATTAACCAGGGCAAGTAAATGGGCAATCACCATGTTCCAACGCTGTGGTTTTTGACCTTTGCTCCTGCCATCTTGTGGAAAGCATGTGAAATCTCCCTGAGTCACTGGTTCCCCCAACCCCGGGGAACTAGCTCAGACCTTATAAACTGCTGTATTCACAAGTAGGTCTGCTCGAGATCACAGTGGTGAGCCTGATCTGGTCCTCAAGGGAGTGCACAGTAATAGGTGGCAATCCCCCATACAGTTCCATTGCCCTCTTCTTCTGTAAACTCATAACAACATTAAAGATAATAAACAGAGACTGCCCAAGAGAGCTCCATCCACATTATTTGTCCTTACCTGTACCTGACCTGAGCTGGCTCTGTCCCACCCCATAAGAGGATCTGTTCACCAGGCTGACCACCATCCTGTCCACAGCCCACCTCTTTGTATCTGGATCTTGCAAGTACAGGCTCCACATTATATCCATTCCTTATCATCCTTCTCTTGGTTCTTGTCTGTTAGCAGGTCACATGCTCAAGCCCTACTTCTTATGGAGCACATTCTCAATAGTCCTGCAAAATCTGAGCCACTCATCCTCCAGGAACAGCTGGGCTGAACCTCTCTGATTTCTCACTTCTGCTATTCACCAAGCCCTTGCTCCTTCCTGCCTTTTGGGCTTTATTCTCTCTCTCTCTGAAGTCACCAGTGACCTCCGCTGTCTAGTCTGGGGAACTTCCTATCTTCTGTCTGGTCTACTGGTGTTTGATGCTAAGACCATACCCTCATCCCCTCTCACTACAGTCCCTTATACAGGCAGCTTTCCATAGGTAGTTATCATTATTATTGAAATTATTGTTTGCTGTGTCATGAGTGCTCCCTCTCCAACATAAAATGTTAGGGAACTTCAAAATTTGTAGCAAATTAACTCATCTTTACAATTATGTGCTGTGTGTATAAACCCTGGGACATTTAATGCCAGGAAAAACAAATATCATGTAGGAGACATGAATCTATGTATGGTTCTTGCTACTGTCCTCAGCAGACAGGAGCCTTGGCCCGGAGTCCTCCCAGTGAGCTCTGTCTTTGAGGGAGAGCTGTGTATACCTCCTTCCTAATTGAGGCTGTTCCCAGGGATCATCTCTGGGACACTAGCACAGATTTGCTTTGGAGACGTGGTAGTGGGAGGAAGATTGAGGCATGTGGGTGACTCTGGAGGAATTTTTCCCAGATTCCTGAGCTGAACCATCACACTCCCCTGCCAGCTCTGCCTCCCACTGTCTCTGTGTGAATGAAACTGCTTCCTGCAGTTTCAGGAAGCCCCTATTGAAGGTGGCTGCAGCAGCACTTCTTCCTCTCACCCCTCTCCCACATGGGTGCTTTCCCCAGTTTGATTCTGAATAATGATGTTTGGGGCTGGAGACATCCTTCCTCCTGTGAGGGGAAAGCAAGCTGTTCAGTGCCCAAGAGCAATGGAATTCAGCAGATTACTTAGAGGCTGGCTGTTTCTGTCACTTTGGAGAAAGTTCAATCTAGATTTCAAAAATCTTTCTAGAATAAAATCAGATTTTACTTACTAAAGATGGAAATTTTCAATAAGCCATGCTTTTTACTTTAAAAGAATTGTCCTTGACCTATAGTTTTGGAAAAAAAAATCAGAAGTTGGTGGCTGTGCCAGTTGTGTGAATGACTATGGGACAGAATTGCTGGTGAGCACACCAGGCCTAAATCCATCTTTCATATATTTATATTTGTCTTCCTCTAAGCTGCCAAATCACCACAACTCTCACGTAAACCTTGTCAAATGGAGCCTCAGGCTCCACATGCACAGACACCACCTAAAGGAAAAACCTCTCCTATGATGCAATAATTACACAGCCAGGGAGACAGACCAGGGATGCAGAAAGATGGCCAATAACTTAGGGAAGAATCATGTGGCTCAGAAATGAGATGGCTTCTGGTTCCCTTCCCCATCTAAGGCACCAGGCACCAGCTCCCTGAAATGGCCTGTACAGCTGGTTCTGCAGAGACCAGGTTTGGAATGATTTCTGATGACAAACGAGAAATAAGGAAGGACAATCACACCATGATCACATTGGTGAATTTGACCTGAACCCACCACTGCAGATCTTTTAACCAAATTGTTCTCCTTTAGATCTCACAGCTGTGGTCACTGAGCCTCCTGAAGGCATTAAGGGCTTGGCACATCTTTGTGGCCTAAGCTGGCTATTGTCAGATGCAGCAGTCTTCAGGCCTTTGTCATGGAGGACTGATTTGTGTCCTGATAAGCCTGCTCTCCACCTTTCCATGAGGACATCTGGTCCAGCTCATGACTAAAGTCAAGGTGAACTTGAGAAGTAATCAGAAGCAAGAACATGGAAATGGTCACAAAACTCATGTGAAGGCACTAATGTTGCCCTCCCTCTAAGATGTCTCACTAGCTCCCTGTGCTGTCCCCCAGTCTTCACAGACTTTGCCTGCAAAGGCTCAATCTAGTCTTCAGTGGCTTCCTTGTGATAACAGACTCCCCATGTGCTGGTCCCTCTTGACTACCAGGAAAGCTCTTGTGCCAAGGGTCAAGATAGACTCCAAAGAGCAACTGATGCCCCACAGAGCCTGCAGAGTCTGGGGCTTTCCTCACCTGCTTTCTCCCCTTCTCTGTTCCCCTAGAGCATTTATATATGAATGTGCTATTACCTAAGCCTAGGCTCAGAAAGAATCAACCCACGATATGTACCTTCTTGGGGTCTGTCAGCAAGTGTGAGCTTTGGTTTTCCACAATTAAAAGTGGAGATGGCATTGCCATGAAAGCTATTTACTGGGGGAATAGTTGGGGAGGAGAAAAGAGCAGGTGCAGGTAGAAGCTGAACCTCAACACAGGACAGCAAAGCTTCAATCAACTCCCAGGAGCCTGGGACCCAACTGTCAAAACTGTTCTGCAATTGGTAGACTAGCCAAGCCCAAGAGGTTCCCAGGGAAAAAGCATAATCTTTGCCCAAGAGGAAGGGGCCTACAACACTTAAGGCAGGTAGGCACAGAGAGGCTTCCCTTGGTCCTTCTCCTGAGGGATCTGTGTCATTCATTCGGCAAACTGTACATCAGGAAAAGGGTCTCCTTACACCCATGTCTGTCTTACAAACACAGGTCTGCATTGGTATTGGGGCTCAGAGATGTGAAGAGTCACTACAGTTAGAGTTGAACTGTTAGAACCAGGAAATAAATGGCGTCTGTGTTGCAGTGGTCTTGCCAAGTGAATAAGAGTACATACTTGTAGCAAGTGCGAACCCCTCATTGAGGCCTTGGTGCACAAGTTGCAGTTTGCCATAATAGGGAAGGCCAAATGAAAACCTCTGATGCTTTCCAACCCCAGGTGTTCCTGGTGGGAATATGGTATGAACAACAGTGGAGAGGCAGGATACCAAGGAAGGACTTGGCACACTCTTGGATCCACTGAGCCACCAACTCAAGCCAGTGGTGCTCTTGGAGGACTACAGTGGGGCTGGATGGGCTTCTTTCTATGACACCTTTAAAGCATGATCTTCCTTTCTCTTTCTGAGAAGAAAAGACCATGAGGTCAACATAGGTGAGGCAGCCCCTCCTCCAAGAAGATTCCAACCTCTGGACCTGACATCTGGAGATGTCAGGTGATCCAGGAAAAGGACTATGCTCTAGGAAGTCTAAGGACAGGCCCCACTTGGTCAGACAGTTTATTCCATTTACATGGACACATAGGATATGGAGCTATGCAAAATGCTTGCTTCCTGGTAAGCAGATCTGTGACAAGTGGACCTCAAGGAGTTTAGATTGCTAAGGACCTGTCAGGGTCAACACAGCCAAGAGAGCCAGGATGCCTGCAGCACATGGATAGCAGGGCTGGAAAAGAAGACATTCCACTCTCAGAGTGGGCTGTAAGGCATTAGAAGCATCTCCTGCCAGTCAGTGGTAATGCTTTATGCTGAGTACCTAGGAGGACCCAGTAGCCTTGTGGCCCACACACCCCAAGACCCATGAGAGTCCCTCACTGTTTGTGCCACCATCTTACCAATGGCATCCTCTGCCAATATTGGTGCAAACTTCTTCCTTATTCAGACCACTGCACTAAGATATGCACAGAAAATAATCATGTCTACATCGTACCCTGTGTAAGGGTTAGTTTCCCTGCACACTTCCCAGCCTTACAGTTAGATTTCAGGACCTCATGCATATGTATCATGAGTTGCACCCAAACCCATGACACAGTTCTTAATGTCCCGTCTTTCCTACAGGCACAGCTTGCCTTTGGCCCTTCTTGTTCAATTACTATGTTACCTACCTTGAAGGAAAAGACCAGAGAACACTTTCAGGTTTGGGCCAGCAGCTTGGGGCTCCTGCCTGCCCAGCATCCCCAGGAGCCATCATTCCTGCTCTTCTGCAGTAAAGAACAAGGATCCTCCTGGAAATCAGTGTACCTGCCACTTGTTTTTCTTATAAATATGAATTAAATAATAAGCATCAAACAAAGTCAACACAAGTGCCTTTTAAAATAAATCTGTGTAGGTTCCAGAGGCTCTGCAGCCTGTGGTAAGTGCTCAGTGCACTCTGCCCCAAGCCCAAACTGTTCGGGACCCTCCAGGCTTCCTGCCGCAGTGAAGTGGATAAGTGGGTTTGAGGCATCTACATCTGCCTCCCCATTCTGGCTGCGCTTGGAGAACTGTGGAGTTTCCAGCAAGCAGGCAGGCGCACACTATCCCCGGAGGCCAGCCTATTTGGGACTCCTGCACCATCTGGGTGCAGAGGAAGGGCTGGGAGGTTCTGGGGCACCTGCATCCACCTCCCCGTGTGTCTGGAAGACTGTGGATATCTCAGCAAGCAGGCGATCATCACCAGTTCCAGAGGCCCCACGGCCTGCAGTAAGTGCTCAGTGCACTCTTCCCCAAGCCCAGACTGTTCGGGACCCTCCAGGCTTCTGGGTGCAGTGAAGTGCATAAGTGAGTTTGAGGCATCTACATCTGCCTCTCCATTCTGGCTGCGCTTGGAGAACTGTGGAGCTTCCAGCAAGCAGATGGGTGTACAGTGTCTCTGGAGCCCAGCTTATCTGGAACTACGGAGTTTTAAATAGGCAGAAGAGGGCCATTGGTTCTAAAGGCCCAGTGGCTTGGAGGAACTGGGTGCTAGAGTCCCAGGAGCTGTGGATTTCCAACAGACCCTGAGGAAGCTATCAAATAACACTTGAAACACAGAAATATAGGAAAATGACAAAACAAAAGACTAAATTACAACCCCAAACCTCCAGCCCATCTCAAGAAACCCTAAGAGCGATGTATATAGAAGAAAATATATGCCATTCACTTCAAATATTGGACTTAATAGCTACTGAAATTAACAAGCACCTCCAGGAAGCTTTAAAGGAATTCAAACTTGAAATAATCTCCCAGGTAAAAGAAGAAATGATAAAAGAAATGAAAGAGATTCTGAATATATCTAAAGAAAACACAGTTTAAAAATTGGAAGAACTAAACAAAAAAATAGAATCCCTAGATGAGCAATATAAGAAACAAACAGAATACATAATGCAGATGCACAGAGATATACAGGAAATAAAAAACTCTACTGAAAGTTGTAAAAACTGCCTCAATGAAAGTGAAGATAGAATTTCAGACCTTGAAGACAGGAATGCAGCTAGTGAACAGGAAAGGAAAGATCTTTTAAAAATAACAAGGAATCAGGAAATAGCAAGTCAACAACTGCAAGATGATGCAAAGAAAAATAACATAAGATTGATAGGGATTAATGAAAAAGAAGGGGACAACATAAAGGATGTCAAGAGGATATTTAGAGAAGTAATAGCTGAAAATTTCCCAAGCATGAGATCAGAAACTGACATCAGGATCAGAGAAGCATATAGAACTCCAAATAGTCATAACCAAAATAAAACTACACCAAGACATATAATAATTACCATCCCAGAAATCCAACACAATAATAGATTATTAAAAGCTGTCAGAGAGAAAAGACAGATCACCATCACAGCAGACTTCTCAGTACAACAATAAAGTCAAGAAGAGCATGGAGTGAAGTATTCCAGATACTAAAGCAAAATGATTTCCAACCTAGACTGATGTACCCTGCAAAACTATCATTCAAAATTGATGGTGAGATACAATACTTCTATGACAAAGAACAGCTGAAGAACTTCGTGAACACTAAGGATATTGAAAGACAGTTTAGATACACAAAGGAAAAAGACACTAAGCAAAGCAAATAACTAAACAGAACAGACAGATAGGCAACAGCAGAGAGATAACATGTCAGCAATAAACCAGCATTTAACAGTTATATCCATTAATGTAAATGGTCTCAATGCACCAATCAAAAGAAACAGACTAGCAGAATGGATCAAGAAACAAAATCCAACCATATGCTGTTTACAGGAAACCATCTAACACAGAAGGATACTCACAGCCTGAAAGTCAAAGGATGGAAAACAATACTTCATGCAGCAGGAATCAAAAAAAACAGGAGTAGCCATTCTGTTTGCAGACAACGTGAACTTTAAACCAACAATGATCATAAAGGACAAAGAAGGTCACTACATACTCGTTAGGGGAAAACTCCAAAAGGAAGAGATAACTATCTTAAATATATATGCACCAAACTCCAGAGCACTCAGTTATATAAAACACCTATTAACAGAAATGAAAACTCAAATTATCAGTAACACAATTGTAATAGGAGAACTTAATACGCCATTGACACCAAGGGACAGATCAACCAGACAGAAAATGAACAAAGAAATAACAGAACTGAATCACTCCTGCGAAAAAATGGATTTGATAGACATATACAGAATGTTCCACCCAACAACATCAGAATACACATTCTTCTCAGCAGTACATGGATCATTCTCTAAAATAGACCATATATTAGCTCACAGAACATATTTAAACAAATGCAAAAGAGTTGAAATCATCCCTTGCATGTTATTGGATCATAGCGCTCTGAAATTAGAAATTAATGATAAAAGATACTGCAAAAATCTCACAAACACATGGAAACTAAATAACACACTCTTGAGTAATCAGTGGGTCACAGAAGAAACTAAACAATACCTACAAGAAAATGAAAATGCAGATACAACTTACCAGAATCTGTGGAATGCAATGAAAGCCGTCCTCAGAGGAAAATTTATTGCACTGAGTTCCCACATCAGGAAAACAGAACGAATACAAATAAATAACCTGATGCTACACCTCAAACAGCTAGAAAAAGAAGAGCAAGTCAAGCCCAAAGCCAAAAGAAGAGAGGAAATTATAAAAATCAGAGCAGAAATCAATGCAATAGAGACTAAGAAAACAAAAAGAGAGGGAAAATAAGAGCTCTAAAGGATACAACAGCAAGAGTGTTTAGGGGTGTTAAATAGCTGACCATATTAATGTTTTTGGTTGGATCACTGAACACCACTGTTTGCAGGCTCACTGTTTGAATGTCCACTTTGTATGCTTTGATACTGTAATTTGAGCAACTATCTCTAAGATGATAATATGTAATCTATAAACTGGTGATTTCTTACTGTATTTTTTGGAGTTCTGTATTACTTGTACCCTTACACTGCTTTGTTTTGTTTTGTTTTGTTTTTTCTCTTTTTCCTTTTATTTTTTTTTCTTTTTTTTTTTATTTTTTATTTTTTTTTCTCTTTTTTTTTTTATTTAAGAGGAAAAAGAGAAAAACACAAAACAAAACAAAGCAGTGTAAGGTTACACATAATACATAACTACAAAAAAAAAACATAACAGTAAGAAATCACCTGTTAATAGATTACATAATATCATCTTGGAAATAGTTGCTCAAATCACAGTATCAAAGAATACAAAGTAGACATTCAAACGGAGAGACTGCAAACAGCTATGTTCAATGATCCAAAAACATTAATATAGTCAGCTATTTAACATCCCTAAACACACTTGTTGTTATATCCGTTAGAGCTCTTTTTTTTTCCCCTCCCTCTCTTTTTTATAACAAAATTTATACATTTTGGATTTTATTACTCCTCAGTTCTCATTACTCTCTTGGGGGGGAGAGAATAAAGTCAAATATGGCAAAACAAAGCTGTAAGTCCAAACCAAGGATAGACATAGCACATGATGTAGAACAGAGTACAAGGTCATCAACAATGGTTATCAACATTGTCTCTTGTTTCCTTAAAAGGAATTGTCCATCTCATTAGATATTATAAAGCCGGACAAAACAGTGGAGAACAAGACCAATAAAACTTAGGCATTGTGAACATTACAGGACTTCCAAAGGAGACAATAGTCAAACCAGAATGGGCATCTTTGTGAATCTTATTGCCTTCAAATTAGTTGCCTATACCTTCAAACTTGCTACTATCGCACAGAATGGAACAGAGTCTAATCAGTCAAAACAAGATCTTGGGAGTATTACAGGACTTCAAAACAAGTTAATAGGAGATCAAAAAGAGTTACTACTATATATCCTAATTTTTTAAGTTTTTCCCTTAATTAAAATAAACATAAGAAATAGCTAAATAATTTTTTTTAAAGAATAGTAGTTACCATAGTGTCTGTCTTTTTCCTTAAAATATTTGGATAAAACTTCATATACTATAGCTTCAAATATTTCCATATCAAAAAGCCCAGAGTAAAGCCTTTCTAATTAATAAGTGAAAATTTTATAAGGCTTCAAGGCCACATAATGGGGAATCATGATTATCACATATTTTTATATATTTGAATCATTACTTACATTAGGGAAACTATTCGGTATTCATACATGCGAGATTGATTTATTTCACTTATGAGTATGGTCTCAAGCTGCGCCCATTTATTGATAAATATCTCAATGCGATCCTTCTTTATAGCTGAATAATACTCCATTGTATAGAAATACCACAACTTTTTTATCCATTCCTCAGTTGATGGACACTTGGGTTGTTTCCAAGATCTGGCGATTACAAATTGTGCTGCTATAAACATAGGTGCACATATATCCCTGTGGTATGATGCTTTCAGTTCTTCTGGGAATATGCCTAGAAGTGGAATAGCTGGAATAAATGGGATTTCCAATCCCAACTTTTTGAGAAACCTCCAGACAGATCTCCACAAAGGCTGTACCAGTCTACACTCCCACCAACAGTGCAGGAGAGTTCCTTTTTCCCCACAGCCTCTCCAGCATTTGTTGTTGTTGGTTTTCTTGATCCTGGCCATACTTTCAGGAGTGAGATGGAATCTCAGTGTGGTTTTAATTTGCATTTCTCTAATGACCAATGATGATGAGCATTTTTTCATGTATTTATTTGCCATTTGCATTTCTTCATCTGAGAATTGCGTATTCATCTCAGATGCCCATTTATGGATTGGATCTTTGAATTTTGAAGGTCTGAGTTTATTTAATTCTTTATATGTTTTAGACAAGAGTCCCGTGTCTGAGAGAGAGTTCACTAAAATCTTTGCCCAGTTTGTGGGTTTTCTTTTCACTATGCTGGAGATTTCTTTTGACATGCAAAAACTTTTTAATAAGAAGTGGTCCCAGTTATTGATTCTGGGAAGTATTTCCCGTGCAGTTTGAGTCCTATTCATGAATTCTCTACCTACTCCTATGTCTCCAAGGTTTCTACCCAATTTGTCTTCCAATAGATTTAGCGTTTCTGTTTTAATATTCAGATCTTTGACCCATTTAGATTTTAATTTAGTACATGGTGATAGACATGGGTCTAGTTAAACCAACAATGACCATAAAGGACAAAGAAGGTCACTACATACTCGTAAGGGGAAAACTCCAAGAGGAAGAGATAACTATCTTAAATATATACGCACCAAACTCCAGAGCGCCCAGTTATATAAAACAATTATTAACAGAAGTGAAAACTCAAATTATCAGTAACACAATTGTAACGGGAGACCTTAATACGCCATTGACACCAAGGGACAGATCAACCAGACAGAAAATGAGTAAAGAAATAACAGAACTGAATCATACCTGTGAACAAATGGGTTTGATAGACATATACAGAATGTTCCACCCAACAACATCAGAATACACATTCTTCTCAGCAGTACATGGATCATTTTCTAAAATAGACCATATATTAGCTCATAGAACATATTTAAACAAGTGCAAAAGAGCTGAAATCATCCCTTGCATGTTATCGGATCACAGCGCTCTGAAATTAGAAATTAATGATAAAAGATACTGCAAAAATCCCACAAACACATGGAAACTGAATAACACACTCTTGAGTAATCAGTGGGTCACAGAAGAAATTAAAGAAGAAATCAAACAATACCTAAAAGAAAATGAAAATGCAGATACAACTTACCGGAATCTGTGGGATACAATGAAAGCCGTTCTGAGAGGAAAATTTATTGCACTGAGTTCCCACATCAGGAAAACAGAATGAATACAAATAAATAACTTGATGCTACACCTCAAACAGCTAGAAAAGGAAGAGCAAGTCAAGCCCAAAGCCAAAAGAAGAGAGGAAATTATAAAAATCAGAGCAGAAATCAATGCAATAGAGACTAAGAAAACAATCCAAAGGATCAACAAATCAAAGAGTTGGTTCTTTGAAAGAATAAATAAAATCGATAAGCCCCTAGCCAACCTTATTAAAAAAAGGGAAGAAAAAGCTCAAATTCATGCAATAAGAAATGAAAAAGGAGAAGTCACTACAGACCCAATAGAAATACAGAAGATCATCAACACCTATTTTGAAAACCTCTACTCTCAAAAGTTTGATAACACAGAAGAAATAGACAGTTTCTTAGAAGCATATGAAGTGCCAAAGCTAGATCAAGAGGATGTAAAACTGTTGAATAACCCAATCTCGGTTACTGAAATTGAAAATGTAATTAAGTCCTTACCCACCAAGAAGAGCCCAGGCCCAGATGGATTCACTGCAGAATTCTACAAGAAATACAAAGAAGACCTAATGCCGACACTCCTCAAACTATTCAATGAAATTGAAAGGGAAGCAATCCTGCCTAAGTCATTCCTGGAAGCAAATATCACTCTAGTACCAAAACCTGAGAAAGACCCAACTAAAAAAGAGAACTATAGACCGATCTCCCTAATGAACACAGATGCAAAAATCCTCAATAAAATATTGGCAAATAGGATCCAGCAAATCATCAAGAAGATTATACACCATGACCAAGTGGGATTCATCCCAGGAATGCAAGGATGGTTCAATATACGCAAATCAATAAATGTAATTCACCATATCAATAAAGCCAAAAATAAGAATCACATGATCATTTCTATAGATGCAGAAAAAGCCTTCGATAAGGTCCAACATTTATTCATGATAAAAACTCTACAGAAAATTGGAATAGATGGTCTTTACCTCAATATAATAAAGGCCATTTATGACAAACCAACAGCCAGCATCATACTAAATGGCCAAAAATTGAAAGCCTTTACTTTAAAATCAGGCACAAGACAAGGATGTCCTTTATCACCACTCCTATTTAATATAGTACTGGAAGTACTAGCCAGAGCAATTAGGCAAGAAAGAGAAATAAAAGGGGTAAAGATAGGAAAAGAAGAAGTTAAGTTGTCATTGTTTGCAGATGACATGATACTCTACATAGAAGACCCCCTAAGCTCCATTGAAAGACTCTTAGATACAATAAATAAATTCAGGAATGTGGCTGGATACAAAATCAATACTCAGAAATCAATAGCATTCCTATACACAAACAACAAAACCACAGAGAGGGAAATAAAGGAAACTGGACTATTCACATTAGCAAGCAAAAAAATGAAATATTTAGGAATTACTCTTACGAAAGAAGTGAAAGACTTATACAGTGAAAACTATATTACACTGAAAAAGGAAATTGAAGATGATCTCAGAAAATGGAAAGACATCCCTTGCTCATGGATAGGAAGAACAAACATTGTGAAGATGGCCATTCTCCCAAAACTCTTATACAGATTCAATGCAATCCCAATAGAAATACCATCAACATACCTTATAGATCTAGAGAAATCACTCCTAAATTTCATCTGGAACCAGAAGAGACCTAGAATCGCAAAAGCAATTCTAAGCAGCAAAGACAAAGCAGGAGGCATCACAATCCCTGACTTGAAATTATACTACAAAGCAACAGTAGTAAAATCAACATGGTATTGGAATCAAAACAGAGCTGAAGATCAATGGAATAGATTAGAAGATACAACCACAACTACAAACACACTCAACCACCTTATCTTCGATAAAGGAGCCAAGCAGGTTCACTGGAAGAACGACAGTCTCTTTAATAAATGGTGCTGGAAAAACTGGCTCTCCATTTGCCAAAAACTAAAGCTCTTTTTCCTTTTAAATAAAATTTAAAAAAAAAAAAAAGAAAGAAAACAATCCAAAGATTCAACGAACCAAAGACTTGGTTCTTTGAAAGAATAAATAAAATCGATAAGCCCCTAGCCAACCTTATTAAAAAAGGGAAGAAAAATTCATGCAATAAGAAATGAAAAGGGTGAAATTACTTACTACTCTACAGAAATACAGAAGATCATCAGCACCTATTTCGAAAACCTCTACTCTCAAAGGTTTGATAACACAGAAGAAATAGACAGATTCTTAGAAACATATGAAGTACCAAAGCTAGATCAACAGGATGTAAAACTGCTGAATAACCCAATCTCTGTTAATGAAATTGAAAATGTAATTAAGTCCTTACCTACAAAGAAGAGCCCAGGCTCAGATGGATTCACTGCACAATTCTACAAGAAATACAAAGAAGACCTAATGCTGACACTCCTCAAACTATTCAATGAAATTGAAAGGGAAGCAATCCTTCCTAAGTCATTCCTGGAAGCAAATACTACTCTAGTACCAAAACCTGAGAAAGACCCAACTGAAAAAGAGAACTATAGACCTATCTCCCTAATGAACATAGATGCAAAAATCCTCAATAAAATGTTGGCAAATAGGATGCAGCAAATCATCAAGAAGATTATACACCATGAACAAGTGGGATTCATCCCAGGTATGCAGGGATGGTTCAATATATGTAAATCAATAAATGTAATCCACCATATCAATAAAGCCAAAAGTAAGAATCACATGATCATTTCTATAGATGCAGAAAAAGCCTTTGATAAGGTCCAACATTCATTCATGATAAGAACTTTACAGAAAATTGGAATAGATGGTCTTTACCTCAATATAATAAAGGCCATTTATGACAAAACAATAGCCAGCATCATACTAAATGGCCAAAAATTGAAAGTCTTTACTTTAAAATCAGGCACAAGACAAGGATGTCTTTTATCACCACTCCTATTTAATATAGTACTGGAAGTACTAGCCAGAGCAATTAGACAAGAGAGAGAAATAAAAGGGGTAAAGATGGGAAAAGAAGAAGGTAAATTATCATTGTTTGCAGATGACGTGATACTCTACATAGAAGACCTCCTAACTCCATTGAAAGACTCTTAGATATAATAAATAAATTCAGTAATGTAGCTGGATATAAAATCAATGCTCAGAAATCAATAGCATTCCTATACACTAACAAAATCATAGAGAGGGAAATAAGAGAAACTACACTCTTCACACTAGAAGCAAAAAAATGAAATACTTAGGAATTCCTCTTATGAAAGAAGTGAAAGACCTATACAGGGAAAATTATAATACACTGAAAAAAGAAATTGAAGATGATTTCAGAAAATGGAAAGACATCCCTTGCTCATGGATAGGAAGAATAAACATTGTGAAAATGGCCATTCTCCCAAAACTGTTATACAGATTCAATGCAATCCCAATAAAAATACCATCAACATACCTTATAAATCTAGAGAAATCACTCCTAAAATTCATCTGGAACCAGTAGAGACCTAGAAGAGCAAAAGCAATTCTAAGCAACAAAGGCAGGGCAGGAGGCATCACAATCCCTGACTTGAAGTTATAGTACAAAGCAACAGTAGTAAAATCAACATGGTACTGGAATCAAAACAGAAAAAAAGATCAATGGAATAGATTAGAAGATACAATCACAACTACAAACACACTCAACCAACTTGTCTTTGATAAAGGAGCCAAGCAGGTTCACTGGAAGAACGACAGTCTCTTTAATAAATGGTGCTGGAAAAACTGGCTCTCCATTTGCCAAAAACTAAAGCTAGACCCATGCCTATCACCATGTACTAAATTAAAATCTAAATGGGCCAAAGATATGAATATTAAAACAGAAACACTAAATCTATTGGAAGACCAATTGGGTAAAAACCTTGAAGACATAGGGCTAGACAGAGAATTCATGAACAGGATTCAAACCGCACGGGAATTACTTCCCAGAATCAATAACTGGGACCAATTCTTATTAAAACGTTTCTGCATGTCAAAAGAAATCTCCAGCATAGTGAAAAGAAACCCCACAAACTGGGAAAAGATTTTAGTGAACTCCCTCTCAGACATGGGACTCTTGTCTAAAACATAAAAAGAATTTTAAAAAACTCAGACCCCCAAAATTCAAAGATCCAATCCAAAAATGGGCATCTGAGATGAATATGCACTTCTCAGATGAAGAAATACAAATGGCAAATAAATACATGAAAAAATGTTCATCATCATTGGTCATTAGAGAAATGCAAATTAAAACCACACTGAGATTCCATCTCACTCCTGAAAGAATGGCCAGGATCAAGAAAACCATCAACAACAAATTCTGGAGAGGCTGTGGGGGAAAAAGGAACTCTCCTACACTGTTGGTGGGAGCGTAGACTGGTACAACCTTTGTGGAGGTCAGTCTGGAGATTTCTCAAAAAGCTGGGATTGGAAGTCCCATTTGTTCCAGCTATTCCACTTCTAGGCATATTCCCAGAAGAACTGAAAGCATCATACCACAGGGATATATGTGCACCTATGTTTATAGCAGCACAATTTGTAATCGCCAGATCTTGGAAACAACCCAAGTGTCCATCAACTGAGGAATGGATAAAAAAGTTGTGGTATTTCTATACAATGGAGTATTATTCAGCTATAAAGAAGGATCGCATTGAGATATTTATCAATAAATGGGCGCAGCTTGAGACCATACTCATAAGTGAAATAAATCAATCTCGCATGTATGAATACCGAATAGTTTCCCTAATGTAAGTAATGATTCAAATATATAAAAATATGTGATAATCATGATTCCCCATTATGTGGCCTTGAAGCCTTATAAAATTTTCACTTATTAATTAGAAAGGCTTTATTCTGGGCTTCTTGATATTGAAATATTTGAAGCTATAGTATATGAAGTTATATTCAAATATTTCAAGGAAAATGACAGACACTATGGTAACTACTATTAAGTTGGGTTATTTGGTGGTGAAGCACTAGGTTGCTGAAACAGTCATGCTTTGACCTGTGTTGTTATTTTGTTATGTCCTCTTTTATCTCAGTCTCTCCCTTATTCATTAAAAAAAATTATTTAGTTATTTTTTATGGTTTTTCTAATTAAGGGGGAAAATTTTAAAAATTAGCAGGATATATTATAGTAACTTTTTTTTATTTTCTATTAACTTTATTTGAAGTCCTGTAATACTCCCACTATCTTGTTTTGACTGATTAGACTCTGTTCCACTCTGTATGATAGTATCAAGTTTGAAGGTATAGGCAACTACTTTGAAGGCAATAAGATTCACTAAGATGCCCATTCTGGTTTGACTATTATCTCCTTTGGAAGTCCTGTAATGTTTACAATATTTAAGTTTTATTGGTCTTGTTCTCTACGGTTTTGTTCAACTTTATAATACCTAATGAGATAGACAATTCTTTTTAAGGAAGCAAGAGGCATTATGGTAACCATTGTTGATAACCTTGTACTCTGATTTTACATCATGTACTATGTCTATCCTTGGTTTTGACTGATAGCTTTGTTTTGCCATATTTGACTTTATTCTCTTCCAAAAAAAAAAGTAATAAGAACGAAGGAGTAATAAAACCCAAAATGTGTAAATTTTGTTGTAAAAAAGAAAGGGAAAAAAAGTGCTCTAAAGGATACAACTGCAAGTGTGTTTAGGGGTGTTAAATAGCTGACCATATTAATGTTTTTGGTTGGATCATTGAACACAACTGTTTGCAGTCTCTCTGTTTGAATGTCTACTTTGTATGCTTTGATCCTGTGACTTGAGCAACTATCTCTAAGATGATAATGTTAATCTATTAACTGGTGATTTCTTACTTTTTTTTTTTGTAGTTCTGTATTACTTGTACCCTTACACCACTTTGTTTTGTTTTGTTTTTTCTCTTTTCCCTTTTAAATAAAATTTAAAAAAATAAAATAAAATAAAATAAATCTGTGTTCCACGCTCACTGAGCACTGTGGAACCTTCTGTAATGTTCACATCCTTTTCACCTGAACTGGTATTTGCTTTCCCATTGGATTCTTATTTGAATCAAACAGCAGAGAATTTTGGTTTATAGATCAGCACCAAGACACTGGTAAACAGTTATCCTAATCAGTCCTGAGGCTTCCCTCATGGTAGATATCTTGCTGAGTTTTGATTTTATGTGGAGAAATGGATTTATACAAAGGTGGGTCACTGTGTCCATTTCACCTCTGACCTGGGCCTGATCCCCTATGTGTCTCTGTCTCTCTCTCTCTCTCTCTCTCTCTCTCTCTCTCTCTCTCTCTCTCTCTGCCTCTCTGTCTGTCTCTTTTTGTCTCTCTCTCTGCCTATCTCTCTGTCTTTCTGTCTCTCTGTCTGTCTGTGTGGCTCTCTCTCTCTCTCTCTCTCTCTCTCTCTCTCCCTTTCCCTCATTCTCTCTACCCCTCCTTCCTTCTGACCTTCAGTTCTATCATCACATTGTACCTCAAAAACATTTTGGTTGTAATGACACTGAGTGCACCCAGGCAACCCGAGGATGACTGCTTCTCTCAAGAGCAAACCTCACCACATTTGTAAAGTCCCCTCTGTCATGTAAGGTGACACGTTCGCAGCTCAAGGATGAGGATGTGGACATATTTATGGACATTTCTGTCACACCTCTCTCAGCAGAGCCTCACAGATAGTCTGCTCTCAAAGTGGTCCCTCAAAGCCACCACAGAGATTTTGCTATTAAAAAAAAAATACCATGGCTTCATTTTTATCATAAAATTTGGCAAATATATGGGAGAAAAATGGAATCATATAATATTCAGCTTTAATAAATCTTGGAGGCCAGGCATATAGCTCAGTGGCACAATGTCTGCCGGGCAAGTAGAAGGCCTTAAGTTCGATTCTTGGTACCAAAATAAATAAGTAAATAAACAAATCTGACACTGTCTCCTCAGAATTGGATTTCTAAGAAATAAATTTCACATGTACTTGGGTTTTCTCCATACCATGGCTGTTACGAATAATGCTAAAGCAAACACAGAAATCAAAACACCCCTCTAATATTCTGATTTCAACTCTTTTAGGTATATACCTGGATCATATGGCAGTTTTATTTTTAATTTTTTGAGCAACTGCACAATGTTCCATACAGTAGCTGCACCATTCTACATTCCAAAGACATATTGACAACATCGACCCTCCAGTTAATGACACTCCATTGTACATTGAGAAATTTGTTAAGAGAATGGATTTCAAGTTATGTGTTCATATTACCAAAAAAAACTGTGGAGAGGGAGAAAACTTTTGGAACTGATGAATAACTTCATTACTTGGTTGTGGGGATGAATTTATAGATGTACACGTGTACTCAAACACATTAAACTGTGTATACTAAATATATGATATTTGTGGTGAATTGCAAATAAAACTATTAAAAATTAAATGTAGTTATTCTCTACTTTATGTTACTGTCAAAATTTAATTTCCATCAGCTGCATGGATATAACTTGCTGCTTTTCGTAGCACTTCTTGCTTTTGAGAGCTACTGACCATTTATCTGACCCTTCTCTTCTAATTTTCTTCTGAGTTAGCTTTTGTTGCATAAAAGAGAATCATTTATTTTCAATATTGAGCATTGCTCACAAGCACATTCTCATTTTCTGTGGTTTTTCTTTTAACTTGACAAAATTCTTTGTTACAGAGAAAGATTATTTGATTGCCTGCTTGAGTCATCACTGTAATAAAATTTATAACTCAGTGAAGTGTCAGCAGCCGTAGTATCTGACATCCCCGGCTCTGCTCCTGGCCAGCAGCTCTGCAGCCCAGTTCTCAAAGTTCAGTTTTCTCCTCCACAAATTGTTATGACCATTGTCTCCAGCACACAGAGATGAAGAGAAGACTATGCCAACTAATATTTGTAAGATGCTTCTGACAATGCTCCCAGAGAAAGAAGCACTGAAAAGTTACTTGCTAATTTTATCATTACCATCTTCATTAGAGTTTCCTTTACACTTTGTGTCTCTTCTGCCTTATTTTAGAAATCCTTCCCTGGCTTAAGATCATAAAATAAATAACCACTTGTTTGGGTTTTTTTTTTTTTTTTTTTTTTGGCGGGGGGAGCTTTAAAGCTCCAGTTTGCACAGTTTAGTGTTCAAAGTATTTCCCATTGAGTTCTGTGATGACTTCAATTCTACCAGTTGGAGGTCCTCTTCTGCTGTGCTATCTTGGCCTTGCTGGCTTGGTTGTGACAGGGCTGCCTTTGTCACCTCCTTCCCAGCCCCTTCTGTCTACACAGGCAGCAACCCACACTTATAGCCATCACAGCACTGAAATACCTAACACTTCGTGCACCAAACTGCCCTTCCCATCTTCTTCAAATTTGCCTTGCCTGTTTGTGGCCTTTTATCACTAAGATAAAATTTAGAATTAGCTATCAAGTTGTATTAAAAATTATTTGGTATTTTGATAGGAATTGCATTGATTTATAAATTTATTTGAAACAGCCATCTCTATGCTGAGTCAAAAAAGATGATATATCTCTCTAGCTATTTGTGGATTTTATACTTTTCAATAATATTATAATTTCTATGTTTCTTTGTGAATTTATAAGGAGTGTTGCTCATCTTTTATTAGACCTAGTCTTAAAACCTTTATAGACTGTATTGGCATTGTTTGTGATTTTCATCTGTACTTGCTCTGATTGCTTATTATTGATGGAAAGAAATCATTAGATTTTTAATGTTGCTCTTATATTTGATCCATCTAGCCAATCTTTTAAATTTTAACTGTGCATAGACACTCTTGGGTTTACAATCAGGCTATTTCGAAGTTATTGCATATAGATTACTAGCTCTGCTGCCTTGGGCCCCACCTGCTCTTCCCAGGTCTCTCAGGTTCTACAATCACTAGAAGAACAGGTCAGAACACA
Source organism: Cavia porcellus (assembly GCF_034190915.1). Classification (NCBI taxonomy): domain Eukaryota; kingdom Metazoa; phylum Chordata; class Mammalia; order Rodentia; family Caviidae; genus Cavia; species Cavia porcellus. The sequence goes on from NW_026947485.1 coordinate 104,429,684, forward strand.
TAGAAAACACTCCCATTTTCCTCTTGATGGGAATATTTTGGAAATTTTATATCAAACACAACTTCTGTCTTTACCAATTTCTGATAAGAGATAAAATTCTCTTTTATCCCTAATTTTTTAAAATGTCTAGGCATAAATGAAAAATAATTTCTTCAAATGCACTTTTATATCTGTTGAATGATGTTCACTTTTCTTTCACTTTTATTGTATGATTGAAATAAGTAAGTTTTCTGATGTGGAGCAATTTATGAGACTTACCAGGTTATACGTGCTAACATTCATATCCACTGCTAGGCATGCACCACAGTACTTTGTATGTTTGTAAATGGGAGAGATGCACCATTCTGCCCTTGTTAATTGCTTTTTCTGACTTTGATTTTATGCTAAGATAGATGAGCCTGATAAAATTAACTGCGGAGCTCTCTCTACTTTGAATTCTTTTAAAGGTGTATTTTAGATAAAATATTTTTTAGATTTTCATTAAGAACTTTTTTGTGAATATGTATAGCCTGCATAGTTGTAGTTTTGTCATGTAAATTGGCTGTAAAATTTTCTAACAAAGCCTAAAGCATTTCTATTCTACCTCTGAATAAGATAATCACAACATGAGTTCTCTCCATATTACTGTACTCTGTTCAGTTTATCTTCTTCTTTTTGACTAGGACGTTTTCCTGAAAAAAGAAATTATTTCCACTGTTACCTTTACATCTAATTAAAATCCATATCCTTTGCCAATGACTTGGTTCACAATTCCTTGCATACCAATCTTCTGTCTGGCTTTAAGTTTCTTCTGCTGAAATATGCACTGCAGTAGTTCTTTCCATGAAGCTTATGGGCACTCAACTCCCTTATTATTAGCATCACTGAAATGTCTCTGTGTTTCTTGCATGTAGATTTTTTCTGTTAGAGATTTATAGTTTGTTTTATAGTCTTTGTTGTTGCCTTTACTTTCGAATGAGGCAATGAAGGGTTTATAACTTCAATAGTGCTTTATCCTCAGCACATTCCACCCACAGCTCATTATCTTCCAGAAGCTCTGAAGCTCCTGAGATGAGAATATGTGGTGGTCTAATTCCTCCTGCTTCATAGATGATCTATCACTTGTAGTTTTATCAGGCAGCTTTTGAGACAGGCTCTTTACCTTTTTTTAAATCAAATTTCACCAAGAAGCCACTGAATATAATTTGGTTGTATCTGTCTTTCCAGCAATTAATGTGTATATTTAACATAAGAAACAATAGACCAAAAATTTCCTCAGTTCTGGAAAATTTTCTCTTCCTATATTTCTTCTCTACCACTGACCATCCTATTCTTTAGGCACTACTGTTTCATGTGCTGGAAACTCCACGACTTTTATGTGGCTCATGCCCTTTTTTTTTTTTTTTAAGAATTCTACAATGCTATCTTGTAATTTTCTAATATTCCCTTTGACTATGTCCTACTCAGGATTTATTCAAATATTGAATTTTAATTTAAATTAATGATTTTTTAATTCCTACTTCAAACTATCTTCTCATTTCCCAGGGTTTTTTTTTTTTTCAGTAAATTCATTTCACAGCATATGATATTTTGCTTGTTGTCTTTTGTGACTCTTTTGCCTCTTGGATTTGCCATTTTGATTGAAATTCATTTTGATTTTGATTGTGATCTTCTTCCTTCCCTTCTGTTTTGTGGATTGCCCTCGCAAACTTTCTGTCCCAATCCCTCTTTTGCTTAGAAATCTGGAGGCTGTCCAATGGTTTCCCAATCCTAAATGTCACAGATTAGCAGCCTTAATTCCCTTTTACTTTGTGAGATGAAATATTCACAGGTTTCAGAATAAGGATATGGCATCTCTAGAGTCATTATCAACCACAGGTACTGGATAATTTCACAGTAGAATGTCAGAAAGCTGAGTTGGAAGGTACTGTATCACCAGCCAGCTGATCTCAAATCCACACTCAGGTATGACCCAGAGGTTCTACATAGAATGCTATGTCACACACCGAGAAGGCCACCCCCCAAAAGAACTGGATTGGGCTTCGATCACCTTTGTCCAGCAGAGCCCACCACCTGACTTCAGCACGGACTGGCACTGGAGGCATGAAGTGACCTTCTTGCTTCCTCTCATTAGTGCTCCCTTCTTTCTTCTGCTCCTGTTCTGACCATTCCAAAGCACCTCTGAGCCAAGCATTCTACCCAGCATTGCCCTGAACACACACCAGTGACATCTGCCCTGTGAGTATTGTATTTTCATAATTTGTGCCATCATTTGTCCCTTCTAGTAGATTTCTTCATGAATGTAAGAATGTATGGCCTCTGAATCTTGGACTTTCTCCTAACAAAATTGTCCTTGGCCATCTGGTTAATGACACTGAACAGAAAATCGTGCCAAAGTTAGGGTTTTGCCACTATATTTTCCCTGATCTTTCAGACAATTCTGCTGAGACTTAGCATGTGATGGAGGGCAGTTGCCACAGAGCAGTCGTCATTTTTTCATCCACCATTACATAAAATTGAAGGAAGTTTTAAAAACTTTTATGAATTATTCCCACAAGTAGTCATAAGCATTTTTCACTGTCATCATTTCAGACTCAGTGAAGCAGTGAATGGCTGACAGTCACCTGGTTTTATGATTAAAAGGCAAGTTCTGTTGCCAGGTCACACAGGCCTGGGTGGAAAATGAACTGTGTCCTCGGGGCTAAATCAATCCAATTAGGAAGTAGGAGACTGAAATTCAAGAGCAAGCTGTGCTCCAGGAGGAACTGTTTCCCCACCATAGCTGGGAACCACAGCCCCCAAACAAAAAGGTAGGTACAACATGTATAAGAGCTGTGCATGGACAGGACACTCAGGGCTGGCATTTTACCTCTTGCTGGAGACTTGGGCTCATGAATTTCACTCCTCAGTTCAGCTGGTGTCTGACTATCTGCCCCACTCTACAGATGACAGCTCCTCAGCAGTGGAACTTGCAGCTCATCCAAACCCCTGACCTATCTCAGGTTTGATCTCCCATCCATACTCAGCTGAACTTGAGAATGCTCTTCATTATCTGGGGTCCCCTTCTCTTTTGGCAAAATATGCCACCATGTGACTTACCTGAGGGCGAGGGAGAATCTAAATATCTCATGAGCTGAGATCTGCAGTGCACTGAGTACAGAAAGTGCAAGATGAGCTGAACAATGCTCCTGTGTCCTCTGCAGACCCTAAGATCCTTCAGTCTCAGAAGTTCCCAGATCAATTGTCAGAAAGGCCCCACACAGAGGGTGAAGCCAGGTCACACAGACACTTTTCTTTAGCTGGAAGCAGAGTTCAGGGACTCAGATCTACATATGTATGTCTATGCTAGGAAGCCACTTGCTCTGGGCACACTTTCACTGTGGTTGGAACATTGAGGAGTTGACTGTAGAAATCATAACTTTCCACGACATTCAAACACAAGGTCTTCTATCCCTCAGAACCAAAAACCACAGAACAATCACAGAACAAGTATTAATTAAGTCACTAGGTACACTTCAAACTCAGAGTTGCCCAAATGTGCCATTAATATCCTTGGGTTTTTTTTTTTTAACACAGGTGACCTAAGGAATAATTCTGCACTACATTCAATTATCATGTCTATTTCACTTCCGTTAGGGTCTTCACTTGAATTGTTATCTATTATATGACCATTCTAAGAACTCAGGCCAATCCTTGTTTTGAAAGCATTTTTTCCCAAATGCCTAATTATTTCCTCCTGCCCAAAGCAACACATGAAGCAAATTCGCCAACACTGGAGTAAAGGTGGCTGACTCTGATATTTGGTACTAGCATGTCTTCCAAACTTCTCTGTCCTGGGAGAATCTTTGCTGAGAATGCTGTGATGATACTTTGATAAATATGATCAAGCATTTATGTGCATATGCCATTTTTGCAAAATGGAGAACATATCATACACTTTTTTATTTAATGTTTCTATCTTAATATTTTTAATATTGGAGATCTTGGTATTTGTCAAATGTCTATATGTTAATAGACATTCTTTTCAATACTTGCCTAGAAATTTTGCTACATGGCCAAGCCACATTTTATTCCTTCTCCCCATTCTGAATCCCCAGACTAAGCTAGGATCTCCACTGTACTTTTCTCCTTGATGGGACAAAATATCTAACACCCAACGTTAAAGGAGAAAAACTTTATTTAACTCATAGTTTGTAGAGGTTTTTGTTGGTAGCTGGCTAGCTCTGAAGCAGTGTGGCATTCCACATGGACATCACAGAGGAGAACCAATCAGGCAGGCAGAAGTCAACAAGCCAAGCAACCAATTCTCAAGTGAAAATAAGAGCTTGTTTCTGTTCCTTTTATAATCTGTCTAGGTTACCATTCTTAGGATGGGTGCCAAACCAATCAGTGGAGTAATTTAGTAATCAAATACCTTTAATCCCAGCATCATACATTCTAGACTCAGTATCATTGAAAAAGTCTCACCCAGGACTGTATGAGTCTTCAGGAGGACACCTAGACACAAGCCATAACACCCACCGTCCTCCCTGAAGCAGATGTGGAGTAAGGCAAGATCAAGCCTATTTACCTTCCCCTCTATCTGCAAGAGCCAAGAAATGCCACTGTGATCCCTCCTGTCCCTGGTCTGGCTCTTGAATCTGAACCCACCGTGTGACCTGCCTCTACCAGTAGAGTGCTATTGAAGCAGAGCTTGGAAGCTTTTTAGCCAAGGTCTCAAGATGCTTTGAATCATTCTGCTTGCCTCCTTTGAACCATGGTTGTAGGATGAAAAGCCATGTACCAATGTCTAGCACCAGCTACCACACATGAGAACAGCCTATTTTGTACCTACCACTAGCCCTGTCAGACCTCCAAAAGGCTTCAGTCACCAGGTCACTTGAGTTCTGCTCAAATTGCTGATCTCAGACTTTTAAGGAAGAAAAATGACTGTTGTTTTAACTAAGTGTTAAACCCAATGCTAAGGTGATTAATTGCATGACAGATGATGATTTAGGGCTGACCACAACCTCAGGAACACAGAATGGACATTTTCAACTTATTATACATACAACCCTTAGATCAAGGTCACAGCATTTGATTCCTTAAGAAGATCAATACATATTCAGGAAATAGTTTGTTCTATTCCTGTTTTGTAGAAAACAGTAGGCCTGTGGTGGATTGAGACAGGGCAAGAGGAGAAACAGTGGGAAATGATGAAGCCCTTCAGATGTGGTGGTTCTAACGCAAGCATAGTCACTTGCAGTTCCTCCCAAGCCTAGCAGAAACATGTAGTTCACCATGATTTAAAATTAAACCCTTAATATGCTGATTCTTTGGGCACTTCCTGCCTTGAAAGCCAGGCAAAACAACAATGGAGCTTAAAACAGCCCACACTCAATTTCTAAGGAAGTCTAATCACACAGGCTGCAGTTCATGACTATTGCATGGTGCCCCTTTGGAGCTTTTGCTCTGTGAACTAATGCCAGAGTTTGGCCTTACTGCCCAGAGCAAAGCTGTGAAGATCAATAGACAGAGAGAAACATCAGAGCATCCACAGAAAGGCTGAGTTAACCTAGGAAAGCCAATCCACTCTCAGGTGCAAAGTGTGAAAATGGAGAGCAGGATGTGGGAGGTGAAGCAGGAACTGGAAATCTAATAAGAGAGGGCATGGAGCCTGCAGAGGCAGCATCTGAAGCGAACTTAGAACAGCCAAGTTTCTCTCCCTAGAATGAGTGGATACAAGACGTGAGAAGGAATGGGTGAGGCCATAATTAAAATGCAGGATCAGGGCAGATAATATCTGAGAAACTATAGAGTGCTAAGAAGGTCACCAAAAGGACTCAGAAGCAGAAGCTGATTAGAAGACAAGAGAACACCAGGACTATCTAGAGACAGGAACCAGGCATAACACATATAAGAACACGTAACTGTGTACCCTGCCATCAACCAGGTGTGTGTCATGGCTGGGGGCTTTCAGCTGCACTTCCAAAGCCTGTCTGTGGACTTTGGTCTTTAAGGTTTCAGCAGATCTCAAAATGTCATCCAGGCTAGAAGGTGCATCTCTCAGAAGCCCCATCTGTACTTTGTAAGCACCCCATGCAGAATCTGAGAGCAAGTCACTATATATAGCAGTGTGAATGCAGAATCAAATGGCTCTACATCATAGTCCAAAAAGTATGCAAATGAGAGTTACAAAGGCATCTTTAGGCTTTGATTTCCAAAGGCATTTGGCAAACAGCTCATAATTTTACACAGCTGCTGTAATAATACGGTTAGCTGGCTTGTACTGGAAACTAGTAGGAAATATCTCAAAGACAGTGCTCCCCTCCCATTGCTAAACACAATGCATGCAGGGCTTAAAGTCAGTTCATGACATAACTGATGATTAGAGTGTGACACTCTCCCATTATCACAGGAGTCTCAGTCCATGTGATCAGACTGGCTTGGACCAAATATTACTGGAAAATATGTCTGGAATTTGGCTTGTAAGGTAGAGAATACAAACAAATCCTTAAGACAATTTGTCACTATTCATATGGCTCAAAATCATAGTTAATAATTGTAGATAAGTGAAATGCCAAATTGAAAGTTATTACTGGAAAAAATGCCTTATATGCAGTGTATAATATCAAAGTGCCTTGTGCCTTCCGTATTCATGCTGCCAACTCTAGAAATAAGACGATTACACTCTTCCTAAAAGTGTGAAGCTTGGGAAAGGCAAATGAGCACTTCTCGCAACAACTCCACACCCTCCCATCCATTAAGCTGGGCTGGCACTCCGGTGCCTCCTTCCCCATGGCAATTACAGGGTTGTTCATTGCACATGATGACAGACCAGGAATTAAAAGAATATTTTTTTACTCCGTGGCAAATGGTTGCTTTTAGAAACTCTTTGCACCTTCATTTGTTATCAGAAGTTGGCTTGTAATCATGTACAACTCCATCTGGATAATCTGTCTATCCCAAAGCATAACAAATTTCCTGAACTCACTTCTGTCAGCTCAAAACATGGCAGCACCTAACACCACAGACACACTCATACTGCGGCACAGGTGCGTGAACAGGCAAAGACAAGAGCACACACACGTGCATACATACACACACACACACACACACACACACCAGTCAGTGCATTGACATCTGCCTTTGCAATCAGTGACCATACCAGACAAGCTGCACTTATTTGATGAGCTAGGAACCCATGAAACCAAAATTACCTTTTTGCAATAAATATCCAAATACATTAAGCAAAACTGGTTTTAAGAATATTTTCCTGGATTGTCATGCACTCTGTTAGGAATAATTTGAAAATATGAAGGCAGAGAGGTCAGGGAAATGACATTTAGAAAGCAAAGAGCCCAAACGTTAAAGCCCTGTATCCTGCACGTGAAGAAATCATCCTGAGCCACCCTAAAGAGATACAGGACTGTGTCCTTGGCCTTTCCCAAAGATCCAGGACATACCAGGGAGTGCACTCATGCATTTGTAGTAGAGGGACGCAGGAACACGTGCTCAGGAAGCTAGGAAAGAAATGAGAACCCTTGGGGTCCCCCTTTCCTTGGGGTTAGAGTACGTGTCTCCCAGCTGTGAGGGTCAGGTCTCCCCTGGGGGCCTAACAGTTCTCCTTCCACGAGCAGCTCCCTAGAAGCAGCCCCTCAAGCCCCCTTCCTGACCCTGGAGTCACCAGTGTTGTGACAAACCCTGCTGCCTGAGAGCTGATTCTGTTGTACCACTCTCTGCACTTACCAAGCAACAGCTCATAGAAATGCTAGCAGTGGGGATTGCCATTAGCCTGTGTTACAGATCAGAAACTGAAGCAACATAGAAACTTGTGCAACTAGCACGTCCTGACACTGGAACCCACAGACTGAGACTTCGGAGCCCATGTTGTTGCCTTATAAGCTGCCTTGGTGTATTAGTCAGCTTTCTTGTTGCTGAGACACTATACCAAACCACCTCAACTTAAAGGAGAAGCTTAATTGTCTCACAGTTTCAAAGGTTTTCAGTCCAAGATCAACCAGCTCCAAGGCAGGAATATTATGGTGGAAGGGTGTGATGAAATAAAGTTTCTTGGCTCATGGTTACCAGAAAATATGGCAGGAGAATAGTATGAGAGAGGAGGGGGCAGGGCCAAAGAAACAGACATAAATCCCAAGGCCACACCCCAATGGATTGTCCAGACACACCTTAGGAATATGTGCCACTAAGCCAGGGGACCTATCCCACAGACAGTCAAGTTGAAACTCCACCTTAACCTCTACACACAGTGAGCAAGTCCACATGATTCAGTCACTTACAGTTGTGAGAAATAACGGGGAGATTTCTCAGTTCCACCCAATGGTAGCATCCTGCGGAACTATGACTATTGTAACAGTGAAACTGACACTGATATAATCAACAAAATGTTTTCACCCTTGTTTGTGTTTGTGTTTATGTTTGTTTTTGTGATTGGGGAGGATGTGCATGTGTATGTGTGCATGTGTGCTTTAAGATCTATAGTCTTATCACCTTATAGGATCATGTAGTGTAAGTTCCCACAGCCCAAAATCCCTGCCACTGGCCTCTCATCAACACACCCACCTCCTGCACCCCTCTCACTTCCTCCCCTTCCTCTACTTCAACTGTCCTATAAAATAGTCACCACTAATCCTGGTGCCAAATTGTCCTCTCTGAAAGTCTTTCTCCCCAGTACCAATAAAAAGGAAAAAGACAAAAAAAAAAAAAAAAAAAAAAGAAAGTCCTTCATCTCAAATGTTACAAGAAAATGTAACATGTAACATATAACAAACTCTTGGGATTGGCTTTTTTCACTCAGTATAATTCTCTGGGGTTTCATCTAGGTCAATGTGTGTTTCAAAAGTTCATTCGTTTTTATTGTTGATTGCAGTTTTTATGAATAATCTTTTATGAACATTTATGTAAGACTTTTTATTTTAAAATGAAAAATAAAAAAGATGATACAAAATTTCAAAACAAAATAGGATATTAACAATGGTTAATATACTGCATATCGTTATCCTCAAAGTATTTGCTCAGATTAGAAGATAGAGGCATGAAAAAAGTGATCAATCAAATAGTGAAAGCACAAACCATTCTCTTTGATAAAATTAAGAGAGAAGGGATAAGACTATATATATATATATATATATATATATATATATGCTGTTCAGTTTCCATTTCTTTGGGATAAATGCTCAAAAGTATAATGGCTGGGTCTCCTGAAAGTTCTACATATGGTACTATAGTTTTGTGAGCTCTTGTAGATTTTTAAGCATTTTGTTTTGGTTTTTTGTTTGTTCGTTGTTTGGTTGTTTGGGTGGCTGACTGGTTGGTTGGTTGGTTGGTTGGTTGGTTGGTTGGTTGGTTGGTTGGTTGAGATAGGATCTCACTATACAATTCAGGTGGGCCTTAAATTTTCAGTGATCCTCTTGCCTCAGCCTCCTGAGTGCTGAAATTACTACAGGTATGTGCCGCCACCTCTGGTTTTCAGCTTTAATTTGCACTTCCTTCTGGCTGAAAAGAAGGTGAACTCTTCTCCAGTGCTTATTTGCCATCTGCACATTCCCTTGGCAAAATGCTTCTGCCATCTCTTAATACAATTGTTTGGCCTGTGGTGTTGAATGTTGAACTTTATATATTCCAGATGCCAGTACCTTTTTAGGCATGCACTTTGCATAATTTGGACACATACTATATTCACCCAGTGTGTAGCTTGCCTCCTTCCTTTTCCCACAGACTTTCACAGAAGCAAGACTGGTTAATTTTAATTAGGTTCAATTTGTCAATTTTTCCTTTCATGGATTGTGTTGTTGCTATAAGTCTAGCAATTGCCTAGTACTAGGTCCTAAAGATTTTTCTCCTGTTTCTTTCTGAAAGCCTTGTATTATGTTTTACCTTTAACTCTATTATATATGTTGAATTACTTTCTGTATAAATGTGAGACTTAGTTTAAGATTTTTTGTCACATTTTGTAGGTTTATTTTGTATTGTTTTGTTTTGCTGCCTATGGATGGATGTCCAGTTGTTCCAGCCCCATTTGTATAAAAGGCATTCTCCATCTGTTAACTTGCTTTTTTATTTTAATGAAAATAAAACCAAGCAAAATAAAACACAATAGAACAAATCAAAACAAACCAGTGTAAATGACACAGAACTTCAAAATAATACAAAATCAACAATGGTTACTATAATGCCTTTTGTTATCTTCAAAATAGCTGCAGATACCTTCAGACATAGTAAAAATCAAACAAAACAGAGCAGAATAAACCAATAAAAAACAAAACAATGAATGCAGTAAAAGACTGCAAAACAAGACAATAATAAATCCAAAATGGCTACCATAATATATCTTGCTATCTTTAAAATAATTGCCCATGCCATTGAATATAACAGAATCAAATAAAAGGAAACAGAATAAAACTCAACCCAACAAAACAATGAAAATTATACCAATCTTCAAAACAAGGTGCTAGAGAATTAACAATGGTCACAACCTTCAGAAAGGGATCCTCCATAGGTGCCACACTTGTGTATTGTTATTCTCTGAATAGATAGATGATCAGATGACCAGCCCTAGATCTGCAAGGTCAGTGAAACATGAAAGAACCACAAGCATCAAATTGCATTTCACCTCAATAGTTCTCATCACAGCCTGTGTTTCTCTGGATCAGTTGGTCCTTTGTGGGGGGCTCCTTTTCTTTCCCAACCTGCACTCCAGAAGGGGCTGGCGAATGGCTGTCCCCTGGTGTTAATTTTCTTTTGAGTGTGGATTTTCATATGGGTTTTCTCTTGTTTCATTGATGTGCATATCTGTTCCTTCACCTGGCATCCCATTCTGATTACAATGGCTACACAAAAGTCTTTAAATTGGTTAGACTGATTTATCCCAACTGATTCCTTTTCAAAATTGTTTTAGCTATTTGAGGGCATGAGCCTTCCCATACAGATGTAAGAATAAGCTCCTTTACGTTTACAAAATGCCCTTCTTGGATTTTTATAGGAACTGTATTAAAACTCAATATCAATTTAAACAGCAATGACTCTTTCAATTCATGAACATAATGTGTTTCTTCACCTATTTGTCCACTTTGATTTATTTTTCTAGAATACATTGTTATTAACTGTACTTGCCTTGTTATACAGCAGAGCTCCTGAATTTATCTCTCCTACCTAAGTGAAATTTTGCATCCTTTTTAATCTCAGTCCTCTACTCTGATCCCTTACTAAATCTCTGGTTCTATAAATTGGACTTTTTTAAATTTCACATATAAGTGGTATGTGGTACTTGCCTTTTGGTACCTGGCTTATTTCACGTAACATAATGCCCTCAGTGTGCATCCATTTTGCTATAAATGCCAGGATTTCACTCTTTTTTAAGTCAATTAGTATAACACTGTTTATACATATATATGTTTTTAATCCATTCATCAATTGATAACACTCACTTCAAGTCCATCTCTTAGTTATTGGAAATAGTGTGTTAATGAGCTTGGCAGTACAGATGTCTCTTTGCCATTCTGATTTCATGTTTTTAGGATTCCATTAGTGGAATCACTGGATCATGTGAGTTTCACTTGCAGTTTTTTTAGAAATCTCCACACCATTTTTCTGCGACGGCTATTCCAATTTACATTCCCACCAAACAATGCACAAGTGTCCCTTTTCTCCACATTTTATCTAATACTTAACTATCATCCTTTTGACAACAGTCATCCTAACAGTTGTAAGATGATACCTCACTGTGGTCTTAATTTGCATTTCCCTGGTGACTAGTGAGCCAAAGCATTTTCTCATATACTACTAGGACATTTATATGTCTTATTTTGAGAAATGTCTACTCAGATCCTTTTCTCATTCTTAATTGTGCAGTATTCTTCCTATTCAGTTGTTTGAATTCTTTATATATTTTGAGTATTAATTCCTTTTCAGGTATAGGATTTGCAAATAGTTTCTCTTACCCTATAAGTTGTCTTTTCACTCTACTTGTTTGTTTGGCTATACAGAAGCTTTTAAGCTTGAATCAATACCATTTGTCTACTTTCATTTTTGTTGCCTGTAAAATTATGTGTTCATAGCAAATAAATAAATATATAAAAGGTTTCCTAGACCAAAGTCATATGTTCTTTTCTAGCACTTAAGAGTTGAGGGTCTTGCTTTTAAGTTTATACTGTATTAGTATTAAAGATGCAGGAGTCATTTATCCTAGACAAATCATGCTGAAAACGTGCGGCACCTAATGTATATGGGAAAGCATCAGAGCACTGAGAGGTTCAGAGATCATGTGATACAGAACTTGTAATGTCACTGAATTACGCAGAGCCTCCTCTGATACATGCAAAATGAGGACAAGGTCACCTCCCAAAGCCATCATGAGAGACATGAAATCTGAACACACATTCACACACATACACTCGTCCACTGGATGAGAACACCGCAAACTTCTGCATGCATCTCGAAGATGCTGCCGGAGCCTCTCCATATCATGACCATTCCAAATCAATCCACTAGGAAGTTGTGTACTGGAAGTTGGTATTTTGACTCATCTGTAGGAATGCGATCTGCAGGCTCATTAGCTGAAGCCCATCTCAATTACTGCAGGCTCCACTGGTGGGTCTGACATGACAAATTTTAGTTATTACAGTCACTATGAATTGTCTGCGATTAGCAAAGAAACTAGTATATTAGCCTAATTTAATTATCCCTGCCATCTGATGTTTATGACGATCGCTAACAGTACTTATTTCGAAAATGAAATGTGCTATTCTCTAATTGTTCACAGTTCTAAAGAAACAGCAAGAGAACATTTTCACCCATTAAGGAAATGATATTTTAAATGATGAACATACTGTATATGTTTGTACTTTAAGGAAACAGTCTCTAGTAATGTTTGGGGAAATTAGTGAAAATTTACTGATTCCCAGAAGAAAAATTGTTCTGTCTAACTCTGCCAATCAGAATCTGCGGGCACCATCTAGGGAGGGGCTGCGTATGCCATGGCTCATGGGATCTCTAAGCAGCCAGCTGAGACAAACCTGGTCACACAGGCCCAAAAATATCCTTCAAGGACCTGCAAAGCAGGGCACCCACAACCTGCTGGGGCTGTTTTCTCTGATTGCACCAGCACAGCCTGAGAGTGTTGTGTGAGGCTGAGGCTGCAAATATTCTGAAGAGCTGAGTCCCTGCCTGGCCTGTGGAAGAGCCAGACTTGGATCTGTGTCCTGCTGTACCCTGGCCTTGGCTGGGAGCCCTGGTCATCTTCTATGCCCTTGTGTGCACAGTAGCACATGGTGCACCTGAGATGGTGGACACTGCTACAGCAAGTGAGATGTGGCTTAGGGATGTGGTTCAGTGGCAGAGTGCTGTAGTCATTTAACATGTGCAAGGACCTGAGTTCCATCCGCAGCACTGAAAAACAATATTAACAAGAGTATTGTCCATGCACAGTACTTCTGATCAAGATTCACTGACGATTTACAGGGTCAACCTTGGTGCTGGGCTAGATAAAGGGCTGGGAAGGCAGAGTCAGTCGGGAGCTCCGTGCAGGGCCATGTGGGCAGAGCAGTGGGGTGAGGACTGGATTATCCTCTTGTTTTGACAGCAGGCTTACTCTGCTTTTTTTTTACTTTTTTCCCCATGCATCTACAAATTTTTTTTCTCCTCGGCTTAAAAGAAATGAGCTGATGCAGTAGATTCAGAATCGTAACTTCGAGACTGACCTGGTTAAACCAGAACTTCATAGTGATTCTCTGTCTCAAAAAAGATTTTTCAAAAAATAACAAAAAATTTAAAAATAAAAGAAATGAGGATATAGATGACTCACACTGTGGTCCCAACCTTATCCTTTCTTCCAAGTCCCTGTTCCTTAATTATGTCAGTGCTTTTACTCACTGCACTGGAGCCAGTAAATATGTTTAAGTGTCTCTGACTCTCTCCCAACCCCCTAAAAAATGTGAAGAGAATCCTTTGACTTTAGCTACATCTCATTCTTAACTTTCTATCAAGTCTACCTTCATTTAAGGTATTAGTAGATGATATTACTTATCCTGGCACAACTGAGGGATTCCCTGGGATCACACTTTCCTTGCCTGAGCTCAGGACCCACACAGGGGCAGGAAGAGTATCCAGTTGTGGGAGACCATGGCTTCTCTTCCTTCTGCCCCATCAGGACCGCAGCATCATACCAATCATGGGTCATCTCCACGCCACAAATTTCTAAGTGACTGTGGGATTTTCCAGTTTCATTTCTCTGGTAGGACAACAAACATTTCTCCGCTGGGCACTGCTACCGCCCACTCCTCCATTCTTCTGTCCCCGCGGTGCTCACCTTTGCCCTGCTCAGAACTCAACTCTTAGTTCTCATTGGCAGCTAAAGCGGTTGTTCCTGTTGTGTCTAGGCCTGCTGCAAACTCTCTTCCAGCACAGCAGGCTTCTTCTCACACTCTTGATAAGTTCACTCCTCACCCAGAGAAGTGGCAACAACATAGGAAGGGCCATGGACATTTTGTGAAGACCATTTTGTGATGAGTCATTTCAGCACATCTGCCATCTCCAATGACTCAAGTGCTGTGCAAGGAAAGCCTTATCTCCCTGGACACAGTGTTGTCACAGAAGCTGGATGCCAGTCTGGTTCTCTCCTCCCTCCCTCTCCCTTGCTCACTCCCTGTGATTCTAATATTTCTGTGTCTGCCTGTTTCCTGTGACACTGTCCAGACAGTCGCAGTTTCCTGCAGCTCTGGCTGCTAACCACACTTCCACAGTTCCTCCCTCTGGATTGTTTTCTCTTCCGTGGACCTGTAAAACTTGCAAACATTCGAGTTACGAACTTTCATGGGTACAGATCACTTCACACAATGAACATTCACAGATGCAAACAAACTACAGGTGTGGCGCACGTGTCTGCCAGACATTGTCACAGCTGTGCTGCTATGTGCTTCCTGTACAGGGTGATAATGCACAGCAGCACAGTGCTCAGTCAGAGCCCAGAACATCCAGGAGCAAGAGGAAAAGCAGCGGTGATGTGGAGGGGCCACTAGGAAGTACAACACATATTTATTTGTACAACATATTTGCGTCAAAGATGTGTAAGACTCACTTTGTCAGGCTTACAAAGTTCAACTAACAAACATTCTCTAAGAACAGAACTAGTTCACAAGTCAGGGACTCACTGAAGCTCTAAAATCTCTGCTTCTGTCTGTACCCAAGACATTCCTAGGTCCTTATCTTTCCTTCCAGTCCTCTCACTGGAAGAGTAGTTGGACTCATAACAACAAGCCATGTGGGAGTTATGGGGAGCAGAAAAGGGAAGGAAAAGTGCCAGGACTCTTTCTAGTAGCCAGGGAATGGGTGGGAGGAGATAGCCATGAAAACAAAAGCACAAGCAGAACTGAGTTAGATTTTGAAATAGCATTGATGGTTCTTGCAGGTGGATTGAGTATGAGGAGTAAGAGAAAAAGAAAAGCCAAAACAGACTTCTAGTTTGGGTCCAGTCCACAGAGACAGCTTGGTCACTCCCTGACTTAGAAAGATGGAAGAGATTAGGTTTGGGGTGTGGGGAATGTGGGATGGGGAGAAATCAGGAACTACTTTTGGGACACATTGGCTATGAGATGTGTTAACCAACAAAGAGTTTCAATATGTAAACCTGGAATTTGGTGGGAGAGTTCTGGTGCTTACCAAAAGGCTAAGTCAAAGATAATAAGAAAAATTAGTGCAGCTCCCAGCCACAGCCATGCAGGCATCACCAAGGGGAGACCCAGGACAGGGGCCCACCCTCAGAAGTCCAGGCAGAGGACAAGGACCAGAAGGTTCCTAGCCTTTCCAGGACAGCAGCCATAGGAGAGTGAGTGGCTGGTCACTCACACACCCACCAGCAGCCACTTTCTGATAGCTAAAGTGGGCAGGGAGCCACTCAACTGGAAAAGAGACCATTATTCAGTCCAAGACTTCATGCCAGGTGAGGATGATAGAGACAGGGGCAGCAGTGAGCTCTGAGGAGCAGCATGGCCACCAGGAGCCCAAAAGGAGACCATGTGTGTTGAATGCCATGTGTGAATCTCTACCAGGCTTAGCCAAAAAAGCAAGCCTGATTCTTCTTGATTCTCCTGATACATGTCACGTGAGTGTGTCTGTTTTGTTTTATGTGGTGCTAGGAATGGAACCCATGACCTCATGCATGCCAGGCGAGTGCTTTGCTACTGAGCCACAGCCCAGACCCTGATATGTGTATCTAAAAGGGAAGGCAGCAGTCCAGCACAGGTCTGGATTTGTGGTGGCCTCCCCCCTTCTCAAGTTGACACAGGCTCTGGGCTGGGGGTGGCAGGGAGGGAAGCTTTCTGAGCACTGTATATTTATGGGTTCTCATGTGTGAGCTAGGTGGCTGGGAAGAAGGCCACTGTTCCTGAGTGAATGCTAATTCAAAAGCCCTGGTCTGAGCAGCTTCAGCGGCAATGTTAGCTCCTTCTACGGAGCTCCTAGCTGCCCAAAAATGATCTATCATTTGCCACTGCTCTATAGTCCCTCCAAGATCTCAGTATAGAGAGAAAGAAGGAGAAAGTCATATATTAAAGTCCTGCATCACTTGCATTGTTCTGTTTTGGTTTGCTTTATTATGTTTTGTTTTGTTTTGTTTTATTCTCTTTAAAATTAAAATTAAAAAAGAAGCTACTAGAGCTTCAGTGGAGCTCCAGACCCCACAGACCTCTCCCCAACTCTTAAAGCCTGGGCCAGCACTGGACTGTCACTGCACTGGCTGCTCCCCACCAATCCTGCCCTCAGAGAGCTCACTGGAAACTAAATACTTAACAAGGGTTGGAGTCTGGAAAAATTTAGCACTTCCTGGATTTGCATGAATCAGGCAGTTAGTGACAACCTCCCTGAGCTTTCCGTCTCTTCTGGGTACTGTGAATGGCACAGGCCAGCCATCATACAGTTCTGAAGTTTCTGTCTCTTAAAATGCTTGGTCCAGGCTCTCCTTGTTGGTGGTCTCTTGTCAGCCCTCATCTGCTACTGGACATATCCCCATTCTGGTAGTGAAGGGTCTCAGGGTCCTCTAGCCGTCTGAGTTAGCTCCGGTTACCTGCTTTGATATGTATTTACCTGTGATTTCCTAATGTGATTAGGCATGAGTAGCTCCTAAGAAGGTACTTAAGTAAGTATGACTGACTCCTCAGCTGAAACATTGTCCTTGGAAGCTTCTGGTCCTGTTTTGTGAAAGAGTCCACTCATGGAACTGAAGCTCTGTGTACCTGATTTTCACACACAGAACTGCAAGGTAAGTGATTGACACACCAGGTTCGATCAATTTAGCCCTCTTCCTAGAAGCTGATGGCGTTGTCAGTAAGCCACCAGAATGCATGAGCTTCAGCTCACCACCCAAGCCCAGTGTCCCTTGGGCTCATATGGCTTGCACACTACTCTCAACCTGTGCAGAACTTCCTTCAGGACAGAGCTGGGCTATGGATGATGCTGCCCACCTGTGCATGCTGGTTTATTCCACTGAGAAACAATCCAATGGCCACCAAAATACTGTTCCAGTGATCACAGGTGGAGGCCACTCTGTGTCAGTGATGCAGAAACCACATTTCCAAAATGCTGATGGTGGATCCACAGCCAGACCAGAGCACCTGTGTTGAGGTCCTTGGCTGGATCAGTGACTGAACTTTGTGATGCTGGGTGAGATGCCAAGAAGTTCGATCATGTGACCTACCCCCTCTGCCTAGATAGATTTGGCTTGCTGGTTCCTTTTAAATTTTTTGAAAACAAACATTTCTTTGGGAGACAAGACTTGGGCAGGACCATTGTGGAACTATATTGCCAATAAGGTTGGAGCTTCTATGGACCCTGAGGATTCCTCCCAGGAGAAAGTCTTTGTCAGAGCTTTGATTGGGGAGGTTCTAATCTCTGAAGTGAAAGTGTTTGAATTAATCTGGCACAGTAGTTGTACTGCAAGTGTTCCAAGAACAAAGTGTGGGATCACAGGTCTGCTTCACATGCTCCAAGGGGCAGCACTGAGATCGGTGCTCTGTGGGGTTCAGCTATGACCCCATGAAAATCTCTCTGAAGCCCAAGGTGGCCCCATCCCAGCAGCCAAAGTCTGGTCCCTAACGGGGTGGTCTCAGCTACCCACACACCAAGGATGAAGAGGCTGGGAACCAAAGGCCAGCCCTGCTCTGCACACTATCTCCATCCATGGTTGCTTTCTTTGGAGGCTTCTCTTTATCAACTAATATCCATACCAGTATCCCTTAGGTTACTTCTCATTCCTCTCTACTCTCATATTCCACAGATAAAATGAGTAATTCCTTTCCAACTTCATGATAAGAAGGCCCAAAGACTGCTCTGAGGAACCACAGCAGTCCCTCCTGCAGGCATCCTCTCAGGATCCTCTGTCCCACCCCACCCTGCCCCTGTCCTCCAGTTTCCATTCCTATCACCTTCTCTGTCTCTCACATTTATTAGCATCAGGAGAATGACCTGAGATGGCCAAACAGCTGCCTCGCCAGTATCCTGGGCCTTTTAGGGTGTCGGTGTGAGTCCAAGGAGCCCACAGTGAGCTCGCCAGACCCCCATCCCTGTAACTGCCACTCTCCAGTCACACAGTCAGTACTGCTGTGCCAAGAATCTCTACTCACTCCATTAAACAAACTTTACATTAAATTTATTTTACATGTGAATACTTTTTGTATTCTTGGATATATCCTCTTTCAGTGTAAAGAAAAGCAAATAAATTATGGAAGCTCATCCCAGATGTCTTAATGATGCTGACTTTAATTGCCTTTTAAACTGGAAAGCGTGTTAAACACATTTCCCTATGATCTGAGGAGTGACTGCATCATCACACTAGGGAAATGGCGTCATGTTCCTTTCTCTTGAACTGATTCCATGGAGAGAAATGTGGCGTCTTCAGTGGCCTACAGGAGCACGAGGGCCACAGGACACAGGGCGGAGGCAAGGCCTCCAGCGTGCGCTTGCAGTACAGGTATAGGGGTGAGTGTGGTGCCCTTTCCCTGGTTCTGTGCAGTGGCTGATCTTCCCCTTCAGGCCTGCCATGGGCTGAGGATGTCAGCACTAGGTCACTCAGGGGTCCCAGGGAGGAAGGCAGTTCTGAGTCACTTGGAAGTTTATAAAGGACTCAAGAATTCAGTGGTCCACCTAATTCCAGCCAGAGGTGATGAGCAGGGCCTGGGATCTGGTCTTGTATTTTTATGCTTTGAATTTCATCAGAGGATTATGATGTCCAGGCAAATTTAGAAACCCAGTTGTTCACTGAGTTCTCACCTCACCCCAGAAAGAATAGCTACTATCAAGAAATCAACCAATAACAAATGCTGGAGGGGCTGTGGGGAAAAAGGAACCCTTCTCCACTGTTGATAGGAATACAGACTCATGCAACCACTGTGGAAATCAGTGTGGAGATTCTTCAAAAAACTAGGATTAGCTATTCCTCTTCTGGGTCTTTTCCCAAAAGGATTAAAAACATCATACCACAGAGATATATGTACACCCAGCTACATCCACGTACACAGAGATATATGTACAATTTATAATAACCAGATCTTGGAAACCGCCTAAATGCCCATAGGCTGAGGGATGGATAAGAAGATATGGTATTTTTTACACAATGGAGTACTACTCAGCCATAAAGAATGATAAAGTGTACCTTTTATAGGTAAATGGATGCACCTTAAGAACATACTCATTAGTGAAAAAAAAGACATAAATCTGTAAACATATTGTTTCATTACTGTGACAAGCTGAAAGAAAAAAACATGTATATGCATATGTATATGTATATAAAATATAGCTATGACAGTTGTACTACTGATTTCTCTGAGTTCGCTGAAGAAAAAGATTTGTAGTGGTAGTATTTGGTCAGTTGAAAGCAGACATCTTGTGCTCTGGGTGAACAATTAGGGGATGACAATGTGCAATGTATGGACCATTGTTACCCCCTGATTGTTGTATTTGGAGATTTTGTTATAGTTCTCCTTCTTCTGTTGGGTGCAGGCGCTCAACATACCATACCCCACCCGGGACTAAGGACCATGCCAGCTTCCGCAATGCGCTACGTCCCTCCTTAAATTAGCCAACCCGTGTGCACTTCGTGCTCACTCCATACTCTGTGGCAACTCCTGATTGGCCACAGCTGGATATAGTAGCCGGAGCCTACATCCCATTCCCGCCCTGCTTCCTTGTGGCAGCCTGTGATTGGTCACGGCCGAATATATAAACCAGAGCCCGCCTAAATAAACTAGCAGTTAACTGTCGTCCACAAAAGCGTCTCCTGTCTCCTGTTCATTGGAGCTGCGCCGGTCAACTGGTGGCCCGTACGGGGAGCCCGGAGCACTGAGACCCTCTCTCCGACAGTACGAGGAGAACTGAGACCCTCTCTCCGATGGAACAGAGACGTTAACAGGTAAAACCGTCAAGCGCTGATAGCGGGGGCTACTCGGCGGGCGGGGGCTGACAGGTTAAACTGCTCAACGTTGGTAGCGGGGGCTATGCAACAGGCAGTGGGGGCTGCAGGGCCGGATAGCGGGGGCTATCGGGCAACCTTGGGCGGACGCGTCGCAAGGGTCAGGAACTCGTAAAGAGAGTTCCGGGGGCCGTAAAGAGGCCGGTTTTGGGGGCGCCGTAAAGGGGCGCGGGGACTAAGCTGTCCCTGTACAAAGAAAAAAAAAAAAAAAGGAAAAAGAAAAAAAATAAATAAATAAAAATAAAAAGAAACTCTTGAAATTCCGGTTAACATGGGTAACACGGCTACTCAGCCACTGTCAGTCGCCTTAAGCGACTTACTGAGAGAAAAGGGATTACAAATGAAACAAGAACAAATTCAAAACTTCCTCGATCAGGTCGATAAGGTAGCACCTTGGTTTGGTCCCACGGGGTCCATTACCATCCCCAGCTGGGATAAATTAGGGAGAGATCTTGACTTTGCAGCAGAAAATGGCCTCTTGGAGCCAGGAGTCAGACCCCTTTGGGCAGTGGTGAGAAGCTGCCTTGCAGACACCTCTTGTCGTGACCATATAAGGGCTGGCGCCATGGCGCTTGATTACCATCAGGCAGAATCCTCCCGCGAGCAATCTCGTGAGTCCAGTGCTGCAGGCGAGGTGACCCCACCCAACTCAGAAACAAAGGACTCGTCAGATAATGAGGGGGAGGAAGAAGTATACAAAATGGTGGATGCAGACACCACCAAAAGAGGGGAAGTCACATACACGCAGTCGAGAGGGCCTTACTCTGAGGCCATAAATGAGCTGCAACGCAGGATTTCTCAGAGTAAATGGGTCAATGAAAGTGAGTACGGGATCCCAGGGCCGCCCCGTATAAGACC
This sequence comes from Cavia porcellus, assembly GCF_034190915.1. Taxonomy (NCBI): domain Eukaryota; kingdom Metazoa; phylum Chordata; class Mammalia; order Rodentia; family Caviidae; genus Cavia; species Cavia porcellus. The sequence goes on from NW_026947485.1 coordinate 104,450,976, forward strand.
TGCGGCTCTACCTCCCGACCCGCCAGATTATCATGCTCACCGGAGACCCTGCCATCAGCTATGTAGCTGTCCGCAACGGGTCCAGACGTCCCCTGGGACATTCCAGGAAGACCTTTGGCATCAAGTCAAAAGAGAGGACCCAGGAGGCCTGGGCCGTTTTCTCCAGGCTTTTCCGGTTGCTGTAGATGCTCAGGGAAACAGAGCCCACCTGCCTATAGATATGAAGGTGATAAAGCATCTTAAGGAGGCCAGCACCATGTACGGTGTTAATGGGGCGTATACCCTGTCCCTAGTAGAAGCCATGGCAGGAAATGCCATGACACCTGCTGATTGGGCCAGTTTGTGCAAGGCAGTGCTCAGCCCAGGCCAATATCTTGATTGGAAAGCTTGGAATGTTGAACTTGCCACAGAACAGGCCCAAGCTAATGTCCAGAACAATCAGGCCGCCTGGAACGTAGATATGTTATTAGGACAAGGGCAGTATCTCAATAACCAGCTGATATTTCCACAAGAGGTGTATGCACAGATAAATAGAATAGCCATACAAGCATGGAAACGGGTCTCAGCTAGGGGAGAAGTCTCAGGCCACTTGACAAAAATTTTGCAGGGCCCGAGCGAGCCTTTTTCAGATTTTGTGGCCCGCATGATGGAGGCGGCGGGGAGAATTTTTGGGGATGCTGAGACAGCCATGCCGCTCATCAAGCAGCTCATTTTTGAGCAATGTACTAAAGAATGTCGCTCTGCCATTAGTCCATACAAAAATAGGCCTCTTGAGGAATGGATGAAACACTGTCGGGAGATCGGGGGGCCATTAACCAACTCAGGTTTGGCAGCCATGCTAATGAAGCTAACTAAAGAAGGTCAGGAAGGCAGAGTGGCGCCACAGAATGGCGCCCGCTCAAAAGAAGGCTGCTTCAAATGCGGCAGACAGGGACACATAAAAAGAGACTGTCCATCTTGGGGACTCAGAAGAGAACAACCCCCCCCTCCTGAAGACCGAAGGTGCCCCAGATGTAAAAAGGGAAATCACTCCGCCGCGGAGTGCCACTCCACCTTTGATGTAAATGGGCTGCCCCTCACGGGTAAGGGCCGTAACACAGAGAGGCCAAAAAACGGGATTGGGGGGCCCCCCTGGGGGGTGGGCCCCCGATTCTACCCAGCCAGAGAGTATATGGTAGACCAGACACTGCCAATGACGCCAACATGGGCAGGTCAGAACCGAGGAGAGCCTCTCCGGGTTCAGGGGGACTTGACCTCTGTGCCACCACTGGACTCGTATTAACCCCGAAAATGGGGATACAGGCCATAGAGACAGATATGTCCGGCCCCTTGCCAGAAGGCACAGTAGGGTTGATAATTGGTCGATCATCCCTCTCCATGAAAGGAATACAGGTCTTACCGGGTGTTATAGATTCTGATTACACAGGAAAAATAAAGGTGATGATGCAGGCTCCTAAAGGCCCAGTAGCCATAGGGGCAGGAGACCGCATCGCTCAGATGCTAGTGTTATCCAGCCGTCATGGGGATTATCCATCATTGTCTGGTATTAGAGGAGACAGAGGATTTGGATCATCAGACCCAGCCTTTGCCGCCCTCGTTCTTAGATTGGATGAGCGCCCCATGCTAACGTTGTCACTCAATGGGCGAAAAATATCCGGACTGCTAGACACAGGAGCAGACTGCTCTATTATAGCTGAAAAGGACTGGCCACTAACCTGGCCTACCCAGACGGCACAACAAACACTGCAAGGCTTGGGATCAGTTCATGCACCTAAAATTAGTAGTCAGATAATTAAATGGGAAGACAATGAGGGACACTCAGGAGAATTCATACCCTATGTTCTCCAGCTTCCAGTTACCCTATGGGGGAGAGAAGTGCTCTCTGCCCTAGACTTGACCTTGTGCAATGAATATTCTCACACAGCCAGGAGAATTCTTAAAAATCAAGGGTATGAACCAGGCAAAGGATTAGGCAAAGACCTGCAAGGAAGGCCTTTCCCCATCCAGGCACAACCACATGCTCAGAGGCAAGGTTTGGGTTTTTAGTGGGGGTCACTGACTCGGCTTCTGCCCCTCTCAAATTGACATGGGTCTCTAATGACCCCATTTGGATAAATCAGTGGCCCCTACCACGAGACAAAGCAGAAGCCGCATCCAAACTTATTCAAGAGCAATTAAAGTTAGGCCATATCCAACCCTCAACGTCACCCTGGAATACTCCCATTTTTGTAATAAAGAAAAGGTCAGGCCAATGGCGGCTCCTACATGATTTAAGAGCCATAAACGCTCAAATGCAGATAATGGGCCCAGTACAACGGGGCTTACCATTATTGACAGCCCTACCACAAGACTGGCCTACTATTGTCATTGATATTAAAGATTGCTTTTTCTCCATCCCACTACATCCAGAGGACACCCACAGATTCGTGTTTACCCTGCCCACAGTAAACCAAGAGGGCATAGATATGAGATATGAGTGGACAGCTTTACCCCAAGGAATGAAAAATAGTCCCACCATGTGTCAGTTATTTGTGAATAAGGCTTTAGACCCCATTAAGAAAAAACACCCGCATGTCAAATGTATTCATTATATGGACGACATCCTCCTTACCCATAGGTCACAAGCTGAATTAGATGCAGCATTCATCACCATGACACAAGCCCTAAGGTGGCACGGATTAGTCATGGCTCCAGAAAAGATTCAAAAGGGTACAATTCAATCCTTTTTGGGCACAGTTATCCGTCCAGACCATATATCCCCCCAAAAAATACATCTTAGAACTGATCAGATAAAAACACTTAATGATTTGCAAAAATTCGTGGGAGATATCAATTGGCTCAGATCCTTTCTGAACATACCCAATAGTGAACTGCGAGCCTTGTATGATCTGCTGAAAGGGGATAATAATCTGTTGTCACCCAGACTTCTGACCCCTGAGGCTCGAGAATCCATTGGCTCAGTGGAGCGAGCACTTCAGAAGGCTACCCTTCAGAGGGCTGCCCCGGGAGTCCAAATTTTGCTGTGCATTCTGCAATCTGCTTCTCAACCCACTGCTTTACTTATGCAACAGCAACCATTATTGTGGATCCACCCAAGAATGTCACCAGCCAAAAGCATCAGCTATTATCCAGAAATGGTGGCGGATCTAGCGCTACTAGGTGTTAAACTATGTATGCAACACTTCGGTCACCCACCTCACTCCATTAAGGTTCCCTATACCCGACAACAGATCGAAATACTGGTGTCCTGTGTAAACTCCTGGACTATCCTCAGGTGCACCTATGAAGGATCTATAGATAACCAATACCCCAATAACCCCATCTTGCATTTTGTGAAAGAACACCCAGTAATCTTCCCGAAGTTCACATCATCAAAACCCATTCCTCACGCACTTACTATATTCACTGATGGGTCAAAAACAGGCGTTGGTGCCTACCTTGTGCAAGGTCACCAACCAGTAGCTGTCCAATTTGCGCCTGATCAACCTCAACTAACAGAGCTAAAAATCATCATAGAAGTGTTTAAACAGTACCCACAACCTTTCAATCTGCTCTCTGACTCACATTATGTTGTCAACGCTTTACAAGTGTTGGAAGTTTCGGGCCCAATTAGGGAATCCTCTAAAGCCCATGCTCTTTTCCTAGAGCTCCGCACACTTATTCTAAACAGGACTGCGCCGTTCTTCGCTGCCCACATTCGCGCGCACACTTCCCTTCCCGGACCATTAGCTCTCGGGAATGCCATGGTCGACGCAGCTACTCGCCCTCTTAACATCCTTCTGTCAGCCATAGAGCAGGCCTCAGAGTTCCACACACGGTTTCATGTAAATGTTCGCACTCTGCAGAATAGGTTTCGGCTCACTCGGGAGCAGGCTAGACAGATAGTGCGAGACTGTCCCACGTGTGTCACTAGTCATGTGGCGCCCTCTTGTGGCGTTTGTCCGCACGGTCTCCTCCCAGGACACATTTGGCAAATGGATGTTACTCACATCCCAGAATTTGGAAATCTCAAGTATGTGCATGTCTCCGTCGACACCTGCTCACAAGTGATGTTTGCCTCCCTTGAGACAGGTGAACAGGCCCGACATGTCATTCAACATTGCCTGGTGGCATGGGCCGCCTGGGGACAACCCAAGCAGTTAAAAACAGACAATGGCCCTGCTTACACCAGCAAGTCATTTTCTGACTTCTGCCAAAAAATGCAGGTGTCCCTCAGACATGGAATCCCCTATAATCCTCAGGGCCAAGGCATAGTTGAGCGTGCTCATCAAACCCTCAAGTCTATTCTGTTTAAACAAAAGGAGGGTATTGCCCAGGGCATGACACCTAGGGCCAGACTAAATCTTGCCCTCTTCACTTACAATTTTGTAAACATCAACCCACAAGGATCCACGCCAGCACAGCTACATGCCAACCCTGTCGCACCCAAACATGGTTGGGTACGCTGGAAAGACCTCCTGCATGGGGTGTGGAGAGGCCCCAGCCCAGTACTTAGTTGGGCGAGAGGGGCGGTCTGTGTCTTCCCGCAGGAAGAAGGCAGCGAACCTGTCTGGGTCCCGGAACACCTGATACGTCCCTGCAAACCACCAGACCCTGACCCAGAGGAAACGTCAACCACAGAACAGGGGAACCAACAGGAGCCTCACAAGCCAGACCAAGCAAGTATACCCACAACTCCCATTAACCATGGCACGTTGGCCAACTCCCCTGGTTAGTAGCCTCCTTTTCCCTTCCTTCTTACATCTCGTATGGCCCTTGCAGCCAATGACTTTTCTAAATTGCTCCACCGCAACCTGTTATATGTTATAATGTTGGGATAACAGACACTTTCAGCTGTTGTTATGCAGGTACTCCAGTTCGCACCGGTTCCAGTTATGGCGGACTCAGACGAGTTTCCTGTGATCCAGCTCGGGCCAACTCTCCAATTGGCTTTCATAAAGGAATGGGCAGGAACAGGGGCTCTGGCTACCATAACTACACTTGCCGCATTCGGCAGTCTACTTCTGCTCTGTCGGATTCACAGACAAAGGAATAGGGACAAAGTATCAAACAAGCATTGCTGATCATGGAATCTGGTCAAAGCCCGGCAGCATGGCTCGCCATGCTGTGATGCAGGTGTGGAGCAAAGCATCGCAGGGGGTGTCGTCCTTGGCCAGGAGACACCCCGGTCCCCATGTTGGCGAGCACGCGGGTTGGGCTCATAAAACAGATTTCCCGCCCCCTCCAAAAGAGCACCAACGAGTAGTGAGGCACTGTCATGACTGCAGCGTGACACCTCACGAGGGGCACCGACCTCTGGAGACCCTGCGTCAGTTATAAAGAAAGGGGGAGATGTTGGGCGCAGGCACTCAACATACCATACCCCACCCGGGACTAAGGACCATGCCAGCTTCCGCAATGCGCTACGTCCCTCCTTAAATTAGCCAACCCGTGTGCACTTCGTGCTCACTCCATACTCTGTGGCAACTCCTGATTGGCCACAGCTGGATATAGTAGCCGGAGCCTACATCCCATTCCCGCCCTGCTTCCTTGTGGCAGCCTGTGATTGGTCACGGCCGAATATATAAACCAGAGCCCGCCTAAATAAACTAGCAGTTAACTGTCGTCCACAAAAGCGTCTCCTGTCTCCTGTTCATTGGAGCTGCGCCGGTCATTCTTCTCCTTCTTCTCCTTCTTCTTCTTCTTCTTCTTCTTCTTCTTCTTCTTCTTCTTCTTCTTCTTCTTCTTCTTCTTCCTCCTCCTCCTCTTCTTCTTCTTTTTCTTCTTCTTTCTATTTATCTTTGAATAAAAGGAATTTAAAGAAAACAAGAAACCCAGTTGTTGATTGGACCCCAGTGAATGCTTTTTAAGGAACAGATGTTATTTCAGGCCTTGCAGGTCATGGAGTCTCTGCAACAGGACCTTGCCCACCAGGCAGCAGGAAATAGCTGTGGGCCATATGGCAAGAATGATATGGTTGTGAGCCAATAAAGCTCTGCTACAAAAATAGGCAAGGCTGTGTTTGGCCCAGGTGTAATTTTTAAGCCCTATTCTTGTCTCCTAGTGGGAACCTCAAAATGCAATATTAGAAAAGCATGCAGAGGTAGCTTCTCAGATCTCAAGATTGACTACAAATACCTTTATTACCATCAGTTTTAATGTGTTCAAATATTCAACTAGATATGAAATCTTCTAAATGTTTCCTTTTGACTTCAAAAACAAAGCATGTTAGTAAATTAAATACAAAACTATCACAGCAAAAAATTCAAATTTAACGCAACAAATGATCTTCTGTGGACACTAAGCCACTACCCAGTGACTCAGCTCCGTTGCTTTGCTCTTGTCACCCAAACCCAGCTTCATGGGCACCTTGGCAGCACACAGCCCTCAACTGGGCAAGTGGGGAGTCACAGACACGACAAGTGCCAGGTGTGTGCTAAGTTAAATGCATAACCTCATGGTCTTGAGAAGAGTTCTGAACTCAGCAGCCACCAAGCTCACCTGGAAGTTGGATCCTAAGTGAGATGTGTGTGTGTCCATTTATGTAGCATGTGGCATGTGGTTGTGTGCATGTATGTTATGGCCACATGCATGTATGTGCAAGTATTGTGGGTGTGGCATGTGTGCAAACACATATGCACTCACACATATCCATGCCATTCTCATGCACACACAAGCACACACTCATGCACATATGCACCCTTGTGTGCACACATATACAACATTACACCTCCATTTTCAGAAAATTAAAGCACCGGGAAACTGGGACTTGCTACAGGACCACATCCTGGGAGGGATGGAGGCTGGATAGGAGTGAAGCAATGTGAGGAGTCACACCCCACATCCCTGCCACCTCTAAAAGAGGAACACCTGTCACTCTCTGTAAGCAAACTGACTTGGCAACCAGGGACACAGAACTGATCGGAGCTGAGATGTTTGTGGTTGTGACACACAGGGAACTTCTTTGCTCTGCTGGAGTGACATTTTGTCCCCTGTATGCCTAGCCAAGAGTTTTCCAAACCCTGAGAGTCCTACTGGCTTAAGGTCATAGGCAGTCAAGGGATTTAAAACAAGTTTTCCTTGCTCTTGCACATGGCATAGGAAGGGCAGCTTTATGTGTGGAAAACATTCCAAACCCCTGGGAAAATCCTGGGGTGCTGGAGCACTACTAGTGGGTGGGGTCACCTGGGAGGGGGTCCCTGATGAAGGTCAAGAGATGGATGGGAGGAACGGATATCTGATGAAATTTGGGATAAGGGGTCAAATAGGGCAGATATATCCCAGGTTGCATGCAGCAGAAAAGAGGTGCCTCTGGAGATGTACCCAGCAGTAGTGCCCACAAGAGCACATCCTTCCCTATTTGTCTCCCTCCAGATATTAAGGAGCTGGTGGACACAAGCAACAAAGGGTGATGTAAAAACTTGATGACGTCACCACTGAGGCCAAATGCCTATTCTCATGCTGGTTCTCCCCAAAAAGGAAGTTTTTACAAATAAAATAGCTGCCACTGGTCTCCAAGCTGTTTTTATTATTGGTTTAATTTCTCTTCCCTAATACAGGTATAAATATTTTATGTCCCATTGCTTGGAGATTCTGTTATGACAACCACAACAGGAGGCTTGCTGCACCCCAACAAAAACACCAGAATGTGGGGAGACCCCTTCTGCCTCCCTAATCCACAGACAGACCTTGCAGGTTGCAAGGTCCAGGCAAAGTTACAGATCCTTCAGAGCACAGCAGGGTGAGGGTGCTGCTACCCTAGGACCTCAAAATGCTGGCTCCAAAAGACCAGACATGCTACCCACTGCCCTGCTCCACCTTGACCACTCACATGAGATCAAAGGAAAAGAACTCCCAAAGGAAATTTTAAAGCACCACAATTAAAAGTTGAAAAAAGTTCCCAGAGACCCCCTATCACCATTGAGAATTAGCACATAAAATATTTCCACAGCACAGACACTAATGATGGCTTGGGAAAAGCATAAACTGTCATGATTTGTCATGATTTGTCAATGCACACCATGAAAATAAGAAAAAAAGCTGTGACAATTCATAAAGACCTCTGTGAAGTTGTTGAAAATGTGATTGTGTGAATAAATCAATAGCTTCTCTATATAGTAGCAATAATGAATGGGGGGATCCCAATACCTTCTTTCATGATAATGGCAGAAAATATACATTTTATAGGATTGTTCTTATATAATTAAGAGATTCGTCTGTAGAAAGTTCTAAAACTTACATGGGAGACATACAAAAAAAGTAATAGAGGCAGGCCCTGTGTGATAAAAGAACAGTGTTCTCCAAAGATATCTGTGCCCTACTTACTGCAGCCTGTCACCTTACCTGACAAAAGGGATTGTACAGATGTGATTATAAGTCTTGAGATGAGAGAGTAACCCAGATTAACTGGGTGGAACCAGTGTCCTCACAAGGGTCCTTAGAAGAGGGGAACAAGAGGATGAGAGCTGGAAAAGGAAGTGAGCATTCTATGGTTTGGACATGAATGTCTCCAGTCCATGATGCTGTGGGAAGTGGTAAACTCTTAGGAAGATGGCTGCTAGAGGAGGGCCATATCCTTGGAAGGAATATGGAGACACTGACTTCTCTTCTTTTGTTTGCTTCCCAGTGACAGTTAGGTTTGCAGCATCCTCCAGCACCTGTCCCCTCCACCATGGACTACTTCACTACAGTCCCCAAACAAAAGGGCCAACCAACCACAAGCCAAAACCAAGAGCTCATTAAGCTCTCCATCTAAGGTGATTAACTTGGCTATTTTGTCATCACGACAAAAGGTGTTTTACTAATTATCTTTTACCTCTGTAGAAAATCAGGCTGATTTAGAATGACAGAAGCAGAGGTCAGAAAGAGAAAGAAATTGGAAGATTCTTCAAGGCTGAATTTGAAGAGGGAAGAAGTGGCCTCAAGTCCAGTGCTGCAGGTTGCTTTAGAAGCTGGAAAAGGCTAGACATGAATTCTTCCTGAGCCACCAAAGAAGCATCTTCTGCACCCAGACTTCTGACCTCCTGAACTGGGAAATAGTAAATGCATGTTATTTAAAGCCACTGAGTGTATGATAATTTTTAGCAGTTACAAGAAAATAACATATTTTTAAGGAAAGTGAAAAAATTATACACTGAATTTGTGTCAAAATTATGTACAGGTTTACCCTTTAGAATCAAAATCAAAGCAAATTCTTCTTTAGTATGACAACAAGATTGTAAATTCATCTTCAATAAACAGGCAAAAAGCTAAGAAGACTTTGAAAAATTCAAAAGCAGTCAAGGAAGGACAGCCCTCCTGCCTCGCTGCACAACATGAACTGTAACACTAACGGAGGACCAAAGGCAGGAGAAAGCCACTTCTAAAGTGGCCAATCAGTGAAGGCTCAGCGTGAAGAAAACTCATTCAGGACCATTGTTCATGAAACAGATGCTGTTTTCTCTGACAGAGCAGTGAAACTGTGAATGAGACACGTCCATGGCTGCATCCGAGTTCTGAAAGAGTAACTGCCTGCCATGTTTCTCAGCAGTGGAACAGGGGGCCGGAGAGGGGGTGACCAAGCAGAGAAGGGCAGCAGTCAAGACTGTGTGGTTCTGGGTTTAGGGTACAACCCTGATCTTTCTGGGGAGCCTTCTCAGTCCACGCAAGAGAATCTGAGCAGTCACCTAAGATTCCTGGGGAACAGATGGCAGATAAGGCACATTTGGGGTTTGATCAGTGGTGTTGCAGCAACCATGGGAGGGCAAAGCTCAAGACAAGCTGGTGTCCCATCTGCAGGTCTGGACAGCAGATGGGGGTGCTTATCACCTATGGCTGAATCAGAGGGTTTGGAGGAGCCCATGGTCATTCACGGAGATATCAGGGCTGGGAAAGGGCAGGGCCTATAGCATCCATGGTTATTATAAAACAGGAGAAACCTCAGCTGAGAGTAGGATGGGCAGAAAGGGCATGAAGCAGAAAGATGACTTCAAACTCCTTTCTACAGAAGCTGAGCACCACAGCTGAGACTGTAAAAGGACCAGAACTTTATCCTCCCTCAGAGGCCAGGGCCTCCTGCACCAGGGAGAGAGCACAAATGAGGCTTTTTAGGAAGAAGACTGCATCTGTTTAATTTTTAAGCAGAAATAAAGGAAGCATAGATTAGTTTTTAAAGATTCATTTGATGCTTTATATTTAAATGTTAACCAAGAAGGAAATAAGGTAAAGTAAAATGAACTCAGGTAAAGTAAAATGTTCCTGCGATGAAAAGTCTCCTGAGTTGGAGGAAGTCACATTGACTGAGGCTCTCCCACCTCTGTCCACCTCTGCTCTCTGCTCCTCAGTGCTTTGGCGTTTCTGCATTAAGACTGTAGAAAGATCTTTCTAAGCACTGCTCTTTCTGGATTGTGCTTAAGTAGGCACAGGCTGGCCAAGGAGCCAACGACAGGAAGAGCACGGTTTCCACAGAGCTGCTATAGCGGTCCCAGTTGTGTGACCACTCACTCCCTGGCACTGTGCTGACCGCAGATCAGGGGCTCACAGAAGGAAGAGGAGAATGACCTCAGCACGCATCTCTGGAAGCTTTATTATTGTCTCCTCTGCAATGTGCAGCCCTCAGATGGAAAGCAGAGAGAGAAGATGCAGAGTCCAGAATATGCTGGGAACAAGAGAGGAACCCCTGGCCTGCCTCAGTAGGACCAGATGAACCAGCCATTCAGCTGCTCCCTGATGAGCTCACAATGTCAAAGAGGCAAAACCTGCTCAAGGCAAACAGAGACTGCTTTTTTCTCCCTCTGAAATCAGTATGGGTTCCATTTATCTTTAGAGTAGAAAGGGGCAAGATCAACACTCACCCTGATGGAATGGCAGTAATGGTTCAGGACTGGGAGAAAGGTCTGGAGAAGAGGAATGCAGCTTAATCATCCAACATACACACACGAATTCAAACATAATTCAAAAAACATTTAATAAACACCTGCTAAGTGCTAAAAATTAAGCATTGGCCAAAACACTGCCCTCCCCAGAGAAGCTCACAGACCCAGGACCAAAGGCAAGGAGTGGTAACTGCTGGAGCACAGCAACAAGACAGCACACGGTGACCACACACAACAAGGTGGAACTTGGCATCCCTGGGCAGAGAAAAAGAGCCCAGGAAGACCTCCCAAAGCAGTGGCACTGAGCAAGCCCAGAGGAAGTAAAACCTTTAGTAGGTCATCTGCCTGCAACTGTTCCATACACCTACCCCATCCAACACACAGTCTATCCTTAGTGCTGGTGTCAGGAAGTAAAATGACTGATTCCACAAAAGATTTCTGCCTCATTTCCCTGGTACACAGTGCTCTCTGCCAGGAATGGCTGCCACTCTCGCATTCTGCATGAGACTAGACCTGGGGATCAAACTCCCTGACTTTCACTTCCTTCTTTAAACCTAGATCAAGATGGAAACATGACCAGTCCCTCAGCTCCTGAATCATTCCCTGCCCCTCCTTGTTACCATGGGTCATAGTGTCCCAGACTACCTCTTAAGTTCTTACAGCCTACAAAGAAAGGACTGGATAGGACATGCTATGGTAAAAAAAAAATAGCACCAAAGTTTAACTAGGTAACAGTATATCCAGAGTGAGAAGGCTCCTATGCCAAAAGAAAAATGCTGGGAGCTCTGAGTGGGCATGATCCCACTGGATTGTCCAGAACATGATTTAGAATATGATTGACAGAGTGCTACTGAGTAATGTCAACTGTGTCTATTGTATGTGTCCTTTCCCATAAGTCTCTTTTGTAATTGGAGGTGTGAACTTTCCATGAGTTTCAGAAAGGTGAAGAAAGGATGCTGTTGTAGGAAGAGCTTGTGCCTATGCCATCTGCCATCTGCCAATCCATCTGCCATCCATCATGGATTGGAACTTGGTAACTTTCCAGGGCAGACTCAGGGGTCTCTGCCCCCAGGGGTAAGCCTTAAGACAAAGGTTAGGGATTAATCAAGGAGCATTGCTTAAATTCAGTTGAGTAGAAAAAAGTGCCTCATAGCCCAAGTTGTCCTGTTTATGTTAATCCCACTTACTTTTCTTAATTCTAACCTCATAACTGGGCTGGGTTTTTGCTTTATCCTAATGAAGCTTATTTTTTATTAATGTAGCACTTTCTTTAGACTGACTGATGGATTGATTTTCATATTTTATTTTTAATTGACAAATTATAATTGCATATGTTAATGGAGAATGGAAAACAAAGGTGGCTAGGCACATGCCTGTAATCTCAACACCCTAGGAAGCTGGGCAGGAGTATATCAATTTCAAGGCCAGCCTGAGCAACATAATAAGGTCATATCTCATAGAAGAAAGAGAGAGAGAGAGAGAGAGAGAGAGAGAGAGAGAAACAAACAAACAAACAAGGAGCTGGAGTTGTAGCTCAATGTGAAAGCTCTGGGTTCAATCCCCAGTGTTGAAAAAAAAAAAAGCTACCTAGAATGGAACTGTGGTCAGTTGTCCTCTTTGGCTCCTTACATTTTGTTCATAGGTACTTATACTGTGTTCAAAGGCTCAGAAATGATGCAAGTGAGCCAGCACAAGCAGAGAGAACCAGCAGATCCACCTCCATCTGCCAGGCACCACCACTGGAAGACCCCCTTCCTATGGGCAGTCAGTGGGGAAAGAAAGAGCCAGCAGATCCACCTTCGCCTGCCAGGCGCCACCACCAGAAGGCCTCTTCATGCAGGCAGCCAGCACAGGCATAGAGAACCAAACAGATGCACCTCTTCCTGCCAGGTATGGCCACCAGAAGGCCCCTTCCTGTGGCAACCAGCATGGACAGAGAGAGCCAGACAGATCTGCCTCTGCCTGCTAGGTGCTGCCACTGGAAGGCTTTTTCCTACAGGCAGCCAGCAGGAGCAGGGACATGCAGCCAGGTAAGCCCAGTGTACCTGTAGGCCACCACTGAGGCCTGTGGTTCCTTCAGGCAGCCATCACCCACCAGGAGAATCAGACAAACACATCTCTATATGCCTGCCAGTAAAGCTGACCATGGTTCCAGGAATAGTAGCAGAGGAGGATTGCCCAATAAAACAGGCAATTGAACAAAGGGGAAAAGTGGAGGATCAACAACAGGAGAATAGCATGGCAGAGACGGACCAATGTATGCTGGTTGTAACCAATAATGTAGATGGCCTCAGTTCAGCAATAAAAAGAAACATAGGGAGAGTGGACCAAGAAACAAGATCCATCAATATGCTGTATACAAGAAACACATTTAAGCAGAGCTCCCTATCCAAAGCCCAGGAGACTGTGTTAAGATCATTGTTCCCAGAGCTCAAGGGCCTGCCCAGAGCCCAGCCACACTAGGCTGTGCTCGCCTGGCAGGTCTCAGGCACACCTAGGACATGTCCAGTGACCTTCTCCAGAACCAGGAACTCAACTGGTGGCTGGGGTGAGTCTGCTCCCCATTCAGAGCCCGGGAGACTGTGTTAAGATCATTGCTCCCAGAGCTCAAGGAGCCGCCCAGAGAATAGCCACACTAGGCTGTGCTCGCCTGGCAGGTTTCAGGCCTGCCCAGGACACACCCAGTGACCTTCTCTGGAACCAGGAATCTGGAAACTCAGCTGGCTGCTGGGGTGAGTCCATGTGCCATTCCAAGCCCAGGACATTGTATTAAGTTCATTGCTCCCAGAGCGCAAGGACCCACCCAGAGCCCAGCCACTCTAGACTCACCTTGGGAGGTTTTGCAGCCTGAGTAGATTACCCCCAAGACCTTCTTCAATTACGGGAATGGAGAGCAGGTGAAGTGAGTTCCAGGGCATTGGTCTTTGCCCAGAGAGAGCTTTATCCCATCATCCAGAGTGGGTAGGTGCCTGTCCAGCTACCTGGAACACTGAAGGTAGCACAGGAGGGCCTGAGGGCCTGATTGGACCATGATCAGCAACCTCCACTCAGTCCCAGGAGCCTAGAGCATAGTAGATGATTTCCAACACACCCAGGGGGAGCTTTAAAAAAATACTTGAAACACATAAATATAGGAAAATGACAAAACAAAAGACCAAAATGCAATCTCAAACCTCCAGTCAGTCCCAAGAAACCCTAGGAGCCATGTACATACAAGAAAATATATGCCATACACCTGAAATACCTGTAATAATAGCAACTGAAATAAAGAAGCAACTCAAGAAAGCTTTAAAGGAATTCAAATTAGAAATAATCTCCCAGGTAAAAGAAGAAATGATAAAAGTAATGAAAGAGATGCTGAACACATCTAAAGAACACAGTTAAAAAATTACAGGAACAAAACAAAAAGATAGAAGCCCTGGATGAACAATTTAAGAAATAAACAAAATGCATGAGGCAGATTCAAAGAGATATACAGGAAATCAAAAATTCCATTGAAAGTTGTCAAAAATGACTCAACAAAAGTAGAGATAAAATTTCAGACCTCAAAGACAAGATAGCAGCCAGTGAACAGGAAACGAAAGATCTTTTTTAAAAACCAAGCAATCAGGAAGTAACAATTCAACAGTTGCAATATGATGCAAAGAAAAACAACATAAGATCAACAGAGATATATGAAGAAGAAGAGAACAGCACAAATGATATCAAAAGGCTATTCACAGGAGTCATAGCTGAAAATTTCCCAAACATCAGAATGGAAACTGACGCAAGGATTAGTGAAGCATATGGAACTCCAAATAGCGATAACCAAAATAAAGCTACACCCCGGCATATAATAATGACCATCCCAGAAATCCAACATAATAATAGAATACTAACATAACATAAGAATAGAATACTAAAAGCTGTCAGAGAAAAAACACAGATCACCTATAAAGGAAAGCCTATCAGAATCACAGCAGACTTCTCAACACTAACAATGAGGTCAAGAAGAGCCTGGGGTTAAGTATTTCAGATCCTAAAGGAAAATTATTTTCAACCTAGACTGATGTACCCTGAAAAACTGTCCTTCAAAATGGTTGGAGAAATAAGACACTTACATGACAAAGAACAGCTGAAGAACTTCATGATCACCAAGCCAACTTTGCAAAGAATACTGAAAGGTAGTTTAGACACTCTTAGGAAAAAACACTAAACAAAGCAGACAACTAAATAGAACAGAAAGATAAAGATGCAACAGCAGAAAGATAACATGTCAACAATAAGTCAACATAAAATAGTTATAACCATTAATGTAAATGGACTTAATGCACCAATTAAAAGAAACAGAGTGGTAGAATGGATCAAGAAACAAAAATCCAATCATATGCTGTCTACAAGAAACTCATCTAACCCAAAAGAATACTAACAGTCTGAAAGTCAAAGGATAGAAAACAACATATCATGCAACAGGAACAAACAAACAAAAAAAAAAAAAACCGGGGGTAGCTATTCTGTTTGCAAACAATGTGAACTTCAAACTAATAATGAGAAGAGATAAGGAAGGTCATTACATACTGGTTAGGGGAAAACTTCAAGAGGAAGAGATAACTATCTTAAATATATATGCACCAAATTCCAAGTACCCAGTATATAAAACAAGTATTAACAGAAATAAAAAAAACCAAATTAGCAATAACACAATTATAACAGGAGACATTCATACACCATTGACACCAAGGGATAGATCAACCAAACAGAAAATCAGCAAAGAAATAACAGAACTGAATCATACCTGTGAATAAATGGACTTGATAGACATATACAGAGTGTTCCACCCAACAACATCAGAATACACATTCTTCTCAGCAGTACATGGGTCATTCTCTAAAATAGATGATACATTAGCTCACAGAGCCTATTTAAATCAATGCAAAAGAGTTGAAATTATCCCTTGCATGCTATCAGTTCATAGTGCCATGAAATTAGAAATTAATGATAAAAGATACTGCAAAAATCCCACAAGCACGTGGAAACTGAATAACACACTCTTGAGTAATCAGTGGGTCACAGAAGAAATTAAACAATACCTACAAGAAGATGAAAATACAGATACAACTTACCGGAATCTGTGGGATGCAATGAAAGCTGTCCTCAGCGGAAAATTTATTGCACTGAGTTTCCACATCAGGAAAACAGAACAAAAACAAATAAATAACCTGATGGTACACCTCAAACAGCTAGAAAAAGAAGAGCAAGTCAAGCCCAAAGCCAAAAGAAGCAAGCAAATCATAAAAATCAGAGCAGAAATCAACGCAATAGAGACTAAGAAAACAATCAAAAGAATCAATGAATCAAAGAGTTGCTTCTATGAAAGAATAAACAAAATTGATAAGCCCCTAGCCAACCTTATTTGAAAAAGGGAAGAAAAAGCTCAAATTCATGCAATAAGGAATGAAAAAGGCCAAATCAGTACAGACTCTGTAGAAATACAGAAGATCATCAACACCTATTTTGAAAACTCTAGTCTCATACTTAATGGCGACTTAAACTCAAGACTTAATGCGAACACTCCTCAAACTGTTCAGTGAAAATGAAAGGGAAGCAATCCTTCCTAAGTCATTCCTGGAAGCAAATATTACTCTAGTACCAAAACAGGGGAAAGACCCAACTAAAAAAGAGAACTACAGATCAATCTCCCTAATGAACACAGATGCAAAAATCCTCAATAAAATATTGGCAAATAGAATGCAGCAAATCATCAAGAAGATTATACACCATGAACAAGTGGGATTCATCTCAGGTATGCAGGAATGGTTCAATAAATGTAAATCAATAAATGTAATTCACCATATAAATAAAGCCAAAAATAAGAATCACATTATCATTTCTATAGATGCAGAAAAAGCTTTTGATAAGGTCCAACATTGATTTATGATAAGAACTTTACAGAAAATTGGAATAGATGGTCTTTACTTCAATATAATAAAGACCATCTATGACAAACCAACAGCCAGTATCATACTAAATGGCCAAAAATTGAAGGCCTTCACTTTAAAATCAGGCACAAGACAAGGATGTCCCTTATCACAGCTCCTATTTAATATAGTACTGGAAATACTAGCCAGAGCAATTAGACAAGAGAGAGAAATAAAAGGGGTAAAGACAAGAAAGGAAGAAGTTAAATTATCATTATTTGCAGATGACATGATACTCTACATAGAAGACCCTCAAAACTCCATTGATATAATAGATATAATAAATAGATATAATAAATTCAGCAAGGTAGCTGGATAAAAAAATCAATACTCAAAAATCAATAGCACTCCTATACAATAACAATAAGATCACAGAGAGAGAAATAAGAGAAGCCACACCCTTCACACTAGCAACCAAAACAATGAAATATTTAGGAATTAATCTCACAAAAGTAGTAAAAGACCTATAAAAGAAATTGAAGACCATCTCAGAAAATGGAAAGACATCCCTTGCTCATGGATAGGAAGAATAAATATTGTGAAAATGGTCATTATCCCAAAACTGTTATACAGTTTCAATGAAATCCCAATGAAAATACCATCAACATACCTCACAGATCTAGAGAAATCACTCCTAAAATTCATCTGGAACCAGAAGAGACCTAGAATACCAAAAGCAGTTCTAAGCAGCAAAGGCAAGGCAGGAAGCATCATAATCCCTGACTTGAAGTTATACTACAAAGCAACAGTAGTAAAATCAACATGGTACTGGAATAAAAACAGAGCCAAAAATCAATGGAACAGATTAGAAGATTCAACCACAACTACAAACACATTTAACCACCTTATCTTTGATAAAGGGGCCAAGCAGGTTCACTGGAATAACGACAGTCTCCTTAATAAATGGTGTTAGAAAAACTGGTTCCCCATATGCCAAAAACTAAAACTAGACCCATGCCTATCACCATGCACTAAATTAAAATCTACATGGATCAAACATCTGAATATTAAAACAGAAACACTAAATCTATTGGAAGACAAATTCGGTAAAAACCTTTAAGACTTGGAGGTAGGTAGAGAATTCATGAACAGGACTCAAACCACACGGGAAATACTTGCCAGAATCAATAACTGAGATCACGTCTTATTAAAAAGTTTCTGCATGTCAAAAGAAATCTCCAGTCTAGTGAAAAGAAAACCCACAAACTGGGAAAAAATCTTAGTGAACTGTCCCTAGACAAAGGATTTCTGTCTAAAACATATAAAGAATTTTAAAAAATCAGACCCCCAAAATCAAAGACCCAATCCAAAACTGGGCATCTGAGAGGAATACACAATTCTCAGATGAAGAAATACAAATGGCAAATACATACATGAAAAAATGTTCAGCATCATTACTCACTAGAGAAATGCAATTTAAAACAACACTGAGATTCCATCTCACTCCTGAAAGAATGGCCAGGATCAAGAAAATCACCAACAACCAATGCTGGAGAGGCTGTGGGGAAAAAGGAACTTTCCTGCACTGTTGGTGGGAAGGTAGACTGGTGCAACCATTGCGGAAGTCAGTCTGGAGATCTCTCAAAAACTGGGATTGGAAGTCCCACTTGTTCCAGCTATTCCACTTCTAGGCATATGCCCAAAAGAACTGAACGCATTGTACCACATAGATATATGTACACCCATGTTTATAGCAGCACAATTTGTAATAGTCAGATCTTGGAAACAACCTAAGTGTCCATCAACTGAGGAATGGATAAAAAAGTTGTGGTATTTTTTTACAGTGGAGTACTACTGAGCTGTAAAGAATGATCACATTGAGGTATTTATAAATAAATGGGCGCAGCTTGAGACCATACTCATAAGTGAAATAAATTGAACCCACATGTATAAATACCGAATAGTTGCCCTAGTGTAAGAAATGATAACAATACATAAAAGTATGTGGTAATCATGATTCCCCATTATATTGCTTTGAAGCCTTATAATGGTTTCATTCATTGATTGGAATGGTTTTATTCTGTGATGTTTGATGGTATGAAAAACTATTTTGGAGAAAACAAGACATCATAATAGCTAGTGCTGATTTAATATCATCTTGTTTTGAAATCCCATCAAGCTTTTGTTCTTCTGACTCCATCGGTCTTAACATGTTGTATCTTATTGGATTTTATTATATGTCATAATATAAACAATAATTTTATAGACAAGGAGATAATATAGAAACCATTTTTCATTTTTCTGTTAGTTTGTTCTAAATTCCCCGTAATACTGTCATTCTCTTGCATGGTTTTACATTGTCTTGATATGTTTGATGCTACAGTATACAAAGCTATACTCAAATATTTCAAGGAAAGATACAAAGCTATACTCAAATATTTCAAGGAAAGACACACTATGGCAACTACTTTTATGTTGGAATATCTTTGGTGAAAAACTATGTTGCTTAAATTGTTATGTTCTGACCTATGCTGTTTTGTTATTATGTCCTCTTTTATCTCAATCTCCTTTTTTATTAAATTTTTTATTTTTGTCTTTTTAATTAAGGGAAAAAATAAATTTAAAAAACAGCAGGATACATTATATTAACCCACTTTGATTTCCTATTAACTTGATTTGAAACCCTGTATTGCTCTCACCATCTTGTTTTGACTGATTTTTACTCTATTCTGTTTTGCTTGATAGCACCAAGTTTGAGAGTATAGGCAACAACCTTGAAGACATTAAGATTCACTATGATGCCCATTCTGGTTTGACTATTATCTTCTTTTGAAGTCCCGTAATATCTCCAATGTTTTGGTTTTATTGGTTTTGTTCTTCACTGTTTTGTTCAATTTTATTATAACTGATGATATAGGCAATTCTTTTTAAGATAGCAAGAGGTATTATGGTAACCATTGTTGATCACCTTGTATTCTGCTTTTACATCATGTACTATGTCCATCCTTTCAATTTGAATGACTCTATTTTGTTATGTCACATTTGGTTTTATTCGCTTCAAAAAAAAAGTAATAAGAACTGTGGGAGTAATAAAACCCAAAATGTGTAATTGTCATTGTACAAAAGAGAGGAAAAGAAAGTGCTCTAAAGCATCTAACTGCGTGTGTATTTAAGTGTATAAGATAGATAACCATATAACTGAGTTTTTGTTGGATCATTGAACAGAACTGTCTGCAGTCTCACTGTTTGAATGTCCACTTTTATATGCTTTAATTTTGTAACTTGAACAACTATTTCTAAGGTGACAATACGTAATCCATTAACTAGTGATTTCCTACTGTTTATTTTTTTTTGAAATTCTGTATTATTTGTACCCTTTTTCAGTTTTTTTCTTTTTCTCCTTAAAATTTAAAAAAAGAAATATATTTAAGTGGAAAAGAAATTCATAGACTGAAAATCAAAGAAGAGAAAACAATTATTCCATATGACAACCAATGAGAAAAAAATTAAGGGTGATATTCTCATCAACCACAGAATAGATAAGAAACACATGCTATTTTCATGCAGTGGAACACTACCCAACTATAAAGTAGAATAACCTTGGGACTCTTGGAGATAAATGGATGCAACTGGAGATCACATTCATGGGCAAAACCCTTTGAACTCATCTATGTGAACCCTAGCATAGAAAACAGAAGGAGTTAATGGGATCCAAAAGTGAAACAGTTATTGTTAGAGTGATAGGAGAAGTACCTGGGAGGCAAATATGGTAACTACAGTTAATTTCTTGTTGCCTTGTCCTGAACTCTTGTATTTTTTTCACAATTTTTTTAGGTTTGACTTTGTTCTGTCTTGTTTGGTTACATTTTACTCTGATGGTATGGGCACCTATTTTGAACATAATGGGCTATATTATGGTAATCATGGTTGATTTCCTATTATATTTTGGAGGCTTATAATGCTTTCATTCATCTAATTGGTTTTCTTCTCTTTGTTTTGTTTGATTTTGTTATGTGTGGTGGTATGAACAGCTATTTTGAAGAAAACAAGACATTATGTAGCCATTGCTGATTTCCTATCATCTTGCTTTGAAGTCCTATCATGCTTTTGTTCTTCTGTTTTGATTGGCTCTATTCAGTTGTGTTTGATTTTAGTATGTGTGATGGTATGAACAACTTTTTTAAGGAAAATGAGATATTATAGTAGCCATTATTCATTTCCTGTTATCTGGCTTGGAAATACTGTAATGCTTTCATTCTTTTGAATGGTTTTATACTATTTTTTATATTTGATATTATTGTGTATGAAGGGATGGTCAACTATTTCGAAGAATATAAGAGGCATTATGGTAGCCTTGTTGCTGTCCTGTTATCCTCTTGTGAAGTCCTGTTTTGCTTGCATTGCTCTGTTTTGTTTCATTTTGTTTTGTTTTATTCTCTTTAAAATAATAATAATAATGCAAAGAAAGAAATTATGGGACTCCTGGTTTATAGACCTTGCTACTCAGTATGTGTGTTCTTTTCTTTAGGTTGTATTAGTCAAGTAATCTCTGTTTTGAACATTCAGCTGAAGTTTCCTTCAAAGGAATTTTTCACTGCTTTACCATAAAACAGCACAACTTGCCTGCATAAGCTCCCATATTCCCTCGCTCTGCTGGAACACGGACTCAGAACCATCCTAATCTGTCTCATAAATCACATTTCCTAAGATACCAAATAAAGTTCCTTTTCCCTTATAGCTTCTGAACTTGAATTGTTCCGCAATCCAATGTGAAGTTTTGATCTATGTCTGCATTATAAAACATTCAGTCAAGCTAATTAACATATCCATCACCTCACCAACTTGACATTTTTTGTGGTAAGAACATTAAAAATCCATTCCTTTATCAATTTTGAAATACGCAATATGTTGTTATTAACTGTGGTTACCATGAGTGCAATAGATCATCAAATCTTACTCTTCCTGTCTAACTGAAGCTTCACACAGTGATCAACTTCTTCCCTCCCACCTGCTGTTTACCCCTGGATACCACCTTTCTACTGTCTGTTTCTGCAAGTTCAACATCATGGGTGGAGCTGGAGCACATTATGTTAAGTGAAGCAAGTCAGGCTCAGAAAGAAAATGTGTGATCTGATGTATAAGTGAAATCTAAAAATTCTGACTCACAGAAATGATCATGCTTTTTCTGATGCAGCTTCATTGGAACATAATTCAAGTACAGAAATTTATTTTAGAGAAATGTAAAACTCGGTGGTTTTGAGCATTTTCATGTGACATTATTACAATTATTTGATAATACGTCATCATTCCCACATCACCCCCCAAAAAACCATAGCCATTATCAGTTAATCCCACCCCTTCCCTCTAATCTCAGCCCTGATCATAATTAATCTGCTTTCTGTTCTATGATTTGCCTACTCTGGATATTTTATTAAGTAACAAGACCCCTGTCTCAACCCTAACCTTAGGGTGAAATACTCAATCTTCCCCTCAAAGCGTGATGAATGCTGCAGTCCTTCTACAGAGGCCCGTATCAGGAGGGGCTGCTCCCCTAATCATTGTGTGTCAAGTGCTTTCTTCATGAAGGGGAGGATGTCAAAGGTTCTTCTGTATCTAATGAGACTTTTGTGTGGGTTTTGTTCTCTATTTTATGAATGATGTATTACACTGGTTTTTCAGAATCTAGTCAAACCACAGATTTCTGGAATAAACCCCTCTCAGTCTTCATCTACTTAGGGAAGACTTTGTGAGAAATTTATGTTAATACTTCTTTAAAACTTGTTAGAATTCATTACTGAATATAGAAATTTTTGATAAAATTTTTAAGTTACTTAATCAATCTCTTTACTTATTAAATGTATGTTTTCTAGGAATTTTCCTTTGTCATCTACTCATGGAATTGGCTATCATACACTTGTTCATGGTACGATTTATTATACTTTATGTGTGTGTGTGTGTGTGTGTGTGTGTGTGTGTCACACTGGTTTTAATGCCCCTTCTTTCATTTTTCATTTTAATAACTTCAATCCCTCTCTCATTGCCTTGGCCACTCTATCTAAAGATATGCAAATTTTATTAGTCTTTCAAATGACCGAAAAAAGTACAAAAATACAATAAATTTGGGGTTTTGTTGATTCTCATTATTGAGTTTATTCTGTATTTCATTTCTTTTTATAATAATCATTAATCCTCCCTTTATGTATGCTTTTTTTAAAGAGGGTAAAACAAAACAATAAAGCAGATCAGAAGATTGTAAGTGACACAGGATTTCAAAGACTACAGGAGATCAACAGTGGCTACCATAATGTCTCTTGTTCTTCTAAATAGTTGTCTATATCTTCATACACAATGAATTCATACAAAAAAATAGTATGAAAGTGATCAAAACAGAATAATGAAAGGCCTTCAAAACCAGGCAATAGGAAAATCAACAAAGGCTACTGTAATGTCTCTTGTTCTTTTCAAAAAAGCTGTCCATACCTTCCTGTATGTTGAAATCAATTAATACAAAACAGGCTAAAACCACTTTAAACAAAGAATAAAAGCATTACTGGCTTTCACAGAATGATGACAGGAAATCAGCAATGGATACCATAATGTCTCTTTTTCCTTAGAGTAGCTGTTCATTTCATCAAACATAGTTTGATCAATTCTCATAAACTATTTAGGAGAACTAAAAATGTATAAGCCTCTACATGTACATCTATGTTTTCTGCATTAGAGGTAAAAACAAAACAAAACAAAAAAAACTAGAAAAACAATTAAAAAAAGACAAGTAAAAAATAATAGCAAAGAGCTCCGAACAAAGACAATATAGGCCTTCAAAACAAGGTGGTAAGAACATAACTAAGATTGTTATTTTACATAGTAATCTTCAAAAGAGTTCTTCAGACATCCAGAAGCAAACATGCAAAATTGATCCAGTCCTATGAATGTTAACTGCTTTGTTCCTGGAAAAAATAGAATTTGTAGCACAATCATCTTAGGTATCTTAAGTGTGTTTCTGTACAAATTTAGATATTTTTTCTTTTCCCTTCCTTTTCTTTCTCCTTTTCCCTGAGTTACTGTTTTTCCCCTTTGAGCAGATTCTTACCCTTTCACAGTATTTTTTAAGCATTTTGTATCTTATGAACTCTTAGCGTTCGTTACAGTAGGGACACAATATGGTATTTACTCATATGAGTTTGATTTATTTCACTTATGATTATGGTCTCGAATTGCATCCATTTACCTAAAGAATGATCACACTGAGTATTCCGTTGTATAGAAATACTACATCTTTTTTACCCATTCCTCAATTGATGGGCATTTAGGTTTTTTCTAGATCTGGCTATTACAAATTGTGCTGCTATAAAGATGGGTGCCCATATATCAGTCTGATATATTTCCAATTCTTCTGAAAATATACCCAGACTTGGAATAGCTGGGTCAAATGGGACTTCCAGTCCCAGCTTTTTGAGGAATCTTCAGACTGACCTCCACACTGGTTGCACCAATCTACACTCCCACCAGCAGTGCAGAAGTATTCCTTCCCCCATCCCCCAGCCTCTCCAGTATTTTCTGTTGGTAGTTTTCTTGATCCTGGCTATTCTTTCTGGAATGAGATGGAACCTCAGTGTGGTTTTAATTTGCATTTCTCTACTGACAAATGATGCTGAACATTTTTTCATGTATTTATTTTCCATTTGTATTTCTTCAGGTGAGAAGTGTGTATTCTTCTCAAATGCCCAGTTTTGGATTGGGTCTTTGAATTTCAAGGGTCTGATTTTTTTAATTCTTTATATGTTCTAGACAGATATCCTTTGTCTGAGGGACAGTTCACTAAGATTTTATCCCAATTTGTGGGTTTCTTTTAACTATGCTGGAGAGTTCTTTCGACATGCAGAAATAAGACGTGATCCCAGTTATTGATTCTGGGGAGTATTTCCCATGCAGTTTGGTTTTTATTCATGAATTCTTTGCCTATCCCTACATCTTCAAGATTTCTACCCACTCTGTTTTCCAGAAGATTTAGTGTTTCTGTTTTAATATTTAGATCTTTGATCCATTTTGACTTTAGTGTAGTGCATGGTGATAGGCATGGGCCTAGTTTTAGTTTTTGCCATACGGAGAGCCAGTTTTTCCAGTATCACTTATTAAAGAGTTAACTCTATTCAAAGACTCCTAGGTATTTCATTTTTCTGGATGCTATTGTGAAGGGTGTGGCTTCTCTTATTTCTCTCAATGAGTTTGTTGTTTGTGTATAGGAATGCTATTGATTTTTGAGTGTTGATTTTGTATCCAGCTATATGACTGAATTTAGTTATCATACCTAGGAGTCTTTCAATGGAGTTTTGGGGGTCTTTTATGTAGAGTATCATGTAATCTGCAAATAATGATAATTTAACTTCTCCTTTTCCTATCCTTACTCCTTTTATTTCTCTCTCTTCTCTAATTGCTCTGGCTAGTATTTTCAGCACTATATTGAATAGGAGTGATGATAATGTACATTGTTGTCTTGTCCCTGATTTTAGAGTAAAAGCTTTCAGTTTTCGACCATTTAGTATGATGCTACCTGTTGGTTGGTCACAGATGACTTTTATCATATTGAGGTAAAGACCATCTATTTTGATTTTCTGTAGGATTCTTATCATGAATGCGTGTTGGACCTTATGAAAAACTTTCCTTGTATCTATTGAAATGATCATGTGATTCTTATCTTTGGCTGGTATGGTGGATTACATTTATTGATTTGCTCATGTTAACCATCTCTGAATCCCACTTGGTCATGGTGTATAATCTTCTTGATGACTTCCTGCATTCTTTTTGCCACTATTTTACTTAGAAGTTTTGCATCTGTGTTCATTAGAAAGATTGGCCTGTAGTTTGCTTTTTTCATTGGTTCTTTCTCTGGTTTTGGTCTTAGAGTAATATTTGCTTCCAGGAATGAGTTAGAGATAATTGCTTTCCTTTCAATTTCATTGAAGAGTTGGCAGAGTGTTGGCACTAAGCCTTTCTTGAATTTCTTGTAGAATACCATGGTGAATCCATCAGGATCTGGGCTTTTTTTGTTGTTGATGGTAAGGTTTTAATTACATTTCCAATTTCATTAATTGATATTGGGTTTTTCAGCAGTTTTACATCTCCTTGATCTAACTTTGGTAGCTAATATGTTACTAAGAATCTGTCCATTTCTTCCGCATTATCAAACCTTTGAGAGTAGAGGTTTTGAAAGAGGTATTGATGGTCTGTATTTCCACACGGTCTGCAGTGATTTCACTCTTTTCACTCCTTATTGCATGAATTTGAGTATTTTCTTTCCTTTTTAAATAAGGTTGGCTAGAGGCTTACCAATTTTATTTATACTTTCAAAAAGCTAACTCTTGAACCTGGAAACTCAGGTGGCGGCTGGGGTGAGTGTGCGCACCATTCTGAGCCCAGGAGATTGTGTTTAGATCATTGCTCCCAGAGCCCAAGGACCTGCCGAGAATTCAGCCACATTAGACTAGCCTTGGGAGGTTTTGCAGCCTGAGTAGATTACCTCCACAACCTTTTTCAATTACGGGAGTTGAGAGCACGTGAAGTGAGTTCCAGGGCCAATGGGTCTTTGCCTGGGGAGAGCTTTAGCCCATCACCCAGAGTGGATAGGTGCCTGCCCAGCTACCTGGAACACAGAAGGTAGCACAGGAGGGCCTGAGGGCCTAACTGGATCATGCTCAGCATCCTCCATTCAGTCCCAGGAGCCTAGGGCATAGGAGACAATTTCCAACACATCAGGGGAAGCATTGGAACAACACTTGAAACATAGAAATATAGGAAAATCACAAGACAAAAGATGAAAATACTCAAAGCTCCAGCCCATGCCAAGAAATCTTAGAAGCTATGTACATAGAAGAAAATATACAACATAAACCTGAAATAAAGAAGCAACTCCAGGGAGCTTTAAAGGAATTCAAACTAAAAATAATCTCCAAGGTAAAAGAAGAAATGATGAAAGAGATGCTAAAAATATCTAAAGAAGACACAGTTAAAAAATTAGAGGAACAATACAAAAAGATAGAAGCCCTGGATAGACAATATAAGAAACAAACAGAATACATGAAGTGGATTCAAAGAGACACACAGGAAATCAAAAATTCCATTGAAAGTTTTCAAAACCACCTCAATGAAAGTGAAAATAGAATTTCAGAACTCGAAGACAAGATTGCAGCTAGTGAACAGGAAAGGAAAAATCTTTGAAAAATAATAAGGAATCAGGAAATAATTCAACAGCTGCAAGATGATGCAAAGGAAAACAATATAAGATTGATAGAGATAAATGAAAAAAGAAGCACACACATAAAGAATGTCAAGAGGCTATTTACAGAAGTAATAGCTGAAAATTTCCCAAACATGAGAATGGAAACTGACATTAGGATTAGTGAAGCATATAGAACTCCAAATAGCCATAAACAAAATAACTACATACAGGTATATAATAATCACTATCCCAGAAATCCAACATAAGAATAGAATACGAGGGCTGGGGATTTAGCTCAGCGGCATAAGCACCTGCCTTGCAAGCAGGCGGTCGTGAGTTCAATCCCCGGTACCAATAAAAAAGAAAAAGACAAAAAAAAAAGAATAGAATATGAAAAGCTGTCAGAGAGGAAAGACAAATCACCTATAAAGGAAAGCCCATCAGAATTACAGCAGACTTCTCAACACAAACAATGAGGTCATGAAGAGCATGGAATGAAATATTTCAGATCCTAAAGAAAAATGACTTTCAACCTAGACTGATATACCCTGAAAAACTGTCCTTCAAAATGGATGGAGAAATAAGATACTTCCATCACAAAGAACAGCTGAAGAGTTTCATGATCACCAAGCCAACTCTCCAAAGAATACTGAAAGATAATCTAGATACACATAGGAAAAAACCAGTAAGCAAGGTAGACAAACAGAATGGAAAGATAAAGATGAAACAGAATAAAGATAATATGTCAACAATAAGCCAATATATTACAGTTATAACCATTAATGTAAATGGTCAGAATTCACCAATTAAAAGAAACAGACTGGCAGAATGGATCAAGAAACAACATTCAATCTTATGCTGTCTGCAAGAAACCCACCTAACCCAAAAGGAAACTCACAGACTGACATTCAATGGATGGAAAACAATATTTCATGCAATAGGAACTGAAAAAAAAGCAGGGGAAGCTATTCTGCTTGCAGAAAATGTTAACTTCAAACCAAGAATGATCCTAAAAGATAAAGAAGGTCACTACATACTGGTTAGGGGAAAGCTTAAAGAGGAAGAGATAACTATCTTAAATATATATGCGCCAAATTCCAGGGCACCTAGCTATAAAAAGCAAGTATTAATAGAAATGAAAAATCAAATTAGCAATAACACAATTATAACAGAGAATCTTAACACACCATTGATACCAAGGGACAGATCAACCAGGCAGAAAATCAGCAAAGAAATAACAGAACTGAATCACACCTGTGAACAAATGGACTTGGTACACATATACAGAGTGTTCCATCCGAAAACATCAGAATATACATTCTTCTTAGCAGCACATGGAACATTCTCTAAAATAGACCATATACTAGTTCACAGAACATATTTAAATCAACGCAGAAGAATTCAAATTATCCCATGCATGCCATCAGATCATAGTGCCATGAAACTAGAAATTAATGATAAAAGAAACTGCAAAAACCAGACAAACACATAGAAATTGAATAATACACTCCAGAGCAATCAGTGGGTCACAGAAGAAATTAAAGAAGAAATTAAACAATACCTACAAGCAAATGAAAATACAACTACAACTTACCAGAATCTGCAGGATGCAATGAAAGCAGTTTTCAGAGGAAAATTCATTGCATTGAGTTCCCATATCAGGAAAACAGAACGAATACAAATAAATAACCTGGTGCTACACCCCAAACATCTAGAAAAAGAAGAGCAAGTCAAGACCAAAGCCAAAAGAAGGGAGGAAATTATAAAAAACAGAACAAAAATTAATACAACAGAGACTAAGAAAACAATCCAAATAATCAATGAATCAAAGAGTTGGTTCTTTGAAAGAATAAAATTGATAAGCTACTAGGCAATCTTGCTTAAAAAGGAAAGAAACAGCTCAAATTCATGCAATAAGGAATGAAAAAGGCAAAATCACTGCAGACTCTGTGGAAATACAGAAGATCATCAACACCTATTTCAAAAACCTCTACTCTCATAGATTTGGTAACATGGAAAAATGGACAGATTTCTAGAAACATATGAAGTACCAAAGCTGGGACAAGATGTCAAACTGCTGAATAACCCAATTTCTATCAATGAAATTGAAAATGTAATTCAGTCTCTACCTACAAAGAAGAGCACAGGCCCAGACTGATTCACTGCAGAATTCTACAAAAAATACAAAGAAGACCTAATGCTGACTCCTCAAACTCTTCAATGAAATAAAAAGGGAAGTAATTCTTCCTAAGTCATTCCTCTAGTACCAAAACCTGAGAAAGACCCAACTAAAAAAGAGAACTACAGGCCAATCTCTCTAATGAACACAGATGCAAAAATCCTCAATAAAATATTGGCAAACAGGGTGCAGCAAATCATCTAGATTACACACCATGATCAGGTGGGATTCATCCCAGGAATGCAGGCATGGTTCAACATACATAAGTCAATGAATATAATCCACTATATCATGAAACGCAAAGGAGGAATCACATGATCATCTCTATAGATGCAGAAAAAGCTTTTGATAAGGTCCAAAACTCATTCATGCTAAGAACCTCACAGAAAATTGGAATAGATGGTCTGTACCTCAATATGATAAAGGCCATCTATGACAAATCTGAGGCTGTCATCACATTAAATGATCAAACCCTGAAGGCCTATACCTTAAAACCGGGCACAAGACAAGGATGTCCCTTATCATAGCTCTTATTTAACATAGTACTGGACATACTATCTGGAGCAATTAGACAAGAGAGAAATAAAAGGGATAAAGATAGGAAAAGAGAAGTTAAATTATCATTATTTGTGGATGACATGATACTCTACATAGAAGACCCTCAAAACTCCATTGAAAGACTCCTAGATATATTAAATAAATTCAGCAATGTAGCTGGATACAAAATCAACACTCAAAAATCAATAGTATTCCTATACACTAACAACAAAATCACTGAGAAAGAAATAAAAGAAGCTACACCCTTCACAGCAACATCCAAAAAAATGAAATATTTAGGAATTACTCTCATGAAAGAAGTGAAAGACTTATACATGGAAAATTATAATACACTGAAAAAGGAAATTGAAGAGGATCTCAGAAAGTGGAAAGACATCCCTTGCTCATGGATAGGAAGAATAAATATTGTGAAAATGGACTTTCTCCCAAAACTGTTACACAGATTCAATGCAATCCCAATGAAAATATCATCAACATACCTCATAGATCTAGAAAAATCAATCCTAAAATTCATCTGGAACCAGAAGAGACCTAGAATACCAAAAGCAATTCTAAGCAGCAAAGGCAAGGCAGGAGAAATCATAATCCCTGACTTGAAGTTATACTACAAAGCAACTGTAGTAAAATCAACATGGTACTGGAATAAAAACAGAGCCAAAGATCAATGGCATAGAAGATACAACCACAACTACCAGACACTCAACCACCTTATCTTTGTTAAAGGAGCCACTGAGGAAGAATGTTCACTGGAAGAATGACAGTCTCTTTAATAAATGGTACGGAAAAAACTGGCTCTCCATATGCCGAAAACTAAAACTAGACCCATGCCTATCACCATGTACTAAACTAAAATCTAAATGGATCAAAGATCTGAATATTAAAACAGAAACACTAAGTCTATTGGAAGACAAATTAGGTAAAAATCTTGAAGACAGTGATAGGTAGAGAATTCATGAACAGGAATAATACCGCACAGGAAATACTTCCCAGAATCAATAGATGGGATCATGTCTTATTAAAAATTTTCTGTATGTCAAAAGAAATCTCCAGCATAGTGAAAAGAAAACCCACAAACTGGGAAAAAAATCTTAGTGAACTGTCCCTGAGACAAAGGACTTCTGTCTAAAACATATAAAGAATAAAAAAAAATCAGACCCCCAAAATTCAAAGACCCAATCCAAAAATAGGCAACTGAAATGTATACAGAGTTCTCAGATGAATACAAATGGCAAATAGATACATGGAAAAAAAGTTCATCATCACTACTCATTAGAGAAATGCAAATTAAAACCACACTGAGATTCCATCTCACTCCTGAAAGAATGGCCAGGATCAAGGAAACTACCAACAACAAATGTTGGAGAGGCTGTGGGGAAAAGGGAACTCTCCTGCACTGTTGGTGGGAGTGTAGACTGGTGCAGCCATTGTGGAGGTCAGTCTGGAGATTTCTTAGAAAGCTGGGATTGGAAGTCCCATTTGTTCCAGCTATTCCACTTCTAGGCATATTCCCAGAAGAGCTGAAAACATCATACCACAGTATGATATATGTGCACCCAAATTTATA
Source organism: Cavia porcellus (assembly GCF_034190915.1). NCBI lineage: Eukaryota > Metazoa > Chordata > Mammalia > Rodentia > Caviidae > Cavia > Cavia porcellus. The sequence goes on from NW_026947485.1 coordinate 104,482,225, forward strand.
GCAGCACAATTTGGAATAGCCAGATCTTGGAAACAACCTAAGTATCCATCAACTGAGGAATGGATAAAAAAAAAACCAGTGGTATTTGTATATAGTGGAGTACTACTCAGCTATAAAGAATGATCACATTGAGATATTTATAAATGGACACAACTTGAGACCATACTCATTAGCGAAGTAAATCAAACTGACACATATAAACACCAAATAGTCTTCCTTAGTGTAAGAAATGGTAAGAGTACATAAGAGTTTATAGTACTCATGAGTCCTCATTACATTACTCTGAAGCCTTATAATGTCTGCATTCATTAGTTGGAATGGTTTTATCCTAGTTTGTTTGATTTTATTATCTGTCATAGTATAAACAGTTATTTTAAAGAAGACATTAGAATAGCCAGAGCTGATTTAGTATCATCTTACCCTGAAGTCCTACTATGCTTTTGTTTTTCTGTTACCTTTGGTTCTATCCTGTTATATTTTATTGGATATTATTACATGTGATAGTATAAACAAATTTTCTATGGAAAATGAGATAATATAGTAGCCATTATTCATTCTCTGCTATTTGGTTCTGAAAGCATTGTAATGCATTCATTCTCTTGAATGGTTGTATACTGTTTTGTTATTCTTGATACTATTAAATATGAAGCTATACTCAACTATTTCAAATAAAGAGACACTATGGTAGTTACTGTTAATTATGTGTTGTCTTGTAGTAAAATGCTGTGTTACTTGCATTGCTCTGATCTGATCTGCTTTGTTATGTCCTCTTTTGTCTTAATCTCTTTTAAAATTTTTTTTAAAGTCAACTCTGATTCATTGATTATTTTTGTTGTTTTCTTAGTCTCTATTGAAGTGATCTCTGCTCTGATCTTTATAATTTACTCCCTTCTTTTGGCTTTAGTCCTGACTTGCTCTTCTTTTTATAGATGATTGAGTTATAGCATCAGGTTGTTTATTTGTGTTCATTCTGTTTTCCTGATGTGGGAATTCACTGCAATACATTTTCCTCTGAGGACTGCTTTCCTTGCATCCCATAGACTTCAGTAAGTTGTATTTTCATTTGCTTATAGATATTAATTTCTTCTTTAATTTCCTCTGTGACTCACTGATTGCTCAGGAGTATATTATTTAATTCCTATGTGTTTGTGGAGTTTTTGCAGTTTCTTTTGTCATTAATTTCTAGATTCATGGCACAATGATTCAATAACATGCATGGGATAATTTCAATTCTTTTGCATTGACTTAAGCATGTTGAGTGGGGTAGTATATGATCTATTTTAGAGAATATCTCATGTGCTGCTGAGAATAATGTATATTTTGGTGTTGTTGGGTGTAACACTCTCTACATACCCTCTAAGTCCATTTGTTCACAAATATGATTCTGTTCCATTCTTTTCTGATTTTCTGTCTAATTGATCTCTCTCTTTGTGTCAATGGGGTGTTACAGTCTTCCATTATAATTGTGTTATTGTTTACTTGATTTTTTATTTCTGTTAATATTTGTTATTCTGTGGGAGCTGGGTGCTCCCATATTTGGTGCATATATATTTAAGATTGTTATATCTTACTCTTAAAGTTTTCCCCCAACTAGTATGTAGTGAGTTTCTCTATCTCTTTTAATCATTCTTGATTTGAAGTTCACATTGTCTGCAAACAGAATAGCTACCCCTGCTTTGGGGAGGAGGGTCCTGTTGCACAAAGTATTGCTTTCCATCCTTTGACTTTCAGTCTATAAGTTTTCTTTTGGGTTGGATGGGTTTCTAGTATACAGCACATGGTTGGATGTTGTTTCTTGATCCATTCCTCCAATATGTTTCTTTTAATTGATGAATTGGAACCATTACATTAATGGTTATAACTGATACATGTTGGCTTATTTTTGTTATGGTATCTTTCTGCCATTGGTTCTTTACCTTTCCCCCTCTGTCTCACTGTTTGCCTTGCTTAGTGATTTTTTTCTGTTGGTACTCTTAAAGTCATAGTTATTTTTATGTCTATCTAGAATATCTTTCAGTATTCTTTGCAGGGTTGGTTTGGTGGTCATGAAGCTCTTCAGCTGTTCTTTGTCTTGGAAGTATCTTATTTCTCCATCAGTTTTGAAGGACAGTTTTGCAGTGTACTTCAATCTGGGTTGGAAGTTGTTTTCCTTTAGGATATGAAACACTTTCCTCCATGCTCTTCTTGACTTCATTGTTTGTGTTGAGAAGTCTTCTGTGATTCTGATGGGCTTTCCTTTATAGGTAATCTGTCTCTTCTCTCTAGCAGCTTTTAGTATTCTGTTCTTATGTTAGATTTCTGGGACTATTTACTATACGTCTGGGTGTAGATTTATTTTGGTTCTGGCTAACTGGAGTTCCATATGCTTCACTTATCTGTATGTCAATTTCCTTTTTCCCATGTTTGGAAAATTCTCTCCTATTACTTCGGTAAATAATCTTTTATGTAATTTGTGTTGTCATCTTTTTCATTGACACCTATCAATGTTATATTGTTTTTATTTGCATCGTCTTGCAACTGTTGAATTGTTATTTCCTGATTTCTTGTTATTTTAAAAAAATCTTTCCTTTCCTGTTCACTAGCTGCAATCTTGTCTTCATGGTCTGAAAGTCTGTCTTCACTTGTACTGAGGTAGTTTTTCCAGCTTCCACTGAATTTTTTTATTTCCTGGATATCTCTTTGAATCTGTTTCATGCATTCTGTTTCTTGCCTATGTTATTGATTCAAAGTTTCCATCTTTTTGCAGTGTATCTCTAATTTTTTAAACTATGTCTTCTTTAGATGTGTTCAGCATTTCTTTCATTACATTTATCATATCTTCTTTTACCTGAGAGATTATTTATGGTCTGAGTTCCTTTATGGCTTCCTGGAGTTGTTTCATTACTTAAGTTTCTATCATTTCAGGAGTTACAGGTGTATGGCTTACATTTTCTTCTATGTCCATGTCTCCTAGGCTTCCTTGGGATGGGCTGGAGGTTTGAGATTGCATTTTGCTCTTTAATTTTGTCATTTTCCTATATTCTCTTAGGGAAGCTGAAGGCAATGTCTCAGTTGCTTCTTGAGTTGAGAATATCTATCTGTACTTGAGAAAGTTTCTTCATTTGAGTAGAGGTCATTAGGCCTTACCAGGTAGCTCTCACCCACTCAGGGTCACAAGGTGGGGGGCAACTAGGCCCAGAGGGACCTTTTTGAGGGTTCTCTAGTGACAGGGGATTCTGGGTGGGGCCCTATGAGGCTCCAAGCAACATGCTGAGGCTGCCCGGCTGGATGAAGTTCCCTTCACATGCTTTTGACTTGCAAGGGGGAGCCAGGTGGCTCCGGGCCACTAGGGGGTTGCTGGATAGGCCCCTTTCTGTGTGGTTTAAATTTGGTTTGCTCTTATTTTGCATGTTCCTCAAAGTGGAAGGTGAGATTATTGATCCCAATATCTTTTTCTACTGTTTTATTTTCATTTTGGTTTACCTTAAAGTGTTTTTTAATTTCTTTTATGATTTTTTTTATGATCCATATGTCAATTTAAAGTACATTTTTAACTTGGTGGTTTATTAATTTCCCAAATGTTCTTTCCATATTGATTTATAATTTTTCCATTGTGTTCAGAAGATACTTTGTATGATTTCAGTGTTTTTAAATGTACTGATGCCTGCTTTATGACCTAACATTAGTCTATCTTGGAGAATATTTGTGCATTTGAGAAGAATATGTACATTGCTGGTGCCAAGTGAACTTTTCTTTGTATGTCTGTTAGTTCCCTTGCAGATTTATTCAATTCCCTTATTTATCTTCCATCTAGTTTTCTATTCATTGTTGAAAATGTGGTATTGGATTGGCTGAATTACTTCTCCCTTTCTATTCCAATTGTATGATATCAATTCAAGACCCTTTACTTAATCACATCTACAATGACACTTACTCCCAAAAGGATCACATTCACATAGACCAAGTGGGAATCTTTGGGGAGTGTCACTGTTAAACCTACTGAGGAGGGCCTGTGACCTAAACACATGCACAGAAAGAAGCACTCCAGCCATAGATTAGGAATCAAGAGGGCTTAGCTCTGTCTTCCTCGACAGTCCCATTAGGAGTGCTTTCTTCTGTGTCCTGGGCTCAAGCTCTCTTCTGCAGCATTAACCAAGGAGGCTGCAGAATTAGGGACCAAAGGTTGGGGACATTTAACAGCCATGAGACCTCACCAAATGGATCAATCGCAGAAGCTTCTCTTTCTACCCATTGGGCCTCCTTGACTCACGTGAGACTGTACTCTTCCCCTCTGTGGCTGGGGTGGGGGCTGTGTCTATAGGATCATGAGTCTAGGCAAGTCCATATGTGAGAATTTAAGGGTCAGTATCAAATACACTCTGAGATAAGATCTTTGAAACATTTTTCCCAACTGTCCCCATGGCACCATTCTGAAGGGTCAAGAGGAGACAGAGGTAAAGGGTTTGTCTTGGAGCAACTTCCAACATTGCAAAAACTGTGTTCAGCCAGGAGCCCTGCTTGCCAACCAGGCCCCCCATGTATGAACAGGTGGATGGACCCTTCATCCATTGTCCCCTCCACACACACTTTCTGGTTTCTTTCATTCCTCAATTCTACAGACAACCATGGAATAGGGCCAAAATTTGACTCTGTTTCATTCTGGCAGATTCTAGAATAGTTTCCATGGAAACCACTATGTGATTGTGGGCAAAGAAGGAGGGGGCAAGATCCTTTAAAATAATGAAGATTGAAAGATTTTCTCAGGTCATTGCTTCCAGCTACCTGGTGGTTTCCATGGAAACTCAAGCCAATGACAGAGCCAAATGGAACAGGCACTGAATTTCTCAACTGCTAACATGCTGGCTACCTGTGGGAGACCCTTCCTGGGATTTTCTTTGGTGTCCACTTAGTGAGTTCATTGGCCTCTACCATTGCCCCACCCCTAGATATTGTCACTTCTTTACAAAGTAACTCCTCTCAAATTACAGTAGGAGACGTGTTCCTCCAAAGCTCACAAAAAGAAATGGGCCCTAAGGAGCAGGAAGGAAAGAAGGAGTGAGGGTTGCAACTGATTTCTGCCCCTGAAATCAGGCTTCAGATATCATCCTCTTCCACCCAAGACTCACAGGGGATAAGGAGAAGTGCAAGGCTATTGGAGGTTTGAGCACCACGTGGTTACAGAGGTCACTGACAGGGTCGCTTAGCATCATCAGGATTACATCCTCTCTCCTTCTCTGGAAGTCACCAATAAGGAGACCTAGTCAAGGGTAAGGTAAAGCCAGGCTGGCATCTCCTAAGCAGCCTGATTCAAGAAGCTGAGGAGGGACTCCATGGAGAAGGACTCTTGCTAATTCCCAGAGCCCTTGTTCAAGAGCTTACACATTGAGGAGGTTACTGAACTCCATGTCTGCTCCACAGAGGACATGCTCAGGAAACATCCTGGGAAAGGAAGTCACAGAACACTGTCCCTCTGCAGTGACACCCTTAGAACTATTGTTGGCTTTATAGCTCTAGTTCCCAACCAGGAGAGGTGGCTTCTGCAGAAGCCTCCAAGAGTGGGCAGGGTTCCTAGTCAACATTGTACTGCTATCTTATCTGAAGAAAGATGACTTAGCAGCAGAGAACAATCTTAGTCCAAGTGCCCTGTCCTGCTCTTTCAGAAAATCCTGTCGCAGTAGCCTTCCTTCTTTTGCCTCTCTTTGCTCCAGTGGTAAGCAACCAGGAATATCTGCCAGATTCAGTTTCTTTTAATAATGTCAACATCCTTTCAATTAGTTATTCAATTTTAAAACAACTAGTCACATGGCTAAGTCTCTCTCCATGTCCCATCATGATTATCACTTTTGAAAGATGCTAGGTCAAAACATGCTGACCAATATGACATGTTTAAGAACTCTTTCCAGCTGTCACTCATGGAATGCAGATTCATGCCAAGCCTTTCTCCTGGGCCACATTTTGGACTCTGAAGAATCCAGAAGACTTTCATTGAACCTGAGGTAGTTGGGCTGCTGGACCAGTCCCAGATGCACAGATGCTCAGCAGGTCACTCAGGAGACAGACATGAGACCATACACTTTGTAACACCCATCTATCTAAATGCAGAGCAGGAGCAAGCCTGGAACTTCCACTGTCTTGGTAAAACTTGAAGTAAAATCTGTACTTAATTTACCAAGTATCATCTAGCTGAGTCTTCTGGGAGGACCCTTCCTCAGGTTGATTGCAGGCTTGAACATAACATAGTGCTGCCTGTAGGAAGTTCATTATTCCCTTAATTCAGAATCCCGATGGTGAGAGACACATTAAGACCTATGAGAATTAAGCTTAATGAACATGTCCATAGCTTTGTGCCATCGACTGCCTCCAATGTCATCCCTGTCCCTAAGAAAGAAGACAAAAAGTATTCTTATTCTGAGACATGAAATATGAATGCAAATCTAGATGAAACATTAAACTGATCTTAAAAGGGTAGACAAATGTCAATGAACACCGAAGTTTAGAGAATGCTAGAAGACATTTAACCAGCCTGCTCAGAAGTGCTCTTAGCAGTAATGAGCTCATGCTTCGTTTACATACTCATTGTCACTCATCTTTCATCAGTATCCTTGAGTGGATGTTGCTGGTAGAAGGTACTTACAGAGACAGACAAGAGTCGACTGTGCTTAGGGTTGACCCTCAGGGAGGGGCAGTGTCTGGGTAGTGCTCAATGGCAGATTGAAGTGTCACATTTGAAAGGTCAAAGAGCCAGAAAACCTGAAGTTTACCTAACCCAGATGGGCATCATCACAGAAAACTCTCTCACAAAAATTACAAAAACATCAATACCTGAAAGGTAAGAGGCTATAGCACAGAAAAAGAGGTGCAGACAGATCACAACCCAGGCAAGACCTGGGACTGAAATGTGGTCACTGGAAAGCAGCAAGCACTTCAATAGACTGAGTTAGAGAAAGGAAGTGGCCTTTCTTGGTCAGCTGACCCTGATCACAATGAGCAGAAGGAGGTGCCTTGCTAGATGGGTCAAGCAAGATTCCTATTCTCAGATCACTGGGTCAAGCTGGAAGGACCCTGGAGGATGAGTGACTAGGGTAGTGGAACTTTCAGGACCGTCTCTGTAAAAGTCAGGAACAGATCCATAGAAATGTCTGACTTCATTATTCTCCACTAGAGTGAAAGGGAGCTCCATCAAGCTTAACTCCTGAAGCCCTTACACTTCCCTTCTCACCAGAGTTGTAGGAGAGGTTGGGTGACCATCCTGTCCTAGATGGCCAGGGACATTCACTGTGTTAGCACTGACAGTTCTAAGTCCTAGAATGGTAGGCTACTAGCAGAGAGATCATGGGAGCTAAAGGTTTCTCTTGGTCCCTCCACAAGGAGCAGAAAAGAAGTAAAGATGGAGCAGAAGAAAGGGAAAAAGGGGCAGCATGTCCACCTGGATCCATGCGCCTGTGTGCCACTGAGTGCAGAACTGGTGTTCCTGCTCTCTCACCCATTGACCCCAGAGCTCACACTCTTAATCACCAAACTTGAACTTGGAGAGAGAAGGAGAGAAAAGCAAAGATGTCCAAAACATTTTCACCAGCTTGAACACTTTGCCAGGGGCTGGTCACGTGCCTGCTCTCCCCAGTGTGGCCTGTTGTCTTAACTAGGAGTGGACAGCCCTGAACCTCAGGTAGCTCAGCCCAGCTGTGGCCCAGAAGGAGACTGAGCCTCTGTTGTGCCCTGTGTGCTCTTCCATCCAGGAGGAAAGGGAAGATAAATGTTCACTGCACATCTACCACAGAAGTGAAGGACGTGGGGCCCAGTTCTCTTGACTTCTCTGGGCAGTGAACATTTTGCGGGCAAGGGAACTGAGGCACAAAAAGTAAAATAAACTCCTGTTGCCAGCAGGTCCTCGTGCCTAAGTTAGGACACAGATACATCCTAGTCCTCCTCCTGGGCAGCACCAGCTCATTTGCATGCAACCAGTGCTTTTCAGAATGGGGTCTGATCATCAGCCCAAGCCACCGCCAAAACAGGGGAGCAGAAACCAAAGGGCCACCTTTGCTGCAATTGCTAGTCATTAGAAGGAGGGTGGTTCAGGAAACATGGGAGATAGGCAAATATTCTCACAGGCAGCTGAAATGTGGTTCCACCCTCCTAAACCTAGGGTTTTAGTTGGCTTGGTTTCTCATAGAACTCAGGATCAGCAAATGCTTTATCTAATTGTGTAAATGGCCCATGCAGACCCCATCAGAAAGACCAACCATTCACAGAGCCTCAGCAGGGCAATGATCCAACTCTGGTACGGCATGAGGACCAGAAAGGGCTGAAAGAACTTCCAAGATACATGGCCGTGAGGTTGCACTTCATCCCTAGTGAAGAGCTCCCTCCCCCAGTTTGAAATGCTGGTGAAAGCCAGGTGACAAGAGAACATGGCAGAGGCTCCACACCTGGCTGCAAAGGCAGCAAATGAGCCAACATACAGCCCTGAAGGGAGAGGTACTAAAGGGCACTTCTGATGGGTGACAGAGGCAAAGCTCTTTTCTGCACCTCTCTTTGCTCCTTGCTCTGGATGTTCAGAGCAGCTGTTCATTCTTGGGGCTGCACAGCAAGCTTGGGATTCACCCAATCATCCCCTTGTCCCACTATCATCACCATCACTTATTGCAAGGGCCAAGATAAAGGAACACACACTCTGGGACCAGAAAGTGCCCTTCACACCCTGGAGCTTCCTGGAGTATGACATCCCATTTCAGAACTCAGAATGTTAAGGAGTCCTCTGGAAAACAAACCTTCACATTTTTCTTAAGGGACAGGTGGCCCACAATCTGCACTGCCTCCCAACTCTGCCAGAAAAGAGCCCTCTAGTGAGGGCTTTCAGAGAATCTGCTGACCTAACTAGACATATTCATGCTGCCCATGTGTTCTTAGCAGGCTCTTCAAGTGTCATCATGTGGTCCTCTGGCTGAGACCTGTGATCCCATCATAGAGAAATGGAAATAGACCACCTGAAGATGGCAGCAAGCTTCCCCTCCTAGCCAGGGCAGGGTAGGGCAGCCAGAGGAGAGATGGCAGCCACAGCCACCAAAAGAGAGACCCCAGCCTCATGTAAATGCATGACACAAGCTAGCTAACTTGTCAAGGAATGGTAATTTCAGCTCAGAAAAGTCTAATGATAGAGACAGGTGATGATCAAAAGCACTCACTGGTGTCCTCTGGCCTGTTTCCTCCCCTGAAAAACAAGTTTGTTGAGAGCCCCACAGCATTGCCTATGTTAATCCACCTTCTCCAGGGCACACAGGTGGGAGGGAGCCTGCAAAAGCGAATCAAGCCCAACAGGTACCATAACTACTATCATAGCTACCAGTTTAGGTAAATCAGGCACCTGTGACATGGGTGACACATGCAACTATGGAGCAGGCTCTGATGGAGCTGTCTGGAAAAGTAGCTAAATTTCACTTATCAGCCCCAAGGCACTTTCGAGTTTCCTTGCTGGTCCTTTGGCTGCAGTGGTCACCACTGTGGCTGCCTGCCCTTTCAGAAACACCTCCACATTCCACCCTCTACCTCCCAGGCCTGCCGTCTTCGTATCTCCAGGGAAAGTAAAATCCATGGAAAAGAGGGTCTCCTATAGAGGTGCCCCAAGCACACGTACCTTCCCTCCTGGACAGGATACCACACAGCCCCCACCTGGTTGCTTTCTCTTCACTGCAGGCCACGGCAAAGGAGGCTTGCCTCCCTGTTCACACTGGATCCCAGCTCCCAGCAGTGAACCTGGAGCACAGATACTATGTGCTCAGTGAGAGCATCTGTCCCCTGAAGAAATAAATGCATGAGTGTGCCTGTATGGAAGATGGTGCTCAGTGACCCTTGCTAAAGTGAAGTTACTGGGATGGTAGAACTCAGCAATGATCTGCACAAATCACCAGTGAGGAGCAGACTGAGGAAGACACTATTGGCCAAGGTCACCTGACATCCCTGCAGCGAGAAATACTGGCTCCTCTTTTGTATAGCCTCGTGTTCAGAGGGCATCTGAAGGATGCAGGTAGCTTAAAAACTCCTACCTTCACACATACCACACGTATGTACACAACACATACCCACATAATACACACGTGGTGCACACACAGCTTACACATGACAAGGGCATGTATATGTGCACATAACAGACACTGCATATACCTATATATAATAAACACTCATGTCATCATCTCAGAAATATAAACAGCTGCTAGTTAGCAGCTGTCCCAAAACCAAGGCACAAAGCTGGGAGGACTGGTGGGCATTGTGGGCATCTGGTGACTGACTTGTAGCAGTCCGGATCATTGTTTTCAAGTACTTTGAAGATAATGTGGCTCTCACCACTCACCCCAGTCCAACCACTACACTCCCTTGGTGTCCCCAGGGAGTCCTTGTTGGATAAAGTATTCTGGGAAAATCAGAAAGATGCCTGCTGAAGCTGTGTCTTGAAGCCAGCATGGAAGAAACAAGGAAGGGAAGAACTCAGAGTCACCCTCATCCACGCCATCCAGAGAAGCAACCCTGCAAACAAGCAGAAGGCCACCTCTGACCCTAATCTGGCCAATAGACCCTCCCCTCCCTCTGCATGGTGAACACAGGAGCAACCAGTCAGAACCTATGCCCAGGGGTATGGGACTAGAGGCTCACTCTGTCCCCAGCTGCAGCCACAAGCACTAGTAGCTCTCAGCACTCCCACTTTAGTCACAGGCAGCAGGCAGCAGAAGAGACCAGTCTCAGAAAGGAGCAGAGCCAAGGAAAGATGGAATGGGACCATCAGGTTCCGCAACCCAGTGGCTAATGGTCCACCTCATTTCTCTCTTAAATGCCACCATAAACTCCTCACAGTAAATAGATGCCTTTTTTGTGAATTCTACTTTTGCTTAAGCCCACTGGCATTTCCTTTTTATCATTTGTAACCAAGAGTAAAAAACCAACCTGCATCTTGACACACTTCCTGCTAACCCCCTCACCCTCACACCTTCCATGGTGCCATGGAAACAGCCTCCAGGATCCAGGCTCCAGCCCTCACCTCCGCCTATAGAGTCTCCTTCTCAGACAAATTGCCTTGTCTGTCTGGAGGTGCAGACCATCCAAAACTAAGCCATTGCTAGTCTGCCTGATGACTCTTTTAAGTTATATGAAGCAGGGAAAATAGTATCATCAAATATTTAGTGGGTTTCTAAATAATTATAGTCTTTAGGAAATTCTATGATTTCTGTCACCCTTACTGACACTCACCACATGCACAGGTCCTAATCGCCTTCTACTTCCCATTGGGATTTGCAGACTGGGGCTGCCCAAGGCCAGCAGGCCTCTCATCTCTGACCTCCCTAGGTCAGGGTTACTGATGCATCCAGGCCTCTGGCGACTTGGATGGGGACTTCTTCATCAACCTCCCTCATTCACAGGCCTCTCTCTCTGCAGCCCCTCCTATACCACACCCTTTCCTTGCTACACTGCTATCCTTTGGGTCCTCAGACTGTTCAAAAACAGAGGAGTTACACCTCTGAACCTAAAAAAGAAAAGGAGCTACACAAAACAGCAAGAAGAAAATTCTCCCAGAGCCTCCTCTCTGATCTTCCAGAACAAGTCCAGCCTGCTGGGGCCGGACCACCACTGTAGGCAGAAATCCATGGTTATGCATGCCCTGCTTGTTAGGTAAGTGGCCTGGGGCAACTAGGCCCTCTGCCCTTTGTCAGCAGCCAATCCCATAACAGCTGGAATCACCCCATATGGAATCAGATATGCAGGGAGCTCTATTCTGGCTGCCCAGATCAAGGAAGCAAGTGGAGCGTCGTTCTTTATGGAAGCATCATGAGCATCTGCTACCCTGAGGTCAAGTTCAGGGTGACCAAATGGAGCTCAAGATGTAGGGTGTGCTGACCAACAGGTTTGTGCCATCAGGGTGTCAGAGCAGGGATTGGGGGCTGGCCTGTGTGGAAGCCAGTGAGGAACAGCAGGACTGAGAGAGAAGTGGGAACACATGCGGTTTATAAAGGACTCATCTCAGAAACCTCATGAGTGAATTTCTTCCACTCTCATCTGGCAAGGGCTGAACACAATGTGAAGACCATGAAGTCTGCTCTGCTATGGCTAACTGGCCAGAGGGTCTTAATCCAAACTGCCTCCTGTTTTTGTACAGCTAATATTTAAGAGTGTTTTCCATACATGAAGTGGTTAAAAAAATCAAAGTAGGAATGATATTTCTTGACATATCAAACTCTGATACTCAAATTTCAGAGCATTAAGCCGAGTTCACTGGGGCAAGGCTACACTCTCAGTGTTCGTGTTGCTGGGGAGCAGGTCCTTGTACACTACAACAGCAGAGCTGAGCTGCAGCCAAGATCTTATGGAGCACAAAGCCCAGATCATTTATCTCTGGGAACTGTAGGGGAGAAGTTTGCTGACTTTGCTGGAAACAATCTGGAGCCACTAAAGATCCCCCAGCTTAGAAGGGGGAAGGATGAGATAATGGCATAGTGTGTGGTGCAGCAGAGAATGGCTCTCTATCCTTTCCCAGGAAGGAAAATCAGGGGAAGAGGCAGACATGGAGTGGAAGGAGCAGGGATTCCAAGTCTCTCCACTAGTGCTGTGGAAGTTCACTGTGGCTCTGAAGCCATCTTTCTTTACTTCACTACATCACTCTGAAGTTCACATATTCGTGTCGTGATTTGTCTCAGGATTATGACTGAAACCCATAGTCTTTTTTGTGTATCCCATGTCTGCAGAAACTTTGAGATCAACAAAAAGGTTGTTGGCTGTTCTTTCAATGTACTGGATGATGTGGAGCACTTTCAGGTCATCTGATTTTATAGAGATCTGTGTCTTTGGCTGAACTATTTTACAACTCAGTAAAGACAAATGACCTATGAAAAGCTCTTGATGATTGGGAATGGTTCTTGCATTAAAATGCACCTGAAATTTTGTCCATAGGTATACAATTGATTTTAGTTGTTCTATAAAGTACAATTCTGCCTCTGGTAGCAAATTCATTTCAGTATTTCTGATAGTACTTCTGTATTTTCCTCAGGTTTTTTTTTTCTTTTTCCTTTTTATCGGTACCAGGGTATTTCCTCAGTTTCTTATTGGAACTGGTTTTCATCTTACTGGTTCTTTTCTTAATTATTGAGTTAAATAAAATCTTTGAAATGCTTATTTTACATCTACAAGAATAATTTTTATGGCTCTAAAAATATCAGTGAGGCAGAAGGATCACAAGTGTAAATCCAACTGAAGCAATTTTGTGACCCTGCAAGACCCTGTCTCAAAATTAAAACAGAGGAAAGAATTGGACATAGAAAGAGGCCCTGGGTTTAATTCTCAGTCTTGAGTTTTAAAAAATCTTTGGGACACCCAAGATCTCAGATTACTGTCAGAATATTTGTGGCCCTAAATATGTCAATCAGTGAGTGTTACCAGGCTAGAAAATAAGGGGACCTCCTGGTGTGGTTACAACCCAGGCACAGGTCTTGGGGAACACCTCTCATCTCTCCAAGAACACAGCAGATGATACCACAGAGCAGCACAGGGTAGGGTCCTCTCTGTTATAGTTTCAGATGAAAAGTTTAAAATTCAAAACACCTGAGTCCCACCTTCCTCTTAACTCATCTCACATTAGAAATGCTGAACAATATTTTGCTTAAAGCAGAACTCCTGCAACCAGTGAAAAGCTCAAGTAAAACATGAGTGCTAATTTGTTTTCATCAATACTGAATATATGAAATGTTTTTTAAGCTAGAAAATGGAATTAAGGGTAAATATAAAAGTACTTTTATGATCATAGCACTTTTACCTACCCCTGAAAAAACCTTTGAGACATTTTTAGATGCAATGATTATTCAGGTTATATTGTTTGAACTTGACCTCAGCAGCTCAGCAAGTCTGCAGGTTTAAGGTCTTTTGTAAATACCTGAAGGTCCTAGCGGTTACCCCAAGATGACTATTGTTCCTTCCCCTCAGTAGCAAAAGCACAATGAAACAAGACTTACTGTATGTACATTGTTAAATGTGCAAGCTACACATACAAAAAATCCTGTTCTGTGGCCAGAGCTAACCCCACTGTCTGCCCTCAAGAATTCTGACAATCCAAGGGACTGAAAAAATTCACTTAGAGTTCAATGCAGTGACAGCCTAGCAGTGAGCACCAAATGTGCTGTGGGCTGAGTTTCAGAGTGAGGCTGGCAGTAGGGGGGAGGGTGTATGGGACCAACACGTGTCAGACTCACATCAGCACAGGTGCTATAGGTTTGCCAGCAGTGTTCTAAAGGGTCAGGATGCTGGGCACTTGAGCTCAAGCCACGTCCAGGGACTGGTAGGATTTACCAATCTTTCTTAGTCACTCAGCTCACCAGTGAAGAATGACTTCTAACAACCCTCCATTGTAGCTTTTGATAACAAAGTCAGAATTGCTAAGAACCCAACTGTAGAGTATTGATTCATGATGGAACATTTCAAAAACTAGCAGTCCCTAATGTGCAATTTAGAGTTAACTTACACAGACATTGAAATTTTATGCTTAAGCTAATTACTACACAGGTAACAGTCTATTTCCTTCCCAGGAGGTGAAGAGGCACACTTACATCAGAGTACATAGGTGTTAAGACTCTGGGGGAGAAGTAGTCGACATTGGAGTCACACAGAAACCAGCCCACTAAGGCGGAAGCAGAGAGAGCACCCCTCCCTACATGGGCCAAAAGGCCATAGTTCCTTACTTATAGACACAAACTCAAGCCTGATCAGCCTCTAGGCTTTGTTCTATGGGCCTGAGGGTCCAGCCTATCCTTTGGCTTAGAAAAGTTCTCAGTTTCACAATGGCCTTGACCACAGCTGGGTTCCCAGTGAGCTCTGTGATAGCCTTCCAGTAACCCACAAAGGGATATGATTCTCTGTGGAGTTGTCCCCTTGAGCACAGTGGCCTCCTCAGTACCCCCTAGGAGTTCCTGGCTCTCCATAGAGGACAGTCAAGCCAACACCCTGTTTCCTGTGGAGCAGCCCTGGCACAGAAGAGCCAGATAGCAACGTGAGCCTACCCTCACTCAGGCTTAGGAAGAGGGACACTTGGGACCACCTGCTGCTGCACCTTGGGACGGAAAGAAGTTACAAGAAAATAACCCAAAAGAGTCTTAGTGAAGCTCACTTTTGGATTTCACAGAAGATACAAGAGGAGCAAGGAGTCAGGAGTCAGGGCACCTCTGGCACATGGGTGACCTTGGACTCCCTCTTCCATCAACTCTCATGCAATGGCCATCTGTGCTATATAGGAAACATCCAGTGTCCCTCAGCAGATGCTTGCCTCGCAATGACCTGCATGAATGTTCTCAAACCAATGTCCCTCTCCTGAAGAGGCAAGCAGCTCCTCCTTTCATGTAGGAAGAAATACTGAACAGAGCCCAGCTTAATAATCAAGGAAAATCCACCTCCCACCCCAGATTCCTCCATATAGAGGCAGGTTCTGGGAAACGGGACATCTCCAATGCCAAATATGCAGAGATGTTCTGGAGATAATGGACGATTTTTCAGAATTAAACAAATGAGGAATAAAATTCAGAGTAGGTAATTTTCTGGAGATTACGGTTATCAAGTGCGAGAACTAGGATTTGCACAGAAATTGCAAAGCTCCTGTTTTTATCAACTACATAAGGGTCTCTTCAGGGAAGAATAAACCCACGTGAAGAAAACATGTAGCTTCTTAATTGGGAGATTATTCTGCCTACAACATAATCACTACCAAAGCACAGGCTTCAAAGTCTTAACTTGAACTTGTGGTCAGGATGAGACCTACGTACGCATTCTCATTCCCTCCTTTGCTGAAAACATATGCTAGTTGCAGATAAAAACATAAAAGTTACAGCGTGGTTCCCATAAATGAGAAAAATAAAAGACACAGTATTGTAAGCAGGCTGAAGCCATAGGCCTGCTGAATCCCAGTTTGGATCCTGGTGATCTTGTCCTTGAACAGTGAAGAGACTGAAATTGTCCATTTTGTGTTTTGCTTTTTAAAATTTTAAAAAAAAAACTAAAATGGGAACCTATTATGGCATATATCTAGATGTTACCTCAAAGCGTCAGGTACATACAGGTGGAGTTTTTGATGCCCGCTGGATCTAGAGTGTGTGATACTATGTTCAAGGATGTGTGGTACTTAGTCTATTGATTGATTCAACATAGTTCTGGGTACGGAAAGCTCATCCCCAGTGTGAGTAGCACCTCCCAAAAGACTTGTGGCCTGGATGAAATGTAAAGGGAGTCTGCTGCTGCTGCTGCTTCCTCCTTACCTTACTGAGGACCACTTCTTCTCTGCCGTGTCCTTGTGTCATGCCACCCTATTTTGGAATCGGCCAACTATGGACTGAACCCTTTATAAACTGAATGAAGTAAATTTTTCCCCTCTAATTTGTGAGTGCCAGCTATTTTGTCCCAGCAATGAGAAAAGTAACTAAGACAGGACCCCTACCTAGTTTATCATTCAAATTCCACCCCACCCAACCCCTACTCACACAGGTGCTGACCTCCATGTGGGCCTTCAGAAATTATAACCCCCACTCCAGGGCTATAGTCAGGAAAGCTTTCTCTGCCTGCGTCTATAAGAAACCTCATACCAGGCTGGGGATTTAGCTCAGCGGCATAAGCACCTGCCTTGCAAGCAGGCGGTCGTGAGTTCGATCCCTGGTACCGATAAAAATGAAAAAGACAAAAAAAAAAAAAAAAAAAAAAAAAAAAAAAGAAACCTCATACCAGAGGGGCAGAAACTTGGCAGCATTATCTGGAGGTGGCCTCACTTTAGGCACAAGGCAATAAGGCAACTCAAAGCTACTAGAAAGAGATATATGGGAGAGACGGAGGGTAAGAAAGAGATTCAAAACAGTAACAAAGATAGACCAAGAAAAAGCCAGAGCTCATCTGACTATAAATATGGACTCCTCACACACACAAAAAAAGAAATTTTAGGTCAAAGAAATTTGACATTAAGATGTTAAGAAGCATGGCTCAGACTTCTATTCTGGCAGTAATCCTAGCCCTCCTAGTTCAAACTCAGATGTCAGACCAAATGTTCTAAGTTTTGTAGTAAATGCATGGCCAGAGGCAATGGCATGGCCGTGGCAATGACTGGACAGAGCCTAAAGGTGAAATGAAGCCAGAGCTGCTGGCTATGCCCCTCAGAGTACAAGACAGACCGTAGAGACATATTGGCCCTGGAATAGCCTCAGAGACCTTGGGAAAAGAAGACAATGCCCAGCACCTGATAGCAGGAAAAATAGGGAGAACCAGTGTACCCCTCAGAGTTTCTGTCAGCTAAGCCCACGATGTAAGAGAAAACAAGAAGTAAATTCATCAAACAGGAGGCAAAAAGAAAACCTGCTTGTCTCGCCCCTGGAAACTTCCGTCCCTGGAGGTAGTGACAGTGCACCGGTCCTTGGACAGGACTGTTCAGCCACCCAGGTGGCCCCCAAAACCTCAGGTTAAACTCCAACGTAGTTCCATATGTAGACTCTCCCACTAACTGACAAAAGGAAAGGCAAACAGGTAAGAGGAGGAAAGGAAAAAGAGGAAGAGCAAAATGAAGAGGAGAAAAGAGAAGTGAAGCAGGAAGAGGAGCACAAGCAAAAGGAAGAAAGATGAGGAGGAGGGCAGAGGAGGAGAAAGAAGGAAGAGAAAAAGGGAGCGGAGAGCCAGGCATGGTGGAGATTCCTGTAATCCCAGCTCTCAAGAGGCTGAGGCAAGATCATTTCAAGTTCAAGATCAGCCCAGGCTACAAAAGGAGCCCAAAGCCAGCCTGGACTGCATAGCAAGACCCTGTCTCAAAAAGACCAAAAACAAAGAGGAAAAGAAAAAGAACAAGGAGCAAAAAAATAAGAAGACCTCTTTGGAGAAACATAACTTCAGCCTGATTTATTCTGAAAGAATTCCCAGCTCACCGGAAGAGAAAATCCTCAAACAATACACAGGAGGAATAAAGATACTATGAGTGATTAGGGAAGAAAAAAGCAAAAATAGACTCAGTAAGACTTTAGATATTAGAAACATCAGACTTGTACTTTTAAAATTTTAACATGTTTTAAAAATTCAAAGGAAGTTTAAATGTATTAGCAAGGGACAAAATGATTTGGAAAATAATAAAACTTCTTATAAAATATTAACAAAGTATCACGTTGGACAAAATCTGAGAGAAACTAGGTGCAGTGTATCAGAAGTTATCTGGAAGACAGTCCAGAGAAGTGCAAAGATGGGAAGCATAAAAGTGGGAGGAAATATTAAATCACAGAAGAAAATATAAACCGGCCTAATATACATCAATTAGGATTCTAATAGGAGGCCCCAAAAAGATGTGGAGGAACAAATGTTTGAAAAAAATAACAGTTGTAATTTTCCAAAAAGCCCCTGCATCCCAAGTAGGATAAATAATACGAAATTCACACCTCAGTGCACTATTGTGAAACTGAAAAGTTCAAAGGCAGTGGAAAAAAGTTCAAAGCCAGAACTGGCATGGGGAGAATGTGGGATGAAGACTACACACCAAAGAAAACCAGATTAATTCCTGGCCCTTCCACTGTGTTGTTAAATTCTGCACTAATTCTAGAAATCGTAAAACTAGATTTGTAACATGTGCATTTAACCTTTTCTGCAAAGCACCCCATGCCAAAACTCAACGACCAAAACCCTTGATTCTAGAGTTTGTCAAGCTGCTGTCCTGAGCTGGCCAGGCTGGCTTCTACTGGCTTCTTCCTGTTCCACTGCTGGGGGATCCAGGATAGCGTCCCTCTCATGTCTGCTCTTTGGCTAGGCACCTTATCTTTCCTCTTTGGGGTCCTTCTACCAGTAGCGGCCTATGCAGGCTCATTCACAAGGTGGTCTTAAGTTATAAAACACTGCAAGAGACCTGTAGGCTGGTGCTTGACAAGCATCTTCTGTGTCACACTCCCAAGAAGCTCCAAAACATGAAGAAATAGACTTGGAAGGGGAAGAATCTATGACACTTTTGCAACCTGTTACACCACAGGAGACCCTAGGCCAAAGAAATCCAAATGGATGCAGTGTAGGCAAAAGGTAGGTAGCTCGGATAGAAGATCTGGATGCAAGACGATGAGACGAGATGGTAGGATGTCCAAGGCAACTGAAACAGGCCTGTGTGGTGTGGGCAACTGATGCTTCTTGGTGGCGATGAGTGTGGAATAATGCTGGACAAGAATGCATGAGGTCTAGACTGGATGGTCAGGATTCAAGCACAAGAATATCATAGTTGTCCCAAATGGAAGATAAAAACATAGATGATTAACCCTAGGAAACAGTACATAATATACATGTTAAAACATCTGGGCCCACGGGCTGGGGATTTAGCTCAGGGGCATAAGCGCCTGCCTTGCAAGCAGGCAGTTGTGAGTTCAATCCCTGGTACCAATGAAAAGGAAAAAGACAAAAAAAAAAGCATCTGGGCCTGCAAACCGCTCTTATCATGTCTACCTTCCACACAATTGTAGAAATTCTTACTCCCCTGAATCTTGGTGAATTATGTGCCCCTTCAATACGAAATGACTATGAGGACATCCTGAGGTGAAAAGGGACCTGCACTCAGGCCACCAGGAGTTCAAGTACAATAAATGATGAAAGGAGGAGGACTTCTCTATTTAAAAAAATTTAAATAAATTTTAAAATACCAAAAAAGCACAAGATCATCAATCTGACCATAATAGAGAACTGTGCAAGTCATAAAACCTGTATCTTATCTGTTTTTCACACTTTAATATCCCTAAGATATATACATATTTTCCACTGAGTGATACAACACTGTTTTATTGGCAGAACTTTTTTCCTTTTTCACAGCAGAGAAGCAGATGGTGCATCTTACAGCCAATAGAACATGGCATAAAGGAAAAAGGAGTAAACATTACTGATGAGCAAGAAGCACCAGGTACAAAAGCAGCCAAGAAACAGTCAAAGAGAAATCCCCACCTAGGGGATTTCCCTTACTGTACCTAGTCAGCAGAATCCAACAGGGAGATGCAGGCATCAAAACCCAGGAGATGTTCTCTACAAAGTCCAACTCTGTCTTCCCAGAGCAGCACATTCAAGGGCAGGTTACCAGCATGACTGTGAGAGGTAAGTATTAATGTCCCTTAATTAAAGCATAGCAAGGACTTTTTAAATGGAGCAAGTAGGAAGAGCTAGGTGTGGGAAAGTTCAATTATATGTCTCAGAGAAAAAAGTATAGTCACTGAAATAAAGAATGCCCCTAATATATCCCTGCATATCCTTCTAGCTATCCATGGTACCCTAGCCTGAGGGTAGGCTTCAAAAAAAGAGATAAGCCTAGATTCTTTTCATGATGAACATGAAAACAGGTGGTGGAGTTGAGGAATCATGCACAGTGTCAGCTCCACTACCAAAGAGCAAGACAAATCACCAAAACAAAAAATTACTAGGATGGGCCTCAAGCCTCCAACAGCAGTAGTAGTTGCTGAGAAATCTTAGTCCCATTTATCCTGCTGTGCAGTAAGTATAAAGACAGAGAATTTACACCACCGACCCTCACCAAGACAAGGATGTATTTCAACAAGAAGAAATGGCAACTGTAGGAGGAGAAAGCATTTTTTAATGAAAAAGGAACATCAAAGTTCCAAGTCAACAATCATGAGATTAGGGGAGTTGTTTTTGTGCTCAGAAGTAAGGAGTAAACAGTAACTATGTTAGTGAGCTTTCTGAAGCAATCAACTTATGAAGAGAAAAGGTTTTTGTTTTGCATACAGTTTTAGAGATTTTAGTCTATGAATGGTTGGTTCTGTTGCTTTGGACCTGTGATAAGACAGCACATTGGGGCAGGAGTGTGTGGTAGACTGAAGTTTCTCTTTGCATGTTCAGGAAGCAAAAGAGAAAGTAGTTCATGCCCCCCAAGATCTCTCCCTAGGCTCCACTTCTCAAAGGTTCCAGAGAAAATGCATGCAAAGGTTTTACAAAGGACAAGTTCCTCAAGTACATGTTATAAAGTAATCATGTGCTTATTCTGTAACCACCATTCTCATCAGCCACTTAGACCATGCCCAACACCCCTACCTTCATTCCCTCTAAGTGTGACTACAATACTTGATGTCCAACATTTACTGAACACGCACAAGCAAGATACCACCTTCTCCTCAAATCCATTACATCTCTTCTGCTGCAAAGATTGAAAATCAAGCTTTAAAACTTCAGCTAAAGATTCTGGTTTGTGGTTCTAAACTAATTTTGCATTAAAATTGTGTACCAAATAATATTTTTTGTAGATACTCCCTTTTACCTCTTTTTTTTTAAGAGCAGAATATATTTATTGAGAGAAAGTTCCTGTCTGAGTGAGAGACAGAAGTGGTCCTGAGCGGGTTGCCCTGCTTTTGGATTGGCCCGCTTTTGCCCCTTTTACCTCTTATAACATGTTCTAGTGGGCTTGACCTTTCTTCATGGCAGCAAGGGTTGAGCAGAGCCCTCAGGTTAGCCAGCTTCATGCTGAAAAATGAAAAACTTCATTTCTTATCCAAGCTCTGCCTCTCTCCAGCTGTGCAACCCTACACAGGAGAGGTTCAGCCTCTGAATCTCTTTATCTGTTAAACCAAGCTGCTCAAACCCCACGTGCTTACAAAGATTTATTAGCATGTACAAGGCCCTTATACAATACAGCAAGCTCTCAGGATGCCCACACTCCCTAGTCTGCTTGCTATTCTTTGCTGTCTCACTGATAGAATCCCATAAACTCAAAACCTGGACTTCCCTGACCAACAAAAGTAGGGAGTGTGCTTCAGTAGTGCTCTTGCCCAGGCTCTTGTCCTCTCTGACAGGCTTACATTCCAGACTCTCAAGGAAGTGAAAGTAACCTAGAACACTTCCTCTTCATCTTGTTTCCTTCAGCCTAGGATCCAAGCCCTCCCATCCTCCCCATGACCACCACTGCTGCCCAGCACCTAAACTGTTCCATAGTGTGCATGCTCTAGGGCTCTTAACCAACACAGGCATTATTTAAATGGAACAGCACATATGTTTTGCTGCATATTATTATTGATCTTGTCATAATAAACTCCCTGTTTTGCTTTGCTAGGTCCCATCAGATCTATGAATCAATAATAGGTTGTCTTTTTTAAAGTTTAAATTTCAACATTATAACGTCATCTAAAAATTAGTCATTTCAATCCATCTGATTTAATCCTAATTCCCTCAAGAATCCTCTAGATTGAACCTCATTCTCAGCACTTCAAATGACAAAAGCAAAGCCACTCCATAAATTAGAGTTTCCCCCACTCAGTTCTACCCTCTGCCATTCCTAATGCTCTACTCTGTCAGGAGTTTTCAGGTTTGTTATCAAATGAAACAACAAAGGCAAATGTATCTAGTAGCTCTTTCATCTGCCATGTGTTAATTTATCTTTGGAAACTCTGCATTGGTCCCTATGGCCTGACTGACCACTTCATAGAGTACCTCAGTTCTTCTGCAAGTCAGGGGTGATCAGAATCCATCCATATTTTATCCTAAAATTATATTCATCTTGGTTTTGGGTAAATATAAGAAATTACAAATATATGCAAGGCAGAGGCTCACTAAGGCAATATTTGATATCAAAATAATTTTATGTTTTTAAATTTTATTTTGAAGATAGTAAAATACAACAGAACAAGATAGGACAAAGCCAAATGAGACAATGAAGTGAAATTAGTACAGAACTTCACAGCAGGATAACAGTAATAGGTATCATAGTATATCTTGATATCTTCACAATAGTTGTCCATTAGTCAGGTCAAACCAAAAACAGAACATTATAAAACCAATCAAAGGATAATATTGAATAGAGCAAAACAATTAATCAGAACAAAGCAAAACAGTGAAAACAATATTTGCCTTCAAACAGAAGAGAGAAGAAAATCCCCCATATTTGCTATATTGCATACAGTCATTCTCCCAAGAGATGCTCAGACCTCTGCACCCAACTGCTAATGGGGAGCTGGAGGAAAGGATGGGATGTTTGATTCTCAGCCCATGTGCTGGTAGGCTCACAGGAGACACTGACTGGTTCTCTTTCTGGCTCACACCAGGGCTGCTTACCAGGAAAGAAGGTAAATTGCTTTCTTGCTCAACTGCCGAAGTTCCACCATGGCTGGATCCAAAATCATCATTTTAGAAGAACCCATTTTGGTTCTTCCTTAAGAAAAGAATTACAGGGAAAGACAGCCATCTAACAGGTAATAGAAAGGGTAAGAGTTCAAAACATACATCAGAACAGTGCATGTATCCTGAGATGGGAGACAGAGAAACTCTGATACTAGAAGGAAATGAAAAGAGAATGTGGGGCATAATTATAATGTAAGAACACACTTCTAAAATAGAAAACTTATAGGTTTTTTATGATATAAATTAGAGAACAATTAAAGATCTCTAATTGTTTCTGCTGATTCTTCTGAATTGAATAGACTTGACAGTGCCTAAAACCCAACTGCATACCTCTGATAAGCACTGAGTCAGAGTAATTGTCTATGCCTTAAGACACATTAGGCTAGTCAAAAACACTTTTCACTATGCTCAACCTGTAAAGGTCCCCTCCTCTTGTTAATGGAATGTTTCTATATTATGATTAACAGTTCCTTTATTTCAAAACTCCAGGAGACTTCTGGGAAGATGGCAGGGTGGTAAACAGCAGAGAAAACAACCTTTTTTTAAGAGTCACCATCCAGACACTGGAACATAGCATTATGAGGAAGAAAAGAGGGAAGGAAGTGCATCCCTTGGACCTAGGAAGAATCTAAAGTGCAAACTGGAGTCCACAAAGAGGAAAGAGAAAAATTTCAACAAAGAAGAAAATGGTAGCCAGTGGTACCTTTGCGCTGAGATGGGACTCACTGTGTGAGAGGAGCTGTTTGAATCTGGGAACACAAGGTCATGGTGATGGTGATACTGATGGCTGGCGACCCTGGAGGCCTCTGCCAAGAGATGCAGCAGTGGAGGTGAGCAGCAGAAGTGGAGGACTGCACTGGCTGGTAGTACGTGCAAAGGACTTAGTCTTCCCACAGGGAGAGAATGAGTAAATGGGAGCCATTTTGGATATAGGCGGCTGAGCTCAAAAACCAGAACTGTTACTAGCTTTGTCTAGTAGCCCCAGCTGGGCACAGACTCATGGAAGTTTCTTGGACTGTGGCAAGCCCAGTAAGTCTGGTCTCAGGGCAGGCCTACTGAGATTATCCACTGTCACACCGTAAAGCAACTGCTGACTTGCTGGAATAGATTGGCATGATTCAGTACTGTGTCTCCATAGGCTACTCACTAGTGAAACCAGAAATAATTCTAGAATTGGACTATTTGTTTTTCTTTTTCTTTTTTTTTTCTCTTTCCCCTTCATTGGTTTTATATGTGAAAGTGGTTCCTAACCTCTGTGAGTGTGGTCCTGTCTATTCTTCCTTTTAACTCGTCCATCTCTTTTCCTTCAGTCTTCTGTACCAATTTCCAAAGTTGGCATGATCCCCCTTTGTCCTCCAATCTTACTTCTAATCCTTTTGTATTCTTCCACTTCTCTATTTTCTCCTCGATCCATTTTAAATTTTTACTCCTGAGTGCAAAATTGACACAAAATTGACTTTTATATTGCATATAATTATCTGATTTGTTTTACATTTTGTTGTATAATCACAGTTTCATATGGCAAAAAGTTGAAAATTAAGAATTAGCTCAGTTTGTTTTTTTCTAGGTTGTGTTTGATGCTATTAGAAACACTAGCCAAAATTAACATAATTGCTTTAAGCAACTGTTGGTCCTGGTATTCCATGACTGAGATTAACTAAGAGTCACAGAAAATGTGGTGGCACGGCACCAAAGAACAAGGGACTAGGTCAAATAAACAACAACTCTTCATTTCCAACAAACTGAAGAGGTAAGATCATCATTTGGAGACAGAAGAGATCTAGAATAGCAAAGGCAATCTTGGGTAACAAAGACAGGGGAAGAGGCTTCATAGTACCAGACATGAAATTATACAAAACTACAGTGATAAAATCAGTAAGGTACTGGTCAAAAAGCAGATCTAAGGATCAATGAAACATATTAGATGGTTCAAACACAACTACAAACACACTCAGCCACCTTATCTTTGAAAAAAGGGCCAAACATGTTCGTTGGAAGAAAAATAGCCTGTTTAATAAATAGTGCTAGCAAAATTGGCTTCCCATATGCCACAGAGAAAAACTATACCCATGTCTATCAGCATGCACTAAAATAAAGTCAAAATGGATCAAAGATCTAAATATTAAAACAGAAATACTAAATCTTCTGGAAGACAGTATATAGAAATCTTTGAAGACATAGGGATAGGTGAGGAGTTCATGAACAGAATACAAACCACACAAGAAGTGCTTCAAAAAATCAACAACTGGGAGCTCAGCTTACTAAAACATTTTTGCACTTCCAAAGAAATCACCAACACAGTGAAAAGAAAACCCACAGATTGGAGAAAAATTTTAGCCAGCTGTCCTTCAGACAAAGGGCTTATATCTAGAATATACAAAGAATTGAAAAACATCGGGCTCCCCAAGTTCGAAGACCCAATCCAAAATGGGCATCTGAGATGAACATGTACTTCTCAGATGAAATACACATGACAATAAATACATGAAGAAACATTCAACCTCACTGGTCATTTAAGAAACACAAATTCAAACAACATTGAGATTCCATCTCATTTCAGAAAGAATGGCTTCCATCAAGAAGTGAACAGACAACAAAAGTTAGTGGAGCTGTGGGAAAAAAGGAAAACTTCTCCACTGTTGGTGGAAATATAGACTGGTACAATCACCTTGGAAATCAGTATGGAAATTCCTCAGAAAACTAAGATCAGATGTCCTGTTCAATCCAGCTATTCCCCTTATGGGTATTTTCTCAGAAGAATTGAATCATGCCACTGCAATATATATGCATCTATGTTTATAACAGCACAGTTTTTAATAAAATCTTGGAAACTACCCAAATGCCCATCAACTGCAGAATGGACAAAAATGATGTTGTATTTTATATAATGTAATGTTACTCAGCTATAAAAAAAGACAAACTTGAGGCTTTTATAGATAAATGGAGACCATATTCATAAGTGAAATAAATCAGACTCACATGTGTAAATATTGTATTGTTTCTCTAGTGTAAATAAAGAAGAGTAGTTAAGATCCAAAATGCACAATAGATATTATGAAAACAAAAAGGAAAGAAAATGTTCAAAAGGAAAAAGCAATTGGGATTAGGTCAGGGAAAAAAGAAAGGGAAAAGATTTTATATACATATATATGTATGTGTGTATATATACATATATGTTTGTATAAATATATATAAGATAGATTACTATACTACTAATCTCTGTTCATCAAAAAAACTGTCATGGTTTATGTCAGTGGCCCTCAAACTTCATGCAATTATGGATGCAACCAAACCTAGCATTTGTGATTGGTTTGTTGTTTAGTGCTTGGATTGGTGATATGTTTCACCTGCCCAGGAGTGGAGCCAGAAAGGTGGTGTGTCTCTCACTCTTAACAGTTTCTGCCTCACTGTTTGCAGCTGCCACGATCTACAGTCTGCCATGGAGCCAACTGAGTATGAACTGAAGCCTCCAAAATTATAAGAAATAAACCTTTCCTTCTTTCATGGTGGGCATAGGGTATTTTATTACAACAACTAGAGTGAAAAATAACTAAGACAGAATTTGGTACTGGGAGTGGGGCTGTTTCTGTGACTATACCTGGCTATTTAGCTCAAGAGCCTTTGGAAATGGCTTGTGAGCAGAGGTTGGAAAGTTTTGGAGATGTCGACTGAATGTATAGAGCTGAAACAGCTTAGGCTCTTCTATAGATGAGGTTCTGATCAGAGCTCATGATACCAAAAAGCAGATAAAAAACCTGCTGGTAAAGACCAGGCTCAGGAGGTTTCTGCTGGAAAAAAGAACTGCATTGATTGTTGGATTCCAGTTGATATATATTATGGCTTGGCAGAAAGTTTGTATGCATTTTGCTCAAGTCCAAAGACTCTGCCTGAGACCAAGATTAAGGGCAGTGGACTGATTAATCTGGGAAAAGAAATTTCAAGATAGCCAAATGTTGAGGCCATGGCATGGCTATTTGGGGTGGGGGGAAGGGGTTAAGCCAGATTTATGATGCAAGTCAAAAGCAGAGAGCCCAGTAGGATAATTTAAAATGCTGAAAGTTTGGTCAGAAGAAAAATT
The DNA here is from genome assembly GCF_034190915.1 of Cavia porcellus. Lineage (NCBI taxonomy): Eukaryota > Metazoa > Chordata > Mammalia > Rodentia > Caviidae > Cavia > Cavia porcellus. The sequence continues at coordinate 104,509,400 of NW_026947485.1, forward strand.
CCAATAAATCTGTAGATTTTAAAGATAGAGCTGAGACTTCAATTGCTGAGAAGGAACAGACAAATAAAAAAGATGGCCAGGGGCATACCAGTAAGCAGTGTGTTGCCATCATTTGTAGCCTCAAAACTGCAAATGTGAAAGACCTTGCTCAGAGAGGAAAGCTGCAGAGCACCATCCTCCAAATGGTGACAGAGGCCACATGATGTTCCAAAATGGCAGCAGTCACACAAGGTTCCAGAGTGGTAGCGACATAGAGAAGTTTTCCCTTACAATCAGGTTCACAGATCCCAGTGATCCAGGCACTTGACCCCCACAGCCAAGAGAGACAAAAGCCTGGCTACTTCTCCAGTTGGCAGCAAACTTTGGCAGCATCCACATGGCACTGATTTTAGGTGTAAAGAAAATGCACAAATTTTGAGGATAAGACAGCTTCCACCCCAAATGCAGGCCAAGCAGTATGCTCATGAGAGGGCAATATGTAAAGATGTAAGAGTGAAGCCAAAAGTGCAGTGGAGATCCCAGAAATTTGGAAAAGCCACAAAGATGGATCATCCAAGGAAAGCTGAAAAAACTTAGCAGAGGGGGCTTATAAGAGAAGCTGGGGAAGCTGAAACCCCTGGAAGTGCTGTGAGGCAAGAATCATGCAAGCCTTTTGGAGCTTGCATCCAGATTGCTTCAAATGCTGAATGTGGAACTCTAGGATTTAATGTTTTCCCTGCTGGATGTTGGACTTGCTTTGTTTCCAATGCCTTGTATTCCTCTGTTTTTAACTTTGGGGATGGTAATATTTATCTTGTGCCTTTGTATTTTGTACATGTTTAACCTTGCTTCATTTGTACAGGGAGTTATAGTTAACTGTTTGCCATAGATCTTGGAGAAGACTTGGGACTTGGACTTTTCCATAATGCTGAACCGTAAGAACTCTTCAAGATGCACTAAATGTCTTTAAATGTCTTTTGTATAAAGGATATGCATGAGTCTTTGGGGGCCAGGATGGAATGTCATGGTTTATGTCAGTGCCCCCAAACCTCATGCAATTATGGACACAAGCAAATCTAGCATTTGTGATTGGCTCATTGTTTAGCATGTGAATTAGTGGTGTGAGTGCTACACACACCCAGAGGTGGGGCCAGAATATGATGTATCAGTGGAAAGAAGGTATTTCTCTCACTCTTGCCATTTTCCACCTTGCTGTTTGCAGCTGCCATGGATTGCAGCTGACCACATCACCCTGCATTAAAGCCAACTGAATATGGACTGAGATCTCCAAAATTGTAAGAAATTAACATTTCCTTCTTTCATTCTGGGTGTCAGGTATTTTGTCTCAGCAACAAGAGTGAAAAGTAAGACACACAGTTCATATTTTCATTGTCTGATCATTTTTCATGCATAAAACTTGTAATCTGAACAATTATTTTCAAGATAACAATATGCAATATAGGGACTTCCAGGAGAACATGGTAGATAGGTAACAGCAGCTATGGAGGTTCTCTGAGACAGCCAGCATAGAATCCAGGAATGGTGTGATGTGAGGAGTCCTAAGCAAGGGGAGATATACCCTGCCGACTCAGGAACGAACTAAGCTGAGAGAAACCAACTGGAAATGCAATCCCGGTGCTATAACTGGAACAGATAAAAATCTCAGCACAGAAGCTGGAACCTGCACCTCTGAAAACCGTGATTTCTTGCTGCCACTGCTGCGTCCAAATAGACACATCAGGGAGAGAGATGCGCGAAAGCTCTGAGAGCAGGAATCGGCAAACAGAGTTCAGAGCAGGACTGGCGAGGAGCCCTACATTGACCTATGGTGAGTGAGAGGAATGGGGACCCTTCCATAGACTAGGAGGCTCTAACAGAGGACATTCTGGGACCAGGCAGACTAGCCAGAACAGGACGCTGCAGTGATTTTAGTCGCATATTCCCCTCTCAAGTGGGATTGGTGGGGAGTGCTTGGGCTGGGTGATGCTGTTGTGGACTAAGACTCAGTAGGCTAGCCCAAACTAGGTCCCAGCACCTGGTGGCGCACCCTAGCAGTGAAGCCTTCAGTAGGTTGACCTGGAGGGGTGGGCCCAGCAGAGGCTGCCCAGGTCTGTCTCCCTAGTACACTGCAGTTGGTGGGAAAACCTAGCGGGCAGATTCAAACAAACTCTAACTGACAAAGAGAAAAAAAAACTGGGCCTCCTATACTCACTTGTATGGAAGGAACAAGAAGTATGGGAAGAGGAAGCAACAAGAAAGGACCGTCAGTCCCCAATCCTGAGAACACTGATCCAGGAAAGGTAAATTCAAAGGAGAATGAGGACAGAAAATATGCAATATCAGACATGGCACCAATAGACATACAGAAATATCTCCAGAGCCTCACACAAGAGTTCAAAAGTGAAGTATTTAATGAAGTAAGGCAAGATATAAGTAGAATAGTTAGAGAAATGCTAAGCACCACCTGAGAAAAAACAGATGGTGGAATGGAAGAACAGAAAAAAGGGGAGAATTGTTTGATGGAGAAAACAGAGAAAACAGAATACATGAAGCAGGTTCAAAGAGATTACCAGGAAACTAAAAACTCTATTGAAAGCTGGCAAAACAGCTTGAAAGAAATTAAGGATAGATTAGCTGAACTGGAAAACAGATTTGTAAAGTGGGAGCATGAAATGAAAAATGTCTTAAAATAACAAGGAAACCAACAGCAATAATACAAAGGCTAGAAGATGATAAGAGGATCCATAACTTAAGAATTAAGAACATGAAAGAAGAAGTAGTGACAAAAACAAATGAACTACAAAGGTTATTCACAGAAATAATCCAGGATAATTTCCCTAATTTAGCAAAAGGTAGATACTCAGATGTATGAGGCATACAGGACCCCAGCCACCTACAACCCAAATAGAGCTACACCCAGGCATGTAATAATCAAAATTCCAGAAATCCAATATAAGAACAGAATATTAAAAGCCATCAGAGACAAGAAACAGATCACTTACAAGGGAACACCCATCAGAATTACAGCAGACTTCTCGGCACAAACCATCAAATCACGAAGAGCATGGGGGGAAATAATTCAAGCTTTGAAAGATAATAATCTCCAACCAAGATTGATATATCCTGCACAACTGTCCCGAGAAATTGATGGAAAAACAAGGTGCTTCCAGGATAAAAAGGAAGTAGGGGAATTTGCAACCACCAATTCAACTCTACAGAGAATACTGCAGGATACTCTAAAAAAGAAAAATACCAAGATTCCAGAAACAGTGGCAGAGAGGCCACAATGAATGGAGCAAAAAGCGAAATGAAGAAGACAAACTGACAACTAATGACAGAAAAAGAGCTCAACAAAAATGAGGCAGAGGGGCCTCTCTGCGTGTCTGGAGGACTCTGGATATCTGCGCCCAGACTGCTGGAGTTCCCCCAGGCTTCCAGGTGCAGTGAAGGAGAGAGGTGGGTTTGAGGCTTCCACATCAGCCTCCCCATTCCCGGCTTCACTTGGAGACCTGCTGAGCTCCCCATAGGTGGGCTGGCCCACACTACCAGCCTAGCCCAGCCTGTTTAGCTGCCGCGCCTGGCCATAGGCCTGCAGAGGAGGAGCTGGGCAGATCTGGGGTGCCCTCACCGGCCTCTCTGCGTGTCTGGAGGACTCTGGATATCTGCACCCAGACTGCTGGAGTTCCCTCAGGCTTCCAGGTGCAGTGAAGGGGAGAGGTGGGTTTGAGGCTTCCACATCAGCCTCCCCATTCCGGCTTCACTTGGAGACCTGCTGAGCTCCCGATAGGTGGGCTGGCCCACACTACCAGCCTAGCCCAGCCTGTTTAGCTGCCGCGCCTGGCCATAGGTCTGCAGAGGAGGAGCTGGGCAGATCTGGGGTGCCCTCACCGGCCTCTCTGCATGTCTGAAGGACTCTGGATATCTGCGCCCAGACTACTGGAGTTCCCCCAGGCTTCCAGGTGCAGTGAAGGGGAGAGGTGGGTTTGAGGCTTCCACATCAGCCTCCCCATTCCGGTTACACTTGGAGAATTGCTGAGCTACCGATGGGTGGGCGGGCCCACACTATCGGCCTAGCCCAGCCTGTTTAGCTGCCGCGCCTGGCCATTGGTCTGCAGAGGAGGAGCTGGGCAGATTTGGGGTGCCTGCATTGGCCTCTCCATGTGTCTGGAGGACTGTGGATATCTCTGCAACCAGGGAGGGTCCACAGGTTCCTGAAGCACTGTGGCCTGTGGTGAGTACCCTAACCCGGCTGCGATTGAAGAACTGTGGAGCTTCCAAGGGGCAGGTGGGCGCACAGTGTCCCTGAGGCCCAGCTTGTCTGGAACTGCGGAGTTCTGAGCAGGCAGAGGAGGGCCACTGGTTCTGTAGGCCCAATGGCTTGGGGAAGCGCGGCGCCAGAGTCTCAGTAGCTCCAAACATAGAAGGGGATTTTCAACAGATCCTGAGGAAGCTTTCAAATAACACTTGAAACACAGAAATATAGGAAAATGACAAAACGAAAGACCAAATTACAACCTCAAACCCCCAGCCCATCGCAAGAAACCCTAGGAGCGATGTATATAGAAGAAAATATATCCCATCCACCTCATATATCGGACACAATAGCCACTGAAATTGACAAGCAACTCCAGGAAGCTTTAAAGAAATTCAAACTCGAAATAATCTCCCAGATAAAAGAAGAAATGATAAAAGAAATGAAAGAGATTCTAAATATATCTAAAGAAAACACAGATAAAAAATTGGAGGAACTAAACAAAAAGATAGAATCCCTAGACGAGCAATATGAGAAACAAACAGAATACATAATGCAGATGCACAGAGATATACAGGAAATAAAAAACTCCACTGAAAGTTGTAAAAACCGCCTTAATGAAAGTGAAGATAAAATTTCAGACCTTGAAACAGGATTGCAGCTAGTGAACAGGAAAGGAAAGATCTTTTGAAAATAACAAGGAATCAGGAAACAACAATTCAACAACTGCAAGACGATGCAAAGAAGAATAACATAAGAATGATAGGGATTAATGAAAGAGAGGGAGACAACATGAAGGAGGTCAGGAGGATATTTAGAGAAGTAATAGCTGAAAATTTCCCAAGCATGAGATCAGAAACTGACATCAGGATCAGTGAAGCATATAGAACTCCAAACAGTCATAACCAAAATAAAACTACACCCAGACATATAATAATCACCATCCCAGAAATCCAACACAAGAATAGATTATTAAAAGCTGTCAGAGAGAAAAGACAGATCACTTATAAAGGAAAACCTATCAGAATCACAGCAGACTTCTCAGCACAAACGATAAAGTCAAGAAGAGCGTGGAGTGAAGTATTCCAGATCCTAAAGCAAAATGATTTCCAACCAAGACTGATATATCCTGCAAAACTATCATTCAAAATTGATGGTGCAATACGATACTTCCATGACAAAGAACAGCTGAAGAACTTCATGAACACCAAACCAACCCTGCAAAAAATATTGAAAGACAGTTTAGATACACAAAGGAAAAACCACTAAGCAAAGCAAATAATTAAACAGAACAGAAAGATAAAGATGCAACAGCAGAGAGATAACATTCCTACAATTAACCAGCATTTAACAGTAATAACCATTAATGTAAATGGTCTCAATGCACCAATCAAAAGAAACAGACTAGCAGAATGGATCAAGAAACAAAATCCAACCATATGCTGTTTGCAGGAAACCCATCTAACCCAGAAGGATACTCACAGAATGAAAGTCAAAGGATGGAAAACAATTCTTCATGCAGCAGGAATCCAAAAAAAGGCAGGAGTAGCTATTCTGTTTGCAGACAACGTGAACTTTAAACCAACAATGACCATAAAGGACAAAGAAGGTCACTACATACTCGTAAGGGGAAAACTCCAAGAGGAAGAGATAACTATCTTAAATATATACGCACCAAACTCCAGAGCACCCAGTTATATAAAACAATTATTAACAGAAATGAAAACTCAAATTATCAGTAACACAATTGTAACAGGAGACCTTAATACACCACTGACACCAAGGGACAGATCAACCAGACAGAAAATGAGCAAAGAAATAACAGAACTGAATCACACCTGTGAACAAATGGGTTTGATAGACATATACAGAATGTTCCACCCAACAACATCAGAATACACATTCTTCTCAGCAGTACATGGATCATTTTCTAAAATAGACCATATATTAGCTCACAGAACATATTTAAGCAAATGCAAAAGAGTTGAAATCATCCCTTGCATATTATCGGATCATAGCGCTCTGAAATTAGAAATTAATGACAAAGGATACTGCAAAAATTCCACAAACACATGGAAACTAAATAACACACTCTTGAGTAATCAGTGGGTCACAGAAGAAATTAAAGAAGAAATTAAACAATACCTAAAAGAAAATGAAAATGCAGATACAACTTACCAGAATCTGTGGGATGCAATGAAAGCCGTTCTGAGAGGAAAATTTATTGCACTGAGTTCCCACATTAGGAAAACAGAACGAATACAAATAAATAACTTGATGCTACACCTCAAACAGCTAGAAAAAGAAGAGCAAGTCAAGCCCAAAGCCAAAAGAAGAGAGGAAATTATAAAAATCAGAGCAGAAATCACTGCAATAGAGACTAAGAAAACAATCCAAAGAATCAACGAATCAAAGAGTTGGTTCTTTGAAAGAATAAATAAAATTGATAAGCCCCTAGCCAACCTTATTAAAAAAAGGAAAGAAAAAGCTCAAATTCATGCAATAAGAAATGAAAAAGGAGAAATCACTACAGACCCAATAGAAATACAGAGGATCATCAACACCTATTTCGAAAACCTCTACTCTCAAAACTTTGATAACACAGAAGAAATAGACAGATTCTTAGAAGCATATGAAGTACCAAAGCTAGATCAAGAGGATATAAAACTGTTGAATAACGCAATCTCTGCTAATGAAATTGAAAATGTAATTGGGTCCTTGCCCACCAAGAAGAGCCCAGGCCCAGATGGATTCACTGCAGAATTCTACAAGAAATACAAAGAAGACCTAATGCCGACACTCCTCAAACTATTCAATGAAATTGAAAGGGAAGCAATCCTTCCTAAGTCATTCCTGGAAGCAAATATTACTCTAGTACCAAAACCTGAGAAAAACCCAACTATAAAAGAGAACTATAGACCGATCTCCCTAATGAACACAGATGCAAAAATCCTCAATAAAATATTGGCAAATAGGATCCAGCAAATCATCAAGAAGATTATACACCATGACCAAGTGGGATTCATCCCAGGAATGCAAGGATGGTTCAACATACGCAAATCAATAAATGTAATCCACCATATCAATAAAGCCAAAAATAAGAATCACATGATCATCTCTATAGATGCAGAAAAAGCCTTCGATAAGGTCCAACACTTATTCATGATAAGAACTTTACAGAAAATTGGAATAAATGGCCTTTACCTCAATATAATAAAGGCCATTTATGACAAACCAACAGCCAGCATCATACTAAATGGCCAAAAATTGAAAGCCTTTACTTTAAAATCGGGTACAAGACAAGGATGTCCTTTATCACCACTCCTATTTAATATAGTACTGGAAGTACTAGCCAGAGCAATTAGGCAAGAAAGAGAAATAAAAGGGGTAAAGATAGGAAAAGAAGAAGTTAAATTATCATTGTTTGCAGATGACATGATACTCTACATAGAAGACCCCCTAAACTCCATTGAAATACTCTTAGATACAATAAATAAATTCAGTAATGTGGCTGGATACAAAATCAATACTCAGAAATCAATAGCATTCCTATACACGAACAACAAAATTACAGAGAGGGAAATAAGAGTATTCACATTAGCAAGCAAAAAAATGAAATATTTAGGAATTACTCTTACGAAAGAAGTGAAAGACTTATACAGTGAAAATTATAATACACTGAAAAAGGAAATTGGAGATGATCTCAGAAAATGGAAAGACATCCCTTGCTCATGGATAGGAAGAACAAACATTGTGAAAATGGCCATTCTCCCAAAACTGTTATACAGATTCAATGCAATCCCAATAGAAATACCATCAACATACCTTATAGATCTAGAGAAATCACTCCTAAATTTCATCTGGAACCAGAAGAGACCTAGAATCACAAAGGCAATTCTAAGCAGCAAAGACAAAGCAGGAGGCATCACAATCCCTGACTTGAAATTATACTACAAAGCAACAGTAGTAAAATCAATATGGTATTGGAATCAAAACAGAGCTGAAGATCAGTGGAATAGATTAGAAGATACAACCACAACTACAAACACACTCAACCACCTTATTTTTGATAAAGGAGCCAAGCAGGTTCACTGGAAGAACGACAGTCTCTTTAATAAATGGTGCTGGAAAAACTGGCTCTCCATTTGCCAAAAACTAAAGCTAGACCCATGTCTATCACCATGTACTAAATTAAAATCTAAATGGGTCAAAGATCTGAATATTAAAACAGAAACACTAAATCTATTGGAAGACAAAATAGGTAGAAACCTTGGAGACATAGGAGTAGGTAAAGAATTCATGAACAGGACTCAAACCGCACGGGAAATACTTCCCAGAATCAATAACTGGGACCACTTCTTATTAAAAAGTTTCTGCATGTCAAAAGAAATCTCCAGCATAGTGAAAAGAAAACCCACAAACTGGGAAAAGATTTTAGTGAACTCTCTCTCAGACAAGGGACTCTTGTCTAAAACATATAAAGAATTAAAAAAACTCAGACCTCCAAAATTCAAAGATCCAATCCAAAAATGGGCATCTGAGATGAATATGCAATTCTCAGATGAAGAAATGCAAATGGCAAATAAATACATGAAAAAATGCTCATCATCATTGGTCATTAGAGAAATGCAAATTAAAACCACACTGAGATACCATCTCACTCCTGAAAGAATGGCCAGGATCAAGAAAACCGACAACAAATGCTGGAGAGGCTGTGGGGAAAAAGGAACTCTCCTGCACTGCTGGTGGGAGTGTAGACTGGTACAGCCTTTGTGGAGGTCTGTCTGGAGATTTCTCAAAAAGTTGGGATTGGAAATCCCATTTATTCCAGCTATTCCACTTCTAGGCATATTCCCAGAAGAACTGAAAGCATCATATCACAGTGATATATGTGCACCTATGTTTTTAGCAGCACAATTTGTAATCGCCAGATCTTGGAAACAACCCAAGTGCCCATCAACTGAGGAATGGATAAAAAAGTTGTGGTATTTCTATAAAATGGAGTATTATTCAGCTATAAAGAAGGATCACATTGAGATATTTATCAATAAATGGGCGCAGCTTGAGACCATACTCATTAGTGAAATAAATCAATCTCGCATGTGTGAATACCGAATAGTTTCCCTAATGTAAATAATGATTCAAATATATAAAAATATGTGGTAATCATGATTCCCCATTATGTGGCCTTGAAGCCTTATAAAGTTTTCACTCATTAATTAGAAAGGCTTTATTCTGGGCTTCTTGATATGAAAATATTTGAAGCTAGAGTATATGAAGTTTTATCCAAATATTTCAAGGAAAAAGACACTATGGTAACTACTATTAAGTCAGGTTATAAGGTGGTGAAGTACCAGGTTGTTGAAACAGTCATGCTGTGACCTCTATTGTTATATTGTTATGTCCTGTTTTATCTCAATCTCCCCCTTATTGTTTCAAAAAAAAATTATTTAGTCATTTCTTATGTTTGTCTTAATTAAAGAAAAAATTCAAAAAAATTAGGATATATAAATAGTAACTCTTTTTGATTTCCTATTAACTTGTTTTGAAGTCCTGTAGTACTCCCACGATCTTGTTTTGACTGATTAGACTCTGTTCCATTCTATATGATAGTATCAAGTTTGAAGACATACGCAACTACTTTGAAGGCAATAAGATTCACTAAGATACCCATTCTGGTTTGACTATTGTCTTCTTTGGAAGTCCTGTAATGTTTACAATGCCTAAGTTTTATTGGTCTTGTTCTCTACTGTTTTGTCCAACTTTATACTATCTAATGAGATAGACAATTCTTTTTAAGGAAACAAGGGACAACGTTGATAACCATTGTTGATAAACTTGTACTCTGTTCTACACCATGTGCTATGTCTATCCTTGGTATTGACTGACAGCTTTGTTTTGCCATATTTGACTGTATTCTTCCCCCCCCCAAAGAAAGTAATAAGCACTAAGGAGTAATAAAATCCAAGATGTGTAAAAAAAAATGAGGCAGAGAAGGTTGGATGGTAGGAACAGCTATTTTGGAGAAAACAAAACATCATAATAGCTAGTGTTGATTTAGTATCATCTTGTTTTGAAGTCCCATCAAGCTTTCGTTCTTCTGTCTCCATTAGTATTAACATGTTGTATCTTATTGGATTTTATTATATATGATAATATAAACAAAAACTTTTATAGACAGGGAGATTATACTATAACCATTGTTCATTTTCTGTCAGTTGATTCTAAATACTTTGTAATCCTGTCATTCTCTTGAATGGTTTTACATTGTCTTGATATGTGTGATGCTGCAGTACACGAAGTTATGCTCAAAAGATTTCAAGGAAAGAGACACTATGGTAACTACTTTTATATTAGGATACGTTGTGGTGAAACACTATTTTGCTTAAATGGTTATGTTTTGACTTGCATTGTTATGTTGTTATGCCCTCTTTTATCTCAATTTCCTTTTTTATTATTTACTTTTTTATTTTTATCTTTTTAACTAAGAGAAAAATAAGTAAAAAATCAGAATATATTATATTAAAGCATATAAAGTGGACATTCAAACAATGAGACTGAAAACAGATCTGTTCAATGATCCAACAAAACTCAGTAATATGGTTATCTATCTTATACATTTAAATATACATGCAATTATATCCACTTTGTTTTCCTATTAACTTGATTTGAAACCCTGTATTGCTCTCACCATCTTGTTTTGACTGATTTTCCTCTATTCTGTTTTGCTTGATAGTACCAAGTTCGAAAGTATAGGCAACAACTGTGAAGACAATAAGATTCATTATGATGCCCATTCTGATTTGACTATTATCTTCTTTTGAAGTCCTGTAATGTCTCCAATGTTTTGATTTTATTGGTTTTGTTTTTTACTGTTTTGTTCAATTTTATTGTAACTGATGATATAGGCAATTCTTTTTAAGATAGCAAGAGGCATTATGGTAACCACTGTTGATCACCTTGTATTTTGTTTTTACATTATGTATTATGTCCATCCTTTTGATTTGACTGACTCTGTGTTTTGTTATGTCACATTTGGTTTTACTCTCTTCAAAAAAAGTAATAAGAACTGTGGGAGTAATAAAACCCAAAATGTGTAATTGTCATTCTACAAAAGAGAGGAAAAGAAAGTGCTCTAAAGGATATAACTCCATGTATATTTAAGTGTATAAGATAGATAACCATATTACTGAGTTTTGTTGGATCACTGAACAGATCTGTTTGCAGTCTCACTGTTTGAATGTCCACTTTATATGCTTTAATTTTGTAACATGAACAACTATTTCTAAGATGACAAAGGTAATCTATCAACTAGTGATTTCCTACTGTTTATTTTTTCTGAAATTCTGTATAACTTGTACAATTTTTCTGTTTTCTTTTTCTCCTTAAATAAAATTTTTTTTAAAAAATATGCAATATATTAACTAGTGCTAATTTTCTATTTCTTTTTTAGTACTGTATCATTTATATCCTTGTTGTTTTTTAAAATAAAAAATAAAATTCCTCAGAAACCTAAAACTAGAAATCCCATTCAACCCAATGATTCCCCTTCTAGATCTCTTCCCTAAAGAATTAAGATATCATGTTATGGGGATACACGCAACCACTGTTTATATCAGTACAACTCATAATAGTTAAATCTTTGTAGCAGGCTATATATTCATCAACAGATAACTGAATAAAGAAAATTGGTATGTATACACAATGGAGTACTATTCTGCCATAAACAAGGATAAATTCTTGTTGTTTATAGAAATATGGATGCTTCTTTTGACCGTAATGTTAATGGAATCAGACAGGCATGTTTAAATATTGCATAACTTCTCTAATATACAAAACTCAAACCATAAATAATTTAAATAGTAAATGAAAAGACAGACGATAAAATATAAGATAGGGCTTTGGTCAATGGCAAAGGGATCTTGAGATATAAAGGAGAAAGGGAGGAGAAGGTAAGGGGAATAAAAATAATTAAGAGGCACTTTATTTCCCAAAATGAATATAATCATTATGTACTGTAAAAATCTACTAATAAAATAGAAGAAAGAAAGAATGAAGAAAAGCAAGGCAACAAACCTATGTAGAATATTGTGCCAGCCCAGTGACCTTCCTCCTGTACTGTCTAATTTATTATGGACTCTGCTGGCTCACCATTGACAGGCCAGTAGGAGATGACCCTGAGGACACCCTCTGGAAGCTGGAGGAATGCTGTTATCCGCCCTCCAATCCCTGGACCGTTGTTGAATGCTTACCTTTGGAATTTTGAGATTAAGCTTAAATTTTTTTAAAATTTGATTCAAAAGAGCATAACAATGGGTCCAGTAGACTCACCCCTTACTTTGCTACTATAAATTTATATTTTAGTATAATAGTAGCTTGCTGTGAGTCTCAATAGTTTTTCCTGAAGAATGTAGGAAACTATGTGTTTACACACTTGGGATGACAAAAGGCAAGGCACAAGCACATGTGCAAAAATGGAAAAATGAGATTTTTACCCACAATATGCTCTGTGTGACTGTTTTCGCATGTGTTTACCTGAGCATCACAGAGGTCCCAAGAGACCCACAGCACTCCAGGACTTGTTAAAAAAAATAAAGCTGCCTTTTGATTTTTCTGGTAGAATAATCACAGTTCAGTTCAGTGGCCCATGAAAAACCATATTTGCAAGTTTTGAAGGATATCAAAATTATTCATCAGCTTACTCATGCATGGATGATGAAGATGATCCATTATGGTAGATGCATGCTTTCATAACAGAAGGGTAGTGTGGTTGCATAATGATGACTTTGATGGTGACCTTGTGAACCAAAGTTCCTATGACAGTGAAATGGAGCAAGAATTGACTGGCACATATACTGGGAATGCAGATCTCTTTGACTTAGATGTTGAAGAAGTAATGCAAGTATATACCTGGCTAGTCAAAAGGCTGCAAAATGGCCACACAACCAAATGGAATAATACAATGTTAGAATTAGGTCTGAAAATATAATGAGGATCTGGACAGGGATGAAACATGTTAGACAGAATTCCAGTACTGCCATTCAGTGTTGGAAACTGTAACAGACAAAATGTTCCAAGATGCTGTGAACTTCACAAAGGTTAATATGCAGGTAAAATCTTGTGTGCACGAATAGCCATATCCAAAAATATACTTATTATGACACCTCACTAGCTGAACTGAAAGCATTCATATGTTTGCTATACTTAGCAGGGATGTCTTGTCATAATCACAGGAGTCTAAAAGACTTACAAAAAAGCAATGGTTCAAAATATGACATAAGAACTTATGTCTTTTAGCTATAAAGACTTATTCTTTCAGTTTAGACTTTTATCCTCGAATGCAGCCATTAGGTCCTTATTCCTATAGTAATAAACCAAATGATGTTTTAAACAGACTGCGTGCTTCCATCTCCCAAACTAATCAGAATGTGACATTCAACAATTGGTTTACCAGTTTCCAGTTGATATTATATTTGCTAGTTGACCAATGCAGGAACAGTACACAGAAATTCCCAATGAAATGTTGCAATTTCAAAACAGAATTGTATAGTATAATCTTTGGATTTCAGAAAGATACAATCTTGGCCTCCTATATGGCAATTTGAAACAAACAGGTACTGCTGATATCAACATAAAAGGAGAATGGGAGAAGTTAGGGTTTACTGATGCTGTTGGTTCTCCTGTTGCTGTGGGGGATTATCCTGGAGGAGCTTGTCAACTTCTTTCCTGATATGAACTTGGCTGCTATCATCAGAGGAGCTCAGGACCTTATTGTTGCTGATAATGGCTGTGGTTCACTCTGGGGGAGCTGTAGTCCTTATGATTAGCATTGCTTCCTGGCTCCAGAGGGGGAAATGATGTGCTGCTCAATCTCCAGAAGATTTCATGCTGGCTTCCTGATATTAACTCAGCTGTGCTTATTGTCAGACAAGCTCAGGATCGTATTGTCACTGAGGACAGTGGTGGTGCTTCTGGGGAGAGCTCTGGTTCTTACTTTGAGCACTACTTCCTGTCTCCAGTACAGAACCTTCAGCCTACTTGCACAAATACTTCATCCCACTGGTACAGAATTTCTAACCTCCCCCACTGACCTTGGGGTCTTCCCAGTGCAGATCCATGAAACAGAATTTCGAGTCATTGTCATGGGATGAAGACCCCAAGCTGACTTGTGGGAGGCACTGTCATGGGCTCTAGGTCTTCAGCCAGGCTCATAGAGGACATTGCCATGGGATCCAGGGCCTCGGGTGGATTCTCTAGGTCTTTAGTGTGTGGACAGATTTCCTGCTTTTTCTTTGTATTTGACTCTGGTGATTACAATAATACTATAAATTATGTGTCCTATATAATTGTTTTCCTTGCAATCCCTGACTACACCACCAGGGAACTACAGGAAAAAATTGTGGATCACACCGGTGAGCTGACAGGTGAACAGGCAGGCAGAGAATCACAAAGAACTAGTACCACAACAGGAAAACAAAAAGATGTCAGCTATGCCCTACAGAAAAGGACAGGAAAGCAACACATATGTGCTTATCAGTGTTGGTGATATTCATGTATAGAACATGCACTTGTCACAGGTGAAAACTCCCTTGCATGTGATGGTTGAAGCAAGGGTTATTTCTTTTTTTTTTTTTTAATTTTATTTTGAAATTATACAACAGAACAAGACAGAATAAAGCCAACTAAGTGAAATTGGTACAGAACTTCACAGCAGGTTACCAGGATAACAGTAATAGGTATCACAGTATATTTTGTTATCTTTATAATAGTTGTTCTTTCAATCACGTTTATCAAAATGAGATGAAATATAGAACACTATAGAACTTATTAAAACAGAATATTGAATAGAGCAGTATCATTAATCAGAAAAGAGCAAAACAGTAATAAAAATATTTGCCTTCAAAGAGGTGGTAGAAGGAAGTCCCCCTTATTTGCTATGTCAACCTCCCAGGAGACACTCAGATTTCTGGTTCCCATTTGCTAATGGGCGGCGGGGGGATGGGGGTGGAGAGAAGAGGGATAGGGGCACGGGATATTTGGCTCTAGGCCGTGCATTAGCATCAGTAGGTTCACTTTTGCTTAGCAAGGAGGCATGCTGGTTGTTTGGATTCACAGCATCCTAAGTTCCATAGTATGGATCTCAGGAGCTGCTGCTGGCTCTCCCCCTGGAAGGGCCACAGTAGCAAGGGTTATTTCTGTGGCAGACTAGCTTTCATTTACATTTGTAGTTAACATAGGCTTTTACTTCCTATGTTATCTGTTAAGTTTTGTAAGCAAATAAATAGCTATGAAAATGTTGTCTAATCTAAGCATTTATTACATATTTGATACTTTACTGATATCTTATTTCCTAGCTAAGTACATGTTGTATAACATAGTAGGAAGTTCCTGACAAAACAGGAGGAGAAGATAGGTGACCAGAATGTCCCACAGGAGGAAAGCTAAACATGTGCTGTAATGTAATCAAGACACATACATAGAACAAGCAATTGTCATGTGTGAACACTGCTTCGGGAATGACAATTGAAACAAAGCTTATTTCTGTGGTAGAATTCTACTGGTATTTTCACTGTGGTTCGTACAGGAATTTATTTCTGATGTTATATTTTAGATTTCATAAGCAAATACACTGCTGTATTTGTGTGTGTAAATGTTGATATGTATTCTAAACGCACAACACATATTAAGAATTTAATGCTTTATTTTATTGATATTTTATGTTCCTATTAACTACACACTATAAAATAAGAACTTCCTGATAAAACAGCAAGACCACTGAGATGTCAAGTGTGTCCTACAAAAAGGCTAGGAAAGCAAAACACATGTGCTGTCAGTGTGAGCAACACTTGTGTATAGAGTATACTGTTGTCATGTGTGCGAGCTGCCTTAGGTATGATCATTGAAGTAACCCTTATATTTTTGTAAAGTGCTATTGTTAGGTTCACTGAAGTATGTATAAGCATTTTTGTTCTATTTTAGACTTCATACATCATGTAGCTATCAATATTCAAAATTTTGATGCTTTTTATAAACAATAAATATTAAAAGTTCAATCCTTTTGTGATTTTTCCTGCTACATGCCCATAGTTTAATATAATAAAACTCATAAATGCAAAATTAACAATTCAGCAATAGAAATACTCTACAGAATAAGTATAGGACTGACAGACCCATGTTTCTATTCCTTTATGACAAAATTAATGTTATGCTCCTAGTTAAAATGCACTCATGTGTCTCTTCACACTAATTCTACTCAAAGAGCAGACTCCTATTCCTGAGTCTCACATGTGGGAGCAGGGTGCAGGCCAAAGCCCAAAGATCAAAGATAGCACCCTACAAGATCATACTGAGGATACAGTCCACCAACAGAGCTCCCTCCTGCTGACTGGGTCTAAGCTTGGCACAGGAGCTGAGCCCAAGCATTGAGCTGTGTGTGTGCAATCAGCTGTGCATGTGTAATGATCTGTGCATGTGTAATAAGCTGTGTGTGTATATAATGAATTGTATGTAGGTAAATGGATCTGGTGCACATGTAACTGGGTGTGATGCCTATGTAAATATGACCTATTCCCATCACCTCCACCCATAACCTTCATAGAGGTCATTATCACAATTTCAATCTCTTTGTGTGAAAGCTTACACTGACAATGTTATTGGGTGCTAGAGGAAGCATCTGTGGAAGATGTGAAGCCTTTTGTAAGCTGGTTTGTAATGTGTTTCAAGTTGTTTACTGCCATCTAACATAGCAGTGAGTTTATCAGATACATTTCATTTCTCTAAGCTAAATGGATATTGGCAACTTTATTTCACCCCAGTAACAAGCGCACTGACAGCACTAGGTGCTGACACCTGCTGCATCTCTGCTGTGGTTTCCATAGAGCATCTGGAGAGGTCAGAGTGGAAGGCCAAAGAGATCATGGGACATGGTCCAGAACCTGTGTGAACTGGTCCATTTTGATGCTTGAAAAAAAAAATGTGTTTTTTACTATCAATGAAACTGCTGCTGTAAAATCTGCAGTACACTAGTATGAGTATCACGATTAAAGATTGAGTTCAAGTTTGACCAAGCTGCAAGTCTCAGTGAACTTTTATGGGTGTGTTGACTAAGACACCCCAGGCTCTGTTTTCTGGTGTTGGTGATAATGTCCTGGCCTCCTCTCCAAAATTCCATTAAAACTGACCAAGCATCTGGACTGCCACCCCCGCACTAAATCAGCAGGGATCGATACCTGCCTGGCTGTTGGCCGGCCTCTCCTCAAAGAACACATCGATTTGCTGAAATGAATGATTTCTGTCTGTAAAATCCAAATTGCCACTTCACTCAATGTAACACTTATAATTTTTGTCTCCATAATAGTGTTAACATCATCCATAATAGCTCCCTAGTGGACGTTTAATACAGTGATAGAGGGAGAGGGCAAGGAAACCAGCACCAGCCTGCAGGTGACCTGGGGCTAGGTCCTGGGGACATGAGGACTGAGGAGTCCTGGAGCCATGCTGCAACACTGTCACCAGCAAAGGCAGGGTTCCAGCAGCTGCTGTGTTTGTCCTTTGTAGCTCCTGATGCAACCCCACCTCCTGTGTTTGCAAAGAGCTCTCTTCTGCATGTAGGTCTGGGTTCCACCTCACTGTGAATCTCACCTGTCAGCATGCGGATCATAGAAACATGCTTTCTCTTCACTTCCTTCAGAAGATATTCTAGGCCCCAGTTGTGTGCTAGGCTCACTGGCATGGGGTATCAGAATGGTGAGAACCCAGGTCACCCTCTAGGAGCTCACAAAGAGGGACCATTATGACACATAACCTCAGAAGTTCAACCTGGAACTCTGAGCACCCAAGAAACAGGCTATGGGGGGAGGGGACTTGCCATAAGCATGAAGACCTGAACACCAGAAGCTTCAGGTTGAGGATGCATTGCCTACAAAGGAGGAAGGAAAGTCATGTATTTCTTGAGGGCAAGAAACATTGGATAAGACAGAATTGAGGGGAAAGGTTATGGATTGAGAATACCCCAGACAGTAGGGTAGGGGCTTCCAGGTCCAAGTATTCGTTGCCAATCCTTCTGTCTTCAGGAAGGGGACACCAGCAGGGGATTCCGGGCTGAAGGAAGGACTACTAAGCCTTCAGGTGACATGAGGAAAGAACAGGAGGGCAGCAGACAGCTGGCCCTGAGGCCCACAGGAGCATCAAGAGGCATGTTGTCCGTGTCTATTGGTCCAAGTGGAAGGCAAGCCATGCCTATGGGATCACAAGGCTTCAGACAAGGCTGGAGCCTACCACAGGACTTGGAAGATCATTCAACCAGGAGGGACTCAGAGGAAAAGCTGTTCACTCCAGTGCCCAAGCTGAGAATTTTGGAGGGGCTGAAGGTCCCAGCACCGCTGCCACAAGCTGGATTTAGGAACAGTCTTGGTAAATTTTCTGTTTTCCCTCTAGTTGCCTGCAGAAGCAGGAGTTGTCTGCCAGGCAAACGAGAGGTCATCACCTCTTCTACTTCTGAGAATTTAGTGAAGCCCACAAGGTCTGATGGTGAGATCTCAGATGTGGTCAGTGTTTAGGAATTCTATTTTAAACATGAAGTATGAGGGATAATGAATGAAAAATTCTGACCTGGGGTGGGAATGTGTCAGTTTTTAATTCTTGAGCTTTGCTCCTCAGCAAACACTCTGCAGGGAAATCAGTGTGATCCTATCCATCATAGTATCAGAGCTGCGGATTGTATTATGGCAAAACACCAAGGGAGCCAACCAGAACCACAGGGAACAGGAGTACTCTAAAAAAGAAGCACTTTGAGGAGACCTAGGCTACCATGCGTGTGTCCAGGCTAAAATCCTAACCTGAAGTCTGGGCATAGCCACTCACTCTCTACCTTTCAGGGCCCTAGAACATGTAGGATGGCCTTGGACAGATGTATTGATGGGCTTGTTCCTGAAGTGGACCAAGAGCTGGCCTATCTGGACTCATGCACCCTGAGGTGGGCCTTAGCCTGAACAGTAGCCAAGGCTTCCTCAGAGGACCCATGGAATGAAGCAACAGCTGACTGGGGTCAGGCTAGTCCTGTAGTGATCATCCAACATGCTGGAAATGGTACCTATCAGAAACCTCAGTCCAAGGGGCACAGGATGAGCATAGCTAAGGCAACCAAGGACAGACTATGATGGATAAGGTCACGCTGATTCCCCTTGTAGGGAGTTGGCTGAAGAGCATCGTCCCAGTGACATCCAGGTGAACCACTATGTTGCTCCTGCCCTGTGCATTTGCCAATGTTTGGAAACTTTATGTGCCTGAGGGTGTTACTGTGTAAGACTCATTCTCCTTCCTCCTGCATCTGTGTCTATGCAGGATCCTCCCAAAGCGTCCCTGCTTACCTGCAGGCAGGATATCCACCAAACCCACCAAAGTAGCAGAGAGTAGTCAGGACATGGGTCTTGAAGGAGGTAAGGCCATCAGTCAGTTAAAAAAAAAATGTCCCTTTCCCTTCTCAGTGGCATCTCAAAGCGATGCTGGTATTGCATACCAATGACCTGTCTGGCAGAGGTGGCTGATGTCAGCAGGTACCTCCTGCTGCCTCTCTCACGTCCAGTCATAGAGCAGTAACCAACACAGAGAGGCAGAAGACAAAAGCCAGTCCAGATGGGTTTCTTCCATGTCACTTCAACCCCAGGTTACGCTGTGCCTATATTTAGTTTATGGCTTTTTTTTATTGTCAAATCAATAAAAGATTTATAATTTTGATATTGGCCCCAAATCATTCAATGTGTCAACCTCAAAGAAGGGAAACTGTAGTTTATACTTTGTCACACTTCTGCCAGTTAATAATGGCCCAGGATATCAGGCAGTTTTATAAGTAAGGAGGAAAAAAGGGAAGTGACTATAGGGGGTACAGTATACACTGTTCTAAAATTCTTTGCATACCTAAATCTACAGTTCTTAACATTAGATGATTTTATCCATTATGGAACAGTGGCAATGTTGGGTGGAAACCTTGTCTTTGTCATAACTGGGAAGCAAATGCTCTTGGCATGTTCAAGTAGAGATCTGGGATTCTATTCAGCATCCTAGAGAGCACAGGACAATCCCTCCCCCCAAAAAATCATCCAGCCAGACATGCCAACAGCACCAGTCTGAGAAGCATCATTCCAAGGAGGACCTGAAACAACCACATCTCTTTGCCTTCTCCAACATACAGTCAATCTGCATGTCTCATAAAAGCAAAGGTTGTGGAACAATGAAGAATGTCTAGTGTCACATGCATGCATGAGCAGGCATGCACACACACACTTGCATGCATGCACTCTCACACACACACATGCACATGCCAAACTTGCAAGTAAGCCTAGACTTCATTCTCTTACATGACCTATCCTGGAACCCCCTCTTGTCTTTCAGAAGTAAACCTATCAGGTAGGCCAACTCCTTCACCAGATTCATTAAACTGCTCAACTCTGGTTTATTTTACCTGTATTTTTGGAAGATATCAGATTCACACAAAGCCCTCTCAGGAAGACAAATGATCCCAATTAGTGTATCCAAGAATTTTCCTTTAAAAAAAAAAAAAGAAGAAAGAAAGAAAAATTCACAGCAGTTCTTTTTGCATTCAGAGTTATTTCAGGATCAAACACTTGGGGGTGAAAGGTGGGGAGGTGCACAGGCCACATAGTTTTTCAGGGAGGATCTGCCAAGAGAGGCAGTTGTACCTGCATGGTGGCCCTGTGAATAGTCTTCCCAGCACACACCGAGTTCAACTCCATTTATTTCAGGAATAAGAATTTCTTTAAAAGCCTATTGGAAATTTGAGATAAGTTCCAAGAAAGCCTAAGTCTATATGTGCCATGCTTTCTGGAAGGATCCTACTGATATAGAGCAAGTATAGGTGGAGTGTAATTAAATTAGCCCTGTCTGAGGGGCTGTTTGGAGGACGTCTGAGGGATAAGCCCGTGCAGATGAAATGTCAATATTTTAATAACGTTCCGTGGAAATATATTGCCATATAATTTTCCTTCGGTTCACTTTCACGATTCCTTCTGTCCCTCTGGAAGATTAGGCTGGAGGAGTTATGGTGTTAGTTATTGACTCTGCTCTCTTCCATCCCCCACCAGCCCCACCTCCATCGCAGGTCTGGATTACAGATAAAGTTAAACTAGGGACTGAAATGGAAACACGCTTCAAATGCCATTCAGAGCTCTGGTTTCATATTTTCATCTTTGTGACAAGAAA
Source organism: Cavia porcellus (assembly GCF_034190915.1). Classification (NCBI taxonomy): domain Eukaryota; kingdom Metazoa; phylum Chordata; class Mammalia; order Rodentia; family Caviidae; genus Cavia; species Cavia porcellus. The sequence goes on from NW_026947485.1 coordinate 104,530,848, forward strand.
ATTAGAATGCTTTTGCCAGCTCAATTTGCTTTCAAACAGCTGCGGCAGCAAAAGCAGGTTCTGTGACACATCTACATACCCAGCCAGGCCCACTGGAATGAAGGGAAGGTGCCATAATCTGCAATGCACCCGGTCGTGCACCATAGTCAGACCTGGCAGGGCCTGGTGCTGGAAATCCAAGTTGAGAGATGCCAAAGAGGCCAGGAGCCTCTGGGGTGGAAGCTGTCCCCTGACTACCTCCTGTACACCACCACTGTCCCTCGGGGAGGGTGAGGCTGGGAAGAGAAAAGAGATCATGTGTTACTCTTGTGCTCTGAGCTATGACATACAGGTCTGTGCCAGCCACAGTCTAGAAGCCAAGGCATGGAGAGCTCACACACATCCCACCAACATCTGTCATGTCATTTATGCCTCCCAAGCAAACCCTGATATATCCTCAAAAGCCCCAGCACTCACCCTAAGCACCCACCCTACCCTGGGTTCTCCTGGGTGGTACACAGGGCAGGACACAGCACTGAGAAGTCTTTAGCAATCAGGAAACAGGAGAATGAAAATCCCTTGGGCTCTATGGGATCTGAAGGTGCCCTCCCTCCCTGGGACCAATAGGTTGAGCTCAGGAGGGCGTGCACTTCCTGCTCCTTCTCTTAGTGTCTTGCTTTTACTCCTCTAGTCCCGTGCAGGTATTCCTGGGATCACCCCATACACTGAGGTCTTCATCTAGGGGTCTGTTTATGGGGACAGGACCCCAAGATATCATGGGGGGAGTCAACATGGAACTAATAATCTTCAGAAGTTTTAACTCGAAGGTTCCCCAACACCTTTCCATATAATGACTGAAAAGAGCACAACCCATGATGTGGGGGCCTTCCACTCAGATTCCAAACAAAGCAACCAGTCACTAGTGCCCAGGTCAGCATGGGGGCCTAAGGTCCCTTGCCTTCTGGAGACAGATCAGCCTAAAACTGGTTTTTCTTTACAATAGCTAAGGAGAACCACACATGGTGGTGTGTACTCTGTGGCACTCTGGGAAGCTGAGGCAGTAAAATCACAAATTCAAACCCATATTAGACAACATGGTGATTTAATGAGGCCCTGTCTCAAAATACAAAAGGGCTGCAGATGTAGCTCAGTATAGAATCCTTGGGTTCAATTCCCTATACTGCACAAAAAAGTAAAAGAAATTTTTTAAAAAACGAAAAGAAAAAATGGCTAAAAAGAAAAGAAAGGGGTGTGAGCAATATTTCTGTATTTGGCACAGAGCACAGAGCAGCTTGCAAAGTTCGGTGGGAGCAAAGCTTAAAGTGTGCCAGAAAAGAGAAAGGGTGAGGTTCCCTTAAGAAATCTGGGTGGTAGGCAGATTCTGCAGCTTAGATTTCTAGGCAAGGGAGGGAGCTGTCTGCTCCTGAGCATGGGGTCAGAGATAAAGAGGTTTAAGGAAATAAGGTAAGAAAGGTGGGCAGGAGGAGAGAGAACCCCTGCCACAGAACCTGTGATATCACAATCCCTCAGCAGAACAGGCAAGGACCCCTCCAGTTCCCCATCTGTCTCACACAAGCTCCACTGGCACATCTGGTGCTATGAATGGGACTCTGAGTCCTGCAGCCACTCTGCTCAGCTCCTTAGCCAGTGTGAATGCCAGCTGCACATGAACATCATGAAGGATTTTTAAAGATGATGGTGTTAAGAGGATGGGCTCTGTGAGAAGACCTTCCTAAGGTAACAGCTCTGATCTTGAGGGCATTGAAATCTGATATTTAGAATTACCACTGGGGGCCATTGTTCTGCTATTTGGATTGTTTCACAACAAAAAATGCAAAAGAATTCATAGCAGGGTTTGCAGAAGACTAAAAATAACCAGGAGCACAGGCAACATATTTATCAGAGGTTGAACGAGGGTGGCTGTAACACTGCCTACACCTTATTTATTGATTTGTCTCAAAAACAGTCATAAATAGCAAGTCACCTATATGTGCCTTAGAGAGAAATGCAGGCTCTTCATTCCAGCCTCTCTCATTCCCTGCTTGAGCTCAGGCTGTCCCACTCGCACACAATACTCCTCCTCCTCCTCTTCTTGTGACCCAAAGGTAGGAAACAGATCAATGGCCAGGATGTCCTCTAGGTCCACAGAGACCTTAGCAAACAAGGCTACTCGTGATAGACTAGACTCACAGATGCAAACAGGGAGGACCACTATTTGAACCCCTGCTAGTGGTGCTCAGCCCATCACTGCACTGAGCAGCAGCTCAGAGCAAGTAGATGATGGAGAGCTGCAGTGCAAACAGGGAAGCTGCAGATGGAGATGAAGGAGGCTGCTGATTGGGAGGGAAGCTGGAGGCAGAATACGCAGAGGTGTCTTAAGGGAGTCAGTGAAGTGGGCCCATTCAGCTTTCTCTGAGTGACCCCAAGTTGAACAGGGGAGAGATCGAAGCATCTGGAATGAACTGATCAAGTCTTAGACATTTTTATCCCATTGTTATAGCAATTATTGTTTATTTTCCTTGCCTGAGTGTTACAGAGAATGGTCTGACTTTCTGGAGATGGTTACCATGGATGATGGGCTGATCTCCCAAGCTGGTTAGTATAGATGATGTGCTGGCTTCTGGGGCTGGTTGGTCATTGTTTCTTTGTATATTCATTCTCTCAGGGCCGCAGCCAGGAAGGCCACCTGCTGGATAATAGGTAACAAGTATCTAGGACTAAGAGTGAGGCCCAGGGGCAGGAGGTACAGTTCAGAGAGCAGAGCTGGATCTAGACAGCAGCGAGATTCAGCACCTGCCCTGAAAAGCTCTTTTCACAGACAAGACAGTCAATGGGGAATGAATGAACGATCTTTGTTCCCATGATTTGGTCAGGCATAGTCCTCTGCACCTTCATGCCATGGAGGACATTCAGCTCCCCCTGGCCTGTTTGGCATTCTCACAAAGACTAGCTAGCCTATTGCACAGAGAGTGGCATCTTTATGAGGGGCCACCACAGAGCCACCAGTCCATCATCTGGTGGGGACTCAGGCTGTACCACCAACTCCACCATGTCTCTAGCATAGAGAGTTCATTTGGGCTCCCTCCTTAACTACCTTCAGGCACAGCTCATCCAGAAGTGGACATGGAGGCCTCCTCTCTAAACCAGCAAGATTCCTGTGCAGAGGTTCATGCCCAACCCGGGAGCAGTGCTCATTTACTAGCGCAGCACTCCTCTTCATGCTGGGGCCTCCAGGCAGCTGCCACATTCCAGAAGGATGCCCAGTACTCAAACAGCCTTTTGCAATTGGAGTGGGTGGGGGTTAAGAGAAGTGTCTACTCTCCCAGGTCAGAAGCACTTGGGGGCTTCCCAGTCTTCCAGACTTCTGGTACCAAACCTGAGGCTGTCCCAAGCAAATCAGAATAGAGCACCCAACCTGGTCTTTATCTCCTGAGCTAAGACTAAAGCACTCCTAAGAAAGTGGATTTCTCCCCAGGTCTCTGCCACTATGCACACACTCCAGCCCCAATGAAAGAGTTACCAGGGTAGAGCTGGGCCCAGAGGGTGGGCCTCCAGGGGACTTCTGCTCCTGCTGGACTCCAAGGCCATAGGCAGAATTGGTGGCTCATTCAGAGTCAGGCCCTGTCTATTGAGCAAGAACTCTCACTAATTAGTCCACTTTCCAATGTGCACAGATATAACCTGGTCAATTTCTCAAGCAGTGATGAAGCCAGCTAACTGAGCAGGAAGATACTACATCAGTTTCTCAGGTCACTTGTTGGAAGGTTTCCATTCTCACTGATGACTCTCCTAATCACCTCCAGCTTTGCCCCAGCCAACCTGTTAACACATTCTGAATCCCATCAGTCCATCTCTAAAGACAGAGCCACTTTGTGTCTCCTTGAAGTCACAGTCTGATTTTGTGTATGCGTAGGATTTATACTTGTACAAGCTGGCATCTCCTTGGTCTCAACAGCGCCCTGGCCATGTAAGTGATGAGGAGCAAGCCTTCTTCCAGAGCAATGAGCAGGACCAGCAGACATCAGCTGGCTTTCCCATCTTTACAGTGGAGTGTCCCCAAATCCTGCCCAAAATTGTGCCCAAAATGACGGATCATAAGAGTCTTCAGGCTCATGAAAGAAGTGCAAATATCAGTCCTGAGCTCATTAAACCAGGGCTATAGCTCATCATGAACAGGATGTGAGGATCTCGAGCTGTCACCTTTCTGGTTTGCCAGAAGCCGTCTTCTCTCAGGTAGGGCTGGATGGGAAGACAGCCAAGCAATTACTATGAGCCTGGGCAGGGTAAGGGTCACTGCATCTCTCTCCATCATAGCCACCAGGTCTGAGGAAGACCCCATCCTTATTCTAAGGAGAGGACCCAAAGAGTCCCCAGGCAAGCACTGGCCTGCCACCTACTCCGTCTTGAAATACTCACCTGCTTCCCAAGCTTGAGCCACCTTATCTGCAGTGGCAGGGGCTGCTGAGGTCTTGTCCATGTTGAGACTTACATGCAGGTGTAAGTAGTTTGTAAAGTAAAACTAACCATACAGGTATAACTCGTTCCCACTGAGGCCCTATGGGAAGATCACAATGTGAAGTCCTCATCTTCATCCTGGTCAGCAGAAACCATGGTCCCCGTACGTCATAAAAGAAATTCAGGTGCCCAGGATGAAATTCAATCTAGTTCAGCCTCAGAATTAGTGACATGTGAGATCAGATCATTGGACCTATGCTCTGTGGAATGTTTCCACACCTCTGTCTTCCACCCACTGAACACAAGGAATTCCTCCCAATTGTGACAAGTTAAAGCATCTCCAGACACTATCACATGTTCCAGAGGTCAGAGTCACCCTGACTGAGAACTAGAGTTAGGCTGAGCAAAGACAGGCTCCTGCTGAACTGCTCTATTGACTGGGCTATCCAAGGAAGCCTCAGAAGGCAAGGTGCAGGCACGTAGCCAACCAGGGTTTGGGCCCATGGTAGGGAGGCACACACGTGTAGGACCAGGCTGCCCACAGTGAGTGGGATTACAGGAAACAAGGAAAGAGACAGAATCAGAAACACCTTGACAGCTCACTGTGATCATGGTGGTGGATAAAACAAGACTAGCGTAACCAAATTACATCTCTACTCCCACACACATCCAACAAGCAAAACTCCTATTCAAAGAATCCCTAAGACTTCTTGTGTCATCTCAGCTTTGTTATTTATTAAGAAACTACACTGGGCTGGGTGAAACTCAGTGCTAGAGTGCTCATCTATCAGGCATAAGGCCCTGGGTTCAATCCTCAGCACCTCAAAAAAAAAAATCTCTGCTAAGGGCAATGGAGATTAGCCAGAGCAGCCTCCAGCCACTAGGAGCAGATGGTTTGGGCAAATAGTGGATACAGACAGATGAAAACGTTGATGGCCAAACCCCAAGACAAAGGCTAGCCAGCACTTCATGGTTTTGAGGAAAAAGGTGACCTTCAAAGAAGCCACGTTCTACCAGTAATGGCCTTGGCCATGGTCTTTCCTTGGTCTCAGGCATGAGTAAAATCAAGTGTGGACAACGAAAGGAATTACCAACGGCCAGAAAGCTCTGGCAAGTTCCACTCTGTCCAATCCTTTCAATCCTGGACCTAGGCATTAACCTTGGCCGAAGTGTTTACAAAAGGCTGCAGCAGCTTAGCCCCAGCCTTGTGTGCCACAGGCTGACTGGTGAGCAGCTGGGGCCTCTGTCTTTGTGGCCTGGGACTGGCTTTCTTCACAGCCTGTGATGTTGGGATTCTGCTTTGGGTCTGACATTGCAGCTCCTCCATTTTTCCAAGACACAGTGTCACAGAGTGCTGATGAGGCTGAGCCACCAGGAATGGGTAAACCCACTCTGGACACAAGCACTGAATGCTTAATCTAAATCCCCGAGGGAACAAAATGGTGTAAGTTTTTGCTGTGCTGTTTGTTTCCCAAGACTTTGAAGTCCTTGCTTGGGGCGACATGACAATATTATTATTCTTCTGTCTCTATATTTGTCAAGCCAATACTTTCTGGGCTTTCCTTTTCATCCTCAATAACAGAAGAGTGGGGCAGCTCTTGGTAGAACTGGAAACAATAGCTGGTTCTTTTCTTGAGGAGAATGTGGGTTTCAACGAAACAGCCAGTGTATGCAGTCACTTTCTTCAGTGTGAAGAAAAATTATTGATCAACTTAAAATTTTTACAGAATTCTCATCAAACAGGAAACTAAGCCGTCTTCTCTCAGAGCTCACCCCACTTAGCTTTTTGAAGAAATTATAACATTTGACATTCCTCTTTCTTCCCAAACCCCACACTGGCAGTGTACTCACCTGGGTCTCCAGCTATAAAGTACCTACATCTGTGCTTTGTGCTCCTTCTAAGTTCTAAATATAACAAAAAGACCTCAGATAATATCAAACTACCTATTGTGGGATAGGAAATGGGAAAAAGCAGCAGGTAGTGTCCACAAAACAACTTTTGAGAATATAGATAATATATATTGTTATATGTACTGCTTCCTAGGTATTTGCATTAGTGTGAATTCTCCAGAGAAAAGAAATTCTTAGATAAAAATATAAGACAGACAGATAGTCATAGATGGATGATAGATAGATAGATACTCATTACAAAGCATTGGCCCACATAACCATGGAAACTGGCAAGTCTCACTCTCAGCAACTGGCCAGCTGGAGACCCAGAAAAGCCAATGGTGTAGTTCCAATTAGGAGGCTGAAAATTAGAGGTCCAGGAAAAGACAATATTTCAGATCAAGCCTGAAGCCAAAAAAAAGCAAAAACTAAGAAGTCACGGCTTAAGACAGTCACGTAGGGGGAAATGTCCTCTTACACAGGGGAGGACCAGACCTTTTTGTTCTACTGTAATCATCAGCTGATTGGATTGGTCCTGTCCACATAGGGAAGGATGATCCACCTTATCCTGTCTGCACATTCAAATGTTAATCTCTTCAGAAACAGCCTCACACTTATAACAATGCTTGACCAAATGTCTGGGTAACTATGGCCCAGTCCAGCTGACACAAGAAATCCACCATCATAATGTCGTCTCTCGGGACTGGCTCAGTGATGGCTTCTGCATGCTCTGTAATCTCTGGGATTGCTGGGATTCCTTCAGAAATAAGCCTTTGCTTTTAACCTAGAGCATCTGAGGTTTTGGGTACAGCTTGCAGTGCCTCTCTAACTAAAGTGACTAGTACCATCGTCCAGGGGGCCAAGCCTTGCCCTTGATACTTGGAGCACCTTAGCCCCCCTGAGCTCTACCACATGTCTGCAGGGCTGCGTTGTCAGCAGGAGGCCCCATCACACCAGCAGGCCACAGTATCTCCCTCTCCCTACAGTTACAAGTAAGCCTTGCCTCTAGACCTCTTTACCCAAGTCAGAGTGGACAGTCTACTTTCATCTCTGGCTCCTTCCCTCGCCCACACTCAATGATCCATCCCTTCCGGTCCCCCAGAGCAGAAACTTCAGGCTGAAGTTTCGGGGCCCTGATCTCTCTAAGTGTCATAAAACTAGCCCACTCTCACCACTCTGGGGTGTGTGGAAGTGGCAGTGAGACCCAGGCATCCTGGCCATAATGCTAGTACCATGTGAAGCCATTTCCCTACAGTATTCTGCCAGGCCAGACTACTCAGGCCTTGGCTGGAGCACCATCCCCAAAGCATTGCTCTGATCCCATCATGCCTTGCTGTTGCTTTGGTGACACCTAAAGATCATGGAATTTCACAGATACCTGACACCTAGTACCACATAAAAAATAGCAATAATTCCAAAGTCATCTGGTTTTCATTATTATTCAAAACAAATATTGAAATAAAAAATTTCTAAAACTCGCTAATTAATGACCACCTGCTACACCTGGGCCTTTTAGATCAATTACCTCGTTTAATCTTCACAGTAGTCCATAAGACAGACACTGCCATCATCTTCACTAATGGAAGAAAACACAAGACACAGGGAAGCAGCTTGCTCACTGGTACCCGAATGATAAAGAACTTTCAACCTGGGTGTGACTCCAGGCCCATCGCCCAACTCCTAAAGGACTATTTGGGTCAACATTACACAAAAACAGTAATGGTTAAAATGGGAGTGAAAATGGAAGGTGAGCATCGGAGTCCATCCCCCTCCTTGTGGATCCAAGCACACAGCGCGCTTCTGCTCCTGTTCACCAGGGCAGACCCTGGCCACCACACATCACCTGCACCCCGTGGCCTGCCGCATTTGTGCTCACCTCGCTGGATATGTGAGGGCATTTCTAGCCATTTTGCTTCCCTACAGGAACTGTTAAGAGGTCCTTCTTAGCCCTTCTGTCACTTCTGTCTCCAGGTCCCAAAGTTCAGTAAATATTAGTTCTCTTTCCTTTCTCCTAAATTCTTTTTTTTTTTTTTTTTTTTTTTTTTTTTTTTCTGTACCGGGGATTGAACTCATGACCCTGCTTGCCAGGCAGGTGCTTGTGCTGCTGAGCTAAATCCCCAGCGCTAAATCCTTACTTTTTAAGGTGAAATCTGTACAAGATCTGCATTATTAAAAAGAATTGTATGGCTATAGCTCCAGAAAAGTTTAAATAAACTGCCTTCCCTAACTTTTTACCTAGAAAAACATCAGAGTCCATCATCATGTACCAGGTAAAACACTGGGACAAAGAAAGGTTTATTTTGATAACTCATTCAAAGAATCCGTAGCAAGTTCCTCTGCATTCATCATCCTATGCTAGAATTCAAGGGCATGAAAGTGTGTCTGACAAGGAAAATGAACTTACCAGTGATTCTACCTGTGATGTTTTTAAAACCATACCTTTCCACATTTAAAGATAATACTGAATGTATTTTTCTACTTTCTTTTTATCAGGAAATTCACAAAACTGTTCAAGTCTGAATGCCTTGGATCTTTCATCTCAATAAACTGGTCCATTGCAAGATGGATTTGTAACATGCTGCAAAAAAAAGCATAGACATTTTTTTCCTTTCTGAGGATCTTAGTTCTGAGTTGAGGCCCTTGTCAGCTGGGAGCTATAGTATTGCACAAACAGATAAGGTAAGAGCAGACGGGTAGGTTAACAGTGTTACCAGCGAACACTGGGCAATCCTGGAATTTGGGCCACACTTTTCCTCTGCCCTATGAACAGCCCCAGACAACTCAGTGGGGGGAGGTGGGAGACAAAATCAGTCAGGTTGGTCACTGACTGATGTGGCTTCATCTCAGTGGCACTGTATCACTAGAGTTTGCAATCTTGATTTTTTTCAAATTTATTTACGACTCAAAGGACCAAATCTGTAATTAAAATATACTGCCATCAAGTGTGTGTATGGGGATCACATGTCATATGCCAAAGTTCACACCAGCAACTGTGTCTTGGGTTTTTTTGGGTTTTGTGCGGGTTTTTTTTTCTTCTAATTTTAAAGAGAAATTTAAAAAACAATAAAAACAATACAGAATTTCAAAACAAGATGATAGGAAATTAACAATGGTTGTTAGATTGCATATTGTTACCTTCAAAATAGTTGCTCAGGTTACCAGATAAAGGCATGCATGCAAAATTGATCAAACAATACAAGCACTAATTGTTCCTTTCAATGAACTAGCAACTGTGTTTTGTTGAAGGTAGCAATAAATACATTTTTCTCATTTATTTAGGAGATAGAAAAATTCATGAACTTATTCATTGCTAATTCTGCACATGAAAAGGATAATATAAACACAAGGCATTGTTTCCTAACAGTATTTAGGTCATGGATGCTTTTGAAAATGTAATAAAATTTGGGATGTTCTCCCCAGAAAAATATGAACACTAATGCTCATTCTAAATTCTAAATGCTCATGCATATTTGAAGTAGTACAGTACAGAATGAAAAGAAAATACCTACTAATCAATTTTATCAGGCAATTGCAAACCACAAAGTTCTGATCACTGTGAAAATATGAACCACTGTGGTTTTTCTAAGAAGATGCATCAGATGTATCTTTGCTATGGTCAGGGGTTAAAAGGACAACAAAACAATAAAGGACACATAATTTATTTTTTATGCCTAAATTAATTCCAACTAATTTCAAGATACAATATGCAATATATTAACTAGTGTTAATTTCCTATTTCTTTTTTTAATTTTATATTTTTATCTTTTCCTATTTTCTTTTAAAATAAAATAATAAATTCTTGAAAGAAAGACATAAGAATGCAAAAAAAAAAAAAAAAGAATGCAACAAATCATCAAGAAGATTATATACCATGGCCAAATAAGATTCATCCCAGGAATGCAGGGATGGTTCAACATATGCAAATCAACACATGTAATTCACCATATTAACAGAACTAAAGACAAAAATCACATGACCATTTCAATAGATGCTGAAAATCATTTGACAAACTAACAACACTTATTCATGGTAACAACCCTACAGAAAATTGTAATAGATGGTCTATCTCAATCCTACTCTCAAAATTGCTATATAGATTTAATGCAATCCCCATCAAAATAACATTATCATACCTCACAAAATTAAAGAAAACATTCCTAAAATTCATTTGCAATCAGAGACCTAGAATAGCCAAAGAAATTCTGAGCAACAAAGACAAATCAGGAGGAATCACAATCCCTGACCTAAAATTATACCACAAAGCTACTATGATAAAAATCAGCATGGCATTGGCAAAGAAAAAAATCTAAAGATCAGTGGAACAGAATAGAAGATGCAGTTGCAACTCCAAACACATTCAACCACTTTGTCATTCACAAAGCAGCTTAACATGTTCACTGGAAGAAAGATAGCCTCCTTAATAAAAGTATTGGGAAAACTGGCTTTCTGCCTGTCAAAAACTAAAACTAGACCCACATCTATCACCATGCACTAAACTAAAGTCAAAATGGATCAAAGATTTAAATATCAAAACAGAAACACTAAACCTGCTAGAAGCAACATAGGGAGAAATCTTGAAGACACGGGTGTAGGCAAAGACTTCATGAACAAAACCTACAGTACAAGAGAAATACTACAAGCCAACAAACTGGATCTCACCTTATTAAAAAGCTTTTGCACAACAAAAGAAATTACCAACAGAGTGAAAAGTCAACCCACAGAATGAGAAAATTTTATAGCCAATTGTCCTCAGACAAAGGACTTCTATCCAAAATATATAAAGAATGAAAAAACATCAGTCCCCCTAAAATTCAAAAGCCCAATTCAAAAATGGACATCTGAGGGGCTGGGGATTTAGCTCAGCGGCATAAGCGCCTGCCTTGCAAGCAGGCAGTCATGAGTTCGATCCTTGGTACCGATAAAAATGAAAAAGACAAAAAAAAAAAAAAATGGACATCTGAGATGAATACACACTTCTCAGGTGAAGAAATACAAATGGCAAAAAATACATGAGAAAATGTTTGACATCACTGGTCACTTGAGCGATGCAAATTAAGACAACACTAAGATTCCACCTGACTCCAGAAAGAATGGCTACCATAAAGAAAGCAATCAATAACAAACACTGGAGGGTCCTTGGAGTAAAAGGTACCCTTCTCCGCTGTTGGTGGGAGTGCAACTGGTACAACCACTGTGGAAATCAATATGGAGATTCCTCAAAAACCTAAGAGTAGAGGTTCCATTCCACCCAGCTATTCTCTTTCGAGTACCTTCCCAGAATTAAAGACATCATATCACAGCGATATATATGCACCCATCTTTATAGCAGCACAACCTGTAATAACTAAATCATGGAAACAACTCAAATGCCCAGCAACTGAGGAATGGATTTAAAAAAAGATGTGATATTTTTATATAATGGAGTACTACTGAACCATAAAGAAGGATAAACTTGAGACTTTTATATGTAAATGGACACAACTCAAGAGTATATTCATGAGTGAAATAAATCAGACCCACATATGTAAACATCATATTGTCTCACTAGTTTGAGAAGCTGAATGAGTATATATGATCCAAATTGTACAGTAGGTTCTGTGAATTGGGAAAAATTTGTTTAAAAGAAAAGAAACTGGGATGGGGGAAAGGGATAGGAGAAAAGGATATATATATATGTATATATATATACATACATATATTAGTTAAGATAGTTATATAGCTAGTTTCTCTTAGTTCATTGAAAAGAAAGGCTCATGCTAATATTTGTTAGACAATATTTCTTGCATATATCCTGTACTCTGAATAGCTACTACAAAGATAATACTGTGTAGTGTATTAATTACTGTTACTGTCCTAGTAGCCTGTTTTGAAACTGTTTTGTTATTGTTTCTTTTATTTTTAAAATAAAAAAAATTTAAAAGCAGAGAGAAACATTAAGAGATTCCTTGCCCTAAAACAATTCATTTAATCATAACTGCATTTCACTGGCCATAGAATTGTTCATTTCATTGCCAACTCAAAGTTAAAATGCTATAAAACTAACACCAAGCAGTTCCAGAACAGAGGGGAAAACTCTTGGAAGTTGGCTATCAAACATTCAGATCAAAATAATTTTTACAAATTAAATAAAAGTTAATATTTGGCTCATGTGGTAAAAGATTGTATCAGATTTCTTATTCATTTGAAAATCAGAGAGAACTTAATAACAAATACCATAATTATCTGCAAAGACTGAACAGTGATTAAATTATCAGGAGGCTGTTCCTCCTAAAACTATTTCTTTAATTAGCTAAAGCTGGCAGTATATATTAATATTTCCAGTGGTATTTGCATACATTCACAACAGGCTAACTAGTTACTAGCTGAACTATAATTTTTCTAATATTATATTAGAAATATTTTAAGATTAAATCACATTAATCATGTTTTTTCAATGATTATTAGATATTCTTGATTTATTACCATAAATTCTCTAATTTAGGGACAGAAAATGCTTCTTGTTTTCCATGATGAGATTATTCAGTTCTGCTTACAAAATAAAAGAAGACTCTCTTGGAAGCAGAGACAGTTGGCAGAATATATTTTCTAATAATCCACAGCTCGAAATGGCTCCCAGTTAATGGAAGCAAAATCAATATGCCGTGTGCCTGACTGCACCTGCAGATGGTCAAGTCATATGACCACAGCAGGAAAGGCCTTGGGCAGCAATGTCTCAGGCCCATGAGCGAGTGGTGGTCCTGGGCTAGCCCCACAGAAGGCAAGAGTGGAGGGCCATAGACAGTGCAGTGTCAATCACGGATCTGCAAGGCTAGACTCCACCTACCCCTGTGCCAGTTACACCTGTACAAAGTAGAGCACTCGGTCAATTGTATGATTCTTAAAAGGTTCCACTAGGGATCCAGTACGAAAGTGTGGAGAAGGTGTTGGGGCCACACCTGACAACCACAGCAAGGCAGTACTATCATTGCCAAGGAAAAGAATAATGAGGAACCCTCTGGTAAATTCTGGCCTAAGAAAACCACCTTGAGAGCAGAGACACAGTCACCTCTAGGAGGAATCCTAGGGAACAGAGAATAAGATTCTCCCACAATACATATATACACTATTGTACAGGAGGAATTTCTACTCTGCTTATTCTGAAATCTTAAAACACAGCCATCATATGGAATATCCTTTGAAAACCAAAACAGAAATTTCCTTAGAGTCCAAGGATTGTCATAGACACAATTGGCAGCCCAGTGCTCTCAAGACTCCTCCCTAAAAGAGCAGAACTAAGTGCAGGAGATGGCAATCAGACCATACACAACTCACTGGAGCAGCAGCGAGACCCTAGGATCCTGGCCAAGTCACCAAAGGCAGATTTTCTTTGACAACACACAACAGAGGGAAAAAAAAGCCTGGGTTGGGACTTGTTGGGACCTGTTGGCTCATACTTTTCTTAAAGAAAAGCATAACCGTGCTCAGAGACAGTGAGGGTCTAGAAGCAACCAGGAGCTCCAGAGTCTCAAATACCCCTCATGGGCCTTCTTCCAGACAGAAAGTCCCCTTTTCCTGAAGCAAAATGTGTCTCCTCCCCATGGTGGGAAAAACTATTGTGAGAATTAAAATGCAGTAATTCAAATTAGTCTCTCTGAATTATGTTGCCAAAAAGGAAATGTAATATTCATATTCAACTTGTCATCTTAATTGTCTATAATATTTCAGGAGTTCTTAAAAAAGAAAAACAGGACAGTCATCAAGCAAAAAGTGGAAGTGTAAATAAAACCATTCAGTTATTGTAACTCACTATCCATTTAGTAGACTGGTGGTCAGAAGACCTCTCTGGCAAAAGGATAAACGGGCTGGACAGATGCACAGAAAAGCCACTAGGAGTGAGCACACACAAAGGTGATGTTACAGGCAGCTGAGTTAGATAAAAATATTATAGGTAATTAGATAGGGCTAGGTCCTCAAAGGAGCCAGTGCCAAAGCCCAAATACCTTGCAACTGTGGAGGAGACAGCACTTCCTGCTGTGGGCCAGGCCTCAAGACAAAAATCAAACAAATGCATGCACATCCTAAGGGCTGATATTCTAAATATAACTCCCTATCACCCTGAGGAAGCCAGGAGTCACCATCCCAGCCCCCTAGGGAAGAGTCCCTGCTCTCTAAGAATGCCTGCTTTCTAAATGACTCGCTTCCCCATTTGTCCCCAATTTAATCAAGTTTACCTGAACTATTAATTTTACTGGTTAACCATAGTTTGTCCCAACTTATGCCCATCTGCCTTGTGAGTTTCCAGTCCCCCCACCTTGAACCTTTCTCACTCCATGATTTTACTCTATAAAAGTCCTTAAAAAGATAGAGTCCCTGGCAACCCACTTGAGACGCCTCTTTCAGACAGAAGCTTTCTTTCTCTCAATAAATATATTCTGTTCTTAACCTCCATTGTCCCTAAAATTCACTCTTCAATTTTAGAAAACATTAGCTCTTACCAGACATAGTAGGTCAAGAGTTTCATTCCCTTATATCAGTGAGTCTTCTTGAAGTTATTTTATAAGATCATCCATGTGAAAGTTCACATACTTTTTCTAGGTCTTTTTATTAATAAATTTCAATGTTTTGAGCAACTTTAGGAGCGCAGAACAATGGAGAGGAAGGTTTCCCATACACCCACTGCTACCAAACGTGTGCTACCTTCCACCCAGCAATTTCGCCCTCCTAGGTCATATACTCAAGTCATGTTAGGAATGTGCTTAGTTTTATAGGGAACTACCAAGCTGTCTTCCAAAGTGGCTGCATTCCTACCAACTATGAAGGAGAATTCTTGTTACCTTGCCCACTGTCAGCATTCAGGGATATCTATGACTTGGGTTTTCACCAAGTAGTAGATGTGTAACGTCCCACTCTTGTCTTGATAGTCCTTTCTATGATAACACACAATGGGCCATTCCTGTACGGTTATTTGCCATTGATAGCTCTTCCTTGGTGAAGAGTTAATACAGTACTTTTGCCTCACTTTTAAATGGCATCACTTTCTCATTATTGAGTTTTAAAAGTTGATTGTAGCTATGAATAATGGTCTTCTGTTTGATGAGTCTTGCAATGTTTTCCCCACATTTATGGCTTATTTTCAGGTTTTTTTAGCATTTTCTTTAGCAGAGATGCAGTTTTCAATTTTAATGAAGCCCAGTTTATCAAGTCTGTCTTTCCTGGATTGTGACTGTGGTCTTGTAACCTAACAGTCATCACCCAGGGTCAGCTAGATTTTCTCCTGCTATTTTCTACTTTTATAGCCCTGTACTTAATTCTATGTTCCATTTTAAGTGAATTTTTGTGAAGGACATGAGATCTGTGTCTCCGTTCATGTTTTATGCACATGGATATCCAATTGTTCCAGCAAAATTGTTTAAAAGATTATCCTTTCTCTATTCAGTTTATTTTGTTCTTTTGTCAGAGATTAGTTCACTGTTACTGTGAGGGCTATCTCTGGGCTCCATATTTTGTTTTACTGGTACACTTGTGTGTTCTTTTGCCAAAACACTCTCTTCGCTATTGTGAAACTTCACAGTATGTCTTGAAGTCAGGTAGTGTGGGTCCTCCGCTTTGTTCTTCCTCAGCACTCTGTTGGCTGTTATCTATGCTTTGGCTTTTCCATACAAACCTTAAAATCAGGTTTTTAATAACATATAGAATATGTTGCTGATGTTTTCATTAGAATTTCATTGAACATGCAATTAAAGAAGAACTGACCTCTTAACAACATTGAGTCTTCTTATCTATGAGCATGCAATACGTCTGCTTATTTAGTTCGTCAGTTTTATAGTCTTCCTCATGTATCTCATCCATATTCTGTTAGATTTATGCCTAGAGATGTTTTTTAAGTGTTCTGAGTTTCAAAATCCACTAATTCAGCATTACTACATGAGAATGCAATTGACTTGTTTGTTCATTGATATGTATCCTGAAATCAGGAGAGTTTTTTGTTCAAATCTTTTGTATTTTCTACATTTAAAAGGATCACGTTATCTACCAACAAGAATAGTTTTCCTTCTTTCTTCTCACTATGTGCTCTTTTTACTTCCTTTTCCTGTCTTACTGTGTCAGCTCTAAGACTTCCAGTATGACATTGAAGAGCAGTGACTAGAGGAGACATCCCATCTTGTTTCTGGCCATCAGGAATTTACCCTGTTTCCCTTTTTTAAATTAACTTGTTTTCATTATATTTTGAGAGATGGTATCATTTTAGAAATTCTGTATTTGTAAACTTTGTATCACAAAGTAAGACACAGCTGGTTTTTGTTTAAAGGAAATGAGAATGTTTCATTTTAAAGAATTTAAAGCCACCTATGAGTCCCCTACCAGGACTTTTTTCAGGACAGTGCTGCAGGTTTACCACAAAGAATCCTGCCCCCATCGATCCAAGCCTTAGCGACTCCATCTAGGACTCAGTGCCCTCTTGCACTTCCAGCACCTGGCAGAGTCTCCCAGAACAACTAGGTAAGAAGGTACCACCTATGCCTTCTCCGTGCAGGGATGCACCCTTCCTGCTCAGGCTTCCAACTTCCCCACACTCTCAGCCTCTAGGCCACAAGGTACTACGGCAGGGCTGAGGCCAGGAAGCACACCTCCGAGGACCTGGCTCTGCACCGGGCCCGAGGCTTCAGCAGTGCTCAGCTGCTCCAGCTCCCAAGGTAAACAGTGTGTGCAGCACCCATATCCTCACTGGCCCCAGCACAACCCAATGGCCATGTCATTGGAACCCATTCAATGAAGGCACATCACAGTGTGCTGGGCCCACACAGAGTCTTGGAATAAAAACTCATTCATTAAGGAAAATGGCCTACCTTATAAATAACAATCTGAGGGGAAATAAGAAGAGATCTATGTCTCCTTTCCAGTCAGTTTTTTCTTCTCCTGGAGAATTTTGGACATCAAATACCACAGATGAAGTCACAGTTACCTGGTAGCAAGCATAAGTATATGATAATTAGGATAAAGCCTGAAGATCAAGAAAAGGCCACCCAGTCCAGACTCAGGAGAAAGACCATTTCTAGACAATGGAAGAAGCACTGCCCAACTATGTGCAATGTTGGAAAGAGAAAAGAAAGAGGGAAACACCACATTTATTCATACGATATGGACACCACAACCACAACAAAGGACAACCTAATCTCACTTGTAACCACATATGCAAAATTCTATCAAAAATTATCGCAGGTTTGGGCATAATGGCACTCCAGAGGCTGAGGTAAGACAGTTGTTGACTTCAGAAACTCAAAGACAGTAGGGGAAATATAGTAAGACCTCATATAAAATAGAAAGGAAAGAAAAGGGGAGCAGAACAGAGGGGAACAGAGGGAAAAAAGGAGGAAGAGAGGAGATGAAATGAGAAAGGAAAGATTTGATAAAATTATCCCAACTACATAGCACATGTATATACACAAATCCCTTTTCAAAGTCACTCCCAAAACATTTTTCTCAACACTGTCAAAGTCATCAAAAACTAAGTAAAATCGAAGACACTGTCATAACCAAGAAATACTCAAAGAGACACAAAAAATACATGCAAGTCCAATTCAGTGACAACTAAATGTAAGTTTAATTTAGGGACAGCTAAATGTAATAAACAGGATCCTGGATGAGATCTTGGAACCAAAAAAGAATATAGGGATAGACTGAGGGAATCTGAATAAATATAAATATTGGTTCACTTATTGGGACAAATATACTAACACAGGCTGCTAATAAAATGAGAAACTGGTTGCCATGTGGATGGAAACTCTCTGTACTATCTTTGCAATAAATCTGTAATTCTAAAACTACTCTAAAATTATAAATTTATTTTTAAAAACATACTGGATGAGACTGTAGATGAAAGCTTAGTGAGTTTGAACATCACAGTTATGAGCTATCCAAATGAAGCACAAGAGAATAAAAGACCAAAACAATTTTAACACACAGTATTGTCTGAACAACTGGATATAAATTTGAAAAAAACAAAATTAAAAGACACTTAACCATTAACTCATTATCATATACAAAAAAATAACTTAAACAGAACTTTAAAATCAAATGTAGGCCCTAAAATTTTAAACTCCTACAAGAAAATACTTAGGCTGGCAAAAATTTCATAGATAAGACCATAGAATGAAACCACTGAAAGAAAAAAAAATGACAAATTGAATTTATAAAATCTTTAAATTCTTACTCTTCAAAAACTACTATTAAGGAAGCAAAAAGGCAAGTCTAAAACTGAGAAAAATATTTATAAAACATGTCAGAGAAAGAACTAGTAACTAGAAAGTATGAAATCTTTTATACCTCAATAATAATATAAAAAAGGAATAGGAAACACTTTAATTAGACAAAACAAAACCAATTAAACAGATATCTTGGAAGGAAGATCCAACAATGTGAAAATAGCCATATCCCAAAACTCTTATATAGATTTAATGCAATTCCAATCAAAATACCATAAACATATCTTACAGAACTAGAGAAAACATTCCTAAAATTCATTTGAAAACAGAAGAGACCTAGAAGAGCAAAGGCAATTCAGGGCAACAAAGGCAAGGCAGGCAGCATCACAATCTCTGACTTGAAACTATACTATAAAAGCTACCGTGATAAAATCAGTGTGATAATGGAAAAAAAAAAAAACCACAGACCTGAGGATCAATGAAGATGCAAACACAACTACAAAGATATTCAACCACCTTATCTTTGACAAAGGGACTAAATATGTTTACTGGAAGAAAGATAGCCTCTATAATAAATGGTGCTGGAAAAATTTGCTTTCCATATGCCGAAGAGAAAAACTAGACCCATGTCTATCACCATGCATAAAATAAAGTCAAAATGGGTCAAAGTTCTAAATATTAAAATGGAAACACTAAATCTAATGGAAGACAAGGTAGGTAGAAGTCTTGAAGATGTAGGGGTAGCAAAGAGTCCATGGACAAAATGCAAACCACATAGGAAGTGCTTCAAAGAATCAACAACTGGACACTCAGCTTATTAAAAAACATTTTGCACTTCAAAATAAATCACCAACACAGTGAAAAGAAAACCCACAGAATGTGAAAGAATTTTAGCCAGCTGTTCCCCAGACAAAGGACTTATATCTAGAACATATAAAGAACTGAAAAATGTTAGGCCCCCAAATTCAAAAACCCAATCCAAAAATGAGCATTTGAGATGAACGCACACGTCTCAGATGAAGATATACAAATGACAAATAAATATATGAAGAAATGTCCAACATCACTGGTCATTTAAGAAATGCAAATTAAAACAACATTGAGATTCCATCTCACTCCAGAAAGAATGGCTGCCATAAAGAAGTCAGTCAAAAGCAAATGTTGGTGAGACTGTGGGAAAAAAAGAAACTTCTCCACTGTTGGGAGAGCAATCCAGTGCAACCACTGTGGAAATCAGTATGGAGATTCCTCAAAATCTAGGATTGCAAGTGTCATTCAATCCAGCTATTCCCCTTCTATTTTCCCAGAAAAAATTTTAAATGCCATACCACAGCAATATAATCAAAGGCAGAATGGATTAAAATGATATGGTATTTTTATACAACAGAATATTACTCAGCTATAAAAAGGATAATCTTAGCTGCAGGTGTGCTAGGGAGAGAACAAGTCAGCCTCTCCCAAGAGTCAGACATGCCAGAGCTTGGGGAGCGGACCAAGAAAGTAAGGAGCCAGCCTTCCTGGTAAGTGGCACAAGCTGTGAGCGCACCAGGGAGAGAGTAAGTCAGTGTCTCCCATAAGCCTACTGGCGCATGGGCTGAGAATCAAATACCCTCCCCCTTAGCAACTGGATGACCTGGTTTCCAGGTCAGCTGGCATTGACAGCAGCTATGATACATAAAGCAACTAAATGCTTGTATTGTTTGGTTCATTATGCTGACCCGGGGCCAGAGGTCTGAGCATCTCTTGAAAGAATGACAGTACGCAATATAGCAAATATGGGGAATTTCCTTCCATCTTCTCTTTGAAGGCCAATATTGCCTTCACTGTTTTTCCTTTGTTTTGATTAACTGTTTTGCTCTATTCAATATTCTGTTTTCATTGGTTTTATAGTGTTTTGTTTTGATTTGGTTTTGCTATGAATGGACAACTATTGTGAAGACAACAAGGTCCCTATTATTGTTATCCTGATATCCTGCTCTGAAATTCTGTACCAGGGGCTGGGGATTTAGCTCAGCGGCATAAGCACCTGCCTTGCAAGCAGGCAGTCCTGAGTTCGATCCCCGGTACCAATAAAAAGGAAAAGACAAAAAATTTAAAAAAAGAAATTCTGTACCAATTCCACTGCCTTGTCTTGTTGTCTTAATTGGCTTTGTTCTATATTACTTTGTTGTATTTTACTATCTTTAAAATAAAAAAGTAAAATAAAAAGGATAATCTTGAGGCTTTTATAGGTAAATGCAGGCAATTTGAGACCATACTCATAAAAAGAAATAAATCAAACTCACATTTATATATATCATGTTGTTTCCCTAGTTTAAAAAAATAATAAAAATAGAAAACTTTAGTAAGACCCAAAATGTACAATAGATACTGCAATAATGAAAGAGAAAGAAAGTGCTCAAAAGTAAAGAACAACTGGGATAGGGAAAAGGAGAAAAGGAAGAAAACAAAAGATTAGATGTATGTAAATATACATATATAAATGAAATGGATGTATATGTATGTAAGGTAGCTAACTATATGACTAATCTCTGTTCATAATGGTTTGTGCTATCATTGTTTGATTGTCTGATCATTTTTATGCCTAGATCTTGTAACCTGAACAACTACTTCTAAGGTAACAATATGCAATATATTAACTAGTGTTAATTCCTACTATATTTTTGAAATTCTGTATCATTTCTATCCTTTTTTCTCTTTTGCTTTTTAAAATTAAAAAAACAACTGAACAGATAGATACTTGCAAAAGAATATCTACAAACTTTCAGTAAGCATAAGAAAAGATAATCAGGATTATTTATCATTAAAAATGCAAATTTAAAACCACAATGACATGTCACTATCCCCCTACATGTTTAACATTAAAGAGACTAACGATACTAAATGCTGGTTAGAATAGCCTCAAGCTAGAATTTTATAGACTGCAAAATAACATGATCATTTTGGAAAATAGTTTGCCAGTTTCTTACAATATTAAACATATATTTGTCACATTACTAAGCAATCCCATTCCCAGGGATTTTCCCACAAAAAAAGAAACATATATCCCCATGAAGACATTCTTGCAAATGTTCCAAACAGTTTCATTTATAATAAATGAAAACAGAAACAACTCGAATTTCCACAGTCTAGTGTATTGCTAAGTACATGTGGTATACCTGTACAAAGAAACTGCTCCACAAGAAGGAAAGGACCACTGATAAAAGTTAAAACACCATCGACCTCAGAAAGAATTAGGTTAGGTGTAAGAAGCTATCCATTAAAGTTTATGCACTCTAAAGCCAGGCATGGTGGCACATTCCTGTAATCCCAGCACTCG
This sequence comes from Cavia porcellus, assembly GCF_034190915.1. Classification (NCBI taxonomy): domain Eukaryota; kingdom Metazoa; phylum Chordata; class Mammalia; order Rodentia; family Caviidae; genus Cavia; species Cavia porcellus. Next base: position 104,552,673 of record NW_026947485.1, read on the forward strand.
GGAGGCTGAGGTAGGAGGATCATTCCAAATTCAAGACCAGCCTGGGCTACAAAGTGAGCTCAAAGCCAGCCTGAACTGCATAGTGAAACCTTGTCTCAAAAAGATAGAAGAAATAAAGGAAGGAAGAAGGCAGGAAGGAAGGAAGGAAGGAAGGAAGGAAGGAAGGAAGGAAGGAAGGAAGTCAGGCAGACAAGCTGATGCGCTCTAGAACTCCATTTCTAAAAAAGCAAAATGACAGGGGTTTTGGGGAAGTGAAGGTAGGGATAGCAGAATTGTCAAAGCAATGCTTCAGGGTGACAGGACCAGCCTGAAATTTGACTATAAAGGCATGAGAAACTAACTTATATAATATATGTGGTTGTCATAACTCTCTGAATTGCACATTTTAAATTGCAGAATTTTACCAATATAAATTTTACCTTGATAGTGGTGATTTAAAAACAGTTGGTAACAATATAAGAATTCCATACTGCCCATAAGACAAAGCCAGGGCACTAACAAGCCAAGAGGTAACAAGTCCTTTGTTACCTCTAGGTACTCTCTCCTGGCTCCTTGTCCCAAAGTACCATGACCCACAATCCAGATATAATGCATACCTGTGAAGCCTCATCTCCATGGCACAGTATTTCCTGACTCTTACCCTCTATAAACATTCCTTTGCTGAAACACTCTCTTTTAAGTCTTTGTCACTGACTGGTAAAACCTCCTGTGATTCAAGACACGGAAGTATCTCAGTAGGTTTTTCCAGGGAATGAGACAAGGATGCTGATGTGCACGCCAGTCAACATTGCATTGCCAAAGTTCCAGCCAAGGTAATATGTTAATTTAAAATAAAGGAAGTATACAGATTGCAAAAGATAAAATGCTTTATTGACAGATCTGTATTGCTGCATATAAAAAAATGAAAGAAAATTTACATTTAAAACTATTTAGAAAGTTTAGCAAAAGCATTGTTTACAAGTTCAACACAAAAATCAAAAGCCTTTTATACCCCACCAATAACTAATTAGAAAATGTAGTATATAGAAAATCCTATTCACAGTAATAGGAAATAAAGGAGCTAAACTTACCGCAGACTAAATCTAACAGATGATGTCCAAGACATTTGTGGAGGAAATTAAAAACACTGAAAAAGTGAGTAAGTGGAAAGATACACAATGTTGATAAATGGAAAGACTTGATTTCATAAAGATGCCATGTCTTTACAATAAATTTAAAGCAATGCCTATTAAAATCCCAAAGACACTACAGACTATTGTAGACCATGTAAAACATATTGTAAAATTCACACAAATATGTTATCCCATGTACAACTTTTGTATCTTTATGTATCAGTTAAAAATAAATTTAATTTTAAAAATAAAATTCATGCAAAAGTATGACATTCCAAAAGGAATTTTGCCTGTCCCTCAAGGCAGAGTGTTCTTCTGACACCACAAGCTTCCTCAGTCACAGTAAGCATGCTGTGTGCTGCAGACCAGGCTGGTCTGCAGGTAAGCAATACAGAAAAGAAAGCAAGACACAGAGTCGTGGACCCCCATGTCCATGCACATATGACAGAAGAAGGAAATCACAGAAAAGATAACGACTACTCAGCATTTAATAGATAATTCCAAGACACTTAGCTTTCCATGCTGGGAAAACAGGGTACTTACTTCCCAATAAGATTACTAGTAAATTCCAAGCAGATCAAAGTTCTCCTGGTAAAAGACAAATTAGAAAAATTAGGAAAGAATATTCTAATGCACCACAGTGTGGGAAAGAAAAAGAAAAATATAAATTTTGAAGGAAAAGTTCATTAATATGGCCATATCAAAATTTAAAATTTTGGACTAATAAAAGACACCACAGACAAAACAACAAAAGCACAAACTAGAAGGAATTTGCCATTCATGTAAGTTATAAATGATTATTATCCAGAAAGTATGACTTCTTCCTACAAAACAATAAAGGCAATAAATTCAATGTGCAAAATGCACAAAGGCTCTCCTGAGACCATTCAAAATGAGGCAGCCTAAATGCCCAACAAACACAACAAAACACAAACAATGAGGGAATTTCAGGAAACAACGAGATGCCATTTCATGCCCAACAGATAGGAACTAAAGCAACTGTCCGTACACTGCTGCCTGGGATGCTGAGTAGCACTGGGTAAAGTCATTTTGGAGTGCATTTCACATTGTCTAGTGTAGTGCAGAGGCAGGACGTCCAAAAGTAAGCACAAAAGTACCACAGTACATTTTATGACTGGTCTCAGAGGTCACACTTGTCACATTATCATGTTTGACTGGTTTGAAGCATGATGCTAAGCCAGCCCAGTGAAAGAGCACTGAACTAGGCTTGCAAGAACTAGGCCTTTTGAAAGAGTCTCCATGAGTTTGTGGGCATATATCCTAAGACTACCATATAATATACTTGCCCAGGAGTCTGAATAGGAGGAAGATTCCAAATAGAGGTCTAGAGAAAAGGCCCCATTCCAGGCATACTGCAAATTCTGGATATAGAGGCTAAAATTCTGTCCTTATAGCAGATACTTGGATTCCCAAACCCTACATGAAAACAAGAGCCTGTCTGTGAGCTCTCTCCCTTACCCTTGGGGTGACTTCATTCATTCCTTTTAATCAGCTAATTTGAGAGTAAAAAAAATCATGTTGTAACTATTCTTGCAAAATGGGAGCAGGTACAAGTTCTACAAAGTTAGAAATTAAATGACTGCTCTTTTTGGAGACATATGTTAAGCTGGTACCTCATTAATTTTCTTTCTGTTCTTAGCCTGTAACAACCCCGCTACTAAATCTTTTAAGTCACTGAGTCATTACTCTTTTATAATCTCCAATGCAAGGATCTTAAAGTTCATCTTTCTTAAGACATCTAAGAGAAGCCATTTCCAACAAGGTGAAGACTTAGTACAGCTTCTAAAAAATAGTTCTGATGGGTTTCAGGCCAAAGAGGCTGCACCAAGTCCTGGCAAGCAGGACCTCAGGTGAGAAAGCTATGGAGTGAGATCAGAGCAGACGCACTGGCCAGCACTGGACCCTTGAAGGGATGAACAAAAATTTTAAAAAGGAGAAAATCACAAAGAAGTGTTTCTTTGATATAACATATATTGCATTTATTTAGGACTACAAAAGTAATACATGTTCATTGACAAAAATGCCAAAGAGTCAGAAAAATCCAAAGAAAGCAAAATACTTCCCCAGTCAAACTTTTCAGGGAGAAAGTTTGTTATAGTTCACAGACCTTTTAGTACAGGAGTTGGTGAATTCTGGCTGGAGGGCCAAGTTGGTGTACCTGTACATTACTACCCTGTTCCTCAGTGTATCTGAGCAGACCTTCATGTGAACACTGGCTGTATTTCTTTATCTACAGCTCCCCAGTCACTGAGTTTGCTCATACACTGTGATGTCTTGGCACTTCTGTGTATTGCTGTTCCTGTCTGCAGCTGGATATCTTCCTAGATTAAAAAAAAAGTATATATATATATATATATATATATATTTGGAACTTGAAGTTGAACTACACACACTTCACATCAATCCCCTCTGTCCTGCTTGAGAATTTTAGGATAACTTTTAATATCTACATAGCTAATCTATTGATCTCACATAAGATTGGTGGGCCCATTTCCTATTATTAAGCACTTAAATTATTTCCAATTTTCCATTACTATAGATAGTATTTTAATTACCATCTTATATAAAAATGTCTCCTGATCCTCTCTGGAGGTGAGTCTGTTGGACAGAGGGTTTCTGTTTCTTTAACCTCCCTGGCATTGACAAGTCACCCTCTGAAAGATTACTGTGAGCCACCAGCCTCCTGCCAACTTTGCATTTCATTTTATAATTGTTGTCACTGTTGATGTGAAAAATGGTGTCCCTTTATTTTAACTTTGTTTGCTTGATTGCTAATGAAATCAACATTTTTCTCATGAATGCATACATTTGCATTTCTTTGATTCGGTTCTGTTTCAATTTTGGTAGGAGCTGGAGAAGTTGGATAAAGAACCATTGGCTAAATTTTCACTTTATTTCTCTTCTTACCATCCACACTCCACCTCCTTGTCTCTATCCTCTTCGTTTCTGACAGTCAAAAAGCAACTGTTGCCAAGACTACCATTTATAGGACACGCTGCGCCCATCCTCATAGCCTGCCACTGTCACCTGTGCGAGCCCAATGGAGGTTTGGAGAAGTAAACAGTTGTGCTCCTCAGCATGGTGGAACCATTCTCCAGTCCACCATCACCCATGCTGCTTCAAACTATTTTATTATTATTAAGGATAAAAGGCAACTTTCTGGAAAATTGGGCTGTCTAACCCACTTAAAATTTAATAAGGTAAAAGTATCTGATACCTGTGAGATGCACCTGGAATTCTCAGGGTGTTCATTCCTCCAGTAATGAGCACTGAGCTTTGACTTAGTGTCTATCTCCAATTACACTGAAAGCCCAAGTACTGAAGGCTATTGATAGAGGCTTGACTATCTTAGAACAAAATGAAAGTCAATACAATTGCTCTGCAATCTTTATTTATATTCTAAACCTTCTCCAAATGGAAATGTGGATAATGAACAGACACTGATTAAATTGTCCATATGAATATTCATCAAATCACCTGGACTTTCATGTTAATTTTGTTCTTTCTCCTGTGGCTGTCTCTGAATAGCAAAGCTTCCTCCCTTCTCCAAAGACTGGGAGTTCAGTGCTGATTAAAAAACAAAGGGAGAAACTGAGTTTGAAATTCTATCAGCAAAAAGAAACAAAGAAAAGAAAGGCTTTAGCAAACAATGTCACTGATGTCAAGATCTAATTTGACCTTTTAATTTTAGTTGAGTCCTACCTTCAATATCTACCCTCATTCAATTTCTTCATACAATGAAAATTATTTCATCTGAAGGGATATATATTTAATGAGTGCTGTGGGAGTATAACATTTTACAGGATTATCATACATAATATGTTAACTCTGTAGTGCTAGAGTTTCTTTGAGTAGATGTTAAACTTCTGTCCCCATTTAACCAAGCACCAGGAAAAATATTCTATGGTATCAGACAGAAGTCTATAGATGAAAAATAAGTAAAAAGCAAACATTTCGGTGCACATGGATTTTGATGAAATCTTTTGTCTATGTAAATGCTTGCCGTGACCCACACTTCTGCACTTGGAGGCACTCTTTGGTCACCGGAGAGAGATATGCTGTCACCTTGAGGTGGGACTCAGTGGCCCAGATGTCCTTCATGCTCATCCAGCCCAGGCCTCCAACCCCTCCTTTCCACCCTGGAAACCCTCCTACATCTTTCCCATCTAGGGCTTGTGCCCCAGGCTCTGAGAATAAAAAGGGAGGGCAGGACAGAAGCCTCTGCTAGGGAAAAATCTCCCTCTTCCACCTGCATATGCCCCAGGCCTACACACGTGTGCATGTGCACATACACAGACACAAACACACATACACTACACTGTAGGTATAGGCACAGTACAGGCTGTTGATCTGCCAGCACCTGCTGGGAACCTCCAAATCCCTAGACCTGGCATGGGCAGAGTAGGATGTTCTACCCAGTCTGCTCTCACATCCTCTGCAGTCCCTGGTCAGTTCTAGGTCCATCCTCTCCTGACTTGGCTCAGTTTGTGAACATCTCAGATCTACCCAACAAGACACTGGTTATCACACAGTGTCTCCTTGACCAAGCCCTAGCCAGACTCCTGAGCTCTCCTCAAATAGGTCTCTAACTTGACCTATAAGGATCTGAACAAAATTAACACAAAGTGCTTGCTAGAAATCCCCAAACCTGCTATAGGAATATCCCATTTATTCCAGCAAACCTGTAAACAGGGACCCTATCTTCCTGATGGGGAGAGGGAGAAGGAATAAGGCCCCCTTCTGCGGGTGCCAGTTACAAACCCAAATGAGTCTCACATGGACCAAACCCATCTTGCTTTTTGTATCTTCCCCTCCCTGACCCCAATTAGCCGGGCTCACCCTGCCTCACTCCCCCATCCTCCCTTTAAAACACCCAGTCACCTCCCTGCAAATCCAGGCCAAATTTAGTTCTCACTGGATTCTTTTTCTTATTGCAGTAGCTACTATGGATGAAATCTGTCCCTAGCTCTCTAACTTACAGCTGGCTTTGTACATCTTTGATAGTATCATTTGTTTTGTTATTATGTGACACTTCACAGAGAACGGACTTCTGTCCCCAAGGTGACAGATCCTCAGTGTCCTCACCAAAGACAGACACCTCCACCATCAAAGAGCGCACTGGCTGGCTCAGGGCAGGGTCTCATATTTCTGTCTCATACCCAGAAAGTATTAACTAGCTGGATTTTCTCTGTTCTCAAAGGAATCTGCACATCAAAAGAACTTACAGAACATTCTCAATGTCACACACAGGCCTTAGCTGGTGTCTGCTGGTGGGTTTGGTCCTGTGCTCTGCTTGTATCCAGATGTCCCCCAAAAGTTTTATGTAGTCACAGGTGGAGCTTTTCAGAGGCTGGATCTAGATGTGTGATACTGAGATTAAATTGTGCAATGCTGAGATTAAAGGTGCATGGTTAGTAAATTAGTCCACTGATTAATTAAGCATGGTTCTGGGAGTGGATAACGGGAAGGCCCACGCTGTGTGTGGGTGGCATCATGGAAAAAGCAGGGATAAAAGGGAGAAGCCTCTGCCTCGTTGCTGCCTCTGCTTCTGCTGCTTGGCTGTTTGCTGTTTTGTTTTTTGCTGTCCAGAATTTTCCTCCTCTGCATTGCTCCTATTTCGTATCACACTGCCATGGAATCAGCCAGTTATGGGCTGAAACCTCTGCATACTGCGAGCTACAGTAAACCTTTCCTTCTTTAACTTTGAATGTTGGATATTTTGTCTTAGCAAAAAGAAAAGTAACTAAAACAGTCACTATGCACCACCCAAGCATCCATCCTGTCTGGAGGGAGGAGTCGAGTCCCACATGGGACATTTAAGCCTGATGGTACAAACACTGGCGTGGCTCAGTGTCCAACACAGAGAATGACCAGAGATCAAGTGCACCACAGAGCCTCTGGACAGAAAGGACAACACAGGACACAGCCACATTGAGCCTGGCCACCATCTTTCCCAGTGGTAAAGAGCTACAGGTAGTGACAAAAAGACCCAAATGGGACCTCTGATGGCACACTATCGGCAGAGTAACTGTGTGTGTTCACCCAGGCATCCATCAGACTCAGTACAGGACCCACAGTCCTGTGTCACTGGATGATAAACCATTTGGTCAGAGTCATCACAGGCACTCCATCTACATCTGAGTCAAGAACCCCAGAGAGTTGTGAAATAACTTTGGGGAGCTCAATAGCAAACCCTACCTGGAGCTTGGCAACCCAGCTGCATGGCTAATTCCCAGAGCTGGGCTTCCCCACACTGTTGTCAGTGTGAGTCTATTTTAGCTGAATCCCTCAAAAGACTCTCATTATGAAATGCAGGTGTGAGTGATTTCCAGGAGTGTGGGAGGGAGAATCCATGGGTGTTGAAGTATCAGGCATGGGGCGAGTCAACCTAATATTGTGTGTTTGGTCACTACTGTAGGCCAATAGGCTTATTCCATTGGGCTTAAGAAAACTTCCAGAACTCTCTTATATGCGCCCTGAATGATGACAGTCACACCCCTCCAGGTTCTGCTTTGTGCTTTGTCAGCCAGTTCTACTGAAGTGAACTGAAGAACTGGTTGGTCACAACATGATCTGCAGGAGGCTCTGGCCACAGTGGTCATCATGCTCTGTCTTCAGGTTGCCTCATCATCAAACCCCATGCAGACTTCAATCTCCTAGGGCAGCTGTTGGCTCCAAACATCATAAAGGAAACACCTCCCTCAGGCCCCAGGATCATCCTCACACTTCCCCCAACAGATCAGGGGCTAATCCTCCTATCTCCTATACAGCTACTCCATGAGACAAGGTGAGGGGACCCTTAAGACCAGGTCCAGTGTGATGAAAAGGCTACTCCAGCTCAAGGTGCTGAGATTGGGGAGTTCTGAGGTCAGAGGAGTACTTGTAGGTCCTTCCAAGATGAAGGGACAGGAAAGTGGATTATGAATGGGGCAGCTCCATGCCAACAGAAGGGATTATATGGAGTATCCCACTTTCCAAGTCCTGCCTTGATACTAGTGAACTTCCAGCAAAATGAGAAATCCTAAGGGAGGTGGGTTTCCAGCAAGGATATGCAGTTCACTCTACCACTAAGACTTCTGAGATGCAAATTCTTCTCTAGTCTGTAAATCACTGTCATCTTGTGGTTTTCCACTTGCCTACACTGGTGCTCACAGTCCACCTGTGATAACATCAGCCATCCTCTGAGAGAGAGGACAGCTCAAAGAGAATAAAAATGAGGCCCACTGCTCCAAAGACCATAGTCATCTATTCTAGGGAACACCTAGTCTAGCAGGTGCCAGAGGTCCCAGACACCTCAGTGTGGACAACAAAGTCCACAGCAAATGTCTGTCTCTGTCAGTGTCTCTCCTGACCACAAGGATGAACTGGTCCAGCGTTTTCTATATCCCACTCTTAGTCTTCTTTAGTTTGCTTAATGAGGCATGTTAAAAGCTGGGAAATGCCACAGAGTGGGTTTTTCAATCAAGCATGATGGAGCTGGCATCTGCTGTGAGGACACTGGCAAGGTTTCGCCTCACTGACAGTACTCTTAACTGCAAAACTTCCAAAACCAGCAGTAGAATCATGGGCAGCTCGGAAGGCCCCTAGATGGAAGTGAAGCATGGTAAGTGAAGCATATGCTGGAATGGGCCAGAGTGGGGTGTGATCAGAGTTGACACACAGCACAAGCTACTCCTCAGCCCTTAATCACTAAAGGGGCTTGTTGGGATCTGGGTGAAGTTTTATTCTAACTTAAGATTCAACATGCAACTTCTAGAAAATGCAAGTGCTAGGCAGAAAGGACAGACCTGGTGGTTTAAACGTGTTACCTACAGATATGACTACTCAGCTGGTCATCAGTAGTGTTCTGGAGGGGGGAAGTCGAGAGGTCACAGCTGAGTGTGGCCAATGATCGCCCTACCATCAGCATAAGCATAAACAGCACAAGTGACACAAGATCACTGCAGTAGTGTGTTAATTATCATGGCTTTACATTTGTTCTTTATTTTGAAATATAATCTTCATTATGAAAATTATTTCTGACTTAAGACTCATATGATAATCATTCCTTACTTCATCAAAAGCCATAAATGCAATAAACTTAATTAATTAAAGTTTTAGATGAAATAATCGCCTCAAGGTAAATTTCCAAATACTTTGAAAAGGCAACCTTATTATTTTTGATTCCCTCATGGCCATGCCCCTGCAGTGGACTCCTTTGCTTCTTCCCCTGTTGTTTCACATAAACCATTTCCAAGCATGCTGGCCTCCCCTTCCTGGGAGCCATGGCTCTATACCAAGTCTTCTCTGCTCAGGAATATGGCAGGCTGCAAGTACCAGACAGCTAATGCCTAGGATGAAGGGAGTGGATAGGCAAATGCACCACTCTCTCCTCCACGCCTGGTTCCTTGGGGATGGGCAAGACTGCCACACAGGTCTACAGTACCTTAGAACACGCTGCAGAACCGAGTCCTGGCTGTTGGTGCTGGTAACCTGCTGGGTCACAGCCCATTCACGAACTACATTCTTCCTTTGTCTACTTTCCACACACTCCCGCTGCTGCTTCCTGGGACAAGCTGCCAAAAATATATTCTCTCTGATATTTGTCACAGAAGTTGCTGTTGTTTAGCTCAATGACACGCAAACGTGTCCTGCTCTGGTATACACTGGGAAACTTGCATTCCCTCCACGCAGCAGCAAGATTGTGACTTTTAAAAAGAGTGACCTTGAAACACAAAAAGATAATGATAACACAGATTGTTCCAGAGTGGCCCCCATTTCCTACTCCAGAGGAGCCCATCTCCAGACCAAACAAGACAAGATTGCAAAGCACATTTGAGAGAGAGGCAGCATGGAGAAGAGGTTAGTCAGCACTTGAGAAGAGACACAAATGTCCTGTTTTTCCAGTCCCTGGCATTAATTCACAGAGAAGATCCTCTGTGGCAAGATGAATTAATGGAAGAAATCCATTTCTGGAGCTCACCACTGTGTTTATAACTCAGATGCCACAGAGGTTTAGTCTTTGCTCTACACACTCAATACTTCCTTAAAATAAATAACATAAAATGAGCTTTGTTGTGTCCTTATGAGCAAAGGAGATCATGTAGCCAACCAGATTGCTCTTTTCACTGGGCCCCCACAAATCACAATTTTTACAATCTGGGAAGAACAATTATGGTCTAACTACCTTGAGATTTTACATTTTCCCTAATAATAGCTGTTTATCTGCACCATTTGATTTCTTCATTCTTCAATATTTTATTATCACTACACTTTTCTATTTCTGTGCATTGGTTTAAGACATCTCAATGTATTGAAAATATAGCCAGACTGTTCGGGACCCTCCAGCTTCCGGGTGCAGTGAAGTGGATAAGTGAGTTTGAGGCATCTACATCCACCTCCCCATTCCAGCTGCGCTTGGAGAACTGTGGGGTTTCCAGCAAGCAGGCGGGCTCACACTATCCCCAGAGCCCAGCCTATTTGGGACTCCTGCACCGCACCATCTGGGTGCAGAGGAAGGGCTGGGCAGATCTGGGGCACCTGCATCCACCTTCCTGTGTGTCTGGAGGACTGTGGATATCTCAGCAAGCAGGTGAGCATCACAGGTTACAGAGGCCCTGCACACTGCGGTAAGTGCTCAGTGCACTCTGCCCAAAGCCCACACTGTTCGGAACCCTCCAGGCTTCCAGGTGCAGCGAAGTGGATAAGTGGGTGTGAGGCATCTACATCCACCTCCCCATTCCAGCTGCGCTTGGAGAACTGTGGGGTTTCCAGCAAGCAGGTGGGCACACACTATCCCCAGAGCCCAGCCTATTTGGGACTCCTGCACTGCACCATCTGGGTGCAGAGGAAGGGCTGGGCAGATCTGGGGTGCCTGCATCCACCTCCCTGTGTGTCTGGAGGATTGTGGATATCTCAGCAAGCAGGCAATCATCACCAGTTCCAGAGGCCCTGTGGCCTGTGGTAAGCGCACAGAGCACTCTGCCCCAAGCCCAGACTGTTCGGGACCCTCCAGGCTTCTGGGTGCAGTGAAGTGCATAAGTGGGTATGAGGCATCTACATCCACCTCCCCATTCAGGCTGCGCTTGGAGAACTGTGGAGCTTCCAGCAAGCAGGGAGCGGACACTGTCCCTAGAGCCCAGCTTATCTGAACTATGGAGTTCTAAACAGGCAGAAGAGGGCCATTGGTTCTACAGGCCCAGTGGCTTCGGGGGATGGGTGCCAGAGTCCCAGCAGCTGTGAACATAGAAGTGGATTTCAAACAGACCCTGAGGAAGCTTTCAAATAACACTTGAAACACAGAAATATAGGAAAATGACAAAATGAAAGACCAAATTACAACCTCAAACCTCTAGCCCATCTCAAGAAACCCTAGGAGCAATATATATATAGAAGGAAATATAAGCCATTCACCTCAAATATCAGACATAATAGCTACTGAAATTAACAAGCAACTCCAGGAAGCTTTAAAGGAATTCAAATTCAAAATAGTCTCCCAGGTAAAAGAAGAAATGATAAAACAAATGAAAGAGATTCTGAATATATCTAAAGAAAACACAATTAAAAAATTGGAAGAACTAAACAAAAAAATAGAATCCCTAGATGAGCAATATAAGAAACAAACAGAATACATACTGCAGATGCACAGAGATATACAGGGAAAAAAAATCCACTGAAAGTTGTAAAAACCACCTCAATGAAAGTGAAGATACAATTTCAGACCTTGAAGACAGGATTGCAGCTAGTGAATAGGAAAGGAAAGATCTTTTAAAAATAACAAGGAATCAGGAAATAACAATTCAACAACTGCAAGATAATGCAAAGAAAAATAACATAAGGTTGATAGGGATTAATGAAAAAGGAGACAACATAAAGGATGTCAAGAGGATATTTAGAGAAGCAATAGCTGAAAATTTCCCAAGCATGAGATCAGAAACTGACATCAGGATCAGTGAAGCTTATAGAACTCCAAATAGTCATAAACAAAATAAAACTACACCCAGACATATAATAATCACCATCCCAGAAATCCAACACAAGAATAGATTATTAAAAGCTGTCAGAGAGAAAAGACAGATCACTTATAAAGAAAAACCTATCAGAATCACAGCAGACTTCTCAGCACAAACAATAAAGTCAAGAAGAGCATGGAGTGAAGTATTCCAGATCCTAAAGCAAAATGATTTCCAACCTAGACTGATGTACCCTGAAAAACTATCATTCAAAATTGATGGTGAAATACGATACTCATGACAAAGAACAGCTGAAGAACTTCATGAACACCAAGCCAACCCTGCAAAAAATATTGAAAGACAGTTTAGATACAAAAAGGAAAAAACCACTAAGTAAAGCAGATAATTAAACAGAACAGAAAGATAAATATGCAACAGCAGAGAGATAACATGTCAACAATAAACCAGCATTTAACAGTAATAACCATTAATGTAAATGGTCTCAATGCACCAATAAAAAGAAGCAGACTAGCAGAATGGATCAAGAAACAAAATCCAACCATATGCTGTTTACAGGAAACCCATCTAACCCAGAAGGATACTCACAGACTGAAAGTCAAAGGATGGTAAACAATACTTCATGCAGCAGGAATCAAAAAAAAAAAAAAAAAAAAAACAGGAGTAGCCATTCTGTTTGCAGACAACATGAACTTTAAACCAACAATGACCATAAAGGACAAAGAAGGTCACTACATACTCTTTAGGGGAAAACTCCTAAGATAGTTATCTTAGGATCTATCTGAAATATATATGCACCAAACTCCAGAGCACCCAGTTATATAAAACAACTATTAACAGAAATGAAAACTCAAATTATCAGTAACACAATTGTAACAGGAGACCTTAATACGCCATTGACATCAAGGGAAAGATCAACCAGGCAGAAAATGAGCAAAGAAATAACAGAACTGAATCACACCTGCGAACAAATGGATTTGATAGACATATACAGAATATTCCACCCAACAACATCAGAATACACATTCTTCTCAGCAGTGTACGGATCATTCTCCAAAATAGACCATATATTAGCTCACAGAACATATTTAAACAAATGCAAAAGAATTGAAATCATCCCTTGCATGTTATCGGATCATAGCGCTCTGAATTAGAAATTAATGATAAAAGATACTGCAAAAATCCCACAAACACATGGAAACTGAATAACACACACTTGAGTAATCAGTGGGTCACAGAAGAAATTAAACATTACCTAAAAGAAAATGAAAATGCAGATACAACTTACTGGAATCAGTGGGATGCAATGAAAGCCATCCTCAGAGGAAAATTTATTGCACTGAGTTCCCACATCAGGAAAACAGAACGAATACAAATAAATAACGTGATGCTACACCTCAAACAGCTAGCAAAAGAAGAGCAAGTCAAGCCCAAATCCAAAAGAAGAGAGGAAATTATAAAAATCAGAGCAGAATTCAACGCAATAGAGACTAAGAAAACAATCCAAAGAATCAACGAATCAAAAAGTTGGTTCTTTGAAAGAATAAATAAAATCGATAGGCCCCTAGCCAACCTTATTTTTAAAAAGGGAAGAAAAAGCTCAAATTCATGCAACAAAAAATCAAAAAGGTGAAATCACTACAGACTCTGCAGAAATACAGAAGATCATCAACACCTATTTTGAAAACCTCTACTCTCAAAGGTTTGATAACACAGAAGATATAGATTCTTAGAAACATATGAAGTGCCAAAGCTAGATCAAGAGGATGTAAAACTCCTGAATAACCCAATCTCTGTTAATGAAATTGAAAATGTAACTAAGTCCTTACCTACAAAGAAGAGCCCAGGCCCAGATGGATTCACTGCAGAATTCTACAAGAAATACAAAGAAGACCTAATGCCGACACTCCTCAAACTATTCAATGAATTTGAAAAGGAAGCAATCCTTCCTAAGTCAATCCTGGAAGCAAATATTACTCTAGTACCAAAACCTGAGAAAGACCCAACTAAAAAGAGAACTATAGAATGATCTCCCTAATGAATACAGATGCAAAAATCCTCAATAAAATGTTGGCAAATAGGATGCAGCAAATCATCAAGAAGATTATACACCATGAACAAGTGGGATTCATCCCAGGCATGCAGGGATGGTTCAATATACGTAAATCAATAAATGTAATCCACCATATCAATAAAGCCAAAAGTAATAATCACATGATCATTTCTATAGATGCAGAAAAAGCCTTTGATAAGGTCCAACATTCATTCATGATAAGAACTTTACAGAAAATTGGAATAGATGGTCTTTACCTCAATATAATAAAGGCCGTTTATGACAAACTAACAGCCAGCATCATACTAAATGGCCAACAATTGAAAGCCTTTACTTTAAAATCAGGATGTCCTTTATCACCACTCCTATTTAATATAGTACTGGAAGTACTAGCCAGAGCAATTAGACAAGAGAGAGAAATAAAACGGGTAAAGATAGGAAAACAAGAAGTTAAATTATCATTGTTTGCAGATGACATGATACTCTACATAGAAGACCCCCTAAACTCCATTGAAAGACTCTTAAACATAATAAACAAATTCAGTAATGTAGCTGGATATAAAATCAATACTTAGAAATCAATAACATTCCTATACAATAACAACAAAATCACAGAGAGGGAAATAAAACAAACCACCCTCTGCACACTAGCAAGCAAAAAAAATGAAATATTTAGGAATTACTCTTATGAAAGAAGTGAAAGACCTCTACAAGGAAAATTATAATACACGGAAAAAAGAAATTGAAGATGATCTCAGAAAATGTAAAGACACCCCTCGCTCATGGATAGGAAGAACAAACATTGTGAAAATGGCCATTCTCCCAAAACTGTTATACAGATTCAATGCAATCCCAATAAAAATACCATCAACATACCTTATAAATCTAGAGAAATCACTCCTAAAATTCATCTGGAACCAGAAGAGACCTAGAATAGCAAAGGCAATTCTAAGCAGCAAAGACAAGGCAGGAGGCATCACAATCCCTGACTTGAAGTTATACTACAAAGCAACAGTAGTAAAATCAACATGGTACTGGAATCAAAACAGAGACAAAGATTGATGGAATAGATTAGAAGATACAACCACAACTACAAACACACTCAACCACCTTATCTTTGATAAAGGAGCCAAGCAAGTTCACTGGAGGAACGACAGTCTCTTTAATAAATGGTGTTAGAAAAACTGGCTCTCCATTTGCCGAAAACTAAAGCTAGACCCATGCCTATCACCATGTACTAAATTAAAATCTAAATGGGTCAAAGATCTGAATATTAAAACAGAAAAACTAAATCTATTGGAAGACAAATTGGGTAGAAACCTTGGAGACATAGGAGTAGGTAGAGAATTCATGAACAGGACTCAAACCACACAGGAAATACTTCCCAGAATCAATAACTGGGACCACTTCTTATTAAAAAGTTTCTGCATGTCAAAAGAAATCTCCAGCATAGTGAAAAGAAAACCCACAAACTGGGAAAAGATTTTAGTGAACTCTCTGTCAGACAAGGGACTCTTGTCTAAAACATGTAAAGAATTAAAAAAAACTCAGACCCCCAAAATTCAAAGATCCAATTCAAAAATGGGCATCTGAGATGAATACACACGTCTCAGATGAAGAAATACAAATGGAAAATAAATGTATGAAAAAATGTTCATCATCATTGGTCATTAGAGAAATGCAAATTAAAACCACACTGAGATTCCATCTCACTCCTGAAAGAATGGCCAGGATCAAGAAAACCAACAGCAACAAATGCTGGAGAGGCTGTGGGGAAAAAGGAACTCTCCTACACTGTCGGTGGGAGTGTAGACTGGTACAATCTTTGTGGATGTCAGTCTGGAGATTTATCAAAAAGCTAGGATTGGAAGTCCCATTTATTCCAGCTATTCCACTTCTAGGCATATTCCCAGAAGAACTGAAAGCATCATACCCCAGTGATATATGTGCACCTATGTTTATAACAGCACAATTTGTAATCGCCAGATCTTGGAAACAACCCAAGTGTCCATCAACTGAGGAATGGATAAAAAAAAGTTGTGGTATTTCTATACAATGGAGTATTACTCAGCTATAAAGAAGAATCACATTGAGATATTTATCAATAAATGGGCGCAGCTTGAGACCATACTCATAAGTGAAATAAATCAATCTCGCATGTGTGAATACCGAATAGTTTCCCTAATGTAAGTAATGATTCAAATATATAAAAATATGTGGTAATCATGATTCCCCATTATGTGGCCTTGAAGCCTTATGAAGTTTTCACTTATTAATTGGAAAGGCTTTATTCTGGGCTTCTTGATATGGAAATATTTAAAGCTATAGTATATAAAGTTTTATCCAAATATTTCAAGGAAAAAGACAGACACTATGGTAACTACTATTAAGTCGGGTTATTTGGTGGTGAAGCACTAGGTTGCTGAAACAGTCATGCTTTGACCTGTATTGTTATATTGTTATGTCCTGTTTTATCTCAATCTCTCCCTTATTCTTTAAAAAAAAATTTAGTTATTTCTTATGTTTGTTTTAATTAAGGGGAAAAATTTTAAAAAATTAGCAGGATATATAATAGTAACTCTTTTTGATTTCCTATTAACTTGTTTTGAAGTCCTGTAATACTCCCACTATCTTGTTTTGACTAATTAGACTCTGTTCCGTTCTGTATGATAGTATCAAGTTTGAGGGTATAGGCAACTACGTTGAAGGCAATAAGATTCACTAAGATGCCCATTCCGGTTTGACTATTATCTCCTTTGAAAGTCCTGTAATGTTTACAGTGTTTAAGTTTTATTTGTCTTGTTCTCTACTGTTTTGTTCAACTTTATAATACCTAATGAGATAGACAATTCTTTTTAAGGAAGCAAGAGGCATTATGGTAACCATTGTTAATAACCTTGTACTCTGTTTTTACATCATGTACTATATCCTTGGTTTTGACTGACAGCTTTGTTTTGCCATATTTGACTTTATTCTCTTCCAAAAACAATTAATAAGAACTAAGCAGTAATAAAATCCAAAATGTGTAAATTTTGTTGTAAAAAAGAGAGGGAAAAAAAGTGCTGTAAAGGATACAACTGCAAGTGTGTTTAGGGGTGTTAAATAGCTGACCATATTAATGTTTTTGGTTGGATCATTGAACACAACTGTTTGCAGTCTCTCTGTTTGAATGTCCACTTTGTATTCTTTGATACTGTGATTTGAGCAACTATCTCTAAGATGATAATGTGTAATTTATTAACTGGTGATTTCTTACTGTTTTTTTTTGTAGTTCTGTATTATTTGTACCCTTACACTGCTTTGTTTTGTTTTGTTTTTTCTCTTTTTCCTTTTAAATAAAGTTTAAAAAAATGAAAATGTAGACAGTGACCTACCTATATACACACAGGCATTTTGCCTTAGACACATGAGCCAAAACACTAAATCAAGACTCGAAATCATGAGGACCTGTGCTTTGTATGCAATCATGAAACTGTTGAGAAAACAACTGACAAAACCAACAAGTGATTCATTTACAGACTATAGGAAAAAAAGATACAATTCCTAAGAAAAAGACAAACAACTCAATGGGTAAATGGCAAAAGACTGGAAGAGACCCTTTACCAAGCAGGAGATAAGAGTGGCCAAAGAACTTTCAAACATTGTTCCACCTCCTAAGTAACCAAGGAGCAGAAAGTTAATACCACAATGAAAGGTCACTACAACATCAGCTTGGCAGCTGTTTCAAAGCAGCAAGCTCTACGTGCACACAGGATGGGCCCTGCTCCCACCACTGCTTACTGCTTATCTATGTGCTACAAAGAAAGTAGCTGGGCCTAACATGGAATAGGCACTGATATTCAGAACCAGAGTTTCCCTCCCAAATCATACAGTCTGGATATGGAATCAGCAATGTGTCTTTTTGTAAATGGCCAAATAGAGGCTGGGACCAGTGACACATGCCTGTAATCCTAGCACTTAGGAAGTTGAGACAGGATGGTGCAGAATTCAAGGCCAGCCTGAGTAGTATGAGATCCTGTCTTAAATTTTGTTTGAATGGACTGCAGCCCTTCCAGGGGGAGAACTAGCAGTGTCTCCTGAGATCCATGCCATGTGGGAACTTAGGACTCTGGGAAGCCAAGCCAGCACCTCCCCTCCCTGGTAAGCGGAGGCAGGGTGGCAGACTGCAGCCCTTCCAGGGGGAGAACTAGCAGTGTCTCTTGAAATCCACGCCATGTTGGAACTGAGGACGCTGTGAAAACAAATGACCATTCTGCCTCCCTGCTTAGCAATAGTGAACCTACTGCTACATGGCCTAGAGTCAAATATCCCACTTCCCCTATTCTCCTTCTCCTACCCCCCCCCCATTAGCAAATGGGAACCAGAAATCTGAGCATCTCCTGGGAGGTTGACCATAGCAAATAAGGGGGATTTCCTTCTACCATTTCTTTGAAGGCAAATATTTTTATTACTGTTTTGCTCTTTTCTGATTAATGGTACTGCTCTATTCAATATTCTGTTTTGATAAGTTCTATAGTGTTCTATATTTCATCTCATTTTGATAACCGTGATTGAAAAAACAACTATCATAAAGATAACAAAATATACTGTGATACCTATTACTGTTATCCCAGTAACCTGCTGTGAAGTTCTGCACCAGTTTCACTGTACGATCTTAGTTGGTTTTATTCTGACTTGTTCTGCTGTATACTTTCAAAATAAAAATTAAAAAAATTTTGTTTGAATGGTCAAGTAAAAATGTTACACTTTTAGTTACATATAAACTCTTAGGCAGCTTCTCAGGATCATAGCACAAAAGCTACCAGTATCACTGACAATGTGTAAGTGAATGGACATGACTGTGTTCCAATACAATTTTACTTACAAAAGGAGATGGCAGGTGGGCCATAGCTTGTCTTTCCAAGGCCCAGTGATCCTCAAGCACATGGGTACAAAGTGGAGGACCACAGTAGCCAAGGCTGAAAACAACCTGGTCAGCATTGGTGAGGGACAGGTCTTCTGCCTGGCTGAAGTCTGCATGAAGGAGTAGAACATAGTGGCACTCTCCCACCACCCAGTGGAATTCCCACCACCCAGTGTGTAGCAAGTACAGAAAACCATAGACCAATACACGTGCATTACACTTATGCCAAGTCAGCAGCAAGCAAGACAAAGCCAGTCACGCTTTACTGAAGAGATATACAAATATGCAATGCAGCATGCAGGGAAATAAGAAATGATTATCAGGAAGTTTGGGTCATAGCTGCTTGGGAGTCAGAGAAAGAGAAGGAGGAGTCATGATAAGATGGAGTCCTATGGGGCTCCCCATTCTGACTGGGTTCTCATTTTCAGGCTGAGCACGACTATGTGGAGATCTATTTTATTTTCTTTAAGCTGAATCTGTGTGTTTTTACATGCTCAGTGTCTCTGTCTATGGTCCTCTCTCTCTGTCTGTCTTTCTGTGTCGCTCTGTCTCGCTCACTCTTTCTCTCTTTCTGACTCTGATGGGTTTTATAACTTAGTTTTAATTTTAGAAGGGTCGAGAGAAAAGAAAATCCCCAGGCACCAGCAGCGGTTACTTCTAACTCTGAAGGACTGGAAGGAGAGGGTCAGGGACAAATGAGGGCAGCAGGGGAGCAGGCAGGATTCCAAGGGCACTAGAAACTATCAGAACCACAGTCAGGCAGTGATGTCACAGATATGGGGTCATAGGAAGGAAGGGCAAGGGTACAGGAGGTCAAGGCCCATCTGAGGCAGAGCTGCCCTTCAGGAGCAAACAAAGGGAGCAGCAGAATGGAGAGGAGGGAGAAGTCCTGGGAGGCAGGAGTAGTCTTGAGCCCAATATCTAAAGGCAGGTTGTGGAGCCAGAGCCTACTCCACTCCCTAAGTGGCCTGTACCAGATCATAAACTTACACTTCTTATCAAAAAAGGAGGACAGGAATACCTCCTAAGGAGTTACTGAGAAAATGCAATGAACAGCAACATGTTCCAAGTTCCTGGAACACAATAGGCATTGCTGTCAACCTAGCATCTAGACTGGTTATTGTTGGCTGCAGGGCAGTCCCAGGGAAGCAGGCTAGGTCTATGGCAGTGTCAGGCACCCAAGATGGGCATCTAGAGGAATACAGGTCATCAGAAGGAAAAGCAGAGGTCTCACAGACCCAAACAGCTGCAGTCCACAGCCTCATTCTCTTGAAGGCTCTAGAACAGACACAGTCAGAGTGTAGTCACACTGAGCCACACTGCAGGTCTGCACATGGGCCCTCCAAGAGCCTGTCTGCTATACACTCCAGTGGCTGAAGCAGGAGCCCCCTGCAGCTCAAGGTTGGTTTGTTAGTGATTGTCCTGACAGGAACACCCAACTCCACTGGAGCCAGGATGGAGTGACAAGACATATGGGAGAGACAGTCTAGCAGGCATCTTTATGCTTGAGGACAACGGAGAAGGTCAAGCACCTTGGAGTTCAGTGGAAGGCCCAGAGATAAAAGGAACTTCCACAGGGCAAGAAGCTTTCTGAAAACGCAAACTACAGTGAGAGGGTCACTAAAGATACTTTCTGTGCCACTCTCTGGCAAAGACAGATGGCAATGACCAATAAGATGGAAACCCTGGTACGGTTCAGGACATAACAAACTTCAAGACAGACAAGCATGACTCACTGCAGTCACAGCTGAACCACGCTGTGGTGACTGGTGAGTCACTAAAGCTCTCTAATAAGTGATCAATGAAGGTTTGGCTCCTGGATGTTTCTGATTGCTCCAGAAACAGCAGTCCCCGAAGAACACCCATGCTCAAGACAGACCCATGTCTGATGCCATGAGCTACTGGGGATGGATCTCTCCCCCATCTCTCTTCTATTTTTTTAATAAAAGGTATCTTCACAGGGGGGTGGTTTCTTTGGATAAGTGCTTTGGATAAGTTTCTTTGGATCAGGTCTGGTGCTCTTCTCTATCCCCAGAGCACTGGCATTGTAAGACAGAGATAACAATAGATCTGCTCAGAGGCACAAGAAATAGGGGAGGAGTGACAGGAAAAGCCAGGCTGAGCTGCAGTCACTCTCTAGTCCCCATGAACTTACTAACCCCTAAGAGTTAGGCTTTCATCTGTGCAAAGCTCTACTGACGCTGGGGGCACTGTCATCTGTGGGGAACCAGAGACTGAAGGGTCAGAGGGTAAATATGGTGTAGGGTGGAATGTGTTTGATGGCCAGATAGAATACTATGTCTCATGGTACCTAGCTGCACATGTGTGTGTGCACATTCACTTGCATGAATGCACATATGCCTGTCTGCACTACCATGTGGACATGTGTGTGCAGGTGACAAAGAATCCAGCAGATGAAAGGAAAAGAAGAAACTATTGAACTTTTTGGCTCTGTGGGTTATAAATCTGCATCTGCTTCAACACAAATCTCTGCCTGTGAAACTGGAATTTGTCAAGTGAAAGGTATTTTCCAGTGGGAACACAGCAGCTTTTCTGTGGTGTGATTCAGTAGAAAGAGATTCAAATTATGTATATTCAACATTATGCAGTTGATCTATGCCCTGATTCATGTTACGCACACGTTGTTTCCTGGATGGGCTGGTTACCTCTGCCATATGTCCCCAGGCTGCCACTTATGGTGCTTTGAAGTGTTAGCAAAGCTTGGCACCCTGCCAGGTGCTCTGCATCCTTCAGGCCTCAGACTGGGTAAATCTGGCTTCACAGAACACTGACCAGTAGGAAAAAAGGGGAGAAGGGGAGACGTAGAAGACAGGGGAGACAGAGATTTCATGGCTCATATCATGGGATAAGGGAATGGAGGCTCTGCCCTGCTCTGCTGTATGCAATTCTAGAGGGTGCAGGATTCTAGAGAATACAGACTACTGTGTGTTCCTCCTACAGCAGGAAGGGAGGTGGGCCATCCCTTTGCTGATTTATGTTCATTTTCCTTCAAATGACTATTTTTGGCCACTGGAATGAGCCAGGAAGAGGATGCAGCCTTCTCAAAGGAGTTTTTGGTCAAGTGGGAAAGATAATTAGGAAAGTCAATTAAGTCATTTGTTGGAAAGAAAGTAAAAAGTTGGTACCATAAAGAATTACAAGAACAATGATATCAGGGAGTATACCCAAGAAGGGGGCCTCCAGAGAAAGAAAACAGAAATTCAAAGGATGCATGGGATTAGGCCAGGTAAGATGTGGTGGAAACAACATGCCAAGCTGAGTGAAAAGCACATGTAAAGCCAGGGAGGAAAAGGACTTTTCTGCAAAGCACATGCCACAAGCACATAACAACCAAAAGAAACATGACATGTGCACCAGGAGCCCTGCCAGCCACCACATAATAGACCCCTTTTTGTCCGTGGTCAGTTTTGTGATTCTGTAATACCCATACTTGTTTTCCAAAAACTGGTACGTAAAAAAAAGCTTCAATGAAAGTGGGCTCTTTCCATTCCCTTGAGAAAATGCAACAGGTAAGGAATTAAAGAAGATCCTGAGATAATACACACAAAAAATCCCCCGGGTGTGAGAGGCTGAGGCTGCAGATGGTCCAAGGACACAGAGTGTGGAGGAGGCTGTGATTTATGCCCTAAGGACGCAGCAGTCGTCTTTGGGCAAAGCTTTTCGTACACATCAGCTATAGGAATGCTGTAGAGGGTGCAATAGTTCTAGCTCCCCAAACTGTGTGAAGCACTGGATATGCCACTCCTGTTTGAATGAACAATTCTTCAGGTGCCAGGTCAAAAAGAGGCATGGCCAACCCCACAGTTCATATTTGAAATGAAACACACTCAGAGGCACCAACACAGACAGCACCATCAACTGCCCACAGTATGTCCCTCTGGAACCACACATGCCTTGGAGCAGTGACCACACATCCCAGGAGCCCAAACTAGCTATGCCTTCCTTTGCCACAGTCCTGTAGACGCTTCATCCTGCTAACACAGGACATAGTCCTCCAAGAATAATCTTGGTATCCCAGGGACCAGTCGTAGAAGCTGTTGCCCCTCCATGTTAGATGCAAATGTACTGGACTTTCAAGCTACCCGTCAGCAGCTTGTTCATGTCCAGTGGCTCTGTCTTGTGCTACGTGTCATTAGAACAGGAGTTTGTGGTTAGAACCACCATGCTTGCAGCAACCTCACCATAGGGAACAAAAGCTCACCATAGAGAAACAGAGATCACAACCCAGCCTTCCTCTAGGACCATCCAGTTCCCCAGGACTAGCCACCCCCTTATTTAGTCTGTTCATGTTCCTCAGAGAAATAATCTGCATGAAAGAACGTTGGCTGTTAGGGAACCTGCACAGAGAAGGGAGATGGTACAGTACGTGTAATGGGCCTGGGGTGCGTGCTGATACTGGAGGTGGAGACATGAATCTGTGATAAATTCACATGGAACTAAACACACACAAGCAGATGAATACTGGTAAAACTTGAAATCTGCATAAGTCACTGGACTTTACCAATGCCAGGTTCCAGGCTGAGATGTTGTATCACAGTCACAGAAGATGTTACCACTAGGGAAATTGAAGAATGGCTTACAGGTCCTCTGCAAATTACTTTTGACAAATGTATATAAAACTATAATTATCTTAACATAAAAGTGTTTTCAAAAGAATCTCTATCACAAAGATGTCAATAAATGTGTTCATAATTAGAAATTATTTAGGACCAGGATACAGCTTAGTGGCATAAATGCCTGCCTGGCAGACACAAGGTCCCAAGTTCTACTCTTGTACAAAAAAAGACAGACAGACAGACAGACAGACAGACAGAAAGAAAGAAAGAAAGACAGACAGACAGACAGACAGAAAGAAAGAAAGAAAGAAAGAAAGAAAGAAAAAGAAAGGAAAGAAAGAAAGAAATCCTTTAATGGAACCCTGGCTAGATGCATGCCATCAGGAGGGTGCTGGAATAGCTTGCTTCCTGAATTTCTCCCACCCTGCCTCATTTCCCACATGATCCGCACCAAGAATGTAGATTCTTGCTGTATGTGGAGATCTTATCTCTGGTCTACAGACCAATGGTTCCTCAAGGGTATTCACATACCAACCCTGGAAGCTACAAATATGTTATCTCATAAGGAAAAAAGAACATAAAAGATATATTACACAGAATGAGGATAAGATGAAGATGAGAATGAGGAAGAGGCTGAAAAAATTACTGTGTGTTAACTGTGTGAGCCCAACGGAATCACAGAGATCCTTATAAGAGAGAGTCAGGCATGCTGGAGCCAGGAGAAATTGGATGATATTCCACCACTGGCCCCGAGGATGAAGAAAGGTTGAAAATCCAAAGGCCAAGAAAAGGAGATTTTTTTCTAGTGGGTAGAGGAGAGCTGAAACTGATGTTCCCTGCTGTCTCCAGAAAGATCTAGCCCCACTGACACCTGGAATCCAGCCCAGTGAAACCCATTTCAGAATTCTCACCTCCAGAACTGCCAGAGAGTAAATTTGTGGTGCTTTAAGCCATTGAATGCATGGTAATTTGTTACAGCAGTAAACGACAGTTAATACACTGCTTTTGCTGCATTATTTAAGTTTCTTTTTCCTAGCAGTTTTTAAGTGGTCTATATCAGCTATCAGAACATTGGGAACAATGACCGGAGGCCATTGTTCATGCAGTTCGCCAGAATAGCTTTTCCTGGCCAAGACTGTGTCACTGCTTGGTCTAAAAGAACATTCTACAAGACTGATCAGTATTCTGAGGAGGTAGATCCATCTTTGTAAATTTCACAGTAACAGGCAGGTCTCTATGATGAAAGTCATTTAAATTAAATTATTTATGCATACATATGAAACCAAATGGAATTTCATGACAGCAATATTAGAAACCAGAGATGTGGACAGAGTGAGGTACTTGAATGCTAGGCAGGCACAGGATATTTACCGTGACTGATACAGCAGACACAGGAGGCTAAATAGGGTGGTCCTAGAAGCCCTCCGACTCTCATCAATGGGCTTTCCTATCCAAGATGAGCAAGCACCTTCAGATACTTCAAAATTCAAGCAAGAATTATTCTTCTGACCTCCATCCATTTGGGTAAAGTCAGTTGGTTGAGGTGACCTTCCCAGCCTACAACCAAAGCTCCATATTCTCATGCACATGATCTCAGGAGCCCTGCAGCCCACATCTTCCAGCAAAAACAAGGTCCAGAGATGACAAGAAGCTGTACCAGACACATTATATCCAAAGGTAAAGCAAAAACAAGGAAAAACACAGCAGGCAGTTTGTGCATAGCCATTCAGATCACCAGCCAGACCTTCCCAGGAATGCAGTTTAGCTCAACAGGCTGCAAAAGAGGAGACCTTCTTCACTCGACTTCTAGCTCAAGTGTGAGATTCCGTTTCCTTTGATATAGAATAAAGAAGATCTCATTCAAATCCAGCTCTTACATACCATCTTCTAAGGTCCAACCCAAAGGGAAAAGTAGATTTCAGATACGGTCAAAATGAATAGTCAATAATAGTCATGGAGCTATGGTGTGAGGTCCCAGAGTGCCTGTGCCATCCTGGACCTGCAACGGTCATCACAAATGCCAAAAGAGCTATGATCAGACTCTAGAATGGAAAGAGGCCCCAGGAGGATGTGTGGACCTCCAAAAAGGGCTCCACTGTGATGCTGAGTGGCAAGGAAGCTGAGGATGAGTTCATAGGCCAATCAGTATCCTCCTTGTATTTATCACTTTCCTAACACTCAATGCCTGCAATTTAAGGAAGACAGGTTTATTTGGCTCACAATTTTAGAGGGTTCAGTCCATGGCCAACTGGATCTAAGGTAGAAAATGTATTACAGAAGGGTATGACTGAGAAAAGCTGCTCAAACCACGGCAGACAGGAAGCAAAGAGAAAGAAGGAGCCAAGAACAAGAATACACTCTTCCAGATCACAACCCTGGTGACCTGCCTCTTCCCAAAAGGCCCCATCTCCTAACAGCACATTCAGCTACTAAATTCTTCAGTGAATTAATCCACCAATGAAGTAAGAGTCCCCAGGATCCAATCAGCTTGTAAAGGACCCACCTCTAAACACATGAGACATTAAGGAGGACATCTGAGATCTAAACCATAACACTTCCTCTGCTTCTCGCTGAGCTCAACAGGCAGCAACTCCAAAAGTGTACACAGATGCAGGCCAGACAGCTAGCTTCCCATATCTGAAGAGGGTAGGCAGGACACTTGGAGGGCAATAAAGGGACATTATCGAGATCAGCCACGTGTCCACCTCATGGAGGGAGAGGTACACATTGCACATTGCTGATAGAACTTGTTACCCAGGGCCAGCTGCCATGCATGCATGGAAGGACTAACGTAGAAACCAAAACTGTGCAACAGTAACTTACAGGAGCAAGGCTGGAGCTTTAGCAGCCCTATTTGATGGTGCAGTGATAAAGAGGAAGAGGATCAAACAAGACATTCTCCCTCAGGCTCGGGTAGCACTCAGAAGGTTAAGAAGAGACAGCTTCTTCCCATGGTATCCTGCTCACCCTGTCAGTAAGAGAGGGCTTCCTGCCTAACAGGGGAGGACACTGCATGCCACACAGGGCCACTCAGAGGATTCGTCTAGGAGCAGAGTGAACATCAGGAGCTCCAGAAGGCAGGCAGGGTAGGATCAAGAGTGTAGAGTGCCCCGGTTCCCACAGTAGGATGTGATGAATTTGTGTGACTAGTCATGCAGCCTAGCAGGGAGCTGAAGCCGATTTCTCAAGGATAAACACAATGCACTTGGTCCCTGTCATAGAGGGCTGTTTGACTGAAGCAAAGGATCCACAATAGAGTGATCTGCAAGGGACTTGGGATGAGGCCATGGAGTCCCATCCTCCTCCACCCACCTCAGCACCATATTCCCCAGATGCCAGGGCATTTGTGTATACTGGGCCTTTGTGTTGTATCCCACACTACTATGCTCCTCCTAGTTCTTTTCCTCCTGCAGCTTTTCTTCCTTATCCATGACCATCTCAACATCTCCACCATCAGCAGGTACCAAGCTCTCCATTCCTATTTGACAAGCCCATGTGATACAGTAAGTTACACCTATCTGGATCTAATATGTCCTATTTCCCTTGGCATTACGAACTTTTCAAGCATATGTTCTGAGAGGAAAAGTAGAACAGAATATTCATGATAATCAGAAAACAAAATCAAACTGTGGATGTTGGGTTTCCTTCAGCATTCATATTTTTGTGAAATATGGGGAAACAGTTATGTTCTTGCTTCTGAGGTAGATGTAGTATTAAAACTCAGGTTAATGGCATGCATCCAAGCACAAGTGGAACACAAGTGGAACGTACATAATGATTCTGTCACTTTGGTCCAATTACAATTTCCCAGTCCAATTACAGAGTGACCTGAAGGTAACCATGGAGCCTATAGCCACAGCACAGCAGCATCAGGTCTTTGCACAACTCAGGAGACTGCCTCACTGGCACCAGAAGAAATTTTCAACTATTCTGTTGGTGCATCAAACCTCTTGGGTTTTTTAATCATTTGAAGCTCACATAATGCAATCTATGAATATCTAAGTCTTCCCTGAAAGAAGAAATTCTGTCCTCCAAATGAGATTGAAATAGACAGAAAATATTTTACTTTAAGACAGATAACTAAACGATGCATTTCTACTAATTAATCATCGAATGTAACATCTTTTTCAGTTCTATCTTAAAATTTAGGAAGGGTGTTTTTTGAAATCAGCAGAAAAACTTGAAATGACCGGACACTCCCAGCTCCCTGGATGGTTCGTATCAGCCCAAAGTTTCAGCTCTCTCCCCATGTGTCTGGCCCCAATCAATAAATAAAAATAGTCTGATTCTGAAGTAAATAGAAAAGATTGACCTCCTGGAGCCAGTGTAACAGCTTCCTTAGAGACATCCCTTTGCACACTCCCCAAAAGCCAGCTTGTTCTCAAATAAAGATGTTACCAACTCAGCATGACCTTGAAGAGGAAACTGTACACACTTAGGTTATTAGTAGGCAAGAGCTGCAGCCCCAATAAAAAGTTCTGCAGAGCAGTTTGGACTCACAGTACATCACTGTGGTCACCCCGTGTATTGTGAGGATGTTGTATGGCATGGCCTTCCCTGTGTCACTGCCAACATTTCACATCCACAGTATGCAGCTGCTTCATTGTCTGCTGGGTATCTGTTAACCCGGAAGCACATCCATAAAGAGCAAGACCTCAGTGCTCTGCATACACACGCCCTACTCACCCCTCTGAACCTTCCTCAGATGCATAAGGGAAAGGTGTCATCTCTTCCATTGTGTGTAGGACAAGTGTACTCTCTGGCGCTCAATCACAACAGAGCAAAGGTCCCCTAAGATACAAACTTCTCCCCAGGTCTTATTTTCCTTCCAAAGACATATTATTCTATCAGGTAAATTTTCCATTGATTTCATTTTTCTTTTTTACCCATTTTATTTTTGTCTGACTTAAAAATTATCTCCCACGGCCACAGCTGAATTCTGTCAGCTATAGGAATATCTGTTTGCTAAGCCAGAGCAGGAAAACATATTCAGAGGTGCAATGGTGAAGTCAGAGCTATTTCATCCACCATTACCTAAATGCTTAATGTCTTTCATAAAAACCCTATATGGTGTGTACACGCAGAAACCTGCATATGAATGTCTATAGCAACTTGATTCATAATTGCCAAAAGTGGAAAC
Organism: Cavia porcellus; assembly: GCF_034190915.1. Lineage (NCBI taxonomy): Eukaryota > Metazoa > Chordata > Mammalia > Rodentia > Caviidae > Cavia > Cavia porcellus. Next base: position 104,581,428 of record NW_026947485.1, read on the forward strand.
CAACCGAGGTATCTTTCAACAGATGAACAGATAAAGAAATTCTTGTATATCCAGACTATTTTCAATGCTAAAATGAAATGAATTATCAAGCCATGAAGAGACAAGGAGCAAGCTAAATGCATTTTCCTATGTGAACTAAGTCAGTTTGAACAAGGCTATACACTATGTCTTCCCAACTTTACGACATTCTAGAAAAAGCAGAGATCATTTAAAAAAAAGAGGTTGTCAGGGTTTGTGACAATGGCAAGGATGAATAGGCAGAGGATTTGGGGGGCAGTGAAACTATTCTGTCTGATATTACAATGGTAGATATATAATGTTAGGCATTTGTCCAAATCACAGAATGCAGAGTCAGTGTGAGCCACGGATTCTGAATGATAACGACGTGTCAATGTAGATTCATCAGTGGGAACAAATGGATCCGCAGGTGGGTACCATTGATAATTGGGGGTGGCGGCTTGTGCATGTGTGAGGACTTGAGGCATATGGGAAATCTGTTTACTCCCCTCTCAATTTTCCTATGAATTCACAACTGTTCTAAAATACAAACTCTATTAAAAATCTGTCCAGCGTGAAAAAATAAAGATTGTTGTGACAATGTCTGATTCCCTCACACAGTGATGGCTGGCACATGAGCAGCAGCTGGGATTCACAGCCACAAACTAAGGCATGCCCTAAATGCAACATTATTTTATTTCTCACTTTATTTTTTATTTTATTTTTATTCATACATTTTTGTAGCACATCATTACACATCCATTGTATACGTACATGACACATCTTATTTCTTTTTGTGGCCCCCCTCCCATCTTCTCTTAACCCCTTCTCATTTGTCAAAGATCTATTGCCCTAGTTCTCATTGTCAATCTTTTATTTTGCTCTATGATTTATTTATACTTTATGTTTCTCATATAAGATAAACTATATGATTTTTAATTTTACGTGTCTGAATTATTTCACTTAGGATTATGGTCTCAAGGTGCAGCCATTTCCCTAAAAATTCAAATTTATTTTTCTTTATGACAGAATAGTACTGTATCATTATAAGTACAACATTGTTTTTATCGTTTTCTACTTTAGATATGGCTCAGAGACCCATCCTACCTATCTGGTTAGCAGAAGTATCCATCTCAGTCCTACAGGCCAAAGCAGATGGGGAAGCCACCTAGCCTTCCTCCTACTGGGTTCTGTAGACATGCCATCGTCAGCAGGAAGAACAGGAAGCCCATGGTTCTGGGATGGTAGGCCAGCTAAACTAGGCTGGCCACACAGCCATCCTGCATTCCCCAGGTGCAGAAGGCTCAAGGTGTTTGGGGAAGCAGGAAACGGCTGGGGGCAAGGCAAACCAGACCCAAACAAATGGTAACTATGAAACTGCATGTCTGGAGAATGATCTGGCAGTTTCCTATATGATGCAGCTCACACTCACCACACAACAGCAGTCCCAGTCTGGATGATGTAGTCTACAGAAATGAACTCATGTTCCACAAACTTGCACAGGAATATTCCAAGTGGCATCATTCCTAATGGCTGAAGTAGGAACCAATCCAGAGCCCTTCACTGTCCTTCAGCGGGTGAATGAACAAACAGCCTGTGGAACATACTACATCTAAGTATAAATGGTTTAAAGACTTTTATAAGCCTAATTTTTATATTCATCAGCAAAAGATAAAGTATCTTTTAGGAAAAAAACAACTCAAAGTGCAGGATCAGTGACGAGAACGTTAAATGCTCAAGATATCAAAGCTTTCAAAGGAACCTGAGTGTGCTTAAGGATGTGTTTCTCTTCTCATTGTTGCTGACATCACAGATGCCTGCCATCTCACTGTGGCTTCAAGGGGTCCTTGTTTAGGTTCCACTGTCCAAGCAAGAGGTCCCTCTTTAATGTCAGTCCCTGTCTGCAGAGATCCTGGGTTCCAGGCCCCCATGGCTTCACTGTTCTTTCCCCGGTGTCACTAGTGGATGCTATTGGTGTGAAGCCAAGCTGCTACGAGGTGCAATTCTGTTCTGATCCATTCTCGTGTCCCCATAAAGGCTACATGGCCCCAGATCACTTTCACTGTAGCACACCTCAAACACTGTCTTATGCCAGATGAGGGCCATCTCCACCTTCTCACAGCAGCATCTCTTCCCACAGCTGTAACAGTAGCCTCGCTCACCCCACTTACGAGTGAGGGATGAGGTCATCATAGCAAACACTGCAATGTTTCTGCCCAGAAGTCTTTTAAAAGAGAACCAGAAGCCTCTAGCAGTATTTAAACTATTCATGGGAACTAGAATCATGACCATTTCAATATCTTACAGTATAACGTGCAGTGCTTGAAAAATTCAACCAAAAAAAGTGTACAGAATCAAAAGACATAGGCAATAATCAGCACTATTTCATGCACTAGACTACTACTCAGCCACGGAAATAAATGAGCCAAAGATGTGAATAACAGACATAAATTTGGGAAAAATAATAAGGGTATTGAGAAAAATGCAAATTGACTGTCTATCAATTGGAGAAGTGACTGGCTAAACAATTAAAAGAATAAATAAACAGAATAAAAGCCACTAAAATATGATTATGTCTAGAAAATGCAATTTAAGAGAAAAAAATTTCCATTTCTCATTAGACTTCTTGTGGCATGCTTTATTTTTGTCGTTTTAAAAAATCTGCACTTTAAAGAAAAAGCAAGTCATGGCATATATATATATATATATATATATTTCAGAGAATACAGAAAAACCTAGTATTTGTGAACATATATGTTATTAAAAGTACTATTTAAACTATGCACAGAAATAATAAGAACCAAAATCAGAATACCAGCTACCTCTATGGGGAGGAGAGTGAAGAAGTCAGCTGGTATCACAGGAGACATAAGTAGGGTTGTCAGATTTTATCCTGTAAACTGAGTCTAGGGTATGTAAGCATCCAGTTATTCTCTATTTTTATATGATTTAAATATTCGAAAGTTAAAAGAGCAAAGTACAGGACAATATCAAAAATACACTACCATTCACCATCATAACAGAAAGGATGCACACAAACACAGATTTGCCTACATCTGGAATTCTAAACAGGAAGGCGAGTATAAATGAATGTGGTTCTTGTTTTTACTGCATGCTTTTCATGCTGTTTAGATTTCTGTTAAAATTTACTCATATTTACCCATATTTTCAGTGCTAAAAAAGTTGTTTAAGAAGAAAATTCCAGCAAGAGGAAGTCCACATTCACCCAGGGTCCCCACATCTGCTCTTTGAAAGCCCTGTTCCTCCAGTGTTTCAAGGGTCTCGTTCCCACCCTTCCAGCCTTGCTCAAACTCTCCCAGCCATCAGCCTGGGTAGAGCCCATGACTGGATACTCCCAATTCTGCACAAATCAGTTTTGGTGCCACATAAAGAAATAGCAGGCTGGGCTGCCGAGGAAAGATGAATTTGTTTTCTCACAATTCCAGGGAACAAAAGTATTCTACTGTATAAAAATACCACATCATTTTTGTCTGTTTCTCAGTTGATGAACATTTAGATTGTTTCTAAGATCTGGCTATTACAAAGTGTGCCACTACAAACATGGGTGCACATATATCACTGTACTATGATGTTTTTAATTCTTCTTTAGCTGGGTCAAATGGGACCTCCGATCCTAGTTTTTTTAAGAATCTCCACCTGATTTCCATAGTGGTGTACCAGTCTGCATTCACACCAACAGTGGAGAAGGGTTCCTTTTTCCCACAGAAACTTCAGCATTTGTTGTTGGTTGACTCTTTTTTATTATTATTATTTATTTAAGGAGAAAAAGGAAAAAAATCGGAAAAAGGGTACAAGTAATATAAAATTTAAAAAATAAACAGTAAGAAATCACTAGTTAATAGATTACATATTCTCATCCTAGAAATAGTTGTTCAAGTTACAAAATTGAAGCACATAAAGTGAACTTTCAAACAGTGAGAGTGCAGTTTTGTTCAATGATCCAAAAAACTCAGTAATATGGTTATCTATGTTATACACTTAAACATATATGCAGTTATAACCTTTAGAGCACTTTCTTTTCCTCTCTTTTGTACAATGACAATTACACATTTTGGGTTTTATTACTCCCACAGTTCTATTTACTTTTTTTGAAGAGAATAAAACCAATGTGACATAACAAAACAGAATCAGTCAAATCAAAAGGATGGACATAATACATAATGTAAAAACAAAATATAAGGTGATCAACAATGGTTACCATACTGCCTCTTGCTATTTTAAGATTTGGCAGTTATAATAAAATTGAACTAAACAGGAAAGAATAAAACCAAAGCATTGGAGACATTACAGGATTTTAAAAGAAAATAATAGTCAATCGGAATGGGCATCATAATGATTCTTATTGTCTTCACAGTTATGCCTATACTTTCGATATTGGTACTATCAAGCAAAGCAGAATAAAGGAAAATTGGTCAAAACAAGATGGTGAGGGCTATACAGGGTTTCAAATCAAGTTAATAGGAAATCAAAGTAGGTTACTATAATGTATCCTGCTATTTTATATTTATTTTTCCCTTAATTAAAAAAATAAAAAGAAAAAAGTAAATAATTTTTTAAAAAGGAGGATTGAGATAAAAGAGGACATAACAACAGAACAGCGCAGGTCAAATCATAACCATTTAAGCAAACCAGTGTTTCACCACAAGATATCCTGACATAAAAATAGTTACCATAGTGTCTCTTTCCTTGAAATCTTTGAGTATAACTTCTTATACTGTAGCACCAAACATATCAAGACACTATAAAACCATTCAAGAGAATGACATTATTACAGGGTATTTAGAACCAATTGACAGAAAATGAACAATGGTTTCTATATAAACTCTTGTCTATAAAAGTTTTTGCTTATATTATCATATATAATAAAATCCAATAAGATACAACCTTTTAAGACCAATGGAGACTGAAGAATACACGTTTGATGGGATTTCAAAACAAGATGATACTAAATCTGCACTAGCTATTATGATGTCTTGTTTTCTTCAAAATTGCTGTTCCTACCTTCCAATCTTCTCTGCCTCATTTCTGTTGAGCTCTTTTTCTGTTGTTTGTTGTCAGTTTGTCTTCTTCATTTCGTTTTCTGCTCCATTCATTGTGGCCTCTCTGCCACTTTTTCTGGAATCCTGGTACTTTCTTTTTTTAGACTATCCTGCAGTATTCTCTGTAGAGTTGAATTGGTGGTTGCAAATTCCCCTAGTTCCTCTTTATCCTGGAAGCACTTTGTTTTTCCATCAATTTCTAGGGACAGTTGTGCAGGATATATCAATCTTGGCTGGAGGTTATTATCTTTCAAAGCTTGAACTATTTCCCCTATGCTCTTCATGATTTGATGGTTTGTGCCGAGAAGTCTGCTGTAATTCTGATGGGTGTTCCCTTGTAAGTGATCTGTTTCTTGTCTCTGATGGTTTTTAATATTCTGTTCTTATATTGGATTTCTGGGATTTTGATTATTATATGCTTGGGTGTAGCTCTGTTTGGGTTGTAGGTTGCTGGGGTCCTGTATGCCTCATATATCTGAATATCTTTACCATTTGCCAAATTAGGGAAATTCTCTTGGATTATTTCTGTGAATAGCTTTTGTAGTCCATTTGTTTGTGTCCCCACTTCTTCTCTTATGTTCTTAATTCTTAAGTTATAGATCCTCTTATCATCTTCTAGTTTTTGTATTGTTGCTGTTTGTTTCTTTTGTTATTTTTAAGAAGTTTTTCATTTCATACTCCCATATTACAAATCTGCCCTCCAGTTCAGATAATCTGTCCTTAGTTTCTTTCAAGATGTTATGCCAGTTTTCAATAGAGTTTTTAGTTTCCTGGTAATCTCTTTGAACCTGCTGCACGTATTCTATGTTTTCTCTATCTTCTCCATCCAACAATTCTCCCCTTTTTTTTCTGTTCTTCCATTCCACCATCTTTTTTTTCTTGGGCAGTGATTAGCATTTATCTAACTATTCTGCTTATGTCTTGCTTCAGGTCATTAATAACTTCATTCCTGAACTCATCTATGAGGCTCTGGAGATAGCGCTTTATATCTATTGGTGCCATGTCTACTATTGTGTGTTTCTCAGGATTGGGGGCCGAGGACCCTTTCTTGTTGCTCCCTCTTCCCATATTCTTTGTTCCTTATATTAAGTGTGTATAAGAGGCCCAGCTTCCTTCTCTGTCGGCCACAGTCTGTTTGAATTGTGCGGGATAGGTGTTCCCGCCCACTGCAGTGTACTAGGGAGACACAGACCTGGGCAGCCTATGCTGGGCCCGCCCCTCCAGGTCAACCTACCCCAAGGCTTCACCTCTAGGGTGCACCTTCAGGTGCTGGGACCTGAGTTGGGCTAGCCTATTGGGTCTCAGCCAGCAGCGTCTCACAGGCCAGGCACTCCCCACCAATCCCACTTGAGAGGGGGATATGTGACTGAAGTCACTGCAGCTTCTCATTCCGGGAAGTCTGCCCAGTCTGAGTATGTCCTATGCTGAAGCCTCCTTCTCTATGTAAGGGTCCTGATTCGCTCACTCACCACAGGTCGATGCAGGACACCCGGCCAGTCATGCTCCCAACTCCTTTCAATGCTTCCCACTCTCCAAACTTTCGTGCCTCTCTCCCCACTGTGCCGATCAGGACGCAACAGCAGCTGCAGGTAATTCAAATCGCAGTTTCCAGTGGCGTGGGTCCAGCTTCCGTGCTGAGACCTTATCTGTGCCTGCTGTCTCACTAGGATTGCATTTCCAGATGGTTTCTCTTAATTTAGTTTGTTCCTGGGTCAGCAAAGAATATTCCCCCTTGCCTGGGACTTCCTGTCTGGCACCATTCCTAGATTTCAAGTGCGGTTTCTCCGAGAACCTCTGAGGCTGCTGCTATCTATCTGCCATGTTCCTACATTTTTCCCCATTGGTTAATTTCTTAATAATAGCCATTCTTTCCAGGGTGAGGTGAAATCTCAATGTTGTTTTAATTTGCATTCTTGAATGACCAGTGATGTTGAGCATCTTTTTGAATATTTATTTGCTGTTTATATTTCTTCATCTGAGAAATGTGTATTTTTTTCTTTTTCTTTTTTCTCTTTAGTCTTTGTGAGACAAGTTCTCACTATGCAGTTCAGGCTGGCCTTGAGCTCAATTTTTAACCCAGGCTGGTCTCAAACTTGCAGTGATTCTCCTGCCTCAGCCTCCCAAGTGCTGGGATTACAGGAGTGCACCACCATGCCCCACTTAAGAGCCGTGTATTCATCTCAGACGCTCATTTTTAGATTGGATGTTTAAATCTGGAAGGACTGATTTTTTTTGAGTTATTTATATGTTCTTTATAATAATCTTTTGTCTGAGGAATAACTGGGACATCCCACATTGTGGGTTGTCTCCACTCTATTGCTGGTTTCTCTTGCTGTGCAAAAGCTGAAAAATAAGAAGAGATCCCAGGTATTTGTTCTCTGTGATAGTTCCTGTGCAATCAGGGTTTTATTCATAAAGTCTGTGCCTACATCAATGTCTTCAGGAGTTTTACTTACTCTATCTTCAAGCATATTTAATGTTTCTATTTTAACATTTAGATCTTTGATCCATTCTGAATTTATTTCAGCGCATAGCAAAAAACATGGGTCCAACTTTTAATCTTTGGCATGAGCAGGGCCAATTTTTCCAGCACCATTTATTCACAATGCTATCTTCTAGTGAATGTGTTTGGGACCTTTGTCAAAGATAAGGTGGCTGAGTGTGTCTGTAGTTGTTCTTGCATCTTCTAATCTATCCCATTGATCCTTGAGTCTCTTTTTTTGCCAATACCACACTGCTTTTGTCACAATAGAGTTATAGTATAATTTCAAGTCAGGGATTGTTGCTTCTTTGTGGCAGCTTCTGTGCAATAGGGGTTTTGTTCATAGTCTTTGCCTACACCTATGTCTTCAAGAGTTTTATTTACTCTATCTTCCAGTAGATTTATTGTTTCTATTCTAATATTTAGATCTCTGATTATTGTATGGCTGGTTATGGAATTTTTTTTGATTATGGCTAATTGGAGTTCTATATGCCTCACTTAACTGTATGTCAGATTCCTTTCCCATGCTTGGGAAATTTTCTGCTATTACTTCTGTAAATACTGTTTTTACGTCATTTGCGTTGACTCCTGATTTTTTTGCTGACACCTATCAGTTTATATCTTTTTCTTCGCAACATCTTGCAGCTGCTAAGTTATTTCCTGGTTTCTTTTTATTTTTAAGAGATCCTTCCTTTCATGATTACTAGCTGCAATCCTGTATTCGAAGTCTGAAAGACCAGCTTCAGTTTTGTTAAAGCAGTTCTGCCGGCTTTCAATGGAATTTTTAATTTTCTGAATATCTCTTTGAATCTGTTTCATGCATTTCAATTCTTTCTTTGTTCATTCAAGGTTTTCAGCATTTTCCATGCTACACTATTTTTTTTTACCTGTGTTTCCTTTAGATTCACTTGGCAATTCTTTCATTATGGGTTGTGATTTCTTTTTTATCTGAGAGATCATTTCAGATCCAATTCCCTCTATAGCCTCATGGAATTGTTTCTTTACTTCAGTTGCTATCATTTCAGAAATTTCAGGTGTGTGTCTTCCAATTTATTCTATGTTTATTTTTCCAGGATTTGTTCTGGGTGGGCTAGAGGTCTAAGATTGCATTTTTCTCATTCATCTGGGCATTTTCTATTTCAAAAAACTTTTTTTATTTTGCTTTCCATGATGATTTTTGTGATTTTTGGTGATAGGTAGCAATATCATAGTATCAAGGCCTCTCTAGGAAAAGTTTCTTCTTTGGGGATATCTTCTGAGTGCAGAAGATTCTTAGTATGTGTATGTCCTAAGATCCTACCTTTCTAATTAAAATTAAGAGTGGGATGTTAGTTTCTGTTTGGCTCAGTTCCCAGTCTTTTGGTGTAGGTTCTGAGGAATTTGTTACCTCAGAGCTTCCCAAATTGTTACACGAGGGAGAACAATTAATTACAACAGGTATGACATCCTAGCTACAGCAATACAATTAGCAATAATGATAGCATCAAGCACAATTTAGAAATTGACAAACTGTGGTAACTACTGATTTTGTTCTTTAGACCATAGGAGCAAAGTCTATAGTTATGTAACAAAACTAATTGAAAATTAGGGGTTTGCATGCAAAGTGCTTCTTCTTGTTAGAGTGAATTTATCCTGGGTTTATCCAGACAAGCCAGTTGCCAAGTCCAAAGTGCTTTCCTATGCCAGCTACCCATCCTATGGTGTAGGGAAATGGGCCAGGCACATGGGTTGCTCTGGGCCAAGATTCCCTGATAGTAGAGATGCAATGGGCAAGGTTTTTCCCCTTCTTCATGGCTCACCAAGTTTCTTGGGGTGGTGGAGAGGAAACACGTGTGGCTTCTGCCATTTTTTTTTCTTATGCAATACTCTACTTGAGCAAATCTACCCACTGACAGGCCCCTGTCGACCTTCCCTTCAGGAAAATGATTTCTAGATTCAGAACTGCAGAATTTCCTCTGAGTGCTGAGACATACAGCTTACAGATGGCATCCTCTCCCTGCACCTGCTGATGAGATTCTCTCGTGTCCCCTGCCTTGACCAATGGCCCCCAGGAAACCTAGGCGATACTGATCACCCCTTACTCACCTCCAGACTTTCCCAAACATCTTCGGATCTCAATCATATCTCAATATCATTACCTTTTTACTCACTCAGTGTGTGGGTCCCTAAAACCACATGTCCTAGTTAAGGTCCAGCCAGAGCAGAAACCGCATGTGTTATTCTAGCAAAGAAAAAGTAACACTGGAATCATTTTAATGGTCCTCAGGGACCAAGTAGCATACTCAGTGATGCAGGAAGCAGTTTGTGCTCTTAAAAGAGGAGGAAAAAAAGGAAAAGTTTGGGGTTAGTAGAACGCAGAACCTCATAGAGGTGTCCCTGTTGGGGTTCTTCAATGTGTTGGTGGGCGGGACTAGAATGAGCTGGTTCTGGAGGTGTGGGGAAAACTGTACCCACTCCATTGCCTGGAAAGAGCACCGTGATTGTAGCACTGAAGAGACAAGCCTCTCTCCCCCACACTTTGTTTGCTTCCCAATTTTCCTCCCACTGTGGCAGAAACCACTAGACAAAAACTAAAACAGGGCTTCTTTTGTCGTTGCATACAGGCATCTCAGAGCAGAGCATCCATGTGTGGGCTGGAAAGTGAGGGCAGGAACTAAAGGAGAAGCCCAAAACTCTGTGTCAGGTGAACACACATTAAATCCAAGAGAAAAGGAATGAATGCATCCATTATGCACACCAGTTTGCTGTTGAAAGGTGATTCACGTGCCTCTTGTTTCTCAGTCACTTTGTCCTCTGCTCTCACCAGTGAGCAGGCTAGACTTGTCTTCTCTGGAAGGAAGCCTTGCTGAGTGACTTTCAGCTGAAGGGCTCTCCCTAAAGGGTAGCTGAGGATATGTGCTGCTTTTGGGACCACTAGGACCCACTCACTAGGAGGCTATCAAGTGGTGACTGACAGCCCCTCCTGGCTCATGCTGATGACCTCCCTCACCAGCACACTGACCGTTCCACCCCATAAATTTCAACCAAGGAAAAAGAATGACTCAGATCCACCCTGAAGATTTAAGGCCTTACCTTTGGAAAATTTTGAATTATGTATGATTTATGAGTGGCCATATTTCACACATACAATATTGATTTGATTCTTTTAAAACAAATAAAATGCAGGGCAAGTGGTGCCCTGGAAAGGTCACTTGTTATGCAAACCAAGCCCCAGGGAAACAGTTCTGTCTTAGCTGCAGCATCAGGCAACTAAAAATGACCAGTATGAATTTCATTTATAAAAACCATATTTTATTTATTCACTTCAGTTTTATGTCCTATAACTAGCAGAAACCTTTTCCTGGCTTCTTTCTAAGACTGCTTCTGTCTAATAAGAAGCAGTTTCTCACAATGCAGCAGGAAGGCCAAGAGCAGTGGAGACAGGGACCAGCTCTTCAGACCACAAAAGAAACAAGGACCAGGTGGACCCACCTGACAGATCTCCTCGCTTTTCTTAGACAAAGAGTTTCCAAGATCATTCTCAGTACCCAGGCTCAGCAAGGAAGGATGTCATAGCGTAGGTGGCCATGAGCTAAGGACCTTCAATCCTGATTGGTAAATCATCTTCATTCCACAAAACTTCAACCAAATAATGATGCATGACCCATCAATTCTTAGTATTTATTTAGTAAACCCAGCACACATCTGTGTTTCCCCTTTGCCTGCCAGTTACAGATAAATTTTATTAAAGCCTCTGTTGAATATGCTATCATGAACTTGATGTGTATACAACATTGAACTGAGCTATGCACCCAGTTCACTCTGAGGAGTGCAGTGCTTGCCTACTGTGATGGCTTGTATCTAGATGTCGCCCCTGTAGCTTTACAGGTGAGGCTTTTCAGAAGTGATTGGATCTAAGGTGTGTGATGCTGAGATTAACTGCATGGTGTGGGATTAAGAGGTCTACTGGAACAATGGGAAGGCCCAGTGTGGTTGCAGGTGGCACCATCTAAAACACTGGTAGCCTGGAAGATATAAAAAGGAACTACTTCTGCTGCTGCTGTTGCTTGCTGCCTTCTGCCTGCCACACATAAGCTGAACTGTATCCTTCTCTGTGATGCCCCTCTGCCTTGCCACCCTGTCTTGAACCGGCTGACTATGAACAAAAAGCTCCACAAACTGTGAGCTGAAATAAACTTTTCCTCCTTTATCTTGGGTGCTGGACATCTTGTCTCAGCAACACAAGAAAGAAACTATGACACCTTCTGCCAGTGAGCCCTGGAGCATGAACAGGGCACTGAAGTCCACCCATGGTCTGAATCCACCAACAGCTGAAGAGACATCCTATTAGGTTAGCATTTGCTGGTGAAGAGGTCACTTGGAAGGGAAAGGTTACCCATTCTGGTCACCAGAGTCCTGCTGCAGGCCTAGGCCCCACGAATAGTCTCAAGATGTCATCTACCTCCAGGAAATCACAGCCCAGAGAAAGCTGTTCATGCAGGACAATGACATAGCTTGACCTTGGTAAAAGGATTACCATATATGATTCTGAGAAGAAGTATGATTTTCTCTACCTACCTTAAGTGGGAGAGCCCAATCCTCCATAGGCAAGCTTGAGTAGGGGGAAGAGATATCTCAGAGGCACTGCAAGGACCTGAACACAACCTGTACTGGTGAGCCTTTTGGTTATTTGGAGACTACTCACTTGTTAAATACAGTAAAATTCACACTATTTATTATACTATTCTATAAGTTTTAATAGATGCATTAACATAAAACTGGGTCCAGCGATCCCATCTCTTAATTTTCTACTGTAAATTTTTACTTTAGCATACTAATAGCCAGCTGTGTGTCTCAGTAACTTTCCCTGAGGGATGCAAGAAGCAATCTACATGTTTATCCACTTAGTATAATTAAAAGAAAGGTATGTGCATGTGTGCAAAAGTGTCAAGCCAGAATTTTCACTACATGATCCTGCATGTAACAGGTTTGGCATATGTCTACCCAATCATTATAGAGGACCCAGTAGACCTACATCACTCCAAGATTTGTTTTAAAGAGTTTTCTTTTGATTTTTCTGGTAGAAGTAACCCAGTTCAATAAAATAGCACATGAAAAGCCAGATTGGCAAGTTTTGGAGGATGTCAAAAGTTAATCATCAGATTACTCATGCATTATCCATTACAGTAAAATGCATGCCCTCATAACAGAAGGGTGGTGTGGTTGTATGATGATTTTGATGATGATCATGTAAGCCAAAGTTCCTATGTCAGTGAAATGGAGCAAGAATTGACTGACACATACACAGGAAATGCAGATCTCCTTGACTCAGATGATGAAGAAGTAATGTGAGTATATATCTGGCTTGTCAAAATGCTGCAAAGTGACCATGCAACCAAATGGAATGATCCAATATTAGAATTAGGTCTGAAAATGTAGTGAAGCTCTTGGCAGGGGTGAAACATATTGGACAAAATATCAGTACTGCCATTCAATATTGGAAACTGTAACACAAAATGCTCCAAAATGCTGTGAAATTCACAAAGGATGAAATACAAGATCTTGTAACCTGAACAACTACTTCTAAGATAACAATATGCAATGTATTAACTAGTGTTAATTTTCTACTATTTTTTGAAATTCTTTAACTTTTCTATGCTTTTTTGTCTTGCTTTTTAAAATTAAAAAAACTTTTATGTCACATTGCCTTATTCAAAAATATATTTAATATGATACCTCACTAACTGAACTGAAACATTCATAAGTTTGGTGTATTTAGCAGGAATTCCTCAGGGTGATCACAGAAATCTAAAAGGCCTAAGGAAAAGCCAATGGTCAAAATATGGCATAGAAATTTATACCCTTATAGGAGCAAAGACTTATTATTCTTTCAGTTTAGACATTCACCCTGGAATTTGGCCATTTGTATAGTAATAAGCCAAATGATGCTTTAAACAGACTGCTTGTTTCCATCTCCCAAACTAAGCAGAATGTGATATTCAACAATTGGTTTACCAATCCAAATGATATTACATTTGCTAATGGAGCACAAGTTGATCAGTGCAGGAACGGTATGCAGAAACAAAGAAGAAACTTCAAATGAAATGTTGCAATTTTGAAACAGAGAATTATATAGCGCAATCTCTGGATTTTAGAAAGATAAAATCTTAGCCTTGTATATGGCAAAGAAAGACAAATTGGTTCTCCTGACATCAACATTTCACCATGATGGAAATATTGATAGAGAAACCTTGACAAAATGGAAGCCTGAGATGGAAACTTCTTGCAACAAGACCAAAGGTGGAGTACATGTTGTTAATGAGTTGTGCAGCAATTATAATGTCATCTGAAATAAGACAATGGCCAGTGGTTGTGTTTTACTTAATCCTAAAAATGTGTTTTACTTAATCCTAAAAATGTGTGACCTCATCAGTTTGATAGTTTACAAAGAAAATAACAAGTATAAAATACCACAGAGAAACTTTATCTTAGAATATTGGACTGGAACTCATAAGAGGTCATTTACAGCAAAAGAAAAACAAAATATTCCTGCCAAGAGAACTACAGAAAAAAATTGTGGGCCACACTGGTGAGCTGACAGATGAATAGGCAGGCAGAGAGTCACAAAGAACTAGTACAACAACAGGAGAACAAAGAAGATATCAGCTATTCCCTACAGTAAAGAACAGGAAAGCAACACATATGTGCTAGTATATGGAACATGCAATTGTCATATGTGAAGTCTCCCTTGGATGTGACAGTTGAAGCAAGGCTTATTTCTGTAGTAGACTTCTTTGTATTTACATTTCTAGTTCACCCAGGTTTTTATTCCTGGTTTTATTTCTGTTAGGTTTTGTAAGTAAGTAAACAGCTGGTGTGCAAATGTTGATGTCTATTTCAAGCACTCATTACACTTGACTACAGCAGTTTCCATGCACACATTGCTTACACTGATATTATACTGATATCTTATTTCCTAGCTTAGTGCATGTTGTATAATATAGTAGGAAGCTTCTGACAAAACAGGAGGGGAAGACAGGTAACCAGACTGCTACACAGGAGAGGAAAGCTAAGCACACGTACTCTCCTGTAAGCAAGATATATGCATGGAACACGCAATTGTCATGTGTGAAGACTGCCTTGGATGTGACAGTTGAAGCAAAGCCTATTTTGTGGTTGAATTCTATTGGTATTCTCACTGTGGTTCATATAGGGATTTATTTCTGATGTTATATTTTGGGTTTCATAAGTAAATGCACAACTGATGTGAAAATGTTGATATGTATTCTAAATGCACAACACATATTAAGAATTTAATATTTTATTTTATTAATATTTTATGTCCGTGTCAACTATATAATATAATAAGAACTTCCTGGTAAAATAGCAAGACCAGCTTCCGGGAGAACATGGCAGACACATAGCAGCAGCCACAGAGGCTCTCTGAGATTACCAGTTTAGAATCCAGGAGCGGTGCCATGTGAGGAGTCCTATGCGAGGGGAGATGTACCCTGCCGACCCAGGAACGAACTAAGCTGAGAGAAACCAACTGGAAATGCAATCCTGATGCTATAACAGGAACAGATAAAATCTCAATGCAGAAGCTGGATCCCGTGCCTTTGGAAGCCGTGATTTGAATTTCCTGCTGCTGCTACTGCCTCCCAATCGGCACGGCAGGGAGAGAGACGTGTGAAAGTTCTGAGAGCTGGAATCAGTGAACCAGGCATTGAGAGCGGGACTGGCAGGAAGCCTTGCATCGACCTGCAGTGAGTGAGAGAAATGGGGACCCTTTCATAGACTAGGAGGACATTCTGGGAACAAACAGACTAGCCGGAACAGGGCCCTGCAGTGACTTTAGTGCATATTCCCCTCTCAAGTGGGAGTGGTGGGGAGCACTTGGCCTGGTGATGCCACGGACTAAGATCCAATAGGCTAGTCCAAATCAGGTCCCAGCGCCTGGCGGTACACCCTAGCAGTGAAGCATTCAGTAGGTTGACCTGGAGGGGCGGGCCCAGCAGAGGCTGTCCAGGTCTATGTCTCCAAAGTACGCTGCAGTGGGCGGGAACACCTAGCTGGCGGATTCAAACAAACTGTAACAGACAAAGAGAAAAAAAAAACTGGGCCTCCTACATACGCTTGTATGGAAGCAACAAAAAGTATGGGAAGAGGGAGCAACAAGAAAGGGTCCTCAGTCCCCAAGCCATCCAGGAAAGGTAAATGCAAAAGAGAATGAAGACAGAAAACATGCAATATCAGACACAGCACCTATAGATATAAAGCGGTATCTCTGGAGCCTCATAGATGAGTTCAAAAATGAAGTATTTAATGAAATAAAGCAAGAAATAAGTAGAATAGTTAGAGAAATGCTAAGCACCACCCAAGAAAAAACAGATGGTGGAATGGAAGAACAGCAGAAAAGGGGAGAATTGTTGGAGAAAATAGAGAAAACATAGAATACGTGAAGCAGGTTCAAAGAGATTACCAGGAAACTAAAAACTATTGAAAGCTGCCATGACAGCTTAAAAGAAACTAAGGATAGATTATCTGAACTGGAGGGCAGATTTGTAATGTGGGATCATGAAATGAAAAACTTCTTAAAAATAACAAGAAAACAAACAGCAATAATACAAAGACTAGAAGATGATAAAGAGGATCTATAACTTAAGAATTAATTAAATAAAAGAAGAAGTAGGGACTCAAACAAATGAACTACAAAAGCTATTCACAGAAATAATCCAGGAGAATTTCCCTAATTTAGCAAAAGGTAAAGATACTCAGATGTATGAGGCATACAGGACCCTAGCCACCTACAACCCAAACAGAGCTACACCCAGGTATATAATAATCAAAATTCCAGAAATCCAATATAGGAACAGAATATTAAAAGCCATCAGAGACAAGACACAGATTACTTACAAGGGAACACCCTCAGAATTACAGCAGACTTCTTGGCACAAATCATCAAATCACGAAGAGCATGGGGGGAAATAATTCAAGCTTTGAAAGATAATAACCTCCAGCCAAGATTGATATACCCTGCACAACTGTCCCTAGAAATTGATAGAAAAACAAGGTGCTTCTAGGACAAAGAGGAACGAGGGGAATTTGCAACCACTATTTCAACTCTACAGAGATTACTGCAGGATATTCTAAAAATAAAAAATACCAAGATTCCAAAAAAAGTGGCAGAGCAGCCACAATGAATGGAGCAGAAAGCAAAATGAAGAGGACAAACTGACAACTAAATGACAGAAAAAGAGCTCAACAGAAATGAGGCAGAGAAGGTTGGATGGTAGGATCAGCAATTTTGGAGAAAACAAGACATCATAATAGGTAGTGCAGATTTAATATCCTCTTGTTTTGAAGTCCCATCAAGCTTTTGTTCTTCTTTCTCCATCAGTCTTAACATGTTGTATGTTACTGGGTTTTATTATATGTGATAATATAAACAAAAACTTTTATAGACAAGGAGATTATACAGAAACCATTGTTCATTCTCTGTTAGTTGATTCTAAATACCCTGTAATACTGTCATTCTCTTGAATGGTTTTACATTGTCTTGATATGTTTGATGCTACAGTATACGAAGTTATACCCAAAGATTTTAAGGGAAGAGACACGATGGTAACTACTATTATGTCGAGATTATCTTGTGGTGAAACACTATTTTGCTTAAATGGCTATGTTTTGACCTGCACTGTTTTGTTGTTATGCCCTCTTTTTTATCTCAATCTCCTTTTTCATTTTTATCCTTTTAATTAAGGGAAAAATAAATAAAAATAGCAGGATATATTATAGTAACCCACTTTGATTTCCTATTAACTTGATTTGAAACTCTGTATTGCTCTCACCATCTTGTTTTGACTGATTTTCCTCTATTCTGTTATGCTAGATAGTACCAAGTTTGAAAGTATAGGCAACAACTATGAAGACAGTAAGATTCATTGTGACACCCATTCTGGTTGACTATTATCTTCTTTTGAAGTTCCCTAATGTCTCCAATGTTTTGGTTTTATTGGTCTTATTCTTTAATGTTTTGTTCAATTTTATTATAACTGATGATATAGGCAATTCTTTTTAAGATAACAAGAGGCATTATGGTAACCATTGTTGATCACCTTGTATTTTGTTTTTACATTATGTGTTATGTCCATCCTTTTGATTTGACTGACTCTGTCCTGGTATGTCACATTTGGTTTTACTTTTTTCAAAAAAAAAAAAGTAATAAGAACTGTGGGAGTAATAAAACCCAAAATGTGTAATTGTCATTGTACAAAAGAAAGGAAAACAAAGTTCTCTAAAAGATATAACTGCATATATATTTAAGTGAATAAGATAGATAACCATATTACTGAGTTTTGTTGGATCATTGAACAAAACTGTTTGCAGTCTCACTGTTTGAAAGTCCTCTCTATATGCTTTAATTTTGTAACTGCAACAACTATTTCTAAGATGACAATATGTAATTAACTAGTGATTTCATACTGTTTATTTTTTCTGAAATTCTGTATAACTTGTACCCTTTTTCTGGTTTTTTTTTCTGCTTAAATAAAATTTTTTAAAAAGTGAAAAAAAAATAGCAAGACCCCGAGATGTCAAGAATGTCCTACCAAAAGACCAGGAAAGCAAAATATATGTGCTATTCGTGTAAACAATACATGTGTATGGAATGTGCTGTTGTCATGTGTACAGGCTGCCTTGGGTGTGATCACTGAAGTGAAGTTTATTTTTTTGTCACGTGCTATTGTTATTTTCACTGTAGTTCGTCTGAGCATTTATTTGTGTTGTTCTTTTTTAAACTTTGTACAGCAAAAACCAGTCGATATTCAAAATTTTGATGTTTTTTTATAAACTCAACAAATATTAAAAACAGTGCTTTTGTGATTTTTCCTGTTAAGTACTCATTATTTATATAATAAAACTCATAAAATTAATAATTCATCTATAGAAATATTCTAAAGAATAATCATGGGTCTAACAGACCCGTGTTTCTGCACCTTTATGATAAAATTAGTGGTAGGCTTCATGAGCATTCTATAATCACAAACACAAACAAGACATCAAATAGTACCACTGTCCCCCAAATGCACTCCAGCTGTGTTTTTTCCATCAGTCCTCCCCCCTCCCAGGCCCTGATAACCCTCTTGTGTCCTCTGTCCCTATAGTTTTGCCTTTTTCTAGAGAACAGTATAAAAAGAATCACACACTGTACAACTGTTGGGAGCTCAGCTTCTTTCACTCGAAACGAATGGAAATATTCACATGATGGTGTACATCAGTAGTCATTTCTCTTTGGGGCAGTGTTCTAGTCTACAAATGCACCATAGTCTATTATCTACTCTGCTATTGGTGGATATTCAGGACAATTATCAACAAATTTGCTATAAGCATTCCCACAGAAGTCTTGTGCTAACCTAAGTTTTCACTGTCCTGAGGTAAATGCCAAGCAGAGTATATATTTAACTTGTTAGAAACCTCCAAGTGGCTTTTCCCTACTCCAGAGCCAGCTGACAACCACCCTGCATTCTTACCGTTAGGATTTGGGAGCTCCCAGAGCCCATGTCTGTGACAGTAACTGGTATGTCTCTTGTCATTGTTCTGTTTATTTGTTTTTTAGCTACTCCAGGAGTTGTAAAGTGATATATTGGTGTAGCTTAATTTGCAGTTTCCTAATGACTAAAATATGGCCATGTTTTATGTGTTTATTGTGGTCAAACGCATTATTTGGTGACATGTCTTTTTAAATTTCTTGCCAACATTTTTGTCTTACTTCACAAAGAGAGAGTTTATTTAGCTTGCATTTTTGGTGGCTGTGACATGTTGCAGGCTTTTGCAAAGCTCTCCTCACCTGTCCCTCACTGCAGATGCAGTGAGAGGTACCTTTATACTTATGTGGTCTATATCATGCACCAATTTTTTTAAGGTACTAGGCATTAAACACAGAACCGTCACACTGGGATTCATCTTAAGCCCTTTATTTTTGTTATTGATGTTGTTGTTGTTGTTTATTTTGAAACACAATCTTGCTATGTTACTAAACTGCCCAACCTGGGCTCAGACTTCAACCTCTTTGCCTCAGTCTTCCAATAGGCTGGGATTCCACCAATGTTTTTGAGTTGAAATATATTTGCAACACACAACATTTACGTTTATCTTAGGGAATTGTTACTCTATATAGCATACCTTGATCACGTTCAGTCCAACTTTTATTCTTTTCCCTCCCCTCTCCCCTTCCCCTCATCCCTTCCCTCTACTCCAAAAAGTCTGCTTCTGTTTTACTTTTCTACTTATTTTTAATTGGGCTTCTCATTGAAAGAAACTGCTCAGTATTTGACTTTTTTGTCTAACTTTATTTTACTTCAAGATCCATTTCCTACTAATGACTAATCCATTTTTCTTTATGACTAAACAAAATTCATTGACTTTGTGGGAATTTTTGTAATCTGTTTGTCTGTTGTTGGGCATCTAGGCTTTTTCCAAAGCTTAGCCATTGTGAATCATGTTACTATAAACATGGCTATGCATGTGTCACTATAATAAGAAGTCTTTAACTCTTTCAGGAATATAGTGTACCTGAGTAATATAACTGGCTCAAATGGAATGACAATTTTTAGCTTCGTGAGGAATCTCCATACTGCTTTCCAAAGTTGTTGTACTAGTTTATATTCCTACCAACAAAGTAGAAGAGCTTCTTTTTCCTCATATCTTAAGAATTTATTGTTTTCTGTGTGCTATTCATAATGCATTCTGAATGTGTAAGATGAGACCTCAGAATTGTTTTTATTTTAATTTCCCTAATAGCTAATGACGATGGACATTCTTCACGAACATGTGGCTACTTGTACATCTTCTTTTGAGAAGGGCCCATTCAGATCATATGCCCATTTGTTAAATGTGCTGTTGGCTTGGGAGAATTAATTTTTTTAAGTTCTTTGTCTATTCTAAATATTAGTCTTCTGTCAGAAGAGTAGCTGGCAAAAAAAAGTCCCATTCTGTAGATTGTCTCTTAACTGTTGATTCTTTTCTTGGCTGTG
Source organism: Cavia porcellus (assembly GCF_034190915.1). Lineage (NCBI taxonomy): Eukaryota > Metazoa > Chordata > Mammalia > Rodentia > Caviidae > Cavia > Cavia porcellus. The sequence continues at coordinate 104,601,980 of NW_026947485.1, forward strand.
CAAAAGCTTTCTAATCTGATATCATCCCATTTGTTTATTCCTGTTTCTAGTGCTATTGTTTTCCTGTTCAAGTGCCTATGCTTTCAAGTGTTTCATGTATTTATCTACCGGGAGTTTCAACATTTCTGTTTTTATATCTGTCTTTGATCAATTTTAATTTGATTTTACTGCAGGGTGAGAGATACGGATCTAATTTCATTTTCCTGGACATGGATAACCTGTTTTCCCAGCACTGTTTGTTGAAGAGACTATCTTTTTCCAGCACATGTTTTGGGCCCTTCTGTCAATAATCAGATACCTGAACACAGACGGAGTTGTTTCTGTGTCTCCTATTCCATTGGCCTACATGTCTATTTTTGTGCCAGTCCCGTGCTGGTTTTGTTATTATAGCCTTGTGATATAACTTGAAATTGAGACTTGTGATGGCTCTGCTTTACTTAACCCTTCCCCCAAAGATTATTTGGATATTCTGTATCTCTTGTGGTTCCATATAAATATTAAGATTTTTTTTTCTAGATCTAGAAGAATGTTCTTGGTATTTTAACAGAGACTGCATTGTCCATTTTGCCATTTTCGATAACATGGTCATTTTAATAATATTAATTCTATCTAGCTGGAAACAATAGATGCCTTTCCATTTTGTAATGTCTTCTTCATTTTCTTTCTTCAGAGTTGTACAGTTTTCATTATAAAGGTCTTTCACTTCCTTAATTAGGCTGATTCCTAGATATTTAAAATTTTAAGCTATTTGTACCAATTTTGTAAATTGGGCTTTTGTTTACTCTGGTCAGTTTTAGTGTGCTTTATATACTCTACCTTTCAAAAGATGGAAATTGGCATTTACTTTGTGCTCTAGCAATTTGAAGAATAAAATCAACAATTTTGATGAAATCATCTTCATTCATATTATGAGATTTTTTTCAGTATTGCATCTAGAAACTCAAGTTTACAAAAATTCTCTTCTATGTTTTTCTGAAAGTGCTATCATTCCAGGTTGCACATTTAGATTTATAATATATCTTAAATTAATTTTTGTATACCATGCAAGGAATAACTGAGTTTCCTTTTTTGCTTTCTTTCTTTTTCTTATATGGATATCCAGTTGTTCAATTCCATCTGTACAAAAAATGTTCCTTTCTACATTGAATAGCATTTGCATTTAGACTTTGAAGACCAAATTACAGATTGTGTATAAGCATTTAGCATACAAGAATCTCAAAGTAAGGACTGTAGCTTTATAGCCCACATTCTTTGTTCTAGAAGTTTGAGTGACAGAATACACCTTATAAGGTGTATAAGGTGTATACCATAAGAGGTCTGAAAATCATCATATACATTGTGCAAAAAGAAAGTCCCCCTCCTGCACTTTTATTTGGTCTTGATAGTTGCCCAAGAGGAGTTTTGTTCAGACCCAGATGTAAGACATGGTCCCCGGTGGATGCTTGGATGCAAGCAACCATACAGAAAGCCTTCTTGTAAAGTGGTTAATGAGACAAAACACATTTGACACTCTTTCAAGGATTACTTATTGAAGTACAGTTCTTCATAAACATGAGATCTCATTGTTAGTATTCAGGTGGTCATATTTAGAGACTCTTCACTTGAAGGAGTTTTTTTATTAATAATTGATTGAGTGCTTACTCTTAGCTTTGCCCACTGAGACATTATTTGCTTTGTGTATAGCACAATTGATTTTGTAAACACAGAATATTTAAACACAGTTTGACAACAGTGATGGTTTATTTGATGTTATCCTTTAGGATATATTTATTGGAACTTTTATCTTTGGCATTTGAAATCATCATGAGTTAAGGCAGTCCACCAACAGGCACTTAATCTTGTTTCTTTTGAGAGGAAGAAAAATTAATTCAAAAGATCATGTGTTAAGGGCAAAATCTCTCCCACGAGTCCAAGCCCAGGACTCAAGCTGGATAGCACCTGCAGTCAGGATTCATGGTACCTTTGTGTGTACCAGGACTGAGGCAAGAATTAAGAGCCGTATTCCAAAAAATGCTATGTCTGAGAGGTCAACAAGCCAACTCAAGGTTAAGTAGTAATATTCCCAAAGCATTCTTCATTCAGTGTTTCAGAGAAAACCCACTGTCCCTGAAGTGTCCGCGGGAATTCTGGGGGTTCTTGGTAGGAAGAAGGATGATGTCTTCATCCACCTTTGGCAGCTTCAGCAAATCCCCCAGAGTGAGATACAGGAGGTGGAGATGCCAAGCAAGCAAGGGCAGCCAAGACCTACATTTCTTCCCAGTTCTCTACCCACCCTACTGAGCAGCATCAGCCCTCATACCCCCTTCTAGTCTGCTGGAGACCACTACGAGGTGGCTCTGAACCAGACTTAAAATTAACTAATTGGCTTTCTGTTTTTATCTGTGAGTCTGTCCTAGGCCTAGGCCCCTTGCCTAGCGATGGGAGCTGATTCATAGTAAGTGAACCTCTATGAATCACTGGTCCTGGCTGAGGTCTGTAGTGGTCTGTGATGCCAGAGATACCTCAAAGGGCAAGATAAGGCCACGGCTGTGGACACTTGGCTCAAACATCAATTAAGTAAATAGAGCCTGCTTTAACCTCTATAGTGTCACTCTTACCATAAATGTCATCATGAAGATAAGACGGTTCTCCTAAACTGACATGATTTATTACTTGGAAAAGTCTTTGAAGTGACTCCCAAGGTCCTGCTTATTGCTTGCACTTTCTCAGTTTCCCTATTCTTTGTTTGGACCTAATAATAAATATGGGCAGTCCAGAGAAGTCTTTGTCTTAGCTCTCAGTCTTGAACTCAGCTAAAGGTTTTGACCCTCCTGGATCCCTAAAATTGTACCATTTGTCTCATTTTATTTAAGCCTTCTCTGTAGGCTGGTTTGGGAGACTGAGGATCTAGGTCAGGACCAGATACCTCTCTATCCCAGCAAACACATTCTGGTCCCTGGAGCTGACTAGAAATTCAGTGCACTTCTTCATTTTTGTGCACTAGTTTAGCCACAATCACTCAGCATCTCTCACATTTTGAAATTCAAAACATCATTAATTTGAAGTCTTATGCTTTGGGTTCTACCGGTAAACTGTCCAGAACCAGCATCAGATCCTCTGAAATGTCTCACCCCACCTCCCCAGATACCTGCTCCACCCAACCCTGTATGTGCCAATACCTGATAATCACCTATTATCATGCTATTAGACATTGCCACAGACTTCTGTCAACAAACTTTCCCCAGTGCTCCTGGCACCCACACTTCCTGACCCCAAATAGTAACAGTCATTTTCATTGACTCTGCTGCAGATGCTTCCAGTTCACACCTGGTGTCCCTTCACAGCTCTACTAGCCAATTTCAGTCCCATCTGCATCATCTCCTCCCTGGGGTACCAGCTCCCACAGCACCATGTCTCTAAGCCCACTTTAGTCATGCAAAAGCCCAAGCAATTAAATTTACAGGACTTCCAACAAGTCTCTCATAATCTCCTCTTACAAAGTCCCCCTCCCTGCATGCTATTGCAAAGATTTCTCTCAGTTCCTGAAGAACACCAACCTCTGTACTACTTCAGGCTTTTAAAGAAGCAGTCCTCTCTCCCTGAAGGTCTCATCCTGCCATTATCAGAACTTCCTGCTTCTGCTCAAATATTCTCTTTTTAGAAATATCTTCTAACTTCCTTCTCCAAGGTCATCCTTGACCCTTCACAACATCCATAATATTCTAGCATTGCTTCACGTATATAGACCACAAGATTTCATGAGGGCAGGAACATGGTTGCATCTTCACATCATGGGCACTGCAAGATGTGTACTAAATGACCAAGCAAATGACTGCCAACTCCCCTTCAGAATTCAGAAGCAACAATGGTCAGATGTGCTGTATACTTTTAATTTAGAAGCTATTTCTACTTCCTCTCACGGATTTCTACTCATTGGTTCCACATCTCCCCAAAGGGTAGCAAAGCCCTGAAGATGACCCTTTAGAGAAGGCATATATTTGGGCATTCTTTCCACTCTTTTCCCACTGCCCTCTCACCTCAGCAGTCTTTCTCAGGGTGTTGTCCCCTGAAACTAGGCACTGTAGGCAACAAGAAATGGCCCTGAGATTGTGTTCTGTGTTCCAGAGAGATTAGAAAGTAGTGGGTTAAATATATTCACTGTAGAATCCCTGGAGGGCTTTAACAAACATCTAACTCTCCTAGGAGGGTGTGGGCTTAGCTCTTTGGCTCTCACATTCCTCAACTGTAAAATGTATCATTAACTTCATAACCATCCAGCCCTTAGCTTTCAGCCACCCTGAGTGGTCTATGAGCTACAACTATGGTGGTTGTCCTGAGCAGCCTGAAGCTGAGAAGTCTCAGCTTGAGAAATATTGGAATTCAGGAAACAGAGAGAAATTGCATCCGAGAATATGCAACATTTCCAGTTCATGCTCGAAATCATTTTAAAGAGAACCCAGAGTGCTTCGGAGAACACTGGGAAATGGTAAGCTGTGGCTGTGCCAGAAAGTTAGCATTTACTCTGTCTTCAAACACTGAGGTCTGAGTCCTCAGAGAGTAATAGAAAGCTTTTCAGTGATCACTCTGTAAAGAGTCACACCTGTTGTCCCTTGTCTGATCTAGGTTCAAACACATACTGTCACTTGCTCAAGAGAGACTTTGCCCTCTCAGTGCCCTTCTCTGGTAACTGGAGGACCTGGTGTCATTATAGGGGTGTTGGAGAGGATGATGAGGTCATGAAGGTCAGGGATGTGTTCTATCAGCCTCACTCCTAACACCTAGGCAGGGCCAGGAGCACACATAGCCTCCTGTTCATCATCGTCCAATTTCCTAGTGACCCAAGTCAGCCACACTGATTTAGATGTAATAAATGACACTTTACATTTCAAATAAACAAGTGTGATAATTCTCATTAGCTCTTATACAGAATTAGAATTGAATTTAGGAGAAAACAATAACAGGTATGACCCATGAATGAAGACCTTTCTCCTTTTCACAACCAGAGCATAATGGCTGAGCAATCCTAGGGCATCTAAGGAAAAAGGAGATTTCACCCCAGAGGAACTGAAACTTAATAAAAGCATCAAGACACATCCTGCATGTGTCAAGCTGGAGGTGTGAGATGCCTAAGGTCACTGCAGATAAAAGATGCTGAGGTGAAGACCCAACGGACAAACTTATCTAAAGTCTACATGAAGAGGCTAAGGTTGAAACCTAGCAAAAGCCCTGTGAAAATGAAGAGCAAAGCTAGAGGACTTGAACCATCAGACTGTAGGACACTCTGTAAAGCCACAGGCATTCAGTCAGCATGGTGTTAGCTTAAGGTAAGCTTGAAGGTTAATGAAACAGAATTGTTCCAGAAAAACCATGTGTATACTGTATACATAGGTGAGTGATTTTCACCTAGAATTTCACAATGAAAATGTTTTCAACAAATGTTATCAAGGTGCCTAGACATCCATTCACAGAAAAAAATAAACCTTGACCCTTATCAATACCAAATATAAAAATTGACTCAAAGTGGTGTGAAGACCTATATGTAACCATAACTCACAGAACTCCTAGAAAAAAATAGGAAAAAATCTTTCTGATACTGGATTAATCAATAATTTCATAGATAAAACATAAAAGGCACACATATTTAAAAATCAACAAATTTAATTTCATCAAAATTAAAAACTTTTGCTCCTTAAGGTCACTGCCATGAAACAAAGAAGTTAGACACAAATTGAAAGAAATATTTGCAAGGTGTGTGTGTGTTTGTGTGTATGTGTGTATGCATGTGTTAAGTAAGTTTTACCCTAAATAACTAAAAAGTTTTTATAACCCAATATTAAGAAAATAAACTATTGATTTTTAAATGGACAAAAATTGGACAATTTAGAAAAATGTATTGGTGTCAAATAACCAATAAAAAGATATTAAGCATCATTAATTTTAGGGAAATATCACTACACCACATGCCTGCAACTGAATTCACATACTAAAAGACATAAAAACTTGTTAAACTGATCATGCTAAGTGTCAATAAGACGTTAAAGCAATAAAACCCTCATATGAGAGTATGTAAAATGGTACAGTCACTTTGTAACTAATTCAAGGAACTTCTTTTAATTTAAATATGCACTAGAATATGACCCAACAACTTGTTCCTAAATATTTACCCAAGAGAAATTAAAATGTATAAACAGTGCAATGAAATTGGAAATCAATGGCAAAAGAAACCATGGGAACTTCATAAACAATGGAAATTGAATAACACCTTCATGTGCAACCAATGGGTCACAGACAAAATTAAAGAAGAAATTAGACAGTTTCTATAATTAAATGATAATGCCAGTACAACGTATCACAACTTATGGGATGCCATAAAAGAGTTCCAATGAGGAAAATTTCTAGCAGTAAATTCCATATTAGAAAAACACGAAAACAAATAAGCAAGCTAATGTTGAATCTCAATCTTCTAGGAAAAAAGAGCAAGCAAGTCAGGCCCAAAGCTTGTGCTAGGGAGAAAATTATAAAGATCACAACAGAAATCAATGGAGACTAAGACAGCAATACAAAAAAAAAATGAATTGAAGAGTTGGTTCCTTCAAAGATTAAATAAAATTGACAGACCCTTGACCAATATTATTTTTAAAAAGGGAAAGAAAAGACTCAAATCCATGCAATTAGGCATGAAAAAGGTGAAATCACCACTGATCCTGAGAAACCCAGAAGATTGCCATTACCTACTTCAAGAATCTCTATTCTAACAGTACAGAAAATACAAAAGAAATGGACAGATTCCTAGATGAATACAAATTACAAAATCTGAATCAAGAAGATACAAAAATCAGTCCATGAAATTTAAGATGTAATTAAAAACATACCAATAAAGAAAATTCCAGGCCCTAAAGGATTCACTACTGCATTCTACAAGAAATTTAGAGAAGATGTAATGCCACTACTCCTTAAAGTAACATGATGAAATTCCCAAACTGAGTCCTGGAAGCGAGCATTACCCTGATACCAAAACCAAAGAAAAATCCAACCAAAAAAGAACTACAGGCCAATCTTCCTAGGAACACAGATACAAATATCATTAGTAAGATATTGGCAAACAGAAGGTAGCAAATTTTCAAGAAGATTACACACCATGACCCAGTAGAATTCATCCCAGAGATGCAGGGATGGTTCAGCATACAGGAGTCAATAAATGCAATACACAATATTAATAGAGTCAAGGACAAAAAACCATAGGATCATCTCAATATAAGCAGAAAAAACATTTGCCAAAGTCCAACACTGATACGTAGTTTAAAAAAAAAAAAACTACAGATAATTGGACTAGATGCTCTTTATCTCCATTTGATAAAAGCCAGTTATGACAAACCAATAGCCAACATCATACTAAATCGATAAAAACTGAACGTTTTCACTCCAAAATCAGGAATAAGATACCAAGTATCACCACTTTTCTTTAATATACTTCTATAAACATAAGCCAGAGTAAATAGGCAAGAAAGAGAAATAGATGAAATAAGAATAGGAAAGGAAAAAGTTAAATCAACATTGTTTGCAAATGACACGATACTACATAGAAGACCCACAAAAATGCACCAAAAGACTTTTAGATTTAGTAACTAAGTTTAGTAGCTGGATACAAAGTCAATATTTAAAGGTCAGTAGCTTTCTGTACACAAATAGCAAAGTCACTGAACAAGAAATAGGGAAACAATATTTTCACAATAGTATCCAAAAAAATGAGATACCTAGGAATCAATCTAACATAGGAAGTAAGAGCCTTTTATATTGAAAAATATAGTACTCTGAAAAAGGAGATCAAAGAGGATATCAGAAAATGGAAAGACATCCCTTGTTACTGAGTAGGAGAACCAATATCAAGAAATGAACCAATAAGAAATGCTGGAAGGGTAATGAGGAAAAAGGAACCCTTCTCCACTGTTGTTGGGAGTGTAGACTGGTGCAACACTGTGTATAACAGAGGGCAGATTCCTCAAAAATCTAGTATCAGAGGTCCCATTTGACCCAGCTATTCCCCTTCTGGGTATCTTCCCAGAAGAACTGAAAATATTATACCACAGCGATATATATGCACCCATGTTTATAGCAGCACAATTTGTACTAGACAGATCTTAGAAACAGCCCAAATGCCCATCAATTGAGGAATCAATAAAAAAAGATGTGGTACTTTTATACAATGGAATACTATTCAGGTATAAAGAAGGATAAGCTTTAGACATTTCTTGGTAAATGGATGAACCTTGACACCATGCTCTTAAAGTGAAATAAATCAGACACACATGTTCAAATATCACATGGTTTCTCTGGTATGAGAAACTAAAGTATAAGTAAGGATCAAAATGTATAATAGATATTGGGAAATGGGAAGAAAATGTTCAGTTGAAAAGGGGAACAAGGAAGGGAGAGAGATAAAGGAAAGAAGGAACAAGAAATAAAGACTAGAAAAAGTGGAAACAAAGTTTTGTGAATAAGGAGAGGAGAAGAATGGGAAAAAATAAGAAGCAAGATAGGTCATGTACAGGTACAGATTCCTTATGATGAGTGTTACCATTATGTCTATCTAAAATTACCAATAAACATTTTAAACTATATCTATAGTCACCAAAAAAACCTTGTATGCAGCCAGGCCTGGTGGTGCATGTCTGTAATCCCAACACTTGAGAAGCTGAGGCAGGAGGATTGCCTCAAGTTTTAGGCTAGTCTGAACTACATAGTGAGACCCTGTATCTTAAAAAAAAACTTGTATACAAATGATTATTGAAGTTTAATTCATAAAGATCAAAATTTTTAAATAAGCACAAGACCAATCAACTAGTAGACAATAGTAACTTTGGTATATTCTTATGATAGACTACTAGTTATGAATTAAAAGAAATGAACTCTTAATAAAATAGCAACATGGATAAATATCTTGCAACTGTGGTTAAGTGAAAGACCTGACACAAAAAAGCATATTCTGCCTGGCTCCAATTTTATGAAATTCTAGAAAAAAGTAAAACTACAGTGACAGTTGCGGTGGATTCAAAAATTAGAGGAAGAGACTGATGATAAGGGAGGAGAGAACTTTTAGGAATGGCAGAAATACTCGTCACATGGATTCTGATAGTGGTGACATACAGATCTAGACATTTGTCAAAATTCATTAAATGGTAAATTTTAATTAATAATTTATTAAAATCAATGTTATTTCTTTAAGAAAGAGAGAAGGAGGAGAGAAACAAGAGTGAGAGGGAGGGATGGAGGGAAAACAAACTTCAGTCTTTCTCCAGGATCTAAGTTAAAGAGAATGTGCAGGCCATTTTCAGCAATATGGTGAATCAGATACTCTACATCACTTTCTTCCTGAAAACAATATTAAGTGCTGGAACTATCGTATTGAGAACAGCTTTTAAAATGGATTAGGGAATTGGCAAGAAAATAAGAAATTCTCAAAAGACCAACAAACGTGAAGCGTGAACTAAGGAGCCAAGAATTCAGCGAAGCCACCTGTCCAGATCTTGTGGTTGACACTGTGTCCTGAGGTCAGATGAGAGCCCTGTGTTTCTGTGCTTCATTTCCAGAGGGACTTTGGCTGGGTTTCAGCCTTGGCTTTTTGGTACAGACTTTCGAGTCTTTGAGTCCTCAACATCTTTCATCTGGCCACAGCAGTGACCTCACAAGGGTATGCACAAAAGATGGCAAAGTTCAGTTGTAAACAAAAGACAGAATAGCTTCTGGATGGTCAAAACACACCCTTCTCACCTAAACTGAGATTCCCAATACTCTTCATCATAAATGTGAACTAAAAGCTGCTGGCCCAGGGGACCATAGGGAATCTTGACAGCATCAAACTAAGAAGGGAAATTTTTCACTTAAAAACTCATGACCGTACACAGGCTTTATTATGAGCTCACAGCCTTAAATCTTAGCATGTGAGTGGTAAACTCAACTAAAGATATACGTAATTTGTTACTAGACCAACACCATAGTGCCTGGCATGGCTCACAGAAAAAAGCTAAACTTTTCTGAAGACCCCTGCAATCCAAGTAGTGTCTATTCTCCGCAGCAAGATCCAGACACACTCTGTAGGTGTGAAAACCTGATCCAGCAAAACCAAAGTGCAAGTAACTCAAACCAGACCAAAGCACTGCAGGCTTCAGTATGGCAAGAATTGCAAATCACAGTGAAATGACTTTTCTCTGGAATCAAGTCACCTCACTATGAAGGTCAAGCTTTGGAGACCCTGTATATTTCTCCATTCTAACCTGATTGTCAACATATCTCCTACACCTTGTGCAGCACCCAACTCTGCACCCATGAAAGACAAGCTTCAAGGATGGGTAGATAAATTTTACACCTTAGTGTGTACATATCATACATCTACTTGTAAGCTGAAACATGTTATTTATATATATATATCCATCAAAAAATAATCTCTAAAGCTGGCCAAAGACTGCTACAGAAAATCAATTTAACAACAGCCAAAGAAAACAATCTTACGGTGAGCATTAAGAGTACATGGTGAGAGCTTTGTATGGTTAAGTGAGTTCATAGTAGCAAAACAGTAACAGCTTCCCACTTTCACAGGTACTAATTCATAATGAGAAATATAGACATGTTTTGCTTATTGTTTCTTCCCAGGTGTCATGGCTTGTACTTAGATGTACCCCCAAACCTTATATTGTCATGGTGGGCCTTTTCAAGGTGGCTGCTGCTAGGGTGTGTGATTTGGGGATTAAGGGTGGACTTCTGGGATTAAGGGTGCCCCAACCTGTGCATGAGTGCTGCTTGCCCTAAGGGTGGGTAGCCTAGATAGAATATAAGGGGCAGAAAAGGGGATACTGCTGCTTCTTTGTTATTTCACTGCTTTGCTGACTTCTGCGTGCTATAAAATTTTTGTTTCTGATACCACTTTGCTATATCTGCCGAATAGCCATCCTGTTATGGATTGAAACCTCTACAAACAGTGAGCCAAAATAAACCCTTCCCCCTTTAACTTTTGCTCTTGGATATTTTGACTCAGCAATGCAAAGGTTTAGCAGTTAACAAGCATGTTTATCAGTTAACAAGTCCTTCCTGGCTAATGTGAGCATCAGTCAAAATTTGGGCTTTAGCACATGCTGCATAGAACAATTTCTCCTGGAAATGAAAACACTCATCCACAAATGGATAGAAAGAACTCTGTCAAGGAAGACTGTTGCCTATAGTGTGGTGTGGCCACCTGGGATAGGTGAGGCAAAGGAGGACAGTGCTGCCCACAGGAGCCACAGCTCAGAGCAACCACTCTGTTCACACAAGTGCCTTTATTTCTGAGACTTGTTTCCAGGATATAAGTATGGTCAAACTATTGACCAAATTTGCACTCAGCAACCAGGATGCACATTTACACCCATCTACCTCCCTTCTGCTCTAACTGGGGACTGGAACCACAAACCACAGGCCTGCAGATGGCTTCCATCCACTCTCAAGAAGTTCTCAAACTTCCTGCTCTTCAGAATTAATGCTTGATTTAGATCTGTCAATATCAATTGTGCTACACAACTGAAGTTGAGAAGTTTTTTAAATATTTATTGATGTACTTATAACATTAAACTCATTATATGAGATTTTCCTAATCAACAAAAATTAGCAAGGAATATACTATATAAATACATTTATGTGTAAGTCTCTAATTTCTGGTATGATAGAGGACAGTTATGGCCTCAAAACTGGCTTTGTATTCAATCTTTTGTGATATGTTACATTCGGCTATATTTTTTAAGAAAATGCAACTTCTCACAGGTACAGTATGTGGCCAGAAAAAGGAGAATCATCGCAAAGCCCTTTCAGATAGAGGTGGATCCTCTCCTTTGATACCACACCAAAACATGACGAGTGTGGTTTGCTGAAGTTCAACTTCAGGATCTGCATGAATGCACTGTTCATGTCCTGCCAGCCTTGCACTTACGTAGATCTTTGCTCATGTGCAGGATTGTATAGCATCATACTCTGGCTGTTTGAAAATGCTCACCTTTGAGCTATACTCATCTTACAAATGTTGACGCATTTCATAATCCAATATCACAAGCCACACTTGTTCAAGTCACCACTGATCCCATTAGAAAGGTCATCAAGTATTAAGAAGCCATAGAACTCAGCAGCAGCTGCCAGCTATCCAAAACTCTAATATTCACCTGAAACCTTAAATTTTATCATGAGCTACAAAGGCTGTTGCTTGTTTTCCTCAAAATGACAAGTCCACACTGCTGGTTTCTGAGAAAGTATTTACCAACAAAAAGTCAAACAACTATAGTTGCTCTGCCAGTTATCCTTTTAAGTACAGAAAGGGTTTCATTAAGGAAAAAAAGTCTCAAGTTTCATACACAGCTGAGGCATAGTCCATGCCCACTCCTCAAGGGCTGCATACCCCAGTGGGAGCAGAACTCCTTGGGAATATCCTGGTTACTACACAGGACAGCAGCCACACGTGTTGTCAAGGACTAAAAGTGAAAAAAAAATCACTCGCCAGGTGATCCTGGCTTCTGCCCAGCTGTGAGTGTGACACTGAGGAGGATGACGCTGACATACAGAATCAAGCACCCCAGCTTGTAGTTCAACATCCACAGAAGCTAACTGTCTGTTGTATTTAACCAACCTATCAATTTGAGTAAGAAGCCCTCAACTAAATTGGATCAGCATAGTTCTGAATGTGGCTGAAGGGATTCACTGAAGACAGAAGACCCACCCTAAGGCACCTTATTGCCTCGATGGTATAAAGAGGAATCAAAGAAGCTTCTTCAGAGGAGCTCCAGTCTTCACCTTCACCTTGCACATCACCACCTGGCATCCAGCGCACTCTTCAGCCTTCCAACAGATCTTTTGGTCTCCTGATACAGACTCGTGCCTTCAACTAGACTCTTCAGAACTCCAACACACAGACAGACCTTTTGCACTGTTCCACACCTGACTCTGTGGGCAGCCATTATAAGCCAATCTTATGGATTCTTATATATTTGTATATCTTGAATTAAATGTTTCTTTAGTAAGCACTGACTGATACATTGTCTTAGTGCTATTATGAGCATACTTTTACCTCCCTGACCCTTGGAGGGTCCCAGAGAACCCATTATACTGCTCACTCCTTGCAAAGTCTGCCACCACCACCACCACCACCTCCTGCTTTCCCCTTCTCCTCCCCTTTCTGCTCTCCCCGCCTCCTTCTCCTCTTCCTACTGTCCCTGCCAGAGTATACATGCAGGATCATAAGTCTCCCAGAGCCAGGAGACCGAAGATACTATCTATTCCATGAAACCAAATAAAACTACCAGCTTTATATATGCAAACAAGGATGCCTGACATTCCAACTTCATCAGATCTACCTCCAGGTGTCGGAAATCAGGTCTACCTCAGACTCAGTTTGCCAGTAAAGGCAATGAAGCATTCAGACATTAAGAAATTTCAAAAAGGCTTTTTACTTTTGCAAAAAGTTGTAAGCATGAGGTAGCAGGCACCCAGGACAGAGAAGGGTTGCCCTTAACATGGAAGAAGCAACTGGATTTTAAATCCATTGGCTGAATTCAAAGGTTTACAGTCTATCACGGTTGACCAACTCAAGTGGAGATGTGCATTGCTGAGTAAGTTAAAGAAGGGGCATTGGACTTTGGGATGAAAAGTTTCTTGGTTTTTTATCTTGGGTACACACAATGTTCTGGGAAAAAGAATGTAGTCACCATTTCTTGGAACTCAGAATATTAACTGGAGAGGTGGGAGGATAGTGAGTAGATGGCCAGATCATTTAAACTCAAAATGTACTTTTACAGAAAAAACAAAGCCTATTTCTCCCAGAGGGGACATGTTGGTGCCCACAGGAAGCCAGAGTCCATGGCCCAGAGCAGCAGCCCCCTCTTGACCCATCTGTGTGTGGGACACGGCCTCAGCTTGGGGCATCTAATGTCTTTCCAGCCCTAGGACCTAGCTCCCCTTTCATACACACTTGAAGCCCAAGCAGCTTCAAAGGTGGTGGTTTTCTGACCTTTCATTTCCTGGCACAGACCTTCTCTCTGGCTCCAGAGCATACCTGGGTCACTGCACCTCTTCATTGCAACTTCCTGCTGTCCCAGGAGCACCTAGGATGCTAGCAGAGTTTTCCCAATGGTCTATGAAGATACCTATATCAACAACTGCTTCTGAAACCATTTCAGGTTTCCAGCTCCCTCAGCAAGAAGTTATTTCTGGTGTCCCTGCTCCAGTGAGAATAGCAGAAGCGCAAACTAACCATCATGCAGCCCTACCTAATACCATGGTTCATGTGCCAGCGGGACACAGCAAACAGTGCACAAATATCCAAAGATCCTCAGTCATAAACAGCTAGTATTCTGACCATTATAAACAACCATTCCCAAATCTACACGAACTAACGTTAAATATTTACAAGCAGTTGAGTAACAAGACAAGTAATGCGTGTTACTTTAATAAAAGCTTTCTTGTGTTTAAATACCTCACTATGACAAATCCATTTTCTGCATGGTGAGGAGTTTTAGAATATTGGGATTGAACTCAAAAGAAAGGATGAATGTTCATTCAGTAAACTCTTCACCCATCACTCTGCAGCAGCCAATTAGAGCATCTCTGGCCCCATATGCCAGCTTCCCAGACCCTGAGCTGTAGAAGCAGAAGCAATCTTCTTTCAAAGGGCAGCTTGGTGCTGCACTTGGATCAGAAATGGAGGGAAGTAGTAAGTGTGTCAGCTCCACTTTTTCTCTCCTTTCCAACTACTATCTGGGATTGAATGTAACCATCTCCAACGTCTCCTCAGTATCAGCTTCTGTGTGAGTAAGACCCTGCAAGGGCTCAGTCTTGCTGAGTAATTTCTGGTGGATTTCTTTTCTGGCCAAAAAAAGCATCTGAATAAGCATAGGGATGATGTTGCCAACAGATTGCAGTAATCTACTATGATGCATTACAATTCCCAAACCTGTTCTTTTTTTTTTTTTTTTTTTTTTTTTTTTTTTTTTTTTTTCGGTACTAGGGTGAACCCAAGCCCATCACACTTAGCTAATTCCAATCCTGGTTTGTTTTTTGTTTGTTTGTCTATTTGTAGTAGAGTCTTAGTAAGTCACTAATTTGCCTAGGCTGGGCTTACACTCCTTGATCTTCCTGTCTCAGCCTCCTATAGTGCTGGAATTACAAGTGTACACCACCACAATCACCCTGGCATTCCTTATAGATGTCCCCCTAGATCCATCATGGAGGGGAGCCCATCCTATATTACAAAAGTAATATACACACAAACTTGGCCACTGGGAGCACACTTCTGACAAATCTCAAGAGCATTATTATCATGATTGCCCATCAGGATGATGTGGTCACGCAGGGAGACTGCCAGGGTCAACTGAGCAGTATCTTGCTTGCCCACACTGGGCTTCTTTCTTAAAGATGAAGGAGCCCTCCAGCAGCCAGCACAGGAGCAGGTGCACCATCTGCAGACAGCAATGCAGCCTTTATCCAGACTGCCTCTCACTGGTTCTGTGGCTTCTGCAAAATGAAGACAATAACCACACCTTCATTGGAGAGTGTTTGGAGGATTAAATGAGTTAACATTGGAGTTCCAGTAAAGATGGCAGATAGATGACAGCAGGCTACAGAGGCTCCCTGAGAGAGTCAACTTAGACTCCAAAAATAATAAAGCGGGGGTGTCCCGAACAGAGGGAGATGGATCCACTCGACTCAAGAACAAACTAAGCTGAGAGAAACCAATTAAACATACAGTCCCGGTGCTACTCTTGGAACAGCTAAAGGCTCAGTGCTGTCACTGCAGCACCTGAACTCGCACAGCCAAGGCTTACCAAGCTACTGAAAGCCCACCGCTTCAGTTTACTGGAGACGCACTCACACTGAGGTTGGGGGTCCGTGCGCCGAACGGAGAACTGAGCTGGCCAGGAACCTCCACCAACCTTCAGTGAGTGACTGCAATAAAACCAATCCACAGAAAAAGGGGCTCCAACAGATGACATTCTGGAGCCGGGCAGACTGGTGAGAACAAGGAGCAGTTGTGACTTTAGTCAGCTGCTTCCTTCTCAAGCAGGATTGGTGGGGTGTGCTTCACCTGGGTCATGCCCTGGGCTGAGATCCAATAGGCTAGCCCAAACCAAGTCCCTATGCCTGGCAGCACACCCTAAAGCAGTGAAGCCCTCAACAGTTTGACTGACCCAGAGGGGAGGACCCAGCATAGGCTGACCCTATTTGTACCTCCACAGTACACTGCAGTGGGCAGGAACACCTAGTCAGTGCACTTTAGATGAACTGTAACCAACAAAGAAAGAAACAAGGGCCTCCTGTATACACCTGTATGAAAGGAATGAAAAATATGAGAAAAGGAAGCAACAAGAAAGGGCCCCCAACCCCCAACCCTGAGAACACTGATCCAGGAAAGGTAAATGCAAAGAAGATTGAGGACAGCAAACATGCAATATCAGACATGGCACCAGTGGACATAAAGAGATATCTTCAGGACCTCATAGATGAGTTCAAAAGTGAAATATTTAACCAAGTAAAGCAAGATATAAATAGAATAATAAAAGAAATACTAAGCACCTCTCAAGAAGACACAGATGGAAGGATGGAGCAACAAAAAAGGGGGAGAACCATTTGATGGAGAATATAAAGAAAACATAGAATACATGAAGCAGGTTCAAAGAGATTACCAGGAAATTAAAAACTCTATTGAAAGCTGGAAAAACTGCTTGAAAGAAACTAAGGATAGATTATCCAACCTGGAGGACAAGTTTGCAATGTGGGATCATGAAAGGAAAAATTTCTTTAAAATAACAAGGAAACAAGCAGCAACAATACAAAGGCTAGAAGACGACAAGAGGATTTATAACTTAAGAATAAAGAATGTGAATGAAGAAGCGGGGTACAAATAAAGGAACTACAAAGGCTATTCACAGAAATAATTAAGGAAAACTTCCCAAACATAGGAAAAGGAAATGATATTCAAATGTATGAGGCCTACAGAACTTCAGCCACCTACAACCCAGAAGTACACCCAGGCATATAATAATCAAGATCCCTAAAATCCAATATAAGAACAGAATATTAAAAGCTGTCAGAGACATGAAGCAGATTACTTACAAGAGAAAGCCCATCAAAATTACGGCTGACTTCTTGGCACAAACCATCAAATCTAGAAGAGTGTTGGGTCAAATAATCCAAGCCTTGAAAGAAAATAACCTCCAGCCAAGATTAATCTATCCTGAACAATTGTCCCTAGAAATTAATGGAGAAACAAGATTCTTCCAAGATAAAGAGCAACTGGGGGAATTCGCAACCACCAATTCAACTCTACAAAGAATACTGCAGGACATTCTAAAGAGAGATAAAAGTACTAGGATTTCAGGAACAGTGACAGAGAGGCCTCAATGAATGGAGCAGAAAGAGAAAAGAAGAAGACGAACAGACAACTAATGATGGAAAAAGAGCACAACAGAAATGAGGCAGAGAAGGTTGGACATAATTTCTAATATAGATGGCCTAAATACATTAAATTAAGGGGAAAAAAGAGAGAATCACAGGCAGAGTGGATCAAGAGGTAGGGTCCACCAAGATGCTCTTTACTGGAAATATAATTAACCTGAAGAAGGGTATATGGACCAAAAATCAAATATGAGAAAACAGTACTGTATGTGATAGGGAACCAGAGAGTAATAGGGGCAACTGGACCAACATTTATGGATAGGTTGGAAAGACATGCTTTAATTGGTAAAGAAATACAACTAGAGATCAAGTCCAGGAGTGGGAAGGTTTAGAGCCACTTAGGTAAATAGCAGGTCACCCCCCCCACATAAAATTGAGGGTATTGGGGTGACCCAAAAATTCCCAGTACACCCTGGGGAAGTGAAAGGGAAGAATAGTCTTTAAAAAGACAGCAGAAGATATTGTTAATAGTGCATCAGGAATTAAAACCCATATTACTCACACCACTCTGCTAAGATAGAACTTATTCCATCCCAGTTTGTATACAAGCACTAGATCGGAGGGCACAGACAGCTATCCCAAAAATATCAGGATATAGCACAGTAATCATCTTTAATTTTCTATTAACTTAATCTGGATCCTTGAATAACTTATACTGTTATATCATGACTGATCTTAGTTAAACCTGATTTGTTTGACTGCTGTTTGTTATTGACAGATTTTATTCAAAACTATTAAGGTTGATAATATCAAGTCTGAGAGTATAGACAACTATACTGAAAATGACAGTGATTCACTATGATACCCATTCTGGCTTGATCACTATCTGTTTTTGTAGTTCTACACTATCTACAAAGTTGTATTTCTATTAATACCGTTATGTACTAATATACTCAATAATACTATGTCTGATAATATAGCCAATTCTATTGATTAGGACAATACAGTAACCATGGTAGAACTCCTTGTTTAGCAGTTTTAAATGTCTTTTTAGTTTTATGTGTCTACAGGAATATGTTTTATTCTGTCCTGCTTTGTTCTGTTTCGCCCTCTAATATAGAAAGGATAGAAATATGTTAAGACTCATGCTTGGCTAAAACCTATAAACAGTTTACAAGAACTGGTCTTATGACACATAATGAAATGATTTTTTTGAAGGAAAAAAAAATTTTTTTGAAGAAAAAAAATCCAGCAATACTATTATTCTGTGTTCAGAGTGATTTTAGTCTGCTTTGGTTTGTTTAATCTCAACATAAATGAAGATATGGATAAATGCATGTATGTTTAAGAGTATAGGGTTGGGGCTGGAGATTTAGCTCAGCGTCATAAGTGCCTGCCTTGCAAGCAGGCAGTTGTGAGTTCGATCCCCAGTACCGATAAAAAGGAAAAAGACAAAAAAAAAGAGTCTAGGGTTGATAACCATATTACTAAGTTTTTATTAGATAGTTGAACAGAATTATCTGCAGATACTTGAATGTTATTCTGGAAACAACAATGGGCTATAGGCCGGCTAACCCAGGTCCTAAGCAGCCTCAGTGGCTGTTTCTACCCAGAGTTCACATCCACCTCCTTCTGCAACCACAGCAACAGACTCTAAATCCATGCCCATTTCAGAGGAATCTTGTGTCTGCTGCGTGGGTGTCAAGAAATGCCTGGGCTTACTCTAAGAAGGTTCATTCTCATTCTGAAATAGTGGCAGCTCCCTTGTTCCAAAGCAGCTGGTGTTTTCTTCAAGCCACGGCAGGAAAATAAGGGGAAGCCAGAGGTCTCTTCCTTGTAAATTATTTCTACTTCACAAGCACAGAAATAAGAAATAGGAAAAAGTCTACAATAAAGAGAGCAACTCAGCCAGCTGAGATTCCTTTCAAAACCAAAGCTGAGCAGGTATTGTTCTGTGGATGTAGCTGGAATCACTGGGGAGGCCACAACACAAAGCCCTGCCACACCTGCCCAGGCACAGAAAGTACAGCGGGGGTTCTAATGCAAATGGGGGTTCTAATGCAAAATCGTTTTCAGGAAAAAAGATCCATAAATGCACAGAAAATCCCCCAGATGCTCTAACATGCATGCAAGCTCAGCTAATTTCTGGGAACAGGAAGCCAGTTGTGAGATGGATGATCCCCATCTGCTCCATCTCTACCTCAGGGCTCAGCCCTCAGCAAGCCCAAGCTCCAGTCCTCAAAACCCCAACTCAGAGAACCCAGGAGAAGAGTGGTGTTGGAAATAAGAAAAGCATGTGCACACTGGTTCTTATTGACCA
This sequence comes from Cavia porcellus, assembly GCF_034190915.1. Classification (NCBI taxonomy): domain Eukaryota; kingdom Metazoa; phylum Chordata; class Mammalia; order Rodentia; family Caviidae; genus Cavia; species Cavia porcellus. The sequence goes on from NW_026947485.1 coordinate 104,621,679, forward strand.
GCAATGAGCACTTCAGAAAGTCCAGATCACAAGAAAGGGATGAGGACTGAAGAGGTCAAAGAAACAAACACCAAACAAAATGTGTCCACCTTTGCTGGATCCTGGTTCAATGGAAAGATCCCTAAAAAGTGAATTTACTCTGTAAGAGCAATCTAAGTATGGGCTGCCTATTAGACCTTACTGTTAATTTTCTAAGGTGGATAGTACCATTTGTATTAAACAGGAGAAAGTTGTTACAGGAGACATAGCAAAAGTATATTTAGTATAGAGCTGTGCTCTGAGCCACTTTCAAATGGCTCAAAGAAAGAAAATGCACATATTCATTCATGTGTGGAAAAACAAAGATAGCTCTGCTTTGCCTTGTCTGAGAGCCTGAAATTCTTCCTAATGAAAAATTGGGGAAGGAGCCCAGCACCCCCTAAATACTCTGATTCTCCTTTAAAACAGATATAACAAACCAATAGCCAATTTCAGTCTTGTCAGATAGTGGGGCTCCTGATATACCATGAACTAGAAGGCATATTTCACATGATTTTTTATAATGACAAAAGATTTCCAAAATATCTTCCCTTCTGGCAGCCACAATAGGACACACACAGAGCTCTGGGAATTTTACTGTTGTTGCTACTATAATTATATCTCAATATTTTATCTTAGTAACTTTACTGCTCCTTACAGAAAACTACATAGCTCAATGGCATTTAGTGCACTTGGCACATTGTGCAATCATCACCACTATTTATTTCCAGAACATTCTTATCCTTCCCTAAAAGAAATCCTATGCCCTTTAACATTTCCTCCTTGAGAGTTTTCTCTTCTCCTCCTGCAGCCCTAGGGTGTCTGTCCACATGCTTGGGAAATTCAGGCTAGGCAGAATGGCTCCCCCAGTGATAAGTACTGACATCTGCCCTACCTGAGCCCTGAGAAGGCTCTTCCAGGCAGAGAAAGCAGGGATGCACAGATTCAATATGGCCCAATATATGGAGAGGTCAGCTCAGAGTGGTGTCCACATTAGTGAAGGAGGGACTCAGAGGGAACAAAACAGATGTGACTAGACTGGTGGTGTCACCTTCTTGTGACATGCCATTTGCACGTTGCTGCCAAGGACCACGAGGATGAGAAGGGCTGTGCCTGCCCAAGGTCCCCAGCCTAGGAATTAGGTTCAAACAAGGGCCACAAGCTCCTCCTGCAGCCCACAGCCACCTCAGTAGCCTTCATAGGAACTTGGCCTCTGGGGCACTGTACCAGCATACAGTCGATGTTAGGTCACGTTTATAGGCACAGCTAGGTCTCATCTTTTTTTTTTCTACACATCATGTGAAAAGGGTACAGAATCTTCTTAATGAAGATGGCATTCCCCAAGGAACTGTCAACTCAGACTGTCATACACCCTGCAGAAATCAGAAAAGTAAATAAGATGGGCCAGCTTTGTAAGTAGCTCCCACTACACCTTGTCCAGCCAGGAGCCAACCCCACATCTTGGTTCCCACAAGGGTGGCTTCCCAGAGCCACACATTGTCCTTTGCCAACAAGACTAGGGGCAGAATTCTCTATACTTTTTGGCCCATATTCCCTAGTTTCGGACCCAAGCCTGGAGAATAACTTGGAGTCACAGTTCAGCGTAAATCTATACACCTCACACCACCGAACAGTAGTCCATAGAGGAATCATCTTTCTCAGGAAATCAGCCAGGACAGTCTCAAGTCCTTGCCCACATCAAGGAACTGGGGTGAGGGACTGGTGTGTAGCCTCTACACAGGGCCCATGGCAAGCATGGTCACAGATTATCACAAAATCAAAATCAAGGAGGTCGGGGAAGACCTGCTGAGTAGCAGTGAGGAGCAGTAGAGCATACCACAGAGTGAACAGTCATCCAAGAAACATTTAAGAGGCTGGTTCTCTGGTCTCCACCCAGCCCGCTGTGTTACAGTCCTGTAACACAGGGATGAGGAATCTGTGTCCTCACACTCCCCGCAGGTGATTCAGACACAGGCCTCCACACAGGGACAAGAAGATGAGGATATTAGTGAAGTTCCATCACTGTAATCTTTTTTTTTTCCACCCTCATATCAAAGCTGAGTCGTTAGCATCATTGCAGAGATATAGTATTGGGCGGGCAGTCAGAAAATACCTAATGGCAGAAGATTAATTTGGGATTATGTGGGATACTGTCCATTGAGTTGGAGGTTGGATGACTGCTTCAAAGTTCCCCTTATCCAGACTTAAGAACACATAACTGTGGAGCCTCCCTAACTGGTCTATAACTGGTCCTGACCTGTAGCCTCCAAACCAAAGGGTGGAGAAGAAAGGGACAGCACCCACCTGGAACTGGGGACACAGGAGATTCATCCCACTTCAGCAGGCTCATGAGGTCCCAAGACTTGGTGACTGGGGAGAATCTGCTGGCCCTGGACCAGCATATGAGCCTCACCCTCAATCAGCCAGTCTCTGGGAAATCCACATCACTAGCTCTGCCTACTGCCCCCAGAAGTTCCCAAGGGACCCTTCTACTTCCCCGGTGAGAGTTGTTCATTTCCAGGCACTGACAAAGTAGCTGACCGAAAATGTGAAATGACACCTGGTAATTGATACTCTAGGGGTGCTTGGTTCTGTATCCTTTTCTCCTAAGGCCAATTCTACTCCAGTTGGAAGTTCACTTCTGCTGTTCACAGAGCCAAATACCCACATCTCTTGAAGTCTGCTCCTCAATGCAGAAGAAGCAATTTGCATGACATTCCTAGCCATTCAATTAGCACTGTTTGAAAAAGGACAGAAAAGAATGATGTTCAAGAGCAAGGTACATTTGAAACCATGACAACAGACAAGAAGTCAGAGTCTATGAAAGCAACAACCTGCTTATCCTGCAGAGGATGATAAAGAGGTATCTGTCTCATCCCAGCCATTGTATCTCCATTGCAAGTGGTAGCCTGCTCCAAAGCCCTGCTGACCACAAGCAGAAATAAGCAGGAATACTCCAGGAAAAAAATCCAGTACATCTGGGAAAACTGAGAGCCAAAGAAATTCAGGAAATGGCCCAGGGCAGAGGTGTGTGCACTTTGTCTATAATGTCTGGTTAAACACAACTTGTAAAAGGGAAATTAGTCAATGTATTTGGGTCAAAGCCAAGTTGGCAAATATACAAGTTTTTTGCATGATGAAACATGACAAGCTTTCTATTAGGCAGGAGTTCTTACACTATATCATCTTTCCACTGTTTAGAACTAAAAATCTCTGGACAGTTATTAAAACAACACTTGAGAACTCTGGAAACCCAAGAACTCCAGAAAGTAATGGCAAGTGAATTAGAAAAAAAAAAAAAATAGAAATACAAAATAGGGAGCAATGAAGCATGAATTTTCTACATTATTTCCTTTCATTATCCCTAGTTTGACTTAGGTTGGCCAAAATTTCAGAACTATACAGCAACTGTAGCCTAAAGAAACTCAGTGTCTCTGATCAGAGGATCAAGGACATTTTTTCTCTACTGATCATCCTCAAAAGCAAACCCCAATCCCATCCAGCACTGGCAGTGTAGTAACTGCTTTACTCAGGGGCTGAGTAACATATACAACAACAAGCCCAGGGAAGTTCAAACCTAGCTTTCTGATCAGGAGGCCACACGGAAGAGGGAGGATATGAATAATATTGCAGCAAGGAGGGACTTTAGAAGCAATCTGATAGACCTACGTGGTATGTATGAGATTGTTATGATTTAACAATGATATGTTCCCTGTATTAATCAGCTTTCCCATTAGGTGTCTTGGTTACTTTTCTCCCACTGCTGGGACAAAACACCCAACACCCAAAATTTAAAAAGGAAAAGATTGTTTGGCTCACAGTTTATGGAGGTTTCAGTTCATATTCATCTGGCTCCAAGGCAGGGTGGCACAGCATAGGGACAACACTTCCAGGGAAGAAGACAGCAAAGTGACAAGAGCAAAAAGCAGCAGAAGCAAAACAGCAAGAGCAAAAGGGTGGAAAAGCAAGCCTCTTTTCCTCCTGCATGTTGTATGCAGGCCACCTCTCACCCCCCTGGGTGGGTGTAGCACTCAGGAAATCTTTATGCCATTCATTCTCTTGCACAAGATGAGGATGTTTACAAAGTCAAGATTCTGGCTCCCTGCTGAATTTCTTAGTTAAGTTTCTCAAATTGACATAATGTAATACTAATACTAGGACAAAATACCCAATTCCTATAAGTTAAAGAGGCAAGGTTTATTTTTAGCTTATAGTTTCAGTATATTTATTACATGGTCAGCTGTCGCCAATGCAGAAACATCATGGCAAAAGAGCAAGACAGAATAAAAAGATGAAAGAAAGAAATTACCCTGAAACAGCCAGAATCACAGAAAAAGGGAGTGAGCCATGAACAAGAATACAGCCTTCCAAGTCACGCTGCCAATGACCAGCTTCGTCTGACCCGGTCCCACCTCCATGAGTGAAATTTTTGGGGGAGCATTCTGTCCCTGGACCCCAAAAGACTCATGTCCATCTCATTAGGTGAAATGCAATTAGTCCCTCTCTAAGAATTGCCAAAATTTTAACAGTTCCTACTGAAAAGTCCAAGTCTAAGTCTCTGAGACTGAAAGCAAACTCTTAAACTGTGAGCCTCTGTGAAATTCAAAAGGACAGTTAAAAATATTCCACCCAATGCTGTCAGGTAAATATCCCCAGTCTAAAAAGGAATCATTTGGGGAATAGGCAGAAACTGGACCAAAGTAAGACCAAATCCAGGCAGAGCAAACATTAAACCCTGTAGATGCATGTCCCAGATCCAGAGCAGGTTGTGGTGAGAACTATGCTCCAAAGAACTTGGGAAGCCCTGCCACTATGGCCTTGCTGGTTGCAGCCCATGTGGCCTCTGTCTTAGACCAGCTTTGTTCACTGCCTTTGCCTTTTCTCGGCAGACTTCCCACATTCTTGCTTGTCTAACTTCTTGAAATTTATACTGCACCTTTGCCTTCACTCCCGTGGATTCATGCATTGCCCTTTCATGGGCTCTTGGTAGTGACTGCTACCCTGTCACACATTTTTGCTTTCCCTCCTAAGCATTCTTCTGAAATCTTGGTGGAAACCTCCATGACCCCATAACTCTTTTGTTATCAAGCCTGAAAAACCAGCACTACACGGATGACACTAAAGTCTGCTGCTAGCTTAAGCAGTAACCTAGCTTTCTTGGACCATCACTGTAACAGCCTCAAAAGTGTCTGGATGGATAAATTTGGAGATATGTTTCTTTAGGCAACCCTGAATGAGGAGAAATCCCAGAGATTCTTTTACCAAATGGAAGAGTTTAAGTTTTGCATCCTTGAAACTGATTGTTGAGTCTTCCTGACTTCTGAGATGTTCTCGATACATCTTCTTGTCTCTTTACAAAATATATACATCTTTTTCAATGCTAATCTTTTCATCAATTGTACTTTGCTTTGCCCCAACTTTGCAGTTACTTCCCTTCTCATGTAATTGAAAACTTTTAACACCTGCTTTTTGCTCATGCTTGTCACTGTAGATCTGGCTAAAATTAGCCAGCAGTACCTATCCCACACTCTGAACAGCCTCCCTTGAAATTTCCTCCTCTAGCCAGTGTGGCAGGGACACTCAGCCAGATCCACCCCTGCATGCCTACTACCACCATCAGAAGGCTTGCTTCCTGGGGGCAGCCAGTGCAAACAGAAAGACACAGCCAGATCCACCCCTGCTTGCCAGTCACCACCACCAGAAGGCTCTCTTCCTGTGGGTAGACAGCACAGGCAGCAAATATAGTAAGATATGCCCTGTGACCCCACAGGCTAGCATTGGAGACCCTTGCTTCCTTCAGGCAGCCAGTACCCCCTGAGAAAACCAGAAAAACACACACCTCTGTGCTGCCACAATCAGGAGAGTCCCAGGGTAGACAAGCAGGCTGACAGAAGAAGTAGCCCAACACCACTCATCCTCGGCCTCTGGGGAAGCCTCAATGTAGCTGCATGAGTTTGGAGAAGACTGCCCCATGCCCTGCTACCTCCCTGGGAACCTGGTTTTGAGAAACCCAGGTGCTGTTCCATTGCCTTACACTGCAGAGGGGCAACCAACGTGGGAAGTTCCTGGGACCCACAACTGGCTTGTTGGGAGGAACCCAGCAGAACATCAAGACAAAGGAGAAAAGATAATCTCCAAACAAGTCAGGGAGATATAGTCATGGAAATCTCCAAGAGGATGGCAACTGAAGTACAGAAACAACTTCACAGTGGGCAGCCAGCACAGGCAGAGAAAACCAGACAGACCCACCTCTGCCTGCCAGGTGCCACCACTGGAAGGCTCCTTCCTAAGGGCAGCAAACATGGGTAAAGAGGACCAGCAAATCCATCTCCACGTGCCAGGCACCACCACCAGAAGGTTCCTTCCTGCAAGCAGCCAGCATAGACAGAGAAGACCAGAAGATCCACCTCCACCTGCTGGGTCTGCCACCAGAAGACTCCTTCCTGTACACAAGAAGGTTCCTTCCAGGTAGTCAGCATGGGCAGAGAAGACCAGAAGATCAACCTTCATCTGCTGGGAGCCATCACCAAAAGGTTCCTTCCTGCAGGAAGCCAATGTGGGCAGAGAGGACAAGCAGATCTGCCCCTGCCTGCCAGGTGCTGCCACCTAAAGGCTTCTTCCTGCAGGCAGCCACCACAGGCAGAGAGAACCAGACAGATTGACCTCCACCTGCCAGACACCACTACAGGAAGTCTCCTTGTGGGCAGCCAACAAGAGCAGAGAAAACCAGAAAGATTCACTTCTGCCTACTATGTGCTGCCACAGGAAGGCTCCTTCCAGTGGGCAGCCAGCAGGAGCAGGGACATTAAGTCAGGTAAGCCCTGTGCACCTGTAGGCCACCACTGGGGGCCCTTGGTTCCTTCAGACAGCCATCACCCGCTGGGAGAATCAGACAAACACACCCCTGTGTGCCTTCCACCAAGGCAGAAATCCCAGTTTAGACACACAGGCTTAGAGAAGCAGTCCCACCTCCTTGCAACCCTGATCATCAGAGAAGCCTCAGTGTAGCCACACATGTCTGGAGAAGGCTGCCCCACACCCTGCTAATTCCCTGTAAATCTGGGGTCAGAAGAACCCATGTGCCTTTCCCATTCCCCTATCCCATAAAGATGCAGCCAAAGTAGGAAGTTCCTGGGGTCCCACAACCAGCTTATTGGGAGGAACCCAATAAGCAAAAGGCAATATCAGACCCCCAGCCCACAGAGAAGAAGTCTGGGAGATACTTTGTGGAAGAAAATGGAAATCACACACCAGAAATCTCTGAAAGGATAGCAACTAATATAAAAAACAACTTCATGAGATTGAAAGGCAATCAAATCAGAAATAATGTCTCAGATAAAAGAAGAAATCATTAACATAATGAAAAAACTGCTCAGCATATCTAAAGAAGACACAGATAAAAAATAAAGAAGAGCATGGGGAAATGATGAAAACTTTGAATGAACAATATAGAAAGCAATTACAATGCATGAAACAGATTCAAAGAAAGATCCAGGAAACTGAAAATTGGAAAAACTACATGAAAGAAACTAAACATAGACTTCCTTTTTTATTTTAAAAAAGGGTAAAACTAAACATGACAAAACAGAACAAAGCAGATCAGAAGAAAACAATGTAAACACAGATTTCAAAGCAAGATAACAAGAGATCTATAGTGGCTACCATAATGTTTCTTCTTTTCTTCTAAATGGTTGTCTAAATCTTCACACACAATGAATTTGTACAAAACAAAATAGTATAAAATTGATCAAAACAGTGTAATGCAGGCATGATAGGCCTTCAAAACCAGACAATATTAAAATTAACAATGGCTTCCATAATGTCTCTTTTTCTCTTCAAAATAGCTATCCATACCTTTGTGTATGTTGAAATTAAACAAAACAAAACAGACTAAAGTCACTCTGAACAAAGAATAAAAGCATTACTGGATTTCATAGCATGATGATACAGAATCAGCAATGGATCACTATAATGTCTCTTTTTCTTCAAAGTAGCTGTTCATTTCATCACACATAAGATAATCAATTCTAATAAATTGTTTAGGAGAATGAACATAAACTTTCAAACCTTGAAGATACAGCTAGCAACTGTGAAAGGAAAGATCTCTTAAAAATAATAAGGAATCAGGAAATAACAATTCAATGGCTGCAAGATGATGCAAAGAAAAATAATTTAAGAGTGATAGGTATCAGAAAAGAAGCAGGGGTCAACACAAATGAAACAAAAATGCTATTTACAGAAGTAATAGCAGAAAACTTACCAAACATGGGGAAAGGATCTGGTATGAAGATAAGCACGGAATATACAACTCCAACTAGTCATAACAAAATAAATCTGTTCTTGAACATATAATAATCAAGATTCCAGAAATTCAGCACAGGAACAGAATATTAAAAGCTATTAGAGAAAAGAAACAGATCACTTGTGAAGGAAAACCAATCAGAATCACAGAAGACTTATCAATATAAACCATCAAATCAAAAAGAATTTGAAGTATTTCAAATTCTGAAAGAAAACAACTTCCAACCCAGATAGATGTATCCTATAAAACTATCTTTCAAAATTGATGGAAAAACAAGATACTTCCATGATAAAGAACAACTGAAAGAATTCATGACCACCAAACCAAAGTTACAGAGAGTGCTTAAGGATATTCTAGATACAGACAACGATGAGCATGGTTCCAGGAACAGCAGCAAAGGAGGATCACCAAACAAGACAGGCAAATGAATGAAGAAGTAAGGTGGAGGGGCAACAGTAGGAGGATAGGATGGCAAACACGAACAAATGCATGCTGACTGTAACCATTAATGTAGATGGCCTTTCTAATAAAAAGAAACACAGGGAGAGGGGATCAAGAAACAAAACCCAATAATACACTGTATACAAAAAACACATTTACCTCAAAAGGAAAATCAAAAAAGAGAATACAGTTATTCCATACAACAGACCAGAAAAAAGCAAAGGTTACTTGCCCATAAACCACAGAATGGATAAGGAAACTACGGTAGTTCACACAATGAAAAGCTACTCAACTATAAAGTAGGGTATCTCAAGGCTCTTATAGGTAGATAGATGCAAATAGAGATTATTCTCATGGATGAAATTGTTTGGACTCACACAGACGAACACTGAGTTGTCTCCCTAGCACAAAAACTGAAGGAGTTAATGGGATCCAAAAATCACAATAGATATTATGAAAGTGATAGGGAAGAAATGCCTAAAAGGGGGAAAGAATAACCACTGTTAATTTCCTATTATCTTGAAGTCTCATCATTTTTATAGCTTTGTTACATTTGTTTTTTTTTTCTAAAGAGAATAAAACCAAGCAAAATAAAACAGAATAAAATCAATCAAAATGAACCAGTGTGACACAGGACTTCAAAACAATATGGAATCAACAATGTTTATGAAAATGCCTCAGGGGCTCGGGATTTAGTTCAGCAGCACAAATGCCTGTCTTGCAAGCAGGCAGTCGTGAGTTTGATCCCCAGTACCAATAAAAAGGAAAAAGACAAAAAAAAAAAAAAAAAGAAAAGAAAGAAAATGCCTCTTGTCTTCAAATAGCTTCAGATACCTTCAGACATAGTAAAAATAAAACAAACAGAGCATAATAGAACCAATAAAAATTTAAAAATGAATGCAATAAAGGATAAAGGATTTCAAAACAATTTATGAATAAACTCAAAATGGCAGCCATAATATATCTTGCTAACTTTGAAATAGCTGCCCATGCCATTGGATATAATAAAATCAAACAAGACAAGGCAGAATAAAATCCAAACCAACAAAATAATGAGAATGATACAAGGACTTCAAAGCAAGATAATTTTGGTGGTAACAATGGCTACCACCCTCAGAAGGAGAAATCCTATAGATGCTACATTGCATATTGCTATTGACTGAATAGATGATCAGACTACCAGCTTTAGACTTGCAAAGTCAGTGAAATACTAAATACTATAAGCATTAAGTTGTACTTTACCTAGATAGCTACCATCAACAGCCTGTGTTTCTCTCAATCAGCCAGTTGCTTATGGTGGGGGATGGAGAGAGTTTGGTTCTTCTTGTTTCCAGCCCATGCATCAGAAGGTGCTGGCATGTGGCTCTCTATTCAGCAAACTGCACTGATTTGTGGGGAGGGCTTGCTTCTTAGTGACTTCTTGTTCTCTTTCCCGAGTCTACAAATGGCACTGACTCATGGAAAAAGACCAGCATCTGGCTGTCCCCCCAGCGGCCTGTGCATGGTGCCAATTTGCAAAGAGGGCTTGCTTCTTAGTGACTTCTTGTTCTCTTCCCACACAGTCCACAAATGGCACTGACTCATGGGAAAAAGCTGGCATCTGGCTCTCCTGCAGTGGCCCTCACACAGTGCCAATTTGCAGGCAGAGCTTGCTTCTTGGCAACTTCTTATGCTCTTCCCCCACAGTTCATGAACGGTGCTGTGACTCACAGGAAAAGGATGGTGTTGACTGTGCCCCTAGCAGACCAAGCATGGTGCCGATTCACAGGGAGGGCTTGCTACTTGGTGACTTCTTGTTCTTTCATTAGGTTTGGCTTTATTCTGTCTCATTTTGTTAGTTTTATTGTGTCTGATGATATGTGCAGCTATTTAGAAATAATGGCATGAATTGTGGTAACTACTGCTGATTATTATTATTATCTTATTTTGAGGTCCTATAATGCTTTCATTTTTTGTTTTGATTGGTTTTGTTGTTTGGTTTGGTTTGATTTTATTATGTGTGACAGTATGGACAGCTATTTTGAAGAAAACAAGAGACATTGTAGTAGCCATTTTTCGTTTCCTATTATCTTGTTTTGAAGTCCTGTAATGCATTCATTATTTTGTTTTGAGTGGTTTTGTTCTGTTTTGTTCTGTTACATTTGATTATGTGTGATGGTATGGACAGCTATTTTGAAGAAAATGAGAGACATTATGGTAAACAGGTTATCCCCTGTTGTCTTATTTTTTGGAGGGGGTACCAAGAATTAAACTCATGACTTTGCAGTTGTCAGGCAGATGCTTGTGCCACTGAGCTAAATCCCCAGCCTCCCTGTTGTCTTGTTTTGAAGTCCTGCATCACTTGTATTCTTCTATTCTGTTTTGCTTTATTCTGTTTTTTTGTTTTGTTTTATTCTCTTTAAAATTAAAAAAAAATTTCTCCTCCAGATTAGTTAGTCCACTGCCCTTAATCTTCATATCCCACAAAGTCCCAGAACATGGGCAAAATGTAGGCATAAAATGTAATACACACTATCTCTAGTTCAATTTACTCATGATCTCTAGTCTAGTTCTCAACAGAGTCCTTGTTCCTAACTGATGCCTTCCAATCCCAGTCTCTGCTGTCTGCATTTCTATCAATGTTATGGTCTTCTGAGCTCCCACAAAACCCCATCAAGTGCTGTATATATCAATTTAGGGCTTCTTTATCTTTCTCCAAACATTTCCAAATTCCTTCCACAAAAATGTTCCAAAGGCTTCTGAATCACATGGTCAAGTATATTCACAGCAAAATTCTCACTCCTGGTACTAATTTTCTTTATTATTGAGACAAAAATATACATTTATGACTCAAATGAGGACAGATTTATTTTATCTCACAGTTTCACTGGATTCAGTACATGACTAACTAGTTACAAGGCAGAGCAGCATGACAAAATAGCATGGTGGGGAAAAGTTGTTCACCACACGGCAGCTAAGAATCAGAGAGAAGACAGATACCAGGGGGGGAAAAATACATCTTTTTACATCATGTCTTCAGTGACCCAGCCCCTATGACCAGAGCCAAACTCACAACAGGAGACTTTTTGAAGATAGTTTAGATCTAAACTTCAACATTACAAGGCACATGCATTGGAGGACTGGCTGCAGAAGCAGCAGTGTTCTGAGATGGGGACTGCATCATGAGAGTTCTACATTCTTCAGTGGGTTAAACCATTGATGAGTTCATAACTCAATGGATTTATTAGGAGTTTGGAGTTCAAATATGTTCTCAAGGATATATTTTTCCCCCAGCACCTTTCTCCTCTCTCTCTCTCTCTCTCTCTCTCTCTCTCTCTCTCTCTCTCTCGCTTTCTCTCTCTCTCTTTCTCTGTCTCTCCCCCCCAATTATGATTGCAGTGAGCTGAGTGAGCAGTTTTCTTCTGCTGTGTCCTCCTACCTTGATGTTTCTGCCTCACCACATGCCTAAAAGCAAAGGAGTCAGATAATCATGGACTGAAATCTCTGAAACCATGAGCCAAAATAAAGTCTTTCTTCATCAAGTTAATTTTCTCAGATATTTTGTCACAGTGATGGAAAGCTGATTAAAATGATATTGACCCAAATAGAATAACAAATGCTTTGAGATATGACCTATAAATAGGCCATCGCTTGAAATATAAACTGGACTATACATAGCACACATGTGGGACTGAATATGAAATATGAACTGACTTTGGTTCTTCAGCTACAAGACATGGGGCAAGACTTATAACCTGAATTTAACAGAGCCAATTTACTATTATAACAAATACACAGAAATGAACATTTCCTAAAAGATTTTAATGATATTCAGACAATAATCATAAAAATACTCAAAGTGCCAGGATACAATAAAAATTGATTAAGATATAAAAATACAGTAAAGTATTAGCAACTTGAAAAGAAAAAGACCATCAATAGATATCATTCCCAAAATGTTACAACTATCAAAGAATTTATAGTAGCTAATACATCTATTCTCCTGTAAAATAAGATTAACTCTCATAAAAATAACAGAGAGAAATTGTCAACAGAAAACATAGGCACATATTGAAGGATCAAATGTAAATTTTAAATTTTAAAAATTCAATCATCAAAGTAGAGAATTTCCTGGATCAAGAGATAACAGAATAGTGATGATAGAGGAAATTATTAGAAAATGTGAAAACACATCAAGAGAAATTATACAATCTGAGCAACAATGGAAAGGTGAAAAGAAAGACAGATAAAATCTCACTTAACTCTGTAAAAAAAAAAATCAAAAGGTTGCTCCTGCACTGAGTGGCATGAGGGGAAGTCCTGTACAGCAAACTCCATCTAGCCATGCAACCTTCGCGTATCTCTCAGAACTTGATAGGACGCTACCCAGCATTCCCAAAAGCTGGGATACTTTGGTAGGTCATTAGAATTCCAGTGGGCCCTGCCCAGTGACCCCAAGTGGTCAGGGAACCTTTTGTGCTGAATGGCATGAGCCGAAAGCTGCACAATGAACTCTACCTAGCTGTGCAAACCGAGAGCCTCACTTGGAACCTGTTAGGGCCCAACAAGCAACCCCAGGCAGCTGGGGAGCTCTGATGTACAATGTTGCATGAGGGGAAGGCCTTCACAGTGTATTCCATCTACTACTGTTCAGCCTTGGTATGGCACTCAGAACCTGGTAGAGTCCCGACCACCAAACTCAAGCAGCAGGGGGACTTCAGAGTGCTACATGAGGTGTGCTTATAGTCTGCCCAGTGTACTCTCCAGATTTGAGGAGACTTCAAGTGCCACTAGGGATGTGGTAAGATCTAACTAATGACCTCCACTCAACTGGGAAAACTCTCTGCAACTCAGGAAGCAACTGAGATCTTGCATTCAGCTTCTCCAGGGAACAAAAGAAAATGACAAAATGAAAGAGTAAAATGCAATCTCAAACCTCCAGCCCATCCCAAGCAAGCCTAGGAGACACAGACATAGAAGAAAATGTAAGCCATACACCTGAAACTCCTGAAATGAAAATGACTAAAGTAAAGAAACAACTCTATGAAGCTGTAAAGCAATTCAGATCAGAAATAATCTCCCAGGTAAAAGAAGAAATGGAAAACATAATAAAAGAAATGCTGAACACATCTAAAGAAGGCATAGCTAAGAAAATTGAGGAGCACTGCAACAAGATAGAAACCTTGAATTAACAATATAAGAAATAGAATGCATGAAAAACTGATTAAAAGAGATATCCAGAAATCAAAAATTCCATTGAAAGCTGACAAAACCACCTGAATGAAGGTGAAGATAGACTTTCAGTCCTCAAAGACAAAATTGCAGCTAGTGAACAGGAAAGGAAAGATCTTTTAAAAATAACAAGGAATCAGGAAATAAACAGTTGCAAGGTGATGCAAAGAACAACAATATAAGATTGATAGGTCTGAGCAAAAAAAGGCAACAGCACAAATTATATAAAGACTGTTTACAGAACTAATAACTGAAAATTTCCCAAACATAGTAAAGGAAACTGATATACAGATAAGTGAAGCATATAGAACTCCCATTAGCCATACCAAAAGTAAACCTACACCCATACATATAATAATCAACATCCTAGAAATTCAACATAAGAAGAGAATATTTAAAGCTACTAGACAAAAGGGATAGATCACCTATAAAGGAAAACCCATCAGAATCACAGCAGACTTCTCCATACAAATAAATAAGTCAGGAAGAGCATGGAATGAAGTATGTCAGATTCTAAAAGAAAATGACTTCCAACCCAGATTGAAGTACCCTGCAAAACTGTCCTACAAAACTATGGAGAAATAAGATAATCCCATGACAATGAATAGCTGAAGAACTTCATGACAACCAAACAAACACTGCAAAGAATACTGAAAGATATTCTAAATATACATAAAAATAACTATGACTTCAGGAACACCAACAGAAAGAAACTACTGGAGAGGAGGTGCTGGGCGGATCTGGGGTGCCTGCATTAGCCTCCCCATGTGTCTGGAGGACTGTGGATATCTCAGCAAGCAGGGGAGGATCGCAGGTTCCAGAGGCACCGTGGCAAGGTGCACACTTTGCCCAAATCCCAGACTGTTTGGGACCCCCCAGACTTCCAGGTGCAGTGAAGTGGAGAAGTGGGTTTGAGACCTCTACATCCGCCTCCCCAACCCAGCTGCACTTGGAGAACTGTGGAGCTTCCAACAAGTAGGCGGGCGCACCCTATTCCCTGAGCCCAGCCTTTTTGGGACTCCCGCACCTCACCATCGGTGTGCAGAGGAGGGGCTGGGCGGATCTGGGGCGCCTGCATCAGCCTCCCCGTGTGTCTGGAGGACTGTGGATGTCTCGGCAAGCAGGGGAGGATCTCAGGTTCCAGAGGCACCACGGCCAGTGGCAAGTGCTCAGCACACTCTGCCCAAAGCCCAGACTGTTTGGGACCCTCCAGGCTTCCAGGTGCAGTGAAGTGGAGAGGCGGGTTTGAGGCAGCTACATCCGCCTCCGCATCCCAGCTGCGCTTGGAGAGCTGTGGAGCTTCCAAAGGGCAGGTGGCACACAGTGTCCCTGAGGCCCAGCTTATCTGGAACTGCAGAGTTCTGAACAGGCAGAGGAGGGCCATTGGTTCTACAGGCCCAAAGGCTTGGGATAACGGGGTGCCAGAGTCTCAGGAGCTGCAAACATAGAAGGGGATTTCCAACAGACCCTGAGGAAGCTTTCAAATAACACTTGAAACACAGAAATATAGGAAAATGACAAAACGAAAGACCAAATTACAACCTCAAACCTCCAGCCCATCTCAAGAAACCCTAGGAGCAATGTATATAGAAGAAAATATATGCCATTCACCTCAAATATCAGACACAATTAGCTACAGAAATTAACAAGCAACTCCAGGAAGCTTTAAAGAAATTCAAACTCGAAATAATCTCCCAGGTAAAAGATGAAATGATAAAACAAATGAAAGAGATTCTGAATATATCTAAAGAAAACACAGATAAAAATTTGGAGGAACTAAACAAAAAGATAGAATCCCTAGACGAGCAATATAAGAAACAAACAGAATACATAATGCAGATGCACAGAGATATACAGGAAATAAAAAACTTCACTGAAAGTTGTAAAAACTGCCTTAATGAAAGTGAAGATAGAATTTCAGACCTTGAAGACAGGATTGCAGCTAGTGAACAGGAAAGGAAAGATCTTTTAAAAATAACAAGGAATCAGGAAACAACAATTCAACAACTGCAAGACGATGCAAAGAACAACAACATTAGAATGATAGGGATTAATGAAAAACAAGGAGACAATATAAAGGATGTCAAGAGGATATTTAGAGAAGTAATAGCTGAAAATTTCCCAAGCATGAGATCAGAAACTGACATCAGGATCAGTGAAGCATATAGAACTCCAAATAGTCATAACCAAAATAAAACTACACCCAGGCATATAATAATCACCATCCCAGAAATCCAACACAAGAATAGATTATTAAAAGCTGTCGAGAGAAAAGACAGATCACTTATAAAGGAAAACCTATCAGAATCACAGCAGACTTCTCAGCACAAACAATAAAGTCAAGAAGAGCATGGAATGAAGTATTCCAGATCCTAAAGCAAAATGATTTCCAACCTAGGCTGATATATCCTGCAAAACTATCATTCAAAATTGATGGTGAAATACGATACTCCCATGACAAAGAACAGCTGAAGAACTTCATGAACACCAAACCAACCCTGCAAAACATATTGAAAGACAGTTTAGATACACAAAGGAAAAAAACCACTAAGCAAAGCAAATAATTAAACAGAACAGAAAGATAAAGATGCAACAGCAGAGAGATAACATTCCAACAATAAACCAGCATTTAACAGTAATAACCATTAATGTAAATGGTCTCAATGCACCAATCAAAAGAAACAGACTAGCAGAATGGATCAAGAAACAAAATCCAACCATATGCTGTTTACAGGAAACCCATCTAACCCAGAAGGATACTCACAGACTGAAAGTCAAAGGATGGAAAACAATACTTCATGCAGCAGGAATCCAAAAAAAGGCAGGAGTAGCCATTCTGTTTGCAGACAACGTGAACTTTAAACCAACAATGACCATAAAGGACAAAGAAGGTCACTACATACTCGTAAGGGGGAAACTCCAAGAGGAAGAGATAACTATCTTAACTATATATGAACCAAACTCCAGAGCACCCAGTTATATAAAACAACTATTAACAGAAATGAAAACTCAAATTATCAGTAACACAATTGTAACACGAGACCTTAATACGCCATTGACACCAAGGGACAGATCAACCAGACAGAAAATGAGCAAAGAAATAACAGAACTGAATCACACCTGTGAACAAATGGGTTTGATAGACATATACAGAATGTTCCACCCAAAAACATCAGAATACACATTCTTCTCAGCAGTACATGGATCATTCTCTAAAATAAACCATATATTAGCTCACAGAACATATTTAAACAAATGCAAAAGAGTTGAAATCATCCCTTGCATGTTATCGGATCATAGCGCTCTGAAATTAGAAATTAATGATAAAAGATACTGCAAAAATCCCACAAACACATGGAAACTGAATAACACACTCTTGAGTAATCAGTGGGTCACAGAAGAAATTAAACAATACCTAAAAGAAAATGAAAATGCAGATACAACTTACTGGAATCTGTGGGATGCAATGAAAGCCGTCCTCAGAGGAAAATTTATTGCACTGAGTTCCCACATCAGGAAAACAGAACAAATACAAATCAATAACTTGATGCTACACCTCAAACAGCTAGAAAAAGAAGAGCAAGTCAAGCCCAAAGCCAAAAGAAGAGAGGAAATTATAAAAATCAAAGCAGAAATCAATGCAATAGAGATTAAGAAAACAATCCAAAGAATCAACGAATCAAAGAGTTGGTTCTTTGAAAGAATAAATAAAATCGATAAGCCCCTAGCCAACCTTATTTTAAAAAGGGAAGAAAAAACTCAAATTCATGCAACAAGAAATGAAAAAGGTGAAATCACTACAGACCCAATAGAAATACAGAAGATCATCAATACCTATTTCGAAAACCTCTACTCTCAAAAGTTTGATTACACAGAAAAAATAGACAGATTCTTAGAAACATATGAAGTACCAAAGCTAGATCAAGAGGATGTAAAACTGTTGAATAACCCAATCTCTGTTAATGAAATTGAAAATGTAATTAAGTCCTTACCCACCAAGAAGAGCCCAGGCCCAGATGGATTCACTGCAGAATTCTACAAGAAATACAAAGAAGACCTAATGCCGACACTCCTCAAACTATTCAATGAAATTGAAAGGGAAGCAATCCTTCCTAAGTCATTCCTGGAAGCAAATACTACTCTAGTACCAAAACCTGAGAAAGACCCAACTAAAAAGAGAACTATAGACCGATCTCCCTAATGAACACAGATGCAAAAATCCTCAATAAAATATTGGCAAATAGGATGCAGCAAATCATCAAGAAGATTATACACCATGACCAAGTGGGATTCATCCCAGGAATGCAAGGATGGTTCAACATATGCAAATTAATAAATGTAATCCACCATATCAATAAAGCCAAAAATAAGAATCACATGATCATTTCTATAGATGCAGAAAAAGACTTCGATAAGGTCCAACATTTATTCATGATAAGAACTTTACAGAAAATTGGAATAGATGGTCTTTACCTCAATATAATAAAGGCCATTTATGACAAACCAACAGCCAGCATCATACTAAATGGCCAAAAATTGAAAGCCTTTACTTTAAAATCAGGCACAAGACAAGGATGTCCTCTATCACCACTCCTATTTAATATAGTACTGGAAGTACTAGCCAGAGCAATTAGGCAAGAAAGAGAAATAAAAGGGGTAAAGATAGGAAAAGAAGAAGTTAAATTATCATTGTTTGCAGATGACATGATATTCTACATAGAAGACCCCCTAAACTCCATTGAAAGACTCTTAGATACAATAAATAAATTCAGTAATGTGGCTGGATATAAAATCAATACTCAGAAATCAATAGCATTCCTATACACGAACAACAAAATTACAGAGAGGGAAATAAGAGAAACTACACTCTTCACATTAGCAAGCAAAAAAATGAAATATCTAGGAATTACTCTTACGAAAGAAGTGAAAGACTTATACATGGAAAATTACAATACACTGAAAAAAAAATTGAAGATGATCTCAGAAAATGGAAAGACATCCCTTGCTCATGGATAGGAAGAACAAACATTGTGAAGATGGCCATTCTCCCAAAACTGTTATACAGATTCAATGCAATCCCAATAGAAATACCATCAACATACCTTATAGATCTAGAGAAATCACTCCTAAATTTCATCTGGAACCAGAAGAGACCTACAATAGCAAAGGCAATTCTAAGCAGCAAAAACAAAGCAGGAGGTATCACAATCCCTGACTTGAAGTTATACTACAAAGCAACAGTAGTAAAATCAACATGGTACTGGAAGCAAAACAGAGCCGAAGATCAATGGAACAGATTAGAAGATACAACCACAACTACAAACACATTCAACCACCTTATCTTTGATAAAGGAGCCAAGCAGGTTCATTGGAAGAACGACAGTCTCTTTAATAAATGGTGCTGGAAAAACTGGCTCTCCATTTGCCGAAAACTAAAGCTAGACCCATGTCTATCACCATGTACTAAATTAAAATCTAAATGGGTCAAAGATCTGAATATTAAAACAGAAACGCTAAATCTGTTGGAAGACAAATTGGGTAGGAACCTTGGAGACATAGGAGTAGGTAGAGAATTCATGAACAGG
Organism: Cavia porcellus; assembly: GCF_034190915.1. Classification (NCBI taxonomy): domain Eukaryota; kingdom Metazoa; phylum Chordata; class Mammalia; order Rodentia; family Caviidae; genus Cavia; species Cavia porcellus. The sequence goes on from NW_026947485.1 coordinate 104,641,236, forward strand.
ACTCAAACCGCACAGGAAATACTTCCCAGAATCAGTAACTGGGACCACTTCTTATTAAAAAGTTTCTGCATGTCAAAAGAAATCTCCAGCATAGTGAAAAGAAAACCCACAAACTGGGAAAAGATTTTAGTGAACTCTCTCTCAGACAAGGGACTCTTGTCTAAAATATATAAAGAATTAAAAAAAACTCAGACCTCCAAAATTCAAAGATCCAATCCAAAAATGGGCATCTGAGATGAATACGCAATTCTCAGATGAAGAAATGCAAATGGCAAATAAATACATGAAAAAATGTTCATCATCATTGGTCATTAGAGAAATGCAAATAAAAACCACACTGAGATACCATCTCACTCCTGAAAGAATGGCCAGGATCAAGAAAACCAACAACAACAAATGCTGGAGAGGCTGTGGGGAAAAAGGAACTCTCCTGCACTGTTGGTGGGAGTGTAGACTGGTACAGCCTTTGTGGAGATCTGTCTGGAGGTTTCTCAAAAAGTTGGGATTGGAAATCCCATTTATTCCAGCTATTCCACTTCTAGGCATATTCCCAGAAGAACTGAAAGCATCATACCACAGTGATTTATGTGCACCTATGTTTATAGCAGCACAATTTGTAATCGCCAGATCTTGGAAACAACCCAAGTGTCCATCAACTGAGGAATGGATAAAAAAGTTGTGTTATTTCTATACAATGGAGTATTATTCAGCTATAAAGAAGGATCACATTGAGACATTTATCAATAAATGGGCGCAGCTTGAGACCATACTCATAAGTGAAATAAATCAATCTCGCATGTGTGAATACCGAATAATTTCCCTAATGTAAGTAATGATTCAAATATATAAAAATATGTGGTAATCATGATTCCCCATTATGTGGCCTTGAAGCCTTATAAAGTTTTCACTTATTAATTGGAAAGGCTTTATTCTGGGCTTCTTGATATGGAAATATTTGAAGCTATAGTATATAAAGTTTTATCCAAATATTTCAAGGAAAAAGACAGACACTATGGTAACTACTATTAAGTCGGGTTATTTGGTGGTGAAGCACTAGGTTGCTGAAACAGTCATGCTTTGACCTGTATTGTTATATTGTTATGTCCTGTTTTATCTCAATCTCTCCCTTATTCTTTAAAAAAATAATTTAGTTATTTCTTATGTTTGTTTTAATTAAGGGGAAAAATTTTAAAAATTCGCAGGATATATAATAGTAACTCTTTTTGATTTCCTATTAACTTGTTTTGAAGTCCTGTAATACTCCCACGATCTTGTTTTGACTGATTAGACTCTGTTCCATTCTGTATGATGGTATCAAGTTTGAGGGTATAGGCAACTACTTTGAAGGCAATAAGATTCACTAAGATGCCCATTCTGGTTTGACTATTGTCTCCTTTGGAAGTCCTGTAATGTTTACAGTGCCTAAGTTTTATTGGTCTTGTTCTCTACTGTTTTGTTCAACTTTATAATATCTAATGAGATAGACAATTCTTTTTACCGAAACAAGAGACATTGTTGATAACCATTGTTGATACCTTGTACTCTGTTTTACATCATGTGCTATGTCTATCCTTGGTTTTGACTGACAGCTTTGTTTTGCCATATTTGACTTTATTTTCTCCCCCCCAAAAAAGTAATAAGCACTAAGGAGTAATAAAATCCAAAATGTGTAAATTTTGTTGTAAAAAAGAGAGGGGAAAAAAAGAGCTCTAACGGATATAACAGCAAGTGTGTTTAGGGGTGTTAAATAGCTGACTATATTAATGTTTTTGGATCATTGAACACAGCTGTTTGCAGTCTCACTGTTTGAATGTCCACTTTGTATTCTTTGATACTGTGATTTGAGCAACTATTTCTAAGATGATAATATGTAATCTATTAACAGGTGATTTCTTACTGTTTTTTTTTTGTAGTTCTGTATTATGTGTACCCTTACACTGCTTTGTTTTGTTTTGTGTTTTTCTCTTTTTCCTTTTAAATAAAATTTAAAAAAAGAATGGCAAAATTCAATACTCTTTACTCTCAATGAGAAGAAAAAGGCTCCCTTATTTGACAAATTAGATAAATAATAGATATAGATGATTGATATAGATAGATTAGATAGATAGATTTATATTTAAGAATAAAAGACTAAATAAACATTCTTGGCATAAGATTGGAGATCAAAAAAAGATGCCTTCTTTATATTTGCCATTCCCCCTCATCATATTGGGATCACACCAATGCAATAAAACAAGAAAATAAAATAACATACATAGTTTAGGAAAAGTATAAATAAAACTGTCCCAATGCCTAGATGAGATGATTGTCCAGGTACAAATCTCAAGGAGTCTACAGCGAAAAAAGGAGTCTTAAAACCAATATAGGAATTATAAAGGGGCCTGGCTCTGAAGCTCCGTGACAGCACTCACCGAGCTCATAGGAGGCTCTGGGTTCATACTCCCCAGAGTGCAAAAAAATTATAAAGATCCCCACAAAATACAAGGCTAATACACAAATATATATTGACTATGGATAATTTTAAAAGAAAATTTCAAAAACAATGCCATTTATTATGACAAAAAATGAAATATAGGTATAAATCCAATGAAAACTTTTTTTTAAAGAGCCAAATCTACAAACTTCTTGTGGAAGAAATCAGAGGCCCACATAAATGGAAAGACACACTTTGTGATGGCTTGGAACACTAAGTTTAATTAAGACACTGGTTCTTCCAAAAATGGCCTATAAATTTAACACTATCCCAAATAAATTCCCACCTGTATTTCTTCTAGACATATAGATCTTACACAGATGCTGATTCTAAAATTTTCATGGTAAGGCAAAAGAACAGTAATAGACAAAATATTTTTGGAAAATAATAAAGTTAGCAGACACACGCTGACAGATTAACTTACTACAAAGCTACAGTGATTAAAATCATATAAGGTTTGTGATAGACACACAGACTGATGGAGCAGAACAGAAATCAGAAATAAACTAAACCTAACATAGCTACTTACTCTTTAACACAATATAATAACAAGCCAATGGAGGAAAAATAGTCTTTTCAACAAATGTTTCCAGACATTCGCCCGCAAAAAAATAAAACTCAACCTATGTTTTACACCTTAAACAAAAAGTTTACTCAAGATGGATCATAGGATTAAATGTAATATGAAAGACTGTGAGTCAGAGAAAAAATAAATAATAAATAAATAGAATAAAAATAGAGGAAAAAATTTAATTTATAATCTCCAAAAATGACAAATAAAATTTCATCAAAATTAGACTTTGTCAGCGTTAAGAGAACAAAAAGACAAGTCACAGCCTGTCAGTAAATACTTTCAAATCATTTACCTGATAAGGAATTTGTATTCAGAACATGTGACTTTCTATGCCACAGTGATGCGTAACACATGGATGCTGAGGCTTTCCCTGCTCTTTCACTGGAAGCTGCTCTTCTGAGGCCAAACGACAGCCATACAGTCTGCGAGTGCCTGCCCTGGGACCACCTCTCTGCCCCCAGGTCCTCCAGTTTTGCCTTTGGACATCAGTACTGTTGGGAAGCTCCGCAGCCATGAATTGGCAAGAGTCACGGTGAGTCAGGTACATGGCTGTAAGATAAGCACATTTTCTTAAGCACTTTCCTCAGTGCCAGAAATGGCATTTTCCTGCTTGGCCTTTTCTCTGATGAGCTGTATTTATGAATTTTGGTAAAGTACATCAGCAGGAAGGCCAAATTTGTAAAATACGCCAGCCTTCTAGATGCATAACTATCACACTACACACACCTACTGCCTTCCTGAGCCCACATTCATAAAACAAAGACACCAGCACAGCATCTCCCACCAACTGCCTCACTCCCTGCCAAGTCTATGCAATGTGACTTCCCTGGTTGGCACAATGGGCCTCTGGCCTGAATCAGTTTCCCAGCACAAGGACACTTTGCAGCACACAAATCATATTGTGCTTTGGCTCAGGCTCCCCGATCCCTTCAAAGCAAACTTGCTGGTGGGAAGGCAAGGCACAGACAGCCCTCACCTGAACAGATCAGTCAACAGGCAGCAACTGTGTCCAGATCACCAGCAGGTGGAGGATTTGTGACACTCCTACAGCTCTCGACCACATGCATACACACACATGCACACACACAAACACATGCACACGCATGCTTACACACATATATAGATCACGCACATCCCCAAACACATCACATGTATACATATATGCGCACAGAGAACTATGCACAACACACATACAAACACATACACATGCATGCATGCATGCATGCATGCACGCACATAGAAACAAACACACAATCACATATACACACACACTCTGGATGCCCACAGGGGCCCATTTCTTTTTCTGTAGTGGGTACTGCCCTCCTGCTAGAGAAGCTAATGCCCCTCCTATCTAATCTCCCTTCTTGCTTTCACAAGCTATGTCCTCTAGTCGCTGTCACTGAGCAAAGACCATGGCTTGAATGTACACCAGTGTTGCCACCATGAAGTCAGAAAGACACCAGCCTGTGGTTCTCAACCCTGTTTGGCCAGGAGCTGGAGAGATTGAAATAGGGCCAATGTATACTATCTCTTTCTAAAAATGTCCCTTCCTCTTGGGCATACTAGACCCTAGAGGTATTTGGTGCTAACCCCAATTGTTATTTCCCTGGTTGTGCACATAGCAGTGTTTGCTTCCCTTGGAGAATCCACCAACCATCCAGGTTCCACCAGTTGGGCATTGTATTGGTGTCACCCCCATCATGCAGATTTACTGCCTCATGCCATTGTTTCCTCCTCTCCCTACTCCCACCGAGGTGACATCTGCGAACAAGGGCTTGGGAATCCTGTGCCTGTGCAAGAAGGGGAAGGGTACATAGACCTCACTCATAGATTCAATACCACTATCAACCAGATGAGGCAGCTTTATTTTTCATCCACACTAAAGATTCAAAACTTTGGGCAAGAGAAAACAGAGAAGTAATTTCATCAACCAGTTTTTGTTTTCTTGTGCCAGTAAGGAAAAGCTTTCCCAGTATAAGCCAAAAGTTCCATGGCTTTCTTCCTCCCCATTCCAACAGAGGAGAGTAACCGGCACTTTCCAAGCAAGAGCAGCTACTATACCCCTACTGGCTGACAAGCATGTGGGCAGCCCAGTTCACTATTGCAATCAAAGACTGTTGTGAATTCAAATTAGTTCACTGGCTACAGCCTCCCCTACGGTATCCCAGGATCCCTGCTCTTTGTTATCCTCCTTGTCTATGGCTGCCTTAGGCAGTTTTATATTGACAAGCCCAGTCTGCTCCTGAAAGTCATGCCTTAATTCAGCATAGAGATGGAGGGGTATGCACAGCATTTAACAGAGCAGGCTTCAGCTGGTGTGTAATTTAGAAAACGTTTATTGCAGTAACACACCAAGATATGTTTCGTCAAGGGTGTTTGACAGGCAATCTCTGGGGGCCATCATCCCACATCACTTTCCCAGCAAAAAAACATGGTATTTATGTCTTTATTCTAGCAGAGGAAGATTTACTTTCTTAATAATGGAAATCTTGATGCGGCCAGGCTTTGTTGCTTGCTGGAGTTAATGTTTGTGTTTGTGGTGCCATTCCATTGTAAAAGGGTTTAATTGACAACTTGAGATTTACCATAGCACAGCCATGAAACATCTGGGAAACTTGAGAGATGCACGTTTTTATAGCCTTAAGGCTACTCTCAATTTGATAAACATAAGATATGGATAATTTAAATGTTTAAGCATTTAATTACCAGTAAATGGGAGATGCTTTGCTTTATGTGGTGTAGTTTATTCTTTCATAAGTTTTCATTTAAGCACCCAGTAGCAGAAGCCAACTTTCTGTCTTTCGGTCTGTCTCCGCTGTCATCCTTTCTCTGAAGGCAGTGCAAGATGCACTTTGGGGAAACCTGGCCAAGATCCGAGGCAGAATTCCAACCTCTGCCTCCGATGCTTTGAACAAAGCCCTCATGCCTGGCACACGTACCAGCCTCACTGGGGCCGCTGAGAGAATCCATGTTAGTAGCACTGTTGACCTTCTCTCTGCTTCCGCTCCACCTTGTACACTTCTCATACCTGGCACCTTGAGAGTGGAAATGGTGTGAGAGAAACTCTTGGAGCTGCTGCCAATTGTTCAGAGACAGTGGAGCACTGAGGGGAGACTAGCACCCCCTGGGCTTCAGGGAGAATTTCAGCCTTCCCTTGGCTAGGCACAGGCCTGGACCTTATACTTGATCAATCAAGACATAAAACCTAATTGCAACATAAGTTTCTAAATGTCATTGTACATATATCCACAGATGTATAATTTAGCAAAATTGCATCTGTTTGCTTACATCATACAAATTTTATTTTAAACCCAGCCTCTGTTTTTTCCACCTCCTTTTTCTCTCCTCCTCCCTCTATCCACAGAAGCTCTAGCATCTGCCTTGGGGGTAACCCAGGCAAAAGTGGCATATTAATTTGTCATATTCATGGCTAGTTAGGCAAATATACATTTAGAGAGGTTTTGTCTTTTCTTATTTTACAAAAAAATAGAACATGACACACAGGGGGTTTTTTGAGGTTTTTGTCTTTTTAGACTTGCTTCCCCTGACAAACACACACAAGCCTTGGCTGGGTTTCATGCATAGTGTTCACTGGCTAATCCTCGTGTTGGTACCAGACTCAGCCTGAGCACCAGTGCCAAGGGGTCTGCCTCCAGTGGCAGCGTCCAGCTGGCATCTTAAACCAGATGCTCCTCTACAATCAGTAGTTTTCACTGGATAATGTACATTCCCATTGGCTCATTGGGCCAAACAATACGTATATTTTTAATGCAGGCAGTTGTTACATGATAAAGCAATTATTCTGAACTGATTGTGAACAATGAAGCTGACGTACAAACACCATCACTACTGGAAGGATGAAAGCAGAAGACTTGGAAAAAGGCACATACCCAACAGTGGTACCCAGGTCAATCTCTGTCAACTCTTAGCACCTCTGGCATTGGATTCTGCAAGAGAGGGTTCTAATGTTACAAACTCAGCACAACTATCTGGTTGCCACATCCCTTAATTATTGCAGAGGCCAAGGCTTACAAACCTCCAGGCATCTTCTAACTCTCATTACTACAATCTGTCCTAGTGATGGCTTCTCTACTCTGCACACAGAGCTGGCTCTGTGGATGCCCTCTGTTGGGATCTACACTAGGCCAGCTCTCCCAGGCCTTCCTGGAAGGAGCTGCCTGGCAGTTGCACACTTTACCTCACTTATTATTGCCACCTGATGTGCTCCCAGGTCCAGAGGGAAAGGGTGGTACTCAGAGCCTAGTCAGCTACCAGTCACAAGGGACATCCCACTCTACCACCTACTTGTGACACTGGGACAGACATCAGGCTACAAGGGCTCTCAGTGAGCAAATCAGGCACAACCAGGAGTTCAAAGCTGGGAAGAAAAAGCCTAGTGACAATGATAACCCTTGGAGAAAAAGAGGCCAGGTAACACAGGCAGGCTGAGGGGAACAAAGGGGCACAAGAGACTTGGCCCAGCAGTCTCGGTCTGGCTGCCAGGCACGGCATGCCTCAAGCAGGTGGCAATGCCACAGCATGGCTGATCTCCCATTACCAGCACCTGGCCAACCAAGAGGGCAGCTCAAATCCTCCTGTTGTAATTTCTGGACTTCAGCACCACCCCAGGAACCCCGGTCTGCTTGAAACTTTTAAATTCATGGTCCTAAATGTTGCATTTACTTTTAAGTGGGGTCGCCTGCACTCTAGGAAGTCAACACAGCACTCTAGGAAGCACAGGCAGCCCAGGGAATAGCAAGGCCAGTGGTGCCCACTACCCCAACTCAGCCACAACGAAGAGGAGTTTCCTTCAGCAACACTGAATTCCACAAAAACCCCCAAGGAAATAGCTGGCCAAAATGATAGAGCCAGATCTATGATTCAGGACACCAGGAGAGACCTGATTCCTATCCAGACCTCAGATAAGTGCCCAAATTAGGGAATAGGATTGAGAAGCCATTAGGGGCCAGAGTGAAAAATGTAGAACACTTCAGTTAGGCATGGGTTTTTCAAACACGTAGTACTGGGAACACAGATGGACCAGTGAAGCCACAGTGGTAAAAGAATGGGCTGTGTCCAGCCTGCATATTCAACCTAATAGGAGTCCCTGAGGCCTACCCTTTGTAAGGAGTCAGCAGCTCAGCTACAACCGAAAGGATGGGACCAGGAGCCACCTGGGCCTCCAGGTCCTCATCTGACAGCACCCTAGGGATGGCACATGGGCTGCTTCCCAGGTATAGCAAGGGCTTCCTTCCCTTCACTCAGCCCATGGGTCTTCTACCATCACCTGCTCAGGTGCCCAGATTCCCAAAACTAGCCTTTATGATTCATCCTTACTCTAAGATTAAAAGCCATGCTGCCTGATTCTAAAATATTTTGCATCCATTGAATGTAAAACATCCACATAAAATGTGTTTCCTGCGAGACCACAGTGAGTTCTGTGAATATTGGGGTAGAATCATGAAAACAGAGTAATTCTAAATTCAAGCCAATAGAAAAGGCAGGAAAATCTGAGTGGAGCTCCTGTTCTATACAGTTAAGTAGTTCCTACCAAGCAGGAAACACCCAAGGGTGGTTTTTTAGTTTGAATTTCAAAATGTAAGACAAAAGAAATAGCTCCTCTACACTTTGTAACTCATTTTGTCTTTACTGTAAAAAATGCTATAGAGGGTAATATAACAATGCTAAATAACTAATGCTGGCCAAGCACATGGCTGTAATCCCAACACCTGGGAAGCTGGGGCAGGAAGAGTGCCATAAATTCAAGGCCAACTTGGACTATAAGCTGAGTTTAAGGCCAGAATGGCTACATAGTGAGTTCAAGGCCAGCCTGAACTGCATAACAAGACTCTGTATCAATCAATCAATAAAGCAAGCTGCCTTGATACAAAAGCTGCTACTGAAGATGTTGTGTTTTCAGGTGATGGAGCCAGGCATCCATCCGACCATGATCCAGAGATGCTCTGCACTATACTTCATCTCATCATCAACTAGATTGGACTGAGCAGAGGAAAATAGTAAGGTACACTTCTCTGAGGGTGTTTCCAGAGCCCAAGTAGTAGAGACCCATGCTAAACATGGCAACACCAACCAATAGGGTGAAGACTCAGATGGAAAAAGGAAGAAAGAAGAAGCCTGCCAGAACAAACATCTTTTTCTAGTTCCATACTACAATGCAGTAAGCAGCATTCCTCCACCACGCTCTCTTACCATAACATTTCTGCCCAAAAGCAATGGAGCCAGCTGATCATGAACTGAAACTTCTGAAATCATGAGCCGAAAAAGCTTTTCCTCTTTCAAATTATTATTCCCAGGTATTTCATTACAGTGATAGAAAGGTAACAGCACCAGGCAATAGGTTTGCTAATAGTACAAATATTGATCCAGAAGGAGGACTGGGAAGGGCACATATCATGGTTCCTGGAGCACTTCTTTTGCTGCAGCACAAATCATACCCACCTCAAGGTCCCCCATGCTGCTCTGCATAGAAACCAGATGGAAAGGGGCATGGCGGCCATGCACTGGGGTGGTTCCCAACTCCGGAACTGAGCAGGCTGCAGGAACAGGGGCTTCTATTTCTGACCAGTGCATGGCCAGAGGATGATCCCATAAAAGCTTCCACAGATTCAAGCCCAGAGGTAGGGAGTATACTGCATTAGTCCCTCTCTCTGTGGGTCCTTGCCCAGATGGGCCTGGGCTATGGTGCGTCCATATAGGCCTCTGCTTCCTGTCCTCTCTTTAGTGTTCCCCAGAACAAGAGACAGACAGACATCATCCAGAGGCCAATGGCTCTCCTGTGGCATGAAGGAACACAGATTATGTGCTTTGAGACTGCACACTCCCAAGTCCACCAAAGATCTAAGCACCCATATGGATCTATGGCCTCTTCACCTTGCTAAGGTAATTCAGCATCTGATACTGGGTGAAAACTGTGGACAGAAGAAGATTGTTCATTTGGACTGAGACTGGAATGAGCTGAGGTGCAAAGCTACCTCCCTTCAGCCTCCAAGGACAGCATAAGTCAGAGATGGCTCTTTCCAGCAGGGCCCATCTCTGGCAGTAACACAGAGACATCATGAAGCCAGGAGGCTCCCTGCATTCCTGTGCACCCCAGGACATGGAACCATCACCACCTTCTCTTCTCATCTGGAACCTAGAGACTTGGCAGGCTCCAGGGACCACACTGTAAGGCAGACCTATTTACAGCAGATTAAAAGCCCCACACCTTTAAGCAGCACATGCTACAAATGCACAAAACCACAGGAGAGGCTCAATTAGAAATGTGTCTTATGTATGTGTGAAAATGAGGGGGAAGAGGCAGCTGTCACTATTTCAGACTGAAAAATGCAAGGCACAGAACCAAGCAAACAGTGCTCCTGGAGGGAATAAGAGAAAGGCCAGAGGGCAGATTTCAACAGCCATCCTCCTCAATCTTGCTGGAACCAAGCTACTGTATGAGGTCAGGTTGCTTAACCCTTCTTCCATCTCTAGAGCTGTGCTGGAACAAACAGAAGGATCATTGTTTGTGGCAGCACTTCAGACACTTTTTGCCCTGCATGGAGAGACTGACATACAAGACAGCTCAAAACACAGCCTGGTTCTGTGTGAAACCCCAAGATGACATCTAGATTTAAGCCATGGGTTTAGGCTCAACTTGGCATCCAGAAAAAGCACCTACTTCTATCAGCTCCAGCCTTGCTGGCTGAGAGCTCCAGGTCCCAGCTGGGTATTTGTGGTCTTGGCATGCTGGAGACCCTTGTGTAAGGGCCAGGTCTCCCACATTCCCACTCTTCATCTGCCTCTGTTCCCCCATGGGCTCTGCTCCTGGGCTCCACCTGAAAGCCTCGCTGAGCTCCCCCCAGAGCCCCTAACCCTTACACCAGCTCTCCAGGATGAGTGCCCAAGGCTGTCCATCCCTTACTTCAAAGTCACAAATCTGGAGAGTCTGACTGACCAAATAGTCTCCACATCAAGCTGGAGGTCAGAAATAATTGGCTAGCCTGGGACCTACCACCCTCCACCAGATGCCATTAATCTACCTCTGTGACCAAGGGGTGCTGATGTGACCCCTAACCCCACAGAAGCAGGGAAAGGGGTGGAGTACGACCAACTCCACATTTTAACCTGATCACTCAAGCTGAGTTAGCTACTAAAAATGAAAATCAATGAGGTTCATCCTCCCAACCCAACCTCACTGCCCACCCTGGAGTGTCTGGCTGCAGCTTGCTCTCACATGCCACCCCTAAATAGGTGCTCACGAGAAGTAGCAGGTGCCAGCTATGTACCAGCCAGGTAGCAGAGGCCATGGGAGGCAGAGGCCATGGGAGGCAGATGCCATTGTCCACCTGTCCTCTATTCCTGTTGAGTCACACACTGAAGAATGGCCCTCTGAAGACCTTTCCTCAGGAGCCCTCGTCTGCTTTTGAGAGTTCAATCTCTGTGTCAGATTGCCACCGATATCATCTGTCAGGAAGTCCTAGGAAGGATTTCAGCCCCTTTGTCTAGCTCAAAAGCAGCTCCACTTGGCCACCTGAGTAACTTGAGGCTCTGGGATAGGTTAGAGGCCAGACCACAGGGGAAAGTGAACCCTTGGCTCTACACACTGGCTGGTGTGAAAGTGCAGACGCTCCTCTAAAATGTGTCAGTTCTGTGTAATCCTATCAGACAATGGAAAGCAGGAAGGGTCATGCTTCTGTGAACACCCCATCATAAAACCTTTGTCATAGGGAAAAGACACTGATTTCATCCCATCAAAAAGCCTGCCTGACATACACCCTGGCCCAATGTATCTCTCATCTGCGATTTAGGAGAAAAGAGCCAACATTTATGCAGTGCCCATCTGCTGACCTGTGGTGATGATGTCCAGAGACCCCAACAGTTACTGCAGTAGTCCACACCTGCCAGTGAGGAGCTGAGCTGGGCACACCCCAAACAAGGCAGAGTTCAGGGTCCCCTCCCCCTCCCCAGGCCGACTTCTCCAACAGGCTTGCTCTCAGAATAATGAAAAGTGACTAAAAGCTTTCAGAAATCACACGATACACACACAAAGAAAAACAAGGAGCCGGAGGTATTGAGATGACACCAAAATTCTTAACAGCAGCTGTGGAATCTGAAAGATAGTGAAGCTAAACCTTCATTGTCAACATAGATTTCCAACAAATAATTGAACAAACAAACATTCAGCAAGTGACTTCCAGCCTAGCTCTACGCCAGCCAAACTGCAGTGTGTATGCAACTATAGAAGAATAACAATTGCACACACACCACGCTTACCAACTCACCTGCCACGCGCCTTCCTCCAGGAGCTCCTAGAAGATAAAATCCATCACAATAGAGCCAAAGCCAGAGACAGAAAAACAAACAGATCAAGATAGACAGAGAGAGGGTCCAGGAAACCAGTGACTCAACACAGCAAAGAGATAAAAGGGTATCCCAGGAAGAAGGTGGGAGAAATGTCCCCAGACAACAGCTGTGTATCTAAGAGCAAGAGCTAAGTTGGACCAGGAGACCCCAGAACTCAGAAGCAATAAAACCAAATAAAAATCACATCAAGGTCCTGAAGACACATGTAAAAGAATCCAGGACACAAAGTGTGTGGTCCCTTGGGACAGAAGGATAAGGGCAAGAAAAGGGAGCTGAGATTTTCTTTGCCTTAGAATACTACTAAGCATTTCCAAATATATGTTTGAAGTGCTTTGATAAAAATAAAAATCAAATTTAGGAAAGTAAAATTAATGACTGGGGATGTAGCTCAATATTAGAGAATGTGTTAGCATGTGCAATGCCCTGGGTTGGATCCCCAGTAACTCCACCCCCCAAAAAAAAGGATAAAATGAATGTCACAAAGACTTATCAAGAAGAACCTATAAGAATCTATAACCCTGAACTGGTGTTTATCAATCTCTAAAAAAAACAATCTAAATATCCAAGCACAGAAGTAACCCTGTGGATTTCACAGCACCCTGGTTGCAAGGAGAGGAGCCTCCCTCAAGAACCATGAACTACACCTTAAATACACGCATCCTGTATAGGAGGATTTCAGAATCATTTAAATATCGAGGATAAGGAGGAGAGGTCCACGAAATGCAGCCAGAGAGCTCCCCCTTTCTCTGTGCCTCCACCCTATCAGAGAGTCTGCTTCCCAGGGTCAGCTCGCAGGGTTGACAGTCACCGTTCAGCACCAGGCAAGCACCGTAGCATCTGTAGATGACTCAGAGTGACTGTGCCTACACCACCACAAACTCCAGGAGCCGGTCTGGGGCTCTGGAAAGCCCAGGAACGGACCAACCCACTGAGCACCTTGCCTGGTTGGTTATCACACAATCAGCATTCTCCAAGTTGATGACACAGCCTGCTCTGTAGGTGCTTGGGGACAGGTGCACCCAGCACCGTATAAACTTGTCCTCAGTACAGTATCCTTCCTGCCCCCACAGTCTCAGCCCCAGAAATCTTCCCCGGAACTGGGAAAACTGCAAATGTGAACGCACAGAATAATGGCAAGCACACTTTTCGTGCTGGACCGCTGGGGCGGTTTTCCCCTCCACACACAACAATGGTGTTCATCTCCGAGCGGCATTGGAGGCGAACCTTACAGCTCCCTTGCTAGTTTCCTCAATTCTCCATTTTTTACAGTTACAACACCTGACTTGTGCAACCAAAAACTAGCTCCAAAAATGTGCTCAGTTTTTGAGAGGTTATCCCACATAAGCTGATATGCAAAGTTCCGTGTCCTCTAGGCCTAAGCCGGAGCTTGTCACACGCCAATCTGGTCTCCGGCAAGTGGAGAAAATTGTTGGGGTGGGGGGCTGCCCCTCCACTTTGGGGGTAAGACATGGCCCTTCGCCAGCATCCCAGAGCCTTCCGGAGGTGACATGGGCTCAGCTGCACCAGATACCCCAGATGCCCAGGGATCCAGACAGAAGCCCACCCTGCTAGCTTTACGCAAGAGCGTCTCACCGACCTCTCTCACTGCCTTCCCGGCACCCCGGGCGCTCCGCGGAGATCCGCCTTTGATTTCCAGCCTTTGAGGAACCGAAGCCGCAGCGGGCTCCGCGGAGTGGCCGCCATCCGCGTCCGAACACTGCCCTCTATGGGCCACGGCGCGAACTGCAGGCTGTTCCCGCGGCCGGCAGCGCCTGGCGCTGTCCCTGGACACCCTCCCCTCCTTTGCACCATCGACCCTGTAGTGCCGCATACTCTCACCGCCTGAGCCCAGTACAGGCTGGTGCACCCGTCACCCCTGGCCCCTCAGGAGCTCCCCACCCACCTGAGAGGCCGAGCCCGGCGGAGGTCTCGGAATCGGTTCCCATGCGGATGCATACAGAGCTACACCCAGGCCTCCTGCTTTGACCTCCCCAATAGAGTAGATGTGACCGTGAGCCTAGAAGCAGTGAGTGGATTTGTCGGTTGACTACTTCATGAATTAAGGGGTGACGTGTATCTTTTATTCCTCCCCAGCCTCACACCATAGCTCCCTTGGGAAGCTGAACTCCATCATTTTTCATGGGTCTCTGGATGAATCTGCCTCCTTGGGTAAGTGACACCAAAATAGATATGAGTTTTAAATTCCAACAAAGTGAAGAAAGTAGTAAGGACTCCACAGACCCAGCCCTTGCACTACTTTGAATAAAATTTAAAGGGCAGTTATGAAATATTCACCACGCATTATGCATAAAATGTTCGTTGTACTGAAGGGTAATAACTTCATGAGCAACTGAAGAAACTCAAGTGTCCTCTTGTCTGGAGGGATATTAGTTGTTACAAAAAGAAATTCTGAGTTCTGCCTCGCAGACTGACAGTCAGCAGAAACAGGTTAAGCCTTTATGTCTATTTCAGTAGACGGTTGTCCATAATAGCTTAAATACATCATTCTCAGAACTTTATGTATAAAATGAAAAAAAGATAGAAAAACAAAAGTAGGGAATGTAGCTTAGTGGTAGAGTACTTGTGGTGTGATCAGAATATGTGATGAATGTTTAAATTTTTAAAATTCATTGCAATAAAAGATGGATTACCATTTATCCTCCTCAGATACCCCCATTTCCTTGAACATACCTATCCCATAATTCTCGCCACTTTCGAAGCAATTCTAGAAGTTCTTTCGTGAGTGTCTTTACAAGGAGTGTTCAAAACCACAGTGAACTGGAAATGTGTATTTTACTGTAATTTTTTTCATTTAAACAAATCATTATCAGTAGTTCAGTGTCAGACGTTATATATATAGAATTTTTTAATATGGAGAAATGTACAATATAAAAATAGTACATATACTTTAATACAAATTATAATTATTAAAATTATAATTATTAAAATTATAAAATAATTATTAAATAATTATAATTATTAAAATTATATAAGAAAGTAAACTGGCCATTTTGGGAAGGTGTGATGGTAGTTTTTCTTCTTTTCACCTGGCTTCTCAGCTGCTATAGTAATCTACACATAAAAGTATATAATTTTTTACTGATGATAAATTGATGCCTTTAAAGTTCACATCTAAGGAAGTCCCTTGGACTGAGTTCCTGGAAGAATCTCAGTCAGAGGCCCTTCAGGGCCTGCTCTGATTGGAAGTCAGTAAAAAGGAGAGGGGCATTGACAATTAGCATAGATGGGACCTCTCCTGGTCTTCTGGTAAAACGCACAGGAAACTCTACCATCCAAAGTCAGGCCCAGTCTCAGGAGCCCCCAGAAAGGCCACATCTAGGATATAATGAATACTTTTGATGTGTGCCCATTAAGACACAACCAAGACCTTGGGAGTCTCACCTCCACGACTGCCAGAGTCCCCCCTGCACTCCAAGAGCCCCACTGTGTCTTCACACATCTCCCATGTGGGATTCCTTCTGGGAAAACAGAAAGAACATACAAAAGGCCATGTGAATGCTGCCAAGAAGGGCGGTGAATGCTGCCAAGAAGAGCTAGAAAGTGACACTCAGATAGCGGGGGAGCAGTAAGGACAGAGCCAGTAGCCTCCCTGGTGGCAACTGGGTCCAGTAGCTGTGCCCATTCTGGATGGGAGGCAGAGGGACAGTCCTAAATGTCCCCAATGAAGATGAGCTGCCTGTGAGTCACTAGACATGATGCCCACCCTGTGTGCCCCCAAACTTGGAATGGTTGATGTGGCTTTGTGCTCAGAGGCTTAAAGGGATCAACTGGGGAGACCCTGGCAGTGTGAAACCCACACTGAGGGAAAGTTTGTTCTGTCACTGCATAGCAAACCACCTTGAGCTTGGAAGCTGAGCATTATTCATTTGTTGGCTCCCAGTGCTGTGCCGAGCAGTTTTCACACACAGCTTTGAGTACAAAGCCTGAGTCAATGGACAGTACAAGCTTTTGTCTGGAGCCCAGTAAGTGTGTCAGGAATCAGCCATGGGGCAGAACCTGAGCCCTGGAACAGGCCATGCTTGGCCCAGCTTGGTGTTCAGGACGAGGCCTCTCTCCTTCAGGGCCCTGTCACTAAGCAGGGAACAATCTGACCCTTGAACTGATATCCTATCTTCAACAATGTCACTTCCAGAGAAAAGTGAAGAAGAGAAACCATAGCTACCTACAGCGTCACTGGGGGACCCTCTAGAGTGGAGAGAATAAATTGCTGTGCTTTTAAGCTGCAATTGTGGGGTTTTGTTTTCTTTAGTTCGCTTTGGTTTGGTTTATAAAGGACCTGAGAGACCAATGCACAGCCTTGGGAGCTCAGATCTTCCTTTGTGCTGCATGCAGTCTATTCTGTGCAGCCTGGGGAACACCTGCCCCAAGCACCTGCGGCCTTCTATCCATCCAGACCAGAATCCCTGCAACTGACTCAACTTTGACCTTAGTTATTACTGTAATCAGGGATTTGCAAGGAAAGCAATTTAATACAGGACACATAATTTATATTATTAATGATAGTTACCCAAAGAGTCAAATACAAAACAAAATGCAGAAATCTTTCCACACACTAAGACCCAAAGAATCCAGCTGAGGGCCTGGCAACCTTCTGCATGACTCCAGCTAAAACCTAAAGCCTATGACAGTGTCTCATGCAAGTCTGTTTCATGGATCTGCACTGGAAAGGCACATAAGTCAGCAACAGAAGCCAGAAAGTCTGTGTCAATAGGTTGAGGGTTCTGCACTGAAGCCAGGAAGCAGCGCTCAAAGTGAAGACCAGAGCTCCCCTGAAAAGTACTACAGCCATCCTCAATGACAATAAGGTCCCAAGCTCCTCTGATGATGAGAACAGCCAAGTTCCTATCAGGAAAGAAGTTCAACAAACTCCTCCAGGTGAACCAACAGCAACACATTTTTTGCTCTCTAGTTCTCCTTTTTTAAGTTGGGAACAATCCTCAGATGGGCCATCTGCATCTGATTGAGTTTAGGAGGTGTTAAATTGTCAACCCACCTCAGTGATCTAGAGGACAGTGCCCCTTCTGGCTCCTTAATTCTACAACTTACCAGCCAAGTACAGACCAAGGAAGTGGGTGGCAGCCTCCTGCCAGCTCCAGAAGGTGCTCAGCACTGGTCCCACTCCCCACTGTCTGTCTCAGCAGTGACTCACCTCTAAATAAACAAGGTAAGGACAGAGAGAAAAATCACTATTGTAATTGACTTCTCCCTGAACTTGAGAAAGTACCTATGTGTTTCTATTCACCATCCAGAGTTTCCAGAAGTCACTGATAAGATCCAGTCCTGTAAAAAATAAACTGTCTGCCTGAGGTGGTAGAAAGATGTTCTCACATGAAATCCATGTTCTCAAGATTCGCCCTTCTGGGAAACAGCACTGGGGCATCTGGTTGAACGGTGATTGCCCACCAACACTGTCACCGCAAGGGGGAGAAAAGGGACATACTTTCATGTAGGGCAATAGTCATTCAGGTTTTCAAGAGGCATACACGGTGAGTTGGGGGGCTTCCTGGTAATGACACCTAGTCACCAGCTGTCACTAAGGGGAAGGAAACATCCTTAGCTGTGGCAGCTAGGATCAGCCACAGTCCTACAAAGTTGCTGCGGCAGGATGATGAAGGGGGCAGGAGAAGGACTCGGAATGAGAACAGCACAGCACAGCCCCTGACAAATGACAGAAAGGACACTAACTCTCCACTGAGAGGCTAGGAGGCGCCAGCTCTGCAACAATCACAAAACACCCAGCACTACACAGCACCCTAACTCCCAAAAGCAGCTGTGAGAAAAGAAGAGAACCTGTGTGATTGTTTGGATGGGTCCCCCAAATTCACATGCTGGAAGTGTGAGTCCCTGAGGCAGTGGTCTGGGGAGATGTGTGTGGCCTAGTAAGAAGTGACTGCATTGTGAGGATAGAGCCCTTGACGTGGCTGTGACAAACATGGTTATTAGAAAACCGGCTGTGTGCCTCCTCCCTGGGTTACAGCAGCCTGCCCTTTCACCTTCACAGTGTTCTGCACACATAAAGGCCCTCACCAGATTTCGTGATGAGGCCCTTGACTTCCCAGCCCCCCGAACCACGACTTAAATAAATCTTGTTATAAATAAATCTCCTGGACTAAGCCAAGATGAAGGGTGTCCGCTCTCAGTCTGATCCCCCAAATCATATGGGAGCCTCCTGCAGACCAGAACTGTTCCAGGCTGTAACAGAGGAGTGGGAGGAGCAGATTCAAACATCTTCTTGGAAGTTTACATCCCAGTGGGAAGGAGAGGAGAACTCAAGATAAATAAGGTACATAGAAGACGCTCAATATAATAAGAGCTTTACAGAAAGATTGATTACTGAAGAGGGCAAGGGAGGGAACAAAAGGCAAGGAATGTACAGGATAGGTGGCCAGCTGAGCACAGTGTCAGCTGCCAGACAGCTAGAGGGAGATTTCCAGGCAGGGAGAGCAGATGCTAAAGGGTCCTAGGACCCTAAGGCCTGGCAGTCAGTGGAACTGCCAGCAAGCTGGTATTGTAGAAGAGGAGAGAATAAAAGGAAGATGGGGGTCAGAAGAATGGGGCACAAAGGACCTCACTGGCACAAAGGACTGGCTTTGGCTGAGTTGGAGATGAGACGCTTCAGAGGGTTTGCTGTGTACAGTGGCCCCGGGCAGCGGTGCATATTGCTTATTGGCCAGTTGTTGATCCCTTAAATGATGATCACAGTCCAGACAGGGCAAGAGGAATGAAAGAACCAAGAAATGAAAGCTCCGATTCCCAGAGCACTGGGCAAACAATAGGACAGTGTCCGGAGCCAGGAATAGATCAACCCTTTGAAAAACAAACAGAGCCTGGGATGCAGGTCTAAAGACAGGTTGGTGGGCCAGAAACTAGTCGGGGCAGATGTAAAGCCAAGGAGCGGCCTCAGGTGGATGGAGATGGAAGCCAGCAGGAAGGTGCAAACAGAGTAGGGAAGGATCAGTAGCTCCAGAGACTCCCAGACCCTGCAGAAGGAAGAATATCATTCTCTTGTACCCAGACCTGATGAGAACTTTACAGAAAGATTAACAACAGAAGAGGATGGGGGAGAGAGCAAGAAGTGGCCAGAATAAGGCCCCAAAAATTTGCTCATTGGTGCCTGCATGAGTTTCTTGTAGCTGCTGTAACAAATCATAATATGCAAGTGGTTTAACTAGCACAAATGCATCTCATTACAGCCAGAGGTCAGAAGTCTCACTGAGTTAAAATAAACACACAAGCAGGGCTAGCCCCTTCCAGATGCTCCAGGGGAGGCTTCATTCCTTGCCTTTGCTCATCTGTCCTTGTCTCAAGATCCTTCCTCCACTTTCAAGGTCAGCATTGCCCAGCCAAGTCTTTCTCATGCTGCGCTGCTCTGGTTCTGACCTTCCCACCACCCTCATCCCTATGTATCTACTTTTGAGGCTATGCTGAGCCTACCTGGATGATCCATGTCAAGGTCAGTTTCCCCTTTGCAAGCTGACACACTCACAGGTTCCAGGGCAGACAAGGATGTCTTTGGAACCATTGTTCTGTCAGTCCCTGGGATGTTCTCCAGTCTGCTGTGGAGAGAAGGGATGAAGGCAAGACCTGCACAGGGACCTGCTCATTGGTGCAGTGTAAACCTGCAGTTAGATGCAACCAATCAAAATGTTCTAAGCACCTAGCAAGGGTGAGAAGTCAAGAGGGACTAAGTAGGGAGGTGCTGAGGGTCTTTCCTGAGATGTCAGGGCAGATCTGAAAGTGAAGATTCATCCAGGACCAGCACCTTGGCCCCATATATGGTATTTGCCATGGCTGTACAGATATCCGGGGACTCTCCTGTGACCTGGAAGAGCTGGCCCAGGGAAGGGATCTAGCAAACTCACAAATCTGTCAGGTACCTAATAGCACCACGTGACCTTGGGCAGAAGCAGCACAACTTTGCATCACTGGTAGCACCACGGTCTATGCTGACCTTGGGAGGGGAAGCCAGCCTCAGCTGTCTCTACACCACTTATAAACAGGAAAGAGACAAGTGGTCACATCCAGATAAAGAATGCTGGCATTGGTGTGGGTAGAACAAGCAAGAAGGAAGAGAAAGCCATCTCTACTGGAGTATCTGTGAGCCCTTGATGCTCCCCAGGGCCCTAAATTGACCTCAAAGAATCAAAGATACAGTGTCGAGGGCAGTGAAGGGTACTGCAAAACTCAGAGGGCTTCATTATAGCCATTTAAATGAATGCTTCTGAAATGTGTTGACTTTGTACACCAACCACTGAGTGAGTATGAGAGAAACACAACATTAGAAATGCTGGCCCCATGGCAGCCGCAGCAGCAAAGTGCTGTTTCTTAATGACCCTGGACAAAAAAGAGAAGGAATAGAAGAGACATCCAGGTGCAGGCAGAAAAATACAAATGTTTACTTGTCCAGGGAAGGAAAGTGTCTGTGCAGGAGAGCAGTGTTGGATACTAAAATATTCACAGGTGTCTGGGGTTCAGACTGTGGGGCTCCTTAGTCAGGGTTCCCCAGCAGCCTCCACACCACAGCCACAGGGTGACACCACATGGGGGAGCAGTGCACAAGGTGTTATTTGCCTGCAGTCTGTACAAAACAGTGCCACTCAGCAAACTCTTATTTAACACTGGAGATTAACGCCATTGTGATGTCCTTGTCGCTGACTTCAAAAGTTGTTTTGTTTTTCTCAGACATCTGCTTTTTTTTTATTCTAAGTGGGTTAAAAAGATCTATTTCTTGCTGTGCTTGAGCCCATGCAGACTTCAAGAGGAATCAGTCTTGTGTTTCTTAAAGCATATTTTAATGTCACTTTTGGACCTTCAGCCATGCTTCTGCTAAGCAAGGTGAATGAAAGAATCTGCAGTAACCACACTACACAACAGCTCAACCTCTGAGACAGGTAACTGAGGCGCAGAAAAGACAACTGACTTCCAGCAGTCCTGCTTCTGGATTGTAATAGAAGAGAGATGGTAGGTCCTGAAGGCAATAGGAGATCCTCTGTCTGAAGGAGTATGCAAAGCTCATTACTTCAAGCTTCTTTCTCAGAATATTACAAATGAGATTGAGCAGGGGGAAGAGGAAGATAAGCAGGGCACAGACCATCCAAGGCCAAGCCATCAGGCAGTTTACAAAATTGGCGCCAGGTTCTCTGGGATGGCTTCTGTCCCTCAGCACTGCTTTCTTTGTAGATAGCTGACAGTGCCACTTGGAGGGGTGTTCAGAATGGCTCTCAGAATGCTGTGCCAGGAGAGCACTCACCTTGCCATCAGAAATTGCTGCAGATGAGCCCTGTTCAACATGTGATCTGAGCATTTGTCATCTAGTTCTGATGTACACCAGAGGTGCAAAGTTACCTGCCTTTTTCCCCCAGTGTTACTGACTTACAAGGGGTGTCATTAGCAGCCCCTTCCTGAGCCAACATTAGGCACCAAATTGTTTCTTGAAGAAACTAGAGCCTGAGAACATTGACACTGTGCTTTTTTCTACTATGATGTGACACCAAGCCACACCTATGTGGTTCCAGAATAATGTGTTGAGTGGGGTCAGTGAATTGATTTGGCTAATTTGTAGATCTTCAGTCTGTGAACTCTGGTCACTTTCACTGGGCCTGATTTGGCCCACTTTTATTGGGCCTCCCTCTGACCACTGGGAAGATGACTATCTCATTATCTCTTACCAGCCAGTATGTCTGTGGAATGCCTTTGCATAGCCTGTTTATAATTCGTGCCTTTTATTTGTGTATAGAAACTTTAACATACAGGATATTCATTTTTTGTTTAAACTCTGTTACAAAATACACCAGATGCAAATAATAGGAAAATGCTGTAACTAGCTGGGCAAAGTCTAATTTTATGCTCTGCTTGCACCCTATTTTACAAGAGAAGTTTGCTCTCATTTCAAGCACGTAGAATGGAGTCTTTAGTTATCTTTTAATATTTCACATTTTAATGCTTTACATTCAAATATATTTAGAGAGAGATTTATTGAGAAACACATACATAGAAAAAGTCAAAAAGAGAGTAAAGAAAAAATGAAATATTTTTTCTTATTTTTCATTAACCTAAAAAGTAGCTGCTCAAAATATCAGGTGAAATAGTTAATTATAGCATATGGATAAGTAAAATAAATAGAAGTATTGTCATAGGGCTGGGAGAGAGGAACTGAGAATGTTTGATTGTAAGGCGGCAGCACTGTATGTGAAGTGGTGTAGTGTCATCTAAAGTTACGGTTGTGCATTTCATGTCCTGTTCAAATCACTAAAAAAAATTTAAATAGGCATTATTGATATGCTAGAGAAGAGATAAATATGTTTAATTAAAACCAGGAAGAACAGAAACAGTGTAAAAGAAAAGAAACAAAGAATAGTTCAGTGAAAAAAATAGTTTTAAACATGATGGCTACTCTGAAAGCCAATATTATTTTCACTGTTTTGCTTTGTTCTCATTAATTGTTTTGCTTTATTCAGTATTCTTTTTTGATTAGTTTTATAGTGTTTTGCTTTTGGTTTGATTTTGCTACACCTAATGGAATGGACAACCATTGTGAAGATAACAAGATATACTATTACTGTTTTCCCGGTAACCTGCTGTGAAGTTCTGTACCAATTTTGCTGCATTGTGTTGACTAGCTTTGTCCTGTCTTATTTTGTTGTATTTTTACTCTTTTTAAAATAAAAAAACATTTTTAAAGAATGATAGATATTAATTCACAGTATCAATAATCCTTTTAAATGTGAATGGTATAAATATACCAATTAAAAGACAGAAACTCTCAGAATGGTAAAACAAGTAAGACTAGAATAAGTTTGAAGAAAAAGGGAAGAGAAAGATATACCCAGAAGCAGTGATCAGAACAAAGCTAGATTCATCTTACTGTATCAGTTTCAGATTGCTGAAGAAAGGACATTATTAGGAATAAAGAGAAGCATTCCAAGGAGACTATCCTGCAGTAGACACAACCTTAAATTTGTGTGCCACTGATAACCGTGTGTGGGCACACATGAACAAACACTAGTACAACTAAGGGAGAAGTGGTAAACCTACTATTACAGCGCTCTCTCAGTAACTGACAGGCTCAGAAGACTGAAAAGCAGTGAAGAGAGGGTGGAATTGACCAGCGCCATCCATCAAATGGATCTAATTGACATCTGTAGCACACTTTATCCAACAGCAGCAAAGTACACACTCTTCTCATACAAACAAAAAAAGACAAAAGCCAGTTACTCTCCAATGCACAACGAGCAAGTAAAATTTGAAATTCTAAATAAATACCATTTATAATAGCTCCAAAAACTAAAATGCTTAAGCATACACTTAGGTGTGAAAATGTTTATTGATCTTTATGCAGGAAAGTAGGATACAGAAGTAAAAGAAACAAAGAAAATCTAACTGAATGGAGAAATATTTGCAATTACAGATTGAAAGTCTTCATATTGTTAAGATGTCACCTCTGCCCAAATTGACCTGTAGATACAACATAGTTCTGATCAAAATCACAGATATTGACAAACTGATCGTAGAGTTTAGGGGGAAAAGACATAAAATAGCCAATTTTGAAAAAAGAGGGACAATTTGGTACACTTATTCTACCCCATTCCAAGAGTTATCATAAAGCTACAGTAATCAAAACAGCATGATTTTGGCCAAAAAAAAGACACAAATATCAGTGAAATGGGATATAGTGCTTAAATATAGTTCACTGATTGTTAACAAGATGCAAGGATAATTCAAGAGAAAAAAATGGTCATTTAAGTAAATGGTGCCGGAAGAATTAAATGCCCGTATGTGAAAAAGAAACTGAACATGTACACAGATCTTACATGTTTCGCCAAAAACCAGGAGGACAAAATAGGTTACTTCTTAGCAGGCTTTCGTTCTGAGGTAATATAAATGTTCTGGAATTAGTAGTGATAGTTGCAGACTTATGAATTTACTAAGAAAAGACAGACTGAACATTTTTAAAGAATGAATTTGTAATATATGATCATATCACAGTAAAATAAAATTAACTCAGAATGGTTTGTAAACATAAATTTAACATGAAAATCTTTAAAATCCTATGTGAAAGCAGAGAAGAAATCTATATGGCCTTATTAGTGATAAGTTTTAGGTAAAGCACTAAAAGTCAAGTCCATGAAAAAAAACTGATAAATTAGACCTTATTAAATTTGAATTTTTCTGCTCTATGAGAAAACCTATAAAGAAAATGAAAAAAGTCACAGATTAGGGGGAAATATTTGAAGAAGATGGTAAAGGCCCTTATCACACTTGATTTCATGATTCTGCCTCGGTGCCCCACAGGTGTCCAGAGCCAACAGTATCTTGGGGTACATCTGTGAAGGTGCTTCCAAGTGAGATGATCATTGGATCAATGGACTTAGTAAAACGTACTGTCCTAGCCAATGTGAGTAGGATGTGGGTGTGTCCTCCCAGCCATTGTGAGTCTGCATAGAGCAAGGAGGTGGAAGAAGAAGGAATTCTCCCCTTTCCCTTCCTGTCACTCTAAAAATCTGCTGCCCTTGGGCTGGACATAACACTATCAGATCCTGTGTTTCTGTTTACCTGGGAAAAGATGACTGATTTATAACTGTACCTGAAGCATCAAAGGATACTTAAAACTCAAAAATATGAAATCAGCCAGGTGTGGTGGCGCACACAGCCATAATTTTAGCACTTGAGAGGCTAAAAATTGAGCCTTCCATGAGTTTATAGATGCAGGCAAAAAGCTATGAGATTTCTGGATTAGTTTCTCTCTCGTGACTTATCACTGTGAGTTCAAGTCTACCTTGGACGACATAGTGAGTTCAAGGTCAGTCTGAGAGAACTGACCCGGGAGAGACAGACAGACAGACAGACAGACAGACACACACACACACACACACACACACACACACGGGGTGGGGGGTGATCAAGCAAACCAAGTTAAAATGGCGGGGGGGAGGAAGCCGACTAGTTCGTATAACTAATACATACTAATAAAAAGCATTAATGAGCAAAAGATACTTTATCAAAGAAGACAAACGGCAAAATTGCATGTGGAAACACACTAGTATCACTTGTTATTGGGAAACTTCAAGTTAAAACAGAACACCGGCACACACTTGTTAGAATGGATAAATGTTGAAAATGAAGTTGATAGCACCAAATGTTACCTGGACACAGAGCAACAGAAACTCAATGCTGCTAGAAATGGTGCAGCCGCTCTGGAAGAGGGTTCAGTGCTGGGTATGATGGTGCACAGCTGTAATCCCAGCACTTGGCTGACTGACTCGGGAGGATGGAGAAGTTGAGGCCATCCTTGAGGCCCTGTGTCAAAAGCAAACAGAAAGAAAAAAGGAAAAAGAAAAAGAGCAAGAAATCTAAACTAATAAACAAACAAATGAAGTAACTGTGGACATATCCG
Source organism: Cavia porcellus (assembly GCF_034190915.1). Taxonomy (NCBI): domain Eukaryota; kingdom Metazoa; phylum Chordata; class Mammalia; order Rodentia; family Caviidae; genus Cavia; species Cavia porcellus. The sequence goes on from NW_026947485.1 coordinate 104,667,060, forward strand.
CTTGCTCTTAACAGCATTAAGTCACAAGATGAAATAAAGAATAAAAAGAAAAGGAACTGAGGAGAAAGATTGAGTGCATAGCAGGTATGATAAAAATGTACAGCAGAAAGGGTCTTTCAGAAGCAGGGAACAAGCGATAGAAGGACAGAAAACCTTGGTCTTGTGCACAGGTAAATTTTGCCCATGTCTCAAACTCCTCAGGTTCTGAGAGCTTCCGGGGTAAAAAGTGAGCCTGCCATGAGTTTACAGATGTAGGCAAAGATGGGTGTGGTTCCTGCAGTGCGGTAGTTATCACGATCACCTCACAGATACAGGCAAGAAGACAGGAGATTGTGGGTCAGTTCCTTTCTCGTGATATAACAGGCAATGAAAACACAAGGCAGAGCAGCCAGGGGTATGCTGCCCACATGGTAGGTTTATGTTTTAGCCAAAGAACCCTCAACTTTCAAGAAGCCACAATCCTATAATAGATAAAACTGCTTAATTCTTGACCTGATAGGAGACATCATTTTATTATCTTAGCTAAGAAACAAATTCATCCTCTGATCTGGAAGGAGACATTCTCTCCAGTTTCCCAACCAAAAGTGGATCTATAGTCACCAGGGGTGTAGAAATCCCAAGAGCACTGGCCCCACCCAGATACTGGTGCCGGGAAATTACAAAAGCAAATGGGGGAAGATGTGCCTCCTGGCGCAACCTTGGAAAGTCCAACATAAGCCACTCTTTGTGACTGGTGGAGACCAACAAGAATTCTCTCATGCAGTCAGTGTTATTCTCCTTTTCCTTTTATTTTAGAAATTATCAACAAACAGCTCTTCAAATTACCAAAGGAGCCTCTTTGAAGGATTGGCTGACATCCTTGAAAGTCCAGATTGGAGACAAGGGTACCAGGAATATTTTCAGGACACTTTAATTCTGGACAAAGAGTTCCTGGCAGCACTGTGATCTGCAATTGGTGCTAGCAAGACTCTCAGGGTATACTTGGCTTGCTTGATCCTTCTGCAAGCTCCTAACATTCTTTGCCTGTTCTTCTTAAACCTTTGAGGTTCTAAGATTCCATCTTAGAACAGGACAAGATAACCTTCATGCTGCCAGTTTGTGTGCCAAGAGAGCCTACTGGGCATGTATCTGACCCAGTATCCCTGCCCACTGCACTGACTGGGACCTGGCCCATTTGTATGGTCACCTCCCTGGTCCTTTTCCAGGGCAAAAGGGAGGTATTCTGAAAGCAGTGAAAATACAAGATCAAGCCATTCCCATTTCAAATCACCCGAGTTCACTCTTTACACCTGAAAAATATACCATTTCAGTTTGGCCTCAAGTTCTTTGTTCAGAAATCAGTTCAAGCCAGAAGGAGAGATAGGAAGGATCACCTGAGCATAATAGAAGCCCCTTGGAGAAAAATAACGAAATTCTGCTCAGACAAAACACCTTGCTGTACCCAGAGTTTTGTGACTCTGCCTCCTTTGTGACACCTGCCCCTTCTCCTTGTCCAGATAGAGTAGAAACCTCTGCAAATATGGCTAGAACAATAGCCCCCAAAGGTTGATCTGGATCTTCCTGAAGCCAACTGTCTAGCTTCTAAGGGTTTCTCTGTTTCTGACCTTTGAATACCTGAGTGGGGACCATAGCCTCCTCTCTGATTTCCTTTCATTAATCTTAGAAAATTCTCAGTCTCTTGCCTATTTGCTGGGTTAAATTTCAAGTGTTACATAGAGTCAGCAACAGCAATTTTCTCAAGGAGGCTTTGCGTTTCAATAAAACACTCTGAAAATTTCTATCATACCTTGTTGGTCCTTGGGGATAACTTCATGTAATAATGGGCAAACAAGAGCCTTGAGTGCAGCCCTTGGTGCCTCTTGACTCCCAGAATCTTGGCTCTATGTTCTGTCCCAATTGGGCTTTCTTCCTATGCTCTGGAGAAGATTGAGCTTAAGGCCTGTGCCTAGCAGAGAGAAACTGCCAGCCTCAGAATGGAGCATGGGCAGGTCTGAGGAGCCCTGTTAAGCCACTACCACATCCAGTTCCATCCCCTCAAGACTTTCCTCTTGACCCACTTGATACCCACTGGCTTATGAGCTGCACTTCAAGGTGGAATTCATATCTGGAAAATATATGTCCTTCTGCAAAAGCAATTAGATTCTTTCCTTTAAAATACAAACTGGCAGCCCCTCCCATGAGTCAGCAAAAGCCATGCTGGGACTGGGAGGAGTACAGCAAGAAGCCAGTTCACCCTTCCCATAAGCCGCACAAACTATGCAGGTGCAGAAAGAGAGAATCCAGTTCACCCCTCCTGTGAGCTGACGGGCAGCAACTGAGGGACAAAAACAACTAAATGTTTGTATTATTTGATTGACTTTGTAGGCCTAAGGCTGGTAATCTGAGCATCTATTAGCAGGATAATAATGTGCAATATAGCAAATATGGGGATTTCTTTCTGTCTGTTTTTGAAATTCAATATTGTTCTCATCGTTTAGTTTTGTTCCAATTCATTATTTTGTCTTATCTAATGTTTTATTTTGATTGGTTTTGATTGATTTAATGTTTTGTCTTGATTGGTTTTATTCTGTTTTGTTCTATTTGATTTTATTTTTTCTGATGGTACTGACAACTATTGTGAAGAGAACAAGATATATTATGGTAGCCATTGTTGATTTCCTATCATCCTGTTTTGAAGTTCTATACCACTTTCATGGTTTTGTTTTGATCGGCTTTATTCTGTTTTATTTTGTTAGGTTTTATAATCTTTAAAATAAAAATAAGATAAATTTTAAAAATTGGAATTTCTAAGTTCTCATCTGGAGTAGGTTCCAGGTCTTTTGGCAGAACGCCATCTTTGGATGACCACACACATACCAATGATGACACTCTGGGACCCCCTTGTGACTTAATCACTTGCTGAGGGGCTTGGCTATACTGGGATACAACAGAAATCCAAAATTAGAGATCACTCTCATAAATAAATGTTTAATATACCTTAAGTGTAGGGGGAAAAAAAAAACATGTTAAGATGAGTTGAAATTTTAAAAGGAAGTATCCGTTATGCTTTTCATGCTTTTTCTAGGGCAATGTGGAGACATGCGTTAGAGTTGGCACAAAGCCACCCTTATATCATTCACTACCTCATGACATCAAAATGCAGGGCAGGACACTTTATGGCCCAGACAGGCCCCCACCACCCACCACAGTGGTAAGGAGCCACTGTCCAAGATGGAGTCAGAAGGTTGTTCAACACCAAAGGCCAGTGGCAGAACACTTGACCCAGGGCAAGTGGAGCAAGGCTTCTGTCTGTAGGAGTTACCTCCATCTACTGGGCTTCTTGGTGCCCAGCCTCATATTCCAGGACTTCCCAGAGCTGCTGCCTGCCTACAAGCAGCAAATAAAGGCCTAGCCTTGAAAAGCCCATATTAGCAAATGGGATTTGCCCTGACTGGAGTGATGGAATTGCTGAGCATGGGCTAGAATTGCTGCCAATGCTCAGAGTGAACTACAGGCTCAAATGCACCTGAGGTTAAACAGAAGAGCTGTCAACACTGACCCCAACCTCAGCTACCTAACAGGGTTATGGCCAACCCCAGGCCATTCCTGCACCCCTTTTCTGTCATCATATCCTATTGGTGCCTGAGAGTGATATAAAAATAGCACCAGTTCAGTTCAACCATCTTCACTTTACCCAAGGTTGCACTCAGCAGAAACAGCCTGAGAAGAGACCATAGTTCTGTCACTCTGTGGGTGGCCTTGGGCAAAAGTGAGACTTCGCTAAGCTCAATTTATCTTCCACATGTAACACTGGTCAAGGGGTTGACAGGGGCCACACAGGACAGTGATGAGAAGAAAGCTCTCTGAAGCCTCTCTTGGCCCTCAGGCTTGAGGTCCTGGGCAGGCTTCTCTGTCCAGGACACCCATGATTCGCACCCCAGGGGATTGGCTAGGATCCAATCAAGTGAGCAAGAGGGCTTTGTCAGTCACCAAGAACTAAATAAGTGCTGGGGTTATTATTATTTCTTATCAAATTAACTACCCATATACTATAATTGCAAAGTGCTTCCAAGCAAAGCAGATCAGAATACAGGGACTCATTAGAAATTCCAGGCAACTCAACCTCTTTTGCTGACCTTTGCATTAATTCTTGCCTTTTCTCTCTTCATTAAATCTTATTCCTGGAGCTGTTATTAGCTCCCCAGTCTCTCCCTGATTAAATAATGACCTGGGATCACTTGTTTAGGTGTCCCCCATTTCATTACACTGCCAGCCCAGGGCACCCCCTCTTTGGATGTGTCTGCACTTGCTGCAGGCAATGACTGGAGAGGCAGACATCACTAAATCATTCTCAATTTGTGTGCAAGGAGTATGCCTCTCACACCAATTATTAAAAGTTTTCAATTTTCCAAGGGGAAAAAACTGCAGTTTTACAAATAATTAGGTTAGGACTTGATCTTCCCTGGAGTAAAAGGACACTAATGAATCCCATTCTATAAGCCAAGTTCTCATCTTAAAGTTTGGGACAAGATGAGGAGTTATTCCTGCCGACAGCAAAGAGGAGGTCCCTCTCCTGGTTTCTTCTGCTAAACTGGCTGAGGTCCCTCATTAGCCCACAACTAAGCATCCAAACAAGTCTTCAACATGTCCCAAAGAGACTTCATCCTGCACAACCCCTGCCCCTGCCTCCTTGAAATTTACCAACCTCAATCAGAAAATCTGGTCCTGATATCCTGTGAGTACAAATATACTAAAGTATAGGTTTTAGAATGAGTTTAAAGTTCAAGGAAGGTAAGCAGTAAAAATAAACTAACTCAGAAGACTTGAATAGATCTTTTGCCTATGGAGATATAAAAGTGGTCAATAAATCCAGGTTTAGTGGCACATGCCTATAATCCCAGCACTAGGGCAGATGAAGCAGGAAGATTGTCTGGAGTTCAAGGCCAACCTGGACTACATAGTGAGATCCTGCCTCAAAAACAAATAAATAAACAGACAAAAAATGGTATTTAAGTGATCAATAAACCCATGGAAGGTGCTACACATTACCAATCATCAAGGAAATGCACATCAAAAGCATAAGGAAATGCCATCTCACACTATTTAGGATGACACCTGTCAAAAAGTAGAAAATCCCAGGTGTTGCTGAGGATGTGGAAAAACGGGAACCCTTGGGCATCATGTGTTGGTGGAAAGTTAAATGGTACAGATTCCATGAAAAAAAATACAGCAATTAAAAATGAATTGCTAGCCAGGAGTGGTGGCACACGCCTGTAATCCCAGCATTTGGGAGGCTGAGGCAGGAGGATAGCTGCAAGTTTGAGGCCAGCCTGGGCCACAAAGTAAGCTCAAGGCCAGCCTGAATCACATAGTTAGACCCTGTCTCAGAAACACGAAAGAAAAAAAATAGAATTGCTATATGATCTAGCATACAGCCAAAGTAATTGAAAGTAGGGAAACAAGGGACATCCCTACTAACACATCCATGCTCACAGTACTATTATTCACACTATTGTTCACAGCCAAAAGGTGAACACAATCTGTATGTCTAATAACAAATATATGAATAGGCCAAGTTGTTTATCTTGGTGTGTTGGAGACCACTACGAAGCAGCTCTGAGCAGAATTTAAATTTTACTAATTGGCTTTCTATGTTTACCTGTGAGACTGTCCTAGGCCTAGGCCCCTTGGCTGGCAACAGAAGCTGATTCATAGTAAGTGAATCTCTATGAATCACTGGTCCTGGCTGAAGCCTGTAGTGGCCTGTGATGCCAGCGACACCTCAAAAGGCAAGACAAGGCCACAGCTGCAGACACTCTGGCTCCAACCCCAATTAACAAGGTAAAGACTGAAGCTGCAAAGATTACTCCTACAGTCTCACTTCTACCATGTCTTCATGATAAGACAGTGCTACTAAATTGACTTGATTCATTACTTGGAGACATCGTTGAAGTGACTCCCAAGGTCCTGCTCATTGCCTGCACTTTCCTCAGTTTCTCCACCCTTTGTCCTTGGTCCTAATATAAGGGGACTGATCCAGAGAATCCTTTGTTTTTACCCTCGAAGCCTTGAGCTTCATTAAAGGGTTTTGATCCTCCTGGAGCCCTAAAAATCATGCAATTTGTCTCTTCTTATTTAACCTCTGCCGTACACTCGTTTGGGAGATTGGGGATCTAGGACACAACCCGATATTGGTGCATTCAGGTTGCCAGAGCAAAATACCATAAAGTAGCTTATAAGCAACAGAAATTTATTGCTCACAGTTCTGGAAGCTGCTAAGTCTAAGACCAAGGCCCCAACATATCACATCAGTGTCTAGTGTCTGCTATCTGTCTCATAAAATGGTGCCTTCTACCTATGCCTCACATGGTGAAAGAGCAAACAAGCTTCTCATGGTAGAACAGGATTCTGTTATAAGGGCAGAAGCCCCTTTTGGGAGAGCATTACCTCATGACCTAATCAGTTCCCAACTTCTTATATCTTAACTCTATTTTGAAGAGTACATCTCAGTACATGAATTGTAGGGGGACATGAACATTCAGACTTTAGCAATGATATATACATACAACATAATACTATGTTGGCTTAATGAGGAATGAAATTCTGATACATGCTACACCATGAATGAACTTGTAAGACACTGCACTGCAATAAGTCACGCACAAAAGAACAATGTATGAGTCAGTTAGAGTAACCAAACTCACAGAGACAGAAAATACAATGGTAGTTGCTGGTAGCTAGAAAGGAAGAATGGGAGTTGTTTAATGGAGAGTTGTTTAATCTCAATTTTGCAAGACCAGAAAGTTAGAGATCAACAGTGATGATTGTACACCAATGTAAATCTACCTAATGCAACTAAATTGTGTGCCTGAAAATAGTATACGTATATTTTACTACATTAAGGTAAATAAAAATGAAAATAAATGTATGTGGGGAGCAGCTGAAGCTGGAGATCAATTACATGTGCAGGACTGGAGCAAGGCCAGCTCTGGAATGAAGTTGCTAGGCAGAGGGATTTCAGTTGACAACAGCCTCCTAAGCATATGAATAAATACACTGCTGTTGGTGGGTGGTCCCTTTTCTCCCATCAAGAGAGGAGGCTCACCTGACCTCAACTTCTCCACTCTGATTCATCTTTATTTCTTTATCCTCTACCATCTACCCCCTAAGAATTTGGGAGCTGTACTGGACACAATAAATGTGCTGAGGGAAACGTCAAAGTGAGTCCCCCAAATATCCTTAGACAAAGGCTAGGAGCACATCAAAACTCATCACAAACCAAACATGTACCCTTGGTGGCATCAGAAGCTCTGTCCCCCTTCCATCCAGCACTGTTGGAAGAGATGACACCTGTGTCCAAGGTGATCATCATTGTTTCCCAGATCTTTCTGAGGCAAGTACCTGAGCTCTGCCTCACTCAGACACCACAATAGCCATCTCCATGTGGCTGGTCAGTAAGTCTCAACTCACTGAAAAAGACACAAACACTAGGAGACTGTAGAGAAACAAGAAGGAAGCAGTACTAAGAAGTAAAGAACAGGGGAAGCATTGACTGCAGGAAATAATGTCCAGAGTATTTGCTGATCTTATGTATGAGTGTTTTTATAGTTTAAATTAAATGTTGTACAATTTTAAAAGGAGAAGGAGGAGGAGGAAGAGAAAGAGAAGGAAGACGAAGAAGAGAAGGAGAAGAAAAGGAAAGAAGAAGAGAAGAAGAAGAAGAAGAAGAAGAAGAAGAAGAAGAAGAAGAGAAGAAGAAGAAGAGGCGGCAGCGGCGGAAGAAGTGGAAGAAGAAAAAAAAGAAGCAGGCAGCAGCCAGAGCAGTGGAATGAGAGGCTCCATGCACCATGGTCCTTGTAAGGTTCCTGGAACCAACAAGGGAAGGACAAGAGTAAGAGTGAGCTGAAGACCCTGTTTCTGCACGCTGCTGACCACTGTAGAGAAAACACTGTACCACCTGGCCATGAGAAAGGATAAATACTACTTCATGTTCTAGTAATAATACATGAGCAATTCTAACTTGATTAGTTTGAAACTATCCTGTATTTACAACCCAACACATTTTTAGCCCGTAGCAAAATAGGCTTGTAAAAGGGTTTGCCATGAGACTCAACAGATTCCATGTGCTTTATACCCCAGATCATCCTGGAGCATCTTGCCTAGCAGCCAGGCCCAGGGACAGCAGAGTGCTTCATGGTTCTGCTCTAAAAAGTCTTGATTTGACCAAATGAAGGAGATTCTATTCCCACAGGAAGGGTATGGATTATTCAACTAAGGCCTTTGTTATTTAAAAAAAACCACAATAATAATAATAATAGACCATACCACCCAAAAAAGGCTCACAGTAGAGAACTTTGAGTCCTAAAAGTCAATTCCAAGAGTTTAAAATGGTGTCCTTACCAACAGAAAGATGCCACCATTGGGTTGGGGTCTTGAGAAGAGATGGCTCATAGTCTCTAGCAAACCTGAGAGCAAATGAAGTTATCAGTCATCACTTGCTCGTAACAATTGAAATGAATTTCATCTTAAATGTACATTAATGGAGATAAAGGAAAGCAGATCCATTAGAAGAAAAAGTAAAGAGAACGAGGGCTAAAGAAGGATAGACTTGTCATCACAAATGTATTGATCATCCATAGCCTTAGCCTCCTCTGACCCTTCAAGACAACCCAATCCTGCCAACTTGCACAGCAGTGGCCCAGACCACTCCCATACTCTTCATTCTGGAATTCTTCCAGCATGAATCTTGATCCAGGGATTCTCTCAGCATGCACAGTGATGGTCTGGATCTTAACTGGATGGAGAATTACAGATCAGCTGCCCTAGAGGCTTGTTGCTTTTGTAAAGGGAGGTATAAGCTCCACTTCTCCTGCTAGAACTGTGCTTTCCCAACAGTCGCCACTAACCAAGTGAGGCTGCTGCATTTCCATTCAAGCAAGTGACAATTAAATAAAAATGTAGTGTTTAGCTCTTAGCCTTGGAAGCCACATTTGAAGAACTCAATTGCCTTGTATGGCAAGCAGCCACTGTATTGGACAGCAAAGACCTAGAGCATTCTGTATTGGAGGCAGTTCCATTTGTAAAACTTCCCTGATTCTGATCTAGGGACCCCATGCTCCTTGCCTAGGAATCAATAGTTTCAAGCCTCCTCAGCAGCCCCAAGACCCTGAGCAGTTCCAGTAGCAGCAGGAAACACTTCCAGGTGGCACCCTTCCTGCTCAGATGCTCAGTGGAAGGTCCTGAGGTGCTACCTGTGTGTAAGCAGCAAATTAAGCTATGGCCATGCTGGTCTCCCAGGGAAATTGAAAGTATCTTCGAAAGACTGGCTTGAGAAAATAGTATTGTTGTCCCCTATTGGTAAGTAATCTCAGATAACATAAATCCACATTTACTAATTAAATCTCCAGAATCATCCATTTAAGGAATAGAGTTGACTTTTCACCTTCTAAAGCCTACATAATTGCTTTTATTATTATGACAGAATTTTATCTCATTTGAAATTTCTTTCTTTACATACTATTAAAAGTGTTAATAAACTGTATTTAAGACCTTACCTCTCAGATATGATGAGTAAACTAAATAAATCAACCCTGACTTTTAGTTGAAGGGGGAAAAATTGAGCTGCTATAATTTAAATATATTTAAAGGCAGAGCAGATAAGCATTTGTCTAAAATAAGCATGTTTAATTGATGGTGATAAACCGTTGAGGTTGCTACCTGCAAACCAGTAAGTGGGAGAGAGCCCAGGAGGGTGGAACAAAGAAGAAAAATCATTGACTGAGTCTTCTGAGAGTTTAAGATCTTGCTGGCTTATTGTCTCTTTCTTACACACATAGATTTGTCTGAGAAGCAGGATTTTGAAAGCCTCTGACAGGTGCTTGTATGGATGAGCTTTGTAAGAGCCCCTCAGGTCTCCAGGATGCAACTTGCCAAGCACTTTGCAAAACTCAATTCATTCTCAACAATACTGCCTCTTCCACCCACCCCAACCTGGGTCAAATGCACCACAAGACTAAAATCGAAATCAACTCCCAGGTAAAACTCCAACACACTCAGACTGTCATGTCCTCAATGCAGAGCAGAAGTTGGTCAAGTTCAAAAGGCCACAATGGCTAAAGCAAGGCCTCTGCAGTCAGGCTGGGGAAGTGGAGTGCAGGGACAGGTTTGCCTGGAAAGTAAGGCTGTACGGCACTAACAATCCCCAGATGATGGGGGTCCACCAGCGTCTGACTCCAAGCTAAGGAGGCACACACTAACCAGGGTTGCCAGAGTCAGAGGGAAGTACATCCCCACAGCAGGGATCTGGGATGTGGCCTGGAGAAAATCCTACAAGTTTTATTCACTTTTTTTTTTTTTTTTTTTTTTTTTTTGGTCTTTTTGAGGCAGGCTTTCACTATGCAGTTCAAGCTGACCTTGAATACACTTTGCAGCTCAGGCTGGCCTCAAACTCACAACCACCTCCTGCCTCAGCTTCCTGAGTGCTGGGATTACAGGCATGTGCCACCATGTCCTGCCTAAGTTTTATTAAATTTTTTTAAGTGTCAGTCTTTTCCTATCTATAATACACTCTTTCAATACGGAATAGTACCAACATAAGTTATCTAGAGTAAAACCAGTGTCCTAGCAAGATACACAACTTTTCTCCAGATGTACTGTGTGCTCCTGGGACACCCAGGATAGAGGAGATCCAGGGAGAGAGGCTTGGACTACACTCTGCCGAGCAGGTGAAGATTTAGACAAAGACACAGGTTTCCTTCTGTGCACACTGTGTCTGTCTCACAGGCACAGACCACGCCAGAGGAGTGAGGCACAGCAGCTTCCACAGGATGCCCGCTTCCTCACCCTCTCAGCTGCTGCCGCCTGTGCTGCCCCAGCTCACAGGCAGGGCCAGGGCCTTCACAGTCGCAACACTGGTTATCACTCATCTTTTATTGGCAAATAATGACACTAACAGACACCACGCTATACCAGCACTTGAGTCCTTCATATTCTGTAAATCACCCAAAGTATTCATTTATTGTTATTTACGTTATTTGTGGAGTCTTGGTTCTCCAAGTAAATTATTCTTCTTGACTCTAATGTATTGGTTTGAAATGACAAGTGTTAAAATACTGAACAGAAAATGAGCTACAAATTAAAGAAAAATGAATCTCCAGATGTGGTGACGGAACTTTCCAGAAACCTATTTGAAATCTGTGTGTGTATAGTATCAGGTAATCATGAGTGACAGTAGAATTTAATGAGTTATGGCCTGATACTCCTTAAAATAATTATCAAAAGAACTCTGCCTTGACTATACAGCACTGGGGGCTTCAGATGTTACAACTTGGGGTGCTCACTTCTTCCAACTATGGGTTTGTAAACTCCTCACAGGCCATGTCTACATGAGGGTAAACCTGATGGGCTGGCTGGTCAACTGAAGAGAGTCTCCTAGCTCATAGCGCAGCCCCTCAGCCCAGGTTCCCAGCAGAGATTCTCCTGTTGCCATTAGCCACTGTATCCCAACCCAAGAAACTCAGAGACTCCAAAGCTCACAGCCAGGACCAGAGAATGGACCAAGAAGCTGGCATTCACTCTGTGACACAGCAGTCTCAGGAGAGATCTGAATGGCTTGGGAGTGCACAGGGCTCCAGAAAGTCCTGCTGGGGATAGGGACCTGGATGGAGTTCATCAATCCATAATCAGAGGACTCAGAAATCTTTACTGGTTCAGGACCTCACCATGACCAGGTGTTGAGAGGACTCTTGGGAAAGAAGGCTGCACAATCTTTTGAGGCCTATCGCCAAAGGCAAGTGCCCAGAACCCTGACCCAGCCCCAAGGCAACTCCCCAGGCTCATGGAGAGTTCTCCACACACTTACATCTGTGTGGCAAGCACCTAGGCTCGGTCAAAGAAGTTGAGACCCATCTGACCCTCGAGGTTTTCATAATCTACAAGGAAAACACATAGCTGAGATCTCTGGGCACGAATGTAACCACTATCCCTTCCTTTTTCTTTTCCAAGTAATAACTTCCCAGAAGCCTCTGAAGAGGCCTCCCATCTCCTTTAAAGTGCCAAGCTCTTCTGTGTATTGTTTCTACATCCAGCCATTTATTGTTCTTGCTGCCTCCACCCTGGTGTCACTGCTGGAAACAAGCCCCTCTGCAATGCCTTCTCTCTCTGGAACTTCCAAGTCCTTGCAGGTTCACCACAGTGCCACTGGACTCTGAACCTAGAGTTTTCTCAACTCATACTCTAACTGTCAGCCATGAGCCCAAACACCCTGAGTGCTAAGGACCAGCTTGATGTGGTACAAGCAGGCAATAATTTATATTAATAAACTGACATAAAAATAAATTGAGAGTCCATGATAGGCCTACATGACTTGTGGCAAGGTCCCCAGATTGCTTAGGGGGAGATTAATTTTTTTGTACCAAGAATCAAACTAGAGACAGATTAATCTTTAAGCCAATGGCCAGGGCCAAGACTAGCAAATAGCCCATGAAGTTCTGGCACCTCAAAGCAAGATAGCATGGAGGCTGAAGTCTTAACTCATGCAAATTCTGTCTAGATCAGTAATTGCAGTTAGCAGAATATCGGGTTTACTAGTTAACCTTGATCTGTTCCTGTGTGGTTTCTCATGGTTTCTCAAAAATACATTATTACTCAATTCTTGAACCTTGACCACATCAGCAGTTCACCGTACCACTTCCTGCAGCCCACCAGTACACCCCCAATCAAGCTATACACTGAATAAAAGCCAAAAATATGATGCCTATTGGTCTTAGCCTGTTGTTGGACTTTGGCCAATTTGGTGCTCATTGTAACCAAAACATATGTTTTATCTGTGTTTTATTCTGTTGCTGTACCTCCAAGCAAGAGACTGGCAATCCTAGGCCTGGGCCCTAATACCTGAGCAGAGTAGAGGTGTCCCCACACCACCAACACCAGCCTCTTGTGCTCAGCCAGATACCTAGGTTCTCCATTCCCCCCAGCACCTTTGACATTTCTCAGATTCTTCACTGCCTGAGGGTTCTAAATCAAGACCCTTCTAATCCCTCAGAGAAGTGACCTGAATTGAGCTCTGTCCAGAAATTCCCAGAACTTCATGCCAAGGTGAAGCTCTGTTACCAACCAGGGACAGTGTTGGCCAGCCTTGGTGGCCCCATTATTGCCCCTTGTGATTCCTATGAAGCCATGAGGGAGTAGTGGTGATCCTTCCAAGCAGTGTGATGTCTATACTTAAATGCCAGAGGGAATAAGCAAGTCTCAGCTCATCCTCACAGAGCACACAGAGCAGGCAAGGGGCCAGGGATTTAGCTCAGTGGCTCAAGCACTTGCCTGGTAAACACAAGGTTGTGAGTTCAATCCCTAGTACAAAAAAAAAAAAAAAAAAAACAGAATCCATCAGACCTGAGATTGCCAAGTGCACACAGAGCACCGGTCCAGTGCCTGTGTCTAGGGATCCTGACCTTGGGTGCCATCCCAGTTGAGAGCTTTTTCCTGAGAAAATGATGCACCGGTCATGGTAGACTGATGCTGAGATGTAGCAGCCCTGAGTACTGACACTGGAAGGGCTAGCTTTGCTCCTTATTGTTCCCAAGATGCCTCTGTAACCAAACTCCTGACCATGCTGAGCACAGCTCCCAAAGGTTTCAGCTTGTCCTGAGCCAGTGCCCATTTCCTGCTGTGGCCTGGTTATCTCCACATCTCTACCCTGAAAGAACCCTCCGCAGAGCTCCCTTTGAAGTTAGAGATTGCTCCAGGCTCAGATCCACTCAGCAGGCTGCCTAAATATGCAAAGAAACCTGTACTATAGGTAGAACTTCTTAGAGTCCAGGAGCTCAGGAAAAAGCCAGAGCAGCCTGAAGGACAGGACAAAGATGAAGACCAAGTGGCCACACGAGGCCGCTCATGGGGGTTAGCAAGACCCAGAAGCCCTTATCCAACACTGCAGGTGAAAGAAGAGGTGCCCTTCTTACCCCACCCTTAAACCCTTAAACCCCAAAAGGAAACAGCTCATCTTGCCTACTCCATCAGTGTCTGCAATACCTCTCAGCTGATGGATAATGGCTCCATTCCCCTGTAGTGCTGTGGTCTAGGTGGAATGGAAACCTTCTGCAGTTTCTCCCCAGAAATGGTCACCAGCAACTTTCTTTGGCTACAAGTTGTACTGGGCCTTCAGAACACTGTCACATCTTTGTGCAGGGTTCATAGACTGCTCCATCATTCATGCCAGGCTGAGAGACCTCAGAAAACAGTGGGGGTGTCCATGGGACCAAAATTACATTTGCAATTAGATGATTTTGGCAAACTTGCTCTTTTCATTTAAACAGCCTGATTTTGATTTTTTTTTTTAATGTTTGGTTGTTGCTGTTGTTGCTGTTATTGCTGTTGCTGCTATTTGAAGCAGGATCTTACTGTGTAGTTCAGCCTGGCCTTAAACTCATTATGTAACCCAGGCTGGTCTTCACAGCAATCCTCCTGCCTCAGTATCCCTAGTGCTGGGCTTACAGGCATGTGCAACTACACCCACTTAGCAATCTGAGTTTGAAACACCCATGTGAAAGAAAATTTCTAAACCTGTCATCCTAAGACCTTTCTGAAGTTTCACTAAGGACAAAATTTTCTTTGGATCTCTGGAGAAAACTGGGTTCATATTAAAAATGAAAGAGTGAGTGGAATATTTCCATAATATTTTCTGAGAGATCAGAATTCTGTTCCCCTTTGACCAACTCAGCAGAAAAATTTAGTATCCAGCTCCTTAGAAGTGGACATTTTCTTCATTTTTTTTTTCTTTCCTTTAGAGGAAGATCAGAAAGTACCTCAGTCCCCCTCTTTAAGACTGAAAGTTAAAAGAGAATCAGGATAGCAAGTGATAAACAAGATAATAAGGATGAATTTAAGCAACGCTACTTGTATTTCAGATATCCTCTTGTTTATTCTACTGACAAATTAGCAGAAGTCTTAACAAAAATTAAAACTATCCTCAGCGGAGCCAATGGACTCCCCATGCCTTCAAACAAGGGCGAGGGGCGCCACCTTGTGGCAAAGCTCCTTTATTCGTGCTGTCTGCAATTGCTCTGAAGGCCTCTTTCCTCCTCACGTCCTGCGTGGGAACACCTGGAGTTGCCAGCACACAGCCACCCTGCACAGGCATCCTGCTTCCTGACGGGAAGGAGGTGTACTGAATCCAGATGTTTCCCAGGAGCTTCTACAACATGGAATACGATAGCAGCCCTGGATACTTACATTGGAAAGGCTAACTGTTCTCCTGATTGTTTCAAGGATGCCCCTGTGATGAGACTCCTGGCTCCACTCACCCCTGGCCAGGGAAGCGTGATTAGTGTGGAGGTGTTTTTCAAGGCTGGAGTTGCTCCCACCCAGTGGAGTCTCAGCCTTTAGCTATTACTGCCTTCAGGAGAGCTGCCATCTGCTTCTGCACACTTTCTGTGTCTGGAGGGCAGGACCAGGCTAAATCCCGATGGAGGATCTACTTCTGCAAGCAAATGGCAAGTCAAGACTAAATGGAAAGAGTTTCAAAATAAATATCTGGTCATGGGCTTCAAAACATGTGAAGAAACCCAGAGTTGGTGTGTTCCTGTGGCTGCTGTAAGGGTGGCTTAGAACAATAGACAAGTGTTCTCTCTCAGTTCTGGAGATAAGAAATCCTCACTTAGCATCACTAGGCAGAAATCAAGGGATGGGCAGGGCTACGCCCTCTCCAGAGGTTCACAGGACTCTGGCTTTGCTCTTCCATCTGTGGGGCTGCTGACATTCCACTGCACAGCTGCATCATTCCAGACCTGCCTGGTCTCCAGATTGCCTCCTCCTCCATGTCTTTCTCCCTCTGTTCACTGTAATAAGGACACTTGTGATAGCATCTAGGGCTGGACAGCGTGATCCAGGGTGACCTCATGATCTTAAGACACTTAATCACACTGAAAATCCCTTCGTCCAGGTTCTGGGAATTAGGACACAAACACGTCTTCGGGAATCATTATCAGCTACACCACTTACATTCAGAAACATTAACAGTGAGGAAAAAATGGCACATTAGACACACAAGGAAGAGCCAGGAGAGGCCCTGGGGAGGGAAGACAGGTTTTAGTAGCAGGTAGTTGTGTGTGCTAAGATGCCAGTCTTCCCAGATGGTGTGTAAGAAGTCACAGGCCTTTAGCTGCTGTTTTGTTTGTTTTGTTGTTTTTGCTTGGGATTGAACCCAGAGCCATCACACTGAGTTACACCTCCAGCAACTCCCCTTTTTTGAAACAGAGTCACTCTAGTTACTAATTTGGCTGGGCTGGGCTCAAACCTGTTACCCTCTTCCCTCTGCCTCCAAAAGTGCTGGGATTATCTGCCTACACCACCAGGCCTGGCTCTTCGGCTGCTTTTTAATGCCCTTCAGTTGTCAGCCTGGCTTCTCTTCTGTGTCTTTGTAAGTGCAACGACAGACATTTTGAAATCTTCATTTCCCAGAAATGAAGATGTAGGCAGTTCAAACAACCTGTAAGTTAAATCACATCAATATGGATGTGGTCTCTTGCCCCACACACACCACACACATATGCCCAACGAACACGTGTATTTGTACATGGAGTGTGCAGTGAGTACAGTCTCCAGTTTGTGCTGTCTGTGTGTGTCCGTGCATGTGTGTGATATGTAGTGTGGTATGGTGGACGATCATGTCTATACTAATACAATTTAACCTAAAGTTCCTTTTAGCTTCCTGGGTTTATCATTGCATCTCTCCTGTTGAGCATCTTGATCCTTACAGACAGGAACAAATTTAAATGACTCATCTACTTCTGCCTATGAAGAAGACTTTGGCAAATTCTGGTCTCTCAAAAGGGCTCCCAGCAGATGGTCCCAGGAGTAGGACTTGTGGTCAGCTGGAGAAATGGTCAGCCAGTAGCACTGGTAGACTACAGAAACCCCAGGACGGAAGCCTCCCACAACACCCTAACGTATAATTTTCATATTGTACTCCTTGACTTTTCCAAAGAATTGAGTTCTTTTTTTAAAAAATGCTACATTTTAGATGAAAATCAGAAAACAGTTGGCTAAAAAGAAGGTGAAATGACTGGGAAAAGGCATAAGGAAAATTTCTGAGGTGATGGAAAAGCTTTATGGGTTGATTGAGGTGGTGATTACAAGAGTGAATAAAACTGTCAAAATTGATTGAACTTATCACATGAAATCTTTACTCTTTTTTTCCACTTATTGGTAGTGAGAATATGTGAAAATCTACTCTCTCAACAACTATCTTAGTTACTTTTCTCATTGCTGAGACAAAATACCTGCCATACAAAGTTAAAGGAGGAAAAGTTTACTTAGCTCACAGTTTGTAGAGGTTTCAGTCCATAATTGGCAAGCTCCAAGGCAGGGTGGCACATGGTAGGGGGCAACAGTTCACGGCAGCAAAAGACACCAAAAGCAACAAAAGAGAGAGATGGGACAAGTCTCTTTCTGTCTCTTATATTGTATGCAGGCTACCCACCCTAAGGCAGGTAGCATTCACACCCTTAATCTGAGCATTGGACCATAAATCAATCACAAATGCTAGACTCAACTGCCTCCAAAAGCCCACCCCACCTTGCATGACCATAAGAGGTTTTGAAGGAACATCAGCTACAAACTGTAACAGCAACTCTCAAGTATACAATACACTGCTCTTAACTATGGTTACAATGCTATACTTTATAGACCTCTTGAACATATTTCTCTAGTTGAAATCTTATCTGGTCACCAGCCCCTCCCAACCTCTCTTACCTCCCAGACCCAGAAACCTTGCCTCAAGGAGGAAGCTGGCCCACCCCTAGATTTACCCCAGTATTTGGGGACAGCAGAGGCCTCAGGGAAAGGCCCAATCACTTTCCCAGACAGGAGGTCTTGATCAGCCTGTGCCCCAAGTTTACACAGGTCAGGGACCTGTGTAACCTCCAAGGGACAGGGACCTGTCCTGCTTTACCAAGATGCCTTCTGTGTGTCTAGACTTGATTTTCCAAATAAAAATAAAAACAAATTACAGGGACAATGAAGGGTGTATTTCCTCCAGGATGTAAACCAGGTTTATCAAAACTATGTTTTCACAAATATTGTGCTGCTCTCTGAAACGCACAGCCACACAGAGTCCGTCCAGTCTGTCCCAGTGGAAGCCAGGGCTCACGCACCACGCCACTGAACCAGGGTGTGACAGCCAGTGCACCTCTCAGGAAAGGGTCCAGACACAGCTGTGCTGCTGTCAACAGACACCCAAGGAGCAGGGACCTGTCCTGCTTTGCCAGAGTGGCTGGCTGGGGCCGGCTCTCAGAGGTACCCGGCTTCTCTGTCCCCTGCTCCTCCTCCCTTGCTCCCACTTCCACCACTGGCAGGTGAGCACTGGGACTAAGGGGAAGGGACAGGGTCCAAGGCACCTGTGTGATTTAGAAATACCCTAACAGGCCTCTGGCCTGTTCAAAGGCAGATGTAGATTGTTTCTGTTCAAGGACCCTGCTCCAACGTCCTCAGGACGTAGGAGAGATGCTTCCATCATGTATCAAGAACGTTCAACCTTGGCCTGCACGGAATTTCTGGGTCCAGGATGTTTTTGTGGGCACAGCAGTGACAACCACCTGTCTGGTCTACCCAATGGCCTTGACCAATCAGAGGTAGGCATTGAGCCGCTTGCTCTGACTCAGCCACCAGAGGGCAGCAGCGCCCCGATGAGGAAAGTGCCAACAACCCGCCTTACAGTGACATAGACAGTCAGCAGGCAACCGGGCTAGATCAGGCGACTACAGGGTGTGTCTTAGGGCTATTTTTATTTCAGCAGGAGACTGAAGATGGTAAAATGATTTTCCACCTCACTGAAGCACAATAGTAAAAATAGTTCACTGTTAGGCCACATGTACCTGTTTTGGAGAGCTTACAGTTAATTTCCTTTTACTTCAACTGCTTCAGCAGGCAGAGCAGGAATAGTTACTCCTGATCCTCAAGGATGAAGAAATAGACTCAGAGAAGCCAGAGTGCTCTTGCAGTCCTCCAGTTTGGAGCAGCACAGGCTGCAATACCACCATGCCTCAGACTACCAGAATCCTGGCGTTGTCCCCCGACCAGCTTGGCCAGTGTTCATCAAACTCCATGGGGTTCCAGGCAGACTGTCTCCAGTCACACACCCATTTCAGGGAGGCTGAAGAGTCCGCAGGGTGCTTACACCCCCAAGCCTGCAGACACACACTCCACGTGTTCTTAGGGCTCTTAGGGAGGATATGAATTGCTCCCTTGAGTTGGAAGCCTTGGAGTCAAGCTGGGAAGAGCTCCTTCCTGCATTTACTGTCTTTGCTGACTTTTTACCAGTCCCTTCCTTTGGCATTATCGACATGAAACTCCAAAACAGACTTCCTGTTAAAATGAGTCACTGTGAGTTTTGAACCTGGCTGTGAGATGTCTCTGAAAGTGACTCATGGGCCAGAGAGCAGGTGGGACTAATCATGAAGGGCTGCCTCTCAGGGCTTCCATGAGGCAGACAGAGCTGGGCAAAGGATGCAGGGGCGAGGGCACCCCTGGCTAGGAGTGGCTCTTTCTTCCTGGAACAGGCAGCCTCACGTGCAGCATCTAAGTCATCCTATCAGTCACGCTGACACCTCCTCCCACAAGAAGATAAAACGACTCACATTGTTAAGGAGCTTTGATGCACAAAGGGCTTTTTTCAATGTACAGAATTCCTAAGTTACTAAGATTAATGGAGGAAGATTTGACATTTATTGCACATAATTTAAATTCAAATAGGCTCCCAGGGAAGGAAAATCACAGAACACAGAACTGGGTCTGTGCCTTCAATGCCGTGCCTTTTGCTGACATGCCAGCTCCGCATTGCTTTAGATCTGCTTTAATTTTTATAATTTAGAGAACAAAGCCATATTGTGGAATATCGTGAAGCTGTATTATTTCTGAAGTGAGGTTGTCCCCATCTGTGAATTATTTCACTTTTTTAAAAAGACTTAAAATGAGCAAGTGTTTTTCTCACTTTTAAATATCTCATTTAAAAATAAAAAACATCAAATAGCTGATGGTATTCCAGAAATACAGAGAAATGCACAGATACACCCGCATGTCAAATTTAGAGAAGAAAGACCTACACACTGGTACCTATAGACCCGACCATTATTGGATGTGGAGAGATGGAGGTTCAGCTCCTTTGGAGGCCCATGACCTAACTCTGCTGATCCACAGCAACAAAGAATCCCCAAGTATTCCTGTGTGCAGTCATACAGAAATCCCTACCACCTGCCCATAAGCTCCCAGCACCCCCCATCCTGGGGGGTGTGGATGGGCCCCTTTAACCTGGCAGGGCCAGGCAGGACACCAGGGAACAGCTTTCTACTTCTGTTGTCTGCCTTCACTTCAGAAATGGAAAAACCAGCACCACAGAAGCCTGAGAAAAGCGGAGAGTAACAGCACATTCCCAGGCACAACAGGGTGCACTGGAAGCTCACAGCAAGTGACCATGTTAGTGTATCTTCTTGAACAATTGCTTCTTCTCCAGGAAGAGTCCAGAACCTGCTAAAGATGGTGCTTAATCTCCACTGGTGGGCAGGATGCTATGGGGTATAGTGAAAAAGAGAGGACAGCAGTGATCCCTGAGCTCAGAGGAAAGTCCCCCTCTTAGCTCTTTAGTGACCTCTGACCTGCCAATGACATGGGCATCTATGGTGCCCAAACAGTACATCTTATATAACACACTTTGCACTTACTCTTGATGCCCTGGCTGGGGATTCCAGAAGCATTGCTCAAGGTTGGCCATCACAGCTTCCAGGCAGGAAGAACTCATGTACAAAGGCAAGGGGAGGGCAGGAGGCTGACAACAGCACTTGTGTCCCTGGCCCCAGCAGAGTATCCCGTGTTTATCCCAGGGCTCCTGTCCCCACTCTGCTCCCAAGGTTTTACCTACATTTACCTCTCCCTTGATCACTCCCATTAGCTCCCAGCAAGTCAAAGTTGCTTAGGACTGGCACATGGGATTTAGGGCAGTTGTCAGCACTGCTATGTGTTAGATGAGCCAAGCAGGCTTTTATGGACCAACTTAGCTAATAATCAAGGTTTATGGTACGGCTTCTCCCAGAAACAAGCCCTCCACAATCTAATTCACTAACTCACCAAAAAGCTTCAGAAAGAGCCCCTAAAAAGCAGGGACTCCTTGCACCAGTGCTCATATTGGCCTTACTGAGCTGGCCACAGGATTACCCATTATGGCAGGGATTTGTGATCTGCTGCACCACGTGAGGCAGCACCAGCTAGATGCCACCCTCTGAGCTGCCTTGGAAGTCACCCACACACACCTTACAGGATTCTGGTGTTTTTTGCCTCTGCAGGTCCAGATACCTGGAGGCCATAGACGTGGTAAGGCTTCCAGTGAGGACTGTCATGGAGGCCTAGGGACTGCCTCTTTCCATCAGGAGTATCCCTGGTACTCAGTTTCTCAGGTTGCTTGTTCCCATCATGCAAAAGTTCCTCGTGCAAAGGTGTGGGAACAAAACAACCAGAATGAAATACAACTTTTCATGACAGTCTGTTGCACTGGAGAAAACACACTGACGTCAGCCATGTTGCAATGTGTCTAAGGATAGAGCCAATTGCTCTCTAAGAGTCTGTTGCAAGCAGGCTCCCAGGGCGCTCAGGGTGGCATGCAGGACAAGTTTACCCACCAGGTCTGTGGGTGACTGGATCTTGTGAGTGGCTAGGGAAAGGTTTGGGCCAGACCTAGACCCAGAGTGTACCACAAGCGGCAGGGAGAGGGCCATGCTGCAGCCAGTGGGGAAGTGCCCCCAGGGGGGCTTTCCTTCCTTCAGTGTTAGCTGCAACATGGGAAGGAGGGGACAGCACCTAGGCCTCAGCAGAAAATGCTCTGCTCAGCACAGGTGGGTCAAGATGATCTGGTATTGGTTGTATTACTTCCCCTTGGAAGTAATATAGGAGAAGTTGGACAATAGGATCTCCTCTAGGGTGATCTCATTCCCAGGGCCCAGGTGGGAGTTTTCAGGGGTCCTTGCAGTGGCCCTGACTGCCACTCCCCCTTGCAACTCAGTGCTGGTTGGCAAAAGGCTTGCCTATATCTATACTGGTGCTGCTCCCCAGCAAAAATATCTGCCCTCAGGATCATACCTGCCACACTTTTTCAAAGCTACCTTGATCCTTTGGGCTAGAAAATTGCATCATATCCAGCTCTCCTGTACCTGCTTGACTCCCCCTCATTCACTTAGTCAATTGATTCTCCCCTGAAACCTTCAGCATTCACCTTTCTGCATCCTTTCCACAGCCTCCTTTACCATCTCCCCACTTGCACAGCACATGCACAGAAATGGCATGAAAGTGTCTATCTGCTGCACCAGGAACTCCATCTACATTCTATATATATATAGAATGGATCTGTTTCACTCATCATTATTAACCTGCCACCAGACACATAGTACTTGCTTCTTTAATTACTCACAGTTGCCATAGTGACTTTGTACCCAGAGAACTGAACTCCTAGTCTGGGGACAACCCAGGTACAGGAGACAGCTGAGAAATGTGGCAGATGTGCAGAGATGGAGCAGCATTCCAATAGGAAGAGAGGAGGAACAAAATCAGGAAGCACATGGGAGACCAGAAGGACAAGTACAGCTCAGAGCACCACTAGGAGACATAGCAGGAGAGAGTAGAGAGTCCCAGGAGCCCCATGAACCATAAAAAAAGAAACTCAGGTAATGTTCAGATGAGAAGAGCCTAATTTTCACATGTACCGTGTTTACTAAGTTCATAGTTCTAAGTCTCTATTGCCTATTAAAATCAGCTGGGAAATTAAGGCGCTAGCCTAAGCTACTCCCTGATGGCTACAGAGGAATTTGTATTCTGGGCAATAAAGAGCATCATGAACATGTTAAAAGCCTTGGTAGCTGGGCCTCCTGACCCTAAGAAGCCCAGATATCAAGCTGAGAAGTTCATGAAGGGCTGTACTGATCTCTGATGGACCAGCACACCCTTTAGTCTCCACTCCCGCCATATGAACAGCCCCTTCTCAAAGTGGAAGGATTATGACGCTCAATGTTTCATCTCAGAGGCTTCTCACACAGGCTCAACTCCCACTGCCCTTTAGGCCAGGTGTGGGGTCCCGGTACAGAAAATCCAGAGTTCTAGTGACCTCTGATGTGGCGTAGGACAGATGAGAGCATCCAAGATAATCTCAAACAAACCATGAGAGAGCAGGATGGAACAGGATGGAGGGAGCCCTGAACTAAATCCATGAGGAAACAAGACAGAACTCTGAGAGGTGTGGGCAATATTAACCACAGGAGCCACAGAGTGCCAGAGTCTAGAAAGTAGGCCTCCAGGAATCAAAGGAGATGGCAGAGAAACTGCTCTAGATAAAGGAGAAAAACAAGTCTCTGCAGAAAGATGATACTGCACCACTACAAAACAAAAGTGAAAGGTGACTGCAAGCACTGGAGCAAGGGAAAGTAGAGGAAGAGGGGGAAATAAAAGCACTGGAGCAAACAGAAGAATGAAGATGGAGGTCAACAGTGGGGAATACTAGCCAGATGAAAATAATGGGGGAGACTTAGTCTGTGGACCTCTCTGACTTTGCAAAAAATAAAAAATCAACCACACTGAGGGACCAAAAAGCCTTAAACACTTACAATAAAACAAGATTGGGCACGTACATTTACAATCCTTGAACTATAAGCCAGTGGAAAGTTTCAGCAGCTGTACAGGAAGAAACAGAGGAGAGCAACAGGGACCTCATAGACCTGAGAAAAGAGAACCCAAATGCTGGAGGTGCCCCCACTTGAAAACCCAGAGGGCCAGTCTAGAAACAGAATAGAAGATGTCTGGATTCTCACGTAAGAGGGAGGGCAACATGGCCCAGGTCCATGGAAGTAAACCAGAGGAACGTCCTTCAAAATAGGGACACATACTTAGAAGAGAGTGACAAGAGTCAAGGGCAGCAAAAACAAAAGGGGAAGTCTTGATAGCAGGAGGAGAGAGCAAAGGTTGGAGCCCTGTCTGAAGAGGGCAGGGTGCTATCCCAGAACTCAGCTCCTAAAAGTTTAGGAAAATTTAGTTCATATTAAAATAAATGATAGATGACTGAGAATGTAGCTCTTGTTTAACGTGTTCAACTCAAAATAAAACAAAATAGCTGAGTATTGTTCAATGCAACATACAATAAAATAGCCGATGTGGCACACACACCGTCAGCTACTCAAGAGGCTGAGGCAAGATCACAGTTTTGAAGCCAGTGGGGGCTACTTAGCAAGACTTTACCACAAAATAAAAAATAAAAAGGACTGAGTAACTTAGTACTGGAGTACTAAGCACAAGACCCTGGATTTAATCACCAGTACTGTAATAATAATAACATAAACAATGAAAAACTATCAAGATCAAATTTTATTTAAAGTTATATAAGAAAAAATAATAAGGACAAGAATGCCAACCCCACTGAAGATGAAAGCATTCTAGAAAGATGAGGGCGCTGAAGAGTCAGACTGTAACCTACTATTCAGAACTAGCCAGCAAGACTAAGGAAATTACTAAAGACATGAAAGAATACCATTAGTCAGGGTCAGAAAAAAATTCAGATATCAACTAATAGGGCTTAGGGGAGAATTAGGAATGAAATGTAAAACTTCATTTCATAAATGAAAACTAAATTAGAATGAACAAGAATAAATAACTATAGCAGATAATATCTGGATGGGAAAAGAAGATGAAATTGAGTAGAATTTTTTAATCACAGAAAAAAGGGAAGAGAGAAAGAAAGAAAGGAGGGGGGGAAAAAGGAAGGAAGAAAGGAAGGAGATTAACTGAAATTCAGGAGAAAACACTACCAAGTAAGATAGGGAAAGAAGATCCAACATACAGACAATAGGAGTGTCTGAAGAAGAACATAGTAAGGATGGATACAGAACAAACACTTGAAGTTATTATTCAAGATAAATTTCCTAAAATGAAAAAAGACTTGCAATTGCATTGATAATATTGTACCAGATATTGATCAAGAATGACTATCCTAGCAAAATTACTCAAATCTTTTTTAAAAAGACAATCTTTTGGCATAGAGACAAAAAAAAATCCAAGCCAGATATGATGACATTCACCTGTAATCTCAGCACTCAGGAGGCTGAAACAGGTGGATTGCCATGAGTTCAAGGTCAGCCTGAGCTACTTCACAACCACCCTGAACTACCAAGTGACATCCTGTCTCAAAAAAATAAAAAACTAAAAAAACCAGAAAGATTTACAAAGGCATGAATCTTAGATTGTTATCAGACTTTTCAACATCAGACAGAGTAACCTGTTTAAGAAACAGGAGGAGCTGGACACGGTTGTCTGTAATCCCAGTGCTCAGGAGGCTGAGGCAGGAAGATTATTATGAGTCTGAGGTCAGACTTGGGTACATAGTAATGTAGCAGGGTTCTTGCCAAGAGAGACAGGAGACAGATGCTTTTTCCAGGAAGCAGCAATTATTTGTGCTGGCACAGGGCTTACTAGGTAAACACCCAAAGGCTAAGGCCCAAAAGTGGCAGGGTTTTGGCTTTTTTTCAATTTTTGTATAAAACGTACTACAGCCTGATTGGGTACAATCTATGTTACAAAGCAATGCTAGAACTACACGTGCATACCTAGGAACTAATTGAGCCATGTTGTCTTTCTTGGTTTTGAGGAGGCCCCATTTCTCTACCTCATTCCTCCAGAAGGGGCCTAGCCACACTCCTCTGGGGGAGGGGCCTGTCTCAAACACTCTCCCACCAAAAAGAAAAAGAAACTGAAGAGACATGTGAATCAAGAACTTTACATCCAGGAGAGCTGATTTCAAGTATCAAAGTCACAAATGCTTTTCAGCACACAACAGCTCAAGAAATAGTGTTTCCCCAAAGCCTTCCTGAGGTGTCAATTTGAGAACAAGCTTCTAGAATCAAGTGACTAGAATACAAAGATGAGATGAGTATAGAATGTATTGCTGTGTTAAACTAGGGCAAGTTGGGTCGGAAAGGATGAAGAAGAAACCAACAAAGCTGATGTCAGTGGTTGTTAACTGTTATTACAATGATTTTGGAGGTGGAGTTGGAGTTAGTATTGCACATTCCAAGCATGGGTGCATCGTGGAATCAACTAAATGAATGGCAATGATGGATAAAGTAAATAACTCTAGCTCTACGATTCCCTCAAAGATTTGGGTACAGAACAAAAGAGAAACGAATGTAAGAGAGAAGAGGCTTGATTCAAATTGGAAGAATCCACATGGCTTCAAGTAGTTTATCTTAAATGTAGCTTATGTTTATCAAAAATGCCCAGGTGCAATGATATGACCAGGACAATCAACATCTTTCTCACCCACATCATAGTCTGAAGAGACCATTTCCCACTGAAATCGATCAAGGATTCTCAAAGAAGTAGCTGCTTCCAAGTCTAGGCCAGGCCATAAACAAAATGGACTTGGGACTTGTCATGCTGGATGGCAAGAGGTTACCCAAAACTGTCAGGACCTTGTCAGAAGGACATAAAAATCACTCATAAGCCCCCAGTAAACAGATGTTGACAATGAACTGAACATGATCAAATGTGCTTGAATCTATCCATTCATAATGATATCATTTTAAAAATTGATCATCTTTACAGAATAGGTGTTATGGTTTAGATCTAAAATGTCTTCCCCTAAAGCTCAGGTGTTCAGGAAGTTGATTAGTTCACAAAGCCTCTATTTTATCAGTGAATTAAACCATAATTTGATGGCACAATTAGGAAGTGATGAAAAGAGATAGACCAAGGGTAATGGGGATGCAACCTTAGGGGCTATCCCTGGTTACCAGCCCCTACCTCTCTGGCTCTTTCTCTGTCTGCTGACTGCCTGCCATGGGATAAGGCATACCCTTCCCCATGATATTCTGCTTCACCTAGGTCCACAGCATGGGACCAGCTGGCCATGGACTGTAATCTCTGAAAACATGAGCCAAAAGTAATTCTTTCTGCTTTCAAGTGTTTACTTCAATAGTTGGAAAGCTGATGAACACAATAAGGAACAATTTATTATCTTGAAAACTGGCAAATAGAGGACAAGCACTTACCCCCCCCCCATTGCTCTGAACTGGGCCACCAAGCAACCCAATAATAATGAGGGAAACATCTTCAATAAGAGTATTTCAACCAGACTAAGAGTGTAGCTCAATGGTAGAAAAACTGTCCAGTATGCACAAGGGTCTGGGTTCCATTCCCAAAACTGAAGCAGAATAAAATAATAAAAAATAAAGAAAACTATCTCAGGTAATATATGAAAATAAATACCAAGACCTAGCATACTGCAACCCTAGGGTCCTGGGTCCTGGCCCTCCAGCTGCTTACATCAAAGAAAGGGTAGTTGTCAGACATCAGCAGCCCCCTAAGGGATGGTCATTAGCCACCTTAAGTTCAGCTAAAGAGACTAGTGGCATCTGATGGAGTCTCAGGAACTGGAAGCTATCTACCAGAAACAGAGGCACTTCTGGGGAGACCCACCATGTTTCCTTGATCAGAAGTGATGTAACAAAAGATTTTGCTGCAGATAATTCACTAAACTATGTGTTTGTCTTATGTGGTTCTCTGTGCCTCTGTTTTATTTAATAAAAATAAGTTAATTAAAGAAAAAGAAAACAAACCTAAAACATTTCCTACATTGGGAGCCCTGGAAGCACACTCCAGTGGATTCCCCAAAACAGCCCCACTGCAGCCAGACTGCTAAGAGCATCTAGCTGGTTAGTTGTTGGACTGGTGCCCATACAATTATGACTCCTTCTGATTGACTAAGGGTGAGCCCTGACAGGACAAAGGGCAGTCCTAGGGAGGACATCCTGCATTCATAGCTATCCCATAACCACCTTGTATATCCAACTGCTTTCTCCCTTCCAATGTTAAAAGCACATCGACAGTTTCTGTATCTGATACTGTGACATTTGGGCCTTGCTGACACAAAGGGACAGCTCCTCCCAGAACTAGCAAGTTCCTTGAAAAGTCACTATCAAGGAAGACTTTTGTATGCAAACCAACCAATCTAGAGCCTTCCTAACTACCCCATGCCATCATTTGCCTTCTTTATAAAGCCTGGTGCTAGGTGACTTGGGAAGTCGCTAAAACTCAGAGCCCATTGAAATGATTCCAACTAGCCAATCTTAAGCCTTCTTGTCCCACCCCACTTGTTCCTCTTTCCAAAGAAGCCACGAGAGACACTTTTATTCACATTTCCCCAACTCCTTCTGCCTCCTTGTATTTCCACTTAGCACTGCATAGTGGTCCTGCCCACTTTCTAGAGATTTGTATTTTTACAGTCCTCCTGGGGCCAGGAATATAGCTCAGTGCACCTGCCTGCCAGCTGTGCTGTCCTGGTTTGATTCCTGGTACACACACACACACACACACACACACACACACACACACACACACAGACACACACACACACTTCCTAAGCCAAGTGTGGTAGCACATACCATGATACCAGTACTCTAGGAAGTTAAAGTGGGAAAACGGCAAATTTGAGCCCAGCCAGGGAAACTCAGTGACTTAAGGAGACCCTGTCTCAAAATAAAAAATAAAAAGTGGGCCAGGATATACTTTAGTGTGACAGCCCTGGATTCAATCCCAAGTGCAAAACAAAAGTAACTTCCCAATAAAAGCTATTTATGATCATTTTATATACACAAATTTGAGCACCAATTAGCAGCAGCCCCCAACAACCCAGAACTCCTAGCCCTAGTGCAGGGGCTAGCAATATACTTTCTCACAAGCTTGGCCAATCACGGAACTGTGTAAAGAATCTTCCCAGAACACTGAAATATTAGTTAGAGGAAGAAAACTCCACAGCTGAATGTGTGCAGAGTTTACCACACTTCTCTCTTAGCCTTGGACAGAATGCACCCTGTTCAGAGGGCTGCACACGGGCAAAGCCTGCCTGCCCCAGACCTTCTTTCACCTCCTCCAGCAATCATCTTTCTCCCGTCCCTTTATACTGCCCTCATGCCTGTGCAACAAAATGACCTGGAAAGTTTTCTTAAAGACCCTTCATCCCCTGATCAGAATATTGTGGAAGTAGCCCCCAGAATCTAGATTTTAAGCCTTGGGTAAGTCAGAAAGATGGCCAGGTATGAATGTGAACAAAGAGACTAGGAGAAGGATCAGCACAAAGCAGCACTGTGGCAGTCATAAAAACTCCCCCAAGGCTTGCCTGTCATTCATGAGCGGTGTGACACATACCAAGTCACCAAACCTCTCTGAGCTTCTGCGAGAGGAACAGAATCATCCTTACCCTGCCCAACTCGCTAGGTTGTCAAGAGCCCCTGCCTGCCAGCCCACCCCTGGCCAAAGTTCTCTCATATGCTGACCACATGGCCTCAAGGGCAGTACTGCCCTCCTGGGAACCTCTTCCTTGATGTACTGCCCAGCAAGGGAAAGTTGGTAAACTCGGTCAGTGAGCACTGCCCTTTGCCTCTCCCAGCCCAAAGCCCTGACCCTTACCTGGTATGGAAGACAACTCAGCTGCCAGACCACTGTCTAGTGGCAATGGATAGCCAGATCCCCACTGTCCCCTGAAAGCCAGTCTCAGCAATTCAGGGAGCCCTTTCACTCACAGATAAAGATCTTTTCGAATTCTGTCCACAGGCTATACCCCAGCCATGTTTTCTCTGTTCGCTAGCACAGAAGATGGAAGAGGGAAGGTGAGCTTTGGTAAGAGGCCTCTAGACTCGGACTTGGATCTCAAACTTACCAAGCCTCTTTCCTATACTGTATAATCTATCCCAGGCCGCCTCGAGCTACCATAAGTTACCCACACTATCCCCAGGTCATCCCAAGTTCTCTCCAAATACCCCAAGCCATCCTATTATTTCATGCTTTCTAAGTTATCTGAGGTTATCTCAAGTTATAACACCATCATTCCGATTTACCCCAAGTTATGCTAAGCTAACACAGTATTTGAGATTACCCCAAGTCAAAAGCTATCCCAATCAATCCAAACACATTCTGAGTTACCTCAGTTGATCCCAACGTATCCCAAATTATTTCAAGTTATCCTAAGCTTTCCCAAGCCATACCAAGTGATCCCTATCCACGACATCTCATTTCATTCCAATTTACTCCAAGTTATCCCAAAATAGCCCCAGTTATCCTGAGCTATCCCTGCCATCTTAAGTTGTCTAAGATCCTAATTTGGCAAATGAAAAATATAAAGACCTAGAAACAGGTGGGGCAGAGGTATAGCTCAGTTGTACAGCACCTGTCTGGCAAGTGCAAGGTCCTGAGTTCAATTCCTGGTATAAATAAATAAAAAAACTAACAAAAGAAGAAAAAGAGAAGGAGGAGAAGCATTTGGTGCCCAGAGTCACTGACTGGCTGGTTCTGCCAGCACAAAACCCAAGTTCTACAAACCCCCAACACAGCCCTGACCAACCTGGGGCCTATCAGCAGCAAAGATTGGGTGGCAGAGAGAGTCAATATCAGGGGTATTTAATGCCACATGGGCTTTAATACCACTCTCCCCAATACCCCAGTGTCAGCCCACACTCTAGACACTCACATGAGCCACTGTGGCAAGAGATACAGACTATGGCTAGACGCCACATGGAGTGCATGTGAGTTTTTCTTTGCCAAGGGCTTGCAGTGAGGACTTGGAAGGCTCATCCCCCATGGGTAACAGCATTTCAGTGGCTGTGTGAGGTTTTACATGCAAAGACATCTGTGTGGAACTAACCCCCACAGCCAGCCCCTAACAAACCACAGCTATGATAGGAGATACCCGATAAACAGAGGCACTCACCTAAAGCAGAGCTCTTAGGGACCCCCAGTTCTCTTAGTACCACTGGCACCTAAAAGCTCTGCCTTCCTGTTTACCAGGTAATTTTGTGTATGCAAAGCTGTTGGGATTTCCAAAGGCTCTGTTGTTTCAACCCAAGCTGCAGTGGCATGGACACCAGGAAACTGTAATGAAGAGCATGACACATGGAAACACATACAAGGGGTCCCAGAAGCACTGATCCCAGAGTCAAGAGCAAGTGGCACAGTACAGGGTGCCAGAGCGAACTCGGGTAAGTGGGCATGAAACACAGGTACACATGCATGGAGCACTGACATGCCAAAGAGAAGGCCAGAAATGACTTCTGGAAGTTGTAGACTTCCAAAAGTAGACTTTCCAGCTGTCATTAAATAATATACTTACCCTGCCCACGCTGGAGCTCACATTGGTTGGGCAGGGCTGGTTAGTCCAAGGTGGAGGAAATCACGTGTTGCAGAGTCAGTCTACACCCAGGAGGGAGCCTGCTGCACATGTATGGCAACCAGGAGCACGCCCTGTCTAAGACTTGCTGCCAAGACCAGCTTGCCCTGTGTAACACAGGCAGCCTTGGTTTTGCAGGCCTGGTTCATCTCTCTGCATAATCTACTTTGTTTCACAGATAGGCTCAGGGGAGAAATTACCCAGCCTGCTAACACCATAACAGGGGTCTGCCTCCCAGGTGGCCTTCTTCACACATCCAACTATCAGGATGGCAGTACAGGAAGAATGAGGTAAAAGGCCAGGGTGAGCACTCAGCTGTTGAGCCAGGTCAGTACATGATAAGGTGCCTCCAACCTGACGGAGTGAGGTAGGCAGAATGATGGTCGTGAAGGTGTTGTGTCCTCATTTCCAGAACCTCTGACAATGCTACCTGTAGGGATAGGGACTTTTCAGGTGATGTTAAGGATTCTAGATAGGGAAATGGTTCTGGAATACCCAGATTGGTCCTTAACAGAAGAGAAATGGGATCTGAATCCCAGAAGAGATGTGGGAATGGAAGTGGAGGTCACAACAATGTGGGGTCATGATCTAAGCCACACCACAGTGGCTCAAAGCTGGAAATGCAAGGAAGTGGATTACAGTGAGGCCTCCAGAAGGAACCAGGGCTGCTGAGAGCTTGACTTTGCATCTCTGACTGCCAGAACTGTAAGAAAGTGAATCAGTGCCACACAGTAGAAAGCTGTTACAGAGACTGCTTGGATGCAGAGGGACAGGTATACCTGGCCTGGATCTAGATACTTGTTTATTGCTCAAGTATATTCAGGGCAGACTGTGGGAACTATAGAAGAGAGGATCACCACCATGCCTCAATGAGCACCCCATGCATTTCCCTGGGGAATCCCTGCCACTGTCCTGCCAGGAGTTGGGAGCCTCCTCCTTAATGTACAGACAAGTAAATAGAGCAAGGAGGTCCACAAGTTGCCTGACATACCTGCCTGTTCATTTCAAGGCAGAGTTGGGGCCAGAGTCACCCCAGAAGCTATTGCCAGTAACTAGAGAAGACATTCCCAGTGGACCAGCCTCCTCGTGAAACTCTGAAACCTAAAGACTTTTCTAGGTTTTGCTTTGCGATGAACTGGGGATGTTGCTCCACCCCTCCTGACCTCTCCAGCCCTGCTTATGCTTTTCTTGTGTCTGAAACTGATTCCACTGTAGAACTCTCTATCCATAACTGGAAAGTCTGGAGAACACGCACGTGCACATGTGCCTATGTGCATGTGTGTGCATGTGTGACTATAAATGTGAAATGTGAAGTATCATCCTTAGAGGAAGGGAAGGAATTCCCACAGATACCACTCCAGGAGAGGGAGGAAACAGGAGCACCAGAAGGTCAAGACACCCTGCACTTCATTCATAATGTAATATAAATCTTCATAAAATATTACACTCTGACTTTCTTCTTAGTTGGTGCCGGTGGTGGGCATTGTGGGGCTCTATGAGAGTCTGAAATGCCTCAGTGTGGTTAGAACAGGTGTCATTATGCCCCTACCTTGATGGCGTGCCCAGAGGAGACCACTATAGCTCTTTCCACGGAAGGCAATTTGAAGACAGTTGCTCATCTACTCCTATTTAGTTACCTGCTCCCTTGACTTTGGTCTCCTGCACATTAAGATCTCTGCCTTCTAGTGAAGGTTTCTGATGTTAACTAGGACATCATGTCTTGAAAAGTAGTCCTGGTCTAATCCAGGAGCCACACTGCCAAGTATACGGTGAAAGTGGGATCACTGTGTTCTGAAAAAGAAAGTCAAAGGAGTTATCCCAGCCACCTTGGCAGGGCCTTGGCAGTGAGGTGGCAGAGAAGCCAGGCAGCACAGCACCCTGGGTAACTGGGTGGAAAGGGAAGTGAGCACAGACCCTTTCACCACGCTGCCCTAAATGGAGTGAAGCCTAGAGAGTTCAAGGGTTAGGATTCTACTTCTTTCTCCCTGACTTGAGAAAACATCAACAGATGGGTAGAGGCAAGCAATTCACATGCAGAGAGGTCCCACTGATCCCCCACCAACCCTTGCCCCTGCCAGCCTAGGGGCCTGAGCTTCCCTTATTTCCCAAGAGGGTGGGGCTCAAGGAGCCATGGACCAGGCATACGGGGTACCCACTTGACTTCTCTCCACACTAGAGCTGGTGAAGTTTTGTATCCTCTTCCCAAATTCCAGGTCAGCTGTCTGCCTACCTGTGCTCACTCTGATAGCAACCTGCTTTCAATTTCTCTCCAATGTAGGGATACTATCACCCAGCCCCAGGAAGGAAGTAGCCTGGCCACTGGAGCAAAACACCTTAAACAAATGCTTCCACACAACTCATGCTTCCTAGAGCACAGCACGGTTTTTCCTGTGGATTATGTAAATAAACTCTTTATGAAAAGAGAAAAATAAAAATTTAAACACAGCTTCCCAAAGGAAAAGCTGCTCCTAGTGCTACTGTGGCACAAGGAACCCTGCCCAAGTGACAACAGCATTCCATCTGTCACCCGACAGAATGCTGGTTCACACCCACCTGGGACATCTCCCTGAAAAATGCAGAATGCCTCCAAAAGCCTAATATGGTGTTTTTGTTGTTGTTGTTTTGTTGTTTGTTCGGTACCAGGGATCAAATTCGCAACCTTGTGCTTGTCAGGCAGGTTCTTATGCCACTGAGCTAAATCCTTGGCCCCCACCTAATATGTTTTTAAATCCATTCTCAATTCTAACCATTTTTCTTAACTTTGAAGCACCAGTTACCTGCCCTGGGAGGCAGCCCAGGGAAGCCCAGGAGCCAGAACCCTGTGTGCTGTCAGGGGTCTCCATTCTTGGAGACCACCTACCACCTGGAGTGAGCTGCTTACACAGGAGCCATTTTCACTTCCTCAAGTCAAAGGGCTCCCACCAGCCATAGAGTGGGACATGAAGCCTGAATCTCTCAATTCATGTATCAACCTTTCCCAAAGCCTTAGCATTCAGCGTATGGGCCTCAGGCCTCTGCCCATGTACCTGCTGCATCTTGGGAGAAGAATAGTGCTGATTCAGGACTGTGGGAGAAGAGAACAAGAAGTCAACAAGAAGTAAGCCCTCCCTGAGAGCCAGCACCCCATGCACAGGCCACTGTGGGGAGGTCCAGACACTAGCCTTTTCCCATGAGTTGGTGCCATTCACGGATTGTAGGGGAAGAGAATAAGAAGTCACCAAGAAGTAAGCCCTCCCTGCAAGCTGGCACCTGGTGCGGGCTGCTGCGGGTAGATCCAGATGTCAGCCCCTTCTGGTGCTTTTGGCTGCTTTGTCCAAGAGCAATATTGTTGTTCACAAATCCACCTCAGTTCCTGGAAGGAAAATTTTGCCACAGATTTCAAAAAAATAAATGAGCAAAAGTTGCCAGGAGAACAATGAAAAGAAGGCACTACCTCATGGGAGACAGCACTTGCCACCTGTGTTTATGAGGGCAGCATTGAGGGCCCCCCCCCCTTCTTAGAAGGAGGGCCTGGACCCACCTGGCACACAACATAGTCCTCACTAAGTCCACGCTTGTGTGTGACAGGAGGACTACCCAGGGAATCACAAAAACGAGGAAACTGGCAACTGCTCCAGAAGTCACTTTGAGTATCTCAGAAATGAGGCCACTGTCTCTGCTCTGTAGGAGACTGTGGGAGCCAATCAGCCTTCGGGTCTAGTCTTCAATGCTTAGTAACTTCTGAGACAATGAATGCAAACAGTACAGATATATACTGAGAGCTCACACCATCGTTGGAACCCATTTTAGAGATGCCCCAGGAGACAGACCTCACAGAGCTGTGAGAATGAAACAGAGCCAGAGCCCAACCATCTAGTTCCTAAGTACGTGTGTGGTCACGGTGCTGTGTCTAAGATAGAATTCCTGCTGGACAGGAATGTGCAGATCAACAAGATTCCTTTTCCTAGTGCTTAGAAGCAGGGTGTTCTGGAGTCACTTGTGGATGGGGCCCTGCTCTTCCCACCTTCAGTGGCATCCATTCGGTAACCTGAATTTGGCTGTGGTATAAACTTCTACACTACAGGACTTGACAAACACTGAAAACCAGGACTTTTTCTTTTTTCCTCTGGAAGATGTTTTCCCTGAACATGCTGCACATAATTACTAATATTAGGGAAGCTGTTCACAAAATTTATCCATTCAATTTTGTTGTCTTCATTCAAAAATATATCATTATGTACGCACACACTCATAGCAGTTGAAGTAGTTTTAATCATAACTCTCTATCTAAATATTTAAGATACACAGCTACTATTTTGCAGAAAGGAATATTAAGAAGCTATGATGTTATATTGGGTCCCTGTATCCCTTGGAGGTCTTGTTAAAAGTTGGTCTCGACTCTGATTCTACAAACCGTCTTGGAACTCTCCTTCCAAATTTTAGAACCCTCTCCTCATATCTCCTTGGCCACCATGCCCCAGCACCTTGTGAAACTTATCCTCAGAGGGTTTGTATAAGGTGTTCATTAACTTACCTGCACTCTGAAGAACTACTTGGCACATTTCCCACTGCCACACTGCCATTTTCCTCTTCCTCTCCCATTCTTTTCTAGAAGTTTTTATATTCCCAGACCCTGCAATTCATCTTCGCCTTTCTGGCACTTGTTGAGGGAACTCAACACACAATTTCCTTCCAAGAAGCAAATGAGTTGGCTGATAATGGAATGCACTATCCTACCTCATTACAACCACATTGTTCTCCCTGTTGGTTCTCTCAATTTATAGTTCAGAAAATAGTAATTCATAAGGTGGAAGACCTCTTGGATGAATGTACTATACCATGAAATCTAACAGGCTCTGAAATTTTCCTAACCTTGTTAGGGAGATTTGAAACCTTCCCACAGAGAGTTCTCAAAGGATCTTAGCCATGGCCTGAGAACCATGATGCTCTTCAGGCCCTGAGGCAGGGGAGCTCATGGTTTCAGCTCTAACACAAAAAACACCCAGCTGCCTGCACTGAGCTGAGAGCCATGAGCTAAAATTAAACATTCCTGACGCACAAGCAAGTTGCAGGAAAGCATTGACTCCACAATTCTGACTGGAGAAGGGAGGCACAGCTGAGAATTAGGAGGGGCAGCAAGGATCCTGAGGAGGGAGAAAAAAGAATTAAAAATCTGTGACGTCACTGCCAAAACACATGTAGCAGGAACACTAAAAGCAAAGAGAGGACAGTTGTGGGAACTTCCAGTCACTCCTGTCACTGGGAAAGTTGATGAAAGGGAAATATTAAAATTTCAAAATTCTTCCATCATAGATAAGCCTATAATATTGAAATGCATTGAAATGCATTTTTTGGACACAAAATCTCACCATGCAGTTTGAGCTGGCCTTGAACTCACTTTATAGTCCAGCCCAGGTCTCAAACTCAAAACAATTCTGCTGCCCCAGTCTCCCAAGTGCTGGGGTGTGTACCACCACATTTGGTTTCAGTTTTTTTCTTTTAAAAGTCATTTTAATAGTGTAACCGACAATACAACTTTAAAATGTATGAGAATTGAGAAGGTTGTGTGATGAGTTATAAAAACTGTCCGTATAGCTAGGACTAAAAATGCTCCCTATGGTTACTGCAGAGACCACTGCATGTACTCACGAAGTTGCTGAGAAATGAGGGTGGTACCCCAGCAGTCAGGCAGTTCATCTGAAAGCCCTCTGCCCAACAAGAGACTGCCGCATGTTTGCATGCTTGATTGGGTCTGTAGGATACACACACTTCATTCTCTCAGCCTAGAACATTCATGGTTTACTGTGTATGTGACATTAGCAAAACATTGTTGGGACACAGACTATAACGAACTGGAAGTCCCTGTTTGTCTGGAACACTATTCTGTGCTTTTTGATCTACGATTTTAATATTTATTTGATAAAACACAGGGTAGAGGTCTAATGTCCAACCTCCTAGGCTTGGTGGGATATCCACAGAAAGGTACCTATCGATGCAGCAGCTGGTGGTGCAATATTTGAGGAAGACTATTGCAGACAATGCAGCTGGGCTGTATGGTTGGACATATGGCCTCAGTGGGCAAAGCATGTCTATGCAGAAATGGGAAGACCCGGGACTGTCTATGCTAAATGCATGGGAATTATGACCAGGAATATGTTGGCAAAGTGAAAGGGGTGTATTGTCATGAACAGGTGGGAGCTGAGCATATGGTAAGAACAGTCTTGGGTGGTAGACAGGAAGGAGGTTTGCTCTAGCCTTAGCACTCAGGCAGTATTTGACTTCCTTCTCCATTTGTAAATGGAGACAAATAAAATGAGTTAAACCCATCCTGGCATACAATTATGTGGGGATCCTCATTGGACCAAGCCCAGCAGTCTACCAAGTCTTTTCCTACCTGCCTAGAAACTTATGGAAAGAATGTCTAATGGCAGCTGGAATTGGGTGTGAACACACACAGTCATTATGTCTTGTTATACAAAATGAAGCTCACACAAATCTTGATAGATAAAAAGCATTAGGACAAGGATAACAGCAACCCTAGACTTCCCTTCCTAAAAATCACATAAGCAAGTTGAGACTGGAGTGAAATACTTACAGTACTGATGGGGGAAACAACCCTATCAACACAAAGCTCTGTAACCAATACAATTATGCTTTTAAAATTTTTTATTAGTACACATTGTAGTATATAATGATTATATTCATCACAGGGACCTGGTACATCTACATAACACATCCTAATTCTTTTTACATACCCTTTCCCTTCCCCTCCTCCTCTCCAAGATGAAGCAGAAATAGTCTTTTTCAGACAAAAACTGAGGGAATTTGTCACTGGCAGACCTGGTTTGTAAGAAATGTTAAAGAGAAGGAAAATGATATAGATCAAATCTACATAAAGAAAAAAATGTTAGAGAAGAAACAAAGGTAAAATTAAATCTTTTATATTTTTCATTCCTAAATGATTTAATAGATTTATTCATTTAAAGTACAACAACCAAGTAATCAGATTATAGCTTTTGGATAAGTGAAATGAATGACTGTCAGGAATGTCATAAGAAATGGGAGAGGCCTGGTGTGGTGGTATACCCCTTAAGACCAGCACTTGGGAGGCTGAGGCAAAAGGACTGTCTCGAGTTCAAGGCCAGCCTGGGCTACACAGAAAGTTCAGGATCAGCCTGAACTATATAGCAAGACACTGTCTCCCCCCCTCCCCACCAAAAAAAGGGAAATGGAAGAGAAAATTGGAGTTACTCTATGACACAGGCACTGCTTAGAAAGTACTATAGGGATTAATTCTCCTAGGTCCTCCAATTGTGCAGTGGTTTGAGTTTTCTCTCACGCACTGCATCTATTCCACCTGCAAATCCTGGAGGCCCTGCCTTCGAAGTAGTAGAGGAGCACAGTGGCCCAGTTAAAATTCCAGTGTATCATGACTCAGCCTTGCTCATGGTCCACAGCCAGTTATCTCACCTGGAGTACAAGTTGTGGAAATGGCATACCTCCTACGAGTTCCGGTTTTTACCTCTCTGCCTCTCCTCCTATCCCTAGTTTCCTCTCTCTTCCTTGCATTCTCCCCCCTTCCCCCCACCCCATCACCTTTGCAGCCTCTCAAACACATCAGATGCAGTCCTGTGTCCTGCTTTTGCACTGGCTGTCTTTATTTCCTGGCACAACCTTTCCCAGATGTCTGTGTGTACAGCTTGGGCCCTTGTCTTCCTGAGGTCTTCTCTAGTCAACCCATTTAAAACCTCAGCTGTCTTGCTACACATCTTCTTCTTTCTCCTTTGCTTTATATTTTTCAACGTTCCACGTGACCTATTTTTTCCTTATTGCCGCTCCTCTGCTGAAAGTTTCACCAGGGCAGAGGATTTGTTGGCTGT
This sequence comes from Cavia porcellus, assembly GCF_034190915.1. Classification (NCBI taxonomy): domain Eukaryota; kingdom Metazoa; phylum Chordata; class Mammalia; order Rodentia; family Caviidae; genus Cavia; species Cavia porcellus. The sequence goes on from NW_026947485.1 coordinate 104,706,135, forward strand.
CCAAAACTGCATCCCAATTCACATGAACAGTGTGTGGCGCAGGCCAGGACCTGATCAATAAATATGTGAGTGGATAAATTTCCTGCTTTGAAGTAACTGTCTTCTAGTGATGCAACACACTCACTGCTAATTTCACATTCCTGGAAGAAGCTGTGATTTCGGATACATCAAATCTGTAAGGGAATGGTCTCTCGGTATGCCAGAGAAATATACTCGCAAATGAAGAAAAGGTCGACCTCGTTTACCTAGTACTATACTAGAGGTTCAAAGAGCTATTAAAGTAGCAATTTGGCAGGCAACGGTGCGCTCTGGGAAGGGGGCTCCAATCAAAGGTGGGACTTCGGGCTCCTGGCGCCAACGGGGAAAAGAGTCGAACAGCGGGCGGAACAACGCGCTCAGGTGATCGAAGCTCAGGTGAGATCCAAACCTGATTCCCCCTCCAACCTACCCCCGATTTCCTCCCATTGGCTGATCTGCGAAGGACCCGCTCTTCCATTGGCTGAAAAGAGAAGAGGTAGAGTTGGCTCGGAGAGGAGGAGACATTAGGGGCGGCCTGTGCGGATCGTCTCTCAGGTTCGGGTTACTCGTTTGGTCGATCCTGAGGGAAGTGTCCGGCGCACGCCAGAAGCCCCATAAACCGAGGGTGAAGAGGCAGCCTGCACTCTGTCACACTGCCCCAGCGCCCTAGGGGCGTTGCCGTACCGAGGTCAAGGCAGCTGGCGCAGACTCAGTCTGCGCGCGGCGCGCCCCCGACATCCCCCGCGGCATGGGCTGTCCGAGGAGGCGGAGAGGGATGACGTCATCCAGCGGGGCGACGAGCATTGGGCGCCATTTTGAAAAGGGAAAAAAAAAAAAAATCCCTCCTCGGCGGCGGCGGCGGCGGCGGTGGCGGCAGCAGCAGCGGCTGCGGCCGGAGCTGAGCGCTCGGCGGGGCGCCTCCGGTCGGGCGCGCTCGGCTGGGCAAGCCCCGTCCCGCGCTGCTGCCATGGCAGGTGAGGGCTTTGGGCACGCGGGCGGGATGGCAGGCTGGATGGCGGGGCGGGCGCGGCCGGCCTGACCGCTCGTTGTGTTGCAGGAGCCGGAGGCGGCGGCTGCCCCGCGGGCGGCAACGACTTCCAGTGGTGCTTCTCGCAGGTGAAGGGCGCCGTCGACGAAGACGTGGCGGAAGGTGAGGCGGCCCGGACATCGGGTGCAAGGTCATGTGGTGCCGGCGCCGGGACGTGGATACCTCCGCTTGCGCTTCCCCTCGCGGCGCCCAGCGGCCCCGCGGGCGGGGACCCGGGCTACGATCCGCCGGGGAGATGGGGGTGGCCTCGGGGCGACCGAGGAGTTTGGGCCGGATGCCGGTCTCGAGATGCCATGAAGAATGTTCTCGGGGCCCATGCAGAGGTCTCCGGCTGCCCATGCAGAGTGGTGCAGGGTACCAGGGAAAGGTGATCTTGGTTGGGGCTCGTGCTGGGTAGCCGGGGCTCTGGGTCCTGGTCGTCAGTGGTGCCCTGGCTGGCCTCCGCCTCAGCGTGCTGCCTTCAACAGGAGGCAGGGTCTGATTGATGCCAAAGTCTCTTGAGGCTCCGGAGTCCTTGCTTTACGCTGTGGGTGCTTTCTTCTTCATTATTCTTTTTAAAGTCTCTTTCTTTAGTCTTGACCCTTCCTGTCCTGTCACAGGAACTTGACCTTTGTCTGTTCCCCTGAGTCCCATTTTTTGAGTAGACCAGGTGCGAAGTTGTAAGGTGTTTTACAGCGAAACAGGAGAGCCTTGAAGTTTTGCGTAATGGAACGTGGAACTAAACTCAGTCTTAGAGACATTACTGTCATGATGACTTTTTGTTGGTGATGTACAAGCGTCTTACTGTTTCACTTTGTTATAAAAAAAGATGTCTGCACTAAACACATCTTTTCAGCCCCAGGTTGCTGAAGTCTCGTCAGATGTCTGGTCCTGGCTCTTTCACCTCGGTCCCTCATGACCTTTTGCCCACACCTCCTTCACCCTATCCCTCTCCCAACAGTGTCTGGCCTGGTATGTGACCCTTGAGGATATCTGGAGATCTGTGGCCCCATTGGTCAAACCGTTCCCAGGTTATTAAGTAGAGGAAAATAATTTGAGATCGAAACTAGGTGATTTTTAATATAACCTAAATACTTTATCGATTTTCTTCTATAACGACCTAAAATATATTACTCTTTTGTTTCATTTGGTTTGTGTGCCAACTGGGTGACAGTTCAGCCTCCCTCAAGTGTGATTTCTATGATAGTAAAAGCAAAGCTTGTTTAGGAGTAGGCATGTGGGAATGCTTAATATCTGTCTTAATTTCTGGTTTCTTTACTTTTTTTCAGTATTTCTTGATATACTGAGTGAGTTAAAATTTAAATGTAAAGTGTATTTTAAGTGTGATTTATAACAATTGCATCGTTTTGCTTAAAAATCTTGGCAAGTAATATATTGTCTGAATCCAGTCAGTTTTGATTGGAACTTTTTGCAATTTTAAGCCTTTAAGTAAAATTCTGAATACATCTATAGGTTTGGTGTTGGAGTTGTAATTTTTTAGTAACATTACTTTGTGTGCTTGTGTATGTGTGTGTGTTTAATCGTGATTATATGTGTTCAGAGCTTTCTGTTTTAATTCACCTATGCCTGGGATGTAGTAATCCGTCCACATTAACATATTATAACTTCACCATTTGTCCAGTAGTTGTGATAGTGTTTGTTTGAATTGTGTCATTACCACAGGGCAGATGGTAAAAAAGGAAACTATAACGAGGGACTGTTAAAAGAACAAGAATCAAGAGACTAGCCCTTGTAATTTCATCTACTCAGGAGGCCAAAACTGGAGGATTGCAACCCCCAGGCCAAGCTGGACAGCTTGGTTAGACCTTCTTTCAAATGAGTTTTCAAAAGGACTAGAGATGCAGAGCAGTGATATGCTGCCCCCTCTAAAGCCACTCCTACCCAAACTCAACACTGAAGGAAAAGGGATGCTGAAAGTTAATTATAAGATAGGTATTGATGCTTAAATTGTAGAACTTAATATGTTGTAAAATTATGTTTAAACTCGTGAGCCTTTTTGTTAAGGCTTTCTTATGTTCTAAACCCAGCTCTGCATGTAACACTATAGAGTAGTTTGATCTATTTTCCTGCTTTCCTTGTGATGAGTAGACAGAAATACCTAGAGAGTGAGGCTGGGATTTCTGCCTGACTTCAGTGGGGACAATGCCATAGAGCATGCATGGATGGTACAGAAGTGGAAGTAGGCAGGCCTGTGTTGAAAGCCATGGAGTAGAATGGAATAATATGCTTGTTTGTTTGTTTTTTAAGGAAGTTCAGGGTTGGGAGCTCAGTCATAACTCCTGAAACAAATTACTGAACAATATACAATTTGATTTTTTTTACTTTAAGAATTGGGTCTTGCTGTGCCTCAGGGTAGCTGCAGTGCTAAGAGTCATTCTTCCATTGTGCTGTGAGCTATTCCCATGCAAGTGGGAGTGAACTGGACACAAGGAAATTAGCAACTACCCTGTTGGTGGCCAGATGCAAAAACAGCCAGAGTGATGGCTGGCCTCTCCTGTTCCTGTAGTAGTTGGACTAAGTAAGAGTCAAAATAGTGAAGCTGGGTGGCTTCCACAGGGAAATGAGGAGAAAAGCTTTTGTCTCCAAATACTTGATCTTGAATGTTAACTGCTTTGGGGGCGAGGGAGGATGAGTGTTGTAAGTGTAGATTTTTCCTTTGTGCTGTTTTATCACCTTCTCCTAGTCCCTGCTACCTCTGTTCAACAATGCAGGCTACAGATTATGTTATATTACAGATATTATATTATATTACAGATATCATATTATGTTACCATCCTTTGCTTGCCAGTCTCTAGTAAACCATGAACACCTAAATCAAGCTTGTAGGCTGACAGTTACCTCTGCCACAGCACCTTATAGAGGACCCTGCCTGGTGGTAATGATATTTAACAGGTGTTTGGTTGGTTGGTTGCTTAGGTTTTTGAGGAAGTCTCACTCTAGTTCAGTCTGGCCTTGAACTCACTTTGTAGTCAGCCTTTTGAGTGCTAGGATTATGGGTGTGTGCCACCAAGCCCATCATTAAACATTTGTTGAATGCTTATTATGTGCCAGAGAGGTTGCTTTAAGGGCTTTACTTGTGCTCTAAATTGATTGATATAATCTTCACACCACTAGAGAAGTAGACACTATTGTTTGTCCCACTCTGAAAGACACAGAGAGCATTTACTTCGTCGTACAAGCCACTATGTGGCAGAGTCAGGGTTTGAAGACAAGCTGCTGACTGACCTGGAGCCTGCCTGTGCTACACTGCTCCATTGACCGTTTGCAGCCAATTCTAATGGAAACTATTATGGCATGTAGCTCTGCTGTAAAGAGCATGCAACTAGGAATAGTACTAAAATGCCTGACAATGAGATAACTTTTAAAAGAAGTACTTACCAAAATAATACAGGATTAGGAACCAAGGCTTCATCGAAGTGGTGTCATTTTCTGAAGAGTAGGTATCACAGAGACAGGGAGTAACTGAGATCTTGCATGTCAAATACCTAGTGTGCTTTTAGACATGATTGTAGTCTTCGTACTTATAGGAAAGCTGTGGGTCTTGGTGCTTTTATACATGTGTTGCTCTTCCAGAAAAAGGGGAGGACATCATGTTAACCCTAGTTTTCTGGAGTTTGGTGTGACTTGATAACATCTAGTTCCTTTTATGTCACAATTTGTAGTTTTAAATGTCTTGACTTTTTGTTGGATGATTTTGTTTTACTCATTTTTTTAATCCATGAGACAATCTGTTGCTTTAAATTAAGACTTTAACCTTTTTCTAAAAAAAAAATAAGCTGGGCGTGGTAGCGCACGACTATAATCCCAGCACTCTGGAGGCTGAATTAGGAGGATTGTTTTGAGTTTGAGACCAGGCTAGACTACAAAGTGAGCTCTAGGCCAACCTGAACTGCATAGAGAGGAAAAAAAAGAAATAATGCCACACAAAACTAAAGGTTTGTTTGTTTACTTCAAGGATGATTCTGGGAAGTGATATAATAATCTTGGTTTCTGGGTCATCAGGTAGGATGCCCCTTCCTAGGGTGTTACAGTGTTTCAAAGAAACATTTAAAGTAGGAGAAGGTGACAAAAATTAGAATTTGGGCATTGATCGGAAAGTTTCTGTTTCATTGAATATAAGATACATCTAATTTCAAAGATACATGAGAAAAAATACTTAGAATCAGTGAAATATGGTATTGGTATAGTGTTACTTTAGAATATTACACCGGATGTCGTGGTGCATGCCTATAATGTAATTCCAGCACTTGGGAAACTGAACCAGGAGGATCCATGAAGTTCGAGGCCAGCCTACGTTACATAGCGAGTTAGTTCAAGGCCAGCCTGAACGGGCATATTGAGACACTGATCTCAAAAAATATAATAATAGCAGGATCTTATGATTGACTCCTCTGCATACAGAAAATGAGCACTTAATATTTATCATTGGTCTTTGAGGAACATGGTGTAAAGGAAAGTAGATATGAGCCTTTTGGGAGATCAGTACATTCACTGAAGTTATTAAGCAATGTTTAACATGCTTAAGGTCAGGTTGGTGAACAGGAAATACACAGAAGGTCATAGTAAGTTGGCAGGATTGACGATGTATTAAGTCATACCCCTGGTGTTTTCATTCCTTGATTCTTAAAGTCTGTTGTGTGATAGGAGGTCCTAGCTTCAGTGTGTCTCTGCCAATTTCCAGTTCTAAAGATTCCTGCTGATTCTTCACTTGCTTACCTAGAAATTACTCCAGCAGATTTTTGAGTTCAAACAATGTGTGGTGTTTTGTAACCTGGAAAGTGCCATTTCAATTGTTAATTTATTTGAAAGTATTTGGACTTAGTTTTCAGTATATTTAAACATAAAACTGATTTCTGGATTTTTCCTGACCCTCTTCATTCTCTCTACTCATCCCACATGCCATCTTCTTGGTCTATTCTCTGGATTTTTCCATGATTCTGACTCTTCTTAATCCTTTCTAGCTTTATTCTGTTTCTCAACCTAGAAATTTTTTTCCTCCTCTCTAGTTTCTGCCTCCCGCTGATCCTTCTAATTCCATCTGAAATTCCACATTGTTTGTGGGTGGGCTTCAGCTACTCAACGCAATGGGTATTCTGTCTTGGACCCTGGACTTCCCCTTCATTTAGCACCAGTTGCTTGGCAGTGGCTATGTCCTCTTCATGGATTAGGTTTGTCTCTTCAGGTTGGTATCACTCAGGCTGTGAAAAGTTGCAATAGGTGAACTAGCATTGTGCAAAGGGACGTGGATAAACCCATTTCTACCCTTTTACCAGCCTTATGCCTACTTGGCAAGGTGCTTACCTTTTGTATCCCTGTCTGGATACAGGGCATTATTACCTGTGACCATTAAAGAGTAGTTAATATTCCAGGAAATGTATGGAAATATTCGGTAGGAAAAACAGGGACTGGTAACTATTTGAATACTGCGTGAACTGACTGGCATAAAAGAGCTGATACTGTGCTGCTCCAGGGAACTAAACCAAGAAAAAGGAAGGGTGTTGCGGGGCTAAAGAAGTCACAGCAGTACACTGAGGGTTGCCAGTGCTGGGTATTTGAAGTCGAAAAATGCAGTTTAGACAGAGACATAGTATTATTGTACAACAACTGGAATCAGGGCCTATTGAGGGAAAATGATTGAAGTGCCCAGGACACAGACCTGGGTAGGGATGAAAGAGAAGGGGGTCATGGTATAAGAAGAAAGTGAGGAAGGGAAGAAAGACAAATGTTGGAAGTGGAGAGAGCTTGCAGAAACAGTGCGTTCTGGAAAGTGAGAGTGCTTGAGCCTTGTCCTCTGGCAGACAGGGGAGATCCTAATGGGGCAAATAAAAGCCGGCCTGGCTGAAAGCGGTATGTTAAGGCTTTGAATACCATGCTGAGGTGCTGTGTTGTGTCTCTGAGTGATTGTGAACCTGGAAGATCCTAAGCAGAGGAATGATGTCAACATTGTGGTTTTAGAAAGCGCACTATGACCTCCGGAGAATGAATGGTGACAGTAAGAGTGTAGACAGGTACTTAACTTTCTAGTTACTGTAATAACAGAAGCTGGAAAATGAGCTCACTGTATATCAAAGGTCAGCAAACTTTTGGAAAAGGCCAGGTAAATAAATATTTTAGACTTTGCAGACCAGATTGCCCTGGTAGAACTGCTGGACTCAACTCTGCCTTCGTAGCAGAAAAGCAGCTGCAGACCTGGCAGATTGGTTGGGCCTGGCCACAGGCCATCATGCCTCTTTTCAGAAGCAGGCAGCTGACCAAGGTTTGCCACTCAGGTTATAGCTTGCCGACCCCTGTTCTAAATTACTGATTCTCAGAGCCTCTTGGTTTCAAGATTGTTTCATACTGTTACTAATTATTGAAGACTCAGAGATTTTTGTCAGTGTCAGTTATATTTATATTACTATTATTAAAATTAGAACAGCTTAAAATATTATTTCACTGAAAAATAATAAATCTGCATATTAAGATTATTAGTGAAAAACAACTATTCTAAAAGATTTAGTGAAAAGAGTGCCATTGTATTAAAATCTTGCAAACCTGAAGAAATAGCTTTTACCAGAGGACAGCTGGATTCTCAGATCTACTGCCACATTCAATCTATTGCAATTCCCTTGTTGAAATATATAAAGAAAATTGGGCCTCACACATATCTTTACCTAGAGAAGGGAAAGTGATTAACAATTTTTTCAATATTGTGGATACTTGTGGTTCATTCAAGTGCAGTTGTACTGTGGAATCAGAAATCCTACCAGTGAAATCCAGTGGTTACATTACAATCCATAGTTCTGTCATTTACTTTAAATGGTTCTTTTGCTCATGTACATGATTTAGTAATGCCTTGCCTTAGTCATTTGGAAATACTGGTACACTGACTTATTTTGAGCTTCTGAATGTTAGCACATTGCATTATATTACAGCAAAGAAAATCACTTTTATTACTATCACCACTGATCTCATCAGAGATGTCTTAAAAGTAGGAAGCTGTTAAATTAGTATTAGTACATACAAGTTTCCCAAAATTCTAATTTGTTCTTGGAAGCCTGATTTTTATTATTGACAATACTATTAGTTATTTTCTGTGAAGTAAGTTAACGTTGTTCATTTTCAAGAAAATTTCTGCCACGTACCAATGTTGGCCCAAAGTTGATCAACTGTTCTTTGGAATAAAAACAACTTCCTAGCCCAGTGTGGTGGTACACACCTGTAATCCCAGCACTCAGGAGGAGACTGAGGTAGGAGGACCGATGTAAGATCCATGCAAGTTCAAGGGCAGCCAGGGGTACATAGTGAGTTCAAGACCAGCCTGAACAGTGTGATGAGACCCTGTCTCAAAAAAACAAAAACAAAACAAAACAAAAAACGGCTTTCTACAAAAAAAATGACTCAGATTAGTGCTTGCACATGCTTTTCCTGGAGACACTTGTACTTGTGGATGCCACAAAAGTGCTTTATGAATACCACAAAGAACACTGAAAATGATTCACACTGAGGAATTGAGATTGAATAAAATTACTTATTCGTGAAGGACATTCTGAAGTGAACAGGCCATTTTCTTTTCCTGCGTGTGAATGGCACAGAGGCTGGCAACGTCACTTTGGTGCTGCTGCCGTGATTGTGCTGAGGCACCCGCAGTTCCGCTTACCATTGCTTTTACTCACCCACGCAGATGACACACAGTGAAAGTGGCACATCAGGTATTATGAAAATGGTTCAGGTCTCTTGGATCCTCTGTGATGTTCTGGGATGTCACAGGACTCACTTAAGCTGTTAGTAGTACCAGTGACATGATCAGCAGCACAAATTTCAAGATTGACCCTACTTCTCTCATTGTTAATAGATTTTGCTTTGTGTTGTTCAAAATAGGAAAAGTACTATTTATCAGAAATAAAATGATACAGGTATATTAAGAATACAGAATCAAAACTATTCTGCCAGAATCCCTCTCAGAAGGCCATCATTGTTTATGCATTTGTCTGTTTGTTTCTATTTATTATTTAGTTTGTGTATAAGCCACAGGTTTTCTTAACTCCTTAGAATCATGAAATCAGTTCTGACTATAATCTTGTGGTGAGCTTTTTCATTAATAGCGTGTGATTTGAAATCTAATAGTGAACTAGGCTGTAGGTTTATTAGCAACTTGGAACCTGGACATAGTCCCTGATTTTGTAAGTACTGTGATATTGTTGTCATCTTACAAGTGAGAGAATTAAGTCCCCAGAAGACTAAGTGACTTGCTATGGTCACATTGCCAATGGGTGCCCAGTCATAAGTTCAGTTGAGCTGGGTCCATGTGGATCCATTTTAGACATGTTCAACTCAGCCTCCTTTGTAGTGGCTTGTGTGTCTCCTTTCTGACAGCTGCATGGTATTCCGTGTACAGCTGACCTCATTCATCAAACTGACCATGTTTGCTATTGCTAATGATGCTGTAGTAGAGTATAGTCTGTCCACTTGCCCATATACAGGTGTCCAGCCAGGACTAACTAAGCACATAGTATCAGACATGTGTGCCACCAAATTGTCCTCCAAGTGATGTTGCCAAATGATACCTTCTACTCCTGCCGAGAATAACAGCCTTTCATCTGAGTAATTTTAATGGCATATCTGAAGTTGTAATATGCATTTCCTTACCACTTTTGTAGTTGAGAGTCTTTCGTTGATAATTTTTATTGTGACTTGTTTTAGTATATTTTTTGCCTGTTTTTTCTACTAAACTTAAAACACTGATTTGTAAAAGCTCTTTATACATCATAGATGCTAGCATATCTTTTTAGAGGATTGAGACAGGTTCTCAGTGTATGCTAGTTGTGACTCTTTGAACTCACTGTAGTCCAGGCTGGCCTGAACTCAGCAATCCTCCTGCCTCAGCCTGTCAAACACTAGAATTACAGGCATGTGGAACCATGCCTGGCTGACTATTGCTCAACTGACTATATTTCTTTTTCTTTCCTTTTTTTTTTTCCTATTTCTTATAGTAGCCTGAATTTTAATTTCTCTGCCCCCATCCCGTGAGTTCCTTGCCAAAATTCAGTTACGTCTAGTCTATCTGGGTCTGGAGACTTTATTGTTCCTGTTGCTTGTTTTGAAAATTAAGATGAGCACTGAGATCCACAGTAGTTAGCAATGGTATAGAAGAGAAAGGATGCACAGGATAAAAAGTAGTGCATCAGTTCATGAACTCAGAAGACAGGGTATGATGAAAACAGTCCTGAAGAATTTATACAAATCTTGAATTTATACTGCCTCGCAAGCAGGAGGTCCAGAGTTCAATTCCTGGCACCAAAAAAAAAGTCATGATTTTTTTTTTGGTCTTTGAGCAGGGTCTCACTATGCAGTTCAAACTGGCCTTGAGCTCACTTTATAACTCAAGCTGGTCTCAAATTTGCAAGTATCCTTCTGCCTCAGCCTCCCAAGTGCTGAGATTACAGGCAAGTGCTGGAATTACAGGTGTTATCATTGCCCAGTTTTGAATTTACATTTTCACATAAAATAGATTTGAATTTATTTTATCTAGATCTCCAGAGATGATAAACTTCACAGTTGAAATAGGAATGCCGTTGTATAAAAGCCCAAGCTATGTTTATCTTTTGTCAGTATCATGCATTTCATCTAATACATGCTCCCACATGGAAGATATTCCATTAACTAATGATTCTTTGACAGCTCAGTATACATGTCCCAAAAGTAGCAGGTTCCTTTTTAACTAGGAGCGTTTGCTTAACAAAACACAGTTGATAGCTCTGCTTCTTTAACCACAAAGTTTATTTTTAAAAGGGGGAGTGGGTAATGAACGAAAGAGTTAATATAAATTGTCGAAGAAATGGTGTTAATAAACACAACCAGTCAAAAGCAATGGTAAGTTTCCTTTTTTTCTTTTTTTTTTTTTCCAAAAAAAAAACCTATGGACAGTGTCTTTTATACTTGGATTTTAGGTGGCAGTTAAGCATTTATCAAACATTAAGCAATGGTGGAGACCTGGTGGTTCCACTCTAGAAATCCTACTGGAATGTGCCAGCATTTCACAGAGATGTTTACAGTGTTGTGCATCTCAGAAATAAAACATAAAAAACTCTAAATGCCTAAAAGTAGCAAAACAATGACATGTTATAATACACACATTTTGCCTGACATGGTGGTGGTCACCTGTAATTCCAGCACTCGAGAGGCTGAGGCAGGAGAATCACCATGAGTTCAAGGCCAGACTGTACTACATAGGCAGACCCTGTCTCAAAAAAACCAAAATAATAATAGTAATACACACATTTTGTGGGTGGAAGTGGTTCTGTACCTGTTGGAAACCAGTTACAGCCCGGGTGACTGTCGGCACTTGCTGAACGGTGAGCCTGTGTGAAACCCCAAGAGCTTACACATGCCCACGTTGGGAAGGCAGCACCCCAAGAGCTTACACATGCCCACGTTGGGAAGGGAGTTAGAATCAGGGTGCTAGTGGGAGTGAAGTGATTGGGCTGGCACTGAAAAGGGCCTTTTCCTTTGGTTTTACACATTTCTATGTTGGCTCTCTGTCACACATGGATGATGCAATGCTTTTGTAGTAATAAAGAGGAAGAAGAAGGTTAAGAGAAGGCTAAGACTGGCTTGATAACAACTGGTAAGAGGAAACTTTCTCCCGTGCTTGAGGATACATACCTGTAATCCCAACACTTAGAGGCTGAGGCAGGAGGATTGCCTTGAGTTCAAGGCCAGCCTGGACTACATAGTGAGTTTCAGATCAACCTGAACTACTGTTAAAAAAAAGAAGAGACGACAAACTAAAAAAAAAAAAAGAATTTCTTTTGTTCTTGCTGTGAATACATAATAGAACTCAGTACAGATCATGTGACTCTTTGCTGTGGTCTGGCTTTCTTAAACTGTTTTAGATTGCCATGTTTCTCATATTAAAATATCCTTTTTTTTTTCAGTTGTAATTATTCTGCTGTAGGTATCTAGAATGACAAAACAGCTATCCTTAACAGTATATTCATTAAAATACTGTAGCACTATAGCTAGATTTGGGGCTGAGGGTTGAGATAGGTTATCACTGTGCAATTCAAGCTAGTCTTAAATTAACTGTGTAACATAGACTGGATTTGAATTCACAGTGATCCTCCTGAATGCTGAAATTACAGGTATGTAGCACCATGCCCAGCTCCATACCTAGATTTAAAATAAAGCCCTAGCTAAATGCTATTACTGAAGTATAGGGATTAGAATGTTATGCTTCTTAGTACAATTATAAATGTGCCTAATTTTATCAAACAATGATGGCTACTGATTAGCTTTTTTCTGTTTTTTTTTTGTTTGTTTGTTTGTTTGTTTTCCTCATTAGCTTTGTTTCTGCCGTTTAAAATCCTGTGGGCCAAAGTTTCAGTTATTTGCCAACTCACATCTTGATAAACCTGTATCATGCGTTGCTTTAACAATAAGTAAAAATGTATACGTTATTAGTTCCTATAACCATGTAAATAATAACAGACACGCATGTTCTCAATACCTAACAACCATTCACATTTGTTCTTGTTTAGATTTCTTTAGGAAGTAGAAAGTAGCTAAGTCTTCCATTTTTACCTCTCTGGTTCCACTGTGTGTTTCTTCCCTTACCCATGGCAGCAGCTTCTATGGTGTTGGTACATAGTCTGTCCCTGCTTTTGAGTTTTTATCCAAATCAGTGTTCAGGTTGCTTCTCATCGAGCAGATTGGCATTGGTCCCCTTCATTTCACCTGCTGCATCCTCCTCCCTCACTTCCTTGGATTGTACATATTCTGTTTAACATAAGAGCTTACTACATTTGCCCCTTTATATATGATACATAGATCAGTAGTTAAAAGTGTCTTGTTTTGGTTAATTTTCTGTCTTTGCTGAGATGAAATACCTGACACCCAAAGTTAGAGGGAAAGGTTTATTTAGCTGACAGTTTGTGGAAGTTGCAGTCCATACTCCACTGGCTCCTAGGCAAGGTGGCATGGCAGAGAGGCAACAGGTCATAATGACCGGAAGACAGCAAAATCAACAACGAAGAAGAGCGGTGCAAGAGCAAGCCTCTTTCCTTCCCTTATATTATATGTAGGCCACCCACCTAGGGTGGGTGTGGCACTCACACCTATTAGCCCAGCATTGGACGTGAATCAGTCACAAATTCTAGAAGCCCACCCACATGACTGCATGAGGCTTTGGGAGGACATCTAAATACAAACCATAACACCTCTGAAATATCAGACATAATCCTTGGAGTAGTACTGACTACCCAAAATTACTTCATTTCCTCTGCTACAGAAACTTGTTTAAGTCCAGATGTGAAATAGCAATCTTAATTTTAAACTGAGAATGAAAAAAAATTTACCTTAACCACTTTTAGTTTACTTATTGCTCATTAAAGAATACAAAATAAAAGGTGGGCCTGGTAGTGGAGGCTTATAATCCGCGCACTCAGAGGCTAAGACAAGAGAATCAAATTTGAGTCCGGCGTGAGTGATTTAGCAAGACCTGTCTCCAAATAAAGACCTGTCATGTAGCTCAGTGCCAAGACTCTGGGTTCAATCCTATTAATGGGGAAAAGGTTATAATTCAGTAGTAAAGGGAATAATTAATTTGTATTGCAGGGTTATCTATATGAGACTGTTTGTTCTCTGTGAAATACTGTGCAGGGTTAAATGTGTCAGTAAAAGGGTAGTCATATAAATTGTCACTTTCAAAAGCCATTAAAAGTTACTGGTGGAGTTTCAAAAAAAGTAGACCCTTTTTCTGGGTCCCTAATCTTGTCACCACAGACAGCAGTTCAGGAGTGGGAGAGCAAGAGCCCCCACACTGCAGGACACTACAGGACTTAGCCCTCAGGTTTGTATCTGTGCCTCAGTGACACAATTGTCTGGGTTTTTTTTAACCTATAGAGAAAAGTGTATGATACTTGGGCTGGCATGGATTTGGGTTTATTTTTAGATCTAGAAATATTTTTAAGATTGGGATTAAAATATGCATAGTATTTTTTTTAGCATCATAACTGTTTGTAAGTATAAAGTTCAGTGGTATTAAATGCATTCACAATATCATGTAACCATCCTCATTATTACACCCAGAACTTTCATCCTCTGCAGCAGGAAATCTTGTATCCATTGAACAGTAACTCTTCTTCTTCCTCTTCTATCTTTAGCCCTTGCCAGCCTCCACTCTACTTTCTGCCTGCATGAATCTCTTTCCCTTAAAAGGGACCTCATACAAGTAAACCCATATGTTATTCATCTATCTGTGTTTGCTGCTGCTTAATTCACTGCAGTGTTTTCAGAGTCCACCATGTTTTGGGATGTGTGTGTGTATGTATTTTGTATATTTTAGTACAAGGGATTGAACCCAGGGCCTTATATATACTAGCAAGTGCTCTGCCTCTGAACTGTATCACCAGTTCTTCTAAAATTTAAGAAAGGTGCTCACAAAATTGTCCAGGCTGGCCATAAACTTCTGATCCTCCCTGCTCAGGCTGTCATGTAGCTGACATAATAAGCATGTGTTGCCATACCGAGCTAATGATGTAAATTTTTCTAAGTAGGAGGTATAATTTTAACTTCGTTTGTATTTATGTTGCTTTTAGTCATTGGCTGTACTACTTAATTTTTATTCTTCAACAATATAACTTCCTAAGAAACTGTATGGAAATTGAATTTGTTTATATGCTTGCGGTGAACTTACCTAGTCAAAAATAGCTTGTTACAGTTTTTCTAAAGTAAATAATAAACTGAGGGTGGTAATTGTCTGCAGTAAGTTTGCTAAAACTTGTTTATCATTTTCTTGAAAAATTTATCACTTACCTGAAAACTTACCTCTTGTTCAATAGTCCTGTTCTTTGAGTAAGAACTTGGAGTTCTTACCTGGATGTTTAAATATACAGTGCTTGTTATTTATAGAAGAAAGAATCTCAGTGTATTCATCAGTTTTCAGTACGGTGTAGTTGGAAATATGTTTTGTATAAATGAGATTTTCCTTGACAGTAATGGTTAAATCTCTTGTGAATTTTAATGGCAGATAAATGTGATTTCCTAAAATTTGAAATCTGCTGTCATTGGTCAGACAGAACTTATGAAATGAGGGAAAACTAATTTTCTTAGTAAAGCAACAAGAGGAGATTCTTCATCTTTCCTGCTGCCATCATCTCCTCAGGAACGTGCTTGCACAAAGTTACCAAGGTGAAGATGAAGATTCTTTTTTTTTTTTTTTTTTTGTCTTTTTCGTTTTTATCGGTACCAGGGATCGAACTCACAACTGCCTGCTTGCAAGGCAGGCACTTATGCCGCTGAATTAAATCCCCAGCCCCCAAAGATTCTTTAAAGACAAAAATAAATTCAAAGTAGCATTTAGTTGAAAACAAATTTGTAGATTTTTCACAAGCTGAGCACAGTGGTACATATTTGTAATCCCAGCACTTGGGAGGCTGAGGAGGGAGAATCACTGCGAGTTTGAGGCCACCTTGGGCTACATAGCCCAGCTTGTACTACATAGCAAGACCCTGTCTCCAAAAAAAAAAAAAAAAAAGTAGATTTTTGTGTAGGAAAAATTTGACTCAGCCAATTTTCAGAATACTGTATGATTGAGAAAGTTTACAAGTTGTGAGACCCTTTTAATGACTAGACTCATTTTTATAGTATATTTTTGCTTATTACAGCTTTCAGTACTTAATCTGCTGGAAGATAAAATAGAAACAACTATTGAAAAGTAGACATAACCAAGGACTTTGTGAACAGAACTCCAGTGACACAAGAAATAAATTAAATCTTCTGCACAGCAAAATAAACAAATACAAAGACAACCTACAGTATCAGAAAAAAATTTTGCCAGTTACTCTTCAGACAAAAGATTAGTATCAAAAATATATTAACTCATTAAAAAATAGACTTCTCAAAATCCAATTAAAAATGTGCAACTGAACTGAATGAATGCTTCTCAAAGAAGTACAGATGGCCAGTAGATACATGAAAAATGTTCCATATCTCTGGCCATTGGAGAAATGGAAATTAAAACAATACTGAGATTCCATCTTATTCCACAAAGAATGACTGTCATCAAAAAATTTAATAATAGCAAATGCTAGTGAGCATGTGGAGAAAAAGGAAGTTTTTACATTTTTTATAGGAATGTAAATCCAGTGTATGAAGATTCCTCCAAAAAATAGAAATTCCATTTGACCCAGCTATCCCTCTTCCAGGTATTTTCACAAAAGTTAATTAAAATCGTCATGTTACACTTACACTAGATCTTAGAAACAGCATACTACATATGTCAGTCAACAGAAGAATGAATGAGAACAATGTATTTAGATACAGTAGAGTACTGTTGTGCCATAAAGAAAGGTAAACTTGAGTGAGACATTTGGAGATTAAATGAATGTAATATGAGAACGCAGTATTAAGTGGAATAAATCAGACACACGGGCTTAAATATCACATGATTTCTTTTTATGAGAAACTCAAAATACACAGTTATGGGGAAGCAAGATAGAAGATAGATAAATAGGATTTGGTAGAAGTTTAAATAACTCCCCAAATTACCTATTCTGTTGCTTAAAAATTATTTTATATGTAAGCTAATTTGTTTCATTTGTACTACTGGTTTCTCTTAGTTCATTGAAAGTAAAGTTTTGTGCTGTTGTCTGTTTCTTCTTTGTAAGTCTTTTGTCAGTGTCCTGTACTCTGAGTAAGTACTTTTAAGGTTATGATACACAATGTATTAACTATTGTTATTCTCGTTATTTTGTTATGAAACTTTTTTTCACAAATAAAAGTATACTGTTGAGACAGGTGTGGTGGAACACACCTGCAGTCTAGCCCTCTAGGAAGCAGAGGCAGGAGCACAGCAAGTTTGAACCCACCCTGTGAAAACCCTCAATATAAAAACATCAAAAAAGAGTTGGGGATGTGGCTCAGTGTGAAATCCTAGCACGAATCCCCAGTATTCCCCTCCCCCTAAAAAAGAATATACAGTAGAATGGCTTTTTAAGTATGTTCACAGAGTTGTGCAGCCATGAAAACTAATTTTAGAACATTTTCATCATCCTCCCTCAAAACTCCATCGGGGAGGGCTCTTACTCCCAGCAGCCTCCTCCCTCCGTTCCCAGCAGCCACTAATCTACTTCTTGTTTCTGTAGATATGCCTATTTTGGTCTTTTCAAGTAAATGGAATTATATAAGATGCGGCCTTAATGTCTGGCTTCTTCCACTTAATATAATGTTTTCAGGTTTCTTCGGTGTTTGAGTGTGTATTAGTGCTTTAATTTTTTTGGGTAAATGCTGTGTCATCATGTGGATATATACCACATTTTATGTACTCATTCATCAGTAGATGGATTGATTTTATTACTTAGCTATTATACATAATGCTAAAGTGAACATTGTTCTGTATGTTTCTGTGTAGCCCTGTGTTTTCAGTTCTGTGATGTATACCTAGGCGTGGAATTGCTTGGTCTTATGGTCACTAGATGCTTAACTATTTTTTCTTTTTTGGTACTGAGGATTGTAAGACTTTTGCAGTTAACACATTCCCAGGCCCTTGTTTGTTTGTTTGTTTTTTATCTGAGACCATGTCTTGCTAAGTCACCCAGGCAGAGCTTGAACTTGGAATCCTTCCTACCTCAGTCTCAGTGCTGGAGTAAGTTACAAGGTGCACCACCATCCCTGGCTTATGATCTGTGCTGTTAAGTTTTTTTGTATTTGTTTGTTGCCCCTTCCCCCAAGGCAGGAACTCACACTGTAGCCCAGGCTAGCATCAAACTCATGGTGATCCACTTGCCTCAGCCTCCCAAGTGCTGGGATTACAGGCAGACTGATTTTAAGATGATGTCATCTATGAACAGAGATTTTCTTTCTTTTCCTTACCTGCTTGCTTTGGCTAGACTCTGTAATAGAATGTTTACTACAAGTACCAGTGGAAACATTCCTGTCTTGTTTCTGATTGTGGAGGAAAAAGCATTCAGACTTTTACTATTTAGTGTGATGTTAGCTGTGGTTTTGTAGGTCCCTTGTATCAAGTTGAAGAAAATTCTGTGTTCTTAGTGTATTGTTTTTATCATAAACAGTGTTGAATCTGTCAAATATTTTATCTGTTATTGAGATGACCATATGGTTTGTGTCCTTTAATTCTATTAATGTGGTGTATCATGTTGATTTATTTTGTGTGCTGACCTAACTTTGCATTCCTACTATATAATACAGCTTTTTAAAAAATATTGTTCGTTCCTTAGTAGACAAATTGAAATTTAGTTATCTCTTCTGATTTTCCCATTTTAGAACAATTTCTCACAAATCTTTTTTTTTTTTTTCTCCCAGTGATTAGCTGATAAGAAAATAAGTCAAAAGCTGATCCCACCCTTACAAAAAGTAGTATTCAGGGCCTGAGATAAAACTCAGTGGCACAGCACCTGCCTGGCAAGTGTGAGGCCCTGAATTTTACTCCCATGGCCATAAATAAATAAACAATAGACTTTTCTGTTTAGTCACGTGTTTTATCTCATCTAGTCACAATTTGGAGAAAGTCAGTCTTGGGAGATCTTGAGATCAGAATACGTGTGTAAAGCTTTACAGTAGCTCATACATAGGTGGCTTGCCATTTTTATATTTGGTGAAGGATTGCAGTTGGGTTTTGTCAGTTTGTTTGGCTTATGAACAGAGGTGACTTTTACCTTTGGATGATCTACTTTAAAGACCTACTTCAAAATTTTTTATGAGGGCCCATGTGCACAGGCTGGCAGAACCTTTTCCAATTTTTCTTTTTTATATGTATATGGACTATTCCAGAGTACTCTATGATTGTAGTCATGAGTTTATATGGAAGTTCTTTTACTCACCTGACACTTTCAGTAAACCTCATGTCACAGGAAAACAGGCAGTAGTTCTTATTCTGAACAAGTTTCTGTTGCAGAATTTTTGTAAGGAGTAATCTTAAACTTCCTTTCAGTGGATTTTTTAGAGTTGTGTTACCATTTCAGTTCCTTCAATATGCATATACAGTGATATGGGCCACAGAGCGTGAAGTGAATGCCCTTGCCCTTAGTCCTGCTGTTACAGATTCATAGCAGAGGGAGTTACCAGAGTTTTGTGGGCTGAAGGTGAGCTTGCTGGGTGGTATATAAAGGACACTCATTAAAATGGATTCAGGATACCCTGGGAGGAAAGAATGGTAAGAATGTGAGCCCAGAGCAGTGCCCAGCCTTGTCTATAGGAGAGAACAGAATGGGGCAGTGTCCAGGAAGGGATGTGGTGGTCTAGACTACTTGTTTATGTATCTTACAGTGAGAGATCATAGCATTTTCATTCTGAGGTAGGAAAGCCCTTGTGAGGTGAGAAGGCCTAGTGCCTCTGAGGGGTGCTGTTGGGACCAGAGTCCTTGTTGCTGCAGGAGGTATGTTATTGATGGTGGAGGATATGACAGTTTTTTTCCACATCCTTGTACTTTTTCAATTAAATAGGCAGAACCATTAACTTCAGAAAGTGAAGTGGGGCTGGGGATTTAGCTCAGCAGCCCAAGCACCTGCCTGGCAAGCCCAAAGTCGTAAGTTTGATCCTCAGTGCCCCCCACACACAAAGTGAAGTGAATAGCTGGGGTGCAAGAAGCTGATAGCAGAAATGGTGTGAAATTGTTACGAGGAGATAGGAAGGAATAACGGTGTTAGGAAGCATCCAAGGAAACAAGGAGAAGGTCTCATAGGTGAGCAGTGTTGGGGAAAGCCGCTCACAGGGGTTGCCGGTTTTTACAACAAAATGATTGGGGAGAGTTGACAAGAGAACCTGCAAAAGAGGGGCTCGGAGGATAGGAGACAGAAATGTGATGACTGACATCAGCATGGCTGTAGGGAAGATGTAACTCCCTTTGGAAGTTTTATAAACATGCAGATGAACGTGGACCCCAAGCATGCAGCAGTGGTCATCATAAAACAAAAATATCCATGAACTCTTAATTTTATGTTATTTTAAAGAGAGTAAAACAACAGTAAAATGAAAACAAACAAAACAGTAACAGAACGGTAGGAAATCACAATTGTTTCTATATTGTATATTGTTGTCTTCTTAAATAGTTAGCCAAGATCACTGGCCCCAGGCCTGAAAAGACAAGCAATATAAATGTCAGGTTGCTTCTTGTCTTGGTTACTTGAGACAAAATACCTGACACCCAAAATTAGGAAAGGAAAGGTTTATTTAGCTTACAGCTTTTGGAGGCTTCAGTTCATACTAAGCTGGCTTTAAGGCAAGGTGGCGTGGCTGAGGGGTATCCATTCATGTCTGCTGCAAGCAATAAAAGCAAAAAGGCCCCTCCAAAAAAACAAAAGCATGCCTCCTTCTCTCTTTTATGTAGTATGCCAGCTTCCTACCCTGGGCAGGTGCAGCACTCACACTACCAATCAGTGCTAGACAGAGAACCAATCACAAATGCTAGACTCAGCTGCCTCCATGACTGCATGAGGCTTGAGGGGCCATCCAAACACAAACCATAACACTTCTTTACTTCAGTTATTATCATCTCAGCCAGTATCACATCCAGTTGCTTTTGGGTGGGGGGGTAGGGGCAAGAGTCAGCTTCCTTCCCGTTTCTCCCCAGCCAACAGGACCTCCACCGGCACATAGGGAGGCTAGTGTGGTCACTCGTGTGGGGTAGGAATGCAGCCTTAGTCTTCCAAGGAAATTGTCACCCCAGTTCTGACCTTATGGATTTCCTGTGTTCTTCCACTCCTAGAGCTTATACCCAGGGTCTACCTCAGTGCTGTGAATTTAAAGCATCTCCTAGAAATCCAGTAGGGGAAACTAAATTGCTAGTGTAGTAGTGTTAGGAGATGGTTGGGTCAGCGAGCACCTTTCCTATGACTGAATTGCTTCCATTGTACGAGGATTGGATGGTGAGTTTTGTCTTTTTGCACTTGCACCTTCCCCATGTGAGAATGCAGCAAGACATCCCCTCACCAGACACTTAAATACTTGGTCTTGGGCTTTCTGGCCTCTAGAACTATGAGAAATAATTTTCCATTCTCCACAAATTACTAGTCTTAGGTGTTCCATAATAACAGACAGACTAGGATAGGGCAGTCATCCCTGCCACACCCCAGACTAATTTAACCAGCCAGCACCCTCCTCCAAACCACTGAACTACTGAATGTCATGTTTTATGCTTGTAATTCATTTAGTCAAGGGTAAATCCTATGAAGGCAGGTGGTGTGCCCAGAGCAAAGTTTGTTGGATTAAGGGATAAACCATACCTCAGGTCCCAGGTGGGCATGATTGTGGGAGATGAGTGTGTATTTTTGGTTTTTGTTTTTTTGTTTTTATTTTGGTATCAGAAATCAAACTCAGGACCTTGTGGTTGCCAGGCAGGTGTTTGTGCCACTGAGCTATTATTCTCAGCCCTTGCTTTTGGTTTTTTGAGACAGGATTTCACTGTGAAATTCAAGCTGGCCCTGAGCTGACTATGTAGCCCAGACTAGCCTCGCACTCACAGTGGTCCTCCTGCCTCAGCCTGGGTACTGGGATGACAGGTGTGCATTACCACACCTGGCCCTACATGGCCTGAATATCTGTGAAGTAGTCAGTTTCTCTCCAATGAAAATACTTCCTGAATATGTCCCCCAATCATCTTTCATTCCTCACCCCTTCCTTTCATTCCTCACAGATCATCTTTCTCATGAAAAATCCACTCTGCTGAGCTGGGCTGGGTATACATCTGCCAGGAAGATTCATTGTCTGTCCTCATCCAGCTCATCTGCTCGTGCCTGCTCTGTCACTTCCTGTGCTTGGTCCCAGATAGGACTTAATTTTGTCTTTTTTTTTTTTTTTTTTTTTTTTTTTTTTTTGAGATGGGGTCTTGCCATACTGTCTAGTTTGACCTCCAGTTTGGAATTTCTCCTGCCTCAACCTCCTGAGGAATATCTCAGATTATAGCAGTGTCCCACCACATCTGGGTTCCATCTTTTATTTTTTGTTTCTTTTTTTTAATCAGATTTTATTGGTACAGTTTAGATATATATAATGATCACATTCACCATAGAGAATTTGTATCTGTACATGATAGAACTTGATTCTTCTTTCCCCATTCCCCTGGTTCCTTTACCCCGTGGCCTCCCCATTTTCAAAAGCTTTGTTTCCATTCTTTTCTTCCCCCCCCCCTTCTTTCCTATCCCCTTTCCCACTCCCTTGGCCTCTCCCTATTTGAACATTTTCTTTCTGTTTCATACAACCTGATACACATTTTGGTCCTTCTTAACTTTGGTTTCTCAGTTTTATCTTTTAATAATCCAGGGATTTTGCTTCCCTCTTCACTTCGTGGTTGAGTCTCACTCTGTCTCCATCCACATGACCTTATTTCTATTTCCTTAACCACCTACCCTTCCTTGCCTGCTCCCTCTGGCTTTGAAGAATCCTCAACAGCCCATACTTCTAAGCAGTAGGATTAGCTCTAACTCAGTGGTGTTGAACTAATGGCATGCATGTGGCAGCAGGCTCACGAAGCCCTCTTGTCGGCATGCAAGTCAAGTGTAAGAGTTGTCTTTCCTAAACTCAAACCTTAGTATTCAGTTTCAATTGCAGTGTTAGCACCTCTTGATAAATAAGTGGGTTTTGGGTTGTAGTTTGTGAAAGAGTTTTTGGTACAGTTAGAAAACAGAATATAAAGTAAAGTGGTCTTTATTTTAAAGATGCGAAGAGAAGCTCCATGATCTCCGGGGTCTGGCTTTCTCTGCGTGTTACGCGGTGTGGGGACATACATATAGCTTTGGTCTGGGGTGGTGCCTAAAGGGGCATTACTGATGCCCCAGCAGCTGATTGAAAGTCATTTCACACCACAGGTAAATTGCCTAGGTGCGGGAAAGAGGACCTCAAGATAAAGCCCCTTGGTTTGACCTCCCACTGCTGTAGTATCCTATCTAGGGCAAAATCCTTTCAGTTTGGGCATGTAGTTTCTAAAAGGTAGACTCTCACTGCTCTAACTGATCTGATTTTGAACAATGTTAGCTTCCTATTATGGTAACTGATGACGTACCTTTTTTTTTTTTTTTTAACTAATAACACCTTTGGCCTACATGTACCATCCCAAAGTAGAGAGTTCTGTTACAAGACTTTATCACATCAGTATTGTGTTATTGTGTGAATATTGTTACAGAACCACTGTGTATATTTTCCTTTTCGTACAAGTTTTTGTTTTTCCTGGAGCTAATGATTCCTGATAAAGTCAGGTAGTCTTGCAGCTCTTTGTCCTCAGAGATGAATCCTTGTAGCCAGAGTATTCTCCAGCATAGGCTGCTAGCCTTGGGGCCTGTTGGCTACAAGGCTCTTATCTTGTGACTTTTTTCATCATTTTTTAGAAGTCAATTCCCTGTGTTTGTTTTGTTTTTCCTCTTTTTGCTAAAGAAGGAGGTTTTTTTGTTTGTTTGTTTGTTTTTTGTTGGATTTTTTTTTTTTTTTTTTTTTTTTTTTTTTTTGTCTTTTTTGTTTTTATGGGTACCAGGGATCGAACTCACAACTGTCTGCTTGCAAGGCAGGCACTTATGCCGCTGAGCTAAATCCCCAGCCCCTAAAGAAGGAGTTTTGTGGCTTTTTGTCTGTTTGAAAACATTACTCCTCTCTCAATTTTGATTGAAAATGTGCCTATGTATAGAGTCCTAGGTTGAAATTATTGTTTCTTGTATTGTTAAGAGTGGTTGATACTTTTATCTACCATTTTTCTGTAAATTGTGTGACCTGGCTGGTTCCTTTTCTTCTATGAATGAGCTGTGTTTGCTCTGGGAATCCTTAGACTCTTCTGTCATTGTTGTGTAGATGTCCTTGGCTGCTTCTATTCAGCACTTGTGTTGGTGCTCTTTTATCCTAGGACTTTTTTAGAATTTATCAATCAGATGACAGGGACCACCCAACCCCATCCTGTTTTATTCTTCCTGTTGTCTATCTCCTTTTCACTTTCTCCTTTTGAAAAAGTTTTGAGGCTTTCATTATCATTGCTCAGATTGGATTTCAGGTAGCACTTCTTCGTCCTGTTTCCTTTCTCAGCCTGGAGGACCTAGTTGGGTGTTATGGCTGAGAGGCCTAAAGCAGTTGGTGCTGTTCTGGCATCCACCTTCTCTACCAGGCAAGGGTGATGGAGTTTTGCTGCAGGGAGGCACTCAGCCAGATGCTGGGGGGGGGGGGGCTCCCTGGACACTGATGCTCAGTTTTGACATATTTAACACACAGTATCTCTTTCCTTTGTTTTGGTAACTTCTCTCACTTGTACCCAAATCTGAGCTATAGATTTATGTTTAAGAATGAAGCAGTTGAGAAGCCAGTAGGCTGTTCTGTGAACAGGTGGACTTTGAGGACTCTAAATGTTTGCATATTGAGGCTTTTTCTTCCAGGCTTTGGCATTTCAGAGAGGAACCCGGGAGAGATGGGTTGTTGAGCTCCCGGGAGCTAATATCCTAGGAGCATGACATGGAAATAGTGATCCTAACAAGATGGGATGGAGTCTTGTGCACCTAGCAGTTCTATAAACAAACATTCTGCATCTCTGTGCCAGCACCTGGCTTGAGCTCTACACCATGAGGCTTGGAACTTGTGTGCACTTGGTTTCAAAGCATCTGCACCCACTTCTGTGCAATCCTCCACAGTATATGTTTGACAGGCACTGTACACAGGTTCTGTGAATACGTGTGGTTCACCACTTTCAGCAAGAAGTCTGAGATGTACCTCCAAGCTGCTGGTGACGGCTAGGTTTTGAGGTAATCTGAACATCCAGCAAGATGCTATGAAACTGTAAGACAGCCAGCCACCTTATAGCTAACTGCCTCAGAACAGTTTGTGGAACCACTGTGACTGAGTAGAGTC
This sequence comes from Cavia porcellus, assembly GCF_034190915.1. Lineage (NCBI taxonomy): Eukaryota > Metazoa > Chordata > Mammalia > Rodentia > Caviidae > Cavia > Cavia porcellus. The sequence goes on from NW_026947485.1 coordinate 104,731,012, forward strand.
CCAATACTGCTATAGGACTGCCAGGGGGTATCAAGCTGTGCCATGGGCAGACACACTAGTAGGAAAGTGGAGGCAGAACCAAGTCACCTCAAAGTACATGGAGGTGTTGAAATACCCAGTGCTCTATGTCAACACCGTATTTATGCTTTTAGCATCAGTTTCACTTTGTGAAACAGTGTCTATCAAATAAATTGATGCTAATAATTTAAATTTCACTGCTTTTGTAATTTTGTAGACATGTAGTTCATAAGAGTCATTTCAAGCTGGGCAAGACAACTGCACATCTATAATTGCAGCATTATGGGAGACTAAGACAGGTAGATTTAAACCCAAGCCAGGAAACTTAGCAAGATCCTGACTCAAAATAAAAATAAACAAACAGGCAAATGTGTATGTACATACATACATATGTACACAAAGGGCAGGGAATTTAGCTTAGTACAAGGGTCCCGGGTTGGTTCGATTACCAGTACAAAAAAGTAGACAAACCAAAAAAAAACCTCAGTCCATTTTAATTAAATGTGAAAATCATTGACAGAATACCATTAATTATATAGTCTTGTGTATCCTTTGGTATAAATGATATAAGTTTAGTTGCTTTTACTCCAATACAGAAAATTTTGTTTTCATTTTAAGCACAGTAGGTTGTTTTGAGTAATTTAAGAATTGATGGACGGAATGTACAGTTTAGTAGTAGAGCACTTGGCTAGCATGCACCAAGCCCTGGGTTCAGTATGCTGCACTACAGAAACAGATTGAGAGAGAAGCTTTGATAAGGAGTAGCTTCATCCTTTCCCCAAGTGTCACAGAAGTTTTGTTTTGTTTTTGCTTTAAAGAAAGTAATTGCAGCCATGAAATTCAGTTGCGGAAGCAGTGAACAGTGCCAAGTATCATCAAGTTCACTCCGCAGATGTTGGCAGGAAACTACATGTTAATGACTATTTGATTAAAGTGTTTGTGTGGACCTTTAAGAATTGCATTCTTCTCTTGCCATTTGGGGTAGGGGGTAGTTAGTTTCAAGTATTCTTGACCTTTAGGTCCATTTCTTATTAGTAGATACGTTGCTTCCAATAACTATGTAGTTTTGTCTTCAAAAACCTCCATTAGTGATGCTGCAGACCTTGGTGCACAGAATGGCCATCCTGCATGGCTGTGTCTGATGGATCAAGCCCTTCTTGCAACTGCAGCACTTCAGACTAAGGTGTGCTGTCCAATTGTGGTCCCAGGACACACCCACCCAATCAGCCCTCAGTGTGCAACCTACTTCTTGTTTAGGCAGCATATGACCAGGTTCCTCCAGAGTCCATTGCAGAGCCTTTTCTTGAAAATACAAGATTTTTTTTCATGACACAGACTTGGTATAGTTTTCTTGATTTAATAGTATATATTACCCAAGTGTGATAATAGATACCTGTAAATATCAGGATCCTGAGAGGTTAAGACATGAAAGTTTCAGCTTTGAACTCAACTTGGACAACTTGGTGAGAACCTAGTTCAGAATATAAAAACAGAGAGGATGAGAGATGTAATTCAGTGTGAAGGCCCTAGGTTTAGTCTTCAGTATGGGAGAAAGGAAAAACAGTCATCAGTTGCAGATCTGTTCCCTCTAATCCAAAGGATTTACTTCAGAGAAGCAAAGAACTTTTCCAGTGATTATTTTTGTTCTTTGACCCCATAATCTTTATTTCCAGTAAGCCATGAGATATTTGTCTTGTGAGGCCAGAAATCACAAATCTCACTTTGTAATGATGTCATTATCAAAGGAACGTTGATTTTATCCAGACACAGATATAGAATGCATACTGTCTAATATTTTATATGGAAGCCAACAAAAGTTATTGTGTATAACATTAAACATTTAGTAGACAGTTTAGTCTAGATAAATGCTTATATGCCAGGACCAGGTGTTCGATCAGTGGAATCACATTCAGAAATTTGTATGTGCTGATTTGCTCTCTATCCTAGAGACAGTCACTTGGTAGTTATAAGTTTGTCATGGAAGTTTCACTTTGTTCAGGGAGAAAATTGGTGTGTTCGTGTGTTTTCATCTTTTGGTTTTTGATATTCCTTGTGACTCCTCCCAAAAACAGTCTATAATTGCCTTTCTATTTTATTGACAGCTGACATCATTTCAACTGTTGAATTTAATTACTCTGGAGATCTTCTTGCAACAGGAGACAAGGGTGGCAGAGTTGTTATTTTTCAACGGGAACAAGAGGTGAGTAATTTACAATCCACAAATCAAATGAAATAATTCAACCCTTTCCATGTCACTTATGAGAAAGGAAGCAAAACTGTTTCCTGGTCTTTTGCTTCACATTCATGCCTTTAGACCTTGCTTCAGGGGTAAGCAAGAAGATCTGTGTCTCACTGCCAAGCCTCCTTGAGCCTGGTGCTGTCATGTAAAGTAGGGGAGGAGCCTTATTTTGCCAAAATGCTGAGGAGGAATGGAAGTGAAGGTGTTTGGAATGTGTGTGCTTACCTAGTGATTAACTGAATAGCTTCCTGGAAGTCACTTTGCTGTCCTGCTGTCCACAGAGTACTAAGCACTCATTGCAGAGAAATGATATAGGGCATAGGGCCTCACTTCTTCACCTCCTGAAAGCTTTTCTGTCCTTACGAAAAGGAACTTGCAGGTGAATTCATTCATAAGAGATACCTTTGCCACCACCTTCCCACCACCATTTCCCATAAGTTTCATCAGAGCTCTTAGTGATGATTAAGGGACAAGATTAGTATCTGTGTCAGGTATAGTGGCCCTTGCCTATAATTCCAGCTACTTTGGAGGCTGAGGCAGGAAGATTGTGTGAGCAGCCTGAGTAACTTAGTGTGAGATTTTTTTTGTCTTCAAAAAACAGACATGATGGCTTATGCCTGTAATCCCAGCACTTGGGAGGCTGAGGCAGGAGGATGGCTGCAAGTTGGAGGCCAGCCTGAACTGCATAGTGAGACCTAGTATCAAAAAACCAAAAACAAAACAAAACAAAATGTTTTTTAAGTGCTGGAGGTATGTAGCTCAGTGTAGAGCAGTTGCCTGTCTTGAATAAGCCCTTAAAAAAGAAGGCCAAAGTCTGAGGGAGTATCTGTGGTAGAATATTTTTCTAGCATGTGTGAGGCCAAGTCCCAAATCTCACATACACAGGATTATTTGTTATGAAAGAATGATGATGAGGGAACCAAGAAACACCAAGCCTGGGGCCTCTGCAAAACACTGTCTGGTTTTTTCTCTAACAGAGGCTAAGGCCTTTTATCATTGTAAATTCTAATCTCTATGTGATCAGTATGGTTCAGAGGTCAGTGGGCCCTTTTCCCTTCCCTGTGGATCATCTGTGCTTAAGGCACAAGTGGTTCTGCACTGTTCCCTGCTGTTGGCAAGGGGAGCTTTTAGAAATGGGTAGGACATCCCCTAGGACAGGGGGAATGGGAAAGATGGGTAAAGCTAACAAGTCTCACCAAAATACAGTAAACCTAGTCAGATTGTCAGCACACACTTACAATCCCAGAAATCAGGAGCCTGAGGTAGGAAGATTACCACAAGTTCAAGGCCAGCTTGAACTGCACTGCAAGACCCTGTCTTAAAAAAAAAACCCAACCAAACAAAAAGAGCTAGTCGTGGCTATCATTTTTATTATGTCCATGAAAGATTTTTATGTTTTGGGTTTTGTAGGTCTTTTTAACTTTATATTTTTATTAGTACATATTAATCACATATATTGAGCACATTCTCTTTTTTAAACTTTTATTAACGTGTTTGTGTTAACATACTTGTTGATCACATTGGTACATACGTATTGGTCACATTTTCTTTTTTTGTTTTGTTTTTAATGAAAGATTTTTGAAAGTTTTTTGTGATTTGGGCTGATGAGAAATCCTTTGATGAATAATATGTATATTATCTTTAGTCTTTCTAAGTCTGTATAGGCAATTTAATCAATTTGTAGTTTTATATCCTTATCCCAAAGACAGATTATTAGACAACACTACTTAAGAACCATGTATCTTAGCTTTTCATAGCAAGATTTTTGAACAAACTGTTAAATTCAAAATTTACTTTAAAAAGATTTGCTGTTGATACCTTTACAAAAGATACAATAGCTTTTACCCTTCACAGATCCTAGGATAGAAATTGAAAATTTTCTTGTTTCTTGAAAATTGCTTTGTTTTCTTGTTGCTTAAACTTTAAAAATACTGGCTTCCCCACTTTATATGCTCCACTTTAGTATCTTGAATAACTATTTGTAAGAAGACAATCTGTAATCATCAACTAGTGATTTCTTACTGTTTATTTTTTTCTTTGAAATTATGTACTATTTCTACCCATTTTCTGTTTTGTTTAGTCCTTCTTTAAATTAAATTAAAAAAAAAAAAGACACTACAGTACCCAGTGCTGATCATGGAGTGTCATGATGTGAAATCTAGCAATACTATTATTCTTTATTCAGAATGATTTTAACCTGCTTTAGTTTGTTTAATCTCAACATAAATGAAGATAAGGATAACTGCATGTATATTTAAGTGTATAGGATTGACAGCCATCTTACTAAGTTTTTGTTGGACAGTTGAACAGAACTGTTTGCAGTCTCACTATTTGAATTCCCACTTTATATATTCCTCTTTTATATCTTGAGAAACTATTTGTAAAACAACAATATGTAAACATAAACTAGTGATTTCTTACTGTTTTATTTTTTTCTCTGAACGTATATATTATTTCTACCTATTTTCTGTTTGGTTTAGTCTTTAAATAAAATTTTAAAAAATAATAAAAATAAAAATACTGGCTTCAAGCCGGGAGTGGTGCTACACACCTGTCATCCTAATAGTTGGGAGGCTGAAGCAGAGTATCACTGAGAATTTGAGGCCAACCTGGGCTATATAGTAAGTTCAAGCCAGCCTGAACTGCACAGCAAGCCCTTGTCTCAAGCTGACCCCCTTACTAGCTTCAAATGTAAAAGAAACTATGATAAAAAGTCAAGAATATTGTTCTAAATATATATTTGGATATTGCAGAGTTTTAGTATTTAGTTAAGGGATGTTAAGTCAGGGTGTGAAAGGACAGGCTTGTGCAGGAGCAGATTCCTAAGGTGTCTGTGTAAACCTGATTGACTGCAACTTGATGAACTGTAAGCAGTTTGGTTTTATCTTTATCTTCATATTTTGTTTTTAACATAAGGGCTTTTTGTTCCGTCACCTTTTGGATTCTGACTGCCATGCAGGAGGTACTCTTTGTGCCTGAGTTTTTCCAGTGTTGTTGGGGAGTGTAGACTTCTGTTTTCACCCACAGTCACAGCCACTCTGCTCTCCTGCTGTTAGAGCACAGAGAGCACCCACTGTACAGTTAGGCACCACAGATGTCACATGTGCATCTTAGAATTGTGGGAGCCTGGAAGATTGCTGGAGGTATGGAAGGGGAAGCAGTGGAGTGGTAGCATAGCGGAGCTAGGTTGCTAGGAACCTGTGGGTGAGTTCTGGCTGGGCAGAAGACAGCAGGTAAGTAGAAAGTGTGGCAACTAGTGTTACTGGAGCTTTGTTTTGTTTTGTTTTGTTTTTTAACTAAGGATTAATTCAAGGCCTTTGCATTCAGCTACATCCTTAGCCCTTTTTATTTTGTAGAGATCTCCCCTGCTTTTTTTTTTTTTTTTTTTTTAACTTTTTGTTTTAGGACAGTGTACCTTACTGAGTTGTTCAGTTGCCCAAACTGGGCTCAAACTTGTACTCTTTCTGGCTCAGCCTCCTATGGTGTTGGGATTATAAGTATGTGTCACCACACCTAGCTTGAGCTGTTTTGTTTTTTTTTTTTTTTCATTAATATCAGAACCCTTATCTGTGTTAAATCTTACAGTGAATTTTGTGTGTAAAATGGAAGGATACAGGCATGGCCACCCTCTGAAACTCAGCTCTAGTCTGCCCAGCATTAGTCTCCCCCAGGTATACAGCTTTACCCTGACAGAGTCAGATGGTCCATTAAAGCCAGGAATCAGCATGCACAAAAACAAAATTAGCTTTCTGTCAGTTCCCTTTCCTATTTGTTGTCCTGCCCCAGCACATCTGGCTCACAGACCTCCTTCCACCCTAGTCCCTAAGGCTTCCTTCGGAACTCCTCTCCTCATTTAGAGTGGGAGAGTCTCCCCATGTTCAGAACTTCTCTCCTTGTATAGGGTAGGAGAGTCTCCCCATGTTCAGAACTCCTCCTCACTTATAGTGGGAGAGTCTCCCCATGTGCACTGGGTACTGATGAGTCCCTTTCGATCAGCAACAGTTCAAGGTAACCTGGGCTTTGGGAATTTGGGTGAAAGTTGATGGTGGTTGGAGTGGAGGGTCATGTTTCTTTGATTTGTGGCAGAGTGGCCAGAGCAGCAGGCAGCTCTGATTTTCTTACATTCTGCTACTTTCTTTAGTGTGTGTTTTAAGCATGGAACTAAATTCCACAAATCTTTCTTCTAAAACAGTTCAATTTTGTTTTTCTCCTTTGCAAGTTAGAACTGTACTTGTGGATTATGTTTCTTTGTAGAAGGGAGAGGGGCATGCTCAGGGGAATAAGCAGCTTAATAGCATTAACCCCTTAATGTATCATACCCAAGAAAATCACATAGTGAAGGGCTTTCTACTTCTGCCTGGTGAGTGCTGAATTCAAGAAACATGCAGTGCTTAGAAATCAGTGCAGTGGAGGGGGTCACATAGTGTTTTGCAATGTCTTCTCATATTTTATCTTAATTCAGAAATATAAAGCACTCATCTTGACAAGATTTATTTGTGGTTTCCTTGGCATACATATTGAAGAGCTGAAAATGCAAACTTTTAGGTATAGATTACATGACAAAATTGAAACAATATAAAAGGAAAGAAATACTCAGAATACAGATGATATTCCCACTATGCCCCCACTTCATTCTCCTACTTTCTTACCAACTCACTTGATTACACCACTCCCCCCTAGAGTTGCTCATTATTTGGAAGATGGCATATATTTTCCCAAGCATGTTTTTCTACTTTACTGTTAAATTTAGAATTACTTATGTGTATTAAATTTATGTAAGCAGCACCTTACTGGGGATATTTTTATGCAGCTTCTTCTCCTACATGAATTGTAGGACCTGTCTCTGCAGGTCCATGAAGTTACTAGCTGTGTGGTTTGCATATGTGGCTCTGCCACTGATTGTCTGTGCTGCTTGGCATGTGCACTGTCTGGGTATATCACAGAGACTGGTTTGACCCTATATTTGGGTCCTCTTGAACTGGCTCTAAAGGTGCTCTGTCCCTAGGCTTAGGTTGTAAGTGTTAGTACCTTTATAGGCCCCAAATCTCCTTCAGTCACTCAGCTCCCTGAGTAGGGCAGAAACTACCAGAGACAACACATCCATCCAGTTATGTTCCTATGAAATTACCTATATAGAGCTGAGTGTAGTGGTGCATGCCTCTAATCCCAGCACTCAGAAGGCTGAGGCAAGAGATTGCCATAAGTTCAAGGCCAACGTGAACTATGCAGCAAGACCCTGTCTCAAAAAGAAAAGCTGTTTACATATAGCAAGGTGCAATTGGCAGACCCTGCCTAGAGAAATACCTAGACATGAAATAAAATTGTTAGGAAATTCTCTTCATTTTTTCTGAATACATTAATTCTGAGTTTTATCCTCTTGAGTTTTTTTAACCTTCAAAAATGTGCTAGATCATTTAATGTTCAGATTGGTAGTACTAAAATTTTATCTTAGTATGCTTATTATTGAAACATTTGTTATGATTCCTTACAGAATAAAAGCCGTCCTCATTCTCGGGGAGAGTATAATGTTTACAGTACCTTTCAAAGTCACGAACCAGAGTTTGACTATTTGAAAAGTCTAGAAATTGAAGAAAAAATTAATAAAATTAGGTGGTTGCCACAACAGAATGCTGCTCATTTTCTACTCTCTACAAATGGTAAGATTTTTTCCTTTAAGTGACTATTGGAGTTAGTACTATTTTAAACTTTCTGTATGGGTAGATTCCATTTTAAGTCATTGGTTGGGGGTAAATTATCAGCTAAAATGACAAGTGATAGGTTGAAAATTTAAAGTGTACCCAAAATATTCCAGTACTACATTCTTTACTTTGTGTGTTTAGATCTTTATATTGTGTGAAACAAGATATATATAATCAAAAGTTTAAACACCAGTGTAGAGTCACAAAGCTTTCTAATACCATACTCAAACAGTGATGCGTGGTATGATACTGTCTTTTAATATAAAGATTGCTGTTTTTCATTTCAGATAAGACTATTAAATTATGGAAGATAAGTGAACGAGATAAAAGAGCAGAAGGTTATAACTTGAAAGACGAAGATGGAAGACTTCGCGACCCATTTAGAATTACAGCACTACGGGTACACACTGCATCTTCTTTAAACTTCCCAGGCCTTTCCAGATATTAATGAAGAACAGTGTAACATCAGCTATTTAAGAAAGCTACTAAGGAAAATATCATAAACCCATTCCTTATAATAGTAATCATTTTGTGTATGCATGTTTTAAAGTGGGAGTCTTCAGGTTTTCACTGAAGCAAAAAGTCACATATTATCGTCAGAAAATACAGCTAAAGTTATTAAGGGAAAAGTTCACCTTTAATCCCACATCAGACCTCTTTCTAAGCAGCACCAGGAATTCAGAGCCCTTCCTTGGTGAAGTAGCTCAGGTTGCAGATTGGAAGATGAACTGTGGACTAGCAAGGTAGCATTAGTAACAGGGTAGTGACAGGGTAGTAGCGTTTCTTCTTCAGGTAGCCAGGGCGCATTCTGATGTTTCACAGTTCGTCTCTCTGTGAGCATTGTTATTTTAATTATTTAATTGCCTGTCTTTTGGGATTCCAGGGTATAATATGGAGTGATCATATTTCATCATTTTTAATAATGGGTTTTTTTTTTCCTTTTTGCATCTGTGTTGAATAAAATATAAAATCTCAGTGTCTTATAGTTGGTGCACCCATCACCAATTAGTGGTTTTTTAGATGAAATAGATAAAGAGTTTTTTTTTTTTTTTTTTTAAATTGACTCCTACCCAGATAAGTCTGGTGAATCACAGGACAGAGTCCAGCAGAAAGACCAACACCCACTTAGAGGCACTGTGGAGAAAGCCACTTGGTCCAAGAGGGTGTAGGTGGTATTTGGAAATGGTTGTCTGATTGCTCAGTGAGGTTTGAGTACCAGCACACTATTGTATTTTTAAGTAAAGACTCCTCATCTAGCATGCTTAAGGTCCATGGGAGAGGTTGCTGCCAGGAAGGATGCTGTACAGTCTTTTTCCCTGGCACACGCCAGTAGCAGTGTGGCAGGCCTGCCTGCATAGTAGATGATCTATTCTGATGCCATTCCTTGAGCCATATTGGGAGGGTGGTAACAGCTTATTGAGGACCATTTCTGTCCCAGCTTTTCTCTGACCTCGGACATTATTACCAAGTATGCTGTTGCTTAAAGACTGAGAAGGGCGGAGGTGTTTAATCAAATCTGTGGGTCCCAAGATGATTTTTATTTTAAAACACCAGTGATTTCTGATACACTGGTGCTGTATTTGCATCCATGAATCGGTATAAATCATGTTTAGTGATAGTCACACTAATTTTGAAGTTTCAACAGATAAACTTTCAGTACTAAACTGTCAGCCTCATGAAATGGAAAGCACCTTGGTGGTGAGGGCTGCACCGAGACCTGTTCAGTGCTGTCTTTCTCTTCCATGCCACCCACATGTTCATATATGGCTCTCTTTCAGGGGCCTCAACCTCCCATCAGACCCCTGTACAGCTCTATGGGTTGATGTGTTTAATTTGGAAAAGCTGAAGTGTTTCTGAATTGGCTACACTATGAGGGAACAGTGTTATGGGCTGGGTAACTGTATGTGGACTTAGGTCTGCCTTTGAGTTCCTGCCTCTCAAAATTCGAACTGAACTGTTCAGTTTGTCTGTCCTTATCTAGTTTAAATTTTTTTTTCTCTGAAGTTATTTTAGTAGTAGAGAAGGAAATATTATACTTGTCATATATTTTAATCAAAGACTTGTTGGAAAGTCATGGCAGGTGTGTATGTGTGTGTATTTTAAGGAGGAGTTTAATTCACCTTACAGGCAAGTGTGTGTTTCTGTCGTGTAATGGTAGAACTGATCCTTTGTGTTCTAGGGACTCTTAAGGGTGTGGTCTGCACTGATTGGGTTAAAATGAGACCTGTATGTACACTCTATGTATCTTCTCCAGGTAATTTTTACAGGATTTAGCCAGAGAAGACTGAGTGAAGATATTTTTTACTAGCTTTCAAGACTCTTTTCTGATGTCTGATTATAACTAAGACAAGCAATACTATCTTTGTCTTTATTTTGAACCTTTAGCTGCCCTTGCAGCCAGATGTTAGTGAGGTCCAGGCCTTTTCCACTGTTCCTCATGACCATTTGCTTGCTTTTGTTTGGCACACGTGTTCTCCATCTCTGCCCTTTCAGCACAGCAGTGTGTCCCCTTACCACATGCTCGTCACATAGATGGAAAGAGTGGGTGTCCTTTCATAAGCATACAGCCTTGTCCCTGAGTCCTGTGTCACTGGCACAGAGAGGCAGTACCAACGCTAGTGTAGTAAGATAGGAGATTTGTGCATCCAGCTGCAGGGAGAAAGGATGGAGACACAGTGGGGCTCTCCACTGCACCTTTCAGGATAGTGCTGTCCAGTCTCCTGGTGTGGCCCCCAGGAGACAGAGCAGAGTAAAGCCTCAGATCTCTGGAAGCAGCTAGGGTTAGTTTGTCTTCCTTTCTTCAACAGGAATGTGTTAGCCTCAGTATTGGAGATAGGGACAAAAAACTTTGAATAGATAACCATTCCATTCTGTACCTGTTATAGCTCTGCTAAATGGTTATTTGGGTATGTTGCCTGTACAGAAATTACGTTAGTCTCTTTTTGTTATCTGTTCTATGTGTTATGACCTTTGTTTTGAATACCTGTTTCCTTCCATTTTTAGGTTCCTATATTGAAGCCCATGGACCTTATGGTAGAAGCAAGTCCACGGCGAATTTTTGCAAATGCTCACACATATCATATAAATTCCATTTCAGTAAATAGTGATCATGAAACATATCTTTCTGCAGATGACCTGAGAATAAACCTATGGCATTTAGAAATCACAGATAGAAGCTTTAGTATCCTTCACCAGGTGGTTATCTCTACATTTTTCTTAGAATTATTATCCAATTATATCTCATGTGCTTTTGTAGTCTTACATCTCAGAGTCTAATCTTAAATATAGTTTGCTACTTAGTAGCAAGTAATGTAAGTACTCTGTGATGAAATTGACCTGAAGCTTATGGCCCACGTGATTCTGACTGTCTTAAGCACAGTATATCTGAAAAATCAGCATTGAACATTTTTTCTTCTAAATTTGCAAATAGGTAATAGACTGGAAAATATGGCTTAGATTACAATAGTATTTGATTACACATGAGAACTCATTTTATTGTGGCTTGGCCACTGTCCTGCCTTGGGCTCCTTTTTTGCTTGCACCTCTTACACTCCAGATGCTGCTCAGCTGTGCCATCTGGGACTCCTGTGGGAGCTCCAGGCACCCAGTCACAGTGGGCATCTCCCTCAGTGCCCATGATGCTCAGTCCTTGCCCAGGTCCTCCTGGGTGGTAACCAGGATTATGACTCCTGGGAGCTATTCTGATACTCCATTCTGTGAGCTCCAGGAGCCACAACTCTCCCAGATTCCAGCTCGCTCTCTCTCTCTCTCTCTCTTTCTCTCTCTCTCTCTCTCTCTCTCTCTCTCTCTCTCTCTCTCTCTCTTTTTAATTTGCAAATAGGATCTTGTTCTGCAGTTCAAGCTTACCTTGTCCTCACTGGAGTTCTGCCTCAGTCTTTCAAGTGCTGGGATTACAGCCATGCAACACCTTGCCCAGCTCTAATTTGTCTTCTTAACTTAAAACTCATCAGTTTCTCTCAGTACCCCCTCTCCTGCTAGAACCTGCAAACACCAGCCTGGCCCTGGGCAGCCATAAGGCTCTAGAGTCTCTCTAGGTTTCTCTCCTGTGCTCTGGTGTCTAGTGATTTGAGCTGCAGATTTAGAATGTTGGTTTTCTCCATCAGAGAGTGTATTTCCCTGTTGCAAATTTGCCTGGAGCTGAATTGTTCCTTTTCTCATTATTTCCATTGACTGATTTCTGTGTTTGACGATTAATATTGGCATTGTTCTGATGACTCAGACAGAGCAAGCTCTTCCCTAATGTCAGGTAATTAAAAGAACAGTATCTTTTGAAACTTTTTTTTTTTTTTGCAGTATTCTTGTGTTTGTAAATATTTGTGTATAAATGTGAGATTTTGCATAGGTAGCACTCAATTGCCTTTCTTGCATGTACTGTCTTGCTATTAGAGATTTCATGAGACCGTCACAGCAGCATGGTGAAAGCAGGGCTCATGTCTGGATTGACTCTCTGTCCGGCACATCCTGTGGTCTGATTGTTGCATCCCTCAATATGTTGCCAGTGATGTGCTCCCTTAGAATACAGTATGTTTGGTCAGCCTCCTTAATGTCTGGTCTCTTGAATACACTCCATGGTTTCTCTGTGTCTCACTCACTTGGTTGGGTGTAGCTAACCTAATCGGCCAAGCACTGCGCCTTAACACTGTACTCCAGACATTGTGGATATCAAGCCTGCTAACATGGAAGAGCTGACGGAAGTCATCACCGCTGCTGAATTTCACCCACACCAGTGCAATGTATTTGTCTACAGCAGCAGCAAAGGGACCATCCGGTTGTGTGACATGCGTTCCTCTGCCCTGTGTGACAGACACTCTAAGTGTAAGTACCTGGTGCTTACTAATGGGATCATTTAAGTTCTGTTTTCTAGACACTGACCCATCTGCACAAATAGAGGTGTCTCTTACCCTTCCCACACCCTGAAAAGTGTATGGGGCTTTGCCTATGCCTGCTATTGGCCATTGCTAATAGGGAGTGGGACTTAAGGTCTCATTCCCAGCAGGTGACCATCCTAAACTGACTGTTGTGAGATGAGAGTTTTTGGTGTGAGTAGTTTACTTCTGTCCCCGGTTCCAGTGCCTCATCTGACTACCTTCCAATCTGATAAAGATATTTATGGTCTCTATCTTTGTGCCTTGGGACCCAGACTGAGACTGCCACTGTGCATGCAACCTGTGTTCAAGTGAGCTTTGCTAGATTCACAGTTAGTTCTGTAGGGGGGGAGTCTACATTTAATTTGCTGGGCCTTGACATTCTCTCAAGGTGATGAAAGTTTAGGTTTGGTTCTGGTAGGCTTGATAAGCAAATTCAGTAGCAACTGGATACAAAGTCAGCACCCAAAAATCAATAGACTTGGGCAACCTACTCAGGACCCCTTGTCTCTCTTGGGCAGAAGCTTTTTTTTCCTCTCAGTAAATATATTCTCCTTAAAACTAAAAAAAAAAAAATCGGCCTTCCTGTATGTGAATAATAAAGTTACTGAGAGAGCAATCAGGAAAAACCACACCTTTCACCTTTGAGTAGCTTCTCAGAAAAATGAAATACCTAGAAATCAATGTAACAAAGGATGTAGAAGAGATTGAAAGCTACAGTACTCTGAAAAAAGATTGAAGATGATATTAGAAAATGGGGCGATACCTCATCCTCTTGGAAGAACCAATATAGTCAAAATAGCCATACTTCCAAAACTTTTACAGATTCAGTGCAGTCGCAATCAAAATTCCAATAGCGTATCTCACAGAATTAAAATTCTCCTAAAATTCACCTGGAACCAGAAAGAGAACTAGAATAGAATAGCAAACGCAATCCTGGGCAATAAAGACAAGACAGGAGGCATCATAATCCTTGACTTGAAATTATACTATAAAGGTACTGTGATAAAAACAGTGTGGTACTGGCCAAAGAAGAGACCCAAAGATCAATGGGACAGATTAAAAGATGCAGGAACAACTCCAGACACTTAAGTCACCTTATCTTTGACAAAAGTACCAAACACATTCACTGGAACAAAGATAGGCTTGTTAATAAATAGTGCTGGTAAAACTGGCTCTGCACATGCCAAAGATTAAAGTTGTGCCTTTATCTTTCATCATGTACTTAACTAAGTTCAGAATGGGTCAAAGATCTAAATATTAAAACAGAAACATTAAATCTGCTTGAAGATAGAAAAAGTAAAACTCTTGAAGACATTGATGTAGGCAGAGAATTTATGAATAAAACCCTGCTTGCACAGGAACTATGACAGAGAATCAACAGCTGGGATCTCATCTTACTGAAGAGCCTTTTGCACAGCAAGATAAGCCACCAACAGAGTGGAGACAACCCACAATGTGGGAGAAAATGTTTTCCAGCTGTTCCTCAAAGGATTACTATCAAGAACATACAAACAACTCAAAAAATCAGTTCTCCCAGATTTAAAGACCTAATCTAAAAATGAGCATCTGAGATGAATACACACCTCTCAAGTGGGGCATGGTGGTGCACTCCTGTAATCCCAGCACTCAGTAGGCTAAGGCAGGAGGATCACTGCAAGTTTGAGACTAGCCTGGGCTACAAAATGAACCCAAGGCCATCTTGAACTGCATAGCGTGATCTTGCCTCAAAAAGACAATAAAGAAAAAGAAAAAAAAAAAAACTTATCAGATGAAGAAATAAAAATAAATAATATTTGAAAAAATGTTCAACATCATTGGTCATTCAAGAGATACAAATTAAAACAACACTGAGATTCCACCTCACTTTGGAGAGAATGGCTGTTTTCAAGAAATCAACCAATAACAAATACTTAAGGAGCTCTGGGGAAAAAAGAACCTTTCTGCACTGTTGGTAAGTGTGTATACTGATGCAGTCACTGTGGAAATAAGTGGAGATTCCTCAGAAACTAGGATTGGAGGTCCCAGAAGAATTAAAAAAATATACCACAGCAGTATAGGTGCACCCATGTTTATAGCAGAACAATTTGTAATAGCCAGATCTTAGAACCCTAAATGCTCATCATCTGAGGAATGGATTTTTAAAATTATATTTATGCAATTGAGTACTACTTAGCCATAAAGAAGGATAAACTTGAGGCTTTTATAGGTAAATGGATGCAACTTGAGACCATAGTCATAAGTGAAATCAATCAGATACCCATGTGTAAATATCATTGTCTCACTAGTGTGAGACAATAGTGATTTCCAGTGTGAGAAACTGAAAGAAACAATATGTTTGTATATGTGTGTGTGTATAATATACAATGTATATACCATTATTACCTCCTAATTATTTGTGTTCTGATTCTGAATTTTTTTTGTTTAAAATAGATTTTTAAAAAAAGTTTAGGTTTTATTTATAGCCATAAATAATAGGTATGCCAGGCACATGCCTGTAGTCCCAGCCACTTGATACTAAGGTAGGAGGGTCTTTGACTGAGGAGTTCCAGGCCTAACTGAAAAGAGTAGGCTCAGCTGTGGGGAAAACCATAGCCCATGTTTTGTGTTACGCAGTGTGGCTTTAAGAATAGTTTTTATTTGTCAGCAAACTGATTTAGTTGGATAAATGTAAAACATGACAGTAGCCAGCTTCAAGTTAACTTCCTATGTAGAACCTATACATAGTATAGGTCCATTTAGGGCCCAATAGAACATGACTATTCAGCATGCAAAACAGGACTTTTATTGCTAACTGGCTTTGGCCAGTAGGTCCATTGGGCTGTTAGTGGTGAACTTCCACATTGCCAGGTTAATAAACTGCCGGTCAGTCCAGCAGACCTATAAGGTGGCCCTCTGAGAGGTGCTGTTTATCAGGTATCATCTTCCTGTGGTGGGCATGGGTGGGGCAGGACATCATGTGCTCAGGCCTGGTGCCACAGGGACACAGACATCCATGCAGTAATGGTTTTAGTCTTATGCCATAGTCCTCAACCTTGTACATACCAGGATGTACCAAGCCATCTGATTTTGGTCCCAAATCTGTGTGGGATTTGGGTGTCTGCGTTTTGAGTGTTCATCCCTTGACACCCCTGGTGGTTGAGAATCTGCAGTTCTTATCTAAAGAATCAGAAAAAGAAAATCAGAAAACTCAGAGAAGCCCAAATGGTTAGGAGATTTACTAGTGTCAAGGCTAAGTTCACCAGAGTCTCAGTGAGGGTCCAATATCTGCTTGAGCTTGAAGCTGATCTGTCCTCTGATTTAAAACAGAAGCTGAAAATACTTTATTTTGTTTTTCAGTTTTTGAAGAACCTGAAGATCCCAGTAGTAGATCCTTTTTCTCAGAAATCATTTCATCCATCTCTGATGTGAAATTCAGCCATAGTGGTCGATACATGATGACCAGGGACTACCTTTCGGTAAAGGTATGGGACCTCAACATGGAGAACAGGCCTGTGGAGACCCATCAGGTGCACGAGTACCTGCGGAGCAAGCTCTGTTCCCTGTATGAGAATGATTGCATCTTCGACAAGTTTGAGTGCTGCTGGAATGGGTCAGACAGGTGAGCCTGCGTTATGTCAGGAGTCATTCTGAATGACTGCTGATCCACCAGGGTTTCCATTGGGACTCACCTGTTACCGTAGCAAGGTGGGGACTTGCCACCTTCCAAAGGAGCAGAAGAGGGATTGTATACTCTAGGCCTTTTGTTTGCTTGCTGATAATACCAGTTAGAGAAAAAGGACATCTGAATAGATTTCTCATTTAGACAGAAACATAGAAAATGATGCATGGCAGCTGAATCCAACTGAAAAAGAATGAGTAAGGAAGCACCTTGCCTCACTGGCATGGCCCCAGTTCCTCTTTGCATGTGGAGAGATTGCAGGGAAGAGCACTGGCAGAGCTCACTGCCTGTGCTGTTCGGAGACAGTGGTTTTTAGTGTGGGGGTTACAGGGCTCATAACATGCTTTTTGCACACTCTTTTAAGTACTGTTTCTACTGCTACTGAGTGTTGTCTTTTTTTTTTTAATCCATTTTATTTCAAAGATAATAAGAAAAGAAAAAAACCACTAAAATAATTTTAAAACACATCAATCATACATTGTGCATTGTCATTCCGAAACCATTCACCCAGAGCACATCTGTGTTCAATTGTCTGAATGAAGTCTTTACTATTACATCAAAACAAAAACCACACATTTCACATAATGGAAGGAGAGTATCTTTCTGTATAATATTTCTTTAGAATTTAAGCGAATAGGAGTTCCGGTACTGGTCACAAGTAGCTGGGCAGTCAAAACCCTTGAGCATAGAAATGCTGGCTGTGACACAACAGTACCTCTTCAGATGCAAAGTTGAACTCATGAATAACCAAGAGGAATTTCACAAGGTCCAAAAATAAAGAGGGGCTTGAACTTTGAACAGAAAATGACTCCAAAGCCCTGCAGTGGCCTCAGGGACGCCAAGGGATGCCAGGAGACTATGTCAGTCTCTACAGCTGAGTGGTGTTTCTTGGACTCACATGATAGCAAATTGAGATTGGGACCCTCAAGGTTTTAAGAGGAAAACACCCATGTAGTCATAATTTATCTAAGACCTGGATTTGGGTAGCTAGAAATCACCTGAGATGTGTCCCCACGGCTTGTACTGGCTAGCCCCTCAGTGTGGAAAACCTTATACTCATGAATATAATGCCAACTGTGAGTGGTGGTATACACCTATAACCCAACACTCAGGAGGCTGAGGCAGGAGGATCACCACAAGTTCAAGGCCATCCTGAATTATAGAGCAAGACTCTGTCTCAACCAACCAAAAAAATATATATATATTTTTTAAGTACCATCTCCATACCTTGTTTAGATGAATCTGAAGTCACCATTCAGCTGTGGAGATTTGAAGCAGGACATAGGGCCCCTGTGGCCAGCCCAGGGCTTTTGGGTCTTGTTCAATTCTGGTTTCATCTCCCTTTGTTTTCTTTAGCCTCATACTGAATAATTAAATACTTCCATGTGGCCAGTGTCCTGGGTATCCTGGGACAGGATCTGTTTATAGAATCACTACCCTAGAATGTTTCAGAAAGGCCCAGGACGTTTTTCTCAGGTCACAGCAAGCAGCCTGAGCTTTGTGTTAGCATAAGTTTCCACAAGGCAGAAGCTGTGTAGACAGTAGGGTTGTGTAGCAGCTCCTGAAATATCCACTGCTTTTATGGTAGGTAGAAAGCAAACCTGCACTTTGACCTCTCACTTCAAGGGTAGGGACACTCAGGAATCACGACAGACCCAGTGAGAACAAATTGGCTCTTATACCTGGGATGGGTCATCCCAGCCAGCACCTTCAGGGCTTCTAGGAGTCCCTCAGATTAGAATTACCAAAGTGCCACGCAGGAAACAATTACAAGCACATGTAGAACAAAGCCAACCATGTGCAATAGAGGCAACAGAATTTCTCAGTATTCAATTGTTAAAATTATTACAGAATATAAAATTGCTTGAAATAGACTAAAAGAAGAAGCTAAAAATCTGAACAAGGAACCAGGTTATTAAAAAATGACCTAGGAGATTTGGAAATGAGTCAAACAAAACTTCTAGAAATAAAAAATACAGCAGATGAAAATTTATATGTGGGTTTAGCAGCAGACTTAGTTTAGTTAAAGAGATTTTGAATTGGTGAACCAAAAGGAAGATGGTAAGTTACCTAAAATATAGCCCAGAGAGGCTGGGGACTTGGCGCAGCCGTATAGGCACCTACCTAACAAGCACGAGATCATGAGTTCAATCCCTGGTACCAAAATATAGCCCAGAGAGACAGAAAGCATGAAAGGTTAAAAGCATGAAGGAAAGGATGAGATCTAGTACACATACAAGTAAAGCATCCAAAGTACAGTATGTGGAGAAGTAATGTTTAAAGTGATGATAGCCAGGAATTGTCTTCCATTGAAAGTTGGAATATACAGATTCAGGAAACACAAAATGAATATAAGGGCATCTAGATTCATAACATAATGAAAAGCAGCCTGAAAAAAGTAGTGTAAAGAGTAGAGGTTGAGGCTGGAAATAGATTTCTCCACAACCACAGCAGAAGCCTTTTATCCATTTTAGTTACTATCCCAAAATACTTATGGCTGGGTGACTTTATAAAGAAGACCTTGCAGTTTAGCTCACAGTTTGGGAGAGAAGTATAAGATTGGGTGGCCCCCTCATTGAACTGGTGAAGCCCTCATGGCTGATTTGTATCACATGTGTGAGAGAGAGGTCACATGGCAGGAGGAGACACAGGCGGTCCAGCCAGACTCACCTTAGTAACTCACCCCTCTTGTAGTAACTAATCTAGTCCCTTAAAATCTAACCCAGTTTCAGGTGACCTCAGTCTCAAGAAAAACATGAATCTGCTTCTGAAGGTGGATCCCTCATGACACCAAACACCTGTGAAAATCCTCTACCACTTCGGTCCTGTTGTGTTGGGGAGTTAAGCCTCAGTGTGACTTTCTGGGGACAGCCACACTCCAGCCATAGCAGAGCCAGAAGCTAGTGTGATAACAATATATTGTAAGCTTCTTACTGTCTCCAGTGTGCTGAAAAAAAACTACTGTCAGCTTATAAGTGTGCATCGAAATGATCATAAGAAAAGCATAGAAGGTAAAGGTATTTTCAGACAGGAAATGGTGAGATCCGAAGGAACTCATTTCACTATATAACATGCTTCCAGCCTGAGAGAGGCTCTAGAAAGAGGGTGTGTGAGTTAGAGGCAGGCCAGCCAGCAAAGATGCAAGCAAGTTAATGCCTGTACAGATCTGTGTTGACCTGTCCCGACTGGTCGTCTCTGCTGGGGACACCACTGTGCACTGTACACTGTACAGTGGATAAGCTCTGGGTGTTTAAGACTTCAAGAAATGTCAGGGGAGTATCTTTAAGAGATCTGGAGACTGTAGGACTTAAGGGCCTAAAAACCTAGGAAAGGAAAAAAGGTACTACAGAATTTATCTACATTAAGATTTAAACTTCTATAGATGGGGATATAGCTCAGTGGCACAGGCACCTGCCTGGCAACTCGTAGTACCAAAAAAAAAAAAAAGATTTAAACCCCATGCCTGTAAACCCAGCACTCTGAAAGGCTGAGGCAAGAGGATCAAGATTTGAGCCCAGCCCAAGTAACTTAGCAAGACTTTGTCTCAAAAATTTTTTAAAAAGACCTAGGGAATGTAGCTCAGGGCAAAGGCCCTGCGTTCACTCCCTAGTACTACCCCCATAAAGGAACACAGGACCCACTTTTATGAGTGACTGCTTTGGCAGTAGGGTAGAGAATCACCTTTTTAGAGGGTGCACCGTGAGATTTAACTGTCTCAGTGAAGGAATTGGGAACATGGATATTCACTATACTGCGCCTCATTCCTCTCAGTATATCTGAAACACTACACAGTGTTTCAGTTACAGATTCTCAACAACATCTGAAAGATTTCCTGGTATTATTTGCTTAATCTATTCACACTTGCAGATACTTTCTGACCTTCTTGGCTGCATGTTTCTGTGGAGGGGAAGGATGAAATGGAGCGGTTCTTCTGTGCTGTATGTGTCACTCTGCCTAGTCCATGCTGGGGTGTTGGCACTGCCTTATGGTACCATAGCTTATCCAGCAGAAAGACAAAGCTGCTTGCTCATGAGTGTGCTACACCTGTATGGCCCTCTTTTGTTCTTTGCGGAGACAAGATTGATGGACACAGGGCCAGGTGCTCATGCAGGTGGTTGTCAGGTGAGCCAGTGCAGTGCCCACCTCCATTGCAGGCATTGTTCCTTAATTTAAAAAGTATGTAGCCATACAGTTGTTTACAAGTTGCTCAGCTTTTTATTGTTATTGGACATGGAACTTCGTCCTGAAAAATATCTTACTAGTCTGTGTTCTAAATAATCATTGCAGTTGCTGTTGAGTTTTGATAACATAAACGTAAGCTTCAGATTAGTATATTATTTTCTTTCCTAAGCATTGTTTTGCCCTGGAGTATAAACATCAAGCATATTCTTTTTCAAACCTAAGTTTACTGCTGTTCCTGGAATGCGCTTAGCATAGTTCATATCTCCAGCCCCTCTGTTACTATGTACCCTTGTGTTTAATAATGCATTTGAAATAACTAAGGAGCTTGTGGGTTCAAGTGTCTCTGTGTGTGTGTAGTTTTAGATGAGATTAATCAGACACAAAAATATTTGCAGATACCCGGGAAAAGCTTTGAACCATCTAAATCAGAGTTACCTTGATGTAGTGGCTTGAAGATCTTGGCATCTAGACTGTAAAGACCACTTACCACGCAGTGAGAAAATGAGTGGGGGGCCATGGGTATGATATAGGAAAAACCACAAGTTTGGAGACCTACCAGGGCTGTGACAGAAGTCATTGGTCTTACGTTGTCAAGGAAGTCAATAGACATCACAGAACCACAGATCTTTCTTATTAAGAACCAAACTTATTCTATTCTGAAACCATAGGTAAGATTATGGCAGCATTTGCTATTGTTGAGCCATTTTCATAGTAAAAGATTGTAAAAATTTTTATCATTGTAAACCAGATACGGGAGTACAGCTCAATTCCAAGACACAGGGGTCAATCCCCAGAACCACAGGAAGGGGGGTGGGCTGGGGCAGGGGTGCATACCAGTTTAATAAAACTGTCATGAGCATATGCATTTTAATGGAATTTTTCAGCTGCAGAGTTGATCCTGAAGAAATAAAAACATGGACAGTGTTATATCAAGCTTATTGGGAAATGGAGTTCTAAATTGCTCCCACACTTATCCCCTATGTAAGACATATGTGAGAGAAACTCGGTACCAGGGATTGAGCTCATGACCGCACACTTGCAAGGCAGGCGCTTATGCCACTGAGCTAAATCCCCAGCCCCTGTAAAGCATTTTTTGATCAACCACTGTATAAGTAACACTGACAGATGTGATTAATATGTACATGATTGTATATAAAACTGAGTAGGAAATCATTGCTGTGGTTTTTTTCTGAGCATTATTACCTCATTTTTGTTTCTGAAATTACTTGGTGTTGTAGAGGGCAGGGTCTATGCTGTCAGTGGGAAGAAGTGGGCCAGTGGCTTCCTGCCTGTGGTGCTGGGCACTGAGTACAGTGACACTCTCCTCTTGTTTTGAACAGTGCTATTATGACGGGGTCCTACAACAACTTCTTCAGAATGTTCGATAGAAACACTCGGCGGGATGTTACACTGGAAGCTTCGAGAGAGAACAGCAAACCCCGAGCCAGCTTAAAACCCCGGAAAGTATGTACAGGTGGTAAAAGGAAGAAAGATGAGATCAGCGTGGACAGTCTGGACTTCAATAAGAAGATCCTGCACACAGCCTGGCACCCCATGGAGAACATTATTGCTGTGGCTGCCACCAATAACTTGTATATATTCCAGGACAAAATCAACTAAAGAAGCTAACTGGAGGACCAAGTCTTGTCTTGCATAGTTCAGCCGGTTGTTTTTCTGTCAAAGAAAAGGCGTTGTCCTCTCCATTAAGAACAGAGATGCACTTCCTCCTTCCCTTCATAACTGAGGAAAGAAGCGAGCTCGGCAGGAATCCTGGCGTAGCTTTGCATTTAGCCCAGGGAGAGATGCTTGCTGCTGCTCAAGGGGAAAACCCACTTGAAGCAGGATTGGTGGACACTGCTCAATAAAGGCCATTACTCAAAATAAATGTATTTATTTAAGTCTGAGCCTTCCTTTCCAGTTTATAGACCAAAAAACTAACCTCCAAGAGAAAAAGTGTTGTCAAATATGTTTCTGTCTCCACTTCTGTCCTCTTTCTCTGCCATCTTAGGGCCTAACCTGTACATGGTGTAGCCATTGTCCATTCCTTACTGGCCCTTCTTACGAGCCAGGTGGGCATGCCTACCCCTTGGTATGTGGCTTCTGCCTGAGCAGGAGCAGGCAGGTTTACTCGCCAACTGCATCGACCATCACACCTTCTGGTGTAACCACTCAATAAACAGCACACTGCAAAGTGTTCTTAAATCCAAACATAAGTACCGTCTTTTTATTTGTCTCAATTGCATATCGTGAAATTATGCAAAATTCAAAAACAGAAACTTTTGTGCTTTGGCAGAAGGGTGGGCTATGTGTAGTACTTCAGATTCAACGTGTAACTGTCCCCAAGCTGCCGTAACTTTGTTTTGTTGCTGCTGAAATAGTCCAGGTAAGGTCTGGGGAAGGTCATAACTGAGTCCACCTGAGAAGAAAACTACACCATTACAAGGGTAATAAAATGCTGCTATAAAATTAACACCTGGCTTAAAGTAGGCCTCAAATTCACAGCTATTGAAAACATACATGCTTTCTTTTTAAATCTTTTTAAAAAGTACTTTGGGAGGGAAATATACTTAAATATTGCTACAGCTATTTGCATGCTAAATTTCATACTGCATTTCAAGCCAACAATTAAATAATTTATGTGATGCCTCCAGTACCTTGGTTTATTTCAGAAGACTTCCCAACACAGAACATAGGTAACCAGCACTAAGGAACTGGAGCTGCCTTCCAGGGGGTTTAATCCATGAGCTCAGTGTCCTCAAGGGGGATGTCGAGCCAGAGCTCATTCACCGTTGCTAAAATCTAGGTATATTTTGATTATTAATGATACACAAGGACAACATCCTCACCCTAGCACACTAGCAGAATGTCACTTTAGTTCACATTAGGAAATTGACAACCTAAAGTATCTTTATTTAAAAGTAATTACCATACTGTAACTTGGTTGTGACACAGTTCATGTCTGAGGTGTGGAACAGAATTCTTGAAGCATTCAATCCTGGTCCATAAAAACAGTTCTAGTAAAATGAGATTGTATATATTTGTTCCAACTATTTTGACCAAAAGTTTAATAAATTTTAAATGTTTAACTGGATTTGCACTGTGTATTTGGACACCTTTTTTGATCTTTAGATTTTTTTCACTGAAAAAAAGCCTGCCTGTGACACTGGAGAGGACAGAAGAGAGGTTAGTGTGCAGTCCCACCAGTATGCTCAGGTGGCTGCTGGGGGCTCACGTGGTCTGGGTGTGCTCATCTCTGGGTCCCATGCAGTATTGTGTTGACATTTTCAGAGCTGTTCTTCATGTCAGTTACATATGTTGGCAAAAAGGATTGCTTTCTGGCAATTACTTGGTTAAAGCTTCTACCTTTTCCTTTTATATATTTGACTAAGGTAAAATCCTATGTGTCAGACTAACATTGTCTTGTTTATATTTAAGCTTAAACTGCACCTGTCATTTTTTTTCCAAAACTTTAAAGCCTGTTACTGAACGTTAACTACATGAATTGTCTTGTTTAGAACTGTTGCTCCTGAAATGTGTGATTTCATGTTCTCTGGGCTGATGACCTGGGTTAGATGAACAAGCTTTATTCACACAAGCATTTTATAGTTTTCCAGTCCTACTCCCAGCCCATGCTAGGTCTTACTACATTCTGATCCGCTTTAACCATTGTGGTTATGAGTGACTGTCCCACAGGTAGTTTGTACCACCCAGTGGAACTGTGCTCTGCCATCTGGTACCAGCTATTCATGTTCCACCGGTGGTTCATACCAACCCAGTAGCAAGACACGATTGACAGCCCCATTGTGAATGTTAGACACAGGGCCTTGCACAGGCGAGGTAAGCATTCTACCACTGAGCTACACGCAACATTGGGCTGTGCGTGGATTTTTTTTTTTTTTTAAGCTTCTATAAACTGGTAGCTCCACTACAAGGCAAGACTGGAAGTCTGGTCATTGGTGTTGATGAGCTAAACAGAACAGCAGATGCCAAGTAGAGACTCTTACATGTAGAGCTAAGTGACAGCTTTCACGTCACTGCCATCCCCAGAGCTGAGTGTCTACCAGGGGAGTCGATTCCAGCATGGCTTTTGCTGTGTTGCTTAAGAGGGAGTCTTGCTGTTGTTGTGGGGTCTTTTTACTTGGTTGGTTGGTTTTGTTTTGTTTTTGGGAGAAGATTTTGGTATGTAGTTTAGACTGGTCTTGAGTTCACTTTGTAGTCTAGACTGGCCTCAAACTGGTGGCAACCCTTCTGCCTCAGCCTCCTAGCTGCTGGGATTACAGGCATGACCACTATGCCTAGCTAGGAGAAACTTAAAGGGAATGAGACAGATAGCACGATTGGCACTTGTTTCTTTTAAACATGTCTCAGTGGACCATGAGCTTTGGCATCAGCAGGAGAGAAGAGAATGAGGTCAGGGCCAGTGATAGTCCAGATTGTATAAGACCCTGGTAGCTGCCTCTTCACAGACAATGCAAGTGAAGGCAGAGTAAGAGCCTGTTGTGTGCGCAGTGTTAACTCTGTGCTCAGCCAAGGTCTGAGGCAAGGCTTTGCCCTGACACTGGACTATAGGTTTCCTTTATGACCTGTCCTAGAAGAGCCATGCCCAGAAAGATGCATCACAGAAAGTGCTTTAAGCTGGTGTGACAACTAAGCAGCATTGTAGACTGTGGCATTGTAGACTGAGGAAGCCCCGCAGAATGGCCCTTCCACACACACCAGCCTTGAGTGTCTCCAACCACAGGGCCTCACTTGGGCCTGCCTGGCCAGGCCCCCAAACCTTTTTTGGGCTCTACCTTCACCACACTAGGGCACACTTGTGCTTCAGTTGGGCAGCCTGCTGAGAACAAATGAGGCACACCACAGCAGACTTCCCCATGCAAACTGGATGGGGTGGTGACCACATCTGGAAAAGGGCAGCACCTCCTACCTCCACAGGGTGACCACAGGTCAGGTGTAGAGGTGTTTGCCTGGTGTGGGTGATGGCCCCTGCAGGTGCTCACTGCACAGAGGCCCCAAGCTGGCCTTGGTTATAGTGAACACATCATACCCCACATTTGGTTACCAGTACTGGGCTCAGATTCAAGCCAAGTGCATCAGCCCCACAGTGCACTTTCCTGTGGAATGCTAAAGGTGCTTGCTTGGGGCTGTAGATGGGATGTAGAGAACTCTTGCAGGCCAGAGAGCTTGGCCTTGAACTTTTAAGAACTATGCACCCATGAAATGAGAGAAAAGTAGCTGGACGGTGTACAGACTGTCATTCAAGGCCTGTGTCTTGGTTTTGTGTATCTCTGGCCACTTAGGCCTTCACCATTTGTGATCCCAGTGTGACAGTACTGTCACTGGGCAGTATACACAGGATAGGAACTTGCACTTGGATGGCCTTTTTGGGTTTTTAAAGTTAACTAAAGGGCCAGGGATTTAGCTCAGCAGCATAAGTGCCTGTCCTGCAAGCACAAGGTCGTGAGTTCAGTCCCTAGTACCTAAATAAAGACTGGCAGACTTGCCCAATCTGTTCCCACTTTATAATTTCATGGACTGCACTTCTAATCCCCCACACACATGTGCACCCAGAGCATAGATAGGAGGATCTTTAGAAGAGACAGAAGTGGCAGGGAAATGGCCACAAGTCTGGTTCCATTATCCAAGGAGAGAGTGGGTGTCTGCTAAAGTTATCCTCACATTGATTTTGTGTAAATCCCTTCAATTAGAACTTACTTCTTTATGACAATCCTGGAGACTGAACCCAGGGTTTCATGCAAACACTTGACCTGTGAGCTACTCCAATCAATTTAATTGTTTTATATTTAGGAACAGGGGGGCTAGGGATTTAGCTCAGCAGCATAAGCGCCTGCCTTGCAAGCAGGCAGTCGTGGGTTCGATCCCTGGTACCGATAAAAAGGAAAAAGACCAAAAAAAAAAAAATTATATTTAGGAACAAGATCTAAGTTGCCTGGACTACTGCCAAACTTGGGATCCTCCTGCCTCAGCCTCCTGAGTAGCAGGATCATAGTCATATATCACTGTGGTAGCCAACTAGGAAGATTTAATGTTGGATGTATATTTATATATGAGACCAGTACCTTATATGGAAACTGGTCCCTTAAAATGCTGCAAAAATCTAGCTGTCAAATGGCACATCCTAAGTCACAGAAAGTGACTCGTAACAGAGCCCTTAGGAACACAGAATGATGAAGTGAGACTTCCTGGGAACTTAGTATTACAGTGGAGAAGGTAAGCCCTTTGGACACAAGTGCATTCTAGAAAAGCTTTTAACTTTTCAACTCCATGCTGTTTCAAATAGTGTAAATAAAATCTGTGATTTGTTTCACACATCTATAAATTTTCATTTTCTATTTGGTGGTTTGAAAATACAATAAAAACAGGTTATTGCTTATTTCAAATCTCGCAGTCTTAGGCTTCATAGCCCTCCTTGAGATACGTCACTGATAACTCTAACAGAGGACCCTACTTCTCTTGCACATTGCAGGGGCCCATGGTGCAGCCAGGAGAGACTGGTGACTGCATCACTGATGTCATGGTGAGAGCAGTGTGGCTCTGGCTGAGGGCACAGGGCAGGTGGCTGGGCTCAGGCCCAGGAAGCTGCCAGCCAGGGTCAGTCACAGGTATAGCCATGGCAGGAGCATAGCCAAGGCCAAGAGGTGGCAGTGTCTCTGCAGACCAAGGGTTCAGCAGGATGCCATTACTTGGAGTGGCCAATTATGTGGCATCAATGTCATCCTCAAACTGGCACATATTTTTAATCACAGTTTTTGTGGGGGGTTTTGGTACCGGAAATCAAACTTATGACCTCACACTTTCCAGGCAGACACTGTGCTGCTGAGCTACATCCCTAGTCCCAGTCACAGCTTTTAAGAAGACTCAGGGACTTTACCCAATTCACCTGCTAGCTTTGGAGATAACTGTTAGAAATTATCTTGGAAAAATTTGGCACACCTTTTAAAATGCATCTTATTTGACACAGATGAGAAACAATCTATTTACTCCAAGAACTTCTTTCTCTGCACAAACTTAACTGCTTCTGGCAGCGTACACAAAGCTTGCACCGCAGGTGCTGTGCAGACCATCAGCTAGCACAGGGGACACAGCTCCTGCCCCAGTGCATCTGGCAACCTGCCCTTCCAACAGAGCCAGGGGTACTGATGCTGCTAGGCCAGGGACGACTCTGAGGGAGAGGCACCACCTAATTTTACTTAACTTTTTATTTTGGAATAATTTTAAACAGGTGTCAAAGCTCATACAGGGTTCCCCTATAACCTTCATCCAACATCCCCAATGTTAACATCTTGCATAACCTGGAAAACCGGGACATTAACAGTGATACAGTACTGTCAACTAATCTCCTGCCAGCTTTGGATTTTCCTGGCTGTCTTCTATGTCTTTTTTCCTATCCAGGATCTGGTGTGTACTAGTTATTGCCGTCTTCTAGTCTCATCATCTTTCAAACCTTAACCTTTGTGAAGATTATTTTGTACAATCACTAATTTAGATTTGCCTGATGTCTTACTTTCATCACTGGAACAAAATACTTGATATTTGCAGCTTAAGGATTATTTTGGCTCAGATTTTAGCCCTTAAATGGTCAGCACAGGGTCTGAGCAAGAGCTGCTCACATTATGTAACCCAGGGAGGAGCCAGGAGGGGAGGTGATCCCAGCCTCAGTGATCTGCCTCTGCTAACTGGACCCCTCCCCAGCAGCTAGTCAGCTATACAGCCCCAGGAATGCAGTCACCTTTCGGAAGCCCCACCTGTGAATGCAAGGCTGGGGGAGGCGCGCACCTAGATAGAAACATAGCACCCAACATAACCTCGTGGTTAAACCACAAAAATTATACAGAAGAGATTTTGTCACCTTCTCAGTGCTTCAGTGCAACATTACTACTGGCCATCTTCTAATTGGCCTCTTGGAGACAAATCGCCCTTTTCCATCATGCTTTCACACTAATTGTTTCCACTGATGAGTCAAAACTTTTTGTGGTTTACCTGATACAGATTCTCTATTTTCACTATTTAAAATAAAAATAAAATTTTTTAAAGATATTTAAAAAAAGATTTTCTATCATTCCTCCCTCCATATTTGTTAAATTGTTAGGAAGATACTCCCAACTTGGATTATTTACTGTGGGGGATTAGCTAATGGCCAACTTAAGTGGGGATGCCCGCTGCACTGTTCTGTGACTGAAGGCCCACTTGAGGCTTATCGCCAAGGCACAGAAGAATGCAAGGAGAAAGGCTGCATGCTGGCTGCTCTGGTTTTCCTTCAGAGGAGCTCGGGTCCTTGCTGTGGCCAGGGATGGCTGCTGTTCTCCTCCAGGGAGGTGTGGTCTTCACCGAGCCCCTCTTCCTGGCTTTAGTGCAGATCCCTCAGCCTGCTGGCAGGCCCTGCACCTTACCAGCACAGATCCGGAAGCTTCCACCACTGCTCATTGGGCCTTCCCAATGCAGACCTTAGCTATATTTTTTATTTTTTTTTAAACGGGGTCTCACTATGTAGTCCAGGCTGGTCTTAAACTCACTATGTCTCCTAAGAATCCACCACACTGGGACTTGGGGGACCTACCAAGAAAGCAACCGCCCAGCCTTCCTGGTAAGCAGCACAGGACTACCAGTGCGTGGGCTGAGACCACCACCGCCATGATAACAACTGGATAGTTCCAAGGACAGCCCGAGTTGATAGCAACTAAAGTACAGAAAGCCACAAAGGCTTGTATTGTTGGGTTGATTATGCAGGCCTGGGGCCAGCAGTCTGAGCATCTCTTGTGAGGATGACAGTATGCAATACAGCAAATATAGGGTATTTCCTTCTGTCCTGTCTTTGAAGGCCAATATTGTTTTTACTGTTTTGCTTTGTTCTGATTGTTTTTGCTTTATTCAATATTCTGTTTTGACTGGTTTGTGTTTTGTTTTTGGTTTGATTTTGCTATACCTGGTGGAATGGACAACTACTGTGAAGATAACAAGATATACTATGGTAGTTATTGTTGTTTTCCTGGTGTCCTGCTCTTAAGTTCGGTACCAATTTTGTTGCATTCTTTTTTTTTTTTTTTTTTTTTTTTGGTCTTTTTTCATTTTTATCGGTACCAGGGATCGAACTCACAACCCCCTGCTTGCAAGGCAGGTGCTTATGCCGCTGAGCTAAACCCCCAGCCCCTGCTGCATTGTCTTGATTGGCTTTGTTCTGTCTTGCTTTGTTGTATTTTACTATCTTTGAAATTAAAAAAAAAGAAACTATGTAGCTTAGGCTGGCTTCAGACTCCTGGCAAGTTTCCTGCCTCGGCCTTCTGAGTACTAGGGAGTACAGGCATGTGACACCATGCCCAGCCCAGCAGATCTTGATATGAGCTCATATGAGACTTTGCCCTGAGCTGTAGACCTTTACCTGGGCTGTGTAGGACACTGCCATGGGATCCAGGGCGGTGACTGGATTTTCAGGTCTCTAGCACATGAACAAATGTCTTGCTGTCTTCTGCATTTGGCTTTTTGGGTAAGTACTATAAAATCATCCTGTAAATTATGTATGCTTAAAAATAACTACAAACCTATCAAGAAAGATCAGTTTGGGTATAGACTAAGTAAGTCAGTATTAGCTCAAAATAAACACTACTAATGCTAAATAAGTGTTCTGTAGTAAATCTGTTCCCTGCTCAAGTTTAGTATAAACTAGCTTTACCCAGTCCAAACACTTTCCAGTCATCCAGGTGAGTAACTCCATTGAGTGTGGTTTTATTATTGGTAACTGTTAGCTTCCCAGTATGCTAAGTGAATCACTCAAGTACTTATTTTAACTGGGCAGTATGTGAGGCACTGCTACAGTTCTGAGAGTTGGTTGTGCAAAAACTACACCCACTCCTGCTCCCTTCCTGTTTGCTTTCCTATCTGTATTCATTTATGTTTGTACCCAATAAATCTCATTTTTGGTTTATCTATCTATCCCATTTTTTTACCCAAATTACTGTATTTTCCTTAGCTCTTGTCACATAAAAAAATGAACGCTATGTGTCTGTTTCTTTGATATAGGCTCTTGCTATATACATATACAGTTCAGGCTGGCCTTGAACTAGCAGCAATCCTGCCTCAGCCTCCCCAGTACTGGGATTACAGGCATGCACTGCCATGCCCAGATAACTTTCAGTTTTAAACCCCCAATTTTTTTTTTATCATCTTAATGAAGGACCATTGTTTTGTCCATCAGTCTGTAGTTTTAGCAGAGATGACCAAGTTCTGCTTATTTTTACTCCAGATAGTTTCATCTAGGGCAGCCAGAAGAGCTATGAAGGATAGATAACCCAGGAGGGTGGCCCGAAGGCTCACTGGCTGGCTGTTAGGCCATTCCAGGTAGCCTCTCCACTGGGCAGGCTAGCTTCCTTCCTTCATGGAGCGTTGGACCCAGGGCAAGTTCTTCCAAGTTCAGAAGTAACAGCTGCCAGCTTCTTAAGGCTACATGTGCCTGGAACTAGCCATGTATTTCTCCCTTATTCTATTGGCCAGACAGTTCAGAGCCCAAGGGGAGGGCAGACCTCTCTCTTTTTAGACTGTTTAAAAACCTGCCATGGGTTTCAAGCATCTGTCAGAAGACTTCTTTTGGTAATGATACATATAGTTCTGCCTCTTGCTTTTTTGACTTAATATCCTGGAAATCATTACCAGTTCACCGACTTGTCCCCTTTGAACAGTATTTAGCTGTATACTACCCTGGTGTGACTGAACCATGGCTTACTCTCTCCTAGACAGGCACTTCAAATACCTTAACTGTGCTTTTTAATATGCACGCATCACTTAAGGTTTATCTTCAAGGTACATTCCTAAAAGTGGTTTGTAAATCAAAAGTAAACTGTCCAGTGTCTTTGCAACTGGATCTTTTGGTTGCTCAGGCTGGTCTCCAGTTCCTGACCTCAAGTGACCCTCCAGGGACTCACAGCATGCACCACACCACCAGCACCACTGTTAGTGAAGGCACTGCCTAGTTCCTCTCCCAAGCAACCTGTGCTCATCCTAGCAGCATATCACATTCCATTGTCCGAGCTAACACCAGGGGCTGATGCATGTTTGCACCAGGAAACTTGCTTTTCTAAGTAGTACTGAAAGGCTCATTTTCTTGTCAGAATTATATGATTCTTAAAGATTTTAGCCAGATGTGGTGGCATATGCCTATAATCCCAGCACTCTAGAAGCTAAGGCAGGAAGACTGGGATTGCCCCAGGTTTGCGGTTAGCCTGCATGATGAACCTGTCTCAAAAAAAAAAAAAAAAAAAAAAAAAAAAAAATGGTTTGTAGGTTTGCTACTCAATAAAACAATAAAACAATGGTGTGTACAATTTTCTGATTAACAGTAGAAAAAAGTTATTTCCTAAAGCTATTCACAAATGCCATGTCCGCACTGCCATCATTTTACCTGAAACTGAAAGCTTAAGGAAGCTGACCTGCAACTGAGGATCCTATATATGCAGAAGAAAAATTCCAGCCAGACACTGTGGTTTGGGCCTTTAGTCTCAGCACTCAGAAGGCTGAGGCCAGAACAACTGAGTCAGAAGAGGGGAGATCAGCCTGGGACAATATAAAAAAAATCTGTTTGCAGGGGCCGAGGATTTAACTCAGTGGCATAATTGCCTGCCTGGCAAGTGTGAGGTCATGAGTTTGATCCCTGTTACCAAAAATATAAAAAATTAAAAAATTGAAAACAAGAAAAAAAAATCCGTGCTAACCATGTACACTTTTTTGTCATCCTTTAAACTATATAACTACATGTACAGCATGCATATCGTATTAGGCATTGCAAGTAGTTTAAGTATATGGAAGGATATACACAGGTTATATGCGAATACCATGCCATTTTAGGACACTTGATTACAGATTTTTGTAACCTTGCATTGTGTGTAAAAATGTGTGTTTGTAAACTTTTTTTGTTTTGTCTTGAGACAGTTTCACTATGGAGCACAAGCTGGCTTCAAACTCACAGCAATCATCCTGGCCTCAGCCTCCCCAAGTGTTGGGATTACAGGCATGAGCCGCCATGCCCAGCCTCACCATATTTCATTTAAATAAGTTGCCTACTGATAAAAAAAGATCTGGCAAATTCCAAAGTCTTATTTCATTTATGTAAAGCATTTTTAATGACAGAGTTTGGTACTTCAGGCAGATTTCAGAGTTCAGTTAATGCCATCAGGAAGAGACAAGTTGACCAGCTGAGATTTTTACCAAGCATCCCAAGTGTATGAGTGGTCAGACAGTGAGGAGGGGCTTCTGGGAGCAATCTTTAAGAGTGCCAATTAAATGATACTTAAAAGTCTCTGTTGTCATGCCACCCATGACAAGTAGAAAGGAAACTGACTTTCCAGTGTGATTCCATGTGTCCTGACCGACAAGTTATAGAGGGAATGCCACCGTCATCTGGTTACCTTTCTCCAAAGGAAAGGCTATCTAAATGAGTTTCCAAAGTCATAATTTAAATATAAACAAAAACTGTTAAAAGTTAAAATGTTACATTTATTTTAACACACCTGAATTAAGGGTGGAAAGATGAAACAATACAGTATTAATATACACAGCGTATCAAAGATGCAGCCTTTCTAAAAATCATGCTATAGAAAAGATAAAAGAACGATACAATGGGGAACAGGCCTGGTTTAATCAAAAAACTTTCTTGACTGATTTTTAACCCTATATAATTACAATAATCTCCAAAATATTTGGCAATTATTTTTTTCCTACTTTCAGTCTTCTAAAGTAGACACAGATTTGCTTACAATAAAGCTAATTTTAAGAGCACACAAAAGTTGAGAACAACAGTAAGATGCAATCCAGAGAAATGAAGGGTAAAAGACACTAAATAGATGCCTTTATCAAAAAAAAACTGACCACCCACGGCCAGCAATAGCTTATTACTTAAGATAATTTTTATAGTACAGTGGTCTTTATAGACAATCTGCATCCATCTAAATTAAACATTCTACAATAGAATAATTATAAGGCCACAATATTTCTTTTGGGCAATCCCTTTATTGTAGTTTTTTGGAGGAGTTTTTGAGATAGGGTATCACTAGGTGGCTCAGGCTGACCTCAAACCCATGGTAATCCTGCCTCAGTGTCCCAAGTGCTGGGATTATACACATGCGCCACTATGCGTGGCAATGTAGTGATTTTAATATCAATGTTATTCATTCTTTGAAAAAAAATTTTAACTGAATATTTTTAAATACTACATACATCACAACTAGTATATTAAAGTTATACTATTTATATCTAATATCAAGGAAAATTTACTACTAAATTGTTATAGTAGATATTAGTCTGCCATGCTTATGAATTGATCCCATACGTGTAATTACAGATCAGCATGATTTTAGTGTCTATTCTTTTCAGTTTACTAATCAGGAACACAGCATGTACAGAATAAACAAGTGGTGCAGCCACCCAATGACAGCTCTTCAAATTAGCTGTCATAAGCTCAGACACAAATCCCCACCGTGTCAGTCAAGCTGGATCCAATTCTTCATCAAAAGGTGCTGGTGGAGGTTGTCAGGCGCCTTCCAATGTAGATCCTGAATAGAAGAGTAATAAGCAGTTACAAGTCTCACAATTCTAAAGGGGCTTTGCAGCTCTCTGTGGTAACAACTTATGGACAGTGATGAGCTTTCTACATCTATTCCAAAATGCGGTGTCTCTATAACCTTATCTATAACCTTTTATCATTATGTATTTTATGTTAGTCTAACAAACATGCAACTGGTGTCTAATAGTGAGTGTAACGCGCTCAATACAAATACAAAGCAGGATACCAGCTAGGGACACAGCTCAATAGTAAAGCGCCTGCCTCACATATATGAAGCCCTCAATTCAACCTCCAGCACAGTAACAACAAAAAAGAACCACATGGAATACTAGTCACTCAGAAATGCTATTACCACACAGAACAACTTTCGTACCTACCCCCATGCCATGGGGATATGTGTGTGTGTGGTACCTGTTACTAAGGACTGAATATAAGGCTTTCAAAGTAGCTATCTACCCATCCTTATTTTTAGACAAGTCCTGCTAAGTCACATGTTGGCCAGGCTGGGCTCAAAGTTGCCATCTTCCTTCCTCAAAGAGTGCTGGGATCACAAGCCTGTGCCAGGATGCCTAGCAGCCATTTTATTTTAAAGGGATCCCACACAGTTCTGGAGAAAGCGTCTGCACAGCAGGTCAGTATTATCTGTTCACCAACAACAACCTCAAAGGCCAGCTGCAAAGTGAAGTCCTTGCCCATAGGCAGCCTGAATTTTGTCCTAGTGAGAAAAGTGGCTGTCGGAGTAAATATTTGAAAAGTATGTACTGCTGGAGAACTGTGGAAGGAAGAGTCCCCTGGAAAAGGAACAGGAGACAAAAGCCTGGGTGGCCAGGCTTATGGGGGAATGACAAGAAATACAGCTGGAGAAAGAAGGAAGAAAGAAAAAAGAGGAGAAAAGACATCAGGGTACACACTAACAGTTTTCTGGGTCCAACTAAAGAGTGTGGCGTTTTTTCAGAGACAGGGTCCCGCTTTTTAGCTCCAACTGGCCTCGAACTCACACAATCCTCCTGTCTCAGCCTTGCATGCTAGTATTACAAATGTGCACCACCATGCCACACAGAACAACTTACAGATTGGAGGTGACTTTAACATGGGAAATGCTGAGGAGTTTTAGATGGGGACATCACCACTGGGATCCGAAAGGCTGAGAAGAACCAAGGACTGGGACACACTGGCTGCAAAAATCCATCCTGAAAGGTTGACCTAACCCAGCTATTTAAAATGCATATTCCAAGACGCTGCCCAAAGATTCTATTTACTAGTTCTGGGAAAAGCTCCAAAAACCAGTGTCTATCCAATTCCTTGTGTGAAAATGATGTACTCTGTATGACTCCAAAACACTAGCCACAATCAAGGCTATGAAGTTTAGCTGTCAGTGAGAAAAAAATCAGGGAAAAACCATGCACATGGAACAAACGAGGGGGAAGAGGAAGGTTCCAGCTCAAGAAAATGATGTATTTCACCAGGTGTGGTGGTGCAGGCTTATAACCCACACCTGGGAGGCTCTGGCAGGCGGACAATCATGAGTTCAAGGCCAGCCTGGGTTACATAAGTGAGTTCAAGGCCAGCTTGAACTACATAGTGAGACCCTGTCTCAAAAAAGGGGGGAGGAGCAAATATAACCCTGCCAGACTCACAAGTCCTATGAGTCCAAGATTTGAATAGGTCTCATTCCATCTATTCTTTCTTTTGTCTGAGACAGGATCTTGCTATGCAGTTTAGGCTGGCCTTGAGCTCACTGCCCGTAGCCCAGGCTTTGATCCTCTTGCCTCAGGCTCCCAAATGCTGGGATTACAGGTGAGCACTCCCACACCCGGCTTCACCTATTCTTTAAGTGAAATAAATCAGATGCACATGAGTAAATACCACATTGTTTCCCTGGGGTAAGAAAATGAAAGTATAAATAAGGACCAAAATATGTAACAGGTATTGTGAAATAAGAAAGTGTTCAAATGGGAGGGGAGTGGAGGGGAAGGAGGAAAGGAAAGAAAGAAAAAGTTTCAAAAGGAAAATGGGAACAATATTTCGTAAATGGGGAAGGGAGGAGATGTTGAAGGGGGAATAGGGGAATGGGGAAAAAAGAGAAGTAATATCATGTACAGGTGCAGATTCTCCATCATGAATGTGATCAATATGTACATCCAAAATGTACCCATAAAAATCTGATTGGGAAAAAAAAAAAAAAGAAATAGGTCAGGTCTCGGCAGCCATATGAATAGATCCTGGTGAAAAAGGGTGACCATCCTACAGGACCTTGTTCAACCTATTTTCTACTAGCCCCAACACAGTGAGCCCTCCTAACAATGTAAGGCAGAAACTCATTGGCATCCTCATTAATCCAATAACTACAGCCACAGAACTCCACACACTGGGCCATGGGAGTTTCCCACCCATCTGGAAAAAGCCAAGGGATAAGTCCTCACAATCCAGCTCCCCTTGGCTTCCTGCTCTGGCTCTTCAGCACTGTTCAGCTAATGTGTCTTTAAAATTCACAGTAGCACCTGATTGGCCTCTCACACTGGTTTGTGTTTGCTTGTTTGTTTTTTGAAGTTAATTAAGAAGCCAGATAGCTGGAGGCCTTCTTTCTTCCTATATTGCTGAGACTTATACAGAACAATCCTGTCCTATAGGAAATATAGCAAGTTACTAAGCCATCCATTTATAGCAATGTAATACAACTCAGGAATGAGACTGATTTGAACTACACACCAAGATATGGGTGAAGAAGTCAGAAGAATGCCCTCTGCACTATTTGGTAATGAATAAAGGGATCAGGAAGGGTCTTTCCAGGGTTTTAGGTAATTTCTTAAGAGAGAGGTAGGGACAATTAGGGCATCTTTGTGAAAATGCACCAAACTACAGCTCACAGTCTGAACTTTAGTAAAAGAAGGTTTAGAAACAAATTCCCAAGACCTAGAATCACCCCAAGACCACTATGCCAGGAGTCACATGGCAAAAGTCACTTACCCCAATCCAATGGCTAGTAGATGAGACAGCAGCAGAGATGGTAGAAAAACCTTCAGAAATTCTGCTGAGAAAATGCCCCCTTTCTTCATAACGCTCGTGTTTCTCATACTGAGAGTAGCTGTGCGCTTCGGGTGTTTAAAGAGGAACTCCCTGGGGGAGGAAGAATGTTAGTGTTAGTCAATGTGTCCTCTGCTAAACCAAGAACCCAGGATACCGGAAACAAACTTACTTAGGGGGGATATTTTCTGGCCGACTTGACCAATCCCATATCCAATCAGAGTTTTTCTTCAAGATGCTTTCAACTTCTTTCCGTCTCTCAATATAATCTTCCTCAGACTAAAATAAATAGTAAACCACAGATTAGCCTATCACACTCATACCAAAAAGCATGAGCTCACTACATGGAACAGAGCCCAGAGACACAAGTTCGGTTTCTTCGATCACAGTCCAAAGGCACTGATAATAACAGGTGAGCTAGAGCTTAGCGTTCCGTCACACACCCTTGTTGGCACGCTCTCCATTACAGACAGACCCTTTCTGTGGCAGTACTGCCCAGTCTGTTTAGTTACTAGGTTTAACTGTGAGATTCTGTGTGATGAAGAACTGTGCAAAGACTACCCCAAAATAAATAATGTGACATGAAGAAAAGATGGTGGTTATAGCACTGGTAGTAAGAGCACAAAATGAAAACAATTCAAAATGGCTTAAAACAGGGGTAGTTAAGAAAATATTATACAAGAGCTTTAAGCAATGTGTTCCATTTAGGCAGGAAGAAAAAAGAAATTTATACATAACTTTAGCTACATTTTAAAACTTATGTAAGATTACCAAATACAGATTTTAAACTATGGATTATAGATGCTTTTCTCTGCTTTCTTATAGTTTTAAAATCTGACCTGAGCTAAAATTCCTAAAACTCAGGGGAAGGGGTTATAATATCACTCCAGAATGTACGTCTGAAACTTGGCAAACATCTGGGTACACCAAACACAGACATGAACCTTCAAAGTCTAGAAGCAGGTCACATGCCCTAAGAACTCCTGCTAACAAAATCAAGCTCTGGAAGCCTTTGGAGTCCTGGTGGGGGCCAGAATGCTATCTCTGGAAAGTCTGGGGAAGCAGAAGACACTCAGTTCCCCAGTAAAGGTGCCCTGCAAGGAAACAGCATGGGAGGAGGCAGAACCAGTATTAGCATAAGTCCCTGTTTCCTAAGACAGCTCTAGAATTACAAGAGGAAACTTTACCAATTTCTGTTCTTGCCATTAATTATGCAAGAGAACATTTACTGTGCATCTCAAACGCACAAAGCATACAATTGCTAAATGTAACTAAAGATATTAATTACTGATCACTATTTCAAAAGCCTACACAGGAGCAGAATGGAGTATTATAGTAAATAAACTAGGTCAATACCCCAGCTGTACTTTTTCCTCACAGATTTATGCCCTTAAGTTTTGTGTCCCCACAACAATGCTAAATGTCTGATATGTAAGACTCATTATCTATTAATGGTAAAAAAAAAAGATATGGAAATTTCTAGAGCCATGAGTTCCTAGTGCTAAACTTCCCAAGCAACAGTTGACACTGGGTATTAGGAAAGGCCTGGGGTATATTTATCACATCCAATGAGGAAGACTCCCAGAATCATAACCACAATGGGAAGGGCCCTGCATGACTCTGTAGATGATGCCTGACCCCTTCACTGCCCAATCAATAGCCATGATAGTGAGTGTACCCAAGCAGCCACCAAGTGCCACTCAGTCCTTCTCTCTACAGGGTGCAGGGACGTGAGAGCCCTGCCTCTATTCCCGTCTCTGGATGGCAGGCAGGGCAGTGGAGCCCCATGCTACACACTGCACATTCCTCACCGCCTTCCCTGCTCAGCTCGCTGTGAACTCTATGTGTTGTCGAGATCCACATTCAGTTGTTTTAAGGTTTTTCTTTTGGGCGGGGGAGATGAGGCAGGGTCTCCCTCTGTACTCCAGAGCCTTGAACTATCCAGTCCAGGTTGGCCTCAAGTGCTAGGATTATAGGTGTGGACAATGCCCGGTTTGTCTTCTTTTTAAAGGCAAGAGATATACCCTATTCTTTTTCTCCCCCAGATAGGGTTTCACACATAGTTCAGGCAAGTCTTGAACTCACCATGTAGCCCAGTCTGGTCTCAAGCTCATGGTGATCTTCCTGCCTTAGCCTCATCAGTGTTGGGACCACAGGTGGGCACCACCACATCCAATCTAAATTACTTAACTACATGTGAAATGGTGAACTATACAAACACATCTCAAATGTTTAAAACTGTTCATTTTTCCCCAGCTTACCTGAGAACTGTTCTTTTCTCCAATGCTATGTGTATCTGTTTCAGAAGCTCTATTAATATCTTGTGGTGTCTGTGAGCGAGGTGGGCTAGATGATGCAAACAGAATGAGAAAAACAAGAGCACTGTGGTAACATTCTGTCATTGCAATGTGTTAACATTCTGTCATTAGAAGCAAAACCCCAAAAGCAGGTTAAGGACAAGACGGACCGGTGCAACCACTGTGGAAATCAGTTTGGAGATTCCTCAAAAAACTAGGTTTCATTTCACCCAGCTATTCCCCTTCTTGGTATCTTCCCAAAAGAATTAAAAGCATCACTTTTTTTTTTTGTACCAGGGATTGAACTCATGAACTAGCATTTGTCAGGCAAGCACTTATGCTGCTGAGCTAAATCCACAGCCCTACATGTTTACAGCAGCACATTTTCTAATAGCTAAATCTTGGAAACAGCCCAAATGCCCATCAACCGATGAATGGATAAAGATTTTTTTTTACAACAGAATAGTATTCTGCCATACAGGAGGATAAGCTTGAGACATTTCTAGCTAAATGGACGTGCCTTGAGACCATTTTTCTTATTGTTTTTTTTTTTTTTTTTTTTTTTTTTGTCTTTTGAGACAAGATCAATTCAGGCTGGTCTTGAGCTCACTTTGTAGCCCAGGCTGAGACCATACTCTTTAAGTGAAATAAATTGGACACACATGTGTAAACATAGCATTGTTTCTCTAGTGTGAGAATCCAGAAGTGTAAATAAGGACCAAACTGTACAACAGATCATGAGGAAATAGGAAGAAACTGTTCAGATGAGATGAACAGGGATGGTGGACAGGAAAGAAGGGACAACAGAAAAAGTGGAAATAAAGCTTTTATGAATAAGGAAGGGAACAGAAGTTGGAAGGGAATAGGAAAAAAGACACTGTGTAAGGTTCCCTATGATGAATGTGATCACTATGTATATCACAATGGACCAATAATAAAATAAAAAAGGATAGGATGGAAAGTTCTCGCCAGTAGACAAGTCTTCCCTTCTGTCCAATGTCAGACCAGTGTCCAACAGTTGTTTAGTCTTTTCAACTGAACACAAAAGGAGTTAGCCAGCCAGTCTTCTGGAAAAGAGGCGAGAGGAGCCAGGGAATCACTGGTTCTCTCACCCAGTAGCTACAGAATCTGTAACAGCACTAAAAAGCACCTGACCTTTGATCACTGACTCCAGACCACGCCTCCCTGGATTCACTCCTACACTCTGCTACCGAACCTGCAGCTGTCTGACAAGCACACTGAACAACAGGAGTGCATTTCTCAGACTCAGGGTTCACACTGTAAGGGTCACCTTACAGAGCTAGCAGGTCGCAAGGGGTCCCTTTGTTGTTTTCTTCCTAAGTTTAACGGGGGTCCCTGCAGACTAAGCCCCAGGTCATTTCCTCCCACAGGGTCAGGTTCCTCCAGAAGTCTCTCCCAAAGAGACACGACGCACACATGTGACTGTTCTTTCGCTTAGGCCACCAGCACTGTAAAGCACGTACCTACTCACACCTACCTGTCACAGTGAGAACTCTTGGAGCTGCTCCGTCCAGATTCATGCTGGGCATCTAGCAGTATTTTTTCCAAGTCACCATTATAAATAGAAACTGAGGCTGGAACACTGCTCCCATTCCCATTATTACTGAAGTGCAATTCTACCCAGGAGCCTGAAGAGGATTAAGAAAAGGCATGGTTGGAATTTTCTACTTACTTTGGAATTCAGTCATAACGTATAATCTGCCCACTCTTCCATTTCCAAGCAGTACCAATGGTCACACATAATGAACCATTTCTTTGTGCCCACTTCAGACACATGGGTCACTAGTGTCCCAGTCTCCCTAGGTAGAGCACCAACCCTGAGGGAGGAAATAATGTATCTATATCTCTTCCATTCTTTTATGCAAAGCAGATGTTTGTAAATCTGCAGTCATCAAGGGTCCCATGACTACCTTCCTGCATTCCACTTAAAGAAAAGTCTAAGGAATTTAAAAATTTCTTTTAATGGTTTAAACTCTTTCTTTGAGACAACAGTGTTGCTATGCAGTTCAGCCTGGCCTTGAACACTTATGTAGCCCACGCTGGCCTCCAGGTGACCCTCCTGCCTCAGCCTCCAGAGTGCTGGGATTACAGGCGTGTATCACACTCAGGTGAACAGTTTAAGCTTTATTTTGGTACCAGGAGTCAACTCAGGACCTTGCACTTACCATGCAGGCACCATGCTGCTAAGCTAAATCCCTGGCCTGAACAGTTTAAATTTTACACAATTACATTCTGCACGGGGAGATGGCACACAACACAGCTTAATTCTTCGATTATCCCCCTTCCTCTCCCAAAGCGTAGTAGTACACACCTATAATGCCAGGAGGATTGATGGGAATTCAAAGCCAGTCTGAATCAGTGAGACCCTGTCTCAAAACAAAATAAAAACCCCTCTCCTCCCTCATTGCAATCTTGTATTACATATGTTTGTAGTACCTAAGGATCACATTCCTCTGACCAGCCTGGCATGGTGGCGCATACCTATAATCCCAGTACTGGTGAAACTGAGGCAGGAAGACTATCCTGAGTGAAGCCAGCCCGTGATACAAAGTGAGTTCAAGGCCAGGCTGAACTGTACAGAATGAGTCTGTCTCAAAAATAAATTTAGGGCTGGAACTTTAGCTCAGTGGCACAAGCGCCTGCCTAGCAAGCGTGAAGTCATGAGTTCAATCGCCGGTACCCCCCCCAAAAATAAGTAATAAGTAAATAAATAAATAAATAAATGTAGCCACTCTGGCCAGGCATAGTGGCACATGCCCATGGCATGCAAGCCCAGCACCCCAGCAATCAGGAGGCTGAGGCAGGAGGATCACTGTTGAGTTCAAGGCCAGCTTGAACTATACAAGGAGACCTGGTTCAAAAAATTTAGCCATTCTGTTGCTATGTAGACATATTCTGTGGGATTTATTCTGCATTTCTCTGATTTCTAATGAGGTTGAAGACCTTTACACGTTTGGTGACCATTCAAATGTCATCTTTTTTGAACTAGCACTTTGAATCTCATTTTTTTCTGAGTTGCCACAAGAGCTCTTATTTATGAAAAATAGTCCAAATAAAAATTCTTTCTCCATTTAAATGTGATATAAGTTCTTATTCTTTAAAATTCATCTCAAATTTAATGCTTACACCTTGAAAGAGGTCACACCTCCTATTGAAGACTGCCTCTGCTTCCTCTTCTGTTCTGTGATGCTACCTTTCCCAGAAACTAAGCATGGATACATCCTGGGCCCAGGATAATTTCTCCAGTTTGGTTCATAGGTTTATTTATCTATAGCAAATTGTTAAAAATTAGCCCTGACAGATGTCTGGCGTGGAGTGCACACCTGTAATCCGAGTACCTGACTGAGCAAGAGGAGTTTTAAGGCCAGCCTGGGCTACACAGTGATCCTGTCTCAAAATTTAAAAAACTAAATAAACTAATTTTGTAGTCACTATAATTTTACTAAGTACAATAATAATCACCCTGATCTGTTCTCTTCCTTAAACCAATACAGCACCATACAAAACCATGTAATTAGGGAAGAAATGGAACAGCCCATTTATCAATTCACTATTTGCTAGATAGTGGCAAGGGTGGGCTGTGCAGCTTTTCAACAAACTGAGCATCTCCTAAGAGGCTTCACTGGGCCTCAGGAAGACACCTGTTTGAGTGTAAATCATATTAATCACAAAAAGTGAATCAAAGGCCCCGAATGAAATGCGGATTTAAATCTTACACTACCAAGAGCCTCTCAGTAAGTTAGGAAATGATTACATTTAAGTTTTAAGTAAACACATGCCTATCCGGCTCAGCTTCACACTGCCCTCGCCACAGAAAGCACAACACCACCTCACCCAAGGCCAGGCCCGGAGCCACTTTGCTTTGCACATCAGCAGAGGGTACGGGGCCCTCAGGATGCACACACCACCTTAGGGCTGGAGTCCAAGCCCTCTGCTGCTGCTGATGCTTGACAGGGAAGCATCATCACAAAGCTCAAAGCTGAGTCCTTCCCAGCCCTTTTTGCCTCCT
The DNA here is from genome assembly GCF_034190915.1 of Cavia porcellus. Classification (NCBI taxonomy): domain Eukaryota; kingdom Metazoa; phylum Chordata; class Mammalia; order Rodentia; family Caviidae; genus Cavia; species Cavia porcellus. Next base: position 104,774,615 of record NW_026947485.1, read on the forward strand.
GAGTCTTTTGGAATACAGCCAGCCAGTCAGCTGTGGCCCACCCGCCTCCTGGGCCACACCCTCACCTCTTGGCAGTTCCAGCCTTTTAAATTCAATCTGTGCTATTCAGATCTGGGTCTGGCTCAAGTTACTTGACTACACTAAAATAGTGCTCAGATTTCTTATGGTAGCAGATGTAATGGAGTTTGAGGAATGTGGTGTCTTCTTTCCAAAAAACGTTTCCAGTACCAAACGTGGAGATTTTTCTCACACCAACAACCAATTTTCTGATACTAACTGGGTGTTCAACAATCCAGTTCTGACAATAGCAAGACCTGTATCAGATCTCATAAACTCAAGAGCTCCGTCCCACAAAACCTTATAGTCAGAGGCCGGGTATCCAGGCTATCCACGTTTCTACCCAGCCAACTACAAACTCAGTTGTAATTTGCTACAACTTAGGAGAACAACTTTACTTACTTTTCTGACACACTTCAGAAATGGTAGATGGAAGCAACACTGGGGGCAAGGAATGAATGAGAGAGGGGCAAACTACCTTCCCAACACCATGATGTATCTACCAACTCCAAAGCTCTGTAAAACTGACAATTCCAATGTTTTGTTCCCAAAGTTTTGTTTTGTTTTGTTAGAGACAAGGTCTCCATATGCATCCCAGGCTGGTCTCTCAACTCACAGGTGACCTTCCTGCCTCAGCCCACTTGTTTGTTTGTTTGCCAGGGGCCTCAGTCTCAAATCTCAGGTAACATACTAGTTCTTTCTGGTGACCTAGTAGTAGTCTAAGACTATGTATCCCAGGGCCCTACTAAGTTACCTCAGTAGTATAAACTTACCTGTATCCCAAAGGAACTGTACAAAATGCCCTCTTAGCCAGAGGCATGATGGCACAGGTCTGTAATTCCAGTACTCAAGAGACAGGCTGGAGGACTGCTGCGAGTCCAAGGCCAGGCTGGACTACAAAATGAGTTCGAGGCCAGCCCAGGCTACAAAGTGAGACTGTCTCCAAAAGGAAAAAGACCCTCCTTATGGAACAGGGACACTCATTAAATCCCAAAGGTTTAGGAGCTCTGTGCCAAGAACTGGGGACAATAACAAAAATGTTTACTAAACAAAGGGCAAATCAAAAATATAAAGACCAGTGTATTTCTGTTTTAGTCTGTGCCACTACAATGGGATACCTGTGGTGGTACATGTGCACCAGTAATCATAACACTGAGAGGCTGTGCAGGAGGGTTGCCAAGTTCCTCAACTAGCCTGAGAACTTAGTAAATCAGTCCCTCCTTCCAAAAAAGAGGGAGCAGGCTGGGGATACAGCTCAATGTAAAGGCCTTGGGTTCAATCCCCAGTACCACAGAAACAAAACAAACACAGTGGACAATTTCTCACAGACCCCTAGTCTGGGAGGCAGAGCCCTTGCTGTACGGGGATAATCACCTGTGGTGCTTTTTCACTGTTCTCCAGAAGCCCAGCCCCACCCCTTCTAAAAAGGCTGACTTGGAATGCTCAGGCAAATATTTACTGAACGGCTCTCTAATGGTGGTGATACACGGGCTGGGATGAATTAACCCCATAGAGCGTGCCTCAGCAGGCTGTTTGAATCACTGAAAGCTCTAAAAGGTTTGCCATCACTGGTCTAGAGAAGAGCAGGCGTCCAAACTCCTCCCAGATAGGGGCCTAAACAGAATCCAGTGATGTGGGATGGTGCAGCATCCCAGGAGAAAGCCCCAGGCAGTGGAGCTGCAAAACCTGGCAGGAATTAGTACCCCAAAGTCACACAAAGGTTTTCTTCTCCAGGACTCCTGAGCCTAGAGAAACTGCTTGTTTTACATTTAAATGCTTCTAAAATTAGTTGGCAATTGGGAAAGAATCTTAGGGTACATGGTTTTGAACATAAAAGTCAAACGAGTGAGTGATTTCAGGTTACTGATTTTATCTGTTTTGTTTTGGTAGTACCACAAGCCAGGCCGGCCTTTGCACAGAGCTATATCCCTGGTCCTTTTTATTTTCAGACAGGGTTTCACTAAACTGCCCCAAGTGGGCTTGAACTTGTAATCCTTCTGTCTTAGCCCTCCTGGAGAGCTTTTCTTTGTTTTTTGAGACAAGGTCTCACTATGTAGTTCAGACTGGCCTCAAACTCAATAATCCTCTTGCCTCAGTCTCCTGAGTGTTGTGATTACAGTCATTAAGAAGTCTGATTTTTCCTTAACTGTTTTCAGCCTTATGTATTACTGTACTATAGGTAAAATGTGTAAGATTCCAAGTTCAAGGCCAGTGTGAGTGAACTACACAGTGACACTTTGTCTCAAAAAACCAAAATCACAACTACAAAACAGAACTGCATGATGCTGTAATTCCTCTTCAAAAGAAATGTTTTTCTCCTCATTGAGTCTGTCCATGGTGGGCTGGCTTCAACAGAACCGTGTGATCAGAGCCAGCTGCAGATAAAGCAGCTGAGGAAGTGGAGACAGATCATTAAACACTGCTATCTTAAGTGGAGAAACCACTTTACTGAATTGTGCTATAGTACAAGACAGTTTGGTCCTTTAGAGAAACCAGGGTCACTTCTCCCTTCTGCAACCCTATCTGCATTAAGTAGTAACATATCAAAGAAAAGAGACCCAAATACAAGTGATAAACAGCTTTAACTAGGAAAAAGGTGTAAAAGGCAACAGAACTAATCAATTCTACTGTTAACACTTCAGGAAAAATATCTGTTCTCCAGAGGGAGCATTCACTGTTTCTTCTGTGGGTTTGATTACCAAAGTTTCCACAGGTCTCAATTCAGAAGTAAACAAGAGGCAGTCAAATCAGAATAGAGCAGAGAAGGTAAGTGCTGCCTCAGCTCTGAATCCAAACTGGAGATTCACATTTCGCAAAGCAGCTGCTAAGCCCCACGTGACTTAAGTGACCCCTCCTACACTGGACTGGATGGTGAACAAGTGCCCTGCCGCACGTACACTCAAGAGAATGGCCCAACGAATCCTTCTGTGAGTTTCCACACTATGTAACCATCTTTTTATAGAATAGACAAAGCAGAAAAGCAAAAATCTCAACTTTGCATTGGCAATGACTCAGCAGTTTTCTGAGTATGTCAAGGAACAGACAGATAACACTCAGAGCCCTTGCTAGAGACCAAATGTAAGTAACACACAATAGAAGTAAAGGGGGATTGATTCTACAGCAAAGTTTATAAAACATCCTAAAGGTCTCATTTTATAAGAAAAGACAAAAACTTCAATATTTCAAAGGAGTTGTCAACGTTTGAATTTAAAATGCAAAACCTAAATTACAGAATTTTTAAAATGTGATTGTAATTTCACATCACATATTACTCTACAAGGTATTCAGCTAATTAAGTCCTGCCTAAAGAAATCTCATTTAGAGTAATGAAATTAAGTCCTGCCTAAAGAAATCTCATTTAGAGTAATGAACAAAATTAGCTGCTCACTAGATTAGAATTTTTTTTTTTTTTTTTGGTACTGAGGCTCAAACTCCTTACTCCTTGCTTGCCAGGCAGGCACTTGTGCTGCCCAGCTAAATCCGTGGCCCCTAGACTAGGGGCCTTAATGAAGATATGAAATTCAGTCCTGGAGGCCTTAACTTATTTACATGCTTGTTTTTGCCTAGTGAACCCTTGCTTCAGTAAATACAAAGGTCAACAGTCACCAGGTTTCCCCGACAACTCTTGGGCTCTTGATTAAGGCTAAGGACTGACTGGCTTTCCTGTGGCCAGTTTCTCCTTGGGCCTCACACTCTGACTCACCAGGTGGATCTCAGGGCTACTACCTAGGCAGTTGTGTTATGCTGCAAATAAGTCACCGCACCACTCTGGATTTTCTGATCGGTAAAAGGGTGCTCTTGCGATCAAAACCAGCAACTGTCCAGGCAAACAACCAAACTTTCTGCTCAGGAACATAATGCAGTCTGCTACAGCTAGGTGGTGGGAGGGCAGTGTTCTTCTGCCTATTATTTTCTTAGCCTACAAACCAACCTAAAACTTTGTTTTGAAATCATCCTCTAGAAGAGCTGAACACACACTTTCTACCTTTTTTTTTTTTTTTTTAGAAACTTCTCATAGCTTACACTGAAAAAACCAGCAGTCAATGACTTGTGCCCTAAATATAAAGGTAACTTCCCTCCCTCCGCTCCCCTCTTTAGGTCTTAAAGGATCTGGTGGCACACGTCTATACTCCCAGAGGCTGAGGCAGGAGGATAGCCAAGAGTTCAAGGCCAGCATGGACTACAGGATAACTCCAAGGCCAGCCTGAAATACATACCCTATCTCTAAACATACATACACACACACACTCTGAAAGAGTTCCAATGGACCGGGTGTGGTAGCGCACGCCTGTAATCTCAGCACTCGGGAGGCTGAGGCAGGAGGATCGCTGGAGTCTGAAATCAGCCTGGGATAAAAAGTTGAGTTCAAGGCCACCCTGAACTGCATAGTGCAACCTTACCTCAAAAAGACCAAAAAACAAAAGGGTTCCTGCGGATATAGATATTGACGATTAAAATCAAAGCAAGTAATACTCAACTTGCAACGCACCTGGATCTTGTTCGCCGAAACTAATGTTGCCTGAATCACTGATTATGAAGGAAAAGCAACATAAAACTGTGGAGATCTTAAATCGTAATTTTAGGTACCCCTGGCCTGGAAAAACGTAACTTAGGTCAAATGCCCAGGTTAAATGCACACTCCGTCCGCCTCCCCATATCCCCGAGCCGAGTGCGCCCACCGCTCCGCGGGATGCCGCTGCGGCCTCCCCTCAACCAGTTTCCTCCACTCACACCCTACTGGCCCTCAGCACCACCCTTCGCGACTTCCCCGCGGTCTCACCCTGCAGGTTCTCCTCCTGCAGTCCGGGGACCCCGCTCTGCGACATGGCACCAGAGGGTACACGGCCGTGGGTGCCCGAGCCCAACTGTGACAGCGCCTCGGCAGCGGTTGCTCAGCAGCAGGCGAGCCACGGGCCTGCCTCTGCACTAAGCACAGGCCGAACAGAGCAAAAAGGACGCGCGCGGCGGGGCGGAGCGGGGCGGGGCTGAACACGAACACCTCAGCCTATCCCATGGGCCTCGGGGCGGGGCCTGCTAGGGCAGGCCGCGGGGCGCGTGCAGCACGTGCGGCGCGTGCGCGGGGCGGGGTCCGTGGCGCGTGCGCGCGGAGATGTGCGTGCAAAGTTGCGGAAGTGCGAGGGGCGGGGCCTGCGCGTTTCCTGGCGCGGCTGTCTGTCTGAAGTCAGCAGAGTGGGAGGTCTCCTTTCCGGTTCACACCGGGTGAGTGGGAAGGTGCTGAGGGCCGATGGGCGCGCTGCCCTGTCTGGAGTGGAGAGCTTTCGGCCTTAGGGCGGGACCCTCGTACCCCTCCTTTTTTGGGAAAACAGGCGTGGGTGCACGTGGCTAGGGGTGTGGAGAAGATGCTGGCGCACCGCTCGGGGAAAGGAGGCCCGGGGACTGAGCTCAGCGAGCGTGACCCTGCCATCCCTTCGGACACCACTCACAGCCAGCCACTGCTGTCCACCATGGCCCTCACCTCCACCAACGCCATCAATGCCAGGAACTAGATTCTTAAGAAAATGTAATAAAAATTAACCTTACATTGAATTCCAGGGAATCTTAATTAGACATTGGGTGACAAAGGAGAAACTTGCGCATTACCGGCACTTAATTCAGGAATGGAGGGTTGTGGAGTCTGATGTGTAAGAAATGTGTTGGTAGAAAAATTATAAGCTTAACTATAATTAAGATGCGGGTGTAACCCCCCAAAAACCCAGCTGTAGCTTCCAAACAATTTGAGGAACAGAAAGAATACTAGGAAGGGCAAGGTAGCAAGGATGTGAAAGATTGGAATAACACGGTTAATTTCACTTTAAACATTCCTAGATCTTTAGATCTTTTTTTTAAAAAAAAAAAACTGGTTGTGGATTGGATCCTAAAAAAAATATTTTCGCCAAGCACACAGGCACATACCTGTAATCCTAGCACTCCGACAGGAGAATCATGGCAAGTTTAAGGGCAGCCTGGGCTACATAGTGAGTTCAAGGCCAGCCTGAACTGTGAAACCCTGTTCAAAACGACCAAAAAAACACCTCAGAAGTAGAAATGAAGTTGAATGAAATCCCATACCTGTGTAATCCTAGCGCTTGGGGAACTGATAACAGGAAAATCAATTCCTGGCCAGCTGGGCTGCTTAGCTCAAAGTCAACATCTAAAAATGTAGAATTTTTCTCAAAAAAGAAAGAAAGAAAAAAAAAAGGCCTACAAACAGTAATTGTCGCACTTGGCACAGTGGTGCACACCTGTAATCCCAGAACTCAGGAGTTCAAGGCAGGAGGATTAAATAATGAGTTCAAGGTCAGCCTGCACTACATAGATCCTGCTTATAATAATAATGATAATAATAATAAAACAAAGTAAGGGAATTGTTTCCATATTAACAAAAGAAATAGGGGGTGGGAGACTTAGCTTAGTGGCTCAAGCACTTGGCTGGTAAGTGCGAGGTCATGAGTTGGATCCCAGGTACAAAAAAAAAAAAAAGATTTGGAAAATTAGATGGAAAGTGAGTTGCATGTCTGTAATCCCAGTACTCTGGGAGGCTGAGGCAGAAAGATCCCAAATTGAAGCCCAATCTGGGCAATTTAGCAAGACTTGTTTGTTTGGTACCAGGGATTGAACTCATGATCTCGCACTTGCCAGGCAGGCACTTGTGCCACTGAGCTAAATCCCCAACCCCAAGAATCTGTTTTAAAATTTTAAAAAAAATTTTTAAAGGTCTGAGAACTGAAGACCCTGCGTTAAATCTTAAATGATGAGAAAAGATGACTTAAAATGTTGAACATAAAATGAGTATTCAAAGATTCTTAGAGTCTTATTTTACATATGATAAGTACATGGAGATTCATTTTATTGTCTCCTTTTGCATATATTTTTTTCTCAGTAATGAAAAAGACAAAACAGCAGTAGATACCAAAATCTAAGTAAGAAAGTTGGCATTTTTAACATATTTTTTAGCCTTACCTTCTCCAGATCTTACTGAAATTGTCACTAGTCAGGGTCCACAGGTGCCTCACAGAGGAAATGGAAACCTCAACTTACTCAGATAGGTTTTTTTGTTGTTTTTGTTAATGGGAGTCAAACTCACAACCATGAGCCTGCCAAGCAGGTGCTTACGCCACTGAGCTATATCCCCAGCTCTGTTTTGTTTTTCACCAGATAATTTCGTGACTCTTGCCTCAGGGAAAGAATTTCAGTGAGAGGCATGTGCAGATTTACTAGGCAGAGCATGCAAACCCCAGTAACCTTGGCATCAGGAGGCTGAGGAGGGAGGGTCACTGTGAGTTCAAGGTCAGCCTGAACTGGATAGTGAAACACTGTCTCAAAAAGACCAAAAAAAATTTTTTTTCATAGAGAAAATTTTGGGGTACCCAAAAGTGACAAGTGCTATGATGTGACCTTGAGGACATGTATGTGTGTGTTGCTGAGAATTGAACTTTGGGCCCTGGGTTGTATCCCAACCCCCTCCCTTTTATTTACTTTTTGAAAGCTTCATTTTTTAAAAACTTCTATTTATCTATTCTTTGGTATCAGAAATCAAACACAGGAACTTGCGCCTGCCAGGCAGGCACTATGCCACTGAGCTAAATCCCTGGCTCTTTATTTAGTTTTTGAGACAGGGTCTTGCTAAATTGACAGCATTTGAATTTATAATCCCTCTGCCTCAGCCTCCTGTGTAGATGTACCACTATTACTTATATATTCATTTGTCAATAGACATTTTGAATATTTTCCTTTTTTTGTTTGTTTTTCCTTTGGTACCCAGGATCGAACTCACGACCTTGTGTTTGTCTGGCAGACGCTTATGCCACTGAGCTAAATCCCCAACCCTGTTGGTTTGTTTTTCATTTTCTTTTTTTCTTTTGTGCTTAGGACTGCACCCAGAACCTCATGCATGCTGGGCAAGTGTTCTGCCACTGACTTCAGCCACATCCCAAGAATTAATATTTTAAAAATACCTACTCTTGGCAGGGGCAAGGTTGTGCATTCCATCCCTGGTACAAAAAAAAATTTTTTAATCTCTTCTATTGATGATATGGACACCTATTTGAGGATAACCTGAGGCAGTATGGTAGCCACTGTTGATCTCCTATTATCTTGTTTTAAAAGTCCTGTATCACTTTGTTTTGTTTCAGTTGGTTTTATTCTGCTGTTTTGTTTGACTTTATTAGGTATGATGGTGTGGACAGCCATTTTTGAAGATAACATAAGGCATTATGATAGCCATTGTTGATTTTCTATTTATCTTGTTTTGAAGTCCTGTATTACTCTCATTGTTTTGTTTTGATTGGCTTTATTCTGTTTCATTTTGTTTTGTTTATTCTCTTTAAAATAAAATTTTAAAAAATACATCTACTCTTCTAAGCCACACCGTGTATTTGTTGTTATTTAGGTCTCCTTTATTTCTTTTAGCAATGTTTTTTAGTTTTCAGTGCACAGATCTTTTGTCAGAGGTATCCTTAAATATTCATTATGTTTGATGTTTTTAAAGAAATTGTTGAACTCTAGTATTTTTTATTTATTGCTAACATGTAGAGATACTGATTTTTGATATGTGATTGAATCCTGCAAAGGCTGTTCAATATAAATTTTGTAAACTTTGGGAAGTTTCTAGGCAATTATTCGGAAATGATAGTTTTGTTTAAACAAGTTGTATTTGGTTTTAGTAGTAGGGGTCAAACACAGGGTCTCTTACAGGTTAAGCACCTGCTCTATCACTGAACTTCTACACCAGCCCTATCCCAGAATTTTTAAATGCAAGGGTTTTCATTTTACAACCAGCTTTTCCTCCACACTGAGAGCCCTCCACAGCTCTCAGCAACTTCTACACTTGTAGAACTTTGTGCAAGTGAGAGACCTAAAGCATCACCTTCAAATAGTGTCACGGTTAAGTATCTTTGTGTGCAGTGAAAGTGATGACATAAAGCCTTTCCAGGAGAAGCACAGAGGATCCCAAGTCAGAGTTGGGGAACCAACAAAAACAGAAATGGGAAATGGGCAGGCAGACATGCTGGAAGTGTCCTCCATTGAAGGTGCTCCGCTCTGTTAGTGGACCCAGTCCCACTGGCTCACTGCTCACTGTTCAGAAACCAGCATCTGGGAGCTGAGGGTTGGTGGAAAGAAATCAGGTTTATTGAAGGACTGTCTTGAGATGAGGGAGGCATTACTGCTCCCCAATAAAAGAATACTTAGGAATTCAGGCATGTGAGAGACTTTCACAGGGAGGGCAAATGCCTTGGACAATGGGCAGGATGCTGGTTAGGGTTAAGGTGCCCCTCCCCCTTCTTTTCCTCTTTTATTTTATTTTTTTATTTGAGGCAGGATCTGACTTTGTGGCTCAGGCTGACCTTAAGTTCACTGTATAGCCCAGGATGGCCTCAAACGCCACACAATCCTCCTTGCTCAGCCTCACAATAATGCTGGAAGTATAGGCATGTGCCATTCTTGGTTTGTTTCCTCATTTCTTTTGGCCAGAACATCACAATAAATCTTGACTTCTTGGGACTAGTTCTTCTAACTCCTTACGCAAATACGTTATTTTCCTACAAGATAAATCTCACAACAGTGTTCATGCTTTGTGTTAGTTGGTGTATTGTACAAAGGAACAAGCAGGGGCATTACACATTCTGATCTAATCTGGAGGTCATCAGGTGTTCTAGATTTTGTAAATCTAGAGAAAGATTACTGGGTAGTTAGCCTTTTATTCATTGAGTGCAGTTTCTCTTTAGAATTCCAGGCAAAGGGAGGAAAAGTTACTTGGCAAAGCACAGTTCTCAAAGGAACAGCCATGGTTAAATTACCTTCCCTACCTTGAAAGATGTGTTGCTTTGTACAGAAATAGTCTTCAAAGATTTTCCATCCCTCTATTCCCTAGTAGAATTTTGAATTCTCTCATACTTTAAGTAGACATCTAAGTTTTTTTTATCATAAATGTAAACAGTTGCAAAGATTTTTATTTCTGCCATATTGTTTTGTTTCGTGACAAGGTCTTGTTTTGTAATTCAGGCTGGCCTTGTACTCACTATATTGGTCAAGGCTGGCCTCAAACTCACAGCAGTCCTCCTACCTCAGCCTCCCAAGGGCTGGGATTACAGGCATGCACCACCACAGCTGGCTCTGCCGCACTATATTTTATTTAAAGCAAATTTTTTACAGTTTTAAATTTATACAGTGGTATCTAAGTACCATTGTAGGCATTTTGATATTCCCATTATTCAGTTAAAATAAACAACAATCCTACATTTACAGGAAGTTTCATATTTTTAATTTTTCTTGAACTCACTGTAGACAGCCAAGTTATTACAGTCAGACAGGGCTGGGCCCTCACACAACAAGACAGTTGTAGCAGGAAGTGTATTCATCGAAAGCCAGGTTTTAAGAAAAAGGAATGACTACATCCACCTGCTTCCCCTAGGCATGAACAGCAGTGATTGATATTATAAATAGGCATCCATTGCTGGGGCACAGTTATAGAATCACATAAATGAGATGATAAACTTACAGGTATTCCATGATCAATTAGAGATCTCTGACAAGTTGCTGTTGTGCTATTTCTGCTAAATTCAGTTGACCCTGACAGTGTCTACAGCTCAGCTGCAGATGAGCACTAAGTCAGAGTAGTTGTCTTATACCTTAAGGCACCCTGGGCTGATTCTTGGCCCCCATTCCTTCGGTAAAGGCCCTCTCCCCCTAACATTTCTATTATGGTAATGCCCTGAACTGTTCTCATTCAGTAAAGCCCTCTGTCCAGCTTTCTGTATTATGGTAAGGCCCTTAACTGTGCTCATTCTGTAAGAGCTCCCTCCCCTGGTTCCTGGAGTGTTTCTGTTTTTTTCAAGACTAGCCTGTCTGTCAATATGATTCAATGTATGTAACCAATTGTGTAACATTTGGTCACTTGCTATGTACCTCCCACTTCTAATTCTATGTAAACTAAACTACTTCCTAATTCAGGATGGTTGATTTAGAGAACTTTTCCCTATAACAGTCCACTGGTGTAAAGATTAAATGCTGCCTTGTTAATCTCCTTGGTGCAAAGAGCCTTCCTTTGGGTTGGTTTGGTTTGGTTTGGCTTGGCTCAGCTCAGGAGATTTCCCACAACACAGCCAGTTTGGGGAGGGACTAAAACCTCCCTAGCCCATTACTTCCTGGAAAACCTTCATTCATCCCCTTACCCTTACTCAGTGACTTGCTTCCCAGATTGATTTGCATTTAGTCAGTCTTACCTAAGTGACTGTATGTGGTGTAATCTTATTGGTTAACCAGAGTTTTGTCCCACCTTATACCCACCTTGTGACTTCCCATTGGACCAGTATTACCATTACAAGTGACTATACTTGTAATCTTACTGACTGTAGATTTGTCCCACCTTGAAACTGCCTCACCTTGTGGTTTTGCTCAATACAGCACCCTTAGTGGGGGGGGGGGTCAGCAGGCAACCCACTTTCCAGGCTTCCTTCTGATTCTCTTAAACAGAAGCTATCTTTTAATAAATTCTTGCTACTCTTTGATAAGATTATATCCAAAAGATGAGAAGTATAAAAACAAAAGAAGCCTTTATTCTGAGAACTTGGAGAGAGAAAACCAAAACACCCCCCAACCACTGAAGTCCGGCTTTCTCTCTGGCGGACACATGGCATGGGGGGTATATAAGTAGCCTCGGTTTGGGGTGGAGCCTTAAGGGGGCCTTAGGGATGCACAGGTAGCCCATTGGTCTTTGTTTGGCGCCATAGGTAAATTCCTAGAGGCGGGGAAGATGGAGTCACAGGTAAATTCCTAGGGGTGGGGGAGATAGGAGCTCCTTGGTTCCGCCTCTAAGGCTTCACTGGCTACAATATCCTGTCTGGAACTCTTTCACTCTTAACCTCCATTGTTCCTGGAATTCATCCCTCAATTTTAGAGAAATCTAACTTGGCATTTCAAACATACAGCAGGTTGGGAGTTATAATCTTTACCTTATATTATTTGGCGGTCTATATAACATCTCCATGGCATTATTTCAGTATCAGTTTCGCTGTGTAAATTCAACAATATCTTTTTATAAAGTTTTATTTATCACCCTATTGTTACCTAGTTTTGGGGTGCTGGAGTCTCCTTCTGGAGGTGGGTTCTAGGTTCTTTCTGTCCTGAGCAAAGAATTGGCCACAACAAGTACAAACTAGTAAAATCTTTTTAAAGGTAGGGAAAGAGACAGGCTCTGGAAAACAAGTTTGGGCCAAACAAAAGTAGGAAAAGACACCCCACAGCATGAGGTCAGGCCATCTCTGTGAGCACAAGCGAGCACAGTGGCGAGAACTTGGTGTGGTCTGTCCTGGTGTCACCCACTCAGGCTGTCAGGTCCAGGCCTGCTCCAGTTCTCAAAAGAAGCCCACGTGCCAGACTTTGAGAACTGCTCAGCGCTGAGTTCTGAGATCTTATCACACCTCCTTTCCTAGCCAGTTCAAGCCTCCCCCACCCTCCCCTTACCGTCTCTCTAGCATATCCCTGTCTGAAGCATGGATGTATACATTTAAATGTAAAAGTACTTCCTGGGACTCTAAGGCTCTTTAAAAATGTCCTTTGAGCCAGGCTTGGTGGCACATACCATAATAACCCCAGAACTTCCTAGGCTGAGCCCAGGGCAGGAGGAGTGAGAGTTCCAGACCAGCCTCTGCACAGCAAATTCCAAGCCAGTTTGGACTACATAGCAAGCAAGGCTCCACTTAAAACAACAGCAACAACAAAATTCCTTCTTCAGGGACTGGAGGGAGGAGCTCAGTGGTAAAGTGACCCATGAGGGCCAGGAGTTTAACCCCTAGCACAGAAAAATCTTTTTGGTATGCCTATTATTCTGGTAATTAGGACTTCACAATTCAGCAAAATAGCAAATAGCTCTAATTTTGTTAAGTAATTATTAAGGTAGTTTTCATTTGGTTTTGTTTATTTGTTCTGTTTTTGTCTTTTTGAAACAGGGTTTTGTAGGTCAGGCTAGTCTTGAACTCACTTTGTAGCCCAGGCTGGCCTTGAACTCCAAGCAGTCCTCCTGCCTCAGTCTCCCAAGTGCTGAAATTACAGGCATGGGCCACCAAACCTAGTTCAGTTTTTTTTTTTTTTTTTTTGAGACAAAGTTTCATGTATCCCAGGCTAACCTCTAGCCCACAATGATCCTCCTGCCTCAGCCTCTCAAGGGCTGGAATTACAGGCATGCATCCCCATGCTTGGCTGTGAAATAATTATTAAAAATGAGCTGAGATGCAGCATCTTTCTATTTGGTCTTTGATAGAATTGGATTTCCGGTCAGAGAATCATATGATAGAATTCTGGCGCCGCTAAATGATAAGAAGTATGAAATATAAATGACCTTTATTTTAAGAATGTAGGGAGAGACACCCCGACCCTCGGGGTCTGGCATTCTCTCCATCTGCCACGTGTTGTAGGGGCATACCTGTAGCTTAGGTTTGGGGTGGAGCCTAAGGGGCATTAGTGATGCACAGGTAGCCCATTGGTATTCATTTCTCGCCACAGGTAAATTCCTGGGGGGGGGGGATAGAGCCCCTTGGTTTCGCCTCCCAGCTTTACCAGCTACAGTGTCCCAACTGAGGCAAGATTCTTTCAGTCTTCCTTTATACAAATGTAAGTCCTGAGGAACCTTGTTCACATAAACAGATTGTACAATCAAAATAATGTAGATAATACAATTGAACTACGCCGTAGGGCCATTCTCTCAGACCTTTGTCCTAAGGTTCACTTATAAGAGGCAAAAATGAGAAAGACCCCTAGCTAGGCCTGGTGGTGTACACCTGTAATCCCAGCACTCAGGAGGCTGAGGCAGGATGATTGCTTCGAGTTCAAGGCCAGCCTGGGCTACAAAGTGAGTTCAAGTCAGCCTGAACTATGAAACCGTGTCTCAAAAAGACAAAAAACAAACAAACAAAAAAGCAAAAAAGATCGACCCCGGAAATTTTGAAATCTGAAACCAGGACACAATAACCTTTCTTCGCTTAGAGATTATTATAAGTTCATTCATTTGGACTGCGTCTTATTATCCAATTCTGCAAAGTTGAATTATGGGAAAGAACATGCACTGCAGACACAGCTAACATGACGCAGTAGCTTGTTAATCGCGTTGTCAGTCATGTTTTAAAAGACCTGTTACAGACAGCTGCCTTTGTTAAAAATATAGGCATTCGGAGCTGAGCCCTCAAAGGAGCCAGTGCAGAAGTTCAGATACCTTACAGCCTTGGAAGAGACAAACATCCTCTCTATGGGCCAGATCTCAAGACAAAAGACTAAGCAAATACAACCACATCCTAAGTATCCACAAATAGTTCTTTATCACCCTGAGGAAATCAGGAGTCAGCATCCCACCCCGCTACAGGAAGAGTCACTGCTGTTAAGAATGCCCGCTCACTATATGACTCGCTCCCCGGTTTGTTCCTAATTTAATCAGTTTTACCTGAGCAATTAATCTTATTGGTTGACCACAGTTCTGTCCCGCCTTATGCCCACTTTACAGGTTCCCATTTTTCCCCACCTTCGACCCATCTAACCTCATGGTTTTACTCTATAAAAGTCCTTAGAAAAGACAAGAGTCTTTGGCAACCTACTTGGGACCCCTTCTGTCTCTCTCAGACAGAACCTTTCTTTCTCTCAATAAATATATTCCAGTCTTAACCTCAGTTGTTCCTAAAAGTCATTCTTCGATTTTAGAGAACATGAACTCTATTGGACATACTGTAGGCTGGGAGTTTCATTCCCCTACATCACTTGCACTTGCGAGGCAGGCACTGTGCTGCTGATCTATATCCCCAAGCCCCGGCAATAATTCTTGTATCTGTATTTTCCTGCTGACTTCCTTCAGAGCCCATTCCCGCTGATTGTTTATTAATTTCTACATAACTCAGCTGCCTGTAACACTTCTGCAGACTAAGTATACAGGATCACTGACTTCCATCACAGAATTTTCAGGATGTGCCAGTAAGAGACACCAGAAGGGTTTATTGTGCAAGTTTTAGGGTACACTCAAGGAATGTAGGCACTCAAGAGAACATATTCTCACTACAGTTTGGAACTGAGAATATTTATGTTTTGGGCAGTGAAAATCTGCAGAATTTGATAATTTATCGCAGTGATGGTGAGCCTTTTAGAGATTTCAATGATACAAACAACCCACTGTGAGAGTTTTCTGACGCAATAGAGAAGTGAAAAGTAAAAAAGAAAACAGGTTTATTGAGGACATGGAAAGGAGCACACAACCTGTGGCATTTGGGCTGTCTATTTCAACCAGATACAGAGAAGTGGAGGGTTATATATGACCTCTGATTAGAAGTGGCGCATGGGGCAGATATTGATGACGTGTAAGGAACTGATTGGAATTTTCTTTGCATGCACACAGGAAGGGGAGTTGCAATTAGGGCTGAAGAAGCAGGAAGTGGTGAGCACTCCTGCTTCAGTCTTCTGCCATGTTAAACCACCGCCATAATTGTACAGTAATTTATTCTAGGGGAAGAATCTTTCATGTAGTGTGTAGGCAAGCCTTGAACTCACTTATGTAGCCCTGACTGGCCTTGAACTCACAGCTATCCTCCTGCTTTAGCCTCCAGAATACTGTGTCAGCTGTCATTGCTCATCACTTCCCATCACTGCATCCATGGCCCTCACACTGTTCATTCAGACACAGCATCAGGATGTTCTGTGGCACAGATCTTCAGCTTCCTTGTCCCCTTTCCCACACGAGGAGCTTAGCTGTGTATAAGAGGAGAATAGGCACACTGATGTAACCCACGGCTTTTAGGCATCAAGTGTGCCAAGTTCATGGTCCCACAGCATCCAGGAATAAAGCCGTGAACTAAAAGAAGTCAGGACAGTTTTGTTGGAAATAAGGGGAGAAGAATATTTCCTGGATTTCCAGGAGGGATCCCAAGTAGAGCAGCCAGTTTTCCTGGGCACAGATTCTGAGCTGCAGAAGCAGGGACATTTCAACCCTGATGATTATTCTGACAGGGGCACAATCATTATTGTGCTGAGACCCATCAGCAAAAAGAGTATATTTTGTATAATCCAAAAGTGGTAGAAGTCACTGACGTGATTTTGCCTCATGGAGAAGCCCCAAGGGGAAAGGGATTTAAAAAAAAAAAAAAGAATTTGTTTTTCTTGTGAACACAGAACAGTTTGGTGGGGAAATTATTCAAGCGGCTGTGACCCTCTAGGCATGGTCATTAGTAAGTAGGACACTGACCTGTTGGCCTGCAGGGTGAGTGTTCAGGACAGCAGCTGAAGACTTTTTCCTCCCTGCTGGCCAAGGCTCACTGTGCTGGCAAATGCTGGAGAAACAAAACAGCGGGCATCCTGATGGCTTGATTCTGACTCCCTCTCCTGGAAAACATTGGCTTTTCTAGGCATTCACAATACAGTCTGTTCTCTGTTAGGCTATTTTTAGGAACTGGTGTGATGAAATTCTCAGAATCGTAAACAAGGTGCACACACTTGAGGTCACAACTTTGTTTTTGCTCAATATCCTTGACTGGATGAACAACAGAGTCCCTAGAAAAGGAAAGTGTTCTTCCGTAAGAGAAGAATGCTTGCCAAAGAATGTTCAAAACAGGAAGCAGCTCCCAGAGTCCTGAGCTCCTAGAGTGCTGGGGCTGGGGCTGTTGCTTACTTGCCTTTGGGTACATGAAGCAATAGCACATGGGTCCTCTCTGAGGAGACTGTAGGACACTCCAGGTAGAGAAGCTAGTCAGGTGGCCTGGGACCAGTGTGCCCACGAGCATATGCGTTGTGTGACCTCTGCCTGTCACAGTACCAGTGCACGGTTGTACAGCCATGTGGTGGCCAGGGAGCATGGGTGACACTGCAGAAACCAGGGAGGACAGCTTGGCTGGCTGTGCGACTGGTAAAGCTGCTCACTTTTCCATGCTTGCAGATCCATCTCCAAGCTGAGGATGGTGGCTACAGAACTCGCTGTCCAGACCTCTGTGAAAACTCTAAATTATAAATTTGATCTGGATGGGGAGGGTACATCTGTTATCCCAGCACTCTGGAGGCTGAGATAGGAGGATTTCTGCAAGGACAAGACCTGTTTGGGCTGCATAGTTAGTTCAAGGCCAGCCTAAGCTATACATTGAGACCCTGACTCAAAAGGAAAACAAAAAAACAAAACAAAACATAAATTTCACACTTGACCAGTTGTACCATCTGGTGAGTGACATTTCTACCTGAAGTTTCTTTTCTGTGCTGTCACCTATTGTATCCATAATAACTTACAAGGTGGGGGGAGGCACAGACATCCTTCTTTTATGGAAAAGGAAGACAGAGGTCCTGAACACAGACCTTTCAGGCTGCATGGTCTGACCTCATTCACATTGTATCAACAAGAAGAAAAAGAAAAAAGAAGGCCAGGTATGGTGATGCGCACCTGTAATCCCAGCACTCTGAAAGCTGAGGCAGGAGGATTGCCATGAGTTTGAAGACTAGGTCTGGGCTATACAGTGAGTTCCAGACCAGCCTGGACAACAGAGAGAAATCCTTTATTTAAAAAAAAAATCAACAACAAGAACAACAAAAAAGAAACATCTATGAGGGCAATCTGGCTGCGACATCTGTCATTGATGGATTGCCAGTGTTGATTCGGCTGATCTAGCTGACTAGGTGGGTGTTCTCTTTTTGCCTCAATGCTCCATGTGAATTTCTCCTAAAGCTATGCCCTCAATCAAAGAGGAAGACCACTTCTAATAGAGGAGGACTATTTCCTCACTCGGGGACAAGAATAGCTGTGCTCCCCTGCTAGAACCTCCAAAAGCTTGCAAGAAAGAAAGAGAGAGAGAGAGAGAGAGAGAGAGAGAGAGAGAGAGAGAGAGAAGAGAAGACAGGAGAGGGGGAGGGGAGGGGAGAAGAGAAATAGGAAGGAAAGAAAAGAAGACAAAACAGGACCAGTGATTAGCGGAGAGGCCCAGACAGTGGTACAACCAAAGTGAATGACAACACCAGTATAGAAAACTCGAGGGCCTCTGACTGGGAGAATGACTGTCTCAAAAGAAAAACAAAATACGAAACAAAACATAAATGTCACACTTGACAAATTACACCATCTGGTGAGTGACATTTCTACCTGAAGACTGACAGGGTATGGGACAAAGAGGATGAGGCTCTGGCCTAGAGCCTGGCTGGTGAGACAGAATCTTGGTCCTGCAACAGTTCAGCCATCACACGATTGCTTGGCACCTGGGGTGGAAGAGCTCCCCAGAGCATGGAGGCATGGTTCCCGAGAACCACACCCCTTCTCAACCAAGCCTTCTGGGATCAGAAGAGAATGAAGAAGCTCCCTGAAGATGAGGCACCCCAGAGAAGGCACAGGTCAGCTTGGCGGGGAGCCACAATGCCCATTATCCAACCTGAGAACAGGGAAGAGTTGAAGCTGCTAGGAGCGGAGCAGGCGCAGGTAACTGAAGGGGAGGTCAGGCTGCTCGCCAACTTATAAATGCAGGACGAGGATCAGCTTCAAAGAAAGTAGCAAAGGGGTGGGCAGTGTTGCCTGGGGCTCCCTTGCTGGGGCTTCCTGAGGAGCAGTGTCTGAGCACAGGCTCGGTTGGGGCACCAGGAAGGTAGAACAAGGATGTCCTACAAACCTGCTGGGAGAAGCCACTGGTGAGGAACAGCCATGTTGCTTACTCCTACATGGCAGCTCCAGGTCTGCCCCCAGAACCTAGAGTTCACAGCAAATCCCATGGCCCATGCTGGAGGCTGTGACAAGTATCCTCAGTGCCACAGCCGGCACACAGCTATGCATGCCCTGCCTGGGGCTCCCTAGCCGTGTGAGCCGGTAGGCTAGCAAGTCCGTGCTGGGCACCTTCCCTCCCTTCTACTGCCATGCTTATTCATTATCATCAAAAGGCTCCAGGGAGGATGCTGCCTATGTTGCATAAAAACACTGCTCTTTTTCTTGCATTTCAATTTCTTTCTTTTTTCTTGGTACTGGCAATCAAACTCAGGGCCTCATGCTTGCTAGGTAGGCACTGTGCTGCTGAACTACATCGCTGGCCCTCAATTTATTTTCATAAATTTTATTTTATTTTATTTTATTTTTGTCTTTTTGAGACAGGGATTCACTATGCAATTAAGGCTGGCCTTAATTTGTTACCCAGGCTAGTCTTGAATTCCCAGCGATCCTCCTGCCTCAGCCTCCTGAGTACTGGAATGGCAGGAATACACATACCAGAAAGGTATAGTATTTTATTTAAAATTTTTTTCCCAAGTCCATCTTATTTCAAGGATAAAAAAAGAAGAAAAAAAAACTACAACAAAATTTCAAGTATGTCAATTGGAGACAATAATGGTATATACATTGCACATTGTCATCCCCAAATCATTCACCCAACTCACTTTGTTTTTAACTGATACATAAAAATGCAGAAATAGGGCTAGTTGTGTGGCACGTTTTATATATACATGTATATATATGTGTAACATTTATAACATATATATGTTAAAATGTTAAAAATGTTACCGAGGTACTATGTAATGTTCGATACATGTTTGCATTATTTAATGTTTAAATCAGGCTAAACAGATGTATCACCTCAAATATCATTTTTTTAACTTTTTTTTGGTAGCAGGGATGGAACTTAAGACCTCACACTTGCTAGGCGAGTGCTTATGCATCATTTCTTTATGATGAAAAATCTCAAAAATTTTTTTTGTTGTTTTTTGATCTTTTTAATTAACTTATTTTTTCTTTTTCTATTTTCTTTTTTTGGTACCAGGAATCAAACTCAGTGCCCAGTGCCTGCCAGGAAGATACTGTACTACTGAACTGTATCCCCAGCCCTCAAAATTCTTTCTTCTAGATTTTTGAAATGTTCACTCCATTATTACTACCCTTGGTCATCCTACTGTGCAATAATGCTTTGGAGCGTCTCCCTTCTGATTAGCACCAATTAGAACCTATTGGTCATCATTAGAACACTAATCATTATCCGTGTTTCATGGCAAACGGCTTTCCTGCCAGCACCCCTATCTTGTCACCGTTTGTGAGCAGGCTTCTCGTCCCTTCCTATTTCCCTTCCTGACACACAGCCCACAGTTCAGTTGCAGTGGACATGCCTCTGTGACCTGCGATGACTTAGTGACCTCAGCTGACCTCCTGAGCGTTCCTCGCTGGCCTGTGTCTCAGACTATGGTCTTCCTTGGGCAAGTGCCGGCCTTCGGTCCTCAGAGCTGAGAGTTTCTCTTTCTCCCAGGGTCCCCTGGACTGCAGATCCCTGCCCCGAGTTTCCCCTCCAGGATATTGATCCAGGCTGCAGGCTCTCAGAGGAGCTGCTAGAGACAGGTTTATTCCCAACACATACTCTGCCTTTCCATGAGCTTTTGGCAGTGGGAATTGGCAGTGGAACAGACAGGAGAAAAAGAAATAATGTGAACATGTGCTATGTTTCTAGGATCACCCACTGTGCTTCGCTTACACCCATCTACAAAATAGAGATAATGAAAACCATAGGACTTCATCGTGCTTAGTGAAGATTAGAGAAAGTAACACATTGGAAGTGGTAGGAACATATCCAAAGGCAACCATAGTGGTAACAGAGGAACAAGGGCTATAATGATGTCATCATGCCTGCTTTCCTTGATTTTCCCAGGGATCAGTGTGGTAGGTTAGTAGATTCTGATCCACCAGCACCTCTGCTGATGGCCTCACGGCCTCTGCACTCTGAGCACACGACCTTCCAGCCTCTGCGTATAGTTACAGGGCTAAGCAAGCCTGTGTATGGAGCAGGGTAATCGTAGGCCTGTACAGGCAGCCTCCTCTGGTGGTGACTGGTGCTTATGCCTGTCACACTAACTCTAGGCACCTGTGATACCACACAAGGACATTTGCCTGTGTGACCTGCAGCCTGCCACCCTTCACTGTCCCAGTATCCACAGACTGCACACATCCCATATGCTGGACCATCCTTCCACCCTGACCACTGCCTCCACCCCTGCAGCCTATAGAGGGTTCCAGGCTGTCTCATGCCCCAAAGGCCCCTGTGTATGTTCACCACAGCCTCTTAATAGAACCTCCGTAGGAGTCCCAGCTTTGCCCAGGATCATGGAGGATCAAACATTCCTTTGGTTTTAGCTTAACTTTTCCTGTACCTTGTAAGACTGCATACGTAATGGAGATTCTTAGCTTTCCTGAGATATGTCTGGAACATATGCTCTTGACCACTGCCTGCACAGCATTCCTCACTACCAGCATCTCCCACCAAGGTGCAATAAACCAGCATAGACACATCATTATCATACAAAATCCGTAGTTCATATTGGGGCATACTTTACGCCGCGTGTACATTCTATGGGTTTTGATGACCATGGAGTACCGTGTGGCCACCATCACAGTATTGCACAGTGCAGTTCACTCTCCTAAACATCTCCCATGCTTTACCTATTCACCCCTTCTTAACCTCAGCCAAACTCTGGTGTTTTTCTCCGGAACACTGTTTCGTGTTTTCCAGAATGTTACAGAGTTGGAATCATGTAGCTTGTAGCCTTTAGACTGGCTTCTCTCACTCAGTAATAAATACTTTAAGATTTCCTGTGTTAGTTTTCCATTCCCGTGACAAAATACCCCAGGGAAATCAATTTAAAGGAGGAAAATTTTATTTTGCCTTGTGGTTTCAGAGGTTTAAGGCCACGGTCGCTTGGCTCCATTGTTTCTAGGACTGTGGTGAGGCAAAATGTCATGGCAAGCAGCACATGGTAGCACAAGGCTGCTTGTCTTATGGTGGCCAATAAGCAAAGAGAGAGAAAGAGGAAGAGAAAGGAAGAGGTAGGGAAAAAAGTACCTTTCAAAGACACACCACGGTAGGATGGAAAACCATATTACTGAGCTTTTGTTGGATCATTGAATGGAACTGTCTCCAATATCACTGTATATGCTTTAATTTTATTTTTAATTTTATAATTTGGACAACTGTTTCTAGGAAGACAATATGTAACCTATTAATTAGTGATTTCTTACTGTATTTTTTTTCTTGAAATGCTGTATTACTTGTACCCTTTTACTGTTTTGTTTTTTTATGTCCTTTTTTCTCTTTAAATAAAAAAAAAAACAAAGACACACCACCAGTAACCTACCACCTCCAAATAGGCCCTGCCTCCTAAAGTTTTCACCACCTCCAAGTACCTCACTGCGTTATAAATCCATAAATGGATGAATCATTCATCAGATTGGAGTCTTCATGATCCAGTCACCTCCCGAAGTTCTCTGCTCTCTGCTTCCCCACATAAAGGCCCCATTGCTGAGCCTTGCAGCACTGGGAACCATGCCTGCAACGCATGAATTTTTGTTGTTGTTATTGTTTATTTGGGGTGAGGGTGGCATTTAAGATCCAAACCAGATGGACATAGTGGTGCATGCTTGTAATCCCAGCATTTGGCAGGCTGAGGCAAAAAGATTGCAAATTCAAGGTCATCCTGGGACACATAGTGAGTTGGGGGCCAGCCTGAGATACATAGCAAGATCCTGCCTCAAAATAAATGTCAATCCAATCTATAACCATTTCTCTATGTCTTTCTTTTTTCTTTCTTTCCTTTTGAGACAAGGTCTTGCTATGCAGTTCAGGCTGGCCTTGAACTCCCTGTGGAGCCCGGGCCATCCTCCTGTCTCTGCCTACCAACTGCTAGAATTATAGGCTTGTGCCACCATGCCTGGCCTCCAGGTCTTTTCATGGCTTCATAGTCCATTTATTTTTTGTCACCAAATACCATACCATTGTCTGCCTGTGTCATGATTTATCCACTCACCTGCTGAAGTACATTTTGGATACTTTCAAGTGTTATGATTTATAGCTGGGTGTCCTTCCAAAGCTTCATGTGCTGGTCAGGCATGTTGGCCCACACCTGTAATCCCAGCACTCAGGAGGCTGAAGCAAGAGGATCCCTGGGAATTCGAGGGCCAGCCTGAACTGCATAGCAAAACCCTGTCTCAAAAAGACAAAAAACAAACAAACAAAGCTTTGTGTACTCAAAGGTGGGGGTTTGAAAGATTGATTGGGTTGTGAGGGTTTCATAGCTAAATGTGATATTAGGAGATGGCGCCTGATTGGATGAGATGGATCAGTGAGGCATGACCTTGAAAGAGTATATTTCCCCTCCTGGTTCCTCTCTTCATGTTCTCTGCTTCCCCACATGAACTGAGCAGATTTCCTCCATCCTGACCATTCCACTATGCCATTCTACGTGGAAGCCAGCCACCTATGGACTGAAACCTCTACGAACTTTAAACTGAAATAAGCTTCTCCTGCTTTAAGTTGTTGGTATCAGGTATTGTGTTTCAGCGGTGAGAAAGTAACTAAGATACCAACTATGGGTAATTACAAATGAAGCTTCTATCAACATTTTTTTATTTACTGCAGGGTTTTGTATGGTCATGAGCCTGTGTTGCTTTCTTTGTCCAATCCTTTTTTCCTGCTGCGCTCTTCCCATTGCATCTTCCCTACTTCTCCATCCCCCAAGCCTTGTGCCCTCTGTGGTGGCTCCGCCCTTCTCCCTTCTGTCTCCCCAGGCTTGCTATCTCCTCTGCACGTGGCAGCAGATGTTGTCTTGTGACTCCTTGGCACCTGTCCCCTGGTTTCACCCATCTTCTGGTGTATGCTTTTTCACATGGATGCAATCTCCATAGAGCAGACTCTTCTACATCTCCCAAAGACTTATGTCAGTGCTAGGCAACTTGTAAAACTTGATTAACATTTTCAGTGATTGTGTTTATATAGCACTGTGTGATGGTTGATACATTCAGTTGCTGCTGCTGATCATGATACTAATTTGGTTTTTTCCTGGTTCATTTCACCTGGAATCCTCTGGATGGGGCATAGAGAACATTGTTCAATGCCAAGAGGAAAAGGTTGCCAGTTCTGTTGCTCCCTCTGCATTCAGGGGAAGGCAGGAGGAAAAGAGGCCCACAGAAATGTATAGGACCCAACAAGGAGATGGAAGCCTGCTGTTCAGTGGTGGGGACAATTAGGAAGAAAATACACCACCAACTGCTGGCTCTTGTGTGGGCATGGTGTATTATCATCATTCAGGGATGATCATGGAAGGCACATAATCAAGCTGAAAAAAAAAGCAGCCATGTCCTTGACCCTGTAGCATTTAACTTCTACAGAAGAGGTGTATTTTGGTTCACAGTTTGTAGAAGTTTTAGTCCATAGTCAGCTGGCATCCAAGTAGAGTGCACATTGGCCCCTTGATCACTCTCCCACAGTGCCCATGTGCCATCCCTGTGTTTTGTGGGTCACTCTGGCTACCCAGGACCTGCCTATCTGCACTGACAGACCCACCAGGAACCCAACCAGCACCCTTGCCTATTCAAATGGTGATCTCTCAGATTCCCAAACCTCAAACCTCTGGACCTAAGTTCTGGTCTGGACATAGGACTTTGGAAACTGCACTGTCTCAGTGACTTTTCTCATTGCTGAGGCAAAATACCCAACATCCAATGTTAAATGAGGAAAGGTTTATTGTAGCTCACAGTTTGTAGAGGTTTTAGTTCATAGTTGGCTGGTTTCAAGGAAGGGTGGCATGGCAGAGGGGCATCACAGAGGAGAAACAATTCATGGCAGACAGAAGGCGGAAGACAATAAAGCAGCAAAGTAGCCAAGAAGCAACAAGTGACAAAGGTAGCCCTCTTTCTGTTCCTTATATTCCATCCAGGCTACCTGCCCTCAGGATAGGTAACACTCATTCCCAAGGTGGGCCTTCCTATTAACCACACTCACAACTATGCCAAACCAATCAATGGACTAATGCAGTAATCACACACCGTTAACCCCAGTGCCATAATATAATCCCAGTCTCCTCTGAAAAGCTTCACTACGAGCACATGAAGCTTTGAGGAGATGTCTAGACACAAGCCATAACATGCACGGTGAGAAATAGTGCCCTACTCCTACCATCAAAGTACTTTTCCTCCACTTCCTCCCCTCCAGCATAACTACTCTTTGGGATAATTGAAGTTATCTCAAAGGGCTTCCAGCAGCAGATACCCAGGAGTGACAGGGTTATGGGGCAGGGAGGATGTAGCACTTGTAAGGAGATCTATGTGAGACATATGAAGACTACAAGAACACAAAGAGGCAGGCCCGGTGGGACAAACAGTGGTCCAAGATGCCCATTGCAGGGCACACAAGAGAATATGGCAGAGAACCTTAGCCACGACACTAAGGACAACAACCGTGCAGATTCTACCAGGAAGATGCTTCCTAGAGTTCAAACTACAGAGCAGCTCTGTAGTCTGACACCATATGGGGCTCAGGACTCTCCTCTACCTCTGCCAGGGATCACATTCTCCTTGTGAATCACCCTGGCCAAGCAAGGGGCTCACCCTATGTGGGACACCAAAAACAATTTGTTTGATAACCAGTGATGATTAAGATTGATCGCATCTGTCTTTTTTTTTTTTTTTGTCTTTTTCATTTTTTATCAGTACCAGGGATTGAACTCACGACCACGTGCTTGCAAGGCAGGTGCTTATGCCACTGAGCTAAATCCCCAGCCCGATTGCATCTGTCTTCATACTTTGTAGGACAATTGTTACTGAGAAGGGAGTCAGTTGTGTCCTAGATGCTTCATCCTTCCTGGTAGTTTGATATTCTGGGCACTATAAGCAGCCATTCAGTAGTTCACGGTCGCCCTCTGCTGTCCAAAATACTGAGACCCCAAAGTAGCAAATAAAACAAGAAAGTGTGCACCAGAAAGCAGAGAGCCATTTTATTCTCAGTAAACACAAAGTAGAAAGCACCTCCATGTCCGTCAGTAGGACAATAAACAAACAATGGTAAATTCATTTTTTTCTTTGAGATGGTGTCTTTTTTTCAAATCCATTTTATTTCAAAAAGAAAAAAATAAAACAGAATAAAATAAAATTTCAAAATGTATCAATCGGGGGGAGTAGTAATGGTACATATATTGTGCACTGCCATCCCCAAATCATTCACCCACAGCACAAGACATCTGCATGCAATTGTCCTAACAGTACTAGCACAAATCTTTCTCTTCAATGACCTCAGAGAAATCATAGTATAACTATCTTAACTAGCCTTTTATATACTTCTATATATACATATACATGTACATAATGTTCCTTTCCTTCTTACACCAGTGAGCCAACATGATGTTTACACATGTGAGTCTGTTTTATTTCACCTATGAGTATGGTCTCAAGGTGCATCCATTTACCTATAAGAGTCTTCAGTTTATTCTTCTCTATGGCTGAGTAGTATCCCACTATATAAAGTACCACACCTTTTTATCCATTGAGTTGGAGTCTTGCCATGTAGTTCAAGTTGGCCTTGAACTCACTGTGTGCCTAGTTTGGCCTCACATTCATAGCAATCCTTCTGTCTCAGCCTCCTGAGTACTAGGATTGCAGACATGCACCACCATGCCTGGCAATAAATTCATAAAATGGAAAATATCCAGCAATAAATAAGAACAAACTATTGATTCACACAGTTCAAAAGACTTAATGTAAAACAGAATATTGCATGATCCCATGTACAGTCATTCTTCTATATCCACTAGTTCTCCATTCTTTTTTTTTTTTATTTAAGGAGAAAAAGAAAAAAACAGAAAAAGGGTACAAGTAATACAAAATTTAAAAAATAAATAGTAAGAAATCACTAGTTAATAGATTACATATTCTCATCTTAGAAATAGTTGTTCAAGTTACAAAATTAAAGCATATAAAGTGGACTTTCAAACAGTGAGAGTGCAAACAGTTTTGTTCAATGATCCAAAAAAACTTAGTAATATAGTTATCTGTCTTATACACTTAAACGTATATGCAGTTATAACCTTTAGAGCATTTTCTTTTCTTTTGTACAATGACAATTACACATTTTGGGTTTTATTACTCCCACAGTTCTTATTACTTTTTTTTGAAGAGAGTAAAACCAAACACGACATATCAGAACAGAGTCAGTCAAATCAAAAGGATGGACATAACAGATAATGTAAAAACAAAATACAAGGTGATCAACAGTGGTTACCATACTGCCTCTTGCTATTTTAAGAAGAATTGCCAGTTATAATAAAATTGAACAAAACAGTAAAGAATAAAACCAAAGCACTGGAGACATTACAGGACTTTAAAAGAAGATAATAGTCAACCAGGATGGGCGTCAAATTGAATCTTATTGTTTTCACAATTGTTGCCTATACTTTCAAACTTGGTACTATCAAGCAAAGCAGAAAAGGGAAAAATCGGTCAAAACAAGATGGTGAGGGCAATACAGGATTTCAAATCAAGTTAATAGGAAATCAAAGTGGGTTACTATAATGTATCTTGCTATTTTTTATTTATTTTTTCATTAATTAAAAAAATAAAAATATAAAAGTAAATAATTTTTTAAAAGGGGGAGTGAGATAAGAGAGGGCATAACAACAGAACATTGCAGGTCAAAACATAACCATTTAAGCAAAATAGTGTTTCACCACAAGATATCCTGACATAAAAATAGTTACCATAGTGTCTCTTTCCTTGAAATCTTTGAGTATAACTTCATATACTGTAGTACCAATCATATCAAGACACTATAAAACCATTCAAGAGAATGACATTATTACAGGGTATTTAGAACCAATTAACAGAAAATGAACAATGGTTTCTGTATAATCTCCTTGTCTATAAAAATTTTTGCTTATATTATCATACATAATAAAATCCAGTAAGATACAAGCTTTTAAGACTGATGGAAGCAGAAGAATACAAGTTTGATGGGACTTCAAAACAAGATGATACTAAATCAGCACTAGCTATTACGATGTCTTGTTTTCTCCAAAATAGCTGTTCCTACCATCCGATCTTCTCTGCCTCATTTCTGTTGAGCTCTTTTTCTGTCATTAGTTGTCAGTTTGTCTTCGTCATTTCGCTTTCTGCTCCATTCATTGTGGCCTCTCTGCCACTATTTCTGAAATCTTGGTATTTTCCTTTTTTAGAATATCCTGCAGTATTCTCTGTAGAGTTGAATTGGTGGTTGCAAATTCCCCTAGTTCCTCTTTATCCTGGAAGGATAAAGCACCTCTTTATCCTGGAAGGATGGAAGCACCTTGTTTTTCCATCAATTTCTAGGGACAGTTGTGCAGGATACATCAATCTTGGCTGGAGGTTATTATCTTTCAAAGCTTGAATTATTCCCCCCTACGCTCTTCATGATTTGATGGTTTGTGCTGAGAAGTCTGCTGTAATTCTTTTTTTTTAATTTTTTTTTGTCTTTTTCTTTTTTATCAGTACCAGGGATCGAACTCACGACTGCCTGCTTGCAAAGCAGGAGCTTATGCCACTGAGCTAAATCCCCAGCCCCATCTGCTATAATTCTAATGGGTGTTCCCTTGTAAATGATCTGTTTCTTGTCTCTGATGGCTTTCAATATTCTGTTCTTATATTGGATTTCTGGAATTTTGATTATTATATGCCTGGGTGTAGCTCTGTTTGGGTTGTAGGGTGGCTGGGGTCCTGTATGCCTCATACATCTGAGTATCTTTACCATTTGCTAAATTAAGGAAATTCTCTTGGATTATTTCTGTGAATAGCTTTTGTAGTCCATTTGTTTGTGTCCCTACTTCTTCTTTTATGTTCTTAATTCTTAAGTTATAGATCCTCTTATCATCTTCTAGCCTTTGTATTGTTGCTGTTTGTTTTTTTGTTATTTTTAAGAAGTTTCTCATTTCATGCTCCCATATTACAAATCTGCCCTCCAGTTCAGATAATCTATCCTTAGTTTCTTTCAAGCTGTTATGCCAGTTTTCAATAGAGTTTTTAGTTTCCTGGTAATCTCTTTGAACCTGCTTCACGTATTCTATGTTTTCTCTATTTTCTCCTTCAAACAATTCTCCCCTTTTTTCTGTTCTTCCATTCCATCATCTGTTTTTTCTTGGGCGGTGCTTAGTATTTCTCTAACTATTCTGCTTATGTCTTGCTTCAGGTCATTAATAACTTCATTCCTGAACTCATCTATGAGGCTCTGGAGTTACCGCTTTATCTCTATTGGAGCCGTCTGATATTGCATGTTTCTCAGGATTGGGAGCCGAGGACCCTTTCTTGTTGCTCCTTCTTCCCCATATTTTTTGTTCCTTTTGTACAAGCATATATAGGAGGCCCAGTTTCTTTCTTTGTTGGTTACAGTTTATTTGAATTGCGCTTGCTAAGTGTTCCTGCCCACTGCAGTGTACTAGAGAGACACAGACCTGGGCCCACCCCTCCAGGTCACCCTACCAAAGGCTTCACTGCTAGGGTGCAACTCCCAGTGCTGGGAGCTGGTTTGGTCTAGCTTACTGGGTCTTAGTCAGCGGTGTCACCCAAGCCAGCGACTGCCCACCAATCCAGCTTGAGAGGGGAATATGTGACTGAAGTCACTGCAGCGCCCTATTCTGGCTAGTCTGCCAGGTCCCAGTATGCCCTTTGCTGAAGCCTCCTACTCAATGGAAGGGTCCCCAATCCGCTCACTCACCGCAGGTTGATGCAGGGCTCCCAGCCAGTCCTGCTCTCAACTCCATTCACCGCTTCCCACTCTCAGAGCTTTCGTGCCTCTTTCCTTGCCGTGCTAATTGGGATGCAGCAGCAGCTGCAGGATATTCAAATCACGGCTTCCAGTGGCACAGGCCCCAGCTTCCACGCTGAGACCTTATCTGTTCCTGTTATATCACCAGGATTGCATTTCCAGTTGGTTTCTCTTAGTGTAGTTCGTTCCTGGGTCAGCAAAGTATATTTCCCCTTGCTTAGGACTTCTCACCCGGCACCATTCCTGGATTATAAGTGTGGTTTCTCAGACAGCCTCTCTCTGATGTCTGCAAATTATTCTGAGGTACATCAGCAAGTCAGGTGGACTACTGGGTGGATGGAGAACAGAGTGACATCACCATATGTGACCCTTAGACTCTGAATGGGTATTATATGTCACATACAAGTCCTTGAACTTCCTTTATGTTTGGATTTTCCAAAAATTTAAATCTGATTGCCTCCATCCACTAGTAAATCTTGAATGGTGCCTTTTTTTTAATTTTTGAATTTCTGAGACAAGGTCTTGCTGTATAGTTCAAGCTGTCCCTGAACTCACTGTGTAGTCTGGGCTGGCCTCAAACTCACAGCAATCCTCCTGTCTCAGCCTCCAGTGTGCTGGGATTACAGGCATGCACCACCATGCCCTGTTTAAATGGTGTTTTGAGTTACTTTCTCTGTTGCTGGGACAATATCCCTGGCAGGTGCAATTTAAAGGAGAGGTGCACTTTGACTCACATTTTTAGTCCTTAGGGCTTCAAGGCAGGACAGCATGATGAGTGGAGGAAAGTTGCTTGTGTCCTGGCAGCTGGGAAGCAGACAGCAGTGCAAAGAAGGGAGGAAAGTACACTTGTGCTCCTAGTGACCTACTTCTGATGACCTTCTGACCAGGTCTAAACACATCCTAACATCACATTTAGCC
The DNA here is from genome assembly GCF_034190915.1 of Cavia porcellus. Lineage (NCBI taxonomy): Eukaryota > Metazoa > Chordata > Mammalia > Rodentia > Caviidae > Cavia > Cavia porcellus. The sequence goes on from NW_026947485.1 coordinate 104,805,103, forward strand.
TTAGGGCTCCCATAATTTCTCTCTCTCTCTCTCTCTCTCTCTCTCTCTCTCTCTCTCTCTCTCTCTGTCTTTCTCTCATCTCCCTCCCTCCCTCCCTCTCTTTTGAGACAGGGTGTTGCATGTGGTTCAGGCTGGACTTGGCCTTACTGTGGTCCAGGCCAGCCTTGAACATATGGCAGTCCTCCTGCTTCATTCTCTTGAGTGCTGGGATTCTAGGTGTGCACCACTACGCCTGGTTTTTTGTCTTTATCTCACTATATAGTTCAGGCTGGCCTTGAACTCATGGCAATCCTCCTGCCTCAGCCTCCTGAGTGCTGGGATTACAGGCATGTGCCACCATGCCCAGCTGCTCTATGATTTAATCACCTTTCAAAAGCCCCATCTATATGTGCATGCAGTTGTTGGGGAACATCTAGATATAAACCATACATTTTGACCCTGGTACCCCAAAAACTCATACACACCTCTTTACTCAAGATGCATTTAGGACCAAGGATGTAGCTCAGTGGCACAATGCCTGCCTGGCAAGCACAAGGTCTTGGGTTCAATTCCCAGTACAAAAAACCAAACCAAACCAAATAAAACCAAACAAAACAAAACAATCAAGAAGCATTTAGTTCTTCGGTAAGAGTTGCCAAAGTTCCATCACTGCTGAAAAGTCCAAATTCAAATTCTCTTCTGAGTCTTAAGGTAAACTTTTAGCTTATGAGCCTCTATAAAAATCAAGATACAATGGCACAGTGTAAATATTCTCATTTCAAAAGGGAAGAACGAAAAAGTAATAAGAACTGTGGGAGTAATAAAACCCAAAATGTGTAAATGTTATTGTAAAAAAGAGAGGAAAAGAAAGTGCTCTAAAGGATGCAACTGCAAGTGTGTTTAGGTGTGTAAGATAGATGACCATATTACTAAGTTTTTGTTCTATCATTGAACACAACTGTTTGCAGTCTCACTGTTTGAATGTCCACTTTGTATGCTTAATTTTATAACTTGAACAACTATTTCTAAGATGACAATATGTAATCTATTAACTAGTGATTTCTTACTGTTTATTTTTTTAAAATTCTGTATTACTTGTACCCTTTTACTGGTTTGGTTTTTTTCTTTAAATAAAATTTAAAAAAAATTTTTTTAAAGGGAAGAACAAAGCCAAGCATAGTGGTGCACACCTGTAATCCCAACACTCGGGAGGCTGAGGCAGGAGGATCACTGGGAGTTTGAGTCCATCTTGGGTTACACAATGTAATCAAAGCCAGCCTGAAATGCACAACTAGACCCTGTTTCAAAAACCAAACCAAACCAAAACAAAACACCCAAACAAACAAATAAAGAACTCCATAAAATAAGTTGAAAGCCAGCCTGAACTATATAGTAAGATTATATGTTATTAAAATGCAGGCCCAAATAAACATCTCTTCCTTCAGATGTAGACGTTGGCAATTGGGAAGCAGAGAGGAAAAAAGGGAGGGAGATGTACTCTTCTGGGTCACACTCTCAACAACCCACCTCTTCTGACCGGCCTACACCGCCTAGTATCACACTTAGCTGTAATGGTCTTGTGATTTAATTACTTGTCAAGAGCCCCAAACTGCATGCGACTCTTGGGGGACATTTAAACAAAAGCCATAACAAATGGTGTCTCATTATCCTCAGGGTTAGTCCAGAAGACTTTAACAGGCCTATGCTCTCTGTGTGATACAATGATGTCCATTTCTTTTTTTTAATTTAAAGAAAGATAAAATAGAATAAAAAATGGGCAGATATAGTACATACTTTCAAAGAAAAGACACAGTAGTAAATCACTAGTTAATATTTACATATTGTGCCCCCACAAATAGTTGTTCAATATACAAAAGTGAAACATATAAATGGGAATTCAACCAGGGAGACTGCAAACAGTTCTGTTCAACTATCCAACAAAAACCAAGTAATATGAGTATCAATCCTATACACCTAGACATGTATGCATTTATCCATACCTTCATTTATGTTGAGACCTAATAAAACTTATTAGATTAAAATCCTTCTGAACAAAGATTAATAGTATTGCTGGATTTCACATCATGACACTCCAGAATCAGCACTGGGTACTGTAGTGCCCATTTCTTTCCTTCAAAGTACTTGTTCATTTCATCATGTGTCATAAGATCAGTTCTCATAAACTGTTTATAGGTTTTACCCAAGTATGAGTCTTAACATGTGTTTCTATCCTTTCTATATTAGAAGGAGAAACAAAACAAAACAGGACAATCCATTTCTTTTTTTAATTTTTATTTTATTGGTACATTTTAGGTAAACATATTGATAACACTTATCATAGGGAATTCATACCGGTACATGATATATCCTCCCTTTTTTCCATTCTATATCCTTCCCTTCAGTCCCCTTTCCCCTCCTTATTAACAGAACCTTTGTTTCCATTTTTCCTTCTATTCTTGTCTTTCCTTTTTTTCTTCCCTCCTTTCCCATCCCCCTCCCTTTGTTTTGCTTCTCATTTGAACATTTTTCATCCAACTTTCTAATACCTATTACATGTTTTCATCCTTATTTACACTCTTTGTTTCTCCCACCAGAGAAACCATGTGATACCTGAAGGTGTGTGTCCACTTTATTTCACTTAAGAGTATGTCTCGAGGTGCATTCATTTACCGAGGCATGTCTCAAGCTTATCTTTATTTATGGCTGAGTAGTACCCCATTATATTAAAAACCCCTCACACCTTCTTTATCCATGCATCAGTTAATGGACATTTGGGCTGAATCCAAGATTCAGCTGTTATAAACTGTGCTGCTATAAACATGAGTGTGCATACATCACTGTGATGTGATGTTTTTAATTCTTTCAGGAAGATACTGAGAAGGAGAATAGTTGGATCAAACAGGGCCTCTAGTCCTAGTTTTATGAGGAGTCTCCTCACTGATTTCCACAGTACAAGTCTACATTCCCACTAACAGTGGGTAAAGGCTCCTTTTCCCTACATCCCCACCAACGTTTGTTATTGCTTGGTTTCTTTATGGTAGTCATTCTTTCTGGAGTGAGATGAAATCTCAATGTTGTTTTAATTTACATCTCTTGAATAACCGGTGATTTTTTTTTATACCAGGGATCGAACTCATGACCTCACGTTTGCCAGGCAGGTGCTTCTGCCACTGAGCTAAATCCTCAGCCCTAACCAGTGATATTGAACTTTTTTTTATGTATTTAGTTACTGTTTTTACTTCTTAATCTGAGAAGTGTGTTCATCTGAGATGCCCATTTTTGGATTCTTTAAATTTGGGGGGGGTGTCTGATTTTTTTCTAAGTTCTTTAAATATTTCAGATAGTAGTCCTTTGTTTGAGGAACATCTGCCAAAATTTTTTCCCTGTTCTGTGGGTTGTTTCTTCACTCTGTTGCTGATTTCTTTTGTTGTGCAAAAGCTTTTTAACAAGACAAGATCCCACTTGTTGATTTTTTGTGATAGTTCTTATACAATTGAAGTTTTGCTCATAAAATCTCTGCGTACAGCAGTGTCTTCAAGAAGTCTACCTATTCTCTCTTCCAGCAGATTTAATGTTTATGTTTTAATATTTGGCTCTTTGATCCATTTCAATTTTAGTTTAAAGCATGGTGCAAGATATGGGTTTAATTTTAATCTTTGTCATGTGGAAAGCCAGTTTTCCTAGCACTATTTATTAAAGAGGCTATCTTTCTTCCAGTGAATATTTTTGGCTCCTTTATCAAAGTTAAAGTGGCTAAGTATTTTGGAGTTGTTTCTGAATCTTCTTTTTTTACAATTTATTTTTCTTTTAAATTTTTTTTTATTTTAAAGAGATTAAGACAAAAGAGGTAACAAAGCAGATCAGAACAGAACAATTTAAGCAACACAGTATTTCACCACAAGACAACTCGATATAACAGTAGCTACCATAATGTCTCTTTCATTGAAATAGTTGAGCATACTATCAAACATAACAAAATAGTATAAAACTATTCAAGAGAATGAAAGTATTAGAGGGCATTCAGAACCAAATAACAGAAAATGAACAATGGCTACTGTATTATCTCATTGTCAATAAAAAATTTGTTTATACTATCACACATAATAAAATCCAATAAGATGAAACATGATAGAACCAATGGAAACAGAAGAACAAAAGTGTGGTAGGACTTCAAAGCAAGATGATATTAAATCAGCACTGGCTATTATAATGCTTGTTTTCTTCAATATAGCTGTTCCTACCATCACGGATGTCTTAGTTACTTTTTACTCATTGCTGAGACAAAATACTTGAAGCCCAAGCTGGGAAAGGAAAGGTTTATTTCTTACAGTTTTTGGAGGGTTCAGTCCACACTTAGTTGGTTGCATGGCAGGTGGGCACGGCTGGGCCACAGTTCATGGCGGCTGCAAACAGCAAACAGGAACCAGCAAAGAGCAAGACACACCTTCTTCCTGCCATTACATCACATCCTGGCTCCACCCCTATGTGGGTGGAGCACTGACACCATCAATCCAAGCACTAGACAATGAACCAATCACAAGCACACAATGCAAACTCATGAGGTCTGGGGGACACAGACATAAACCATGACAACGGATAATAAAATCAAACTAGGATAAAATCATTCCAATTAATGAATGAAAACATTATAAGGCTTCAAAACAAAGTAATGGGGAATCATGATTACCATAAACTCTTTTGTACTCTTACCATTTCTTTTTTTTTTTTTTTACTCTTAACATTTCTTATATTAGGGAGACCATACGGTATTTATACATGTGAATTTGATTTATTTCGCTTATGAGTATGGTCTCAAGTTGAGTACATTTATTTATAAATATCTCAATGTGATCATTCTTTATAGCTGAAGAGTACTCCATTGCATAAAAATACCACAACTTTTTTGTCCATTCCTCAGTTGATGGACACTTAAGTTGTTTCCAAGATCTGGCTATTACAAATTTTGCTGCTATAAACATGGGTGCACATATATCACTGTGGTACGATGTTTTCAGTTCTTCTGGGAATATGCCTAGATGTTTCTGAATCTTCTAATTGGTTTCATTGATCTTTGGGTCTGTTCCTCCTCCCATGCTGTTTTTATTACAGTAATTTTATAGTATAATTCAAATCAGGATTGTAATGGCCCCTGCCTTCCCTTTGTTGCCCAGAATTGCCTTTGCTATTCTAGGTTTCTTCTAGTTTCAAATGAATGTTAGGATTGTTTTCTCTGATACTATGAGATATGCCACTGGAATTTTGATTAGGTCTGCATTAAATCTGTATAAAAATTTTGAGAGTATGGCCATTTTTACTATATTAGTTCTTCCTACCCAAGAACAAGGGATATCTTTCCATTTCCTGATGTACTCTTCGATCTCCTCCTCCTCCTCCTTCATCCTTTTTTGTCTTTTTGAGACAAGATCACACAATGTAATTAGGTTGGCCTTGGGCTCTCTTTGCAGCCCAGTCTGGTCGCAAACTCACAGCAATTCTCCTGCCTCAGCCTCTTGAGTGCTGGGATTATAGGCATGTACTACCATGCCTGGCTCTGTCTAATTTCATCCTTAATTTCATCTGTGACCCATTGGTTGTTCGGAAAGCCATTGTTTAATTTCTATGTAGTTATAAAATTCTTGTGCCAACCACCTCCATTTCTACAGATTCTCTTCAGCACCCTTTCACTGTTTGATCTTTCAATCACAATTCAGGTTTTATTTTCTCAAACTCCTGCCATCTGTGGCCTCAGAATTCTCACACACGCTCTCCATATAGAGAGGAAATTTCTTTCCCCTACATTTCTGTCTTAATGTCACTTACTGGGGGACCTTAAGATGTCGGGATGAGGGGATAGAAGGCAGGGTGGACAGCAGACAAATGAATGAAGCAACTCTTAATTGTATTCTATTTCTTAGAAAACTCAGGCACCATTTCTGGACTAGGTTGTTGTAAGGCACCCACTCTGGAAGACAGATAACTAGAAATATTTGGAGGAGAATGACAGGCTGGGTCCCCTGGACTGGAGCAGCCAGACCCTAACCTCTCCCCATGAGTTGGCGCCATTCATGGACTTGGGTTAGAGAGAACAAAGGACACATGACTGAGCAAACCCAGTGTGCGAACCAGTACCATGTCGGATGCCCACCAGGCTGGAGCAGCCAGGCCCCAGCGCCTTCCTGCTTGAGGGCTGGCAAACAAGAAGCACCATCTTACAGTACCCACCCTGTAAACTACTGGTTTATCCAGAGAAACACAGGCTGTGATGATAGCTATGGAGGTGAAATGCAACTGGATGTCAGTGGTGCTTTGGTGTTTTACTAACACTGCTGGTCTGCGGCCAGTGGTCTGATGGTCTGTTCAGGGGATAGTGGTACACATGTGACATCCAGGGGGATCTCCTTCTAAGGGTTGCAGCCATTGTGATTCCCTGTGGTCTTGTTTTGGAAGTCCTATATTGTTCCCGTTGTTTTGTTGGGTTGGGTTTTATTCTCTTTTCTGTTTGATTATGTCAAATCTGATGCCAGGAGCAGCTATTTCAAAGATAGAAAGATATATATTATGGTAGCAATTTTGGATTTACTATTGTCTTATTTTGAAGTCCTTCATTGTATTCACTGTCCTCTTTTTATTGTTTCTATTCTGATTTTTACTGTCTGAAGTTATCTTCAGCTATTTTGAAAACATCAAAAGACATTATGATAACTATTGTTGATTTTGTAATGTTTTGAAGTCCTGTATCTCTTACACTGGTTTGTTTTGATTGGAATTATTCTGTTTTATCTTCTTTAAAATAAAAAGAATGATAGGCTGGGTGTGTAGCTGAGCAGCAGAAGGCTTGTTTAGCATGTGAGAGGCCTTACATTCAAACCCAGAAGTGCAAAACAAAACAGAGGAAAATGATCATCCAGCCACTGGAGGCCACCTGCACGGGGTGCACTTGCTGCACTTGAGGAGTGAGAAATAAGGGTGTCAGGATTACGGGTACAGACACCTTGGGCAGCGGGAGGGAATAAAGCATCCAGCTTATCTTACAGGAGAGGAAACAAATGCCTAAAAGGCGAGGTAACTAGCATGGTACATGGAAAAGGAGAAGACCCGAGGCCTGAATCAGTCATGGGATTCTATCTCACACCTCCTCAGGCAGAGAGGGATCCTGAGGTTTTTAATTCCTGAACTTCTAAGCTTCCCACCGTGGTGCCTTGGTAATTCTGGGGTGTGCTGCTTTCCCAGGGGACTGTAACTGTCACACAGTGTGCTCAGACTCTTCGCTCTGCTTGGCTTCCTCTCACCTAGACACATGCCTGGTTCTCCCTCTTGCTTTTCTCTCTCTCAGGTGCCACCTTCATGGGTCACCGTGTATTTAAAATTGAAAACCTCTCCCCATGCCACAGTTGTTTCTATTTCTAGGCTCCTTCATCTTGCCTTGATTTTTTTCTCCAAAACCTTCCCATCTGACATCTTTTTTAAAAAGTTTATTTAAAGAAAGACTAAACAAAACAGAAAATAGGTAGAAATAATGCATACGTTCAGAGAAAAAAATAAACAGTAAGAAATCACTAGTTGATGTTTACATATTGTCGTTTTACAAATAGTTGTTCAAGATACAAAAATGGGAGTGTAAAGTGGGAATTCAAACAGCGAGACTGCAAACAGTTCTGTTCAACTGTCCAACAAAAACTTAGTAACATGGTTGTCAATCCTATACACTTAACATACATGCAGTTATCCATATCTTCATTTATGTTTAGATTAAACAAACTAAATCACGTTAAAATCATTCTGATCAAACAATAATAGTATTGCTGGATTTCACATCATGACACTCCGTGATCAGCACTGGGTACTGTAGTGTCTTTTTTTTTTTTTAAATCCACTTAACATCTTACAAATGTCTCGGGGTGTCTCTCCCCACTGGAAAGTAAGGCCCATGAGGCAGGGACTTGATTTTGCTCAGAAACTGGAACAATTCCAGGCATGTGACAATCAAATGCTTCCTTTGGTGTGTTAGTGGTGCCAGGCTTTTCTGGGGTGGCGCACAGAAGGGCCTGTGACACTTAGCCCCACAGGACTCATTTGATTCGCACTGGTGTGAATTAAAGTGAATATGCAGAAAGAACGGCTCTCGGGGCACACCTTGGGCAAGTGTGCAGTTATTCTCACACACTTCTCCTCAGTGGACCTCTTGGGTTTGGCCTGCCCAGCATTCTTCCTCTGTGGGATGGCTTCATCCCAATTTCCTTTCGGAAACACTCTGTGCTCTGAATGGCTTTGGTGTGGACAAAAGGTGTGGTGACTTTTGTCAGGACCCATGGGAGCAGCAGGCATCTGCATGTGTCATCTGTGGTAAGAGGTACCAGGAGCTTCGGTGGCCATCATTCCCATGCTGGAAAGTCTCCATGGGAATGGAGCCACCAAGAAGAGCAGAGCCCAGGGCGAAATTGAGGGATGAAGGGGAGGAGAGTGTCACGAGATTGTCAGTGCTTTGAAGTCAGCAACATCCTATCTACCAGTGCATTTGCCTTGCAGTTAGAGGGGATAAAACTCCTGAGCCCACCCAGCCATGGGTCCAGCTGCTGTGTGGGTAGCTGGGGTCCAGCGTGATGGCAAACAAAGGCTCTGGTAATCTCCTGATTAGCAAAAGCCTTCAGCTCCCCTGGCACTGCCAGAATTTTCCCACATCACTGTCAACTCCTACAGTCAGGACCTCCCACTCCAGATGCTGCATATCACCTCTGATGGATTTCAGGGTTAAGTTCTCCACGAGAACCAGAGGGTATTTCCAGGACTGAAAAGCACTCTTGCTAGAACCTGGATTCATTGAGAGCCATGCATTATCCTGGGATGGAGGCAAACCACTGCTCTGGACATTGGTTTCCACATCTGGAAAGGAAAGAGCAGGGAGGTTTCTAAGGTTCCTCCATTCCCATGATTCTTTGCTGATGACAAAGGCTTCTGTTTTTTGTTGGCATTTTTGAAAGTTGGGATATTGAGTGTAAAATGGAAACATTTTGCCTCAGCACAGTTTTAACAAATCTAAAATAAACACCCACAGGATCACCCCTGAATCAATTAATTGAGCAGGCTAAGTACCCTAGCCCCACCAGTTCTCCACTCTGATGCAAAGCTCCCTCCTCCAAAAGGCAACCACTCCCCTGATTCTTTTTGTTTTTTTTTTTTTTAAAGGCAAATTCTCACCATGTAGCCAGGATGGCCTCCTGCCTTAGCCTCCCAAGTGCTGGGATTACAGGCATGCACCGTCAAGCCCAGTTTCCTCTAATTCTTATTGTAAGTTTTTCCTTACATTTCTTTAGTTACATCAGCCACCAACCTAACCAAGTTTAATTTGGCTTATTTTTAACTTTATGGACTGTGTTGTAAAAGGCAAAACACCTACATGATCTGAAAAGAAACCGGAGTATATGTAATACATTGTGCAAATGAAATAATGTTGTATTTACTGGTTTGTATCTTGCTGTTAAAAAACTCACACTGGCTTATGCTCAGCAGCATAAGCGCCTGCCTGGCAAGCGTGAGGTTGTGAGTTCAATCCCTGATACAAAAAAAAATGGAGTTTTCTAAAAAGACTTTCACTGAGTTACACTTCAGAAAGAAGGAAGAGCTTGGTTGACGAGGGCACAGTTGAACTTGTTTTGGCAAAGCCAACACTCATGCAGGTCCCGCTGCTACCAAGGAAGGGAACTCCGCCTCACCTCCAAGGGCTCCCCTTCCTGTCCACTCCTGCCGGCCTCCCCAGCCCCAGGAAGCAATGGTGGCTCTGACTGTTCTCACCACAGTGTGATTTAGCTTGTTCTAGACTTTGTATCAGTGACTCCAGTGGTTATTGACTCTGGCTTCTCCACTCAGCTTGGTTAGGACTCATCCTTGCTGTTGCTGTGAGTAGTTTATTTCTGTTTACTTGCTGGTTAGTGCCCCACAGAGGGACGTGACATACACTTGTTTATTCTTTCTCGTGTGGATGGACAGCAGGGCTGTGTGCAGTCTGGCTGTTATAAATAAAGCAGATGCGTGCACTCTTTTGAGAGCATCTATTTTTATTTCTCTTGGGTAAACACCTAAGCCTTGGAAGGAATTGCTTTATCACAGGGCAGTCGCACATTTAAATTTGCACATATGTTTACCACAGTTGAAGGTCTTGGTAGTTTTCAGTTTTGTGTACAGGGATAATATATGATGACTACCACCAGCCTGATGACTCCCATCACCCTAGACCCTCCTCACAGGCAGGTGCCCCCAAGGGACAGCATCACCCCTTGTCATTGCTGTGTTCTGTGCAGCTAGTACATATTTTGAATTCAAGATATTTTTGCTTCCTTTTGTTTTCCATTTTGTTTCCTTATGCACACATGTTTTAATCGTGTATGTAATATATAGCTCTAGGATTAAAAAAAAGCTAAAATTAAGGCTCATGCTTTATCAAAGGGAATGGACATGTCCATGGTTAGAGAAGTCTTTCTCGGTATGACAGTTCGCTCTGTAACAACATTGTTTATGGCTGAGACCACAGATTGAAAACCTAGCTCCTGGTCACCAAGATCTCCCATCAGTTCTTTAGGGTAAGAAAATGGATTCTCCCTGAGGCCCCAGAAGGGAACCTCCTCACCTTGGCAGGGCTCCACCTGCTAACACTGCCGCCTGGGGAGTTAGGATTTCAACATTAAGGATTTGAGAAGGTGGTGACAGACACTCACACCATAGCATGCACATTCTGAGGTGGTTCCAAGGCCTTCTCTGCGTGTGGGCTGCTCCCTCCTGTTTCTATGGATTGAAACACTGAAGTTGTGGGTTATTCTGAGGCCGGCTAGCAAGGCTCTGACATCTAGTTGCTTGGAGCTCTTCTCTGGCTCTTTGGTTGCTGTGACCAGGCAGCTGCCAGTATTGTGAAAGCATGCACAGAGAGAGCCCCTTGGAGAAGGGGCTGAGGGGAGAAGCCTTCCGTCCAGCAGTATCAGAGGCACTGAGCCCCACCACCAGTCACGGGGGGTGAGTATGGAAGTGGGTCACCCTGCTGGGAGCCCTCAGGGGAGCCCATAGCCTCCCTAACCCTCACTGCAGCCCAAATGTTGTGAGACAGTAAGTGCATGTTGTTTTCAACCTCTGAGTTCTAAGGTGACTTATTCTGAAGTAGGGGATAGTCAATACACATGCTGCTGGAAATTCTTTTTATCATATTGAACTTACAGATCACTTTTGAAAAATTGACTTCTTTACCATAGTTGAGTTTTCCATGCAAAGATTTTTTTTTTGGTACAGGAAATTGAACTCAGGACCTTGAGCTTGCCAAGCAGTTCCTTATGATGCTGAGCTATAGCCCAGCCCTAGGCAAAAAATGTTTCACTACAATATGTAGATTTTCTTGACATTCTCCAATAATTTTTATTTTATTTATTTTTGTCTTTTTGAGTCAAGGTTTTGCTATAGCATAGCAAGGTTATGTAGTTCAGGCTGACCTTAAACTCAGTTATAGCACAGGCTGGCCTTGAACTCACAACAATCTTCTTACCTCAGCTTCCTAAGTGCTAAGATTACAAGCATGTGCCACCATGTCTGGCTCATTCTAGTAATTTTTTTTGTACCAGGGATCAAACTCATGACCTAGTGCTTGCCAGGCAGGGGCTTATGCCGCTGAGCTAAATCCCCAGAACTCCAATAAATTTTTTAAAATTTTTATTTTTTAAAAAGAATAAAATCAAGCAAAACAAAACAGAATAAAGCCAATTGAAACAAACCAGTGTAAGTGACTCAGGACTTCAAAACAATAGGAGATCAACAATGGTTACCATAATGCCTCTTATTGTCTTCAAAATAGCTGCCCATACCTTCAGACATAGTAAAAATCAAACAAAACAGAACAGAATAGAACCAAATAAATAAATAAATAAATGTAATAAAAGACTTCAAAACAAGATAATCATAGATCCAAAATAGTAACCATAATATATCTTGTTATCTTTGAAACAGCTGCTCATGTCATCAGATATAATAAAACCAAACAAAACAAAATAGAATAAAACCCAACCCAACAAAATAATGAAAATGATACAGGACTTCAAAACAAAGATGATAGGGAATTAACAATGGCTACCACCTACAGGAAGTCCCCCATAGATGCTCCATTGCATATTGTTATCCTCTGAACTGATGATCAGACTACTGGCTTTAGACCTGCAAAGTCAGTGAAACACTAAACACTACAAACATTAAATTGTATTTTGTCTCAATAGCTATCATCACAGCCTGCGTTTCTCTCTGGATCAGCTGGTCGTTTATAGTGGGGGTGGGGGTGAGGTTGCGAGACTGGCTCTTCTTGTTTCCCAGTCCACAGGCCAGAAGGGCTGGCATCTGGCTCTCACCTCCTAGTAACCCACAGATGGTGTCAATTTGCAGGGAGAACTTGCTTCTTGTTGACTTGTTCTCTTCTCCTGCAGTCTGTGAATCTAATTTTTTTCTATATTTTTCTTTTTTTCTTGTTTGTTCTTTTCTATTTCATCTGTAATCTAATTCTATTGTTTCACTCCTCAATAGAATTATTTATTCTTTCTTTCATTCTTTCTTTATTTTATTTATTTGTCTTTGCCTTTTTGAGGCAAAGCTTTGCTATGCAGTTCAGGTTAGCCTTGAACTCATTTTGTAGCCCAGGCTGGCCTCAAACTCACAGTGATCCTTCTGCATCAGCCTCCCAAGAACTGGGATTACAGGCTTGTGCCACCTTGCCTGGCCTCTTTTTCATCTCTCTTTTCAAACTTTATTTCTTTCATTTTCCCTTTCAGGGCCTGGCATGGTGGTGCATGTCTGTAATCCCAGGGCTCAAGAAGTTGAGGCAGGAAGATCACAAATTTGAGCCCAGCCAGAACTACACAGCTCAAGACTAACCTGAACTACAAGACAAGACCCGGTCTCAAAAAAAAAAAAAAAAAAAAAAAAAAATTTAACCCCAAAAGAGATATTTTCATGCTCCATACTCTGTCTTTACCAGTATAACCATTATTATTGTTATTATTATTATCATTATTATTATTATTTTGGTACTGAGGATTGAACTCACAATCTTGATCTTGCCAGGTAGGTGCTGTGCCACTGAGCTAAATCCCTGGCCTATAACCATTCTTTTTTTAAATTTTTTTTTGGACAGGATCTTTGATACAATTATTGTTGCTACTGTCAGGGTGGCATAGTTATTGGGCTTTTTTTGTTTTTGTTTTTTGAGACAGGGTCTCACTGTGTAGTCCAGGCTGGCTTTGAACTCATTATGTAGCTCAGGCTGGTCTCAGACTCATTGTGATCTTTCTGCCTCAGACTCTCAGATCTTGGGATTATAGGCCCGTGCCATCACGACCTGTAGTGCCTGAGTGTTATCTGGAAGAGTCTTTTGCCTGTGCATATTTGGTAGAAACTGCCAATGAAGCCATCTGTGCTTAGAGTTTTATATGGGAAGTGATTTTTCTCTACTGATTCAATGTCTTTAAAAATCAGGGTTTTTTTTTTCCCCCAAATTCAGTTCATTTTATTTCTAGGCATTACATTATAGGCAATTCATTTTATTATCCATTTCGTCTTAAATTTCCAAATTTATTGGCATAAAATTTGTAAAAATCTCTTATTTTAATATCTATTGCATTTTGATACATTTGTCGGAGGTTTGCAAATTACATGGGCATTTTCTTTTTCTTTTGGGGAGTTTTAAAATTTTTATTGGTACATTTTAAATGTACATAATACCATTCATCATCAGGAATTTCTACCTGTATATGATATATCTTCTGCTTCCTCTCCTTTCAGCCCCTCTTCACTTCCTTGGTTTCAAAAGCCTTTTTCCCCCATTTTTTCCTTCTATTCTATTTTGTCCTTGTCCCTTATTTCCATGTATTCATTTTTGTCTTTTTGAGACAGGATCTCCCTTTGGAATCCAAGTCTGGCACTGAACTCACTGTGTAGCCCAGGCTGGTCTTGAACCCGAGGCAATCCTCCTGCCCCAGCCTCCGAATGCTGGCATTATAGGCATGTACCACCACACCTGGCCTCTTTCTTTTTTTGTTTTGTTTTTTGAGACAAGATCTTGCTATATAGTTCAAGCTGGCCTTGAATTCACGATGTAGCCCAAGTGGGTCTTGAATTCACATCGATCCTCCTGCCTCACTCTCCCCAGTGCTGGGATTACAGGGATGAAGCTGGCAATACTACTGAAGCTGGCAATACATGGGCATTTTTAGTGAACTCTTGGTTTAGTTTATCTTTCTACTGTCTGTGTGCCCCTTCCCTATTCCTTCCTTATATTTATTAGCACCTGTTTTTATTTCAATTGCGTTTGTCTCCCAGCCCCCATATTGGTACTAAAGATTAAACCCAGGACCTTTACACTGAGTTACCATCCCCAGATATTTATTTGTTTGTTTATTTATTTATTTAGAGACAAGATCTTGCTTGGTCACTAAATTGCCTGGGAACAAGCTATCCTGCCATTTCAGCCTCACAGAATGCAGGCTGTACAGCTGTGTGCCACCACGTCCGGTTGGCTGGTTTTTCTTGGTCACTAAAACAGATGATTATCGCCTCACCTGTGTAGCTTTTACTGGCCTCAGCTATTTCCCTTTTCTGTATATATTTAAGAAGGTAAATACTAAGTGTATCTTCAGTGGCTTTCCACGACTGTGACATCTACTATTTTCACTATAGTTTACTTAAAAGCAGTCTAACCTTATCATGATTTATTCTTTGGCAAAAACAGGTTATTCCAAGTGTGTTTGTTAATTTTCTAAATATGGCTACATTTTAGTTATCTTTCTGTTACTGATTTCCAGCTTAATTGCATTCTGCTCAGACAATATGCTCTGTGTGTTTTTATAATTTTAATTTTTCGAAGGCTTTGAGACTTGTCTAGACTATGACTGATATTTACAAAAGTTCTTCTTAGGCTTGAAAAAAATCATGCATTATTAAAAGCAGCTTTCTATATGTGCCTGTTAGATCAAGTTTGTTATTATAGTTGTTTAGAACTTTTATGTGCTGTGATCTACTCATTCATTTATTCCAAATTTTTTTTGAGGTAGGTTCTCACTAGATTGCTGACATTGGTCTTGAACTCCTGAACTGAAGTGATCCTCCTTCCTCTGCCCCTGGAGTACTAATAATTATTAAGTTAATTTCTCTCTAAACCCATAGATATTTCTAGTTTTGTTTATAATTCTATCGAATTTTGACACATTTTAATTGTACCTTTTCACCTCCTCAGGTGTTACTATATTTGTTTCATAAAATCAATTTTTGTTTATCTTACTCAAGTATAAATTGCTTTCTGTTCTTTTCATTACTTCTTGTACCTCACATCTTTTATCAGGGATCACTTGTTTTCATCTGACAGTTAGAAGTCCTTCAGTTATAGGCTTGGGTGCCAAGCTCAGTTTTTGCTTATCTCAAAAATATTTTTTTATTTTGGCAAACTTTCTGCTGGGCTAAAATTTTGTTTGGTAAGTAATTTTTCTTTCTGCACACTGAAAATGTCACCCTAGAGTTTTCTGGCTCTCGCTGTAAGTATCAGAAGTCAGCTGTCATTCTACTAACAAAGTCAGAGGACACTGCTTTAAAATCTTTTACTTTACCATGGCAGGTTTTTTAGTTCTTATCGAATTTATTAGGCTTTTTTGAGTAATGCAAACTTATGTCTTTATCTGTAATATAAAAGCCTCAACTGTTAGTTCTTCTGATACTGCCTCTGACCCACTTCCCATTTCATGTCTTCTCGAATCACAATTAAGCAGTATACGTATTCCTTAACCCTTAACGCACTGATCTTTTCCCTTTTCTGTGCTGATGATCAAAACCAGGTCCTTGTGTATGGTAGGCAAGTCTTCTACTATCGAGCTATACTTTTAACTCCCCTTTTAAAAAATTTAGAGACAGGGTTTTGTTAAGTTTCTCAAGCTGGTCTTGAACTTAGGAACCTCCTGCCTCACCCTCATGAATAGCTGGAATTGCAGGCATATGCTGCTGTGCTTAGGTCTCTTAACCTCATTTTATGATTTTTAATCTCTTCATATGTCTAAATTGATTTAGATAATTTCTCTCTTTCATGATTCTCTAATTTTCTCTTTTGCTGAAATTAATCTCTTGTTCATTAAATCCTTCAATTTGGCTTTCAATTTTCATTTTTTTAATAGTAAAGTCCAATAAAATAAGGCAGAATAAAGCCATCCAAAACAATTCAGTAGAACTGATACAGAACTTTAAAGCAGAATACTAGGAAAACAATAATAGCTACCACAGTGAATCTTGTTATCCTCACAATAGTTGTCCATATCATCAGGTATAGTAAAATCAAACCAAAACCAGAACAGTATAAAACCAACCAAAACACAATACTGAATAGAGAAAAACAATCAGAATAAAGCAAAACAGTGAAAACAATATTGGCCTTCAAAGAGAATATAGAAGGAAATCCCTCATTTTTGCTATGTTGCATACTGTCATCCTCCCAAGAGATGCTCAGATCTCTGGCCCCAGGTCAGCACAATCAACCAAACAATAAAAGCATTTAGTTGCTTTATGTACGTTAGTTGCTATCAACTCAGGCTGTCCTCAGAAACGTCCAGTTGTTTGGTGGGGGGAGGGCGGGGGGATATGGACAGTGTTGGATTCTCAGCCCACGCACTGGAGGCTCATGGGAGTCACTATCTGACTTTTCTCTCCCTGGATTGTGGGCGGCTTGCACAGCTTACCAGCAAAGCTCACTATTGTTTTTTATTTCTAGAAATTCTATCTGGTTGTTTTTTAAATCTACCCGCCTATTTTACAGTTTTCTACTCTCCCTGGAAAATTTCCATCTCACTTTTTATCTTTTTGTTTTGTTTTCATACTGGGGTCCAAACTTAAGACCTTGTGCTTGCCAGACAAGGTGCTTTGCCATTGAGCTACATCCTTGGCCCCTCACGTTTTATTTCTCAAAACATAATGCATGCAAATGTTTTAAAGTGTTTGTCTGCTAATTTAAATTTCTGAAGTCTTTATACATCTGTTTCTCTGTCTTTTCTTTCTCATTCTTCCCCTCCATTTTCTTCTCCTCTTATTTTCTTTTTTCTAGTTCATGCCCAAAACATTTTATTTTCTGTATTATGATGGTTTTGACTCTGAAGTAGCCATTATCTGTCTTAGTGACTTTTCTCATTGCTGAGACAAAATACCCAATACCCAAAGTTAGAGGAGGAAGGGTTTATTTGGCTCACAGTTTGTGGAGGTTTCAGTCTGTAGTTGGCTGGCTGCAAGGTGAGATTGCATGCCAGAGGGGCATCACACAGAAGAAACAGTCCATGGCAAGCAGGCAGACAAAGGCACATTAACCCTCTTTGTGTCTCTCATGTTTTATGCAGTCTACCACCCTAGGGCAGGTGTAGCACTCATACCCCAAATCTTAGCTAGGATAATGCCAAACCAATCAGTGGACTAACTTAGTAATCACACACCTTTGATCCCAGCGCCACACACTCTAGATCCAGCCACCTCTAAAAAACCCCACCTATGACTGCAGGAGGCTTTGAGGAGACTTCTAGATGCAAGCTCTAACACTATCCTTACACAATTATTTGTGGGAACTCTGTGAGCCCTGAGTAGAGGTGTGCTCCTCCACAAAAGTTGCCAATTGCTACTTTCAGGGTGGTAATCAAGGGACTCCTCGTGTGAAGTAAAAAGCCTGTCTTCTTTCAGGTCACCGTGGAGGTGGACTGGGTGCAGCTCACCCATGCCTTGTCTTCTCTGGGGAGGAGGCTTTCCTCCTGTTCCTGTTCTGCCAGCCCCTTGCCCTTGGGTTAGGGTGTGCAATGTTTGATTGACTTTTACCCTGAGCAGATAGCCTTTCTGGGCCCCAGTTTGTAGGAAGAGGCCTTCACCCTCACTCCCCTCCATTGCTTGGTCTCTGACTTCACTGCCTCTTGCCCTGAACAACCATCAGGAGCCTTACTTGAGAAAAGCAGGATGGGTCTGTGTTCTCACACTGAAGGCAGCTTCTGCCTTCAAACTATGTGTCTGAGTTCTCACTTTTATTTAGACTTTTTGGCCTGGTAAACCCTACTCCCTTATCACTTCTTTAATGAGTTTGAGAAAGCTTGAGGAAGCTTACCAGCATTTTCATTGCTCTGAAAGAATAATTTGGTTCAAATACTTCAAAAATATATGAGGACGTTTCTTTTTAAAACTATTGCTTTTGCCATGCAGACACTCACTCCTGACTTGAAGATCTCTGTTGGGGTCTGGGCATGTTTAGTCAACAAGCAAATCATACTTCCTAATTTAATGTCATTGCATATAATTTGTGGGTCACATTTCAAATAATACTTCTTTATGAAATCCAAAAATATTTGAAGTTTTGGGGGACAGTGTTAGAGAGAGGTGAGCAGGAAGAAGGAAAGCAGAGGAAGGTTGCTGATAGAAAGTTCAGGGATGGGGCCTCAGCTGGAAAAACTCTCTGAAGCACTTTTGCAATTTCCAGAGTCGGGTGCTTTCGCAAATGCCTCACTCTAGTGAAAAGTCTGCATTGGCGTTGATAGGGATGAAAGAGACGAGATTGTCACAGAAGTACAGAGCAAAAGGCAACTGCACACCCACAAACAGAAGCCAGAATGTGTGGTTTCCAGAAATAAAAAAGAGGTGTGGTAAAGCCAGACTTCAGGCATAGTGATAACTGACTATAACTCCAGCTCTCAGGAGGCTGAGGCAGGAGGATCACCGAGAGTTTCAGGCCAGCCTGGGCTACATAGTGAGTTTAAGGCCATCCTGAGCTGCATAGTGAGAATTTTTCTCAAAAGAAAGTAAGAAAAGAAAAGGAAAAGGGAAACAGAGCTGGGATATGCTTTGTGCTTCCACAGGGTGCTGGATCAGAATTCAAGGCATCCTTCTATAATCTCAAGGGGACAAAAGGGCTCTGCTGTACATGTGGTTTGCATGTATTCACTGGGTGTTTCTTCCAGGGTCAAAGCTCTTCTGGATCTGTGAATTCTGCTCCTTACAACCGCTATAGAGGCAGGAAGGGGCAGGATCACCATCTACAGCGTGCCTATGGTGACTGTGTTATAGAGCAGTTAGACTCTAGGGAGGGCCCCACCACTCACTTCTGTTAACATATTGCCAAATGCCATCTTTAAACCAGAAGCAAGGGTGCAGCTGTGAGACAAAGGAGGTCAGAAAGAAAGAGAGGTCAAGACTGGCCACTGCCCCCTGCATGGCATTATGTACTCATACCTCAGAGTAACAGGAAAAATGGAATACCAACACTTGTAAGGACAATTTTGAAAATGGAAAACAGTGCCTCTTATTATTTCACCCTACACAATTATTTTGATTTATGGGCATTTATTTCCCCTTCTCATTTACATGCAAATATTATGATTTGGCTATTTAATGAGCACTCTTGTATGTTACTTTCCAAACACAGGATCCACTGTGGTCTTGTGGTTGGCTTCCTGACATTCATTCCACTCAGATGAAACAACTAAGCCAAACACACCAATTTTGCTTTTTTTGTGAGTGGGCATGGTTGGGTGTGGTGGTGCATGCCTGTAATCCCAGCACTTAGGAGGCTGAAGGATATGGCTCATGCATGGAAATTCTGTTCAGGAATTCTGGAAACCAAGGAAGAGATATTTAATCAGTTAGTCCTGGGGTCTGTCCTATCTGTGGACATATTGTTATGTGATTTGATATACTGTTCTATTGTTCAAATGCACAGGAGGGGTTTTTTGTTTTGTTTTGTTGGTTTTTGTTGCTGAAAACAATGAACTGATATAATTTCATGTTATAAAATTTTGTCATAGTTCTAGCTAACCCTTAAAAATTTAAATTTTTATTCTGAAATAATTTCAATTTCTAAAAGAGTGATGACCCATCTCCCAGGATTGCCAGCCTCACCTTGTCTTTCTCTCTGCAAAATCCTACTCATTTGATGGGGTTAAGTTCAGATCTGTTTGATCAGATTCTTCTAGTAAAAACAAATGCCTTTCTTCTTGGCATTTGTGTAGAATTTCCTTAAACTTCTCTTTGGTAGTAACTTTACTCTTCATTGTGCAGGGAAGATCATCCTGTTCATTGTCCATTTTGACCTCTTTCTGATACCTTCTTGGACAGCAGAGCCTGAAAGGTGAAGTACTATGCTTCTCTGGCTGGCTTGCAGCCAGGCTTCCGGATGAGATTCAGTTTCCATGAGTCACATGGACTTGAACAGGAAGTGCATTTGCGATTGAGTTAAACAGAAAGAGAGCTTTGCTGTGAGTTGCTCATCTTAAGCAAGGGGTCTGCCAGGCCTGGCATAGCCCTGGAACCCACAGTGCCCAGCGACTTCTGGCCCTGGAGTGAGGGTGGTGAGTGTGCAGTGATCATGAGTGCAGTGAGAAGAGTAGATTTTGATTCTCAGCCTTCTGATTTTGTCTAAGGAACCACTGCTGTTCTCCTGGGAGTATCCAGAGTCCATCCTTGAGCCCATTCTTATTCTTCCAGTTACTCAGTGACTTTATAAGGCCTACATTTCTTGCATTATTAAAGTAATTTCTGTTAAAAATAGTTTTTCTTTATATGCATCTGACCTTTGACAGTGCTATTTCCATAAATAGCTACATATAGGTCATAAAGGATGGGAATCTGAGACTTACCTGACTTGGCTGAATTTGGAGAGTACAGATTATCATTTTTTGGTCATCAGTGGCTATGGAATGAAGTGTCCACTGAAGATGCTACCATAGTCCCTTATATCACCAGGCACAAGGAGAATAGGAATTGTGAGTCGGGATCATGGCCTTTGGGAGGAGGATTTGATGGCTCTGAACACCTGTGCCCTGTATGTCTTATAATCTTATGGTCTGAAGAAACTGGCTCTGTCCTGCTTCAGTCACTGCATCTTTGCCCACCATCATCACAAGCAAGAAAGTGGCAAATCGCCCAGCTATACTGTCCTGACTCCATAAGTAAGGCTAACCAGAACGGAGCACGCAGACAGGGTCAGACTCAGGAAGGGAAGCTTGGACATGCATGGGCTGCAAGATTGGCCAATACCTTTTGGCAAAACTAAGGCAGCATGAAAATGGTTTCTAAGGATGCTAGATCATGGAAGGAGCAATACAGTACTAAAACAATTTAATTTGACATAACTACAGATTTCTTGAGAATGGTAAGACTAGTACAAAGATGTATGATATATCCTCCACTTAAACTTCCTAAAATATTAATCATATATGTTACATATGATTGAGAGTAAATTATAAGCATGAAGCCCTTTCCTCTGTAAATACATTAGTGCGTATTTCCTAAAAACATGGACATGCCCTCACATAACCACAGCTCAACTGCCAAATCAGAAAGTTAATATGGATATATTATTTGCTAATCAAATTTCCTCATATCCTAATGATGCTTTTTATAGGAAAACAAAATCTTGGATTGTGAGTCATATCCATGTGTCATTCTCTTTGGTCTCTTGTAACCTAGAGCAGTTTCTAACTTTTGTCTGTTTTGATCCTGACAATTTTATGAGTTCTGGGTAACAGTTGTTCTATATATACCCCTCAATTTAGGTTTGTGAGATGCTTCATCTTGACATGACTAATTCATATGATATGAATTTGGACAAGAATACTCCAGAAATGACATGTCTCTGTTCTCATATTTTGAGATGTACAGTGTTGACCTGTGCCATTTCAGATGTTATGAATGTTAATGTCTAGGTTACATCAGTGTCTGCTAGGTTTTCCCACTGTAAATGACCCCTATGTGACTAATAAATCTCTCAGGAGGAAGCACTTTGAGACCAATTATGTATTTCATTTCTCATCAGACACTCACTGGTCTCTGCTTTTTACCACCTCTGCCTGCGCATGTGATCTTAGGAGTTGAATGCAGGGAC
Source organism: Cavia porcellus (assembly GCF_034190915.1). NCBI lineage: Eukaryota > Metazoa > Chordata > Mammalia > Rodentia > Caviidae > Cavia > Cavia porcellus. The sequence goes on from NW_026947485.1 coordinate 104,826,974, forward strand.
GTCAGAAAGCAAAGTAAGTGCTCTACCATTGACCTGCAATCCTAGTCCTTCTTGTCTTTCATTTTGAAGTAAATTATCTTGCAGCTGTTCCCTTAGTTTCTGAAATTTCTTGGAGTAAATTGATTTTTTTTTTTTTGGTCTTTTTGAGACAGGGTTTCACTGTGAAGTTCAGGTTGGCCTTGAATACACTTAATAGCCCTGACTGGCCTCAAACTTTTGGCAATCCTCCTGCTTCAGTCTCCCAAGTACTGGGATTACAGGTGTGTGCCACGCTACCTGGCCTGATATATTTAGTAACTGGTAGAATTCCCAGGTTGGCTCCCTGGTCCATGGAATAAAGGCATCAGGTGGAGGTGCTGGAGGATACTGTAGATCCCCATTCCCAATAATAAGCCCAAAGCAGTGCTGCATACTGAAAAATTGAAGGATGGCAACTTGTTTAATTCACTTACTGGCCTATGTGGAAAACAAGTGGGTTATGGAGCAGGACAGTGCATTATCCTAAGCTTTATCAAACACTGACTTCAATTGCAATTGCTTTTGCAGATATGACCTGTTTATTAGAACAGTGGAACAAGTCTCTCTCAGTACATTGTATGTGGTCATAGTACTGGCAAATGCATTTTCTTTCTGTACCAACCCTTGTGGAATCCTGGGATGAGTTTGCTTTCACACTGCATAGATATCAGTTCATCTTATGGTGTTGATTCAATAGCACACCAACACTGTTCAGTTCCACAACTTGCTCTGCAGGGATCCTTACCAACTACCCTGAATCCTGCTGGAAATATTACATATACAAGACTCAATAAGCAGGAAGTAGCCAGTACCCAGATGCCTGGTTAAAGATGCATGAGCGCTAGAGGGTAGAGAATAATATCTATAAAACTTCTTCAAGATCTTGTAGTTTCTGAAAGTTCAGACAACTGAAAGATGTTAGGACATTGTTTCAAATGAGTAGCAGGCAGCATGTTGTAACTTGTATCTTTCAGCACCAAATTACAAATGGTGTGCCTTTTGGGATCTTGAAAGTAGCATATACAAACTTTACTAGAGAGAGGCTCAGGGCAAAAAAGTGTTAACCAGCTGACTAGGCTTCCTGGCAGCATGAATCCCTGTTGGGCCCTGTGATCCAGGGAATCCTATGATGCTCCATGTGTCTGTGGAATATAAGAATGCCAGACCCAGTCCCCTTTGCTGAGTGTGGTGGTGCAGGCTTATAATATCTGGCTTGCTCATGAGTTGTCAGGAGACAGTACTGTATCTCACTACAGTTCACTAAGAGATCATTCAACATAAATTGTCAATTATTACCTGTTGTTAACTGATTTATCAAGCCTCAGAAATAAACATGCTCAACACAACTCTACCATAAAAATGGCATATATGTGGTTTATTATGGCCTCAGTTATGCTCTGAACTTCCCCAGTTCCTGTGTTGAAGTCTTCGCCTTCCCTGTGACTATTTGGAGACAGGCCCTTAAGGGAATAATTAATGTTAAGTGAGACCATAAGAGTGGGCTCCTAATCCAATAAGACCAGTGTTCTCATGAGATAAGGAAGAGACACATGCAGAGGAAAGACCACATGAGGACTCAGGGGAAAAGGTGGGGTTATGGTTTAGATCTAAAATGTTCCCTCAAAGCCTTGTACACTGAAGATGATTGGATTACAGGGACTGTATACTGATGAGTAGATTCATCCATTGATGAGTTTAGTAGCTGAATGTACTATTGGGAGGTGCAGCCCGTTGGAGGTGGGTTGACTGGGGCATGACCCAGAAGTGTGCTCCTCCCTTTTCTCTCTGCTTCCTGGCTGCTGTGGGATGAGCAGCTGTCCTGCACCATTCCCTTCCACCCATGCCCTTTCTGCCTCGGAACCAGCTAAATCTTCTAAAAATCATAAGCCTCTCCTTTAAATTGTGGCTGTTCAGTATTTTTTTTCCTAGCCACAGGAAAGGGCCTAATCCAGGAGGCCATCTGCACACCCAGGAAACAGGCCTCAGGGAAAATCAGCCCAGCCAGCACCTCGATCTTGGACTTTCAGCCTCCAGAACTATGAGACAATAGCTGTTTGGGCTATGTGGTCTGTGGTATTTCATCATGACTGTTCTAGTAACTAATGCAAGATTATTCTCAAACACGTCCTAAACATTTAAATAAGTTTCATGAGTGTGTAGCTCACCCTCTAAGTACATCTACCTCTCTTGTATTCCCTGTTGCTCCACCTGCATTTAGAGAGTTTCCTAAAGCAAGCTGACCAAGGAACAACAGCGGTGATGACAACAAAGATATGAATACAGATGATTTTGCATGTGAGGCTGGGATTGGCTAGAAGAGGTCTGATAGCATCCCAATCATACTCAGATCGGCCCTAGTGAACAGTGGGGCAAGCGAACTCCATCCAGCAGGCCAAACTTAAAGCAGTATATCTGATTAGCCTTTACTTTACTTTGGAAGGTGAGTTGGCTGGGAAGACATGTGGGTGGAGAGGGCTTCTGGAATGGACCGATTTGTACACTCACCAAATACTTCTACACAGAAGACACTCACAGTAGGAGATAAGGTGACCTGTTCTGCAGAGAGCACCTAACTCTTCTCTGGTGTGCAGATGTGTTACAAAATAGTCACAGAAGTGGCCGCAGTGCATGGACGGATCACAAATGTACACAACAACCTTGGACTTCCCTTCCTGCCTTGCCAAGGCTGATCCAGCTACTGCCACAACTGACCTCTCAGTCTATCCACAACCAAGACTAGCAAGATATCTGGGATGCGGCATTACAACATGGGGGACCAGATGGCCTTCTGGTGGCAAATCAGTTATTTCAGGCCCCTTATGAGAACAGACCCTTTATTTTTCTCAGCAGTTTTTCCTTCTCCAGCCACTGAGCTTCCATTACTGGAGACTGAATGGTTTGTTCACTCTTACACTATCCCATTCACAACTAATTCTCACACAAAAAAAAAAACCCTCAAAAACTGAGACACGGGCTGATGTCCACTGGATTTACAAGCTTTATGACATATCTGCTGTCACAGCAGTCTGGAATGTCCTGTTTTAAAGACCTCACAGGTCAACCGTTGCAAAGCTGAGATTCTGTGTTACCACATGCATTCTTCTCCAACAACCAGCACATGGCTCTGACCTTCCTGTGACCAGAATGCACAGGTCCAGGAGAAAGTGGGAGAGGCTGCCCAATTATGCGTAGAAATCCACTTTGCTTTCCATAGCTAGAATTTTGGGTTGTGCTCTTTTATAATCTTGGTGCATTCTGCTAAAGAATCGTGTAACCAGGATGTAACTTTTCATAAAACAGTGTTTGCTCTTACAGTATGTGAGGTTTATTCACTCATCTACCCCCTCCAGTGACTCTGAATGAAGTGTGTACCAATATTTTTCTGCTTGACAGGTGAAGACCCAGGAAGAACAAAAGGAGAAGGATGGAACTATGGATTCCATGACATGATTCATTCGCTACAAGTTTCCAGGAAGTATTTCTCCAGCAAGAGGGCTGCGGGAGGCAGCATTTGGAGACGGCAAGCCAAGAGTTAATGACTGGAACACACACGTGCAACTATTCGTTGCTTCTCATGGCTGCTCATATCCAGCAGGAAACCAGAGTAATTCTTGCCTGGATAAGTACCTCGTAAGCCCGCGTTCCTTGGCGGGGAGCAACGCCCTGTTAAATCTAGCTGGCTTTCACCTCTTGCCCTCCCTCTGCAGACTCCTCTGCAGCAACCGCGGTTATTTTCAGGAGCATGTTTCTTATTTTAATACATTGCAAACCTGCTCCTTAAAGGACAAGACGAACAATTTGGAGAAATCAGGAGGGTCTCGCTGATCCGGCGCACTGGCGGCAGCGGTCTGAGAGCCGGAGGGTCGGAGAGGGCTGGGTTTTCGGGGCGCCCGCCCGCGGTGACGCGCGCCCCCCGCCCGCCGCAGCGCCACTGCAATGGCTGAGCGGGGCCGTCGGACGTTGCCGCCCCAGAGCCCACGCCGGCCAGAGCCTGCTCACGGGGAGCCTCGGTAAGCAGCAGCCGGCGGTCTTCTGGGGCCCCGCGTTCCCAGCAGCCGGGCGGGGCAGGTACGCGCGCGCGCTCGCCCAAACCCGGTCTCTGCGCTCCGCGGCGCTTGGCACGGTGCGTCCTGGATCGCGGGCGCCCTGCGCGGCAGGGCTGCGGGCATAGGGTAGCGCGGGTGGCCGGGTGGCGGGGTTGGCCCGGGCGCCGGGGCCGCTGGTGTCCGCCCGTGGCCGCGGGGGCTCCCTCAGGTCACGGGTGTTGTGGCTGAGGCGCCCCTCCCTGCCCGGGATGGGGGTCCTTTCAGCCTCTCCCTAGGACCTCTGCGGGCCGCTGGCCATCTATTTTCATTGAGCTTGTTTCCAGGTTTGTGCCCGAGCTGGGGCCGCACCGCCCCACGGCTCGCAGGCCGCGGGACTCGGCGTTGGGTGGGGCCGCGCAGGTGCTGGGCATCGCAGGCCAGCGAGAAGCCTTTGAGCATTTTTGCTGTGCCTCTTTCAGGAAGGTGCTGCCCGGCGATTTTTTAAAAATATAGTTTTAAATTTCACTTATTTTGGGTTTCCGGGGGTGGCTGCATAGCTGTCAGGTGCTGATTAATATCAGAAGGTGCAAAATAAAGGGTTTGATTTGGTTCAGGACTCGGTTAAGGCTATTCTGACTTGAACAGTTTTCCTAGAAAAAATTTTTTCTGCATATCCCTTTGACCTTGCTTCCTGGGAGACACAGTTGATATCTTTAATAATAATCTGCTTTACATCTTAGGCTTCGATTCATTATTTTCTTCCTGCTGTCATAAAATGCATTAAAGCCTTCTCTCTCTCTCTCTCTCTCTCTCTTCTTTCTTTCCTTCCTTCTTTCAATTTCTTTCTTTTTTTCTTGCTGTCTGCAAATACAAGCAACAAGAGTGGTGACTTGCAGACCTGAACATTCACTTGCAGAACAGCAGAAATGTCCTCTGTCTTGCTCGGCAGAGACGGGGCCTGGGGTCTTTTGGCTGCTGGAGGACTGTTCCTCCACCTTGGACTGGACAGCGTTGTCTGTCAGGGTTCAGGCCTGAAAGCAGAGCAGGCAAGAGCTTCCTAGTGCCTCTCCCTGAGAGTTGATTTGTGGCTTTGAATCAACACTCCCTCTGGCTACCTGCAGTATTTTAATTAATGGCAGATAGAGCTCCACATACCTTCTGTAAATTCAGCATCTAAGAGTAGCATTTTCCATTTAGGACAGTTTCCAGGAACGTCAACCGAACACCATCAAGCGTGTTGATGTCGGCACAGTGGTGTGTTTTAGGGAAGCACCGCCAGTTCCAGGTTCATCTGTGCTTTAGTTTCTGGAGCCTCAACACCCACTTTCCCAGGGCCCCCTGGGCTGGGTGCTGCCCTGTGACTAGGTAAACAGAGGACCCACTGGTGCAGAGTTGGTAGCATTGCCCTGCATTAGTTGGCATTTTCCAAAGAATATGACTGGAAAAAAGGAGTTTTACAATATTGAGCTTCCGTTGGAAGTTGATTGAAGATATAATTTTGGTTTGAGATAAGGTTTTCAGGCAAACCTTATAAACTATATAAGCTTATTGTTTCAGGACATTTTTCATACTGAAAATATTTACACAGATGCCATCCATACTGTTTAAAATGAGCTATGTAAAGGAAGAGGTGAAGAGGATTGGTGATTTTAGTTCTGTAACCCCTAAGAACCAGTCACAAACCTATAGCTGCAGTCCTTGTTTCTAACATTTCTCATCCTCCAAAGAAACCAACGTGCAGTGGTTTAAGCTGGTGGTCATTAACTGTTCACAATCAACAAGTCCCAAGTTCTGGGATTTGGGTACCAAAAGCTTCATTTGTGATAATTTGCAAGTTTGAGAAGATTGTGACAAATGGCATAAAAATTAAGAATAATTGTCATTATAATAAAAGATATGAAAGAGGAAATAGTGCTCCATGCCAGGCACTGCTCTGATTTCCTTACCTGTGTCAGGGAGGGTAGGGATGGGCCTTTGGCTCTAGAGAGATTGGAGGCTGGGCTGGGAAGGGCACAAAGGCAGGTGAACACGGCGCCCTTCATGTGCAGCCACAATAGGAACCAGCTTGGACATGGCACTCATACGGTGTTGGGGATGTTCCTGCCCCACACCACAAAGCTGGGGTCCTCTGTACAAGATGTGCTGTGTGTGAAGGCTTGGCTTCTCCCCAAGTCTTTGGTGTTGCACTAAGTGAGCACTTGGGCCTCTTTGCAAACCTGAACCTTTTTTTCCCCTTCTAATTATAAGGGAAATTCTTAAGTTTTAGAAAAGTACAATCAAGACAATCATTAGCATTCATGACTGGCTCCTGCCTAGGTAACTCCTGCTGATCGTTTGTCCTGCAGGGGATGAATTGTGTGGCTTCCCCCAGATTCACATGTTGAAGCTCTGGTCCCCATGGATGGCATTTGGAGGTGGGACTTTGGGAGGTGATTAGATAAGTGAGGTCGAAGGATGGGCGCCATGATGGGGCCAGTGAGGAGAGCCTGTCTACCACAGGACATGGCACACGAGGACACATGTCAGCCAGGATGCTGGCCTGAGGGACCTTGCCGCTCGCTGTCCAGGTTCTGCTCTGGTTCTGCCCAGGTGCTCCCTTCTTCAATGCCTTCTGTCACTTTCTGGCTGACTTCTCTCCTTCACTGTTACCGGATCTCAGCCGTTTGGCCAAAGTCAGGTTAAGGGATCCTTCTCACAGAAACAGCCTCCAGGAGCTCATTTTCTTTTCTTCTTCTCTCTTAGTCTTAGTGTGGTAGCTAACAATTACAGGACATTTATCTTCATGACAGATTTTTAACTTTGTAATACTTTGCAACTTACAGTCAGATGTTGGCTACAGGTACCAGGTCATACAGCAGATGTCTGGAGCTTGCCCATCTCAGGGAAACTTTGTGCCTGTTTGTTTTAATGCTCTGTTTCTCCTCCTTTGGCTCTTACTACCCTATTCCAGTTTTATTAATTTGTAATTTGACTATTTTAGAGTGGAACTGTGCAGTCTTGTCTTTCTAACTTACTATTTTACTTTGTATAATGTCCTTATGTTTCATCCATTTTTTTTTGTCTTTCTGACTTAGTATTTCACTTTGTATAATGTCCTTATGTTTCATCCTTTTTTTTTTTTTTTTTGGTATTGGGAATTGAACTGAGGACCTCATGCTTGCTGGGCAGGTGCTGTGCCACTGGGCTGTATTCCTGGCCATCTATGTTGTTTTAAACAGCAGATGCTCCTTCTTTTTCAAGGTTAAGTAGTACTCTGTTGCACGGTAGTACCATTTTTTAGTCCATTGTATTTTTAAAGGCTTTATTATGGGTCTTTCGAAGATCTGTGCAGAGTTGAGGTGGGTTGGAAAGGAAGAGGCACTGGGAGGAGTTTATGGGTGGCAGTAGGAAGGGGCAAGAGGGAGGCTGGCCTGTGAGGAGACGGTGGGCAATGGGCTTGCCCTGTCCTGTGCACAGATTATGTGGGAGCCATACAGGATATTGGGCTCACTTCTGATACGACAGGCATCGCAGACCTGAATATGGGCAGTTATGGTCCTAGTCAAGTACCGTCTCTGGTGTGGAGAACCTGGGGAGACTCAGTTGGGGTACAACCTCCACTGGGCCAGGCTGGGCCAACAAGGCTGATGGCACCTTTTCTGTCCTGCATACCTTGTGGTCTCTACTAGCTCCATAGTATGCCATTGATAGGAACAAATGGAACTGAATAGAAGCTGCTAAGTAGCTGCGGGGAAGGGTGCAGCTGAGCTGCCACAGTGGGTCGCACTGTCCATGGCTGGAACAGGAGCCTGTGCACCTTCTGTCCATGCTGCCCTACCATCAGTTTCTTGTGTAAGCATGGTACGTTTATTAAAACCAGGGCATCAACATTGGTATGGTGCTACCAACTAAACCACAGACCCGTCCAAATTTCACTAGTTCCCCACTGCTATCCTCATTTCTGTTCCAGAATCCCATCTGGGATCCCACATTGCATTTAGTGGTTCTTTCTCCTTCTTTCTATGACACTTGCCCAGTCTTTCCTTGTCCTGTATGGCCTTAATAACTTTTGGAGATTACTCACTGTTATTTTGTGCAGTGGCCCTCAGTCCAAGTGAATCTCATCTCCATCTGGTAGTACACAGGCTGTCCATTTTTGGTGACAAAACCTTAGTGGGTTCCTATGCCTTCTGCACACTGCACTGTGACATTGAATGGCCTACACTACCAGGTCATGTGTGAGGTTTTCTCCTCTGTGACATGGCTTCCTTTTCAGAAGTATCTGTTCATACCTTTCCATTTATGGTTGATAAATATCTCAGAGTGGTGTGCTGAGACCCTGAAAATCCTGTGTCGTGCATTTTCGCCCCTGCGTTGGTGTCACTGTGCTTCTCATGTCCAACTAACAGTCATCATGGTGGCATCTCCTGTCCTATCATGGGCCTTCAATTTGTTTCCTTCTTTTACATTTACTAATTGGAATTCCATGTTAGGAAAATGGTTCCTTTGTCTACTAATTTGTTTTTTTGTATCAGCAGAGAACTTGAATAATTGCTTTATCCCATGGATTAAAATCCCATAATAGTATTTACTCTATTATGTAAATGGCACTGGATTGGACTTGTAGAGCTCCTGAGCGGCTCCTAGGTTCTTTGTAAGCCTGTCCTTGTCATTGTTCTTGTCCTCCTCCTCCTCATCATAGCACTTCCTTATTTTCTAGAACCATAGGACATTCTGGTCATGGTTTTTGTTTTCTCTCATTGAGGACTGATAGATTTTTGTCAATCCTGGGGATTGAATCCAAGGTCTTCATGCCAAAATATATCCCCTGAGTGGGGCATGGTGGGTGCACGACAATAATACTAGCATGTGGGAGGCTGAGGCAGGAGTTTCACTGTGAGTTTGAGGCCAGCCTGTGCTACAAAGTGAATTCAAGGCAAGCCTGAACAGCATAGTGAAACCCTGTTCCAAAATGACAAGATATATGCTCACAAATTTTATTTTATTTCTGTTTGGTTTTGAGCCAGGGTCTCTCTGTGTAGCCTAGCTGGCCTCAGACTCCCAGCAGTCATCCTCTCTTGGCTTTCTGAGTGCAGGGATTACAGGCACGCACCACCACATGCAGCTTTCCAGCTCTTTTTTATATTGAGAAAGGGTCTTAAGTTGCTGATTTGTGTAAACTGGGCTCAAATTTATCATCTTGCCTCAGCCCGTAGAGTTTTGGGATTATAAGTGTGTGCCATTGTGTCCTGTTTTTAAAAGGTTACCTGGTGTTATCTGATGCTTGTCTATTTCTTTTGAGTTCATGTTAATGGATTTTTTTTCTTGCCTGGAGGCCTTGAGGATTTTTATCTTTAGCTTTGACATCTCATAGTTTTGCCAAGTATGTGTCAAAGATGGTGGTCTAGATTTATTTTTCTGAATGTCTGGTGAGCCCTTCAAAATGTGTAGATTTTGAGTTTTTCCTTCATGTATATATGGAAGACTTTCTTGGTGATCATTTTAAACATTAACTCTGTTCCACTGTCTGAAAATCCATCCTCTATCCCTTTCCTGTCTGTCTTCCCTTTCTTCCCCTCTGGCCCCTTTAGGCTTTTTCTGTAACATCATTTTATTTTCCTAAGTTTTTCTCCCTTTTGCCCATTCTTCAGTGACTTTTATTAAATTTTCATCTGAATCTGTTCTGCCTTGAATGTCTTGTCTCTTATTTCTGAGGTAATTTTTTTTAATCCCCTTTTCCCCCAGAAATTCCTTTTTTCCCATTTTGGGTTCATTTTGGCTTTCAAGCCTCTAATACAAGGTGGTTCTCATGCCCTTGTGTGCTGTGTGGAGTTTCTTCTGCTTTGGGGTTGTTTTTGTGTGTGAGTTTTCTTGTGTGAGGTTTTGTTTTCTGCTTTTCTCCAGGGCTCTCTTTGCTCATCTTTGTGATGTTGAATAGTCCACAGGATTCCTGCTTAGTAACACACGTTTGTGTCAGGCTGCTAGAGTCCAGACATTTTAGTGAGGTATTTTTTTGCTTGTTTTGCTTGTTTGTGAATCTTCTGATTTTTTTCTTGCAAGGCCTCTTTTCTCTTCTCTTCTTGACTTGATTGTTAAGGGGAGTTTATCTCTTCCATCTTTTCCTCTTATCTGGGAGATGTTTTCAATGACACCACTCCTTTCCACACAGAGTTTGAATCTTTACACAGCTCACTTGCCTCTGCCTGCCTTTAATCCTGTGTTAAAGCAGGGCCTGGGTCTTCATGTTCTTGGAGATCCCTTCCTGCGCCCCTGCTATGAATCGCCCAGTGACCTTTTAGACTGGCTCTACCCATTGAGACTGGCTGTCACCTTGCTGGCTGTTGTCCGTGAAGCCTTCTTGGCTGTTTCCTGCTTGCCTGTGTTTTCCTGTTTTGCCTTGGCTCAGCACATAGTCTGGAGATTGGGATGAGGATCATGATCCTGGGATTTGTTCTCTTTACTTGCAGTTGCTTCCCAGTTTTGTGTTCTCTGTGTTCAGATAATGCCAAGGGGATAGTTTTATAAGTCTGTTTGCATAGATTCTTAGTAGTAGGTTTTCCAGAACAAAAGGAAAACAACTGTGTAGTCTCCATGTGTGGAAGCCCCTGGGCAGTGCCATCTGATTATGGAGGGGAGACATGGTAATTTCAGTGACTTTTCTTTTCTTTCCTTGGTACTGGGAATCGAACTCACGGCCTCACACTTTCCAGGGAGGTGCTTATGCCACTGAGCTAAATCCTTGGCCCTCAATGAAACTTTTACTGTGGAGTTATTTGGCTTCTCTTAATTATTAGGCGTTCTTAACATAGGAAGTAGCTATTTACCTACATATAAATTGAAGGGGTTTTCCCCATTTTGTTTGCATTATTTAACTTTTTAAAAAAATAACTGGGGCTTTGTTTTGTTTTCATACAAAAGTGTGTATGTATTTGTCTTTTAATCAAGATTGACTTTTCCTCCCAAGAGTTTACATCAAGTGGGAAGCATTTATTTTTGAGCTAAATTCTGGTTAGTGATTTCTGACTTCTGGAGTTTGCAGAACTGTCAAATCCCCTTAACCTTGATGTATAGGAAATTTGTCAGTTAAAAATAAGAGTCCCCTTTCCTCCAGCACTGGATCTTGGATTGTTACTTGTGTTACCTGATGCTGATGGGACTTAGCTCTACCTTGGTATTCTGGGAACTATAACTAGGGTGCCTTTAATTATTTTATTATTATAAGTGTTGCCCATACTGATTTCAAATTCCTGACCATAAGCAGTTTTCTGCCTCAGTCTCCTAGTAGCTAGATCCAGAGGTACACACCCCAGGCCTGGTTATCTGTCACAATCAAGATGGCACAAAATTCTCTGTGACTCCTCTCATTGTAGTCAGGGATCCTCTGAGCCCCATAGCTTCAGCTGATAGTACACGGTGGAGAGGTAAACAGCTAGCTGAGCTTTCCCCAGGTCCTTGCCCACACAAGCCTGAACAAAATGATTTTCTTTTCTTGTAGTACTGAACCTAGGGACTTGTGTATGCTAAACCACCAAACTACATCCCTAGCACCTTTGTACTTTTTATTTGTAGATAGGGTCTTCCTGAGTTGCTCAGTCCCACTTGCAAATCCCCCTGCCGAAATCTCCCTAGTAGCTGGGATTACAGGTGTTTACCCCTACTCTTAAGGAAGTGTTTGTCTAAGCCTGTAAATTTGTTAACGTCAGAATAGATAATCAGAAGACAGGCAGTACTTTGTTACCTTGTCTTGTAGAGTATTTTTAAAATCCATTGTTTCACTTTGCTATGGCCATTGCTGTTTTGTGTCAAGAAGAAATTTGGGGAGGTTTACAGGCTATGCTGTCAACATTACTGTTTTACCTATGCCTCCTCAGTGTGTATTTCTCTATTTCCACTTAATGTTTCAATTTGAGCTTAAATCTATTTTATTATGTGCTTCCTATATTTTTTTTAAAAGAGAATAAAACCTAACGAAGTAAAACAGAAGAAAGTCAGTGAAAACAAAACCGTGAAAGTGGCACAGAACTTCAAAACAGGATAATAGGAAATCAGCAATGGCTACCATAATATCTCTTGTTATCTTCAGAATAGTTGTCCATACCATCAGACAGTAAAATCAAATAAAACAAAACAATATAACGAGTCAAAACAGAGCATTAAATAAAACAAAAAAAATTGGAACAAAACTAAACAGTGAGAGAAATATTGGATTTGCAAAACAAGACAGAAGGAAATCCCCCATATTTGCTATATTGCACACTGTCATCCTCCTAGGGGATGCTCAGACTACCAGCCTTAGGCCTGCAAAGTCAATCAGGCAGTACAAGCATTCAGTTATTTTTGTACGTCGGTTACTAGCAACTCATCCTGTCCTCTGCACCAGCTGGTGGCCTACGGTGTGTGTGTGTGTGTGTGTGTGTGTGTGTGTACTGGCTTCTCTCTTCCTGGGACCCACGTGGCTTGCACAGCTTGTAGGAAGGGCAAATTGGCTTCTTCTTATGCTCCTCCTCCCAGTGTACTTTCTGCTTACTGCAACTATTTTTCTCGTTTTTGTTTTCTTTTACACTTACTGAAAATTTTTCTCTTCTACTAAACCCTATATATTTTTCTATTATTTTCATGAATGCTAAAAAACAGCACACAAAATTAACATAAAAGGCTAAAACGAATAAAAATTCTCTTTTCGGATAAAGAAGTGGGATACTTTAACTTCGGAGCTCTCTCTCCTAAGTTATGTTTTTGTTATTTGGTATTTTATTATTATCTTGGTTATTATATAACACCACTGGAAATTATTATCACAATTTGTAGTGACTTTTAGATTTCCCTACATGTTTACCAATTTTGTTGTTTTTAATTTCTATTTGTCTTGCAAATCTTCCATCTGAAGTTCTCTTTCCTGAGGTGGATCCTACAGCAGTGCTTCCACTTCACTGAGTGCAGGCACCATACTGGTTTTTTTGTAGTGGGAATTGAACTCAGGACCTCATGATTGCTAGACAGGCACTCTGCCAATTGGCTGTATCTCTGGCCCGATACTTGTGGTTTTTGTCTTTCTTACTTTTGTGTCATTACTGAGGCAAAATACTCAACACCCAGAGTTAAAGTGGGAGAGATTTACTTAGCTCTCGGTTTGTGGAGGTTTCAGTCCATAGTCAGCTGGCTCCAAGGCAACATGGTGTGGCTGAGGGGCAGCCCTTCATGGCCATGAAGACAGAAAAATCAAGGAGAGAAGAAGAGAATCCCAGCGTTGGGCCATGAATCAATCACAAACTCTAGATTCAGCCACTTCAAAAAAGCTTGTCTGCCTTGACAGCGTGAGGCTTTGGGGTGGGGGACATCCAGACACCCAGACACACACCGTAACAGTTTTCCTTTTGTGGTTGTTGTTGTCTCAAGCTTTCTAGAATAAGGGTGAAATATCTCTACTGGGGTTAGAATTTGTGTTGCAGCTGCTACAACACACAACCATGTTGAACTCACAACCTTGTGCTTGCCAGGAAGGTGCTTACACTGCTGAGCTAAATCTCCAGCCTTACTTTCTTTAAAGTATATTTAAAATGTTATTCCATAGTTTCGAGGTTTCTTTCCTCCTGTAAGAAATCAGCTGTCCTTCTGACCATCCTTCTTATGAACATACTATGCTTTTCCTTGGGCAGGGTTTGTTCGTTCGTTATTTTCTTCTTTGTGTCTTCTCTCTCCTATGTCTTTCTTCTCAAGTTTCACTAATATACCTATGTTTGCACCTTTGGGGTTGTTTGTTTGTTTTTTGAGACATGGTCTTGCTATGAGCCCAAACTGACCTTAAACTCATAGCAATCCTCCTGCCTCAGCCTCCCGAGTACTAGGATTACAGACTTGCACCACCATGTCCAGCAAACCTTTGGGTTTTGGGGGCGTTTTTTTGGCCTTTCATCAATTCTAGGAAATTCTCAGTCACTGTATCTTCAGTTTGCTTCTGTTATTTTCTCCTTCTGTAACCTTGTGTTCTACCTTTCTTTTCTATCTATTTATGCTTAATTACAGGGTTTTTCCCGCTAAATTTTCTTTCAGTTCACCAGTTCTGTCTTCTGGTACTCAGTCTACTCCATAGTGTTTACTGTGCTTTTTTTTTTTTGGTACTGGGGATCGAATTCATGATCTTGTATTTTCCAGGCAGGCACTAATGCCACTGAGCTAAATCCCTGGCCCTATCTATTGCGCTTTTAATTTCAGTGATCATATTTGTTACCTTTCTTTTTAATTCATGTGTGAAATTCCACTTCTTATAACTTGCTATTCCCTTAAGTGATTTTCAAGCTTATAAATTATTTCTTTAAAGAAACCCCAAAACAATGCAGCAAGAAGTTGTGTGGGAGGACGGGCATAGATTACCTGGGAATTCTGTGTCCTTTCTGCTAAGTTTTGCTGTGACTCCAAAATTGCTATAAAAAATAGCCTACTTTTAAAAATAGAAATAATTGTTTTGTAATAGTTTTGTGGTGTCTGAAGTTTGTGTAGGTCTTTAAAAGTATTTTTTAAAACCTGGTTCTTCTTCTTTTTTTTTTTTTTTGTTTCCTGGTTTTCCAATTAACCACTACCTGCATGTTAGCCCTTCCCCTTGAACCCTTGTTTGCGGGGTTTGTGAGACCTAGATATGCCCCATTCCCAAAAGGGCCCTGTTCCCTCCTGCTAGGTACTCAAGTCAGGAAGCTCTGCACATCCAGCTCTCAGTCTGGTCCCTTCACCCACCTGGGCCATCTGCTGGCTGGGCTCCTGTCACCACTGCGCAGGAATGATTTTCTCAGGGCTTCATTTCTTCTCCCTCAGCCTACCAAGGTGGTTCTCTATGGCCTCATGGGTCTGGGGTCTTGGCATTAGGTTAATGGTAGGAGGGCGTGCCATATGGCACCGTAGTACTGGTTCCTTAGTGCACCGAAAGATTCCGCATGAGCAGGCATCCTCCTGTCCCCCTCACCCTCAAGAGGCAAAGATTCAAGTCTGGGGTACTGGCCAGTCCTGTTAGCCTGGAGCTGCTTTTGCTCTTCCTTCAGTATTTTGCTTATCTTTTTCAGCCCAGACAGTTCCCCAGATTTTGGCCTCTCAGGATTTGTGTTGCTTTACGCGGGAGGTGAGTTAATTCTGAACTCACGGGACCCTTTATCATCCAAAAGAGAGTTCTCACTTTCTTCATTGATCCATGGAACCTGAAAGAACCTTGGAGATATTGGTGGAGGAGACAGCAGTGAGAACAAGAAGTTGCCACTTAAAGTTGAGTCTGTAAGGGACTGGGGATTTAGCTCATTGGCATAAGTGCCTGCCTGGCAAGCACGAGGTTGTAGGTTCAATCCCCAGTACAAAAAAAAATGTTGAGTCTAAGGTCAAGGTCACATTATTGTGGTTTAAGCTCATTTTTGCACCAACCAATAGGTGACTAAGGAACTCTATGTGGTCAGCTTGGAAGAGGACCTGGAGTGAGGTGTCCACATCACACTATATCTTCTCATCCCAATACCTCGAGCTAGTGTAGCCGTGGCTTGGGGAATCCATTAGGTTTGGGGAAAGTTCTGCTCATGTGAGGGGATGGACTTTACAAATGGTTGTCTGTGTGAAAAACGGTTATGTAGCTTCTCCTATAAACCAGACCAACATGGGAGTTGAGGGGTTAGGAGGGCAGGGGTTGCAGCAGACCAGCTGTCAGGAAGGATGGGGCTGCTGGGTTGGTGCAGGAAGGGTGGACATGAGCCCAATCAGAGCTTCTACCAGGCAGCTTGCCTACCAGCTGGTCCTGTTGGGACAATGCTAAGGCTAGGACAAGGTTCAAGTGGAGGCAGGGTTAGTTAGGAGCATAGATTAAGGTGGGTTCACTATTGGGCTCCAGAGTGGCTAACAGTGAGGCCAAGCTGTGATCAGTGAGCTCAAATCAGGAAAAGGATTGAGAAGAGGCAGCACCCTGGACATCACCCAGAAGGCTGTCCAGGGAAAGGGAGACGGCTTCTCACTGTGTCCTTCCTTCCTTCCTTCCTTCCTTCCTTCCTTCCTTCCTTCCTTCCTTCCTTCTTTCCTCCCTCACTATTCTCTTTTATTTCTCTGTCTCTCCTCTCTCTCTCTTTCTCTTTCTCTCTGTTTTACAAATAGTGTTTTTTAAAGAAACTATAATGAATTCTTTTCATAAAAGATATTTTGACTTATTTTTAGTTTTCAGTACATATTTGCAGTACATGATGATTATGTTCCTTGTGAGGAGTAGGTATACATACACAACACTTTTGGATTCTTTTTCCATCTTCTTTTCTTCCTGCCCTCCATCTCTTGATCCCTTCACTATTTCAAAATATCTCTTTACTCCCTATTACCTATCTTTCATTTTGGTATTTATAGTTTGGGTTTCTCACACACGAGGAACCATGTGGCATTTAAGCTTGTTTGTCTGATTTATTTCACTTAACATTATGGTGTCAAGGTGCATCTATTTTCCTACAAGTAACTCAAGTTTATCCTTCTTTATGGCAGAGTAATACTCCACTGTGTGTAAATATTGTATTTTCTTTATCCACTTATCTATTGATAGACACACAGACTGTGCCCAAGATTTTTCTATTGTGACTTGTGCTGTTATGAACATGAGCATGGATGTATCATGGTAATACGACACCTTTAACTCTTTGGGGAAAGTACCTAGAAGGGGAATAACTGGCATATTCAATTTTGACAGTAGCACTGCTGGCCATCCTGAGCCAGACTGGACCCAAAGCCTCCCAGCCTCTGAGGGACTGGGGAGGGGAGATCCCATACACCTACACACACCTACACACATCCCTCACTTGAGGATGCTCTGGTTGTATTCAGAGGGCGGTGGCTGTTTGGGGGCTCACTATTCCAGGGTTCTGAGGGCTGGTGAGTTTGTGTTTTTCCTTCTCTGAAGGTTGGACTCCTTACCTGAGAGATGGATACTTGGTTTTCTCCACAGGAGTTGTGTATTCTATGGAAGGAAAGGAGATATATCACTATCAAAAGTGTAGACTCTTCTCAGGATCCCACAAATAACTGAGAGTGGGGAAGCAGGTGCCGAGTGGACTGTCCGAGTGTCAGTGAGAAGCGCTGTCCACCCACTGATGCCGTGTGGAGTGCACAGAGCCACGTACCCAGTGACTCATCTTGAGAACAACAGTAAAAGCGTGTGGTTTGAGGAGCCATACGAGTAAATTAGAATGCAGTGTTGTGCTTTCTTCAACATTTGGGAGGAAATTAAAACTGAGTAGGCTTTGCCAAAAAGCCTGGAGGCCATGATGGAATCAGCTCAGGAAGACAGAGGGAAGGCGCGCCAGAGGATAGGCGCACGTTCAAAAGCTCGCCGTGCCAGCTTGCAGAGTCTGAGCTGTGCGAGTTGCCATGAGCCTTGATTTTAATTAATGCTTGCTCTTGCTGTCTGTCTGTTCTTCCACTGTCTTTGTTTCATATCTTAGAAATTCCATCTGAACTCAGAAACCTAATGAGCTGATGCAAAAGCCTAATGAGCTGCCCTTTGGCACCCCGGTTTTGAGAAGCCCTCATCCTTCTCTCTGCCAGGGTCTGTGTCTCTCACATACCTGGAAGCATGGGGCCCGGGAATTAGTCTTCTTCCTATGGGGTACTGGACTTCAGGCTCCATTATCCCCTCAAGTGTGGTTCCAGTATTTTGAGGAGGAGTTTCAGCAGTCTCTTTGCCCTGGACCCCTGCCCCTCACCCTGACATTGGACATCATTCCAGTTGAACGCTCTTCCAAGTGCTGTTTACCCAGGGACATGTGCTACCCTTGTCTGTCTGCCTTTGACAACATTGCTTGCATATTTCTTGTCATCAGTGCTTGAGGTAGTCAGTTTTCCATTATTCTAACAAAATTCCTGAGGTAATGCAAAGAAGAAAGGGTTTTTGGCTCTGTGGTTTCTGTGATCCATGGGCCCCATTGCTCTGGGCCTGTGGTGGGGCAGCACGTCACAGTGGGCATGGATGGCAGAGAAGGCTGCTCACTTGATGATGGCCAGGAAGCAAAGATAGAGAGTAAGGGGCCAGGTCCCAGAACCCCTTCAGGGGCAGGCCTTTTCCAGTTATCTAACTTCCTCCAACTGTGTCCTACATAAAGGTTCCATCACCTTTCAGGAGTGCCACAACCCCAGGACCAAGCCCTTAACACATGGCCCCAGAGACAGAAACTCTAGGTATAGCCTGGCCTTTTTCCTGGTGGGCTATAGGCTCGGGTCACCTCCTCTCACCTCACCAGGCCCTGCGTTCTTCAGCTCACCAGCTTCTCTCTGAGAGCCTGTAGGCTGGGACAGTGATAATATCGAGTGCCAGGAGCCACCTGTAGAAATGATGAGTGTGGCTGACCCCTGACACCTCTGCTGCTCACGATTTTCCATGTGGATTGTTTAATTACTGGCTGTTATTCCGTTGTCTCTAGTTTGCACAGAGAAATACTTTGAAATTCAAATGTCTGCTAATCTTATGTCCTCAAAAAAGTCCCCAGAGGATGACAACGTGCAGTGTAATGGACCATTGTTACCCCCTGATTGATATGCTTTGAAATTGTATTGTAGTTTTCTTCTTTTTTTTCTTTGTTTTTATGTTTGAATAAAATGGATTTGAAAAAGAAAAAGCAGGTGTGGGGGTGCATGCCTATAATCCCAGCACTCTGAAGGCTGAGGCAGGAGGATTACTGCAAATTCAAGAC
Organism: Cavia porcellus; assembly: GCF_034190915.1. NCBI lineage: Eukaryota > Metazoa > Chordata > Mammalia > Rodentia > Caviidae > Cavia > Cavia porcellus. The sequence continues at coordinate 104,845,683 of NW_026947485.1, forward strand.
CAGCCTGGGCTACAAAGTGAGCTCAAGGCCAGCCTCAACTGCATAGAGAGACCCTGTCTTAAAAAAAAAAACCATCCCCAGAGGGCAGACCTCACACTCTGGAAAAGCCCTACAGGGGAGGTGAAAGGCATGGTTCTTCCTGCCTCTCTTGCTGCTCTGGGTTCAAATGAATTCTCAGAACACCTTCCTGGCTTGTTCCTAGGTATAGAGAAGCTGATAGTGCCTTGTATTGCCTGCATACTCTGCCCCTGTAGTAATGAAGAGTTGACCTTTTTAAAAGCCTTGAAAGAAGGACGGATTCCTTCTTTGAACAGCGCTGCATACAACCAAAATCTATGAGCCATAAAGAGTGTGAGGTTAGGGGCCTGGTGCTGGGGAGAGGGGATATTCCATAGAGTGAGATTAGGATTACGATTAAGGCTAGAGGAAGGGGTTTGTGTAGGGAAGAGTGAGTATTCCACCAGAGCAGGTTAGAGGTAGGGCAAGGCTCAAGCTGAGGGCTACAGTTAAGGTTAGGATTACTGTAAGGGGCTGGCGCGGGGAGGGAGGGACAAAGGGCTCATTATCCACTTCCATTTCCGAGCCATTTCACCCAAAAGCATGATCACAAGTTGCATCCATTTACCTACAAGGTCTGCTTTGCTCTGAGGGCATGTGACCGGGTCATTTATTATCCTACATCTCAGCTGTACCTTGCCAGAACATTAGTTGACTTTCTTTGACATTCTTTTGGCTATGTAGAGGGCTCTCACATGGACTCTTCTGATATATATGGTTTTAGTTTTATAAACTTCTGTTATTGTTTTTTGTTTTGTTTTTTGTCTTTTTCCTTTTTATCGGTACCGGGGATTGAACTCACGATTGCCTGCTTGCTAGGCAAGGCACTTATGCTGCTGAGCTAAATTCCCAGCCCCAAACCTCTCGTTTTAATTTATTTAAGATCACATGATATCTCTTAATTTTAGTAAATATACCTGGTGTCACTTTTCTGCAGTGGGTATGTTGAATTTTCAATCTACCTCATACATGTTAGAGCAATGATACATAATTGCTTGTGCAAATGAGATGCAGGCTTGTGGTCTGAGCTGCTATTTGAAGGTGTCTGAATCTTTGTAGTTTTTCTGCTGTACTTGCAACACAAATGTGTTAACTAGGTACAGGTCCAGTCAGCATGCTGCCTTCAAGAACTGGACTAGCAAGATATTCTGGTCACCAAGATGACCATAAGCCTGAGATACACTGCAGACAGCTGAGTGTTAGCAGAGATGTGGGGCAGGGGTGATTGCTATTCTTTCCATATAAAAGCAAACTTTTCTGTCTTCCTTGTTGATGGGACTGGTAAGGAAACCAGTCACAGAGTTAATAGTGGCATGAGGAGCATCTGGGCTTTTCCAGTTTGCAGTGAAGGTCCTGTGTCTGGAACAGCAACTGCTCCTAGAGCCACTAAGATGGTTGGTGCTGCTCCCAGCATCTGCTGTGAGTGTCTGGCTCCTTCTTGGGGGCCTCCAAGTAAACAAAGTGGGAATACAGGGACATCACCCTGATCCTTTGAGCAGCTGGTGATGATTTCTTAGCCTTTTCCTTCGTTAAGGTGCTTCTTGTCGATGGCTCAGCTAGGATGTATGTGTGTTCTTGAGACCCATGTGCTGCCTATGTCTGCTGGTGAAGGAGCCCAGCATGGAAGCTGGAGACTGTGGGACCTGGAACAGCTCTGTATTCAGGAGGCAGGACTTCCTCCACCCCCCCCCCATCACTGGGAACCCATGAAGGCATTGTGGTCCCTTGGGGTCAGTGTTACCTCAGGCCTCATATCCAGTCCCTTCAGGAGGCCTGAGTTTCTCTCTTCCTGCAGGTGCAGTTACTGCTGTGAAGATACGGATTCCAGGAGAAAATTGGGAAATAGCTGTGATCCATCCATGTGATATTTTCTTTCTCAGAAGATCAGCTCTCCATGTGTTTCCTGAGCTCTCAGTCTATACTATGGCTTTGACCTGGTAAGAGCTGAGATTCTCTCTTCTGGGTACTCATTCTCCATTGTTTTCTACTTGTGCACATCAGGTCATACTCTTGTCATCAACTGACTCCACATTTCCCTAGAGGTACCACCAGCCTCTGCTATCCTGGAGTTTTGTCATTTCTATGAATACCAAGGGCTCTTTCCATACTTCCTAGTGCTTGGTACTGTCATAATCAAGGGCTACCCACTGGGTCCCAGGAAACATGGCCTAAGCATCAAAAGCTGTCAACACAGCACATTGCAGCTGGTTTCAACTGCCCTTTCCTACAAGGACATTAGCTTCTACATCACAGAAGGAACTTCTCATGTCAATAAAAGTTCTGTTGTGCAGTCCACAGCTCACTCTTTACTCGTGCATGTGTCCTGGAGGCTCTGAGTATCCACGGGCCTCATTTCTGGAGCACAGACTCCACATCCCTTCTCCTGCTCACCATAGGTTCTCATCTATGAGCAGGAATGAACCTTGGGAAGGAAAAGCTGGGTTCTGTGTGTGACAGCCTTGGCCAAATGTCCTGTTTCTTCAGGCAAGAAAGGCTACCCCCTCTTTGTCTGTTGCCACAGGGACTTTTGGACTAGTCATGTGCTCTGGGTTGTACAAGGTCCCTGAAGCTGCCCCTTGAAGCCATCTGGGACCTCCAACCCAGCCCTGAGTTACATAGATGGCGGGAGCCAAGTGGACCCTGCAGCTCACACCTCCACCTGCACTCATCTTCTTCCTGCTGGAGGATGAGTGATTAATTTCCAGAACCCCACCTTGGATTCCAAAATCCCACTCTGGGAACCTCTTACTATAGCTACCCCGAGAGCCTGGGTCCCAGAAGATTTTCCGACAACTCCTTGCTAAATAGCCTCCAGATAAAGGCCTGGGTAGAACCCCAACAGGAATAGGGAAGAAAGGAGGACTACCCCAAGGGAACTGTGTTGTCTCTATTGGTCCCAGCTATAGTAGCACATTTTGGGTGTAATCCTACTGGAACCCTTGGAGTAGAATAAGGAGTGAATTTCATGGAAGTCAGCCCAGGAGATTAGAAGGGAGTGCTGAGCCCTGGTTCCTGGCCCTGATGGTCCTATGTCCTCCTAGATGCTAACTCCCTTACACGGTCAGGCTTTCTGAGCCCAGTGCTAAGCAGGTCCCTGAGGTCTTGTGCCCTGTGCAAAGCCTAGGCATGTGGCCAAGTGACTCACTGCCCTGCCATTCTGGACAAGGGGATGCTCCAGACATGGGATGCCTCTCCAGGTTGGTGTGGGGACGAAATGAGGCTCTGCACAGGGCTTACTTACGGGAGGAAGTGTTACCCCGCCAGGACACAGGAGGTTGGCAGTTGTTGGAAGCCATCTGACAGATGACATACCGTGGGTGTGTGTTTTTCCTCAGCTTAGCCTTCTTCCTCGCTCACGTGCAGGACTGTTGGGTGCTCAGTGCGGTATGCTGGGATAGAATGAGGCAACTGTGCCCTCTGTTAACCTCTATGAAAGCTGCACCATCTCCATCCTCTGGCAGTATGAATGCCATGTATTCTTTGCTGTGGTTTTGCAGTACATACACTAATTAGCAGTGCACATAATGGTGCTGTGTTTATGCAGCACACTGGTGCGTACAAGGCAGGGAGAGGTCTCGGGTAACATCCCACAAGAGGACCTGCTGCTAGGACCACTTCCTAGGGCCAGGTACATTTTTCTGGATCCTCAGTTCTGACTCCTATGAGTCCCTCCATCCCTCTCACAAATGGTACATCAGGGCACTGGCTCAAGTGTCTTGGGACTGTAAGCATTAAGTGTGCTTCATGCTCTGGTGGCTATGCCTCTTGAACTCTGTGAGAGCCACCAACCTGTAGGTGGGCCAAGATCAAGGTCTCAAGGCCTCATGTAATGCTATGGATTTGACAATTACTTTGGAACAAGACTGCTCTTTTGTACCTCTTGCAGATGTTTAGCATCTGTGGGTAGAAATACAAAACGAGGGCCAAGAATTAATTTCTGTGTTGTGGATGACAGAAGTTTACAAGTGGTTGATGTTGCAGATGTGTCAGCCCTACTGAGTGGGTACAGATGTGCTGGACAGGTGGCCTCAAGGGAAGGCAGATGATGCTGATGTCAGTGGGGAGCTTGGTTTCCTGGTCACTCTCAGCTATCAGGTGATGAGGTTCAGCAACGAGCCACCCATGTGAGAAGCACAGGCACTGCCTGACATCTTCTCATGTGTTCCTTATTCCGCCCTGGCATGTGTGTGTGTAAACTGTTAGATGATACATTAGGTTATGGGCAATCATTTGTGTCAGGATGAACCCACTACTAAACCACACTACTAAACCGGGGAAATTAGGTTGTGGCTTCCGAGCTGAGTAAGACTGGCCACCTCTTTGTGGCCTTTGCATTGAGGTAGCTCGTCCCAGTGTTCTGGCTCCAGTCTATGGTACAGCTCTCACTGCACACAGGTGTATGGCATGGAGCTATTTTAGGGCCATGGCACCTCTGTGCTCCACTCTGGGTTTCCCACATCCTCAAGAAGTGGAGCTGCCACATGCCTATCTCCTTCTCTCTGACCCTGGACAGTTCACACTGATGACACATGTTTTTCAGTCTTAGTTACTTTTTTTGTTATTGAGACAAAATACCTGACACCCAAAGTTAAAAGATGAAAGGTTTATTTAGCTCACAGTTTGTAAAGCTGGCTCCAAGGAAGGATGATATGGAAGACAGGCCTTACAGAGAAGAAACAGTTCATGGCAGGTGGAAGGTAGCAAAAAACACAAGGGATGACCACAGCTCTTTCTAATTTTTATTTGTTTATTTATTTTTTATTTTTTGGTACTGGGATTGAACTTACAACCTTGTGCTTGCAACGCAGGCACTTGTACTGCTGAGCTAAATCCCTGGCCCTGACCACAGCTCTTTCTAACTCTTATATATTATCCAGGCTACTTAGGGCAGGTAGCACTCACTTTCTTAATCCTAGTGTCCTTCAGCCCAGCATTGCACCATGAATCAATCACAGCATCACACACTGTAGATCCAGCCACCTCTGAAAAAGCCCCATGCATGATTGGATAAAGCTTTGGGGGAACATCTAAACACAAGCCATAACAATACTGGAGCATTGTTTTGATTTTTCTAGTTCAGCTGCAGGAATCAAAATGCCTTTCACCCTTAGTAAGTTTCCTTTCAGAAGACCTCAGTGCAAGCCCATCTGCCACAGGTGCCCAGCAGGGCAGCACTGTCAGCTTTCTAAGAAATAGTGATATGGGACATTGCTATGAAACATCCTTAATAGTTCTGTGCCCACCAAACACCTTCGTGTTTGGTTCACAGTATAGTGTCTTTGTACGAGGCAGGTTTGGCCATGTTTTTGAGGATGAAGGTGCAGGGATTACCTGTCCAGGTCAAGGAGTCCCTTGACAGTGTCCATATATTTCTAAGTATTTAAAATGGTGCCTATGCCATTACCAGGAATTCCAAGCCTGTGCTAGGTGGAAGAGAGGCCAGAGGTTGGCCTGCTACTTCTGTCCCTGTCAGTTCCCACCTCTGTGATGTTTGGTGATGCTGAGAACAAGCCCTTAGGATGTCCAGCCTCAAGGCCCATGTTAAAGTCATCTGGTCTCCAAACAGGTATAGAGCAGCCTAGAACACAGTATCCCAGCATGCAAGTTTCAGCAGTGCTTGTGCCTCACCCACATGGGGAAATTGACAGGAGACCAATCACAGCTATGGCCAGAATTAGGGGAGAGCTGGGCCCTTCTGCATCCAGTTTCCATTGCTTGTCCACGCACAGGTGTCAGATTTCCAGAGAACAGGCTGACTACCCTAGAGAACCAGAAAAGAACTGGAAAGTTGACTCTTCAAACCTTTTTTGTGCCAGCATAGAGTTGCTGTTTAAAAAGTAAATAAAATTGTCAGCAAGATGAACAGCTGAGATAGCCTAAGCAACATTGTCCTTTACAGACTCCTGCAGTGCTGGATGAGATGTAACTGGAGTTCTCTCCATCCCAGGTGCAGGAGGGAGAGAGTGGGGGAGAAATTTGAGTATGAGAAATATGAACCTGGGAGCTGGCAGCTGCAGCTGCTGCGAGTGGGCAGGTACCTCTCCTTCAGAGAGTCAGAGGCCTGCCTTTCCCTGCCAGCTTGCAGAGGGGAGGAGGAGGAGGAGGAGGAGACAAAACTCTGTGGAAGGCAGCTGCAGCTTAGACTCTACACCTATTCACACTCCAGAGACCTGCCCCTTCTTGAGGTTGGGCTGAAAGGAATCCACCCAGCACTGTCTTTTTCCTCCAACTCAGCATAGGGAAAACATTTAGGGATACTTTGAGGAAGCAGGCCTTTTCCTCTCCCAAGTTGGAAGCTCCAAAAGATGCTGTCGTGTGATGGCAGACCTCTTAACCACGAGGTAATGTGGAGACAAGTCCAGTTGGTGTCCTAGGTCAGGGAGGGGCAGCAAGATGCAGGTGTGAGGAAGCTCTGAAGGGCCAGGAAGAAAACAGTGTAACAGTTTGCATAGATGCAGAAAAAGTGCTTGCTGAATTGTGACAATCACTCATTTTAAAAAATATTCGGTTAACAAATTTGGAATACAGATTAGTTCTCTAACCTGATAATTCTGTCAGAATCCTGCAGCCAATATGATACTTGATGGGAGACTATTAGATGTACTTCTCTTCGGGAGAGAAGTAGGAGAAAGATGGTCATTACTATCACTTCTGATGGAAGGAAAATCTTACTCAGCACAAGACAGAAAAATCAAAGTATGAAAACGAAAGGAAAAATAAATGCTATTATCACAAATACTATTATCTACATAGAAGATACAAAAGAACATGGAAACAAACTATTAGAACTCAGGTGATTTTAACAAGTTTCTAGTAGAAGATCAATATACATAATCCATACTATTTCTTTGGGTTCTTTTTACTAGTTGTGGCATGGAAAAAAATATCAGTAACACTATATTTGTTGCTTTCTGTTGCTAGGTTCAAGACATTTGCACACACTATTTAAAGGAGAAAAGGTTTACTTTAGCTCACTGTTTCAGAGTTGTCAGCCCACTGGTGACAAATGCTAAGGCATAAACATCATGGTAGGAAGGCATGATGGCAGGCAGCTGCTTATGTCATGGCAACTTGGAAGCAGAGACAGAACTGGAAAAAGGTTACAACCTTCAAAAAGTCATGCCCCCAGTGACCTATTTCCTTCTCATAACACATTCAGCTATGAACTCATCAACAACCCATTGATGAGATTATGCCTCCATGGTATAATCACCTTCATAAATCTTGAACTCAGAATATGTGAGACTTTTGGAGATATTTTAGATCTTTATACCTAAACAAGCATATACAAAAAAATACCTTTTATAATGGTCATGCAAAGTTAGACACCTAAAAATATATAAACACTTATGCACAACCTTTTGGAGAAATTTAAACAAGTCATGCCCCCAGTGACCTACTTCCTTCTAATAACACATTCAGCTATGAACTCATCAATAATGCATTCATGTCTCCATGGCATAATCACCTTCATAAATCTTGAACTCTGCATTTGAAGGAAATAACTCTTAAATAATTGGAGTATTATACTACGTTCATGTACAAAAGACAGTATCAAAGATGTCATTTTCTTTTGATTAATCTGTACATTCAGTATAATCTTGATCAAAATCAAACGGAGTCTGTCAAATTTGACAAGTTGACATAGAAAAGTTGCACATAAAGAAAAAAGTAAAGGACATCATCCCGTGAGATATGAAGTCTTCCTCCAACTTTCCAGAACAATGTGAAACAATGTGGTATCAATGCAGAAAGTGGCAGAGAGCAGCACAACGCAAGAGAGCTGGAGTCCTGCAGAAAGGGGAGAGGAGCTGCCGCCCGAGCTGGCACTGTCAGATCAGCAGGAAGTCAGATCCTCCATAGCAAGGTGTGCACACTTGGTTTCCTCCAGGAAGAATCACTGATGAGTATCAAAATGTAAAGTCTTTGGGAGGAACCAGGGGAAGATGTCTCTACACATCTGGGAAATATTTCTCCAACAAGAAACAAAAACATCATCAAACACAGAAAAAAAGAGATGGATAAAGTGGTTAAAGTTCTATAATATCGAAGGCAACATATAAATTGAAAAGGACTACCAACGCTTCACCACAAAGGTTTCATATTTCAACTGCAGAACAGTCTATTGTCATCTTACTGTGGTTGTTAAAGTACCAGAGATTGAACCCAGGATCTCGTGCATGCTAGGTAAGTGCTCCACCATTGAGCTATACCCCAACAGCCCTATTTCAAAGCAATAAATCACAGCTAATTCTACAGAGTGTAAGGGCAAGAGGAGAGACAAGATGGTGCAAAGACCTGGACAGAAGCATGAGAACAACTGATCTCTCTGCTAATTAGGGAAATGCAAGTGAAACTCAACTGTAAAATGTCCTTTCTAACCATCGGCATGGCCAACACTGAACGTGGTGAGATGTGGGGATATAAGCTGTTCATACATTACTGTTTGCTGCGTTCCAGTGCAGCGCAAATTATTTAACAGGAATCAAGGATACCTGTTCCCACTCTTCAGTCCTCCTACATCAGGATAACTGCTCCAAAGACATCTGAGTTCATGACCATGAGGTGTGTATCAGGGTGTTCTTTAGGGCATCATTATATACAAATGAGAAAAGAGAAACCTTCTACCACCTTATCAGCACTAGGGGAAACTGAAACAAGTGTGTGATGTGGTTTATTCATCCATGGGACTACAGTGAAAATAAATGAAGGTCCACATGCATCAATGTGGATCAACATCAAGGACTTGATGAGCCAAAAAAAGAAAGAAAATCACAAAAGAGTATGCAAACTGTGATAGCATTCATGCCATTTTTTAAAACACATAGAGCAATAATATATGATTATGAATATATGTTTGTGTAGTAAAAATATAATGCCATGCATTGAGTGATAAAACTAGGTCTGAATCATGCGAGATTGCCGTGGGTGGTGAGCATGACCAAGGATATGGTGTGGGAGTTGCTCAGACAGGGTCCTGGCAGAAGCCAGAGAAGAGGTGACTTGGAGGTGGGCTCAGAGTCTGGCAGCCAGGTAGGGGGCTGGGAGGTACAGGAGGGTTAGAAATTTTTGCTTAGAAAACTGCTCAGTGGTGGTGTCAAGAACTAACATTGAAGGAAGACAGGACTTTGGTGAAAGGGACAGATTGTTTTTGCACTTACTGCATTTGAGAAGGCCCTGAAACACCCAGTTTGATATATGTCTGGCAAAAAGATATGTAGGGCTGGATCTCACTAGCAGTGATAGCAGAACTGCGCATTTGGCAATCATTTCCGGAGTGGCCAAGCTCTCCCAAATCAAGTGGATGACAGTGGTTGCACGAGATAAGGCATGCCTGAAGCTGGTGAAGGACAGTCCAGGGATCTTGAGGTGGTGCGGAGAGCTGGCCAGAGACTCCTTGGGGGTCGAAGTTTCTCAGGGATTATGGCACTAGCACACCTTGTTGTTTAAACCTCCATTCCTCAGGATGCAGCTGAGTCATTCAGTTACTCTGTGTGGCTACAACATGACAGCTCTGATTTGAGAGTTAAGCCTTAGTTCTGTGAGCTGGAGAGTTAGGAAAAGGCTGGAAATGCACCTTGAGAGTGTGCTCAAAACGCAGCTTCTCCAGGATTGCTGTTTTCTCACTAATCCATTTCTATAGTTTCCAAATTCTGTACAACAAGCATGTTTTGCTCTTTTTTCTTTTCTTTTTTTGGGGGTGTGTGTGGTTGAGACAGGGTCTCACTGCATAGTTCAGGCTGGTCTTCAATTCTCTATGTAGTTTACACTGGCCTCAAACTCACAGTGACTCTCTTGCCTCAGCTTCGCAAGTGCTAGGATTATAAGCGTGAATGTTTTGCTCTTATGTTGGGAAACAGACACTACTTAAATGAACAAGTTGCTCCAGAAAGTTTGCACATTAGTGTGGCACCCAGTACCCTGCTTTTTCTCCTACCTCCTTTTTTACCTGGGCTTCAGAAGGGCTGTTCCCCTTGGAGCCCAACATGAGAACAGTCTGCAAGGAACACATACATTGCAGTGATAGGAAGCATGTGGCTAATTGAGTGCCTGTGCGTAAGTTTGTTTGAAAACAAAAATAAATTTCAAATTCTAAATATAAATACATATTCACTGTTTTAAAAATATGTATATGTACAGATCAGAAAGCTATGAAACAAAGTATCCAGTCACCTGAAAGCCTGTTAACGAGATACATAATCACTTGATATTTCGGTATATGCACTTTTACACATTATTTTCTGTGAATGCCACGCACAACATACTTATTTTTAAAACTGTAACTGTGACCTCTTGTAGCCTTATATACCATTCATAGCCAACTTTTAAAAAACACTTAACAAAAGTTAATTACATCTTTCCATGTCAGTAGTATAGACAATGACATTTGCAGTTATGCCATTGTATTCTCATATGTGTACATTCTATTGTTTTTGTGAATTTTCTCTCTGTTATTGGACACTTAGGATATTTCCAGTTTTTTACTATTTTGAGCAACATTGCCATAATCATCCTTAAATGAATTACACTTAAAGTTCTTGAAACAGTGCCTGGCATGGGATAAATGCTGCAAAAATACTTGTCAAATAAAATCTGTGCACATCCCACACTATTGTATCATCTCATTAGATTCAAATCCTAGAAATAAAATGTTTGGGTTAAAGGCTGTATAGCTTCAAGTGGCTGCCACCTTCTGCCTCCATTTGACAGTGAAGGAAGCTGTCCTCTCAGTAGGGTTCTGGAATCTTGGACCACCCAGTGTAGAGATTTCTACTCCCAGGCCCAATCTTGTTCTCAAGGACACGAAGTTAGTTTGGATCTAGACCTCAGGGCTCCCTGAATCTGGGACTCAGCAACTGTCACTTATGCAGTTATGGGCAAATGATACACCCTTAGTTTCCTCATCTGTAAAATACAGTCAGTAAGAATAATAACCAGCCAGTGGAGCTATCACTGCTATTAAATGAGTTAGGAAATACAAGGAACTTAGAACGGTGTCAGCTATCAAAGTATTGTCAATGGTTTACATCAGAACAACTTGGTCATTTGTCCTAGTTTATCAGACTTAACGGGATCTAGGCCAACAGCAAAAATAACCAGAAGTTAAGGTTTCCCACATTATCATTGTCATCTTATATTCTATTTTAATTTGGCTCCTGTCAGAACAACATCCATTGAATCTCAATTTGGAGAAATGACTTTTGGGCCTGATTGGTAAGGCAAAAAGAGGGAACCAGTGGGGTGCAGGCCAGGGTACAGGATGTAGGGTGGAGCTGGTAGGAGCAGAGTGGAGAGAGGAGTGGTTATCTACAGCCGGGCAGGAGAGGTACCTGCGCCTCCACTCTGGATTCTAGACTCACTTGTTGGAAATGGGGCCAAGCAGTAGGATCATCTGAATTATTTCTTTTATCCAATCAGGCCAGATGGAGTCTAAGCACGTCCTGCGGCTCAGAAACCCAGTAGACCCGGCAGTTTCCAAAGAGCCATTCAGTGAGGCTGCTTTTGCAGAAGTTTATTAGAAAATCATTTAGGATTTACGGCAGGGCGAGCTCCTGTGATTGTCATTCACATGAGATGTGGTAGTGGCCTTATTGTCTGTTTCTTCTCTACATTTTCATTCTTCAGAATTTAGTGAATGTCTATCCTCTATCTCCTCACCATTTAAAATAAAAAGCCTGCTTAGGGGAAGTGGATTCCTATCACTGACCTTATGGTGACATTAAAACCTGGCGAGGATTCTCTAACCAAGAGGGAAAGAGGACCAGAATGCCGTGCTTCAGCAGTCAGCGGGCTATGGGAAACGTCAGGGGAGGAACTATCCAGCAACTGTCTGTGTTCCTCACTTTCCTTTTCAGTGAGGCTGCGGCCAGACCAGTGCTGAGTCCAGGACTCCGCCTCATCTGCATAGCAAGAGGCAGCATCAGGATCCTAGTGGCAGCGCTGACCGCTGGTTCCTCCCCTGGCTGTGGTCCTCTGTGCAGTCCGGATGGAGCACCGCGCTGGATGCTGTTGAGAATGCCTCTGAGCTTAGGGAGAGCTTGAGCATCCTGGCGGAAGCGCTCCGCTTAGAAACGGCTCTGGGAAATGGTTCCTCCCCCTGGATATAGTCACAGTGTGGTAAATTCCATCTGAAAAATAAAAGCGGAGCACTTTGCTGAGTCATAGAAGCTTCAGAGCCGATTTGCACAAGCCGGGCTGAGTCTGGACAAGCTGAGAAAGAGTCACACAGTCAAGATGAGAAATGGGTGAGAAGAGCAGAAACTGTGAGGGTTTGAGAACGTAAGTGTTTGTGTATGGAACATAGTGAAGGCTTTATTTTTTGTTTGTTTGTTTTTTTGTAGTTTGGACTGAGGTTTTCTGCATAGGTTTATTCAGCTTGCATTCTCTTCTGTATTTAGTGTGAACATATATAAGCCAGAAAGTTAGCAGATGGAGAATGTGCAACCCTAACTGTGCAAGGAAAATCCCAAGGAGGGTGCTTCATGTGTGTTCTTATGTCTGCTCTCATGTGAGTGTTTGGTAGAGGATGGGCCTGCTTTAGAGTGAGCGTCTCTAAAACATGGCTGTTTATCATACATGCAAAGCTGGGTTTGTTCTCTGGTACTCATGGGTATTGGAATCTAGGGGCTGACTTTTCCTACTCCTGGTGCTCATGAGAACCCCATAGACTCTCCCGTGAGAGCTCTGGGAGCCTCCAGTAGCTTTGCCATTCCTGTCTGAAGAGGGTGATAGACTGACTTGCTTCTTGTTTTCTTTTTTCAGAAGAGGTATAATATTTGACTTAGGCCTTTATCTTTTGCCTGCCTTTTGACTGGATAGTGTCTTTGCTTTAAAACTTAAGCAAGAATCAGAATTTCGCCACTGATATCACTTCCTATACAAAAAGTTCAAGTGTCTGGTGTGGGGGGGGGGGACAGCTCATAATGGATGTACCTCATTTTTTCTTTGGAAGAAATCATCATTATTATGATGTGCCTCAATCTGTCCAGTTGTAAAAAGAAAGTGCACTGCTGATGGGGCTGGCAGGGCTGTGGGAGAAAAATATTGTAGATAATTTGTCAATATTCTAGATAGTCTACTGATGCTGAGGGACAACTGAGAGTAGCTTGTGAAGCTGTGCAAGCTAAGGCTACAGATGCCTGCTGCCACCTGTCTTTTTGTTGCTGGTTTACAGTGGGGAAGGAACAACCACAAAACAGCTGGATCTTTTTCGTTCAAAACTGAGATCAGAACTGAAGATTGATGATGGTGTTTTCAGTAGATTCAAAGCCTTTGACCAGATAAGGAGTCAACTTCTATCTTCGCACAGGGCAGAGCAGCAGAACAGAAAAGGGGCCCAGGCCTCGGAAGGATCCCATTTACTACAGAATTACAAGGGAAAAGACAGTTTAGATAAGCTTCTTCCAGGATTTCAGAAAGCAGATAAGTGTATTGTAGGTGTATACATCACCTTCTCCTTGTCCCACACTGAAGATTAAACCCAGACTCTTCCTGTATGCTACTCAAGGGCTCCACCCCGAGCAACATCCCCACACTTTTGTTTTTCCAATTAATTAATTAATTAATCTTTTTGAGGCAGAGTCTCACTGTGAAGTTCAGACTGGTTTTGAACTCACTTTGTAGTTCAGACTGGCTTTGTACTCACAACGATTCTGTTGGCTGGGCCTCCCAGTGGCTAGGATTACGGGCATGTACCACCACACCTGGCCCAAATTTTATTTTGAAGTATGATCTTGCTAAGTTACTCAGGCTTCCCTCAAACCTATGAGTCTTTTACCTCAGGCTCCAGGTAGTAAGGTTACTAGTGTGGTGTACAATTGTGGCCAGCAAAAGATGCACTCTTGTGGCTAAGGATGTGATTAAAGGGTATGTGGACAAACATATGTGTATCTAAGTTTTCCTTGCTCTGATTTTCACACACATGGATTAAATATAAGGGAAGGCCTCAAGCAGAGTGTGCTGGCTCTCATTACTGTTCAGAAAACTTTGGGAGACCTCACATTTTGGAGATCTATCTGAAAACATCAAAGCAGCTGTGGTATTCCCATAATGAGGGAGCTATACGGCGGGAACAAGAGTTATTCCTCAGCTACTTATATTTTGGGAATGTCCACTCTAAGGTAAATTCAAGTGGCCTGTGGTCAGTCTTTACCATGGGCTCTTACAAACTGTGATTTCCATTTAAGACAGGTGCCACATCTTGTTTCTCTTTGTCTCTTCATATGAAGTGCAAGGTTGATAGTAATCTCCCTGAAAATAGCCCTACTCAGTACAGAGATTGAAAAGTCCAGGGTACCAGCCACAGAGACAGTGTATCTCTGAAGGAGCCTGTGTCAGTCTTCCCGACTACCCAAGGTTCCCGTGTGATCTCTTGGATAGGTGCTTTTTCTTTAGCTTTGGGTAAAGTGAGGTGTGTCTCAGGAGCAGAGCAGAGAGACTTCTGTGGACCTCACTAGCACTGCCTACTTGGCGGGGACCTTGATTTCTCAGATTCAGGACTGTGTTGTAGTCACATGATAATCTTTTTTTTTTTTTTAGTTTTATTTTAAAGAGAATAAAATGAAGCAAAATAAAACAGAATAAAGCCAATCAAAACAAACTAGGGCAAGTGACACATGATACAGGACTTCAAAAACAATATGAAATCAACAATGGTTACCATAATGCCTCTTGTCTTCAAAATAGCTGCCCATACCATCAGACATAGTAAAAATCAAACAAAACATAACAGAATAGAACCAGTAAAAACAACACAATGAATGTGATAAAGGAATTCAAAACAAGATAGTAGTGAATCCAAAATGGCTACCATAATCTATCTTGTTATCTTTGAAATAGCTGCCCAATGCCCACTGGACATAATGAAATCAAACAAAACAAAATAAAACCCAACTGATCAAGCCAATGAAAATGGTATAGGGCTTCAAAACAAGATAATAGGGAATTAACAGTGGCTACCACCTTCAGAAGGAGATGCCCCTACATGCCACACTGTTATCTTCTGAATAGATGATCAGACCATCAGCCCTAGATCTGCCAAGTCAGTGAAACACCAAAACATAACAAGCATCAAATTGCATCTCAATAGCTATCATTGCATCTCAATAGCTATCATTGCAACCATCTCCAGATCAGCCAGTCTCTTACAGAGGTGGTAGTGTGGTGGTTGGCTCTTCTTACTTCCCAGCCTGCACGCTGGATGGGGTTGGGGTATGACCCTTCCCCTGCTGGCGGTGGCCTGCGTGTGATGCTGGTTCACAGGGAGGGCTCACATGGTAATCTTTAGATGCAAAGATCAAATGTTTTATCCAGATGAGGAAGAATTCTATACCTTCTTGGTGGCATTTTTCATGGGCTCTGAGTTTATTAAAATTCTCTTTGAGCTGCTGCTTTTCCTGGACTTTGGCTTTGCCTAAGAGTAGGCTGACCTAGGATTGCTTTGATTTTGAAGAACACCTGGGTCTTCTCACCTGTGTGAAGCTCTGTGATGCACAGCTGGTGTGGCTGGCTGTGGGGAAGGAGCCCTTTGCATGTGCTATACCCGCGGTTTCTGAAGTCCTTTGGTTCCTACTAAGCTGAGATCCAGCATTGTCCTGATGAGCCAAGAAAGACCTAGAAATCTGTCACATCCACATCTACAATGTGGGACCCAATGTAACCTGCAGTCATGAGTTTTTTGGGTCTTTTTGGTTGTTGTTGTTGTTTTTTTTTTTTTTCCTTTTTTTTTTTATCGGTACCAGGGATCGAACTCATGACTGCCTGCCTGCAAGGCAGGTGCTTATGCCACTGAGCTAAATCTCCAGCCCCTTGGTTGTTGTTTTTTGAGACAGGGTCTCACTATGCAGTTCAGGTTGGCCTTGAGCTCACTTTGTAGCCCAAGCTGATCTCAAACTCATAATAATTCTCCTGTCTCAGCCTCCCAAGTGCTGGGATTACAGGTGTGCGTCACCATGCCCGGCCTTTATGAGTTTTTAAATAAAATGAGCTCTAATTCAGAAGAGTTAAAACTTGGACTGTTCCTGAAGCTCAAGGGGTTGTTTGAAATGCTCCCTACATTCACTTCAGATGCTCACCTCTGAGTGCTCGCTGCAGGTTTCTGTGGTCGTCTTCCTGTTGTGCCAGCTGGTACATCCACTTCGGTTTTATTAAGAAGCACAGTTGGCAGGTATGCGGTCTTGATGGCTTGCTCCACGGCTCTGAGATCAGGGCAGGAAGACGAAACTCAAGGCCAGAGGACTCCCCATGGCATACAACAAAAATAAATAAGACAGCTGGGTTGAAGAAGTTGGTCTCTTGGGCCTTCTTACACCCTTCACTATTGTTGATCAATCCGCAGATGTTGACCGAGCACCCCGTGTGGACACTGATGGTGTCAGGCTCAATGTCTATGGCTCAGAGTGACGGGGAGCAAGCAAGTGCTGGTAGCATCACAGGAGCAGTGATGAAGTGCTGCCATTTCTAGGGTTCATCCTTGCAGAGGTTTCATCCACCCACTTCCCACCCAGGTCTGCCGCTGTCCAAACTGTATGTTATCCCTGTTAAAATACTTATTTTATTTTTTAAAAATTTTAATTTAAATTAAAAAAAATTTTTTGGTGTTTTGAGACAAGGTCTCACTATGTAGCCCAGACTGGCTTTGTACTCAGAGTGATCCTCCTGCCTCTGCCTCCTGAGTACAGGAATTATACACATGTGCTACTTCTTAATGATTACCAATTTTTAGTGTTCAAAACATGAATTACCTACTTGTTCAGTAGGTAGTGTGTACAGCAGGTCTAGCTTGCTCTTGATGGCCTTTTCCTTTACTTCCTTTTTTGTGTGTACGTGTGTTATTTATTCCTATAAGTCAGGCCAAAGGAGAGTGAATCAACTTCTGAAACAGGCCTCGGTACCTACCTTTTGTGTTTCCAGGGATGCTCAGTTAATTTAAGAAGACTTTGGTCTTTATGACTTCCTAGAACTCGTCAGCTGCATGCTACCAGTCTTGGCACAGCAGGCACTTTGTCATGGCACTGCTGTGACTGCAGCATTTCTGCGAAACTGCAAGAAAGAGATTGCTTCTGCCCCAAGTGACTGGTGACAGGTCAGAGTCACAGGCCCTAGACAGATAGCTGCCACTTGCACACAGGGCATGGCCTGCCAGGCTGTGGACTCTCAGGCAGCCACATCCCTCCAGTGCCCAGCCCTTTGAGCCACATGGGGGTCTCTTCTGGGTACCATTGGAACCTGAAGGGTCCTCAGGGTTCTGAAAATGGCTTCAGATGGTTTTCCTTTGGAAATATTTTTTTCTTTCTTTCTTTTTTTTTTTTTTACTTTCACAAAACTAATAATGTCTCAGTGTTGAATTTTTTTAATCTAGAAAAGAAAAAGAGATTTAAAATAAATACTCTTTCAGTACCCACAGCTAAATTATAGAATATTTTTCTTCTCATTTTTTCTAAGACTTTTACATTGTTAAGATCACCTTATCAGTTAGTTTTCTGCCTTTTCCTTTATATGAGATATCACTGTCCTTTTTAGGATTTGTTCTTATTAAGAATTACTTTAAGTCAACATATTTAATTGTGCAGAAACTTGCCTGATTCTATTTATTTATATATTTTGGTTTTTTGTAACAAGGTCTCACTCTGTAGCGCAGGTGGGTCCTGAAATCTTGGTGATCCTCCTGCATTAGCTTCCTGAGGCTGGGATTACAGGTGTGTGCTAGCATGCCCAGCTTTGCTGGATTTTTTTTTTTTTTTTTTTTTTTTGGTCCTGGGAGTCGAACTCAAGACTTCACGTTTGCCAGGCAGGCGCTGTGCCACTGAGCTATATCCCCAGACCGGCCTGGTTAAGTATAGGTTGTTTCCAGCATTTTATTACTATAAATAATCCTGCATTGAACATCGCTGAGCACAAACTTTTCTTTATATTTAGTGTTACTGCTCTGGGGTAGAATTCTACAAATAAAGTTCTTAGTTTGAGGGTTAGATGCAGCATGAAAACTAATGATATATAGTACCAAAGTGCTTCACAAAGAATCATGCCACTAGGCTTTTCTTATCAGCGACACTGAACTCAACTGGCTTAGTACATCTTCTTTGACTTTGAGCCTTCTTTTTTAGTGATAAAATGTACTTCTGACATATGCATACACATGCAAAACCAGGCATTGCTTTGAAAATTGTTCTTATTACTCTGTGTTATCCTTCCTTCCTGCTCCTCCCTGACAGTCAAACACCCCCTAGGCAGGCTCAATCTGCCTCTGCTATTGTAGATTGATTTCTATTTTCTAGAACTTTATTCTAGCAGAATCCTATATATGATTACATATATACATATAGAAGCATAAAGAGACATAATGTGTGTATACATATATATACATACATGGTCTTTTTCTCATGACAATTATTTTGAGATTTATTTATTCTTATCCTCCTCCTCCCCTCCTTCCTCTTCTTCTCCTCCTCCTCCTTTTCCTTCTTTACCTTTATCTTCTTACTGTTTGCCGACTGGTAATTCCTCATATACTCTAGTTTTTAATCCACTCACTGGTTGCTAAGTTTTTCATTACCTCTAACTTTTTGCTATTATGTATACACCTGCAGTAAACATTCATACACATTCTTCTTTTGAGGGGGCAGAGATTAGATTTATTGATTAACTGTTTTAAAGGCAAGGATGGCACAGTGGAAGGCTGCAGGGGTGCAAGACCCTTCATTGGTTCAGGGAACCACAATTGGGATGTATTTCACCCCACAACCATCAGGGATCAACTGCTTCTCAGCCACCGTGTCTTCAAATTTATCCGCACTGAGCTTGAAGCCCCACTTCTTGGAGACATGGATCTTCTGGTGGCCAGTGAACTCGAACTTGGCCCTGTGTAGGGCCTCAATCTGATGTTCCCTGTTCTGCAATGCACATGGACATGACCTGTCCAATGTGAACCCTCACCACTGTGCCCTGGGGCTTCCTGAAGGCACCCCGCATTCCTGTCTGCAGCCTAGACTGGGGACAGCAAGAGATCGATCAGACACTCAAACATCCACTGGGAAACTGTCTCCAACGTCCCTTCCAGCAGCCAATACAAGGAACAGGCTACATACACTACAGAGGAGGTTGCTGTTTGCAAACACAGTACAAAAACATTCTTCTGGACTTGTTGAATGTCTTGGCTTAACATTTTTTAAGCATATTTTTAACTTCTTCAGATACTAAGATACTATGTTTTCCAAAGTGGTTGCTATACCATTTCCCAATCACTACATGAGAATTCCAGTTCTCTTACATTCTTGCGAGTGATTGGTGTGGTCAATCTTTCTAGTTTTTAGTCTAGAGTGAGTGAGGTGTGATAACCTCTTGTGTTGATTAATTATGCTAACATTCTTCTATATATTTACCTGTTGTCTGTGCATTTGCTTTGGTGACAAATCTTTTGTCTATTGTTAAATTAGTTTATCTTTATTGGGTTGTGATATATTTTGGATAGAAGTCTTTTATCAGATTTGTATTATACAAATATCATTCCAGGTGTTTATCAATATTATTGATTTTTTAAAATTTTATTTTAAAGAGGGTAAAATTAAACATAACAAAACAGATCATAAGAAAACAGGGCTGGGGATTTAGCTCAGCAGCATAAGCACCTGCCTTGCAAGCACATTGTCATGAGTTCAATCCCTGGTACCGGTAAAAAAAAAAAAAAGAAAAAAAAAAAAAAGAAAAGAAAAGAAAACAAAGAGACACAGATTTCAAAGCAAGACAACCAGAGATCTTCACTGTATATCATATTGTCTCTCATTTTCTTCCAAATAGTTGTCCATATCTTCACATACAATGAATTCATACAAAACACAATAGTATAAAACTGATCAGAACAGGATGATGAAGGAATTTAGGTCTTCAATACTAGACAATAGGGAAGTCAACAATAGCTGCCATAGTGTCTCTCGTTCTCTTCAAAATAGCTGTCCATACCTTCATGTATGTTGAAGTTAAACAAAGCAAAACAGACTAAAATCACTCTGAACAAAAAAAAATAGTATTGCTGGATTTCACATCATGACACTACGGAATCAGGACTGGGTACCTTAGTGTCTCTTTTTCTTCAAAGTAGCTATTCATTACATTGTGCATTATATAATCAATTCTTATAAACTGTTTAGAAGTTCTACACATGTATGAATCTCTACATGTATACCTACCCTTTCTGTATTAGAGGGAAAAACAAAACAAGACAAAACAAATTCCTAGAAAAACACAAAATGAAAAAGACATATAAACAATAGCAAAGAGCCCAGAACACTGACAATATAGGCCTTCAAAACAACTAGATTTGTTTTGAACAACTAGCATAACTAGAGTTGTTATTTTACATATTGATCTTCAAGAGTTCCTCAGATCGCCATACAATAATATGCACAATTGTTCCAATCCTATGATTGATAACTGTTTTGTCCCAAGAACTTATGGAATTTGTAGCACAATCATCTTAGCTATCCTAAGTGTGTTTATATAATTTTAGATATTTTTTCTTTTCCTTTCCTTTTTCTTTTTCCTCATTTTCCCTGAGATACTATTTTTCCCCTTTAAGCAGATTCTTACCCTTTCACTGTATTCTTATACTTTCACTGTATTTATTTTTTTGTATTTTATGCACTCTTACTATTTCTTACATTAGGGACACTATACGGTATTTATACATGTGAGTTTATTTCATTTATGAGTATGGTCTCAAGTTGTACCCACTTACTTATAAATATCTCGATGTGATCATTCTTTGTAGCAGAGTAATACTCCATTGTGTGAAAATACCACATCTTTTTTCATTGTGTGAAATACCACATCTTTTTTCATTGTGTGAAAATACCACATCTTTTTTATCCATTCCTCAGTTGATGGGCATCTAGGTTGTTTCCAAATTGTGCTGTTATAAACATGTGTGCACGTATGTCACTGTGGTATGATGCTTTCAGTTCTTCTGGGAATATGCCTAGAAGTGGAATAGCTGGAACAAATGGCACTTCCAATCCCAGCTTTTTGAGAAATCTCCACCCTGACCTCCACAATGGCTGTACCAGTCTACACTCCCACCAACAGTGCAGGAGAGTTTCTTTTTCCCCACAGCCTCTCCAGCATTTGTTGTTGTTGGTTTTCTTGATCCTGGCCATTCTTTCAGGAGTAAGATGGAATCTCATTGTGGTTTTAATTTGCATTTCTCTAATGACCAATGATAATGAACATTTTTTCATGTATTTATTTGCCATTTGTATTTCTTCATCTGAGAAGTGCATATTCATCTCAGATGCCCATTTTTGGCAAATTGACTTCTTGTTACTCTTCCCAAACCCAGCATGGCTTGCACTGGCTCATGGGAAGGGAAATTGGCTCATAATATTAATTCACATATAATTGCTTCTTTTGCCACTCCCCATTCTTTTTTTTTTTTTTTTTTTTTTTTTTTTTTGTCTTTTTGCTTTTTATTGGTACTGGGGATCGAACTCACGACTGCCTGCTTGCAAGGCAGGCACTTATGCTGCTGAGCTAAATCCCCAGCCTCTCCACTCCCCATTCTTTTTGCTACTATTTTCAGTTATTTTACTCTTATATATGTTACAAATCCTATGGTGCATTGTTACTAGTTCTGCTGTGCATAATCTGTTCTCTTTTAAAGGGATTAAAAGTAAGAAAAATGGTTTTCATATATATCCTCAATTTTTTTTCTACCGTTTTGAATATTTTTAATATATTTGCGTAGATTAAATTTCTGCCTGACAGCTTCTCCTCTGCTTGAAAAACTTCCTTCAGGACTGTTTATAGTGCAAAGCTTGTGCTCCCTAAATCCTTTCAACTTGTGCTGGTCTAGAAACTGTCAATTTCACTTTATTCCAGCTTTATATATAATTAATATAGCATTCACATAGCACACAGTTCACTCATTTAGGTGTGAAATCAGGGAGTTTTAGCACATTCATAGAACTGTGCAGTCATCTCTACAAATTTAGAACATTTGCATTACCTCCAAAAGAAACTCCGAATCCTTTAACAGACACTTTCCACTTTTCCATGCCTCAGTCCATGATGACTGTTACTCTTTCTTTCTCTATAGATTCATTTCTTATAGGCATTTCATATACCCAGAACCATACTGCATGTAATGTTTTATGTCTGTCTTCTATTGCTTGGTGTAATATTTTCAAGGCTCATCCATGCTGTCGCATCATTTTTTTCTACTGCTGAATAGTACTTCATTGTATGGGTACACCACATTTTGTTCATCTGCTCATAAGCTGATGGACATTTGGTTTGTTTCCACCTTTAGCTATCGTGCATAATGCTGCTATGAACATTTTGTGAACGAGTGTTCAAGTAGACATAGTTCTGTTCTTCTGAGTGTAGACCTGGGCATGGAATTGCTGGGTCACTCCTGGTGCTTCTGTGATTAGCAGTGAGAGGAACTACCAGCTGTGTTTGAAGGAGTTACAGCATTCTGTGTTCCTGTGTGCTGTACATGAGCGCCTTCCTGCTCTCGCCCTGCTCTAACTGTCAGTACTTGACCTCTGCCTCCTCTTGATGTGGAATCCTGGGCCCAAGAGACTTTTTTCTCCCACCCCAGGGCAGGTACTTTTTGCTGGTTCTTTTTTTTTTTTTTTCTTTTGTTCTTTCTGGGTACCGGGAATTGAACTCAGGACCTCAGGCTTTCTCGGCAAGTGCTGTGCCACTGAACTAAATCCAGGCCCCTTTGCTAGTTCTCGTATACAAAAATTTCAAGTTTTCATTTGATTCCTGGGAGTAGCAGGAAGGAGGACTTTACGGAGAACATCCCCCACAGTGACTCTGCTGTCCTTCTCTTAGTGGCATAAAGCTGTGCTGTGAGACAGGAAGGCTCTGGAAAGTGAGAAGCACCTGTACTGGGCCCCAGTGGCAGCTGAGCCTGGCAGGCCCATGCCTCTTGGGACTCTCGTGGTCTCTGCTCCGCTCTCAGTCTGTCCTGTATGCTCCTGCTCCAGGCTCCCAGCAGTAACTTTACGGCTCCAGCTAGTCCTAAGAATACTAGCTGCCTTTGCCCTTTAGGAATTTGTTAAAATTTAGGCTGACTTAGTTTATCTTTGTCTCTATCATGTCTCCTCTTGTGTTCTGCAAAGGTGAATGGTTTGTGTGACCTGTCTCTCCTTAAGGGATTTTGTCACAGTTTGGAATTCAATACTCTTGGGTGCTTTAGCTCTTTAATGACTTTCAGAGCATGTGCGGTTTCGTAGATCATGTGACTTTTTTGTTTTCAGGATGAAAATGATGTTATCTTCAGATTTTCTGCAACTTAAGCAGAGGGGTGTTTTTCTCATGATTTTTAAAATCACTTTTATTTCTGTTTTTCCTTTTTGTCAATTCTTTTGATAGTTTCCAGTATATCTATTAAGATTTTACTGTTTTATTAAATTTCACAACATTCTAATACAGTGAGGATATTTTTTGTTGTATTTACTGCAAATATTGTTTCAATGCTTCTTGCTTCCTAATTGAACTATTCATCTATAAAGATATGTAACATTTTGGCATGGTGGAACCCACTGATCTTTCATTTTGGGTATTCCTTTTATCTTTTTTAAGCCTGGGAAGGCTGTCCTCTCTGGAGATTGATAAAGTGCTCCTTTTTACTTGTTCCCAGTAGTTTTAAAGCTCCTCCCCCCTTAATTCTCTTTCATCCTCTTAGAATTTATTGGTAAAAGGCAACATTCCATAAGTTTACTTTTCTTTCACAAATGTTCAACTAATTCCATCAATATTTATGAATAATAGTCTTCCCTTACCCATTGAATATATTACATTGTTTTTTTTTTTCTTTGAGGTACTGGGGGCTGAATGCAGAGCTTTTGAATTGCGTTATATACCCAGCCTTTATTTACTTATTATTTATTTATCGGCAGGATCTTGCTAAATTGCCAGAAAATGCTCAAACTTATGATCCTCCTGCCTCCTCCTAGAATGCTAAAATCACAGGCATGTACCACTAAGTTTGAGACATACTATATTTTTGTAAGGCAAGACCTACATCTGGACCACCTGAACTTTTTCCATCATCTGGCCATTCATGTGGATTTTCCTTCAAATTTAATACAAGTACATTATTTAGACTTGAAAAAAATTGTTTTTCTGTTAGAAACAAAACCTGCTATCTCCCTCCCCAGTCTATTTCAGGCTGCTCTCTCTTAGCACCTCAGTCAAAATCCTCATGCCCATAGTTGTGTTTTGTTGCTGCTGGACCTGCATAACCTGTTGGGGCCTCATGAGACTGAATGTTCACCATAGTAACCACAGGTCCTTAAGTAACCTGAGCTCCCGCTGTGAATTGTGACATGAGGCTGTGTGTGCTGACGGCACAAGTGAGCTGCAGGAGGAGATGACCCTGCCCCTCTCCTGCCCCAATTCCACCCCCATCCCTCATGTCACCGCCTGTGACTTCTTAGGAGATTCCTACTGCAGGCTCCTTGAGGAAAAGGATATTTAGACCTGGTTTTTAGGTGGCCCTGTGTGATGCGTAGGTACCACATGCCAGTGAAGTATCACCACATCCCCAGTTCTGGTACTGATATCCATGTTTGTTTTCTATTGCTGTTGTAACCACAAATGTATCTTTTAAAAATATTCCAGCTAATATCTCCTCAGAAGTCCAGGATATAAAACCAAAGCGTTGGTGGAGTAGGAGGACTACACTCCTTTTTAATGATTCCGGGTCTTTTTCTTATTCATTTATGTTCTTGGCAATTTAGCCCCTTCTGATTGTTATGTGTATCCACTTACACTACTGAATTTGGTTATTAAATCTGAAATTCTTTGAGGATCCTCTATGTAGAGTATCGTGTCATCTACCAATAATGATAATTTACTTCTTCCTTTCCTATTCTTATTCCTTTTCTTTCTTACTCTTGTCTAATTGCTCTGGCTAATGTTTCCAGAACTGTATTAAATAAGAGTGGTGACAGTGGGCATCCGTTTCTTGCTTCTGATTTTTTAAAAATTTTATTTAAAAGGAAAAAGAGAAAAAACAAAACAAAACAAAGCAGTGTAAGGGTACAATTAATACAGAACTACAAAAAGAAAAAAAAACAGTAAGAAATCACCAGTTAATAGATTACAATTATCATCCTAGAGACAGTTGCTCAAGTCACAGTATCAAAGCATACAAAGTGGACATTCAAACAGTGAGACTGCAAACAGTTGTGTTCAATGATTCAACCAAAAACATTAATATGTGCATCTATTTAACACCCCTAAACACACTTCTTACTTCTGATTTTAAAGTGAAAGCTTTCAGCTTTTGTCTATTATAATGGCTGTTGGTTTGTCCTAGATGGATTTTATCAGATTGAGATAAAGACTATTTATTCCAATTTTCTGTAGGTTTTTGTCATGAATGGGATTGGATTTTTCAAAATACTTTTTTTTGGCATCTATTGAGATGATCATAGTGTATTACATTTATTGATTTTTGTGTGTTGAACTATCCCTGCATTTCTGGGATGAGTCCCACTTGGTCATGGTGTATTATCTTCTTGATGATTTGCTGCATTCTATTTGCCAGTATCTTTCAAAATTTTTTTAAAATTTTTTTTATCAGTACATGTTCACAGTATATAATGGTTTCATTGATTATGGGGAGTCGTACACACATATTTTCATTCTTTTTATATCCCTTCCCCTTTTCTTCCTCCCCAAAAAAATTATTTAAAAGATTATTTAGTGAAAAATTATTTAGTGAAAAAGTCCATTGAAGAGGAATGTACACATTCTCATAACATGTAAAATATAACATGTCTGAAAGATAAATTTTTATGTGATTCTTTAATGTCAGACTTGTGATCCAGAACTTCTAATGGGATTGTAAATGTTGCAAACTGATGGCAGTAGTTCCTGAAGCAGCTGCTAGAGTAAAGATAAAGCACCAAGATGGTATCATTGTGGAAAGTCCCATTATCTCTTTAACTAAAATGTTAAAGTTTCTGTTCTATATCATGGAATTCCAGTAATGAAAATCACATCTGACATTAAATAGGAGCTTTGTTCATGTATATATCATATTATTAAGAAATTGAAAGCAATTTAAATGGCTTTGCCAGTATCTTTCTAACTGTGGGAATACTGCTTCCCTTTTAATTTCATTAAAGAGTTGAAGGAGTAGTGGCATTAGATCTTCTCTAAAGTTCTTGGAGAATTCAGCAGGAAATCCAACAGGACCTGGACTTTTCTTTGTTGGTAGGTTTTTAATTACATCTTCAATTTCATTGACTGATGTGTTATTTAGAACCTTTATATCTTCTTGATTCAGGTTTGTTAGTTCATATGTATTTAGGAATCTGTTCATTTCTTCTGTATTTTCCATGTAAGTTCTTGAAGTAAATATTATTAGTCTTCTGAATTTCTGCAGGATCTGTAATGATTTCACCCTTTTAATTCCTAAATGCATGAATTTGAGTCTTTTTCTTTTTCTTTTTCTTTTTTTTTTTTTTTTTTTTTTTTTTTTTTTTTGCTTTTTTTTAAAGGTTGGCTAAGGATTTGTCAATTTTACTTAGTCTTTCAAAGAACCAACTCTTTGATTCATTGATTCTTTGAATTGTTTTCTTAGTTTCCATTGCATTAATTTCTGCTCAAATCTATTTCTTCCCTTATAACAACTTTGGGCTTGACTTGCTTTCTTGTTCTAGATGCTTGAGGTTCAACGTTACATTATTAGTTTGAAGTCATTTTGCTTTTCTGATGTGAAATTTACTACCATAAATGTCCTTTTGTAGAACTGCTTTCAATGTGTCCCACAAGTTCCAGTGTTTGTATTGACATTAATCGTTTAATTGTAGAAACTGTGTAATTTTTTCTTTAATTTAATGTGACCCATTGGTTTTCAGGAAGGCATTGTTTAATTTTTATGAGTCTACAAAGTTCACTTTATTTCTTCTTCTTCCTCTCCTTCTCCTCCTGCTCCTTCTTCTCCTCCTCCTCCCCCTCCTTCTTCTTCTCCTTCTTCTTCTCCTTCTCCTCCTTCTCCTCCTTTTCATCCTTCTCCCCCTTCTCCTTCTTCTTTTTGTACCTCAAATTGAACTCACAACCTTGCACTTGCCAGGCTGGTATTTGTACTGCTGAGCTAAATCCCTAGTCCCTCATCTCATTTCTTTTGCCATTGATTTCCAGTTTTATTTCACTATGGTCTGATAACATATGGGATAATTTCAGTTTCTTTGCATTTACTTAAGCATATTCTGTGAACTAATATATAGTCTACTTTGGAGACCATCCCGTGTACAGTTGGGAAAAATGATCAGGGTAGAACACTCTGTAGACAACTACTAAGTGCATTTGTTGAAAATTTTGGTTTAGTTGTGATATTTCTTTGTTGATTTTTTGTCTAGTCGATCTATCTATTTGTAACTGCGGAGTATTGAGGTTCCCCCATTATAATTGTATTAGTGCTTATTTGATTTCTCATGTCTGTTAATATTTCTTTACATATAGTTGGATGTACTGTTATTTGGTGCATATATATATATATATATATATATATATAGTTATCTCTTCCTCTTGGATTGTTTCCTTAACAAGGATGTAGTGGTCTTATTTTGACCAGTCTTGGCTTGACAGTCACTTTGTCTAAAATAGTTCCCGTTTTTCTGGGTTCCCGTAGTATGGGGTATTTTTTAAAATTCTTTGACTTTCAGTCTATAAATTTCTTTTTGAGTTAAATGTGTTTCTTGTATGGAGTACATTATTGAATATAATTTCCTGACCTAGTATGCCAGTCTGTTTTTTTGATTGATGAGTTGAGACCATTTGTATCATTAATATCAATGGTTATAACCGATATATTTTGACTTTTCCCTGTCATGTTATTTTCCTGTTGTGCATTCCTTTTCTTTCCCCTCTGTTTAATTACTTTCCCTATCTGGTGAACTGATTCTGTTGGCATCCATGGAGTTTGAGGCTTCATTACTTCTTTCTAGAATGTCCTTAGAACATTTTGGAGTGGTGGTTTGTAGTCATGAATTTCTTCAGGTGTTCTTTGTCATGGAAGTATCTTAATTCTCCATCCATTTTGAAAACTAGTTTTTCAGGGTACATGAATCTTGGTTGAAGGTTGTTTTTGCTCAGGGCTTGCAATACTTCACTCCAAGAACTCAGTGACTTAAATATTTGTGTTGAGAAATCTGCTGTGATTCTGGTGAGATTCCCTTTACAGGTGATTTTTTTCTTCCTAACATCTTTGCCAAACTGCTGGTGCCATTAAAAAGTTATGGGGTGCAGATATGGAGACAAAGGTCATACAAAGTAGGAGCCTGAAAGACAGTGGGGACTCATAGCAGTCTAACCAAAATCATGTACAAGATGACATATACATTACACTTGCTTTTCAGCAATAAAATATAAAGTTCTTTTTAAAACAGATCCTCATCTAGACTTTAGTTGAACTTCCAGGAAAGATAAGAATAATAGTTGCACTTTGAAATGGATTGTTCCAAAGAAGAAAAGGGAGGGCTGCTTTTATCTATTTGTCCACCCATCCATCCATCCATTCATCTACCCATCTATCAGTCCTCTCTCTCTGCCCTCTTGCCTGTCTCATCTCTCTATCTGTCCACTTATTTAGATTGGTTATTTTGTGTTCATCTCAGTTAGGAGTGTGAGAAGAAAGAACCCTGAGTCTCACTGGCTTCCACAGTAATTTTTCTGAATTGAGGCCTACACTGTTCTGGGTTATTATGACCTTGGCTTTAGCCTGGGGGTGCCACCCTCAGCCAAGACTTCCTGAGAATGCTGAGCAAAGTTGTGATGCCAGATCACAGCCACCTTCTGAGTTGGCCTGGCATTGACATATGCAGAAACACACCCCCAACCCCCGCACACACACACATGGAGGTTTCCTGCTTTGAATCCTGCATCCCAGTGCTATCATTTTCAAACAATTTTCATTAACACTTGGGAGACACTTAAAATGCTCAGTGTTCACTTTATAAAGTGTAGGTTACTGCCCTTGTATCCTAAAAGGAACTTGTAGATAATTAATATGACCTAAGCCTTCCTCCTTGAACTATATGAAGAGTTATGTATCCCAGTGATAACCTTTCAACCAAATCCAGGCAGTGAAGTCTGTTTCTCCACACAAAAGAGTGATCATTATAGTCATTTAGTATAGCATCTGGCTTTTACCCTGGGAAGAGCACTGGCAAATTTGAGTCACATCTGTTATCTAACTGAAATTGTTAATAATATAGGTCCAAGATTCTTTGATCAAAAAGTTGCAGCAGAATTTTTGCTTCTGGAAAGACAGAGTAGACATGTTGTCTCCTCTTTTCT
The DNA here is from genome assembly GCF_034190915.1 of Cavia porcellus. Lineage (NCBI taxonomy): Eukaryota > Metazoa > Chordata > Mammalia > Rodentia > Caviidae > Cavia > Cavia porcellus. Next base: position 104,875,056 of record NW_026947485.1, read on the forward strand.
CATTAGTACAATCAAAAGCCTTGGACATTCAAATAAAAAACAAATATCAGAAAACAACAAAAGGCAAAGAGAAGAAAGCAGCCAAGTAGGATCTGGAGACCTGGGGAGCAACATATCCATGAGCTCCAGAGCTTTCTTTTTCTGGCATGTATCCCAGTTTTGGAGTCAGAGAGGCTGGCCACTTGGAACCACCAATAGACACAGACAGAACAGCCATGGCGAAGCCTGCATTCTTTACCAAGGGACTAAGAAGGGGGCAGCCTGGTAGTAGATGCTTCAACAAGGAGGATGTGCAGGTGGCAACTAGGTACGTGAAAAGATGCTGTCCTTAATTACTAGGGAACTACAAGATAATATTGCAGTGAGATATTAGCTATCAAAATGCACAAAAATTAAGAAGCAAGACATCAAATGCTGGAAAGAATGCAGAAAAACTGGACCCCCACCAGTAAAAATGAATGGGTTATTGATTCTTGCATCAACCTGGAATAATCTCCAGAGAGTTACTCTGAGTGGAAAAAACCAACCTCAGAAGGTTGCATACTATAGATTCCCCCTTCTGTGACACAGTTGTAGTGGCAAAATGCTGCAAGTGGGAAGCATATCAGTGGCCTCCTGGGACTGAGGAGGGGATGGCGGGGAGGCAAGAGACGTGAGTATTCAAGGGATCCTTTAGAGGAGACGAATGTTCAGTGCCTCAGTTGTCTCCATGTCTGTACCCTGGCTGTGATCTAGTTGTATAGTTTTCAAGATGTTCCTTTGGAGAAACTGTGACCTAGGTTCTCTCTGGTTCCTCTTGCAACTGCATCTCTATGATGAACTCAAACTAAAAAGTTTATTTTTTTAAAAAAAGTGTCATCCCTGGCTCCCATTCATTCTAACTTCATAAGAGGCAGGAATAGCATTGGCTGGAGTCTTGAATACTCCACAGCAGCACCAAACAAATTATTTGTTCACCAGAAAGCATACTTTTCTTCCCATCAAATTTCACTACATTGTTTTCTGCAAGCTCTATTTCTGATGAAAATTTGTAAAGATTAACACAAATTGACTTTGTTGAAAAATTTGCAGTTAGAAATAAAAGTTATAACTCAAATTCTTGATAATTCTAATATGTTTTTTAGGAACTTCTAATACCACTATGCCCACTTCTAAGTGTTGCTGTCAGTTTGTCGTGGTAAGCACGTCACACATCCATCTCCACCTTGGCAAAGTGTCTCATTGATGGTCGTAATAGAGGGACATCTCAGGAGAATTCCACCACTGATTTTCAAATAGTGTCCAAATGGAACTTTGTCACTATTGTCAAGGAATGGTGCTGAACTGATATGCTACTTCCTGAGAATTTGCAGAAAAACATTGCTGTAAAAACTGAGATATGGGTGAAGTTGAATGTAGTTCTACTTGGAAGGTAGGAAGGTTTCTCAGGATAATGCTAATAGCTATGCTGTGAGAGTTGGTGCCTAAACTTAAAGATCAGGGAGGAAACTTCCTTAGCTGTCCAGGCCTGATGATGAGCAGCTCCGGCAGGTGCCTGGCCATTCTGTCTTCTGACCTGCGAGTTGGGCCCAGGTGCATTGGAACTATGTCGTCAAAACCAAGAATTTTTGAGAAAAGCCTACTTTGATGGCTGGCCTGTACTTTGCTTCCTCTCTGGAACTTTGACTTCCTGAGTGTTGTGGTTTGTGTTCCTGTGGCCCGGCCCCAAGCCTCATGCAATCCTAGATGCGACCAAATCTAGTGTTTTGACTGGTTGGTTGTCTAGCGCTCGTATTGAATGTGTGAGTGTTTCACATGCCCAGGGGAGGAGTCAGGATAAGGTTTATCTGTGGGAGGAAGGTGTGACTGTCTCTCTTGCCCGTTCAAGCCTGCTGTTTGGTGTGGTCCCGCCATGCCACCTTGCCACCTGGAGCCAACTGAATATGCACTGAAACCGCCAACCATAAGAAAGAAACCTTTCCTTCCCATACCTTGGGCGTCAGATATTTTGCCTCAACCATGAGTGGAAAAACATAACTAACATACTGAGTGAATCATCTGCTGGGCAGCTGTGCCCTGCAGAGGCCAGAGAGGCCACTGTTGAGTCTCTCCAGGAGCAGCTGTGCCAGCAGAAGACAGGAGGTTCTGTTTATCACTCAGAGCCGCCGTCTATTTCTCATTCCAACCAGAGGTCAAAGGATAGTTACTGGGTAGTGAGAGTCTTGGCTTAGCTTTCCAGCAGCCCTGGTTTTTAGGGCTCTCTCTTGTGGGATACTCTGGCTGTGTCTGCTTTCAATTGTCCAGTATGGCTGCTGCTCCACATGTGACCTCGGCCTCTGTCCTCTGGAAGACACACCTACAGGTTGCTGTCATGTGTCCTTCCATGGGCACATGCTGCACTTGTGGGAAAGCCCCAGTGCACTTACTCGAGTTGTCAGTTCAAGCCTGTAGCCAGGATTAGCAGGACCTTGGAGTCAGGCACATTTTGGATTTATGCCGAATTGCTATTAACATGTGTACTTAGCTGGGCATGGTGGGACACGCCGGTAATCCCAGTTACAAGGAGGCTGAGGCAGGATGTGTATGAATTTGATTCCTGCCCTGACAGTTTATCAAGACTCTGTCACAAAGCAAAAAGCAAACAAACAAACAGAGCCTAAAAGGGCTGGGGATGTAGCTCAGTGCAAAAACAAAAATAAGAACAAAAGAACCCCACAGGTTCTTAACATGAATGACTCTAATTCCTCATCTGTGACATGGGGCCTGAGCCTCTCCTTGAGTTTTGGTAGCCAGGACCACATGGGGAATACATCTGACATCTAGCAGCTTGCTCCTGCACTGGGTGAGGATGGTGGACCAAGTGCCAAGGTCTCCAAGTCAGGCAGAACTGAGTTAGGTGACATGTGACTTATCTTTGATTCTACAAGTGTAAGTTAGAGTCAGTAATGATCTGTACCCTAAAGTTGGCATTTGTGGGTGACCCAGTCCATGTGGTATGGTCCCCAGCTAGGGTATGACATGGATTGTCCATTGTTGCTGGTTAGGACAGGAGTAAGGCAGACCTGACACTGGTCCAGGGCCAGAAGACCCCCATCCAGACTCTTTTGCCTTTTCGTTGGGGCGCTCATGTTGATCTCAGATGCCTCCCACCTGGCATTTCATCTTTCCTTCTTCCTTACCCTAACCCTCTCCCTCCCCTAAGCACCCAGAGCCCAGGCACTGCTCCCAGGGCCCCCACCTCCTTAAAGTGATGACTCGCTAACTTCATTTAGGAAACTCCTTCTCCCACCCCATTAAGGCTCCCCCTTCCCTGGGTTTCCAGGCATGGATCTGATTTTTCTGCTCACCAGTGTTTACATCCAGGTATGAATGGCCTGTTGATTTCTCTTCTGAGTGATATTTCTGTTTTCTAGGAAAAATATACTACAGTGGGCAAGGTGTATCTATTCAGGATCATCTTGAGGCCCTCACCTGTTCACCCTGGGGTATGGACACCTCCAAAGCTGTGTTCTGTGGGCAACATGGCCTGCTGTGAGGAGGCACTTGGCCCATGCCCTGTGTCTCTGTTCTTTCTCCTCACTGTGCCACTCTTGGGACCACTACAGAACTGGACCTTGGACTTGGTGGGTCTATGTTGTGCCCTTCCTATGGGGTCACCTGAGTATCTCTGATCCTCCCCTGGATGTCTTTTTCCACACTTGCTCATACTTTGGTTTGTTTGTTTGTTTGTTTGTTTGTTTTACATTAGTATAAATTTGTAGTGTATAATGTTTACATTCTTTGCTGGGCATGGTGTGCACACCTGTAATCCCAGAACTCGGGAGGCTGAAGCAGGAGGACCACTGTGAGTTGGAGGCCAGGCTGAATTATATAGTGAACTCAAGGCTACCCTGCACTATTCAGAGAGACCCTGTCTCAAAAAACAGCAACAAAAAAAGTTTACATTCTTTGTGGGGAGTTGGTGCGTGTGCATAACACATATTAATTCCTTTTTTAGTTTAAAAAGCAAAACAGGAAAAAAATGATATAGAATTTGGAAAAAAGTACAAAATTAACACTAGTTAATATATTGCATATTGTTATCTTTTATAATTGCATAAGTACCTCCTGTGCTGTTAGAATGTCTAATGCCATCTGATTTTGGAGGATGGCATGTTTTTTACCTTTTTTATTTACAAGAGAGATCAGCCACAATGTCATTTAAGGGATTATGGGTGTAGTTAGTTGAGGCCTCCATATACATCATATAACCTTTTTCTGGACAAGAGCTGACAGGTCTCAGTGACACATATTGTCACTGAAATATCTGTTCAGGATATATGTGCACCCATGTTTGTAGCAGCACAATTTGTAATAGCCAGATTCTTGGAAACAACCTAAGTATCCTATCCATCAAGGAATGGATAAAAAAGATGTGGTATTTTTATACAATGGAGTACTAATCAGCGATAAAGAATGATCACATTGAGATATTTATAAATAAATGGACACAGCTTGAGGCCATACTCATAAGAAAAATAAATCAAACTAATATGTATAAATACCAAATAGTTTCCCTAGTGTAAGAAATGGTAAGAATACATAAAGTGTGTGGTAATCATGACTCCCCATTATATTGCTTTGAAGCCTTATAATGTTTTCATTCATTAGTTGGAATGGTTTTATTCTGGGTTGTTTGATTTTATTGTCTGTGATGGTATGAACAGCTATTCTGAAGAAAACAAGACAACATAATAGCTAGTGATGATTTAATATCATCTTGTTATGAAGTCCCACCAAGCTTTTGTTGTTCTGTCTCCATCGGTTTTATCATGTTGTATCTCACTGGATTTTGTTATATGTGATAGTATAAACAAAATTTTGTATAGACAAGGAGATAATACAATAACCATCGTTTGTTTTCTGTTAGTTGGTTCTGAATACCCTGGTTCGTAATACTTTCATTCTCTTGAATGGTTTCACACTGTCTTGATATGTTTGATGCTACAATATACAAAGTTATACTCATATATTTCAAGGAAAGAGACACTATGGTAGCTACTGTTATGTTGGGTTATCTTATGGTGAAACGCTATGTTGCTCAAATTGTTCTGTTCTGACCTGAGTTGTCATGTCCACTTTTATCTTAATCTTTTGGGGAAAAAAAATAGCTGTTCAGGTTACAAGATCTAGGCACAAAAAATGATCAGTCAAACAATGTCAGCACAAACTATTCTTTTTGATGAATGAACAGAGATGAGCAGTATAGTTATCTATCTTACATACATATACATACACACATTTATATATGTATACTTACATGCATATAATTCCTTTTTTCATCCCCTTTCATTTTTCTTCCTGTCCCCTCCATTCATCTTTTGATCTTCTTTCTTTTTTTTCTATACACGTTTGCAGTATATAATGTTTACATTCCCCGTGTGGAGTTAGTATGTACATGGCACATCTTAATTCCTTATCTCATTCCTTTTCGCTTCTCTGTTTCTCTTCCCTCCACACTTCAAACTTCCATGGAAATGAGTCATCAGAGGCATCCTTTCTTCTGCGTAGTTAACCAGGAAAGAATCCAAGTCAGATGCTGTCAGCTTTTCTATAAGGTCACAAAAGCTCCCTAAGACATCACCCTTAAAGGGCCAAGAACTCGCATGGATTACACGGGTGAATTGGTGGGAAGTTTGTTTGGATGTTGAGGACTCTTGCTGATTTTTCACTGTGCTCTAGGTCACGTGAGCATGTCAAAGCATGAGTTCCCAGCCTGGACATTAAATAAACCTGGAGACCAGCAGGCCGGTGGAGAGGGCCGCCTTCTCCAGACTGCCTGTGGTGAGCAACATGAGGTTTACGGCAGTCATTAAGCCAGAGCAGACGCACATTCATCAACCATAAAGCCTTGACCTGACACAGTACAGCAGTGCAGCCAAGCGCTTTTGCTGTAGCCTTCAGAAGTATACTTATTTATTACCTCTTCTGAGGCCCCCAAACAAAAGATAGGCAGAATGTGCTATTAATTTAAATGACTTCCCCAGTGAAAGCATAAATAAGTGGTCCTGGTCTCTGATGGATAGGGAATCCCACTCCCGTCCAGGGTAGAAACACTTCTGCTGCTGTGAGAGCTAAGAAGACCTTGGATTCAAATGCTCACCCTTTCTGGACACACCTGGGAACAGGGGTCAGCAGCACCGTGGAGATGGTTTTCCTAGACAGATAGGTCCCAACCCACACTGAGACCAGGGGTCTTTATCTCCTCCCACAGTGTACCCCTGAGCTAATTCAGTTTGGATCTCAGAATTGTTTCTGTAATTCTACCTAGGCAAACAGTGCAGTTTGCAGGTACATAAAGCCATCATCAGAGCTATTCCCTGGCCTCGTGCCCTCATGTGGCCTGTGTGCTCCTTAGCCCTGGCCTCACAGAGCTATGTCTTGTGACTCTTCCGATCGAGCCGTATCTGCCTTTGTGGACTTGAACTGAGCCAACTAGTAACTGGAAGGCGAGAGTTGTGTTCCTTGAATGTCATGGATCTTCTGTGCCTGAATTTCCTTCAGTGCTGGCTGTGGTTCCCATTGGAAAGGACAGCTCTGGCCCTCCTATTCCCTGGTCCCTGGTGACAGTGGTGTCCCTCTGACCCATCCACCCCCTACCTCCCCATCCCACTGTTGGCTTCTGCTCCCAGTGTGGGTCCAAGCTTATCCAGAGCAGACAAAGCCAGGACAGAGCTCTGTCCTGGAGTGCCCTGCCACTGACATCCTCTTTTTAGTTCACATAACCTCACATAGGCGCCCCTTCAGGTCTGCTGTCAGACCCTTATCACTCACTGAAGATCTCTGGACAAGAAGCCTTACAGCTCAGGCCTCAACCAGGTGTTTTCGCCCTAGGAACTCAGAGCTCTGGCTCCACCTGGCTGGTACCCTAGTGGGCTGTAGCCCTGGGCAGCCAAGAAGGTAGAAAAGCTGTGGCAAGGTTGTTGGCAAGCAGTCTTGCACACACTGTACCCCAGAGGTTGGCACACTCTCAGATAGCTCAGGCCCAGGGCTGTGGATGCCAAGTGTCTAGGGGGAACTGACTTGCAGTGTGTCCCCCTTGCTGTCACCCTTGCAGTTTGTTATCCCTTTGGGCAGCTAGTGATGTGGTTTCCTATCCAGAAAAGACCTGTGGGGTCCCATTTGAAAATGTTAACACCAAGTAAAGAGTGGAATACTACCATGGCAGTCCTTATGTTCTAGAACACCCTGGAATGTGGTGAGGTGGTAGGGAGACAAAGGAGAGGCTTAAACTGGGGCTTGGGGCATGGGGCATGGTTGGGGCATGGAGGAAGGTGCTGAGCTGCCTCTGAAGCAGTTGCAGGAGACCAACATGGAGAAAGTTGTCCCTGATGGAAAGCAGGCACCACAGGTGCAGGAGCAGAAGTAGAGGCTGGGCTTTGCTCACAGAGGACCTTGGGCAGTTGAAACCACACTCTGGTCCAAAGTCCCCTCCACCCAGAACAGGGCCTGAGGCATCCTCCCCAGGCAGTGGGACCAAAATTCACACTAGCTCAAGGATTCTCTGCTCTCTGGCTCTTGGAATGGCAATCAGTTGTTTCTCTAGGCAGTTTTTAAAAATAAAAATGCTGATTTTCTTCATCACGAAGTACAAACAGAGTGGACATGAATCTGTTTAGGAGAGTAGGCAGCTCAGAGGCCTGGCACATGGTCGCAGGAGGGCAGGTAAACTGGGTGGAATTACAGCTAATTACATAAGCAGCAGAAGCTTACATGGGAGATGGGGGTGTAGCTCACGAATAAAGCCCTGGATCTGAGCCCAGGAAAAAAAAAAAAAAACCCAAAAAGCAAAGAAACCCCTCAGACCCTGTGGCAGCCCTGGCGCCAGTTAGGATCCGAATGCTCCAGGAAGCCCTGCTAGGATTTGTGGACTCTGCCTTTGTGAGTAGGTAGGTGCTTCCACTAGCCCCTGGGCCTAGACCCCACCATATGTCCAGCAGATCAGGTGGACACCCATATTGGTGGGCAGCTGGATGCCGCTGCTGCCCCCACCCTTGGCCTTGACCCCTGCCAGCCAGACGCCTCTGTGTGCTGTTTGGCCCCTGCAACAAGGTGGAGTTGAGTGGTGTCATTTGCCTGTGATGACAAGGAGAGCCCACCCCACCCTGGTAAAGGTCACTCTACTGTTGTTTGTCCATTCTGAGTTGATTCACTGTCTCACTTCCTGCCAGAGAGATCTGTTTTTCACCTTCAGGATGAGCCAGAAACTTCACAGTTGAGAACCAGGCAATGCAAGGAAGGGAAATGGAGGTCACTTTCTGGGTCAGGCTAGAGTCTGCATGCAGTGACTTCTTGGGTGGTAAAGGAGGTAACAACAGAACAGTTGGAGCTTCTGTAGTCCTGCAAATGTCTCTGGGCCTCCTGAGAACTTGTGATGACCTGAGTCAGAAGCGAGGAACTTTTCTGCCTCCTGAATTAATCTTTTAACTTCTTAAACCTTCCCTCTTCAAAACTAGAAATTGACTGCTTGATATAATCTGCTCCCTTTAAAAATTATCATTAAATGCTGCAAAACATTTAGTGGATGTGATGGATTCAGGTACTGATCAGAGTAGATTGGGAGCCAGGAGGTTTAAAATGAATTCTTCTTCAAAAGCTGCTTCATCTTCTTCAAAAAGCAAAACCACATGGAAGATGATATCTGGTTGACCAGTTTATTTTCATTTATTCCAAATGCCCACTATCCTGATGACAGCCAAGTGAACAAATTCTCCACAGAACACAGAAGGTGCATCCAAGGGGTGACAGCCATTGGGCGGGGCTCAGTCTGGGAAGTGAGTGCCGCCCTCACCTTCTCCTTGGCATGGGCTTCAGGAGCAGAGGCCCCTCGGGTCAGGGGTGGGGATGTCCATGGAGATTTGAAGGGAAGTGAGAAAATGGTCCTGTAAGTGGGAAGGAAGGGCCCTTGTGTGAGGTGGAAATTTTACCAAAGCAGTCACCTGTGGTAACATAAGACATACACCCAAACTTTTGAGATAGGATATGACCCTGTCTGTCCATCTCCCTGGAGAATTGCCTTCCTGAGACCATGAGAAGGACAGAAGGAGCCATGAGCCAAGTATCACAAGAGCTTATATGGACAGGTCTTGGTGTGATGAGACTAAGTCACTTGTGATACAAATACTGACTGACCCTCTCCTTAGATGGCTTATTATTGCTATAAAGCAAAATGTCTTTGACATTTCCCTCCCCACTCATCGTGCATGGCAACTTCTCTTCCATCATCCAAAACCACAAACCTTCTCTTTCCTTTTCCTCCTCAGTTCTTTCCTCTCTCCTCTATGTGAACCTTGGACTTTCTCCTCCCCACTTTCTTCCCATGCTTTGTCCCCATGGAATAGCACCGAAGCTCAGGAGCTGAACTGAAAAGTGGGGAAGGGATAGTGAGCGCCCATCCTGAGGCTGCTTCTATGAATGAAGACACCCGGCACCCAAGTCTTTAGCCCCAGTACACTGGCAGCCTCTCTTTTGGGTTCCAGAAGAGTCCATTCATTTTCCTGCCTGCCAGGGTGGCCTCCTAAGTCTGTTTTCTGCCTGTATTCCAGTCTCTCTGACCCTTCAGAAGCTGAAATCACCCAACCTGGAGCCCTGGTCTGACCCTACACAGTACCTTTTTCTCTTCAGGTGAAAGACAGGCTCGCTGGGAGCTGACCAATGTGCTGTCCAGGAGGAGGCTACTATTTCCACCTTGCCTTCTCTCAGTGTGTGCACCAGCCAAACCAGGATCCTTCTGCTCCCAGGATGTTCCTTGCCTCCTCAGTGCTGGCGTTGAGATTCCCTTTTCTTTGCTTCCATCTTCTTTTTCCCATCTCTCCAAGGCCAGCCACCCTCACACCTAGGCTTTGGCCCAAAACTTTGGCCCAGGCTTTGGTTTTGCCCTTGGGGAAGCCTGCCCTTCGCCTGCTCTGGGATCCCCTCCCCTCACCATCCTCCCACTACAGGCTCCCCATCACCTCTCCATTTCCTAACATACCCACTATGAACTTTCCTATTACCTGCCCTTGTTTGTCCTGTCACTTCTAATGGATCCCAAGTCCATAAACACCGGGCTCAGCTGTCTGAAAACCACAGTGCCAACCTTTCCATCTATCCTCCAGGCAGACAAATAGAGTACGAGAAATACCAGGGCAGTTCCTGTGTTCCAGGAAAGGTAAGCACGTCTCTGGGCCAGGACCCTGCATGCTGCTCCTGGGGTCTCGTCTTAAGGTTGCTCTGTGCTTTAGATGGGCGTTGGCAGCTGAGCCCCAGGCTCTTGCTTCTCATGCAGTATGGAAGGCTCCTGTGTGTCCTGTTGCCTTTTTTTTTCCCCCAACGTGGTTACCTTAGCTGCCTTGTGACAGGTGACCAGAACAAAAACAAAGGCAGGAGAGAAAAGCTATTCTCCACCTATTGGGAGTACCTGGCTATGGTAGGGAAAGGAATAAACCCGTACCCTGTATACCAGGAGAAGAGGGCCACGGTGGAGCCCAGTGAACCTGGCAAGAGCATAAAGTGTCCTTGCACTTCATGCAGGAGAGGAACTGTAGAGGAGAGAGGCACCTAGGGAAGGCAGCTGTGGATAAGGAGCAGCGGCGGAGGAAAGATGGTTAGGAGAGCGGGGAGCTAGAGCAGAGTAGTAGCTGGGAGAGGGGAAATTATTCATCTTCTAAAACTGAAGGCCCAACCCCATTAAACAACTTCGTATTTCCTTCTCCCCCAGTTCCTGGCAACCCCCATTTTGTTTGCTGTTTTTATAAGTTTGACTACTTTAGCCTCCTAACCTAAATGGCATCACACAGTGCTGTACTTGCAGTTTTGTGACAGGTGCAGGTCATTAAAATTCAGTTCACGTGACAGGAATTATATTCTGTCACATGAACAGACTGCATTTGCTTATTTTGCTTATCAACTCATCCATGAGTGAACCCTGGGATTACCTCTTAGCTTTTAGCAATAATGCTGCTCTGAATGAAGATGTGCAAAGACTTCTTTCTTTCTTCAGGTTTCTTCAAAGTCCTGCTTCTATTTGTTTATTTGTATTTCTTGGAAGAAGTTTGTGGATCCTGGGAGGACCCTGCCTTCCACTCTGCCACCCCAAGAGCTTATGGTTTACACCCACTGTTGCCATCGTATGCTTCCTACCCATGTATGAAATGCTGGGTTTAAAGTCAGTTGTGCAATCTCTAACTCCTAAAAGGCAAAGAATTAACATGTATTGAATGCTCATTATGTGCTATGCATGAACTCCCCTCTTGGGGACACTGTGCAGAGGCAGTTGAACCTTGAGGTCTGGAGCTGGTTCCCCAGCAGGCATGGTCAGGGCAGCATCCTCAACGTGGGGACCATAGTGTTCCCCTCTGCAACAAATGAGCCCCTGAGCTCCAGGCCCACCCTCTATGCCTGATACATTATTGCAGGCATCCAGCGGAGCATAATCTGCTCACTCAGGTGTGTTTTCCCTCTAGGTGAGCGAGAAAATGTAGCGGATCAGCAGCACAGGCGACACCTGCCAGGAGCTTGGCGTGGACACCCCAACCTAGACGGAGCATCCGCCCCTGGGTGTCCCTCTGGCCATCCAGCCTCACCATGTCAAAGAAGGGCACAGGCAGCCGGGCCAAAGGAGACAAGGCGGAGGCTCTCGCTGCTCTGCAGGCCGCCAATGAGGAGCTGAGAGCCAAACTCACAGACATCCAGATCGAGCTGCAGCAGGAAAAGAGCAAGGTGGGCCCCCAAAACCCCGACCTCCAGCATCCCTTTCCCACCTTCCCCACCTGCCCTGGCACCAAGAGGCTCTGCCTAGAGGGGATGTCTCCATGTCTCTACGGAGTAGCCCATGCCCCTTGCCTTAGAGGTTCCCAAAAGTTCTCAGAGTGGCTGGAAACAAATAGTTCTGGGGAGGGGAGTGGTGAATGATGGGAAATGGAGGGCCCTGCAAGCAGAGGTGGCCACAAACCCAAGGGTGGACACAGAGAGAACCCCATCACATGGGACAGCCCTCCCACACAGGTATATGACACAGGACTTTGGAGACTCTGTCAAATAGCATGACCTTGGAACTGACACTGACTTTCCTACTGAAGAGCTTAGAGTGGACTTGAACTGACTAGAATGGGCCAGTGTGGCTCTTCTCTGTGAGTAAAGGGAAAGATGAGCCATGAAGTTAGTGTTTCTTGGTATGGAGGTGCAGCATCTGTGATCATCTTTTGAGATGCTGGAGCAGGGTGTCTAGAGTTTGAGGTCTTCACACCTGTACAAGGTGGGGAGGAAAGCCTCTGGGGAAGAGGGTAAAAGGTTTTCTCACTGCTGGGCCCCTGCCTCAAAGTTCCTCCATCCTTGGAACAACACCCTTTTCCCTTTCTTCCTTCTACCCAGAAGCCCTTAAAAATGCATATGAGCTTCCAAGAAGGGGGAGGCAAAAAAAGAAAGGTATGGAGAGATGTTCACCCTTTAGAAAGGGTGAACCCAGAGCAGTTGTCTGTCTCTCCGATAGGTAGGAAGGTCATGGGTTGTAGGTGGGTGGTATACCACTGTGGGCTGTAATTCTCTCCTCTCCTCCTTCCTGACCAGCAAAGATGTCTCTCAGGCCGGCCACATGGTCAGTGATGGAGGGAAGTTGGGTTATTCTTGGCCAGTTGCTTGTTCTCTGAATGACCCAACCTCCTGATTGCACCAGAGAGTCATATTTTGTGGTATGTGATAAGTACATGGAACTTAGGTTTCAGTGTCCATAAATTAAGTTGTGTTAGAATACATCCTTGTTCTCTCTTTATGTATTGTTGGTGCAGCAGACTTGAGAAGCTTCATATATTTACCATCTGGCCCTTCTCCGAGGAAGATTGCTGGCCTTGCCCTAGTTACAACAGCTCTTTCCTGCAAAATGAGACAAAAATGGCACCCACCTCCAGGTGGTGGTGAGGAAGAAATGCTGGGATGTGGCCTGCTCTGAGATACTAGAAGGTGGTGGACACAATGACGTCCATCTCCTGTGGTCCTGAGGGTCTGCTCTCACTCTGTGGAGGAAATGCTCTTCCAGCACCTGCTCTGTGGCAGGAGTCCATAAAGTCACAAACAACAGCATGCAAAAATCCAGACTCACTGACTGGTTAAGCATAAGGTCAGAGTACAAATGTCACCTGCCCTAAATTGGGGAGTTGCTCCGGTTGGACAAACCCTACATTACCATATAGTGTGCCACATGCAAAGCCACAGACATTTTGTTTGTCCTCTTGTCAGTCCCATTTTGTAGATGCAAAATAAATAAATAAATAAAAACAAGGAACAAGTGACTTGTGAAGAATCCAATGATAATTAAATTCTCTGTTTTATTGAGTGTGTCAGTCAGTGGTTTGTCACTGTGACAAAATACCTAAGATGAACAATTTAAGGAGGAAAGGTTTATTTTGACTCAGAGCTTTGAATCTAGTCAGTCACTTGGTTCTGTTGTTTCTGGATCCAAAGTGTCATAGCGAGGAATGCATGGTATGACAGAGAAGCTTACTTTATGGGGAGCAGGAAACAAAAAAGGCAGAGAGAGAAGTAGCCAGAAAGGAACCAGAGGAGACAAGATATACCCTTCTAGACAGGACCAGTAACTTGCTTCTTTGAACTGGACCCTATCTCCATGATTTTTACCACCTCCCATGGTCCTTTAAATTATGAGCCCATGAGTGGATCAACCCATTGACCCCACACCAGAGCTTTTGTGAGCCAGTAACTTCCCCCAACCCCTCCACTGAACACTGCTGCATAGGGAACCAAGTCTTCAACTCAAGAGCCTTTGGGGGACAACTTATATCCAGATCATAACACTGGGTGAGAATATATTGACAATGATATTTTTAATGCAAGTACGCACCATCTCGTGGAAACCACCTAGGGCATTTAGACCTTTTGATTTTCTGTGGCTACATCAGCCCTGTCCCTTTTTTTTGAACCACATCTGCAAGTGTGCATGCAGGTTAGGTGCTTGTGAGTGGGTTTGCTTGGGCATAACACTTCCACGTTTGCAGGCTGACAGTGGCTGCCTGTCTTAGTTACTTTTTACTCGTTGTTGAGACAGAATACCTGATGCCCAAAGTTGGGAAAGGAAAGGTTTATTTCTTACAGTTTTTGGAGGTTTCAGTCCATACACAGTTGGCTCCAAAGCAGGGTGGCATGGGGCAGGGGGTCTGCAGTTCATGGTGGCTGCATACAGCAAGCCAAAACCAGCAAGAGAGAGAGAGACACACACACCTTCTTCCTGCCATTACATTACATGCTGGCTCCACCCCTATGTGGGTATAGTACTGACATTGGGGCTGAGGATTTAGCTCAGCGGCATAAGCGCCTGCCTTGCAAGCAGGCAGTCGTGAGTTCGATCCTTGGTACCGATAAAAACGAAAAAGACCAAAAAAAAAAAAAAAAAAAAAAAGCACTGACACCATCAATCCAAGTGCTAGACAATGAACCAATCACAAACGCATAATGCAAACGCATGAGCCCTGGGAGCCACTGACATAAACCATGACTTTCTACCCCAGGCCCCCAGGACTCATATACATCTTTGATACAAAAGACATTTAGTCCATCTCCAAGAGTTACCAAAGTCCTAACAGTTTTAGCATTGTTGAAAAGTCCAAGTAAAACTCCAAGATCTATGGCACTCTTAACTATAACCCTCTATACAAATGAAACAAGGTTAATCATTTCTGAAGTGCAAAGGCACAAGATAAACATTACCATTCCAAAAGTTACAAATAGGGGAGCATAAAGCATTGGAAACAAAGGAAGTCCAACATCCAACAGGGGGAACATTAAGTCATAGAGTTCCATGCTCAGCATTTGAAGCAATCTGGTTACAAGCTCCAAAAGGCTTGAGTGATTCCACCCCAACAGCACTTCCAGGGATGTCAGCTCCTGCAGCTTCTCTCTTAAATCCTCTCTGCTCATGTTTTGCAGCTTTCCTTAGATGATCCATGTTCCTGGCTTTTCCAAACTTCTGGGGTCTCCACTGCACCTTTGGCTTCATCCTTACATTTTTACAAATTGCCCTCTCAAGGGCACACTGCTTGACCTTCTAGGCCCTTTGCAATCAAGGTGAAAGCTGTCTTACACTCAGAATTTGTGCATTTTCCTTGCACCTAAAATCAGTACATGTAGATGCCGCCAAGGTTTGCTGCCAGCTGGAGTAGTAGCCAGGCTTTTCTCTCTCTTGGCTGTAGGGATTGATTGCCTGGATCACCGGGTTCTGTGAACCTGATTGTGAAGAAAAGATTCTCTATGTTGCCACCATTCTGGAACCTCATGTGGCCTCGGTTGCCATTCTGAAGCATGGGGAACCGCAGATTTCTCCTCTGAGCAAATTCTTTCACTTTTGAAGTTTTGAGCCTGCAAAGGGTGAAGACCCACTGCTTCCTGGGATGCCTCCTGGCCATCTTTCTTATCTCTCTCTTTCTTCTCAGCAATCAAAGTTTCAGCTCTATCTTTACAATCCACAACTTTACTGGAGTTTTCCTTCTGGCCAAACTCACAGCATTGTGAATTATCCTGATGGGCTTTTTGCTCTTGATTTGTAACATAAAGCTGGCTAAAAGCCCCCAACAATAGCCATGCCACAGCCTCAACATTTGACTGCCTTGAAATTTCCTTTGTCAGATTAATTAGTCCATTTCCCTTACTCTCAGTCTCAGGCAAAGTCTCTGGGCACGAGCAAAATGCAGACAAACTTTCTGCCAATCCATAACACACATTATGGGGAATCCAACAACCAATGTAGTCCTTCTTCCCTTCAGAAACCTCCCAAACCTGGTCTTTACCATGAGGCTTTCTATCAACCTTCTGGTCTCCTGAGCTCTGACCAGAATCTCCTCTACAGAACAGCCTAAGATGTTCCAGCTCTATGCATCCAGGCAACATGTCTGAACCTTTACAAACTCTGCCCACAGGCCATTTCCAAAGCCTCTCGAAAAACATGGTCAGGTAGAGTCACAGCAAATGACCCCACTCCTGGTACCAAATTGTGTCTTAGTTACTTTTTACTTGTCGCTGAGACAAAATACCTGAGGCCCAAAGTTGGCAGAGGAAAGGTTTATTTCTTACAGTTTTTGGAGGTTTCAGTCCATACTCAGTTGGCTCTGAGGCAGGGTGGCATGGGGGGGGGGTCTGCAGTTCATGGTGGCTGCAAACAGCAAGCCAAAACCGGCGAGAGAGAGAGAGAGAGAGAGAGACACATACCTTTTTCCTGCCATTACATTACATGCTGGCTCCACCCCTATGTGGGTGTAGCACTGACACCATCAATCCAAGTGCTAGACAATGAACCAATCACAAATGCATAATGCAAAGGCATGAGGCCTGGGGGCCACCAACATAAACCATGACACTGCCCCAAGCCCAGGTGGAGCATGGAGCCCTGCTGCAGGTTCAAGTGGCTGCAGATGGAAACTCCCAAGCCAGATGTCAAATACAGAGAGCTGATGGTATACAGACGCATGGTTTTAAAATGCCACCTAGCAGCTGTGGGAGGGGTATGAGGAGGCAGGAGAGCCTTGGAAGGGTGGCCAGTCCAATGTGTTGGCTGGTTTAGAGGGCAGCTGTGCACACACTGAGTGGAGAGGCCAGGACATGCTGTAGGTAGGTGTATGAGGGTGGGTGGTCTTGCAGGATATCCTCTTGGCCCAAGCTGCTGGTAGACAGGCTGCCCTTTGAAGAGCAGGAATCCTCGAGAAGCACAGCAGGTGGGAGGTAGGAGGATCCAGAGCTTTGCTTTAGACAGGAGAGCTGGGAGAAATCTTAGACAGCTATCTGCAGGCTATCACATGGGCAGCAGAGCATCAAAACAACTGCTTTCCGGGGAGCATAGGCCTCAGGTGTGGATGCAGGAGTCACCAGGTGACAAGTGGTGTCACCTACAGCAACATGTCGGGGAGGGGGGGGGTTCCTGGAGCCAAATATAGAGCTCTCAGAAAGATAGCAATAAGGTCAGCAAGAAAGTCATGTTGTACATGTTATTTGCCACTTTGACTGCTTTCAAGTTATTATGGTAACTTTATGAAAAGTGTCTTTTTCTTTAGCTCATTTTTATGTGCAACTGTGTTCTTTGTTCAGTGTTTTTATCACCAAGTCCCAAGTGGCTTTTTTTTTCATAGAGCTTTCTGTTAACACCTTGAATTTTTTCTTTCTTTATTTATGTATTGATTGATTGGTGCTGTAGATTGAACCCAGAGCCTCATGCATACAAAGCAAGAACTCTACCACTGAGCCATATCCCCAGTCCTCTATCTTGAATTTTGAAAATAGGAAAACATCTCTGGCATTTCCCCTGGAAGACTATTACTGGACCTTCGTGTTCCTGTACTTATAGGAGTGGAAAAATATTCCCATGAGGTGCTTTGGAAATAATTGGGGTTTGGAGCTTTGGAATTTCGTTTTCCAAAATCACAGCCCTCCCTGGATAGGACAGCTATCTTAGCCCCTGCTCTGATGCCAGCTTTGCACTGTACTTATGCCAGGCCTGTCTGCTTCTTCACCAGCTTCCACTGCCTGGGAAGACTCCCCTTTCTTCAGTCCCCAATCCCTTCAGCCTGATCTGGTTTTCCCATTTTTCCTCCTACTTCTCATAATGAAATAGACTAAGCACTTCAGATTTCTGGACACTTTCAAAACACTGCTAGGTTTTGAAAGACTATGACCTTCACACTTTTTTAGTGTGATACACAGTAGGAAATATATCTGCCTTGTGACTGGGACACTGTACTCACCTAGTCTCAAAACAATTGTCACCTGAATTCTTGGCCCACTAATTGGTTTTGACCTGCTTTTGGCAACTCAGCCTCCACCTTTCATGATTCTGTAATCTAACTCAGTAGACAGACACCACTACAAATGGCCAAAAACATTGGAAAGATTATTGCAATGAATGCAGATGAAAGCAGTCATGCACACCAAATTGTTTGAATACACGGAGAATTTCAGGGTGACTGATTGGGGTATAGAAGCAGAGAGCCTCAGAAGCTGCCAGAAGATGACAGAATAGGGCACCCATTCTGCAAGCAACTTGGCAGCAGGCTCTAGGATCCAAACTATGCTGCTAGGTTTTTTTTTTTTTTTTTTTTTAGTACTGAGATCGAACTCATGACTACGCTTGCCAGGCAGGCACTTACGGCCCTGAGCTAGATCCCCAACCCTAGGTTTTTGATTTTAGGAGTGGTTTCACTTTCAGAAATTAGTTCACATGAAAAAATATTCATAGATGTGCATAAATTTTCAGCTATGCTAATGATAATGAAAAAATCACAGCAGCTTCATTGTGTAGGCTCAGTAATAGCTAAGAAACCAGGGATGTTTCCGCAGTAGGCTGCTCAGCAGGCATTAAAGTAGTCTCCTTTGGTGAGTGACTGAAGCAGGAGTATAGCAAGTTAATAGAGCCCAGTCTAGACAAATGGCCAAACTTAATGACTTCGTGAGACCCTGATTCAAAATAAGAAATAAAAAGGGCTGAGGATGTAGCTCCGTGCAAAGGCCTTCGTTTCAATCCCCAGTATTAGAAAAAAAAAATCTTGCCAAGGAGGAATATTTGCTGACAGCAGGACTGTTACTGTTGAGCTAAAAGCAGGCCTGGGCAGGACAGACAGCTTGTCTGTGCAGTTTCCCTTGAAGTTATTTTCTGTTGAGAAGACTCTTTTCCCATACGCTTACAGTTTATGTATAGATGTTGCCCTCAAACCCTCATGTGCTCACAGGTGGGACTTTGGGGAGGTGATTCGATCATGGGATTGGTCCACTGATGAGTTTATAGGTAAGCGTGATGTTAGGAGGTGAAGCCAGTTCAGAGGAGGTGGGTCGCTCAGGGGATGTCTCCCTCCCACCTCCCTTGATTGTGCCCTGCTTCCTATCTGACACTCCATGAACAGCGCACTTTTGCTATGCCCCTCTGCTGTGCCACAATACTTCGGAGTCAGCTGACTATGAATTGAAATCTCTACAAAATAAACCTTTCCTCCTTTAAGTCGTGGGTGTCAGATATTGTGTCTCAGTGACAAGAAAATAACGAAGACATACCAATGGTATGATGATACTGTCTAG
This sequence comes from Cavia porcellus, assembly GCF_034190915.1. NCBI lineage: Eukaryota > Metazoa > Chordata > Mammalia > Rodentia > Caviidae > Cavia > Cavia porcellus. The sequence continues at coordinate 104,894,115 of NW_026947485.1, forward strand.
GTTTTCCTCTAGGAGTTCTATTGATTTGCCATTCATATATCCAAAATCCACCTAGAACTGATTTTTGCATGTAATGTGAGTAGGGATTGAGTGTTTTTTCTAGGTGAATATAGAGTCATTTATGTATTTGCTTAAAAGGTGTTACCCACTACAGTGCACTGCAGTTCACTTTTATAATAAATCGGATAGCCACAGGTATGAGTCTGTATAGTAGTCTGTATTGTAAACCCAGTTTTTTTAGCCTCCCCAGAATGATTTCCTTGGTCATGTGACTACAGATTTGCTTTGCTTACCAGTGCAGTGGGGATCTGCACTGGTTCTAAGTCCAGTCCTCTTGTTTCTTCTGCAAAACTTTTTGCCTCTGTTCAGTTTCCCTTTGTCCTGTAACTAGTACTGCTTATCCGGGCTAATACTTTCATAACAAGATTTAATGTAATCAGTAGTATGCATACTCATGTGTTCTTTTTCTTGTGTTCCTGACATTTCCATATAGATTTTAGAATAGATTTGTCAATTTATGTTTTTATAAAACCCTCCTGTAGATTTGACTATATTAAATCTACATATAAGTTTGAGAAAAATTGCCTTGTTTTTAGTATTGGATTATCCGATTAAAAAATACGACACATTCCTGTAGTTCTCTAAACCTTTTTAAGTTTCTTTCAATAATACTTGATAACTTTTAGCATTGTGGTTTGGTCATGTTTCTTAACATGTACTCATAAATATTTGATTTTTTGGTACCATGGTATAGTTTAACGTTTTCTTTTTCTTTTTTTTCTTTTTTTTTTTTTTTTTTTTTTTGTATCAAATTCACGACCTTGTGTTTGCCAGGCAGGCGCTTGTACAGCTGAACTAAATCCCTGACCCTAATATTTTTATTTTTCATGACTTGCTGATAATATATGGAAGTCTGTTTTTTTCTTATTTGAATCACATTCATTCACTCAACCAATCTTTAAGGAGTACATGTCGTGCCAGGATGTGGATAACTGCAGTTGAGTGATGGCTGTCATGCTGGCACAGTGTTAGCTGTGCATCTCTAATCCCATAAACAGTTCCTGGAGATACCACCTGCCAGACTGTCCAAATTAGAGGCAATCACTGCTCATGGAATCATCTTTCAACATGACTAAGGCAGATCAGAGACTGTCACAGTGACTAGGATCATCCTGGTCGTATGCTGGATGATTCAGAGATGCCAAGACCACCAACAGACAGGTGCGCCAACAGCTAGACAAGGCCTTGACAGGAGCTTCCTAACTCGATTGCTCACGGGGCCTTCCTGAGGTACAAACTTTGATTCTTGCACTGTACTTTTCATTCATTATCCTCTGATCATCTCCAGTGAAATTAAAATGGAGCAATCATCAGTATAGACATGGCAGACAGGCTCAAATGTGTGCATTCTGCTTCAAGTGTGTTCATATGAAGTCCATCATCCTTAAACAGCTGATCTCTAAAGATGTCCCCAGGTTCTAGAGAACTTCCTACTGGGGGTTAGAAGATAGTTAGGATGGAAATAACAACTATGGGGGAAGTATCCTTTATAGTCAAAATCTGGCTTGACTAAAATGTTACTCATGAGCTAAGGAGTAAGAGTAGGGTCCTTGGGGCATTGTTTCATCCATTTAATTTATTTTTTTTATTTTATTTAAGGAGAAAAACAAAAAAATCAGAAAAGGGGTACAAGTTATACAGAATTTCAGAAAACAAAATAAACAGTAGGAAATCACTAGTTAATGGATTACATATTGTCGTCTTAGAAATATTTGTTCAAGTTACAAAATTAAAGCATATAAAGTGGACATTCAAACAGTGAGACTGCAAACAGTTCTGTTCAATGATCCAACAAAACTCAGTAATATCATTGTCTATCTTATACACTTAAATATACATGCAGTTATATCGTTTAGAGTACTTTCTTTTCCTCTCTTTTGTACAACGACTATTACACATTTTGGGTTTTATTACTCCCACAGTTCTTATTACTTTTTTGGAAGAGAGTAAAACCAAATGTGACATAACAGAACAGAGTTGGTCAAATCAAAAGGGTGGACATAATAGATAATGTAAAAACATAATACAAGGTGATCAACAATGGTTACCGTACTGCCTCCCGCTATCTCAAATAGAATTGCCTATATCATCAGTTACAGTAAAATTGAACAAAACAGTAAAGAACAAAACCAAAACATTGGAGACATTACAGGTCTTCAAAAGTAGATAATAGTTAACCAGAATGGGCGTCACAATGAATTCCACTATCTTTACAGCTGTCGTCTAAACTTTCAAACCTGGTACGGTCAAGCAAAACAAAATAGAGGAACATGAGTCAAAACAAGATGGCGAGAGCAATATAGGGCTTCAAATCAAATTAATAGAAAATCAAAGTGGGTTACTATAGTATATCCTGCTATTTTTTATTTATTTTTCCCTTAATTAAAAGGATAAAAATAAAAAAGTAAATAATAAAATGGAGATTGAGATAAAAGAGGGCATAACAACACAACAGCGCAGATCAAAACATAACCATTTAAGCAAAATAATGCTTCAACACAAGATAATCCCGACATAAAAGTAGTTACCATATTGTCTCTTTCCTTGAAATCTTTAAGTATAACTTCGTATACTGTAGCATCAAATATATCAAAACAATGTAAAACCATTCAAGAGAATGAGAGTATTACCGGGTATTTAGAATCAACTAACAGAAAATGAACAGTGGTTTCTGTATAATCTTGTCTATAAAAGTTTTTGTTTATACTATCACATATAATAAAATCCAATGAGATACAACATGTTAAGACCTATGGAGACAGAAGAACAAAAGCTTGAAGGGGCTTCAAAACAAGATGATATTAAATCAGCATTACATATTATGATGTCGTTTTCTCCAAAATAGCTGTTTCTATCATCCAATCTTCTCTGCCTCATTTCTTTTTTTTAAATTTTATTTAAAAGGAAAAAGAGAAAAAACAAAACAAAATAAAGCAGTGTAAGGGTACAAGTAATACAGAACTACAAAAAAAAAAACAGTAAGAAATCACCAGTTAATAGATTACATATTATCATCTTAGAGATAGTTGCTCAAATCACAGTATCAAAGCATACAAAGTGGACATTCAAACAGTGAGACTGCAAACAGTTGTGCTCAATGATCCAACCAAAAACATTAATATGGTCAGCTATTTAACACCCCTAAACACACTTGCTGTTGTATCCTTTAGAGCTCTTTTTTTCCCTCTATTTTTTACAACAAAATTTACACATTTTGGGTTTTATTACTCCTTAGTTCTTATTACTTTTTGGGGGGGGGAGAGAATAAAGTCAAATATGGCAAAACAAAGCTTCAGTCAAAACCAAGGATAGACGTAGCACATGATGTAAAACAGAGTACAAGGTTATCAACAATGGTTATCAACAATGTCTCTTGTTTCCTCAAAAAGAATTGTCTATCTCATTAGATATTATAAAGTTGAACAAAACAGTAGAGAACAAGACCAATAAAACTTAAGCATTGTAAACATTACAGGACTTCCAAAGGAGACGATAGTCAAACCAGAATGGGGGTCTTAGTGAATCTTATTGCCTTCAAAGTAGTTGCCTATACCCTGCTCTGCCTCATTTCTGTTGAGCTCTTTTTCTGTCATTAGTTGTCAGTTTGTCTTCTTCATTTTGTTTTCTGCTCCATTCATTGTGGCCTCTCTGCCACTATTTCTGGAGTCTTAGTATTTTTCTTTTTTAGAATATCCTGCAGTATTCTCTGTAGAGTTGAATTGGTGGTTGCATATTCCCCTAGTTCCTCTTTATCCTGGAAGCACCTTGTTTTTCCATCAATTTCCAGGGATAGTCGTGCAGGATATATCAATCTTGGCTGGAAGTTATTATCTTTCAAAGCTTGAATTATTTCCCCCCACGCTCTTCATGATTTGATGGTTTGTTCCAAGAAGTCTGCTGTAATTCTGATGTGTGTTCCCTTGTACGTGATCTGTTTCTTGTCTCTGACGGCTTTTAATATTCTGTTCTTATATTGGATTTCTGGTATTTTGATTATTATATGCCTGGGTGTAGCTCTGTTTGGGTTGTAGGTGGCTGGGGTCCTGTATGCTTCATACAACTGAGTATCTTTACCTTTTGCTAAATTAGGGAAATTCTCCTGGATTATTTCTGTGAGTAGCTTTTGTAGTTCATTTGTTTGTGTCCCTATTTCTTTTATGTTCTTAATTCTTAAGTTATAGATCCTCTTATCATCTTCTAGTTTTTGTATTATTGCTGTTTGTTTCTTTAAGAAGTTTTTCATTTCATGCTCCCACATTACAAATCTGCCCTCCAGTTCAGATAATCTATCCTTAGTTTCTTTCAAGCTGTTATGCCAGTTTTTGATAGAGTTTTTAGTTTCCTGATAATCTCTTTGAACCTGCTTCACGTATTCTATGCTTTCTCTATTTTCTCCATCAAACAATTCTCCCCTTTTTTTTCTGTTCTTCCATTCCACCATCTGTTTTTTCTTGGGTAGTGCTTAGCATTTCTCTAACTATTCTGCTTATGTCTAGCTTCAGGTCATTAATAACTTAATTCCTGAACTCGTCTATGAGGCTCTGGAGATAGCGCTTTATGTCTATTAGTGCCGTGTCTGCTATTGCCTGTTTCTCAGGATTGGGGGCCGAGAAGCCTTTCTTGTTGCTCCCTCTTCAAATATTTTTTGTTCCTTATATCCAAACGTATACAGGAGGCCCAGCTTCCTTCCCTGTCAGCCACAATCTGTTTGAATTGCGCCAGCTAGGTGTTTCCACCTACCACAGCGCACCAGGGAGTTACGGACTGGGCAGCCTATGCGGGACCCACCCCTCCAGGTCAACCTGCTGAAGGCTTCACTGCTAGGGTGCAGCTCCAGGTGCTGGGACCTGGGTTGTGCTATCCTACTGGGTCTCAGCCAGCAGCGTCACGTAGGCTAGGCACTGCTCACCAATCCCGCTTGAGAGGGGGATATGTGACTGAAGTCATTACAGCGCCCTGTTCCGGCAAGTCTGCCCGGTCCCAGAATGTCCTCTGTTGGAGCCTCCTAGACCATGGAAGAGTCCCAGTTTCCCTCACTCACCACAGGTCAATGCACGGCTCCCCACCCGTCCCGCTCTCAACTCTGTTTACCAATTCCTGTTCTCAGAGCTTTCGTGAGTCTCTCTCCCTGCCGAGCCGATTCAGATGCAGCAGCGGTGGCAGGAAACCCTAATCACGGCTTCCAATGGTACGGGCTCCAGCTTCCACGCTGAGGCTTTATCTGTTCCTGTTACAGCACCAGGATTGCATTCCCAGTTGGTTTCTTTCAGCCCAGTTCGTTCTTGGGTCAGCAGGGTATATCTCTTCTTGCTTAGGATTCCTCACTCCACACCATTCCTGGATTCTAAGTTGGGTCTTTCAGAGAGCCTGCATAGCTGCTGCTATCTGTCCGCCATGTTCTCCTGGAAGTCGTCCTATCCATTTAATTTAAAATTCTCTGAAATGCCAAGCTAGACAGTCCTTCAGACAGAGGTCTCAGCAATGTTGTTAACTCTCATTTGAGAGCTGTAAACATTTTGTGGCATTATAAATGCTTAGGGCTGCTTCATCTATAAATGAACATGCCAAAAGCTCCTGGCAGCACAGCCCCATCTGGAGGTGGGTCCCATCCATCCCAGGAAGATGCCAGCACTGTCTGATGCAGAGCCCTGTAGCTCACCCCTGAGGCAGGACACTCACTGGGCTGTTTTGTTGCTTGTTAGAAGGGATGCCTTTTCTCTGCAAATTAAAACGTGTCAGCCTACTTTCAACTTCTAAACACAAACACACTTTTGATTCAGCTACCCATTGTTGTCCTAAATAACACCTGCTCAACTCCTCCTGTCTGCTGCCTCTCAATTCAGTCTAGCAGTTTATTGCTAGAGTGGCCTAACTTTGGCTGAGCTAATCAGAATCTTTCTACTCTAGGTTCAGCATGATGATTCCTGAAAATCCCTGTCCCTGTCAGCTGCATGCATGTCAGGGATATGGGTTGTGATCATCTGCCCTGGGGCACTGGCCTTGTGCCTTCTGTGCTGGTCATTAGATCTCATCTGAATGTGCCAGGCCAGTCTGAGAGTTTTGAGACTAGGTCTCATTAAGTTGCCACAGCTGGCCTCAAAATTGCAATCATCCTGTCTCAGCCTTCCATGTAACTGGGTTTACAATCACTATGCCCAGCTTGAAGCTGATTTTGCCTGGATGACATGGGTGACCTTATTTCAAAGAACAAGAGGTAGCTGTGTTGAATGCTAGACTGGGTCAGGACAGCTGCACTGGTGCCCTATCTTCTGGAAAAGGCTACCTTGGCCATGTATGAGGTTCAGGGTCTGGCCAGTGTCCACACCCACCACCTGAAGTTCTCATCCACTCTTCTGGGATGGTGCTGACATTGTCTGAATCTCCTCATCTACCTCTGAAGATCATTAGGCCTGCAGCAGACTTATGAGCCTCTGGATGTTTTTCCTCAGGTTAGCCTCCCACAAACCACTGTAGCTGACCTTGTGCACTCTGTGAGAGAAAGGTCAGGTATCCATCAGAAACACATGCAAACACCTGACGTTTCCATGTGGCAAGAAAACATCTGTGTTAAAGTGGGTGGGAAAACACACCAAGCCACAGGATGAGACACAATTCTGGGTAGATATGAGTGGAAAGAGAGTCTATTCTTATCTTTAGAGGAGATTTATTGGCTTTTCCAGAAAAAAAAAAACAAACTCCCATTCATGTATTTCAGAGTCTTTTTTTTTTTTTTCAATTGAGATAACTCACTACCTTTGGACCAGCCATTTCAGAGTCTTACAATATCATTTAGCAGCAAGGTTTTCAAGACTCATTATATATGCATGCATGCAACTCTGTTTGTGTGTATGTGGGTATAGTGTGTGTTTCTGTGTGCATATGTACCATATAGATGGGGAGCCTGTGTGTGCATGGGAGTCTGGGGATATGTGTCTGGGGAGTGCACGTGTGATGTATGTACATGGTGAGTATGTATGCATGTGTGCGGTGTGCCAGATGTGTCTTTGTGTACACATACATATGGGGTGCAAGAGAACAAAGAATGGCATGACTTGAATAACCTGGAGGACCAGTGGATTTCCTCTCATTTTCTGGACTCATACAGTGTCCCCCAGCTCTCTCACATCCCCTTTATTAGATAACTAGTGTGAAGCTCCAGGTGTTGTCAGCTCAGACCTCAGGTGCATCATCTCAGCAGCAGCTGTCTGTTATGGCCCATGTTTAGCTCACTTGGGGAGAATGATATTGAAAAAGAATTTCAATGTCTGGGCTGCCCATGAGCCCAAAAATCATTATTTTTGGGCACAGGACCTGGGCATCCATGTTTCTTAAAGCCAGTGTGCAGCCAAGGCTGTAAACTACTCACCCAAAGAACGTTTGCTCAAAAACTCCTGGTCTTCGTTAGGAAGTGTGGGTCAACAACTATAAGTCTTTCTTGGATGTGAGATACTGAGGATGTGAATTCAATGAGGACTCAGGTTGGCAGTGGGAGAACCTGCTCATTCATATACAGGATTGTGGAGCAGGAGATGTGCACATGAGGGAGCATGAGTGTTGAATGGCAAAAGCCATCTGTCTTCCCTCCTTTTCTCTCCCTTCATTCTCTCCCTTCATCCACTTACAGATACCTTCTCAAGGTGAATCAACCTCAGACTCCACCTTCAGTCTAGAAAGGGAGACAAGATATGTCAGTCTATGATATAAGCTAGAGAAAAGAAAATATGCTGAGAGATAATAAAAACCACTGGTTATTTGCAGGAAGTTACCTGTCTATTTTCAAATTCGTCCCTCTGTGGAGGGTTTTCCTTATGTGGTTTGCGAGGCTCACAGAGGTAAACAATTGGCCCAAGGTTCAAGGCAGAACAGATAAAGCTTGTTGGGTTCTAATCTGGAAACATAAATGTGCAAGAGTTGGTGCATTATTTCTAAGATGAGTGAGTAAGTAAAGCTAGGAGTTGTTCTAAACGGATATTAAAATATACTAAGAAGCTACCATTATAAAAAAATTTCCAGCCGGGTGTGGTGGCTCATGTTTGTAATCTTGGCAGTTGGGAAGCTGAGCAAGGAGGATCACTATGAGTCTGAGGCCAGCCTGAGCTAGTGAGCTCAAGGCCAGCCTGAGCTGCCGATGAGACCCTAGACAGGTCTCAAAAAAAATTTTTTTTTCCAGACAACACAGAGACATTGATGGATTGGACTAGAAAGTCCAGAGGCAGGGCGCCCTACATCTAGGGATTTCTGGAGAGATGAAGGCGAAGCAGGCATTTGCCTGTTGATGCTCTGTTCCCAGTCTCACCTTCTCCTGTACTCACCTGTATGTTTTGGGGAATCAGAGACCCTATAAGCCACATTTCCCAGACACCTCACCTAACCAGCTGTAGTGTGGGGGAGGGAGGAAAGGTTGTCTTCCTGCTTCAAGTTCTGGTGATACCTCTGCAAGTGGTGGTCTGTCTCTGGTGGTCTGTCTCTGCAGTTCTAGCACCCATGTTCTGGCCTTTTGCCTGTGGCCAGGTGGTCTCAAAAGTGCCTGCCTAGGCCCCTCAGTGATTCCAGTGCCTGCAGCCGACACAGCCCCACTTCCTCCAGAGTGGGGAGCCCACTCTTGGCTTTTTCGTATCCCCACCCAACTTGAGCACCTATTTCTGCCCTTCTTGTTTTTAGCCCCTTGTTGTAAATCTCCTCTGTGTCAAATGCATTTTAAGTCGCTCTTTTCCTCTCTGAGCCTCTGTACATAAAAGATGCTTCAAGTAAGTAGAGAGAGGATTGAGTATACTATAAATAAAATTGGGACAACTGGCTAATGTTTTTGGATAAAGTTTGTGCATTCACAGTTTACAATAATATAATTTCCACATGGATTAAAATTTAATGCATATGTATGTACTTATGTAATGAAGATAATTAACTATGTACATGATGATCTTTTAAATCATGGGTTCAAAGTTGGAATCCACAAAAGGATGGGTCAGTTTGGTTACTTGAAAAATTTAAAAATCAGCCGAAAAGGAAAAACTGTGGCCAGTAATTTTAAAAAGTTTCTTTGAAAACAAAAACTTCTAAAGTCAGGCAGCATTATGGGTTCAAATATCCTTCTTTTCATGTGGAGAACTGCTGTTCTAACAAGATAGAAAATGATATGAGAGGTAACTTAATTGGTGTAGTCTGGAAGCTACTTTATTAGGCATAATTTGGCAGCTATAATCTGGGATTGGATGGGGGACCAGCTGTTGGGATTGGTTGAGGTTTAGTTGCTTAGCTACAAGAGACTATTCATGTTAGGTTATAACCTGCCTACATATCAACCTAGGTTGAAGATCCCTAGATAGACAAGCCTCTTTGGGGAATATTCATGTTTCAAGTACAGAGGATAGTTTAGGCCAGCTTATTTTTTTTTTTTTTTGCAATATCTGTAAGTAAAATAAAAAATACTGAGAAAACATTAGTCCAACATAAATGTTCATCAGTAGAGAACATTATGTAGTAGACAGTGTATGCATATACTAGAATGCTAGGAAGTTATTATGCCTAGACGTAGTGAAATGGAAAGCTGTTTGTGATATATTTCCAAGTGAGGACAAGGCTACTTTACAGTAAACACTATATTATAATGGAAAGGGGAGTGGGAAAGGAAAGCCCAGGGAAAGGAGAACAGGAGAAGGAGGAGATGGAGAGAGGAGGAAGAGGAAGGGTGTATGATGGACATGCCAATAGTAATCCTTTTTAAAATTTTTATTGGTATATTTTAGATATACATATTGATAACATTCACCAATAGAATCTGTACCTTTACATGATATATCTTGATTTTTCACTTTCCCCCAATCCCCTCCCATCCCTTCAGCCCTCTTCCCTTCCTTCCTTACAAAAGCTTTGTTTCTATTTTTTAATCTCTTCTATTTTTTCCTTTTCCCTTCTTTCCTTTCCCTTTCCCCTTTCCTAGTTGTTCTTCCCATATGAACACTTTTTTTCCTTTTTCACAATATCTACTATATATTTTGAGCCTTATTTACCCTTTTGGTTTCTAACACCAGAGAAACCATGCAGTATTTGAACACATGCATCTGATTTATTTCACTTAAGTCTTAAGGTACTTCTGTTTACCTAGAAATATCTCAAGTTTATCCATTATGGAAAAGTAGTATTCCATTGTATGAAAGAACCATATCTTCTTTATCCATCAGTTGATGGGCATATTTCCAAGTTTTAAATATTACAAACTGTGTCACCATAAAAATGGCATGTATATATATCCCTGTGGTATCATACTTTTAATTCTTTCAGCAAGATAGCTAGAAGATGAATAGCTGGGTCAAATGGAACCTCTGGTTTTAGGTTTTTGAGGAATCTTCACATTGACTTCTACACTGGTTGTACCAGTCTACACTCCCACCAAGAGTCAAGCCAGGGTCCTTTTTCCCTATCACCCCACCACGATTTGTAATGGTCAATTTTTTTATAATAGCCATTGCTTCTGGACTGAGATGGAATCTCAGCATTGTTTTAATTTGCCTCTCATGAGTGACTAGTGATGTTGAACACTTTTTCATATATTTGTTGGCCATTTCTACTTCTTCATCTTTGAAGTGTCTATTCATTTTAGGAGCCTATTTTTGGATTGAGTTTTTAAAATCTAGGAGGTCTGATTGAGATAAGACCATCTATTCCAATTGTCTGAAGCCTTTTTTTTTTGTTGTTGCTTATGATGAATGGGTGTCAGACTTTGTCAAATACTTTTTCTGCATCTATTGACATGCTCATGTGGTTTTTGCTCTTGGCTCTGTTAATATGGTATATTACATTTATTGATTTCCTGGGATGAATCCTACTTGGTCATGGTGTATAATCTTCTTATAATTGCTGCATCTTGTTTGCAAGTATCTTGAGGATTTTTGCACCTATGTTCGTTAAGGAAATTGGTCTGTACCTCTCTCTTTTGCTTGGATCCTTCTCTTGTTTTGGTATCAGGATAATACTTGCTTCTAGGAGCAAGGCTGGAAGTACTGTTTCCTTTTCAATTTCATTAAACAGTTTGAGGAGTAGTGGCATTAGATTTTTATTTATTTGTTTATTTATTTTTCTTTTTTTCCCTTGAAATAAAATGGACTTTTAAAAAAGTAGTGGCATTAGATCCTCTCTAAATGGATCTAATTCATCAAGATCTGGGGTTTTCTTTGTTAACAGGTATAGAGAACCTTCCCAGACCTCATCATGGTCTGGAAAGCTTGTATTTGTAATCCCATGGAAAAGTTATTGGAATCCTAGAAAGTTAATTCCAGTCTACCACTACCAATGTGATGCATGTTGAGAATAAAGATGCTAAGACATGTTTGTAGTTGTGGGCAGCCATGTGGGTCCCTAAGTCCAGCTAGGGTGATGGCGGAACAAATGCCATAATCCAAGAACAAACTCAGGTTTTATTAATTCATCAAGAAAAGAGTAGCTTGGGGATGAGTGACTGTAGTTATGGTGGGAAATATGTGAGTGCCATGACTTGGGCTAGGTAGGAGGCCTGAAGTTGCCTCTGCAATTAGGAGTGAGAGAGAGACAGACAGAGACAGAAAGAGTAATCTGCATAACACAAATCAAGGCATTATGTAATGCTTTGGGTCAGTGCTTCAGCTCTGATGTGTACTTTTTTATTCCCTGAGATGTTATGGCCTCTTTTTTGAGGTTCAATCCCAGCCAACATTGTGGAGTGTGGTTCTCCCTCCAATCTGGCTCATACATGCTTTTTGGGAGCTACAGGACAGGGCAATGCTGACCTGTCCCCTTGCTTCAAAGATCACATGTCAGCACCTTGGCTAGACCAATTTGCATTGTTTAATGCCAGTTGAGGGGGTAAGAAAATGTCCTGGCCAGCTCTGTACATATCAATACATGGAAACAGGGCTAGTTTCAGCCAAGATGGAGATAACTGCTCTTCTTTCAAGGAGAATCATTCAGGTGGTCCTCCACAGATAAGTATTTTATTACATCTTCAATTTCACTGACTGATACTGGGTTACTCAGAATTAAAATTATATATATGTATATATTTGAGGGGGCACTGGGTATCAAACTCACAACTTTGTGCTTGCCAGGCAGGTGCTTGTGCTACTGAGCTAAACCTCCGGCCCTATATGTTCTTGATTCAGTTTTGGTAATTGCCCATTTCTCCTGTGTGTTCTATACAGATTTTTGAAGTAGGTATTAAGAATCTTCTGGACTTCTGTTGGATCTGTGGTGATTTCACCCTTTTTATTCCTACCTACTTGAATTTGACCCTTTCCTTTAGTTTCCCTTTAAAGGTTGTTAAAGGGTTTTGTTAATTTATTAAGTCTCTCAAAGAACCAACTCTTTGATTCATTGATTCTTCATCTTGCTTTCTTAGTCTCCATTGCATTATTTTCTGTTTTAATGTTTATAATTTCCTCCTTCATACCAACTTTGGGCTTGATTTGCTGTCTTATTCTAGAAGCTAGAGGTTCAACATTAGGTGATTTATTTGAGCTCATTCTTTTTTCCCTGTGTGGGAATTTACCATTACAAATATGCTTCATAGGATTGCTTTCATTGCGTCCCTTAAGTTCCAGCATGTGATATTGCTTTATTGTTTAATTGTAGAAATGGTCTAATTTCTTCTTTAATTTCATCTGTGACCAAATGGTTGTTTAGGAGGGTATTATTTGAGTTCCATGTGTTTATGAAGTTCTCATTTCTTTAGCCATTGATTTCCAACTTCATTGCACTATGGTCTGATAACATGCACGGGAAAATTTGTATTCCTTTATATTCACTTAAGCATGTTCTATGAGCTAGTATGTAGTCTATTTTGGAGAACATCCCTCATGCAGTTGAAAGAATATGTATTCTGATGTTGTGCGATAGAACACTCTGTAGACAACTACTAAGTGCATTTGTTGAAAATTTTAGTTTAGTTATATTTCTTTGTTGATTTTTTTGTCCAACTGATCTGTATATTTGACAGTGGGGTATTGAGGTCTCCCAATACAATTGCATTAGTGTTTATTTGATTGTTTTGCATAGTGGCAGTATCATAGCCAATGAGGTTTATCTGAGGTACAATTATTGCTAATTGATTTCTCATGTCTGTTAATATTTCTTTTATATAGCTGGGTATGCAGGTATTTGGTACATATATATTTATGATTGTTACTTTTTTTCTCTTGAATTGTTCCCTTCTTTGTCTCATTTGATCTATTTTGACTTGAAATCCACTTTGTCTGCAAATAGAATAGTTACTTTTTTCTGGATTCCTTTCCCATGAAGTATTGTTTTTCCATCCTTTGACTTTCAATCTATGAATTTCCTTTTTAGTGAATGTTTTCTTGTATGGAGTGTATCATTGAATATTGTTTCCTGATGTATTCTACCAGTCTGTTTCTTTTGATTGATGAATTGAGACATTTACATCAATGGTTATAATTGATATGTATTGACTTTTCTCTGCCATGTTATTTTCCTGTTGTTGGTTCCCTTTCCTTCCCCTCTGTTTAATTATTTGCCGTGTCTGGTGGATTGATTCTGTTGGTTGTTCATGAAGTTGAAGTCTTCATTATCTCTTTCTTGAATGTCCTTAAAACATTTTGGAGAGCTGGTTTGGTGGTCCTGAATTTCTTCAGGTATTCTTTGTCATGAAAGTATCTTATTTCTTCATCCACTTTGAAAGCTAGTTTTTCAGAGTACATGAATCTTGGCTGAAGGTTTTTATTTTATTTTTTTTTTTTTTTTTTTTTTTTTTTTTTTTTTTTTGCTTTGGGCTTGAAATACTTCATTCCAAGCACTCATTGACTTTAAGTGTGTTTGTATTGAGAAGTTTGCTGTAATTTTTATGGGCTTTCCTTTTACAGGTGATTTTTTTTTCTCTAACAACTTTTAATATTCTGTTTGTGTATGGAATTTCTGGAATTTTGACTATTATATGCCTTGGTGTAGTTTTTTTGATCATGGGTAATTGGAGTTCTATATGTCTCACTTATCTTTAGGTCAAATTCTTCTTCCCTGCCAGAGAAGTTTTCTGCTATGACTTCTGTGAACAGGATTTTTAGGTCATTCATGTATCTCCTGCTTTTTAATTGACTCTAATAAGTCTTATATTATCCTTTGTATCATCCAGCAATTGTTGGCTTGATTTTCCATCCCTTGCTATTTTTAAGAAATCTTTTGTTTTTGTGATGGCTACCCAAAATCCTATCTTCTAGATCTGATATTCTGACCTTCCATTGGTTCATCCTGCTGCATATGCTTTCAATAGAATTTTTAATCTTCTGGATATCTGAATCTGATTCATGGATACCATTTCTTTCCTATTTCTGGCATTCATGGTTGCTATCATTTTCCTCAATTCCTCTATTTTTTATCTGTGTCTTCTCTACATTCATTAATCACATCCTTCATTATGGTCGACATCTCTAAAATTATTTGAGAAATTATTTCTGACTTGATTTTTCCTAGAGCCTCATTCATTCACTTGTTCCTTCCACTGTTATCACTTCAGAGAGTCCAGGTGGGTGGCTTTCAAACTGTTTCACCTCACTGCCCCCAGGTTTGCCTTTGCCAAGTTGGAAGTCAGTTTTATTTGGTTCCATGTCTTCTCATTTATTTATTTATTTATTTATTCTTTCTTTCTTTCTTTCTTTCTTTCTTTCTTTCTGTTTTTAGTTTAACTCCTGCATTGATCCTTGTAAATTGCTTCTGGCAGGTACCTTTACTGGTAGTATCAACAACTCTTAGGAAATGACTACTTCTCAAAGAAGTCTTCCAAGTGTAGCTGGCTTTTAGGTTTGGAGTCTGTTGCAATATCCTACCTCTTCAATTCATTGGGGATAAGAAATTGCTGCCTCCAAAACAAACAAACAAACAAACAAACAAAAACCAAAAGAGATTACTCATGGTGTGAGTACTAGTGGCACCACTTTTTGGGGCTGGGGATTTAGCTCAGTGGCATAAGCGGCTGCTTTGCGAGCATGCAGTCGTGAGTTCAATACCTGGTTCCCACAAAAAAAAAAAAAAATTGCTGCCTGTCTGGCCAAGCCCATGGCTTTTTGGCAGTGACCTAGAGTACTGTTTATGACTGTCGTGCAATCTGAGTCTTGACATATAAGGAAGAACAACTGATTAGAACAATAATGTCACCTTACCTAAAGTAGTACAACCAGTAATAATAATAGCATCACACACACACTCTGGAAAATGACAAACTGTAGTAACTATTAACTTGCCACCTTTAACCATATGAACAAGATTTGTAGTTACAACATAAAATCTAAAACAAATCAGAAAATTATGTTAGTAAATATCTTCTCAATATGGTGATTTTACCCTTAGGGGAGAAATTTAAAAGGGGTCAGAGGAAAAAACCTAGAGAAATATAAGAAGGTAAAGGAACTATAAGCAAGCCACAGGACAAAAGAATATTATGCAAACTTTGGGAACTGGCGAAGAAGACAGGAGGGAAAGAAGGAGAAAGAAACAGAAAAAAAGAATAGAACAACATAAAAACAACAACAAAACTAGAAACAATGCTCATACTCACATGAAAACACGAACAAATAACCCAGAGAAAGGGAAAAAACAGAAAAACAATAAAAAATAAGAAAATTTAAAAAGCAAAAAAAAAGAAGAAAAGCAGATGAAAACATACCTACTTCAGGGTATATCTGTGCTGTCATTGGTAGACAGGGGATGACACAGCCCAGATCCAAGTTGACGGATCCCAACAATTCAGCAGCAGAATTGCAGTGGTAATTGGTAGCCCCAGCAAACCTGAGTCTTTAGTTCCACAGAAGTTCAGCTTGCTTCTGGTTTCTGGCTGTGAGGCTGAGGCCTGAGATTTTTCAGCTTGCAACACCCCAAGTGTCCCCTGCTGGCTTGAACTTGGCTCTCTGACCTCTTGCTCCTCGCTTGAGCTCAGTTGTGCCTCACCCTGACACTTGGACTTGTTAGATGGAGCCAACTTGCAGCTACTCTGAGTTCTATCTTGCAGTTGGCCTCTTTCCAAAATGGCCACCAGCCAGTCACCCTCTTGTGGGCATCAGAACCGGAATAACTCACCAAACACTGCAGCCACTTACCAGCCACTGCAGTCTGATGTGTCCTCTGCTCCTCTCACTGGTGTGTTTCTCTGGGGTCACAAGTAGTGTCTGCAGGTGTGAGCTGCCCTTCTTGTCCTGCAATCCAGGGCTCAGGGAGGAAGCTCTGTTTGCCACCTCCCTCTTCTGAGTTGTTGCTCCTCTCTTTGTTCTTCCTGTTGGTCTAATTCTTGCTTCAATCCTTCCTGTGTCCCAGGGATCCACTTCCTTCCATCTTCTATCCTCACACTGCTGTATTCTAGTATCTAGATTCCAAATATCAGAGAGGCAATTTGCTGCTCACTACTCTGCCATCTTCTGGAAGTCTCAATAGTGATACTTTCTGCGAGTTACAATTGCAGGGTGATTCATTGCCTGATGAGGAGTTAGTTGTGGTCTTCACTGCAAGATAGGTGTTCCAGACCAGTGTAGACTGGACTGATACGCCCAGCCTTCTGGCTCCTCTCTCAACTGATGCCCAGCCTGGAAGACTGACAGGGTCTGGTGTGGAAGGCTTCCATTTTGGTTCACTCCTCAGGAAAGAAGGCAGCTGACAGCAGCCTGTCTAGAGATGAGGCAGGTTTCTGACCATAGTGCTGAGAGGTCCAGCCTGACATGAGCCAGGGACCACAAACCTCCACATAAAGATGATTAGTTAACTCATTTCCAATTCCCCCAAGGATTCTACTGATAGTACTTGTGGCTAAGTATTTATTGTGCTGAGAAATGTTATTTCTGCTTAGAAATAACTCCAAGAACAGTTTTTATGTTTTATTTTCATATCAAAAACAAGTTAAATTTGCTTCAGCCTCAGAGCGTGCTTATGTAACATTATTATTATTATTATTATTATTATTATTATTATTGTTGTTGTTATTGTTATTTTGAGACAAGGTCTCACTCTGTAATTCAGGCTGGCCATGAACGTACGATGTAGCCTGGGCTGGCATTGAACTCATGGCGATCATTCTGCTTCAGCCTCCCAGTGCAGGGATTATAAGAGTGTGCCACCACATTGCTCAAGGCTGCATATTTTAAAACAATGTCTGTTCTAAGTTGACTTTTGTGTTACAAAAATAGTTTCAAATATAAATACTTATTTTGACTTAATTGTGGCAAAATGAATAGTGTTAACCACAAAGTCAGGATGAAGAACATCTACAAATCTTGGAGCCTGGATAAGCCATGGTTCCTGGAATCTATGAATTTAAAATTTTTCTTGGCAAACCCTTCCCTCCCCAGCCAGAATAGAGGGAGCCTGAGTACAGACTAGATAACAAGTACGAGGCAGCTAAGCTCCTGGGCTGAAGACCTCTCCAGGAAAGCAGGTCACTCCTCCATCCCGGGCCACATCTTCAGGCCCTTCCTAGTAGGTGACATTGCTGAGTACGTGCCCACCACCTCAGCTCACTTCTCCTTGCTTTTCTGAAAACTGGTGCACACCTCCCAACACTATGCAGTGTACGACGGCTATTGAGTAAAGGGTTACTCAACATGTCTTATGCGATCATGCTAGGGCCATGAAGGGTAAGGATCTTTCGAGAATGCTCTGCAAAAAACAAAAAATTTTAATTTTAATTTTAATTTTTAAAAATGCTTTTGTGCCTGTTTCCGAGGACTAGTGCCAGAATTCAGGCCAGAGGGTCATTCCTTCAGGTGGATTTTTATGTGGTGCTTGTTCTCAAACACTGCAGCACCTTCTTAACCAGAAAGACAAAGGGTCCACCATCCAGTATTCTGATCTCCTTTTTGAACTCGCTTTCTCTGAAAACTAGGTCTCTTTAAAACCCTCAGTAAACTCAAACTGGCGCTGGTAGACAGGCTACACATAGGAAACCCGTTAAATACAACTGCCCCCACAGGAAGATTGGGTGTGCGCACACCAGTGTTCCTCCAGGAACTGGGGCATCGCCAATGCAGTAGGGTGCTGACTGTCACAGACGAAGACCAGAAGCCTTCCAGTTCGACAGGGCTGTGAACGTGCCGGCCCTTCCGCAACACTGCCACTGGAAAGCGGAAGCACCCTGTGGGCAAAGCTTGCAAACGGGCTCCTGTACACTCGGAGACACTCATCAGGCCACGGCACCCTCAGCGGAGGCCTAGTCCCAGGCTATGCCAATCCAGCCTCAGTCGCTGAACAGGGTCCCACCGTCTTGCCCCAGGCCGCCTCCTTTCACCCTCCACCAAGCCTCTGGCACAGAGTACAACCCCAGAGCTCGCAAAGCAGAGGGCACAGCGCTGGTTACTCTGTTTAGATAAAATTAAAGCTGCACTTTTTTTCTTAAATGTAGGATGGATGGGAAGGTTGGCACCAGGGAGGAGGCCAGTGAAGGTCACTGCTGAGCACATAAAGCAGCAGGAGACCAGGGCTGAGCTGAGGGAGAGGCCAGGAAGCCACTCAGGAAAGGGACTCTGTCTTTAGAGGCCGTGCAGTTTTTTAAAAGGAGTTAAAAAAATACAATATTTATCTGAGTTTCCAGCCCACTTGTCAGCCCTAGGAAGACAAGCAACACAGGAAAGGGAGCAGTTCTCACTGTGTGTCTGATCATTTGGATAGTTTCTCACTGGCTCTTGCTTCTCTCCAGCCTGGAAGAGAAGCAGGAAAGCCGTGTGGCTCAGAGCACCAGGAGAGGGGTGGGTACACACATCAGAACTCACTGTGTGCACACACAGAACCTGGGATGGTCTCCGCAGGGCAAGTTCTAAGACATAAATGACAACATAAAGAACTGAGAATCCCAAACTTCAAGTAACTGTAAGAGAAAAGACATGAGCTGCAGAAGCTTTCCCTATAGACAGTGAAAGCATACCAGGCAAATGGCCCAACATGGGTGAAACTACGACCAGTTATTTCAAATGGAGCTAAATGTCAAGCAGAAAATTGTAGGACATAAAAATTCGGAAGAGGAAAAATATGTAAATAATGTGTCAGGATACACAAAATCAGAAATGCAACTTTTTTGGAATGGTACTGAGGATTGAACCCAGTACTTTCTCTCTGAGATACACTCCCAGCTTTTTAAAAAAAATTTGAGATGGGATCTCCCTGCCTCAGCTTCCCAGAGTATTGAGATTACAAGCACATGCCACAAAGCCCAGCTAAAGTGGAACACATTTTAGAAGTAAATACTAAACCAGAAGGAACATAAGAGCACATAAATCCATTAAAAAACGCTTTGAAACTGAAGGTAAAAATGAGAGAAAAAGTTAGGTACAAAGTGAAGAAATCACCTCAGGAGGTTGACGCAGAAGATTTAGCAAATTCAAGCCCAACCTGGACAATTTAGTAAGATCTCGTCTAAAAACATTTTAAAAAGGGCTGAGGCTGTAGCTGAGAAGGAGAAGCAAGAGGAAGAAGAGGAGGAGGAGGAGATAAAGGGGCTTGAAAGAAAAGATAAATACTGAAGGTGGGCAAAAACATTCTAACAGATGCACAGTAGAACAAAACAGAAGCAAAGAAACATAACAAATGCTAAAACATTGTCACTTAAGACAATTGTCCTAACTTTAAAAAAAAAAAAAGCAATTACTAAGTGAAAGAGCACACCATGTGCCTGAGCGCATAACCTAGAATGGTCAGTACAGAACACATCAGAGCATATTCCATGAACATTAAAGAATTTGCGTGACTCACAAGGGAAAGGAAATTAGGTTATGATCAAATATATGAATGTCATAGTTAATGCCAGAAGAAAATGAGTAACAAATTTAAGTAACTCAGAATGTGAGCCAAGGATTTTGTGTCTAGTAAAACTGACATTCAGCTGTGAAAGGCACACACAGACAAGCTGTTTCTAGCATGCAAGACTCCAGCACTGCGCCTAGGAGCGTGTCTAAGGGATCTTCAGTCACCGAAACAACCAGAGGCATCAACTCCACCAGCCGGTGCTGAACCCAGAGCTTCTTTGTAAATTAACCCCAGTGACAGTGAGGGTGTCAAGGTCACCTGTGACCTTTGCTTGAGCAGCCCCATAGGCTTTGTTTGCACAAACCCAGTGGGAAACTTAGGCAATACTCTGGAATTTTCAGGGAAAAAAATTTAATGAGAGTAGAAGGGAGAAGATCTTTATACACAATGGCTGTGCAGATCGGGTGCAGCCATACAAGGCTGGGGAGGGCACAGAAGACAGGAGAAAACCAGCTACTGCCAGTAATCACAGCCGGTGGTGCCAGTGCTAACACTGAAACTATTGTGCTCCAACACAATTGTAGGTACAATGTGGATAAATTAAATGAGTAACTGTGGGATATTCTGTCATCTGTTTCGTGGAGAACAAAGATTTTCAGTGTGAAAGGACAGATACAGCTGTAACCTAGAGGTTAAATAGGAGCTCTGTAGACTGGAATTTGAATTGGAAATTTTAAGTTGGAATTGTGAATTCCAGTGTGAGTTTACAAGATACGAAAGCAAGAATAGCTGAGAGAAGTGAGCATGATCTCTCTCTCTCTCTCTCTCTCTCTCTCTCTCTCTGTCTCTCTGTGTGTGTGTATATAATGATATGTGAGCTATCTGTCCATCCACTGAAAAGATCTTGCAAGGAATATGAACTGCTTCAAGGGCTGTCGTTGTGGCCTTCAAATACCATTTCCTCTGAAAGGAAATCTGAGCAACTGGAGAAGATTTGGGTCAAGCAATGAGCAAACTGGGTCTGGGTTATCTCACATGCCAGAAATTATAAAACTACTAGGGCTGTATTCAGAGCATCCAGGACCCCTTGAAGAGCTCCACTGGGGCAGCTTTAGTGAGAATGAGATTTTCAAAGAATTAAAATTAAAACCTGTTGAGTATGTTTAAATCTGTTTCCCTAAAAAATCAGTTAATTGGTTACCTTTGAGATTGACAGGGAACCAAATCAATATCTTGACAACTGAGTAGTTGGAGGGAAAAATCAAGCACATGTCTTGCTTTTCCATGGCAACCAAGCAACATCTGAGAGAAGAAACTATCCCTCCATTATATTGTCCAATACCTGCAGAAAGGCCAAAAGCTTCTAGAGGAAGGGCGAAATGTGCACCTGAGAATCCAGGAGAAGCACACTTTGGGCCCCTGCAGGTTTTGAGGTCCACCTTACTCTGAGAAGTCTACAGTATCTTGTCAGTCAGCCTGGTTGTAGGATTCTAACAGGATCCAGCTGTGGGATCTCAGGGAGGCAGCTTTCAGGCACTTCTTTGGTGGTACAGTTTTCTTAACAGGTTCTTAGAAAGCTGCTTTTCATTCCTGAAAACACCTTGAGTCATCTAAAGCTCAGGGTCAGCTATTAAGGGCCTCTTACCATCTATCCTCTCCAGGGTTGTAGGCAAAACTCTACTCTTCAGCCCAGACACTGGAGAGGAAAGGAATTCATTCATCCACATTCAGTGGATGGAGCCTCAGAAAGCAGCTTGTTGCTGGAGCTGCATGGTAAGCAGAATTCAGAGATCCAGTCCATAGTGCTGTGATGAGCCGCCTTTTAGCCAGCCCCTCTGCAGTTCAAAGGGAGCTAACCTTCAAGTGCGACATGGTGAAGTACAGGGCAAGACTAGCCTAGTGACATCTCTCCAGGGCCCAAAGTGCTTCCTGAGAAAACAGTGTGCTTCCCTTCCTGCTTGGCTTCTGGTCACTGTGCAGTTGGGAGCCCCCCTCAGTGTGCTGTTGGAAGCTAATTGTGTCACCCTACCTACTGTACTTTGGATGCCTCTGGGACAGTCAGGAAAGTAAAAGGCTCCTTGTTGGTACTGAATTGTTAGCCAGGCCCTTTGTGTGTGTCTGATACTGACTCAGGCTGAGACCTTTGTCTGTGGCAGAGGAGTCTTGTAGTCATGAAGCAAAGCAGGTATAGGCTCTATTATTACTCTAAATGGCTTGACAGGATTCAACCCTCAACCTTGAATTGTTCTCTTTAAAGCAATCCACTCGTGATACATGCTATACCATTTTTCTTTTCTCTTCTGATTTCCATTCAAGAAGTTTTCACAAAGTGAAGATTTTATTTGCTAAGGGAAAAGGTAAGCAAGACCCTAGGTCCAAAGGTACTGCCACCAGTTTTGTCACCACACACCCAGCCCTGGGATCCACTGTGCCCCTCAGAGGGAAAGCTAATAGTACCCCTGCTGCCACCCATCTATGGGTGCAGCATGTTCTAGAATCTTACTGAAGTGATCCACCTAGGAAGAAAAGGGCTCACTAATCACCACTCTGCAAATGATCCAGAAACACCATAAAAAAAACTTCCCTTTTCTATGTCCAGAACCTGCATATCCTGGGAAAAAGGGGAGATTTGCATTACATAGAAAGAGAACTAATATCTGTTTGCTGTATATCTTTTGAATCAGAAATCCAAACAGTGTGGATTGCTGCCACTTCATCCTATATGCGGTTAGGGATGGAGAGAAAGAGGGACAGGGAGAGGGAGAGGGAGAAAGAGAGGGGGAGAGGGAGAGGGGGAGGGAGAGAGAGACAGAGACAGAGACAGAGACAGAGAGGAAGAGACAGAAGCAGAGAGACAGAGAGACATCTGGGTGGAGTTCTCCAGGCATTACAGAGTCCTTAGGAGATTGCTATGATGAGGTCTTAGGGTTGAAACCCACAGAACAATAGGACTACTGCTCACCTACTGTGCATCTGTCACTGCAAGGCTGATACACCACCACCCTCAGGAAACTTGCCTCTGGTTTGGGAGGGAGATAGAGCAGTCACAGAGATAAGCGAGGCACACTCAGGAAATATGCTATAGTCTGATCTTAAGTGTCCCCCAGACACCCTTAGTTCTCAGCCCATGGCCCATTTGGGAGGAGGTGAACCTTTAAGAGGTTGGGCCTACTGAGATGTCATCCCATCACTGGGGGTATGCATTAGAAAGGATCTGTGAGGCCTCATTTCCTCCCTTTATTTTCCCCTTCAAGTCCCAGCCTTGAAACGAAGGGCTTTGCTCCTTCATGATATTGCCTTGGACCTAAAGCAGTGAGGTGGACTGATCATGGACTGGAACCTCCAAAATAGCCAAAATAAATCTTTTCTCTTATAAGTGAATTTATCTTGGGTGTTGGTTATAGTAGCAGAAAACTGACTAATATGGAGTGATAATCATAAAGTGCTGGGATATGTGTGCCATGGCTGTCTTAGGAAATAGCAGTCTCAGCAATGGGGCATAGGGCTGGGTGGAGATAACACCAGGAAACCGAGAGGTTCCAGCCACGTTTTGCAGAACAGCATCAGGCAGCAGGAACAGAAGCAGATGGGCAGGGTTGGGGAGAGACACTGAGGAGGAAGAGAGACAGGGTTTGTGGACTAGAGTTTATGCCCTTGTTGGGAGAAGAGTGCGGAATGCCACTTATGAAAGTCCCAGACTATGAGAGGGACTTTGAGCAAAGGCCTGAAGTCACACTTCATTCTCCTCCCATCAGTCTGAGTGGTGTGAGGTCATGCAGGCAAAGCCTTGAGGGCTCACTGCTTTCACTTAGAAGAGGAACCCAGATAGTGAAGCAGGGAGATGGGCTAGGAGATCACAGGGCCCTGGAGCAGGCAGCAGGGAGGTGCTAAAGGAAGTGGAGCTGCCAGTTTTGCTGACGTCTGGAGGTTGGAGGTAGAGCCCAGAACAGTGGCTCCAGCAAAGTATCACCCTAAGGAATGGGAGACCATGGAGATAGTCAGGGCCTGAGAGGTTCTGCCTGCGCAGAATAAGTATGAGAGGTCTCTAGGAAGCTGTTTTTCAGGGTCCTGGCAGGAAGCAAGTGGCTCCCCAGGCATATCTGGGAAAAGTTTACACCTCAGAAAGAGACAGGAGAGCCATTCACACCTTTTATAAATGGGAGTTGGAGGGGGCAGTATTGGGAGCAAACCAGTTTAGGAAGCTGACATCCATCCAACCTTGAGAGGGGGCCACCTCCTCTCCGAGGCTGGGCCATAAACAGCACTACCAGGCTTGGCAGTGAGATGCTAGGGGCAGCTACGCTCCTCCTGTTTGCGGCTAGACCAGCTACTGGCTGAACTGAAGAAGACCAGAGAGTGAGGGGCAGCCTCCAGAAACAAAGCTGGCCTCAGACCTACCTTGGAGGAAGATAGGGCATGGTCCTCACCATCACCAGGTAGGCTGGCCCTTGGTGATCCAGACAGGTGCCTAACCAAAGATGAGTTTGGGAGTGAGCAGCATAGTGTGGACCTGGAGTCTCATAAAGGGGCACAGGCAGAAGGGAAAAGGCCAGGGTTCACACCAAAACTGAGAGGCCTGGAAGCCAGGGTAAGTAGTCTTTGAGGCAGGCTCAGCCAGGCAAGACTGAAGCCTGTGAGTCTCATGAAAGGGGTCAGTACCATGTTCCAGGAGACCACTGTGGACCTGACACCGTGGAGCTATATGAGTTTGCCCACCCAATAGGATGGGGACCTAAGAGGAGTGAAGGCAGTGAGGGCAAACCCGCTGCAGAAGTGCTCTTCTCATTCTCTAGCTGCAGGTAGATCAGAACACATCTGGATTTTAGCCATTCTTTCATCCAGAGCACCTGAGGCCTGCATATTGTATAACCACTCAGCCAGTGGTTTAAGAATCTGAATGAAAGGAAAACTTTCAGTCCAAAGTCTTAGTGTTAGAAGATTAGACACCATCTAGAGAGACAGCTTTGCTGATGATGTTTCCCCCATTGTGTCATAAAAGTACATAAATGCAGCATTCCAACTATTTGGGCGAGGAAACGGGTTGATGGGAGTAAACAGCTGTCGTTAAGACCCATACATGTGTTTACCCTGTCAGTACACTCACCCATAGGACTGTGTCTCTGGAGAAGCCCCCACTGGTCTCCTGGGGCTGTGGTTTCACTTCCCTGATGGCTGCTCCTAGATTGGCCCAGAGCAGACTTCTGGAAACTGAGTATATCCACTACCTGACTTTGTTGCAGTACCCAGCTGTCTTGGTTACTTTTTCTCCTTCCTGAAACAAAATACTTGATGCTCAAAATAAAGGAAGGAAAGGATTATATAGCTTACAGTTTGTAGAGGTTTCAGTCCATAATCAGCTGGTTCCAAGGCAGGGCGGCAGGGCACAAGGGTAACACTTCAGGGTGGCATAAGACTGCAAAGCAACAAGAGCAGAAGTGGAGAAGAGAAAGTCTCTTTTTCCTCTTATATTGTAAGCAGGCTATGATCCTTGGGTGGGTGTAGCACTCACACCATCTCCGTGCCCTCCTCTTGCACAGGCTGAGGATGTTTAGAAAGTAAGGACCTTGTTCCCCTGCAGAATCCCTTAGTTAAACTGAGCTTCTCGAATTGACACAAGGAATAATATCCTAGAGCAGTAAGGGCTTGTCCTCTTCACCCCAGGATGTAGAACTGCTGAATAACTTAATTAAGCTTCTAGATCTCAGTGTGACACAGTGTATCAACCATAAGACAATGTATCCACCAGCTATGCATGCTGCAGTGTCTGTGGTGCCTACTCACACTCTACCACATGGATTTGATTTGGGGTGTTAATTGACATTTTAAGGCGCATTCCAGAATGGAGGATAGCTCCTACGTATGCAAAAAACAAGTCCTCCAAACTTGTTTGAATGGATACAGATTCGGTATGTGCAGGCATTCAGGGATCTGGTGACTGCAGTGTCTGTTGTTTTCCAGGTCAGCAGAGTGGAGCGGGAGAAGAGCCAAGAGCTGAAGCAGGTACGCGAACACGAGCAGCGCAAGCACGCAGTCCTGGTCACGGAGCTCAAGACCAAGCTGCACGAGGAGAAAATGAAGGAGCTTCAGGCTGTACGGGAGGCCCTGCTGCGGCAGCATGAAGCTGAGCTTCTGAGGGTCATCAAGATCAAGGATAACGAGAACCAGCGGCTGCAGGCCTTGCTCAACACCATGCGCGATGGCGCACCTGAAAAGGTCAAGACGGTGCTCCTGTGCGAGGCCAAGGAGGAAGCCAAGAAGGGATTCGAGGTGGAGAAGGTCAAAATGCAGCAAGAGATCTCAGAGCTAAAGGGGGCCAAGAAGCAGGTAGAGGAGGCACTGACCCTGGTGATCCAGGCAGACAAGATCAAGGCTGCAGAGATCAGGAGCGTGTACCACTTGCACCAGGAGGAGATCAGCCGCATCAAGAAGGAATGTGAGCGAGAGATCCGCAGGCTGGTACGTGCACACGGCTGGGTGGGCGGTGCGTGTGGCTCTGGTTGTTGGTCCCTCACACTCTCCCTGTTGGTTCTGAGTAACTCAGGGACCTGTGACTATTAAGAACATGAGAGAGCCAGATCCTTGTAGGGCAGGCACAGCCTCCCATCTGCCCTTCCACCAGTACCAGCTGCGCTGCCATTCCTCACTGGGCTAAAACAAGAAATCTACAAGTGAGAACTCTTCAGTTCCAACAGAATGGATTTAAAAGGCTTTCCCATCTCAGTGTCAGGTTAGACTTAACACTAAACAGGGCCCAGTATGTGGGGTGGCAGGGTTCACATCATCTTAGCTAGTGAATTCTCAAAGCCGTTCGAGTCTTTAGATCCAGAGAGCTAAGACAAGGTTGTCCACAGTGCTAACAAGGCCCTGAGGCTGCCCTGATGTTTTCCTGATGTTGTAGGGAGTTGATTGTGCAATTCCTCCCCGTTTGGAGTGTACATTTTCTGAGTAATGTGCCAGGAGTGGAGCTTTACCTTGGTAATACATGCCCTTTATCCTTACTCTGTGCTTCGTCAGGACTCAGGCTCTGAGGTACCTCCAAAAGGATGCAGTAATCTTTTCAGCTAGGGCGTCTAGGACAAGGACATTTCTACATTCCTCCTACTTCCCTGGAACCCTGGTTTGCAGAAGTGACATCAATGTGGCACTACCATTTGGAACTTCTTGGAAAGGCTACAGTAATCCTCTGGACATAGCCAGGAGAAACTGGGCATTGTGAAGCAAATAAGACTTTGCCATAGTGGGCATATGTGGCCCCAATTCCTGATGTGGAAGGCCTTCTGTGCTTTTCCAGGGTGTTCCCTGCTCCAGTCTCCTCTCAAGACTCATCAACCAGTCCTGAGCTATATGTGTCATTGCCCTTAGCAACCCCAGGCTGACCCAAGATCCCACATGTAAGAATTAGGTGAAATCTCCATGTGACATATGTGACAGTGCCCCAGCTTGTCTGTCCAGGTAAGAAGCAGCTGTGAGACTATCCTAGACTGACCAATCAGAACTTATGAGAACTTGTGTTTGTGAACAGTCCTTATTCCAAACTTACATTTGTGATTTTAACGGGGTATGAAATTATAGGTAGAAAAATTTTTTCTGTGAGGAATTTGAAGGCATTTCTGCCTTATTTTCTAACTTCCCAAAACCACTGTTGAAAAGATTATTAGCACTCTTCTTCCAGATTTTTTCTGTGCCCCATTTCTCCATGCACATCCCCAGAAGTTACAGGATGTTCTCTATAAACCCAGAGCAACTCTGAAATTTCCTGATGCTGTGCCCATAACAGAAGTGCCTCACCCCTGGGGCATTACCAGTTACAAACCATATGCCCTTCCTTGTAGTGACTCTGCTCATTGTCAGCAGCTTTACTTAGCAGATGATCCACATTCCTGACATCTTCAATTTTCTGGGGTCTTTATTGCACTTTAGCCTTCACTATCATGGCTTCATGCACTGTTCTCTCAGGGACACACTTTCTGGCCTTCAAAGCCTTCTGAAATCTGAATGGAATCCTCTATAACCCTAAAACTTTTGCATTAAACAGGCCTATAACATAAGTACCACATGGACAATACCAAGGTTAGCTAACTGGGGCAGTAGCCAGGCTCCCTTGGACCAAGTCTGCAGAGGTCTCTGAGTAACTGGATAGCTGAACACTATGAATGAATCCTAGGGAGCCAATTTTCTAGGTGACCCTTTTTAAACAAGCAGCTTGGGGGCTCTTTTCTCTAATGGAAGGGTCTTAGTTACTTTTCTCATTGCTGAGACAAAATACCCAACATCCAAACTTAAACAGGAAAGGTGTGCTTAATTCAAAGTTTGTAGAGGTTTTAGTACATAATCGCTGGTGCCAAGGCAGTGTGGCCCATATATGGTCCAGTCTACAGGAATTAGGGTAGTGTCAATCTAATCAGTAGACTGATCCAGCAATCACCCACCCTTAATCCCAGTACCCTTAATCCCAGAATTAAGCAGGGCTCAATTGCACATTCTAGATTCAGCCACCTGCAAAAAAACCCTATAATCACCTGAGGCTTTGAGAGGACATCTAGACATAAACCATAACAGAATGCTTTATGGTTTTGCACAGTTGAGCCTGTGAAGGGTGGGGAATCTTGCTGATTCCTGAGAGGCCTTCCAGCCATCTGTCCTAATATCCTGATACAAAGTACTTGGCTTATTTTTAATGGTAAGTTTTATAGCAATCACATTCTTCTTTACCCCAACTTTTAAAATTTTAAAAACTTTATTTGGAATGTAGTAAAAATGCAACAGAACAAGACAGAACAAAGCCAATTGAGGCAATGCAGTGAAATTGGTACAGAGCTTCACAGCAGGATACTGGGATAGTAGTAATAGGTACTATAGGTATAGTGAAATTAAACCAAAAACAGAACATTATAAAACCAATTGAAGGAGAATATTGAATAGAGCAAAACCATCAAATCAAAACAAAACATAACAGTGAAAATAACCTTTGCCTTCAAACAGAAGATAGAAGGAAATCCCCTATATTCGCTGTATTGCATATGGTCATTCTCCCAAGAGATGCTCAGACCTCTGTCCCCAGTTGCTGACGTGGGGTGGGGGTGTGAGGGGGGGGTGCCGGTAGGCTCATGTGAATAGCTGACTGGTTCTTCTCCCTGCCCACTCTTACTGAGAGGGTGGGCAAATTGCCTTCTTGTGCAGCCACCTTAAGTCCCACTACCCCAACTTTTTAGGCACTTCCTTTTGAGAAAACTGAGAAGCTTTTTAAGTGGGCTTTTTGCTCCTGATTCTTACTGTATTTTGTAACTCAAGCTGAAAGTGGCCATAAGTACCCATGCCACAAATTAAATGTTAGACTGCCTTGAAATTTCCTCTGATAGATTAGTTAGTCCACTGCTGTTAATTTCAGTGTCCCACAAAAATCTCAGAACCTGGGCAAAATTCTGTTAGGGTATAACACACATGGCCTCTGGTTCAACTACTCGTGGAGTCCTTGTTCCTAACTGGAATCTGCTGACCCAGACTCTTACTCTCTGCATTTCTATGAGCATTCTGGTTTTCTGAGCTCCAACCAAACTCTCCCACCAAGATTGGGTTACAGTATTCTGGGGCTTCTCTATCAAGCATCTCCAAACCTGTCCATACTCCTGTTAACCAGTTCTGAACACTTCTGAACCACATGGTCATTTTTAGTCACAGCAACAACTCCATCTCTCTGGCACCAAAATCTGTTTTAGTTACTTTGTTGTCTCTGGGATGAAATACCTGCCACCTACAATTTAAGAAGGAGAAGTTTAGTTTGGCTCATGGTTTCAGTACTTAGGCACTGGCTCCAAGGCAGAAAAAGGATGGCGGACGGGCATAGTAGAGGAAAGGTGCTCAACCCATGGCAGCCAGGAACGAGAGAGAGAAGTAAGTAGAGGCTGGGAAGAGTGATACACGCTTCCAGGTCACACCTCCACTAATCTGCCTCCAACCAGATCCCACCTCCTAATAGTCAACTATAGCGACCCATGATTTAGTCACTTTCCAGACATATGAAGATTTGGATGGGGGCATTTTAGATCTAAACTGTAGCATTTTCAGAGTCTTGATTGTCCCTCATCCTAAATATTGCCTGGAGGAGTGACTTGGTATGGCTCAAAGCCTCAGAGAGAAGCCAGAAGAAGAGGAGCACAGTGAGCACATGGTCACTGTACACTCCCAGATTGCACCTAGTAGCTGCTGAAGCCTCAAAACACCTAGACAAGGTTACCCAGTGTTCAGTAACTGCCAGTCCTGCCCAGAAGCCACAAAAGTATGAGTTCTTGGTGTTGAGAGCTGCCTGTCCACTCCTGCCTGTATCAGAATAGGTGGAAATGTTAAGATCACCCCCAAGCAGAATCTCCCTGGCAAAGCCTGGAAAACACCATTTTTAGGTCTCAGCAATTCTGTGCTATAACCCTCCTCCCCCTGGCCCCACTTTTGCAGAGGTCCCTGGAGATGATTCCTCTTCTGTGTGCATCCTACGCAGGTCCCCAGAAAAGCTGGCTTGCTGGTGATTTTCTCGGCCAAATTTTCATCAATTTCAGAGTGAAGCACAAGGAGCAGGTAGTTGGCAACCAAAGATGCTGGTTGGTTTGCTGCAACATCCTCTGTAAACTCAGGCAGGGATGACCTGTCACAGCCCCCACAATTCTGGAGCTTTCAGCCTGCTGTGACAAACGCTGAGGCAGAGCTGAGTTGCGCTGCGATCCCTAGAGCAGCTGCACACCATGCAGGGTTATTATTGAAGCTGGGAGAGCTTTATTGTGCCTGCAGTTACTGCACACTTAATATATTTGCTAAAATAAAAGCTCAGACTGTTATTAAAAATTCTATAAAACTGAAGAATTATTAGCAAAATGCAATTTCTTCTTTCTCATAAAGATCTGTGATGTATAATATTGTCCCTCCTCCACAGTTGTCTAGGCAGCTAGTTAATGTGGAATGCTAATATACAGCAGTAATTAAAACCTCATAAAAAGATGGCTATAAAGATGAGATTGATTCCTCCCAAAGTGCTACTTGCCAGGCTAGTTGGGTAGGCTAGGGGAGTAACCTTGCATTTTCACAGCTCTTGTTTTACCAGAAGTTTACCTCAGGTAGGTGGCCAGAACTGTGGAGGCCCCTCCTCTTCAGCGGACCCATTCAGACACACATTCCTTCTCAAAAATGCCACTCCCATATGCAACAGCAGCTTTCTCAGAGTGCCCAGTTGGTCCTGGGCAATGCTTTCAGTTTTGCTGAAGATCTCTGATTGCAAATCCAAGCCAGCTATAAATGGATGTTGCATATTTATTTGATCACTGGGGAGCAAATATTTGCTGGTGCAGATGTCTGCCCCACGCTACAAAGTGAGAGAGGATACCAGGGAATAAGACTTTCCCAAAAACTATCTGTCTACAGGAGCCTGGCCCCCACTGTCCACTGAGCCACCTGCTTACAATATATCTGGGAAGAACTTTAATAAATCTCATCACCCAGGCTGTGTTCAGACCCATTAAACCAGAATTTCCAGAGCCTAGGCATTGGGACTTGTTCCTCTACTTCTTTTGTGAAAACACAGAAACAATATTCATAAAGTAAAAGAAAAACCTGATGAGTTTTGGCATCCATTCACCATCTAGCCACCTGACTGAACATCTGCAGACCCCTTCCTAGCCAAGACCCCTTTCTTCCTATTAACTTGCCACCACAGGAACTATGGTGTCCTTGCTACCATAGGAACCATGACAGAAAGCATTCTCTGCCTGGATCTGACAGGGTGCTTAACTGTCCTTCTCTGAAGGACACTTGAAGTGTTTCTGAATTTTGGCTACTAGGAATACTCCTTCCATGTGTTCGTGGCATCTGTAAGGAGAGAAGAAATGTGTTGGGTCATAGGTAGGGTCAATGCTCATCCTACTAGAGGATTCTGCCGGTTTTCCAAAGTGGGTGAATCAGCACCCTCGTCTGCCTTCACATAGGACGCCATTTTTCTCCACATCCCTGCCAGCATCACTGTTACCATTTGTTCAAACAACAAAAAAGATCTCACCATTCTCATAGCCACATGCATGCTGTCTTTTGTAAAGCATCTGTTCATAGGCATGTGCATTTTTGAATTGGAGTATGAGTTTTTTCCTGAGTTATTTTATAAATCCTTCCTCTGGTCTTGGCACAAAGCCTCTGTCAGATGTATCTAATGCACCTGTCTTCGCTAGTCTGTGGCTAACTCAAGCATTTTCTCAGTAATGCCTTTGAAAAGCAAGAGTTCTTAATTTTAAGGAAATACAATTTGTCATTTCCTTGTATGTGCTATTTGTGTCCTGTTTAAAAATCCATTGTCTATCTCAAGACATGAAGATATTTCTGTGTTGTCTTTCAATTTTTTAACATTTAATTCTATCATTCATCTAAAATTAGCTTTTGTGAATAATATGGATAGTAACAAATATTTTCTATTTGCCATTTAAACATCCAACTATTATGTGACTAATCTTTGGGAAGACTTGCCTGTCCCTCCCCTGAATTGGAACTCAGTTTTGGTATGAGATCTGGCTAGCCTCATACAGTGATTTTAAAGTGTCTTATTTTTCCTAGTCTCTCAAAGAATTTGTTTGATATTATTATATTTCTTCTTTCAATGCCTGGAAGAAAATCCTAGTAAAGCTCTTGGGACTAGTTTTCTTTGTGGAATGCCATAAAATGATGAACTAAATTTAATACTTATCTCACGCCTGTAATCCCAGCACTCGGGAGGCTGAGGCAAGAGGATCATTGCGAGTTCGAGACCTGCCTGGGCTACAAAAGTGAGCTCAAGGCCAGCCTGAACTGCATAGCAAGACCCTGTCTCAAAAAGACAAAAGAAAAAAAATAAATTTTATACTTAATCTCAGTTTTCCTATTTCTTCTTGTGTTGTTTGACAAAATCAATTTCTCAAGAAATATATCCAATTCACATAAATTCGCAAAAAAATTTCTTTTTTCTTTTTTTTAAATTTTATTTAAAAGGAAAAAGAGAAAAAACAAAACAAAACAAAGCGGTGTAAGGGTACAAGTAGTACAGAACTACAAAAAAAAAAAAAAAAACAGTAAGAAATCACCAGTTAATGGATTATATATTATCATCTTAGAGATAGTTGCTCAAGTCACAGTATCAAAGCATACAAAGTGGACATTCAAACAGTGAGACTGCAAACAGTTGTGTTCAATGATCCAACCAAAAACATTAATATGGTCAGCTGTTTAACACCCCGAAACACACTTGCTGTTATATCTTTTAGAGCACTTTTTTTCCCTCTCTTTATTACAACAAAATTTACACGTTTTGGGTTTTATTACTCCTTAGTTCTTATTACTTTTTGCAAAAAATTTTCATAGTATTCTTTTATTAGCCCTTTAATGCCTGAAGGATCTGTAATGATATCTCTTTTTATCTCTCATATTGGTGATTTGTGTTCTTATTCTCTGCCCTATCCACCATATGCACTGGGGATTGAATTTAGAACTCTGTATGCTATGCGGATACCCCACTACTGAGCCGCAGCACCAGTTCCTTTTCCCCTTATTTTTCATTCTTCTCTCCTTTTTTCCTCTCTCTTTCCCTGTCTGTCTCTGCCTGTCTCTGTCTCCGTTTCCATCTCCTGTCTCCATCTCTGTCTCCATCTCCGTCTCCGTCTGTCTCTGTGTCTGTGAGTCTCTCCTTCACATCCCCTCCTGTGTCCTATAGTGTCATTGCAACCCTTAGTATTATTGCATCAGTGGTTATATAGAAATTATAAAATGCATCGTTAAATTGCTATCTACTATCACAAACCCTTGTTTGCTATATACCCAAACTACAAGAACCTGATAAAATCAAGAATTCAACTTCATTTCTCCCTTTTTTTCTTCTGGTTGTCATATATTTTATATTTACATGTATTATAAACCCCAAAAGAAGGGACAGGGATTTAGCTCAGTGGAAAGGTGCTTGGCTGGCAAGCACAAGGTCATTTGTTTGATGTCCAGTACCACCCAAAATCAAACAAAACAAAGCCCAAAAGAAAGGAGTTTTAATGTTCCTTTAAGCAGTCCATAGTCTTTTGCATCTATTTATATCTCACCTTTCCCAGCTTTCACTTGAGATATTTTCCCTTCAGTCTGAAACATTCCCTTTAGGATGATTAGCAGTGACTCTTCTGACAGAGGATCTCTTTCAAATGTCTGAGATATACTTAATGCACCTTTCTTTTCAAAGGATGTAAGCATTGACTCTGCGCCCAAGGTTGGTTTTTTCCTCTGAGCACTCAGATATAAGATTCTAAAGTCTTCTTTTACAGTTGTCCCCCAAGGCAAGTAGTGACTTTTTCCCTGTTAGCCTTTATAAGATTTTTTATTTAGTCTTTGACAGCTTTGCTATGATGCACCTAGGTATGTTTTCCTGTTTTTTTTTTTTTAAACATTGAAGTAATGTATTTCACCAGATTTGAGAAATTCTTGGTCATTATGTAGTAAAATATTTCTTCTCATGTCTTTCTTCTACTCCAATTCCATGTCTATTCAACATTTTAATTATGTCTAAATGTTCTTGAATTCTATTTGTTTTCTCGTCTCTCTGGTTTTTTATTTTGATTTTACCTTGAGTCTGTGATTACCCTGCATGTAGTCAACTTTTAAACATTTCCAATGAATTGATAATTTTAGATATCATGTGTTGAATTTTATTGTCTACTTTATTCTTTTTTATATAGATTCAGTTTTTTTCTCTCTCTCTCTTTTTGAGACCAGGTCTCACTATGTGTGCAGGCTGGCCTTGAACTCACTTATGTAGACCAGGCTAGCTTTGACTCATGGAAGCCCTCCTGCTTCAGCCTTCCAAGTACTAGGATTACAGATGTGTGCCATCATGGCCGGCCTATTTGTTTGTTTCTTTCTTTCTTTCTTTTTTTTTTTTTTTTTTTTTTTTGAGACAGGGTCTCGCTGTGCAGTTCAGGCTGGCCTTGAGCTCACTTTGTAGCCTAGGCTGGTCTCAAACTCACAACAATCCTCCTGCCTCAGACTCCCAAGTGCTGGGATTACAGGCATAAGCCACCACGCCTGGCTTGGCCGGCCTCTTTCTATTAATCACTATTGACTTTTCAGGTTCTTATTGGCTAACTCTAGTAATCTCTGAGCTTGCTTCTTTGATTGTTTTATCTTCTTATTGGTTACTCTTTCATACTTCTTTACCTATCAATTTTATTACATTCTTGACAGTCTGGGTGATGTGCTATAGAGGCCCTGCATTCAATTGTCATTGTCCGGAGAGTGCTAAGTTTTGTTCTGGAAGACAATTAGCAGCAGACTGCCCGGATTCTTGTGTGGTTTGGTTTCAGGGTTCTTCGATTGGATCTATTTCAGCCCTCTCTTCTCAGTGTGAACACCCCATTCTTGTTACATGCTCCTGGCTCTAGAGTGTGGCCTTTTCAAGGTCTCAACTGAATGCCTGGAGCGTTCATCAAGACCCTCTACGTTGTCTGAGCTTGAACTGAATGCCTCTCAGGCACTTACATCCTGCTTATGCTTCAGATTCTTAGAAACTGGTCTCCGTGAGGCCTCTGAGAGTCTTGTCTTGTGTGTGCACAGCCCGAGCCTGAGGCTCAAGGGAACTGGAGATCTTTTTTGCTGCTCCCTTATCCCTAGTGCCTGCCCTCTAGTTCCTCCCTGGGAATAAGAATATGATTCAGAATTCTTTCAGTTGCCCCAAAAGCTTCAAATTCTGATCTGGGTTTCTTTCCCCCAAGGTACCTCTGTTTTCTGCTTAGCTCTGTTTCCTGGTGGAAAAGCTGAAACAATGCCTCATGTCAAAATCTAGGAGTAATCAGCTCTCTCCTCATCTGCCCTCCCTTGCCGCCAGAATCCTAGTCCAGCTACGTATATTTTGCTTAGTTTCTAGACTTGCTTTCTGCACAAGGAAAAGTCTAATGCCCGCTACTTCACCATGTCTGGAATCACAAGTTCTGCATCACTGGTTTTCAAAAAAATCTTCTTAGGTGATTCATGTGGGACCAGGCTTGAGAACCACTATTCCCATCATACTGGCAGATTAACCTTGGACTGTAGGAACCGGCGTCGCAGGGAAGAAGACCCCAAGGACTCAGCTCGTAGTGAGGAGTAAAAAGTTTATTTCCATACGCATGGGGTCCCCCAGGCAAACAAGTGCGGAGGGGGCCCCAAGGGGGAATTGTGTAGGGTTTTTAAGGGCGCAAGCGGGAGGCAAGCAAGTTTACAGAAGCAGATTGCATTGGTTAATTTTGAGCAGCATAGGACTTGGCAGAAGTTGATTGGAGGGGTTTGGGGTTGAGTAACCATGGAGACTGGGGGTCCTAGCCCAGTCACTATGTGCCCAGAACAGAACAGTTACTTGTCTTACTTATCTCGTTGAGACAGAACAACCTTGCAGGTGCATTCTTTTTTTTTTTTTTTCTCTGCTCTGATAGCTCTGGGGAGTTAGGGAGTTAACCCTTTCATTCCCCGCTCTGGGGAGTTAGGGAGTTAACCCTTTTATTCCCTGCTCTGGGGAGTTAGGGAGTTAACCCTTTCATTCCCCCCTTCTTTTTGTAAATGGCCTTTAATCCTAAAGGCCCTGTATGGGCAGGGGGTCATACTGTTGACGTAGCACCATAACTTTTACTTGAGAAATCTGGGTCCTCACAAATTGAGTTACTCGATTAATGAGGCAAGGGGCTATAGCCATAACTATAATGAACCCGGCCAGGGGTCCCAGTAAAGGGAGAATATAGGGCAGAATTGACTCCCAGAAGGAGAACGCTTTGGTCTCGCTTAGAGAGGGCTCTCGGGATTTGATTCTGTCTCTCAGCTTTTCCATTGCATCCCTCACAATTCCAGTATGGTCGGTGTAAAAACAACATTCCTCTCTAAGTGCGGCGCAGAGACCCCCCTCTTTTAAAAACAGTAAATCTAGGCCCCTCCGGTTTTGTAACACTACTTCAGATAGTGACGTAAGGGATTGTTCTAGTGTAGTTATAGATCCCTCGAGGGCCTTTAAATCTTGGTTAACAACTGTGAGGAGCTGTTGGCGGGACTGGTGTCCAGTAATGAGGGCTGTTGTACCAGTCCCTATGCCTCCCGCTACTCTTATCCCCAATAATACCGCCAGGGTCAGGGAAACTGGTTCTCGTTTACTTCGGCTCCTCATGAGGGGGAGCATGTTGGGTGGGAGGTATTTAATACGAGGCATGAGGTCTATGAGGATACAGGAGCTATTGTCTGCAAGGAGAACATTTGTGGAGACACAAGGGGTGAGTCCAGTGGTACATAACCAGAATGCCCCAGGGGGGGAAGGAGATACTGATTTTTGGGAAAGGAGTTGACGTGTATGAGGCAGTGATGGCGTAGGTCTGTCGGCCAGTTATCAACTGTTCCTACACAGGTCCCTTGACTGGCGAGGCCCGGAAGGGGGAGAGTGTGGTATACTTGATTCCACTCGCATTGGTCGGGGTTGGGGGTTAATGTATAAGAGTCATTTAGAGCAGTCCCTTCATAGTATGGAGGGTTAGGACTTAGACATAGCCAACAGGATCGGGCGAGGTCCGGATGGGTAAGATTGAGGGCTCTATAAGCCCCGTGTATGAGACTAAGGAGGGAGCTCACAGTTGGAGGGATGAGCCCCAAATCAGGAGGGTTAGTTGAATACCCGGAGAGGGTGAGAGGTGAGGTCGTGGGCCCTTGGCTTTGGGTAGTCACGGGCATAGGGGATGAGAGCCCTTTAGCAATTGTTGGGGCTGGTGTTGGCCGTAATGGTTTTGTCTTTAACTCCTTTTTAATAAGGAAAAACCCCCTATGTCAGGTCCACTCATATAGTATCTAAATCCCCAAGTTTTTCCTGTTGTCCAAGATTGGTCCTCAGGGGTGAGGACTTTGAGTTGTAAATGTTGGCAATTGCCTGGTCCCCCGTCAAAAGAGTGAAGGCTCCTTTTTGACAGTGGCAAAGGGTCCTTGTGTTGGCCACTCCCTGTTCCTGACAAGCTAAGGTGTCGATCTTTTATTGAGGGAGTCCATGCTGTGGCCACTGTCTCACATCCCCAGTAGGCACAGTAGTATTCGCCTGGGGAATTACAGTAACTTCTCCCTTCCACAGACGCGGGACACAGATATATTCCCAGGGGGAGATCTGCATTGGGATCAAGAGGAGCAAGATCACATGAATAAAAACTGAAGGTTGGATGGCCTGACCCTATCCATCTGTCGACCTCTTTTTGGTTATCCCACCTAATCAATGACCAGACCCAAGGACGGTGGGGGTTTGCCATCGCGGGGGTAATTAACATGAGTAATCCCATTAGGGCCCAGGGGGTTACAGCCTGGGGTTTTGGTTGGGTCATCTCATAAGGACGCACAACAGAAGTGTACAGAAACAGCGTTAGGGAGTCTTTTGGCTCACTTTAAGCTTTAGGGGGTTATCAGACCATTTGAGTTCCCAGGAGTCGTCCTCTGGCGCTGAGGCAGGCTTTAGATGCGACGCATGGATCCAAGAGGCGATCCCGTCAACCTTTACCGCTGTAGGAGTAGTCAGTAGGACCTGGTATGGTCCTTTCCAGCGAGGCTGTAGAGTCTCTTGTTGGTGGCGCCGGACGAGCACAAAGTCTCCCACCTGGTACGGATGTGGTATAGGAGACTCGCTGGGGGCGTAGGCTGAGGCTAGTTGCGTCCACAAGTCCCTCTGCAGGCTGTCGAGGGCAATGAGCCTGTCAGACAAAGAGGTTGGTAACAAGGTAGTATGTTCAGTTAAGGGAGTGAGATCTCGAATGGGGGGTGGAGTGCCAAAGAGGATCTCGAAGGGGGTGAGGTTAGGGGGTTTGGCAGACGGGGTGTTTCGTGCGCGAAAAAGGGCATACGGCAGGAGCATCGTCCAATCTTTTAAGCCAGTCTCATGAGCTAATTTAGTGAGGGTCTCCTTAATAGTTTTATTTATCCTTTCTACCTGTCCTGAGCTTTGGGGTCTATAAGCACAATGTAACTTCCATTCAATCTCCAATATGTTGGCCAGTCCCTGACTTACCTTAGCCACAAACGCCGGCCCATTATCAGACCCTATTACCTTTGGCAATCCGAACCGGGGAAAAATTTCTTCCATCAACTTCTTTGTGACCATGGCAGCAGTTTCCTTTTTGGTAGGAAAGGCCTCAGTCCATCCAGAAAAGGTGTCCACAAAAACTAACAGATATTTTAGTCCATATCGGGCAGGTTTAACTTCTGTAAAGTCCACCTCCCAGTGTTGTCCAGGCCTGGCACCGCGTAGCCTTTTGCCTGGAGCCAGCTTGGTGGGATAGGCATTGGTTAATTGACAAGCCTTGCAATTAGTCACAACCCGTGTGGCAACCTGACGTATGGCAGTGGGAGATACGGGAAATCTTGGCGTTGAGCCAGTAGACATAGTCTCTTAACCCCTAGATGGGTGAGCCGGTGGGCCTGTTGAATGTAAGCAGTCAGGTCTGACGCCTCAAAGGCTGGGTTATTTTGGGCTTCCTCCTTAGGAGGAGGATTTTTGACATCAGTCACCAACATCTGTGAGTTTCCCATGGCCGCAGATCTTGCTGCCTGATCGGCCAGGTTATTTCCCTTTGTAACGGGATCAGTTCCTTTTTGGTGGCTGTTACAGTGTACTATCGCCACCTTTTGGGGTAACATGACTGCGGCTAGCAGTTGAAGAATTTCTTGTTTGTGTTTCATTTCTTTGCCCGCGGAAGTTAGAAGTTCCCGCTGGCGGTATATGGCCCCGTGGATGTGGGCCGTTGTAAAAGCATATCGGCTATCTGTGTAAATGTTTGCTTGCTTTCCTGCGGCGAGCTCTAGAGCCTTAGTCAGAGCGATCAGTTCGGCCTTTTGAGCCGAGGTTTCATCCTCTAGCTTGGCTGCCCAGATAATATTGGAATGATCAGTCACAGCCGCACCCGCATACCGCTTACCTTGAATCAAGAAGCTACTCCCATCAGTGAAGTAAGTCACCTCTGCATCGGACAGGGGGCAATCCAGTAAGTCCGTACTGTACTCCAGCCTCTCCTGCCAAGATGTCCTGGCAGGTATGGAGGATGGGTTTGGAGGTTTCCTCCGGCAGCAGGGTCGCCGGGTTGAGAGTCACTGGAGGTCCGAAAGTTATTTTGTCTTTATTGAGTAAGAGACTCTGATAATGAGTAATTCTGGCATTTGAGAGCCATCTATCCGGAGGTTGGCGGATGATACTTATTAGTGTATGCGGGGCAATGATTGTTATTCTTTGTCCCAAAGTTAATTTATCAGCATCTTTAATGAGCAAGGCCACCGCTGCGATCGCCTTTAAACAGGGCGGCCATCCATTCGCCACAGGGTCTAGTCTCTTTGAGAGGTAAGCCACCGGTCGCCTCCATGGTCCGAAGGCCTGGGTCAATACTCCTCTCGCTATTCCTTTTCTCTCTTCAATGAAGAGAGTAAAAGGTTTGTCTATGTTGGGGAGGGCCAAGACCGGAGCGGATAGGAGGGCCCGCTTGATGGCATCAAAGGCATGTTGGTGGTCTTTTTTCCAAACAAAGGGAGATCCCCCCTTGAGTAGTGGGTACAGGGGAGCCACCAGGGTTGCGAACCCCGGGATCCACAGCCGGCAAAACCCCGCAGTACCCAGAAACTCCCGTAGCTGTTTTTGGTTCTTTGGAGGGGGAATCTGGACCACAGTCTGTTTTTTAGCTTCAGTAAGCCATCTTTTTCCCCCTTTCAAGGAGTAGCCCAGGAAGATTACCTCTTGTCTGCAGATTTGGGCCTTTTTTGCCGATGCCCTATATCCCAAGATAGCCAACTCACGTAAAAGGTCTTGGGTTCCGTTGGTGCAATCACCCTCAGAGTCCGAGGCCAGCAGCAAGTCATCTACATATTGGAGGAGGGTGAGGTTCGGGTGTTGAGCCCGGAAGGGGGCTAAGTCCTTGTGTAGAGCCTCATCAAAGATGGTTGGGCTATTTTTGAAGCCCTGTGGGAGGCGCGTCCAGGTCAATTGTCTGGTGGACCCAGTTTCGGGGTCCGTCCATTCAAATGCAAACAGGGGTTGGCTATCTTTATGCAAAGGCAAACAGAAAAAGGCATCTTTTAAATCCAGGACCATATACCAAGTCTTTGATGGATTTAAGCCATTGAGGAGATTATAAGGATTGGGTACGGTGGGGTGAATGTCTTCCACCCTGCTGTTGACCTCCCTCAAGTCCTGTACTGGTCTGTAGTCATTTGTCCCAGGCTTTTTGACAGGGAGCAACAGGGTATTCCATGCAGACCGGCAAGGGGTCAATACCCCTTGGTCTAAAAGTCTCTGTATGTGTACCTTGATCCCCAGGTGGGCCTCTCTATTAATGGGATATTGTTTAACTCGAATAGGAGAGGCGGTGGCTTTTAGAGTGACCACTACAGGCGGTTGCTGGCTTGCCAGCCCAAGTCCAGCTGTCTCGGCCCAGGAGTCTTTAAAATCAGTTAACCAGGCAGGGGAGATGGGCTGAGGGTCTTGGTGGTCATAGAGCCTGTATTCAT
Source organism: Cavia porcellus (assembly GCF_034190915.1). Taxonomy (NCBI): domain Eukaryota; kingdom Metazoa; phylum Chordata; class Mammalia; order Rodentia; family Caviidae; genus Cavia; species Cavia porcellus. The sequence goes on from NW_026947485.1 coordinate 104,935,380, forward strand.
CCTCTAATTTTAGAGATAACACTGTAACCATGGGTTGCCCAACCTTTGGGTTGCGGAATGTCACCTGAGGTCCTTGGGGCTCAAAGGAGATTTTCGCCCCTAGTTTGGTTAATAAGTCTCGTCCCAGAAGGGGAGCAGGGCATTCAGGAATAACCAGGAAGGAGTGTTTTACTTTTCCCTTGCCTAGGTCAACTGTGCGCTCGGTGGTCCACGAGCGATATTTGCTCCCGTTAGCCCCTTGAACTAGCGATTTCTTGGTTGAAAGGGCCCCTAAGGGGGCCTGAAGGGCCGAGTAAACAGCTCCCGTGTCGACCTCGAATTCCACGGGAGTCCCCTCCACCTTAAACATTACCCTGAGCTCGGGGAGGGGGACCGAGCCCCAAAGTCCCTAGTCCTCGTCATCTAAGGTGAGCATGGGGGCTCGCTGTCGCTGTGAGGACTGCTTTTCTCGTTCCTCTTTGGCTCGCCTCCTTTTTAGTTTTTCACAGTCTTTGATTAGGTGTCCTTTTTCTTTGCAATATGCACATTGGTCAGGGTCTAATGGGGGGCGATTGGGCTTTCCCTTTCCTGTCTCAGGCTTACCCTGAATAACTGTAGCCAACACTTTAGCCAATTCCTTGTTTCGTCTTTTGTCCCTAGCTAACTCCTTTTCCTCCTCTGTCTCCCGTTTATAGTAGACCTTTTCAGCTTCCTTAACAAGATCCCTCAGAGTTAGGTCTTGCAGACCATCTAGCCTTTGGAGCTTACGCCTTATATCAGGAGCCGATTGCCCTATGAAGGCCATGGCTATTGAGCCCTGTCGGCCTTCCTCTTCAGGGTTAAAAGGCGTGTACCGTCGGTAAGCCTCCATCAGGCATTCTAGAAAAACGGAGGGAGTCTCACTGGGCCCTTGAATTACTTCTCTTACCTTGGCCAAATTAGTGGGGCGCCTTCCGGCCGCCTGGAGACCTGCCATTAGAGTCTGGCGATAGATAGAAAGATGCTGCCTACCGTTAGGAGAGTTGGGGTCCCAGTCGGGGCGCTTTAAGGGGAAGAAATCGTCGATCAGGTCAGGTCTCTGGGTGGGTCTGCCGTTATCTCCGGGAACGGCTTTTTGGGCTTCAAGAAGGATGCGGTCTCTCTCCTCGGTGGTGAACAGGACTCCCAGAAGTTGCTGACAGTCATCCCATGTGGGTTGGTGGGAGAACATGATCGAATCCATTAAGCCTGTTACCTTGGAGGGGTCATCAGAGAAAGGAGGGTTATTATTTTTCCAGTTATACAAATCTGAGGTTGAAAATGGCCAATACTGGAGGGCCGGCATTACTCCCTCGTCCGTCCCGTCGCTGATAGTGGGCCCGTAGGGACGGAGGGGGAGAGTGACCACTGGGTCCTCCGGTCGTTGTTTGCCATGAGTGTTTTGGGCTGGGCCTGTGAGTCCCAGGGGAGTGGACCCAGGACCAGCCACCGGCGGGAGCATGGGGTATAGAGAAGGCATGGGTGCCGGGGGAGAGGAGGAGTTTGATTTAGGAGAAGAGGGTGCCGAAGGGGGAGTAGCGCTCGATCCGGACGAAGAGGCTAGGGAAGAAAGCGGGTATGGGGGAGGTTGAGCCGGTTGAGAAGGAGGAGGTCAGTCATAGTCGAGCAGAGGGAGATCGGGCTGAGAATCGGGCAGGACCTGGGTGGGAGCCCTTTTTAGAGCTAGGAGTTTAGGTATAGAGGAGTCGGGAGGAGGAAGAAAGGGTTTCACCCATAGTGGGGGTTTCTCCCTGAGGTCCTGCCATACCAAGATGTAGGCAACCTGGTCAGGGTGGCCCTCTTGTCCGGGGCAGAAGATGATGCTCTTAACTGCTAGGATGAGGGGAAGGTGGAAGGTCCCCTCCGGTGGCCAACCCACGGAGAATATGGGCCACTCAGACGAGCAGAAAGTCTGCCATTTACTTTTCTTGACCTGTAAGGAGGGATTGTGAGCCCTCTTCCGAACCTCCGACCAATGGTCGAGGGTGAGGGACAATGGGGATGAGGTCGATTGTCCCATGGCGTTCTAAAGTCACAGGGCGGTTAACGCAAGCGTGATACAACAAATATCCGAACACAACACCCGCAACACACAAGACGAACAGGCCGGCCACCTCACTCTCACGCATTAGTCTCACACCAAACGAGTCACTTTAGGAGGTGCCTCCAGATTGGCCCGGACGGACCACAGATTGGGAATGAAATTCCCCAGATCGATAGGAAAACCCTATCGCAGACGGTGAGCCACGGAAAACCGTGTGGGGCGTCCCCTGGTCACCAGAGAACAGATAACAGAAATTGCCCCTAGATTGGAGCCGCTGGGCTCGGGGCGTAAAGTACTGGTAGATCGATCTCAAAATGAAAGTAAACAAAAGTGACCGGTAGTACTCACCCGCGGTGTAAGGCGGAGCCGTTGAGGTCGTCTCCCGTGAGACGTACTATCTCGCTAGGGCCTCCATATGTAGGAACCGGCGTCGCAGGGAAGAAGACCCCAAGGACTCAGCTCGTAGTGAGGAGTAAAAAGTTTATTTCCATGCGCATGGGGTCCCCCAGGCAAACAAGTGCGGAGGGGGCCCCGAGGGGGAATTGTGTAGGGTTTTTAAGGGTGCAAGCGGGAGGCAAGCAAGTTTACAGAAGCAAATTGCATTGGTTAATTTTGAGCAGCATAGGACTTGGCAGAAGTTGATTGGAGGGGTTTGGGGTTGAGTAACCATGGAGACTGGGGTTCCTAGCCCAGTCACTATGTGCCCAGAACAGAACAGTTACTTGTCTTACTTATCTCGTTGAGACAGAACAACCTTGCAAGTGCATTCTTTTTTTTTTTTTTCTCTGCTCTGATAGCTCTGGGGAGTTAGGCATTCCTTTCTGCTCTGCTCTGATAGCTCTGGGGAGTTAGGGAGTTAACCCTTTCATTCCCCGCTCTGGGGAGTTAGGGAGTTAACCCTTTTATTCCCCGCTCTGGGGAGTTAGGGAGTTAACCCTTTTATTCCCTGCTCTGGGGAGTTAGGGAGTTAACCCTTTTATTCCCCGCTCTGGGGAGTTAGGGAGTTAACCCTTTTATTCCCCGCTCTGGGGAGTTAGGGAGTTAACCCTTTCATTCCCCGCTCTGGGGAGTTAGGGAGTTAACCCTTTTATTCCCCGCTCTGGGGAGTTAGGGAGTTAACCCTTTTATTCCCTGCTCTGGGGAGTTAGGGAGTTAACCCTTTCAGGACCAAATTCCCAGAATTGATTCTCAGATATACACCAGATCCTACTAAGCCTCTGGGTACTTGTCATCTCCTTGACCTAAAATGTCATCTCTTTCTCTTTATTCCAACTCTTATTCCCCACCCAAGGATGCGTAAGGCTGGGGGAGGGTGTTCATTCTGGCACATTCACCCAAGGATGTGCAACCAGACCTCCAAATTCTTTGGTCCCTGAGTCTCACCCTGAATAGTATCAAACCCTCTAGCTTATCTGGGTATTGTTTGCAATCTTCATTCCCTTCCTCAGCCCTTTAATGGCTGAGTTTCAGGACTCCTTCTCCTTTAACACCTCATTAAGCCTCTTTAGGACCTCTTCTCCCAGAAGACAAAGAGCCTATAAAAAACACACCACATCCTTCCTCATCTCCCACACATCTACTGAAAAGCAGCAGCCTCCTCTGGCATGTGAGACACATTGATGTTCAGGTTTCCTGTGGACAGAGCTTATAGGCAGGGGCGGTCACCTGAGATGCAGATCCTTCCGGAAGAAGATAGATGGAGGTGGGGTGAGCCACCACTGTCATAGGGGAGCCTATTACTTGGGTCAGGAGGCCTTTGCAGATCAGGACACCTGTCCTTCTCTAAGGATGCTTGCTTAGGGTAATAGGCACTCTGCCAATGCCTTAGGCAGAGCCCTTGTATGTAACACCGAGGCACGGCCAGCACAGACAAGAGCAGCCACAACTGTGAGTGACCACACCAGAGTGATGCACCCTGTGAGACAAGCATCCTTGATGGGCACTTTGGGGCATATGTGTGCAGGGGACATCAGCATTGCAGGATGGTGGCTGGATCATGTCAGTGTGCTTCACCATCCTCAGGGGTGCTGGTACAGTGCAGGCACCAGGTTGCACCCTGTGCAGGGTGTGGACTAGGAGCCTGCCTGTTGACTCGGATGCAGAACTGACCAGGAGCACTTGCTTTCAGTGCTGTGCTGAGTGTGCTGTGTGTTCGGAGAGGCAGGAATGAGTCCAGGTGCAGAGAGCCGTCTTCTCTCCTGAACAAGGACGATTCTCCTTGCCTCCTGCACACCACTTCCCCGGGGACCCACCACTCCAAGGGACATCCCTCTGATTTCGAGACAGCCTCTGAACCTGGGAGTGAGGGGCAGCGTGAGGGACTAGGATTGGTAGAGGCAGCTCACATGGCAACCTACAGGCTCCTGTAAGGATTCTCCTGTAAGGCTCCTGTAAGGATATTCCTATTGTTGGAGAGGGTATTTTACCCACAGAGTGAGATCTGATCTCTTTGTAAAAGCTGACTCTGGTTGAAGGGGACAGAGTGGACTGGTTATAGGAGAGGGGACAGGCAGGCCATTTGGAAGCCACTGAAGCCATCCTGGCGGCAGGGAAACTGACTTATCCTGGTTCACCAGGACTCCCCAGTTTCAGCTTTGAAAACCCATGTCCCAGGAATTTCCCAATTGCGGGCTCACTGGGAGACTAGCCACCTCGATGTCAGCACAGGGATAGCTGGGGTGTGGGACAGGCTCACTATTCTCTGTGCTCTGCAGCACAGAGGAAGGGAAGGAGTCAACTGCCCCTCAGTAGCACCAGGAAGAGCGTGTCAGAGCCTTCAGCCTGTGGCTTTACTAACAGACACTTGATTAAAACCCTTGCAGTGGGGGAGCTGTGTGTGTGGGTCTGGGTGTACACACGTGCTGGAAGCCTTCAAACCTGCACGGCCCACCATGGCTTCACAGGCTGGTCATACAAGCACTGATCACCATCCCATTACTCACGTTTGAATGTGTGCACTGGGTCAGAAGCAGCTCATTGAGAGTGAGGGGCCACCCAGCTCCACAGAGCATCTCGATCCAGGCAGGGTCGGGCGTCCTGCACGCACACGCTGTTCTTCCCACCAAAATCTCAGGCCTAAGGTAGAGGGAGTAGAAGACATAGATATGCACATCTGCCTGAGGAATCTCGGCATGAGAGACCCACGGGTTTGGGAGACTGTCACCAATTCTTAGGTGAGCATCCTTTGCCCGAGTGACAGCACTGTTCCTGCATTTCCCTAGTGGTGGTGGTGGAGCAGGCATGGGTCTTTGCAGATAGTCTACCTTCCTGCATGACGGCTTCACACACAGGTTGGCCCTGTACTCCAAGCCAGTTCCCAAGTGGTCCTTGGAGCCTCACTTTGTTGTTTCCCCGTGAAGGAGAAACAATGTTTGTAAACATCTTCCTTTAAGTGCTAGACTTTGGGACAGAGCTGCCTATTGATATGGTTTCATTTTCACTGGCTACTTTGTCTCACTAATTGGCTCTGCTACCTCTTTCCATACCACTGTATGCTCCAGTAAACAGGAATTCAGCAATTAAGGATTTGTTGTATTCTAGTCTGTTGATAGCTTGCCTGTGAATTTGTGATCTGGGTTAATTAGACATCTTATCTTTGTTTCCAAGCTAACTTGACCAGATGACTGACTCACTCACTTATTTTAACCTTACCCAGCAAGCAGAGGTCTACTCTGCATCATTATTTGAAAATACGGTGTGAATTGCATGTGTTCTTCCACAAAGATATTATCATCTTCTTGTAAATCTAGTGCTGCTTACAGCCTGGAGTGCTAGAGTTCTGTTTTCTCTCCATGTTGCACGGTCCACTTGGCAGGATCCATCTCAAACCAAGCATGTGTGTATGGGGCAGCCCAAGTGAGAGGTCCCCAGTGCAGGCGGCAGCTGTGTGTGCAAGGGTTTCTTGTTGCCATTAGAAGGTGAGGGCAAACAATGCTTCCCTTTAGGGAAAGTGGGAAATGCTGCAGAACCCTCACAGTGGCCAGCCTGGCCAGCATGCAGGTCCTAGGGTGGAGCAGACACACTGTGCATCTGTTCCTGGAGCCTTCCTGTCCAGATGCCCTCACCACACCCTGAAAGCATTAGCTTGCAGCAAGATTGGTAGGAAAAGCAGCTTTGCCTAGAAACAGCTCTCTAACTTTGTAGCTAACTTTGTAGCTCAGAGCCAGGAGAGGGGGATGGAGAAGGATGGCAGGAGTGCCCCCACAGACCACCCAGCCCTCCCTGACCTGGCACCTCTCAGAGATGGGGAGCAATCAGGACTGCAGTGGGCTTGGAGAGCTTTCAGGCCAAGGCTGTTATTCACTGCTTTTACCCCTGCCATACACAGCAGAATCTTGCCCATCATACCCTTCCTGCTGGTGTGTATGGGTGATTTGGGGTGTCACCTTCACTACTCAGTGTACAGAAAGAAGCAAGAGCTGTGGGAGGCTTCCCTCAACTCTGCCAGATGATGCTTATGTCCATGGACACTGAGAATGGGGATGTGGAGTCTTGCTGACCAGCTGGGCTGGTGGTGCAAGGGTATACAGAGCCTGGGTCCCTGGGTCCCATCACCAGCCTGGGATGAACCAGCTGACTCCAGGTGGCCCAGGGCCAGGGTGTGGTATAGCAGCCTGGGGGATGTAGTACCTGGCTGTCAGCTAAGATGGTCTGTTTTGCTTCTGGTCTCCCAACCTAGGATACTGGCAGGGCTGCTGCCAATGCAGACCCCTCCCAGTGTCACTATGCGTGTTTCTATAGTAACTGTAGATCCGTACCTTGCCTGCATGTGTGATTGTGTTCTGTTCTCCTTGTAGATGGAGGAGATAAAATTTAAAGACAGAGCAGTCTTCGTGCTGGAGAGAGAGTTAGGGGTTCAAGCCGGGCATGCCCAAAGACTGCAGCTTCAAAAAGAGGCTCTAGATGAGCAGCTTTCGCAGGCCAGAGAGGCTGAGCGGCACCCAGGCAGCCCCAGACGGGAACTTCCTTATGCAAGCGGTGCAGGAGATGCCTCAGACCACTCAGGAAGCCCTGTAAGCACCCCCAGGCCTCACCCCATCTGGCCCCAAGTCACAGACACACAGCACCATGTGGCTGCGCAGCCTTGTGTGGGACCCAAATCCAAGTAGAATCTGCCCTGGACAAGCTCCAGCCAGCCCTGAGCCCTCTCTTTATCAGCAGTGGTCAAGAGGACTGATAGATGGTCTCCTTCCTCCCTCACCAACAGCAACCACTAGTCCTTTGCCTCCTGGACCTCCAGGTTGATACCCTTGGTGGATGGGAGATGAGATGCTTGGAGCGTGTGCTGTTTCCATGCCCATGTGCGCAGGCTTCTGGCTGCCACACGCCCTCATCTCCAGCTTGGCCCCCATGCAGTTGTTTCTGGCACTCACATCACCAGTCATACTCCCACCTGCTTTTCATGTGACATGCCACTTTCTGCTCTTCCATGGGCTGTAAATGATCATGTGGGTCAGCCATCAGCCACACGGACTGTGAATTCATCCATGTCATCGCTGCTCCTCATTCAGATTCCTCTGCATTGGTCTGCAATATCCTGGGAGTTCTAAACCTATGGACCCTTGACACAGTCCCTCTGGGTCTTAGGTCCCTAGCCTCTCCTGCACCCATTGAATGAGGAACTCGAGCCTTGTCCAATATCTTTATGGACACTCTTTTATTTAATTAGAGAACCCAGTCAGGAAAACTGATTGAGTTGATCCAGCCGTAGGACAGTGACATTGTAAGAACAGAGAACAGAATTTTGTGGTCCTATTGCAAACAGCTTAACAGAGTTAGAATCATCCCCTCCTGCTCTGGTGCTTGGTAGACTATTGTACTGACTCCAGAGACTGAAACTGGATGAAAATGATTTTACTGATTTTTGGATGGTGTTCCTGTGGTTGCAAAAGTGACCCTCTAGAACTCAATTTGAACTTCTTGGGAAAGCAACTTCCAGAAGTCTGTAATGTGTGTCTTTTCCCATGCTCATCCTGTGGAAGTGACTTGCCCACTGTCAGGTCAGGCAGGCCCCCATCTGAAAGGTGGAGCTGGGCAGCAGCCACAAGGAAAGCACGTTCCTGGTCCCACTGCTCTTGTGTGCTGGCACTTGCACGCTCTTGCCCTCCACATTTGCATACTCCAGACATTTCTGCTTCAATTCTGTCCTCATCTTGCAGTTTGCAGTGCATGCACTCAAAGCATGGTACCCCTCCCAGGAGGGTCCACACCCACCAGCGGCCACTTGGAAGTGAGGGCAGTCACCATGCAGAAGAATTTGGTTTCCATAGTGGGTTGTGTTTGCAAATGTTTTGTATATCTGCATCTAGGAACAGTTATTTGCAGTTGATTTTTGTTTTAGGAACAGCAGTTGGATGAAAAAGATGCCCGGCGCTTCCAACTTAAAATTGCAGAGTTAAGTGCCATCATTCGTAAACTGGAGGACCGCAATGCCCTGCTGTCAGAAGAAAGGAATGAACTGGTGAGTGTTGCAGAGGATCTTTGCAGAGAAGTTTGTAGCTGAATGATGGGAAAAGCAAGAAGTTGTCCACTTCCAGACTTCCTTGGGCAAAAAGCAAGTAATTTTCATTTAGGCTTCTTGAGTGTGTTTCAATAAAACTTTATTAGCAACAATACAGGTGAGCCAAACTTTGTCCCTGTGTGCTGGTTGGCTGATCCCTGCTCTGTTACTAGAGCACAAGTGTCTTGAACTCTGCATGTGACCTGACATGTGCGAGGACACTACCCTGTAAGGTAGTTGTCACTGATAGTCTTCTTAACCATTGAGGTTTCCAAGTGACTTGAGCTCACAGAGGATATGAGAGCTGCTCAGAATGGCTGGAAAGGCCAGAGCGGCCTGCATGACTTTACTGCCCCTCTTGGTGGCAGACAATATTGGCCCCAGAATGCTGTTCTGCAATTTATTCCCATCCAAAGATCACCTGAGTGCTGCAGGGATAGCAAGCACCAGTCAGCCTGGGGGCTCCACCAGGCACCTAGAAAAACTTTATAAATATAGCTGGCCCTGTGTACTTGCTGGCTCTGTACCCACAGTTCCACATCTGTGACTTCAACCAGCAGTGGATCAAAATTGTTTTTAAAATCCTATCTGTACTGACCATATATTGTCTTTTTGCCGTGCCATTATTGTGTAAACAATATGAGGTAACAACTATTTACACAGCATTTACATTGTCTTAGACATTACAGGTAACCCAAAATGATTTCAAATATACATGAGGATATGTATATGTTACGTGCAAATACTGCATCAACTACTCTATGTAAGAACTTGAACATATGCAGACTTGGGGATCCTTGGCATATTCTAGCACCCAGACCCTGGGGAGATTAGAGAGATGGCCCTAGGGGGCTGATAATCCTGCCCTTGAGCTGAAGCTTTGTCTGGTCAGTTTGCTGACTGTGGGTAGGGATCTATCAGTTTCTGTAACTTAACAAAATCGGGTTGTATAATTAACTTTTATTTCAGTTAAAGCGTTTAAGAGAAGCTGAAAGTCAGTACAAGCCGCTGCTGGATAAAAACAAACGCCTTACCCGGAAAAATGAAGATTTGTCTCACACATTACGGCGAATAGAAAGCAAGTTGAAATTTGTCACCCAGGAGAATATGGAAATGGTAAGGGCTTGCCAGGTGGCAGGGCAGCAGCTGTGCACAGCCTGGCCGGCAATGCCGTCCACTTCTCTGTGCTATCTAATAAGACAGCAGAGCCTGCCGGGCACTCGGCCCTCAGGGTCAAGTCTGGTCTTGTGTCCCTGCTTGTAGGAGAAAAGCCTCAGATAAGAACTGGTCTTGGGAAGGAAGGGTGTGATGCCTGGGAGGGCAGAAAGGCAGAGGCAGAGATGAGCAGGAGACCAGTAAAGACAGTCACACATCCCCTCCCATCTAGACCTCTCTAGCACCAGGAGTTTGGGCAAGTGAGCTCCCAAGTCTAAATTCCAGATGAAGCAAGCGAGAGGCCCTAGGATCCCAAGCATGGAGAGGGTCGGAGGAGTAGGTATGGCACAGAGCACCGAGCCTTGATTGGGGGACCACACTCATGCCTTGGCCTCTAAGTCTGATCATGTATAGTGGGTGGTGATTTCATCTTCCCTCTGGCCCCGAGAGGCCCAGAGGCCGAGAAGCAAGTTCAGCCAATAAGTATTTCAGCATGATGGGGAGGAGTGGCAGGAACATCCCCAGGACCTCACTGGCAGAAAGGCTTTCTCTTCAGCTTGAGCTGCAGCTTCAAGCAGAGCATGTGTGGGCGTTGGGAGCTCCACAGTCACCTCCTCAGGGGTGCCACAGGATCCTGCTCTGGGCAGACTTGGTCTGTGTGTGGTGTCCAGCTACAATCATGGTGGGGACCAGCTAAAACATAGGTTTCAGTTTTCCCTGGGCTCTGCAGCCAGCTGCTCTGAGGCCTGAGTAGAGCAGCAGCCTGCAGCCAAGGTGACCACGAGCTGCTCCTGCAGGCGCAGCGGGATGACCCCAGCGCTACCGTCCAGCCAGACCACGTTCCTGCCACTTGTGACACAGCTCGCTTGGTGTTTCAGAGGCAGAGAGCCGGGATCATCCGAAGACCCAGCTCCCTAAACGACCTTGATCAAAGTCAGGATGAAAGGGAAGTGGACTTCCTGAAGCTTCAAATTGTAGAGCAGCAGAGCCTCATTGATGAGCTCTCCAAGGTGACCGCATCCCACACACCCCTGCCTGTCCTGGCTTCCCAGGGAGGGGACGGAGGGAAGGTGGGCAAGCAGTTGTGGGACCATCTCAGGCTGAATCCCCGACTATGGTCACTGTTCAAGGTGGCCTTCTCTAGGTAGCTCTGTTCAGGATTTCCTTGCCACTTTTACTCCTTGGGGACCCAAGGCCAACAGCACTCCATTAGTAACAAATCACCATAGTCTGGGTGACTTTAAACCATGCAATTCATTCTCTCGAAGATCTGGAGTCCACAAGTCCAGACTCCAGGTTTTTGGTGAGCAGGGCCACGCTCCCTCCAGGGCCTCCTGGAAGGGTCTGCTCTTTCCCCTGGGCAGCCTCTGGAGGGCCTCGGCATTCCCTGGCTTGTGACCCCGTCATTTCCATCTCTGCCTCTCTTCTCCTCTGTTTGAATATTCTTTCTTCTTCTGGGTCTTATAGGGTGCTAGTCCTTCGGTTTAGGGCCCACTCTAATCCAGAAAGACCTTGTCTTCTCATGCTTAACTTAATTATACCTGTAACAACTCTATTTCCAAATCAAGTGTCATTCATAGGTGCTAGGGATTGAGTTGTATATACATCTTTTAGAAGGATGCCTTGTAGTTCCCTCCATTGCAGAGAGGAAACTAGTGCCCAGGAAACTCTCCTGCAATCCCAGTTTGGAGTCTCCCACTTTCTCCATCTCCCTGGGGTCCTGGAAAACCCAGGCTGAGATAATTTCAGAAGGAGCTGCAAGCAAGCAGCAGGACTGTGGTGCTCCTTTGTCAGTGCCTGTCTCTTTCAAGGTCTAAAGCTGCCTTCAAAGTCACATGACAAGGAACAGAAAGACCCTGCCCTGGGCTCTGGAAGGGGGAGTATCACTAAGGCAGCCCACCCCGGTAATGCCTGGGCTTTGAATTCTTTTCTTAATGAATGACACAGGGATCATCAATCTGAACAATAACAATAATTTACAAGGAAGTGGGAAAAAGATGAAATCTCTATAAGTTACAAAAAACTGCAGTATAAAACTGCAGTTCCTGAAGGCCTCCTTTTCCCGCTGCCCAGTAAGCAGAAGACTCACCAGTTCTCAAGATGTTCCTGGGGCTTGGAATATTCAGGGAACCCTCAGCAGATCAGCTCAAGAAAGGAAAAAGGAGGGTTAGGGTGGAACCTTTCTCTCAGGAGGGTAGAACGTGGCCCCAAGGACTCTCGGCAGCATGATTCTGTGGCACAAATGCAGTGGGGATGGGGCCACTCCAGGGCTCTGCAGGCTCTGACAGGGGCAAGGTCCGCACCTTCTGTTCCATAACATGCTGTTTTCTTTCCCCAGACCCTTGAAACTGCTGGCTATGTAAAGAGCGTGTTAGTAAGTACCAGTCTGTGTCTCTCTCTTTACCTGATAGTCGTCCTGTCCTGTGGCAGCCATCCATGGGACCCACTCTGTCCTGGTGGCTCCTTACAGTGTAGATAGAAGCACAAATATGGACACTGTTTGTGTGGCCTAGAAGGGGCCTGGACCATCAGCTCTCTAGCATCCCAGTTCTTCGCACAGCCCCCACCCACTGTCCACCAGATACAAAAATGGAGGCTCACGTGTCTCAGGCTGGCAGACAGGAAGAGCTACCCCAGATTTCTGGGCAAAACACCCCGTGTTTATGACCACGGGGACAACCTGCCAGTCTTCAGACTGCTTCCATACCTGTTCCAGATGATAATAGTGAAACATTAAGAAATGGATGGAGCTGTTAACTACTTAAAAAAATCTTTCCAACTGTTTTTTTGTAGGAGCGTGATAAGCTTTTAAGGTATCGGAAACAAAGGAAGAAAATGGCAAAACTCCCCAAGGTAAAAGAGGGTTCTCTGGCATGCGTGGACATAAAATTTGAGTTTGCAGAAAAATTTTTAGGAATGACTTTCTTTGGAGATGTAAAGAAAATAGCTTTATTACTTCTAAGAGTTATTGTTCTGAAATAATCGAAATAATACTCCAACATCCTGTATATAAATTTAAATTTTGTTAATTGAGATCAAATCAGCCTAACTGAAAACAAAGAATTATTATGTTTGTTTGGAGCCCATTAGGGCTGCAATCCAGAGGACACCAAACTCAAACTCCAAGGTGGTGGCTGTGTTTACACACCTCAAACTGCCAGTCAGGCATGCTGATTGTTCTGGTACCATTTGTAAAAAAAGGAGGCACAGCCTCAGTCTCTGGGCAAATTGGGGAGGAAGTGGGTGGTTTCACCACTGTGGTTGATGCTTTTTTTTTTTTGGTCTTTTTCATTTTTATCAGTACCAGGAATCAAACTCACGACTGCCTGCTTGCAAGGCAGGTGCTTATGCCGCTGAGCTAAATCCCCAGCCCCATTTTTTTTTTTTTTTTTTGGTTGATGCTTTTGGATCCAGAACTTGCCACACAGCCAGTTGTTGAGGTCAGTGACTTGTGCAGGCAGTAGTAGCCCACACAGGCCCCACACAGCAGGCCTGCGTCCCTAGCAAAGCTGAAGCCCTAAGGGAATTTCTCTGCAGTAAAATCCTTCTTGATAAACTGATTTTTGTTAAAGGAATCACTGGGGAAATTCCCAAAGGTCCTAACTTGTCTCCAACTCTCTGTAAAATATGTGTGAATGCTATTTTTATTTATTTATTTTTTAACTTTTTGAGGCAGAGTCTCACTATGTAGTATAGGCTAGCTTTGAACTCATGTTGTAACCCAAACTGGCCTCAAAACAGTGATCCTCCTGCCTCAGCCTCCCGAGTGCTGGGATTACAGGTGCGCACCATCACGTCCAGCCTCTGTGTGTTGTTTTTAAACACTGTGCAGTGCTCTTCAGTGGCCCAGGAGATACTCCTCAGCTGAGACACTTGATTGTTTGGCCCTCTTAAAGGCTTGAAGGAAAAAAAATGCTGCCATGGCCCTTCTCTGTTTGGGATCACTGCAGGGCACTGGGATACCCAGAGGCCCTGTTACTCACACTGTCCAGGTTTTGTGGGAAAAGGAGAAGCTAGGCAAATCAGCCTTGAAAACAGAAGGCCTAGGGTCAGGCTGTGGAAAACTCAGTGCGGTGACCTTTGAACAGTGAAGAACTGGAACATGAAGGGGCCAAGGACGCTTCAGCAAAGAAGGACATCTCATGTCCTCAATGGGACAGATCAGCAGGAGGAGAAATCAGGATGCTACTAAAACCTGAAAAGAGGAAGGTGGAGTGTCAGGGATATAGGAGCAGCTGGCATCCAGACAGAGGATGCCTGAATGATTGGAAGAGACCAAGCCTCGCTGGATTAGGGTGACAGAAGGCCAGGCTCCTCTCACACATGAGGTGACAGGAGGAAGCTAAGCCAGATACGGATGAAAGTAAAAGGCCAGGCCTCCAACTGGACATTGGGTGACAAGAAAAGGCCTCCCCCCACCCAAACATGGGATGACAGGCAGAGGCCAGGACATTGGCAGGGTTGAAGATGGACAATCAGGCAATGACAGGGGCTGGAAATTCAGTGAAAGAACCTTGAGTTTGTGCTCTAGTGTACCTGTTTTCTAGGTATTTCAGTGGGGATCTAGGAAAAGATTGAAGTATGTGAAAAGACTTTCTCAGAGAGGCCACAGCTCAATTCAGCAAATGTCAGTGGTCAGTCTGCTGGAGCGGCAGGGGGGATCAAGGAGGACCAGGGAATAGCCCAGAGTTCTCTTTGGTCAGTGATTAGAAGATGCAGGTATCTGGGAAGGGCATGGGGACAGGGACAAGTGGTCTGCAGGGTAACTGGTGGTCCTGGGGTCCAAGGAGGAGCTTGCTTAAAAGGTTCTAGTGGGGAATCTAATGGGGAGCCTGGCAGCCATAGCATAGATTGCTAACTCATGGAGTTGACCAAGCAAGGGACCCTAAGTGACTGAAAAAAGGTGGCCAGCTTTTGAATTTATAATATTTCTAAAACCTAAGATGTGGAAACTTAAGAGTTTATTGTTCCTGTTGTTTACTTTTGAGATGCTGGGGATTGAACCCTGGACCTCTGTGTGCTAGACAAGTGTTCTACCACTAAGCTACAACCCCAGCACCAAACAAAAGAAGTAGGGGACCCCAGGGGATTCCGAAAGACAAGGCCTCTCAAACTAGGCCATGGAGGACTCGTTTTGTTTTGGTTTCTATTCCAATATGTCAAGAATTGATATTTGTAAGAGTACAACAGAAATTTATAATTGGAAAAGTAACCATACATCAGAGGAAGTGCTCATTGTTGGTCTTATATTGGTTCATGTGTGAAGGTCAAGTCCAGAAGCTATTTACCATAGAAATGCTAGTCATTTCTCCTTCCACTCTCCACCAGTCAGCTCCTGGAACAACCAAGATGGCATGTTCACACCTAAGCCACCATCTTGCCCTGAAGCAGGGCAGCCCCCCAGATTCCCCAAAGGCAGCTTCAGACAAAGACAGCAGTGCATTGCAGGGTGGGGCCATGCAATGGCTGGACAGCTTCACAGCCATGGCCCCCACAGCTGGGCAACAAGAGAATGTAGGAAGAGGCCTAAGGTTGTTGGTCAAGCATTAACATGTCACATTTTGGTCAGAAGCCAGTTGTCGTGGAGACTTTTTTCGGATATGATGAAGAAGCTTCCTTGGAATCCGATGGTTCTTCCATCTCTTATCAAACTGACAGGACAGACCAGACCCCTTGCACACCAGATGATGACTTGGAGGAGGTAATGTGGGTTTTCTGAAGTAGTTGTTGGGCTTGCCAGCTTTTATGGGACATAGTGGCAGAATGGGACATAAGGTAGAGTGGGATTGGGACCAGGATCTCACGTGAACCCTGCTCCCCACAAGGGCCTCTCCAGCCCACACTCTTGGTAACCCATGCTTTTGCACAGTGACAAAGATTATCTTCATTTCTTGGCTGCCTGGTTGCTGAGGGTTGCTTCTTGATTCCATCAGTTCTCAGTCACACATCTTCCCTGCCATCAAGCTTGACTCCCTCCTGCAGCAAGACAGATAAAAGGGCTCACCACACTCTTCCATGGCTTCTCAGGAAGTTCCAGGCCACCCTGCAGGGGTGCTAAGCATGCATCAGGGCCCCAGAGTCATTGAGAGGAGCTTTCTTTCTGATAAAGACAGCCGAATGTTCCCCACTGCTGGAATGATGGCCATCCTCAAATCCACCAGCTGACTCAACCCCTCCACCACACCCAAGGACTAACCTACTGGCCCAACTCATATGGCTGTAGTCAGAGAGTGGTGTCCACAGTCTTGATCAGGTCTAGTGGCAAGGACATGAATGGAGCCTGTCCTGGCCAGTCCATGGTCAAAGACCATGGACCTGCTTAGAAATCAGATAACCCAGCAAGCCTCAGAGAGGAGGCAATGGTATGGGGAGGTAGAACCAGGGCAGGATTTCTGAGCTTGGTCACTCCTGAACATGGCCCACTCTCCCAACTCTAGGGTCCTAGGGACTCTTTCAAGGCAACGACAGGCCTGCTTGCACCTGCCTCTCCCTGGGATCACAGATGTCATTGGAGCTAGAAGGACAATCCTGCATATAACTGCAGGAGCAAGCCTGGGATGGACAGGCCTGGGATGGACAGGCCTGGGGCAGACAGACCTGGAAGAAATGTGCTGTTTGGCTATGTACTCCTTTCATATACCCCAGCATATCCTCCATGACACATTTCTTCAGGACAGAGCCATGTGGGATCCTGGTCAGTAACAGTGGTCCAACTAGGACAGAGTAGACAGATTGACAAGTCTGAGCCCTAGCTGAGCCTCTGGCTACTTGTCGCCAACCCACAAGTTTCACCTTTGACCCACAAGTTTCACCTTTGCCTTTGCATGGCCAGCTCAGGCTCGGAGGTCACCTCCAGAGGAACCTTCTCTAAAGCATGCTCCCCACGTGTTGCCGAGGGCCTTCCCACTTTGTGCTGCCAGAAAAACTCCATCGTACCTCTCTGGGAAGAACGGGAGCTCTGGCTGTCCAGGACAGTGCTGTGGTGTGGAGCCCGTGCTAATGCTGCCTCTCTTTCTGTGTGCATGTGGTGCTGCGTGCCTATCCAGGGCATGGCCAAAGAGGAGACAGAGCTGCGGTTCCGCCAGCTGACCATGGAGTACCAGGCGCTGCAGCGAGCCTATGCCCTGCTGCAGGAGCAGGTTGGAGGAACACTGGATGCAGAGCGAGAAGTTAAGGTCTAAATGACTTCTATTCCACGATGCTCCAGCTCCCGCTCAGCTCCTTCCTGCTTATCCCTGTGGCCCGGGCAGACTCTACATGTGCCCAAACTTTCAGGCCAAGCCCCTTCCCTCATGATTACTGCCATTTCTGGACAATCCTCAGTGAGGCCATTAAAAATCAGTGTTTGTGGAACCCCCAGATGGAACATCCCTAGGCTGATGAGGGTGAGGGTTCTTGAAGAGCCACATTTGTCTCTGCCAGGAGCTGTGGCCAGTGCACTTGGAGCCTGTAAAACCCTAAGACAAAGTCATCTTTTGCCCATACCTGCTGGAGTGCCTGTAGGAAGCTCCCATAACAAGGACACACAAGAGATAAACTAGAGGCAGCATTTGAGTTTAGTTTTTGTTTATTTTTTTAAACTTGCTGAGATTATTCATTTAGGTAACAAATCTTGAGCTCAGGGCCTGTCTTGAGTGGCATAGCCCTCTCCCTGAATGTGCCCAGAGCAAGTTGCTGGCATCTAGGAAGATTGGGCTGGCAGGCGCCCTCTGCTGGAGCACTCTGCTGGCTTCCAGGGGCAGAGTCAGCACCAGGCCACGTGTGGGAAGAGGGAAGGAGTTCCCTTGCTGCTCCAACCCTAGGCAGTGCTTATCAGGAGAAGGTGCTGTGACTGTGCACCATGCAGGGAGACAGACCTCTTCCTGGAGAGGTGAGGAGCTCTCGTGAGCAGGCACCGGTGGCGTCTGGTGTGGCAGTCAGTTCTGCTTTCCCTAACCACTCTGCAGGAGAAGAGACATCATCACCTGATGATTCTTCAACTTAGGGCTGTGGTCTGGGTAGAGGACAAATCTCTCAGGATGAGGGAACAGTAATAGTACCCTCTACTCCAGATGCATCCTCCTACCTGCTCTCAGGGAGCCTCCTGACTATCCTGCTTATGTGGCAAGATGTCCCCCTCCTGCTTTCTGGAAATTTCATTAAGGTCACCTGTTATGAAGTCTTGAAGCAAAGGCCTTCCCTGTTGTGCCCTCTCAATGCTCTGGGTGGGTAAAGGCTTGCCTGTCTGTAGGTGACTTCCCCTCCCCCAGCTTGAAAATCAGGAAACAAAAAATACTTCTCCGTGTAAAAAGGGAATTTGAATGTTCCCTCTTTAATTTTTTAATTTAAATTTTGCATGATATTAGGATAAAGGAAAATGTCAGACATAGTCTCTGTCTCAGTCATCCTGAGGGTGGGGACCAGAGCTCTGGGGACCAGAGCTCTGTCCTAGGGCAAAATTGCCCTAAGATTGTGAGTCACACATTTGGCTCTGCCCTGCTGGGGCGATGAACCTCAGCCCCAGTACCCTGAAGTCTAATACTTGTTTGCCCCAGACACTGCACCCAGCGAGAACAAGGGTAGTGTATAGGATAAAGTGTTCCTGGTTTGGACCTAGAGAGAGTTCATTAAATCAAGAAAGGGCAGCTTGACGTGGCTAAAAGCCCAAGTGGTGCCCAGGAGGAACTTCCCAACCCAGAGGCTCACTTGTAAACCGTGGAGCTCATCCTCTCATGAGGGACAGGAGCTGGGGATGTAGGGTTAGGGATGCTAGGTGCAGAAAAGCAGTGAACCCCAGGCCAGCAACAGCATGATGCCAAGCTCCACAGATTATCTCAGAAAGCCCTTCCCGCCAGTGTGCCCAGCATCAGCAGACTCAGTGCACAGACCCAGGAGTCCTTGCCACTTGTTTCACCCTACAGACAAGGGTTTTACCTAAGAAGCTCTCAGAACTAGTCCACAGATATTTTCTGCCATGCCCTAGGTGAAGTCACTCACTTACACAGCTTCTGTCTTTCTTGGAAACTGTGTCTTTAAAGGAGAGGACAGTTACTCTCAGGAGTAGGTCTGAGGCAGTATCCTCTGAAGCCTGCCTCCCTGTGAGCATGTCTGTCTGTCCTGGCTGTTAGGGAAAATTTAATGTGTCTTTGCTCCTGTCCTACAGACCCGTGAGCAGCTGCAAGCAGAGGTGCAGAGGGCACAGACACGGGTGCAGGATCTGGAGAAGGCACTGGCGGAACAGGGGCAGGTGAGCTCCTCCCCATGGCGCTCATGGGTGCTGGCATCCTCTGCCCATGTTAGGGGGTCTTAGGAGGAATCTGACCCTTGGGGACGGCCATGCCTCTCATTTAGGAGGGTGGGAGGACCTAGGTAGGAATTATTCAACACATGCTGAAAATTAGTAGCTTTAGCATGTTTTGCAGGGTATCTCCCTACACTGAAAGTTCTAAGTACTGGAAGGAATTCCATGGCAAGCTGCAAATAAGGTAGAAATCTGCCAACAATGGGACAGGGCCTCTGCTGGGCTTGACCATGGCATATCTCATTAGTCCTCTGAGTCAGGGTCAGGATTTCAGGTCCCATCGCTCCTGCTGCAGACCCCAGAAAAAAAAGCCCTAAGCTGCACTGGCAGGAGCCGCAGACTTCCTGATCTGGGGCTCCTGGTAGAGTAAGGTAGAGCAAAGTTGACCTGGCTGAATGCCCAGGTGGTGCCCAGGAGGAACTTCCCAACCCAGAGGCC
Source organism: Cavia porcellus (assembly GCF_034190915.1). Lineage (NCBI taxonomy): Eukaryota > Metazoa > Chordata > Mammalia > Rodentia > Caviidae > Cavia > Cavia porcellus. Next base: position 104,954,793 of record NW_026947485.1, read on the forward strand.
CACTTGTAAACCATGGAGCTCATCCTCCCAAGAGGGACAGGAGCTGGGAATGTGCTGACTCCAAGCCTGCATGCTTGGGCAGTAGCTTGTCACCAGACAGGAGGGTGTTCCTCTCCACACTACTGTACAGCAGCCACCTCTAGGTTCTTCAGGTCCCATGGGGGACATCTGTTCTCAGTGGCCTCAGTGCCTGAACATCACTCTCTGACTTACTGGGCCTGAGACAAAGCTGGAGGATGTTTATGTGGGCTGGGGAAAGCTTGTTCTGAGAGCCGGGCATGCTTCCCTGGGTTATGTCCTGCGCAGTGCCTGGCCCACAGTATCCTTCATATGTTAACTGATAGATGAACCAAAAGGACACTGAGAACAGTGGCCAGGCCACCTCCCCATATCCCAAAATTCAGCACTGTGGCACCTTTCTGTTTATCTGACACTTCCCACCACCACCAGGGAATGTGGGCTTTTGCCAATGACACTTGAATAGTACCATTCATTGCCCTTGTTTGCCAAGGGGTGGCCCCAGCTCACATGTCATAAGGACATTCCTAAGACTCCATCTAATGTTTAGGGTCATGTCCCAGATCCTGCCATCCTATTGTTTGTGTTGAAAGAAGAAAAGTGGCCAGGGAGGTTGGAACTGAAAAGGGGAGGAGGATACGATACTTCGTCCCTTGGCAGGGTGAGTCCTCCAGACTTGACCACACCTTGCAGCTCACTCTGTGGGCAAGAATTGTGCAATGAAGCCACTGTCAGAGGCATCCTGCTCTCCTCCCAACTCTGCTTTAAAGTTTAAAATGCCACTGGTGTCAGGGAAGATAGGAAGGGTGTCTGGGTAAAACAAGTGTAAGCCAGGTGCACTGAATTTCCTGCCAAGTGGGACCTCCAGACAGGATCAAGAGGCCTCTATGTCTCCTTGCCATCCACCTGTGTGTCCTGAGTGTGAGTGGACAGGACTACAGCTTACATGCTCCATTGTCTCCCATGTGCCCTCGGTCTCCTTCACAACCTGAGTCCTCACTGGCCCTGTGTCAGGATCAGGTGGCCATGCCTTGTCCATGCTGTACCATGTGCCTCTGGGCACCTGGCCTGGGGACTGGGCCTGAGGGCAGTCTGTGTGGTGGCACATGACACCCTTGGAACATCCTCCCAAAGCAGGGCTGCCTCCGTCTGCTCTCTACAGGACTCTCAGGGAAGACAGGTAGACCCACTAGTTTCCACTCTCTGTGTACCACAGACCATCACTATGGGCTATAGCAGAAGCTGGTGTAGGCTTTGTTCTGGCCAACCGTGATGTGAAAATGGCCTTATACTCTTCTCTTGCTGTGTATTTATATCCTTATTTCAATTATATTTTCAAGGATATGAAGTGGATTGAAGAGAAGCAAGCATTGTATCGAAGAAATCAAGAGCTTGTAGAAAAGGTACACCCAAGCCCAAGGCCGTTGCAAGATTCCCCTGCACTTATGGGGCACGGGGTGGTCCTCTGGAGTGGCCACAGGCTTGGCAGAGGTCCTTAGCTCTTCTGTGCCTCATCTTTGGGACCCTGAACCTAGTTACTCCTTTGTCTACTAAGGGGAAGGAACAGGGCCTTTCCTCCAAGTCCAGCAGAGCCCTGTATCTACAGTATGCCTTTATTTGTGGCTCCGTAGATGGTCAGAGAATCTTTGGAAAGAGCTGCCCGTTTGAAACTCCTGACTACCCTGTTGGAAGTCATGTTGGGGTAGGGAATGTTCATCACAAAGGCTGAATGATCCTCAGGCGACAGCCCCTTTGAGAGACCACAAGTGAATCTAGGTTTTTATTTCTGGACGATTGTTTATGTTTCTAATTCGACTAGGCAAACACATGGCAGGGGCCACTTATGGGCTCTCATGGCCTCTAGACCCGAGAATGCTATCACTTTTTCCCACTCCCAGGCTGGGATTCACTGATTAGAATATCTTACTTGATTAAAACAAGTCAGGAAATATGGTGTACAACCTTAGCTTCTTCCTGGTATCACCACACCATCTCCAAGGCTTGCACAACCAGGACAAGCTTGACTTACAGTCTAAGGACATTTGTCTTCAATATCATGCCATCTCCTTAGTTCAGCCCATCCCATGAGCTGGTTAAAGAAGAGGTTCACAGTCTTAAACTGTGAGTGATGTCTTAGACGTCATCTGGGCAGCTTAGGACCATCTAAGTGGGGCGTGCAATGAGGTAAGAAGCAATGGTCACTGTGGGTGCAGACACAGAATGGCAGGTGGGAACATTAAAGCTCATACAGGGGACTCCATTATCAGTATACACTCAAATATATCACTGCACACCCAAATATTTACATATACACATGCACACGCACACACACACACACTTGAATATATGTTCCTTAAATGCTGTAGAGATGCTCGTGTGCAGTTAAGCACACTCACACTTAAACACACGCACATTTAAACGTTCATGTTCCCACTTTAACCCATGCACAAACAAACAGTGTGCATGCTCACTCACATGCATGCTTAAAATCTGTACTCTTCTCTGGCTACCTTGTGCTCAGGGTCCTATTGCTGGCCCTGCGGGTACTTCACAGCTGGGCAGTTGGCACCAAGGAACTATCCAGCACTCGCCTGAATCAGCTCACTCACAGGAAGCCAGTGTCCCTCCTCCTATCCTCCCCACCCTCTGCACATCATAGCATGCCCTTCGGCCCCTCAGGTTTGGTTCTTGGGAGCAAGGACACAGCCCACAGTGGACAGCCTGCCCTCGTCAGGCCGCTGAAGATGTGTGCCACAGGCTGTGTTGCTTTTACTTTTCTGAAGGCATGAGCCGCCATCAGCTTCATTCATCAGCAGCTCTGTATACAGAGTCCCTTAACCAGCCACATCAGTTCTAGAGCATGGCCAGGCAGCCTCATCCTGGTCCTCCCATCAGTCAGCTGTGTCCTGGTGTGCTCAGGGCTAGGCTGATTCCAGGAGCCATACAGGGAGGCCTTGACAGCCCCTCCATTCCTCACATCTCTCTCACAACTTCTTCTTGGGCTTCAAGGCTTTCCTGCTCTCTTCACCTGTCCCTGCCTACCCAGCGCCTCCTACTCCATTTTGCTAAAGCATGAAGGTTCGTCCAGTCTCACCGGGTCAGACCCAAACCTAAGCTGGACCAAACTCTCAGAGATACATGCAGTGTGAGACAGATTCAGGGCTATGTTCCAGGCCAGTCAGCTGTTCCCATGAAGATGGCAGCTGTGCAGAAAGGTCAAGAGCTGGCCTTCCACGTCCTCTGGGGAAAAAGAACTAGGTTCCCTTCAGCTTGATCATCTTCTAATTTTCAGATAAAACAAATGGAAGTGGAGGAGGCCCGATTGAAGCATGATGTTCAGGATGCAAAGGACCAGAATGAACTGTTGGAGTTCAGGATCCTGGAGCTCGAGGTAGAGGCTGTGGGGCGGCAGGCTCGCCCTAAGCTGGCTCACAGCTGCAGGGCCCTGAGACAGGCTGCCTTCCCTGGACCTCTGAACCCTTATGGGCCTTTGAAAAGCAACCCAAAGCCAGGCTGGAGAGGAAAGGGGCAGGTGCTTTAAATTGCATCTCCTAGGAGGGATGGAGCCAGGGAGGCAAAGTGCTCAGGGCATGGGCGTGGAACTCAGTATCACCAAGGCAAAAGAAAAACAAAGCAATCACCCCCAAATACCAGTGTCTGTACCTAGATCTGTGAGGCCTCAACAGTCATGGCAATGTTTGCAGCTTGTCACTGAGGCATTGGTGATGATGAATGGCAGGGACCGTGCCCAGAACTCAGTGGTTGCAGCAGACATTTATTTCTTACTCACAGAGGCCTGTAAGTAGTAATGGAGGGTGCCATGTAATGATCAGGCACCCTCCAGCTGTGCCTTACTTTCCCTGGCCGCAGGCTCTCTGCTGTGACCAGCAGAGAAGGGAAGGAGGGAGCAAGGATCCTTCAGAGAAGATCAGATTGGGTGTGGGTGGGGTCATATCGCTGTGCTCACCTTCCACTGTTACAGTGGCCAGGCAGTGTGGCCCGTCTGTGAGGCTTGGAGGCAGTGACCTGTGCAGCGCTGTGCAGGAATTACCCCTCATAGTCACCCTATAAGCTCTATCCTCCATCTGGGTTCAGTGTCCCAGAGTCCACATGGATCTGCTTCTCAGAGTCCTCCTGTCCACCTCCCTGGGGTAGGAGGACAATGTAGCCAGTCCATGTAGACAATTTGCTCTGGCAGGCCCATGGGTCACTGCCCATATTTGGCCTCTCCCCTGAGCCTCCGACAGCCCCCCTTAACCAGTGCATGAGCAAGTGGCTCTGCGTGATCCCCACAAAGGCTAAGCAGCCAGAGCCTGCTGGTGCCAGGATCCCCGTATCCATCGGGAGTGGACACACACACACAGAGGTGGTCTTCCTGGGCAAGCTCAGTGAGGGTTCTGCCATCAAGGCATCTGCAGGGGGTTAGTTTTCAGAAAAACCGTGTTGACTCCTCATTGTGTAGTTGTGACCCCTGTTCTCTGAGTGGAGGGAGGAGAGGTGAGGACATTCTGCCATGCCCCCCCTTCTGCTCTCTGTCTTAGGAGAGGGAGAGGAAGTCGCCTGCCATCAACTTCCACCACACGCCCTTCGTGGATGGGAAGAGCCCCCTGCAGGTGTACTGTGAGGCTGAAGGCGTGACGGTAAAGCCCTCTCCTGCCTCTGTCAGCCCAGTCTCCCCTGGCTGCCGCTCACCAGTGCCTCTCTTGCCTCCTAGGACATCCTGGTTACGGAGCTGATGAAGAAGCTGGACATCCTGGGGGATAACGCCGTAAGTGTAGGTTACTCTCCTGACTTGTGCATGCTAGCATGCCCTTCATGCGGCCACCTCAGCCCAGCCTTTTGTGGTCCAGAGGCCCCCTGTCAGTCTCACTGCAGTCCCACCTAGGCCACCCTGCCCAAAAACCCACCTCCATCGCCAGCCAGGCCCACAGCTTGTTTGGAACCTCTGCATTTGGAGAAATCCCTCGTATTGTTCCGGTGCTGCCAGGCCTTTGCTGTGTCTTCAGCTAATGGTGCTTCCAGTACGTGTTCTCAGTGCCTGGAATCTCTTTCTGCTCTCGTGTGATCCCAAAGGGGATGAGAGTTGTTGCTCTAGAAACCAGGACCCTTGGGGAGTCTTGTTTCCTTGATTTGGGGGGAAGAAGCAGACTATAAATAATCCCCGAATCTTGTTTGAGACAGAGTTCCAATTTAAGCAGCACATTTCTCAAAAGAATGTTAATTATTAAGTGAGCAAAGTAACTGCACCCCTTCCTCCCATCCTCCATCCGTCATTCCACCATCCATTCATCCATGTATCCATCCATTTGCTCTACCTTCCCCCCTTCCCTCCCCTCTTCCTTTCTTCCCTTCTCTATTTGCCATCCATTCATTTATCCATCCACCCACCATCTATCATGCATCCATTTTTTATCCTCTCATCCATCCATCCATCCACCCATCCTCCATCCATCTTCCCACACTCACTTTCTCTGACCTCTGTGCAGGACTTTCCCAGGACAGAAATCCTTTGCCTCATTGCCTGCCCATTTCCTGGACAGCAGTGGGGAGCATAATGGGAAGAAGTGCCCTGTAGGGAGGGTGTTCTGACTGTGTCTGCCCCTGGCCCAGGCCTGGTAGTCTATCACTGCCACAGGTAGTGAAGCACCACCATACCCTACAGCGGGCAGGCCTGTACATGCAGGATGCCCTGGGGTCCAATCATAGGAATCAGGCCCCATCATGAGCTCTTTGGAGTCATACTGGGAACCCCCTGATTCACAGCTGGAAAAGCTAACAGCACAGAAAGCATCAGGCTACACTCATAGATCTGATGCATAGCAGAGTTAAGGTGGTAGTCTTGGCCAGTCCTGTTTCAGGGCTCCTCTCCTCTCCCAGTCACACAGCCTCTGAGGTCACTCTCCCGTAGCACAAAGATAGAAGAACTTGGGGACTGGGTGGGGGGGCCTATGGCCAGGTTTTATATTCAGAGGACTCTGTGGGGACTCTTGGTAGTTCCTGCTGATGGGCCAAGAGGGCGTCCCTTTATTTCTAACCATGCAATCTTGGTCAGGCAAACTTCATATCTACCTTGTGATCCAGGACTACGCTCCTTGGAGTCGGAGCCTGCAGGTCCCCTCTTGGAGCACAAAGTGGCAGTGATGAAATAGGCAACTGTCACCTACAGGTCATGCTAGTGCTAAGGCTGCCACATTTAGGCCAGCTCTAGTGAACGGTATGGTCACTTTCATGGAAACCTGAACCCCAGAGCAGCTCCTGCCTGCCTGTTTCCTCAGGAACCAGGGCCTCAGGTGCAGTATCGAGGCCCATCCTCTCTAGCAGGTGGTACCACTTGTGCTGCCCCAAATGGGCTGCAGGGCCCGATCACTTGGAGAAGGGAAGAAGGGGCTGTAAGGCAGAGCAGATGGAGCTTCGCTGAAGCAAAGGGCCCCAGGGAATCTGAGGGCCAAGCTGCTCACCCAGAGGGATGCTGGGGTCCATCAGCCTGCGTGGACCACGCGTGGGTTTTATCCTAATCCACATCCATTCCCTTAGTCACCCTGAAGGCGCTTACTCAGCCTTCCCCCTCCATTCTCCTGCCGTCAGATGAAGTGTGGGGGACACCTGTAACCTTCCCAGCTCTGTCCTGTGAGGAGGGAGCTGTCAGCAGCCTGGCAGGCTTCCAAAGCACCAGGCCCAGCCCTAGTCCTGGCCGATGACACCATGCTGGCCTCAGACCTGCAGCTGTCAGCCCCCACTTGAGAGACCTTGTGTTGTCTTTGGAGGTGGAGGAAAGCAAGAGATATCTCACACTCTAGGAAGAGAGGTATAAACAGGGTTTTCTAAGGCCTGTTCTGAATCGGGGAGATTCTGGGGTTGAGCAAGGGTCTGCTCCAGTTGCTGCTCTTCATCTGCACCACTCCTGGTGTCCCAGGCACAGGGGCCAGGCAGCCAGACCATAATGCAAGACACGGCTGGGCTACGATTGTGTGAAGAGCCCACAACCTTGGAGGATGCTCCTCTTGCCCAAAAACCAGACTGACTATGCCCTGAAAGACAAAGTATGAATAAAACACACAGAAAAACAGATAAAATGCCAGGGATTGGAGCTATTTCATAGTCATGGGTACTTGATCTTCCCTCGATGCTTCAGATGCAAAGTACTGACTTTAAAGAGGTCAGGAAAAGGGCAGAATTGGGAAGCCCCTGTCCCCAAGATGCAGTCAGGTTTCCCTGCTGGTGAACTTGCCCCAGCTCTTCCCTTACACCTCTGTGGTTCCAGCAGTGACACGATGAAGTGGAGTGTCTCCCAAACAGGGGGGAGACTAAGGGTAGCAGAGGTTCCAGGAGGATGTTTCAGTAAAAGCATATTTTAGCTGCAACCCCATCTCCCTTCCACGCATCTCATCAGCCTCACCATTCATCCATCCTTCAACCTCTCTTTGGGAAGGCACTGCTTCTAATTGTATGTGTTTTCTACTTCCGGATGCAGAATCTGACCAATGAGGAGCAAGTGGTTGTCATCCAAGCCAGAACCGTCTTGACCTTGGCAGAGAAGGTAACAGCAACTGCATGGATACTGAGGAGAGGGCTGGCCCTTTCCCTGCTCAGCCCCATTCAGCCCTGCACACCCCAGGGAAGATGTTTCTCCTGGGAGGAAGGAGCACAGGGTGTGAAGTCCTGTCACCTTGGGAGATTAGTGTGCACTGAGCATCTCTGCAAAGGCAGGTTCCGCCAAACGTTGCCAATGTCTCATTCTTTCTCAAGGGCTGGAAGCTATATAGTGTCTGTAAAACTGTCTTCCCCTTCCCTGACTGACCTGCCAGGTCTCCTCTTTGAGCTGCCCAGCCCAACAGCCCACTTTTTGCCCACTCCAAGATCTACCACGTGGGCCACTGTCAGAGCTCCAGCAGTGGGAGATGGGATATTCCTGGCAAACAGGGATTCAAGTAAATGAGCTGGCCCTCCCCAGCTCTCCTGGCAGAGCTCCACAGATGTGCCTGGTCCTGCTGCATCCCAAGCTAAAGTCTCTTCACTCCTGGGGAAGGTGTGGGAGCAGAATTGCTAGACACTGGGAGGGTAGAGAGATGGGGCCAGGACCAGAGAGGTACATGGATCCCATGGCCCCACCCCAGCCCAAGCTCCCCTCCCCTCTCAGGCTGTCTCCATGGAACCAGGGGAGGAGGGGGGATTGGTGTCTATGTCACTGTCACCACTCATTCTGTTTGTGCCCAGTGGCTCCAGCGGATTGAAGAGACCGAGTCAGCACTGCAGCGGAAGATGGTGGACCTGGAGAGTGAGAAGGTTAGTAGTGTCTCCCCCTGGTGTCCCTGCAGCTCAGCATCTCCAGGCAGGGTGTCAGAGGCCAAGGTGCAGGTCATTTTTTGTTTGTATTTTGTTTTGTTTTGTTTTTTGTTTTTCAGGAGCTGTTCAGTAAACAGAAGGGCTACCTGGATGAGGAGCTGGACTACAGGAAGCAGGCCCTCGACCAAGCCCACAAGGTAAGAAAAATGTGGTTAAGAGTGTGCTCACATCCTCAGAGATGTGTCTCAGCTACCTTCATAAGCCAGGACTCAGAGCCTTGATGGATGGTGCCCGAGCTCATTGCAGGGTCACTGTTTGCCCTTCTCTATCAAAACCCCTTTTCCTGTGAATTCTGAGGGTGGACTGCTCTGTCATCAAAGACTTTGAGGGTGCAGACACATAAAAACTCACATGGATATGTGAGCTGAGTTGATAAATAAAATTCACTGGAAAATAGTGTGCTTACAAATTACAATGATGCTTCAGTTTACAAACTTAATTTGTTTTACAACTGTGGAGACGGATGCGTTTCTGTTTGTGTGAGGAATATGACTGTGGTTGTGTTTGTTACCCAGCCCAGTTTTCAAACAGAACCAAAATTTTGCTGAATGCTTTTGTTTGCAAACCAAATTGTTATGATTTGGTATTTTTGTAACCGCACATAACTGAGTGTTAATAGGTAACATCATTCCATGAAGAGCTCTGCTTTGTTACTCACCATTTGAAAGAGTTCAAATTTTACCTGTACTGCATATCAAGTTACCCCTTGGGAAACCATTTCCCCTGCTGATAAACCTAAGAGTAATGACCCCCCCTTGGGGCTTACACTGAGAGCCCAGAGGCAAATAGGAGAGAGAGAGAGAGAGAGAGAGAGAGAGAGAGAGAGAGAGAGAGAGACAGACAGACAGACAGACAAAGAGAGATCATCTGGTGAGACCAAAAGTCAAAGGGATTCAGGACCCAGACTTGCTCTTTTTATCTCAGTTCACTTTCCCAGGAATTAACTAACATCCCATCCCACGAGAACTATTATACCTTTTATATCCCTTCCAAGGGCTGCACACCAGTGCCCCCATGACCTCCCATTTGTCCCACCTCTGAAAGACGCCACCACCTCCACACTGCCACTCTGGGACCAAGCTTGCAGCATGAGCCATCCAGGGAGACACGCAAACCACATCCAAATCATAACAATACTTATTTCTGTCACTTTGACTCAGTCCTCATTGAGATCACCTGAATGTGACCTGAATGTCACTGAGGTCATTTGAATGTCTACTGTTCTGTTTCAAGAGGTACACAGAAATCAAGCAATGCATTATAATCCTCAAGTTGGCAGGATGAAGTCATGTGACATGAGAGGGTTTTCATGTCCATCTATGCCCTGCTTGACCCCATGACAGGGACAGAATAGTGCCATATGCACCTGGGGTCCAAGAAGCTTTGTGCACTTAGGGACAGCACCATATCCTGAAGCAGCATGTGTTACTAACCTGTGGTAATCTGCACCTACCCCTCAAGGCCTTGGCTCTGCAGAGCAACCTGGTTGGCTCTTCACTCATCCCTTCATACATGGAGCAGGACTGGTTGAGAAGAAGAACTAATCCATGCTATCCAGTGCTCATAAATGCTTCTCAGAATTTGTTGTAGCCTGATGTCTCCTTCCTGCTTTGAGCCACTGGGGAGGCCAGTGACCATCTTCCTAGGATTTCTGCTATACCTGCCTGCTCATGGCAGAGAGTGTGGCCTTGTTCTGCTCTGTGTGCCTTGACTAGCATGAGCATAGGGCACTGCTAGGCTGAGCATAGAGCAGAGCTAGACTTACCCTTTCAGGAGCTGCCAGGCATCCCTTACAGGAGTCTGGATTCTCAGTCACAACAGTCACCATCAGTCACATGCAGTTGTTTTCTACTGAACTCCTTGACGCCCCCTTGACATCTGAGAGAGTCACTACCAAGAAGTACCCAGGCCTTGATCTGATGCGTATGAAGAGTTACCACCAAGGCATTCACCTGAGCACCCCATCACGCAAGCAGGACCCCAGCCCTCGTGTCTATGTTCAGCCCTAAAAACACAGAAAGATGGGCTGAAACTGTTGGTTCCTGGGAACCAGCTGTCAGTGTGATGGTGATGATAATGACAGGTGATGGTGATGGTGATGGTGGTCACAATTGTGATGATGATGGTGGCAGAGATGACAGTGGTAATGATGGTAGTGATACTGCTGCCTGTTCTGTAGTGCCATTCTTCTTTTAAAAACTCACTGCTTAAGCATGACTCTTCTCACGGTACCGTTACCTTGGCTCTTATACAGGAGGGAGACTGCATATCCATTGTGATTATGACTTCTGTGGGGGTGCTGCTGGTCCAGGCCTTGTTTCTACAATAAAAGAACTAGAGAAGGCTGTGTAGTTTCACTGGAGGCAGAGGCAGCCTTCCTTGTAACCCATGGATCATGCCCTTTTAATGTTCTGACTATAGAGATAGTCATGACAAAGTCTCCATTAGCAAGTGTATGTGAAGCTTTGAGGCTGTGTTCCCCATACTGTTTTTAAAAGGCAAGAGCTTAGAGGCTGGGGCAGCTCAGTGGTAGAACACCTGCCTGGCATGCCATGGGTTCAACCTCTAGTACCATTTAAGAGAGAGAAAAAGAGAGAGACAGAGACAGAGAGAGAGACAGACAGAGAGAGAGACAGAGAGAGAATGAATGAGCTAGGGTTTGTTTTAAGCATCTTAAGCTTTTTTACTCTGACAAGAGGCAATGGATATAGGGTCATGAACACACTGGGGCAGCTTATTTTATGGCTGTTAACAATGCAGCATAACTGATACCCAAGAGGGGTTTTTAGTTTCCTAAATTTCTACTAAGATAAAGAAGTTTCATAATTACTTTGCCAGAAGAAAAGATCCATTTTTGAATGTGACATTTTTAATGGGGAAGAAAAGGCCCATCAAAATGAGAATCTTAATGAGAATATGGTTTTCTCAAAGACTATATCCAAAAGTTTAAAAGACCTCCAGCTTGAAGGGATACACCCTGGGGATTTATGAAAAGCTGTATTTGGGCTGAGGTATGGCAAGTCATCATTTCCCATCCATTCATGGAGGTCTCAACCCTGAACTGAAGTGTTGAAACACATCTTTTAGTTCTCTGTGACACCGGCCCCTGATGCTGTCCTTTCCTGTCTTGCTGTGACCCTGGCATATTTTCTGGCCATGCTGCCCTTGACTGATAGCTAGGACCTCCTGCTTTTCTGGCCCCTCAGAACTCAGTCCTTCTCCCGCCCTCTTAGTAGGGCATCAGCCCCGACTTGAGGGTTCCCTGTATTCACAAGCATCTCACAGCTCAGCTTCTCTTGTCCTAGGGCAGTTGTGGTAGAACTATGGCTCATATGATTGATGTAGCAGGCTGTTTGAATCTCTGAATGTTCTGAAAAGTTTCCTACCAGTGTTCTAGAGTCTTCTGCTAGATGGGGGAAATCCCTAGATCTGAGGCCCTAGGTCCTTCCACCAGAGACCCATGTGTACACTGTGGCTCCCTAAGGAAGGCAACCTGGCCTCCATTGCTTATCCTGAAAGGCAGGCCTGTCCAGCCCTGGGGAGGGCCGGGAGGAGAAGAGAACTAATGCACCTCCCTTCATCCCCCAGCACATCCTGGAGCTAGAAGCCATGCTGTACGATGCCCTGCAGCAAGAAGCTGGGGCCAAAATGGCAGAACTGCTGTCAGAAGAGGAGCGTGAGAAGCTCAAGGTGGCTGTGGAGCAGTGGAAGCGCCAAGTCATGAGTGAGCTGCGGGAGCGGGATGCTCAGATCCTGCGGGAGCGCATGGAGCTACTGCAGCTGGCGCAGCAGGTGCGTGGACTGGTGCGGGTCAGGAGGGCTGTGTCCAGAGCAAGGACCACACCTTGCCATGGCCAGCCTTTTCAGTGGCCACGTCTGCAGTGTCCATGCCCATGGCCACACTCATGTCCCCACCCTCTGGCCAGATTGCCTGCCTACTGGTTGTTTCTGAAGCCCATTGGTGATATGTCCCCTGTTTGGGAGCACTGGCTTTCAGTTCTTCTCCATGACCCTGGTCCTTGATAGTAAGAGCATTGTCTGGGCACACTGCTGGTAGGCTCAGGGCCACTGGGCTGGTTCAGTTTTAACAAGATGTGATGTGAGGAATGCTGGCAGACTGGATGGCTCTGGTGTTTATGCACACACCAGCCCTCCATCATGCTGGGTTGGCCTAGAACTGGCTTCTATGGATGTGTACCATGCTGAGAATGCCCACAAAAGCAAGAGTTTGGATAATATAAACTACCACATTATACACCAGCTTACTGTGACAGTGGGCTATCATCTGACATAAGACTCAGTAGCTATCAGGACATGTGCTGCCCGTCCCTTTACTTATCAGCCTGGGGGATCTCCAAAAGGGTCAGGGTAAGCACGGTCATCTTCAGCCCGTCAGATGGGTTGTGGTCAACACCACCTTCTTCCACAGCCCCGGGCCCTACCCTCAGAAGGCAAGTTTTCTTTAGGGACAGTGTTTATGACCTTTAGCTGCCGTTTTCTCTGCTCCAGTGACTTGGGAAAGGGTGGTGGACTGATTCTTTGCCTGTGGGAATTATGATTTTTGATCTACAGGAATCAAAAGGAGGTAGAGCCATGGGGAAAGCCTTCTGCTCTCTTTGGAGCAAAGATAGGACCTGGGGGCAGCTGTGTGTGCCTTATTAGCCACAGGCCACAGTATGCTAGCTATTCCATGGCTGTTTGTTCACCAAATGAAAGATGATCTTGGAAGACTTTTTGTTGGCTTAGTTTCCCAAATACCCTGGTGACTGAAGGTTTTCTTTCTTGTAATATTTCAGAGAATTAAAGAGTTAGAAGAAAGAATAGAAGCTCAGAAGAGACAAATTAAAGAACTAGAAGAAAAGGTAAAATAAATGTAGTTTTCAGGACTTGTCTTATCCATGGAGCTTATAGATAAAAGAACATAAGATAATTCCCAAAGCCATTCAGCACTTGACTCAGGGAAATAGATAACCTTGACCTGTGACGTGTGGACACGCGGTCCCTGCCTGGGTGGGTAGTGAGAGCAGAAAGGGCATCGGTCAGGGTGGCACCAAGATCCCTTTCCCTGATCCAGTCCTGAAGCCTCAGAAAAACTATGCATCCAATGGCCTCAATTTTCCCTCCAGAGTTGTGGTGTTGGACCAATGTGTCTCCTTTCTATGGCTGTGACAAATTACCTGAGTAAGTCGGCTTATAAGAGGAAAGGCTTACTTTTGGCCCATGATTTCAGAACATTCAGTCCTAGATTAGGCATCGGGTGAGGCAGAAGCATTATGGCAGAGGGGTATGGCAGAGAAAAGCTGCTAATCTACAGCAGCCAGGAATCAGAAAGAAGGAAAGAGCCAGAGAAGCAAGAGCTGGAGACCGACCATATATGGTCCCCAATTCAGGCCCCATGATCCACTTTCTTCAACCAGGACTCACCTTTATTTCTGTCACCTCCCATAAACGTATGAATCCATCCGTGTATTAATCCACTGAGAAAGTCAGAGCCTTCATGACCTAATCGCCTTCCAAAAGCCTCACTTTTGAATACATGAGTCTTTGGGAGGACATTTTAGATCCCGACCATCACAATCCATGACCTAGTGCTCCTTTGTGAGTACCCGGACAAAACTGAAGCACCTGCCTCTTAAGTGCATTGGTCTGAAGAGCCAGTACCTGAAAGGTGGGCTGTGGACCCTGAGATCTGCCACCCATGGCACAGTACCTCTTCCCCGTAGCTCTTGGAGGGATTGTCTGCAGGTACACAAGCCCCATGTGCTGAAGTGCACTGCAGTCGGGCCACATGCTCGGGGCTCTTGTTCTGGACACTGGGCTCTGCGAGACTGGGGTCACAGGTCTCTTTACAATTGTGTTGATGGACTGTGCTCCCCAGACCATCGTGGAGGCACACCCAGAGAGCTCTGACTCCCATGGGGATGGCTCCCTTGTGGAACAGTTCTTCCTCCGCATGTGATTTGGGGTGGTTCAGTAATTTCCAGAGATAGATGCTTCCTCAGCAATTGATCCTGCCTGTGGGTTAGATCTCACCAAAGTGACCAGTTCCCACTAGGCACCAGAGGGACCCACCTGCCCTTCTTGTCCTTTCCAGAGAGAACAGGAAGCTGGATTTGGGGAGGACTGCCCTATGGGCAGCACTTCAGCAGGGCTGAGGAAAACATGTCTGCTATCCAGGAGAGACAGGCCCCTCCTGACAGCAGTTCCCTTTCAGCTGGCCACTGGGTCTTCCTCCCCCCACTGCAGCCCTCCCCACCCCTCCTCAGCAATGACCTAAACTGCCCATCTGCTAGACACTTTACCACCACTGCCCAGAAACCTCATATATGTGCAAAACCACTGTGAGGAACAGCTAGAGCTTTTCAGAGTGCAACCTGCACAACAAGGTTTGCAACGGGGAGTCAGTAGTCCCTGGTCACCAGGTCACACGGGCAAGCATCTGGCAGGCACAGGGATGCCCGGAAGGACCACAATTCTCAGAGCTTGAGCTTGAAGAGACCAAAGTCTTAGAGGGCTTGTATTGGTGTTAAGCAGTGGAACAATTTTAAGTCAGGGGTTTGTTTTTAAAATTTGTCTGAAGTGGTTCTTTTTTGCTAAGCAATCCTGCCATACCAGGTCTTCTCCTGTGTCCATGTGGCTCTGGCCCACCTGACCCATCAAAAAAGAAAGCAAAGCTTCAGACTATAAAATCTCTGCAGGATGTGGCCAGAACTAAAATACTATCACAAGCATGCTTGGATTTGTTGGTTACTTGGGGTGTCTTCCCACCAGGCTGTCATCATCACCCTTTATGTTGGGGCTGGGCTGGGCCTGGAGCCCCCAACTGTGCTCACATCCTGGCTCCAGTTAAGGCCAGTCCCTGACATTTCCCTAGGGGAGGTGGCACATCGCCCTGCACCCTGGGCTTCACACAGCCTCCCTCCACGTGTCCTTGATGGTGCCTGCTCCTCCCAGCTGGCTGCTCTGTCTTGCTCTGTCTGTAACCACGTCATTTCTTGCCAGAAACACTACAAACTCTTTTTCTCCTTTCTCTTCCTTTCTGTTTCTCCATCCTCCTCCCCTTTCTTTTTCAGTTTTTATTTTTGTTCTTATTTTTCTCCCTAGCTTTCATTCTCTGGTCATAGCTGGTCTTGGCACTCCGGTGAGGTGAGTACTTCATGGCTGGAGTTTTCGGGCAGGGTCTTACTTTGCTTCTGGGAAGACCCCAAGGCCCTTACTGGCCAGGCAGATGCCTGCCATCTCTGAAGCAGGAAGTCTACACCCTGGGGTCTCCAGAGGAGGCCAGAAGTCCCTCACTGGGGATTGGGTCTAGAGAAGCTGCTCCTACCCCGAGGCTGTAGGAGGTGCCTGCAGACAAAGGCCACACACCTGACTCGGTCCCTGCTTCTGCCCAGGCCAGATGAAAAGACATTTGGGCCACAGGGTCACTGTTTGTCTTCTTCTTTGGGCCCTGTTTTTCAGTGGGTGCCAAAGGACCCACCCCAGGGAGCAGTGGGCACCCTCTTGTGCCGCCCTTTGTCCTTCTGACTACTGTTCTTTGCTCCTCTTTTCTCCCAGCCGCCCATGGAGTTGTACAGCTGCCCTTCAGCAGTACTGGACAGCAGTGGATGCTGGCGACCAAATGGGACTTTGTGTCTCATCTCTGAAGACCCCAAGGGGTTTGATCATTGTGCAGCCATCCTGTGCAGGATGAGGGAGAAGCAGAGCTTTGAGTGGGCGCCTGTGTCCACTTGGGAGGAACCAGAATCAGAACTAACTTTGCTGGCTGGAGCTTCTCAGAAAGAGGCCTGGCTTTGGCTGCTGGCCTCTGGGCCCCCACTTCTCACAAGGCAGCCTCCATCCCAGTCATGGGGATGTGTGATGTTCCCTGCCAAGCAGGGGTAAGCACTCGCTCCAGTGCAGGAGCAAGCCCGCCTCCTGGTTACCATAGTAACTGTCATGTCCTCCTCCGAGGAAGAGCTTCAGAAACAACAGGAGCTCAACTCCTATGACAAAATGAAGACTGACTTCAGTGGCAACCTCCGTCCAGGGGAACTGGCAGGGTTCACTTGGGGACAGCCCCAGGAGGATCCTCTGTGACATCCTGAGTGCACAGTGATGCCAAGACTCACTCCTTAGCACTCACTGATGGACAAATCTCATACCCACCCTTGTTCTGGGGACAGATTCGAGCTTTGGCTACTTCTGGCCACCCCACCTCACCTCAAGATTTAAAGGCTAAAATCTCACCCCCAAACCATGGGCCAGGAGCACAGCAAGACCAGAGGAGGGGCGGGGAGTACAGTAAGGTGACATGATATGAGGCTGCAGAGCAACTGGGAAGAAGCCTGATGCCGGGGAACATGGATGTAGCCACACAGCACCAGAAATCACAGGTGCCTGGGGCACCCGGTGTACCTATCCTGGAAGCTCTTCAGCAGGCCAGCTGGGCCTGAGGGCGGCAGATGGCCAGAGATGGCCCCGTGCAGAGCCTTTGCACACAAGGACCAGGGCCTGGTGAGGATACACAGTGTGGCTGTGGTTCTGTGGATGCAAGAAGGGAGCCTGGAGTCCAGTGGCCTGCAGGTGAGGCAGTGACATCTGTCTACTAGGGACAGCCTTTTCTTCCTGCTCTGACTGGTAAAATATGCCTGCTTCTTCTGCTCGACTGAACATGTCCTTTCAACCTCTGATGGGGAAGCCCGGGACAGTGGTTTAGACTGGGAGAGTGGTGGGGTGCTGAGGGCTCAATGATGGGGTACAGAGTTTTCCATTTTCACCTTTGGACCATGGTCTGTGCACATCTGGCCCCCACTGCACCTGCCTGTTTCTGCTAAGATGGGCTCCAGCCCCACTCTTCTCCCAGATCCCTCAAAAAAGGAAAAGCCTTCCTCTATCTCATGGAATATTCTCCCTGGGGCCCTGCACCCCTACACAGGGCCTTTGCTGTGCTCTGCAGGCTGTGCTGTGCTGAACAGCAAGGCACCTTCCTCCCCTTCCCCCAAACAGAAGGCATTTCCCCAGCAATCTGCCCACTCCTGCCCTGCTCTGTGGGTTGCAAAAGCAGCTACTGTCCGACAAAAAACAACACTTTCCCGCCACTACACACTTAACATGTGTTATAAATTCAGATTCTCATGGTTGCATAGTTCTTTGGGACTGGGCCCTGATAAGAAAAGGTCGGCGGGGGGGGACTCCCTTCAAAGTCCTCCCCACTCCCCTCCTCAGGTTCCTCATGCAGGGAAGCTGAGAACTATACCTCCAAGCCATAGAAAAGAGTTTTCCTGAAGGATGTGTCCAGCTGTGGCCCACTCAGCACGGTCCTTCTGAGCCCCTGAGAGGTATGGTGGCCTCTCTGGTAGGGTGGCGAGCGTCCCAGCTGATGGGGCAGAGCCTGGAATTTCCCGTGGAGCAAAGTGAGAGCTGGAGGTGGGGCTGTAGGATGTGCAGTGATGGGGAAGGAGCTCTGGACACTACACACTGCAAGCCCAGCTGATTGCCCCAAGTTGAAGAAAAAAAGGAAAAGAGAGAAATCCCGTCTGGCCCATCGAAGTCCTTTCTCCTGTGTGTATGATTTCCCAGTTCCTGTGGACATGAGTGTGACTGTTCACCCACGTGCAGGACTCTGTGTTGCCCACTCTGTCTGTCTGTCCACTCTGGTAAGCCCCCCAGCAGGAACTGAGGCTCAGGACGTGGGCGGGACACCCTTGTCACTGAGCTTGTCTTTATAAGTGGATTTCCTCCATTGTTTGTGTGGGATTCATACATTCCTCAGGGAATGCTGCACCTCCCCACTCACACCCCATTGAAGGGCCACTGGTAAAGGCTGCCCGGGGGATTCCAGGGTGGCCTGTGCGACTGTTCCCTCAGAGGCACCTTGGTGTGAAAACAGCAGGAGAATTGACGACCTGCCTATTCAGAGGGGTCGGTGACATTTCCTCATTTTTCATCGTTTCTGGCACGTGTTTGTAGAGATACATCTTGCCTAAAAGCATAGTCATGAGTTTGAACCAGACCCCGGGTACAGGGCAGTATGTGGCCCCTGTGTCCCTCAGTGCATGGGCACAACCCCAGCCAGAAAGCTCATGGAGAGATTTGCTCTAGAAGGGAGGAGGTAGTCAGAGTGTCCCAGCGATGCCACCATAAGCCACACGAGGGCGCTCTAGCTTAACAAGCACTGATCTACTTTGTCTCCCAATGACTGCCAGTCACTCAGCTCTGCTTTTTAGAACTTCTGCAAAAGCCTGTGTGCTTCTAATCGCTAGGCAAGGCATCTCACTCTCAAATTATCGTGCTTCAGGCTTCAAAGGTCACCTGTAGTCAGGCAAAGGACATTAAACACAGATCAGCACTGTGCCACACACATGCCCTCAGACCAACTAGGGAGGTTCCCAAAGTGGCCAAGCACACCTGTCCCATTGGTAGCTCATTCTCCATCTCCTGCAAGCCAGGCTTTGGCTTCCACTTACAGTGTGTGGGGCAGGTGGAGCACAGAGACTTGGAAAGCCACTCTGTTCCCAAAGCCTGAGCAGGTTCCAAGAGGAGGGATCAAGGCCCAGGGAAGAAAGGATGGAGGTGGGGCAGGCTAAGCCCCACTCACAGATGCTCCTCCCCTATCTCTAGGACCTGGACATCGGCGAGAGCTTCCCTGTTCAGAATCATTTTGTGGGTCCTGGACCCAGAGGTGAATCAAACTCTTGGGATGCTCACTTTGTAGTGGTCAGGGCAGAGAAGCCATACAGTAATCAGGGAAAGACAGTAGAGTGTTACAAGCATGGGGGAGATGGACAGGACAGTCACCTTTAGGCTCAGGAGCTGACATCTGCAAAAAAGCCTGGGCCAAGATCAGTGAACCTCAAAAGGTGAGCATTTTCCAGTGTTCTTTGGAGAAGGACTCAGTCCTAGATCTGGCATGGAGATAGTACAGGGTGAAGGGAATTGTCTCCCAGCCAAGCCACCATCATTTAAGGATCAGAGCCATAGCACTGAAACACTAGATCATGTAGAAAGAAAAGGACCCATGCCGTTTGGAACCAAGCCACCCACTGGCACCAGGCAGCAGCAGCCGCTCTGGATGCTCAATAAGGGCTGGGTCATCATGGTCCAGTAATCACTTCTGATAGGACAGGAACAGGACCAGTGGACAAAAGGCTGTCACTGCCCAACAGCTCCTCAGGGCAGGTTGCTGGTACTGGAAATGCCCCTGACTGTGTGTTCAGCCAGGTGAGGGGAGCAGAGTCATCTCCTGAGGCTCCTGCTTGGGTTTGGAGCTGAGGCTGCTGTCTGTCTTTCTGGGGTTTTCTTTTGTGATGATCAGGTCATCAGTCACCGGCCTGAGTTTGAAGGACATCTCCATCTCTTCGATCAGTGACAGTCCTATAGTTTTCCCTCCATTATCCCTGACCTTAACACTTTGATGAGAAGGAATCAGAATATCCCTTAAAATTTGATTTTTCCCATTCTTCCTCATGATTAAGCTTGGAATTAGGCATTTTTGGTAAGAATACTTCGGGGTTATGACTTTCACATACCACTTGAGGGAGCACTTGAGTTCATCACATTTTCTCTTTGATGGCTTTGTTTTTAAAGGGAAGCCGGTCTACTTCTCCACCTCAAAGGTACGCTTGGTACTTAACGTAGGTAGTAAGGAGAGATGCATCCAGATCGTGCAAATATTCTTTTTTCTAAAATTTTGCCCACTAATTTTAGCAAATCCACTAGTGGATTTTGCCTGAAACAAGGATGACTGGGCAGTTCTCATGGGACTTTCTATCCCCATTCTTTGCATTTTAGTAAGTAGAATCTTGAAGTAAAGAGGGCCTGTCCCTTCTTTCTTATTTCTGTATTTATCCAGTTATTACTATCTGCATGGTCTTGTAGCTATATAATTTATTCCATGGATTATAATCCAATGCAGTCACTAAGTATTTTACTGCTTAAAGGCTACAACTGGAGCTTTGGAGTGTTTTTCCAGGTTGGTACCTGTGTCTCTGGTTTGCTCCTTCCTTATATTTCATCACCACAATGTCTTGTATTGGCCCTGCACCGGGCCTAGAATTTACTCTTTCACCGACAACTGCTGGTTCCATTTGTTGGAGAATAGTATCTAGAAACCAATATCTCTAGACCTGGGTGTGTTCAGTGGTGACATCATCTCCAGGCCCTCTCAGGGACAGAGGCTGGAGATATAGGTACACGTTCTAACTTACACGCACCCCCTCATCCGTTTGTCTAGTGAGCTATTTACCCATCATTTATTCACCCGTCATCTACCTGTGATCCATCCACTCGCTGTCTCTCTACATCTTTAGCTATCCATTAAAAATATCTATTTATCTATGTATCTCATCTACTGTGTCATCTCCTATAAGACCATGAGTGCATAATGATGTGTCCAGTTGCAGACCAACAGTACAACTGTTGTTCTCTTTTTCTGCCTTTCTTACAGATTCTTCCTTTGATGGTGGTGGCTTTCACTGTCTGCAATATATTTGCCGATTTGTTCCACCCTAGTATATGCACAGAGTCACTTCAAAATTGCTAACCCATTTCCTGTAAGAGACAAATTCTCTAACTAGAGTATTTGTGTAAACTTCTGTTTGTCCGTAGTCTTACAGTGTCCAGATAAAATATCATTCTCCAAAATAACTTAATTCTGTCCTTTTCTTTCCTACTTTCTGAAAGATACGTATGCTACTTGCTCATAAAACAGGTTCCTTTGTTATGGCCCTTATTCTATTTACACCACATATTGATTTTTAAATTAAACTTGTGCATGGTAAAGTTTCCTGTCTATGCTGTGTTGGTTGTGGTTCTTCGGGTTTTGATACATGCACAGTGCACAAATCCTCCCCCACAATCCTGACACACAGACCAGTGCCCTGCCTCTCTCTTGCCCTCCTCTGCATCATACCTATCCCACCAGCCCTCCTCTGGCAGCCTTGATCTGTTTTCCATCCTTTCAGTTTTGCTGGTTCCAAGTCTTGTGAATGAATCACATACTACATAACTTTGGGATCTGACCTTGTTCATTTAGCGAAGTCCACTTCAGGATTCTTCATGCTGCTGTGTGAGCTGGCAGCGAGTTCTTTTTTGTTCCTGAGCAGCACTCCGAGGACATGCGGTGTTGCCTTGTAGCCGCTTCCTAAGGGAAGGGCGTCTAATTGTGTCCAGTTTGGGGTTATTACCAGTAGAACTGCTACAAACATTTGTGTGTAGGTTTTCACAATGTCAGCTCTTATTTCTCTTGGGTAAGATCTAAGATTGAGATTTTTGGCTCTTATGATAAGCATGTATTTTATTTTATAAGAAACTTTTTCACAGTATTTTTCATTCCTACCAGAGTACAAATTTTCCTATTGTTCCACATCCTCAATGATACTCAACATGGGTTTTGAGTTGTTTTTAGTTTGGTGGGGTTTTTTTTGGGGGGGGGGTCTATTCTAATAGGGGTGTAGTGGTATCTTGTCTGGTTTTTAATTGGTATTTTTAATTGGTTTCAAAGCTTGAAGTATGTTAGCACATTAACTGTCAGATTTACCAATTATGCTGAGCCCTTTTTTGGTATTGATTTTCCAACAACCTGTTTTCTTTGTGAGGCGTCTATTCAAAGACTTTTTCCAAGTTCCTCTTCTGCCTTTTTGTTAAGTGTCTTGTAAAAAGGAGTTCTTAATTTTGATGAAGCCTAATTTATTAACTTCCATAATAGTTTGTGGGTTTTTGGTGTCAAAGAAAACAAACAAAAACATTGCCTTACTGCAAGTTAAAAATGTCTTCTTCTAGAATGTTACAATTTTGTATCTTGCATTTAAAATAGCTGTGATTCATTCTGAGCTAATTTTTGCTTATAGGAACAGTATGGATGTCTGTTTCTCTGTGTCTTTGTCCCCCACCGCCATTGTATAGAACTCTTCCTCCCCTGATTAAGCCTTTCTGCTTGGCTGCACCAAGCCCAGTCCTAGGGGTGGACACGTCCTGGCTGGAATGCCCCCCCTGCACTGCCGCCCACTGGGAAGCAGAGGGGTGAGAGAGCTGCTGCCCTTGGTGTCTTCCTACTGACAGAGCCAGACTATGGGGTCCGTGGTTGATTCTGAGGATGGGGCTGGGTCTCCAAGGACAGTGCTTGTTCGAGCTCGGGGTCTGGGAGCTGGAAGTGCATTACATCAACTGTCAGCAAACTCAGATTTACAGCTCCTAACAGAGCCAGTGCCTGAATGCCAATGAGCAGCCTCGCCTTCGAAGCTCGGTCACAGGCAGCTTACACTGTGCTATGGCTCAGACAGGCCAGAAATGATGGCTGCATTGTCATATTTGAAATCCAGGGATAAGGTGCTCTTGTTCAGAATACATCCACAGTTAATATGCATTGTGCATCAATGTCTAAAAATAGCTATTATATTCTTCATCATAACCCAAAGAAATTTCTTCTTACATAATATTGTATATATTGTTTAAAGAAAAAAGGAAATGAACTGTTTAGAAAGTTTCATCTACATATGCAGTTAGTCTTTGAGGCTGTTGTGTCATAGTCTTTGAGGCTTGGATATTTTGGGGGAATGCACAGGTACTGCTTGGCTTTCTTGGCACTAGGGACAGGGGACTCTTGAGATAGGATGTCTCTCAGACACCAGGTACCAACTAACTCGGGCTCTGTTCAGAGGTCCTGCAGTGCCCCACAGGTTCCACACTCAGGGCTAGCCTACCCAGGCAGCTTTGCCAGCCTTGGCTCTATCCAGCAGTGCAGTGTGAGGAAGTGTGTGTGTCTGATGGTGGCTGCCTGCAGCACCCCACTGCTGGGCAGCCAGGCAGCGATGTGGGCATGCGGCATTTGTGTTTCACTCAGTGGGCTGGCATGGCCAGCTCCAGCCCTCTCCCTTGTTCATCACAGGAGCTGGTGAGTTTCTGTTCTGTCAGTATCTTTCCTGCCTCCTTCCTTTTCTCTTTCTTTCTCCCTCTCCACCACTCTTTCTTTCTCTTCAGTGCTGGGAACCAAACCCAGGGCTTGGTAAGTACCCTACCAATGAGCCACACCCCCAGCCTCACAGGAGCTGAATTCTTGCTACAGAGTTGGCCTGTTCTGAGGCTGGTGTTTGCTTCAGTCTTGCCACTGGTGGAAACAGCCCACTTGGTGACGTGTCTCTCACATCTGTGACCTCTGTATGTCTACCATCTGCACCCAGCATCCGCCTCTCACCATGTGAACTGACCTGGACACACCCCATCTGCTTTGTGTGTGTGAACACTGTGGGGGTTTTTTAGATTTGATTTCTTCATTACAAAGGTACCTTTTGAAGTATTCTTCTTGCACTTAATGTTACTGTGCTGAGGTTCACCCCGTGATACTATTAGAATATGTGACTTCACTGTAAGACATCACATTCCTGCTAGATGCATGCTCGCATGGATATTTCTTCTGGGTGCACACTCAGGAGCCAAAACTCTGGTTTGCATGGATGCCAGTGTCCAACTTCAGGAAACCCTGCAGCCCCTTTTCCAATTGCTCTCAGCTTTAGGGCTTTTATTTTTGTTCTTTGTTAGAATCTCTCTGTTTTTACTACATAGCAGTGATATTTTTCAAATGTTACTGGGTGATTTGCACAAAATCTTAGACAGAAATCGAGTAACTGGCTGGAAACAGAGGGTATCCCCTCCCCCTTTCATTGCTGTATTGTCTGATTCATTCTTTTCAACCAGAAGCTTATGGCCTGCGGGCCAGCTGTCTGGCCATCTATAATGTAGCCATCTTGGTCAGAGCAATAATGGATCCTTTCACAGGCATGACCGTGAGGCCA
This sequence comes from Cavia porcellus, assembly GCF_034190915.1. NCBI lineage: Eukaryota > Metazoa > Chordata > Mammalia > Rodentia > Caviidae > Cavia > Cavia porcellus. Next base: position 104,978,924 of record NW_026947485.1, read on the forward strand.
TTAATAAAACATGTCATTACTAGAGAAGTCAGCCTCAGAAAAGATAGTTAGAATAAAAAAGAAAGAAAAGAAAAGATAGGCACCCTCAAGTAGGACTGCAAGCAGCTGCTTGCAACCCAGAAAGGAAATGAACCAAGAACCAGTGGTGAACAGGAAAGTATGTGCACACTGTATCTCTACCTTGATGTGTACATGCATGTGTCTGCTCCTGTGCATTGGTACTTGTGTGTACCCATGCACTTGGCTGAGTGTGTGCTCTCCTGTGCACGTGGTGGGTCATGTGTGGTCAGGAAGAAGCCTGGGAGAGTGGATGGTGAATTCTGTTCCACACAATGATCCTCATATCAGATCAAGCCGGTTCATCTCTCCATGAGGAATGGGGCTGAGCTGGTACCTAATACCTTCAGACTTGGATGGGATGTCTCTCAGACATCCTGCTGGTCCCTGGCACTGGTTTCTCTGGGCTGATGTGGATTCTAGGGTGTCCTGGGTGCTCAGATGGTTGCCAGGTGAGAGTGTGGTTAGAACCAGTGAGTGGCACCACCCTTGGCTGATGGCTGTGCAAGAAACAAGGCCCTAGAAGCCTCTACTTTTGCCACTTTTGCCCCTGGATTTGTCCCCTCCCTTCCTGCAGACACAGCCCCACACGCTCTGCCACATGGCTTCATCACATGCCCACAACTTACCTGCCCAGCTCCGTGGGAAGAGGCGGGCCTTGAAGATGGGCTGTCACATTTCTCACTCAAGATTGTCACTTGGAATCTTAAGTGAGTTTCTCAAAGTTTCAGGCTCCATCTGTGGCAGTAGCCAATGTGGAGAGAGATGGCTGGGTGGGTTTCCTGGAACTTGTATCTTTGGCTTCTGAGAGAAAAGCAGGAGTGTCCTAGAACAGCCAGGCCAGTTGGAGAGAACATTCCTGGGAGAGCATGCAGCTGTATGTCCAGAACAATATTTATTAGGAGGAATTGGCTCATATGAGTACAGATGATAAGGAGCTCCATGATCTGTCTCCAAGCTGGACACTCACGGAATGAGTAGATAAATACTACTGCAGTGGCCAGAGAGGTCTGGTGTCTCAGATCCAGCTCTGCAGTCAGAGGAAATTCATTTGATGCCCTTTTTTGCTATCAGGCCTTCAGTGGACTGGATGAGGTCACCCTCACTGGGTCCTCTGCTTTACTGTGACCACTGCTTCAAAGTGTTGTGCCTCGCAGACTCCGCAGAAGAGTGTGCAGTCAGATAGCCGAGTGCCCCCTGAGCCACGCTGCACAGAATGCTAGCATCACAGATGCCATCTCTTTAGGCTGAGACCCCCCACTTCTGACCAGTGGCTGCCCGCAGGCCTGTCCAGGGGACAGCCAGGGAGCCCACAGCCTGACTCAGGTCACAGCCTCTGCTCACCCCAGGCTGTGGACCAGCACTCTGAAGGGAATTAGAAGAAGGTGATGGGCCCCCTGCATCCACAGAGGCCCTCAGACTGGGCCCTTGTCCTCCCTTACTTCCCATCCTAGGCACCCTGAGTCCCTCCCAAACCCACCTCCCCTGCTGATTTGAGGAGTCCCAAGCATCAAGAACCTCTTGTCACACAAAAACTTCTTTTCTTCTCATAACAGTGAACCTAGGCAAGACCAGACTCCCTGAGGGGACTTTTGATGGCAAATTTTGATGCAGAGAGCTCTCCTAAGCACCCTGTCCCAGCCCACATCACACATTCAGCACCAAGCTGAGTCAGCAGAGATTGTGGTGTCAGATGCCATCAAAGGATGGATAAAACCAGTAGTAACTGTGCTTTTGGAAGGCGGGGAACATCAACAGGCTGAGATCAGGGCCTAGGACCTGCTCTGTAGTCTGTAGTCAGCCCAGTAGGACATGGCTTCAAGGTCTCAGGCCACTGCTGAGACCAAGAAGGCTGGCGCTCTGTGCCCAAGGGGAGGAATGTGATTGGAAATGTTGAGTCCTGAGACTCAGCATGGAGCACCTTATCACAGGGATGTCTGCCTGTGGTTCTGTGCCTTTTCAGGAAAGATGTTAGACCCCAGCCTTTGGTTCCTAAATGAATCAAATGGCTTCTACTGCATTTTGATTCCTCTTTGTTCTCATATCAGCAGGGTGTTTGCTCTCTGGGCACAGTTTGATGTGGAACACTGCAGTGTATTGGCCCTTGGTGGACGGGGTGGGGGGGGCTGCCTCCCCAGGGCTAACGTAGGGGTCTGCACTGTCTGTGGTAGGGTAACATGGTTACTGCTTTCTTAACCAGTAGGGGAGGTGGCAAGAGTGGGACTGTGGCTCCCACCCAAGGGGCCTGAGCTAGGAGGACATAAGGACAAACGCTGCAGCTCTCAGGGTTCCTGGGACGCTATTTGGAGAACTGTGGACTTTCTAATGGGGGAGCCTCTTTCTGTGGGTTGGAATTTGTGAAAAGATCATTTTCATCTTGGCTAAAATGGCCTATTTTTTTCTGTTTAAATTTTATTGATGCTATATTTGATGTAGTTTGGAATTTTAAGCTCTCAAGGGGTTTGGGAAGCTTTTCTTCAATAATTATCTCCACATCCCTGCAAGGCTTCCCTTAGCCTTCCCAGCCTACCCACATTCCAGTCGGTTCCAACCTTGCCTCCAGCTAATCTGCCCTCTTAGCAGAGTTTGTCAAAGATAGCACAGCTGGACATGGAAAATGAGTTTTATTCTCAGTACTGACAGTAGAAAAAGGTCTGAGGTCTTTTCTGAGTCCTGCAGGGGCAATTTGGGCATTTCAAAGGGAGGATGACGTAGTGGGGGTGGCACTTAGCAAAGCCAGAGAAGTGAAAAGTTGCAAAAGCGTGATAACTGGCTGGTCAGGGCAGAAGGATCAGGCAGCTGTATCTGCCAGCTGGCAGGCATCAAAGTTGAGATGGAGCCTAGTGGAGACAGGAAGACCTCCCCCACCAAGGATTCCATTTCAGAGGAGAGGCTCTCAAATGCTTCAGAGACACTTCTGAGCTGGAGGGATCCACTATTACAATTGTCAGCCCTTTTAGGAAGTGCTACAGGGAGGTCAGAGGCCACTGACAAGCAACAGGCTGTCATCCCAGGCAGGCAGGCAAGGGGGCTGAGATACCCACGCTGCTGCTGGAGTTGCTGGAAGCCCTGGAGCTGGGCCAGATCCCTTTGGACAGAGCTTTGGATGGAATCACTGAGTCGCAGAGTTCTGCCATATCTGGTCACAAAGGGAGACTTCAAACCTCACCTTGACCTTTCTCCCTATCTCTGGACTGACTGGTACGGTCCAGGGCACTCAGGAGGAATCTAAGATGTCAGGGTCATGGTTCGGCAGGACACCCTCTTGGCGTCTTGTTCCTACTCATTTTATAAAATGAGTTAAATTCATGACTTTGATTATCAGCTTATATCCATACTTTATGAGCCTGTACTCTTTGTCCTATCTCTGTATTCTCACTGACACCCCATACCTCCCTGCTCCTGGCTTGGATCCCACAGGCTGGTCTCTGAGGTTTGAGTAACGTCTCCTGAGTCTGGATGATGGATCCTGACCCATTTATTCACTCTGCCCCTTCAGGCTGCCTGCCTGGCTCCCAGAAAGATGTCTTTCCTCCAGTTCCCAGGGTTCCTAGGACCCTACCCAGAGAACTGTGGGCTTTCTAATGGGGGAGCCTCCTTCCTGGGTTTTGGGTTTTGTGAGAAGACCACTTTGCTCTTGGCTAACATGTCTCTTTCTTTCCTGCTCAAGTTTTCTTGAAGTTATATTCAGATGCAGTTTTGAATTTTAAGCCCTCAGGCCCCCTCCCAACAGTGTCCATGGGACTGATAGACTTATGAGTCTTGTTGGTCTGTTAGACATCAGAAAAACTTAGCAGTAGGGTTTAAAACATGGAATCATATAGGTCTGTGCTCAGGTCCTGCCTCTGCCCTGTCTTAGCCATGTGGCCACAAGAGGTATGACATGGAGCTGCCTGGCCTCCTGCTCTAAAAAGGGGCCACCTCCTTGAAATGTGGTGGTCAGTGAAGTAACATCTGTGTTAGTGAGGGCTCTCTAGAAAAACTGTACCAAGAAGACATGTGTGTGTGTGTGTATGTGTGTGTGTGTGCACGTGTGCACACGTGCACATTCACACATGTGTATATGGGAGGAAGAGAGATATTGTTTATGAGGAACTGGCTCACACAATTATGGAGGTTCACAAAGCCTAAGACCTGTAGTCAACACACCGTAGAACTAGGAGAGCCAACATTTCAGTCTGATCCCAAATTTCAGGAAAGATCTATGTCTCAATCCATAGCAGACAGGCAGGGATCACACTTGCTCAGCCTCTGTTCTCTTCAGGCTCTATCAGTGGACAGGAGAAGACCACCCTCACTGGGGAGGGCCATCTGCTTGGGTCAGTCAGTTGACTGATTCTGATGTGATAATCACTCAGGAACATCTTCAATAGCACCCAGAATGTCTGGCCAAATGCCTGGGCACCCCATAGTCCAGTTAAATTGATAAAATTTACCATCACAGCACTCAGGGGTCCCAGACCCTCACTCTTATCTGCCATCTACTCCATAAAAATGGCCACCACTTTATTGTTTACTTACTAGGCAGCTGCAGGATCAAAATGCAGATGTGACTGCATCCTGGGGTGGAAGGGCTGGCCAACATCTGAAGGGGTCATGGGGGCTCTCCTCCATGGGAACTTGGAGAGAATGACCTCAAAAGTGACTATGGCAGGCAGGGAGTAGATGAAAGCACTGTAGGGCTGATGAAAAGACTCCATAAAAAACCATGAGCAGGAAGCTCTGCCTGGAAAGGTCATCTGTTTGATATTTCCCCAAAATCAGAGCTTGGGATGCAAAGACCTTAGCTCCAAACAGATTTGTCATTTGTTCTGTGTAGTTGGGCTAAAGTTTATTGGACAAACAGAGCTTGTAAGAAAGTTGCTGTTTTTAGCCCATACTCCAGCATCCCGTAGCTGATAGTGCAGATACATGTATGGGTTATTTGGGGGTGGGTTCTGGGACACAGTGTTTGGGGAAAGAGAGTGAAGTTCCAGGATATAGGGTCTCATCCTGAATGGGACCCTATCTCTGGATATCATGGGCATATGCCTGGAAGCCTCAAATAAGGCTGTGTGGCCCAGGCCTTCGGAGGTGTTACCATCTGTAGTTAATTCTGATCCAAGTTGAGCTCTTTGGGCCCCAAGAAGGTGCCTGTCTTCTCTGCCAACAGCCTGGTGTTTCCCAACAGCTGAGATCCCATGGAAATTCCCAGCACAAACACAGACGGCAGGGCCCTGATCCTCCAGCTCTGTTTTGACATAAATCAGAATACTGTTTTTGTAATCCATATGCACAGTTCCATCACATGCATTACCAACGGGTGCAGCTTCTACAACTTTTGGAGATATTCTGGTGTCCTAGAGCCTGTTGGTAGGGCAACCCCATTGCCAGCACTGGGTCATGGTGCAGCCCAACACCCTGTGGTCCTCTTGTATCTACTCTACTCATTTTAGTACCATAAAATGAATTAAATTTGTGAGTTTGATTATCAGTTTATTCCTGTACTTTATGGCCCACCCATGCCACAGACCAATACTAAAATTGCATCAGACTCCAACCCTCCAGAGAGGTGGAGCTGTAGCTCTCAGGTGCTTACACTTGTCACAACATTTCACACTGCCACAGGATAGTTGTTGGCCTCTCAGTCTCTACGCCACCAGGGCAGTGGGTCCAGGAAACAGTGAATGGAGTATGTTACCAAAGTAGGAAGCAACTCGCTCAGGAGAGCAATCAAGTGATCACAGGTCACTAACCGCGCTTATATCATCCTTTCAATTTGGATAGTGATGTTTTAGAGTTCCGAATATTATTTTTTCAAATTTTATTTTAAAGAGGATTAAACAATAAAATCAATCAAAACAAAGCCGTGTAAGAGGTACAGGCCTAAAATCATTACAAAATCAACAATAGTTACTGTAATGCCTTTTGATGTCTTCAAAATAGCTGCAGATAACTTCAGGTATAGTGAAAATCAAACAATAGAATAGAATAGAAACAATAAAAACAATACAGTGAATGCAATAAAGGATTTCAAAACAAGCCAATAATAAATCCAAAATTGCTACCATAATATATCTTGCTATCTTTGAAATAGTTTCTCCTGCCATCAGATTTAACATAATCAAAACAAAAGAGAATAAAACCCAACCCAACAAAACATTGAAAACGATATAGGACTGTCAAAACAAGACCATAGGGAATCAGCAATGGCTGCAACCCTCAGAAGGAGATCCCCCTAGATGTCACATGTGTACCATTATCCTCTGAAGCGACCATCAAACCAATGACCCTAGTCCTGCAGTGTTAGTGAAACACCAAAGCACCACAGGCATCCAATTGCATTTTACCTCCATAGCTATCACCACAGCCTGTGTTTCTCTGGACTGAATTTTATTTTTGATAAAATTTCTGGCCCATATTTACTATGCGTAGTTCACATCCTGGACAGTTGTTCATATAATTCAGAGAGAAAATGATGTAGGGTTGGAGGATGAGGGATATCAGCTTGGACATGTCACTTTGGGAAATAATTTTTATTCTTGGGGTTTCAGCTTTTATTTCTTCAAAATGAGAAGGCTGAATTGGAGAGTCTCTTCAATATTCTAGAAATAGATGATCTGATGACAAGTTATTTAGAAATGAATTGAAGGCACTGAGAACAATGAGTGATTTTAATTGCAACACTTTCGCTTTGTAATGTACATGTTCAGAGGGGAACCTACGTGTTTATCATTCTGTATGAGACCATCTATTTTGCAGTTATGTTAGAAAACAAAGAACAAAACAAAACAAAAACAACCTCAACCTCTCCTAGCTTAGAAACTCTGGAGTTCCTACTGTCCAGGGCTCTTGCCTGCCTTTCCTCTGCCCTGCTTCTGTGTCCAGTCAGGGCCAACTCCCCTTTTACAAGGAACATTAGCAGCTCCTTAATAATTGCCAAAAACTTTTTAAAATGTAAAAGTAAAAAGAAAAAAAATAAGGATCTAGCAGAGGCCCAAGTTTTAGTAAAGAGAAGAAATGAAAATCGGGTCAGAATGTGGACAGCTGCCATGGACACTGAGGAAGATTCAAGGCCACTTCTGCAGACGGCCTTATGAGGAACACAGACTCACCTTTGTAAGCACTTGTGCTCCTGGAGGGCCATTTGTTTCTCCAACTGGAGGCTCAAGATGTGGCATCCTGGCTGGTGCTGGGTTCACAAAGCCAGTGTCCTGGGATGGGCACACTTTTGTGTATAGTAGAGCTTGCCCCTCACCCCAGCATTTCTCTTGATCCCCACTTTGAGTTTCAGCCATGATCTACACATTCCTCAAGAAAGATTCAGATGTCACTGTAAAGAAATATTTGTTTCTACTGTTTTTTTTTTTTTTCAGAGAGAAAGCAGCGCATCAATGAAGGCAATTTTAAGTGTGATTTCCATTTTTCTGGATGATCCAGTTCACAACCCAGGAAGGTCTTCCGGAACTTGGAGAAACCTGACTCCATAGTTGAAAGGTTCTTCTGTCTTCATCACATCTTTGGTGGTCTAAGGTTGTTCTCGCAGTGCTGCAGTTAGAAGAGGCACGTACATCTGCACATGTGTTCATGCATTGTCCTAACTCAACCAGAGAACAGCCAAAAACAAAAGAGCCCTTTTGAGGCACCTAAAAGTTGATGTACTAGGTGTGCCACATGCATCCAGGTGTGAGTGTAACCTACAGCATTGCATTTAAAAAACAAAAACCAGTAGCAGGAGGGAGGAATGATTGTGTTGTCTGGAAGTATTAACTTCATTTCATATTTGTGTCAGAAGAAATGTTCCACTCTGATGCAGATGTAGTGGACCAGGCATGGTTTCCTAGGTCAAAATCTGGGGAATGCTTTATAGGATCAGACAGCTATGCTTTTTCTTTAATGGGTGCAGAATTTCTGCTGGGAAATGTACTATTAATTGCACTTGTCCAAGAAGGACCTATCCTTTCTGCTGTCATTTAAACTACAGTCCGTGATTCATTTGGACAAGGCACTGGCCCAGTTTACTGCCTCTCTAGTTGAACCCGATGTTGAGGTTTGTCTCAAGTCTGAAATCTTGTGTATTCCTCTGTGCATAGTTTTGTCTGGTTTTAATGGCTGCATCCTCTTGCAACATACTCATAACTAAGTGGTAAACAGTAACCTACATTAATAAGTGCTGCCACGGAGCTATGGATGTACAATAGGGTTAAGGTCCGATGGACTCTGCAATGCAGACATCCAAGAAACATGCTGAAACTCCACGTGGTCCCCTGCCAGCCTGCGTCCCCTGGGGAAAGCTCCTGGCTGGGCTCCAGCATAAGCCTGCAAGAGAAAAGTCACCAATTCAGATCTAAAGATGTGCTTTTGAGACTCACCCAAATTCACATCCCTCTGGTTTAGTTGGGTTATCATGACTGTACATGTTGGTGTGCCTGGAGTACTTCATATACCATCCCATCCACCCCAGACACTCTGAGTCACAGTTCTGTAATTAAAAAAAAAAAAAAACACAAACTGTACAGGAAAGAAAAGCATGTAAATATGTACCAATGCTTACGAAGTTATTGTTTATATGTAAAAAGTCTGTACATAGGAAAGGAAAATGGCTCTATGAATGTTTTAAATAATATCCTGTGAACCAAACTGCATTTGTATCCCTGCCACCTTCCTGAAAGCACACTTTGAGTTGGAATGCCATTCCTTGCCTTAGGTATCATTGTTTTCATTCATATGTCAGAGCACCTTCTTCTCACCTGATTGCAAAATCAGAACTGGGTTTTGACCAAAAAAAAAAAAGAAGAAGAAAAGCAAATATTAGCCTTTATCACTCATTCTTGCTGACCAGTAAGCATCTGAAGAGTTCATATGTTTTAAAAATAAGGTGCATTTTCTAAATCCCAGAATGTACCTTCTTTTTCATTCAAACAACAGCTGGCTAAATTTCCTTGAGCATTTGCTCTTACTGCTAGCTCTTCATACTGGGAAATCTGATTTAAAGGCACCGCCCTGAGGAAACAAAAAAAGGGATGCTGAAGTGTGGTCAAGGACACTTACTGTGTACCCGAGACATAAGCATCCATATCATATCCATACGGCATGGTCGCACTGTGTGCACAATGACAGAGCAATGTTTTAGTTTGTGTAAGCTAGAAATCCATGTAAAATACAGATTCCTTTGTGGACACCCATGTGGTGTTTACCTTGTCTCCATGGTTAAGTTCCATTTATTGAAGGCCTATGGTTGTGACTTAAGGTCTCTGCCCTGGCAGAATCTGTAGCCTTCAGGAAACCTGAGTGCCTTACGTGGCTTATGAACACTAACTGGGAGTCAGGAGGCGGTGGTGTGACAATGGCTTTCAGGCATTGACAGCTCATCAGCACTTGCCATCACTCCATCACTGAAACCTTAAGATGGTGTGTTTTTACGAAGTAATGGGTTTAAGTTTAGGCTCAGGAAAATCGTATTGTGAATATGTGTATCTAAGCATATATTTGTTTACTGTATATTTTTAAAAGCTTTATTGTCAATTTATGCAAAACTTAACAGGATTTGTTTTCTTATGGCAATATGCCAGGCAGTATTTGTGTTCTCTGAGGCAATTCCTTAATTACAACATTCTAAACATGTGACATTCTGTTCACTGCTAAACAGTATTCACAAGCCTAAACTAGGTTTGTATGGTGACCCACTACAAAATTTTACACATATTTTTGTATTGTGATTCCTACAATATACCAGAGAATTTTTACTTATTTGTAAATTATTGTACAGTTTTAATAAAAATTGTTTTAAAATCTTAGATCAAAGCACACACATGGATATTATTAAGATTAGAACTTAGGGGCTATACAGCCATTGCTGCATTTTTGTGTTCATTCTATGAACAACAATGCTTCTTTCTGTGACAGAAGTGGAATCTGGACCTGCTGCCCACTGGGGTAGGGGAGGGGGCTCACCTGCAGCCCCCTCGCTGATCATCTAAAATCACCTAGAGGAGACCTCTGCATCAGGTCCTTGACAGCACCTGGTTGAGGCTGGCCAACTGGAAAGCTCTCTCCTGTCTGCCAAATGTGAACCGACAGAGAAAGAATGCAAATAACTTAGACAAGGATGATTTTTACACATGAGTAAGAAGAGTTGTCAGAGTCCATTGGTGAGTGTCCCAATGACTCATTTTTCTGAACTCGGGCTCTGAAATGCCCGACTGCACCGAAAACACAAAGGCTGGGGTCTTTTCTTTCAAAATCAGTCGCTGCATTTGTCTCCAGTAGGGCAGTACAGCCCCAGCCCTGTGATCTCTGGACAGCTGAAACTCCCTGCGTCTTGTCTCACCCCAAGTCTTTCATCTCTACATTCAGCAGGGTTAGAACTGCGCGCGCTTGCTGGCCCCCTCCACCCGCTCTTACTGATGATTCAATCAGGGCCTCCTTGCCAGGTGGGGATTCTCCCACACCGGGAGAGTGATGGAGTCCTCACAGACTGCAGCTTCTCCAGCACGTGGATGGAGTCGGAGCCCACGCGTGCCCCGAGGGTGAGCGTCTGTGCTTCACTGAGCAGCTGTGCTCTTGGGGCCAGACTAGCAGTTCTTTCAGCACCTGCAGTGTGAACAGCGCCAGCACCACTGGGCCACGCAAGGGGCCTGGGGGAGGGGCTAGGAGAGGGCGAGGCCAGGAGGGCCGGGTCTTGGCCTCAAGTGCAGACCTGCAGGGGTCTCGGAACACGCAGATGCGGGTCGCTGATTCCCGCCATGACTGCACCGCGGCCGCATGGTCCCGCGAAGCCTCTGGCCTGGCCGAAGCTCGGTGGTGTCTTCCACTGCGTGGATGATGCCTTCGAGAACAAGACACTGCCGCTGGACGCATTGAGCGGCGGCCCCCGAGACCCAAGCGGGGGCGAGCCCTACTGCGGGCCGCGCGGCCTCTCGGAGATACTTGAAGACCGGCCGGAGGTCTTGGCCAGCGGCCGAGAGCAACCCAGCGTGGCCCCGGCCCGCGGGTCTCCGCAGGTGAGGCTGCTCACTTCGAGAACGCCACCCACTCAGGCCGGAGCCGTCCGCCTGCGGCGCGTTCCCGGGACATCTCCCCGCCCTGCGCCCCGCTCCTGAACCCGGCTGGCAGTCCCTAAGCCATCTCAGTCCGTCTGTGTGTCGGTCTCGCTGCCCCTTCTAGTTTTGCCTGGTCCCTCCTCCGTGTCCTCTCCCTCCTGCTGCTAGCTTTGAGCAGTGAACTGCGGAGCAGTCCCGCGGGAGTGGCCAGCCTGGTGCAGCTCTCAGGACGCTGCCCAGCGCTCGTGCTCCCGCCCGGCGTCCCAGAGGAGCCTGGTTTGGCCAGGGGCAACTTCCTTAACGGAGGCGGTTTCCACACCGCGGAACCAGGGAGCAAGAATACAGTAGAGTAGTTCCTGCTCCAGGCCCTGGGAGCTTCGGCTCATCACTGAGGAGGGGGCGGGGGGCCCCGGCAGGCCGTTGTCTGACCGCTGTCCTTTGCGGAATCCAAACTCCTCAGACGTCTTCAGAGACGGATCGCATTCCTCCCACTCCCCACGCTCAGGCAGGGGTGCCAGAAGCAGTCTAGCCTCCGCCGGGGGAGGTTGGAAGGAGCAGGCATGGGGCGGGGCCTGGATGCAAATAAGCGACGGTGGGCGGAGACCGAATGCAAATAAGAGGCGGTGGGGCGTGGTCTGAATTCAAATAAGCGACGGGGGCGGGGTCTGGAGGCAAACGAGCGGGGGCGGGGCCGGGAGTCCTACACCGGCTCGCTGGCACTCTGGTGCTTCTCGCCCCACGCACGCCGGGCTCAACGCGTGTCCCCGCCCGCTCGCCCGCTCCCGCGCCTCCCCTGCTGGTCCCTGGACCTGCCCGCTAAGCAGAATGTCCTTTCAGGGCAAGAAGAGCATCCCCCGGATCACGGTGAGCTCACCCCCCCTGCCCACCGCCCGGAGTGGCCTTCACGCCAGGCGGACCCCCCGGCCCTGCCTGTGTGTCGCATCCCCGCGCAAACCGGGTCCCGGCGCTGGCCCTTCCCTCAGTTCATTCGCGCTGCCAGCGAGGAACGTGCCCGTGAGGCCGCCCTGGGACCCAGGCGCAGCGGCCTGCAGGCCCGGGAGTCAGTCTCCGCTGCTCTCGGGGAGGGCCCGCAGCCGCGAGCGCCTCCCTCCTGAAGCCCAGGTGCCTCTTCTGGCCAGTCTGGAGCTCCGTTTCGGGGCGGCGGGCAGGCGCGGCCTTTGTTGACCGCCGAGCCTCGGGACGCCGGCTGCCGTACCTTCCCCTCACAGGCAGCCCTGGGGCCGCTCGCCCCTTGGACACGCCGCTTAGGCGCCTGGAGCTCTTTGTCCCAGACAAAGCGATTTAGCCCTGGTCTCTCGACCAGGAGCCCCTAGTTGGCCCTGAACCCCTCCCCAAAGCCTGGTTGGGAGACTGCAAGGGAAGCAGACACTGTCCACTGACCAGTAGCCTGAGCCTTGGCGAGGCAAGACCCCCCTTCCTAATAACTCAGCACCCCCACGCACCGTGTGGGAGGTCAGACTGGCCACCCAGCTGTGCCAGGAAACAAAGCTCCCCCATTGAGAACTGGGTGGAAGGCGAGGAGCGAAGGGAGGGGAGATGCCTGCTGGACCAGAGCCAGGAGTGTGAGGGGTCTGAAACCCAACTCTGGGCTTGTCCTCAGCAGGAGGGAGTCTGGTCAGGCACACCTCCCCACCTGACCTTCTCGGGGTTCAGACCTTCCTGACAAACTCAGAGGAAAACATCCCTCCTCTACCGGAGCAGAAGGGTCTCCTGCCACAGGAGCAACACTGCGCTTTGAGGTCTAGGCTGAGCTCACAAGAGTCTGGCAGCCTGCTGACGCAGGGGTGGAGGTGGAGCTCGAGGGTGGCAGGAGGACCCGCGGGTGGGCAAGGCAGTGGTGACTTTGAGGAGGGCGGCCAGATAATCACAACTTTTACCCCATCCTAATGAATTCTCTAAGAAGAGCATCCACCACAGCCCAGCAACTTCTGTCCGGGTTCCAAATTCAAGGAAGACCCCAGAATCCGAGTTCCGGTGTCTAAAAACCTGGGCACATGACCAGAGACTCCAGACCACAAGAGTTTTCTCATCTCAAGCTTTTCTCTTTTCTGGCTGGGTTTTCCTAGGGTTTACTGAGAATGATCTGGAAGTGGTCAAGTGGAGATGGATGGGGCATGGCCAGAGGCAGAAGCCTGGCCTGAACCCTGACTGCTGGAGCCCTGATGGCTGTGATGGGCACAGGATAGGGATAGGGCTCAGTGAGGTGGGCAGTGGGCACCTACAGGACTTTGTGGGGAGAAGCTGACAGCAGGGAACCAGAAATGCCATGGACCAGGGTCAGCAAACTCCATAGCTGGCCAAGTGATATTTATAGGACCTCCGTGTATCTGTCACACCATGCAGTACTGGTTCATACATTCTAGGGCATGACTGTTCCATTGATAGTTCATCTGTAGACACTGGACTGTGAATATCATAAAATGTTTACAAGTCATGACATACTCTTTTGATTTTTTTTTCAACCAATATGAAACATCTACTCAGGAGGTTGACAAGGCTGTTTGAGGACAGTCTTGTCAAGACCCCTATCTCAAAATAAAATTTAAAAAGGGATGGGGAATATTGCTCAATGGTAGGGAGTTCCTGAGTTTGATCCCTAGTACTACAAAAAAAAAAAAATTAAAAAAATAAAACAGCAACAACAACAAAAATCATCTGTGGCTCTAGGCTGTATAAATTTGGCCCGGAGCATGGCTTGCTAACCCTTTTGTGAACCACTTGATAGTGGTTTAACTTTTAATCAATAAAATTCTGAAAGTTTGGCCCAAACAGATGTAAATTTTAAAAGTGAATAATCTCATCTTCGTGGAGTACTAGATATTACATTCTCAGTTCCCTCTCTTGACCTCGACTCTTGGAAAGAATAAAAGCTAGTGCTGGAGCCCTGGCCCGTGTGTGTGTAGGGGGGTGAGGGGATCTTGGGGACCTTGGGCAAGTTGCAAGGTGATAGAAAGGAAGGACCTGTAAAACCTTGTCACTTCCATAATTCCATGTCCTGTTCTTCTGATCCTTTTTGTTTCTGTTCTTCTACTCTGAGGCAAGATCACCATCTGTAATGGCTATGAGCAGTCCTGGTAGTGACACCCCCTTTTCTGCCTAATTCTTCCTTCCTGGCCATTTAGAAGTGGTTTTATGGCTGCTGAGGTTTGCTTAGAAAGGGCTGGCCTTGCTCAGTGTCACTTTGTTCACCTACTGGAGTACTGCTAGTATTCCCAGAACCTGCATAACCCCAATTTCTTCCTTACCTTTATCCCTATGGCCTGTCCATCAGCAAGTCCTGCCCACCTCACTCCCACCCTGTCAAATTCTATTTCTCTTCTCCTGCCCCTATAACACTGGTTCAAGCTTCTCGTCTCATCGAAATTACCCAGGCAGCAACCTTGTTTCCTCAGTTCACCATTATGGTCTACTTTTTACCTAGAAGTGGAGATGATCTTTTTTTTCTTTTCTTTTCTTTTCTTTTCTTTTTTTTTTTTTTTTTCTGGTACCAAGGATCGGAGATTGAACTCCTGACCTAGCACTTGCCATGCAGGTGTTTATGCTGCTGAGTTAAATCCCTGGCCCAGAGATGATCTCTTTGTAGCATCAAACAGACCATGATCAAAATCTGCTTATGGTCTCCAGTGTCAGCCCATTGCCTGCCTGAACACTGCACATGTCATCCCTGTTCAGCTCTGGGTACTGATCCTGCATTTCCTCCCAAGCTTCTAACCCCCAGTCTCTTCTAGCGTCTGATACCAACTCAAGCTCTTTCATGGCCCAGGGGGCTTTTGTATAGGTTGCTTCCTGGCCTGGAAAACACACTGCTCTGCCCTGTATTATAGACTTGCAGTGTCTTAGTTAAACAGGAAAGGAACCCCCTCATACACATAATTCATTCTCTCTCTCTCTCTCTCTCTCTCTCTCTCTCTCTCTCTCTCTCACACACACACACACACACACACACACACACACACACACACAGTCTCCCATTACAGTCCCTCAGAAAAGCCCTTCCTGATCTCTGAGGCAGGCTTACTGTCCCTCTTATGTTTCATCGCGTCACTGTCTTTGTGCTCCTTGCACTTGTCACAGTGACGATCATATGTACATGCTTTATTGCTTCTGTCTCCCCCAACTGTGGTGTAGTCTCCCAGAGTGAGGAGTAGGTCTGCTGGGTCCTGCTCTGCCTTGCAGCTCTTGTACTGATATAAGCCTGCATGTTCTGAGGAACCAGAAGCTCAGTTCTATCAGCCTCACCTCTTCAGCACAGTTGGGTGCAGGGCCTCCGAGGATGTGAACCTGTTTAAATAGAATCACTACACTTGCACCTGCTTTGCCTTTGCCCTGGGGTCCCCATTCCCGGTGCCTGCAGTGAGGCTAGCTTGCTTGGGCAGTCAGTTGTGTGGGGTCATACAGGGTTGCCTCAGCATGGCAGCTGCTTCTGAGCACCCCATTTTGAGGTACACTAAACAGTTAAGGAAAACAGATGCAGGCATTTGAGTTCATTTTTATTTCTACAGCTGTAAACTAAATGTTTCAGGCTTAATTCCAGCAGAGAGTTGCACCGAAGATATTCAGTTACTCAGTCTGGAGAAAGTGTTTTTTGTTTCCACTAGAGTGACCGCCTTCTGATCAAAGGTGGGAAGATTGTGAACGATGACCAGTCCTTTTACGCTGATTTGTATGTGGAAGATGGTTTGATTAAGTAAGTTTCCGCCAAAAATATCTTTATCCATCATGTGTGTGCGTGTCCCTTACATCGTACCCAGGCTGTTCACGTTTGAGTGAAATTCATGTAAGTGCTTTCTCTTTTTCCAAAATCCCACTCCTTGGAAACAGTGAGATGGGTGCCTATGATTCATCCCTTGGCTTGGATGATGAAAGTCTCGCCAGTTAATCACGAGTTCTGTGGAAACAGAACAATGGTTTGCATATTTCTTTGTATTATTACAGCACTTAGTAAGATTCCGAGCTCATGGTGGGTGCTTAATAAATATTCATTGGCTGCTTGCTCCTCTGCTATATCTATTGAGGGGCTCCAGCCTTGGTCGGTAGGTTAACAAATAGAAACTCTCATAGAAAACCAGAAGGAAAATAATAATTGTATAGGGTTTGGCCTTTTATCTTACCTATCTTGAGCCACACCGTGGGAGATTTTATTCTCTGGCCTCTAGAGGAACTGGGCAAGCAAGTATCCTCTTTCATCAAGGTAGGAGCCCAAATGCACACTTAGAGCTGCCATGTGGTACAGGATCCTATATGTGTCCTGATCTGGGCTCTCCATATACAGTGAATTCTTTCTTGTTGCTTTCAGACAGATTGGAGAAAATCTCATCGTCCCTGGGGGCATCAAAACCATTGATGCTCATGGCCTCATGGTCCTGCCTGGAGGGGTTGATGTCCACACAAGGCTGCAGATGCCTGTCCTAGGCATGACTCCAGCTGATGACTTCTGTCAGGGAACCAAGGCCGCCCTGGCAGGGGGGACCACCATGATCTGTGAGTGTCTGGGCCCTACCTTTCAGGAGAAGCACCTGCCCACTTGCATATTACCGGAAGCGTTACGTCATGGTGTTTTTTCTTTTTTCTTTTTTTTCTTGTGTATCAGTCTCAGAAACCCTTGAGTGCCCTTTTGTTATCCTTCTCATCCTGGGTCATTTTGGGTCATGGTCTTGTTCTGGCCACCTCTGAAATCCTCCTGCGATTTCTGTGTAACAAATGGATGTGTGCTTGTTACTATTTCCTGGGAAACTGGAAGCTGGCCAAGGACTAGGGTTTGGAAAACTCAGATGCCTTGGACGAGCAGCAGAGTTGGTCTGATTTGCAGAAATTTCCTGCTCATGTTCAGAACAGTTAAAGATGGAGACTGCAATTTTTAAAAAGAAAAAAAAAGATGACAGCAATGCTTATTATTATTCCATAAGAACCAGATTCTCATTTCCTCAAGGCTGTGTGTGGCAGGCTGGGCTCGGTCTAAAACCCTTTAAGGTCCACAGAGGAGCTCTGTTTGTGAGATGAACTCACTGGTCCCTGGGAACTTGCATGTGGTAAGTGCAGGAGCCAAGATGAGATCCCAGAGCCCAGCCCATTTCACACAGCAGCCTTGAATGCCATCCTCAGCAGTACTGAGCACAGATGTCTCAGCAGAGGTCTGAAGAGCCTGGCTGCAGCCTGGCACCCTGTGCTTCTGTGTTCCTGCGGTATGACGGGGGTAACTTCACTGGTCTCTCACCCAGCCCCCATTATCTGTATGACCTGGCAAGAGCTCTTTCCTTGCAGGGTCAAGAGGATTAAAGGAGTTAACTCATAGCTCTTCCTGTGCCTGGCACAGTAAATACTGTCACTACTGCTGCCAGGGAGGGCAATCCCGAATACTTGGGGCACTTCACAGGTGACATTCACAGTTAAGTTGGTTTACTCAGCACGAGATGAAAGAAAACCAACAGTAGACCATCTTGTAGCTCACCAAGAGGCTGGTACCTCAGCCAACACTACTCAAGGGCTCCCTGTGTGGCCCAGGCAGGTTAGACGGCTGCACTGTTGATGTCACCTGCCTTAGGCTGTGAGGCGTCTCTGAGGACACAGAGAGATAGCAGAGGTGTGCGGCTGCAGCTGTGAATGGCTCAGCAAGGGTTAGGCACCTAGCTCCATGGGAACCTGGCTCAGGATCTAAGCCCTGGGCCAAATGGGGCTCATGTGAGGGATGCATAGGACCGAAGCAAAGCCTATTCCCCAGGGGTGGGACATTTTCCATTTTCACTGCCCTACTCTGAACACTGGCCTGCTCCATTCAATGGGAGGCCAAGGAGTAGTATTTGGACTTGCACCTTAGTTGGCAAGGATGACAGCACAGCAGCTATGTACCAAGGATAGAATGGCACCATTTGGGGTGTGGAGTCTATGAGGCTCACAGGAACACAGCCCAGTGCTGGTGCAGTCTGGAGCCACACAGCACTATAGAGCCAGCATGGTGGTCAGCATGCTACTCCACTTGGCTCTGAGGTGCCTCACCTGTGCAAGAAGTGGGCAAAAGCCCTGGCTGCCGCAAATACTTGGAGTGCAGCAGGTCCTGTGGGAGCACAGTGGTTGGAACTTGGGCTTTTCTCTCACTCCCCTTCCCAGAAAGAGGCTGGAGGATGCCTTGCACAAAGCAGAAGGACTGGTTTCTTGGCAGAGGTATCCCACCTCCTGCTACACTCTTCAGATTTGTTTTCTGGTCTCCTGGGAACATAATACCAAATCCTCCTTGGAGGCAGTGGAGGGACCCAGCTAGCAGGGGGAGTCTGGCTGACCATGCTGCCCCTCTCCATAGTGGACCATGTGTTCCCTGACACGGGTGTGAGCTTGTTGGCAGCCTACGAGCAGTGGCGAGAGAAAGCAGACAGCATGGCCTGTTGTGACTATTCCCTGCACGTGGACATCCCCCGTTGGCATGAGAGCATCAAGGAGGAGCTGGAGGCCCTGGTCAAGGACAAGGGTGAGCAGTGCATCCTGTGGCCTGGACTGAGAGATCTGGGGAGATGGGGGTTAGGCTTCCCTGTCTGATGTTGAGTGGGGAGTGGTCCTTGCCCTGATCTCTGTCCTTGTGGACTTTACTCGCCTGATCCCAAAAACTAGTGTCCAGGAATTGAGTAGAAGTTAAAGAAAAATCAGTTAAAGTCAGTTCTGCCCTCAGATGTTAAACCAGGTCATCTCTCTCACTTGCAGACCTGAAGAAGGAGGGATTCCGTAAGAGGGATTTCATAAAGGCTGTCTTCTTGGGGTCCCCAGTTCCCAAAAGGTGACAGTCCTTCAAAGTGGCCTCTAGAATTCAGAACCCCACACGTCCCCACACGTTGGTTTTGGGTCCTTACTGCAGGGAGTAGCTGTGTCATTGTGCTGCTCTTAACTGGACTTGGGAGGCTGCAGCATAGAGTCTGTAACCAAGATAAAAGCCAGGCACCTGCAGAGTCCCCTGGGTAGTGCCAGGCATGAGCCTTTGGTCCTGTGTTCACTAGATAATGTTACCGGAACTGGGCTGCATCCAGACCAGCAGCCTCCACCTGATACTCCAGACCAGGTCCTAAACTCTAAGTCATGTGCAAGTCATCACCTGGGAGGATTTATCAGACAGCATAGGGTGACTCAGTTTCCCCACACTGTTCATTAGTTCATCACCTTAGCACTTTCAACCCAGTGAAGGAGACTGTGGAGCACATGGGTTTGAAATGTGAGCAGGTTGAATCTGCCTTTAGGCCTCCATGGGACCTACACAGGTCCCAGTGTCAGGATGGATGCAGTCTAGCTGCCCAAGAGACGGGAGATTTCAGCCCTCTGCCTGAATGGACTCCGCTGTTCCTCCTTCTTGCCCCAGGAGCCCAGTCCTAAGATCTGCCTGTCCCTCACAGCATGTTCTGTGAGTGTGTATTATGAGCTGGAGGGTGACAGAGTAGGACTCTAAGGTCCTGTAGGCAAGTGACACACTGTGTGACCCACATGAGTCTCCCTTACCTTACCAGGCTGAGATTTGTTTCCTGCAGAGAGCTGCCGGAGCTCAGGCAGCAAGCCCATTACCATGCTCTGTCTCTAGCGTGGCTGGAGCCTTTTAGACAGGGGTGAGGGATTCTCATCTGCCTCTGCCCCTGGCTGAGAAATGGTTCCTGAACCCACTACATAAGGAATACTCGGGGAGGGCATATGCTGCTTAATACAGCCCCTTGGCTCTGGTCACCTCTGGAGAGGAGGGAACAGCATAGATTCCGTGGATTGTCCTACCCTCTCCTGGCTCTCTTCCAGGTGTGAACTCCTTCCTGGTCTTCATGGCATACAAGGACAGGTGCCAGTGTACTGATGGCCAGGTAAGGGCAGGTACAGAGAGAAAGGAACGAGCAGTGGTGTTTTAGGCCATTTCTGGAGCAGATGTGGCCCTACAGACATGGGCCCTGTCCATTTCTCTTCTCAGATGTATGAGATCTTCAGCATTATCCGGGACCTGGGAGCACTGGCCCAGGTGCACGCGGAGAATGGGGACATCGTGGAGGAGGTGCTGCAGGGATGGGGCTGCCTGAAGGGGTGGTTTCTGGGGTGGGGTGGGGATGAGAGGTGGACCTGGGTGATACTCAGTGGGAGAACTTCATCTTACAAACTTTAAGGGAGGGAATATTAAGTATATTGCTGTATATAACTTGCCCAAGATCAAAAGTCAGATGAACTAGGTAATCCTGGGGGCCTTTAAGCCACAATATTTTTCCATGATCACCACACTTACTAAAATACCCCAGAACCACATCATTGCCGAGGGCCCAGCACTGGGAATTTCCCAGCACCCCAGGCTTGCCCCTGGGAATTGAGGCTCCCATGAGTCTAGGCCTTCTCCCAGGTGCTGAAGCCTCATTTCCCTTCCCACCAATGAGCCTGGTATTGGTCCTTCAGACTCATCCCAGGTGGCCCCAGGGCTGTGAAGCAGGATGGCATGATCCCTTGGCCGGCAGGGTCCCCTCTAGCTGAAGGATCCAAAGGCACCCTTTCCTCCATAGGTTTGTCATGTTTGGGCAGTGTTGGGGATGTGTCCTGGCAGCCCAGGACTCCACTATAAAAGCTGGACCTGCCAGCCATGGACTTCATTTCTCGCACCCTTTGGGGCTAAAGCAAGTCATCTTTTTTTATTTAGGAGCAGAAGCGGCTGCTGGAAAGAGGCATTACTGGCCCTGAGGGCCACGTGCTCAGTCACCCTGAAGAGGTAAGTCTGCCTGCCCAGAGTGCATGGCAGAATGCCCCTGGGGCAGTTCATACCCAGATGGCTTCACCACCTAGGGCTGGGCTTGGCTTCATCCTCGTTTTGTGATCTGGGCCAGGCTGTCATATACCACCCTCACCCAGGGAGCATGCACCAGCAATGTCCCCTTCTGGGAACATTTCCTGTGGCCACTGATTACTCTGCAGCTTTACCTGAAGCTGAGAAGACATTGTGGACAGATCCTGGCATCCACATGGATCAGTCCAGACTCCAAGCACTAGGCCCACACTCTCATAGGTGATCTGTGGCCAACCCAGGACTCTTGTGGCTTGGGTGCCCACTCCCCTCACCTATCCTCAGGTAGAGGCCGAGGCTGTGTACCGAGCTGTCACCATCGCCAAGCAGGCCAACTGCCCACTGTATATCACCAAGGTCATGAGCAAGGGTGCAGCTGATGTGGTTGCCCAAGCCAAGCGCAGAGGTGAGTGCCCAACCCTTCTCCCTGCATGCTGGATTGAGAGCATGGTCTCAGCTTCCTGGGAGACCTGCTGGCTGGTTCAGGGACCCTCCCTCCGGTGGTGAGGAATGTGAGGAGGACAGGCCTGATGGAGAAGAAAGCCTGTGGCCTGACCTGCCTTCCTCATGGGGTACCACATGCTAAGGTTATACCACAAATGCGGTTTAGGGAGTTACAGGAGCCCTGAGTCTCCAGAAGGGCCAGGGGCTGGACCCAAGACTCCAGCCTTGTCGGAACAGCAGCTTCCCTCTAGGGTGCCTTGAAGAAAACCACAGGGCCTGTTCATCTGTTTCCATGGGGCAGAATTATGTTGAACATGTGTGTGCGTGTGTCTATCTAAGAGAGAGAGGCATCTAGTTCCTCAAGAGGTCCTCACATTAACATGTGCTGTACATCTAGGAGCTAGGGTGAACCACCCAAGGGCTGGGGTGCCCCTTGCCCACATAACAGCTGCCCAGCTGGAGACAGCACATGTGCCTGGCAGGGGACCCACAGCTCACTCAGCAGGGGCTGGACAATGCAGGTCCCTACAGAGACTACTGAACTCAGAGGGTCCAGGAACCCCCATCACTGAAGAGAGCCCAGAGTTGGGGCAGAGGACCAGATGGTGGGTAAAAGAGGTGGCATCTCCAAGAGGGACCCAGGATGTGCATGTTCCTCACTTTTTAATGTTCCCACTAGGTCTCATTAAGAGAACTCATTTCCTGGGTCTGCCTGAGGCTTTGGTGGAGTGGGTGGGGGCGCATACCAGGCAGGACCTGTTCTCTGCAGTGAGGATTGAAACAGTGAGGGAGAGGGTCCACAAGGTTCCTAGGCACAAGGTGAGCAGTCTGCAGGAGCTAGCTCAGGAGCCTCCTCCTGGACCCAAAAGCTGCCCTAAAACAGGACTGGCTCTGCCAGGGCATCCCCACACCACACTGCACTTGGCATTTCTTCCCTGGTCACTGGTGGGAGCCACCTTAGCCTGGAGTTAGAGACTTGTGCTGAAGTCCTGGCCACAGTATCACTTCCCACTCAGCCTGCCGCCAACTGTGGTTCATCTGGGGTGTCAGCAGCCTGACACCGAGGCCAGGGGGATGGAGAAGACTCACTACTAGCTCTTGCAGACCTCTGGACAAGGGACCCCAAGGGCTGATACCTGGTCTGGGCAGGGCCAAGGCCAGGGCCCGAGAAGGGCAAACAGGGAAAGAAAGGGGTCATGGGGGTTGTGAGCAGTGGCAGTGCTTTTTTTGGTCTTGGGGGTGTACAGATTGGCAGGGGCACTTGTCATGAGTCTGCTACCTACAGGAGTGGTCGTGTTTGGGGAGCCCATCACTGCCAGCCTGGGTGCCGATGGCTCGCATTACTGGAGCAAGAACTGGGCAAAGGCTGCCGCCTTTGTCACTTCACCCCCTATCAACCCAGACCCCAGCACCACAGACCATCTTACATCTCTACTGTCCAGGTGAGCAGCCACCTACGAAGCCAGGTCGACATGTGGGCTGCACGCCTGCTCACCATACGAGCATCTCTTTCACATGAGCCCGGGGGTCCCTCAAAGTGGTGGACAGTGGGGGAGATATGGAGCCCTTTGGTCCCAGCTGGGGTTTTGCACCTGGCAGCTGTCACCTCACACTTGGCCCCTCACAGCCCATCCATGTCTTCCCCTACTCTGCCTCGGGACCACTCAGGTAGCCAGATGGCTGTGCTGCCTGCTCAGGAGGGCCAGGGCCCCTGGGCTCCTCTGACCCTGACTTGTTCCCAGTGGGGACCTCCAAGTGACGGGTAGTGCCCACTGTACCTTCACTACTGCCCAGAAGGCTGTTGGTAAAGACAACTTCACACTGATCCCCGAGGGCACCAACGGTGTTGAGGAGCGCATGTCTGTGGTCTGGGAGAAGTGCGTGGTGAGTCTGTGCCTGTGGCTGTCCACAGCATGCTGAGGGGGGCTCCTGACAGGCACAAACACTACTGAGATAGAGGTTGGGCCCTACCCCAATCTACTCTGCAGGGCCTGGAGACAGGCCATCTGGACCCTCCAGGCAAGACAGTTAACTGTGGGTCAGCCACAAACACTTTACCTTCCCTGCAGATTCTAACATCATGTACATGCATCAAAATGTCATCTTGTGCCCAATAAATATGTCCATTGTTATGTGTCAGTTAAAAATGAACACATTTTGAAAAATGCATTTACACACTTGGCCCTCGCAGCGAGACACGTGTCTCTGTTACAATGCCTGTGTCCTGACCCTTCTCTGAGCACTTCCTCACCCTCTGCTGCCCCTCAGGGAGACTGTCATGGGCCTTCAGGGGACACTGACATTGCTATGGAAGCCTTGCCCAGAAGAGAGCCTTCACCCACTGAATGGCCACACTAGCTGCCTTGCCCTGGCCTAGGCCGAGCCTGGGGTGTTGCCATAGCTGTGCCGAGGCTATGTTGAGTCCCAGGCCCTAGTTGCCTGGGGTACCTTGTTGACATTTACAGGAGACCAGCCCCAGGTCTCCCCTCAGCTGGCCTTCTTGATTCTCAGGCCTCCGGGAAAATGGACGAGAATGAATTTGTTGCGGTGACCAGTACAAACGCTGCCAAAATCTTCAATTTTTACCCAAGGAAGGGCCGAATAGCTGTGGGCTCTGATGCCGACCTGGTTATCTGGAACCCTCGGGCCACAAAGATCATCTCTGCCAAGACCCATAATGTGGTAAGTAGGCCAAACCCTCTCCCAGGCTGGGAGCCAAGGAGCTTTCCCAGGAGAATTCTAGGGATGGAGACCACAGTCCCCGCAGCATGACTCAGCAGCCTCACCTGTCTGTGGCCATCTCATGTGCCTGCTTCTTCGAGAGGTGTGTGCTGGGGTCAATCGTCCATCACACAGATGTGGACACTGAGCAGAGGCTACTGCGCCTGCCAGGGCAGGGAGGGGGTACCCATGTTAGCTGCTGCCCCTGTAAAAACCATGTGACTCGGACGTGCCTAGAGGTTGAGGGGCTGTTGCTTCTCAGTATCCACCAGTCTGCCTCAGTTGCACCCTGTTGCTACTCTCGCACCAGCACACACAGGCCCCTTCACCCTTGGGAATCGCTCTGTGGTTGAATAGGGCAGCACTGAAGGACACTAGACCCACAGGTCTCTTTCCCCAGAATGTGGAGTACAACATTTTTGAAGGAGTTGAGTGCCGAGGATCCCCGACCGTGGTCATCAGCCAAGGCAGAGTCGTGCTGGAGGGTGGGAACCTATTCGCCATCCCTGGGTCTGGCCGCTTCATTCCCCGGAAAACGTTCCCAGATTTTGTCTACAAGAGGATAAAGGCCCGCAACAGAGTAAGGGCTGGGTCTGCAGGGCTCTTGTGGGCAGGTGGGTGTGCAGTCCGCAGTCTGGGGACAGGGAGCCCCTCCATGTAAGGTTTGCCTCTGGCCAGCCTGGCCCTGGCCCCCCAGAGTGGTGCCCGTCACTTTCCCAGTGTCTGTTGGCTGTAAGTGTGGGCACAGCCTGCTGTAAGGAAGAAGGCAAGGAGGCCATCTGTGGTTGGAGATCTCCTGTGTCCCAGTCAGCTGCCAGCTTGCTTCCCCCTCCCACCAGTCCCTGTGTGTGTCTGGCACGTGTCTGCCTCAGCCGCTGGTACTTCACACACACACACACACACACACACACACACACACACACACGCACACACGCACGCACAGGACAGTGTAGCTGTTACTGTACACACTGGTGTACTTCATCCCTTAGGGGTCCCAGGGGATGTGGAACTCTGGCGAGTGATGGCATTTGACATAGGCAGGGCTGGTCTCCTTGGCTAGGGGCTTGCACTATTTTTTTCCATCCTAGGAAACTGGCATCCCCACTAACTTGCAAAGATATAGCTGTCAAGGCCGTGAGAGCCCACAGAGCTGCTGGCCCAGATCTGACCCTGGGACACTACCTCCTCCCCCAGGGTTTGAGTGGCAAAACATTCAGGGCAAGACACTGCTCCAGGCCTAGGGCACACACGTCTCCTGTTTCTCTTACTTCTTGAGGGGTGGGGTGGGCAGGTGTTCCTGGGATTCCTGGAAAATGCTTTGCTCCTGCTGCTGAGGTTGTGGCTGGGAGTGTGTACATGAGCGTGGAAGCTGCGTACAAGTGTGAAGATCTAAAGGGATGTGTGTGCACATGTGGGCAGGTGTGTGTATGGAGAGGGGGAACGCTGAGGAGGGAGGCCTGGTTGTATGGGTGCTGCCATTGGAGGAAAGCCTGGAATTCCTGAGCTGGGGAGTTAGGGTACAGAGGAGAGCAGGCCCTTCAGGCAGGGGTGCTGCCCTCCAGCTGCTGGTGGCTCAGGCCCCTCACATCCAGCCCCCTTGGCCCACAGCTGGCAGAGATCCATGGCGTGCCCCGAGGCCTCTATGACGGCCCGGTCCATGAGGTAATGGTGCCCACCAAGCCAGGAAGCGGCACCCAGGCCCGTGCATCCTGCCCAGGCAAGATCTCAGTGCCACCTGTGCGCAACCTGCACCAGTCAGGGTTCAGCCTATCGGGTGAGTTGAGCCTGGACTGCAGGGTGAGAGGCTCTGCTGCCAGACCCTGAGGTGCAAGGAGCCTGTGTGGGGCTACCAGGCCTTAGGCACCTGTGCCGAGTGTGCCTGAGCACTATTGAGTTTGCTGAAGGCTGCAGAGCTGCCCACACCTGCACCTGCACGTGGCAGCTACTCAGGTGGGGTGTGTGTGTGGTGGTGGGTGGACTGGACATGCTAATGAGGAGCTTTGTGAAGGGCAAAGGAGTGTAAGCCCAAGATGGGAAGTCCCTTCCTGTCCCAAAGCTGCTGTGATGCATATCCCACCTTGAAACAACACAAGGGGTATGCAGGCTGTCACTGAGCGCAGGGCTGAGCATGGGAAGCTCAGCCTCCACGACAAGGAAGGGGGCTCCAATCCAGGAATTCACAAGTTCTGTAGAAATCCAGCTCCCCCAGCCAGCTAGCGTGAGTCACCGGGAGGCCTCAGGAGTGGGTCCAGGCTGTGTCCTGCTGAGCCGCCTGGGAGGCACAGGCCCCAGGAGGTGCCAATGGCCAGAACCCAGCCTCTGGGGAGGTCCTCTGCTGTGCCTCCTGCATGCCATGAGCTGAGGACCCAGCTTCTCCCTACAAACTGAAGCCAGGCTGCTCCTTTTGTTTTCTCACCCTTAAGTGGGGACCAGACCAGCCTGATACTGTCTCATCCTCCTGCTTGGGACAGTGCTAGTCGTCCCTGGTCACATGCTGAGGGTGCAGGACCAGGGGCAAGTTCCTCAGAATCCAACATTGTCTTGCAGCTGGGGGCAGACTTCTCCATTACAGGGACTCATGAGAGAGATGAAGCAGGAAGGCTTCCGGGAATCCCAAAGATCTAAGGGCCTCAGGGATGGGGGAGCCTGCCCAACCATGTGGTCTACCAGCCTCAGCCTTAGGGAGCCAAGGCAATCTCGGGGACACATTGTGTGAGAGGGAGTGGGGCTCTGTAGCCCTCACCTTGTGGTGCAAGAGCTCTGCCTGCCTTCCCCTTCTTGGATCAAAGAGAACCTCCACACTCCACTTCATTCTTCTTACCACACCCACCTTCCCTTTTTTTTAGGGTCTCAGGCTGACGATCACATCGCCAGACGAACTGCTCAGAAGATCATGGCGCCCCCTGGTGGACGTTCAAACATCACTTCTCTTTCCTAGACTTCCATGATTTGGGGGTCCAGCACAGTGGTGCTGTCCCCTACTTGGCGGGTGGTGTGAAAACCACTCACCTCAGTTAGCTCTTTCCTTTGTAGAAATTACTTCTAAAGGTGCTCTGCCTTGCCTTTCCCTTCCCCACAGCTCTCCTTTTGGGGTCCCAAGTCCCATTATGAGGAGCCCCCTCAAGAGGGCTGAATTTGGGGACATTTCACTGCCAGGGTGAGGAGGCTGGACATGGCAACTGACAGGTCAGGTGACCCTCAGCCTGGGTGCTAGGTGCCCTAAAGGCCGCTCAGCCTCAGCGTGAAGGCAGGGGCCCCCCACTAGGGTATAGGAACCCTGGGGTTTCATCATGGGAGTAGCTGGCTGGGGCTTTGAGCCCACAAAGGGCTCAGTCTGGGCTCGTTTGCTGCCTCCTCCCCATTAGGAATCACTGCCCAAGCACTGCCTGCCTTGTGGCACTGAGGTACAGCTGTCCCTTGAGGGGCCTGTGACCTCATCCCCCCGCCCCAGGAGTGGGCAAGTGGAGCTTCCAGCCTCCCAGAGCTGCTGTAACTTCAGGGATCCACCAGGAACTTAGCATAGGGCAGCTCCCTCCCAAGCAGGAATTCGTGTGTACACACTTCCAGGGACCAAACCTGAGCTTCCGGGGGGCCCATCTCCAGGGATGTCTTGAGATTCTTTAGCCAAGATGCTCTCCTTTTCCTATCAAATATGTATTTGGTTAATAGGTTTATTAGCATAGCAGTTTTGTACAGTGAGGAAACTGTAGCCAGCAACCTATGCATGCTGCCACCACAGATGGTGGGCACTGTCTCAGCCCAGCGTGAGTTGGGTCAATTAAAGATGCCTGGGTTAGGAGCCCATGTGTGTGGACGGCTCTGGTTTCCTTGCCTCACACAAGCCCCTTTGAGAAGTTGCCATGCTAACCTGGGTTCCCTTTGTCACTGCTTTCCCTGGTCTCGTGGCCACTGAAAGGCTGCATGGATGTGTCCTGCAGTGCAGTTCTGTCTGCATGAAGCCAGTGGGATAGCTGGGCCCCAGTGGTGGGAGGAGCTGCAGGGGTGCACACTGTGATGCACAGCCATGTGGTCACAATGACAATCCCCACACCCATTCTGACTGACTTGGCTGCAAACTACCCTAGAAAGCTGGATTGGAAAGTGCATGGGAACCTGCAGTTAGGTAGAGGTGTGGCCAGTTGCCACTCAGGACACAAAGCAGAGCAGCCTCAGAACCCCGGAAGTCAGAGCTGTGCCTCCTGTCCTCAGCCTCTTTTTCACGTAAATGGTGCCAGTGTGTACTCCAAGTGGGATGGATGTTCCTAGCCCGGGGGCAAGGAGGTCCTCCTAACTGCCACTGTTCTCTGGCTCCTGCTGGGCGTTGGTGCTTCCCCTGCAACCACTAAGGGGTCCCATTTGGATCAGGGCTCCTAGAGAGCACTTGTCTTGGCAGCTCCCATGGAGAAGGACCCTCTTCATGTCCAGTTGCTTCCTTCCTGG
The DNA here is from genome assembly GCF_034190915.1 of Cavia porcellus. NCBI lineage: Eukaryota > Metazoa > Chordata > Mammalia > Rodentia > Caviidae > Cavia > Cavia porcellus. The sequence goes on from NW_026947485.1 coordinate 105,007,400, forward strand.
CTTCCCTTTGGTCCAGAAGAACTTGGTCAGTGGCCCTGGCACCAGAGTCCACCATGGCTGATATTCACCAGTGAGACCAGTGTCTCATTGAGAGGGTGATTAAGGGAACTGATGACACCCCCTCCCTGCCAGCATCACAGAAACGAACATTGTTCCTGAAAAGCATGCTTGGCATTACGCATTCACACAAGACCTGAACTTTTCCGTCCTCCAGAACGCAGCCGCCTCTGGAGTCTCCCTGGAGCCCAGTCACTTGGCTGAGACCAGGTTGCCCTCCTTGTGATGACTTGGGCATCACGTCCCTCCTCGTGTGTATGCTACATGGAGCTGCTGAGGCCTGAGCCTTGCTGTAGAACTGATGGTCGGCTCCCAGTGGTTAGTTCCCTGCTCTTCCTGAAACTTCCAAAGCACAGCCAGTTTTTCCTCCAGAATTCTGCAGCCATTCTGACCTTCTGTCATTCCAGAGCCCCACCAAGGAAGGAGTGGGGGGTGTTTACTGGCTCCACAGAAACAGGTCTGGGGTGGCCATTGTTCTGGTGGGGCCGCAAACTGATTCCTCCAAGGACACCTGGGCAGGCCACTAGCCCTGTTACCATTATGACCATGGGGCAGCAGTGAGGTCCATGGGCTACTGCTGTCCAGCCCTGCCCCGTGTAAGACACTGCTCAAGGCTTCTGGGACCTGTGTTCCCTCCACCTCACCCCACCTCAAAGTTGCCATCATCAGCCCTGTGGCCCTTGGATATGTAGAGGCAGTCACTTCCAAACCACCACCTTGGGTCTTGGTGAGGCTTTGTCCAGCGAAAGCTATCCCACAGGGCCCCCAACCTGGCTGCCCAAGCCTGGACAGGTTTCCATGTGAAACTCCAGGCACTGGGCCTCGTCACACCACAAGCAAAAAACACACAGACCACTGGACAGAGCAGTTCTCATACTGTAATTCTCAGAGGTGAAAACTATACAGAAACACAGCTGCAACAGTGTGTAGCTAGAAAACGTTCTGCACCTTCCCACCCACTCCCGCCCCCCACCCTGCCTCAGATGTACAAGGACCGTGCAGCACGGGGCCGCACCCCCAGTCTTGTGCACAAGCTTTGGCAGGGCTTGGCAACAAGGTCGTGTGCTATGTACAGCCGAGTCCGTAGGGAGCAGAGGGCTTCTGTGCCAAGCTGCCCCTGGCCTCCTGTGACCTGCTAATGGGTAGTCAGAGGGGCGGGCTATGGCATCCCTTCCTCCACACTGCAAGCCACTGGGGCTCAGGTGGCACTGCCAGCTTGGCCTACCTGTCACCCTCCACAGCTCCTGTCAGTCTGGCCACACCCCAGCCTGAAGGCGGGCTCGTGGGCAGACCCTTGGCCCTGACGCCTCCTCCCTCTGGCAGATCTTAGTCTCCAAAGCAGCCTGAGAGTCAACTACCCTTGGATACCTCCCAGGTGGCCTAGCTGCTCCCACCTGAGGGGCAGATGGAGCCACATATAGGCAAGGCCACACTCTCCGTCTCGCTGTCCACCATGGGCTCCACTGCATCACCAGTCTCAGGGGCTGGAAGAGGCTCGTTAGTGAGGTCCTGGCTCCTCTTCAACCTAGGGGAACATTGATGCCTATTCAGCCCCCCTCGTGCAGTTACAGCCACACCACTGCCCAGGAGCTGCTCGTGCAGAGACTCCTCTAAGGACTCTAGAATGTGCTTCTCAGGGACTTGGTGTGAGGAGCCCACACTCAGGTCAAGTGTTAAGCGTCTCCCTGGATGGAAGCCCTATTCTGGGACATTCAGGGCATGACAAGGAGCCTGAGAGGGAACATTGGACCCACAGGAAATGAGGGTCACAGGAATGGCTTTGGGTATGGGAGCAGCAGGCTGGCAAGTCTCAGGTCATCTCAGCTGAACGCTGAAGGGACACCTGGCTTAGTGCTCATTCTAGGGATCAGATGTTTCAGAACAAGGCTTCCACAAGAGCTTGAACAAGACAGTTCTTGATCCTGTTCTCTGACACCCAAGATGGGGGTCAGAACCACTCTGTGCGTTCCTCCTGGCCTAGCGCAGAGCTGCCTCCTCCGCAAAGTTCTTCTCTCTCTCTCCAGGCACTGGGAGCATCCCTCTTTCCTCCAGCTCCACCAAACAGTGCTTCCTGAGGCAGAGGTTAGCTGTCTGTGCCCTTTCTGTCCCATCTGTGCTGACTCAGGAAGGGTTTGCTGAGTGAATGAGAACCTGAGTCGCAGGAGCTGATGTGACTCTGATGGGGCTGCCCCAATTTGATGAATCTGCAAAGTGTCTCTGGAGATTCTGACTACCGGCCCCGTTTCTAACTAAGGGATACCCAGGCAGCCCTCGCAGGAGTCTGCACAGGGGCTTCCAACCTCTCTCCTCCATGGCCACTTTTAGGCATCCCCAAAAGAGCAGGGATCCAGCTTCCTGGGCCACTAATGCCACACAGATGCTGGAGTCCGGTTTTAGTGGCCAAGAAAATTTTGGCCTAATTTCCCCATCTCTATTCCCATCAACTCCCACCATCACCTCATCTCTGCCCACACACACTCACTTTTCTCTGTTAAAAATCACGAAGTCCTGCTGGATGGCATCAAGGCAGTCCTGGAGGTAATCGTTCTCCTGTGGACAGAGAGGCACACCAGTAAGCTGTGCGGCAGGCCGCTGACTCCATTCACATCCTCAGAGCACACCTGGGGACAGTGGCCACCGGAGGAGCTCTGCTCTCTGAAGCAGTGTTCAATGCCTCTCCCCACTCCCGCCTCCTGCAGCTCGAGCGTGGGCCACCCTGGAGCCTGCTCAGTTCTGAGAGCAGCAGAACTTCAGAGAAGGCAGAACTCTCAGCCTTGCCAAGACCCTACAGGGAAGTTGTCCTCTGAAGTTTGGGAGGGCACATGACACAGGAGTTCACTGACTCAGCTTCCTTGTACGAAGTAGAAGATGGCCCGTGGGCCTTGCTAGAGAGGAGCAGAATGCAGGTTAGCATCACAGCAGGGCCTTGCAAGCACACTCACCCCTCAGGATGTCCCTGTACCTACTGGCTTGGCTCAGAACAGGGACTGGGTCCATGCAGGTGGCCCAGCTGAGAAGAGCTGCAGGACCTGGATAACATGTACCACCAGGACAACTAGTGCAGCAGTGGCCCTTGAGGGCTGTACATGGGGAGAAGGTGGAGAGTACGCAGCCAGGCAAGGGTATCTACTGACTTTCTCCTATGGCTAGAAGCAATTTCCTGGCAAGACCTCCTGCAGCAGGTTATGATACGCTATGGGACACTCATGGGAACCTGGAAGAAATGATGGCTGGTGGAGATTCCAGAGCATCCCTGAAAGAGTGCTGAGAAGGGATGAAAACCTCAGAGATCAATGGATCAATGGCTCAAGATGAAAGATCCAGGGAGCTACCAGGTGACCAGACTCTGCCAGGATGTACCTTTCAGCATAGTAATAAGGGATGATCTGAGGAGGGTGCAGTAGGATGGGATCACCATTACGGACCTGAGTCCCATGGCATCTCTGTGTAGTGGGTGTGATGGCATGGGAGAAACGTGAGCCAGGTGGCTGAATTTAACCTGCAGGAAAACATGAATAAAATGCACTAGCAACCAGCCAGTGGGGTATAAGTGGGATCTGTGATGATGTCCAATAAAATCTGGTGCTCCTGGAGGTCAGAGTGACACACCAATGTCATACACAGACCCAGAGGGCATAGGAGAAGACTGCAGCATTTTGTTTAGGAGCCAGTAAGCCTTATTTCTACACTGATTCCATCTTCACACCTAGAACCCACAGACAGAAGGGGTGGCAGGGTCCCATGGTAAGGAAGGCCCATATCCTTTAGAGCAAATGCACCCAGCACAGATGCCCATGCTACCCAGGTACCCAGGGCAAGGTCCTCCCAGGGGCAACTCCAAGTCTGCCAGAAACAGAGTCTGAGATAATAGCTTGCTCAAATCCAGCTATGGCCCCACCAACCACTATTTTCCATAGCTGCTGAAGGTGGGATCTAGACACATTTGGAACCTTGAGATTGGCTTCTGCATCTGTGAAAAGCAGCTATCATGGAGGGAGGGGAGACAGGGAGGTGCTAGTCAAAGGTAAAGTTTCAGTTTTTCAAATGAATAAGTTCTGGAGACCTAATATACAGCATGGTGCAAGAGTCAACTATGCTGTACTGCATACTTGAAATTTGCTGGACCGATAATCTTTAAATCTCCTCACCATGCGTTCCACACACACATACGTAGCATCACATGCTGGCAAAAACACAGAGGTGATGGGCAACTAATTAGCTTATCTGTGGTGATGATTTTACAGTGTATACTTACAGTAAAACTTCAAGCTGTACTCCTTAACTATTCACAACTTGTATACTTCAGTGGTACCTCAATAAAGCTGTCCTAACAACCACTGTAGTTGAAACTTCCCCCCAGTCCCAACAAAGCAGCCTAGACAATCAGTGAAAAACAACATCATACCCAGAATGCAGTGACCGAGAGGGACCATGGTCAAAGACTACTCAGCGATACTCAACGATAAACGTTCAACTTGTAGAGAATGGGGAAGGGATCCCAGAATTTTTCCATTTAATTCACAAGTCTGGTTCTCAAGAATCCCCTCAGATGATGACAGGTAATGGTGGGAAAGGTCAAATTTAACCTAATGGGAGCACCTACAATGGCTCCTGAACCAAGGGAAGACTCTGCCAAGCGACTGGCAAGACCTCTGGCGTGTGACCGCTTTGTGACAAAAGCATTCTTTGCAGCACCTGTGCAAAGAGCACAGATGCAGTCTGCATTCACCTGGGAAGGACAACAGTGTACTGCCACAATTCCATTCTGTTCTCTGTTACAATCTAGACAGAATCGTAATCACCTGACACCCACTGTCATCCCCTCTACAGATGGCATTCTGTTAATCCTATATGATGAGAGGAAGGGGTAAGTCCTCAGGGCACCCTTGTAAATCAATTACCTGAGAGTGTAGGAAATAAATTCCACAAAGCTCAGGAGCTTGCTCTATGAATGAATCGTTTAGGGGTTTAGGCATATGGTCCTAGGAGGATCTCCCTCTCAAGGTATAGAACAAGTGAGTACATTTTGCACCTCTTTCCATGAGGAAAGAAGCAGAAGATGTGGAGGTTCCTTTGGGTTTGGGAAGCAGCTCAGAATGCCCTGCTGAGTGCTCTCTTGTTTCCCAATATCATAAGCTTTTCCTGCTGCCTGGTGGAAACGTGAACCAGCTCCAGGTAATCACAGCAGTTACTTGTTATGATCCTTTCCAGTGGTTCTGTCACCCGTCTCAGGGATTTTCTACTACAGTGCATCAGTACGTGGAGAGTAATATCTGGATGAAGGCCCAAAGAGAACTCTGCAGCTCTCCAGAGCTGCCTGTGTGAATCTCTCTACTTCCCACGTAGCACCTCCCCAGCACTTTGGCGTGTCACTGTGGCTGTCCTGAGGGAGCCACCATCCTGGCAAGGGAATTGACTGTAATTATCAAGAAAAGGTGATATTTTTGTCCCAAGGTGGACCAGGTAACTTAGCTGTCTGTGTCTTAGTATTCCCTAGCTTCATTTTGACACAGGGTATGTGCACAAACTGTGGTCAGAGAAGGTTAATGGTCATACTCCTCAAGGACGAGCATCTAAGTCATGGCCTAAGGCAGAACTCAGCCAGTGAGATGCTGAGATTGACAGAGATGCAATGTGAGGCTGAGGAGGAACCAAGATGGTCCTGGAGGATATGGACAATGAGCATCAGCCATGGCCGTGGCCAACCATGCACCTCCATAGCAGGGATGTGCTCTAGGCCCTGACCTTCCACACATAAACTGTTCCTAGGAAGCAAAATCCCCCAGGAAGAGGAGCTCCAAAAATATCCAGAAAGAGTGGCACTGAGTGGCACAAGAGGTAAGGCTGCCATAAGCACTGAGCGCAGTACCATGAGACTGCTTTCCACAAAGCTTCAGTGGCTCGAGGTACAGGAGCAGGAAGTCTTCTGTGGCATCTGTCTTGCCCTGGTTCTGCTGGCTTCTTTCTGAGCACTGTACCTGTCCATGACTCTTCTTCAGTGACATGCCGTGGGCTGATAGAGCCCTTTACCAACACACGCGGGTGTGCATGAGCACGCACACACACACACACACAGAAAGAGAGAGTGCTACAGAAATTAGGTTCCTCTGGGCCCTGATGAGTGACTTCTGGGTACAGAAATAGGGATATCCAGCTCCCTTGGAGCAAGCCACTTCTGCATCACAGTCCCCTGCAAGTTGGGAACTGAAGCCATTCTCCACAGGGCTCTACCTGGCATTCAGCTCCTACTTGCTTCTCCTGCCCCATGTGATTGGTACTAGATGCATTTCCTGAGGAACTCACATGCGCACAAATCCTCACATCAGGGCAGACATCTATGGACCTATATAAACACTGAGATTAAGCACTAGACCTCAGATGTCACCCATGGTGACAAAGAGCATAGGAAGTGGAGACAAAGACTCCCTTCCCTAACTCTGTCATCAATAACTTTGTAAGAAGCTCAGATACAATTCCCAAACACCCCAGAATTCACTGGAAACACAGAGGACCCATAACAGTCTACTGATCTTGAAAAGGAACTAAGAAAAGTCACAATTCCTGATTTCAAAATTTATTACAAAGCAATATTAATCAAGACAGTGTGTACTGGCATTGAGAACACTCCCACTCTTACAACAACAACAAAAATAAATCAATGGAAGAGAATTGTGAGCCCATAAATAAACCCTTCTATTTATATTCTATTGATTTTTATAAAATGGTGCTAAGCAATTCAATAGGGAAAGAATGGCATTTTCAACAAATGTTGCTGGGAGGACGGGATACTCACATATAAAAGAATGATGTTGGACCTTTACCTGACACCATTCACAAAGTCAATCCAAAATGGACACTAGCTATAAATGCTATAAAAGCTAAGGCTGTAACATGCTTAGAGGAAATCAGAGGAGTAAATCTTTGTGACCTTAAATGTGACAGCACAAGTAACAAAAGAAGCAGCTACACTGAACACCACTTATATTCAGAGTATATGAACAATAGTTCTTCCAAAGCAACAAAAAGACAAAGTAGGACTTGTGGCTTTGGCTCTGCCATGTAAATAATTTAGAAGTTGCTACTCTCACTCTTACAACAACAACAAAAAAAGATGAACAGACTGTAAGATAACCCTTTATGTGGACACATCAGAGAGCAGAATACAAGGAGCTACCACGGCCCAAATCCAGAGACAAGGCAAATGAGTCCCAGTTGAGATCAGATTCCCTAGAAAATAGCCATTGGAGTCAGGAACGGCAACAACTCACACCAGTGTAGACAGGCTTCCAGGGGCTGCACCTCAAAACCCCTGCCTAGGGCCACACTTGCAGGGCCCTCCAGCCCTGTGTGGGTTTTACCTCCCGTGGTCTTCCCAGGTGGTAATGAAGACACGGTCCCACATATTCTAACATGGGGAGGAGGAAAAATAGCTACAGAAACACACCCAAAGCATTTGTTCTCCAGGAAGAAAGATTTTTCTGACTCCGGGAATGGGAATTTTTCTCACATTAAACCCCTCTAGCTTTCTGGTCTTACCTAAGAGAGGGACAAAAGATCTTAGAAACATCTGTAAAGGACATGGGCCTCCCAGGGGCTAGGATGCAATCACCAGCTGTGGGCTCCAGCATAAGGACAGACTACAGCCCAAGGAGCTGAGCAACCCTCTCTGACAAGGATTCAGGAAGTCCAAAGGTAGCAGAGGTCACAAGAACAAGGGCATGAAAGGGATGAGAAGCCCCTGCAGATCCAATAGACACAGCCAATTCCTGGCCAAGGAGCACAGAGCCTCATGCTAAAGGCCCATCTGCCTGCACCCCTACTATCCAATACACCATGGCTACATTTCAGCAAAGATTGCAAGGTGCTACAAGGCAAGAAAGAAAAGAACAGTTTAAAGACATAAAACATGCACTACAGTCAAACTCAGATATGATGAAGATGTTGTAATTACCAGAGAAGGAATTTTAAACAAATACTGAGGGCTCCGACAGAAAAGTAAACAAGTGCAAAAAGGGACAGGCCAGTCAGTTAATGTGATGGCAACGTTGGAAATAAAAAATGCTGCAGTAAGCTGAAGGAAGCCGCTGATGGGCTCATTAGGCAATGGACCAGACAAGGAAAGTGTGAAGCGAGCATGAGATATAAAGGAACACCCCAAGCAGAAATACAAAGACAGAGCTTTTTAAATGAACTGAATAGCTGGCCAGGATTCTCCCACGGGCAGCCAGTGCAGGTGGGGAGACGCAGCCATCCCAACCCCTGTGTGCCCGCTGGCTGCCATCAGGGCTCTCTGGTGGGTAGGGTGTGAGCCAGGAGAACCAGCCAGCTCTGCCTTGGAGAAACCATGAGTGTCCAGAGAAGGCCGCTCCACACCTCACTGCCTCCTGGGGAACCTGGATTAGGAAAACCCCAGGCGCCTGAGCCATCCCCCTACAGCGTGGACAGGTAGCCAACAGGGGAAGTACCCAAACCCAGGAAAATGTCAAGACAAAGAAGCAAAAGGCAATCTCTGGCCTCCAGCCCTAACAGAATAAGTCCAAGAGACTTAGACATGGAAGAAAGTGGAAGTTGCACATCTGAAATTTCTGGGATGATGGCAACTGAAGAAAAGAAACTACTTCATGAGAATATAAAAAAAATCAGATCAGAAATAATATCTCAGGTAAAAGAAGAAATAACAACATAATAAAAGTGTTGCTGAGCATATCCAAAGAAGATGGCGGGGAGGGGGGCATAGAATGAGGGAAACTCTAAATGAACAATTCAGAGAAGAACTGAATGCACAAAACAGACTCAAAGAGATATCCAGGAAATTAAAAACTACACTGAAAGCTGGCAAAATTGCTTGAAAGAAACTGAAGGCAGACTTTCAGGCTTTGAAGACAGGATGGCAGCTAGTGATTGCAAAAAAGAAAGATCTCTTAAAAATAACAAAGGGAGAGAAGAAAGCATCACCAAGAAGCAAGCCCTCTCTGAGGACCAGCACCATGCATGGGCTGCCATCAGAGTGGGGAGAGCCAGACCCCAGCCCTTCTAGCAAGTGGGCTGACAAACAAGAAGAGCCAATTCTCGCCCCCTACCCTGTAAGCATCCAGCTGATCCGGAGAAACGCAGATTGTGATGGTAGCTATTGAGGTGAAATGCAACTTAATGCTTGGGTTCTTTTGGTGTTTCACTGATCTTACAGGTGAAGGGCCAGTGTTCAAGGAAGGCAGTACACAGTGTAGCATCTATGGGGAGATCTCCTTCTGAAGGTGGTAGCCATTGTTAATTCTCTATTGTCTTGTTTTGAAGTCCTGTATCATTTTCATTGTTTTGTTGGGTTGGGGTTCTGTTTGGTTTTGTTTGATTTTGTTATATCCCATGGCATGGGCGGCTATTTCTGAGGGTATCTGTCTGAGGGTATGTCTGAGGGTATCTGCAGATATTTTGAGGACAATAAAAGGCAGTATGGTAATTATTATTGATTTTGTATTGTTTTGAAATCCTGTGTTACTTACACTGGTTTATTTTGATTGGTTTTATTCTATTTTCTTTTCCTTGGTTTTGTCCTTTTTAAAATAAAAAAAAGGAAAAAATAACAAGGAACCAGGAAATAACACATCAAAGATGGCAAGACGATGCAAAGACAAAGAATTTAAGAATGACAGGTGTCAGTGAAAAAGCAAGAGTTAAACACAAATGAAATAGAGACTATTTACAGAAGTAATACAGAAAACTTCCCAAGCCTGAGAGAAGGACCTAACATACAGATAAGTGAGGCATATAGAACTCCAACTAGTCTAATCAAGATCTCAGAAATTAACCAGAAGAACAGAATATTAAAGGCTGTTAGGGAAAACAAACCGATCACCTGAAAAGGAAAACCCTTTTTCCATCAGGATCGTCAGAATCATGATAGACTTCTCAACACAAACCATTAAGTTAAGAAGAGCGTGAAGTATTTCAAGTTCTGAAAGAAAACAATTTCCAACCCAGATTGATGTACCCTGCAAAACTATCCTTCAAACTTGATGGTGAAACAAGATGTTTCCATGATAAAGGACAACCAAAGGAATTCATGACCACCAAACCAACCCTACAAAGAGCACTGAAGGATATTCTAGAGAGAAGATAAAAATGACCACAGTCCCAGGAACAGCAGCAAAATAGGATCACTAAGTGGGGCACACAATTGAATGGAGGGGAAATGTAGGGAGCCCATAGCAGGAAAAAGCATGACAGAGGCAAACCAGTGCATATTGGCCACAACCATTAATGTAGATGGCCTCGATTCACCAATAAAAAGAAACAGGCAGAGTAGATCAAGAAACAAGGTCCAGCAATATGCGGTATACAAGAAACACGTTAACTTGAAAGCAAACTCATAGACTGAAAGTCAAAGGAGAGAAAACTGCACGCTGCATGTGATGGGATCCAGACAAAAGCAGTGGTAGCTTGCCCATCAACCACGAAATGGATAAGAAAGATACAGCATTTTTATACACTGGAAAGCTACTCAGCTATGAAGGATGATCACTCTTTTAGGTAAATGGATGCAACTTGAGGTCATGCTCTTGGGTGCAATGATTTGGACTCACATAAGTGAGTATCATGTTGTCTCCTAGTATAAAAAACTGAAAGAGCTAGTGAGATCCAAAATGTACAATAGATACTGTGAAAGTGAAAGGGGAGGAAACGTCTAAAAAGGGGAGATGGTAGCATTGTTAATTCCCTATTATCTTGTTTTAAAGTTCTTTCATTTCACACTTTCATTGTATTGTTTTGATGGTCTTACGCTGTTTTGTTTTGTTTGGTTTGATTTTATTATATCTGATGGCATGAGCAGCTATTTTGAAGATAACAAGATATATTATGGCAGCCATTGTTGATTTCCTATTATTTTGTTTTGAAGTCCTGTATTGCTTTCACTGCTTTGTTTTATTTGGCTTTATTCTTTTATTTGGTTTGGTTTTATTCTCTTAAAAAACGAAATTAAATGAATATTCAAAAACAGTGGGACAATTTTAAAAAGTATAAAATGCATACCCAAAAGCAGAAGGGGCAGAAAATACAGCAACAGAAATATTTAAAGTAACAATGGCTGCAAATTTTCTGAAAATAATGACAAACATCAGCCTACAAATGCAGGAGGCTCAGTGAACGCCATGCAGGATAAATGAGAAAAAAAGAGGAAAGGGATCCATACATAGGCACATCACATTCAAATTTCGGAAAGCCAAAATCAAAAAGATCTCAAAAAGCTAGAGGAAGAAAAAAAACCCTACTTAGAGTCAATCAAAGAATTATCTCAGATTTCTTGTCAGAAACTATGCAAGAAGAAAGTAGAATGAAATATTTAAAGCACTGAAAGAAAAAAACTTAACCTAGAATTTCATATCCAGTGAAATTATTCTTCGAATGTGAAGCAAAAATACTTTCAGATATATATAAAAATGGATAAAAATCATTACTGTAGATCCATCCTATAAGAAATGTTAAAAAAAGTTCAAACTGGGTGTGGTGGTACGTGCCTGTGATACCAGTACTCTGTGAGGTTGAGGCAGGAGTGTCCAAGTTTGAGCCCAGAGATGAGAACCTATAAATAAATAAATAGGCTGGGAATATGCAAAGGCCCTTGGGTTCAATCCTCAGTACCAAAACAATAACAACAACAACAAATAACCCTTCAGGGAAAAAAAAAAATGATGCAAGCTAGAAACTCAACCTACATAAAAAGGCAGAGTATTAGGGGAGTAAGTAGAGATTTTAAAAATCTATTTTTATTCTTAGCAGTAATAAGAGTTTAAAATAATCCTAGTCATGATATCTTGAGTAATTGCAGAACATAGGTAAATGAAAAGAAGGTCGCCTGCGCCACATGTGATGGCAGGAGCAGACGGGGGACACTTCATCGTGCATCCCCTCTACTGGACTTGAGATGGGAGGGACTGTCTGAAGGAGGACTTCAGTAAGTAGAAGGCACATTGCCGATTGTACAGCAAGCACTCCAAATATTGTAAGAGATGTATAATTAATGAGCTAAAACATGAGATCAAATAGAATCACATTAAATACTTAATAAAACCCAAGGAGACAACATGGGAAAAAGAAAGGACAAATATACGTAGATGCAGTTACTAATCTAGTGGATGTTAGCCCAACAATAGAAGGGTCACTTTAAGGATGAATGATCTAAATATACCATTTAAAAGATATTGTCAAAGTGGATTTTGATAGATGACCCAATTTTTAAAAGAGTGAAATAAGCATTTCTTCAAGAAGATATGCCTGAACAGCACCCAGCTGATGCTCAGTACCCTTACTCAGGGCAATGTGAATCAGAACCACTACCACTTCACACTCCGAGTAACGCTAAAAGCAAACAAACCAGGTAACAACAGAAGTTGGTGCACACAGGAAGACATCAGTGCCCTCGTGCTGTTGGTGGGAACACAAAGTGGCGTGGCTGCCTGAAAACAGTGTGGTGGTTCCTGAAAAGACGGACAAAAGTGGGGCACCCAGAACAATGGAAGCGCATATCCACAGGAAGACACGCATCTGAGTGTTCACAGCAGCTTTATCCAGCCATCCCAACGTGGAAACAGCCCAAATATTCACCAACAGAGGAAGGCACAGACAGAAGTAACATGCAAACACCCAGAGATAAAACACAATGTAGAAATGGAAGATTCCTCAGTGACAGAGGGATAAAACCCTTCATGTGGAACAACGTGGATGGACCTGGCAGTCCCCATCCTGTGAAGAGACCCGACACAAAGGACCATGTCCTGGGGGATTTCATTTCTATGAAATGTCTAGAATGGGAAAATCCATGGAGATTGACTTCTGGCAGGAGGAAGAGAGGAACAGGGAATAACTGCTGGTGTGTAGAGCTTTTTAAATGAAAACGTTCCAAAATCAGATGGTGGTGGTGGGTCTTCAACCCCACTAATATGCTAGAAACCAGTGCATTATACACTTTAGATGGGTGAAATGTATGATGTGAGTTATGCAAAACTCAGCTTCAAAGTTCTTAATTTCCCCATAGAATACTGGGAATTTTTTCTTCTCTCCAGGCTGCCTTTCAGAACTTCTCCCACCAACTGACCAAAATAATGTTGAGTCCCCCCATTCCACAGGTGCCTGACCTCACCTGTTCCTATCCACGGACTGGAGGAGGTCAGTGCGGTCAGCTTGGCTCTGTTTCTGGGTTCCTTTATGAGGAACTATCCCCCCGTCCTCCGATAGTTTTTATACCCTGAAGCCCTGTATCAGTAGATGCATGCTGCATGGAACTTAAATATTTAATCATAGGAAAGTGAAAGACATTGGAGAGAACCTCCCAAACATCTGGGGCCACCCCCTGTGGCTCTCTGCCTGTAATTCCTTCCATAGACACCAGGAGTCACCATCAACAGTGTGGTGGCAAAAGAATGGGAACACAGACCTAAATTCTCTGAGAAACTGGATCTGGGGAGCTCACTGGATCTGGGGAGTCTGCCTAGGAATTGGGGGCTTGGGCACCCTAGCATGCTCTCCACTGTCCAGGCTCAGATTTAGGGACAAGCTTGTCACCACTGTCACCTGACATCAACAATTATAGCCACAGTTACTCTTTGCACATCAGCAATACCCTAGTGTTATAGGCCTAACTATATCTCCCCCCACCGCCAAAAAAACAAACAAACAAAATCAATAAAAAAAATAGTTCCTAACCCCTACCACCTGGGAATGAGATGACTTGGAAATAGGGTTTTTGTGACTGTCATCAACTTAAGATGAGGTCATAACAGAACACATTGGGTCCTGGATCTAACTGGCAGCCTTGTAAGAAGAGAGGAGAAGCAGATCCCTGTGGGAAGGAGGCCACATGACAATGGAGGCAGAAACAGGAAGATGCATCTTTGTGCCTGGGGATGTTTGGGATTGACAGCACTTATAGCTGCTAGAGAAACAGAAAAGAATTTTCCTTCCTCTGGAGGCTTCAAGGGATCACAACTCTGCTGATACCTTCCTTCTGGACTTGAGCACTCAGAACCGAGACACAAGATCCTTCTATTGTTTCAGTTCCTTGTTTGTAGCCCTCCGTTATGGAAGCCCAGGACACTACTACACCTGGGCATTAATGCACCTGAGCACCAGCACACCGGACACTAACACCTCACCACCACCTGTGCACCTGAGCAAGTGGCCAAGGGCTTCCCACACGTGACCCCTGGCCTGCTCAGTGCTGATGCTCCCTGTGGTCACTGCTCAGCCTACTTTAGGAATGAGATGTTTGGAGAAGCTGCAGCAAGGGGAGGGAGTGAGGGGCACTTGGGAAGGTGGAAGGAAGCTCTTCTCTGGGCTTTAGGAAGACCACTCACTGGACTTTCAAGATGTGTTCCCTGGACAGAGGTCATGAGCAAACGCAGTGCACAGGTGGGAGAGAGGACTCCGTGCCCCATACCCACCGACTGGGAGCTGTCTCTGCTGCTGTCCCGAGACTTATTCTTGGCCAGCCGCTTCTTCTTCTTGTGCAGGGGCCTCGACTCCAGGATCATTTCCTCCAGCTCAAAGGTGGGGTCGCAGTGCAGGCGGCCTTTCTGTGGAGTGACAGGGTCCTAAGCCTGCCAGGCAGGTGCCACCTCCCCCAGGCCTGGAGCCACCCATTTGAGCGTACAGACTTACATTGGGCACGAAGCCCGGCTCCACCTTCTTCTCGCTCAGATCATCCCACAACACGTTGGCCAGTGACGGGGCAGCCTGCATGTCCTGAAGGCTGGAGAATCGGTGTTCAGGGTTCACAGTGAGGAGCTGCAACAAGGCCCGTGTCAGACTCTGGGCTCAATGTCCTCCCTACAGAAGACAGGCCACCTATTCCAGGCCAGAGAACTCCACAAAAGTATTTGCCAGGCTGAAGATTAGAGATTCAGGCCAGCAATGTGGCCCACAGAACAACTGCATTTAGTAGCCCTGATGATCAAGGACAGCAAAGGAGTGGCAGGGATGTCTTGCCATGACTTCCCAGCAGGTGGCAGCAGAGACCCAACTAAGGCTACCTTGTAACTGCACATGGCTTGCCAGACCTTAATACAAAACCACTTCCACCTCAGCATAGAATCTCCATGCCTGGATAAGCCCAGGCACTCAGACTTGCCCAGGGCAGCAGGGTCACAATGGTCAGCACCTGTTGCCTGGCCAACAGCTGGCTACGCCTGCTTGGTACAGCCTCTCTCTATACCCAGTTCTGACCCTGGGTATAGCTGTTGGACTCTCCCTTTGGACACATCATCCACCATATTTAAAGATGGCTCTCCAAGTGAGAAGTGACCCCAGCCCAGGCCTGAATCATGGATGGACGGCATCATTGATGGCAATACCACAAACCTGTGACCCTGCCCAGCTAATGTCCCCTCCATGCTATAGTCAAAGCCCAGGCCCTGAGAGATGCATGGGGAGCTGGTCTCTACTAGTATGATCCCCAGGAGGGCTGACTAGACTACATGGACCTCCAATAGAGGAGTGTGGCAGAGGAAGCCAGGAAGCAGCATGGGCATGCACCCAGCCTGGCACATACCCACTCTCACATGTGACATGCAGGTGGCCTGCATTCCTCGGTGTGTGCATCTGTGACGTGGTGTACTGACCAGTGTCCCAGCATGCAGACCTCTTGTGAGGATCAGACAGGCAACAGTGTAAAGTGATAGCTCACAATAAGTTGCCAAGTAGGCCCACCATGAGGAGAGGAGAGCATGACCCGCTGCTAGACCTCAATACACACAAAGGTAAGAGCCAGGCATCCTCTCCCTGAGTGCAGGGTGTCAGTGCTGCTGGCTGGGGAAGATTCTAGCATAGCACGAGTGAAGGGGTCTGAACCCCCAAGGTAGAGCTGCCTGTCCTGGAAAGGGGGATGCAGCCCTAAGCTTGAGGAGAATGAACACGAGCAGTACAGACCTACTGGTGGATACAAGGGGAGGCTCACCTTCCGCAGCAGGGCCACCATCTCCTTGGACCAGGTGGGCAGGTACTGGACACTCACGGTGCTGAAAAGCTGTACCAGCGACTCCACAGCGTTGCTCGAGTGGATGTCATAGGGCCTCTGCAGGCAAGCAGGCACTGGGACAGGTGCTCTTCACCCTCACCACCTCCAGAATAGTACCAGGCACAAGTGGTAGTATCTTGAGCCCCCACCCCCAACCCAACAGCTGGCACAGCACCCAATGTAGCTTTTGACCACTAAAGAGCCCAAGGAGAGGGAGCCTGTGTGGGCCAAGCTCTGCACCACAGCCTGGATATCATCTGGCTGGAAGTTGCAGTGACCCCTAGGGGCCAGGAGGGCTGCCCTCCTCAAGGCTAGGGTTCTGTGGAGTGGCTGAGGGGGGATAGGGAGGGAAGCACAAGGCTTAGGTTAGCTTCCAGTGGCACGAACACAGGGACACATGGCTACCTTGCTTTGCACAGAAAGTCCTCCCCTACACTGAACACTCTGTCCTGCCTGCCTTGTAAAGCAGAGATGAGGGTCCCATCCATTACCCCCACGAAACTCACCACAAATTCATATCTCCTTTACTTACTCAGGCACCAAGCATTAGCCCAGACACTTTGCTGAAAGTATTAGCACTCTGAGGATGGGGGTGGTGTGTCTATACTTGGCTCTCAGGCCATCCAGGTATAGGGGAATAGTCAGGTGCGGTCGGGGGCTGAGTGGCAGCCAAATAGATCCGTACCCATCCTCGCAGCAGCTCATAGGCCATCACCCCCACTGACCACCAGTCCACCTCGAAGGAGTAGCCGGTCCCCCCATTGACGAAAGAGTGGAAGATCTCTGGAGCTTGGAGAGAGAGAAAGAGAAAGAGAGAGAGAGAGAGAGAGAGAGAGAGAGAGAGAGAGAGAGAGAGAGAGAAGGGAGAGAACAGTTGAGCTGTCATGGCACTGGCCACTCTGACACTTGTGCCCTCACAGTCACACCTCAAGAAAAGGTGGCCTCCAGAGCCAAACAAGAAGCCCCCTGAGTGGTTTTGTGCTTTCCCACTGGGTTGGGGGAAGCAGCCCCCTTCTAGAACAACCCCTGGCAGAGACTTCCGTTGCTCTGATGTCTGCATGTGAGTAGTGGTATCCTTGTATTTCATGACTCTCACGTATGTCCTCATATCCTTCCACACACAGATGGGACCCTAAGGAGTCTGCCCCATCACTACTGCTGGGACTTCAGGGTTTAGCTTAACCTCACTAGTCATGGGTCCAGGTCACAAGACTGGGGGAAGGGAGATGAGGACTGGTTCTTAGGGTGGCTGAGGGTGGCCAGGCACTGATGTACAAGGCTTGAGCTTACCCATGTAAGGCTTGGTGCCAGCTAATGCTGTTGCCCGTTCTCCATCTTTTATGATAGTAGCAATGTTGAAGTCAGTCAGGTGTGCGTGTCCTGTGAGAGAGGGCCACGGGTGTCATTGTCCAGAAGGGGAAATGTGTCCTTGCATAGAGGAGCACCCCTCTGCTCTCCCCCTTGGCCTCCCAGGGCTCCCTATATGCCTGCCTCTCACCTTGTTCATCCAGAAGAATGTTGTCTGGCTTGACATCTCTAGAGGTGCAAAAAAAAAAAAAGAAAAATTCCTGAAACCAGCTGATTGCTACGCTGATCTTGGAAGAGCAGGGTTCCCAAGATGTCCTCCCAGCTGTGCACAAGTCAAAGAGGCTTGGCTTGGTCCTTGCCACAGCTCTGGGGCCTAATGGCCCTATGCGGGCAGAGCAGGCTCTTACCCCTCCTGCTACTCTTCTCCAGCAGCACTGGGGAGCCAGCCGTGGGAGCCCCCAGCTTCCCACATTCTGAGTCCCAATAGCAGAATGCCGGGAACTGGACACAGAAGGGTGTGTTCAGCTTGCAGCTCCCAGGAGAGCGCAGCAGACCCTTCTCATCTGGACTCCAGGCTGGCCCTTTAGCCTGAGGTCCAAGGCTGTGCAGAAGTGCTAGCAGAGTCCAGCTCTTTGATAACGTGGCCTCAGCCCGCAACCTGTCCTGAGTTCCAGACTCACAGTCACTACTCAGTGACTGTCAAGTGCCTGAACCTCGGCCAGACAACAGAATCCCCAAGGACAGAGAGGAAAGAATCTGATTTGCCTGATTTTAAATCATGCCACATAAACCTTTTCATTTTGTTCTGTGGCTGCTGAATTTTAGCCTAGTTTCTACTTCTTAATGTCAATTGCTTCCTAATTTCATCTGCCTCGTGCAAATGTTTTCATTTCCCCAGGACATGGCAGGTAGGCAGGTGGGAGCCCCCAAGTAAACAGACCAGAGGAAGGCTGCCTCCATGTGGCTGGGCCAGCCAGCGCTTCATCCTTGAGACCTAAGAGCCCTCTCTGTCCAGCCTCAGACAGGTTGCTTGGATACGGCCCACCTCAGGCAGACACCAGACACATAGCTATGGGGTTGGCTGAGGGGCCAGGCATTGATCACCCAGATGCTACCCTTTGCAACAGGTCCTCAGGTAAGGGTGGGGCAGGCTCACTGAAGTGTTGATGTCCCTCAGATGGCCCAGTTGGAGGTTGTCACCAGTCCTGTCCACCCAGGAGAGTGCCCTACTTCATCAGGTATGCACACACCTGTGGATAATGTGCTGACTGCGCAGGTAGTCGAGGGCCAGGGCCATCTCACAGATGTACAGCTTCACTGTGTCCTCGGAGAACTGGACATTTTGCTGCAGGTGGTAGCGCAGGTCCCCACCCAGAAGCAGGTCCACCACCATGAACATGTCCTCCTCATCCTGGAAGGAGTACCTGTGGCACCAAAGGAGGTCCCGGCATGGGTATGGCTGGGAAGCCAAAGTCACAGCTGCTGCCCTATCTGACACACAGCCCCCATGTTTTAGTTTAGATCTAAAATGGCCCTCGAAGCCTCCTGTGTCTGGCAGATGACTGGATTATGAGGGCTCATAGCTGACTTGCTGTTGGGAAGTGGGGTCTGGTTGGAAGAAGTGGGTCAGTGGGAATGTGATCTGGAAGGTTTTACCTCTCTTCCCCGATCCCTCCTTCATTCCTTCCTGTTGCTTGGCTGCCATGAGGTGAGCAGTTTTACCTCTCCCCCACGGAGCTTCTACCTGGAGTTGGCCAACTACAGCCCGAAACTTCTAAAACTGTGAGCTAGAAGCCTTTCCTCCATTAAGTCATTAAGTTTACTTGTGTTAGCTATTTTGTCCTAGCAACAAAGAAAGCGATGAAGGCACCCTGTCTGGAAACCACAGCTCCACACCACATTCCTGTCTAAGGCACTGACTCTACCACAGCTCAGAGCTGCTCTTAGCTAAGACCTTAGGGAAAGACAGAGAAGCCCATCCCGGAGGTAACGCAGCTGGGGGACCAGAGCTACCTAACAAACAGGGAGAAGGTGTACAGTGCCCAGCCTTTGGTTGTTTCCTGCTGGCCTGGCTTCTTCTTCTGTAGCATAAGAATAAAGACACTACTCTGGAGTGCTGCTAAGGAAAAAAATACGATAGTGTGGGAGAAATGCTCAGCACATTGCTGGGCACTGGGCTGGTATTTAATGACCAGCAGCCATAGTGATGACAGGGGTAGTGAGCTGTGATGGTGATGGCGATGCTGGCAGTGACCATGGTAGTAGTAATGACAGTGGTGATGGTGGTAATGGTGACAACGATCTTGGTAGTCATAGTGCTGATAATGGTGGCGGTGAGGAAGGGGGGAGGATTGATAGTGACGATGGTTATGAAACTGGTAATGGTGGTGGTGCTGCTGATGAAGATGACAGTGACAATGGCAAAATAATGCTTTAAGATCTCCTTCCACTTTGCAGTTTTTTCGTGTGTGAGCTCTAAAAGTAACTCAGATTTTTAACTGACTGGCTCTTTCAAGAAATAATCACAATACTCACTTTTCACGCGCTGGTCCTCTGCCTGCCTCCACAGCCTCCTCATGGAGGGTGTCCTGGGGGAGGTGGTTTGGGTTGGGGAACTGGGGAATTGGGGAGGGGCAATGAAAGAGCACCACAGAGTAAAAGGACTCTGGATGCCAGGCTCCACAAGTGGACAAGAGGAGGTGGTCTTCTCCACCTGGAGGCTCCCACCCCTGGGAGCTCCCACTGGGGTTATGGCAGCCCCATCCTGCATGGCTCTGGGATGGCAGGAGACATCACCAGTGAGCTGGCCTATGGGGTGAGGGAGCACTGCAGCCTGAGGGAAAGGTACTCATATTAACCAAAGTGATGGCTCCCAGCCCCAGGCCAGAGTGCTCTCCCTACACGATGCTGCAGACGGTGGCACAGGAGGCTACTCCATCTCTGTTCCACGAGCAAGAGAAGTGAGGACAGGGAGGTTAGTACTGTACACAGCTGTGGGGACCAGCCAGACCTATACCTATGTGCCTGACCACTAGACCACTCATAGAGAGCCAAGGAGGGCTGGTGTAAGAGCAGGTCTGAGCTCCACAAGAGGGAAATCCAGGGTCTTCTTCACAGAAGTCTCCACGCTGACATGTCCCCATGGGACTGCATACCAGGTCTCACTCACCTCATGGCAAGCTCATTTGGTCTTTCTAGCCTACCAGGGAAGAATCATCCTGTCTGAGGTTGACCGTCTGACATAGGCCTGACCTCCTTGGCCACTAGGAGGCAAGGGCAGGATGAAGGGGCATTTGATGTCCCTAACTGAACTATTGCCCCCAAGATATGAAAACAAAACAGATCACAAAGACACAGCCTTGCCCAGCCAACCTCTTTAGGCTGCCTGGAATCAAACAGCAGTGAGCACCCAATGGGTCTCACTGCATGAGAACCGTGGCCACACACAGAGACAGACAAGGCCCCAGGGTAGGCAAGGGGCAAAGAGGTCCTTGTGCTGTCCTATTATTCTAGGCAGCTGAAGTTCCATCATGCCTGGGCCCTGTGGCTTTGATCAGCACTCTTGTCTCTTCCCAGCTGCTTAGAAAGGGCAGGCTCCCACCTCAGCTCAGTACAGTCCCACTGTCCCCTGTCACTACAGACAGAGTCACATGACAGTACTCCTGAGGCATGCAGTGTGCCTCTGGGAAATGGTCACTGTCTGCTCTAAAGTTCTGTATCCTATCGTGGTGACCTCAGGTCACCACATGGGGAGAGGGCAGGTTCAGGCTCTAAGCCAGTCCCTGAAATAGCTCGCCCCAGTCACACTGTCAAATAAAACACATTTATTCTCCATGATCCGAGTGGGAGTTGGGTGCTTCTTCCCGTAAGGTTGGCTGAAGGATACTCAGATGCCTAGTGGGAGAAAGGCACCTAAACCTTCCAAGACTGTGGGTTAGGGTTCTCCCATTACCAGGATCCATGTGCTCCACGAAGAGTTTGGGAACCATACCCATCTGTAAGCACATCACAGAACACAGCAAAGAGCCAACAGCCATGTTCAGGGAAGACCCCTGGGTCAGGGAGAAGCCCAAAGAGAGATGCTACAAGATCCTGTGCCTCCTGGAGCTCAGTTTTTTGTAGGAAATTCAAAGTCAGCCCCTAAACTCTCCCCAGGGACTTCAGGTTAGAGACCCCGCAGTCAGCACATCTCCACTGCAGTAAGCCCTGGGCTTCTGGCAGGCCCAAGATGGCCCCGGGCACAGCAAGGTAAGTTGATGGGAAGAGGAAGGAAGGCCTGCGAGTGCCAAGATATCCCAGAGCTGTGACAGTCAGGCAGCAATGGGTATGGGGCAGACAGGAGAGGAAATGGCTCCTTGCCTAACTCCAGGAGGCAGTCCTTCTGCAGCAAGAGTCTCTGGTAAATCTGAGGAGTACGCTTACCAGAGGTTCACCAGGAAGACATGCTCAATCTCCTGCAGGATTTCCAACTCTCGGAAGACATTGCGGACCTCGTCACGCTCAATGCACTGCTGCTTGTTCATGTACTTCATGGCATACATCTTCTCTGTGTCCCGCTTCTGCACAATGCACACCTGGAGGGAAAAGGCATTTCAGTAGGACACGTTGGGGCAAGAGCTCTGCAGTTTCCTCCACCACAATCTGTTCAGGGTATCACTTATGTAATCAGAAGTGGCCCACCTGTGCACCTGGCCCACCTGTGCCAAGTACACTGCACACTGCCCTGTCTCCTGTGACTCCCAGCGACCTTGGACAGACAGAAGGAGGGTCCCCGCCTTTACTTTGCAGGACCTAGTCTCAGGGAGGGATCCAGGAAAAACTCAGGAACAATCCTGAGTTAGAACAGGAACCCAGGAATGGCACATTAACACTGCAGGATTCTCTGTGGTCGCAGAAGGACAGCTTCAGAAAGTCTTGGCCTGTGGGTCAGACAGAAAGAGCCCTACACCCTACCAGGATTCCCAGCCTGGAACAGGAAAGGCTGGAACAGGCACCTAGGTAAGGCCCAGCCAAAGGACACCAGGCATAAGCCCAAGCCATGAGACAGGCTGGGCAGTGCTGGGTGCACTGCACTGGCGCTGGTAAGCCATAACCTAGGTAGTGCCCTGCCTTCCTGAGCCCCAGTACCCAATTCCTGGGACCCAGATAAGCACTGGCTTAGACTGTTGGGGAATGAATGAGAAAATCTGCTTAGCACAGAGCACTGCACCTAGAAATCCCTCGTCAAGCACAGGGGCACTGTTGCTACCACAAGGACCCCTGTGATAACAGGGTCACTGCACAGGCCTTAAGATTCAATGTCCTCTAATCATTTAGCTGTCACTGTCAACTACTAGTGCTGACATCGCTAATATACTACTAATTGCTTGGCAAAGAGGACCATGGTGAAGAGAGAAGTGAGAAGCAGAAAATGAGCAGAATCATATGCCAGGGGTCCCTTGTGGCCAAGGAATGTCAATCAGAATCACAAAGATCTCCAAAAGGAAACCAGGAGTTAAAAATCCTGGCTATGGAACCAGTAGCCCATCTCTCTTCAAATCATGAAGAGCCTCTCAGGACAGGTGACTTAGGTAACCAGAGCCATTTCTGAGGGTTTCTACAATCTGCAATCTCCAGGGGAGGATGTGGATGGGTCTGAGACTGAGGAGGGGGGCAGGTAGGCCCACACATGCCTTGCTCAACACCAGAGATGAATAGATATCTTAATGGCACCAATCTGAGGCCAAACCTCTAGACCCACCACTGAGTGGAAACTCAAATTCCCTCTCCTGGGAATGTTCCTAAAGTAAAGGTGCTGTCTGTCCAAAGATGTCCATGGCAATGTTATTTATAGGAACCAGAGCTCCCAATACTGGGACATTTAGCAACCTTCCAGACATAGATGAGTAAGTTCAACAAACTATCACATAGTCCCTGAACTGATATGCATAAAGGCTTTTAATGATAAGACCTACTTTTATAATGTCAAGCAAGGATGCTACATTTCACTATTTAGTATAGATGATGAAGAGTCATCTGCCTGGGATGGGCAGAAACTGGAAGTGAGCCCTGGTGAATGAAAGCATCCCCCACTGGTGGGTGACAACACAGGCAGTCACTTCTTGGCTGTGGTTTCTGTCATATTTCCATAATGATGTCTGGTGACAGATCCTGATATTGTAGACATAGATCCTACCCTACACTGTTGGCATTGGGTCTACCCAGATGACTGATTATCTTAGGGTTTCTGGATGCAGTGCTGTGAGCAGCTTCTCCCTGCCCCTGATCCCTAAATATTTCTCCATCATCCAGAGATAGTGACCTTTATAAACCATGCCATGTACATAGTTTTCAAGGTAAAAGTATGTACACCCACATCTGGCTTACAGGCACACTGAGCCCATGGAAGGCTAGGCTTGAGGTGTGATGACCACAGGGCACAAAGGTAGCATTTGGCTGTCACTGAGTGTCCCTGAATCTTGGAGTCCACTCACTCCCAGCCCAAACCTGGCAATGATACAAACCCAGCCAGGTTCCCATGCAGCTACCAACACTCCTACAAAGATCTGCTTGAAATTGCCCCCAACAGAGCTGATGCCTTAGGAAGATCCTAGTCCAGGGATACATTACTTCCTGCCTTCAAAGATACCCAGCCCCTACCTCCACACTGCACAGTCCTGAAAGGACTCAGGTTTGGGGAACTCACAGGAGCAGGTGTGGGGTGGTGAGCTGCAGGGGGTGTACAGAGAAGGAGTCTAGATGTGATGGAAAGGAGGCCACAAGCAGCATTGGGCCCTGCTCTTGCCTGGTCCTTGTCAAGGCCTTCCCTATGGATAAGAGATGGAGTGTTTCCCATCTAAGATGAATGAAGGGGTGGTCCTTTGGAAAGAACATGAATAGTCAGGAAGCACTGTCAGCAAGTGAGCCCTGGTTCCAGGCAGAGTTTCTGTAGAGGAAGTAGTGATCTCATTTTTAAAAATAGCCCTAATGTTGTCCCTGAGATAAGCACATAACTCCTATATTGCTGTCCTCAGAACAGGGACACAAATCCAGAACCTGCCAAAAGGACGCTGGACACCCAGGTTTAACTTGCATTTTTCCCACAACTTTCCAAACTAGTAAGTTCCCCAGAAATGCACACTGAAAAAACAAGAAGACAAAAATCACAGGTGCTACGCAAAATCAAATTATTTGCTTATTCACACTTGCTCTAGAAGTACTTTTTGCAGACTTCTGAGCTTATATTGAGAAGGCAGCTGGATTCTCTCTGAACAAATAGCTGAGGGCACAGGAAAGGAAACTGTGAGCAAGGCCCCTGAGGTGCTGTTCCAAGGGCTCTTTCCACGATCAGGGAGAAGGAGACCCCAGAGTTCAAATGCCTGGACTCTCCCTTCCAAGGCTCTCAGCCTGCCCAGGTCTCCTGTGTGCTCTGAGCCTGAGTGGGCCCAGCTGCAATGAAAGGACCTCAAGTTGTTCTCTGAGGATTGTCCTGAAGTGGGAAACCAGCTGAAAATGGTGCCACCTTTTGTGGACTGTCACCTTGGGGTGTTAAAATGGGTTTACTCTGCAGTCTTTAGACAGAAATGTAAGTAGGATGTCCCAGCTGCTGAAATGCTGGCCACACAATCAACACACCAACACTGCATCCTGGACTGTAATCAACCCCAGTCCTAGTAACAGCAGTGGCTCCTGACCACACAGCCCAAATGCAGATGGAAAGTCACCCCCATATCCACCCAGCACCAGTGGACACTATGGGGAAGAACAGCAATGACCTTCAGACAGGCAAGGGATCCAGGCAGGCAAGGGTATTTCAATACCAAGGGGAACCTGAGAAAGCTAGACCTGCAGCAACTTAGCATGTGCTCTGCAGTGCTTGCTGGCTTACTTTGCAGGATCTCACAAAACCGTAAAAGAGAAAACCCAGGTGCTATAGGAGAGGACACAGCCAACCATGGTGCCCATGATAGGAAGAAAGGGCCATCTTTGCCATATGCTCATTGTTTGCTACGTCTCCTTCAGTCCTAAGCTCCCTGAAGGGCAGAGACTCAGTCCTTAGAGCTGAACAGGAACAAGTGCTCATAAACGCTGAACGAACAGAAAACTGGCAAACATCATCTCATACACCTTTTGCTTCACTGACATGCAAACTGCAGGACCAGACACCTGACTTTGCAAAGTCTCACTGGAGAAAGTCCAGTGGCGGGAGGTCCAGTTCCTCAGCTGGCCTCTTGGTACATTGGCTCAGCCTAGCACCAGGCGTCACGCCAAGTCAGATTTGATGGCTAACATTTACATCCATCCCCTCAGCCATTCTCCTTAAGTGGCCTCCCTCAAGTCAGGCACTGCTGGGCACAACAGAGTCAAGTAGGTGAAGGAGTTAAAAATATGCTACTTGGGCATACTGACTATTTTGAGTTAAAGGTACTTTAAAAATAGCAGGTACAAGGAGATTACTGGCCATCTTGTTTCCTACGTGAGATTAAATCCCCACATGGAAAGGGTGTCCCCACATGTCTAGCTGCCTCTTCACAAGTCAGTGTCCAAGTGACTGCTACAGGCTGCTGCCTCAGGACTTTTTTTCCATAAGGGATCCCAGGCCACATGGAGCATGTACTCAGTAAACTGTGTGCTTTTTTCTTTGTCAAGTTGGACAAGCAAAGGAAACCCTGAACTGGGGAGCTGAAATTCTGCTTCACCCTCCAACATGGACAGAAGTTGCTGAGGAGTGCACCTCTTAGGGAATAGGTGGATGATGGAGGAGCACTGAACATGTGTAGAACTTCAGATGGTGACACATACTGTAGAGAAGCAGGGCCTGGTGGGGGCAGAACTTGTCACTAGGTCCCCAGGGAAAGCCCCACTGAGAAATAAAAATTTGAATGGACAGGAAGGAGGCAGGGGAAGTCACATGAGCAGAAGAGACAGCAGTCGAGAGCCCACAGGCTGTGTATGGACGGTGTGTCAAAGGCCAGCAGAGCAGGGCATAAGGATGAGGTCAGAGCAGTCCTCTGGGCCAGGTCAGGGAAGCCTTGCCACTGTGTCTGAAGGACATGGGCATGGCTCTGAGCTTCTTGAATTCAGCTGTGGCCTGGCATCTGTCCTTAGTTAAGGACTCAGGCAGGGACGCTGTGCCACAGCTGGACACTTTGCAGCAACCAGTCCTACTCTTCAAGTGGCCCTCCTGCTTCTTCACACCTTTTCTCAACTAGGTCCAGGGTCACACCTGAGCTCTTAGAGGGACCTGCCTGGCTCTCAAGCCCTTGAGAAGGAAAACAAAAAGATGAGGTAGAATGTGAGGTCATCTGCCACTACTGCAGCCAGAGTCAGGGAAAGTGAGTCAAGCATGAATGTTGCCAAGTTGAGATGCCCACTCTGGACATACCCAGTACCGCGACTGTCCACGTAGAGTATGAAGGCATCACACACTCACTGAGCTGGGATCTTACGTCTATTTAATTGTATAACATGTCACACCCCAGAGAGAGCTCCAGGGAGCCCCAGTCCTCTTCAAGAGCACTGGCAGAGCCTCAGAAGGACCATGCAGGTCACCTTCCCTCATGGTTACTTCTGTCAAGTCACCTTCTGGTCAAGACCCTCTGGATGGTTGGCAGCCTCAGACATAAAGTTCTGGCCTGAGTGTTCTAGGGAGGCCCACCAGCCTCTTGTCCCTGATAGCTCCCTGCTGGGGGCCCCATTGTGCAATGACGCTCTCTTCCCTGCTTGTGCAGTGAGGCCCATTCACAGGAACTAAGACTCCAGAATGTGCCTTCATCCACTGAACCTCAGGTAAACTGTTGTAGCTTGGCATAACTGATGCCACCTTGTGCCCTGTATTTGACTAGTGCCCTGTATTTGACCTAGAAGAGTGAAAAATTACTCAGGGTACAAATCCCATGAGAGAAGCAGAATGAGCTGCACCCACAAAATAGAAAAATTAACCTGCTCAACAAAGAAGCAGGATACAGGTGTCAACCAAAATTAATGTAAGATTCTAGCTAAATTACTTACCACAGGATGTCTTGCTGTGCAGTTTTTTAGCTTTAAATGCCCTGTGACCCTTCAGTTCAGTACCACTTGGTAGGACTCTGAAACAGGGTCTATGCAAGTGGTTGCTGAGCTCAGCCAAAAAAAATTCCAAATTTATCAGTTTGGCTGCTGGGATTCCTATAGTCACAAACCCACTTCAAACATCAGCAAAGCAAGTGGCCCCAAACATCTGCTGGAAGGGCCAGCAGCACCTCACAGACACACAGTGACACACTGTCATCTGGACATACAGGGAGCCTGGGGCAGGCACGTGAGGAGGGGTACATGGAGGTGCCACTGAATGCTGTGTTACCTGAGGGACCATTCCTGAGAGGGCCAAGCCAGCACTTTGGTGAGAAGTGAGTTGTGTCTCTCTTGCTAAGGTGGTAAGGGCCTCTGTCAACATCTGGGGAACCAATTCCTGGGCAACTTACCAGTTGCACACTCACTGGGCAGGACTTTCCTTGGCTCCTGCCACTTCTCTGTACCATACCTGCTACCGATTCCCCAGCAACTAGAGCCCATTTTGAACCCTCTGAAGGTACCCTGAGTGACAGGTTGGTTGCGAAGGGAAAACTGCAAGCCCTCCGTAACTGACAGTTTGTAGTACCCAGAAGCTCATACAGTTCTCCATTAAGCAGAGTCAGAGTATGATGAAGGAACTCAAAGCCACACCATTTACACAATTTGCTGCTGATTACTTCCCTGTGGCAAACCTCCATTCAGTGCCCAGGGAACCACCTCTGTGTGGTCACAACTAAACACAAGGTTTTGAGGAAGCCTCAGAAAGTTCCAAACAGCTGTATCTGCTTCTCCGGCCTGGGAAGCACAGGGATCCTGGAGGCTGAGCCAAGCCAGTTGCCAAGGCAAGACAACAGAAGTAGGCACAAGGTGTGTTTCTACTTCCTGTGGTCCCTGTGATTCCTGGCGAGACATCCAGAGCTCAAAATAGCATAGATTTATTCTCTTGCAGCTCTAGTGGTCAAAGGCTTGACCTGGGTCTCAGTGGATAAAGGTCAAGATGTCAGCAGCACTAGTTCATTCTGGAGGCTCCAAAGAGGATCCATTTCTAACCCTCTAGCTTTTCTTCCCTTATCCTCAAAGCCAGCAAAATTTCTGAAACTCTCCTATTGACTCTGATATACTCTGCCTCCCTCTTTCACTTCCAAGAATGTTAGTGATTGTGCCAGACCACCTAGGCACCCCAGGATAGTCTCCTCACCCTAGGTCAGCTGACTGACATCCCTCAATTCACCCTGTGACCTGAGCTCTGCATACTGCACGCAGAACTGTCACTGTTTTACCCTTCTAAGGCCATCCTTCTAAGACCACAAGAAAACCTGTACTGTTAGTGTGTGGTCCCTAAGGTAATTGTGTGGTCCAGTCCCAACTCAAGAGTTATTCCTGAAGTCTCTCCCTGAGACTCAGTCCTCTAGAGTGAAGACAAAGGGCCTCACTGTGTCTGTCCAGGTTGCTGGGTGTCATAGGAGACAGGGTAGTGTGCAGTGCACTTGGCACAGGTGGGCCAGGCAGAAAGCCCCTCTGACAGTGCAGAAGAGACACCGGGAAGATTCGGGTTGCAAGGCCATGGATGCTGGAGAACATGGCCTGGTCTGGCACCCCACATTCCAAGGGCACCCTTTACAGGGAATAAATAACAGTGGCTTCAGCATCACCCTACCTTGCCTTGTAGATAGGATAGAAAGAGACCTATGCCCTACCCAACCAGAAAGTGAGCGGATAAAGAGTCCCTGAGGACACAGGAAGCCCCAAGAGTGAACAGCAGGCTAGCAGGCCACAGAGCGGGAACGACAGTGAAAAGCACACGGCCAGAGTGTAGATGAAGCTGTTCAGCAGAGCTAAGCTAGGACTCTTTCCGAACTGCCCACAATCATTTTTCAAATTATTATTTTGCAAGCCAGTTGAAAAATTCAGAATGAAAATAAGTGTCAGTCACAGCAGGCCACCAGCCCACCTGCTTTCGGCTCCAAGTCCTTCTCCAGCTGACACTTCATCCTGCTCATGGTGAGCAGAATTATGGTCTTGGCTGTTAGAACACAAGCCGGTGGGCAGAGCAGCCTGTCTATCTCTCAAGACGCACACTTTGATGTGGGGGGCAGAGAAGTCCAGTTATTTCAGACCAAAGATTCAGCCCCACTTATCAGAGGACAGAAATAGGAGAAAGGTGATCCAGTGCTGGGCAGTGACGATGTCTCTTGCCTGACAACTCATTGCATGCATAGGAGTGATAGTGACCAGGCCTGGGAACTTAGCTTTGCAGAAGCTCATTGTTGCAGGGCTAGGGAGAGGTGGGCTGGATGAGGGGAAAGACATGGGCCATTCTGCCCAGCTCAGTGAGACTCAGCAGAGAAGCACTGTCTGGGTTCTAAGCGCTGGGGCCTAGGAGGTAACAATGAGCTACTAAGCCAACCCAAGCAGGTCTTGCTTTTGGGGCACCAATGCCAGTGGCCCAAGGCCCTCGCAAAAGGTAACAAGCCTTGGGTATTCTATCCTCTTTATGAAAGCTGCTGATAGGAATTGTGAAGAATGGCTTCCTTTGGTTCAGACTCTCTGGCAGCCTGCTGATCAGGGGTGCTTGTAGCCTTTTTGCATACCCAGTTCCTGCCACCAGCCTGGAGCAGCTAATGATTAATTGGTATCCACAGGGAGGCAGGAGAAAGCAGGGCCAGGATCCAGGTCTCCTGTATCTTCGACCTCTGTGACCTGAAACATTCTCAGCTCAACTAAAACTCAAGAGAAGTTCCTACATCATTCTAGATGTAGGTGTAAGGTGCTGGCTGTATGGGTGACTAAGATTCTTCCTTGGATCCCTAGAATGAATGCTTCCACCATTCCTTAGTGGGTACAAGGCGACTCCCAAAGATATAGCCACCTGCAGCTTCAGAATGTGGCCTACACAGGATTAAAGGTCTCTGAAGATGTAATTAAACTGAAAGTCTTGAGGTCATAAATTGCGGTGGATCTTAAATCAATGACAAGTGTCCTCATAAGAGACAGAAAAAAGACACAGGCAGACATAAGGAACAAGGCTATGTGGAGATGGGACACAGACAGTGTTATGAAGACACTGGACTTGAAGATGCTATGATATTAACACTTGGTTATGAGGCATTAACTCATTCACCTCAAAGGGGGTACCCACAAGCCAGAGGATACTGAGGATCACAGCAGTCTTCAGAAGTTGGGGGAGGCCCAAAGGGTTCTCCTTCATAGCCTCCAGAAGACGCCAGCCCTGCCTTGACTTCAGACTTTTGATCTCCAAAACTACATGACTACAATTCTGTTGTTTGAAGCCAACACACTGTAGGACTTTGTTACAGCAACCCCAGGAAGCTCAGAATCTCTGCACACCTTCCTGAGCACCCCAGCCTAAAACACCCAGCATCCTTCAGGGGTCAGTGATGTTGGCCCAGTTTGCACCATACTCTTAATAGAACACCTGCGCTGTCCTCTCTACCTGTCAACCTGGCCACATTTTTAAGGGCTCCCGGGTTCTTCCCATCCTCTGAGCCTAGGCTCCTGACCTTTTTCACTGTTTCCAACCTAGGCCCAGGGAGGCAGGGAGCACATCCTCCTCTCCTAGCTGGTCTGCACATGCTGCTTTTGACCGAGACCAGCTGCAGAGAGCTATGCACTGTATGGCACAGGCTTAGGATGACACTTGGTTCCCTTAAAAGTGTAAGTCGAACCCATTAGAGATCCCTTTGGTGAGAAGAGCTTTAAGCTGGGATGGAAAAGCCTGACTCTGTTTCCTTGCATCGTCAGCTCCATTCCCACCCACTTCCTGCTGCAATAGGGAGGTTCCAGTGAGCAGCAGTTTGAAGCATAGGGATCTGTGCTGACGCTGTCCAGGAGGATCCCAAGTGCCACAGGTCCAACAGAGTAACATTTTCAAAAGGCAAATGGAAACCTCTTTTATGGGTAACGCTTGGCAGCGGAACGCACAAGGCCTGATTAGCTATTTCCTCAAAGGAAATTGGTCTGGCTTTCTGGGCCACTTCCTCCAATAATCCACTTACACTCAGACCAGAAGGAAGCAGAGTCAGATCTGAGTGGAGTGAACCTGCTGATCCCAGGGCTGCAGGGTGCCTGGGAAAATGCCACAGTGCAGCCCAGAATAGGGTGGTGACTAATGGCAGTGTAATCGTCATTTTAATTGAATGCTGTTTACGTATTTTGCAGATTTAAGTGATTCACTCCAAGCTCTTTTTCTTTCCAAGTGATTTTTGTTCCCCAGAAAGCAAGTGCCTGACAACAGGTACTTATAGTCTCTAAATATTATAATGAAACCACTCCTAATTCCACCCAGAGAAGATCTACAGCCCTGAATAACACCAAACGAATCACAGGGGAGCTACAAGGGACCAGATGAGGCTCCACTCCTCCCAAAGGTCTGTCCAGTGGCCGGGGTTGGGCATCACAAACCTGGAGAGGCTCTGTGCCTGGACAGGCCTGCAGAAGGCATCTGCAGCTGCTGAGGAGAGGCAACCCTGGAATGGGGCATCTGGGATAGGCTTGTAGGGGTAGCTAAGGTCCATGGAGCCAACCCACCAACTCATGCAGATGTCAGAGGCAGTACTACAGCTGAGGAGAACTCATGTGAGGGTCCCAACAAAGCACTACGAACCACACCAGGTCCCCTCTCATCCGGTCCAGAAAACTGTCATTCATCCCTATGGTCTTTCCCCCTAGCTGTGTTCCAGAAAGTCCCTGTGATGTCCCAGTCTCTTGGGTCCACTCCTTGTGGGTGAGCTCACATATGGCTATGGTAGGACAATGAGCCCATGCCTGTACCCACACTACACTGTCTTCTGTGCTCTGGGCTGCCCTCTACTGTACCCTGCCACTCCTCACCTTTCCCTAAACATCCTCCTCACAGATCCTTGAGCAGGTGTCCCACAGAGGGTGTACCAGAATCACATGTAGTGAGAAAAAGGGGAGTGGGGAAAAGCCAGGAGTCCAGTTTTTCCGAAGCTAAGTGTTGCTTTGTAGGAGGTAGAGGAATCACAGAATTTCTGGAGGCTTGGAAAATGGTACAAACCTCTTGGGCAGGCACAAGAACAGGCAGAGGCACAAAGGGGCTCCAGGAGAGGCTAAGAGAACAATGTACTGATGAGGACCCTGCTGATGCTAAATATCTCTTTATACATCTGTTGAACTTCACATAGTTGGATCATTTATGTCAAGAGATGCTGGGAATCCCCTACGACAATGATTGTGAACCTTGTAGAGCTTTTAATGATACAAACAGCCCACTGTGGCACTCATGGCATAAGTTTGCCACCACTGCTCCTACACCCTCCTGGCCTTCACACTTAGGGTCCTGGCAGATGACCCAGATTAGGGATTAAATAACTCAGCTGGACGATCAGCTGAGGAGGGGAAGTCTGCAGCCTCAGGCAGCTCCCAACACTCGTGAATCTGGGTCTCTCCTCTTTTTCTCCTCTGGTCATTTTAGCCAGAAAATGGAAAAGGAGGGAGACTCAAATATTGCCTCCTCAGCTCTAGTCTGTCTCCTAGGGTCTGGTCTCTGTGATTACAACTGTGTCTTGGGGCAGCAGGCTTGTCTAACTTCACTATCTCAAAACATAAGAATCAAATGAAAGACCTGTGACTAAAGGCAAAATACCCAGTAATAACAGGAGGACCCTGACCAGGAGATCCTCAGGTATCTCCTGGTCCACAATCCCTTCACCCTGACCTGCAACATGAGGACCTATTAAATCCTCTATTACCATCTGTGGATCCATCTGGGATGTGTGATTAAGTACATATCCTGCTCTCATGTGCCACAGGGCACCAACCTTGCTTTCTGCATCTCTGCATTGGCTGCAATCTCAGCACATTTCCCCAGAAAAGTGCACTCCACAAGGGCCCCATATCAGGGCATAGGTAACAGCCTGGGTTATCACCACGAGACCAGCTGGCATACAGGCAGTCAGTCTGTTTCTCTTCCTGTTCGGAGGCAGGACCAGGCATGCAGGGATGGAACAGCCCCAAGGACACATTGCTTTGTCCCCATTTGCTATATTTAGGGAAGAAATGGCCACATCTGTGTCCTTATTCCTATCATTAATGGGCCCAATCCCAGAACTCTCCTGTGGGGTCCTGCCAAGCCCTTGGGCCCACATCACTAAGGCGTCCTTAACCCACCAAACAGATCACAGTCATTTGTTTCTGAGTATCTGTCTCTCCCATGGGGTGTCACCAGGGAGTCTATCTTGTTCCTAGTATGAATTTCCCTGCTGCCTAGAACAGGGACTGGTTTATAACAGCAGATACTCAGCAAAGAAGATTCTCAGCACCAGCCAGAGAAACTTCTTGCTGTTACAGGCAGCTGAATTAGATAGAAATGTTATAGGCTGCCAGACAGGGCTAAATTCTCAAAGGAGCCAGTGCAGAAGCCCAGGTACCTTGCAACTGTGGAGGAGACAGACACCTCCTGCTGTGGGCCAGGCCTCAAGACAAGATCAAACAAATGCACCCACATCCTAAGGACTGATACTCTAAATAGGTCTCTATCACCCTGAGAAAGCCAGGAGCCACCACCCCAACTCCTAAGGGAAGAGTAAGTACTCTGTAAGAATGCCCGCTTTCTATGTGACTTGCTTCCTCATTTTCCCTGACTTGGTCAATTTTACCTGAACAATTAATCTTACTGGTTGACCATAGTTCTGTCCCGCCTCATGCCCCTCTCCCTTGTGAGTTCCCAGGTTTTCCCCATCTTGAACCCACTTCATCTCATGGTTTTACTCTATAAAAGTCCCCAGAAAGGACAATCTTTGGCAACCTGCTCGGACTCCTTCTGTCTCTCTTTCAGACAGAAGCTTTCTTTCTCTTAATAAGTATGTTCTGCTCTTAAACTCTGTTGCTCCTAAAATTCATTCTTTGATTTTAGAGAACACGAACTCATACCGGACCTAGTAGGCTGGGAATTTCACTTCCCTGTTCACTCCTAGGCTGAGGTAAGGATCTGGAAAGACATCCACAGGGGTGCCTCATCCACCAGTGTGCCTGTGTCCCCCACACAGGTAGGGTGGTGGTGGTTTACATTCATTTTCATTCCCAATCTCCACAGCACCTCTAGGGGTAGGTCACAGTATTTCCCTTCTGCAGATGAGGGGGCCGCACAGTGCCTCCCCAACAGTCTCTATCCCAGTCAGTAAATGGCATAGCAGGTTCAAGACCAAAAGCAGAATGAGAGATGTCAGACTACCTCTGACTGCAGACAACTGGGTTGTATATCTGAATTTGACAGAATCAAAATAATCAATGGCAAAACTCCTATAGTCATAAAAAAAAGTAGTGAAACACCAAGCAAAAGAGCTGTGGCCTTCATGAATACAAAAACCAGTTCAAATGTTTAATCAAGGTGAAAATCCTTTTATAAGAGCAAACTAAACTAAACTATGTTGGTGACACCCACAATAATAGGAGACAAAGAACCAGAAGTGGAACAGTAGAGAAATGGGGAGGCAGCCAGGTGCACGGATGTGACGTTCAACACCAAGAACAGGTGAATCCCAACTACCTGTATAAATTCAATACAGATCCAGTAAAAAATAAAATTGGGGTTTTATTTTCCCCCAAGAGCACATAAATTGGGCAAACAACTCATTTGGAAGCACAAGCCACAAAAGTAGCTTACACACACACACACACACACACACACACACACACACACACACATTTAAACAGAAGGCAAAAGTAGTACTTCCAGCCATGTTGGCCAGTAAGGCATGTATATTATATAAATCTTCCATGGTATAAAAGTGCGGTATAGTAGTTAGGTGGCATTTAGCCACTCAAGGACGGTCACAAAATAAAATACTTTTTTAAAAGTAGCTAGGGATACTCACTTCAGCAGCACATATACTAAAATTGGAACGATACAGAGCAGATTAGCATGGCCCCTGAACAATGATGACATGCAAATTTGTGAAGCGTTCCATATTTTTATTTGTGGACTGCAGAGGGAGAGAACCAGGCCTTACCACGAGATGATCCTCGCCTGGAAATCAGCACCATGTGTGGGCCACTGCCAGAGTGGGGACAGCCAGAATCAAGCCTCTCTCCATGAGTCAGCGCTGTTAGCAGACTGCAGAAGGAAAGAACCAGGCCTTGCCAGGAGGTGATGCCCACCTGGAAACTGTAACATTTCTATTGTTTTGTTGCATTGGGTTTTATTCTCTTTTATGTTAAATCTGATGGCAGGAGCAGGTATTTAAAAGATAGCAAGATATATTGTGATAGCCATTTTGGATTTATTATTGGCTTGTTTTGAAGTTCTTTATGGCATTTGTTGTTTTGTCTTTATTGTTTCTATTCTATTCTGTTCTGTTCAATTTTTACTATGTCTGAAGGTATTTGCAGCTATTTTGAAGACAACAAAAGGCATTAGAGTAACTATTGTTGATTTTGTAAGGTTTTGAAGTCCTGTATCACTTATACTGGTTTATTTTGATTGGTTTTATTCTTTTTTATTTTCCTTGGTTTTATCCTCTTTAAAATAAAAATAAAATGAAATAAAATAAAAGTAGCTAGGGACATAACTAAGTGCAAAGACCCTGGGTTCAATCATAAGTGCTAGGGGAAAAAAAGGAGGCAAGTGGTATTAATGCAGACAGACCAGTGGAACAAAACACAAAATTTAGGAAGAGACCTAGTTGTACAAAATACTTCATATATCATAAAGGCAGCATCTCAAATTTATGGAATTTTTTTTTACTTTTTTATAATACTGGGGATCGACTTCAGGGCTTCTGTACTAAACTATATCTCAAGCTCTTTTTTATTTTTAATTTTGAGACAGGGTCTTGGTAATTTACACAGGTAGTCTTGAACTTTCAATCCTTCTGCCTCTGGGATTACAAATGTGTGCCACAATGCCCAGCTTGAACTTGTTAATAAGTAGTACTTGGATACCTAAATAGGTATATAAAAAAAGTTAAAATTTGGTCCATTTCTAACGCTATACCCCAGAATAAACTCTAGATGCATGAGATAAATTAAACCTAGAAGAAATAGAAGAAAGCATGAAGTCTCTAAATGGAAATAAGGACAACATTCCTGTGACTCCAAATTCAAAAACCATTTATAAAATGGTTAACATGACTATATAAAAGTAAAATATCCTGCATAGCAAAAACACCTAGAAAAACTTGAAAGACAAGCTGGAAAAATACTTGCAGCTTGTATCAAAAATAAAAAGGTAACATTCTTAACATACTGAGCATCTAAAAATTTTTTTAAAACATCAGCTCAGGAGGAAAAACATGACAAAGACAGTTAAATGGCCTCCTAATAATTGAAAAGAGGCTCACTCTTGCCTATCTTAAAAAGAAATGCAAAGCAAAACAAAATGAGATGTCATATCTCATCTGTCAGACTGGCAAGAATCCAAGCATCTGGCAACATGCCCTATGGAAGGCACCTTGTGGAAGAAAAAATGATCCCACCCCAATGGAGGGGAACTTGGCAATTTGTGCATCACCCTCCAACCCACATACCTCACTTCTAGGAACTAACCCAAAAACACACTGCAGAAATATGTGGAGACATGGTTGATGCATGAGGCATAATAAGCGCAGCACAGCGTGTCATTGGGAAAGCTGGAACACCCCCGTACTTGGCCACAAACCATGGCACAATAGCAGGCAGAATAATGGTCTCCCAGAGGGGCTCGTATCCAAGTCCTGGAGCCTGTGACTGTCTCACCTTTTGTGGCAGAGGGACACTGTAGACATGGTGAAGATCTTCAGATGAGGAGGGCATCCTGCACTATCCAAGAGTATCCAATGTTTCAAGATGTCCTTACCAGGCCAAGACAGAGGTAGGAATCACAGTCAAGGAAGGAGACATGAAACAGAAGCAAGAGGTCTGGGTGACAGCAGGACCCTCAGTCAAGAAATGCTCTAGAAGCTGGAAAAGACATGAAACAAACCTCCCCTTGAGTTCCCTTAAAGAACACAGCCCTGAAACAGCTGGCTCTAATTCCTAAGGTGTGACCAGGTTAGCACTTACTGTCATCACTGCCAGCATCAAGGCACACACAGACACTGCCTCAAACAAGACCCAATGAAGACTGTCTAGATCCCAGCCAGCTCTCAGCAAGGCCAGGGATGGAGGGGGTCAGGTCAGTGGTAAACAGCAGATGGGGAGCTCTTCGGACAGAACAACCTGGACCTCAACAAATAAACTACAAAAGGAAACCATGGACTAAGAGAGGCCCTGTGTCTTGAACAGACTCATTTGTATCCTGATTCATAGAAACAATAATAATAAAGAGAGTTTTAAAGCCATCCGGAGAACTCCAATCCTGATTTGCTGCTATTAAGCAATTATTCTAGGAGGTAGAAAGTATTATGACTAACTTTTTTAAAAGGGGTTTTATCTTTCAGAGATACCCTCTAAAACTGATGGGCAAGGTAACTGCTCTCTGCACTTCATTCCAGATAACCCAGAGTGGGTACAGAATAGGGAGAAGTAATGGCTGAGACAAGGTTAGCACTGAGCTTGTATTTGGTGAGGCTGGGAGCAGTGTGTGGTAGTTCTTTACATTTGTCCCTTCTATTTTTGCATGATTTAAATATTAGAAGTTTTAAACACTAAAATTTAAAGAGCCAGTTTGAGGCCCTGAAGCCTGCCCTGTGGGCCTCAGTGTGATGAACCCTAGCTGTTGCCCATAGTAGCAGAGCCATGGGACAGTGGGCACTGGGGCTTGTGGCAAGGCCTAGAAGGCAAGATTCTAGATGGACAATGGCTGACTGTCCTAGTAAGGGTTAATCAATCCCTGTGCCACCCTAGAAGCCTGTAATCCATCAAAAGGCCCCCTGACCCAAAGGGTAGCTGGAAACCCGAACAGAGATGGGCGTTTGGAGTCCTCATTCAGAGGGGGAAGCTGAGGCATCAGGTAAGAGCACCTGAGACCACGCTGGAACCTAAAAGAACAGCGTGTGGCCTGCACAGCTGTGTCCCTGGCCCTGGGAGCCAGGTGAGCCAGGCAAGGAAAGCTCCCTTTACACTGTGACATTTCAGTGCAGGGCCAGCAAGGAAGTGGCCACGTCTGCTCATGGTTGTTGAGCTGGACTATTCTGTCATCTGCCCTTGCTTGGTCCTCCCAAGCCACACCACCCAAAACCAGAGGTAACACCTTTCTCCCAGATCAGCTTCCTCACAGCTCCAGGGTAAAGGAAATGGGTACACATGCATCTGTCCAGAGAAGAAAATGAGAAGACAGACATAAAAGCGCTCCTCTTCCTGAGCCAGTCATGAGGAAACAGCTATTTAAGGTACAAAAGCACAGCCTGGTGACACCAAGAGGCAAGCCCAGCACATTCACACCGTGTTTTGGCCCATTTAGGAGCATGTGATAAATGCTCAGCTCTGCTCGATACTGACTCTGCTGTGAGGTCACAGGCTGAGTTTCTTTGGCCTGGGGTGGTGGCTCAGACAACTCCAGAGCAGTCCTGACATACCATGTGGTTGCAGGTCCTGGGCCACTGCACCCCTCAGCCTGTCTGTATTTCTCAGCACCACTGCACTCCCTCAGTTCCTCTGTATCCCTGAGCCCCCTGCATGCCTCAGATGCAGGTGCAACCCTCAGTCTCTCTGTACCCCTCATACCTCTGTACTCCTCAACTTCACTATATCCCCTCCTTCCCGCTGAACACCACTCAGAGCAATGCTGCCCTCAGCAGGCTCAATTTCCCCAGGTGGAGACAAGGAGAAGACCCCCACTTGCATCTGGCCCCTTCTGCAGGGGGTTAACCTATCCTCTTTCCCTAGAGAAAGCCTCCTGCAGCTGTGCACACAGGGCTCTTCTTAGTTCTCCAACAGCATCTCCTGCCCCCTGGAGGGGACTCTGTTTGATTCTCAGTATCTCCCCTTCTTCAAAGCCACCTTGGTTGGCAGCCCTGACCTTCCTGGAGAAATTCTGCTGGTAAGGACCCCTCAGTGGGGAAGGCAGAGTGACTAAAGCCTGAAAGTGGCCAACAGCGCTGAGTGAACCACCTCCAACCCAGACCCAGCTGGGCACATGGCAGACTCCTGGGTGGATGGACATGGTCAGGATGGCCTCAACAGATGTTTGAGGCTCTGAGGCCCACAGAAAGGGACAGCTCGGTGGTTAAGAGACAGACAGAGTACCCTGAAGCCACACACTACCATAGGGTTCTCAGCAGGAAAGATCTTACCTCACTTATTAAATTAAAATTCTAGAACCAGACTGGGTAGAGCTCTGAAGGGAGTAGGGGCTGGGCATACATCCTGTTGCCAGGCCTGCCAATGAAGTGACCAGACTGAACACCACCCCAGAAGCCTGAGGGGTCTCAGATCTGGGGCACTTGCCTACTCTGTGTCTCTGCAGCTTCCTGCCCATTGGGTCTCCCATCAGGCCCACCTATTCCCATGGTTTCCTGTGGCCACAGGTTATCTGCTTAGCCCAGCATGTGGTCCTGGGGGGAGGACAAAGGCAGAGTGAGGAACACACACACACACACACACACACACACACACACACACATAAACACACACACACACGCGCACACACACGCTCCACAACTAGCATACCCCCCAAGCAAGAGTCAGTATCAAGGCATCTGAGTCCCAAATAACATAGTCAGCAAAGGGCATGTTCCCTGTTAAATGCAGATCATCTTAGCACATCTGCTTGGGCTTAGCCAAAGACTCCTCCTGCTGAGTGAGTGAGTGGGGTAGACTCAGCAGAGTAGTTACAAGAGGGGATGAGACAGAAACAGATGCCAAGCCTGTAGTGCTAGAACATGAGAGAAAGCCAGGCTCAGGCACTACTGTGACCACAACACCCCATTTCCAAGGACAGCATGGCTGTCCTTGTACAGGATGGTGGCTGTGAACTTGTACAAATGCTGCTGGACACCATTAAATCTTATTGTCCACCTCTGGCTTGCTTAAGTAACACCTCCCAAGGCTCATATATGCTCTCCACATTGTGGCAGCCACCATGGGATCATTGTGGCATCACACCATGGGATCACGGAGCCAAGGTCCTAACAGCCACAGAATAGGACATGGGTTGCAAAATTCCAGAGATCAAGATGTAGGGCACAGATGTCCCAGAAGAGGCTGGACAGTGATGGTAAGGACAGGAACTCATCATTCACCACTGGTATAAGCACAACAGATAAGTAGTTGCCAGCACAACTAGCCTTCACCCTGTTGTTGCTAGAGTCTGAGGGCTATCAATGTGGAGGACAAACAGCAACTCGTCAATCTGAACTGACCCAGCTGGCCTCCAGATGGAGGTGCTCATCTTGGTGTCCTGAGGGCACAAAGTCCAAGAAGCAGTCACATAGAGAAGGGCCAACAATTGGCTGGATGAAGAGTGACCTGGGACCCACAACTCCAAACTGACAACTAGGTTACATCCCAGAACCCAGATGCCCAAGTAAGAACCAAGTAAGCTTTCTGTGACCATAGCCACTGCAGCATGGAACCTATAAGCACAGCTCCTCCTTTGGGGATCCAGTGAGCCACCAGCCCAGGGGAGGTCCTAGCAACACTCTTGGTGGGTGATCATATATTAGCCTCTGAGGGGTGATCATGGCTCAGGTGGCAGCACAGGAGGCTGAACAAAGTGGCCACACAGAACCACATAAATAGGTTCCACCAGCATGGGGGGGGGGACAGGAAACTCTGGCCCAGCCACACTCCAGCCTAAGACACTTCTACATTGCAGAGGCTGTCTTCCTTCTGGGGCTCCCCTGCATCCATTAGAGATGCTGGTGTCATGGGAGATAGGAAATATCTTGGGGGTGACCAGGGCCTGTAGGAAAGGCCTTTTCTGCCAGTTATCTTAGTATTTTTCCCCATAAATTGGAGAATGAGATGCTACCCCTCTGGGCTGGGCCCTTTCTCCCCAGACGTTGGTCTGGGCATTCCTTCCTTCCCTCCTCAAACAACTGCTACTCTAGCCCTTCCGCAAAAGCTCTGAGTCCACCACGTTAGGGTCACCTGCATGGCAGAGGTGCTTAGGTCTCATGGCTGGAGAAAGATAAAATCCACTGCTGACAGCCTGGCCTGGGGAGGGACCAGAAAGTGGCAGAGTCCACCTACCCAGTAATTGACCACAGCTAGCTTCTGGAGCCAGCTTGGGCCAGCTTCTGCATAGGTGCAGAGAGAAGGTGAAGGGGGTGCAGGGGCACAGAGGGTACATTGGCATCAGGGAGGTTAGAGGCAAGTTAAAAATGAAAGCCGACTTCACTGAAGGCCGGGTCCACTGGGCCTGGGGAAGTTGGGTGTAAGACATTCTTGCCAAAACACCAGATTGTTCCTGTTGCCCCAAAGCCAATCACATTTAAAATATCCATCTGGATCACTGGCTGTTGAACTCCCAAAGGGACATAACATACTCAAGAAACATGCTTTGCCTCCTAAGGCTACAGCCATCAGTCACTTTCACATGTGCTGCTCAGTGTTCCCTCAGCCTCTGACCAGCTGCCCACTTCTCAGGGGAGCAGCAGGACCCCTGCCTATGGCCCTCAGACAGCATAATGAGAACACGTTAACTTCCAAGTAGGCACACATCCGGCACTTCACGCAAGCACTGCATGAAGCCCAGAGTGAGTGAACCCTTGGTAGGCCTGGGGTAAGCACCATGCCTACGGCCCTTCCAGGCCCTCTAACCACAGACACAGGCTAGCTCCCAGAAGCCCCTTCCTTCTGCAGTGAGGGCAAAACAGAAGGCAGGGGCTGATGTGAAAAGCGGGTGTCAGGACTGACAGAGACACAGAGTTGACCACGTTTCAAAACCGGAAAAAAGAACTTCCTTATTCACAAGAACAAAATAGAATACCAACAACTACAAGAACAGAGTACAACAGAAATAAAATGTGAAGAATTAATATGAAAACATATGAGACCATTTGAGTAAAAAGCACTGGCTCGCTAGATGGATAGGAAATCAACTTTCCTCTCAATCAATTTTAAATTCAATCCTTAATGAAATTTCATTGGGTTTACTTTTTTACCTCAACAAAACTTATTCCAGAGTTCAGTTGGGAAGATAAACACAGCAGAGCAGCAGACATCTGTGGAGGATGAGGAGCCCCTGGCTGAGGCACTCAGGCCTGGTGAACCACACAGTGCGGTGAGCATAGGATCACTGGAACAATCCCACAGAGCCCAGATCAATAGCTGCCCAGTGAAGGACCAACCAGGTCTCCCACCAAAGGCTCGGGAGTGAGGGGACTGCAGATGGGAAAAAGAAAACTCCAGATGACAGTAGGTTCTTTTCTGCCAGCACATTGTCTCGCCCTCATTGTGGAAGTGGCCATATGCATTGAAAGCGAAGGCCAGTGTGAAACACAGTGGGCCGAGCTGACACGGGAGCACGTCTGTGTGTGGCCTCAACAGATGACTGGGGCTTTTCCTGAGAAGGGTCCCCTTAGCTGAGGGACAGGCACAGGACAGGACTCTGGGAAGAGGAGCTGGCTGCTAAGGACCTGAGGTGGAGGTAGAGGCTGCCTGGCACAAAGGAGGGGGTGCTGACATACACGCGGTGGAGGACATCAGCTTGAACCGCCTTACTTTCTGCTGCTGTAAGTATTGATTATTTTGGCTGAAGACACAGGAAAATGAGCAAACATAGGAAAAGTTGTTCTCTAAACAACTATCATCTGTCTGAAAGTAGCCCTTCCCCAGAAAGATGAATGGTCCTCACAGAGGGCCTGGGAGTGGACTCACCCCAGACTGGCCTTGCCACATCCACACCTCTTCTCACAGGGGTCCTCTGTCATTCCTAGAAATCATCTGCTCTTCCCCAAAACTACTCCACCACCCCATTCTATAAAGACAGAACAGTCTCTCAGACCCTACAGCATCACTTTTGTTTCCTGTGACACCCCTGTACGTGTCATTGAAAAATTAATATATTTGTAGACTTTTTCTTTCAACAGCGTACCTATTTTCAGTTTATCTTCTACAGATAGAAGACACTGGACCCTCTTCATCAAAAGTCCTATAATAATCAAAATTAGGGTAAATGTAGCCTTAGGTAGAGCTCAATTTCCTGAATTGAGAGCAAACACAATCAAGCGTGCCAGGGAGGAAGGCACCTTCTCAGACACGTGGCCCTTCCTCACCCCAGGCTCGGAGCCAGGCATGTTCCCAGTTTTTAATCACAACAGGTGGCAATCAGGGAAGCAAAAAGGGAGGGAAAGGGTGAGTGAGGCCTGGGGCCAGAAGAAATACCCACATCAAAAGGAAAATGGACTGAGTTGCTCCAAACCTTCATTAGCCTCATCTTGACAATCTGCCTTGGAATTAATTATGGCTACAGCACTCTGGACATCAGCAGGGTAGAACTGGAGAAAATAAAGCAGGAGTGGGGGTGGCAGTGCTGTGCTGGCTCCTGGAAAGACCCCACATTCCTGGAAGCAGGTACACACAGACCATGTACTTGTGGCCAGAGCTTGGATGGAACCTGACAGACAGCAGGTCCCTGAGACAGCTCTGCTGGGCATCCACATTGTACAAATACAGTGCAACTGTGCAAAATGTTCCATCTGCAGCCTCACTCCTTCCTGGACTCCTCACAAGATAGCCAGGGAGTCGTGATGTCGAAGAGGACTTAGAGACAAAGACTTACCCCATCCTCAAGCTGGTGGGAACTGTGTTCTCACTGCCACAGAGTTAACAGGATCATAGGCAGCTTCCTCTCTCCACAGAGAATAAAATCCCTGGCTTTGGGACATGATTTCTCCAAGTTTCAGATAGACAAAGAGTTTGCTTATCTCCTTTTCTCAGAAAGCTGGGATTGGAGGTCCCATTTGTTCCAACTATTCCACTTCTAGGCATATTCCCAGAAGAACTGAAAGCATCATACCACAGTGATATATGTGCACCCATGTTTATAGCAGCACAATTTGTAATAGCCAGATCTTGGAAACAACCTAAGTGTCCATCACCTGAGGAATGGATAAAAAAAGTTGTGGTATTTTTATACAATGGAGTACTACTCAGCTATAAAGAATGATCACATTGAGATATTTATAAATAAATGGACACAGCTTGAGACCATACTCATAAGCGAAATAAATCAAATACCGAATAGTTTCACTAGTGTAAGAAATGGTAAGAAT
This sequence comes from Cavia porcellus, assembly GCF_034190915.1. Classification (NCBI taxonomy): domain Eukaryota; kingdom Metazoa; phylum Chordata; class Mammalia; order Rodentia; family Caviidae; genus Cavia; species Cavia porcellus. The sequence goes on from NW_026947485.1 coordinate 105,051,920, forward strand.
ACATAAAAGTATGTGATAATCATGATTCCCCATTATATTGCTTTGAAGCTTTATAATGTTTTCATTCATTAATTGGAATGGTTTTATTCTGGGTTGTTTGATTTTATTGTCTGTGATGGTATGAATAGCTATTCTGAAGAAAACAAGACATTATAATAACTAGTGATGATTTAATATCATCTTGTTTTGAAGTCCCACCAAGCTTTTGTTCTGTCTCCATCGGTTTTATCATGTTGTATCTTATTGAATTTTATTGTATGTGATAGTATAAATAAAGTATTTTATAGACAAGGAGATAATATAGTAACCTTTGTTCATTTTCTGTTAGCTGGTTCTAAATACCCTGTAACACTTTCATTCTCTTGAGTGGTTTTACACTTCTTTTTATGTTTGATACTATAGTATGTGAAGGTATACTCAAATATTTCAAGGACAGAGACACTATGGTAGCTACTGTTAATGTTGGATTTCTTGTGGTGAAACACTATGTTGCTTAAATTGTTCTGTTCTGACCTGTTTCGTTATATCCTCTTTTATCTTAATTTTTTTAATTAAAAAAAAAGAATTTGCCTATCTCCTACATTTTTCAAGGCCAACTTGTCATCTCAGGGAGGGGTGGAAGCTTGGCAGAATGGCAATACTACCAGCAAAAAATGTCTTTCCCACAGAGACTTCCAACCTTCTATTAGAATTCTGAGCTTTGGCCCAGTGAGGAAAGCCAGGCAGTAAGTTGCAACATCTAAGTTGGTGAATTACCAGAGTCTGGTGTCCCATGCAGGTGACCCCAAGCACTCAGCTCATGCTCAATGAAGGATGAATCTTCAGAGCTAGCACCCAGTAGGTAGCTCTCATGGCTGGTGAGTGCCAAGGCCATCCTGAACTGCACCTGTAGATGGGAATTTGGCCTAGAAGATTCTTTTTGGTTTTCATCTTTATCTTTGTGTTAGTCAGCTTTTCATTGCTAGGACAAAATATCTGATATATAATTTAAAGAAAAATTTTTAATTTTGATTCATGGTTTCAGAGGTTTCAGCCCATGACTGACCACCTTCAAGACAGAATATCATGGTAAGTGGTTAGTTGAGGAAACCTACTCAATTCACGTCAGCCAGGAAGCAGAACACAGGAGATGAGCCACTGAGGTAGGGGCCAGGAATCAGATATAGTCCCCAACATCATGCTCCCTATCGCCCAACCAGACATACCAAAAGTGTGCTTTACTAATCTCCTCGGGGTCTCTCAAAGCAACCAAAGATAAACCATCACAACTCTTAAGTCAGGCATGGATACTAATCTATTTTTGTATCTCTAACTTGTTCAATAATCCTGCACACCCACCCGCGTGACCTGGTTTTTCATTGTGGAAAATGATCCAGCAAATTCCACTCTCCGTAAGAACGTCACTATGCCTTTCTGCTCAAGGAAACCAACTTCGACAAGAACAGCCTCTAACACCCCCAGCAGGATACCTGGTGGGCCTAGGCCGTTCCTCAGCATCTCAGATGCCTGAGATCCCAAGCATGTAGACCTTGCATTTACATAATTTCTCTTTAGGAATGAGACTTTTATGAGGTTTAAGGATCAGCCTTTGCAAACATCAGGGAAATGCAAATGAAAATCACAAAATGAGACAGTTCTTCACCCTTACTAGAAAAGTTACTACCAGAAAAACCAGAGTGCAACAAGTATTGGAAAGGATATGGAGAAACCGGAACCCTCACACTGCAGCTGTGATGAGAATTTGACCTAAAAGATTCTTCTGAAAATGCAAAATGGGGAAACTGCTATACAAAAAAAGTATGGTATTTTCTCAAAAATGATCCACACAATTACCTTATGATCCAGCAATTTTACTTCCAAGTGTAAGAATTAAAAACAAGGCCTCGAAGAGATCTCTGTATACTTGGGTCCACAGTATTATTCAAAATAACTAAAACACAGAAGCAACCCAAGTGTCCATCACTAAATGGACAAAATGTGTCTATAAGAATAACAGAATATTGTTCTACCTTAAAATGGAAGTGAATTCTGAAACAAACTACAACATGGAAACTTTGAGAATATTTTGCTATGTGAAATAAACCAGGCACAAAAGACAAATTACATGATCCCATCTAAATAAGCACAACAAATTGAATGCTTACATCCTCCACAAATCTCATGTTAAAATGCTAATCCCCTCTTCATAGTATTATTAGGTCAAGAGGGTGGAGCCTTCTTGAATGGAATTTAAGTCCCTTACAAGGGACCCCAGAAAGCTCATATTCTCATTCTCTCTCTCTCTTTCTCTCTCTCTCTCTCTCTCTCTCTCTCTCTCTCTGTCCTCTTTCTCTCTCACCAAGTGAGAGCATACAAATATGACACACTGTCTATGCCAGAAAAAGCACCCCCACCAGACATCAACTGATTCTCAGTTGAATACAAACAGATGCACCCCTATGTCTGGCCAGAACCTTGGGGCTGCCTAAGTCCCCATCATTTGCATTATGGATTCCCTGCCCTGGCCATTGAAAATAGAGGGAAAGACCAGAGCCAGGCCTGTAACAGGCTTAATTCTACCCACATTCCTAGATACCTACCCAGCAACCACAGCCTGCAGCCCAAGACCTCTAATTAGGCAGCTAATTAGAGGGAAGGAAGGCGCCTGTAATTGTACCAATAACTTGCATCTGAAAATGACACCCAATGGCTTGCTCTTGTCTTCCTCTCTCTGCAGTGGTCCACTTCCAGGCCAGTCAGTTTTTAAGAGCCAAAAACCAATCAAAGGACTTGGAATATAGGGGATCTCTAAAGCCTGGTAGAGGACAAGGCTGCCCAGCTATGACTGTGAGAAGTACAGTCAGTTCCCAGGCAGGGAGGGTTACAGAGTCAGCAGTGATAAGAAAGACAGGGTAAGCGGCCATCCTGATGATAGAAAGGTCTATTAGAGGTAGGAGAGGGGATGCAAGGCCCCAGAAAACAGCGACTGTGCCCACCCACTGGTATCTCCCCTCAGATGGCCTTAGCCTGGGTCTCTCCAGGTGACTCAGTATCCCTGGATTTCTGAATGCCTGGGTTGTGAATGTCTAGTGACCTCCGTGCTTCTTGTCTCAGCTGCCTCTCCTGAGCCTGGTAACAGGTGCTGTCCTCTGCTGGTGGTAGTGGTGGGAAGGGGGTTACCAAACTCTACCTGCCTGCCCCTCATGTTTCCTTATTCCCACTGTACTCCTGGAACACTCCCTATACTCTTTGGAACAACAGGAACACAGAGGACACTGGGCCTCAACAACCTTGCCTCAGGGTCAACCTTCTTTACAACCATCAAGTCTACCACCACCTCCTGACACAGAGATGTTAAGAATAATCTCTCCTGGTATGCTCAACTATTTCAAAGAAAGAGACATTATGGTAGCTACTGTTACATATCGGGTTGTCTTGTGGTGAAATATTGTGTTGCTTAAATTGTCCTGTTCTGATCTGCTTTGTTATGTCCTCTTTTGTCTTAATATCTTTAAAATAAAAAAATTAAAAAAGAATAATCTCTCCTTTCAATAAATTTGTGCAAAAGGGTTCCTCTCCTCTGACTTATGATTACCCCAGCCCTTGGGTAACTTAGTGCAGCAATCATTTGTGATACAATGAAATGGAGGCAATTAATTGTTCAAATACGCTGCACATTCTGCTCTGGTAGCACAGCAATCCCTTTAAAAAGGGTTTATGGCATTTAAATAGACACAGCGTCCAGATAGCTGTACAGACACGAGAGGGAGGAGGCCTGGGGCCGTCTGCCAAGCCCCCCGGGACAGCTGAAAAGAAATGTCCATTCAGAAGTGATTCATCCACAGTGCAGCCATCGCTGCAGAAGTACAGGCTAATTCCAACCTTTTCAAAGTGCTTGTTAAGCCTCTTTCAGTTATAATTACCCCCAATCTCCAGATATCACAAGGCAGCAATCAGGAAGTTAGATCTGGCCAAGAGAGAACTGGGGAAAGTGAAGAAATGGCTCCAGCTTAGCGAAGGACAGAAGCCTCCTTCCCTGGACGTGAATGCACACTGGCCACCTATCCTTGGTTCTGTCCCATGCATGTCCCAAGGAATAGGCACAGGCCTGGCTTCTGTGCTCCAGTGTAGCCAAGATGGCTGTTTTGGCAGACTGTTTTGGAGGCCTCCGACTGTCATGGTGGCTCCTGAATGCTGGGGTATTGGGGTATTGTTGAACACTTTGCCCTTAGGCCTAAGCATAAGCATTTCTGTCCTCTTTGCAGAAATAGCTTTGGCTGCAACATGGGTCTCAAAATTACAAGTGGGTGGGTTTGGGGCCTCAGTTCTCTCACACTGGTGACTATTACTCAGTGATTGTACCAATGCCACCCTCAGCTCCTGGCTGGGCCACAAAACACCCAGACAGACTTAAATTTCTTTTTCTTTTTCTTTTTTTTTTTTTTTTTTTTGGTACCGGGAATTGGACTCACAACCTCTCACTTGCCAGGCAGACACACCACTGAGCTAAATCCCTGGCTCCCAGAGAGACTTGAAGGTCGTTGTAACTCTGCCACAGCCCACACTGACACCCCAGAACCCCCACTCCCTCCCTGACAGACCTAACTCAGCTGCCAGGTATAGCTGGCTTCTCTAGAGAATATAGCAAGTGGGCGAGAGGACAGTTGTCTAGCTCCCTAGTCCCACATATCCCCTATTTTTTGTCTCTCTACCCAGAGGATTTGCCTTACCTTGCCGAAGCTTCCCTTCCCAATAGCACGCAGGATCTGGAAGTGGTCGAAGTTCACTGCAGGATGAAACAGAGGGACATCAGGTAAGTTGGTAGAAAGACCCCATGCCCACTATATGTCCCCACCCTCAAGCAGCCCTGCCTCCACTCAGCACCTCTAGTAGCTGGCCAGAGACCCAGTTGCTTTAGCCTATGGGAAGGTCAGTTGTGGCTCAGAATACCACCTGTGCAAAGCAGGAAGGGCTGAGCCAGTCAGAAGGTAGCCCAAGTCATACAATGCCCTTTCCTCCAAATCATTATGGGGTAGGGACATGTGGCTGGCCTGAAGTGTGACAAGGATGAATGAGATGGAACAGTGTGCCAGACTTGTTCAGCTGCAGTCCTGATACCCAGCCAAGCTGAAAGCTGCTCCAACGACCTGAAGGCCCACAAATAGGCACACCTGGGAGTCTCAAGAAGCCTGAACACACAGCTGAGTGTCCCAGAGAACAAAGGAGGAAAGGCATTTGCCCTTCTGGGACTCACTGGACAGGACGGGGTGGGAGGGAGGTGCTGCAATCCTCCAATATTAATAAAGGAAGAGGGGCACAGGAGGAGAGTGTTGGGTGTGCCTAGCCTCTGGCTGCTCCTTCACAGGATTGTAGCAGCACATTCCTCATGGAGAAGTCTTGATGAGGGACTGAGCAGAATTCTCTCTTCGTGAGCCATTCGGAGGCTTTCTAGACATCTTACCATGTCAGCATGGCTGACACTGCTTGCAGACAGGTCCCATCTCATCCATGCCAGGGCTCAGCAGCCTTGCTCTCCACCCAGCACCTCCTATCCTCAGCAGCTGTCCCCCTTGGCCAAGATCTACACCTCCAATGTCCCAAGCCCACAGAGGGCCTGCCTGTGACCTTAGCCTCACTGTAGGGACATGTGCCTTGCAGCAGGATTTTGGATACTCTATGGTTTAAGGTATTTTATCTACTTTTCTACTTAGGTGTCACCCTCATATCTGTTGTTATGGCTGAGATCTACAGTATCCCCTAAAAGACACATTCTGTTGAAGGCTTGGTGCCATACAGCAACTGTCAAAAGGTGGGGCTTTGGGGAGTTGACAGATCAGAGTACTAACAACATCGATGGATTAGCACATTCACAACATGGCAGTAACTTATATCTTGCTGTCGGGCCGCTTTACGTCTAGGGGTATATGCATGACTGCCCCATTGGGCAGCTTGTACCACTGGTGGTAGAAATGGGACAGTCATAAATGGACAGTCACACAGGTACCACTGGTGGTGCAAGCCAGAGGAACATGTTAATCCTAATAACTGAATGGGCTATCAGGAGGTGAGACTACTTGAAGGAGTTGAATCATGGGGACTCTACCTTGTGTTGGCCTCTGTCCCTCTTTCTCCCCTATCTACCTTCCCAACTGCAGTGGACTGGGGACCCCCCGCCCAAGCAGTTTGGCTGACCATCAGTGCAAAAGCCACAGAACCAAGTAACCTCCCATGGTTGCTGAAATGTCTGAAACTATGAACTAAAATAAACTTTCTCTTTTAAGTTGTTTGTCTCAGGTGTTTTTCACAACAATGAATAGCTGTGAAAATATACAGGGACATAGACATTTATTCCCTGAGGAATGCAGGGACAGAGACTTTCCTTATTCCTCTAGCTGTCCAAGGAAGAGGGGGCAAACAGGTCTGCCGCCTTGCGGGCAGAGGCTTTGACAAAAGCGCCTCAGAAGGGCTCTGGCTGCGGCTGCATATGAGGGAAGGAGCCCCTGGGGCAAGTGGCTGAGGAGCTGGTTAGTGTGAGGTTGGAGATGAGAGCAGGTTTTCAAGGGGTGAAGGGAGGGATGGAAGGGGCTGCCAAGCATCTGACAGTGTGCAGGTCAAGGAGCCCTGAAAGGAATCAGCTCACATTCTACAGGCAAGAACCTCTGCTAGCTGGGAGTGGTGGTGCACAAATGTAACCCTAGCACTCTGGGGGGCTGATGCAGGGGGATTACAAGTTTAAAACTAGCCAGGGCAACTTGGCTAGACCCTCACTCAAAAAAATAAAAACAATGTTACATGTAGCTCAGTGCAAAGCCCCTGGGTTCAGTCTCCAGCATTGCAAAACAAGCAAAAAATAAAAATCGTGGCCAGGCCCCACTCCCCAACCCCAGGACCACCCAGTTCCATAGCCACCTCATGGATACCACAGCTTCCGCCCATGTGACTTGTGTTCCCCACTGTGCCCCAGTCAATGAGCCTGTTCCCTTCCATCCCTCCTCACATGTCAGTCTCACACAACAACTTGAACATGCTCAGTGCCTAAGCCAGCAACAAGAAGCCTGCACCCTCCCTGCTAGCAGGAAAGCACCCACTGTTACACTGTTACTTGGTACAATTCTCTGACTACCAGATAGGAAGGGAAAGCCAGTCTTCTGAGTCTATGCATGACAGCCACAAAATTGGAAGAGAAAAGCAAGACAGTGGCTAAGACATAGCGGGAGGAGTGGATGAGGACACCTTTCACAGGGAAACCCTAAACATGTCATCCCCCTTCCCTGAGTCCTGTGCTTCCTATGAGGCCAGCAATGGGGAAGAGCTGTCCTCAGAGGATATCACCCTGCATAGAGCCATCTGCTGCACGGAGAGTGGAAGGTCCCAAGTGCTGCCAACCATCATCAAGGCTTTTTAAACTGACTTGTTTGCACTTGTCCTTGGCAACCTGCACTAGTACTGCCCAGTGGAGGAGGTGGTGAAGCACAAGGTCCCACACTGGAAAGACTGCACTGGGGCTCAGTCCTCGGGGAGAGCTGAGGCAGCACCCCATAGGTGAGGTGGCTCAGAACTGACATAGGTATATGTGCCACCGTGGAGAAGGTGGAGTCCCTGCAGGGGAACAGGTCTGAGCTGGCTTAGATGGGCTTCTCCAGGCAGTTCTGGGCCATGGACCCACGCCAGCCCAGTATATACCCAGGCTCCTACAGAAGCACAAGAACCCAGCTTCGGCCACTCCCAACAAAGAGCTAAGGAAGCATTATGCCTCATGCCCCACTTAAAACAGCCACAATGTGCCTGCTGGGTCCCTACTCCCAGTCCCTGGCCCTTCTGGTGCCTGAGTCCAGCTGAACACCCTATGGTAGGTGGACTGGACTCCTGCCCATGGGCATCTGGCTGTTGTGCCCCCTGCAGCTCCCGGCAGCCAGCAGAGTGCAGAGCCCCAGGCATTCATTGCCCCACTGGGTTACGAGCTTGCAAAGGAACTGGGCCAGGACAGCTAGCATTTTTAGAGAGTAAGCACAAGTTTCTAGCTTTAGTCTTTTAGAGAAGAAGAGGACAGGGACCCAAGGAAACAACCACATTAAATAACAGTTCAGAGGCATAGGGAATCTTCCACCACTGTCTCAGTACATGGCACAAGCAAGCACTGCCATTAAGGACTCGAGGATGGGAAATATCAGCAAAGGAGACCTGAGAGGGCCTGCTGGGCACAGAGACAGCAAGCCCCAAACCCAAGGCTGGGTTCTTGTGCCGGGTGACTGTGCTGTTGGTTTGGATGCTGGTAGACCTGTGGCCTCTTGTCAGCCCTCAGCTTCCTGGAAAAGGCATGCAGTTTACGCTGTGCAGCCCACACGGTTCAGCACGTATGGCTCTGAGCACAGCTGTCCCCCTTTCCTCGGATTATCCAGCAGAGGCAATGACAAAAACTGGGAATCTTAGAAAATGGCACCCAGATAGCCACACAGAAGCTGCCTAGGGAAAACACAGATGGGACAGAAATTGCAGTGTGTCTGTCATACGCCTTGAGAACAGTAGGGCAGAGTCCCTGGGGCAGGGTGTACATTGTTCTAAGACCACCATCAAAGGCTCTCCCAGAGGTCATGGCCATATCAAACAAGGACCCTGTTCAGAGGAACTACCAGGCCAAACCCCACAGATTAGTCTCAGCCCTCTGAGTGCCTAGAGGCTCCACAGGGGAACCAAGAACCTGCTCTTCCACCCTGATGCACACATACCTCTCTGCCTCCCTGCCTCCTCACTGGGGCAGGAAGCAGTTGAACACAGAAGCTCACATACCCTCCTGATATAGGTCCCCTACCCTTCTATCCAGCCCAGGGCAGGCAGGAGGGGAAGCCTCAGACTAGCTACTTCTCTGCTATAAGCAGTGCAGAAGCCTCAATGCGGCTGTGGGGCAGGTCCTGGTCCTCCCATACCCATTCATCCTGCCCAGCACCCACCTCGCTGAGGCATCCAGTCCCATTTCTGACTCCCAAAGGGAGACAGTAGCTTTCATTCCAGACTTGGTGAAGTTAATAAAGAGAAGGAAATCCACTGGCAGGAATCTGTCAAAATAGTCATCTTACAAAGAGTTTTGCAGAGACCAATATTGTAATCAGTCTGATATACTAAAAACCTTCCTGCAAATGCCACCATCGAGACAGCTGACATCTGTGGAGTTCATTGAAATCCAAATTGTTGGATTCCCCCAGATACTGAATTTAGAGTCTGCACAAGTTAGAGGCAAGAGCAAAGCTGCCACTCAGGGCCAGGAGCAGCAGAGAAGGGGACAGTGTGTATGCAGGGGCATAGGGCAGGGCCCTACGCAGAGGGGCATGCAGTTTATGCTGTGCAGCCCACACAGCAGGGGAATCTTGGGAGAAACTGAACTCATCATTTCTTAAGTTTTTCTAACAGTGACACAAGTCAGAGCTACCTGAGGGCAAAGTTCGATGTTCCCATTGTCCAGATGTTTGCTAAACTCAACAAGGGGCTAAAACTCCAGGGTGAACAGACAAATCGGAGAGTAAAGTCGGTCTTCACCCTTGGTGTGGAAGATCTGGCAACAAGGGGCACTGTGGGGTTACCTGCTTGGGCAATATAAAGGCCCAGCCTAACCAAGCACAGAGTCAGGGCAGGTTTCCTGGAAAAAGTGGCACTTATGCAGACACCTGATGGTTTAGGAGGGTCCATAGGCACAGGCTGGATTGCAGAGCCAGGAAAGAGCTGCCAAGGGGGTGTGTCCACGTCTGCACCACGGAGCCACAATTTCACCCCCCTAAAGCACAGACGGCTTTCCACAGGTAAGTCAGGGCTTTGACTCACAGGCTAAGGTTTCTGAAGGTGACTACCCTGTCTTACAGGATTGGAACGGGTGGATTCCCACCACTGGTCCTGGGGCTGGGGAACAGCATGGAAGAGTCTGGCCATATCTAAGAGACAGAGCTGCTCCTGCCTGACACCTAGTGGATGATGGGCATTCCCAGGGCAATGGACAGGGGCTGGTACAGAGAGAGGAGGAAAGTTCCATGTTGGACAGGGACAGGTTGAGTCTGTTTAGTTCATGCCAAACAAATCCCTGCCTCAGGCTGGTTTAGGATTGTTGCCCACCCACCGACCTCCTTGGGGCCTTGGTTTTCTTATCTACACAGGAGATATAACGACTTCATCTTGTCAGCTCGTGGGGTTAGGCACAGGGCAGGCACGAGCACTTTCTAGTCACAGCCAACTGAGTTCAAACAGAGAAGAATCAGGTTCCGAGCACCTTCAGGATATCAACTTGGGTCAATGAACAAGGAAATCTCACAGGACACATGCAGTCTCAAGTCATGAAAGCACAGAGACCTCCAGTGTTGGGGGCCCTGCAGGAAAAAGACCCTGCCAAGTGAAGGTCCTGAGCTTCCCTTTAAATGAATATACCCTTCGGCCAGTGGCTACTCATCGGCTATATTAAGATGCCCCTTACTCTGAGAAAATTTTTTAAAAATCCTGACTTTACCCAAATCTGTCCCATTAACAACTGCTTCCTCCCTCCACGCTCTGCCCAGGACTACCCCATGACTGTTAAATTTATTGGCAAACTCAGCAGGCTTCACTTCCAAGAATACTCATAATCCAGCCTGGTGCCCACACCCTCCTTACCCACCCCTATAATTCATGCACACACAGCAGCCTGGGGTCTCACTCAGTTCTAGCTGAATAAGTCCAGGGCTCATTCTGTCTCTGGCTATTTCATATGCAAGGAGAGGTCCCAGAGCACACACTTTGATGTGGGTGGAGACAGACTAAACAAGAAAGAAGTGAAGGATAAAACAGGAAAAGGGGGTTGGAGGTTGACGTTTTTGACAGTGACATTTCCAATAGATTCCTGCAGCTGATATCTGGGCAAAGAAGTGAGGGCCTGCACCTGAGGCACCTGGGTCAGGACTGAGCCACACGGTTTGGTGTCTAACTGGGCTACATTCTTCCCCAGTATTAGACATCTCTTAAATTGTAATGCAGGTAAAAGGAGAAGCAAGTTCAACCCCCAACAGTCCTGTGTAGCATTTATACATTTCCTTCCTAGGAATCAAAATAAGTTGGCCAAGAGGAAATGGTCTGTCTGCCATGTGCACAGAGGTGGCACAGCCCGTGGATCCCTCCTCCAGCCCCCAGCACACCAAGAAAGTATGGGCACAGGCTCTTCCTGGCGCAGATAAATATTTTAAAATCAGAGGCTTTTAAATATTTATTCTTCAAGGAAGGTTTTCGTTTTGCAGACCTGATGATTGGAGGTGCAGTCGTTGCCATGGGAATATGTCATTTTTCTAATAAGTTCAGTCCTACTTCTGTTTTCTCCAGGGCAAGGACTAACAACTAACACTAGGTCCTGTTCCAAGGGCTGCTGGCTGCATACACCACCACTGAGCTGACCCAACAGTCATGAACAAGTTTTCTCACAGTTGTCCAAGCCCAGCAGTGCAGGTGGAACTTCTGGACATTGTGCCTGTCCCTGCTCCCCCACAACATGGCACTTAACTATGATTTCAGGGACCATCTCATCCAACGTGGAACTTTCACTAGGAGCAAAATGAAGACACATCAGAGAAAAAGCAAGATGTTCTTTCCCACAAAGTGATCAGCACTTCAGTGGCCTTGTTCCACCTGGCCTGATGCAGATTGTTCTGGTCCCCAGTGACTGCCAGTGGCTTATGACTGGGCCGTGGGCAGACATACTTGAAAAGGAACTCTTGGCACATTTTCTGTTGGCTCCGTCATGGTGGGTGAAAGGTAACCCAAAGGAGTGACGGGAGCTCTCACTCTCAAACACACCATCAAGGCCACAGATCGGTTAAAGGCAAAGCAGGAGAAAGCCAAATATTGACTCGTGTAATTACAACAAAATCCAAAGCAAATACAGTGGGTAATGTTTCAGCATTCTTCCACTAAAAATAAAATGATCTGCCTTTCACGAGTGCCTGGCCAGACCTTCCTCCCACCTCACATGGACCCACCTCAGGTTTGGTGCCCAGTTCCTGCCTGGCCTATAGCAGGCATGGAAGGAGCACCTCCCAGCAACAAAGTGTGAGGGGATCTGTAAGTCCCAGTGCCATTTCAGGTTGGAACACAGTCCTTTCATGAGGCAGGGCTTTTCTTAAGACAGACAAAAACATGCCCCCAATGAGGAAGTCAGAGAGAGAAGATGGCCCCTGGGAGAGTAAAAATAGACCTGCTACAGGCATCATGAGTCACAGCTATTGTTATCAGCGACAAAATCAATGCCTGTGCCCACGAAGGCCTCCCCCACAGACCTGGAGGGGCACCTCTGCTCCCAATGCCCACAATCTGATGTTTCAGAGAGGATCTCAGCCTGACACCTTCAGAGGGTCTTGCCGTGATGCCCTTGGAAACCCTGGAAGTGACCACCGATCCTAAGCCAGGTACTCAGTCATGGACCTTTCCCATCAAAGCCTGCCTCACAGGCTTGGACCTCAGAGTATCCTCCAGTAGAATAAGTCCCTTAATCCACAAGCAAGTTCCAAACCACAAGTGGGAATTATTTGCGAGCTACAATACCAAATAGAATGTCATATGTTGCTAAAATTCATGCAGAAGTTGATTAAACTTTGCATATATCCTATGGCCCTGAAAACTCTTGTGATAAAGAAAATCATCCAACTTGACTTGGGGGTCCTGCTCCCCACATAGCTTATGCAACCTCTGCAGAATGTGTGGGCCATGCTTAGGGGTTTCCCAGACACAGTGTTTGAAATGTCTGCCTCAGGAGCCAGCAGGACTCAGAGGCAGCCCAGAGGTTCCGCCCTGCAACAGGTCAGTTCAGACATGGATGACACAGGCAAGACTCAGGAGCCAGCACTTAGAGAAACCCAGGAGTGCTGAGAACGCTTGCAAAAGTTAGAAAATTGAGTGGCAGAGTCCAGCACAGACTCTTAGTGAAGAAACATGGGACCCTAGAGGTATAAGAGACAAGACTGCATTCTGTTCCTAATCCTTATCCTCTTGCCAGGCCTCAGGCTACCACTCTTCTTAACCCATGAAGACACCTAATGTCCCTGGAGCAGGAAATTCAATTGTTAGGAATAGAGAAATGGATATTTTTGCTCTGGTTCTGGTTCTATATTCCTCAATCCAAAGAGGCAACTTGATGGTATAGCTAGGAAATAGCCAAGGGATATGTGGTCTCACAACGTACCACTCAGCCATCTTTCCTAGCTCCTGTCCTGTCCTGAGGCATGTTGTAACCAGCACAGTTTCAGGACTTCAGGCCTTGTGCCTATCCCATAGCTGGACCCAGTGGAGGCAGTGGCCTTGTCTATCTCCCCCACCTTTACAGTGAAAGCTCCAGGCCACAAACCATGCTCAGCAGCAACTTCCTGACAGTGCTAGGATCCTAGCCTGCCCAGCCTGACCTGCTCCAGGGTTTCATTCTGACATACTCAGACAGCACTGGAAACTTCCATAAATTAATAATTAGGACACCAGTCAGATCAATAAAGCATCTCCAGCCAGCCACAGTAAGTTCCTGGGGCCCACTGCGAGGGTCCCTGGGATGGGCAGGAAGTTACCATGCAGTGGTGGTTCTCAGAATTCTCTTGTAATCGTAGGCCCCAGGGCCATTCAGAGGGATCCTATTGTTCAAGGCCTAACTTTTTCCACCATCTCAGATGCTCAGCATAACTGAGATCACCAGAGACAGACCTAGAGTCCCAAGTCCCTTTTGCAGTTCTATCAGATGAGGGACCTCCTCTGATGGCTCATAACCCAAATGCATGGACATAGGTGGCACACCCAAGACGCTGAGTGGAGATGGCTCCAGCACAGGGCTGGGGTGGAGAGTGGTGGCAGGATGCACCTTTCCTGGTGTTGCTCTAGCCCTAAGATCTAGGGCAGAAACTGCTCATGGTGTCTGTCCTATAAAACCCATGGGCTAGCCCACTGGCTCTCAGGGAGAGGAGGTGCACCCCTACGGTCCTCAAGGTACTGTATCATATTATACAGCTTTGAGATCCTCAACCTGGGAGATGTGAGGCCAATCTATAGAGTAGGATTAAGTGGAGAACCCAGCCATTTCACAGGGACCCACAGGGGCAGAAAGGAAACCCAGACCCAGCCTAAAAGGGACAAGCTCCCTTTTTGCCCCAGGTACCCCCAAACCTATCACAGCCATACCATCTACAGACCCTCTGCCAGGGCCACCTATCCTCCAGGTTTCGAGGAGGGTTCTCCAAAGTGAGTCATCCTGACCCCTCTTCTCAACACTGTCAGGAACCCCTAGCAGATATGAGCCACACATCTAGGGATGTTTTTGCCTCTTGAGTGCTTTAGGTTCATGAAGGTTCAAGGTCCAGCCGAGGGTGTAGAACAGCAGAATAGGAAAGCAGAGAGCAGACAGCACCCAGAGGAATGGTGTCAACAGCCTCTCAGTCTGTCTGTAAGCACATGCCCCTGCTGGAAGCGAAGCAGACAGACCTGCGTGAGACAGTAGCTGGGGATGAAGGTCACTGTGGGGCTGGGCACTAGGGGCCTGGGCATGGGTGGAGACAAGTGTCTGTGGATACTGAAGACTCCCTGCAAAGAGCCCAGAGGCCAACACTTGTGAAGATAAGCAGTCAGGCTGGAGCTTGAAGACTTGCCCACCACTGACCTTGCACATGTCCACCTGCAGCCTCCAGGTTCCAGCTCCACCAGGCCCCCTGCCACCATCACCCACAGGAAGACAGAGGGGTCTCCTAGAAAGTGGGGCAGCCTCACAGCCAAAGTCCAAGTGTAACAGACACTGCACCCCAAGTAAAGGCCTGAGCTAGGTCTTCCTCTAAGGTTCCAGAGCTCCTCGTGTGGAGCCACATAGGAAGGCCACATCTGTCCCCTGCAGCAGAAAGGAGACCAGGGTCCCACAGCTCCACTCAGAGCCTAAGCTCAGAGGAGCCACACAGGCCAGATGGATGCTCCCACCCAATGCTCAGGTTCTGATGCCTCTGAAATCAGTCAGGATCAAGGATGACAGCTACCAGAGGCTTGTGTGGCAAATATCTTGTAAAAGAAAAGCCACTAACTCTATCACTGTTGCCTTGTTCCCCCAGGACTATATGGGATAGAATGCCTTGACTCTCAGCCCCAGGACATGATCCCACACCCACCATCTCTCCTCCTGGGCCACATGGAGCCACCCAATGAGCAGCTATTAGAAGGAGGCTGAACTGCCCAGCTGGTGGCCAGTGTCAGGCTGGCGCAGTGAAGATTTCACAACCAGACGGGCATGAACTCACATCTTACTTCACACATTAGCACTTCCACTGAGGCGAAAACACCCCACTCTCCCCAAACAGTGCACAGCATGTTCCCAAGGCCTCCCTTTCCTAGAATGAAGAGCACAACTGCAGCAATTGGTGCCCCCAGAGCTGTTCACCAAGGACAAAGACAATTCCTGTCACATTCTTCCATTGCCTGGCCACCTGCCAGGGAAGAGTGTGACCACTCATTGCTCACAGGCCCAGTGCCTAACCACCCCCTTCAAACCAGCTGGGGCAGGACTGGGGCAGGGCTTGGAGCTGGTCTCCTAGACACTCCTAGACACATGTCCAGATTCTGGCCATGTTCATGTAACCAATATACTGAGGTCAAGCCTTAAACAGAGTCATTCACTGCCTCTGGATACACACATCTCTACTGTCTTTCCTACACAGGCTGGAAGCACATGGCCACACATCAGAGGGCCTAAACAGGACTCCAGGAATCCAGGACCATGGCCCCACCACAGCACTCAGGAGATAAAAATCAAAGCCTATTTTAACACACAAGATCTCCTCCCGTGTACTTTCTGAGCACAAGAACAGGCCATCCCATCATGAAAGAATTTTGTCCTAAAATGGTAATGAAAAATGGTAAGAAATGTCAGGAAAATATTAGCTCCAATTAAAACAATTCATCCTACCCTGGCCCAAAAACTGGAGTTATTGCTTGGGAGTCCCCTTAGCAGGTACTAGGGGACACAGCCATCTCTCAATAGCCTGAATTCAACAATGCCAGAGTTAGACACCATTGCCAAGACATGGCAGTGCCCTCCACTTACCAAGCCTGGAGGCTGGAAGGGCTCCTGGAGAGGACCAGAGCATACTCAGGGCAAAGATGCTCTCCAACGCCTTCGCCCACACTTCAGTAAGTCCATATCCTGCCACAGTTCTTCTCTAGGAGCAGGCCTTCAGAGCCCTGCTGGACTGTCTGCTCTAGTCATAGGGCATGGCCTTGGAATTCAGGGATCACAGTTCCATACTGTCCTCCAGAAGGAAGCCCTTTGCTCAGAACACACATAGCCCTTCCTCTACTTCCTGGGTGGGGCTGCGGAACCACAGCTCACCTGAGGTCTGAGCAGGCCTCACACTCAGCCACAGCCGGTAGGTCCTTTCTGGATGCTATCTTGGCCTCTGCAACTCATGGGACAACCCAGTTACACAAAAGAGAACCCCATGGATGTCTCTAAAGCAGAGGAAGAAACCAGAGGGAAGATCAGCTCCCAGACCACCAGACACTGGGATGGACATAGACCAGAACATCACCACGCCCACCTGACCTGAGTTTTAGAGGCAGGGTCTTTTTTTTTTTTTTGGTCATTTTCTTTTTTTATTGGTACCAGGGATCGAACACACTTGGAAGGCAGGCGCTTATGCCGCTGAGCTAAATCCCCAGCCCCTAGAGGCCGGGTCTTTATGGTGAGTTTAAGTCTTCAGGACAGAGCTCTGATCTATGGGCTCAGCACCTTATAAAGAGGCCTCAGAGGACTCTCTGCCTCCTCCACAAGTAAGTATATAGTGAAAAGACTATCAAGTGGATCCTCACCAGACTCCAAATATCAACTTCCAGCACTGTGAGACACCTATGTCTGTTACAGCAGCCTGACAAGGACAACGAAGCTGAACTCCTTCCAAAGTTTGAGGACTTCTTGCTTTTTGCAGCTTCTGGAAGCCACTGCACGTAGTCTCTTCCTCCATTCTCAGAGCTAGCACTGCACCATTTCCTTCCCCCTTCTTTCTTCTTCACATCTCTTCTCCCTTTCTGATTCTCCTGCTTCCTTCACATGAGAACAGCTGTGATTGCTCTTAGGACTCACTTTGATAACCCAAGACCAACTTTTCATCTCAAGATCTCTCCCTTGGTCACATCTGCAAAGGCCCCTTCACCATTGGTGACACATTCACAGATTCAGGGGATTAGGGCATGGACACCCTTGGAATATGGTCCAGCTCCAGACACCACTGCATAAGGGGGAGAGAAGAGAATGACAATAGCTCTGGGGCTGGGGGTGGGGAAAACAGAGGGCTGTGCTCTGCAGAACTTTTAGGTGCCATCTCTTCTTAGAAAGCTGCTGCCTGGCCTTTGGTTCTCCTTGCTTCCCAAGTCCTGTGAAGCATCCCAGAGCCCCGACCCACGGTAGGCAGTGGTAGCAGGCTACTGGGCCTCATTCACAGGCCCTAAACTCACTGGCCCACCTGGCAGGACTGTCAAGCAAGGGTGTCCTCTCAACGCAGGGTTTCAAGCCAGCACGGTCACTACCCACCACTGCCTGCCTACAGAGCCGGCTGCCTTGGCAGCTGTGGGCAATCAGCAATGACAACGCCATCTCCCTAAACCCATCATTATGTATTTCAACCCCGAATAAACCATTTCTATTTGCAGCCTAATTGCTCTGAGGTCCTCTTTTCAGAATGTAAATTTGTGACTGAGACATTCTGGTCAATTGAGGCACTCCTCTCCCAACAGCACACCCATGTAGCTCTCCAGAGTGCAGAACTTTACCAAGCAGGCCTCAGGATCTGGGCCATGTAGGGGATGCTTCAGTCTGCCTCAGAAGAGACAATGACCCTGGCCTGGATAGATGTCAAATAGCACCAGGCAACAGAGTCCTGCAATCACTCTTAAGGGAGTCAGACAAGCTTTCCTGGAAGAAGTTGCCTTAAGGCCATCCCATAGGCCAGTGGTGATGAACATATGGCACAAGTGTCACAGCAGGTATGCAGAGATCTCAGCATGTGAGCTAAGTTGTCCCAAAAGTCAAGCATTGGACAATAGCTAAACTAAACCTCCATATTCAGGTTTAACTGCAGGGTTGGCACTATGCAATACGTAAGTGGGTTTTGGGTTATAGTTTGGGTGATCAGTCTCGAAAAGGTTTTCCATCATTGCCTTACCAAAAAAGAAGAAGAAGCTGTTAGGGGGCAGTGGCACTGGGGAAGAATGTGGGGTATAGACTTTAAACAGGGTTCAGCGCCCCAGCTCCAAGGAGTAGAACAGAGCTGGATGTGCAGGGAACAGGGAGTGCATCCAAACTGTGAAGGTGACAGTGCCATATACTGCCTGACTTTGGGCAAGGCCAGTGAGTCTGAGTATTAGCACAGGTGTGTGCACACATGTGCATACTCATTGGTGCATGCAAGTTTGTATACATACAAATGCACGTGCGTTTGCATGTACACAGCTATATGTGCTCAAACATGTATGTGCTCTGGTGTGGGCATATTGCCTATATGCTGGATGTCAGCTACGCAGTTGTATCAAATACTTGTGAGCGCATATTGCTTGTTTTCATTGTTGCATGCATGTATGAATGGACGATTATTTTCAAGTACATCTGCACATTTGTTTATGCACAAAACTGATCTGAGACTACCTGAGTTCCTGGCTCATAGTGGATACAACAGGACTCTCAAGCTCCAAGGTTCCCACACTCTAGAGGGCCTGCAAAACTAGCAGCCCTGGGGCACCTGGCACAGGTCCCCTAAAGCACTGCTTGGACTAAATGCTGCTTTTACACCCTCCTCCGCAAGGGGGCCTCATATTCCAGCCTAGGGAAAGGTTTCCACTCCATTTGGGGCCCTCGGAATTCCAGGCTCCCTAACCCCCAGAGTCAAGCAGAAAAATGGGCGCCTTGCAGAGTAAGACAACCACTGTCTTGTGACACCATTCTAGGTATCCCCAATCTGTGGCTGCAGGTGTTCAGGGCTGCTAACTGCAGACATTCTGGGACATGTATTCTATGGATGGGTTACACTGACAAAGTAGCTGTGTGCCTTTAATCACCCTTACCATGGTCAGCTGTTTAACTACTAACTGGCCCTGGGGTTGGCATAATCTGCTCTTCATGAGTCTTCACCAACAGCTCCTGACCAAGAGCAGAGCACGTGTGAGCAAGGCAGAGAACTAATGTCACAAACACAGATCACATTCTTTGGTCCAGGAAAAAATGTTTGGGTAAAAACCCTGGTGCTGTTAAGAAAGATCACAAGGCTCATGGGCTCTGTGCTTGAAGCCAGCCCCAGAAATAAGTCCTGATCTTGCACTGTTCAGACATGAGCACAGGGCCCAAAACTCACTCAGCTACAGGGAGACCCACCAAGTCCTACCCAAAAGAATCTAGGGTTAGGTCAGCAAAGGCATCCACAAGGGTGACCCACTCAGAAAACAAGGACAGGGCCTTACCAAGGCTAACCATACTGAGCAGGATAGGTCAAACATTCTCTCCTCATTCTCTCCAAGCCAGAGCCAGTGACAAATCTACTCTCTACCACCACTTGGCCTCTACCAGCTTCTGTATACAGGGGATCAATTACCATCATGAGTCTTAGCACTCTTCAGCTCTCCCACCAGCCACACACAGGTACCCTAGAAAGCTACGAACGGTCACTGTTCTGAGTGCTGCTACAAGGGCCTGGTTCTCACCTGTCACTGGGGGAACCAGATCATTCAGAAATCAGTGAGGCCCACACTGACCAGATCACTAAGGGGACAGTTCTGCTAGGGCAGCCACTGCAACAGCAGATGCCATCAGAAACCAGTAAGGCACACAGTGTTCCCCATGACACCAGGAGATGAAGCTCCCACCTGTGTCCAGCTCATATGGACAAGCATCAGCCATGTGGCATCCTTACTCCAAGGAATCTCCACTCATCCACAAGAACTACCACCATCTCAAAGCCAGTGAGGTGAGAACACCAGATATAGTTAAGTTTCACCTTTTTGAGGTGGTGACCCAAGGTGGGAGGCAGCGTAAGGCAGATGATAATCATGTTTTGTCTTGAAAGAACTGGAAAACACACACACACACACACACACACACACACACACCATGTGAACAGCTAACAGCTTTCTCCTGACTTACTTTACAAATGACATTAAACTACCTTAGTCACAAAATTCAAGCCCCATCTACCAACCCTATGTCACATTTACACTCTGTCTGGTGTGAAGAAAGGACTAGGCAGCACCATGTCTGCCTGATGCATAACTGTGTCAGGTACTGTGACCCTTACACCTCTGGGAGGAAGATTAGGGTGTGAGGCCAGGCTCCGTGGCCACTTCCGCTTTCAAGGGTCCAGCTCCATCATTATCTGCCCTCTCTTCTTACAGCAACTGGACTCTCCAGGAGGACTGGGTCCCTTACGTGTTCTTCCGAGACCTTGCCCATCAGTGTAATGGTGTTTCAAGAGAGGCAGACAGAAGTGCTCAGTGGAGCTGCAGGGGCAGAATGTGAGCCTGCAGGAGGCTGTGGGGACACTAATACACTCAGGGAAACCTATTGGAGCAGGAAGCCAGCAGAGAAGACAGTAAAGCTGAGATGGAGGCAGAGGCCAGTCAGTGTCCTAGTCAGTGCTGCCTGGACACTTGAAGTAGCCTCTTGGACCCCCAAGTTCTCCTTTTTTCTGTCCAATGTACTCTCTTCTTACTGAAGGCTTCCAGCTAGTTCAGTCAAGGCAGTCAGACTATATAAAGAACTTCTGCTAATCCATAAAAAAATGACAAATGAGCAATCAAAAATAAGCATAAAACTTGGACAGCCACTTCACCAGGAAGATTTACAAAAGGCCAGAAAGCACATGAGAAAATGCTGAACACAATTAGTCACCAAGAAATGCTAATTAGAACTCAACAAGATACCACTGTCCCCAGCAGCACAGCCAGCTACGGTAAGACCTGCAGCACAGAGTGTAGGCAAGTGTGTGGAGCCACCAGAACCCACGTGTTGCTGGTGGGAGTGTGACAGGGCACAGTCACTCTGTAAAACTCCAACAGTTTCTTGGAAAGTTAAACATACACTTAGTGTGCCAGCCAGAAAATCCATTCCTAGATGTCTGCCCATGAGAAACAAGACATGCGTCTACACAGAAAGGCACCTGAGTCACAAGGCCAGATGGTGGGAACCGCCCAGACATTCAGCAATAGGAAGATGGATAAAGAAAAATAGTCTTATATCACATTCATGCAATGGAATACTATTTGGTAATTTTTAAAGAAACAAAACTACCAGTAAACAACAACAGAGATGAATCTCCAAAGTATTATGAAGCTAGATTTAAAGCGTGTATATTACACAATTACATTTACACAAGTTCAAGAATAGACACAATAATCCAGTGATGAAAAAGAAAAAAGCCTTAGTATTTGTCCCTGGGGTAAGGGAAATATCTGGAAGAGAGCAGAAGGAAACTTCCCAGAATGACTGCAAAGATATGCACCTTGATGGGGGCATGGCTCCAGGAGGTGCATGTTTGTCAAAGCTCACCAACGTGTGTTCTTCAGATCTGTACCTTGGACTGTGGCACCTCAGTAAAAATACCTAAAATTACACCTCAGTAAAAATACCTAAAATTTTTATCATGGACGTTCTGTAAAGGCTGAGTTTTAGGTATTTAATCTATATTATGGGAAAAACATTTGCCATCTGAAAGAAGGAACCAGGATCATAGAGGTCAAATGATCTGCTCATGGTCGCAGCCAATGAATAGTGGCAAGACCTCAATGTGGCCTTTAAGGTCTACATCTGTGTGTAGGAAGAAGGTGATACAAAGCAGACAAGAAAGACAAAGAAGGCTGGGCACACACCTGTAATTCCAGTACTTAGTGAGGCAGGAGGACCACTGTGAGTTCTAGGTCAGCCTGCCATACAAAATGAGTCCAAGGTACCCTGAACTGCACAGCAAAACCTTGTTTCAAAAAGACAAACACACACACACATATACAAACACGCGTGCGCGCGCACATATCACACAAGGTGGGTGGGTGGGGGAAATAGTGGGAGGCTAGGTCAGGTGCATAGAAAGAAAGGGAAATGTAGAGTAGGTACAGGGGAAAGCTAGGTCAGGTGGATGGGTGCAGAAGGGAGCCAGGTCAAATGGCCCGTGTGGCTGTGGAGTTGCTCCAAGGACACAGTCACATAAGCAGAGCTGGGAGGACAATTTCAGGACAATATTATTTCTTAGCCAATCTGGGGCCCAGGGGAACAATGGAGGTTGGGGTGGGCATTTGTAGGGATAGGGCACTAGTCCACAGCATCATCTCTATCACTCTCTGCTGAGCAATGGAAATATGGGCCATTATTGAGTGGCCAGCTGTGTTCCCTGACCCAAAGTTGGGCCAGCAGAAGGCAGAGCAATTTGGCAACCCTTCCAGTCCCACTCGAGGCTCTACTGGGCCCCTTTCCCCAACATGGCTCCTCTGACCCATGTACCCTGTGTTCAGCTGGGCCAAATGAACCAGCTGTACCAGGAGCCATAGCCCTCTCTAGAAGTAGGGCACCCAGTGCAATGCACTCTTTTCTTTTGGGGCCCCTTGAAAGTTGCTCACAATGGAGAAGTTTGTTTTGCACACAATTCATGTTTGTTCTCATATACCTCATTTCTCATATACCTCAGAACATAATATATGCATATGCCTGTGATGAAGCTCTAAGTGTATGTCTGTGTGTGTACTGTGTGTTCACAGATGCAGGTTAATACAGTTGTGTTTATGTGTATGTGTGTGCATGCATATAAGTATGAATTCAGTTCTTTACTGGTATACATGTGTTTCCATGCATGTTTGTGTGTGCATGCACATGTGCACACACAGTGGTAGGGCACTGAGGTCCTACACAGAGTCACTGAGTTTATTAGTACCCAGTTGCAGTTGACACAACCTGCATTGAGATCCCAGAAATTTCTGGATTGAGAGCATGAAACACAGCATGAAGATTCTGCTGGCTGAGCCAGATCTTCACTGGAGACCTCAGGACTCTCTCCCAGTCCTGAGCTGCTCAGGGGAGGTTGGGGTTTGTAGATATTGTCATTCCTACTCTGCACAGAGCTTCTGCCTCATCCCTAGGTTGGCTGCTAGGCCTTGACCAACTGGTGGACCAATTTATTCCCAAAGGCACAGATGCTGCTCACCAAGCTAATAGGCAGTGCACAGTTCCACCCTCACAGGTTGTCTCACAAATACCCCAGGCTGTTCCTGTACCATATCTGCCAGGGAGCAATTTGAACCTTTATCTCTCCTTACAGACGTAACCCCAGCTCCAGCCCAGGCCTAGCTTGGCCCTTGCAAGAATATAGATTCCAGCTATGGAGGGAACAGCTTTCCTAGGCCTAGCGAGGTCAGTGCTGGGAGAAGAAGTCCAGTGAGGCCATGATACTTGATGGGCAATACCAGCCTCTTCCCATATGACCTGCCATTCCAAGGCAGAACCTTCACAAAGACCCAGATCTGTGCCCAATTCAACATACTCTGGCAGCCAGACCATGCCTGCCTGTGTTCACAGTCTCTTAGCAGGGAGGTGTTTGCAAGCTGATCGCTCATCCTGACCCATCAACCCAACACTGACTAAGCATGCAATCCATGGTTAAGGAGAGGCCTAAGAGTTAGGTACAGGTAGTGCCTGGTTGACTGAATAATGCCTCAAGTCTATCTACACCCTAATTCCAGGAATCTATGAATGTGTTACCTTACATGGCAAATAAGAATTCCCAGAGGTGACTACGAGAATGATCTTGCAACAGGAAGAGGATCCTGGATTATCTAAATGGGCACTCATGTGATCACCGTATCCTTACAGGAGAAAGGCAGAGGGACATGCTCCTAGGCAAGCCATGGGACATTGTTAGTGTGATGCAGCACTGCTGACCTTGAGGATGGAGGAAGAGGCCACAAGCCCTGGTCTGAGAAGAATGAGCTTCCAAAAGTTGGAGAACATTAGGAATGGCTCTCTTGAAGGACTGTGGAGGAAGGATGGCTCAACACAGGACTTCAGTCCAGTGATAAAAATTCTGCCCCACCACCCAAGGCAAGACTCCAGAGGGCACACAAGGTTTTAGTCAAACATCAGTCCCACTGCAAATAAAGTTAAACAAAAGCAACACATCATTGTTAAGGGAAATTGTTATTTTAAATTCCATCTCATGCTTTTTTTTCCATCTCCTTTTAAGTGCATGGTTTTATTTCAGACTTTTCTTTGCAAAGAAATTTGCATATGCTTTGATGGAAAGTCAATTAACAAACCATATAGCTATTTGTTCTGCAAGAAATGTGTGTTGACAAAGCCTTTCACCAGGTTGTATAGCCACAGTGTGGGGCTGACATTTATCCATGGCTTGGAATCTAGCAAGGCTGGCTTGAAACTCACCCATGCCCCTTGTCCAGGGTGTTCTCAGGCTGCCTCAATCCCCCAGCACTGGCATATTTCCAGAACAAGCATGGCTGACTGCAAACCAAAGCCTAATAAGAAGCAGAGACTCCCCCAGCCCAGCAGCTCCACAGCAGATGGGGCATCTCAGACTCACAGTCACTTGCAGTTTGGGATCAGCATGTGGCAGCTGGGGCTGGGTCACTCCCAGGAGTCCTTTAGAGAGAATCTCAATCTATCCTTTCTCCCCGTTTCTTGGTGGGAGGCAACATCAAGGTAACAGCCATGAAAGGGGCCCTAAGAAATCAGTTTCCATGCCCCCATCTCTGAGGACCCAACACCCTTATACAAGGGAGCACAGTGTAAGCACACATCATGGTGTCCTTCAGGAAGACAACCTTTTGTGACAAATCAAACCACTGTACCAGCTCTCCTTGAAAGTGCCAAAAGCAGCAGCAGCAGAGGGGTGATGGGAGCTGTCTTTAGTGCTACAGACTTCCTGCCCTCCCCTGCTCTCACCTGGCCTGCCCAAACCTTTCCTGGCCTCAACCCTGATAGTGATGGTGGAAGCAAGTCTAACACCCAACTGCCCACTGCCTCTTGCGATCATACCCACCGCCACCAGGTGCCCATATCCTTCACACACAGCCCCTCAGCGTGGCAAGTGGGATGTAGATCCCTTCCCTGAGGGGATACAACATTGCTCACAGGGAAGACAGCAAGTCAAGCAACCATAACAAGGATTGGCAAGAACAAAAGGGCAAAGAAGAGCCCCAGGGAAATCTAGGATGAATGTGCTGACTATGGACAGAAACTAGGTCACATATGAGACTTCAGACTTAATGCGAAGGATAAACAATAAGAATCAGGTCCTTTCATCAACATCTAATAAGCAACAGAAGAGCCTATGAGATTCAATGATTTTATTCCAGAACTACAATGGAGTCTTGCTATGCCTCGCTCCACTTCTGACTCATTGTCCTTACATATGAACAACAGAATTCCATAGCACCTGCACCATGGTGTCTCTGGGGCCACTGTCCAACACAGCCAAGAGCTGCTGGTCCTCACTAAGCTTCAGCTCCAATGGATGGAGGCTCTGGGCCACCAGACTGCCACATCCGCTTCTCTTTGGCTCAATGATTCCCTTTTCCCACAGATCCTCTCCAATGCCCCTTCTGCTAGACAAGTGTCAGCCTCAGCCAGCTCTCTACAGCTCAGTGCTACTCCTCTCCCTGCCCCATAGCTCCAAACTTCATGGGGAAGGTGCTGTTACTGCAAAATTCCACCTGTCCAGAAAGCCCCCACCCTCCTTGCAGCCTTTCACTCTGGGGTGGTAAGTGGTGGAGACAATGTCCCATAAACATGTGGAAACTTACAAGACGCTGAAAGGATTGGGGCAATGCAGGCTAAGCTTCCACCCCGTTCCTAAGCAGTTTCTGACATGATTTTTTATACCAAAATTTTGATCACAGAAAATCAGAAGGTATACAGTTAGAAAATGGCATGAATATAGTAGGATTTTTTTTTTCAAGAAAAGATACCAAAAGGTGACTTTTAAGGACGTCCTGAGATGTCAAAGAGCTGAACCATCTGGAATTAGCTCATACCAGTGACAGAACTCTACAAGCTCCAAGATTACAGAACTGTGGCATGGAAGCCAGGTCAGGGCCATCACCTGGCCAGTGAAGAGGTAATTAAATGGGGTCTTGTTAAGAATGCCAAGATATATTTGACGTATTTGCAAATATTAAAGCACAAAAAGCCATCACTCCTGAGGTTCCCTCAGTACTCAAGCAGGACACTGTACAGAGCAAGTGCAGAGTTTGATTTTCCCCCAGGGGTCAAGGCCACAGCCACATGCCAGCTTGACCCTTAGCAGAACAACCCCCACTCCAAAGCCCAGCTGCCTCCCTCTTTCTTCCTGGAAAATGGGCACGCTTATTTTTGACCAGCTGAATTGAAATAAGGAAAGGCATTATTTCTAGACAGAGCACAGACTTCTGTTCTCTTTGATGTTTCTAAAAATAAAAGTCAAAAACTAAGCAGATCTAGGAGTCGGCTCAAGTTTTGTGGTTTCCAGAATGAGAGCCTTGGCCAGGATTTAGAAACCACACACATGACTAGGGCTGAGGGCAGCCGTGGCAACAAGGCCCTTTGAGAGCTGCTGCAGAGAGGCAGGGGCTGCTACCAACCTCAGGGACTCCTGAGGCACAGTGATGTCCTGAAGCTGGCCCCAGTCCCACTCATGCTCCGTGCAGGAAGGTGTCATTCCTGGGGGCAGGGACCACTCAGACCTCCAGACCTGCTGGGGAGCTGTGGTGCTGTCTCTGCAGCCTTCCTGAGTAATTTCCTTTTAGGGAAAGACCATGGGAACCTGGAGGGCCTTCCTAGTCCCCACCTCAGGACTAACAGCCCAAGGTCTCCATTGGTTGGCACCACCTACATTACCTGTTGGCCTAGGATATCCCAGCATGGTCCTACAGGCCCTGTGGCCCTGACCCAAGTGGGACCACCCTCTCTTCCAAACTTCTGCCTTCAAGCTATAGGTAAGCATCCCAACACATCCTTCCCTAAAGCTTCTCATCTATTACATCCCATCACTCTAGGCCAGCCTGTAATTTGGCCAGGATAACGATTTTAACTCACCTTCCAAATCAATGAAATCCCACAGGTCCTCCCTGGAGAACGAAAAAGTTGCAACTGCAAATCAGATCTTATATGCTACTCCTTGGCACCCTCCAGGGCCAGGTGGATGGTCTCAAGAGGACAGTTCAGGGACAGACCCTTTTCATGGAGATTATCTAGGCTCCCTTTCCCAACCCCTCTCACTTCAGACTCCACCCTCTGACTTGGCTGCCAGCTGTCTTTTAGAAGGAAGTGCCAAACCAAAGTGGTTTGGAACAGAGCAAGGCAAGACAGATCACCCACACCTAGAGGGTATAGAAGAGATCCAGAAATTGGGGGCACAGCATGTGACTAGGAGGTATTCCAGAGCAGCAAGGGAAAGTAAGTAAAATGGGTCCTTACCTCATTATGACAAAACAAATTCCAACACAGCAAAAGTACACACACACACACACACAGACACGCATGCACACAAATCCACCTGAACTCTAAAGTCACGCGTGATCGACGGTGAGTTTATTTGTAACTCCAAGAGAGGCCTTTCCTGCCAGGAAGCAAACCCCAGAAGCCACGAAGGAAGACTCAATTTCAGATGAATAAACTGAATGATTTAAAATGTGAAACTTCTGAATGGGGGAAAAAAAACCTAGTTTTTGAAGTTGAAGGACTACAAGCTGGAACATGCATCCATCTCACCATGTAGTGGCTCCATCGTGCTGGAATGCAGCAGTGAGACCCTCCCAGGAGGCAGGTACCAAGCTCATAGACTTCCAGCCTCCAGAACTGTGAGCCAGATTAACCTCTAAAAACACTGGAAATGGAATAAGGGCATAAGAAAATACGACAAATCAGAAACTAATTTTCTTAAATTACAATGAACCCATACAAACTAGTGAGAAAACCAGCCCCACAGAGAAAGGGACAGAGGCTACGAGAACAGTTCACTACAAAAGCTGTGTCATCCTCAGCCTCACCTCATTCCTGACTTAAAATGCAACTTCTACAGCCTTATACACACTTTCCTGTTTCACATGTTAATTTTTAGATAGTCAAAGAGGGACAAAAATGCAGTTGAAGGCTGGGAGTGGAGTTGAAAAAACCAGGATAACCAGGAGACACATTTTGACCCAAATGAAACAATGCCCAGAGCCAGTAAAAGAAAGTCAGGGCATGGCCACTCTTGATCAAAGTATTGCTAGGGATGATGAAGTTCCACATCTACAAACTGACAGAAACTCTTCAGTGGGAAGCAACATGCGCTAACAACGACAAAACCAAAAAGCCTGAAGTAGTCAACATCCTTCACTGGGGGTGGTTATTTTACTGTTACAGTCCTACAGTAGAATACTGTGTAGATGTTCAAATAAGCTAAACTGATGTGCTAATAAAAAAAAAATCCAAAAAGGACAACAGAACAGTATATTGAAGAAGTCCAGAATCCTCTTACGTGATGCTTCCTTTCATGAAAACTAGGGACTCTACAAGACAAGCACATGTGTGTAAAGAAATATGTGTCCAAAGATACGCATGTGTAGCTGGGGATTTAGTTCAGCAGCATAAGTGCCTGCCTAGCAAGCAGAAGGTTATGAGTTCGGTCCCTAATATCAAAAAAAAAACAAAAACAAAAACAAAAAACAACTATATGCCCATATGCATGTATGAAGAATCCTGCATGTATAAAGAAATGCACAAGGTGTCATCAGACTATACACTAAAAGTCTAAAGTTTTAAAATTTACTATAGTAAACGACAAATTGCCATTAATCCCCCTCAAAATCCTTCCCCTCACTTTAAGCACGCTCCACCATCATTCTTGTCACTTACTGAAACAGTTCTGGAATCTAGTGTCTTTATGAGGTGTGGTTAAAGAATGCTGCTGCCAACTGCCATCCAATGGAAGTCAGGATTGTGAAAACATTCTAGTATGTCCTCGCCTACCTTATTCACTAGAACTGACACTGTGTGGCTTCGAGCTCTTCCCCAAAGCTAAAGTGACCACAAAAGGTAAACATGTTGAATCGGTGTGGTACATCAAGGCAGCTGGCAATAGTACGGCTAAAACTTATAAAAGAGGGCTTCAAAACTGCTTCAGAAAAATGGAAAGAATAATAGGGTAAAGATATTTAAAGCAAGGGGGAGTATTTTGAGGGGGCTTAATTGCAAAGTGTCTTTTACTGTAATAATTTTTTTAATTCCAAATATTCATTATATTATTCAATCGCATATTCATATGTCAAGACACATGTGCTAAGAAAGATTTATGTGGCCTGGGATTTAGCTCAATGGCACAAGTGCCTGCATGGCATGTGCAACGTTGTGAGTTTGATCCCTGGTACCGAAAGAAGAAGGAGAGAGAGAGAGAGAGAGAGAGAGAGAGAGAGAGAGAGTGTATGTGAGGGTTTATATGTGTGTGTGTGGCTGGCAGGAGCTGCACCTTCCACTTATTCTGCTTGGGGTTGTGTATGAATCTTTTGCACATGTTGCATGGTGCACTAATGGGGCTGGATGAGTGTAGAGCCACTGAGTCACTTCTGTCTTCTCTCAGCTTCCTGTTTTGTTAGCACCTGGAGCCTGTTGGATGCGATACAGAAACAGCCTCACTATTCCTGACTTCCTCCCCAACCCTCTCCAAGTAGGGGAAAGAAACTGGCCAGCTCACTCCCTTCTGTCCTGGACCAATGATTTTAAGCTGAAAATAAACAGGGCGATAGCCTTCCTTTAAGGATAGAAAAGTATTCTCACACAGCCCTGAGAACACTTGATGTACTCAGTCTGAGAAGTACTGTCTTAAGAAATTAAAATCTTACTATGAGGAAATGACTTGTAGTTGACAGCTATCCCTGCAGAGGAAAAGTCTTCACTTGTGACTGGGTGGGTGGATTTAGCTGGATGGCTGCAAGGAGAAATGTGAACCCCTCAGAGCACATGGAGGCTCGTTTTGGCTCAGAGACCACAGAAACCCTGACATGGCAGTAGGAAACACACCAGTTGGAATATGGAGCTGAGGTTTGCAGTGCTGTTTCCCATACAGTGATCACTAGGCCCAGTTGCACGCCCCAAAGACAGAGGGGGCTATGAATACTCTCTCCAGGGACTGCCACAGTCCATACAGAAATCATTGTGCGAGAATGACTGTGGTCAGGCAGGGCTTCTGGCCAACCACTTGTCCATGGCAAAATGTAGGGGCAGGATGCCTCCCTCCATGTGGTCATCCCTGCAGCTCTGGGGGAGCAACACGTGCTGCTGGGGGAAGAGGTGCTAAGTTGTATAACACTAGCCAGCCACTGCGCTGAGCAAGAGCTGGGGCTGAGCTTAAAATATCCAGGCAGAACTTCAGAGGTGCCAGCGATCCAGCAGCACCCTAAAGGGCTTCACAGAGCCGCCCACTGCCTGCTTTCTGAAGAAGCCAACTCACACAGCATCCCCCACACACACCAGAGCCATGTGTCCCCACAGAGCCAAGGTGCCAGCCCTCCCCTTGCCTGGATATCAGGAAGGGCCAATCAGAGCACAGCACAGTCCCCTTTAAGAAGGCTCCTGGGTGGCATCCTGCCAGTGGTTTCTCAGTGTCTGATGAAGCTGGCAGCAATGGGTGCCATGACCCAATCATCACTGTGCATACACCTAAACTATTAAACTGTGTGCTAACTTATTTAACCGATAGCTAGAGCTTCGTCAGGGGCAGTAATGAGCTACACAATATATCGAAGTCCCCACTGGACAGAAAACTAGTTAATTTACTGTTAGACAAGAGTCATGAAGAACATTCTGATCAGTTAGCTGATCAGATGAGACCAGAAGCCATCAGTTATGTCTCAGCTACTAGCAGTCAGTCCTCTGTGGATCCTGCCTACTGGGGCACCTCTGTTGGATCCTATATACCACTAAAGAAAGAGGAAGGAGCAATGACCCTGGGAGAAGGCAAATGACAGGTAACCCAGCTGGCCAGAGGGAGTGTAGGCCAAGGTCAAACTCGCCCCAGCCCCTTGGAGCTGACCTCTGAGGAAGTTTGCCCTGTTGAATGCTCCCGGTCAAGAAGCCATGCCCACAAAGAGCCATCACCATCACCAACATGGCCTTTCCTTCCTCGAGGTGGGCTGAGGCTTCTAGAGGCCTAAAGGATGTACACAGTCATCTTTCCCCAGAGCATGCTGCTATAAAAAATTTGAAAAAGCCCCAGACAGGTGACCTCCTTCAGCACTGAGGCCCACACGGGTTGCAGTTTCAGGGACAGCTGCACTGTGGCTGAGTAAAAAGAGACTTCCTGGCTGGTGATGATATAGGACACACGGCTGTGGAGATGTTTGAAAAAAAACAGACAATGGAAAAGGCACACAGTAGCTAAGGTGCAAGACTGCAGTTGAACTAGTGTCATGGACAGCTGAAATGTCCCTGCAGTATGGCAAACAGAGACAGCGGTTAGATCGTGGACATCAGACCAAGGCCTGAATTGTCTTCTTTATCACTTCTCACATCACTGCTGAAGTCTTAAGCTGGGGTATAAACACCCAAAAGGAAACGAGTCTTGATGGGAATTGAGCCCCAGGTCAGAAAGCAACTGGCCCATGGAAAGGAGCCAGCTGTGGTCTTTGGGATACAGAGAATAGGCATAGAGAGCGTTTGATACCTACAAACCAGAGATCTGGGCAGAGCTTAGGAAAAGATGGCTCGTTTCACAAGCCACAAAGCCAGAATGGTTCAGCTGTTGTTCTCTAACTAAGTGACTGCTGCAGATTTGAAGACTCCAAGGAAACAAGGGAGAAAGGCCACAAGAGCTTTTATGGCAATGACCCCAGCATCCTGGGGAGGTGAGATGCATGCATTCTGGTTCCACTGTAACCATGACTATGTGAAAATGACCAGCTACTAAAACCCCCACCAACCTCCAAAGCTTCTCTGTGGTTCCCACTTCTCCCTGCCCTCCACTGGAAAGGGTCTTTCCTGAACCTAGCAGATCTGATCCTGCCCCAGCCCAAATGATACCCCAACCAAATTCAAGAGTCCCAGAAAAGAGGGTGCTGCCTTCCCTGTCAGAAGTAAGAAAACAATGAAGGAGAACTGGTTGTGCACTAACATCACTGAGGTGGAACCTATCTGGCTACAGAACTTGCCCCTATTCATAGCAGATTCTCCAAATTTCAGGACCTGCACTGAGGCCTTTTACATTATCCTGCACCCTCTGGCACCAGCTGGCCATCTGCAAGGAGCACAGTGGACCACAAACATATGATGCTGAAGACAAACATCCATTAACCCAAGCCCCAACTAGAGGGCCAAATATCAGCAGAGCCTATAAGAGACTGCAGAGCGGAGTACCTGAGACACAACCTTACCAATCAAGAGGTAGGGATTTAAAATAGGGACATAAGAAGTTGGAAGTCTGCTCATCAACAGAAATCAACAAAGTCATCCCAACAAGACACCGTAGACACTCTGAATTCTTCAAGAGTCAGCTTTGAGATGTCTGTAAAAGATGTACCTCCTGTTTAAGATGCAGACAGGATGGAAAAGTGAAAGGATGGAAAATGACCCATTATGAAAACACTGGCTATACTGGGGTCGTGACTTTGTAAAAATAAGAGAGCTAAGTGGCTATCTTATCAATGTAGACTTTAAGCCAAGGAATGTGACGGTGATAAAAAGGAACACTACATACTGACAAAAGGTTTAATTGAACAAAAAGACATACCTGTCCTACATGTGTATGCTCCCAATAGCAGAACAAAATGCACAAAGGAAAACTGACAGAATGAAAGGGAGAAACACTCACCAACAGACACAGATGGAGATTCTGTCATTCCGTTTTGTTGCTGGCAAGAAAAAATAGAAAATTCAAAATACTGATAGGGACAAAAGGGAGGCATTACTACAGGCATTAAAAGAAAAATAACTTTATATATGCACACTCAACAATTTAAATGAAATGGATAAATCTCTTTTCTTGAAAGATAAAAAAAATTACCAAAAGTAACACAAGAAGAAATGGGAAGTTTAAGTAATCCTCTATATGTTAGAGAAATCGAACTTATAACTGAAATCATTCCACAAGGATCACAAACAAAACTCCAGGCTCCAGCAGGTTAACTGGTAAATTCTAACAAACATTTAATGGAGAAATAAAACTAAGCTCACAAACTTTTTCAGAAACTAGAGGAGGAAACAACTCCTATCTCATTTTGTGAGGCTGGCATAAGCTTGATATCAAAAAGGGAAGAAAGCAAACATACCAATATCCTATCTTAGTTCATTCATGGTGCTATAAGTACTTAAGGCTGGAAATCTAAAACCAAAGTGTCAGCATTCAGTGTTTGGTGAGGGCCTTGCTGTACCTCCTTACATGGCAGAAGCCAGGAGGGGAAAAAAAAAAACCCATTGTCATGGTAAACTGCTTTTGTAAAGGCCTTAATGCCATTAACCAGAAAGTAGCCCATGTGACTTCATCATCTCCAAAGACTCCATCTTTTAATACCATTGTGTTGAAAATTGAGTCTCAACATGAATTTTAGAGGGATGCATACATTCCAACCATAGCATAATCTGTGGTGAATGTACATGTGAAAAACATCCATGAAATACTGGCAAATGGAATTCACCAGCATATGAAAGGATATTTAGAAGTGCTAAGTTGGTATAATATTCAGAAGTCCATCAATATCATACCACATAGATAGAACTAAGGAGAAGACCTTATGATCAGAGAAAGCATCTGACCCACAGACAGAGAGAAAGCATCTGACCAAACACTGTGGCAATTAATGAGTAAAATCTTTTATAAAATTCAGCAAGTTAAAAAGAGAAAGAGACTTCTCTTGGTTTCATAAATGGCATCTTTGCAAAAGCTCAGCTAACATTATATTTAATGGTGAAATGCTGAGCTTCTATTTTAAAATAAAGGAAAAAAGAGACAATGCCTGCTCTTGCTGCTTGTATTCAACAGTGTGCTAGAAATCTCAGGAGTAGGACAAGGCACAAAGTTTTACAAAGGGAGACCTAAACCTATCTGTTCACAGATAATATGATAGCGATATAAAACTCCATGAAATCTACAAATAAGATACTAGAAATACTAAATGAGGTTTGCAAGGCTCTAGGTTAGCAAGGTTACAGAATAGATAGATAGATAGATAGATAGATAGATAGATAGGTAGATAAATATAGATACATAGATATATAGATACCAGTTGATTTTATTTTTAAAACATAAAAGAGAGAAATGTAACAAATGAGCAATACCCATGCACTGAAAACTATGAAACAGTGCTAAAAGAAATTAAAGATCAAAATAAAATGTCAAAATGTGTCATGTTCACAGATTTGAAAACTCAAAATTTTGAGAGGCTCACTCTCCCTGAGTTGATCTATAGTTTCAACACAATCCTAAGCATTATCTCCTCCAGAATAATACACATAATATCTATTATTGTAGAAATTGACAAGCTGGAATGGAATAGCAAAGTATCTAACATAGCCAGAAAAAAACTGAGAAACAAGGTTGAAAGGCTAGCACATCGGCTTTCAAGATTCATAAAGCACCAATCAACATGGCATGATATGAATATAAAATAATCAAACAAGTCTATGTAACAGAATAATATCCAGAAATAAACCTGCAAGTATAAGTTTATCAATTTTTAAGAAAAATGCCAAAGTAATTCAATGGGAAAAGGCTGGTCATTTCAAAAAATAGTGTCAAATACACATCCAGAGTACCAAAAGACAAAAGAGGAAAAGAGAAAGGAGAAGGCAAAAGGGAAGAACCTCAACTCCTTCCTCATATGAAACACAAATAAAAAGTGATGCCTATAAAGCTTCTAGGAGAGAACACAACAGAAAATTTTTGTGATCCTGCGCTGGGCAAATAGTTTTTAGAAGGACATAAAAAGAACACAAAAGAAGAGACTAACAAGAAACTTCAGCACAATTTTAAAAGTTCTTTTTCCAAAATGGAGAGAGGGGTGAAAATGGGGAGGGGAATTAAGATGTGTTATGTACATGTACCAACTTCCCACAAGGAAAGTAAACATTATGCACTCCAAATATGTACTAATGAAAAAAAAATAAAGAAACAACAATAACAACAAAAAGAATGACAGATACGGAGAACTGGCTCCCATGAGCTGTGCATCCGATTCCAGCATACACTGGGGGAGAAGTAGGGCTGGGGAAGCTCTGCAAAGTGATGGGAGTGTTCTGCATCCCGACTGCAGTGATGCTTATGTGACTGCATCTTTGTCAAAACCAAGTATTTTTAGAATGAGTAAATTTTACTTTATGCAAATACTACTTAAATAGAACTGATTTCTAAACTTAACTATATTTTTATACACCAGCAACAAAAACAAATTTATATAAAATAATGTCACGTGGTATAATGGTGCATGTCTACTGTAATACCAGCTACTTAGGAAGCTGAGGCTGGAGAACTGTAAGTTGAAGGCCATCCCAGGAAACTTAGAGACCCTATTTCAAAATACAAAAGCGCTGGGGATAAAGTTCAGTGGTAAAGCATTTGTCTAGCATGTACAAAGGCCTGGGTTCAGTCCCCAAAACCACTACACACACACACACACACACACACACACACACACACACACACACGCACAACCACTGCCATTTATAACAGCATCAAACAAACACAAACTATTTGAAGATAAATGTAATAATGAAAGATGTGTATGACAAAAAACTATAACCCACTTCTGAGAGAAATTCGAGAAAACTAAAATAGAGAGATACACCACTTCATAGATTGAAACACTCAGTATTATTAAAATGTCCAGTCTTCCTAAAGTTGATTTATATATTTAACATTATTCCAATCAAAATCACAGCAGGCTTTTTTGTAGAAACTGAAAAGTTGATTCAAAATTTATATGGAAATACAAAAGACCTAGAATTGCCAACACAATTTTAGAAAATGAACAAAGTTGGATGATGTCCATTATCTCCCTTCAAGATAAATACCATAAACAAGCAGGGTGTCACTGATACAAGGAAAGACAAAAGAAAGCTACAGAAATAAATCTACGTGAACTGATTTTTATCAAACAAGGTAATCCAATCGGGGAATGAAAGTCCGTTCAATGAATGGTGCTGGAATGATTGGATTATCATATGGGAAAAATTTAACCTCTGCCTGACTCCAACCCTGCACAGAAACTAATTTGAAATATATCCTAGACCTAAATGTGACTTTAGGAATTTAGGGTATGGCTCCGTGGTAGAGCACATACTTAGCATGTGCAAGACCCTGAGTTTAATTTCCAGTACCACAAAAAATTAAAATACAGAAGAAGCTTTACTTCAGATTAGGTGAAGATTTGTCAGACAAGAGGCAAAAATTACTAATCGAAAAAGACTGATCACCAAAAGAAAATAGAAAGAAAATGAACAGAGAAGCCACAAACAGGAGAAAGTATTCATAACTAATAATTCATTCAGAACTGGAATCCAGAATGTCTCTATTTAAAAAAACTCCTAAAATTTTTTAAGACTCCTACCTTTCAATATTGATAAAAGATACAGACTCTACATAAGACTTGAACATTTTACCAAATAAGCTATAGAAATTACTGCCAACAAATTACCAAGACTAGGCAGTTCAAATGACATTTCTTTCTCTTACTTTTCATAGTTCTAGAGGCTACAAGTACAAGATCAAGACACTAGAAAATTCAGGGTCTGGTAAGGGTCCACTTTCTTACTATCATAACTGTCTTCTTGCTGCATTTTCACATGGAGAGTGAAGGATTTTCTGATCCTTTTTAGAAGGGCACTAATCCCACCATGATGGCCCTAGCTACATGAGCTAATTACCTTCCAAAGGTCCCATATCCTAATACCATCACCCTGAAGGATGTCAGCATATGAATTTGAAGGGACACAAACATTCAGCTCATTACAATGACCAATTAAACACATGAAAGAGTCATCAGTATTGTTAGATACCAGGAAATGAAGATGTTCCTGAAACCAAAATTTCTCAGTCTTCACCAGTGGGAATGTTTATCAACCACCAACATAAACATAACTTGCTTATGTACAGTTCTCCAGAGAAAATAGGGCCAGGCCTATGCCCTGTACACTCCAAGATGTTCCCTAATGAGATCCAGCATTAGTCAACACTAACATGGTCTTTGGCCCATCTCTATCAGTGCTGGTCTTAACATTTCCATACCAACTCATCCCTTTTCTCTGCCCAACTTAATTAATTCCTACAAGCCTAAGTAGAGACTTGAGTGAAATAATCTAACTTCTGCCCTGGTGGCTTCCTCAGCATAGAAGACAGATGGTTCTTGCCCCAGGAAGTTCCCAGGTAAATGCCTATCCACTGAGAGTGTGTGGAAATATGCATGAAACCCATAGGACATTATCTCCAAACAGAAAGCCAGGTCCTCGTGTCTGGATTGAGCATTCTGACATTTGTGACAAAGTTCCAAGGGTCTCTAAGAAGCTAAAATATTCTAGGTATCCTCAGGATTCCTAAGACAAGCTCAAGTTCAGCATGCTGTATAGAGACAGCTGTCTACCCACACCCCTGAGGCACTGGACATTGCTACACTGAGAACCCAAGACTCTACTCTCCAGGGCCACACACCCAGGGACCCCCATCTAGGGACATTTACCCAAGGACACCACACCTAGGCCACCTAGGGACCCCCATCTAGGGACATTTACCCAAGGACACCCACATCTAAGGCCATCACCTTGGCCCACTCTATCCATGCACACTCAACCATGGCCACTGTTATGGCTTGTACCTAGATGGTCCCTCAAAGCCTTGTATGATTGTAAGTGTGGCTTTTTCAGAGGTGGCTGGATCTAGAGTGTGCGATGCTGATATTAAGGGTATGTGATTACTAAAGTGTCCATCTATAAGTTTGTGTCCATCTATAAGTTTGGCATAGTTCTGAGTAGGATTAAGAATGTATAAAATATAAGGAACAGAAAGGGGGCTAGTGAGCTCTTGACCCTCACTTGAGTTTGCTGCTTTTTCTGTCTTTTGCCTGCTATGAACTGTTTCTCTTCTGTGATGCCCTTCTGCCATGCTACCCTATGTTGGAGCCAGCAAACCGTGGACTAAAACCTCTACAGACTATAAGCCAAATATACCCTTCCTCTTTTAACTTTGGGTGCTGAGTATTTTGTCCCAGCAACAAAAAAGTAACTAAGACAGCTACCTACTCAGCTCAACCCAAGCGAAGTGGCACCGGAAGGAGCACAATTCCAAAGCTCCTATCTGACTCTTGTTTCTTTGCTTTGTTCTGACAACTCACTGGGCTGTGCAATTTGCTGTCTGTATGCTGAGAAGACAAAGTTGAGAGAGCAAGCTCATGTATAAGAGAACAGCCTGCTCGGTGGCAAAGTGTAATTAACAGAAACTTTCTGAACCTTCCAATTAATGCAACCTGCCAACGAGCAGGCTCCAGCTCTCTGGAGCATTTCATTTTTAATTCAATGGAATTTGACTTCATTTCAGCAAAGGTTTCTTGAGATTACACTGCACTGGACATACCCACATAGATTCAAAGTCAGGACCTAGATTTCTCTGGCCACTGTCCCCTCTGGTCTATAAGCGCATGATGTGTCCTCCCGCAAAGGACACACATATGACTGGAAGATACCTGTCATCCCTATGATGGGGCAGGTTTGGCCTTCTAAGAATTCAGGGCCTCTCAGGACAGGACACTTCCTTGTCACATTTGTCACATTAACAGTAAGCACATAGTTAAGAGGGGAAAAGGCTACTTAGTAGCAAGAATGCCTGTGCTCAAGAGATGCAGCCCACTGATGACAGAGGCAGGCTGGAGCC
The DNA here is from genome assembly GCF_034190915.1 of Cavia porcellus. Lineage (NCBI taxonomy): Eukaryota > Metazoa > Chordata > Mammalia > Rodentia > Caviidae > Cavia > Cavia porcellus. Next base: position 105,090,751 of record NW_026947485.1, read on the forward strand.
TCCCAGATACTCCTCTGCAAGCCTGAGTTTAGAATCACATCAAGTCCTCTAATCTCCTCCAGCCTCCTACTTGGACAGAGGCTGAGCTATCCAGGAGCAAAGGGCCTTGTCACTCACCTACAGCACCATAGACTCCCACCTTGTCAGGTGTATCAAACTTTTGTGCACATGATGACCATTTTCCAACACCCTGGCCTAGGCTTGGTGTGATGCTTCTCCTGACCTGAGATAGATCAGAGCCAAGTGACTACTCTGGCTACCAATCTATGACTCATTCTCAGACTGGGGAAATTATTTGCCAAGGAGAAACTATCCAGAATGCTCCTTCCCTTAGTTCAACTCCAGTGGTCACACACTCAGTGTGACAAGGACAAACCAAGCTATCACACTGGCCCAAGACACAAACACATGAAACAAGAGACAGAGGGGAGGCTTAGCTATCCTGAGCCATGGACAGGGGATGCTTGTTTCTATAGAGCATCCTGGCCATCCTGATGATCAAGGGAGAAAAGCAGACAGCCAGACAAACAAAGGGTAATGCTACATATGGGGCTTGTGCAAGGAGTTTCAGAGTGAGGCTGGAAACAGTAGAGGGGAGAGGAAGAGTGAACACATAGCCAGGCATGAGTGTGGGCCTGGAGAAACAGAGAATCAAGATGCTGGGCAGGAAAAGAGCTGGCAGAAAGGGCACTGGAATACTGAAGAGACCCTGAAGATGCACAGCCAGAACAGAGAGAGATAGTGCCAAGTGAGGAGCCAAGGCACACAAATAGGGTCTTCCCCTTTTGGTTTTGTTACTATTTTGAGACATGATCTTGCTCTGTTGCCCATGCTGGCCTTGAAATTGCGATCCTCCTGCCTTAGTGTCCTAACTGGTGGGATCACAGATGTGCAGTAAATACTACATCTACATCCTGCTTGAAGGTAGAGTCAAAAGAACACATGGAAGATCCTGGGCAGGGGATATGAGAGAGAGACACACACATCAAAAGCTCGCACTTGAGTATCTGGAAGAACAGTGAGATGTCAGGTAATGCAGATGTGGGTGTAATTCAGAACTTGATCTTGAATGTGCTGAATTTGAAATGTCTTACAAGATTTACAAGGAATGATGTCAAGTCAGAGGCTGGACAGGAAAGTTTAGAATGTGGGAGACAGGCCCCAGCTGGAGATGCAAATTCGAGAGCCGTTGGCATATAGATGATATTTGAAGCCATGAGATCACCACTGCGTGAGTGTAGTGAGAAAAAGGAGCTAGGAAATGGCCCAGCATGATTGAGTGGTAGAGTCAGGGAGACAAGGAAGGTCAGTCAAAGAGGCTCAGGAGGGTCCTCCAAGGTGTGGGTACCCACAAGTCACATGAAGAAAGAGAATGTGGGTGGGACTCCAAAGTGTCAAATGCTGCCACAGGTTAAGGAGAAAAAGGACAGAGAAATGAATTTTAAACCTAGTCATGTAGAGGAAATTGTCACAGGACAGCTCAGGAGCAGTGGAGACAAGTCTGACTGCAGTGGGATCAGGAGCGACTTGGAGGGAGGAAAATGAACAATACAGACAGTAGTGCTCCCACTTTGCCAAGAAGTACGGTGGGGAATAAAAGGTAGGCACGTGGGGTAAAGTAAATCTTAAACCAAGAGAAATACAGCATGTTGCTTATTCACTCAACAAACACAAGGAATTCTGCCTAGATGCTTGGCATTATGTGCCATTCTGGGGTCACAGAAATGTGTGGTTTGCTGTCATGCACCTGCAGGAGCTTGTGCTTTGACAAGTTAACAACAATAACCTATCAATTTGGCACAGTACTCAGCTAAGAGATCAGCCTCGTAGTTCCAGGAAATTCTCTGGCAGCAAGAGACTTTTCGGAGGGCTCCTTCCTAGTCTTAGTGGTGTAACTCCAGTGTCACCAGGGCTCCAGGTCAGCCACCCAACCAAAGTGATATAGCTCATTCACATCCACCTAAAGGTTCTCACCAGAGCCCATAACAGCACTTGCCTTGGGGGCCACAAGGACTGAAAATAGAGGGACCAGAAGCTCTCTGTGAGGACAGGTGTGTGAGGGCAGGGAGGGTGAAGAGGAGTCACCGTTCTGAGCCTGAGGCCATTTCCTGGAGATCAGGATTCTTGGCTGAGAGGGGCTGCAGTGACACATTGCAGGCAGAGGTCACACAGTCACAGTAAGCAGGCACAACAGCACTGTGTGAGCTGTTACTCAGTCAGGGACACTGGAAAAGCTGGGACCAGGTCTCCCAGGACCATGTTTGCATCATACTCACCTCAGAAGTACACAAGATCTGCTCCAGATGCAGCAAAACTTCTGGGTGGGGCTGGGCACTGGTGTTTTTACTCTCCTTGAAAATTTTAAGGTATAATACACACGCAAAAGCTGTACACTAGTCACCACTGATCAGCTAAGTAATTTTATTAAGTGAGAAAATCAGGCAACAGTGCAATTTAAGCACTTAAGGGCCCCTTGTGCCTCTTGCACCTGGTGACCCAGTCTTGACATTTAAAGCAGCTTAGTCTCAGTCCCTGTGCTTTTTACACAGGTAGAGTCTATTAGTCTTGTGTCTGACTTCTTTCCCTCGGCAATAGGTTTATGAACTTCATCGTGCTGCTTGTGTGCAACAGTGGGCTGCTCACTCCAGTGAGAAAGAGTCCCACTGTGAATGTGTAACAATTCACTGATGCATCTAATGTCAGTGTGCAATTGGCTCCAGTTTCTGACTATCCCACAAAGCACTGGGCAGATATTCTTGTTTCTGTCTTCAGGGGCAAGGGTGTGCATGTCTCGTTGGGTCCGTACCTAGAGCTATACTTGCAGCATTACAGATGTGAGTGCCCTCAATACAGCCACCAAAAACATCAGTGTCTAAACACAATGGATCTGTTGCTCAATGTAATGAGGAAAATATACACTATAGGAGTGTGAGGTGTCTCAGAAAAAGGGTGCTCAAAAAGACAGATACAGGGGCTGGGGATTTAGCTCAGCGGCATAAGTGCCTGCCTTGCAAGCAGGCAGTCGTGAGTTCGATCCCTGGTACCGATAAAAAGGAAAAAGACAAAAAAAAAAAGACAGATACATCCTTATGGGGCTCATGGCAGAGGAGTTTAATGAGGGCTTGGAAGACCAGGAAATTGATACAGTCAGGGGGATAATCCTATGGCTGTACATCTTAATAATTCTGTGTATGTGTGATACTGGGGACTGATCCCAGGGCCTTCCCACTGAGCTACATCCCCAGGGTTTTTTTGTTTTGTTTTGTTTTGTTAATTTTTTTGAGGTAGGATGCTTGCTAAGTCATCAAGTTGCCCAGAAAGGTCTCAAACTTGCCATCCTCCTGTCACTGCCTCATGTACTACTGGAATTATAGGCATATGCCGCCACGCTGCGCAAGAACTCTTAAAGAAAAATGAAAGCAAACTAAACTATGGCACCAGCGCCATCATGGTGCAGCCAGGATGAAGGTTTCTGCTCACTTGCATTAGGACAACATCCACTTTTTGTAGATGTTCACGCCTGACTGGGAAGGGCCTTGGTTCGTCTTAATTCACCTAGTCATGGTAGCCATGTCTGATGTGGGCACTCTGTGAAGCACCTGTGGTCAACAGAATATCAACACCCAGCCAGAGGTGGCAGACCAGCTCCTGATGTCAGCAGCTGCTCCCTACTGCCCCAACTTTCCAAAACAGCAGTATCAATCCAATGTCCCCCATTGTGCAGAGCAGATGCACAAAAATTGTGCTCAGTTGAATGAATGAAGTGTTGGGAAAAATTAGAGTTTCTGCCAGCAAGCAATGTGGTCAGCCTTGTACTTTGAAAGATGATTGTCCCCAGAGGCAAGGAGCATATCCAAGGAGCAAATTTTAGCTTCTAAAACCATTCTCCCAAAAAAGGAAACTAGGGCTCCTTGGAGAAATAGATGATTCCAAGGCCAAATCAAAAAATACACAGGATTAGCCTGGAGCATATAGTGCCAAAAAAAATTATCAAAAGCAAAAAAATCACACACACACAGAAGTATATAAAAGAATCAGAATCTCACTATAAGATGGAATAGTGTGAACAACAAATGTAGTACCTGATTATAACCCAAGGTATAAAATAATTATTCATGAGTTCACAATAGTATAGATCATTGAATAACAAATAAATGAGAAGAAACAAATCCATGCAAAAGAATTTCAAGTAAGTTCATATACATATGTACCATCAAGAAGGTGACCACGGCTGCACGTTGTCCTTCCAGAGATTTAAGTACAAAACAGGGAGAAAGAGTTACTTTACAGTGGAGAAACCTGGCAAACTAGGATGACTGAAGGCTTGGTCCGTAGGATGTGCAGTCAGGAGGCAGTGGAACCTCTGACAGGCAGGGACTGGTGGGAGGTCTTTGGGTCACTGGGTGTGTGCCCTGAGAGGGATGGCAGATATGGTCTCTTTCTCTCTGACTTTCTGTTTGTCCATGTAAGCAGTTATACACACATACTCACCATGATCTGTTGCCAGCTGCCACAGACACAGAGGCCAAGCTAATCCCAACCCCTTCCCTGCACTTGATCTTAGACTCTGAACTCCCAAACTGTAGGTGAAATAAGCCTCCTTTTTTTTATCAGTAACCTATGTCAGGTATTTCATTGCAGTGACAAACAGCTGACTCATTTAACAACTCAGCCAAGGATCAGATCCATGTCACCATCAGTGCCAAGAGAGCGTAAGGAGACATGGTACTGAGTGTCAATGAGGCCTCCTGGATGGATCTGAAAACAGAAAAGGCACATTAGATGAAAACTAAGGAAATCTAAGCAAAACTGTCTTTAGTTCATAAAAATGCTTCTCTATTGTTTAATGATAGATGCAGCACATTAATGTAAGATGCTCACATGACTCACACGACAGAAAATGGTATGGCGCTCATGAAAATGCTCTGCACCACCTTCGCAGCCTTTCTGTAAATCTCAAATACTCTGAAATAAGTTTATGATAAAAAAAAATTTTAAGTAGTATATATTTTGTTTGTATTCAAGTAGGGGTTGGAAGATAACATGAAAATCTAAAAAATTATTGTTATACTACTATTATAGTATCTTACATACTGAAATTATGTAGGATACTAGCTTTCTTAACATTTTTTTGTCACTTTCATTATACAATAAAAGCTAGAAAGTGGAAAAAAGATCGTTCTGGCAAGTGTTGGGTTCCATGTAATTTATCATCCAAACCAGGACACTGTTAAGAGTGAAAGGGAACACTATTAATAATCATGCTGGGTTAGCGGCACAAAGCCGAATGTCCCATGTGACCCTGGGTGTCCAACTGCCACAGAGAAATAGGTCTCAGAGGCCTGTACCCTCTGGAGTGTCTGTTAGCTTCAGCAACCCTGGAAAGGAGTATCCCATCAGCAAGCTAAGCTGAGCAACATGGGGAGCAAGACAGGAGGCAGGCATGACCTCGTGGCTCAGGTGCCATATGTGCACCACCCCACCTTTGGGACCAGCAGTCTCTATTGATTGTGCCCTTCTTCGCTGTACATCCTTCCTGCTCGGGACCCTTAGAAAGGGCATTAGGACCTAGTTGCCAAGAGTTCCTTTGAGTTTGCATGAGGTACTCCCTAAGAAGCCAACCCCAAACAGGGTGCCTGAGGGGTTCCCTTCTAGCCACCATTCACCTCTGGTGCCAGGTAGCCACCAATCCCAACAATCTCACTCACTTCTGGACCTCAGCCCCTGTTGTTGGCAGCACTTTCACTGGTGGAAGAGCCAGCAAGGCTGTGCCCGGTTGGTCCATCCAGGTTTTCCAAGTGCCGAGTGCAACTCACAAGCAGGGTGCCACTCCAGGAGCGTACAATTCATTTTGTCTTTCCGTTGCATTTTTTCTATTTCATCTTTTTTTCCTTTTCCCTCCTCTCTCAATCAGATATTAACTTTACAAATTATCTTTCCTGCCTACGGATTTCAGAAATGCAAAAGGACCGTCACCCTCAGAGGAAATATTGAGGACAAAATGAACGAGATTCTCAGTCACAGTTGGATCTTATAGCATCAGCAACAGGAAACTGAATCCAAAGTTTCCAAGACTTTCCCAGAAAGGTCCCTGTGATCAGGTGGAGTCAAAGTCATATACTGAAGCCCTCGGCCCTATAGCCAACAGCAAGTATATACTGTCCTGGCTTCTTGCTTTACTTTCAAACTCAGAAAGATGATGACTTCCAATATAGAAAGTCTTCCTTCCAAGATCTTCAAGTTCCAATGCATGGGAGATGCTTGTATCTCCTGGTATTTTGAGAGCTATGAAAAAGCAACCTGGCTATGCAGGTTGATGCTGGGAAGACTTGGATAACTGCATATTACCTGGAGTTTTGCAAGATATCAGGTCAGAGTTGCCAAGGGCAGCAGCCTCACTCTCTGAAGGTCACTGTGCTCAGACACACTGACCATAGCACTTTCCAGCCTGTCTCACGCTCCTATATAGATCTTCCTAACATCCAGTCTTGCTGACCAAAAGCAACCCCAACCCACCCTGGATATGGGGCCTTTACTGAGTGTCTCTGTCACTTCTACTTCAGATCTGAGCTTAACCTGAGACTTGTTCTACCCAGCAGAATACAGCAGAAACAACACTTCTCAGCCCCACCTAAGCCATGAGAAGGCCTGGCACCTTCCGTGTGTGAATTCTTTGGGAGGTCTCTTGTCCGATGCAGAGACATGGGAAGTGAGAAGCTCCAAGATTATGAGATTATTGTGAGTGAAATTGTGTCCCCCAAGTTCTTCAGTATTCCCTTCAAAGGGCCGAGTGTAACCCCCTACTAATTGCAAGTATGAGCTGGACTTGTGAGTTGCTTCTAACAGAACAGGGCAAGAGTGATTACAACTTCGGAGACAGTCATGACCAGAGGAGCCCAGTGGCAGAGCTGAGACCTCCAGCCTCGTGGAGAGATGAGTGGAAGCAGAGCCCACAACCACAATCAAACCATAAGATAACAGCAAGCTAGCTGACACAACCCCTGTAGTCTCAGGAGAGACCTGAGCAGAGGTACCTGGCATTCATGCAAACTAGAAGATGATATCTTTCATTGCAAGCCACAAAGTTCTGAGGTCATTTGTTAAGCAGCATTAGGTAACTAATACACCAGCTAAAAGCAAGTACTGAGACCCTGGGGACGTATCTCTTGGAGAGGCGGCCAGCCTCCAGCCCTCTGACACATCATATACATGAATCGGGAACCCACCTGGATGTTCTGGTCCCAGAGAAGTCACATGGGTCTCTTACCCATTCCTGCTGAACCCTGTCCACATCCCCATATCATCAAAGGAGAAATAATAAAAGCTGCTGTAAAGGAACTAACATGTGGAGTAGTTTATTCCCAGAAAAAAGATAACTGCAATCATGAGCACAAACAGCTACAAGTTTTAGAAACACAGTGTTAAGATCCTCAACCCTGTCAGCTCATGAATGCCAGCTCTAAAGTCAGATAAGGCAAATGATAAAGGAATGGACCCAGGATACCTGGCCACAAGAAAGTTAAAGAGGTAAAGAGGTAAAGGAGGAAAAGGCACCCAAAACCACTGCAGGCCCCTTCTCATCCTCAAAAGAACCAATCCCACATGAAAAGGGGCCCCAAAGTATCCATGATGTCCATAATGAACTCAGGAAGGAAGTACAAACACAAAGTCATTTATGATCACAAATTAAGCTCTCTGCATTAGAAGAGTCATGATGGGAACTCTGAAATTGTAGAAACCTTTTTAAAGTCAACTTTTTAAATCACTGTGAGAAACGTAATGTGCTTGGTTCCTATTTTTAATAAATTGGGGGCGACACTGACTCCTACTTACACCATCTCCTTGGCTCTAGAATTTAAATAACATCAAGCTGGGGTATCACACGGCCACAGCCTGGCAGGCAAAGTGTTAGAGACCATCAGTGGATTCTTGAGTCACATTTAAGGGAACAAGGATGGGATAGGATGGGGTGGCTCCTCCCAGCTGTAGGGAGCCACGCCAGAGCATGCTTCTGGGTCTACTCTTTCTCCGGGCTATGTTGATGTCTGCAGCTCCCATGGTTGCTAAAATAATGGATTTTAAGTCAATGAGAAAATTACATTTTTATGAAACAGACATGCTAATTTTAAATAACAATATGGTATTCATTGCAGCTTCTATTATTTGTCTGAAATTTTGGCCATTATAATCATTCAGCACCTGGGGCCCCATCAGTCTTATTGTTTTCCCAGACCCTGGCCAGGAGGGAGACACCTTGGAAGAGCTCCAGGCACGGAGATGACACGCTCACACCCTCCTGGAGGTGAGAATGGAGGCAGCTGCACACCCAGTGTAAGAAGGCCGCGGACAGCCAGCTTCAGCATTTGCAGCATACTAGTCAGCGAGAGAAACACTGATTACCTAAACCTAACTGTCATCTAGTTTTACACAGAGGGCAGAGGAAAGGAAGGACCCAGTTCCCCAATTCTTTTAGGTTAGGAGGAAAAATCTGGTTGGGAGCAAAAAATAACACTAAGTAGAAGCTTTGACTCTTTGCTAAGGTGAACCCTAAATTCAGCTCTAAACTTCCTAATAAGGAAGAAAGTAAGACCAGAAACACAGAATACAAGCATTTAGCATAAAAACTAGCAGATTCCAAAGGCCTGGAGTTCAGGGTCCCCTATGGGAAGGCCTCACCTGACACAGAAGAACACCCATTGATACTCACAGGTGTAGGGCCCAATGGGAAGATAAGCCTCTCCTGCAGCTGACCCTGAGAAAAAGGGACACAGAAATCAAGCAGTGCGGCTTCCCCACAACCATACCTCAGAGGGGAGTCTGAAAAAAGATGCCATCGTCCAATTTAGAAGCAAAGTTTCAGGCAGCTAGGTGCTGGTGCAGGACACAGAATACAGCTATATTTTGACTACATGCTTTTTTCATGTGTATCAAATATAGAGCAACACAGAAACAATCGCAAAGTGAAAGGTATACCACTGACTACAATGCTGTGGTGCCAAACTGATAACTGGTAACTTAGAAATAAGTGCTAGGTTTCCCCTAACAACAGGTTTGCACCTCCTGTCCAGCCAGTACTGTGCAGAGTCGGAGCAGGCAGTCCACTAGCTACTCTCTGTTCACAGGGATCCAGGCCAAGAACCCACTGCTCCAGTGGCTTCCTGTCTTCAAACATATACACATACACATCTATTCAATGAGCCCACTGCATGTCCCTTTTGTATGTTCACTGATACTCTGAACCCACTGTACACGTATTACTCATTGTACATACCAGCTGAATAGTCACTGTATCTACTGTATACTCCCTATATACACCTGCTGAATATTCACTACATACTCCCTGAGCTCACTGTACATACCTGCTGCACATTCATTGTTCACACTTGCTGTATATTCATTATACATTCACTGTACACATCTGCTGTACACTCAGTGTATACTTCCAGAGCTCACACCATTATCTTCCTAAGTCACCATTCCTTTCTAAACAAGCCAGCCATTCACACCCCATTACTTCACAAGGAGGCCTCTGACCTAGCTAGGACATTCCTAGAAATGTTTCCTAAGGTAAGAATGCCAAGCACACAAAGATGAATATGCAAAGATGTTCATAGTCTAGTAGTTTACATTTTTAAAATGCAAACACTACAAAGACCTCCAACAGGAAATTAATAATGTTACAGCTACACAGAAGGATGCTGCCAAGCTGGTTCTCCACCCTGACTGTTCATCAAAATCAAAAAGGGGCATAAAGAGGAGCAGATGCTGAGCCCCACCCTTCTAGCAAACCCACCCCCACAAATTCAATCACGCGTCTTGAAGAAAGGCTCAGACATTTTTAAGGTTGCCTACTGAATTGATACACAGCTCAGGTTGAGAACTGCCAACAATCTATGCTTTAGAGCTATAATGATGTTGACATATTGCTAAATAAAAAGACAAGTTACATCAAAACAGTATATAGAGCAAGGTCCTATTTCTGGAAAAGGAAAGTGTGTTTCTATATGGTCTATGTGTGACTACACCCCTAGATTCCTAGAAGGTGGAGAGACACACCACTCACTCACTGTGGAGACATCATGATGCTCAAATCACAAATCTTGGCAAGATAAAGGGTTTTTCTGATTTTGTTTTCTTTTTGCCTTTTAATTTTAAAAGTGAGTATGTAAGAATCAGGAAGCCCCCATCTCACCTCAGGGTTCATCCAGCGCTTCCTATCAGTGTTCTGGGACAAAGTCAAATTTTCTTGGCAATTAGCCACTGTCTACCAGTAAGCTAATGATGTTTATGTGAGGAGACAAGCCATGGTCTTCTGAGATATGCTGTGCCCCGCAGCATTCAGCTATGGAGCTTCTCACCTGGAAGCTGTTGGAAAGCCCCCACCGTATCACAGAGACACCAAGGAAGCAAGAAATGTGGGGTTCATCCAAAACCACACAGCTCTGGGGCAGAGCAGAAGAGATTCAGCGTGCTAACCATTTCATATCCTGAAGTGAATTTCTCATGGGAGTCAGAGAAGGGATACAGCAGGAGAATGTGAGGGTTGAGGGGAAAGAGAAAGAAACCCTAAGTGTTCTATATGTGCACCAAACATCTACCAAAGAAAGAATACAACTCTGGATTTCACACAGATTAACAAGCATCGAGAATATTTAAGATCTTACATGCTACAACTACACTTTTTAGTTTAAATTTACCTGGCACTTTGTTAAATTGTTCTCCTATTTTCTTTTCTTCTTTTCATTTTCTCTGCATACCAAAGTTGATATATTAATTAGGTGTTTTAATCTAAAAAAATCATCAGAAGGTCTCACATTACCATGGCAACCATGCAGTTCCACCACATGCAAGTCACCAGCACAACATAGCTGCCTCTTCAAGCCCCGAGGCAGTGGGGTCAGGAAAGTAGTGGCTGCCAGATTACTACAATGAAATGGGGAGGGGTGACACCATTCCTTCCTGAAGGATGCTCCTTCTTCTTTTCCAGACTGCATCTGTTCCACCCAGATGAATCCCATGGCTTTCATGTTTAATGCACAGGACCTTATTTCAGCAAATATCAGTTTTGAGTCTCAAGCCATTTGTGCCCAATAACAACACAGAAAAATGGAATGAAGCGGTCACCCGCCCATAGAACAATCTCAGCTCCAGTCCCAGGCCAAGACATGGCCTTCCAATCTCTTCAAGGCCCATTAAACTGTTGTACCGTGTTCAGTTTGGGGAGGTGGGTACTGTGCCCATGGATGAGCTAGTGATGGTCATACATCATAGAGAGCGAGCACCTGTGAGCCAGTGTCAGAATAGTTAGTACCTCTGCCATCCAAAAGAAGGGATGGAGAGGTGTAAAATATTTCTCAAATCAGATGATACATACCATAAATAGATTCTGTGTTCTTTTTTATTTTTTAAATGGCCCTTGAATCCTGAGACACAACATGCTGGAAACAGAAAAAGTCGACCTTAAAACACTGACAGTGGCAGCTCCTGTGCTACTTCAGTTCTCTATTTCCAGGTTTGCTGCCTTGGAGACACAATGCTACCACACGGAAGGGTGGCCAGCTCTCAGCTGACACCAGCAAGTGCTGAAATCAGATGTGTTTCTCAGACTAACCTCATTTTGCAGCCAGAAACTAGACGCAAATCCTCTTTCTGATTAGCTCCTACTTCACTCTGGGCTTTTTTAAAAACTTTAAATATTAATGTTAAAAACAAAAACATAATACAAAAAACATGGACCACAGTAAGTTCTGCTCCCCAAAGTTCAGAACACAATGACAGGCCACCCCAGGACATACTGTGTCTGATTCATCAGGATCTAAAAGTACCTTTCCTGCTGACCATGCTAGGCAGAGGCCTGGCGTCTCCCAGCCAGGCTCCCCACAGCTGTCTCTATGAGGAATGCCCCTGCACAGCTTCACCAACCCTAGCCTGAGGTCCTATTATTGTAATTTCCTACAATGCTTAAATTATTTATTGGAAATAAATAGCTTGGGCTCTTGAACAGAACTGTGCTCTAAAACTATAAAAAAAAAAATCCATCATGTCTCTGCAGGCTGCCTACAAATGAAAATGCATATTTCAACTATTTTAAGAAAATGTCAAAAAGCATGAAATGTGTCATCATTTTACCATATAAAATTATCTGCATGGCATCTGTAGAAAAGAGCTATATGTCTGCATGTGAATTTATCATAATAACCCAAAGGCACCTACTGCACAGCCAAATCCCTGTGGTCCCTAGTATCCAAGAGAGGCCCAAGAAGTGTGCGTGCACTGTCAGCTGCCTGTCATCCCTGAATTTCCACCAGCACCCACCTTGCCAGTCACTCAAGACACATACATCCTTCAGATGGGCAGCTCTATCTGGAGAAGAACTTCATAGTTCCCAGAGGCCAGGTTTTTCACAAAGACCAGGCCTTGATTGTACAGGGAAAACGAGTGCAAAGACTCGGAGTGTCAGTTGTACTGCAATCACTGGAGAGACTGAGAACCTTGAGCGGGCAGGACACCCCCCTCATCTCAACCCCCCCCCCATCACCTGTGGGGCAAGCATCTCACTTCACAAACTCACACACCACAGGTGAACACTCCTGGAATTTTAAGTAGGGACTGAACCTCCTTACTGCCCACAAAGAAAAATGAAAATATAAGGTGTTCTGGACAGTGGGCAGCATTGTGCCTAAGCTCTGGAGCCACCAAGACCACGGATCTTTCCCCTGCAGGACCAAAGACTGTTTCGCCAGGGGCGCAGCCACTGAAAACGTAGGACGTGCCTGAGGACCTTGCCTGTGGTCCGCGAGTTTCCTCAGAAACTGAGACGCCCAGAAACACAGTCACACACGGGTGGCCGCCGGTGTCCTACGAAAAGTAATGACACTTCTACGGCCATCCTCTCAGAGCGTGCTGGGTCCCCCCTGGGCTGCTGCACTCACCGTCCTCCTTGTCGTCAAATACCGGCTTCCGCGTCGTGGCCGCCGATATGGACGACATGGACATCCTCTTCTTCCACTTGCTCCACGGAAACAGGGGGCGCGGCTGCGCGCGGGCATCGCCTGCATCTCGGACCCGGGGCTGGTTGGAGGCGGGCGGCGGCAGGGCCGGAGTCGCGTCGGGGCCAGTGGAGCGCGCGCGGCCGGGGGGCGGCGAGGCCGGGGGCGCCGCGGCGCTGCTGCCCCTGCGCTCGGCGCCACTCCTCATCGCCGGGCCTGGGTGAGAGCGGCGAACTGAGCCCAGAGCATGGCCGGCCCGCGGGACCGGGCGAGAGCGGGAGCGGGAGTGCCAGGGACTAGCCGCTCCCGCGGTGCGCCCACCCTTGGCTGCAGCTCTCGGGGATGCAGAACCTATCCGGCGGACTGCGATAGCCAGGGGCGGGGCCGCGCGGGACAGGCTGGAGAGGGAGTCGGGGTGGAGCCGAGGACAGGGCGGGGTCAGGACGGGGCGGGGCAGGAGCCGGGATTGGGGGAGGAGAAAAGGGTCCGGCCTCTCGGGCGCGAGGGTGGTGGCGCCGAGTAGGATGGACGGACTACAGCGAGGGGGGACTGACGATGATCTCCCGCCTTCGCCGCCCCGAAAGGCCGAGGTACCGAACGCCGGGACATCCCTACCAACGACTGTGGCGGAGACCTGGCTCACCCGGCCAGAGTGCTGTGACCCGCGGTGACTCGGGGGTTCCCTTGGGCCTTGCCACGCCCACTGCCTTTGTGGAAAAGCACCTGGTGCAGACTTCTACCAGCCGATTCGCAAACTTCAGCCTGCAGCTCCACACTTTGCGAGGCCAGGCTCGGGGTCCAGGATGAGGACCGCGGGAAGCTGGAAGCGGGCGCGCGGGGGAGTTCCCGGGCCTGGGTTGGGACGCCCAGCCACGCGCCCAACTCCACTCGATTCTCTCACTTGGCAGCAGGCGGCGCCCGAGCGCTACACCCTGCGATGGGAGCGGGGCGGAGGCGGAGCCGGGCGCGGGAGCTCGGCCTCGCGCGCGCACTCGGGTTCGCGGTAACGCTCTTGTGTCCTCGCTTTCGGATACCTTAGACACTGTCGTTAGTCTTCTCCCATCGTGATAACCCGAGCACCCGATCTCCACCCAAGCCTGCCCTGGAACCACGTGCCCAAGTCGTTCAGGGTGCTCTGGCCCTGCTGAGATCCTATAGGGGCCTTGCCGCTAACAGCTGGATTCTGCGAGGCCTTTGCGTTGTACTCCGGAGGTCTGAGGGGCAATTTAACTTCCGTGTACCTCTGCCTGGTTACAAGGTCAACCAGTGACCTCAACATTTGAGACACATCTCGTAAAGTAGTGGCTGGTTTTCCAGACCTAATTATTTTTTCACTGAGGAATCGTTTTTTTAGTTACCAGAGGTTCTATCCTGTGACCAGGCCGCAAGGCCAGCCGTTCCAGCTCTTGTGACCTCCCAGAAGGGCCTCGCTGCCGCCACCAGGAAAGCCAGGCCCCCTGCTTGAGTTATAGGCTGCCTACTTACTGGTCCCTCCTCTGCACAGATGTACACCCTACCGTGGCTCTGCCCCCAGTTACCACCTTGGAAATTCAGTGTGGCCCCCTAATGTGCTTAACCAATGACAAGTGAACTGTGTCCCTTTTGGGCCAACATTTTGGGGCTAAAATCCAGATGGCCATATATAGTCCCTTGGCTAAAGGGAAACCCATCTCTTGGGAAAGTCAATGAACCCATCTCTTGGGAAAGTCAGCCTCCTACCAACCCCCTTGGACACACAGATCAGGGAAGACAATAGCAGAACCTAAGTTGACCTGACCAATCAAGTACCACAAGCCTTGTCTGCCCTGCACACGGAGATAGGTTGTTGACCTACTGAGCCCTTAACAATTGTTGTTGCCATTCTGCCGGGTTTGAAAGGACCAGGTGCAATGCCTGCACTAAGGTGATGTTCTGAGTACCCCACGTAGAGCTAGCAGAGGAAGGTTTGGGAGTGGGTGAGGCAGACTCTCCCTAGCACATCAGGAGTCTCAGGAGGCTTCTCCTAAGTCAGCAGCAGCCTCTGACTACTTCACTCAGACCTGTAAAGGGCTGAAAAGGACTAAAGGTACACATACAACTCCCTACCCCCCGCCACACACACACACAAACAGACATGGAATGGGAGAAGGATGCTTCACTAAGGGGGAAATATTAACAGACTAAAGGAACTTGGCTGAAGATGTTACAATGAAGGCTGAAGAGACTGAGGACTTGCAGTTAAGACAGACCACAAGGCAAGGGGTTACCAGAGGAGTACTGATATGTCTTTTATGGCTTATGTTCAGTGTCCCCCCCAAAGCCTTACACAGTCATAGTTGGGAATTTTTCAGAGGTGGCTGAATCTGGAGTATGTGATTGATTCATGGTGCAATACTAGGATAAAGGGTGCTGGGATTACGGGAGGGTGATTACTAAATCAGTCCACTGATTGTCTTGACACTGCTCTAATCCCAGTAATTTGGATACAGTATAAGAGGCATAAAGAGGCTTATGTTGTCCTTTGCTTGCTTTTACTGCCTTCTGCCTGCAATGAATTGTTTTCCTCTGTGTTGTACTTCTGTCATGCCACCCTGAAACCTCTGCAAACTGTGAACTAAATAAACCCTTACTGCCTTGTAGATGTCAGGTATTTTGTCCCAACAACAAGAAAATTATCTAAGACAATGTCTAAATACAGAGCAACAGAATCCCAACACCCCACACACCACTATCACCGTGTTCCTGACCTGCCCTTTGGGGTTGGATAGGCCATAGGGAAGGACCAGAAGGGCTCCTGACTGACGAACACCAGGTGCAGCAGAAGACAGAATGAGGGGCTGGAAGGACTCATGGGAACACCTCTATGTTGTGCTGGGAGACCCTCCATCACTACCCCTGCTAGAGCCCCAAGTCAGATGTCTGCCCCCAAGTCAGGAAACAGAATCCTCTTTAGGTAAATTGAGAATCTCCCCAAAGAATACTGAATGGTAAATCTGTGGCTCCCTTGCAGGCTCCAAGAGGAAAGGACAAGCTGGCACACAAGCCCTGCATCTGGCCTGCCTGCTCAGACCATAACTCTATCTGGATGCCCAAGTACCAGGCTGAGGGGTACTCGCTGTGGACACCAGACAGGAGCTGTGTTGCCCACAAGTGTTCCATACAGCATCCTATAGTGCAGGCCTTGAAATTCTAGGGAGCTGGGACTGAAACTGGAGCTAGGGCTGACCAGGAATGGAAAAGGGGCAGCAAGGCCAATAGACGGCCCTTGTGCTCCTCAGCATCCTGCAGAGTCTTAGTCTTGACAGCATGAACTCTTAAGTTTAAAATCTCATCTGAATATTTTCATCCCTAAAGTCCCAAGGCTCATGATCAAATTAAGTTGTCTCCCCTTATTTGCAGTTCTACTTTCTATGGTTTCAGTAAATTGCTGTCTGAAAATATTAAACAGAAAATTCTAGAAGTAAACAATATGTTTGAAATTACATACCATACTGAGTACTATGAAATCTCTCACTCTCTCCTTCTAACTTGCCCAGGACTCCAGTCACCCCTTATCTAGTGTTTCCATGCAAAATATACACCACACCCTTTTGTCACCTACCAGCAGTCTCCATTACTGGATCAACTATAGGGGATCACAGTGTTTGTGTTTAAGACATTCTTATTTTACTTAATAATAGCCCTGAAGTGTAAGAGTGATGATGCTGGCAATTTGGATGTGCCAAAAAGAAGCTGTAAAGTGCTTCCTTTAATTGAAAAGGTGAAAGTTCTCAACTGAATGAGAAAAAAATTGTATGCTGAGATTGCTAAGATCTGTATTTATGAACAAATAAATCTACCTGTAAAACTGAGAAAGAAAAAAAAAATCTGTTAGTTTTACTGTTGCACCACAAATTGCAAAGCTTACCACCATAGCATGTGATAAGTGCTTATTAGAAAAAGGCATTACATGTGTGTATGGCATTAAATGTAAGTATATAGAGTTAGGCATCCACGGGGAGAGGGGCTGTCTTGTGATATATTCTCCTCAGATAAGAGATGACCTTATGAGTGAGGTTCTGGGTATGATCTATCCTGAGGCAAAATCCCTCCTCATCTATAAACCTGGAAACTAGAACAAGTTATCTGAGTCCATGCCACAAGGGTAGAACAGGACACACATTTCCATCCCAAAGGGAAAAATAATAAGAAGTAAAGAAACTGTCCCAGTTGAATTCAAATGCAGCAGGTAAAATTCCATTGAGTTTCAAGCCTGGCAAGATTCCTCTGTGCTCCATGCCCCACCCAATGGATCTATGGAGCCCCGGTGGTATGGACCTTTCTCAGAGCCGTTCTCCCTTTCTCTTAAAGAGTGGAACGGATGCAACAGAATAGTTCCAGTCAGTTTCCAACTTAAAGAACCTTAGAAGTCTGACAGTCCTCACTTTATCCTGAATCTGTTGCTTTCAGTCCAGACTGGTCTCATTCATGCAGATGCAGTTTTCTCAAAAGCTTTGTGAGTCTCTTGTACAAGTAGGGAGGGTCCTGCTTGGATCTTTTTGGATATACCTTTCCTACTTCAGGCTTCTGCTGGAGTAAAGGAGTGGGTTTGTGAATCAGTGTAATATCTTCAGCAAAAGTTGTCCAAGCACACCTTCACCCTTTATTTAGGATTTATTTTTCCAAAATGGACTTCCTAATTTTATTATCCTTTGTTACCTTAGTAGCCCAAGAGCCTCCCAAATAATTGTTAGTTTTACTAAATAAATATCCCTTACTTGAGCTCTTTCCTCTCACATTTTATAATAAGCAGCAAGAAGATACCAACCTGTAACTTTATCACTGCTTAGAAATCTCCTCAGCTAAATACCTAACTCCCTCACAAGTTCTTTCGCCCATTTGATAGATCAAAATTCCAACATCTTGCAGAATTAGAGAAAATAATCCCAAAATTCACCTAGAATAGCAAAGGCAATCCTGGACAGCAAAGACAAGACAGGAGGCATCACAATCCCTGACTTGAAATTATACTATAACACTACTGTGATAAAAACAGTGTGGTATTGGCAAAAAAAAAAAAAAAAAAAAAAAAAAACCTGAAGAGCAACAGAACAGATTAGAAGCAGAAACAACTTCAGACATACTAAGCTACCTTATCTTTGACAAAGGTACCAAACACATTCACTGGAAAAAGGATAGCCTCTTTAATAAATGGTGCTGGAAAAACTGGTTCTACACATGCCGAAGATTAAAACTGGACCCATATCTTTCACCATGTACTAAGCTAAAATCAGAATGGATCACAGATCTTAATATTAAAACAGAAACATTAAATCTGCTGGAAGATAGAGTAGGTAAAATTCTTGAAGACACTGGTGTAGTCAAAGACTTTATGAACAAAACTTGATTGCACAGGAACTATCACAAAGAATCAGCAACTAAGATCTCACCCTACTGAAAAGCTTTTGCATATCAAGAGAAACCACCAGCAGAGTGAAGACATAACCCACAATGTGGTACCAGCTGTTCCTCAGACAAAGGATTACTATTGAGAACATATAAAGAACTCAAAAAAGTCAGTCCTCTCAGTTTTAAAGACCCTACTAAAAATGACATCTGAGATGAATACACACTTCTCAGGTAAAGAAATATAAACAGCAAATAAATACATGAAAACATTCCACATCACTGGTCATTCAATAGATGCAAATTGAAATAACACTGAGATTCTACCTCACCCTGAAAAGAATGGCTAGTATCAAGAAATCAAGCAATAACAAATGCTGGAGGGGCTGTAAAAAGGAACCCTTCTCCACTGTTGGTGGGAATGCAAACTGGTGCAACCACTGTGGAAATCAGTGTAGAGATTCCTCAAAAAACTAGGATTGGAGGTTCCATTCAACCTAGCTACTCCCCTTCTGAATATCTTCCCCCCCAAAATTAAAAACATCATGTCACAGTGATATACGTGTACTCGTGTTAATAGCAGCACAGTTTATAATAGCTAGATCTTGGAAACAACTCTAAATGCCCATCAACTGAGGAATGGATAATGGTGGATTTTTTTTCTCTGACATAGGATTTTTTTTCAAATCCATTTTATTCAAGGATAAAAAGAAAAGGAAGAAGAAGAAAAAAACTACCACAAAATTTCAAAACACATCAATCAAAGGGCAACAATGATACATACATTGTGCACTGTCATCCCTAAATCATTCACCCAGAACACAAGATATTTGTATTCAACTATCTGAACAATACCATCATGAATCTTTCTCTTCAGCAAACTCAGAGAAATCAATAGAATAACTATCTTAACTATATGTGTGTGTTTTCTTTCAGCATGTCACACTAATGAAATAATATGTTAATACATGTGTGTCTTATTTATTTCCTAGTGAGAATGTTCTCAAGTTGCATCCATTAAAATGTCCAGTTTTTCCTTCTTTATGGCTAAGTAGTACTTCATTGTATAAAAATACCACATTCTTTTTATCCATTCCTCAGTTGATCTAATATACTGACTCAGGCATTGGAAGAGGCCTCAGTCATCAGCCAGTCTGCTCACAGGAAGTCTGGACTCATTGAGAGGCATCAATTTATGACAGGGAGATGTCAGAAACTCCCCAGCCACAGCAAGCCTGGCTCCTCAATGAGTGGTTCCCTTGTTCCTTAAGAACTTCTTAGGAAAACAGAGTCTCAGAGTGAGCCTCGACCTGAGAAGTCAGACTTTGCATTTTTAAAGATCCTCAGGTGATTATTTGCATATTAAGTTTGGAAGGCATGCCAAAAGAAGGCCAAGGTTTTGTGGGCTGGGGATTTAGCTCAGCAGCATAAGCACCTGCCTTGCAAGCAAGCGGTCGTGAGTTTGATCCCAGGTACTGATAAAAAAATTTTTTTAAATAAAATAAAATAAAGAAGGACAAGGTTCAGGGAAACAGAACTAGAGGAATGAGCCAGCCCTGCCAGAGTGAAGGCATACTCTCATTGCCTCTTTCCTCATCGTCCTGGGTTGGTGCTCTCCGGCATTCTCTGTCAACTAGAAATGATCATAGGCTACTGCAGTGGACAACAGCAGTAGTGATGCTCAAGGGGAGAGATAAGGTAGGAGCTCCTAATTCGCAGCAACAGGCCACCACCATAAGACTAAACAGTGACCTGATCAGACATCTGTCTCATAGGGATCTCTGGCAACACCTGATTGACCAGAGAGTTCCTAGAATGGGCCTGACAGTAGGTCTGCTCCTGGAAACCTAATACAGCACACTGTAGGAACATCCACAGCCCCCAACCCCGTTCCCATTTTGAAGCCAGTTCACAATTCAAGATCTCCCAGCTGTAGGGGTAATAGGTGCTTGTGAGCAAGGCCCTACAATGCACCCCCAGTGAAAATCTTGGCCATGGGGACCTTCAGCCTTTTGCCTGGGGACCTGGACTAGAGGTTTTAGATCTAGGCTCTGAGCTATTTTCCCAAAGAACTGACCCCCGCTGTGGGGCCTTAGAGTCAGGGCTTTTGGAGGTCAGGTGAGAGTCCAAGCCCATATCACAGCATAGTGGGACCGCACAACCCTCCTTGTCTCCCCCTCCTCATCTCAGAATAAACACACTTAGTAACTTCCAGTAACTTCCGCATGTGGAAAGTGATAGAAAGAGGATGGAAATGGAGGTCTCTGTTTCTTCAGGCTCCCTTGCCCTAGACAGTTGGCAACCTCCGTAGGCACTGTCCTCTGCCTTAAAAAATTTTTTTGACACTTCTGTTCTAAATATATCGCCTATTTCCTGTTGCTGATGTGCTACCCACCATCCACTTTGTGCAGGGCCCAAGAAGCCAGCCTCACTGAGCTAAAGCCCAGGACCTCTGAATCTGGAGGACAGGAGGAGACATGGTATAGAGTGCTGTCTCTTTGGGATACAGATGATAGTGGTAGGCCTGTTTTAAGAGTGGTGTGAGATGGGGATGGGGATTTAGCTCAGCAGCATAAGTGCCTGCCTTGAAAGCAGGCAGTCATGAGTTCGATCCCCAGTACCGATAAAAAGGAAAAAGACAAAAAAAAAAAAAAAAAAGAGTGGTGTGAGAAGCTGGGCATGGTGACACACACCTATAATCCCAGCACTCAGAGGGCTGAGGCAGGAGGATCACTTCTAGGGCAGCCTGGATTACAAAGTGAGTTTAAGGCCACCCTGAACTGCATAGTGAACCCTGTCTCAAAAAGATGAAAAGAAAAAAAAAAAAGAGTGAAGAAGGGCCCCTAACAGAACGACAGTGAGCCAACGTGTGGTGTGGACTCCAATTCTGGCACATGAATTTAAACCTGTTAGTGAAAGAACTATTCGTGCCAGTGTACATCCAGCTGGACGAAATAGGTCTGCTGGCAGTCAGGAGCTCCCTGACCACCTGGTAAAGCCCAGCCCAGCCTAAAAGTTTGGGTATAGTCTGACCAACAGGGACTCCTCAATGAAAGAAATGTAACCTTTTAACCATTAGATCTGGAGAGAGTAGATTCTTTTATGGGTTAACAAAAACACTGTCACACAGGCCCCACAGACATTTACTAAGCACTTGCTACATGCCAGTCGCAGTGCTAGACTTTGGTGATACACTGCATAATTTACTGGCATGTCGGAGTCAGCAGAGGGAGACCACCTTGGGTTATGGGAAACAAGGAATATCAGGGAAGCCACCCTAAACTGGGACATCAGACCTGAAATATGTCAGATGGGCAAGAGGTAACCAGAGGAAAGCAGAGGATTTGCTTCCAGGTGGAACATGGTGAAGTGCAAACATGATGTTTCCAAAGAACTGAAAGAAAGGCCCAAGTGGTTAAGCTGGAGACTGGGGAAGCAAGTGGCAAACAATGAGATTAAGTAGGTGGTAGGGCCAGGTATGTAAGGATAGCCTGTGTGTCTCTGCAAGGATATGGCTCTAGTTTGCTGACAGGTTGCTGATGTAGGGGCTGTTAACAAAGGCAGTGAACTTTGCTGCTCCTTCATCTTTCCCACAAGAGTTCCAGGGCACAGTCTGTTTTTCCTGTGCACCTGGATTTTTTTACATCCTGTGTAGCCAGATTTCTCCAGGTGGCGAGTCATTCTGGTGCACCTGCCAAGCAGCAGATTGTGTCTCCGTGTGGTTGGTCATGACTTCAGGGCCAGCATAGCAGGGTCATACCTTACAGTGCTCCCCATCCTTCTCCATCTGCCCTTTCCCTCTCTTTGCTGACCTGGGATTTTACATTCCACACAAACTCTTTATCTTTAATGAAAGCTAAGTTTTCTGGGAAATCAGTGCCCAAATAGTTATAGTTTTGTGTATACCATATTCCTGGAACAGGATGTTCTACTTGAAGTCCATCTTCTGAGTCTCCAATGGGTGGCTGAAAGATTTTATAGTCTTTAGGTCATTCCATCTCCTGGATTACATAAATGAAAGTTGAAAAGGGAAAATAGAGAATTTCTTTGGAGAGGATTTTAGAACACTTGATATTTCCCAATTGGGTCATGCAGTTATTTCCTCCTTAATTTAAACTAAGTGATAAAACTTTTTAAAGTAAACTACTCAAATAAGTTGAGTTATATCCCTGAAGTTTGTGGCATAGGTAGGATATTTCCAGTCTCATACCTGAAAAGTCTTTAAATTGACAATGTCAGAGGATTTATAAAAAAAAAAAAAGAGATAGAAATGGACATAATGGGTGAAGAGATAAGCAATTTCAATTTCAAGTAAGAAATGAAGAATCTAAAACCAAATCAAATGAAAGTTTGCCCTGCAGTGAAAAATATGATATCTAAAAAAAAGACATAGTTTTGGGGCTGGGGATTTAGCTCAGCGGCATAAGCACCTGCCTTGCAAGCAGGCAGTCGTGAGTTCAATCCCTGGTACCGATAAAAACGAAAAAGACAAAAAAAAAAAAAAGACACAGTTCAATATTACATTGGACAAAGTACACAAAAGAATCAATGAACTTGCAGACAGATAAACAAAAATAATCAACCATGTATATTAAAAAATTGAAATAAAAGGAGTTCTTCCAAAGTGCAAAACATGGCAGCTGGCTTCTTATCAGAATAGGAGCCAGGAGACAATGGAATGACATAGGAATCCAGTGTCAGTATTGACATATATAACAACAACAACACACTAACCATACAATAACTGTGTAAAAATTGTAACTCTGCACCTAAGGGGAATACTCTTCAAAAAGAAAGGAATCTAAAGACTGTGGAAGACCAACTGGAAAACCCTCCTTGAAAGAACAGTTATCTCCATTTTGGCTAAACCTGGTCCTGTTTCCATGTACTGATAGGTACAAATCTGGCTAGGGTTTTTCCTTACCCTTTCAGTTGGCTTTAAGCAATGTAAATCAGTCTGACTGAAGTGCTGATGTGTAGTCTTTGAAGCAAGACAACAGGGCAGTGTTGTCTGGAGCTCATGTCTGGAAAATACCATTAACCAACATGGCACATGCCTGTAATCTCATCTAAAGGACACTATTACTGTAAAACATATTGTTTTCAAGTACACAAGATATTCACCAAGGCAAGTCATGTCCTGGGCCCAAAGTAACAGCAATAGGAACAGCAACAAACTGAGTAAAATCAAAGGATTAAAATCATATCTGATATATTATCCAAAATTAAATTGGACATGATTAATAAAAGATAACCCAACATTTGAAAATTAAGTTACAAACTTATTATTTGTTTATCAATAATACATCACAAAGAAAATTAGGATGTATTTTTAAATTGGATGTTTATAAAAAGTAATATAATAAAATATATGAGAAGCAGCTCGGTTCAAAAAGTGTGAACTGGGCTTGGTGGCCCATGCTTGTCATCCCAGCACTCAAAAGGCTGAAGCAGGGGGATTGCTGTGAGTTTGAGGCCAGCCTGGGCTACAAAGTGAGTTCAAGGCCAGCCTGAACTGCATAGTGAAACTTTATCTCAAAAAGATCCCCCCCAAAATATAGGTTATGTGAGAAAATTAAGAATTTTAAATCAGTGATTAAGTTCTGTCTTAAGATTTAAAATAAAATACCATTCCACAATGTATACATAGCTCAAAACATCTTGTTTTACACCAAAATATATATAACTTGTCAGCTTAAAATAAAGGAAATAGAGTAGGGGATGTAACTCAGCAGCACACCCCCTGCCTAGCAAGCATGAGGTTGTGAGTTAAATTCCTGATAACAAAAAAAAAATAATAAGATAAAAAAAATACAATTGGGAGAGTATTAAAAAATAATAAATACATAAAAGAAATAATAATAAATACATTTCCAAGAAAAATTGTTTATTTTAAAAATCACTGCTGTAAGCCAATGTAGCAGAAATAGGAAGTTATACTCAAGGGAAAAAAGAAGAAGGAAGAGCTAAAGTTTTTCAAAAGAAGGAATGTAAACAAAGAGTACCTCCAATGTCAAATAGATGCCAGCACAAATATATTAAATAGAACATAAGCAATAGAAAAAATCCAACAAAGTAAATCACTGATGTTTAAAAAAAATCAACTATGGGCTGGGGATTTAGCTCAGCGGCATAAGCACCTGCCTTGCAAGCAGGCAGTCGGGAGCTCGATCCCTGGTACCAATAAAAAGGAAAAAGACAAAAAAAAAAAGAAAAAAAACCCCAACTACAATTATAAACCCAACTATTACAGAATAAGACAAAAAGTGAAGGAAAATGCAAATATTAAAATTAAGAAAGGGATAGCACTACAGAGACTAAAGATATTTTTAAAGAATAAAGGAACATTGTGATAGTTTTTTCACAATAAATTCACAACAGAAATGATGGACAAATTCTTTGAAGGCTACAATTCATTAGAATTGACAAAATAGAAATTATGAACAAATATCTGTACAAGAAGTTGAGTTTGGAAACTTAAAACTTCCCAAAGGAAACTGAAAATGCTGAGACAACTAATATTTATATGAGACCAACACATTTTATAAATACTATTCAAAATGATACAGAAATCTAGGCATACATGGTAACACTACAACGCTTCTAAAAGAAAGCAAGGGGTACATCTCCATGATCTGGGCAAAAAATTATCAGATATGACACCAAAACATGAGGTTTTAGTGTAGTAGCTTATAAGCCTATAAACATTTTTTAAAACTAATAAATTGATCTTTATTAAAATCGGAAACTTTGATACTGTAAAGATACCATTAAGAAAATGAAATGAGGGGCTGGGAATTTAGCTCAGCGGCATAAGCACCTGCCTTGCAAGCAGGCGGTCGTGAGTTCGATCCCTGGTACCGATAAAAACGAAAAAGACAAAAAAAAAAAAAAAAAAAAAAAAAAAGAAAGAAAGAAAGAAAATGAAATGAACCAGGTACTTTGGCACAAGCCTGTAACCCCAGTGTGAGGAGGAAGGTAACTCTCAGCCTGTTAAATATGGCAAATGTGTGTCTCACAATGCTGAAGAACGAACTCAAAGACAAAAGACACAAAGAGGAAAGCTTTATTAAGAGGAAGCTCCTGAGAGGCAGGGGAAACCTGAAAGTGGGTTTCCTTGAGGTTTTTTGCCTAAAGGGGTTTTTTATACAGTAATATCACATTGCAGGTTCCTTTGAGTCTAGTTGAAGGCATACAAGTGCTTGCAACATCATTAATCATTAGGCAAGTAAAACTTAAAACCATAATGAGACACTTCCTTATGCTTATTAGAAAGACTATACCAAATAGCACAGATAATACCAACCATTGATGTGGCAGGTCTTGAATTCACATTTTTGTCAACAGAAATGTAAGATGAAACAACCATTCTGGGAAGCACTTACACATGATTTCTTAAAAATATAAGCATAATAGTATACGAAGTTAGACTCAAATATTTCAAGGAAAGAGTCACTATGGTAACTACTATTAATGTCAGGCTATCTGGTGGTGAAACACAATGATGCTTAAATTTTTCGGTTCTGACCAGTGTTGTTCTATTGATATGTTCTTTTTTTATCTCAATCCCCCCCCCCTTTTTAAATTACTTTATTTCTTAGTATCTTTTAACTAAGGGAAAACTAAAATAAAAATAGTGCGATATATTATAGTAACGTTTTTGTTTCCCTATTAACCTGATTTGAACCCCTGTATTGTTCTCCACATCCTGTTTTGACTGATTTTATTATATTCTGTTTTGCTTAATAGTGAGGGTATAGGCAACCATTTGGAAGGCAACCAGATATTCTATGATGCCCGTTATCGTTTGACTATTATCTTCTTTGGAAGTCCTATAAGCTCTCCAGTGTGGGTTTTACTGGTCTTCTGCACTGTTTTGTTCAATTCTTTTATACCAGCTGATATAGGCAACTCTTTTTAAGGTAACAAGAGGTGGGGGCTGGGGATTTAGCTCAGCGGCATAAGCACCTGCCTTGCAATCAGGCAGTCGTGAGTTCGATCCCTGGTACCGATAAAAAAGGAAAAAGACAAAAAAAAAAAAAAAAAGATAACAAGAGGCATAATGGAAACCATTGTTGATCACCTAGTAATCTTTTTTTTTTTTTTTGCATTATATACTATGTCCATCCTCCTGTTCTAACTGACTCTGTTTTGCTTTGTCACATTGGGTTTTTCTTTGGTCTGTCTTCTTTTGTTTTTTGGTTTTTGGGTTTGTTTTTTTTTTTAATCTTTTTTCTTTTCCCCTTCAAAGAAAAAGTTATAAGAACTGTGGCAGTAATGGAAACCAAAATGTGTGATTGTTAGCATAAAAAAGAGAGGGAAGAAAGTGATCTAAAGGATATAACTGCAAGTATATTTAAAAGTGTAGGATAGAGAACCATATTGCTGAGTTTTTGTTGGATCATTGAACAGAACTGTCCGCAATCTCACTGTATTAATGTCCACTTTGTATGCTTTAATTTTGTATTCTGGACAACTGTTTCTGAGATGACAATGTGTGATCTGTAAACTGGTGAATTCTTACTGTATATTTTTTCTCTTGAAATTCTGTATTTCTTCTAGCCTTTTACTGTTTTGCTTTGTTTAGTTTTATTTTTCTCTTTAAATAAATAAAAAAAATATAAGCATATATTTACCATACAATTTAACAGTTGTACTCCTGGAACATAGACTCTATTGCAACTCAAAGATATGCACATGCATATTGTAGTGGTATTGTTTCATAACTAAATTGTCCAAATGCCTGTCCTATGATTTCTGGGGAAACAACTAGTGTATCTATACCACAGAATTGCGATTCAGCAATAAAAGCCATGAAATACTGATGCCTGCTACGGTATGGAAAGACCTCAAAATTGTTACACTAAAATAGTAACTCTATATGAAAAGACAGTATACTGTAGGATTCCCTTTGTGTGAAATGCATGGTAGGAAGAATAGTCCTCTGAACCCTAGCCAGAGTAACACCATTTTGTTTAGCTGTTTGGTGGCCCCCACTAAGTGTTAACGCTGTGTTCTTGGCTGTAGTCTAACACAGCTTGCTGAGACCTGTGGAATTCCTGGTGGGATGTGAGGGAACCAAGCTCACATAACTGTTGTTCCTTATGGTCTCATTTTTCCTTCTGGTATTTTTGTTTGTTTGTTTTTTCTGTTTACCTTAAAGCCTATAAAACAAGTAGCTTAGTAGCTTGGGGGTTGTGACTTCAGTAGCACTACAGTCTATAAGCCATGTACCACTCTGGAAATAGCCCCTAGTAAAATTTATTTACTCTCCAAGCTAGACTTGTCCAATCATTCTTTGGACTATAAGCATCCTCTCAGTTTGGAGGCAGATTTTTTTTTACATGTACCCAGAAAATTCATTGAACCTGTACAGAAGAGGCAAATGTTTGAGGACAGACAGGAGATCACGGACTACCAGGGCTGAGTTGGGAAAGAGATAGACCGCAGTCTGTAGGTGCTAGGGCTTGCAGAGATGCTTTAAGTGTGCAGTGTGCCGACAGCAGCACTTAACAAATGTGCTAGGAATCACAGAATTGAATCATTTTTAAATTTTATTTTAGAGAGAATAAAACTAAGCAAAATAAAACAACAAAGCCAATCAAAACAAGACAATACAATTGACACAGGACTTCAAAACAAGATAATAGGAGATCAACAATGTCACCATAATACCTCTTGTCTTCAAAATAACTGCCCATACCTTGAACTACAGTAAAATCAAACAAAACATAAACAGAATAGAACCAATAAAAACAAAACAATGAATGCAATACAAGACTTCAAAACAAGAGAATAGTAAATCCAAAATGGCTACCATAATATATATCTTGTTATCTTTAAAAAAGCAATACATGCCATCAGATGCAACAAAATCAAACAAGATAAAACAGAATAAAACCCAACCAAACAAAACAATCAGAATGATACAGAATTTTGAAACAAGATAATAGGGAATTAACAATGGCTACCACCTTCAGAAGGAGATCCCCATAGATGCTATACTGTATATTGTCATCCTCTGAATAGACGATCAGAATATCAGCTTTAGACCTGCAAAGTCAGTGAAACACTAAACACTACAAGCATTAAGTTGTATTTTACCTCATTAGCTATCCTCACAGCCTGTGTTTCTCCAGATCAGCTGGTCACTTGGTGGGGGAAGGGGGATATTGGCTCTTTTTATCTCCCACACACCAGAAGGGACTGGGGTCTGGCTCTTCCCTAGTCAGCCCACACATGGCGCCAACTCACAGGAGGTCTTAACTTCTTGTTAACTTGTTCTCCTCCCCCACAGTTTGTGAATGGTGCCTACTCACAGGAAAAGGTTGGCAGAGAATTGAATCTGCTTTAAGCAGGTCATGACCAGGATTCTTTCCCACTTCTGTTCATAACTTTTACATCTTTATCAAGGTATAACTTACATACGATAAAATCAGCACTAGTACCTAAGGCTAATTTTGTAGGATATGACAGTCTAGAGGGTAGTGAAGTAGCTCTTCTGTCAGGGAGAAGTCACACATTAGCCTTGCCTTGTTTAAAACTCCTAGAGGGATCTGGCCTTGGGTCATCTTGAACATTGTTCCAAGTGTTATGTCGAGGCAAAGTGACACAGTATCAGTTGGCTATTCCCACAATATTATAACAAATTACACCAAACTTTAACAGCAAGCATTACTGTTAACACTACAAGTGTCTGTGGTTTTGCTCATCTCAGTAGTCTTGATCAGGCTTGGATTTATTTCAGGTGTGTTCTGTGGATCTCTCATTCTTCTAGGACCAACAGGCCACCATGTGCTTCCCACGTGACTACAAGGTGCAAGGAGTCACACTGAAGGACATCAGGAACACACTGTGCTGACACTGCCCTACTCAACATCCCACTGGCCAATCAGGACTCACCCTGATGACAGCTGCTTATATCTTACTGGCTAAATAAGCCATAAAGCCAAGCTAAAGTTATACAGAGTAAGGTACATTCCACCTATATCAGCAGGTGGAAGGGTGTGAAGGTGCTATACCATTTTTTGCAAGATAATAAAAATTGGACCAATATAGATTTCAGCAGAGGTTGTGAACAAGCAGATGTTTGAGGACTAAGAAATCATACACAACATATGAAAACACAGTCCTCCCTGACACTGCCATGGAAGGGCTCTGAAGAACCTATTAAAGCATTCTTGTTCCAAAGGCAGTGCTAGCCTCGGAGACCAGCCACCACCTGGTTACCTGTGTACCACCCCTAGCTCCCTATTCCCCTCCTCCTACCCTATCCACACCCTATACCTGAAGGGAACCAAAGAAAGGAAAAGAAGAGAAAGAGTTTAGCTACAGCCTATCTGGGCTTCCAGGCTGAAGCACAAGTAAGCTGGAAGGACTAAGGGTGACACTAAAACATATTAAGCTGGGGTTCTGTGACACATCTGAACATTTCACCAATGAAGTGAAAATATGCATGACAGTAAACATATGCAAGAAGCTTGCAATTGTCTGAGAGGTCTGGAAAGTTCCAGGAACTGCCCAAGTCTCCATTTAAGGGGCAGAGGATGAGAGTCTAGGTCAGTCACAGTGGTGCACACACTGGGTTGGGGGCAAGCAGATGACTTCACCTAGATGCTGACATCTCACACAGAGTGGCTATGGACACAGCAGTGAAGGGAAAGAGATAGGGAGGGGTTTATCCACAGGAAGGCAAGGTCAGGGTATACTGAGGAATGAGATAAATCTCAGGGA